>NC_071990.2:110345000-112845000 GCF_028885655.2 Pongo abelii | reverse complement strand
AAACACATACAGTGTTTAAAGAAAAAAATAAACTTCCACATATGTTCTTAGATGATATCCTTACAACTGTATATATTCCTTTTGGAAGGCATAGAAATGAGACCAGTACAAACTGTTAACATTTTTAATGTCATGATTTGAACCTCAAAGAGAGGGGTGCTTACAATAGGGGAGCAGCACAGTACAGATCCCACCCAGTTGGTAACAATCTAGCTCTTAAGTTGGGCGGTGGGTTCATGGGGTTCATATATACTGTACCTATATTCTTCAGTGTGTGTAAATATTTCCTAACAAAGATCTAGACATGAACTAAATTTAAAATTATGAATAAATCTAGACATGAACTAAATTTTATGAATAAAGGGCTTTCTGAATATGAGTACTGTACTTTTGCTGGATTTGTAATAGGGTAAAAAGGAGAGATTAGGAAACTAATTAAAGCATAAGGTTTTAAAAACCTTTGCTGGCACCTTGGTTTTTTTGTGGGCTATTCTATTACTTATGCCACCAAACATTTTCCCACAGCAGCACCCCCAGCACACGCTGGCTTGTCACCTTTATTCTGTTGCTCTATTAAATCCTATCTGGAGGCGTTGCTCACTGCTCACCTTGCTCAGAGAGTCCAGCTTTAGAGAGCGGCCTCTGGAGTAATGCTTGAGTTTAATGTGGAGGCTGATTATTCTCTACCTGATTAAATCTGTCTGGGGAGCATCTTTACCATGGCCAAAAGCCAACACATTTTTTTTTCCCTGGCTGAAAGCTTTGACACAGAACCCAGCCAAAAGAACGATTTTTTTAAAAATGCCTGGAGTTTCGCTTGCTGCCTCCAAGGACCAAAAAAGGAGGAAAAGAAGGTGCTGAGCCCCAGGAGATCAGATTTGCTGGGAGGTCTGATTTGCTTGAGGGCAATCATGTCGTTGACTGCAGGCTGGTGGCAGGTTCTGCAGATACTCAATGGATGTCAGAGCCACAGCGCCACATCCGTGGCCTCCCCGATGTTAATGGGAAGAGGTACACACTCCATTCCTGCTCTTTGTCACAGGTAGCCCTGTGTGAATCTAAGCAGATGAACTTGAACTGCTTAATGTACTCACTGGCTTTAAGATGAGAGTAGCTACAAGCTCCCCTTTCACCTCCTCTGAGAGCTCTCCAGGTTGATACCACACTGCCATGCTGTGGCATGGAGCCTAAGGCAGTACAAAGTGGCGTGACTAAAAATCTCACTCCCTTGCGGAGTTTCTGTGCTTCCCCTGTGCGAGCACACGCAGCCATACCCACCCTCACCCCTTGCCCATGAGCCTCAGGCCAGTGCTCTGGACATTGGATGGAATCACTTCAGACTGAAAATGCCTGGGGAAGGCGATCCTACTATAGCATCATTCTACCTGCACAGAGGTGTCTCCCCATCTTTTTGAGAGCAAGCCAGGCACGTGTTTAGAGCATGCCTTCATCCCTCATCAGACCTCCTAACCTCCCAATGTTAAGATGTTAACATTTCTAATGTCATGATTTGAACTTGAAAGAGAGGGGTGCTTACAATAGGGAAGCAGTACTGTGCAGCTCAGATTGACCTCAGACCTCCTAAAAAGCTTCCCTTCCCAGATGATCTGCAGCTAACATGTTCTGCTTAATTAGGCTGAGGCTGGGTTCCTTTTCTGTCCGTCCAAGTTAAGGACACTAACCAAGCAAAATGCCCCCTACCAAGAGCTCTCATGGCCAGAATCCCACATTCTTAATTCACAAATAAGGCAAGAGACAATCGTGGGTTCATCTCATGGCTGACTCGAACTGGAACCTTCTGACCTTCACAGGGGGACTATGTTGGAGTTCAGAGTAAAGGAATAGGTTGGAGAAATCGGGTGGCAGGATGATTAGGTGACAGTTATACACTTCAGACCACAGTGAGTCTCTAACTGCAAGCTGTTGAAATGGTCAACATATTTTCTTCTTTATTTACAGGGAAGGAGATTGGTGGGAAGCCCGCTCCTTGACAACTGGAGAGACAGGTTACATTCCCAGCAATTATGTGGCTCCGGTTGACTCTATCCAGGCAGAAGAGTATGTTTCATTTTGTTTTCACTTAACTACTTGATTTTAAAAGTTGATTGCCGCAATAAAATGCCATCAGCACTGGGCAGGAGGGAGAAGAAATTCACAGCAGTGATTAAAGCTGAGTTTTTCAGGCTTTCTCTGGTTTTTACCCTGTGTAATACTTGCACTATTATTAACTTAATGTTTCTCTTGAAGCCTGCTCACTTATTTTGAAAGAAAACTTTCTATCAATACCCTAAATGAAAAGCCAGTAAAACTTGTCATAGATTAAAAGTGGCCATAAAAATATGAAATGCTAGCTAGAGCATATATTATTGCCAACCCAAGTTTCTAAGCCTGCAGTCCACTCCCTCTGTTGGGGAGAGAGAGGAGAGAGTAGCAAGTAATTGCCAAAGATTAAACTAAGATTTTTCTCCTAAGTGTGATCAGAAATATTAGAAGAGTGCTGAAAAGACACCTTCTATGCCCGGTAAAAGTGACTCACATACAGTGTGTCCCCCCAACTTGGGAAATACTACAGTGATTTGGAACCTCAGTTGGCTTCTTTGCTAGTAAACAGTGACGAGCAGTTATTTGGCCCAACTATTCAACTGGTAGCAGTTTAGGAAGGTGTTCAGTAGGCTGAAGGGATCTAAAAGGGATAACCTTTCTCCCTTCTTCTGACCCGTGAGGATTAATGGGCACTCCCAAGGGGAAGAACTGCCAGTGGCTGTTTGCCAGCCCTGAGGGAAGGAGAGATGGAGCCATGATTTCCCAAATGCAGGAACTTGGCCTCCTCCTGACACCTTGGGTCTTGCCTCTCTAGAAAGGAAGTTGAGAAAAGTCAGTCACCAAGCCCAACCTTTGGCTCTGATATTTAATTTCACCATGGATTTGTTTAAGTAGTGCAAGAGGGATTAGACTCCACACCCTAGCCAAATCCCCAGTTGGATTGTTCTATTCTTTAATTCCTTTGTATTTCCTCTAAGAAGATCTGTTTTGTTTCCCACTCTCAAATACTCGGTGGTTCTTAGTTGTTTTTTTCTCCTAGTGACTGTGTTTCATCATCAGTGAATCAAGGTATTTGTATTTAATTTGTATTTTAGGGCAGATTTGCAAACATCTTTGTGTTCTTTCAGAATAAAAAGTACCACCAAAATGTAGCATTACCCTGATTTAACTGGGAATTTGTCAGCTATATATTTAAGTTATTTTTATAATGGTCAACTTTTTAAATATTTTGTTTTTAAAGAATATTATTTTTTAAAATAATGCCTTCGGTTTTACATATGCAATTAACTATCATTATCTTAAAATACTATTGTTTTGGTGCAATCCATTGTTCTAACAATTCCTTTTTCACCACTGTTTTACACGGCATTCGAATTGGGTTATTGGTACAAACCCAGAAAGCCATTTCTCACAAATAATTGACGTAATAGTCTTTACGCCACCTAATGCTAGATTAAGGATTGTTGCACATTTTGGTGTTTCTAAAAGTCACAGAGGAGCTAATACGCCATGTCTCTTTTCTTCAGTGAAACTTAATTCACAAAAGAATTTGACAGTGAACTCATAATACCTATATTCAAGCGTAATGAATTGAAATTTCATTTTAGAATCTGGATTCTTTCACAGTTAAATATTCTAAAAATGGTTCCCACACACAGATTCCAATTGAATGCTCCAGCATTCTCCCTTGGGTTTTGGGGGCACCTGCTGCTCATTCAGCACCTAGTGCTGAAATAGTAACTAATTGCCAGGCTTGGTTAAGGCTTGAAAGTGCAGGGGGAGGATATAAGGCAAATAACAAAAGTCTTGAGGTGACTTAATGTGATGCCTCCTAAAGTGGCACAGAGTATCATTAGTTTCTTCAAGGATAATATATTGAAATATCTGCAACACCAAGTCATTTTAAGGGCATGCTTATTGACTGGGCACAGATCTCAAAGGTGTACAGTAACCAGTCCTTACGGTTGTGCCAAAGAAAAGATGTACAGGGTCCACCGTGATGGCTCCCTCCTGTAATCCCAGCACTTGGGAGGCCAGGGCGAGAGGATCACTTGAGCCCAGGAGTTTGAGACCATGCTGGGCAACATAGGGAGACAGTCTCACTCTGTCCCCAGGCTGGAGTGCAGTGGCCCTGTCTCAGCTCACTGCAACCTCCACATCCCTGGTTCAAGCAATTCTCGTGCCCTAGCCTCCCGAATAGCTGAGATTACAGGCACATGCCACCATGCCCAGCTAATTTTTGTATTTTCAGTAGAGTTGGGATTTCACCATGTTGGCCAGGGTGGTCTCGAACTCCAGACCTCAGGTGATCTGCCTGCCTCAGCCTCCCAAAGTGCTGGAATTATAATCATAAGCCACCGCTCTTAGCCTCTACAAAAAAATTTTTTTTAGTTAGCAGGTGTGGTGATGTGCACGTTTAGTCCCAGGAGGCTGAGGTAGGAAGATTGCTTGAGCCTGGGGAGGTTGAGGCTGCAGTGAGCTATGATTATGCCACTGCACTCCAGCCTGGGTGACAGAGTGAGACCCTGTCTCAAGAAAAAAAAAAAAAGAAGAAGATGATGTACACAGATCACAATCCAGGTGCTTGGTAAATGCCTTCAGTTATCCAAGTCCTCACACCTGGGGGAGGAAAACAAAATACAAGTAAGTACTCACGGGCATTTTTCTCAGAATTCTTATAGGGAGGAAGTTACTGAAAATACTATTCCTTTATTCATATCATATCTATCTAATCTGACTTTTTTTAATGCTTGATTATTTTCATATACATTAACACTGTGTTTTGTTATTTCCCAGCAGTTACAATAATGCTTAGATATCAAGAGATTCAAGAGTTTTGTTTTTTTGTTTATTTTTTTTTTGAGATGGAGTCTCGCTCTGTTGCCCAGGCTGGAGTGCAGTGGCGCGATCCTGGCTCACTGCAACCTCCACCTTCCAGATTCAAGCAATTCTCCTGCCTCAGCCTCCCGAGTAGCTGGGATTACAGGTGCATGCCACCACACCCGGCTAATTTTTTGTATTTTTAGTGGAGATGGGGTTTCACTGTGTTAGCCAGGATTGTCTCCATCTCCTGACCTTATGACCCACCCACCTTGGCCTCCCAAAGTGCTAGGATTACAGGCATGAGCCACCATGCCTGGTGTTTGTTTGTTTTTGTTTGTTTTTTTTGTTTGTTTGTTTGTTTGTTTTGAGACACAGCTTTGCTGTGTCACCCAGGCTGGAATACAATGGCATGATCTCAGCTCACTGCAGCCTGGGCCTCCCAGGTTCAAGCGATTCTCCTGCCTCAGCCTCCTGAGTACCTGGGATTACACCACACCAAGCTGATTTTTGTATTTTTAGTAGAGCTGGGGTTTCACCATGTTGGCCAGGCTGATCTCAAACTCCTGACCTCAGGTGATCCGCCCACCTCAGCCTCCCAAAATGCTGGGATTACAGGTCTGAGCCACCGTGCCCAGACTAGAGTCTTTTAGATAAGTGTGGAAAGGGTCTCCTGCAGTTACCATTTCAAATCAAGGTCTTAGGTTTCTGGTTTTTTGCATACAGATGGCAGTTTCAACACAAACCAGTTCTGGTCATGTCTGGAGGGGAGGAAAACAATACACAATTCAAATCTGATTTTTTTAAAGAGTGAAAGAGATGAATTAGGGATAGAATCCAGGATAGATTGAAAATGAACTGAATTAAGCTAGAAAAAAATACATCCAGGGAAAGGCTAAGGACTAAATTGGAGGTGAGGGGAATTCATGGGCAAAAAAAAAAGTCTATGCTGTTGCATTTTGTAAATGACTATTACAAAGTATTTTCTTTCCTTGATCTAATTTAAAGGTGGTACTTTGGAAAACTTGGCCGAAAAGATGCTGAGCGACAGCTATTGTCCTTTGGAAACCCAAGAGGTACCTTTCTTATCCGTGAGAGTGAAACCACCAAAGGTAAGATAACGAGTTGAAGAAGTTGGCTTGTCATTCAAATCTGTGGATTAGTCAGAGGGGATGAAAGGCTTATCTCTAATGTACAAGGATTTTAAAATGGCACATATCCTCCCTGCCTTGTGAGTGGAGTCCTGTTTTCAGTCTTCCCTCCAGGCTCTAGAACTGCATACAGCACCAAAAGAACTACAGAGGCTCCAAATCAAGACCTTCCTCCTGAAACGGGCTGGGGGCAGCTTCACTGCTCCGGGCACACAAGATCATAGAATTTTCAGAAGTCCTTTAGAATTTTGATTTTCTGAAACTCTTAGTTCTTCAGGTGCCAGTCATACAGGTTGTTTTTGCTTTCCTTTTGTTTTTTAAATAACTGAGGACTTCTCTTCCTCCAACTGTTGGACTTTTCATTATTTAACAACTCATTACAGCACACAAGAGGAGACAGGTCAAGGAAGAAAAGAGTAGTGGCCTCTAGCTTAATTCGCCAGATTATCCATTTCTGTAGAAAGTGTTGTAAAGCAGAAGCTTGAAGCTCGCTTCTAGAGAAACAAGCCTTAGATTTCTTTTGCACATGCTGCCGCTATCTCCCAGTATGCCCCTGGGTAGAGAAGACAAGAGAAGCAAGCTCAGCCATGCATCGTGGTCCTTCTTTACCCTTGGCGGGAAGGAGTGTTGGAATTGAATCTACGCTGTATTACACAACAAGGGGTACTGAACAGTATGTTTAAGAAAAATATCCAGGAAGCTTTCAGTCTCAAGGGCAGAATCATTTTACTGCTAATATATTCTGAATTTGCAGAACATCAAGAAGCATCTTCTTCCTGTTACTGAGTGGAGATGCTGTGTGTGTGTACCTGTGTGTGTGCATCCTTGGTAATTATTAATCAGAGTCAAGAAAATGAGGCCTAAAAAGCAAGCTGATACTCTAAATGATTGGAGCTGCTAATGCTTTCCATGTTTACCAGGTGCCTATTCACTTTCCATCCGTGATTGGGATGATATGAAAGGAGACCATGTCAAACATTATAAAATTCGCAAACTTGACAATGGTGGATACTACATTACCACCCGGGCCCAGTTTGAAACACTTCAGCAGCTTGTACAACATTACTCAGGTAACCTTAATTCTAACTACCTACTAACCATTAGGATGCTGGAGGGAGTGGATAGGCCCAGAGCAGGAAAGTGGAAAGGGGTAAAACTAATATGTACAAAATCACTTATAGAGTATGTTTTCTTTGCCAGCCCTTAATGGTGGGGCTTGGCTGTATAGGTTCTATTGCTGTTGTTCTACTGTTGTTACTATTAGTTCCACATGTTTGTCCGAAGATTCTATAATATTTTTGTTTCCCAAGTAGAAAGCAATAGGTTAAATTTTAAAAGTTGTTTGTTTTTTCATCTTCATCCTAAAATACTTCAAGTTGTCTTTTCCCATTCCCCCGCGTTGCATGTGAGAAAGCAGTCTCTCGGAGGGCGCTTACATGGGGACTTCTACAAGGAATATTGTGTTTCCACCATCACTTTACGCTCAGCACTGTTGCAGGAATAGCTGCACATACATTTCATTCTCATGCAAGCCATTTATCATGTTCCCCACCAATACTGCTGTTTTCTAACTAGGCTTACACTTACACAACCCACAGCTCTTACATCTATTACGTCTATTGTGTTAAATTAAACTTTTAAAATGTACGTCAGTCTCTGTCCTAACACCTAGATATCACCATTATTTTGTTGTTTCTGAAAACATATAATTATTAGATATGCAGTTTATACATTTTATCAAAGACTGTGGTTTTATGTGCAATTGTTAAATTGATTGCTTTCTTTCCTAGATTAGCAAGTGTTATATGCCACTATATAATACATGTTCACATGTGCCTATAGATATAGGTGCACGTGTATAGACACATGTCTATATTCTATTAAGCCTAGAGGTGTTTTTTTGTGTGACCCATTTCTCCATTTTCTATTGTTCTCCAGGACAAAGGCAAGACTCAAAATAGTATACGATTTACCTCTACTATTGCTCTGTGCACAATCATTGAAATGTGTATGTATAATTTTTGGCATGAAAAAGCAATCCTTTGAAAATGACAATAAGAAATGTCTGTTGATCCCTGGCACTAATGAACAATAGAAAATATTAACAACACTTGCAGTACTAGTTGATTATGGCATTGGCTAACTTGGTTTATGTGGATTCTAATGAAACATTTGGGAGAAATGGAACAAAATATCTCCCTGAGCTTAAGTGATATACGCAAAATGCCTGCATGTTGTAAGGATTTTTCAAATGCTGAAATATATTTCATTACAGCCAAACATCAGCAGGATCCCCAGGGTTTGGATCATTTGAAAATACTGTGTTCGAAAGGGCACCTTAATAACATCGTAAAGCTGGAAGGAAAGAGGGGTTATGAACAATAGACACTTTTTTTAATCTCGGGGAAAAAAAATCCATCTCACGTTAGACTTGTTTTTATATTGGCTTTCCCCCTTCCCTCTTTCTCTCTCACACAATAAAATGCCTTTGAAATGCTGACACATAAATAATTTCCTACCTAAACATCTCAGAGCCTGATTCCATCAAAAAGAAAGGAGTAAAAAGCAAGTTACAGCCCAGCAGCACATCTGCTTTCCCTGGGTCCGGGGGCTGCCAGGAGGGAGCGGGGGGTCTGTCCACCTCACAAGGCAGGCTCTGTCAGCTTTTGTCACTCCCTGATTTCTTATTCTTTGTTACCTTTTTTCGCCTGACTGATTTTTACTTGGCATTTAACTTCCCCTTAGCACTGCCAGATTCTAAAAGGTTATATTCTTTTTAAAAAAGAAGAGAAAGAAAGAAGGAAAGACGACAAAGAGAAAAAAAACCTCCGAGTGATAACTACTTTTTCCTTTCTTCTTTTTTTATAAAGAATACATTCTTTCATATCTTGAATTTCTGTGAATTTTAGTTTCCATTCTTTCTCCTTTCAAACCAGACACCTAAATTATACATCGAAGACTGTTAAAAGGTTGTTTTTTTTTTAATGGAAAATATCAAAGAAGCAGCCCAGGAGTATCTGACTTGGTGGAATGGAATCAGTTAGAAAGCCAAAGAAATCACTTAAAAAAAGTGACTTCTTTTTTATCCCCACCAGTTATAATCTTCAGCCTTACTAGTTTATAACAGTTTAATGTTCTGTAGAAGGATCCTCCACTAAAGTTATAATTTTAAGTATAATCATATAGAGAGATCCCTAATCCCCTGGGTAATCTAGATACTAAAGGTGGGGAAGAACAGTCATATTGACATTCTTTCATCCAAAACCACTTTTTGAAATTAGTAAGGATATTTTCAGCATTCCCAAAAACATGTTATTAGCACGTTGAGCTGAAAACGTTTTTCTTACTCAGTGAGTACAGAAACCAAAGCAGTCTGCGTGTATATCTGTGTATAGACTGTATCGTACCTGGGCTCATGGAGTAGTCTAAATTTAAAACGTCCTCTATTCTACTTCCAATGAAAATGTTTCTGTGTGTGGCGTCTGATCTTCCACCGTGTGTGTGGTCGTCTGCTGGTGTAGCGCTGTTTAAGGAGTGCTGTGTGCTGCTAGTGTTCCACGATGTGTGTGGTCGTCTGCTGGTGTGGCACTGTTTGAGGAGCACTGTGCGCCGCTAGTGTGGGTTTACACTTATGAGTGTTGTCATTACATGTGTTCTGCTCTTCTCTCCCTCTCCTGCCCCTGCCCTGCTCCATCAGAGAGAGCTGCAGGTCTCTGCTGCCGCCTAGTAGTTCCCTGTCACAAAGGGATGCCAAGGCTTACCGATCTGTCTGTCAAAACCAAAGATGTCTGGGAAATCCCTCGAGAATCCCTGCAGTTGATCAAGAGACTGGGAAATGGGCAGTTTGGGGAAGTATGGATGGGTATGCTGAGACTCAATTACTCTTTTATTAGCTTCCCCGTTTGGGAAATCCCAAACACCAAAGATGGAAGGTGAAAATAAAGACTGCGTTACCGGGAAGAAAGTTTGAATTACCAATAGTGGGGAATAATAATTTCAATTTTGGTTTTAACATTCTGGAATTTCTAAAAAAAAAGATAGTAAGTGGGCAAAATTGCCAAGTGGCTGAAGTTGTACTATTACATGACTCTCAATTCATAAACCAGCAAATGGTCCAAGGAATGTTGCAGCTGCCATAAAATGTCTTGCCCTTCATTTCCAAAAGCAAATATTTGTTGAGTGTCGTCCTAACGGGCAAGTCACCTTCCATCTTTCCTAGTGCATGCATAATTATGGATTATAAGGACTGTGTTTTCTTTATTAATTCCCTTTCCTGTAGAGAAAGCTGATGGTTTGTGTTTTAACTTAACTGTGATTGCATCGAGTTGTACCCCACAAACTTCTGGATTGGCTAAAGATGCTTGGGAAGTTGCACGTCGTTCGTTGTGTCTGGAGAAGAAGCTGGGTCAGGGGTGTTTCGCTGAAGTGTGGCTTGGTAAGGCAGAGGGCACATTTTGTTTTGGCTGCATCTCAAAGCCGATTAAAAGGATGGTTTTGAACAAAAATGCACACACAGCCATTGGGACAAAGACACTTAACCTGGATAACTAGACGGGCACAGGCCATCCAGATTTTCAGAATATGCTGATACCTTGCTGTGCTCATCTGTCCTACTTCATGTGGTTAATTAAGGCACCTGCAGAACAGGAAACCAGTACACTATGAATCTGGTGTTTCCTCTTCCTAAGAAATGGGAAGGTAAGATACTGTATATGGGCAGCCATAAGAAGGACCATGGGCGTTTTGCTCAATGGGCCTCGGTTTGAATCCTTACTAGCTAATTAACCATGAACAAGGGGCATATTTAACTCCTTTAAGCCTCAGTTTTTTCATCTGTAAAATTGGAATGATACTTTTTTGTTGTTGTTGAGACATAGTCTTGCTCTGTCGCTAGGCTGGAGTGCAGTGGCGCGATATCGGCTCACTGCAACCTCCGCCTCCCGGGTTCGAGCGATTCCCCTGCCTCAGCCTCCCGAGTAGCTGGGATTACAGGTGCCTGCCACCACGCCCAGCTAATTTTTGTATTTTTAGTAGAGACAGAGTTTCACCATGTTGGTCAGAATGGTCTTGATCTCCTGACCTGGTGGTCTGCCAGCCTCATCCTCCCAAAATGCTGGGATTATAGGCGTGAGCCACCACGCCCAACTGGAATGATACTTATTTTATAGGATTATTTTTAGGATTACATGGGTTAATATGTTTAAAGTCCCTTGCAGATAGTAGATATTCAGTAGAGATACATACTTCTCTTTATTTGATTGTCATTGATAAGGCTGGCTGCACTGGGCCTTTGTAATTTCTTTTATAGTCCTTTTGGGTCAGTTGCAGCTTTGCTTAGAAACAATTCATGGATTTAGGCCCCACTCAAAAACGTGTTTCAGTAAAAGAATAGTAATACTTACGGAATCCTCCATCTTCCTTCCTCAGAGCTCATTAAAAACAATATCGATCAGTACCCTTTGCTATGTGTGGGTATAGATCTTTAGGTGTGGTCTGCATTAAAAGAGTTAATACAGGTGGCCGGGCACAGTGGCTCACACCTGTAATCCCAGCACTTTGGGAGGCCAAGGCAGGCAGATCACCTGAGGTCAGGAGTTTGAGACCAGCCTGACCAGCATGGAGAAACCCTGCCTCCACTAAAAATACAAAATTAGCTGGGCATGGTGATGCATGCCTGTAATCCCAGCTACTCGGGAGGCTGAGGCAGGAGAATCGCTTGAACCCGGGGGGTGGAGGTTGCGGTGAGCAGAGATCGCACCATTGCACTCCAGCCTGGGCAACAAAAGCGAAACTCCGTCTCAAGAAAAGGAAAAAAAAGAGTTAATACAGTTAAAGCACTTAAAACATAGCCCAGCAAGTGATAAGTACTACAAAGATATATGTAGGTATGTTAGGTGGATAAATAGGTAATAGACAGACATATACATATATATGTATGAGTTAGCTAGTTTAATAAATCCACATTATCGTGTCCATCTCTCTCTGGACTTAATCTCAAGTATCGTAAAATATATGACCTCCTTCTTCCTCATTCACCCTCTAATAATAGAGGATTTTAGTCAAATTACTCACGCAATCACAGAGAATTGGACCCTATTAGAAAATTTATTTTCAAATTTTACAAATATCAACTTTAAATCATTACATATACTGTTCACATTTTGTTTTCCAATAAACACAAGACAACATGCCCATCAGAATTGGGATGGATGTCTGTGTAATCAACGAAGTTTGTATTACAGAGGAAGATCTTAATGTATTTAAAATTTTGGGTGCTGACTCTTAAATAGCAAAGATCACTTATAAATTGTCAAATTTCCCATGAATGCTTAGTGGGCAGATATTTTATGAAGTTTAAATGAACTTTTCTTTAAGCCACTTGTTTTTTCATAATTTATATTTTGTAGGTTGCATGTTGTAATTGTATGAACCATGTCTTTAACAGGATAATAAGAACTCCAATTTACAGAATCCTTAAATTCCAAAGTCAGTTATATTAAATATAAAAATCTTAATTTAAACCAGTCTTCTTTTTCAAATAGAAAATAATCTAAATTAGCAGATTTTTTCCCCTTTATAAAGTTATTCTTAAGCGTCATAGGTCTAATAATGGAATACACATAGAACCTAGGTGTGGTTTTGTTTTTTTAATGCTGGGGCTGAAAGAGACCCAAAAGATAATCCAGTTCCATTCCTATATTTCACAGATGAGGTAACTGAGGACAATCATAATCCAGGCCTTGCCTTCAGATTTGCTAGATTTTTTTTTAACATGCTAAATTTAAATATTTCTGTTCCCTCTCAGCTGCTTTTTAATTTCCCCTGTCTACCTACCTGATAGAAGCCATTGTTCTTGTGGCTAGCCATCAGTAAAGCTGAGGAATTTGCCTTACCTGGTTGAAGTATTGGCAAGCAGACTGTGAGCTCCTTGCCAGTGCTTATCAGCATGCTTGGCACACCTATGCAAGGACTCAGTCAAGTAACTTGTCCATTGCAGACATTGAAAGTCTAGAGGTAATTTCCAGACATCCTCATGTGGTGCCATATTTTTAAATGGCACACCCCATAAACTTAAATAATCTAATTTCTTCCATGCTCACTCTACTCCCTAAGGGACAGCTATTAGATGGCCAGGCCTGTTCCAACCCCTGGACTTTCATCACTGTAAACACCAGTGCAGAGCTTTTGGTATAAATGTGTAATCATATGACTGAGCCAAAAAAAGAGAGAGTGGTAATATGTCAAAATTTAAAAAAATTTTAATGAGTTATAAATCTTAATATAGCCATCTTAGCCATAACCACAAATAAACTCATTTTTTCTGTTAAAATACTTGACAGAGTCCTTGCAATTGAATGTCTTTGTTCAACAAAAACTGTATTAAGTGTTTTAAATTTAAATTCTAATCTTATGCAAATAGCTGGTGGTCGAAACCTTCTTTTTCCATCAAAAGAAGATCTTTGGTTTGACTTCATATTCTGGGATGTTTGTAGGTACCTGGAATGGAAACACAAAAGTAGCCATAAAGACTCTTAAACCAGGCACAATGTCCCCCGAATCATTCCTTGAGGAAGCGCAGATCATGAAGAAGCTGAAGCACGACAAGCTGGTCCAGCTGTACGCAGTGGTGTCTGAGGAGCCCATCTACATCGTCACCGAGTATATGAACAAAGGTTGGGCAACACCTCTCCTGTCTCCAGCTCACAGTGCCTTAAGGGGTTGTTTAGGGGAGAGAAATGGAGGCTTCCTACTTGCTGCTTTTCTAGTTTCTGCCTGGGTTAGGTATTCCCATTAGGAACCACCAGTTATGTGCTCATTAATGAAAACATTTTTTAAAACAGACTAACTTGAGTTTACCCCGCCCCAAATCCTTGTGAAATGCCAAATACCTTTTACATGTTATGTGTGTCAGAAATTCAAGCTCCTCTCCATAATTAAAACATTCATTTTTAATATCGGGGTGGTACAGAGGGTTATGATAGTTTGCTGTTATTTTGAACGTAGTAGCTTTTGTTACATTTCCTTTTTGCAGGGCTAAACAATTAATATCAGACACTGGTCTCTAAGCTAAGTTTAGTCTCCATCATTTCAACATCTTTTTTTTTTCCAGCTCTCTTCTTAAACGTCAGACGATGAAATTACATGCTTCCAGAGACCACATTTATTCTCACATTCTCTCCCCCACAACCCCTCTGTCTTTCTAATCAAACCAGCATTGTTAGGGATAAAGCCAGAGATCATTTTGTTTTGGAAAAATAGATGAACCAAACAAGAAACAGCCTTAAAAGGCAATACATTGTATATCAGAGAATACCAGTGTAATTTTTCTTTTCCATGTACTTTCTTTTAAAATTTAATGGGAATTTTTTTTTTGGCAAACTGTTTGTCCTTTGTATCCAGGGTTATTTTGTAAATAACTTTGTGATTAAAGCATAAAATATCACTGATGACCATCGTAAGCCTCCAGCTTCTGCAAATGATTATCCCTGCTTTGGTGTTAGTTCTAAGCCTCCTTAGGCTGTGTTATAATAGTGGCTCTGAAGCTTCCAAAGTTTTGTTTCAGATGTCTGATTTAAGGCTTGGCTGGCTATGATCTAATTAAGGGGAACCATCTGCCCCACCCATATTCTTCAGATTGTCTTTTCTTGATTCAAAATCTGTAAATAAGCTAAGCTAGTGAGTCTCAAACTTTACCTTGTATTATTAGAATCACCTATAGGCCTTCTTAAAACCCAAGTTTCTGGACCCAACCTTCAAAGTTTCTGATTTACTCGATCTGGGATGGGACCTGAGAATTTGCATATCTAACAAGTTCACTTGTATTATTGTAGCTACTGGTCCCAAGACCACAGTTTTGGACCACTCAGCTGGGCTGTATTTTCCCCACATCAATTCTTTGTGCAGGGGTGATTGGGGAATGGGATTGAAGAGGTGCAGTTCTTCATAGGTTCCTCTTTATGATATACAGGGAGATTGAGTCCCATTTCTTCTAGTTTTATCAAATATATGTTGTTATTCCTAGAAATGGAATTAATGCTGTTTGTTTTTAAAAGGTAGAGCTGTTACTTCTCCATGCCTATACTTTTTTCTATCGTGCTTTTTTATATAAACCTTTTTGTCCCCCCATGTGGATGGCATTATTCCATATGACTACCTTATTACTTTTAATAAGAAAACCAAATACAGCTCTCCATTGGGAATTATCTTTCAAAGTAAATTGAAATGATTTTATGTTTTGTTCATAGGAAGTTTACTGGATTTCTTAAAAGATGGAGAAGGAAGAGCTCTGAAATTACCAAATCTTGTGGACATGGCAGCACAGGTAGGCCCTGCAGGGTAACTTGATGTGCCATAGATTTAATGATGTGTAAGTACATTGGGTCGTGGTGTAACATGTCCTGTTCCCTGGGTTTCCACAGGTGGCTGCAGGAATGGCTTACATCGAGCGCATGAATTATATCCATAGAGATCTGCGATCAGCAAACATTCTAGTGGGGAATGGACTCATATGCAAGATTGCTGACTTTGGATTGGCCCGATTGATCGAAGACAATGAGTACACAGCAAGACAAGGTGGGCACTTGAATGACAATGGCTCGTGATCACAGCTGTGAGAACAGTCGCTTACTGCACGGCCCTTCCTTCCTCCTTCCCTTCCCTTCCTTCAGAAAATACTTGAAATGTCATTCTTCAGCTTGGTTTGGACTCCTTGATCTGGCAGGAATTTGACAGCTCTGCAGGTGGGAGACTGTTGTGGGCCCAGTGGAGGGATGAGATATTGGTTTTTGGTAGGTGGATGGGTACTGGTATTTGCTGCTGTGGTCCTCTTGGCTCATGCTGGTCTCCTCACAGCATCCCGGCCTAGGATACTCTGTTTTTGGAGAAAGAAGGCTGGGGAAAGCCAAGGGATTGTCAAGTTTTAGTTTGTCATTCAATCAGTCTATGTCCCAGCAGAAAGCAGAAGGCACGTTCAAATTAGAGAAGTTAAGAAATGAGTTTTTTACAAAGGTACAGGCAGGGTTTAAGAAAGCCAACAGGGCATAGTGCAGTGTCTCGGAGCTTGTAACAGCAACAGAACCAGGGCCTCAAAGGCAAAGGGGCAGAGAAGTGGGCCCGAGAAGTCAGAATGGGCCACTGCACAGAGAGGGCCTCCTCAGTAAAGAGAGACGGCAGGGATGGATCTGGGGATTCGCACCCAACCCCACTCTTTAGCCCACTTCCGGGTCTTCTGCCAGACCCAACCAGAAGTAGAGGTCACAGGAACTCAGCGATGAATCCTTATGGGTCCAGAGCAGGGAGAGGGAGAGTGGAGAGAGGACTTAGACTACAGATGGTAACAGCATAGTTACTCGAAAATCTCTACCTCCTTTCATCATCCCCGCCATCCCACCCTCTGCAAAAATGTATAGAAATTAGCCTTTAAGTAAAATATATCCCAACTCAGCAGCCATTCCAGTGGGGCAGCTTTTCAGGTGCTATTAGAGCACCAGATAGTAGAAACGAGTTTTTAGGAATATTTTCCTTCTTCCCAGATACTGACAAAGTGGTCACCAGGTAAAAGTGTGGGATTAAGTATGTGGTTTGCAATCGAGTATAGGCTCCTCATGTAGAATATAATGTTTATAGCTGGGGCAAGGGAGAACTTTCATTGTTGGTGTTTCTAACCAAAGCCTAGTCATCCCAAGCAAAGCCGAGCAGTGACTGGAATGTATTACAGGGTGGTGCTTTCTACTGCATTTCATAATGGCCAGCTCTGGAGTCCTTTTCTTTCTCTTTTTCCTTCTCCTTCTCTTGCCCCTGTTCCTCCTCCTCTTGATTCTTTCATTTCATGCCAATTATCCTCTCCCTTCATTTGACTCTGAGAATGGAAGCATTCTTAGCAGTCTCAAGTGATGAGGAAAAATGTTAAACTAAGACCCTGGCTGCTACCGATACTGTCCAAATGCTGAATTACATGTCGGTCAGACAGCTCAGCTATTTGAATTTCCCCAACACGTGGCAGTTCTTGTCCTGGAGCCAAATGCCCACACAGCAAGCATGCCCGTGCGTTATACACACGCATACACCCCCGATGCTGGGCCAGATGGCGTGCTGTATCTCTAATCAAAGGCGCACTGCAGCTTTGATTGGCACTGGCCGTCCAGAGAGGAATGTGCATGCGATTTTGAGGCAAGGTGAGCTGAGAGGACCTGAGTGCCAGTGGATCTGAGACTTACCCTGAATGAGGGACTTTATCCTGAGGCAAGTCTGTCAGATCCCAGCTCCTCAGACTCGGAAGGAGAGTGGGTGACGGTTGTGAGACATGAATATTTGATTAAGGAAAGGGATAGAATAGAGCCATGTGCTCACCCTTCTGTGTGTGAGTTGAGTTTTTCCCCTTTTCCTGGACTTTGAACTCTACAGGGTTTGTGGTTAACGCTCATGAACCATGGGTAAATGAAAAGGTTGCCAGGCCAGGAGCCAGAGGACGCTGGCAGGGGTGCTGTTAATAGGGCCTGGGGGTTTAGTCCACGCCTTACTCACTGGAGTGAGGCTCCTCAGGCTGTGGCCCTAGGTGATTGGCACCCTCGCTGGTTCCCCTCCCATCAGGCTGCTGCCCTGAGCGGGTCCCAGGCTGCTGCCCTCAGCCTGGCCCCCAGCCGTTCCTCTGCATTAGCTGTCCTGATTGCCCTTCTGCTGGCTGCCCAGCTCCACCATCACGTCCCCAGGTGCCATCAGAGCCCCTTTCAAAAGGCCGACCTTGTTCTTGTAGCCTTTGTACTGCGTTTCCTTACTTAATTTCCAAATCGAGGGTCCCATCCTTCCTTCTTCAAACATTTTTCTTCTTTCCTCCCTTTCCCAAACACCTTCAAATCCATGCCAAACACTAGAAAGAGAGAATTAAGAAGTAAGTGAACTGGAGAACTGAACTGGGGGGGAAGAAACGAAGCTTGGCGAGGCGGGTCCCAGGATGTCCCAGGAGAATAAAAGACATGCTGTCCCGCAGCAGAGGGGTAGGGAGTGGCAGAGCCATTTATAAAATACCTTCCAAGTGCCAGGCCTGAGGGGAAATGTGAGGACCAGGCAGGGAAACAATAGGAATAGACTCAGAGGGGTTAAGTAACTTGTACAAAGTCACACAGCTAGGAAAATAGCAGAGCCCGGATTTGAATCCAGATCTGGCTCACCCTGTTGCATCTACCATCCTAAGCTATCCTGACCACGTCTCATCAAGTCAGTGATTAAAAGCACAGAAAATAAAGATAGAGAGGATTAGTCATACATCCCTTTTCCCCTTATTTTATGGGACTGTTTGTAAGCAACACCTTCTGGTGTGCCTGTGTGAGGGAGTTGGAGAGACCTTCCTTTTCCAGCACTGGGACAACCCAGCTGTTTATAAAATTCCTCCCGAGGGCCTGCCCTGCCCCGGCCGCTTTACGAGGCAGAAAGGGCCTGGTGTGTGTCTGCTGGTGTACTCTGCAGATGGCATGTGTGCTGCGTGCTGAAGTTTCTGCCGGGAATTAATCAGCTCCTCCAGACAGCTGGTCCGCGTGCCTAATAATATTTGCAAGTTGGGTTTTATGTTACCCACAGGCCACAGCCATACTGCATCTTGATTATGGGAATGCAGGCGGCATTCGGAAACATGCACCAAACACAGATATTTTAGGACCATGAATGACAATTGTTTTCAAAACAGTTATGAGTTTCCCATCTCAGCGTGCACTGAAATATCTGTCACCCCCTGGGCAGATGAGGTGGCATTGCATAGGGCACAAGCAGAATTGGAGTGTGGAGCTGGGTTCCACAGTCCTTCCTGTGCTCCTTACTTCGCACCACCCCAGTTACCCAGGACTGAGCAGCAGCCCATGTCAGGGAGGAGGTCAAGGCCAGGCCCTGAGCCTGTGAGGATGGTCTTCCACTGACAGCACTCTAGAAGCAACTAGAAATTTGGGGCTATTGCTTATTCTCTATTCCTTGGACATCTCACTCAATTACAGCAGATAGTTCGTCTTTAGTTATAAACACTTTGCTAAATTCTGCCCAATCAGAGTCTCTAAATAATGCCAACATCAGTTATTTGAGTGCCTTATCTGTGAAAGGACTTTACTAGGAGCTACTGATATCAAGAAGCCTAAGACTGCACGACAGTCAGCAAGCATGAGGAGGAACACGTGGGGGATTGTTGAAGTCAGATGGAACTGGTTTTGAAATCCAGCTCTACCACCTGACGATCTGGGGCCTTAGGCAAGTTATTGAACTTTTGCATACCTCAGTTTACTCATCTGTGAAATGGAAAGACATTTTGTCTGCTGTATGCATTTTTGCAAAGATTAAGTGAAACAATGCATGTAAAGTGCTTAACAGGGTACCCAGCACATAGTGATAAATGTTGCTTGTTGCTATTGGTATATCTGGTACAATACTAAGTTCTTGGGGAATAAACAAATGAGTGAATGGATTGTAGATACATGGAAAGTCTCAAACACTATTCAGGAAAGGGAGAGAAGAATTAAAGATAATTCCCAAGTAGTCAAATGCAGGTGATTGTGAGAATGGCATTACCAATAACAGAAATGAGTACTTGGGAAGATCTTACTTTCAGAGAAAGAGGATGCATTTGGGTTTGGATCTGTTGAGCTTGAGATGGTTGTCTTGGTCCTCCAAGCCCAGAGAGATGAGTCAGGGTGCCCTCACTGGGTCTCACTGCCACAGCTGGGCCCTCAGCCTTCCAGCCCTCCCCTGAGTTCTGGTCACAGCTACCTCCCTACCCCACCACTGCACCTTCTTCCCAGAATCATTCCAGAACTCACCACAGGCACCACAAGGATCTACTGTCCATCTTCTTGTCCATACCACACCTGTCTCCTCTGACCCCTGACATAGGCAATGTCACAAGCCTTGCTTCTGGAAATTCACAGCCCCTTCAGCCCTCACTTCCTTCAGAGATCACACAAGCAGGAGAAAAGCAGTGGGAAAATCCTCTGCAGACTCTAGTGTTTTCTTCATGATCTTTCAGTGCCGACTAATGTTGATTTAAACCTAACAAGTTCAGACAGACGTGGCTGTGTGTAAGCATAACTTCCTTTTGTGGATACCTTTTTATTCTTTATTGAGCTATAACACACATACAGTAAAATGAACAAATCTGAATTGTGCAGCCTGATGAATTTTTACGTACATATATGCCCCTGAATCCACCCCGAAGATAAAGATACAGAATACTTCCAGCACCCCAGAAGACCACTTATTCCCACTCCCAGTCAGTAACCACCCCCACAAATAGCCTTTTTTTCCCCTTTTCACCGTAGATTGGTAAGTTTTGACTGTAAATGAACATCACAGACATGAATCCTGTAGTATTACTCTTGTGTCTGGCTTCTTTCCCATTATGTCTGTGAGATTCTTCCATATTTCTGCATGGAACAGTAGTTCTTTTCATGGCTGAGTAGTATTCCGCCGTACAAATATATCACAGAGCCTCCATTCTACTGTTCCTGAACATTTGGGGTTATTTCCAAATTGGGGCCATTATAAATACGGCTGCTGTGGTGATGCACACATGCCCTCGTCGCTCTGGGCTACGTTCTCCAGTGGAATTGGTAATTACGGGGCAAACCTAGGTTAGCAATTGCAGTTACTGCCTAACAGATTTTGTGGACATATTTTTAAAAAGGAGAATACACACTTACTGTGTCATTTGCCAGTATTGTACTTCCCTCTAAGCTGCTAGTGAGGTGAGGCAGCCTAGTGAGACTGAGGAGCCAGGGGTTGGATGTTAGGGTCCCTGGCTTTGAATCAGCTCTGTCACTTAAAAGCTTAGTGTCCGCAGGCCAGTTACTTAAGCTCTTTGAGCCTCATTTTTATCATCTGTAAAATGGTGATAATAAAAATGATCACCTCACATCATTAGTGTGAAACTTACATGGGCTATCTATAAAAGTTATTTGAGAGTTGTGAAATGTAAAAATCATCCTTATAACCTCAACTTTTTGTATTTGACATACATTTTCCTTGAAAACAGTCTAAAAAGTTTTAAAGAGAATCACTATTAGTAATCAATAGAGAAAAAAATCAATCTTTCAAGAAAAAAATACTGTCTCCTTATTTTATAGCCTGGGCCAGTCAATGGATCTGGGCAGTCACCACTTTGATATAACTGCGTGCTCCAAGGGCCCCTCCACCCCGGACACAGCTGGGAGTCACGCATCCACTGTCCTCGTCTCCGGCCAACTTGCTAGTTTTCTCATATTTGCATTCTCTGTTGAGAACTATCCCTGCCTCTGCGCTGCCTCTCTTGTTTTTAATCTTGTGAAGTCTGAATATCAGATGGGCCTTCTCATCATTTTCACTGAGGCATGTGCATACACACATCAACACGAGCACACATGAGCACACACACGCTGCATGAGCACGGCTGGAGCAGTTCTCCTGAGTATGTGTGGAGTCGGTCTTACTGCTTCTCTATAGAAGTGATTTAGTTTAAAGACTAGCAGCGGGCCCTTGTAGACACAGAGCACATAGTAGTATTTAATAAATATTTGTTTACAGCAATGGAAATAACCAAGGTCACCAACCCCCCCCACACTCTTGTGAGACATGCTTTCCTGCTGTCTCTCAGCAATGTGCGTGGCTCTCTCTGGGAATCAAATGCTATTGTGGCTGCAGGAACCTCCAGAAAGGGTTGTTTGTTGCATTGATATTCCTTGCACACTCCAAGATTGTCTTTGGAGTGACGGGAAGCACAAGAGCTTTGGAGCTAGATAAGCCTGTGTTCACATCCTGACGCCGTATTCCTAGAGCATAAGCTCTGGCCCCTCTGAGCCTCACGTTTCTCATCATAAAATAGGATTGGTTACCTTTAAGGTGGTTGTAAGAATTCAAGAAGACAATTAGTAGAAGTTGTTGGTATTATTCACTTCTTCCAGCTCCTCCCCACAACACTTTGGTGTTTTTTTGTTCTGTTTTATTTTTTTATTTTTTATTTTATTTTTTTTTTTTGGCTATCTTGACCTCTTTTCTTCTTCCCGCATACACCTTAGTCCCCTTCCAAACATGGCAGGGCCTGGACTGGTTAAGAGCATGACCCATGAGATCAAAGTGTCTTGGTATAAATCCTAGCATTGCTGCTAATTCACTGTGAGACCTTGAACAAGTTGCTTAACCTCTCTGAGCTTTTATTTCTTCCTCTTAAAATAGGGATAATAATGGTTATCTGTATCATAGAATTGTTGTATGGCTTCCCTGCGAATAACCATAAAGCAGTTTGGCACAAAGCCAACACTGAGCTGATAGTGGTAGTTGGCAGTAGTAGTAATAGTAATATTATTATAGTATTATTGATCCAATGGATGCCAAAGCTGTGTTTCTCTCTCTCTCTCTCACTCTGACACACACATACACACACACACACACACACACACACCCCACTTTGGGTTTTCCTGATCGCTCCCATCAGGGCTCCTTCCACATGGAGGCTCTGCCTCTATCATCCTTTCTCCTGATTTGAATCCTCATGAAGGACAGGAACTGGGGTTGCTCTATGGTTTTGGTTGGTTTGTTTTTTAAGTTCAAAATTAATGAAACAGATGTCAAGGAAACATAATCTTTGGATCTTTGGACTGTAAATAAAAATAGGAACATTCGGGTCTTTGTATTAAGACTGCTGTAAGTTTAGGCTTATGTATTAAATAGAAGAAGAAAAATGTGTCTGTTCAAATGCTCCCAGTATTGAGGGTTTAAGTTGAATAGATTATTGTCTGGAGGAAAATTCAAGTATAAATTAGACTACGAAGAATTACTGATTGTTGCAGTTTTCATGTTAATTATTTCATGTTAAAAAATTGTTACCGCATAAATTAACACATTCTTTCATAGAAAACATATTTTAGAAAGATTTGTTACTTTAATAACTCTTTGTGTATTAGAAATCCCAGATGCCTGTACTAATTAAATATAATCAGATTTTAGATTCAAAAAGCACAGTAGCCATTTAACACAAACAAGCAGGCAGCTAGGTTGACAAACACACTCAGGAAGAAGTGGATCCCTGTTTCTTTCGAATTTTGAATTTCACAATCCAGAACTGTGAATTCAATTCCTGTCCTTCCTTTGTATTACAACGACTGGGGATTATTAGACTCCGAGCGCTAGCTTTCCAGCTCAAGGGCTCCTGCAGAATTATTAATCAGCCGCTTCTGAGGCCCCTGTAATCGGTGGCAGATCAAGGCTGATCTCGCCATGAGATGCCCTCCCTCTGCCCCCGTCAGCACATGAATTTCTTGTTCTCTGTAAACAACCACATTGCCATTCCCACACAGTGTGCTGTGACCTGAACAGCAAATATCAGGAGAGGGAAAGGGAAGAAAAAAAAAAACCTTTTTAATTACTGAATTTAATCTAATTCTTCCCATGCTAGAGAAGCAAACCATCCTTTGATGAAAAGCAAACCCTTTAAAATGCAAGCCATTGTCTTAAGCACCGACTAGTGTGTTTCCAACTCAGTGGTGCCGCCATAAAATGACCAGCCAACCCCCGACTCCCCAGCCCACATTGAGAGTCTATCATCCTGAGGGCTGTCTAGGGAGAGACCCCAGGGGACTTGCCCGACAGAATGCCCTGCCCTCCGAGGTCAGACACGGCTTTCCCGCTGAGCTGAGTCGCATGCCTGAACCATGCTGCTTGTAATCAAGCTTCCTGGATCTGAGTTTGGTACACTTCAGTCACTAAGCAGAAAAGCTCCTTCATTTGTATTCTGTCGCTTCAAGCTCTGAGCTTCCACCTCGTTTCTGGGAGGGACTGCTTTGTTTATCTGCTGAGCCACTGTGGAGCTTCGGGGCCCAGATTAATAGTTAGGGGGAGCAGGTCAAATTGGCAGGGAAATGGAGATGAATTGTAGAGTGCATCCATTTTCCTCCAGGAAAGGGTGTGTTGAAAGCCAAAGATTAAAATTAAAAGAAATGGGACTCTAAATCACCCTTTCCTACTACAGTCTCTCTTTAAAGATTAAAACTGTTTCAGGTCGGAGATGGGACCAATTTCTTTCACTCCCACCCTCGGGCAGCTCTGACTCTGCCCAGAGGTTACAAATGGATTGGAGGTAAGCAGTGGTCACCTCAAGCCCAGCTTCTTTGCACACCTTTCCCCTTTATCTGTGCTGGTCAGTCCCGTTTTGTATTCTGTGTGAGCGTCTCTTTCTCCTTTGTGCTGTTTTGGGCAGAGCCTTTTGGTGGTTGTTTATGAATGGTCAAGAGCAAGTCCTCAGTCTGTGCAGCCCACGTTTCTTGGTAATCATCAAGAAGGAAACAGATGGTCACCCTCTGTGATTTTAAAGTGTGTAAATAGGAACTGCAGACTGCATCAAACATCAAAAATGTCAGTTGGCTTCCTTGTCTTGCCTTGCTGGCAAAAGGAACTCCTGCATTTGCATCATCTGGGTAATCACGGACACGCAGTACATTTGTAAACTGCCCCAAGTTCCGAAGCCTCTTTCTTACAGCCACAGGAGGGGGCTCAGTGGCATTGCTCTGCCATCCCCAGGGTGGCTCCCCCGTTGGCACAGACACTGTACCAGATTGAAAAGGGGAGCGCTTTGAAAAAGCCACCCCAAAGTGATGTTTGTCTTCTGTATATCCTATTATCCTTTGATACGTTCTGAGCTCCCAGTCAAACCCCGTGACCTCCAACTGTTCTCACACAGTATCCCCAAACCCAGTGCTGCCCGTGCAGCCCAGCTCACCATGTGGCATGAAGTCAGACTGACACGGGCCCTCTGCCCCTTCTGGGGGTGGCTGGATTCTTGGCATCATTTCTGTGTTGAGCTACATCCCACACATCCGTTGATCACTCAGGTGAGTTCCTCTCACCACCCTGGGCAGCGGTGTGCAGATGGTTACAAAGCCCTTGTCTTTTGTTCTGGATTGAAAGTCCACAAACATAGCGTTTATGCTGTTGAAGCTGTGAATCAGAATGTTTTGTTTTCTCTTTACAGAGGTAATCAAGTTACAGAATTTTTATTCTGATATTGCTTCCTTTCTGGCTCTTAGAAAACTGGAAGGATAATTGGAATTATTCAGAGCCTCAGTATTCTAGAACAGCAAGCAGGGCTCCTTTTTTCTTCAGTCCCACCCAAGATAACCACTTAAATAAGCCTCCATAACACAGTCTGTACTCCAAGGAAAGTCCCTTTGATCGTTCTCAGATTTCCTTCTTAGAAGGAACAAATACCCGCACTTTCAGGAGATGCCCATTAATGTTATCCTCTACTTTTGCGTTGCCCCCATGAGTTACCCTGGGTTTGTCATTGGTCACCGTTGCAAGGAGGGTGATGGAGAAAGACAAGCAGCCCAGAGTTTCCTCCCTTCACTTCCTGGCTTCTCTAGGGATATTTGGAAGAAATGTCACAGTTTACCTTTTGGTAGCCTGCATGTCTGGATCGAATGCCCTTCCACAATGTATCCTGCCTATCCTTCCCCGACTGCAAAACCCCAGGATTAATGCCTAGAGTCCAGCCTTACCCCTGCATTCTCCCTGGTAGTTGAGTCTACTCCCCTGTGTCCTCTAGTTGTCCTGGGTTCGATTTTTAATACCCTCTGATGGACCTTCTGTCTCTTCTCTGTCCAGTCTTGAACTCTGGGCTCTCTTGGAACTTTGCTCACCCCTCTCAGCCTGAATATTCCTTCCATAGATTCCACTCAATGAGACTTTGGATCTGTGCCTACTTAATCAACCTTATCTTTGCAGTATGTTCAGGCCCACCTTCCACTCCTTGGTTCTCGTCCTCCTTGGCCTAACTTGTCCCTTCTCCACTCGCATCCCCAGTGGGACAGCATTCCTCCTTCCTCCCAACCTCCCTCCTTCTCAAACTTCTTGCTCAACATTATGAAATTTCAGATGGAATATAATCTTAACCCATTGTAACATTTACTTTTCATTTATCTTTTTAAAAAAACATGCAGCTAAAACTTTATGAACTTGAAGTAGAAGTTTCAACAGAATGCGTCACCAGGGATAACTGGAAAACACCCAGTTGTATTACTTCAGAAGCATTTGGGAAATCTGAAAGTCATTCCCTTGGCCTAGTGTGAAAGTTTTGAGTTTTGCTTTGCCGGGTTTCAGTGGGTTTGAAATCATTGTTTTGTTTAAATAACCACAAAGTTCCAGGTCAGGTCAGCTTTGATTTTGCTTCTTTCACAGGATATCCTGTCCTGGTACCGCCTTGTCACCTCCCACTCCTGTAAACCAGATTTCTGTTATTGGCATTGTTTGTGATTTTTTTTTTCTTTTATTACCCAGAGTAACTTTCAAGTTGAATTATTGCATACTATTAAATATTGGATATAATAATTTGCAGAGTTAGTGGCTTTATAATTAAAAAGGGCTCTGGGTGGCTCCTTGGTTCAGAAAAACAGTGTCCGTTGTTGAAGTTAATGGGTTTCCTCCTTGAAAATGCTATTAGGGCACAGCTCAGATTCTCTGTAGGAAGGATTTGGCTTCTTTTATTCAATACTGATTTCACCTTCTCCACCTTGGCCTAGTTTTTTAGCCAGAGGGGATATTCTCTGAGACTATGGAATTGGCCTGGTCACCAGGAAAAATGAAAAAGAGAGAGACTTGGCAGTTCAGCTCTCCAGTGATGTGAGCTGAGCCCACCCAGGCCTGTCCTGGCCCCTGCCCTGACCCTCCCCACTGCAGGGAGAGCCATGGGTCATGCTGCATCATTCCAATGCGGCTACCTCTCCCTGAAGCCCTCATCTCCTCATCTCATGTTCTCTTTTCCTCTCTCTGCTGAGCCCTCTTCTTCCTAAAGGCATTGCCACCATTTAGTTCTCTGTTGGGTTTGCCTGTGAGCTCTGTCTCCCTGGCTGCCTAGAAACCCCAAGGGCAGAGGCAACCTGTGCTTGGTTTTCCCAGGAGCGCCTCACAGGGTGCTGGGGACATCATGGACCCTCAGAAGATTCTCAGTGATTGGTTGATGAGTGTTTTGATGAGGAGGGTTTTTTCATCTTCTTTTCCTCTTCTGATATTTGGAAAGCTTTGGCATTGCTGATGGCATTTGCCAGTGCAACTCAGTGACTTTAGGCCTTTACTATCTGAATAAAATAACAGCTGGCATTTATTTAGCTATTACCAGGTACCAGACGCTGTGCTGAGCCTTTTACATCAACTGTTCTTCCCACCACAACCTTAGGAGGTTATGATCCCCAGTTTACAGACAAGGAAACTGAGACTTAGGGACGTTTTAAATGATCAACCAGCAAATCCAGTGTGCAAGCACAGGGATACCTGACTCGGAAGCTCCTTTCCTAAATGATCATACTGGTCCTTCCACAAGTGACCACTCAATCCCAGCTCAGCCCACAATCGGACCACTTTGCATTGTCACTGAAGAGCATCCACTCCTCGTTTCCTGGCCGGCTTATGTACTCTTACTGCAGGAGGTGATTTGGCAGCAAAAGTATCTGCAGTCTTCATTGGAGCATTTGAAATACCCATGCCATCATCTTAATGTATGAAAACACATAAAGAACAGGAAGTAACTGAGTCAAGTAAGCTGTTTCTATTTGAGGCAGAAGTGAAAAACAGATTACCTGGCCACTAGGGATAGAGGGACTTCATTAACTGGAATGTGGCCTGGGGCTTGGGATGGGCCATCCTGACATAATGACTTTGGGCAGTCATCCTGTTGGCACTGAAAAACCGAGAGACTCAGTCAGGCTGTGCTGTCGTATGAAAGGAAGATTTTATTCCTATAACTTTTAAGAGTGAAGAAAATTATTAATTTATTGTATTGACACTGTATTGACACTCTTTGCGTTTAGTTTAAGTCTGTGTAAAGGAAGAGAATTACTTTGACCGTCAGGGTGTCAGATAACTTACTGCCTGGCTGGACCCTTTAGCTAGTTAGAGCATTTATTGCTGTTTAACCAGCCTTAGGCAAGTTGCTATGAAGAAATATGTGTCTCCAACCTCAAAGGATTTGCATTCTATTTAAGGAGATTTTTAAAATAACTTATGAAAGAACTAGTAAAAGGACACAGAGGAGACATGGACACAGTGGAACAGTGTATAGTGTTTATGCAGTCAGGCTCTGGCACCTTCGGTTCAAATCCCAGTTCTGCCATCTACACATGTCCTTTGTTTGGCACATTGCTTTCCCCTCTGTGTTCCGTTTTCTCATCTGTAGAACAAGACTATTCCTGGCATCCACCTCATGTGCACAGTGCTTTGTATGCCTGACTCTTAGCAGGCGCTCAGTGTATGTTTAGCTGTTGTGGTAGCTGCTATTATCAAGCATTAAACTGTTGTTTCTAGCACTGGCGCTAGGTGAATTGGAGAGATTAGTGAAGGCTGGAGTAATCACAGATGGCTTCATGAAGGAGGTGGGACTGGAGCTGAGGAGGCTTTAGCTAAGCAGGTGAAGGCAAAGAGAGCATTTCCAAAGCCAATGTAAAAGAAACAAGTGTGAGCATGCTAAGTGCAGGACACAGGTTATAGTAAAGCAAACTGAACTAGATTAACTGTGTTAGGGGTAGCAAGAACCAAGTTAGGTCAGGCACGGAGGCTCACATCTGTAGTCCCAGCACTTTGGGAGACCAAGGCAGGAGGACCACTTGAGCCCAGGAATTCGAGACTGGCCTGGGCAACATAGCAAGATCCCATCTCTACAAAACATAAAATTAAACTAGGTGCAGTGGCTCATGCCTGTAATTCCAGCACTTTGGGAGGCCGAGGCGGGTGGATCACCTGAGGTCAGGAGTTCAAGAGCAGCCTGACCAATATGGTGAAACCCCGTCTCTACTAAAAATACAAAAATTAGCCAGGCGTGGTGGCGTGCACCAATAGTCCCAGCTACTCAGGAGGCTGAGACAGGAGAATTGCTTGTATCCATGAGGTGGAGGTTGCAGTAAGTCGAGATCACACCATTGCACTCCAGCCTGGGCAACAGAGCGAGACTGTCTCAAAAAAAAAAAAATTAAATTAAATTAAAAATTAGCCAGGCATGGTGGTGCACACCTAGCATCCTAGCTACTCAGGAGAGGCAGGACGCTTGCTTGAGTAAGCCCAAGCAAGAAGAGCCCACAGGGGAGACACACAAAATGCTTGGAAAGAAAGGAAGGACATGGGGAAGAATAAACTCAGAAAAATAATTCATGCATTTCTCATAGAAATGTTTGAGCTTTGCAGGTTGGAATATGCTAAGTTTTACTGCTTTGTTACCGAGATTATTGGTATTATTCACGTGAGAAGTGTGCTAAAATAGTACAAATGTACCCAGAGCCACTCGTTAAGTAAACATGACAGAAGTGACAGTGGAAGCATCATCTACCCAATTGCTAATTGCTGACACACACCCATGGGCCTTGAAATGTCACGATGCTTTTGAAGAGTTTTGAAAAGTCAAAACACTTTTCCCATTCTGTCTCATCATAAATCATTCTCAAGGTAATGATGTGTTATCTTCCATGTTTTAAAAGACAGGGGGAAAGAACGACGTGGGAAGTCATCGCACTTCTGCTCACAGCCCAGTGACTTTCTGTTGCGCTTAGGATGGAATCCAAAATCCTAGGGCAGCTTACAGAGTCCCACAAAATCTGTCCTTGTACCCCATCTTATTATTCTTCATAGCACTTTATTGTAGTTGACATATATAATAGCCATTCATTTATTTTACCTCCCTCAAACTAAGCTTCCAGCTCCATGACTGCCAGAGACTGTGTTCACTTTCGTCCTCCTGGCACCGAGTGCAGTGCCAGGCACTGGGGAATACTCCAGAAATACTTGTGGTAGGAAGAAAGAACAAGCCAGCCCAGCAGTGGTGGGTGTTTGTGTTGTTATTTCTGTGGACAAACTTTGATAACTGAATAAATCCACAGCCCTCTCCTTTCTCTTGCTTGAAGCATGGATGATTATTAACTTTATTTTAAATGAGGAAGACCAGGGCTCGGTGAGGTCAAAATGGTTGATGTCTAGTCACTTGCATTTATCCCAGTCTATTAAGAATTTATTCTTAATCCAGTCTATTAAGGATTTTCCACTTTGTTTCACTGTGAACCTCCCAAGGCCCCTTGCCACCTTGACTTTCTGCTGTTGTAACTAACCACCCCCATCCCCAGCTGCACCCCAGTGAACTGGGCCCCCTTGTCCTCAGAGAACAAAGTAGGGGGCTCCCCCACTCAGATACATTCACTCCGACCCAAAGGGGATCTGAACACACTTCCTTTGGCAGTGAAAATGCAGGGTTCTCCAGGTGTTTTAAGTTTCATTAGTGTGTGGCTGTTGCTTTTCTATTTCAATTGGCAATTCTTAGACTCTTAAAAGGGCATCCAGACAGTGACACTGGTGCTGTCACCAAGGACAAGTAGAGGACTCACCAGAGGGCAGGGAACTGATAATACACTCTGTAAGGACCTGTGGTTATTCAGCCAAAAAGGGAAGGGCTGGGAGGGCTGTCCAGCTACTCATTCATTCATTCAGCACCTGTTTATCAAGTGCTTTCTCTGCACCAGACACTGTAGTCAGTACTGGAGATGTGGTGGCCATCCAGGAAGACGTGCTCCAGCACTCAAGCACAGTATTTATCTGGGACAGAGACAGCCTTCAGACAATTCATGCATTCATTGCACTTTAATAATAACAGCTTCGTTAGGCAATATTTACTGAAAAAAAGCAGTGACAACTACAAAGAGGGAGGTGCTCTGGCAGCATAGAAGTAGGAAACCTACCCCAGTCTTTAGTGATCAGGCAAAGGTTCCCTGTGCAAGTAACACTTTGGCTAGGAGCAAAAGAGGAGTAAGAATTAGCCATGGGGTAAGGGCTTTTGACAAAGGAAATAGCCTGTCCCTGAAGCAGGTAGGAGCTTGGCATTTGCAAAGCAGTCAAAGAAGGGCAATGGAGAGGTTGTAGAGGAGAGAGGAGGGGAGCAGAGGAGAACAAGTCTGGGATTATAAGAAGCAGCTGGGGAAGTAGGTAGGGACCAGATTATGCATGTAGATTCTATTAGAAGGCTACTGTAGAAACCCAGGGGGGGCATGCTGAGCAAGCGAAGACTAGAGGAAGGGTAGTGAATTCAAGAGCATGAAATGGTCAGGATGTAATGGACCTGACATGGGCAGGGACAAAGCAGGAGGGCACAGAGATCGTTCAGTAAAGATGTATTGACCTCCTTCGATAGGCAGGCCCTGTGCTGGGATCCAAGTGTACAGTGATGAAAAATAGTGTCCAGGTGAGGATGATTCTCGGGATTCTGTTACCACCAACTGGGTGGTTTACAAAGTCACCAAGGATTGAGAAGCCAAATTGTGGGGAAGATAAATTTTGGATGTTACGTTTGAGGGGCATTGACTTGCATAACCAATTTCCCTCTCAATTGTCTCTCCATCATGGAGAGACAATTGAGAGGGAAATTGGTTATGCAAGTCAGGGACTCAAGAGAGAGATCCCATCTGGTGATATAAATGCAGGCATCATTGGGGTCAAGACAGTCATTGGAGCCACGGGAGTGAATAAGATCCCTGATGTTACACAGAGTTTGTGACCACTCATTTCATATCTCAACAGAATTCAGAGAAACAGGATTGAGCTGTATATCAGAAATTATTTAAAACATCGACACATTTATTCATTACAGGAATAATTCGGCCTAAGGCTAACTGGTCTTATATATGTTCCTGGGAGTTAAATGACTAAGGTACAAAGATCCTCTTATCTGGAAGTTCTAGGACATGGGCACCAGTGACAACACCAGGTTGTCAAGTTTTCACCATGACAAGTCGAGGTTTCGGCAATGAGTTTACCTTGGGAGTTTGGTAAAATTTGCAAACAGTACTTGGAAAACATTCAGTGGAAAAGATGCTTCCAAGTACACACACCATACACACACGTACACATATTATGGCCTTTGTGTACTGGCTTATCCTAAAGAATCCTAAACTGTTAAGCTAATTCAGTAAGAAATGACAGAGTGGTCACTTCTTTTTTTGAATTCATGTAAACATGGAACAAGTACAGTAAGTGTTACAGTGAAGCTCAAGATATCAGTGACATAGATGATCATTACCTGCATAGTTTGCTCTGTTTCCTCTAAATAAAATGCAGAGGAGAAAACTGTTTTCATATCTAAATCCTGCTCCCAAGCAGAAGAATTTCAAAGTGTGAATCAGCTAGTTACATAACAATACCAAGTTAACTGCATTGCAGTTCTCCTGATGTTTTCTCCATTGTTCTGTAAGTCCATACTACTTAGAAAACCACTTTGATTCTGACTTTTTGCCTGTCAGAACTTTACTTTCAAAGGAAAGGCAACGTTTACACCCAGGAGATCCTTCCTTCAAGGTGTCTGAAGTCTCCTAACTTACAGAGCTCACTGCAGCAGCCCTGCAGCAGGGACACCTGTGGGATTGTATAGGTTATGTACTACACAACCTTAGGGATGCTGTTTTCATAGACTGGGGTTTTACACTGTGCAACCTGCATGGCTAGTTGTAAAGACACCTGCCAAAAATCCCCAGTTAACTCCACCACATTTAGAGCTGCATTTTAGGGCCAATAGCTTTGTACCCTCAGGAGGTGGGAAGCCAAGATAAGGGGAAACAGAAGTAATGAGATGTGTCCAAGAGGAAGCAGGGATTAGCTCTTTTCAGTAGAAACCTCAGTTAATCATTAATACCTTATTGCTGCTTTGATTTAACCTTTTGTCTTCCTTGAAAAGGAAAATGAGTTATCTATAAAGAAGCTTCTTTTGTCGAAAGCAGCTGCTGTTTTAAGACAGAGAAGAAGCAGGAGAAGTTGAACGAAGACATTCTTTTTTATTCCTCCAAATACATTATAAATACATTGTTTGGTATAAATATAGTGCTTGCCTTAGAAAGAAAATTAATACAAAACAAATTTAAGTAAGTTCCGACTAGTAGTAAGTCAGACCACATATCTACAAATGACTTCCTTTCAAAGATTCCTTACATTAATGCAGCCTTTAATATTTTTTGAAGGTTTATATATTATAATCCTTATTGTAGATTATAAAATGAGAAAATAATAAAGCTGACTAATGCAACTGGCTGATACTGCCGTTGGTTTTTTTAATCTGAAATTATGAAATCCTTTGGAAAATCTAACATGACAGTATCCAAATTTTAAATAGTCGCTTTCAGCAACACACACACCTTCACCAATGTTGAGTAATTCGAAGAAGGGGAAAAACAACTCCTTTGGTTGTCATTTTATTTACAGATTTGTCTGCACAGCAGAGAAAAATATTCCATTTACTTCAGAGATGGTCAGAGATTGCCAAGCCATTTGGCTCAAGAGATGGTTTAAATAGGAATGAATGTAGTATACCTTTAATTCTCTGAAGTAAGAGAACTCCAGCTGAGGTTTGGGCCAGGGCAAAGTCTGCTCTCAACACTGAAGAAAATCTATCACATTAATCTCAGTGGCTCAGAGTCCAAAGCTGCGTGAACAGAATGCTAAAGGATAGGAAGTGTGAGAAGAATGCTTTGAAAGAAACTTTAAAAACAAAACAACCGACTATTCAGAGAATACCAGGTCTTATGTGGAATCATCTAGCATGTAAGGAAACATATAAATAATTATGCCTGAGAAACATAACTAATTAAAAATAACGCCATGCATAAAAGGAAAACTATAGAATAACTTTTCTGCTCCAGTGTTAATGTGAGATGCCTCATAATGAAATAGTAGGATTTTTTTTTTTTCATTTCATTTCACACAGACACATGAGAGATGGAGAGGAAAATTATATTGCCTGAAAATGCCAGGGTAGATTTACTAAAGATGTTATCATATGCTGTATTTAAGACAAAAATCTAATTGCTGTAATTTATCATACCTCTGGCTATTAAAACTGTGCCAATTTAAATATTTTAATCATTCGCCACTTTTGTACTTGGTGACTTTTTATAGAAGATTCTATGAAACATTCTGATTTTGTCAGCCTTTGTATGATTTTCAAGAGCTCCTTAAGCAGAATGAATATGCTTTAAGCATGTAATTGTGTTTCCATAAGTAATAAAAATTCCTTGTGTTTTTCTTTTAGTTTGTTCAGTAAAATACCTGGAACTGCTTTATAATTGCTGAGCCGAATGTTTGAGAGCACAAGCTGCTGAATCCCTTTTATTTTATTTTATTTTATTTATTTATTTTTATTTTATTTTATTTTATTTTTTTCTGAGACGGACTCTTGCTCTGTCACCTAGGCTGGAGTGTAATGGCACGATCTCGGTTCACTGCAACCTCTGCCTCCTGGGTTCAAGTGATTCTCCTGCCTCAGCCTCCCGAGTAGCTGGGACTACAGGCTCGTGCCACCACGCCTGGCTAATTTTTGTATTTTTAGTAGAGACGAGGTTTCACCATGTTGGCCAGGCTGGTCTTGAACTCCTGACCTCAAATGACCTCCCGCCTCTGCCTCCTAAGGTGCTGGGATTACAGGCATGAGCCACTACACCTGGCCTGAATCCCTTTTAATTCCCTGCACACACATCAAGCTTGTAGAAAGCAAGATGGACCACACCCTTCCTTTTGGTTTAGAGAAAGGATTCTTTAAATGATCAAATAAATTTTTGAAAAAAAAGACTCCATTGACTTTGACATGCGTTTGCACCTTGGTCTTGAAAAGTCAGAGACTCATAAGACAGTCATGGAGGCAGAACTGCTCTTTAAAAAACAAACATTAAATAGTACTCTTGCTGGGTGGTAGAAGAAAAAGTGGTAAGAAAGTGATCTTACATTATGGAAGAAAAAACTATCCCAGGAGTAAAGATGGCCGCTACAGAGAGAAAGAATGGAGGAAGGACAGCAAATGTGGAGAGAGAAGGAGCTGGAGGCAGATTCCTTTCCCTGCTGTGGGTGTGGGAGGCCTTTGGGAAATCTAACCCATTTCAGCAGAACACATGGGCAGTATCCAGTTGTCCCCACCCTGGGAGCAGCTCAGTGGTTTAATCAGGTTTTGTGTACCCAGTGAGACCACACTATCTTATGTACCCAAGGACTCATGAGAGCAGCATTATGACTAAATCCTATGTATGTTTATTAAAACATAGCATTATTTCAAAGTTAAATACATATATAATTTTCCTAAATCACAAGAAACCAGGGTTTCTTCCCCCCTTTATTGAGGTATTAAGGTGCTTTGAGCTGGATTACTTACGGTCACACAGCCAAGACCAGACCCTACATCTTCCCAATCCCAGCCCATTCCTGCTTCACCTCCTTTCTGTCTTCCCCTCTAAACCTGCTCTCATGAAAGTAGCTTGCCAAGTGCCTTTCCCTCCCACACCCCATGCCCATTGCAGTGCCCTCTGCCTGATGAATAACCAGGGTGTTCATTCTGCAGGTGCAAAGTTCCCCATCAAGTGGACGGCCCCCGAGGCAGCCCTGTACGGGAGGTTCACAATCAAGTCTGACGTGTGGTCTTTTGGAATCTTACTCACAGAGCTGGTCACCAAAGGAAGAGTGCCATACCCAGGTAGGAGCAGGGCCTCGCAGACATGGGCCTGAGATTGGAGGCTTTTTTGACACCATTTGGGGAAACTTCATCCACTTTGCTTTCTAAGCCCCATCCTCAGCTTTCTGCTGAGCTTGAGTTTGAAGAACGCGGCCAGGTATTCAGCCAGAGAAAAGCAGAACTGGGAGCTACCATGTATGTAGACAAGCAGCCACCATGAACTGTGTTCCAGGATTAATGTAAGTAGCAGCTGGTCTAAATGCTTCAGTCTCCCTCCAGTTCATAGAATCTCTCCTCTCTCAGTAGGAGTATGTGTCTGTGGTTCCTAGAGCAGAAATGTCACTGGCAGTGCCTCTGCCCAAATGGAGTTTGCAGACATGTCTGGGAAAGAGAAGGAGAAAAGCCCCACTGCTTTTTGATTACACTGTAGCACTGACCCATGGAGTGAGCCTGGCAGGAAGGTGCCAGGACCTGTGCTCTCCGCAGGACCCAGCTCCAGATGGCCAAAGAAAGCAGAGGCACATGCGAAATGCAATTTAGAGCCCACTCGCTGCCTGTTGCTGAACAGTCAAAACATGCTATACCAAAGCAAGTATAATGTAAAGAAATTGGAAATTCGTAGACTCTGGAATGTTTCTGGATTATCAGATTTATGCTCTCCAAAGAAACCGCGAGTTTGGCTTATCCATGCTTAAATTGATGAACGTCGACAGATGGTGACATAAAGGACACCCATGCCATTTCACCTCCACGCTTTAGTGGTTATAGCACAGGGACGATCAGCTTTTTTGAAATGTTAAGGACATATTTTTCAGTTACTGCTGAGTGAAGAAAGAACATAGCTCCCCCTCATTCCCTGCCTAAGAAAGGAGCTTAAAGAAAAAAAAACAAACAGTGATAGAAACGATAGTGAAGATTAATGAGGAATTTAGGTCTCTTGCAAATCCTGGGTTTGTAATCATATCTTTGCAGTCAGAGGAGCCAGGGAAGGCAGATTAATTTGTAATCCCTTTGTTTCTTTTTTATGATTGTTTCTGGTCATCTTCAGAGAACACAGAGAGGGACACATCAAGATAATCTCGTTCTGGGTTGGTGTAGTCTTGAGACTCCTAGGAGAGCCAGGTTGACATGGAGGCAAAATTGACAAATTCCTGGTCTCTGAGGTGCCGGCACTGGGCGTTTAGAGATGCGGGTGTAAGTCAGTTTTATTGATGCTGCAGTGACTGCTGCTCCCGGCATGCACACACGGGCAGACACTCCGGGAATCGCCAACCAGCACAGAAGAAAGGGCTGCCCTGGGGGATGGAGCACAGCGTGGGTGTTTCTGAATCGCTTCTCAAGGGGGGAAATGTGCGGGTCTCCGGAGGGCGAAGATGTGAAGGCATCTCTTCTTTATTTATTGTCTGAATTTTGAACTGATTTCTTCCTGATCCCCCCCAGGTTTATAGTCACCCTGTGTGTTAAATGCAATTGGGGAGAAAAGGTTAATGTTGTTTTGCGTTTCTGTGAAGCCTTCTCTTCCAGTAATACAAAGCAGCTTTTTGTTTCTCAGGGTCTCACACAGAAACCAAGACAAAGGGGTGGAGGTGGGGGCCTTGGAGAAGGAAGGCAGGTGCGCGTTTCTGAGGGAGTCTTTTGTCAGGTTTGGTTTTAGCATAAAGAAAATGGCCTCATTTTACCACTTAGACCAGGATTCATTCATTCAGCGTAGCTTCAGTCACTGTGAACTGTGCCAGGCATTTTCCTCTATCGGGGAGATAGTGCAAATAAGACCGTCATACTCTCAACAAGCCTTGATTAGTACCTGCCTCAGGCTAGGCATTGTTAGCACAGTGGGCAAGTAAATAAATTTAGTCCCTATGTTCGTGGACATTACAGTCAGATGGATAAAATATGCATCAAATCCAGGAAGAAACCAGCCTTCTTTATTCCTTGTTTATTATTAGAGGAAGTCATCCTGAAGGGATGGATTACTTGGCTTTACCTACTGTGGAGCCTAGATCTTCATTCTGATAATGGGATCAGGGACGCCTGATCCAGGTATCCACACACAGCAGGTCCTGAGAGGGACTCTTCATGCCGAGTCCTGTGAGGATGGCAGAGGAGTTTGAAGTGAGAACTAACTCCAGAGGCTCCTGCAGAGAGAGCTGTGAGCAAGTGCTGGTCTGCAGTGGGCTCTGATAACTGCCTCTAGCTCTGGAGGAGTGCTGGAGAGAGGGGGCTGTGTAAGGAAGGCAAGTAAGCCAGACCTTGGAAGCCAAGTAGGGTTTCCTCAAGCCCAGAAGGCGGGAAGAGCATCCCAAGGTCTGGCACGTGGGAAGGCACGTAGGCCTGGGAGGACAGTTCCAGGGACCACAGGATGAATCTGAGAAGATGCCATGTGCAGGGGCACACCTAGAGATGTGACTGGAAAGGTGGCCGAGAGCCTGCGTTGGGGCCTCGCTGGTTGGCAGTGGCAACCAGGGAACCGTGTCCTCATTGGGGGTGTTGTGAGCTGGTCCTCATTCAAAGAAAGCCACAAAAAATTGTTCCCAGGCCTGTTCCTAGCCATGGGTTCTTTCTGGGTTTTGCTTTTTAACATAGCTATAATCCTATTTAGTTGGGTTTGTGAATCCAACAGAAAACTCTTCTTGAGGAAGAAGCTTTTACAGAGGGATTCCAATTATAGGATTATTACCCTAACGAAGGATAATAATTCCTAAATAACAAGAGGTTTCACGAAGCTTCCTTCAGATGTCACTGTGAAAGCAAAGAAGGACCTTCCTCTCTGCATTCTTGCTCTTTGTTGTTGTGGCAAGTCAGTCAGTGTGTGCCGAGGGGTCCTTCTCAGCTTCCCACGTTGTGTCTTTGTGCCTGTTGCTGGTACCTCAGGACAGACTCCCAGTCCCGGTCCGTCATGATTTCCATTCTGCATTTTGATGTAGTCATGTCTCATGTCTCAGTTGGCTAGAGTATATTTTGAAGTAATTCTTTTTTGGAGAACAGTAGATGGTGGTACATTTTTCTGAGTCTTCCATACCTGAGAATAGCCTGCTGTTTCCTTGACACATAAGAAAGCTCCTTTGGCTGGTAGGTGAAGATGGAGGTGCGGGATGAGGGAGTGACATATAAATTGGTTTTATAAAAGCTTTCCAGGCATCTTTGCCCAGTGTGAAAGAAGGTCCAGAAGTGACAATCCCAGAAGGAACTTAGAGTGGAGTATGTGAGGTGTGACCAAATAAAGGGCAAAGGGAGGCGGAGATGTTAGAACATTGGCAAGTTGTGTGAGAGGAGTGGACAAAAAGGAAGGGAAGACGACAATCTCAAACTGAATGAGAACCTGGAAGCCGAAGGAAAAAAATACTGAAATACAATGCTGAGATTAACAGGGGGGTTGGTAGAGAAAAGTTACATCACCTTACCACATGAGGAAGGTTGCTTTCGAGATGTGTAACAAGTATGGATGCAGTTCCAAAGAAGAGCTCCATCAGTTCCCTGCTAGCAGCCTGAGCTGAATGCATTCTCTGCATTGCAGTCTAGCTTGCTTTTCTGCAAGCAAGGATTCAGAAGCATTCTTTACCTCAAGATTAGAACTGATTTCATACTGATGGATTGTTGTATGTGAGAAATAAAAACACTTAAGTAAAAGCAGTTTTCTGGGGTTGATGCATAAAATCAGAGTTATACATTTTTACCTGTCGTTTCACCTTTAAAACCTTTCTCAAATCCTTTTCCCCTCTGCTTCCAGTTTCTCCCCGCCTCCCCACCACCCACCCACCCACCATTCTATCATTGTTGCCAACAGAGTTAGTATCCTAGAAAACACAGACCTGGTTATCTCACCCTGCTAGTTAAAAACGTCCATGGCTTCCCTTTGCCTTTCAGATAAATCCTAGAAACCGTAATTCTACATAGTTCTTCATAACTCTTTTTCTGCAGTCATTCCACAGATATTTATTGTGCACCTACTATATGCCAGGTACTGTTGCAAGCACCAAGAATACAGCAGTGAAGCAACAGACAAATGCTGCTGCCCTCATAGACTAACATCTTCATTGAGGAGACAAACAATAAACAAAGATAAATAAGCAAAATATATTGAATGTTTGCTGCTGGTAACAGCTAGGGAGAAAAATAAAACAGGGAAGGGGAGAGAGGGGAGAGTGGCAAAGGAGCACCTCACTGGTGAGTAAAAGACCTAAAGGAAGCAAGAATCCAGCCAGGTGGGTATCTGGGAGCACAGCCTTCCATCAGGGGAAGGGAGAGTGCAGAGACCCTCCAGAATCAAAGGAGGCCAGCATGGCTGGAGCAGAGGGAGCAGGAGGTCCCAGAGGCCCCAGGAGCAAATCAGATAAGGCCTTTCTAGCTCATGGTTGGAACTTTTGCTTTTACTCTTAGTGAGATGGGAAGTGAGGGGATTTGACTAGGAGAGTGACATGATTTCTCTCTTGCTGTCTTCCATCCTTCACACGTTACCAAGACACGTCAAGAGATGTCTCTTGAACATGCAAGTCTCTCTTTGTGGCTCCCCTGTCTGCCTCAGAACCCTTCAAAGCCCAACTGAACATCGTCTGCTTTGGAAAGCCTTCCCCATGTCCAGACCAAATGGGGTGCTCCTTCTGCTTGCCTCCATGACACCTAGCATATTTCTGTTGGTCCCACTGTTTGTGTGTCTGTATTTCTCAGCAGCTTCAGAGAAGGGAGTCCCTTTGATGGATTCCCAAGGTCCAGCACAGGGTCCACCCCATAGTAGACTGTCAGTAAGTATAAGCAAATAAATGAGTGAATGAAACAGAAAAAAAAGAACTCACCTATGAGGTTTTTGAAACAAGGTTTTTAAATTTAGCCCATAGCCTGCAAGGCCTTTTAACTGCATTCCATCATCTTCACACATAGATATATATTTTCCTAGCCACAAGGTGGACTCTGTCCTCAAAGTTCTTCTGGAAAGTTGACCCTGTGATCATTTCAAACATCATGTTCCAACACTATTCTAGGCAGAGTGTCCTGGCCATTCTGTGCCCTGGCTCTTAACTGAACACCTGTTTTGTGGATTTGGCAGGACCTGGTAGAACAGGAACGCTTTCTTTTTTTTTTTTTTGAGATGGATGGAATCTTGCTCTGTCACCCAGACGGGAATGCAGTGGCATGATCTCGGTTCACTGCAACCTCTGCCTCCTGGGTTCAAGCGATTCTCCTGCCTCAGCCTCCCAAGAAGCTGGGATTACAGGCACCCGCCACCACGCCCGGCTAATTTTTGCATTTTTAGTAGAGCCAGGGTTTCGCCATGTTGGCCAGGCTGGTCTCAAACTCCTGACCTGAGGTGATCCACTCTCCTTGGCCTCCCAAAGTGCTGGGATTACAGGTGTGAGCCACCGCGCCCAGCCAGGAACACTTTCTTAAGCAAACCACACTTATTCATTCATTGGAAGCACTTTCAAATCATTCAACAGGTGACTTTCTTGAATACATCTAGTCGCTTGATAATGACCTGAAGAAATAAGGGAAATTAATGAAACTGGTGGCTTTTTCCTTAAAGGATTCCAAGTGCCACTCTGGTCCTCCCTCTGCCTTAGAGCCCTGAACCGTAGATACGTTTTCCTTTGTGTTCAGCATAACAACAGGAGCAGGTTTTTCATGGGAGAAGAAAGGGTTAGGACTCTCCAACCAGGAGGAGACTGGGAAGCCGAATGAAAGCTCTCATCTTAGCCGAGGGTGCGTGTCTCTCCCTGGCTCGTCCACAGTCCCTGGGGTTTTTCCTGCAGCTCATCATGTCCCCTCAGAGAGGGAACCCTGCCTGGAATGCCCAGAGGTCATGCTGTCACCTCCTCCTACGAGATTTCTCTTGGCCAGCGTGTCTAGTGACAGGAGGAGGCAGACCAGGGGAGAACGCGTGTGAAGAGGGTGGCCAAAGAGGGACTTTGGGCCCCCAGTCCTGTGTTCCAGCCCTACGTGCTCCTTGTTCTCAGGGGTGCAGTTCCAGGGCCTTCCTCATGGGCACCCTGCCTCTCTTTTTCACTCCTTTTTTTTTTTTTTTCCTGGGACAAAGGAGTTCTCTGTGGTACTATATTATCAACTTCAAATACAGAAATACCTGTGTATTCAGTTACATGAGTAGCTGTCTTTCTGTGTTTATTAATACAACGGGCTGAATAAAAACAGCTGTCCTGAGGTTGTCTGGCAAGATGGAGAACGAGAAACAAAACAAGTCATTATTGTACCTTCTCAAGATAAGTTCTTTATTCTCATCCACACTCTTCCATCAGCATCTCTCTGCCCAGAATTTTCACAATGACCCTATACTAAAACCTAACTCAGTGTCACGGTTATTAACCAGTACGATAGCAAGGACACATGAGAATCTGTTAATACAAGCACATGCGATGGCGCAGGCTCGTGCTGAGCAAGCACCATTAACACCCCTCCTCCTTCCCAGCGCCAGCACAGCACTGCTTAACAGACGTGTAAACACCGGGCCTTTTATGCACAGAAGCAAGGGGAGCCTCAGACCCAAGGCCTTATGCACAACGTTGTGTGATTCCCTTTGAACCGAAAGCTCAGTTAGCAAAAGGAATTTGGGTATCTGATAATCTAAACATCATTCCCATTGTTAAAGTGCTTAATTATTCACATGGCACAAAAACCCAGGTTTTGCAACCCATAGTCAAATCCAGATGCAAACATGGACAGGTAACAGTTAAAATCCCTGAATGTACAGATATGGCCCATCTGAGATCCATATTGGGAAGCTGCACAAATGGAAAGCTATAAAACACAAACACTCTTCTTTCATAAAAGACATTTTTTCAAATAGCTGAAAGCACAATGAATGTTGAGGTATTTTGTTAACAAATGGAGAAACCAAGTTCAAGGGAAGTCAAGTCACTTGCTAAAAGATGCAAAGTTAGAAGTCAAGAAGTGACATCTATTTCAGTGCTCTGCCAATGAAAGTGATTTTTATTCCTTCCCTATAGAATCTAAAAGAAGACCAGGTATAGTGGCTCACAGCTGTAATTCCAGTGCTTTGGGAGGATGAAGCAGGGAGGATCGCTTGAGGCCAGAAGTCCAAGATCAGCCTGGGCAACATAGCAAAATGCTATCTCTACAAAAAAATAAAAATAAAAATAAAAATCAGCCAGGCATGGTGGTGCATACCTATAGTCCTAGCTACTTGGGAGACTGAAGTGTGAGGCGTATCGCTTGAGCCCAGGAGTTCAAGGCTGCAGTGAGCCATGATCATGCCACTGCACTCCAGGCTCGGTGACAGAGCAAGACCTTGTCCCTTAAAAAAAATTTTTTTCAAAGAATCTAAAAGGAAAAAGGGAAGACTACTGAGTTGATGTACAGCTCAAAGAAGTGGAATAGGGAAGTTTAAAAGAAAAGGGAAAAGAAACCACACACACAAGAATAGACACTGTTGGCAACCCTACAGAGTCAGAGTTTGAAAGTGAGAGTTGGAAACTTGACCTCTGAGTTTGCTGGAGGAAGCCAGCAAAATGATTTAGAAAGGATAATATAATCATAATGGCAGGAAGTGAGCACAGTCTTCTTGGCTGGAGAATCTCAGTTGCAGTGTTTGGGGCAGACCGACTGGAAATGATGCTATGTCAGGGACCATGTTTGAAAGGCTAAAATCTGAGTTGACAGGAGGTGTTCCATGGAGGCTCTGGGAAAGAGGGACTTGAAGGCAGACCCCCACACAGCGGACTAGTAAGGTCTCGCTCTGTCACCCATGCTAGAGTGCAGTGGCACCATTTGAGCTCACTGCAGCCTCAACCTCCTGGGCTCAAGCAATCCTTCCACCTCAGCCTCCTGAGCAGCTGGGACCACAGGTACATGCCACCATGCCCAGCTAATTTTTGTACTTTTTGTACAGACAGGGTTTTAACATGTTGCCCACGCTGGTCTCGAAGTCAGCTCAAGCAGTCTGCCTGCCTCAGCTTCCCAAAGTGCTGGAGGTGTTTTATGGATTGAGTACTGTTCAGTTGTACCCTATGAAAGTGACCCACAATGGCCTGTTTTCCTGAGCAATTCTAGAGAGACAGCAGGAGGGGCTGGTGGCTCCCGTGGGGCTAAAAGGGCAGAACAGCAGAGGAGGAGAGGGTTGGAACAAAATTGGGCAGTGGCCTCTGTGCTTGCTGGCTCCCCAGCCCTAAGCCGCCTCTCTGTGGGAACCAGGGGACATTCATACTGCTCGAACGTGGCTCTTCCCACAGTCAGACACCACTGGCCAGCCGGGATCTCCCCTCCTGTTGAAAAATGCTCTCCCTTGTAGCTCTCACTAGGAAACCTGGAAGGCCAAACTGTTTATGACGTTGTTTCCCTAAAATGTGCTCAGACACCATGTTTTATAAAGTTTCTGTCTCTTCTTCTTTCTGTTAAGAAAGGAGAAAAAGGATCCCAGCTACTCAGGAGGCTGAGGCATGAGAATTGCTTGAACCAGGGAGGTGGAGGTTGCAGTGAGCCGAGATCGTGCCACTGCACTCCAGCCTGGGCAACAGAGCGAGACTCTGTCTTAAAAAAAAAAAAAAAAAAAAAGAGAGAGAGAGAAAAAAAGGAAAAACATTCCCAGCACTCTTGTCCACCTCCTCAGTTGGAAGTGCAATAAAAAGATTCTTCTGGCTGGGGATAGTGGCTCACACCTGTAATCCCAGCACTTTGGGAGGCCGAGGCGGGCAGATCACTTGAAGCCAAGAATTCAAGACCAGCCTGGCCAACATAGTGAAACCCTGTCTCTACTAAAAATATAAAACATTAGCCAGGTGTAGTGGCGTGCACCTGTAGTCCCAGCTACTCAGGAGGCTGAGGCAGGAGAATTGCTTGAACCTGGGAGGTGGAGGCTGCAGTGAGCCGAGATCACACCACTGCACTCCACCCCAGATGACAGAGCCATGCTTCTTCTCAAAAAAAATAAAATAAAATAAAAAATAAAAGGATTCTTCTTTCTAGTGTCCCCATGTCTCTCAAGACACTCTCCCAACTGCCCTGGTGCCCAAACTCATGTTTATTCCCTTCCTATTGACTACCCTTCACCTGTCAGGTATTAGGTAAAGCCAATGTCTTGGGGAAAAGTGGCTAAAAAGAGGAAATGACAGTTTTCTTTCTAACAAAAATATGAAACCATCTAAGAAGAAAAAAATGAAATAGACTCATCTTTTTGGTAGTGTGCAGAGTAAAAGCCATTTTTAAAAAAATCTTTAAAAAAACCATGATTTTCAAAATTCATATAGCTGAGAATACTATATTTTAAATACAGGTTGAGTATCCCTAATCCAAAAATACGAAATCCAAAATGCACCAAAATCTGGAGCTTCTTGAGCACTGACATAACACGCAAAGGGAATGCTCAACTTACTGGTTGAGCAGCTCTATAATGCAAATATTTCAAAATCCTAAAAAATCTGAAATTTAAAACACTCCTGATCATAAGCATTTCAGAGAAGGGATACTCACCCTGAATTAACACAATCCATTCAATTTAGCTATTGTTTATAAAATAAAAACTAGCCCAAGCCTTGCTGAGTGGGCATATCTTGATTGCCACAGTTATTGTTGCAGAGGTACATTGTGAAGTTGCCAGGTCTGCAGGTCAGCCCGTGCAGGTCCTGGTTTATGGATGGTTGGAAAAGAGCTAGTCCCATTCCAGTTGTCATTGTCAGCCAAGTGCATTGTCAAAATATCCCACTTTCCTGGCAAAGCTCTCATTGGTATGTTTCCACTTGGCCCAGTGCGTGGAATTGTTTTCATATACTCCCCATGCTTTGAGAGGTCTGGGCAGAAGAAAACATGAGAAGAAGAGGAGTGGGGAAGAGCGGAGGGGTGCAGACAGGAAAAGGGGGAGAGCAAGAAGGAGCCTGACCATGTGGGTCTGCCAGGACCCTGCATGGGCCAGCTTATACCCTGTCCCCTGGCTCCAAATGCCCAGGAAACAGACTGCCTCGGGAGACGCTACATGTTGAGGTTCACATCACCAAGTGTGCTGTGTCCGAGGCTTGGACCGAGCACTGGAAAAATGACCCAGTGGCCAATTAAACTTTCCATTGGCAGACATTGGATGAAAACTTTTTTTTTTAAGTGAAATCTTCCCATTTGAGTAGTTTGTTTTTTAATGAAATGAAACATGTACTGACATGCGCTTTGTGGAGCAATAGGAGAGTGATTAATTAAACTCTGTGCTGCCATTTTGGAGGGAGGCACTCAGAGCCAGAGTTAAGCATTAGGAGGTGTTTCAGGGGCCATAACCACACCCAGAAGGATCTGTCAGGCCCTTCTGCCTGTTTCCCCTCAGTTCCTGTGGACTCCTGGCAGGGACAGAGACAAGGGAGATTTCTGCTGGTCCAAGCTCTGTGGTTGCTGAAATATGAAACCAGGACAGTACTAAAAGACGCGGCAAGGCAAATGCTTTGGAGAGTGCCAGTTCTGCTACGTGATTACACACTCTTCCTAATCTTCCTGGGCAATATGTATGAAGAAATAAAAACAGTAAATAGCCTTGTAATCAGTTCAGGTTTTGTGGCCAAATGAGGTCAGTTCAGATCAGTTCTGTAGTCAAGTGAGTTACAAAAACTTGATGGTGTTCAGAGCTTGTTGGATTGTGGAATTGTGGAGAAGGAAATGCTGGCCTCTGTCCGCGTTTATCTAGAGCTGGAGGAGGCTGCCTTTCGTTCCGAGCATGCTCCAGTTCCTCCCTTGCTTCCAGCTCCCCGCCCCCATCCCCCATTTTCAGCCATTGGAGGAGGATGTAGGCTAATTAGCCACAGCGCTGCCTCTCCCTCCTCCCATGCAACTGAGGAAGTCGCTGGTAAAGACATGCATGGCACAGAGGCAGGGAGCCTGACTCCTTCACCAAACCTCTTTCCCTAAAATAAGGGGTCGCCCTGACACGTGAGTGAGGTTATTTTACAATAATTGCATTGGAGGCCTACTTCAGTACAGCAGAAATAATATATGAATTTTTATTACCTCAAGAAATGATAATGGCAGAGAATAAGAAAGCATCCTGAAAAGGTCTGGAGAGACATGTGACTGACAGGCTGTGGTTGACAGCCAGGAGGAGCCAGGATACACTCAGCTCCACAAGTAACAACACAACCAAGAGGACTGGCAACAGACCCCGAAGTCCAAGTGTTCCCTGCCCGGGGGGACAGGCTGTGCTCTGGCCCAGCGCCTCTGGCTGTGCTGACAAGTTTCTAGCTAACGGGTCGCCACCTCCCCCAGAAGTAAAGGGAGCTCCATGCATATGGTGTGTGCTCCTGCTGGCTGTAGCCCTGGGAAATAGGGGAAGAAATCTTGGTTTCTATATGGCTTGACATCGGGTTTCTTGCTCCTGCAAATTAACCGGGTCAGATATTGGGGAGGATTCCAGATGACAGCCTCACCGGCCAGGAAGCAACCAAAGCACAGCACAGCTTGACAGGGAGCTGGCAGAAGGTGATACAATGAAAAAGGGAAGCAAAACTAGAGAATAGTGGCCGGCAGTAGTTGGGAAGAGGTCAGGACATTGGCCACCCCCTAAGCGTGGTAGTTCCTGTAGTGTTAAGGCAGCCAGTGTGCAGGAGGCCACACTCTCTAAGGAGTTAGCGATCTGTCTTCTGTTAGTGCTATGCAGCCCAGTGTTTCAACAGCTTGCCCAGAGTCAGAAAAACCTCAAATGATGGATGGCCTGGCTGACGTCATCAGTAGAGATAGGCCCCGGACATGGTCTGTCTCCCCATCAAATTCACCAAACCTAAGGGCACTGTGAGGTCGCAGGGCCAGACAGTGCCTAGCCACGCTGGCATGATGGCAGATCTCCAACAGTGGGGAACTAAGAGTTTGCCCAGGCATGAAGAAAACAAATTTATGAAGTTCATAAATGGAGTTTATAAATGCTATAAACAAGGGGCAGCATGCTTTCATTCTGTGTGGATTTTTTTGTCTGCTTTATTCATATATTTTTGTCAGTTTAATTGAAGTATAATCTACACACAATAAAATTCAACAATTTTAAGAATGCAGTTTATTGAGTTTTGACAAACATAAACAGTCACACCACCCCATACATATATAGAACAGGGGTTGGCAGATCTGGCTCCCAACCTGTGTTTGTTTTGTACGTTTTTAAAGGGCTGTTAAAAAGAAGAAGACAGGGATCATATGTGACCCGCAAAGCCAAAAATATTTACTGTCTGGCCTTTTACAGGAAAAGTTTGTTGACCCGTTGACCCTGACACAGAACATTCCCATCCCACTTGGAGTTACCTCTGGCCCCTTGGCAGGGATTCCTCCCCTCCCCCAGGCAGCCACTGATCTGCTTTCTATAGATGTAGTTGCACCTTTTCTAGAATTTCACATGAATGAAATCATACCATATGTTGCCTGTTGTGTCTGGCTTCCTTCACTTATGCTTTTGAGAGTCATTCTGAACTTTTCATGTCTCAGTTCTGCACTCCTTCTTTACTTCTGAGTAGCATGGCAGGGTTTGACTCCTGGAGGGATGGGGGCACTCCACATGTTTTAGCCACATGCCAATGCAAAGAAGAAGAAAGGGAATCTGCAAGTGTGGCAGTCAGGGCCTGGAGCCCCCGGGGTGCCCACTCTCACTGCACTTGTCTTTGCAGGCATGAACAACCGGGAGGTGCTGGAGCAGGTGGAGCGAGGCTACAGGATGCCCTGCCCGCAGGACTGCCCCATCTCTCTGCATGAGCTCATGATCCACTGCTGGAAAAAGGACCCTGAAGAACGCCCCACTTTTGAGTACTTGCAGAGCTTCCTGGAAGACTACTTTACCGCGACAGAGCCCCAGTACCAACCTGGTGAAAACCTGTAAGGCCTGGGTCTGCGGAGAGAGGCCTTGTCCCAGAGGCTGCCCCACCCCTCCCCCATTAGCTTTCAATTCCGTAGCCAGCTGCTCCCCAGCAGCGGAACCGCCCAGGATCAGATTGCATGTGACTCTGAAGCTGACGAACTTCCATGGCCCTCATTAATGACACTTGTCCCCAAATCCGAACCTCCTCTGTGAAGCATTCGAGACAGAACCTTGTTATTTCTCAGACTTTGGAAAATGCATTGTATCGATGTTATGTAAAAGGCCAAACCTCTGTTCAGTGTAAATAGTTACTCCAGTGCCAACAATCCTAGTGCTTTCCTTTTTTAAAAATGCAAATCCTATGTGATTTTAACTCTGTCTTCACCTGATTCAACTAAAAAAAAAAAAGTATTATTTTCCAAAAGTGGCCTCTTTGTCTAAAACAATAAAATTTTTTTTCATGTTTTAACAAAAACCAATCAGGACAGGTGTTTGTTTTTGTTTTCTTTTTTATAAATATGAATATATATAATATATATGTCCCTGTACATATACAATGTGGGTGCTAATGTGGAGACTGTGGCCGGCCTGAGCCACCAAGCTGCGGGACCCAGAGGGAGGATTTTACTGCAAGTCAGCATCAAAGCACTGGTTATTCTGAAAACACCAGTGGCCTCATTTTTGGCTTTTGCAAAGCATGAATTTTTTCATTTGGATTGCACTTTCCTGGTTCATGACTGTACCTGTAGGTGGTTGTTACTTTGACTCTTTTCGGGAACCACCCCCCAAGCTGAATTTACAAGTTCTGTTAGCAGTATTTGCTTCAACTTACTGCGATTTGTTCTCAAAACTTACTTAAAAATAAGCAAGCAAATGGCTGATACTACCAAGAGAACTGGAAGATGGATACCACACAAACTTCTTGTATAAAAATATGAATGCTGAAATGTTTCAGACATTTTTAATTTAATAAACCTGTAACCACATTTACATGATCTAAAACCCATAGCATTGTAGCCATGGCAACCTGCTAAACTTTCTCATGCAACTAAAATTTCTGGGGGAATTGAGGGTGGGGGTTGTACATTTCCCATTGTAAAATAAGTGTTTTAAATGTCCTGTACTGCTAATGAATGACTTTCTATATGTCCAGGAGTTCTCCAGTGGAATAACTATGCACTACTTTACATTTCATGGGGATGCACAAAAACAAAAAAGTATTACATTTTTAGTTGCTGTTTGTACCAACCTTAAATTACATATGTTTAACAACAACAAATCAAAAATCCTATTTCTATTGAGTTTTTAATACTGACTAGCAACTCTGAAGTCTTAATTCCTTTTTTGTTATGATTTATTTGTGAGTTTACATTTTTAAATTGTTTAACTTTCTTAATTTAGTAATTAAAAAGAGAGCATTTTACATTTGAATTTTTTTTTTATTTGTTTGTTTAAATCATGGAAGGTACTCGTAGTTCTGTGGCACATCTGTCTCACACCAGATGGTATGGAGTCACCTGGTGAATTTAGCCTTTGTGCGATGACTTGCAAATGACAGAAACATTCAGAATATCTGGAGAGTTCTTTTCCCTCTAGAAAGGGTAGGCTCTTGACCAGCTGTTTCAGAGGATCATTAAAGCAAAAGTAGGCATACCTTACCATCTGAATTTATCAGACATTTTTCCTAACTGGAATTTACTGTGTCCTGCTTGTAGGAGAAATAGACAATCACAAGAAGAATCTTTCTTGTCCTGGAGTCAGTATATTTATTTCCAAATGTCCCCCTACTTCTGTAATGAAGGAGCTAATGGAGCGACAACCTGGTGTGGTAGGAAGGGCAGTGGGTGGACACAGGCTACCAGTCCACACACCTGGCTCTGTGATCATTCAGCTTCAGGACCCTGAGCCACCTCCTGGCATCTGTCATTTTCAGGGCCTGTCTGTAGAACTGAAGGGGTTACATGAAATTCACTCCTTAGATCTCTACAGCTCTAAGATCCTGTGATTCTAAGATCACTGATGCCATGCGGGGTCATACAAAGAGGATGGTTTTCTTTGTTGAAATAACCTTTACATTTAGGGAGGGCTTCCAACATTTAAAAAAAAAAAAAAGATGAAACAAGTTTTCTGATTAATCAAAACTTTATGGTATTGTTTTTAGCATTAATAGACTTGCTAAACTGATAAAATTTATTTATTTATTTATTTTTAAGACAGAGTCTCTGTCGCTGAGGCTGGAGTGCAGTGGTGCCATCTCGGCTCATTGCAACCTCTGCCTCCCAGATTCAAGGGATTCTCCTGCCTCGGCCTCCTGAGTAGCTGGGATTACAGGCGTGTGCCACCATGCCGGGCTAATTTTTGTATTTTTAGTAGAGAGAGGGTTTCACCATGTTGATCAGGCTGGTCTCGAACTCCTGACCTCATGATCCGCCCGCCTTGGCCTCCCAAAGTGCTAAGATTACAGGCATGAGCCACAGTGCCCAGCTGATAAAATTTTAAAGATCTTATTACATATATTATTATCACATTATTAGGTAGTTGATTAACATATTCTATATCTTTTTAAAGATAACTTTGCTTTTAATCCTCACACCCCACTAAGTTGGATAATTTGCAAATATTTCTGGAGGATTTTTATGTTCTGATTCATTCAAAACAATCTGGAAAAAAAAGAACCTGTTTTAAATAGAAATTATTTTTTTAAAAAAAGTCTCTTCAAACTAAAGTATAGCCTTTAAATCAGTTGAGTTCATGGTGGATTGTCTTATATGAAAGAAAGCTAAGGACTTGGGTCACCTCAAGGGCACTCTTAGGAAACACAGCGTGCTGTAGAGTGAGGTTGCAGAGTAAAAGTAAGAGAGCATCTATAAACAAAGAAGTCAGAGACTTCCAGGTTTTTTCTTCCAAGAGGCAAATGTGCTTTCAAGAGATATTCCTGAGGTAGACCATTCCAGAGAGTCCCCACACCTCCCAAGAAGCCTCTCTTCCTCATAAGTTGTACATGCTTAGGGTGAGGAAGCAGAATTTGCTGACCAGAAAGTTCTCCTGTTAAGAAAGAAAAGTATCGCCTTAATGTCAGGATGATGGTGAGTAATTTTTTGTCTTCAGTAACCTGGTAGTGAATAAGTATTTGCTTTGTCACCTTAGGAAAGCTGGCATCTAGCACTCCTCTGCTGGAAAGGGAGCCTTCCTAATAAACTATTACTTTTTACTTTTTTTTTAAGACAGGGTCTTGCTCTGTCACCCAGGCTGGAGTGCAGTAGTGCAAACACGGTTCACTGCAGCCTCAACCTCCCGGTCTCAAGCGATCCTCCCAAACACACTAGTTAATCTTTATTATGATTATTTTTTGTAGAGATAGGGCCTTGCCATGTTGCAGCAAGCTGGTCTTGAACTCCTGAGTTCAAGCAATCCTCCTGCCTTGGCCTCCCAAAGTGTTGGGATTACAGACGTGAGCCACTGCGCCAACCTCTTTTTACTTTTTAAAAATCAAACAACAGGCCAGATGCGGTGGCTCACGCCTATAATCCCAGGACTTTGGGAGGCCAAGGCGGGTGGATCACGAGGTCAAGAGATCAAGACCATCCCAGCCAACATAGTGAAACCCTGCCTCTACTAAAAATACAAAAATTATCCGGGCGTAGTGGCATGCGCCTGTAATCCCAGCTACTCGGGAGGCTGAGGCAGGAGAATCACTTGAATCTGGGAGGCAGAAGTTACAGTGAGCCAAGATCGCGCCACTGCACTCCAGCCTGGCGACAGAGCGAGACTCTCTCTCAAAAAAAAAAAAAAAAAAAAAAAATCAAATAACAAACCTGTCGGAGAAGACCATTTGTAAAGTTCAGACAGAGTAAACTGCGACTAAAGGGTTTCTGTTCACTCCATTCTCTGCAGCTCCTGATCTCCTCTGATGATCAGTTCACGGGCTGGGAGGATTAGAGAGCCTAGGAGACAGAGGGTCCCATGCTTTAGAACATCAGGGTAGATAGAGACAAATGATGCATTTGGCTCTGCCATAGTCGTGACACAGAAAGATGTATGGGGAACCAGGCATTTCCGTGAGAAAAGTTAAGAGTGTATATAATCCCTCAAACACAGCCACACTGTTGAAGATTTCCTTACAAGCACCAGAAGGTGTTTACCTGCTTTGAGAAAGATAGGAATCCTCCTGTGGCTAAGTGTTGGCACCAGAGGATTTTATAGTAGCATTAGTGTGGCAAAATGTTATCTGCAATTTCCCCAGGAGTCTTAAGAATGTATACTATATTAATTGGAATGGTTCTTTTATGAATCTTGAAAGAGTATGGTTTTCAACAACAGGCAGAAGAGAATTGTACTAAAGCCCAGAGCAAAAGGGATGTCATCTGTTCATTAGTCATGACTCAGGACAAAGAACGTCACATGATAGGCATTTCCTAATAAGTTGCATTGGAATAAAATGATCTTTGGTCAGTTTGTTCCTGAAAGGTATTTTAATAGGTTTAAATGACTTTTGTTGACCTTCTTACCACTATATATTATACAATACTGTTGGAATTCAATTATGCTGTCAAAAATATTTGTTAGAAGGAAGGGAGGAGACTGGTTTTGGTTTGGGGGCAAGGGAAGGAAGCTTAAACATATTTTTATTCTAAAAATGATATGGGGGGTATAGATTACTAAAGCAATTGCCAAATTATATATATATATATATTTTATCTCAAAAATAGTTTATAACTACAGAGAAGAAAATAATGAAAAATAGCACCTTTACTGTATTTGAAATATCAAATAGACATTCATAATTTATATACACCTATATTCCCAGAAAATTCTCATACATAATAAACTTCTAAATCATACCTCATTCTTTCCCAACATGCAAACTATTCAGAATCCTTTGGAGGGACAAATATACCTTTATTTTAAAAGTTAATTCTGAGCACTGAAAATAAAAATAAATGGTTTTCCAGTGTTGCAGGGACCATTCTAACAAAACGTAACCAGTGACAAACGACGGCTTCCTCGACAGCCGGAACACTGTGCTCCTCTCCATACAGCTTACTACTCTCTCATAACCTGTTTAATGCCACCAGTGTGTTTAATACTGCTCTCCTCTAATGTGTTTGCCCTGCCAGATTGTGAGCCCGAGAACAGGAACTTCCTGATTGGTTCACCATTATTCTCCCTGCACCTAGAACAGTGATGAGCTTCTGGCAGATGCTGGCTGGACTGATGGATGGACTGTTAGGGAGATGAGGCCCACTGTCCAGTGGGGTCAATGGTTTACCTTCGAATGACACATTTACCTAAGAACCTGCTAAGCACATGGGACTGACTGCATGCTGCCCACAGTGCTAGCCCTGAGCATTATGAATGTGTGGCCACCAGTGTTCCAGATATGATTGAAGTCCCAATCTATAGCCTGAAGTGAACACCCTTGATACTTCCCAACCCCTTCCCCAGAACTGTCACAATGCCAGTGAGGATAAACTTGTACCTCTTGGAACCTGAGAGACAGCATGAAGTAAGTGGCACCAAGTGATACATAGTCTTATTTTGATTCCGTTTGGTTTTGAGATGGGGTCTCACTATGTCGCCCAGGCTGGATTCAAATTCCTGGGCTCAAGCAATCCTCCCACTTCAGTCCCCCAAGTAGCTGGGACTATAGACATATGCCACCATGCCTGGCCGCAGTCTTTGTTTTTTGGGGGTGCAGGGAGGCGACAGGGTCTCACTCTGTTATCCAGGCTAAAGTGCAATGGTGTGATCATGGCTCACTGCAGTGTCGACATTTTGGGCTCAAGCCATCCTCCCACCCCAGGCTCCCAAGTAGCTAGGACTACAGGTGCATGCTACCACATTCGGCTACTTTTTTTTTTTTTTTTTTGTAGAGACAAGGTCTTACTATGTTGCCCACGCTGTAGCCTTAGGTAAAGTGCCTTCAAAGGCTCATTTTAGCTTTGTCATTTTATGAAAAGTTGATATTCTACCCCCTAAGATATCCATCTTTGTCTTCAGATAAAAATTATTTTCCCAAGTCATCAAGTTCTGCCATGTTACCCAGCCTGTGGCTTGTAGTGTCCCTGACACACCCTTGCGTAACGCAGGGAGCCCCTGTGCCCTGTGTGAGAAGCACAGCGTGAAGATGTTGTCCATAATATTGCACATGGAAAAGGTAACGTTAGCCCCCATTAATGTGGATTCTCTCATCTGATTTCCTTTTTTCACCCAGCAAAGTGCCCAGTGACTGAGAATGAGACAGAAGATGAGGGTGTTTGAGGATGAGAAGGAGGAGGAAAGCCATCAGAGCCACCTGGAAGTAGAGGTCTGGTCAGGTCCGCCTGCTTAACCAAGATGGCAGCAAGGGGAGTAGGAAGGATGAAGACATTGCTCACATTGGGAGGAAGAAACCAAAGCTGGCGTGAGAGGAGTCCTTTCCAGGGCTGTTCAAGGCAACGGGATGCAGGTGGATATGACTGTAGATGGGTGTAAAGACTTACCATTCACTCCTCCAAACTTTCGTTGTATACTTATTATGGGCTAGGCCCTGTGCCTAGCCCCAGAAATTCAAAGAGAGACAATTAACATCTACAGTCTAGTAAGGATAAAGACCCATAAAAATAGTTGCAATAAGCTGTCTTAGATGGAAGCACAGTTGTTAGCAAAGTAGTAACATCTAGCTCAGAGTAGGGGGGTACGGCAGAGGCTTCCTGGAAGAGGTACTGCCTGAACTCTCTTAAAGACAAATGGAAGTAGGTTACATAGTGTTTAGCGGGGCCTGGTGCTCCTTGCCTTTGGATTTGTTTCCTTCTGATTTCTAGCCCCCATTAGGGGTTACCTCATGCTTTCAATACGGAAGACATCAACAAATGGGTCTCAATGAAGAAAAACCAAAAGTACACACACACAAGAATCTCAATCACTGTCTCTCTGTTTCTCTCCTCTCTCCCTGTCTCTCTCTCTCCTCTCCCCCCACCCCATTAACAGTATATAGGTATACCATTTATTCTGATTAGTGGCCACTAAATAGAGGGGGTGGTAGATAATAGCATTCAAGGACAGAGGAAGGTTTTAGCAGGTTGTTGGCTCCAGTGTGTCGATTAGGATATGGTCTGAAATATATTCATATTCATATTTTCATAAAGTATGAGAATAAAAGAATTGCTAGGAAGAAGCTTGGAATAACAATAACTCTTCACTACCTCTCTTAATAACAGCTAGTGGGAGGCTTTCTCCTATTTTCAAATCCACTGTCATTCTTCCACTTACTAGCCAGGCTGTTTCGCTTGAATCATCGTGCAATATGTACATTCATGATGGAAGGTATATACTAGCAGTTGCATGGTGTTCTGGTTGTTTTGTTCTGGGTAGTTTTCCTTTAGTTAATTATCAAGTGCTTACTGTGTAATAATCAATGAGTAGCTAATTGGAAGCAAGAGAGAATGAAATGGGTATTAATCAGATAGTGTTTTTAATGAAAAGCATAGACGTAGTACTGTGGGGAAATATCACTAAATAGCAAGAGATTTCATCTCTTTTTGTGTGTGTGTGTGTGTGTGTGTGTGTGTGTTTACAAAAGGATTCATTTAAGCCACTCATAAACTAAATCCAGGTATGTGAATCCTTTCATTTTTTTTAGACTTCTCCCAAGGGGTAAACATTGGAAGACACCAGGAGGGAAGCCAAGCCTCTAGAGATTGCTCAGGAACCCAAACCACCCCAAATGGAGCCGGAAGGTCTGTCAATTCCCAGAGAGGGAGGAAATGGTAAGCAAATGGCAGCAGTTGCTTAGAGAATTAGGGAATGAATAACAATGCTTTCTGGTAAATTAACCATATTACATTGTGCAGGGGAAAGCAATAGGAAAACCCTGTTAAAAATTGAATAATAATTTGTCCACATCATTTATGCAAAATGCATAATTTTCCTACTTCAGTGGACTTCAGTTTGATTTAAAAGATGAGCAGCTCTAGGACTATTCACCAAAGCATAATTTGTAAGATAATTGGGAAGGGGAAGAGAAATCAGACTGTAATCAGCACAATCTTTCGTAAGTCACTTCACCTTCCTCCTCTCACCTGCAAATTTTGGAAAATATTTGTTTACCCTTTCCTGAAGTTCTCTAAATGGAAGTGCAAAGCATTAGTCATTGTCATTGCTGCCACTAAACCATGACCTCACCATGAGAGAGGGGAAAGCCATGCTTCATTCTATTCAGTATTTTTCTGCTCTAATTCAAATAAGTACTTGTTTTGAATAGCGGGGAAAAAATGGAAATGTAGCAAAGCTATAGTTAAAACAGCAAGCCGAGAACAAAAGCAACACGCATGCAGGCAAAGGAGACCTTGGAAGATACACAGATAAAACAAAAAGCTGTGCTTGGCTGGGATTCTGTTTCAGAATCAAATGCAAAATGGAGACTATTGTTCCAACTGTAAAGGTTTTGCAATCTACAATCAGTCAGAATGAAAAGATATCATGTAATCCACCTTGACAGTCAGAAGCTGCACTATTGCTGTGAATTATGATATTTGTTCATGACTAATGTAGATTTTCAGACCCAGAATGGTTGAAAGTAGGCAGGAATTCGTAGATATACCAGATACCCTTCACTTTAACAGGGCACACCCATGTCAGCTGATGTTTATATCTCTTCCTCTCCTCCTTTTCCCTCCTCCTCACCCCTTGCTCCCCAATCTCATTAGAATCATGAAATTTTTACTTATATATTCATTAATTCTCTTCATCCCCATCTCGCCTCAAAGATCATTATCTACTTATTGAATTCAGCCCTTACACAGTGTCTCATGCCTGTAATCTCAGCTATTTGGGAGGATGAGGTGGGAGGATTGCTTGAGGTCAGGAGTTTGAGAACAGCCTGGGCAACATAGCCAGATGTCGTCTCTAAAAAAACTAAAATTAAAAATTTAGTAGGGCATGGTGGCACACACCTATAGTTCCAGCTACTCAGGAGGCTGAGGTGAGAGGGGATCACTTGGGCCCTGGAGGTCAAGGCTGCCGTGAGCTGTGATTGTGCCACTGCACTCCAGCCTGGGCAATAAAGCAAGACCCTGTCTCTGAAAAAAAAAATTTTTTTTTTTAAATAAATTCAGCCCTTAGAGTTCTACCTTTCAGGGCAAACCTGTTTCCTTTGTTGGACTAATTCCTGTCTCTTCTACAAACTTGCTGGTCCCACAACACTGAATTTTGAATCCCACAAATCTCAACACTTCTTATCTGTTCGGTGCCCATTCTGGTTAAGCAAAAGGACCTTTCCTAATCCTAATACTCGTCCCCACTCTTTCCATCTCTATCCCCAACCGCTGCTACTGGCTGAAGATTTATTAGATACTAGTTTTGTACCTATGCCTCCTGCCACTTGCTATAAATCGCCTTTATGCAAATTGAAAAAGCTACCCTGCCTCAAGACACTTTGCTGCCATCTGCCAGGAAATTGTTGTAATAAATATGCAAAAGGATAATGACTAGAATGTGAATGGTGCCCCCTAGAATTGTGCAGTACACAACTGGCACAACTATATGTGACAACCCTGTTGTTTGAAATCACCTGAACTCTCCTGGAACCCTGTGTAAAAATCACAACCACCATAGGTCAGTCTTGCCTTTTCATGACAGTTTGCCATTTCAAAATCTAAATCTTCTGCCGTGATCAGAAATTGCTGAGGGGCAGTTTCTGGGAGAGACAGAGTCCCCACGCAGCAGTACCTATAAGATTATAGGGCTCTTCCAGCATTCAGCCCAAGCTTTGACCTGGTACCTGGGCAGATACAACCCAAACCACACTTAGTTGATTTTCGGGAAGCATCCAAGTTAGAAAGCTGGCAAGGCTGAATGTTGGGGTGCAGGGGGAGGTGGACCTAGCTTATATTCAGGTCAGCCATTACCCGTCTCTGGCTTTGGCGGCTTCATTTCTTGTTGATTGCCCCATCTGTTCTCCTCCCTCCTTCCCATTCAGCACAACCTGCACGTACTGGTGATCTCTCACTACATAACAAACCACTCCAAAACTTAGTGGCAGAAATAGAAACAGTCATTTATTTTGATCACGAGTCTGCAATCTGAGCAGGACTCATCGAGGCCAGCTCACCCCTGTTCCACACGGCATCAGCTAGGACAGCTCGGGTGTGGCCGGAGGAGCTGCTATCACAACGGCTCTTGCATTTCACAATGGCTCTGCATCAACATGCTGCTACGTTGATGCCAGCTGTTGACCTCAGGAGCTCAGCTGGGGCTACTGATAGGGGCTTTGGTTCCTCTCCACTTGGGCTCCCATGTGTGCGTGGACTTGCTTACACGGTGGTGCCCATGTTGAACTACCCCGGCTGACTCATCATTAAGTAGAGACAAGCTGGACCCACCCAGCTCTGCCCAAATTTCAAATTTCTGAACAAAACAAATGACTGTGGCTTTAAGCCATTAAGCCTTGGGATAGTTTACTTTGTAGCAATCAATCACTAGAATGTATATTCTATGCTAAATGTTGCATGAATCCATTCCCACATCTTTCTAGGGTGCCTCCTGGTGCTGCAGAGTCTAGGAAGCTAAAAACTACACTGCCCAGAGTCTCTTTTCATTAGGATCATGATTGTGAGTTAAGCTACACCAATTAGACATATTTGCACAAAGCTTGGAAGGCAGAGGCCAATGTCTTGCAGCTTTTGGCTACTTTCTGCTGCAAAGCAAGATCATGGAGCTACTGATAGCCACTCTCCAGCTTCATGGGCATCAAGAATCTTGTGGACGTGGCAGTGGCTAGGTTCCTCTGCCTAGCAAATGCGGTGGTGGCAGTAATTCACGCTGTTCCTGGCTTGCTGACCACTTTCTGGCCTTGTCTTGCAGCCATGATGTTCTCGCAGTCAACAGTCCCAATGGCAGCTTCCTGAGACCTCCTTCCTGATTGTCGCAGAGGTGATAGCTCCCCTGGCAGATTGATTTTACCACATTCTGAGAGCCATCCTCGGAGGCCCAGCCTAGAGCCCCCTCTTCCAGCCTTTCCAACAAGTTTGCAATTCTTCATGTTATATTCTTTTTTGCTTAAAAACTCTAGCGTGGTTTCTATTTCCTACACAGAACCCTGTAACAGATATCCAGGTGATCCCAAAGTTTTGTCTCTTCTCAGTCTTTCTTTTGTTCTTGCTTGTTTGCTTTCTCTCATTTAATCATTCCTTTAATAAATATTTATGGAATGTCTACTACGGGCCAGGCACTGCACTAGACCCTGGAGAAAAATCGATGAACTAAACAGACATGGCCTCGCCCTCATGAGATGAGGCAGGGCAAAGACCATGAGTCGGCAAAAGACAACCCTTGGGTCCAATCGGCCCCTGCTTGTTTTTGTATATAACGTTTTCTTGGAACACAGCACACTCATTCATTTATGTCTTGTCCAGGGCTGGTTTTGCCTAACAATGGTAAAGTTGAGTAGTTGCGACAGAGACTATATGACCTACAATGCGAAAATACTTACTATCTGGCCCTTTTTAGGAAACGTTTGCCAGCTCCTGTATTAGATAAATAAAACGCCAAGTCATACTCCTGTGGTTCCCCACAGCCAATAAGTTGCTCCTTCTGTCAATTCTGCAGACACCAGGGGTCCCACAACCCTTGGGTCGTGGACTGGTACCAATCCGTGTCCTGTTAGGAACCGGGCTGCCCAGCAGGAGGTGAGCGGCGGGTGGGTGAGCATTACTGCCTGAGCTCCTCCTCCTGTCAGATCAGCAGTGGCATTTAGATTCTCATAGGAGTCCGAATCCTATTGTGAACTATGCATGCCAGGGATCTAGGTTGCAGGCTCCTTATGAGAAGCTAATGCCTGATGATCTGAGGTGGAATGGTTTCATCCCGATACCCTCCCCCGACCCCCATGCCCGCCACCAGGCTATGGAAAAATTGTCTTCCACGAAACTGGTGCTGGTGCCAAAAAGGTTGGGGACAGCTGGCAACACCACAGCACCATGCATGGTGCTAAGCACTTCATGAGAATCCTCTAAGTTAATTCTCACAACAATCTTTGGGATACATTATCTCTGTTTATTATCTCTGTTCTACAGACAAGGAGACTGAGATTTAGAGAGATTTGGGCTTAGGTGACTGGGAGGATGGTGATATGGAAAAGGAATCGAAAACAGGCAGAAGATGACAAGCTCAGTCCGAACTCACAGCACATGAGGCACCTGCAGAGAGGCACACGGGGCTATCCCGGTAGATTTCAGGCTTGGTGTGGATTTCAAGTCTGGACAGCTTTTACGTTCAAATCACAGTTCTACCATTGACTAACTATAGCTGTGTGACTTTGGGCAAGTTACTTCACTTTCCCTCCTGGCTTCTTTTATTTTTTATTTATTAATTTTTTTTTTTGAGATGGAGTTTCTCTCTTGTTGCCCAGGCTGGAGTGCAATGGCGTGTGATCTCAGCTCACTGCAACCTCTGCCTGCCCGGTTCGAGTGATTCCCCTGCCTCAGCCTCCCGAGTAGCTGGGATTACAGGCGCCAGCCACCAACCTGGCTAATTTTTTGTATTTTTTAGTAAAGACGGGGTTTCACTATGTGGGCCAGGCTGGTCTCGAACTCCTGACCTCAGGCGATCCACCCACCTCGGCCTCCCAAAGTGCTGGGATTGCAGGCTTGAGCCACCACACCCGGGCTATTTATTAATTTTTTAAAGAGACAGGGTTGCTCTGTCACCCAGGGTGGAATAAAGTGGTACAATCATAGCTCATCACTAACCTCAAACTCCTGGACTCAAGCCGTCCTTCCACCTCAGCCTCTCTAGGGGCTAGGACTACAGGCATGCACCACCACACCCAGCTAATTGTGTGTGTGTGTGTGTGTGTGTGTGTGTGTGTTTTCTTTGGTCCAGGCAGGTCTCAAACTTCTGGACTCAAGTAATCCTCCCACCTGAACCTCCCAAGGCACTGAGATTACAGTTTTCTCATAAATAAAATGAGCTCTTGTGAAAACTAGAAAAAGTAATATGCAAACAGTATCTAGCATCATAGGGGCTAGGTACACAGTAGATACATGTGTCAGATATATGGTACATGGTATATGTTTGATACGTGTTGGCAACTTCTCCTTCCCCTTCAGTCTTATCCTTCACATGGTAGAAAGTAATCTTCCAGAATTACAGCTTTAATTATGTTATTTTCCTCCTCAAAAAATGTGGTAGTTCCCACTGACCCCCACTGTCATGGAAGGAGACCTGTTTGGAGGACCTGCCCAGCCACGCCTCTTTCTTTCAACTTCCACACACACTATCCCCTCTATTGAAGGGTGAGCACAGTAGGTTATGTTTTCACTGTATAACACACCCACCCTGCCCCCGACCAGAACAGCTGATATTCGAGGGGTAGACACCTGACCAAGGGACAGACAGTCCATTGGCCACTGGCTAATCAAATTGTCTCTGTCCAGTTGGATCCAAGAATCAAGAGACTGTGGTGACAGATGCTTGGCCTACAGGTTGGCTTAAGTCAGGGCCAGAGTTGCCCTATGGGTGATCAGATGACACAGCGTGCAGAGAGAAGCAGTGGCAAGAAACCATGGGCCACCAGAGAGAGTGACTGAGAATAGCTACTGTCCACGCTCTAGCATCTGGAGGTCCAATCGCGCTACCCCACACCATTTCTGTGAGATTCCTCTGAAGCACTGTGTACATCAGCTCTTTACTTGAGCAAATCCGAGGGAGTTTGGTCCACTACAGTCTGGCTCCACTATCTGGCCAGGTTCATCTGTCCCATCACCTCCACCCATCACCCCTGCCTTATCTCCTGGCTACACTGAGTTACCCACAACTCTGCAAGCATGCTCTGCACTGCTCCATTCTTTCCTCCTGCCTGGACTGTTCTTTTTCCCTCTCTCCTCTTCTTAAAACTTAGCCACTCTTTGAGACCCAACTCAAATGTCTAGTGATGGCCACCCTCTGAGAACCCCCTGCTCCTGGCTCTGGTCTTTTGAAGGCAGTCACTGCACAGCACTGCTGGCTGCAGTTGTTAGTATACGTCCTTGAGTTTTGCTCCTTGCCACTAAGCTCACTGAGGGTAGGAACCTGGCACACTTTAGGACTGACATATGACAATGAATTTAATCCAAAGATTGGAATCCTGAAACACAAGCTGAGTTTCTTCAATAAAGAGAATTGTGCCAGTAGAAGGCATTGTTCATTAAAATGGAAATGCATTTAGAGAATACTTCAGATTAAAGGGATGAAGATCAAAGGGCACATTTTTGGCCAGGAGTTCTGAGTCTTAGAGACCCAAATAAATTGTAGACTTTTTATTTCCTGAATTGACTGCAACCATAACACTGGATTTGGTGCTGTAATATAAAACTTTCTGGAATTTTTAGCCTGGTGGGAAGGCTCTTTGCTGTAAGTGTTAGGATTGCTCTTGTCTAAAATTAAAGCACCCACGCCTATTGCTGAAACTGGCTAGTACACACAGAAGGCCTGATTTAGACTTCCACAGTTGATCAGGGAACCATCAGAGCCCTACCTTAGCTGAAGTTACAGACATACCCTGCTTCAGACTTATCAGGAGAGGGTGTGTCTATATTACATGTGGACACACGTCCACTCCGGTTCGAGATCCTATGGCCCACGTCAAGAATAGAAAGCAGCTGCTCATGCAGACGGTGTGTGAAACATTAGCTGCGTTTTGCAAACATGTAAGAATTTCCCAGTGAGAATCTTGACTGCAGATGTGGGCCTGGCAGCTCCTCCTAGGCCCTGCGCCTGGGGCTCAGCCCTGGGGATGCTGTTCAAGCTACACTTCCAGCCTGGCCCAACATCTGACTGTCCCTCTGTACAAAGGGGCTGGTTTTGAGGTTCTAGGTCACAAGGTGGATCAAGCCCTTGCCCCTTATCCCAGGGAGGGAAACTCCTAACAGCTGAAGTAAAGTCTGCTTTATCACACTGACCTTTGACCCTTATCAAGCTTTCTGAACAAACCCCAACCAGGTTAACCTAAAATCACCATTCTCAAATCTGCCTGTGCATAACCTAAGAGAATCTTTCATTAATTTTTTTTTTTTTTTTTTTTTTTGAGGTAGAGTCTTGCTCTGTCACCCAGGCTGGAGTGCAGTGGCGCAATCCGGGCTCACTGCAACCTCCGCCTCCCGTGTTCAAGCAATTCTCCTGCTTCAGCCTCCCGAGTAGCTGGGATTACAGGCAAACGCCACCAAGCTCAGCTAATTTTTGTATTTTTAGTAGAGATGGGGTTTTGCCATGTTGGCCAGGCTGGTCTCGAACTTCTGACCTCAGGTGATCTGCCCATCTCGGCCTCCCAAAGTGCTGGGATGACAGGCACAAGCCACCACACCCGGCCTAACAGAATCTTTTAAAATGCAGGTTTTGATCCTTTAGTTCTTAAACATGACAATTGGATGTTTATGCGTATGTGTGAGATGTGTCACCCTTGAACCTTGTTACCATGTCCGCACGTTACCTGTCTGACATGAAAAAAAAAAGAAGAAAAATGCAGGTTTCTCAGCCCCTCCCACATTTACTGAATAAGGTTTTCTCAGGCAGGTCATGAATTTGTCATTGAACATGTCTTAGTCCATTCAGCTGCTATAACAAAAATACCATATACTGGGTGGCTTATAAACAACAGAATTTTTTGTTGTTGTTTTATCTTTTTTTTTTTTTTTGAGACGGAATTCTCACTTTGTTGCCCAGGCTAGAGTGCATTGGAGCAATCTTGGCTCACTGCAACCTCTGTCTCCCAGGTTCAAGCAATTCTCCTGCCTCAGCCTCCCAAGTAGCTGGGATTACAGGTATGTAAATTAACCACACCCAGCTAATTTTTTGTATTTTTAGTAGAGATGGGGTTTCACCATATTGGCCAGGCTGGTCTTGAACTCCTAACCTTAGATGATCCACCCACCCCGGCCTCCCAAAGTGCTGGGATTAGAGGTGTGAGCCACCATGCCTGGCCTGTTTTTACCTTTTTAGAGTTGGGGTCTCACTGTGTTGCCCAGGCTGGTCTCAAGCTTCTGAATTAAAGTGATCCCCCTGCCTCAGCCTCACAAGTAGCTGGGATTATAGGTGTGAGCCATCATACCCAGCTAGAAATTTATTTCTTACAGCTCTGGAGGCTGGGCAGTCCAAGATCAAGGCACCAGCAGGTTTGGTGTCTGGTGTGGGCCTGCTTCCTGGTTCAGAGGTGGTACCTTCTTTCTGTGTTCTCACCTGGTGGAAGGGAAGAGGGAGCTCTCTGGGGTCTCTTTTATAGGGGCACTGCTCCCATTTGCAAGGGCTCTGCTCTCATGACCTAATCACCTCCCAAAGGCCCCACCTCCTAATACCGTCACACCGGGGGTTAGGATTCCAACTATGAATTTGGGGGAATAGAGCATTCAGTCATGTATGCCCTTTTCTCCTCTCATTTGCCTCCTGCTGGAAAATTCTGGCAGCAGAACAATTGCATGGCATACTTAGGGTTCCTTTTCAGTCCCTCTTGCCCCAGCCCCAGTGGCCCAGCCATGGAAGGCTCCTGCCCTCAACTCTGTTCTGGGCATCCCTGTCAACCGTCTCACAGTCTGCCCCTGCTGGCGAGGAGGGACACAGAAGGGGGCTGGTGAGCAGACACTCCAGGGCACGGCTGCAGATCCTCCCCTCCAGACACAGCAGCAGGGCAGCCTCAGCATGGGGCCTTCAGCTGTTGGAGAAGCCAACCAGGCAGGTCAGGCAGACTTGGCATGACTCAACTGCTGAGAAAGCAAGTCCCTGATACAACAGGGACTTGTGAGCTGGGAACAGCCATGAAGCTGGACTGGGGATCTGGGGACTTGACTCCTGTCACACCAGGTGAGTGTGCCCAGCTCACAGCTCTTCTCCTACTTGATTTGAGGCTGCAGAGCCTGGGCCTTCACACCAACACTTCAAGGAGGTGCCACCCTGTTGGGTTTGATGAGCCTGACCTCCAGCAGAGAGTCCCAGAAGATCACAGACTTACAGGGTATGAGGGACTGTTTTTCAGGGCAAGCCCCTGGTTTTGTAGATGAAGCTGTTCAGAAAATATACTGAAAACTCCCACTAGCTTTATTCCTGTCCCCTACCTCATCCTTGTCAGAATGTCTCCACGTGGAATGGTGTCCAGTGCCCTCTCTCTGGGCTGGCCACACTTTAGGATGCCCCACCTTGATTCTCATGCCCTCTTTTGATAAATGCAACTGTCTCAAGTACCTCCTCTTACCCTTCCAAGATTCAGATAAACTCCCCGGGGAGGGGGATGGGACCAGGGTGGGATGGCGATGCCCTGTAGAGGGCATCCTAGCCATTAACAGGGACTTTCTCCAGCCGCTGAATGGAGTCTTGCTCTGTCACCTAGCCTGGAGTGCAGTGGTGCGATCTCAGCTCACTGCAACCTCCGCCTCCTGGATTCAAGCGATTCTCTTGCCTCGGCCTCCCAACTAGCTGGGACTACAGGCACCCGCCACCACGCCCAGCTAACTTTTTGTATTTTTAGTAGAGACGGGGTTTCACCATGTTAGCTAGGATGGTCTCCATCCCCTGACCTCGTGATCTGCCTGCCCCAGCCTCCCAAAGTGCTGGGATTACAGGCGTGAGCCACCGCGCCTGGCCTCGTTTGGCTTTCTTAAAACCAAAAACCCTCAGGCAGAATTCTCCACTGCCTCCCCCACACAGGGGAAATCCCGCAGTGTGCCTTTCGTCCAGGCCACATCACGTTTCCAGCTCTTCTCCTGGCCGGCTGCTTCCTCCTGAGCTTGCTGCTGACTCAAGCAACTGGGAGGACAGGGGCTGAAAATTTAGTTAAATGCAGATTCCTAGACTCTTCTGATTTGGGGTGAAACCTAAAAATCCAGATTTAAAAATTTTTTTTAATTCTTTAGAGACAGGGTCTCTCTCTGTCACCTTGGTTGGAGTGCAGTGGCACAATCACAGCTCACTGCAGCCTCAGTCACCTGGGCTCAAGTGATCCTCCCACCTCAGCCTCCTGAGTAGCTGAGAGTACAGGTGCACACAACCATGCCCGGCTAATTTTAATTTTTTAATTTTTTGTAGAGACGGGGTCTCACTGTGTTGCCCAGGTTCATCAAGCAATCTTCCCACCTTGGCCTCCCAAAGTGCCGGGATTGCAGACATGAGCCACCACGTTCAGCTACATTAAGTACATAATATTTTTCTTCTTAATGGCACAGTAATATATGTGTACAACCTAGTCAGTGTAAAAACAATAAACACTACAGATAAAGCAGTGACCCCACACACACTCGTCTCAACATCATACCTTCCCAAAGGTAATCACTTATCAACTTGATTTGTATCTTGGTTTGTATCTTTTTTTAAATACATTTACATAGACATGCTTTTCCTTTACATAAATGAAATCTTACTGCACATATTGTTCTGCACCTTGACTTGTCATCAAACAGTATGACTCAGAGAATTTTTCTCGCTTCTTTTTAACAAATAATATTTATTAGTATGCCATAAGGTGGAAATGGCATCATTTAACCATTCTTCTGTTGATGGATTTCCAGATTTTCAGTGTTACAAACAATGTTACATCCTTGCCCTTTTTATGGACATCTGTAAGGATTTCCCTTGGAGAAATATCTAGAAGTGGAATTGCTTCCATATTAATTTTAATATATTCTTAAATTTAGTATCTCCTGCTGACTTGTTCCATTAAACTCCTCAGTGTAAATGAGTAATCATCTTCCTATAATCTTCATTTTTAATAAGTGCCAGATGATTTTGATACCAGTGTCCAAGGACCATATTTTGAATATGTCAAGTAGTGGTTTATCATTTGACTATTGCTACAATAATGCTAGGCTTACAGAAATTATTCCAAAACTTAATGGCTTAAAATGACAAGTTGGATTTTTTTTTTTTTTTCTCATGGGTCTGCAGGTAGACCAGGACCCTGCTGTACTTGACTGGACTCCAGGCTCAGAGTTCCAATTTGCCCACTGCAGAACTTGGCTGCAGGCTTCAGGTCAAGTTCAGGTCTGTTTCACAGTGTTTATTCTGGGCCCAGGCTGAAGGGGGCAGTGGCTTCCTCTGGGAAATTCGTGTCTTATGGCTGTCACAGAAGCCCTCAGAGCTAAGTTAAGCCTTTCGAACTTTTAAGACCTCGGAGTGCGTCGCAATGTCTCAAATTCCACTGGCCATTCTAATCATGTGGCCAAGCATACATCAGTAGGTCAGGACATAGTCCCTGTACTTGAAGGGTGGGCTCTGCAATGTTATGACAAAGGGGAGTGAAGAGTCACGACCAAGTCTTTCAATCCCATCTACCGTAGTGGTGAAGGGCACAGGCTTTGGTGCCAGAAAGAAAAGTTGGTTTGAACCCCTGCTTCTGTGACACTGGGGAAATTACCAAATACAGAGTTACTCTTCCTCATTGTTGTGTTGAGACAATCCTCACCAAAAATGAATTTTAGCAGTCAACTTTCATATTTGGTTTAGAGGAAACCAATAGAAGTCAAATGTCTTTTTTTTTTTTTTTTTTTTTTGGCACAGCTTCCCACTCTGTCACCCAAGCTGGAGTGCGGCGGTGTGATCTCGGCTCACTGCAGCCTCCACCTACCGAATACAAGTGATTCTCCTGCCTCAGCCTCCTGAGTAGCTGGGATTACAGGCACGCACCACCATGCCCGGCTAATTTTTTTTTTTTTTTTTTTTTTGAGACGGAGTCTTGCTCTGTCGCCCAGGCTGGAGTGCGGTGGCGCGATCTCGGCTCGCTGCAAGCTCCGCCTCCCAGGTTCACGCCATTCTCCTGCCTCAGCCTCCAGAGTAGCTGGGACTACAGGCGCCCGCCACCATGCCCGGCTAATTTTTTGTATTTTTAGTAAAGACGGGGTTTCACCGTGTTAGCCAGGATGCTCTCGATCTCCTGACCTCGTGATCCGCCCACCTCGGCCTCCCAAAGTGCTGGGATTACAGGCGTGGGTCACTGCGCCCCGCCAGAAATCAAATGTCTATTTATAATATGGAGTTTATTAAGTAGATTTCAAAACTGCTTTGCAGCAACACAGCTCTTCAGTTTTCGTGTGAAACACACATTACCCTAAGTTAGAAAACCAAGTCATGACTCCCTCACATGCTCTTGTTCATATACCATTCACACCTTCCTTTGTGTTCATTCATAATTGGAATTTAAAGAGATTCACTTATTTCTCACTGTTTTATTCCAAAAGAAAAAAAATACAGCAATTACCATAGTTCCTTAAAAGATTTAAATTTTTAAAAGTACAACCTAAAAATAGATTCATGGTGTCTTCCAGTAATTTTTATCTATTTTCATGTTATTTTTGAACTTTTTATTGAACTATAAAGCATTAATATACGTAGAAACATGTTTTTTAATTAAACAGAATCAAAGATTTTTTATCATAATTACTTTATGAGATTTAGCTTGAGGATTTTTATCTTGAGAATTATTGACAATACTATTTAAATTTTTGATTTTTTCAGTAATTATCCTTAACATCACCCCCACCCCCACCAAATTTAGAAAATGTCATTTGTCTAGAATTTTTTAAAGAAAAAGAAAAACAATCTCAGGAATTCCAAAGTGCTGCTTACCATCAAAATGTTTTCAAAAAAGATGACTAGGCTGGGTACGGTGGCTCACGTCTGTAATCCCAGCACTTTGGGAGGCCGAGGCAGGCAGATCACCTGACGTCAGGAGTTCGAGACCAGCCTGACCAATATGATGAAACCCCGCCTCTATTAAAAATACAAAAATTAGCCAGGCGTGGTGGCATGCGCCTGTAATCCCAGCTACTTGGGAGGCTGAGACAGAAGAATCACTTGAACCTGGGAGGTGGATGTTGCGGCAAGCCGAAATCACACCATTGCACTCCAGCCTGGGCAACAAGAGCAAAACTCCATCTCAAAAAAAAGAAAAAAAAAAAGACAGCTCTTCACGTGCTGAAAACATAGCCTGGTCTGACTTCTCTGTAGACGTGGGAAGTTTCTATGCTTTTAGAGTTTTAGACTAAATGCGGCACTGAAGAATATAAAAATCAACACAAATGTATTAGTTTGCTAGGACTGCCATAACAAAGTACCACAGACTAGGTGGCTTAAACAACAGAAATTCCTCACAGTTCTGGAGGCTATAAGTCCAAGATCAAGGTGTCAGCAGGTCTGGTTTCTCCTAAGGCCTCTCCTCCTGGCTTAAATATGACCACCTTCTCCCTGTGTCCTCCCTCAGGTGGCCTTTCCTCTGATCACACACATCCCCACTGTCTGTCTATCCTAATCTCCTCTTCTTACAACAGCAGACACAATCAGACTGGATTAAGGCTCACCCTAAAGGCCTCGTTTTAACTTAATGACAGTACCTCTTCAAAGGCCTTATCTCCAAATAACAATCCCATTCGGAGGTATTGGAGGTTAGAGCTTCAGTATATGAATTTGTGTGGGGCAGGGGGAAGATACACAATTCATTCCATAAAAACAGATTACAGACAACATTACTTTAAAACTATTTTAAACAGCTTTATTGAGATAGAATTCACATACAATTCACTTATTTAAATTGTACAATTTATTTTATTTTATTTTATTTTTGAGATGGAGTCTCGCTCTGTCACCCAGGCTGGAGTGCAGTGGCGCGATCTCGGCTCACTGCAACCTCCGCCTCCCGGGTTCACGCCATTCTCCTGCCTCAGCCTCTCGAGTAGCTGGGGCTACAGGCACCCACCACCATGCCTAGCTAATTTTTTGTATTTTTAGTAGAGATGGAGTTTCACCATGTTAGCCAGGATGGTCTCGATCTCCTGACCTCATGATCCGCCCGCCTTGATCTCCCAAAGTGCTGGGATTACAGGCATGAGCCACCGCACCTGGCCCTAAATTGTACAATTTAATGGCTTTTGGTATATTCAGAATTGCACAACCATCACCACAATCAATTTTAAAACATTTTCATTACCGTAAAAGAAGCCCCACACCCCTTAGCCATCACTGCCCCAATCTCCTCCCCTCTCCCTAGTCCTAGGCAACCACTACTCTATTTTGTTTCTAGGGATTTGCCTATTCTGGACATTTTATTTAAATGAAATCATACAATATGTAGTCACTTGTGACTGGCTTCTTTCACTTACCATAGTGTTTTTAAAGTTTATCCATGTTGTAGCATTATCAGTACTTCTTTTTTATTGCTTAACAATATTCCATTGTATGGATATGCTGTATTTTATTTATCCATTCATCAGTTGATGGACATTTATTTCCACATTTTGTCTATTATGAGTAATGCCACTATGAACATTCATGTACAAGTTTCAGTGTAGACATATGTCTTCAGTTCTCTTTGGTGTTTGGAGTAGAATTACTGGATCATATGGAATTCTATCTTAACCATTTGAAAATAACTAAAGTTTTACCCAAATTATTGTTATCAAACTATATAATTGAGAAGAGATATTCCATCTTCATCGATTGTAACACTTTCTACTATTAAGATGTCAGCCCTCTCTAAATTGACCTAAAGAGTCAAAATCTTAGCAGAAGTTTTTATAAAAATTGACAAGATTCTTACATTTTTATAGGGAAATGCAAAAAACTTAGCCAAAACCATTTTGAAGAATAACCAAGTTGGAGGACTTATACTACCAGATTTGAAGATTCACGATAAAACTGTAAGACAAAGTACTATTGGCCAGACGCGGTGGCTCATGCCTTGTAATCCCAGCACTTTGGGAGGTCTAGGCAGGCAGATCACCTGAGGTCAGGAGTTCGAGAGCAGCCTGACTAACATGGTGAAACCCTGTTTCTACTAAAAATACAAAAAATTAGCCCGGTGTGGTGATGCATGCCTGTAATCCCAGCTACTAGGGAGGCTGAGGCAGAGAGAATTGCTTGAACCCGGGAGGCCAAGGTTGCAGTGAGTTGAGATTGTGCCACTGCACTTCAGCCTGGGCGACACAGCGAGACTCCGTTTAGAAAAAAAAAAAGTACTATTGAGACAAGGATAAACACATAGACCAATAGAACAGAATAAAGACTCCAGAAATAGACCCACACATATATATAGTCTTTTGATTTGCAACAAAGGGACCACTGCAATCCAACAGGAAAACAGTCTTTTCAACATATGGTGTCAAGTCATTTACATACCACGTTGAAAAAAAAATTTTCACACTTATTTTACAACATACACAAAAATTAATTTGAGCTTAAGTCATATTCTTAAATGCAAAAGGTAAAACAATAGGCCTCTAGTGAAAAACAGTGGAATATCTTCATGTCCTTGGAGTAGGCAGAGATTTCTTTAAAATATTTCACCATAAAAGTAAAACATGGTAAATTGGACCTTTTCAAAAATAGGAATGTATGTTAATCATTTATTTTGTTGTGTCTCTGTCAGTCTTTGGTATCAGCATGATGCTGGCCTCATAAAATGAGTTAGGGAGGATTCCCTCTTTTTCTATTGATTGGAATAGTTTCAGAAGGAATGGTACCAGCTCCTCTTTGTACCTCTGGTAGAATTTGGCTGTGAATCCGTCTGGTCCTGGACTTTTTTTGGTTGGTAGGCTATTAATTATTGCCTCAATTTCAGAGCCTGTTATTGATCTATTCAGGGATTCAACTTCTTCCTGGTTTAGTCTTGGAAGGGTGTATGTGTCCAGGAATTTATCCATTTCTTCTAGATTTTCTAGTTTATTTGCGTAGAGGTGTTTATAGTATTCTCTGATGGTAGTTTGCATTTCTGTGGGATCAGTGGTGATATCCCCTTTATCATTTTTTATTGCATCTATTTGATTCTTCTCTCTTTTCTTCTTTATTAGTCTTGCTAGTGGTCTATGAATTTTGTTGATCTTTTCAAAAAACCAGCTCCTGGGTTCATTGATTTTTTTGAAGGGTTTTTTGTGTCTCTATCTCCTTCAGTTCTGCTCTGATCTTAGTTATTTGTTGCCTTCTGCTAGCTTTTGAATGTATTTCCTCTTGCTTCTCTAGTTCTTTTAATTGTGATGTTAGGGTGTCAATTTTAGATCTTTCCTGTTTTCTCTTGTGGGCATTTAATACTATAAATTTCCCTCTACACACTGCTTTAAATGTGTCCCAGAGATTCTGGTATGTTGTGTCTTTGTTCTCATTGGTTTCAAAGAACATCTTTATTTCTGCCTTCATTTTGTTATGTACCTAGTAGTCATTCAGGAGCAGGTTGTTCAGTTTCCATGTAGTTGAGTGGTTTTGAGTGAGTTTCTTAATCCTGAGTTCTAGTTTGATTACGCTGTGGTCTGAGAGAATTTGTTATAATTTCTGTTCTTTTACATTTGCTGAGGAGTGCTTTACTTACGTAGATAATTTTAGGCCAATATCCCTGAGGAACATTGTGTAAAAATCCTCAATAAAATACTGGCAAACCGAATCCAGTAGCACTTGATACAGCTTATCCACCACGGTCAAGTTGGCTTCATCCCTGGGATGCAAGGCTGGTTCAACTCACGCAAATCAATAAATGTAATCTATCATATAAACAGAACCAAAGACAAAAACCACATGATTATCTCAATAGATACAGAAAAGGCCTTTGACAAAATTCAACAGCCCTTCATGCTAAAAACTCTCAATAAACTAGGTATTGATGGGACGTATCTCAAAATAATAAGAGCTATTTATGACAAACAGCCAATATCATCCTGAATGGGAAAAAACTGGAAGCATTCCCTTTGAAAACTGGTACAAGACAGGGATGCCCTCTCTCACCCCTCCTATTCAACATAGTGTTGGAAGTTCTGGCCAGGGCAATCAGGCAGGAGAAAGAAATAAAGGATATTCAATCAGGAAAAGAGGAAGTCAAATTGTCCCTATTTGCAGATGACATGATTGTATATTTAGAAAACCCCATCGTCTCAGCGCAAAATCTCCTTAAGCTGATAAGCAACTTCAGCAAAGTCTCAGGATACCAAATCAATGTGCAAAAATCACAAGCATTCTTATACACCAGTAACAGACAAACAGAGAGCCAAATCAGGAGTGAACTCCCATTCACAATTGCTTCAAAGAGAATAAAATACCTAGGAATCCAACTTACAAGGGATGTGAAAGACCTCTTCAAGGAGAACTACAAACCACTGCTCAACGAAATAAAAGAGGACACAAACAAATGGAAGAACATTCCATGTTCATGGATAGGAAGAATCAAATATCATGAAAATGGCCATACTGCCCAAGATAATTTATAGATTCAATGCCATCCCCATCAAGCTACCAATGACTTTCTTCACAGAATTGGAAAAAACTACTTTAAAGTTCATATGGAACCAAAAAAGAGCCCGCATTGCCAAGACAATCCTAAGCCAAAAGAACAAAGCTGGAGGCATCACACTATCTGACTTTAAACTATACTACAAGGCTACAGTAACCAAAACAGCATGGTACTGGTACCAAAACAGAGATATAGACCAATGGAACAGAACAGAGCCCTCAGAAATAATATCACACATCTACAACCATCTGATCTTTGACAAACCTGACAAAAACAAGAAATGGGGAAAGGATTCCCTATTTAATAAATGGTGCTGGGAAAACTGGCTAGCCATATGGAGACAGCTGAAACTGGATCCCTTCCTTACACCTTATACAAAAATTAATTCAAGATGGATTAAAGACTTAAATGTTAGACCTAAAACCATAAAAACCCTAGAAGAAAACCTAGGCAATACCATTCAGGACATAGGCATGGGCAAGGACTTCATGTCTAAAACACCAAAAGCAACGGCAACAAAAGCCAAAATTGACAAATGGGATCTAATTAAACTAAAGAGCTTCTGCACAGCAAAAGAAACTACCGTCAGAGTGAACAGGCAACCTATAGAATGGGAGAAAATTTTTACAATCTACCTATCTGACAAAAGGCTAATATCCAGAATCTACAAAGAATTCAAACAAATTTACAAGAAAAAAATCAAACAACCCCATCAAAAGTGGGCGAAGGATATGAACAGACACTTCTCAAAAGAAGACATTTATGCAGCCAACAGACACATGAAAAAATGCTCATCATCACTGGCCATCAGAGAAATGCAAATCAAAACCACAATGAGATACCATCTCACACCAGTTAGAATGGCAATCATTAAAAAGTCAGGAAACAATAGGTGATGGGGAGGATGTGGAGAAATAGAAACACTTTTACACTGTTGGTGGGACTGTAAACTAGTTCAACCATTGTGGAAGACAGTGTGGCAATTCCTCAAGGATCTACAGCTAGAAATACCATTTGACCCAGCCATCCCATTACTGGGTATATACCCAAAGGATTATAAATCATGCTGCTATAAAGACACATGCACACGTATGTTTACTGCAGCACTATTCAAATAGCAAAGACTTGGAACCAACCCAAATGTCCATTAGTGATAGACTGGATTAGGAAAATGTGGCACATATATACCATGGAATACTATGCAGCCATAAAAAAGGATGAGTTCATGTCCTTTGTAGGGACATGGATGAAGCTGGAAACCATCATTCTGAACAAACTATTGCAAGGACAGAAAACCAAACACCGCATGTTCTCACTCATAGGTGGGAATTGAACAATGAGAACACTTGGACACAGGAAGGGGAACATCACACATCGGGGCCTGTCATGGGGTGGGGGGAGGGGGAAGGATAGCATTAGGAGATATACCTAATGTAAATAACGAGTTAATGGGTGCAGCACACCAACATGTCACATGTATACATATGTAACAAACCTGCCTGTTGTGCACATGTACCCTAGAACTTAAAGTATAATTTTTAAAAAAATACAAAAAAAAGAATGTATGTTAATCAAAAACATCATTAAGCAAGTGAATAGGTAAGTCACAGGCTTGGCAAGATATTTGCAATATGTATTTCTTACAAAATACTCATACCCGGAGTATATTAAGAACTATAAATCTATAAGAAAAAGGACAATTCATTTAAAAATCGGCAAAAAATGGGCTGGGCGCAGTGGCTCACGCCTGTAATCCCAGCACTTTGGGAGGCTGAGGCGAGCAGATCACAAGGTCAGGAGATTGAGACCATCCTGGATAACACGGTGAAACCCTGTCTCTACTAAAAATACAAAAAAATTAGCCAAGCATGGTGGCGGGCGCCTGTAGTCCCAGCTACTCGGGAGGCTGAGGCAGGAGAATGGTGTGAACCCAGGAGGCGGAGCTTGCAGTGAGCCGAGATCGTGCCACTGCACTCCAGCCTGGAAAACAGAGCGAGACTCCATATCAAACCAACAAACAAAAAAATTCGGCAAAAGACTTAAGAGGCCCTTCACAAAAGAGGATCTCTTCATGGCCAATAAACATAGAAAAAGTTGCTCAACAACATTACTCACCAAGGAAATGCAAATTAAAATCACATTTGGATAGCACTGAATGGCTCAGCAAAATGAATGACCTTGCTTGGACAAGGATGTGGAGCAACTAAAAGGTCATTCATTTTCAATGAGAGTATAAATTTCTCTCACCGCTTTGGAAAACTGGCAGTAAAGTTAAGCATATACTTACTACCCTGTGTCCCATCAACTCCACTCCTAGGTATACATCCAAGAGAAAACAGTACATATGCTTACAAAAAGACTTGTACATGAATATTCAGAATAAGTATATTCATAACAGTCCAAAACTGGAAACAATCCAAATGTTCGTCAACAGAAGAATGAGTCAATGAATTGTGCGTAAATTTATACTGTGGAATATATTACACAGCAATAAAAAGGAACAAACTATTGATACAAGTCATAACATGGATGAAATCTCAGAATTATAATTTGAGACACAGAAAGAAGGAGACACAGAAGAGCACATTCCGTCTGATTCCATTTGTGTGAAGTCCAAAAACAAACAATGTCAAAATGGTGACAGAAGTAAGCTAGTGATTATCTTAGGGTCCAGAGGTAGGCACTGGGAGGGGACACAGGGGAACCTTCTAGAGTGAAGAAAATGTTCTAAATCTTGATCAGATTAGTGCTTACATTCGTATATATGTAAGTAAAACTCCACTGAGCTATATACTTAAAACTAGTGCACAACTGGCCGGGTGAGGTGGCTCATACCTGTAATCCCAGCACTTTGGGAGGCCGAGGCAGGCAGATCATGAGGTCAGGAGTTTGAGACCAGCCTGGCCAACATAGTGGAACCCCATCTCTACTAAAAATACAAAAAATTAGCTGGGCATGGTGGCGGTCGCCTATAATCCCAGCTACTTGGGAGGCTGAGGCAGGAGAATCGCTTGAAGTCGGGAGGCGGAGGTTGCCCTGAGCCGAGATCATGCCACTGCACTCCAGCCTGGGTGACACTGCGAGATTCCATCTCAAAAAAAAAAAAAAAAAAAAAAAAAAAAGACTAGTGCACAATACTGATTATAAATTATTTCTCAACAAAAAATAAAATAGAGACTACTCACATTAACAGAAAATGTATACAAACTTAAATGTAAGTCTCCTCCCTCTTCAAGGGTCTGGTAGAATGTTTAACTTCTCTGAGCCTCAGTTTTTCATCTGTAAATTGAAATATCTGTCTCATGTGTATTAATTTGATGAGCTAATGTGTATAAAATTTGGCATTTAACTTGTCTCTTCCTCAGTTTTCCCATCTGTAAAATGGCTGTAAGAGTACTAACTCATATCAGAAGGTAACATTGAGCCAATTCTCATAAGGCACTTATAACACAGGTCTAGTGTCTGACACAAGAAACTCTTAATAAATGCTGATACAGCGGTTGTTACTGCTATTATCCACATAATGAATATGGACTAGATTAACTTCAAGACCTCACTCCACTGCTGCCGGAGTCTATGCATAAATGGAAGGCTGGAAGATTGCGTGTGTATGGTCTGTGGTCCCTGTGACAGGGCTGAGATAAAAGGCAAGTCCTTTGACTCCCTGCCCAGAGTTCTTCCCTGCATGAAAGGGAGGAATCCAGTGAAGTCTGAATGCTGCATTTCTGTCTATTTGCCTGACCCTCGTGCCTGGCCTTAGCATTTCTCTGTTTAGGAAGCATCAGGTAGCCACAAGCATAGGGGAGCAGAGGGACTTTCATCTCCTCTTTTGTCCTCCTCTGTGTAGTGCTTAGACTATTAAGTTCCCCTGTATCTGCCAGGTTCTGTTCTAACCAGTTACTCACATTAAGGCCTATTATCCTCATTTCATAGTTGGGAGAACTGGGAAAGGTGTCTGAGTGACTTGCCTAAGGTCACATGGCTAATAAGTGGAGAAGCCAGAAATTGAGTGCAGCCAGCCCAATGCCAGAACCCACCCTCCTCACCTCTGCCCTGTGCTGCCTCCACCAACAGGGCCTGGCTTCTGCAGAAACCTTTCCTGGCCATAAATCACTCCTTGAAGCACTTTGCCCACTCTGTTCTCAAGATTGAAGGAGCCAAAGCAACATTAGCATTCCAGATCTTCACAAGAGCAGGGGTCATTGCCCCAGATGGCCCTCGGCTTTCTCTGAGGCCGCATTGGGTCCACAGCACTCCCTCTATTGTGCTGGCTTCCCTGGGGACCCCTGCTGCCCTGGCTTTTTGAGAGACGTTCCAGGTCTAACCCAAAAGTATCACTTTACATTTCCTCAAGATGACACTCCTTCCTCCAAACTCCACCCACCACCACCCTTACACGGTCTCGCCTTCAGGCTTCCAAGGCCAACATCCACTCTTTCCTGGGAAGGAATGATTTATAACATGGGCAGCCTGGCAGGTGCCACAAGGAAACCTGTCAAGGCTCCTGTGGTTTGGGACTTCAGTGTGTGAGAAGTCCTTAACCCTGTAGACTTCAGGGTCCCTTTCATGCACACACGTCAATGTGTGCAATCTCACTAAGTCAAAGATGAAGCTGGAGGTGTGGATCCTGTGGCACATCCTGGGGCACATCGAGAGTGGGGGCGCTGATATTGATTTCAGTGTAAAAAGCCCCTAAAAATGTTTGATTTAGTGAGTTCTTTTGGAGATTCTCCATCCCAAAACAGAATTCTAAAGTAGAACCACGTACTCATGTGTCGATAGACAGGAGAATAAAATTCTCTCTTTCTCTTTCTCTCTCTTGCTTTTCCCTCCAGCCTCCTTCTTTCTAACCCTGGTTTCTCTGGAATTCACTAAAACCTCCAAAAAGGTGTTTGGAGTTAGAGGGTGCCGCCTTCAGTGTAACAGATTTCCTATACTGAGCACATTCCATAGTAGGAAAAGCAGCTCCAAGTTTGGATTTGGGATCCTAGGTGCTAGCATGGGACTGGCTCTCTCTCTCTCAGATCCTTGTTTTGTGTGTTCTGTTAGGGGCTAGCAAGGCCTCCAGCTGATATCATTTGAGATCCAATAAAGGGGGTGTTTGAGCACACCAGCCCAGCTGCCTGTCACCACAGGGAACCATGCTTTTTCCAGAACCAAATTTACGTCCATCCTCCATAAACTTTATATTGTGCCATGCTGCTGTTAAAAATGATTTACTCATGAGGTGTTGGATCACAGGATGCAGACCTTCAGGAAATCCGTGCTAACTCCGTGGGCGTCACATAAAGAAACCACCTGAGGGTCAGGGCAGTTCTCCAGAGGGTCTTGAATCTCAGCGGTCAGGGGATAGCTTCTCTCCAGCTGAGGTCTCAGAGATGTTCTCTGGCTGACTTTATAGCCTGACAGCCGTGAAATCAGAGGAGGCCGCAGAAGTAGATCTCACTTGTTTGACCTGGAAGGATACCTATGTGCAGTATCTTTCCTTTATCATCCATTCATACCCCAAAAAAGTCCATATATATTCAGAGGTTATCTGAAGGGGAAAATGGAGGGAAATATGTGTGTATATAGTCATTTAATATACATATTTAATAAAAATATACATTTAATATAATTTAAATATGAAAAATAAGGCACTTTAAAAATATTTGTGCATTATATGTGACCAAGTCTATTTCTGCTCATCAGTGAACAATAGAGCCCAGACCTTGGAAGCTCTTCCAGTCAGCAAACGGTATGGACCCGGGTGGAGCTACCTGACAGAGTGGGGGCTGGGTTTTGACAGGGAAAGTGGTCCCTTCTGTCATGTATTCTATTGTGTGCCTCCATGTCAAGCCTCTTTATACAAATAACTAATTTCCAGAAGCGAGAGAAGAACATGCCCTGATGTTTTATTTTCAGAGTGTCTTTGTCTATTCAGTGTGGTGACCGGTTTGCCATGCTTTGGCCTCCACACTGGGCCATGGTAAATTACTTTGGGACTCAGACATCCCACACCTAAGATACATGGAACCAAAGAGAATATATGATCTAGCTTCCTCATTCGGACAAGCTCAAACTAAAGGAATAATGAGTACTATCTCTCTGCTATTTAAGCTTAAGAATGAGACTGTCCTAGGGCTCTTAATTTGCACAATGTGTCAGTCAGGGTAATTAACACTAGCTACAGTAACAAAAATTCCAGTAGTATCAGAGGCTTAACACAATTCAGTCATACTCCAGTGCAGTGTGATTTGAGCAGCTCTCCAGAGTATCTCTCCTCTAAGCTATCACTCAGGCTGTTTTCACCTTAGGGCACCACCATCCCCGAGAGCTCCTTTGGAGCCTTCTACTGGATCCCCTACCTTCATCTGGCCATCAGTGAACTGATGGTCTAATGGGATGTTTTAGGGGCCAGATCTGGAAATGGCTTTCTGCTCAAATTCAATTGACCAGAACTTGTTGCATGCCCCACCTAGAAGCAAGAAATCTGGGGAATATTGTCTCTTCGTGTGCTTGAAAGCAGAAATGGAATTGGTGGCAACTAGTCAGTCCTAGACATACCTAGGAATGGAGGTGAACTTGAACTAAGAGCTCAAGGCCTGACAGCATCCCTTTCCTGCCTTGAAGCAGCATTTAATAATCCCATCAGTTGTGATATACATTTATGTCATCTACATAGTGTGATTTGTGGACCATTAGAAAGCTCTTCATCTCCAAAATACCTTCACTAGCCTGCTTATTCTGGAACTTTACCATTAGAAATTCAACCCGTTGGGTTCAACATTGCCTTGATCTTTTCTTTCTCTTTTACAGTATGTGCTGGTTATAAATTTGTGGCCTCTTGACTTTAAATTCACCATTCATTGCATGATCTTCAAAAATGGAGCTGTGCCCTTCAAATATTTTTCTCTTGCATCTGGCACAATGTTAAGCTGTGTGTATATATGTTTAGTCATTTAAATATATACTGTGGTTTGCAGCTTCAGTAGAGTGGTCTGGGGAGACACTGCAGGAGGAAGGGGTTTCTGTCCTGGTTCCCTTATGCTTGCTTGGCAGACCCCTGAAGCTTAGCAGGCTCCTGTGGCACAGGCTGCTTCTCCTATGCCTGGCTCCTATAATGCACGGTGACCAGAGGCACCCAGTGGCCGGCAGCTTCCTGGGCACTTCCCTCACCTTGGGTGGTTTTGTTGCAGAATGCATCTGGTACAATATCTTTCTGCGATCAGCTTTTCCAGACACCCTAGAGGATGGATTTCCAGGAAGTTTCATCTCTCTGTCCTCTCTGTCATCCCCTATGCCACAGCTGAGCCTTCTTCAACAAAGTCCAGATCTCAGCCCTGGGGGGCCTCTTCCTCGGCCTCTATCTCAGCTCTAAAGGTAGTGGCTGCTCCTTATAGCTGCCATTCTGATATTCTTTAGAGTTCTTTTTACATCTTACCAATGAATTCTTTGTTACTTTAGTCTCCTGTTAAAATGAGTAATTCTTTATATTACACTTTCCCTGTTCAAACTACTCTATAGTTTCTCTCTCTTGATTGCATACAGACTCATACAGAAAACAAATGTCCTTGGGGTAGAACTCACAGAGAGTCAATGACACTTTAGTGTAAAATAGTTTGTTTTGTTTTCCTGGCACCTAGAGAGCAATAGTTGCCTTGGAGCTGAGCGAGGCGACAGTAAGAGGAGAAACACCCAGCCAGGGATGATGGGAAAATCCTAGTAAAAAAACTTTGCCTATTTCACAATTTTGTCATGAGCTTCACTATAACTGTTAAGTGTTATTCTTTATTTCAGTGCAAAATGTCTTTGGTTCCCTAGGGTCAGCCTAACAGCGCCAGAAATAGAATGAAAGCACTAGTTTTTCTGGTGAAGCAGCAACTATTGTACTTTGATAAGCTTAGTACATTCCCCACTTTGTTGTTTTGTTTCTTAATCACATATAAAAATGTGTTGCCATATAAAACATAAAGCGGACAGCTCTGGACGTTTCATTTCATGGAACGGAGCTGGGCTACTCCTGGGTGTACATGATCACCTTCAGGCTGCAAGGAAAATGTGAATCAAAAACATGAGGATTATCAGACAATGAAACAGCTCAGTTCAGGAGAGGATTGTGTTGCCTTTCTCTGGGGGTTGTTAAAAATAGTATCGCAGATCATCTCTTTAGAATGGTGGAAATGTGGTCTTAATTAAAAGCTGGAGTAGGAACAAGGCAACAAAGGTCCCTTCCAACTTAAAAATCTTTTATATCAAAGTGATATATCTACATGATTAAAAAAGCAAATGGTACAGGAGGACTTATTTGGGAAATCAACTGTCCTCTCTCTTATCTTCCTTCTCTCATAGTCTACTGATTCCTGTTCCTCGACTCTCTTCATGTTATAGGGTTATACCCTTTTAAAATGCATTCATTATCATTTTCATGGGTCCTTGGGAGGGAGTGGCAGAAACCCATGTGCCCAGTCCACCATCTTGAAAAATAAGCTTTCTTATTAAAATTGATTTTTTTTTTTAGGCAAGAACATAAGAAACAGAACCCAGTATTCTGAAAATACCTTGCTTACTAAGTCAAATGCACATATCTGTGCCATTTAAGCCTGTAATGGAAACATTCTTCTTCCAGCTAGTCCAGTCCTTTTTTCTGAAACAGAGTCTCACTCTGTTACCCAGGCTGGAGTACAGTGGCACAATCTCGGCTCACTGCAGCCTCTGCCTCCTGGGTTCAAGCGATTCTCCTGCCTCAGCCTCCCAAGTAGCTGGGATTACAGGCGCCCACCACCATGCCTGGCTAATTTTTGTATCTTTAGTAGAGACAGGGTTTCACCATGTTGGCCAGGCTGGTCTCGAACTCCTGACCTCAGGTGATCCACTCACCTCGGCCTCCCAAAGTGCTGGGATTACAGGCGTGAGCCACTGTGCTCAGCCAGTCCACTCCTTTTGACCTTTTGGATAAATTTCTCGGTCCTACTGGCCACTTGGTATTCTTCTCCTCCACCCATCTGGTGCTCTTTGGACAAACATTACCTTGAACATCTACATTTTTTTTTTTTTTGAGACAGGGTCTCTCTCTGTGACTCAGGCTGGAGTACAGTGCCATGATCTTGGCTCACTGCAACCTCTTCCTCCCAGGTCCAAGCGATTCTCCTGCCTCAGCTCCCGAATAGCTGAGATTACGGGCATGCACCACCACACCCAGCTGAGTTTTGTATTTTTAGTAAAGACAGGGTTTTGCCATATTGGCCAGGCTGGTCTCGAACTCCTGGCCTCAAGTGATCCACCTGCCTCAGCCTCCCAAAGTATTGAGACTACAGGCATGAACACCTGCGCCCTGCTGAACATCTACATTTTAATTAAAACTTTCAATAGAAGCCAACCTTTATAATAAGCAGCTTGTATTATTATTACCAAAATTAAAATAGCAATATTGCAGATAGTGTAATGGCTACAACCCCAAAGTGCTATGTCCTACAAAAAGAGTCACAGCAACAAAGCAGCTAGGACCCAAGGGGCGTAAATGTGGAGTCGTCGCACTGTGTCCTCTCACCCTCTTGAGCAAGGGTGGTTATCATGTCTCACAATCATTGACTCTTCTACTAGGACCCATTGTTGTAACCCCTCTACCTCTGCCCTTTGTGACAAAAAAAAACGGAGGGCCGCGTGGTACATAAAAGAGAGAAATGAGGCTAAATTGTTCTTCATTCTACTGTTGGTTAATCCATCTACACTTCATCCCAATTTCTACTTTTCTCCCCAACTGCTGCAACACCACAGAAGGCCCTGCTCAACAGCCCCGAATGAGCCAAAGCTGTGCTTTAATTAGCCAGCAGCACTTCACTTAAGCTCATGTAATCTCATGGCCATTAGTCTATCATGACTGTTACTAAGAATTGTTTTCAAGAAGGCTACGTAGAAAACACTCATAGAATGCACCTTTTTCTGGGCTGGTGTTAGTGACAGGGAAAGCGCTGGGCCATCTACTTCTCCAAAAAATGCCATCAAAGCTCCTTAGCACATAATACATTTTAGCAATCAGAGCCAGAATCCAAAAGCATAATAAAAAAGGCAAGTGAAAATGCTTATAATCGTCATATTTTAAATGCCTTATTTCCTGCCAATCTTAGATCCGTTCCCAGAGAAGCGAAAGTTACCCGCTCTGCCAGCGCCTTTGTCAGCTGCCAGCTGTTACCTCCCTGGAAAAAGGGTCAGAAGGCTGCTGGTAGCTAATAGCCAGCCAGAAGCTGCAAGTCAGAGCCGTCCCTCGTGGGTTTTAGCTACTGGCTGATTGTCAGCCGAGAGCTACAAGTTCTGGTTTGATAAAAGCCAGCTATAGATGTCCAACCTTCTTTTTTTTTCTTTTTCCATTTGTGCTCTGAAATTGTTGTGCACTCCAAATGGAACTCATGAGCACGCGGGCCTTTGTTCTGCCTTGTTAGACACCAACAGTTGGAGTCCTCACTAGACAGTCCCTTGGCAGGGTGGGGGAGCAGGGCGGGGTGAAGCGAGGTGAGATAGGAGAGGGTTTGGAGTGGGATGAGCCGCACAATGCCCGGTAGCACACGTGCAACCCTGAATGTGGCTGAACGCAGCTGAGAGTGTTTCATGCTCAGTGTGAGAGACACTCAGCCTCTCTGGTTGTTTCTGTGGCAGGCGGCGAGTGGGGGTGGATGTGCTTGTAAGTTCCAGTCAGCATTCATTGACTGAAGCCCCCTGAAATGAAATGAGTCATCAGTTCCATGAGTCAGGCATGAAACCCAAATCTTAAACTGGCTCTTGGATCCCAACTGTTTCTAGAGACCAGCAGTCAAGAATTGGTTTTTCTGAGTGAGACATGCTGTGGAACTCAGAGAGCTCTCTAGATTTCAGGGGGTCAGGTAAGAGGAAAGGGGACGGCAGGACCTCTGTAGCGTGGTGTGCTTTCAATTCAGATGCTTAGGGGCTGTCATCTGCAATGCATCAACAGTGAAAAATAAACACCCAGCAGAATCGGGCTTTGAGTTAAGGTGAAGGCACAATAAATTTCAGCTGGTTAAATTAATCGCTTGCTGCTTGTTGTGAATATTAATCCCAGGGAGGGAACTGGCTTCCACTCCATCAAAAGACAGGTGAAAACTGAAAACAGCAAAACATTTGGGATCTTCAGAGGGAGGGCTTACCTGTGAGCCAAGTGTTGATGCTGAATCCCAAAGAGAAGCAGAATCTTAAAAACAACCTCTCCTGCTTTATAAGCACAGCTGCGCTGCAGTCACCAGCTCTCCCTGCCCTCAGCCCTCACCTGTCCCCCTCTAGGTCTCTCCAGGGACATGTACACGGAAGGGTGTTGCCTGAAGGTACAGAAGATGAAAGAGCCAAGCCTCCTAATTTGTGGGATTTTTTTCATTGTGATAAAATACACATAAAATTTACCATTTTAACCATTTCCAAATGTACAATTCAGGCATTAAGTACATTCCCATTGTTGTGGAACCTTCACTACCATCCATCTCCAGAACATTTTCATCCCGAACAGTACTGCATATGCATTAAACAAATAACTCCCCATTTCTCTCTCTCCCAGCCCGTGGTAGCCTCTATTCTACTTTCTGTTTCTATGAGTTTGATTACTCTAGGTATTTCATATAACTGGAATCATACAATATCAGCCCTTTTGTGTCTGGCTTATTTACTTAGCATAATGTCTGCAAGGTTCATCCTTGTTGCAGCATGTGTCAAGACTAACTTCCTTTTTAAGGCTGAGTGATGGTCCACTGTATGTATGGACCACATTCTGTTTATCCACCCATCCCCGATGGATATTTGGGTTGTTGCCACATTTTGGCTATTGCGAACAATGCTGCTATAAATACACGGCAAAAATATCTGTCCAAGCCCCTGCTTTTAATTCTTTTGGGGATATACCCAGAGGTTGAATTCCTGAATCATATGGTAATTCTATGTTTAACTTTCTGAGAAACCACCAAACTGTTTCCTAATTTTTTAATATTCCCGAAATTTATGATGTAACAAAGAAAAATATCACTACAAAAACATAAAATGATGGCTTATTTTGGCATTTAGGGAGTAGTATTGATCTCAGTGGTAGATAGCTGCTTATGGAATTACCTTGATGGGACATAATTGGTTGAGATCACCAGCAATGGTCAGAAAGGAAATAATTGCTACCAAGGAAAGGAATTCGGTGGCACTGTCTGATAAAGCTGCAAGAATCTTGTCTTCTCTGCGTGGTACTGAGACATTGGTCGAGAGCTATGAAAGGAGGGAGAGAAATTTCTGGAGAGAGGTGGCACCATGGCATCCAGGGGCCCTAAGATGACCGTGAGATATTTGCCACGGCAAAGATGGTCAGTGAAGCTTTGAAAGTCTCATAGTCCGTTTTATATTTTTAGTAGAGATGGGTTTTCGCCATGTTGGCTAGGCTGGTCTCGAACTGCTGACCTCAGGTGATCCGCCTGCCTCAGCCTCCCAAAGTGCTGGCATTATAGGCGTGTGCCCTGAACTGTAATTCCCCTCCATTGTTCCTAAAATGTTATGTGGAACAGAATTGTGATAGTGGCCCTTTGGGCAAATACAAAGAATGGGAGCAACAGGGAGGTGGGGGAGGGACTCTCCAAATGTCGGGGAGGTGAGCAGCATCCATATTCAGTGAAAGCAGTAGTCAGAGTGTGCGGTGGCTGTGAGGCACTTCAAAAATCCTACCAGAAATGAGGTGGGACTTGGAGTGGCTGTGAAAAGAAAAGGCAATTCCAGACAATGGGAGGACTTGGGGCTTTCCAGATTATCCTGAGAGTACCATGCCTTTGCACAGGAACACAGGAGCCACTGGCTGACCTGAAGTGAAGCTCCAGGACCATGTGCCAGGCAGGAAATCCCTGCTTAGTAAATGTTCCAACAGGCCCATAACCAAAACTCACCCCCTCTGAGACAAGTTCTGGCAAAACACATGGCCCATGAAACAGAAGGCTGTGAGTTTCAGGGAGCTGGGAGACACTGGGACAGCTTAGATTAGATCTAACTTCCCATCACTATGAGCAACATCCCCAAACGAGTCTCTCCTGAGGCAGGCCAGCCCTGAGCCACGCAGAGCAGAGACTGGCCTTGGAGTATGGCCTTACTCAGACATAAGCACCCCTCACTGCGACAGCATCACGCCAAGGGGCTGCCAGCCCCAGTAAGGCCATGTGGGCATCAGAACCTTGATTCTGAGAGCAGGTAGGGTCACCTCTATCCAGGTATCCGTCTGTATCAACACAGAGGAGGTTTCTTTAACTCAAGACTTTGAGCAACAAAAGATTTGTTAGCCAGGTGTGGTGGCTCATGCCTATAATCCCAGCACTTCGGGAGGCCGAGGTGGGAGAATTGCTTCAACCCGAGAGTTCAAGGCTAGCCTGGGCAACACAGCAAGACCCTGCCTCTAAAAAGTAGAAAATAAATAAATAAAAACCAAAAGATTTGTTGATGGTGACTGAGCCCAGTACTCTGTAGGAAGAATTGGGTATCGTTTTATTAGTCTCTAGTTACGCTTTTCCACAACAATGAAAGAGTCACTATTGTTTTAGTTCTGAGGTGTCTTCTGCTTCTTTTGCCAACAGTCTGGTGGTAACTCTCAGCCTGTGTGACTGAGGGATTCACCACTAGGCTGCTCGGGTCTGGCGCCTCATTGCAGATCCTCCCTCCTTGTCCCCACCCCACACGAGCCGCTACATGGAGCTGTGGGTCATTCACACTCACATCAGGGCCCTCCACACTAAGCCCCAGTCTTTACCAATGTAACAAGAAAGGAAAACAATCAACACAGAAAAGAAATTATTGTAGTTGTGCATCTAAATTCTAGAGGTGTAGGATGGATGGGCAGGGGGAATAGAAGGAAAGGGGCTTGATTGTTTCAGAAAACACCGGTTTGGTTATGAAAGATGAGCCTTCTTTCCACCCTACCCACAGCCTGGCATTGTCTGGAAGGAGAATGGATCTACATAATGAGATGGCAAGAACTTGGGGATTTTCTTCAGGCTTCAAAGGAGACTGGTTTGCCATGACCTAGAATAGGGTAAAAGGGGCCAGACTCAGCTCCAAAAAAATTGCTGTGGGTTTAAGAAGAAAGATAACTCTGGCCAGGTGCCGTGGCTCACACCTGTAATTCCAACACTTTGGGAGGCCGAGGTGGGCAGATCACCTGAGGTCAGGAGTTCGAGACCAACTTGGCCAACATGGTGAAACCCCATCTCTACTAAAATCCAAAAAAAGCCAGGCATGGTGGCACATGCCTGTAATCCATGCTACTCAGGAGGCTGAAGCAGGAGAATCCCTTGAGTCTGGGAGGCAGAGGTTGTAGTGAGCTGAGATTGCGCCACTGCACTCCAGCCTGGGCAACAAAGTGAGATTCTGTCTCAAAAACAGGAAAGATAACCCCAGAAATTCCCCACAACCTGCAAAGCTGAGGTTCCTCAGAATAGCAGTACCACCCTTAGGCCCTGTGCTTTAGACCCTTGTTACTCAGATTATGATCCAGAGACCAGCAGTATCAGTAGCATCTGAGAGCTTGTTAGCAATGCAGACTCCCAGGCCCCACCCAGGCTTACTGAACTAGAATGTCTCATTTAAAAGACCCGCTGGCAATTTATATGTACGCTAAATTTTTTGTTTGTTTGTTTGTTTGTTTTGTTTGAGATGGAGTCTCACTCTGTTCCCCAGGCTGGAGTGCAGTGGCGCGATCTCAGCTCACTGCAACCTCTGCCTTTAGGATTCAAGCGATTCTCCTGCCTCAGCCTTCGGAGTAGCTGGGATTACAGGCACCTGCCACCATGCCTGGCTAATTTTTGTATTCTAGTAGAGACGGGGTTTCACCATGTTGGCCAGGCTGGTCTCAAACTCCTGACCTCAAGCAGTCCATCTGCCTCAGTCTCCTAAAGTGCTAGGATTACAGGTGTGTGCCACCACGCCCGGCCTTTATGCTAAATTTTGCTAAGAGATGTTTTAGAGCATTGGTCTGCAATTTGCCTGTGCGTTGTGATTTCCTGGGAAACTCTTTACAACACTGATTTCTCAATTGCTAGATCTCTCAGGCGATTCTATTATGCAGCAAAATCTGAGAACCACTGCCTTGGAGAGCTTTAATCTGGCCTTTCTCTGGCTGTACCCGTGTGCATGGGGTGAGGCATCCATGGCACAGTGGTGTGCTGGCAAAACAGCTCCCCAGGAAAATAGAAATCTAATTTACAGTGTTTGCCAGTTTCCATAGTATAAATATTCCCACCATCACTGATTTCAAGCTACCATTGTGATGTGACTGAAAGTGGAGTTAGAAGGCGCTCAGAGTTGGTTCCCAAGAGCCTGTCCTAGCCAGCACCACTGTGTGGGACAAATGAGGTACGTCCACTGGAGCCTCTCCCACTCCATGGACCAGGGAATGACCTGATCCCAAAGCAGGCAGTACAGAGTTCACATGTGAGGTCCTTCGTGTGCAGGATGGAGCTGTTTTTGGGAAGAGAATGGGGGAGAAGGTGAGGGTTGAGGTCTCCATCTGTGCACCTGTCCATCCCTGTGGATGTAGGGGTGGGCCTGCAGGCCAGTGAGGCCTCATTTGGAATTTTCAGCCCTTTCCTGATCACTGCTATGAATAGTGACCCTCTATTATTACCAAACCTCCCCAGTCCTTAAGAACACATATCCAGGGATTGGCTTGGTTGAGGTATGCTTGGGGGAACGAAGGAAGAAGGAGAATGCTCATGTCTTGGGTGAGGGCAGGGCAGAGAGGACAGCAGATGCTGGCGGCAACAAGACTTGAAGGGATGAAAAGTTCGGATAGTGGTAACCAGGAGAATATAACCAGCCCCCACCTCCCAGGATGCCTTAGAAAGGCGGGGAGGCTCCTGGACTTCCCACAGGATGTGGGAGATGGACTTGAGACATTTTATCTGTTTGTTAAAGGAAGGGTGAGCCCTGAAGGCTAGAGGATTCAGGTCAAAGAGCCCACACCCTGGAGTCTGGCTGCCTGGGTTAAAATCCCAGCTCCCCACCTGTAGCCTTGTGGCCTTGGGTAAGTTGCATAAGCTTCTGTTTCCTACTCTGCAGCCTCTGAGCCTGGGGAGGGTGTGGGGCAGCCAGTGTGCACTTGGAAGGCAGAGAGTTGGCCAGATCTGGGGCAGGAAAGGGCAAGGAGGGCAAAGGGCCTGCTGGCAGAGGCCTGGAGGAGGCTGGACAGAGCAGGCAGCCCCTCTGCAAGAGAGCATCTTAGGAGAATGGTGTCCTACAGGAAGGGAGCGCGGAACTGCTGAAGGGAATCGATGAATGAAAAGGAGCCTGCCCAGGTGCCGTGGCTCACGCCTGTAATCCCAGTGCTTTGGGAGGCTAAGGCAGGTGGTCATCTGAGGTCAGGAATTCAAGACCAGTCTGACCAACATGGTAAAATCCCGCCTCTACTAAAAAATCAAAATAATTAGCCTGGCGTGGTGGCAGGTGCCTGTAATCCCAGCTACTCAGGAAGCTGAGGCAGGAGAATCACTTGAACCCAGGAGGCGGAGGTTGCAGTGAGCTGAGATCGTGCCACTGCACTCCAGCCTGGGTTACAGAGCAAGACTCTGTCTCCACAAAAAAAAAAAAAAAAAAAAGAAAAAGAAAAAAGAAAAGGAGCCTGAGACAAACACCACCTACTTCCCAGGGGTTATTAGCACAGCTTTGCCTCCCATCCAAATGCCAGGTAGTATTTCCTGTGAAATATTCAAAGTGTATTAGCTGGGCGTGGTGGCGGGTGCCTGTAATCCCAGCTACTCAGGAGGCTGAGGCAGGAGAATCACTTGAACCCGCGAGGTGGAGGTTGCAGTGAGCCGAGATCTTGCCACTGCACTCTAACCTGGGCAATAGAGTGAGACTCCACCTCAAAAAAAAAAAAAAAAATTCAAAGTGTGAGGGCATGAGCCCCACTGATGATTGTCAGAAATTAAGCCCTCTTAAAGGGCCTGAAAGCTCCCCAGATACTGATATTTCCACTATTTGTGCTTGTGTGTGTGTGTGTGTGAGAGAGAGAGAGAGAGAGAGAGAGTGTCCCATGGCGTCAGGGTCTCAGCTCCAGTTTCCTCATCAGCCCCAGATGCCAGTTGGAAGCAGGCTCCCCGTGCCTGTCTACTCCCGAATTAGAAACAGCCCATCTTCAGGGAGTTCCCAGCCTGTGGCTCCCTTCACTAACTGGCCTACCTCCCCACAGAGGACATGCCCTCTACCCAAGTCCCAGCCCTATCCAGGAGGCCCCAAGAGAGGAAGAGCTCACTCTCCCATTCTGGTCCAAGGCCTGTTTTTGTCTTCAAATCTTTTCTGTAGTTAAGCTCTTCCCAAAATTACTAATAAGAAAAATGCCTACAATCTTCAAGAAAAACCTATTTCCTACCCATAGTGGTGGGTAGTGGAGGGGACGAGATGTCGTCTTAGTGGGAAAATCCCAATAAGACAAGCAAGTCAGAGTCAAATAGGAGTTTTGTATGATATTATGTACCTGGGATGTGGGCTTTGGGGTTTTCAGGGACCCAGACTCCTATCCTGTTGCTCTATCATTTCTGGGGTATAACAGCATTATTTGCAACAACCAAGAGGTAGAAAAAATCCAAGTGTTTATCAACAGATGAATAGATACACAAAATGTGGTCCACACATACAATGGAATATTATTCCCAACCACGTGGTCCCCGACAGCTCACCAGCACCTTTACGTCTACATTCGAGCCAACGAGAAAGGGGAAGGAGTAGAGGAAGGCATGTCCCTTTGCTTGAAGGGCATGATTTGAAAGTTGCACACATCACTTCTCATGTCTCATTGATCAGAACTTGGCCATGTGGCCATACTTACCCTACAGGGAAGGCTGGGTAATGGAGCCTTCATTCTAGGAAGCCACTTACCCAACTAAAAATGCTATTACTATGGCAGAAGGAGAGAATACATATGAAGGTTCAACTCTCAGTCTATGCTATAGATACCCACAACCCCAACTGGGCTGAGCTGCAACAAACTTGGTCCAGTTCCTTGAGAGTCTCTGGGGAAGGTGAAGAACCTTACCCTGGCAGGACAGCTGAAGAGAAAAGGTGGAATTGTTGTGGAAAAGAGGGTTGTGGGGTTTGGGGAGTTTTTTGTTTTCGTTTTTGTGTTGCATAATCTACAAGTAAAATCAATCTCTCTCCTCTCTTACACACACATGCACACACACACACAAGTAAACTTCTTGGCTTTATTGTTGTTGTTGTTGTTGTTATTTTTTGAGACAGAGTCTCATTCTGTCACCCAGGCTGGAGTGCAGTGGCACGATCTTGGCTCATTACAACTGCTATCTCCTGGGCTCAAGCGATTCTCATGCCTCAGCCTCCTGAGTAGTTGGGATTACAGACATGCGCCACCATGCCTGGCTAATTTTTGTATTTTTTGTAGAGATGGGGTTTCACCACGTTGGCCAGGCTGGTTTCAAACTCCTGGGCTCAAGTAATCCACCTGTCTCGGCTTCCCAAAGTGTCAGAATTACAGGCATGAGCCACCGTGCCTGGCCTGTTGTTGTTTTGAGACAGGGTCTCACTGTTACCCAGGCTGAAGTGCAGTGTGCAATCATGGCTCACTGTAGCCCCAACCTCCTGGACTCAGGTGTTCCTCCCACCTCAGCCTCTCGAGTAGCTGGGACTACAGGCGCGTGCCACCACACTCAGCTAATTTTTTGTAGACATGAGGTTTTGCCATGTTGGCCGGGCTGGTCTTGAACTCCTGGGCTCAAGCAATCCGCCTGCCTCAGCGTCCCAAAGTGCTGAGATTACAGGTGAGAGCCACCTCACCCGGCCAGCCTTATTGTTTTTAAGATGCAATTCTAAGAACATATTTTCTATAGACAGAATTGCTATCCCCATTTACTCTTACTTCTATATGCATTCTGCCAACCAGGCAGAGTTGAAAGGGAAAATATTTTAAATTAATAGAATACGTCATTTTTCTCCTGCCAGGAAGGTATGCGTATCCAGGCAGCAAGCTTTGAGAGTGAGGACGGCTCTACTTACCCTGGAGCTTTCATGTGGTGGGAGAGGCGCAGTGCTGGATCTGTCCCAGAACAGAGCATAGAGTAGGGCAGGCCCCCTGGAGGTACGTGCTGCTGCCTTTGTTTTCTTCTCAACTGAATCCTCATGTGTGGTTGGGGTCTCTGATTTGTAGTACACTCTCTACTGTACAAAAATACTCCCTTATTCAATTGTCAGCATAAAAATTCATCTCATTACTACATATGAGTATTTTCTTTTTCTTTCTTTCTTTCTTTTTTTTTTTTTTTTGAGACAGAGTCTTCCTCTGTCACCCAGGCTGGAATGCAGTGGCGTGATCTCGGCTCACTGCAACCACCACCTCCTGGGTTCAAATGACTGTCCTACCTCAGCCTCCTGAGTAGCTGGGATTACAGGCACCCACCACCACACCTGGCTAATTTTTGTATTTTTAGTAGAGACGGGGGTTTCACCATGTTGGCCAGGCTGGTCTCGAACTCCTGAGCTCAGGTGATCTGCCCGCCTTGGCCTCCCAAAGTGCTGGAATTACAGGTGTGAGCCACTGCACCCAGCCCATATGAGTATTTTCATATTCTCTACTATTTTGTTGAGTTTTTCCCCCTACAGTATTGACTGATAAGTGATTCTTGGTATACTAATTGAGTTATGCATTTATTTAATATCGATTATAATAGTAGCTGATATTTACTGAGCCAAATGCTGGATGCAGCACGTAGGTCATTTGACTATCCTACAGGCTGCTGTGTACAGTTGTGCAGTTGTGCCTGGCTGAGGAAGGCACAGGAGACTTGGTGGGGCTAAAATCTACTCTGGTCCCCACTTACGATGCTGTGTGCTGGGGGACAGGGTACACCTCCCTGGTGGAAAGGAGACGTTTTCTTCTCATAAAGGAGGCATCCAGAAGCGGTCTATTCGGAGCCTTGGTTACCCCTGAAATAGACACATTACTATCCCCATTACGCAGATTAAGAAACTGAGATACAAAGAAATTAAGAAACGTCCCTGTGGCCACACAGCTGGCAGGAGATAAAAGGAAGAACTCAGACCAGGAAGCCTGATTCAGATGCAGGCACTTAGCCTGAATGCTGTTGGGATGGTGTCTTTTCTACTCCCTGGGAACATTCAGTCTTACTCTGTAAGCACCTGGAAGACAGGCATCAACGTCCATAGGATTCACCTTAGGTTCTGTACAGCACAATCTGCCAGTGAGTGTGTGGAATGCATTCTTGATGCTAAAGGAATCATTGTTCAGATTCTATGGACAGAGAGCTCCAGCTACCACACCCAGCTGCTTGGGACTGGGATTTCACAATGCAGAGAGGTGGCATTGAGAACTGTCAGAGAAGTGATCTGCTGAAGAAATCAACCCCTGGATTCTCTTTTCTAGGATGCACACGGTTCTGGTGATAAACACATGTCTGGAGTCTGGAAATCAGGCAGCTACGCTTGCTCAGAGGGAGGATTTGAGCATCAACTGTCCACCCTCCCATCTCCCACAAACCCACCCCTCACATCTTTGTGGAGCTCTGAAAGATCAGCATGTCCATAAAATCTATCTCCCTTCTAACTGTGTGCGCAAAGTTTCACCATTTAATGCCTTTCCTTCGGTTATCATTGCCCCACCTGCCACCAATTTCTCCCCACTTGTTCCTTGATGCCTGAAATTCCTTTAATGTGGAACAAAGCCTTTCATTTCATAGAGGGTGATGAGGCTTAACATGCAAGCACCCCTGAGAGAGGCAGTGCGTTGATTTAAATTCACACCATGTAACTTAGGTATAAATGAGTGATCAGGTTTTTCTCTGAGAGAATGTTTTGATGGGGAAAGGCAGAGAAGGGAATAAGGACACTAGAAAATGCAGGGTTGGAGGAAGTGCAGTCTAGAGAGAGAAATGCGCAGAAAGGAAAGGCTAGGGCTGCCCAAGACGAATCTCTGTGGCATCAGCTGACAGCCAGCGCCCTCTGTTGCTCCCTGAGTGGCTCCTGTGATGCTTGGTGTGGGAGAGAGGCTTGGCTTTCTTAGGGAGTCAGCTCCTGATTTGACGCCCAGCTGTGTAGCCCTAGCAAGGCACCTAACTTCTCTGTGCCTGGATTTCCTCACCTGGGGAATAAGAGTAATAAAACCTATCTCGCACAGCTGCTTTGGGATTGTTTTTTAAATGTGGTGAAATACACAGAAAATTTACCATCTTACCATTTTAAGTTGTACAATTCAGTGGGATTAAGCACATTTCCATTGTTGCATAACCATCACCACAATCCATCTCCAGAACTCTTTTCATCTTGCAAACTGAAAGTCCGTACCTGCTGAACAATAACTCCCCACTTCCCTCCTCCCCAGCCCCTGGCAACCACCGTTTACTTTCTGTCTGTGTGACTTTGACTACTCTAGGTCCCTTACATAAGTGGATCATGCAGTATTTGTCCCTTGTGGCTTATTTCACTCAGCACAATGTGTCAAGGTTCATTCATGTTGTAGTGTCAGAACTTCCTTCCTTTTTAATGCTGAATAATATTCCATTGTATGTATGGACCACATTTTGTGTATCCATTCATCTGTTGATAAACACTTAGATTGTTTCTACCTCTTGGTTGGTGCAAATAATGCTGTTATGAACACAGGTGTACAGAGAGCTGTTTGAGCCTCTGCTTTCGTTTCTTTGGGGTGTATATATACAGACATATTCAGAAGTGAAATTGCTGGATCCTATGGTAATTCTGGTTTTAATTTCTGAGGAACTGTCACTGTGTTTTCCATAGCAGCTGGAGCATTTTACATTCCCACCAACAGTGCACAAGTGTGCCAGTTTCTCCACATCCTTTCCAACACTTGATATTTTCTGGGTTTTCTTATACTAAACATCCTAATTTTAAAATGTGAACTAAATAAAGCTGTCCATGGACACATCCAAAAGTCAAACTGGGTAAATCCAACTAGAGAAAACTTGAAGAAGAATGTCGAACTTTATGATAGATTGTCCTGAAGGGCACAATGTAATGGGTCACGTAGCAAAGCATGTTAAAGCTCCTCCCTGTCCTTTCTACTGTCGCTGCCACCCTGTTCCACAAAGTCTCTCACTGCCACACTGCTGTGCCTCCTCCCCCTCCTCTGCTGGCCCCATGCTACATTGTCATTGTCCCTTTATCCTTTTCCAAACACCCCCTCTCATCTGACCCACCCTGCTGTGTTCAGCCTTCATAGGAAGCAGAATCTGGACTCTATTCACCTGTTTTTTGAAGAGAAACTCTGGAATTCTGGTGAGTAAATTTCTCCACTTCATTATACAGATGGTGAAAATCACCTTGCATGTACTAGATGCTCCATGAAAGGTAGCTGATCTCATAGTACCTGCTTCATAGAGGTGTTGTCAACAGTAAACAAGTGAGTGCATGCAAAGTGCTCAGAACCCTGCAGGCGCTCACCAAGTGCTTAGCTACTACTATTGTGGTGGAAGTCATGGGGAGCCTAGTGTAGAGAACCTAATCACTTTTTAACAAGAAAAGCTGCCAAAACCTTTGGGTCCAGGTGACCATGGAGAGTCAGTCATCTTGGAACAGATCATCTTGAACTTTTCCCAAAACTTGAGAGTGCTCGCTGAGTAAGTATGCAAGTGTCAGATGAACAGGCATCTATTGCTTAACAGGACCTTTTGTAGGTTGACAAAGCCTGCTGTTCCCAGTATTCCTTTAGTAGGGGAAGGAGGTTAATAAATTTGTACTGGGGGCTGGGCACAGTGGCTCACATCTGTAATCCCAGCACTTTGGGAGGCTAAAGCAGGTGAATCACCTGAGGTCAGGAGTTCAAGACCAGCCATGGCAAAACCCCATCTCTACTAAAAATACAAAAATTAGCCAGGCATGGTAGCGGGTGCCTGTATCTCAGCTACTCGGGAGGCTAAGGCAGGAGAATCTCTTGAACCCAGGAGGCGGTGGTTGCAGTGAGCCAAGATCGCACCACTGCACTCCAGCCTCGGCTACAGAGTGAGACTCTGTGGCAAAATAAATAAATAAATAAATTAATTAATTAATTTGTACTGGAGTCAAGGAACCTCTCGGAAAGAAAAAACAAATTGAGAACTAACTCTTCCATTTTGAGACTCCATGCTACCAGGACTTCTATTCAGAAGGTCCCCTGACTGAATCTGATGACAGAACAAGACCCTGTTCCAGAGAGGAGCTCACCCAAAGGGAAGGGTCACTTGGAAAGCAGAGCAGGGTCCAGGGACTCGGCAGGAGGTGGAGGAGGAGGGTGGTTGTCGGTTCTGGTACCTTCCAGGACCCTGCAGGGCAGCCTCTCTGGACTGGAAGTAGCCCACAAAAGCAGTGGAACAGAAGCAACTGGTGGACTCTATAGCTTTGTCTAGTGGCCAGTTTGGAACCGCTTGCATCACCAGTTTTTGCTTCTGAAAGAGACATGTTGAGAATCTTTCCATTTACATGCCTAGCACCAAGCATATGCCTGGAATAAGGCAGGTGCTCACTGCAGGCTGTGGGACTAGAGTGGGTCTGGTGTGGCAGGACCCGACACTGGGAGCCTGAGCATCTCTTCTCTTCCTGTCTCTGCCCTAGCAGCAACTCGTCTATGGCTATCTCAGTCTGTTCTGGTTGCTATAACAAAATACCTTAAACCAAGTAATTCATGAACAACAGAAATGTATTGCTTACTGTTCTGGAGGTTGGGAAGTCCAAGATCAAGGTGCTAGCAGATCTGGTGTCTGGTGAGGGCCTGTTCCTTATAGATGGTGCCTTCTATGTGTCCTCACATGGTAGAAGGGGCCAGGAGGCTCCCTTGGGCCCCTTTTAAAGCGCACTAATCCCATGCCTGAGGGCTCCACCCTGATGACCTTATCACCTCCTACAGGCCCCATGTCTTAATACCATCACATTGCAGATAGGGTTTTCAACATGGATTTTGGGGGGACATAGACATTCGGACCCTAGCAATGACTGTCCACTGAGGGGCTGTGGGGAGAGTTAGCCAGTTGGTGTTTGCGCACACCGGACCCTTTGGATAAGGGCCCTTCTCAGGGAAGAACATGATGGTAATTATCTTCTCTTCCACATGAAACGTCATAGTTTCACTCTGCCTTTTTAGTACTTGAAATTATAGCTTTTAAAAATGTAAAATCAAGGTTTGTTCAAGGAATGAATCCTTTCTCTTTTCATTTCTTTCCATAGATTAATGCTATAGAATGGAGAGTTTCTAAGCATTAGATCCAAATGGTTTGGTCAGTTTTGCTTAGGGAGTGGGATAAGTTATTCTTTATCTTCTTATGCCTTTTTAAAAAATACTAAGTGATTGGCTGGTGTGGTGGCTCACGCCTGTAATCCCAGCACTTTGGGAGGCCAAGGAGGGCGGATCACGAGGTCAGGAGATCAAGATCATCCTGGCTAACATGGTGAAACCCCGTCTCTACTAAAAATAGAAAAAATTGGCCGGGCGTGGTGGCGGGCGCCTGTAGTCCCAGCTACTCGGGAGCCTGAGGCAGGAGAATGGCGTGAACCCGGGAGGCAGAGCTTGCAGTAAGCCGAGATCGCACCACTGCACTCCAGCCTGGGTGATAGAGCGAGACTCCATCTCAAAAATAAAATAAAATAAAATAAAATGAAAAATAAATAAATAAAATAAATAAAAAATACTAAATGATATAGTTTGGCTGTGTCCCCACCCAAATCTCATCTTGAATTTTCATGTGTTGTGGAAGGGACCTGGTGGGAGGTAACTGAGTCATGGTGGCAGGTCTTTCCTGTGCTGTTCTCATGATAGTGAATAAGTCTCATGAGATCTGATGGTTTTAAAAAGGGGAGTTTCCCCACACAAGCTCTCTCTTTGCCTGCCACCATCCATGTAAGATGTGACTTGCTCCTCGCATTCTGCCATGATTGTGAGGCCTCCCCAGCCATGCGAAACTATCAGTTCATTAAACCCTTTTCCCCGTATAAATTACCCGGTCTTGGATTTGTCTTTATCAGCAGCGTGAAAATGGACCAATACACTAAGTATTATAGACAGAATGTCATATCCCCCCAAAATTCATGTATTGAAATTCCAACCCCCAATATAATGGTATTAGGAGGTAGGACTTTGGGGAGGTAATTAAGTCATGAGGTGGAGACCTCATGAATGACATTAGTGCCCTTATAAAAGGGACCTCAGAGAATTCTGCAGCCCCTTTTCTACCATGTGAGGACACAATGAGAAGATGGCCACTTATGAATCAGGAGGTGACACTTCACCAGACACCAGATTTTCCAGTGCCTTGATCTTGGACTTTCCAGCCTCCTGAACTATGAGAAATAAATGTTTGTTGTTTAAGCCACCCAGTCTATGGTATTCTGTTACAGCAGCCAGAACGGACAATGACACTGAGTGTGATGGTTAGGTATTAACTTGGCTGGATTAAGGAATGTTTGGAAACCTGATAAAGCATTCATTTTGGGTGTGCCTGTGAGGGTGTTTCCAGAGGAGATTAGCATGTGAGTCTGAGTGGACTAGGTGGGGAAGAGCCACACTGAATGTGAGTGGGCACTATTCTATCTGCTGGGAGTCCAGAGAGAACAAAATCAGAGAAAAGGTGAATGAGTCAATCTGTCTGCTGGAACTGAGTTATACTCTTCCTCTCCTGTTATGGACAAGGACTCCAGGCTCCCAAGCTTTGGACTCCAGCATTTACACCAGTGGCCCCTGGGTTTTCAGGCCTTTGGCCTTGGCCTGAGAGTTACACCATCAGCTCCCCTGGTCCTGAGGCCTTCAGACTTGGACTGAGCCATGCTACCAGCATCCTGGGGTGTCTGGCTCGCAGACAGCCTGTCACAGGACTTCTCAGCCTCCATAATCACGGAGGTAATCCTATTGATTCTCTCTCTGCAGAACCCTGACGAATTCACTGAGCAAACTCTAGGATCTGGCAAACACACATGCTCCCCTTCTAGATTTCTAACAAGAGAGAGAAGACTGACCCACATCTTGACTATTCTATTTATGATCTGTACAGCAATCCTTACATATAAACACAGCACCAGGCTGTGGCACAGTCACAACCCCACCCTTTTATTGTCTACACCTTTTTTTCCCTTCTTAAGCATTGTCAAGAGTTGTGCAAAGAAAGCATGTTACCTGTGCTCCACCCAAGCATGTAGGAAGAACAGATGGCAACAGGGCAATGGAGGGTAGGGGTTGGGGGGCTGTGGCGGGTTGCAGGGAGGGGGCAGTAATAACACCCACCTGGAAGGGAGACTGCTCTGGGCTTGACTCCTCCATAAGTGAGCTGTGTGACCTTGCAGAAGTTACTTAGTATCTCTGAGCCTCAGAGTCCTCAAAGGTAAAGTGGGAATGACAGTAAACACACCTCACAGGACTGTTTGGAGGATGAGATGTGCTCAAAGGGAGTGTAGGGTAGGTCCTCAGTGAAGAGTTGCTCTCCCATGACGGCAATTCAAAAGCTGTATGTGTTCGCCTGGGTCACCTGTACTTCACCATAACTGCCTCAGGCAGGTTCAGAGGAGGTTTCTCCTGTCCAGAACACCCTCTCTAAACAGTGTCCATCCTCAGGCTGCTTTTCAGCCCGGGGCCCCAGCAGAGGCTTCTAAGAGGGAGCCATGAACTCATTCCCTGAAGTGCCTGCCTTTCTGCTCATGATAAATTTAGACAGGAGGCGAGCGGATCACCTGAGGTCAGGAGTTTGAGATCAGCCTGGTCAACATGGTGAAACCCCGTCTCTACTTAAAATACAAGAAAATTAGCTGGGTGTGGTGGTGGGCACCTGTAATCCTAGCTACTCGGGAGGCTGAGGTGAGAGAATTGCTTGAACCCGGGAGGCAGAGGTTGCAGTCAGCTGACATTGTGCCATTGCACTCCAGCCTGGGAGACAAAGCAAGACTCCGTTTCAAACAAACAAACAAACAAACAAACTGTAGACAAGAGGAAGGCCCAGCCAACAGCAATGAAAAGCAGCACTTCAGCACCTGGTGTTCTTCCTACAGGGCTCTTAGGTCTCACACCCAGGAAAACAGTTGGTGGAGAACTGGAGAAAAGTTCCTCTTTGTTCTCCCTGGTGGGTTGTATTTCAGAGGTGGTACTCGGCAGAGCATCTTCAGGCCTTTCCCAATCCATTTAAGGACAACAAAGAGAAATGAAAAATATTTCCATTCCTGCTCCCCTCGCTCTCCCTCCTAGCTCCTCCCCTTGCTATTCTTCTTTGCTTTTCCGTTCCCATTTCCTAACTCCAGTAGCTCTCTCAAAGTATCCTGGTACCAACTGGACGACAGAAAATGCTGTTTTTTCCTACCCTCCAAAAGATAACTCTAATAATAATTTTGAAGCAGAAACTTCAAAGCCAAGATAATAAATCTTTTTAAAAAAACTTCATTCTTTTAAATGAAAAAGTCCTATATGTTATTGTGAAAAAAACAATCAAATAGTCCATATGTATATATCATAAAGCCCTCCATCCTCATTTATTTTCCTCAATCGCATTCCCTTGAAGTGAGCACCACTAAACAGTTTGGCGTACATCTTTCCAGATATTTCTAACTTGGTCACTGAACAGATATACAGTGATTGCCCACAATGTTCTAGGCAGGGCAGTGTGCTAGGTCCCCTGCGGCCCAGTGGTGAGCAAACACAAATCTATATGTTGGGCTGGGTGCAGTGAGGCACACGTGTAATCCCAGCATTTTGGGAGGCTGAGGTGGAAGGATCCCTTGAGACCAGGAGTTCAAGACCAGCCTCAGCAACACAGGGAGACCCTGTCTCTAGAAAAAATAAAAAAATTAGCCAGGTGTGGCGGTGTGCACCTGCAGTCCCACCTACCCAGGAGACTGAGGCAGGAGGATTGTTTGAGCCCAGGAGATCAAGGCTTCAGTGAGCTATGATTGCGCCACTGCACTCCAGCCTGGGCAATAGACTAAGACCCTGTCTTTTTTAAAAAATCGATATACATATCTATGTGTGTGTATATGTCACATATATTAGCAAAAAATAAGATAATACTTTTAGTTAAATAATATCTCAGAGCCACTTTTTCATGTTAGTGGCTCAGATAATACAAACGTATTGATGATTTTTAATAGCTGCATCATTTTCTGCAAACCAAATGCAAACAACCTGTGTATACTGTGTTAAAAACAAGCTGCATTTTCTCTGCTTGTGGAATGTTGAGCAACCTGCTTCCTGTATCCTGCTTGAGCAGAACCTGGTACAATCTGAACAGGGATGCTCTGGGGCCTGTCCCCTTGATAAGAGCAGAGAGATAGCCGGCTGAGTGGACTGACACTTGGACCCCTTCAACAGGCAGACAAGTCCAGCACCAGGAGCATGGTGTGTCTGCCCAGGGCGCCCAGCTGGCCAGTGACATGGCTGAGTTCGTACCCAGGTCCTCCTGACTCCAAAGCTCCAGCTAACACTGCTCCCATTACCCCCTGCTGCCCCGAAAGGCGGTTGTCTCTCTCTGTCTCTATTCACATCGCTGGGTATCATCCTGCCTGCAGCGCTCCTTCATGCAATAAATTCTGCAGGCTACTGATTAAACAATGGGAAGGAAAGGGGAGAAAAAAAATCTTGAGGTCAGGAAAATGCAGTCAGAGGAGGTTAGTGTGCATGTGTGCATGTGTATGTATGTGTGTGTGTGTGTTCTTAAAATTAACCACCTTTTTTGTGCCTGACAATAGGGTGGTGTGTGTGCACAGGCCACGGGCATGTGTGTGCTGTGCTGTGTGTACACGTGTGTCCAGGGACATGGTCAGTGAGCACCCCCCTCAGTGGTTATGGGCAGCAAATACTGATTTTTTTTTTTTAATTTTTTTTTTTGAGACGGAGTCTTCGCTCTTTCGCCCAGTCTGGAGTGCAGTGGCGCGATCTCGGCTCACTGCAAGCTCCGCCTCCCGGGTTCACGCCATTCTCCTGCCTCAGCCTCCCGAGTAGCTGGGACTACAGGCGTTCGCCACCACGCCCGGCTAATTTTTGTATTTTTTAGTAGAGACGGGGTTTCACCTTGTTAGCCAGGATGGTCTCGATCTCCTGACCTCGTGAACCGCCCGCCTCGGCCTCCCAAAGTGCTGGGATTACAGGCGTGAGCCACCACGCCCGGCAATACTGATGTTTTAAGCAGTTAGAGGAGGTGGAAGAAGCTCGACTCCCTCTTCCTCTCCATTATCTGCCCCCAATCCCCTCCTTTGGAGCTGCTGATGATTACTAATTCTTAACACTCAAGTTCAATCTCCTCCCGGAGACACACTCCCAGGCGAGGGCACTGCGACTACACTGAGGTTCTGCCCACTCCTGGGCAGCTTCTTAGCTGGGTGGCGAAAACAAAAATGCCGCCTAATTGGTCACTGGCCCTTTCTCATGAATGAAGGAGGTTTCTGTTTTAAGAAATAAAGTGACTCCTCAGCCGTTGATTCACTGCCCACAGGGAGATTTTGAGCAGAGGCTTCCTAGGCTCCGTAGAAATTTGCATACAGCTTCCACTTCCTGCTTCAAAGCCTGTTCTTCTACTTACCTGGGCCCGGAGAGGGTGGAGGGAGGCCCAGGGCGACCCAAGGTGGAGAGAGACGAGAAGCCGCCGAGAGCCGACCACCCTCCGGGCCCGGTCTGTCTGTCCGTGGTGGTTCTCAGGTAAGTTATTCGGAGTTGCCACTTGCCTGGTCTTATTTCTTCACCTCTGACCTATTTTCCAAAGCACGCCGTTTCTCCTTTACTGAAACATTCTGCCTCTACTTTCCTCTGTGTTCCTCTCCCCGCCTTTAACTTGTTCGCACAGAGACCATCTTAGCTGAGAAAATGACAGTGAAGTTTGTGCTGCAAGGATGTGTTGCTAGTATAGTATTTCAGGCCAGCGAGCCCCGCCGGGTTAACCCTTTGAGGAGAGGAGGCTCGCACACGGGGACAGCTCGTAGCTGCCTGGGAACCATTCGTTTGGGTACTTAGTGTCCCCACAAGTTTCTATCAAGAATTCAAGCCCCACTTCTCCAAGGAGAGAGCCAGGGATGGCAAAGATTAAGTAATTGGCTTTCAGCCCCAGAACACGTCAGTGGCAGTTTTCTCAATCCCTGTTTCATGCAGGGGGGAAAAAAATCAACAGCATATTTTTGGGCCAGGAAGTTCTGCTGAGCTCTGTGCTGGCTGTGAGCCGCCTCCCGGCCCCTCTCCGCAGCCGCCCTGCAGCCCTCCCAGGCTGGCGCTGGACGGAGCCTTTGGGAACAACGGGGAGAAATGCCCGAACTTGATCTTAGAAGCTAATCAAGCTTCTTGTGACTTTCAAGTTCAAGATGGTATCTTAGAATAGGGGGACTTTTTTTTTTTTTTTTTTTTTTTTTAAGGAACAGGAGAACAAGAGGCCAAATTTTTTAAAAGGACAAGAAATTTGGTTTCAAGTTCTTCACTTCTTGTGGTTCCATGACTTAGGCAATTCACTCTGACTCCACCAAGCCTGGATTTCTTCATCAGTAAATTGATGGGGGGTGGTGATCTAACATGAGTGTCTCAAATTCCCTTATAAAACAAAGCCAGGATAGACCCAGAGGGGTAGTGGTAATGGGTGGTCTTCAAGACTTGTTTTGTTTACCGATTATTCACATATTTTAATTTTACCTCCCACTACCATTTGGTTACCCCCTTGAGGAAAGGACTTTGTTTCCTGATATTGTTCTACCCCCCAGAATCCAGCATGCTACCAAATGCCTAGTATGTGCTCACCCCCCTTCCATGTCAACTGCTTTGATTTCTGTTTCACTCGTCTGCTCTCAAGGCAAGAGGTAAAGCAGCAGTCAGGGCGAAAGGCTGGGAGAGGCTGGGAGACACGTGTCTCTGCGGGAGGGCTGCCTGGAATTGAGGCCTTATTACTGGCTCTAGCCAAATAGGAGAAAACAGGGAGTTTCTCGAATTAGTTCATGTCCCATTTGGGTTACCCAGGAAGGATAGTCCGTGCTATTGCCCACAGAGTCAAGGCAGGCCAGAGAACTGGCAGACAAGCCCAGCTCCAGAAGCCAGAGTTACTGCTGTAGCTGGACCTGGAAACCACTCCTCAGCTGGACCAGTCATTGTGTGTGGGGCCTTTAATGGGAGGAGAAGGGAAACTATGAAACACATCCTAATACCATGTAAGGGTGATGACTGTGATTAGAGACATTATTAGATGGCGGATACACAGAATCCTTAACTTTTTCCAGACCGTGACTTAAAAAAAATTGTTATTGTTTCTTTTTGGCAATTACTGGCCATCAATACAGTTCAAACAGGCCCTAGCTGACCGGGATGGGCTGGTGCAGGGCTTTTGGTATTGCTAATCTGTTTCTGTGGGATGTCCTGGTGTAGTCCATGTCATGTTTTTAGGCATTTCTCTCTATTCCCCTGGGATGAAAGGACAGGAATTTCAAGATATTTCACCTGCAATGAGTTCCTGATTTTATTTTCAAACGGTGCACCATTATCTGAAAGCAGGCTAACTGTTGTGCACTTGCCAGCCTCGCTCTAATCCTTAAAGGCCACACACCACAGTCATTCTTAATCTGCTGCTGCAGCTACCAGTCACTGCATGACGGAGCATCGAAAGATGGATAATGTAGTTACTCTGCTCTGTTCCTTGCGTGGGGTGGGTTAAACAAAAGTGAGGTCTGAGTAATGTACCAACATGTCGGATAGAAAGGTTCTTAACTCAGGGTTACTCATTTTTGGAGGGTGTAGAGCCAGGAAATGTTAAAGCCTGCTTCTCCAGGGATTAAGGAGTTAGTGACTTTCAAATGCTCTGAAAAGAAAAAGAAGAGAAGACAGTCATATTTGCAGGCATTCTTCAACAGGCATTCAGAAAGATTATGGTGGGGTAGTTTGTCTAAATGAAATCTTTGTTTTACACATTGCAGAATGGAAATCTCAGGAATATCCTGAATTCAAATCATTTTTCTTCTGCAGGCAATTTTAGATTAGCTTCTAAAAACATATATGAATTGCAGGCAACTGCTGCAGAAAAAAAAGAGTGAACACAGATGAGGCATATTCAACTTTAAATTCTTTTCAGATCCAACAAAATGACCCCTAATGTTTGATCACATTTCCTTATCAAAACAATCCTGCGGTCTGAAGGATTTTTCCGTGAGAAAGTGTCTGAGGACTGGAATCAAGAAGCTGCCCCCCTGGGCCTCTTCTGTTTCTTCCCAATGCGTTGTCACCAAGATATTTTTAGTTCATGAAACCCAGGCTGTCCTTTCTCCCACTTACGGTCTTTGCCTCCCGTGCCCAGCAGGCCTCCTAGGAGCACACATGTGCTTGGCTGTGACTACTCAGCTCACTCTGTAGCTGTGTGTGCATGCCTTGTGTGTGTGTGTGTGCACCTTGTGTGTGTGTGTGTGCACCTTGTGTGTGCACAGACCTTCCCGGATACCAGGAGTTGTAGACTGGCTGAAGAAGGGTGGGCTTCCATCCATGGGGTGATCCTTAGGTCTGTGCTGGTTTGGCTTGGTTCCCTGATAAGGCAGCTGAACTCAAGCCCTTTAGGAGGGCCAGGACTGACCGGAGCTCCCAGCCCGTGCCCCTCTCCTTGCACCCCACAGGCCGCACCCCACAGACCGAGGCTGCCTGGGGTCTTGGCAGCTCCCTCAGCAATGAGGGATACTTGCTCTCTGCTGCCTCATTGTTTCCCTGCAGTCAGGATGCCAGTGTTTTTTCCCTTTCCCCTTCCCAGAGTCAACAGGTCTCCCTCCCAGCTCTGAACTCTCTTCCTACTCTGAGCTGTCTGTCCAAACTCTTCCTGGCCTCCCAGCTTACCCTATAACACTCTTACCTTTTACCTATATTCATTCTTTCCCTTCCCTTCCAACTGCCCCTTCTTATACCCAGCACTACATACAAATTACAAGTAAATAAGTGTTTCTCCTACACCAATAAAAGGCAAATACAAAAAAATCCTTCAGCGTTTCCCCACTTTCCTTACTTCTCTTCCATTCTCCTTCCTTCCTTTCTCTCCCTTCCTCTTCCTCTCTTGATTTTTCCTTTCTACCCCTTCCTCTCCTTCACTCCGTGGCTGTGGCTGAATTAGGGATCACACATGTGCTTAGAGAAACCATCTTATCTGAAGAAACAAAAAAACAAAAACCAAAACAATGACAACGACAGAAAAAAAAAAAACAACATGGGCTGGTTTGAGGTTGTTCTCTAAATGTTTATTATAACTTCTAATGTGACGGAGTCAGCGTGTTCCCATTAGTCCTTCTCCTCCTCATTTAGTAGCTCAGAGGAGTCCCAGAGCAAACGTCCTCAAATCAGGTTGGTTCATACTGCACTGCCTTCAGCCTGATGTGAGTCTTACTGTGCTGGGTTTATGTCCAAGGGCCAGTAAATGTTGCCTTCCTTCCAGGGCTCACCACTGTTTCAAATCCTCTGGCAAGCCCAGTGGAAGAACTTCTCTGTATGGGAAATTCTGCAAGTAAACTTGGAAGTATTTGTTCACTGGAGTTTGAATCTGAGCCAAACAGTTCACTCAAAACCAACCTTCCACTCAGCAAACCAGTGTTATGAAAGTTTGCATGCATTTGGGCAGGAAACAAAGGACATTAATGAGTTTAAAGATTTTTTTTAAAATCCATGACTTTTGGACACTTATTAAAAAGATTACTGTCTGGGGAATGAAGTAAGGTCTTGGGAATCTTGTAATTGAAAGTTTCTGATCCAAAGTAGATCTCAGGATCCTCCCAGCTGTAAATTTATAGATTTCTTTTTAATGTCCACCTGAAATATTCATGCTGTGTGTCTCTAGGACTCTTCAAAACTATTCCTGACTCAAAGAACGCTTAAGAAAAAATCCAAGCAGTTGTGATCACCAAGGCCTGATTATGGAGGAGCTGTTAATATGGTTTATTAATTACTTAGGCTGCTCAGTCCTGTCCTTCCTCTGTTCCTTGCTGCACTATTTGTCTTCTTCTGGGGACATAACACCTTCATTAAATCCCATCCGTCCTTGCCTTAGAGTTGTCCCCTGGAAGATAGCTCCCCTCTAGATGCATCACCATTTATCATCACCCTTTGTTGGTGCTCTGTCAACCAGTTTTCAATTTATTTTGAATTCAGTTTATGATTAAAATTTAATGAGATCCAATCAAATGCTTTTCTCAAATCAAGATGCCTCTGCAGCCTCATCTGTATCCTCTATTGTAATGGTGTGAAGGAAAGCCATGGCAGATTTCCAGCCTGGTGATGCTGTACAGAACACAGGTGGCCTGCTTGCATGCCTCCTCAGCTTCAAGGTGAATGGCTCTGAAGCATATTTATTTCAGAATCTCCTAGGGGTTATGTGGCTTCCCCATCCCCTTTCTTCCCTCCCAATAGCTGAAGCAGTCAGTGCTCTCAACCGAGATGCAAGCAGTTAAGTGCACAGGGTCTGGTGCCAAACCGCTTATATTTGAATCACAGCTCTGCTACTTAATAGCCATGTGACCTTGGATGAGTTACTTACCTTCTCTATGCCTTGCTTTTCTTGTCTGTAAAATGAGTCTGGCAATAGTACCTATGAAATTAGAGTGGGTGTGAGGATTAAGTAAGTTAATATATCTATCACATTTGGAACAGCATTTCCCACATAGTAACCATTCAATAAATATTAACAATGATTGCTAACAAAGAGTAAAGTTTCTTAAGTATGTCATTTCATTAGGTTTGTATTTTGGCTTATCAGCATACAATCTATATCAACAGTAGACTACAACCCTAGAGCCAGTGGTTACCATGACCTGTTTTTAGCACCAGCCTGTTGCTCAGAATGGTTTTTATACGTTTAAAGGGTGTTTTTTCTTAAAAAAAAAATTAAAAAAAAGGAGCAGAATATGAAACAGACACAGCATGTGGCCCATAAGGCTTTAACTGTTTACTATCTGTCCCCTTTGCAGAAAAAGTTTGCCAACCCCTGATTTATATGGTTTAATGGAAAGAGCTTGGAGATCTAAAGGCTTGATTTGGCTTCACCCATCACTTGTTAAGTGACTATGGAAAAGCTTCTCAATGTGTCTAAGCCTCTGTAAAACAGGAATGGCAAAGTGGTAACACTTACCCTGCTTATGGCCTAGGCTTGTTTTAAGGACCAAACGAGATGATGTGTATCAAATGTGCCGGAAATGACTCATATATACTTATGTTTGTTAAAAAGATATGGTCTCTATACATTAGCTTCATAGAATAGTATTAGCAACTGTGTGTAAAACCAGGGAATACTGTCTTTAAAAAGAGAGCTCCGAAGCCAGATAATAACTGCAGTTGTAGTTGCGGTAAAAATAACAAAATGGCCATTGCTTTTTAAGAGCTTGATATGGGCCAGGCTCTACATTCAACATTTTATTTACATCTACTCTTTAGCCTCACCACACCCCTATGGAGAAGTGTTGCTATTTTCCCTATTTTGCAGATGAGAAAAGTGAGGCCCAGAGACGTTAGGTGACTTTGTGAAGATCACAAATCTAATCATGCAGCTAGCCAGCACAGGGAGACTTTAACCCTAGGGAGTCTGAACCCAGAGCCTGTGCATTTAAGTATTGCATATGTTCCCACATCCTAGGAATACGTGTTGATTTAGGGTAAACCCATCTGGAAGGCAGAAGCCACTGTTCACTGTGGATGTGGGCATGAAGTCTGTTCATGTGTGCCCTGGGAGAGACTTGCTTCCCACACAGTCCACGGTGGAGTCTAATGGACCTGAAGAAAGGGAGGCAGGCATGATGGGAGGAAAAGGTTTTTGATGAACTGTGAGATCAGAAAGGTAGCATTGTGAAGACTAACAAGCTCTGTTTCAAAAAACTAGTAAGTTAAGGAAGATTGTGCTAGAAGAGGAAAAGATTGCTGGGAACAGACATGAGCAAACAGTTGGAGGCAGCTCAAGGGGGTTGACTGAGAGCTGTGTACAGAAAAAAAATTTAAAAAGAGAGAGGGTGAAGCATAGGAAAATCTGTCACTGGGACACCAAGGGAGCATTGTCACATGGACATCAGGGCTGCTGACATCTGGATGTGACATTATTCGCAAAACTAGGCAGCTGGGGGCAGAGTAGAGGAGCCCAGAGAAAGGTCTCAGGCCCGAGGAGGCAAAAAGGAAGACAAAGCGAGGGACCTGGAGAGAGAAACTGACAGATTTGAGGGAAGATGCCCGTCAGATCCAAGAGCTAGAACCACAGCTCACAGTCCAAACGGTGATGAGAGTCTAGAGATTAAATCTACTGTCAGGCTGGGTGCAGTGGCTCACGCCTGTAATCTCAGCACTTTGGAAGGCCGAGGCAGAAGGATTGCTTGAGCCCAGGAGTTTGAGACCAGCCTAGGCAACATGGCGAGACTCCGTCGCTACAAAAAAAAAAAAAAAAATTAACCAGGCGTGGTGGTGCATGCCTGTGGTCCCAGCAATATGGGAGGCTAAGGTGGGAGGAAGACCTGATCCCAGGAGGGCAAGGTAGTTGTATGTCCCTGGGAATCACCTCTGTCCCCAGCTCATGCCCACCCATGCTTACCCCAGGCATGTGTTCTCACCCTCTGCTGAATGGTTTTTGATATTTGAAGAGATATGTTCATTCTCTCCTGGGCGGTCTCATGAGTTCCTCATTCGCATTAGTTCTTAATCTTCTTAATCAGAATCACTAGCAGAGCCTTTCCTTTTCATTTTTTATCTTTTAAGTCAATATAGATGCACTTGTTACAAAACTTAAATGGTATAAAATGTTCTGAAAAGCAAACCTCTTTCCTACCCCATTCTAGCCATCCAGTTCCCTTCCCAGAGGCAACCACTGTTCCTCATTTGAGATGGCAGATATACGACCTTGTATCATACAAATGATGGCATACCCTACACACTGCTACTCTTGAATTTTTTTAACTTAATAAATCTTAGAGATAGTTCCATTTCAGTTCACACAGCCCTTCCTCATTCTTAAAGGATGTAGAGTGCTCATTGTACAGATATACTACAGTTTTAAAAATCAGAACCTTTAGACATGTGGGTTGTGTCCGGTCTTTGCTATTATAAACACTGCGGCGTTGCCTGTCTTCATAGCCTCTTCATTTCATACAAGATATACATTTCTCTGCAGGGGAAATTCTTAGAAGTGAAATTACTAGGTCAAAGGGCATAAGCTTTTAAAATTCTGATAGTTATTGCCAAATTGCACAGATTACATTTCCCTTGGCAAAGTATGAGAGAACCTGTTTACCTGTGAGACTTAAACAAAAATACACTAGTATTATTTTACATACAATAAACAAAAATACTCAGAGTCTCTGGGTGTGGGGCCTGGGCTCTGTATCGGGAGCCTCAGAGAGGGGTTCTGAGCCAGGAACTCTCCTGGGTTTCTTCGCCCTCCAGCCCCGCTCTCCCCCCAGGATTTGCTGATGAGCCTGAGATGATCCAGGGCACTGCCAGCATGGGGGCTCCCAGGGTCCTAGTTGGCAGGTCTCCTGTTCCCCTGAGGAGTCAGTGCTTGCTCCCTGGGTCATGGCTGGAAAACAGGGCTTTTCCACTTCAATCCAGGTACTGCCTTCTGGTAGAGACTGGAGCAAAGGTCATGCTAGAGTTACAAGCACGTAAATATGGAGAAAGCCTGGAAAAAAAAAGTAAAAACAGAAAAATGGGTTGGGTCAGAACAAGCAAGAACCAGGCTCACATGCACAGCTGTTCCATCCAGTTGTATGTCCCCAGGACTCACCTCTGTCCCCAGTTCATGCCCACCCATGCTTACCCAGGGTACATGCTCTCACTCTCTGCTGAATGGTTTTTTTTGTATTTTAAAAATACAATGGTGAGATACTGAGTGATTGTTTTTTAATGTTTAGTATTTTTACACTATTGACATTAAAGACAAAACAGATAAAACTGCCATCCCTGACATAACCCATTAATCTGTCTGTGGCCCCCTGATGTGGCATTTGTAATTGTTCTCTATGACTGCCTCAGGAGAGTTGGCAGGGTTGCCCACTTTCTGCCAGTTCCGACAGGGGTCTGGGGCTGGAGGGGGCCTGTGTGGTAGTGGCAGGCATGCCCCACCCTTTTCTGTTCTAGTTGGAGCTCTGCAGAGGCACAAAGACCAGCACCTCCCTGCCTGGAATCTAAGAGCAGATGCTCCCATTACACTGGCTGATGGCATCACCTTTATTCTGCAAGTAAGGGTTGAGGTCAATCCTGCCCATGGGCAGGACCTTTGGGCATGGCCCAGACCTAACTTGGGTGCTTGACATGTAGTGGGCACTTAATAAATGTTCTGGAGAGGAAAAAAAAAGAAGAGGGAAGGGTCACCCATGTGGCATAATTTTAACAACTCTGAGGACCAGGCCCAGCAGATACTCCTTGCTACCCAACATTGTTGTTGACAACATTCTCATTGTCACTGATCCAGCTACATGGACCTGTCTGTCCCCTCTCTGAAATAGGCATCAACTATTTATTCATTCAGTGAATCTTTATTGAGTACCTACTATGTGCCAGGTGCAGTTCTAGGTGTTGAGAATACAGCTGTAAACAGAACAGTCAAAAATCATGCCCCCAGGCCAGGTATGGTGGCTCACTTATAATCCCAGCACTTTGGGAGGCTGAGGTGGGAGGACTGCTTGAGGTAAAGAGTTCAATACCAGTTTGGGTAGCATAGTGAGACCTCATCTCTACAAAAAAATTTGTATAAGTCAGGCACGCCGACTGGCGCAGTGGCTCACACCTGTAATCCCAGCACTTTGGGAGGCCGAGGCGGGCGGATCACCTGAGGTCAGGAGTTTGAGACCAGTCTGGCCAATGTGGTGAAACTCTGTCTCTACTAAAAATACAAAAATTAGTCAGATGCAGTGGCGCACACCTGTAATCACAGCTACTCGGGAGGCTGAGGCATGAGAATCGCTTGAACCTGGGAGGCAGAGGTTGCAGTGAGCCGAGATTGTGCCACTGCACTCCAACCTGGGTGACAGAGCCAGACTCCGTCTCAGAAAAAAAAGAAAAAATAATTAGGCATGATGGCGTGTGCCTGTAGTCCTAGCTACTTGGGAGACTGAGGTGGGAGGATCACTTGAGCCCAGGAGTTTGAGGCTGCAGTGAACCATGATCTAGGTACTGCTCTCCAGCCTGGGTGACAGAGCAAGACCCCCGTATCACAAAGAAAAAGAAAAGAGAAAATTGCACCCTTAGGAAGTTTATATTCTGGGAGAAGGGAGAGGCGATAAGCAAATAAGAGATTATTAGATATTTGTGTATATCATATACATTTGGGTAATATATAAGACAGTGATAACTGCTGGATAAGAAGGTAAAGCAGGGAAGGGAGATGGGAATGAGAGGAGAGTGTAAACATTTTAGGGAGTGCGACCAGGGAGACCTGCCTGAGGTGACAGCCAAGGAAAGACCTGAAGGAGAAAGGAAGCCAGCCATGCAGCTGTGTGGGGGAAGGGTGTTCCATGAAGACGGAGCGATAAGCACGAAGGCCCTGGGACGCCAGTCGTGGGTTTTCTGCATGTTACTTAGTTTCCTCTCTTAGGCTGGATCACAGCAACTTAAAGGTAGGAAGAATGTTTTCTGTGTCTTTAGAAATTACTGTGATTATCTCTCACTGCATACCTCCTTTTTTTTTTTTTTTTTTTTTTTGAGACGGAGTCTCGCTGTGTCACCCAGGCTGGAGTGCAGTGGCACGATCTCGGCTCACTGCAACCTCCGCCTCCCGGGTTCAAGCAATTCTCCTGCCTCAGCCTCTGGAGTAGCTGGGATTACAGGTGCGTGCCACCACGCCTGGCTAATTTTTGTATTTTTAGTAGAGGCGGGGTTTCACCATGTTGGCCAGGCTGGTCTCGAACTCTTGACTTTGCGATCCGCTCGTCTTGGCCTCCCAAAGTGCTGGGATTACAGGCGTGAGCCACAGTGGCCGGTGTGCATACCCTTTGGTACCTCTTGAATTTTGTATCACTTGTGGTTATTTAAAAAGTATTAAAACTATTTCAGTTGGGCTTATATTCAGAAGGGGGATACACAGAATTGAGTTGGACACATAGTTGAGTTCTGTAATTATCTGCTGTTTGAGTATTTGATAGTGACATGTTTGAAACACCAGGGTCCATTTTGCTTTTTAAAGATTATTAATTCCATAGTTTTATTAGAAGTTGTTTCTTGCCATGCCAGGTTTATTTACTGAATACTCAAAAGCCATGTGTTCCTTTTCAGACCAGTTTATTTTATTTTATTTTGAGACAGAGTTTCGCTCCTGTTGCCCAGGCTGGGGTACAACAGGTGAGATCTCGGCTCACTGCAACCTCCGCCTCCCAGGCTTAATCGATTCTTCTGCCTCAGTCTCCCAAGTAGCTGGGGTTACAGGTGCCTGCCACCATACCCAGCTAATTTTTGTACTTTTAGTAGAGACAGGGTTTCACCATGTTGGCCAGGCTAGTCTTGAACTCCTGACCTCAGGTGATCCACCCACCTTGGCCTTCCAAAGTGTTGGGACTATAGGCGTTAGCCACCGCGCCTGGCCAGACCAGTTTTTTTTTTAAAATTATTTTTATTTTTTGAGACAGGGTCTTGCTCTGTCACTCAGGTTGGAGTGCCGTGGCACGATCTCGGCTCACTGCAGGCTGGACCTCCAGGGCTCAAGTGACCTCTCACCTCAGCCTCCCAAGTAGCTGGGACTACAGGCGCATGCCACCGCACCTGGCTAATTTGTTTAATTTTTTGTAGAGACAGGGTCTCATTATATTGCCAAGGCTGGTCTTGAACTCTTGGGGTCAAGTAATCCTCCTGCCTCAGCCTCCAAAGTGCTGGGGTTACAGGTGTGAACCACCACGCCCAGCCCCAGACCAGTTTTAACTGAAGAATTACCACCAGAGGATGACCTCAGATTTCCAGTTTATGTGAGATGACTGCCCTCATCACTTTTTTTAAAGCCTCCTCCAAGCCCCCAGATGGCTCCTCAGCTAGAAGAGTAGAATTTGCAACTTTTTTTTCCTTTGGGTAGAAAAGCGCTTCTAAGGTACTCACATTGGAAAACCCAGGGAGAATGGAAATAGTTGTACCTGAAGAGTGAGGATTGAAAGCGAATCCCATGGCAATAAAGAGAGGACAGGAATTAGTCCTCCTGCCAGTCAGCTCACTTTTTGCATCTCTTTGCCTCCCATTCAGCTGTGGGCCCACAAGTGCATGTAGAAGATGACACAACAGTCAGCCAGGCCTTGAAAAAATACTTTTGTTTTCCGACCAGCTGAAGAGCATGTTGTATGGCACAACCAACTTCATAACTGTGGAAAAATTGCAAGAAAGAAAGGGAAAAAATGGTGAAATTTTTTTTTTTTTTTGGAGATGGAGTCTCGCTCTTGTCGCCGAGGCTGGAATGCAGTGGTGCAATCTCAGCTCACTGCAACCTCCACCTCCCGGGTTCAAGCGATTCTCCTGCCTCAGCCTCCTGAGTAGCTGGGATTACAGGCACATGCCACCACGCCCAGCTAATTTTTGTACTTCTAGTAGAAAGGGGGTTTTGTCATGTTAGCCAGGCTCATCTAAAATACCTGACCTCAGGTGATCCACCCGCCTCAGCCTCCCAAAGTGCTGGGATTACAGGCCCGAGCCGCTGCGCCCAGCCAAACATTTTTTAAATAATAAAAAATTGCGATATTTACGGGTTTTTTGGGTAGGCTCTTGTTCATTTTTATAAGGTCTGATCACTTTAGCTGATGAGGTCTCCTTTTCTGAAGAGCCAATGAGCAGAGGACATACACAGCCTGAAAAGGACAAGAATAGGGAAAGGGAGAGACGGAGGGAAGGAGGGAAGGCCAGCCGGAAATTAGAAGTTGAGTTTTCTGTTGTGTCAGAAAACAGAGCAAGGGTCGTTGTGCAGCAGGTGGGTAAGTTTGATACCAAGTGGGAGAAGAGTGTCAAAGAGCATTCATTTGGCAGGGAGTGGAGAGGTATCTTTCTGTAGGCTGTTAAGTACATTTGGTGGAAAACTGCTGGCCCCATCTGTGTGAAAGGGGAGCATTTCAAAATGCATGCTGTCCTGATCCCATTGGATTGGGTACAAGGTGCAAGAGAAAGCAAATTCATGCTCTCTGAAACTTGTCTTAGACATAATTTATGTAACCTGACTTTAGGCACAGTGAGCCCTCAGTGAATGTGGTTGAAATGCGACATGGATCCAAAGTAGGAATTTTTAAATCCAGACACAATCCCTTTTCTCTCTCTGGTATTTGAAGTATGCTGTGTACTAGCCTTGCATAGAATAACCCTCTGGGATTTCTTCTTTTTCACTTGCTTGCTCTTTTACGACACCTGCTCTGCAGCCTCCTGCAAACCCCCAGTTGCTCCTGTGCAGTCCTCTGGACACCTTCTTCCTCCCCCTGCAGTCAAGGCATCATCTCAATCAGTTTAATGATGAGAGGAGGCTGGTTTTCTTTCTCATTGTGTTAGGTTAATTAAGAGTTCTTCTTACAGCTAAAAGCAATATTGCCCGGACTGTGGGATAAATGCTCTGCAGGCTAAGGTCTAGTTTAGCGAGCCTTGCTGGTTCAACTACATCACAAACCAGATGGTCATGGCTACCTTTGTTGCAGGCATAGTGCCCAGAGGGAATTAAGTCCTCCAAATGACCTAAAATTAGGTAGAAAATGTCACTCTGACTTTTTTTCAATGTGTTTTAAACTTGGGCTTGCTTTCTTTGCTTAAAAAAAAAAACACTTTTATTTTTTAAAATTAGGCAGTAGTCAAATGGAACAAAATTATAAAAGTTCAAAAGGTGAAAACTTCCTCCCACTCCTCTCCCCCAGCTTAATTCCATCCTCAAAGGCAACCAGTGTAGCAATGTCTGTATATCCTCCACACGGTTTATACATATACAAGCAGATATGCACACACAAACACACATTCTCCTCTCGTTTTTTACACAAAATAGCAGCATAGTATGCACACTGCTCTGCGCCTGGCTTTTTAAAAAAACTCAATGTATCTTAGAGATCATTCCGTATCAGTTACTAAGATTTATTTCATCATGTATTCCAAGCACACACGAAGCAGCCCACATTATGATAATTTCTCTTTCCTCAATACTTGGCAGTTGATTTTCATCTGTGTTTTCCCCTTGCTGGTGAATGATTTCTACCACAGGATGGTCCAATCACATCCTTTGAATTGCCTTCCAGATAAAATATCTTAATAAGCATTAGTGCTTTTGCCTGGAGGATAAGTAAACAATTTTATGTGATTAGGGCTTTGCAAGCACATTGGTGTCTCACTGTTAATTTAAACCACATCTTGAATGAGGTCCCTTAAGGTCATAAAGTGACGACTCCAAGAATTGATCTGTCTTCTAAGGCTATGGCATGTTTTCTCTTGTTCCAGAAACTAGAATGAACCGAAGCATTCCTGTGGAGGTTGATGAATCAGAACCATACCCAAGTCAGTTGCTGAAACCAATCCCAGAATATTCCCTGGAAGAGGAATCAGAACCACCTGCTCCAAATATAAGGAACATGGCACCCAACAGCTTGTCTGCAATGCTTCACAATTCCTCCGGAGACTTTTCTCAAGCTCACTCAACCCTGAAACTTGCAAATCACCAGCGGCCTGTATCCCGGCAGGTCACCTGCCTGCGCACTCAAGTTCTGGAGGACAGTGAAGACAGTTTCTGCAGGAGACACCCAGGCCCGGGCAAAGCTTTCCCTTCTGGGTGCTCTGCAGTCAGTGAGCCTGAGTCTGAGTCTGTGGTTGGAGCCCTCCCTGCAGAGCATCAGTTTTCATTTATGGAAAAACGTAATCAATGGCTGGTATCTCAGCTTTCAGCGGCTTCTCCTGACACTGGCCACGACTCAGACAAATCAGACCAAAGTTTGCCTAATGCCTCAGCAGACTCCTTGGGCGGTAGCCAGGAGATGGTGCAACGGCCCCAGCCTCACAGGAACCGAGCAGGCCTGGATCTGCCAACCATAGACACGGGATATGATTCCCAGCCCCAGGATGTCCTGGGCATCAGGCAGCTGGAAAGGCCCCTGCCCCTCACCTCCGTGTGTTACCCCCAGGACCTCCCCAGACCTCTCAGGTCCAGGGAGTTCCCTCAGTTTGAACCTCAGAGATATCCAGCATGTGCACAGATGCTGCCTCCCAATCTTTCCCCACATGCTCCATGGAACTATCATTACCATCGTCCTGGAAGTCCCGATCACCAGGTGCCATGTAAGTGATCTTTACCTCCTCTGGGCATTCTGGGCTGGGTGACTGAAGAAACAAGGGCCTCACATCAATGCTTCGTGTCACTAGGCTGGCATGAACAGGTCAGAATGCAGGGAGGGCATTCTGCTTCTCTTAGGGGCTTTCCATGTGTGGCTGGATTTGCAAAGGGCCTTCAGAGAATGCTTTTTCTTAGCCTAAAGCCTGTCCCACTTGAAGTCTCCTTCTCTAGGGACCTTTAAGGACAAAACGGGTTCCTGTGTCTGGGTTAGTTTAACAAACCTGCCTAGAAGCAGAGAGATGACCCAAATGATTTCTAGAAAATGTATTTTTTGTTCTAATCTTTGGGCATATGGGTTCTTCCTTCTCGTCATGTTTCTTCCCCATCTTAGACTTGGCAGAGAAAGGGCTTTTAGTCAAAAACAAAGCAAAACAAAACAAAAAACCAGAAGGTGCCCAGAATGTCATTGAGACTCTGGGATTCGGGCCATTACATGAAAATGAAGTTGCTTCTGTGATTTTGCTGCTTAAACCCTTTTGGACACTTGAGCCATCCACAGCTACCCTACGTTCCAGCCACTCTAAGACTGGCAGTCCCCCTACTTGTCGCAATGGTTCACATCTCCATGCATTTGCCAGGCTCTTCTCTCTCTCCAGGATGTTCTTCCCCTTCTGGTGTGTTTGACCCAGTTTCGATACACCTTTTAAAAAAACTGCTTTATCGAGATCTAATTTACATACTGTAAGGTTTACCCTTAACCCATTTTAAATACAAAATTCAATAAATTTTAGTATATTTACAGAGTTATGCAACCACCATCATACACATTTTTTGAGACTTAGCTCAACTGTCCCTCTGGAAATCTCCCCAGATCACGTTCTCCTTCAGGGCCTCTGCCTCCCTCCTGCTCTGGCCCTGTTGGGACACCTAACACCAGCATGGCATCTAATTATGTACTTGTCTCCTCTCCTTCTAGACTGTAAGCTTTTGTGCATCTGCAAATGCAAACGTGTACTTTCAATTCATAATTCCCCAGGATTTAAGCACAGTGTCTGGCACATACTAGACTCTCAATAAACTACTTCTGAAATAATAATATGTATCAGTGCAGTAAGCATCTCTGAAAGTGATAAAGTCTTAGATTGAGATACAAGGTTCTATCACCATTTTTTTTTTCCTACCACCATTCTTGATGTTAAATCTCTGCTGAGGCCACTGGAAAATAACAAAAGGGCTTTACAGATGAAACACAGGGCTGTGAGGCGTGATATTTTTCTTAGCAAATAAACACTGGACAGAAAGTAGTTCAGAGTGTAAGAAGTGCCTGACCAAAGGCCTGATGAGCAGCTTTAAAATAAATTATAGAAATAATTACAAATGCTGTAATCAACCATAATTTACATATTAGTACATGTATACTAAGTATAAAGCTTCCTAAAGTGAAGAGAGCAACACAGTAATTCATAACTCAAGAAAAAAACAAAGAGGAGATAGAGAAATGTAACTTAGAAGATGCTTGGAAGAAATAGGTAAGAATGAGTGTGAGATTAGGAATGAGGGCAGGGGCTGGGGAAGCAGGAGGGTGTAAGGAGAATGGGGCCTTGGGCTGGAGTGGGAGAAAGAGCCCCTGATGCCTAAAACTGGGACGTGGTGTATAAATGCTGGGAAGTCAACAGAGTGGGAGTGTATGGATGCCACCCCTGCTCTAAGCGCCCAGTCATAGGGTGGGTGTGGTGGTGGATTCCCTTAAGTATGAATCACTGAGAACTGAATGTTGGCAAGGTCAAGGCTGTATTTCTCAGTGATTGCCAGGTTTAAAAGGAATAATTTGTGAGAATAATACCATAAACTACTTTTTAACATTCTGTTATCTGTATTTAAAGGTAAGTTTTCACTAGGCACGGTGGCTCACCCCTGTAATCCCAGCACTTTGGGAGGCCAAGGTGGGTGGATCACTTGAGGTCAAAAGTTTGAGACTAGCCCAGCCAACATGGTGAAACCCTGTCTCTGCTAAAAATACAAAAAGAATTAGCCAGGTGTTGTGGTGGGCGCCTGTAATCCCAGCTACTCGGGAGACTGAGGCACAAGAATTGCCTGAACCTGGGAGGCAGAGGTTACAGTGAGCCGAGATTGCACCTGGGCGACGACAGAGTGAGACTCCATCTCAAAAAAAAAAAGAAAAAAAAGATAATTTTTCTGATCATTATAATATTTGGTCACTCCCAAAATTAAAATATGCCCAGAAGTTCAAAAAAGAAAAGAAAAAGTTTTCATATTTCTGCCACCCAAATAGAATTCCTTATTAGGGTTTTGACATATCAATTTTCAGTGTTTTTTTCTTTGCATATATTTTTAATCTAAACTTAAAATAGTTTTCAGTGACATTGAGTACTTATTCCAGAATCATTTAAAACTGCTTCATTGTATTTAATCAGATGAATCTACCAAATTGTTATGAACCTATTCTTTATTGTTGGACATTTAAAATAGTTTCCAGTTTTCTGATCCAATAAGCAATGCTATGGCAAGCATTGCATACATATGTTTTTAACTGCACTTCCGATTAACTCCTTAGATTAATGCGAAGAACTGTGAATACTTAAGGCTTTGTGATACAGTCCCAAGCAGCTGACTTTGACTACTAACAAGGGAAAGCCTCATTGTGATAGACAAAAAAAGCACTGACTCAATGTTATAATGAAAGTCCCAGGACCTTCTGGAAAATACTTCCCACGGAAAATACTTTTCCTGTTGTTGGAGCTGAAATGGCGCCATTGGCAATCCAGTCTTTGGAGGTGAGCATTGTCCCGTTGGGGCAGGCTCCTTTAAAAGGCAAACACTCCTGACTGGGAACACTTTTTGTCTCTATTGCCCCAGGACCTGCTTTCTTTCATCATTTCACCATCCCCTTGCTCTCTGTATTATTTCCTTCTATTAGGGGGTTGGGGAGAGACATCTAGGATCCTGGGGGCAAAAAGAGGTGTTGAAAGGCAGAGGGGAGAGAATGGGGATAGGAGAGGGGAATAATTCACAGAAGATACACAAATAGCCAATATGAGAATTAAACCAAGCTCAACATCATTAGATTTAAGAAGTGCAAAATTCTTAAAGATACCTTTTCCCCGATTAGTTGTGCAAAAATAAAAACTTTGGACAACATCCAGTGTTAGTGGAGTTACAGAGAAATGAATATTCCCAATCACTCTTGGTAGGAGTATAAATTGGTGCAATCTCCCAGAAGGCAATTTCACTATCACAATTTTATATGTGCTTCCTCTTTGGCCCAGCAGTTTCACTTATAGGAATCTATCCTATAGAAACATTAAACAAGCATATACAAATACAAGAACAAGAATGTTTATTAAAGCATTGTTGCATTAGAGTAAAAACAAAAACAATTACAATGCCTATCAATAAGGGGCCAGATAAGTCATTTGTGATTTATGTATACAATGGACTACTAGGCCCATGTTGCACTGAATACACATTCTGACATCAAAAAGATTAAGTTGAAAGGCAAGAGCTGCAGTGATGATCCCATCCATGTTTATTTTTTAAAAACTATGTATGTTTATATATACATATTAAGTCTAGAAGGATCTAGTGGTGATCTTGGTCGGGAGGGGAGCAGGGAATTAAGAGGAGACAGGTATATTTTCCTTCTAATTTCATATACATTTGTTGATTTTTAAAAATAGCAAACGGCCGGGTGCAGTGGCTCACACCTGTAATCCCAGCACCTTGGAAGGCAGAGGAGGGCAGATCACTTGAGGTCAGGAGTTCAAGACCAGCCTGGCCAATATGGTGAAATGTTGTCTACTAAAAATACAAAAATTAGCCAGCCATGGTGGTGAGCACCTGTAATCCCAGCTACTCGGGGAGGCTGAGGCATGAGAATCACTTGAACCCGGAAGGTGGAGGTTGCAGTGAGCTGAGATCACGCCACTGCACTCCAGCCTGGTGAACAGAATGAGACTCAGTCTTAAAAACAAAAACAAAAACACATAAAAAACATAAACACATAAAAAACATAAAAATAGCAAACAGGTATTACTTCTATAATTAAGAAATGAGTAAAAACTGAAAAGAACAAAGGGAAACTGAGCACGTACAGAAGGCAAGCTCACCCCAATTCACCTTGCATGTCCCTTGGCCCTGGCTCCCATCTAACCACAGAGAAGAGGGTCAGAGTTGCCAGTGCTGATGGCTTTTTTGCAGGGCATTGCAGCCCTAGAATATTCATGATGCCTCCAGCAGCAACGAGTCCCGCGAAGGTTGCTGTGAGGATTAAATGAGATAATGTATTAAAGGCACTAGGAAAGTGGCTGGCTGGTGGTAAGCCCTCGATACTAACAGCTTTTAGTTATTATTGTTATTATTTAAATGCATCCTGCAGCCCAGTTCTGCAGGGTGCTCCTCTACTTCCAGATCCCACTCACTGGCACAGATTTTAAGCATTCAGGGCAGGTGTACAAATGCTTAGTTTCATGTCAGGGCTATAACTGCACTTAATTGCTAACAAAACCACTTCAAAAGAGCTGTTCACCTAAGGGATGCTTGTGCAGTTGGAAACCATGGCTACGTGGCTCTACTCAGCTTTAGAAGAGCATTACTTCCTTACCCATTAATGAATATATAAATAAATAATGATCACCATGCAAATGGCATATCTAAGCTTTTTGCAAGTTAAAGCAAAAATGGTTGTTGGTCACCCCTTTCATGTAAAAAAAAAAAAAGTTTTCAAAGTAGGTGAAAATAAGAAAGGGAATAAGCCTATGTTTTCTCTTCACCCCACCCTCTGGAGAAGTTGGCCTCCTGCTGCCTCCGAATCCTTCCACTGAAGGTCACCAGCATGGAGTTCATGGCTGTGCAATCAAATGAAACTGATGATGCAAATATATTGGGAAAAGAGAGAGAATTAAGTCTAGAGAGCCCTTATTTTATTATAAAATTATTGCTTTCTCTACCGAGGAGACTGAATAGAATAAAATTACGGGTACATGGGTACAATTGTACCTGTGGACCAAAAAAAAAAAAAAAAAAAAAGGGATTATTTGTATGCTAGAATGCATGCACAAAAAATAAACCAGATGGAAGAAATGATAAAGAAGGAGTTGCCTTTCAGGAACCACAGCTGCTTACAGCTGTGGGAGTTCCTGCAACAGTTTATATTGGCCACTTTGTTTCCTGGCTAAACTGATTGCATTATATCACGATTTTTTTTGACAACTTGAAAATCAGATTTTATTTCTCTCTCATAAACTCTTTTAATACCATTCTTAATAAGGAAGAAAAATGTTGCATGTTGTGACTGATAAATGGAAAACCTCATTTAGGATTTGGCTGACACATTCCAAATGGTAAAAGCTCAGTAACATGAAGATCGTGTGTACTCAGGCCAAGAAGATCACAGGATTGACAAATAACATACAGTCCTGGGCGCCCATTCGTGATTGTGCAAGATTTTCATTTTTGTTTTGTGATTAACACTGCCCCTGAACTGAGGAGTTACCATGCTAGCAAATCATTTGTCTATCACATCATCCACCTTCCCTCTCCTACAGAATTAACTCTCTTAATGGAACTGTAGGCATTGGGGACAAGTCCGCAGGGAAGCTGTTTCTGAACAGGGATTCTCAAGTAGGTGGCTGTCGACTCATATGTCTCCCCTTCTCACACACTAACTAGTGTGGGTTTGTGTTTAAAAACAGACACCCACAGACACACAGATTTTCTCTTTCTCTCTCCATTTATTTTGAGCTACTCCTAAGGGAACTGTATCGTATTTATCTTTGTTCACCAAGTGCCTGGCCATCAAGGTTCAATAAATATTTGTTGAATGAATAAAAAGAAATCTGTTCCCTACTTCCTGGGGAAAGGAATGAGCCTTAATCATGAGTAGAGTCTTTGTAATATGAAGCCTTGGAAAAGCCTTTTTTTTTTTTTTTTTTTTTTGGCCTGGAAGGGAAGCAAAGAAGGGAGTCAATGAAATTTGGAAACAGAACCTGTCCATCCACTTATCAATTTATTCAGCAAACAGTCATACACCATCCTTGTTTTCATGGAATTCACAGTCTACTGGAGAGATGGATAAGAAGTAGAAGTTAGAAACAGAATGACAAATTATAAGTGCTATAAGGGAAGTAACTGGTTGTTGGAACACACATTAATAGACAGGTTGGCCAGATAATGTCTCTTTAAGCAGACATCTGAGCTGAAAACTAAAGGATGAGAAGGTCAAGGAAGCAAGGAGCTAAGGAAGCAAGGAGCTTGATGTCATTAAGATACCAAAAGCAAGTCAGTGGGGCCTAGCAGAGTGAGTAAGGAGAGAATGGTGTGCTAGAAAATGAAGGCTGGATGGGCCATGGTGAGGAACCTGGATTTTTATTCTGAGTTAAACTTCTTTACGAAAATGGAAAATTGAACTCCATAATTCTCAATACGGAACTTAGAACAGTACTTGACATGTAGCAAGTGATCAATAAATGTTAGCCATTATTTTACATGAATAGTACCCAAGTAAATTAGCAAGCCTTTGTCATAGTAATTGGAAAAAAATGATTAAAACTTTAGCAGTGAAAAAGATGGTCATTTACCTGATAAACATAGTTTTTATTTAGCAACTTTTCTTGTTTTGTTTTTTTTTTTTTTTGGTATTTTTTTTGTAGAGATGGGATTTCACCTTGTTGCTCAGGCTGGTCTTAAACTCCTGGGCTCAAGAGATCCATCCACCTAGGCCTCCCAAAGTGCTAGGATTACAGGCGTGTCCAGCCTATTTAGGAATCTTTTCCATACAACCAGTCAAATTCCAGACAAAGCTGGTCAGATTCCACTTACAAAAGGGAACGCTCATTTTTTATTGATCCATCGATACTCAGTTTTCCTTTGTTTTCAACAATAAAAGGACAGCATGGAGGACTATATTGTCAGTACCCTAATTTTAAAAATTGATGAGGTGTATCATTTTCATCTGCTCACATAAACTGGCATAACTTTTTACCACAGGTGGCCGTTTCTGAAATGAAAGTTACAGCTAATCAAACACTTAGCCCACATGCCTTGGTGATTTTAATGATATGATTTGTTGCTATGAGACAAAGACATGTTGTGAGGGAAATAATCTGTTAGAAATCATATGACCTTGATTCAAAGGCTTTTGATTAACAGCGCTAACATCCGCTTTCTGGAAAAGAAATAAACCCTATGATTAGAGCTTGGTAGTCCTTTTAAAGCAAATAAAACAATATTGGCCATTCATTAATGGATATAGGAAGAAAAATGGCTTCAAACATTAAAAACTTCTCAAGATACTTTCAGCTCTTTCCTCATAAAGGCTTTTAAGCCCACTGGCAAAGTTTCTCCTCTTTTACCTTGTGTTTCTCCTTCCTACTTCTGGAGGGAGACACCGATTAAACCAAAAAACCCCCAAAACAAATGGACAGCAGAAGAGAATTAAGACAGTCTAGGGCAGTGGTCCCCAACTTTTTTGGCACCAGGGACCGGTTTCATGGAAGACAGTTTTTCCACAGACTGGGGATGGGGATGGTTTGGGGATGATTCAAGTGCATTACATTTATTGTGCACTTTATTATTGTTACATTGTAATATATAATGAAATAATTATACAACTCATCATAATGTAGAATCAGTGAGAGCCCTGAGCTTGTTTTCCTGCAGCTAGATCTGGAGGTGATGGAAGACAGTGACAGATCATCAGGCCTTGGATTCTCATAAGGAGCGTGCAGCCTCGATCCCTCATGTGCGCAGTTCACAATAGGGTTTGCACTCCTATGAGAATCTAATGCCGCTGCTGATCTGACAAGAGGCAGAGCTCAGGAGGTAATGCAAGTGATGGGCAGTGGTTGTAAATACAGACAGAGCTTCACTTGCTTACCCACTGTTTACCTCCACTGTGTGGCCTGGTTCCTAACAGGCAATGGACTGATACCAGCCTGTGGCCTGGGAGTGGGGGGCCCCTGGTCTAGGAGACCTGTGCCCTAGAAAGTATTCATAGATTGTGCAGTCCTAAATGGCTTCTCTTTTTCTGTAAGTCGGCTTTGTAACTATTGAGCCTTCATTCATTCATCTATTGAGCATCCCCTGGGTGCCAGTACTATCCTTGGAGACATGGTGGCAAGAGGACACAGTCCATGCTTTCACAGAGCTTATATTCTAGTAGGGAAGGCAGGCAAGAAGTTGACAGGTAAAAGTCATGCTTACTTATGCAAACCCATGATAGGAACTATGAAGAAAGCAAAATAGGGAATGGGATAAAGTAACTGGGTGAAGAGGCAGGCCTCTTTGGACAGGTGATATTTGGGCTGAGCTCTGAATGGCAAGAAGTCAGTCTGTGAAAATCTAGGGCAAAAACATTCTGGACAAAGAGGGTGGCAAACTCAGGATCCCAAAGGAGAGGACAAGTTTGGGATATTCAAAATGAAGCCAGAGCTTAGTGGGCCAGTGAGAGTGTAGTGGGAGGCAAGATCTACAGGGGCTGGAACCTGATCAAGCAGGGTGGATTGTAAGTGCAATCCACCAAGACGGTTCTATCTACAGCTGGGTTTGTAAAGGGTCTGCTCACGCAAGGCTCATCGAAAAGCAGGGCTGGCCCCTACCTGGGGATAGCAGGTGGCATTTTTTGCTATTTTTTAAACTGAGGGAAAGGAGCAGTAGTGACTTGCTCTGTTGCCCTGAAGCTGCAACTGGTGATCTGGACCCCCTGGAATATATCCGCCCTGCCCTGAGAAGGCTGCCAAGGTGAAGCCTGTATAGTAGACCTTGTCCTAGACCATAGGAGTCTCTGTGGGCCTGTCTTCCATTCTGAGAGCAGTCCCTTCAAGTCCCAGTCTCCTTTGTCATCCAGGTGCAGGGATAGATCTAGGCAGATCTGTTTCTCCTCCTCCCCCTCTTTAAACCCCTACTACTTGTCATGACCAGGCCTAAGCAATATCAGGGCAAGGGTCATGGGGTCCTCCCAGGAGACAGTCTGGAATGGAGGGGCATGGTCACTTTTGCCAGAAGAAGCATGATTGGAAGGACCCAGGTGGTGACATGGGTCAAAGGAGACAATAATAGATTGAGTCCAGGGAATCTGACCACACTTGAGAGACTAGCTTGGGCACATCGCCAGGTCACCCAAACAGTTTCCTGAGTCTAGGCACTGGGAACCTGGAGGAGGTCACACTAGTGAATGTGCACATTATTTATCTCTTGTTCTGTACTTGACGCCATCATTCCCCTGAATGTTCCTTTGAAAACGTAGATGGCTCCTGACTGCTTTGCCAAGCTAAGAATACAGTTCTTTTTTTTGTTTCTGAGACGGAGTCTTGCCCTGTTGCCCACGCTGGAGTGCAATGGCACAATCTCAGCTCACTGCAGCCTCTGCCTCCCAAGTTCAAGGGTTTCTCCTGCCTCAGCTTCCTGAGTAGCTGGGGTTATAGGTGCGCGCCATCACACCCAGCTAATTTTTGTATTTTTAGTAGAGATGGGGTTTCACCATGTTGGCCAGGCTGGTCTCGAACTCCTGAACTCAGGTGATCTGTCCGCCTCGGCCACCCAAAGTGCTGGGATTACAGGTGTGAGCCACCACACCTGGCCTTAAGAATCAATTTTTAGCCACATTCTCAGCTTCTCATTTTGGTTTCAACCTATCAGTCACTTTTTTGTTTACTTGCCAGTTTTATTTTGCTGTACATCCCTATATATATCCTATCTACATGGCAGGCAAACTTGATTATTACTTTTATAATCAGCAAAATAATTTTAAGATCAATGAGGGTTGATCTTAAAAGAATCAAAATAATTTTAAGATCAATGAGGGTTTTTTAAAAACAAAACAAAACAAAACAGCTTCCTTCTTGTCCTGACTAGTTACGCCTCCTCCTGGATCGTCTTACTGCTTATGTGGGTAGCAGGAGCAGTGCTTGGATCACTAGGAGGTGCTCATTGTTCGTCTGGCAGGGCTACCATGTGGCTCTCTTCAGTCCTCTTGCATCTCTCATATTTCCCAACACCTTACCCACTTTGGGCCTGGGCCATTCCCTCAGAGGTCTTCCCTCTCGCCCTTACTTGGTTCCCTGCATCTCTCCTCTGGGCTTTTAGTTCTATTCTTTTGCCTGGTCAAGTAGGCTGCCCTTCCCTGGGGACCCTCCTGCTCCTGGTCCTGGCTGGGACCCACTTTCTCCCAGGTTGCACATTCACATAAGTCACTGCCAGCTCTGGCTTTGCTCTGAGCCCAGCCCTCTTCAAGCAGCCCTGGCTCCAAGTGCACGTAGGCTCTAGCAGGAGAGGACCAAGGGAGTTGGAGGGTATTGCCAGTTGGTTGGCTATTTCCCAGGAGGATGAGCCAAGTTTTCATTAATTTACCTCTTCCTGAGAGGAGAGTGGGGGGTGTGTGTGTGCGCACGTGTGTGTGCACATGCACGTGTGTGTCCACTTGGGGGAGGAAAATACAGAGCAGTGATTCTATATCTATCATACAGATAATTTTTCCTAGCCTTGGGTTCCGGACATGAAGGAAATTGTGATAGGAATGGTGGTGTGAAAGAGGTTCTTCATGGTTGGATTTTCCTAAGTATCTTATGAAAAGAGGAGCCTGTGCAGAGTTTTTTGAAAAGTTTTTTGAGCTTTCCAGCTGGAATACCAAACTGCTGATTTCACAGATGTTTTTATTTAGGACAAAAAAAAAAGTGAATTTCGTGAAAACACTCAAGTAATTAACAGCAGAGAAATACGGCAAACATCACAGAGGTGGTAACAGATATCTGGACCCCTCAGCTGGGATCAAGACACAAATGAGCGTGGAGCTTACGACTCCTTTCACACGAAGGAGCTAGAGTTGATGTTCCCTGTTGTCTTTGTTGTCTTCACCTACAGATGGCCATGACTACCCTCGAGCAGCCTACCAGCAAGTGATCCAGCCGGCTCTGCCTGGGCAGCCCCTGCCTGGAGCCAGTGTGAGAGGCCTGCACCCTGTGCAGAAGGTTATCCTGAATTATCCCAGCCCCTGGGACCAAGAAGAGAGGCCCGCACAGACAGACTGCTCCTTTCCGGGGCTTCCAAGGCACCAGTAAGTATGACAGGCCCAACCTTCAGGCATTTTTAACATGGAAAGGAATTATGCCAATGCAACGAAGATGTAACAGAATTCTCTATAGGTTTGCTAACCCACGTTAGTGAGCAAGTCACATAGTGGAACGCCCAATATAGACTTTTCAGGTCAGGAGGAAACGGAAGCTGGTTGACAAGGATCTCTTTATCAGACGCAGAAAGTCACTAGTGACTAGTCGAAATTCTCTTGAAGGAAAGGCTCTTCAGATGTTCTCCAAGTCACACCCCTTTCTTTTAGTTTCAGATCATCTGAATTTTTAGTCCACAAAATAGATTTTTGATTTTACTATGACTGACTTCCACTGTTAGCCAATTCTTTATATGTCTAGTGTCTGTTCCTGTTTAAGCCTATTTCTTACTTTAAAATGTTAAATTCAATTAATTTTCCATCAAAATTTAAAATTACCTGTTTTTTTCTTTTTTTGAGACAGGGTTTTGCTCTGTCACCCAGGCTGGAGTGCAGTGGTACAAACTTGACTCACTGCAACCTCTACCTTACAGGTTCAAGCGATCCTCCCACCTCAGCCTCCTAAGTAGCTGGGACTAGAAGCACGCACCACCATGCCCAGCTAACTTTTGTATATTTTGTAGTGATGGGATCTCCCTATGTTGCCCAGCTGGTCTTGAACTCCTGGGCTCAAGTGATCCACCCACCTTGGCCTTCCAAAGTGCTGGTATTACAGGCATGAGCCACTGTGCCTGGCCTATTATTTTCTTTTGTAATAAAAACATTCATACATGTTGAGTACCATTATTAGGTCTCTCCTATGCTTCTTCAGAAAAACAACTCTATTTTCATGACTTCAGTTGTCTAACTCTTCAATCTTTTTTTTTTTTTTTTTTTTTTTTGAGACAGAGCCTCGCTCTGTCGCCTAGGCTGGAGTGCAGTGGCATGATCTTGGCTCACTGCAACCGCCGCCTCCCGGGTTCAAGCTATTCTCCTGCCTTAGCCTCCTGGGTAGCTGCACGCCACCACGTCTAGCTAATTTTTGTATTTTTAGTAGAGACGGGGTTTCACCATATTGGCCAGGCTAGTCTCAAACTCCTGACCTTGTGATCTGCCCACCTCGGCCTCCCAAAGTGCTGGGACTGCAGGCGTGAGCCACAGCGCCCTGCCTCTTTAATCATTTTTTTTCCCTTATTCTCTTTGGACTTCCCTTTTCTCTTAATTTATGGATCTAAAATATATAGGTAAAACTCATGTAAATAGAGCTTCCTCATTTATGACAATATTTGGAAGAAAGTAGATTAAATGTTTGCTTTTGCTCAAAAACAACTTTTATATACCACTCTAAAACTAGATTCTGTTTTTACAGCATAGAGTAAAATATGAAGTTCCTATTAGAGTGGATTTTTCAGAAATACAGAAAGTGGTAATTAGTTTGAAAATTTCATGGAAAGAAAAAAAGCCCACTTTATTAACAATGGTGAAGAGGCACATGCCTGCTTTCTCTTTTGCTCAGAAGCCCACGAACCCTCATATTTTCTTTCAAGACAGAGCTCTTTTTTTCTCTTTTTCTTTTGAGACAGGATCTGACTCTGTCACTTAGGGTGGAGTGCAGTGGCGTGATCTCGACTCACTGAAACCTTCGCCTCCTGCGCTCAAGCCATCTTCCAACCTCAGCCTCCCAAGAGTAGCTGGAACTACAGGCGCCCGCTACCACACCCAGCTAATTTTTTTATTTTTTGCAGAGAAAGGGTCTCACTTTGTTGCCCAGGCTGGTTTCAAATTCCTGGCCTCAAGTGATCCACCCACATCAGCCTCCCAAAGTGCTGGGATTACGGGTGTTAGCCACCATGCTGGGCCAGATCCCTTATTTTTCTAAACCATAAATACATGGAGTTTAAACAATGGAATTAGGTAAAATGTGATTTTATAGCAGGATAGGCACTCTAACAGAAGAAATATCTAAAATTCCAGGGAAATAAACAAAATGTAGGCATCTTTATGAAATAAGTTTGGTGTTGAATAGGAAAGAGAATAGTAATTTTTAAAATAAACTTTTATTTTCAAACAATTTTAGACTTACAAAAGAGTTGCAAAGATAATACAGAGTAATTGGTTTTATAGCATCAATTTAAGCCTGTTCTGATCTTCTTGATCTATTTTATCATTTTAGGATAATGAAAAATAAGTTCAGGTAAAGGAGCTAGGCTGGGCATGGTGGCTCACACCTGTAATCCCAGCACTTTGGGAGGCAGAGGTGGGTGGATTGTTTGAGCCCAGGAATTTGAGACCAGCCTGGGCAACACAGCGAAAACCCATCTCTACAAAAAAATACAAAAATTAGCCAGGTGTGGTGGCACATACCTGTGGTTCCAGCTACTCAGGAGGCTGAGGCAGGAGAATTGCCTGAGCCCAAGAGGTCAAGGCTACAGTGAGCCGTGATTGTGCCACTGCACTCCAGCCTGGGTGACAGAGTGAGACTCTGTCTCAAAAACTAAAAAACAAACAAAACAAACACACACATACACACAAACCCATCCAACTGAGGATGGGCACAGTGGCTCATGCCTGTAATCCCAGCACTTTGGGAGGCCAAGGCAGGAAGTTTGTGACCAGCTTGGGCAACATGGCGAAATCCCATCTCTACCAAATAATACAAAAATTAGCCAGGTGTGGTGGCTCATGCCTGTGGTCCCAGCTACTCAGGAGGCTAAGGTGGGAAAATCACCTGAGCCCAGGAGGTCAAGGCTGCAGTGAGCTGTGATTGAGCCTGGGTGACAGAGCAAGACCCTGTCTCAAAAAAAAGGAAAAAAAAAAAAAAGAAGCCAGCTAATTCTCCTCTTACTCATAGTTTGAAAGATAACTTTAATTCAGAAAGTTTACTCTGTCATTAATTTCCACGGTATTGTTTTTATACAGAAGCTTTTGAATATTATCAAGGCCTTAACATTTCTTTATCATATAAGCAATCATCTTCTATAACAACTAAGCAACTTTTGAAACAATATTTTTGGTATAAGAGAATTTAATGCAAAAGAACTGGAATGAGTTTTTCTTGGAGAAATAAAAAAAAAGAAAAAGAGAAAAAAATATGGAATGGGATCCCCCATTAGCTGAAAGCATATTTTATAGAAATTATTTTCTCTATATTAATAAAAATATAAAATAAAAATAATCTTAAGCATTCATATTTTCAAAATATAGTACAGTTGAGATTCTGTGTAATTTTATTTTAAATCCTGTTACGTAAGACTTTTAGAATTCCTGATTACTCCTTGGGTAAAAATATGAAAAGCATAAGCAACAATCTACAAAAACTGGGCATATACATAGAGATTTTGTAGTCAAAACATTTTTTTAAAATTTATAATATGACACAATTTCAAACACACCACAAATAACAACATCCATGTTCCCACTACCCAGATTTTAAGAATGTTAACATATTGTCACATTTGCTTCAGAATTTTTTTTTAAGAAACAAAACATTATAGAGACAGTTTTAGTCCCACCACTGGTTAGCGCAATACCACAGAACAGGGCCACCAAAGAGGCTGCCTCCTCTGGCGGTCAGGAAGGTCGAGAATCAGAAAGCCAACACCGCTGTGACCACTGCAATGGTTGGATCGGTTCTGTGCCAGACAGATCTCCACTGGTGAACAATGGATGCCCATGCCCTGCCCTCGAAACTTGTGAAGCTGGTAACAGGACACTGGGAGGCTTTCTGGGGGAAACTCAGCACCTCGTCACTGTGTTTACCGACAGAAACCACAGAAGCGGCAGAAACGTGCTCTCCATTTCCTTCTGCCCTCCAAATCTCACACGAGGGCATCTGATTGTTCATCTCAGCAGAATGCTTGTGGGAATACTGGCAACCAAAATAATAAAGATGCTATCTAATATGGTAGCAACTTCTTTAAAGGGTCTTCAAAATCACATTTCCATTTATATGTCAACAGTACAAATACTTCTAAATCTACATGGCCCTCTTTACCTTTTGATACATAATTAAATGTTACCTATTATGAGCTAAAAGTCATGTCTTTTTATCTGAATGCCTATAACATCAACCATCTGTGTCACCTGTCATACTACTTTGTTTTGTTGGTGACCTTGTCTGCCCTGTGCATGAGACTTGTTTTTCCAATTAAACAAATCTTGAATAGAGAAATCAAATCCTGCTTCCCTCTTTGGAGTCAGAGCACAGGCCCTCACATGTGGCAACCAGCTGAATCGCTTATTGACTACAACTCCATGGAGCTCCCCTCTTCCTTCTATCTCAGATAAGAAATAGAGGCAGAGGAGAGATAGCCCACTGGGATCTTCCCATAGTTCTAAAAGGCTTTCTGTCCCTGAAGGTTTGCCTTTGTAAAGAATGAAAATTGACTGTAAATGTATTCCTTTCTAGGGACCAGCCACATCACCAGCCACCTAATAGAGCTGGTGCTCCTGGGGAGTCCTTGGAGTGCCCTGCAGAGCTGAGACCACAGGTTCCCCAGCCTCTGTCCCCAGCTGCTGTGCCTAGACCCCCTAGCAACCCTCCAGCCAGAGGAACTCTAAAAACAAGCAATTTGCCAGAAGAATTGCGTAAGTTGTTTGCAACATTGTTCTCTCCTTCTTCTTCTTTTTTTTTTTTTTTTGAGACGGAGTCTTGCTCTGTTGCCCAGGCTGGAGTGCAGTGGCGCGATCTCGGCTCACTGCAAGCTCCGCCTCCCGGGTTCACGCCATTCTCCTGCCTCAGCCTCCTGAGTAGCTGGGACTACAGGTGCCCACTACCACACCCAGCTAATTTTTTGTATTTTTAGTAGAGACGGGGTTTCACCGTGTTGGCCAGGATGGTCTTGATCTCTTCACCTCGTGATCCACCTGCCTCGGCTTCCCACCGTGCTGGGATTACAGGTGTGAGCCACCGCACTTGGCCACTCCTTCTTCTTGTGAGGTCTTGTACTTTGTGATGGCTGGATGATCACTCATCCCTAATCTCGAAGATTTTCCTTTTTTTTTAAGACAGGGTCTCACTCCTGTCGCCTAGGCGGGAGTGCGGTGTGTGATCATGGCTAACTGCAGCCTCAACCTCCTGGGGTCAGGTGATTCTCCCACCTCAGCCTCCCGAATAGCTGGGGTTACAGGTGCACACCACCACACCCAGCTAATTTGCTTATACTTTTACTAGAGACGGGGTTTTGCCATGTTGCCCAGGCTGGTCTCGAACTGCTGGACTTGAGCGATCCACCCGCCTTGGCCTCCCAAAGTGCTAGGATTACAGGCATGAGCCACTGTACCTGGCCTCATAACCTCAGCTATTTCTCATATACACAGTAAAATAAAATGCACTTTTTTGCTTTTTGCTTAAAAAGTAACCAGCATTTTGTATGAATGTTTTTAGTGATTCTGACACCACTAGTAACACTCAAAAACTGCTTACCTCTAGATTTCCTTAAGCACATACTCCAAAAACAACCCCAATGCCTTTCCCTCTTCTAAATGATGCTCTTGAGTGGACTTGTCCCTGGGTAAATTGATTGGATGTCCATGTGGTATTGGACAGGGACCCAGCATCTCACCATAAGTTAGCAGCAGCCATCAAAAACGAGGTCATTTCCTGTAGGAATGAGCAATCTTGTTTGGAAAAAACGGTCTCACATTCTCCATACTGCATCACAACCAAATGCAAACTAAGCCTTTTATTTAAAGAAACATTCAACTAAGCGTAAAGTGATTATTCTTTTTCCACATTTTGCTGCCAGAACCAGAAATGTTGAAATGTCACCAAAATGTTCTCATATTAAGGTCAGTTAGGACAGTAATTTCCAGAAATCTTAAGAAAACAGCCACTACTTGTGAAATTATTATATGATGTGCTTGCTAGAGAAGCTCAGGTAATTCTAATATGCATTTTCCAAATCTGGGAACCTCTCTGAACCAAACCTGAAACAAAGCCTTTGCATCTGCTAATTCCTTTTGGGGGATCTGTGCTGTTTAGTCATTGACAACTCTGAAAGATCTCTATGACAATGATTCATTGCTGTTTTCATTCAAAACATTTTATTTCTGAACACTTTATTAAGATCTTAATCATTTTAACTTTGAGCATTTCTGGAGAACAGATGCTGCCCCACATACATTATAGTCTATAGATCATATATATCAGTCTATAGATATCAGTCTATAGATCATATATATCTTACCATCATCTATAAAGGAAGTCCTCAAATACGTAAGAATTGGGTGAATGTTAGGTGTTCTGAAGAAAATTGAGTGCCATCAATATATCTGGCTGCTTAAATGAGTTAATATGACCATTATGCACACTTCCATTTGGGAGGTGTGTTTCAAAAAACCTCAGTGTAGATACAGACTCGTATTTTCTCTCCAGCCCCCCTTTCTTCTCCATCCTCTGCCCCAAGGGCTTCCTGAGATTTAACTGGTCCATTCCAGACTAAAAGCCAACACACAGAGATTATTCAGCTTTCACATTAAAATGCTAGTCAGACAATTTCCCCAAGACTTTAGCCTGAGAAAACACTGGTTCATCCTGACTGGGTTAAGCTTATCCAAACTGTACTGTCTGCTGCTCTAAGCTGACCCAGGGATGAGTGACGGAGTCTGTGATGTTGGACTGCCCAGAGGCAGTGTCTCTCCTTCAAGCTGCTGAAGTGTTTTTTTACTAACATTTCTGAGCTGTGCTTTGGTCTACTCCAAACTTGCTGGCCTTTCTCCAAAAGTGAGTGGATTGCAGGGAAGAAGGGAGCGGGGAACCAGTTTCTCACTCTCCTCCCACTTGCTCTTGTCAGAAGAGCGAGCTTTCAGGGCAGCGGAGAGCATCAGGAGATCAAAAGAAGACACTGCTGGGTGGCCCCTTAGCAAGTTTTAGCTTCTTTGCCTGCTGGGAGAGTATTCCTTGGGCACAGTGCCAAGTGTCTCTAAGAAACTAGGCATGCCTGATCTTAAGGGCTCGCGGATTCTGGGTGGTGGATTTCCTTAGGCTTGTCTGAGCCTGCCAGTGCTCTCCTCTGTCGCTCTGATTTCCATTCACGCTGAGCAGTCTGCACTCCCTTGGACAGACCCGCTGGCATTTTGGGCCTGAGGAGCTGTGCCCTGAGGACAGCATACAATGCAGGCATAAGCTCTTAGAGCACCCCCAGCCCAAGGCTTCCTCTTATTATTCTAGAAGGACAAAAGATATTGCATACAATTTAGAAGTTTGTTTAGAATAGAATAATTTGATCAGTTTCTAATAAATGTAAAAATTTTCTCTTAGGGAAAGTCTTTATCACTTATTCGATGGACACAGCTATGGAGGTGGTGAAATTCGTGAACTTTTTGTTGGTAAATGGCTTCCAAACTGCAGTAAGTATTTTGTCCAAATAGATAACTGAACAGTTATAGTGAGTACAATGGAGAGAAAAGCAGCAGAAGAAAAAGTGTAATAGCTGTTGGTGTTTTAAATGATATTATTTGATTTATGTGATTATGCATTGAATGCTTATAGATTTAGGTAATAATTATTTTCTAGATTTTAAGCTATCTGAAGTCTCCAGCATTTTTTTCCTGTATGCTGTTTGAGTGACCCCAAGTACCTCTGAACAGCAAGATCAGTGCTAATGCTGACCACATATGCAGCGGCCCCTGGCCTGAAGGAAATGCCGGGCTCTTGCTGCACTTTGTACCTTTGTCCTTTCTCACCAATCATGCGCATTTTGGCTGAGCTTCCCATGATGCAGGAAGCTGCAGGCTTCACCATGGTCACCTGCTTATTTAACAAGGACCTGTTGTTCTGCACTGGGTTATGAGATTTGAAGTAGAATCCTGCAGCCTGAATCCCCCATTGCGCACAGCTGCCATTTTCATACCTTGATGCAGTGATGCTTCTGGATGGGTGATACTGGCCGGGTTTGGGGCTGGTCTAGTCCAGTTCCAGGGGAGGCTGACCTCACCCAGCCCTGCAAGCCCACTGTGATCTTGGCTCCAGAAATCTCAGGAAACACACACTGCCCCTGTCCCCCTGTAGTCCCTTGACACAGTACAGCTTAAAGCCATGTAAATTTTTCTCTATGATAAATAAAGTACTACATGATGCTACTCAGGGGACTGGCTTTCCTCAAACACTGAGATAACTTCTTTTCCTTTCCAGAGTCCTCTTCTAGGCCTTTTCTAGTGAATTCTAGAGAGTGGTGAAAAATTAAGGGAAATATCTATGAATATAAATGTCTATGGGTAAAGAGGGATACTTAGTAACTAAATATCAATTTTAAAAGTTATTTAGTATTGTTTAACAGGAGTTTTTATTTGAAGCTTTCTTTATTCTACAAGATAATTTTTTTTTTTTTTGAGACAGAGTCTCGAACTGTTGCCTGGGCTGGTGTGCAGTGGCATGATCTTGGCTCACTGCAACCTCTGCCTCCCAGGTTCAGCCTCCCAAGTAGCTAGGATTACAGGTACCCACCACCATGCCCAGCTAATTTTTTTTTTTTTTTTTTGTATTTTTAGCAGAGATGGGGTTTCACTATGTTGGCCAGGCTGGTCACGAACTCCTGACCTCATGATCTGCCAACCTTGGCCTCCCAAAGTGCTGGGATTACAGGTGTGAGCCACTGCACGTGGCCAAGACAATTTTTTAAAAAAATGAAAATGAAAGTTCTTTTTTAAAAAATGCATACAACTTATACAATCCAACTCCATAACTATATAGAGACTAATATTTCCCTTTCTCATTGCTGGTATAAGAAAGCACTATAGCAGCCAGGCATAGTGGCTCATGCCTGTAATCCTAGCACTTTGGGAGGCCAAGGCAGACAAATTGCCTGAGCTCAGGAGTTCGAGATGAGCCTAGGCAACATGGAGAAACCCCATCTCGACTAAAATACAAACTATGGCCAGGCGCAGTGGCTCACACCTGTAATACTAGCACTCTGTAAGGCTGAGGCGGGCAGATCACCTGAGGTCAGGAGTTCAAGACCAGCCTAGACAACATAGTGAAACCCTATCTCTACAAAAAATACAAAAAAATTAGCCGAGTATGGTGGTGCATGCCTGTAGTCCCAGCTACTTGGGAGGCTGAGGCAGAATTGCTTGAACCCTGGAGGTGAAGGTTGCAGTGAGCCGAGATCTCGCCACTGTACTCCAGCCTGGGTGACAGAGCAAGGCTCTGTCTCAAAAAAAAAAAAAAAGTTGGCATGGTGGTGTGCGCCTGTAGTCCCAGCTACTTGGGAGGCTGAGGCACAAGAATTGCTTGAACCTGGGAGGTGGAAGTTGCAGTGAGTCGGCATCACACCACTGCACTCCAATCCAGCCTGGGCAACAGAGCAAGAGTCTGTCTCCAAAAAAAAGAAAAAAAGAAAGCACTGTGGCAACTGTGACATAAAATCAAATTACACTGGGTGTGGTGGTGCGTGCCTGTAGTCCCAGCTACTTGGGAGGCAGAGGTGGGAGGATGACTTGAGCCCAGGAGTTGGAGGCCAGCCTGGGCAATATAGCAAGACCAGGTCTGTAATATAAATAAATACTAAGACATAAGGCCAGCATTTCAGAAAAGATCTTACTTTTTGTCATTTCCAAAGACACATACGGATTGCCCCTGGAGGAGAGCTTAGGTTTTGTTTGTTTGTTTATCTTAGCAACCAGGGGCCACTTAGGCAGAATTTAAATCTGTCCCTGACCCTCATCTCTACAAAGACTTGTGGTAGAAATCACAGAGCCCGGTCCTGGACAGCTAAGTTATTATTGAAACATCTAGATCCCCTTAGTGGAATGAAACACTTCATGAGTAATTTAAGGAGAGTGTAATAAAGGGCCTATTACAAAGCTTTGGGTAGGTTTTAGAGAATCCAATTTTATTGGGGATAGTGCAGTATTCTGGCACTAGCAAAAGCAGGGAGTTGTTACTGCCCCTAGGTCTAAAGAGTCAAAGGAGGAATTCTTACTGGAAGATGAAGAGGATGGCTATATTAGTTTGCTAGGATTCCTATAAAGTACTACAGACTGAGTGGCTTAAGCATAGAAATTTATTTTCTCACAGTTCTGGAGGCTGGAAGTCCAAGATCAAGGTTTCAGCAGGGTTCATGTCATCCTGAGGCCTTTGTCCTTGGCTGGTAGCTGGCTGTCTTCTCCTTCTGTCCTCACATGGTCTCTCCTCTTTGTGGACACATGTCTGTGTTCTAATCTTGTCTTCTATGGACACCAGTTCTGTTGGATTAGGGCCCACACATATCACCTCTCTTTACCCTAATTACTTCTTTAAAAGTCCTATCTCCAAATACAGTCACATTCTGAGGTACTGGGAGATAGGGCTTCAACATAGGAATTTTGGGAACACAATTCAGCCCATAATAGTAGCTGTGTGGAGGAATGATCATAACAGGAGCTATGGACTTTGGGAGAGACTTGGAGAAACGAATGAAAGATATCCAGCTCATTGCACCACCCAGGATGTCCACTACAGTAGCTGGGAATAATTTAGAGTGCTTGGATAATAACAATAATCACTATTTTTTATTAATTTTTTTTGAGACAGGGTCTTGCTCTGTTGCCCAGGCTAGGGTGCAGTGGCACGATCTTGGCTCACTGCAACCTCTGCCTCCCAGGCTCAAGCAACTCTCCTGCCTCAGCTTCCTGAGTAACTGGGATTACAGGCACCTGCCACCAAGCTCAGCTAATTTTTTTTTGTATTTTTAGTAGAGACGGGTTTTCACCATGCTTGCCAGGCTGGTCTCACACTCCTAACCTCAAGTGATCCACCCCCCCTCAGCCTCCCAAAGTGCTGGGATTACAGGCGTGAGCCACCACGCCCGGCCAATTATCACCATTTATTGAGTGCTTATTTCCTGCCTGGCATTATGATAGGCCTTTTCCATGTTAACTCATTTTAGTTCTCACAACCACCCTAGGAAGTCAGTTTATTAACTACATATTACAAGTGAAGATAAGATTTAGAGAGTTTTAGTAACATTTCCAAAGTCATGCAGGTGGGAAGTGGCAAAGCCAAGACAGAACCCAAGCTGTCCATTTCTTCTCAACCCTGACACTATATTGCTTCTCTCCCATATAATAGCAATGGATTAGCGACACAGTCACAGAAAGCTACAAAAGCGTTCTCAAGAGTAGTCGCTGGCCATCACACATTTGAAAATGGGAGTCATCTAAACCAAAATAACAGCCATTCCATTTTTCATGTAAAGACACATATTCTGAACTCTGTACTCTATGTATGTGATAGTTCGGTATACACAGGGCACGGTCTCTTTCCGTAGGAGGCTTAGCATCAGGTTGAAGAGACACAGCAGACATACATGAAACATGTCCTGAATAAAAGAATGTTATCATATGTGTTAATTGTCCAGTATCATTAGTGGTCACAATGGGGTAGAGTTAGGTGAAGTGAGGAAGAGGAGGAGATTGGCATGCGGGAAGGATTCACAGAGCAGGGGGGCTTGTGCTGTGCCTTTAGGGTACAGGGGACTCCAATGTGGGGAGTAAAGTAGACAGGACATGTGAGGAAAAGAGAGGCCAGGCTGGATCATGGATGGCACAGAAGGCTTGCTGAAGGACTTGGACTTGACTTGATCAGTCCTAAACAGTGGAGTGACATTTATTATTTATTTATTTTTTTTGAGACAGGGTCTTGGTCTTTTGCTCAGGCTGGGATGCAGCAACATGATCATAGCTCACTGCAGCCTCTACCTTCCACGCTTAACCCATCCTCCTGCCTCACCCTCCCGGGTAGCTGGGACTACAGGTTCATGTCACCATGTCTGGCTAATTTTTTGTATTTTTTGTAGAGATGGAGTATCGCCGTATTTCCCAGGCTGGTCTCGAACTCTTGGGTTCAAGTGATCTGCCTGCCACGGCCTCCCAAGTGCTGGGATTACAGGCATGAGCCATTGTGCCTGGCCTGGAATGACATTTAGGATAAGTAATCTGGGAGCAGTGCAGCTGAATCACATAACCCCTCCCCAGGGACACTCTCCCTGAGTCACCCATTCCAGTATATAATCCCTCTTCCCATTAAGAGCACCTCGTAAACACACACATGCACGCACACATGCACACACACACACACACTGCAGTATAAGCCTGAGCCCAAGAAGGGCCTTCTTATTTGGTTTCTTATAAAATAAAAAATAACTGATTTTCTCCTTTTAAAATACCCCTTCAAAAACTTGAACACTGATAGTAAATATCAGTCTTTTCAAGGCCTAAGAGTTCTACTTCTGACTTTCATCATAAACCTCTTCCCTACCATTTCAGTAATTGTTTTTGTGACTGTTCCTTGGCTCTGCTCCAAGTTTCATACAATCCTTTTGAAACATATAGATTGAAACAGTACATAATACCATAATAATGACCTCACTAATGCAAGTAAAGCACCACAATTGTATCTCAGTTACTTGTATGCCACACATCCATTAAAATGTTCCAGAATTATGTTTGCCTTTCAAATTTCTAAATTACAGATATATAATGTATGTATGTATATTGCTGGCTTATATCCAACTTAGTGGTATACCATGTCCCTCAGATTTTTAAAAACCTGATTATTGTGTAGCCATAGATATATTTTGATGTGTATCACAATATCCTAATTATGGACATAATATTAACTACTTAAATGCCTACTAATGTTGAAATAGGGAATATTTTCAGAAAATTATATTTTGTTTTTTAGACCTATGTGCTCCTCCTTGCAAAAAGCATTAGTTAAGTTTTGGAGCTTTAAATGTATATAGTATCCTGTTTTCTTCCGCTCTGCATCTTGAGAGAACCTCTCATTAAGGGCCAACTCCCACATCTTTTTTTTGCAGATTGACATATTTGAGGATAGAATCCGAGGCATTGATATCATTAAATGGATGGAGCGCTACCTTAGGGATGTAAGTACATTCCAAAAACCAGAGTTTGTTTTCTGGTGAGAAAGACAATGAGCTTATGAAGTTGTTTTATCAAAGAAACCCTGGCATACCCACCTAAGTCTGAAGCTGAGAAAGCCCCAACAAAGCCTCCCTTGTTGGAAGCCGTGCAAAGACTTGGAAAGGAAGGATGGAGTCGCCCTCTTGGACATGCACAGGCAGGAAATAACGGTCAAACCAGACACAGGTGGTTGATAACAATCAGAGGAAACAATCTTTTGATGAGAATAGGAAAGAAGGAAATGAAGGCGGAGAGTAGGGAGAGAGCAGCAGAATTCAATTTAATCTGAGGCCACCCCAAGTGTTTTGTAGAATTGGGCTGAAGAGGTTTCCTAGGCAGCCTCGCAGGCTGCACAGCACACCACCCCCGAGGTGCCCACGCGCAGCCCCGTGATTTGTTCTCCACTGACAGAATCTATACCAGCCACTGGGACACGTTGTGCTTTAACAAGATCGAAATTGATTGCTGCCAGCGTGTCCGTGTCGGCTGCTTCTTTCGGAGGGAGCCAGTGGGGGGACGGGAGTCTCAGCAGGCTGGGGTGTTGCACTTTTCCTTTTGTCTGCAGCCTGATGTTTGCTTTGTGCTGAAGGGTCTGTTCCTACTGACTGTGCTAATGTGTACACACAGAAGACAGGGCAGTCAAGAGTGCAGTGACTGGCAGCTCAGAACCAGCTGGAGGGAGGGAGGGTGCTTCTTACTGTTGGTGTTGCAGTGCCTTTTTGCCACGACAGACTCACTCAGTGATTCGAGCTTTCGTTAGAGGTTTATTAGTGATGGTTGTGGAAAATGGTAGGCAAAAGCACATCTATTTGAGAGAGCCCCTCTCTGAGCCATGTGCTCTGCATGTTCGAGGTGGGGCTGGGCTGGAGGCAGAAGGGAGAAGCAGAGACAAGAGTCTGCCTGAGTGGGGGCCAGTGCTTCTCTTTCTATGGAGAATGAGCCTGGCCCTCCACCCCGTGTGTCAGAGAATGCCCACAGTCCTGCTGGCCAGATTCCAGCCTGCCTTCACCAAACGGACCACACTTTACACTTCCATAAACATGCCTTTCTCCCTCTCATTAACAGAAGACCGTGATGATAATCGTAGCAATCAGCCCCAAATACAAACAGGATGTGGAAGGCGCTGAGTCGCAGCTGGACGAGGATGAGCACGGCTTACATACTAAGTACATTCATCGAATGGTGAGTGGGGAGGGGATCACAACACCTCACTGTCCCCTGGGGATGGATACCTTGTCCAGGGAAGTCCCATTCTTTCCTAGAGACCAACTGAAGGCAGCATGATGCTGGGTGAAGAGTCTAGGCCTGCCATGTCAGGAGAGGGACTGTTGGTTCTGGCTCCATCTACCTTAGGGACTGTGGGCAAGTCCCTGCACCTCTGGGACTCAGTTGTTCCTATCAGTTGCAAGGGGAGAGCAATCTGTGATCTCTAGGATCCAAGATTCTGGAAAGATGTGCTCTGCTGGCTTGGCTGTTTACCAGCAACTATGAAGTCCTAGGAGGCAGGAGACAGGGCGGTGAGGAGGGCTGGCCCCTGCAGCTGTATCAGGTTCTGTGCCCTACCTTTTCAGAAATGCAGGTGGCGTAGTGAAAGGGACACCTGCTGTTGCATCATGTGGGCCTGGTTAAAGTTGGCTTCCTCATGTACAGGCTGTGTGACTGTGGCCCCACTGCTTAAACTCTTTGTGCCTCAATGTCCCTATTCACAAAATGGGTTGCTAATACTTACAGGGTTGTCGTGAAGATGAAATGAAATGTTTTCAAAATATCTGGTGCATATCAGATGCTCAAACAAGGGAAGGGAGTGTTCTTAGCTCATGACAGGTGGGGAACTATGGGGCCTGGTTATATTCAAATCAGTGGGAGACATTTAGGATATTAAACTTATTCAGCATGGGATAAAATTAGAACATTCTGACCGAAACAATCACCCAGCTTTGGAACTGGCTGTTTTATGGGCTACCAATCCTCCTTCTCCCCATGATTATAGAGACGCTGTGGAGACAGTTTCTGCTTGACTAGGATGCGGTGCTACACTTGTGACTTTCAGGCTGTTCTGTGGAGTTCCCAATGGGTGTCCATATGTGCTGGAGGAGGGGCTGGGTCTGTGCCTCCCACCCCCACCTCACCCAGAGCTGTTCTGTACTTCTCAGGCTTGTTTGTTGTCCGAGGATTCTGAGATTTAAAAAGGCTTGGAAAATCACTGGACTAGAACTGATAAGCTCCATTTCAGCTCTAACACTTCATGAGGGGGAAGGCACCTGGAATGGGCATAGAGTGTCACTAAGATGGGAAGATGGGGAGGACACAGTCAGGCTGTCTCGGGGCACACAGCTTTACCTCAGGGGAAGCAGACGTAGGTCCCAGGTCTGTCCTGTGGGTCAGCAGTGTGGGAAAGGAGGAGGGTGTGTGTTCCCCATCTGAGTCTTCATGGTCTCTGTCTCCCTTTCCACCAAGTGCAGACCACTCATGTGAGCTCACAACCAAACCGAAGGAAGAGCCAAGGCAAGGTGATGAGGTTAAAAAGTGAGGCCAGGGAGTCAGGAGATAAGGCTCCCTCCTCTTCTGGTCTCAACCAGTCTCACAGCCCTTGTACAGTGCCCTGGAAAGGTATCATTTCTGGGAGTAAACTGCCTTAAAAGGTCATGGCTGTCTCTGGGTGCTGCCGGCCCTTGGTTGTCTGATGCACGTCTGCATGGCCTCAGAGCACCCGATGTCCTGTCTGCATCTCTAGGAACCTGCCAGTCTCAGAAGCTGACAGCTGGTGTGTGGGAAGGGCTCGAGGCCTCAGCCAGTTCCTAAGGAAACCTGTCTAGCTCTGTGGGTGTGTGGTGTAGCCAGGCAGTAATACACAGCTTGGCCTCAGAGCTTGTCTGACTGTACCAACTGGAACCAGACTGTCACCAAACTTGGTTTCTTGGGCCACAATGTCTTGGGCCCTTACTCATCACAGAAGAGGTCAAAGAGGTCAGATACAGAAGTGCCTTCCTGACTGCCTGGCTGACTTCCTGCACCCCTCTAGGCAACAGAAAACCCTGGAACAATAAGAACTTGGCCATGACAGAGGTAGTGCAGAGGTACTGATGAGTAACTGCATCATAGAGCGAATTAGTTTACAGAAACTCAGTATCTGGAAGGGTGAGAGAAAATAAAAATGCACTGCTGCTGGCTGGCCCCTCCACAGGCTGGGCAGCCTAGTGCACAAACCAAACTTCACAGTATACGGAGTCCTAGAAGTCAAACAAAACTCAGTGCTTCACTTGTAACTTATGCACCGCATCCCCTTCCTTTCATGTGTACTTGGTGCTGGTGTGGTGGGTGCTTCTAGCTGCACAGTACTTGGGTCATTTTAAAATATGTTCTTGGTGTTATCTTATGGTTTTTAGAGAGAGGTAGTTCCGAAAAAAACACCTTGTGGAGGATTTGTGTGTGTTGTGTGATCGTGTGTGTGTGTGTGTGCGTATGCGACTATGTGAGAGTGTGTGTTTATGAGGGGTTTCTATGGTGATTTCAATAACCAGCCATCACCACTGTCACTTTCTTCTCTGTTCTGTTATTTCCATGCACAATGAAAACTTCTCAGTTATAAAAATGAATTGGAAGATGAAATGGCTGGAAACACATAATTCCTCGTCTCCTTCTCATCAGATGACTGAAAACTTTGTGCTGGTCACAGGATTTGGAAGACTCTAACTCCCCTCCTATTGAAAAATCTGATTTTTGAGAGAGTTCTTGGTAGCTAAATCTTCTTGGGCTACCGCAGTGTCATAGCATATTGGAACTGGTGTGAGGAACCTAAAGCCTGGCAGACGGAGCTCTTCGCAATTGACATCCCCTCTCTGCCAAGCCCATCTTGTGCTCTAGTCACAGTGCATTAGTAGCTGGTCCCAACCACATCAACACACTTTCACACCTCCAGACATTTGCTCATGCTGTTGCCTCTGCCTCTATTTTCCCTACTTGACCAAAATCTTTTCTTTCAGTGCCCAAATGAACCCTCTTTTGTAACTGTCCTTCCAATCTCTGATGTAGAATGGATGGCCCCCATTCTGGGCTTCCAGAGCAATTGTTCATACTTTTCACCCGGTACTCTGGTTGGTAATTTCCCTTTCTGCCTGCTCACTAGACTGCTGACTTTGTGAAGATAGGGACTACATCTGTGGTGTTCTGCTAAGCTGGTTCTCCTGATTTGTAGCACTTACCTATTTCCATGGTATAAATACTCTCCAATACCATCACCAATTTCAAGCTATCAGTGCGAAGTCACCGAACACAGAATTAGGAAGAGATGCACACAACCAGCTTTTGTGAGCTGCTGCAAGCCAGTTCCAGCATACCCTGGAAGGTATCCTAATCCTTAAAACCCAAAGTCTGACATAGAATGTGACTTCTGATAGGCCTCCAATAAATGACTGATGAGTGAATGGAATAGATGTGTAATGGGGAGGCCTTAAAATGTTAAGTGTGTGGCACTCAAGTATGGAAATCAGAATAAAAATGCCATGTGGACGTGCATGATTATGGGTACCATTAATTCCTCATCCTCATTCCTGAAATTAAACCTTCAAATTTGTTTGGTTTCAGATGCAGATTGAGTTCATAAAACAAGGAAGCATGAATTTCAGATTCATCCCTGTGCTCTTCCCAAATGCTAAGAAGGTAAACAAACAAACAAACAAAATCCTCATAATTCAATCTATGGTTCGCTTTGCCATCTCGGATTTTAAGTGGAAAATCTTGTCCATTCTTTTTTTCTTTCTTTTCTTTTTTTGAGATGGAGTCTCGCTGTGTTGCCCAGCCTGGAGTGCAATGGCATGACCTTGGCTCACTGCAACCTCCGCTTCCTGGCTTCAAGTGATTCTCCTGCTTCAGCTTCCCAAGTAGCTGGGATTACAGGTCCCTGCCACTACGCCTGGCTAATTTTTTTTATTTTTAGTAGAGATGGGGTTTCACCATGTTGGCCAGGCTGGTCTTGAACTCCTGACCTCAGGTGATCTGCCTGCCTCAGCCTCCCAAAGTGCTGGGATTACAGGCATGAACCACCGTGTCTGCCATCAATTCTTTATCAATCCTTAGAGATAACAATGTTACCAGAAAGATCAACAAGTTGTACCACTCAGTTCAGCAGTATGAATCAGGAGGGTTTTAAAGCTATCTGATAGGATCACTGCTGTCCTAATTGTTCAAAGAACCGTTGCACACAAAGATGTAGTTTCTGTTTTAACTCAAGAGAGAAAAAGAGAAGGTTCATGTGATACTTTTTATCTCTTGTATATAAAAGTCAAGATGTGTATGGTTTTTGCTGGCTGTTCCAGGGAGGTATTTCATTGCACATAGTTCAGCGCTCAGAGCTAATGATTACAGGAATTAAATCTGTAGTTACCAGAGTGAGCTTTGCTGTGATTCATATGAGGCTTTTCACACCAGAAGGGTCTGCCAGCAAGTTTGGAGAATGGGGGCAAAACCACCTGAGGCCACATGCCATGCTTGGCAAAGGGAAGGCAGTGGTGGAGTAAACATGTTGAGAATCAGACCACAGCACCCTAAACTCAGGCCCTGTTTCACCCTGGAGGGATCCTCAGATGTCAAGACTGCACTGAGACCCCTGTCCTGGATGAGGGAGGCTCCAGTTTATGGGAACGGGACACCTCAGGCTGTATGGTGCACAGCCTGTGCAATGGCACACCTTTCTATCCTCCCTGCGCTGCCTTTGCCCAGAGTCTCACTGCTGTCACTTACTGATGAGTCTCCTTACTGGTCTCATCTCCACTTTGACCTTGTGCTAGCCATCCTCTGCTCTGCCATCAAAGAGGAACATCCAAAATGTAGGTCTGATCTGTTTCTTGGTAGCTTAAAAATTTTGTGCTGTTTTCCCATTGACTACAAGATCATATCCACCTTTTTTAGCATGAGCTGTGAGGCCTCTCAGAAGAGGACTGTGTCCCCTTGCGTTGTTTTCTCTCATCACCCTCTGTAGATGCTCTGTGCTCTGGTCACCCTGGACCACTTCAGCATGCCCTCACACATGCTGTGTTCTTTTGTGTCTCTGTGCCTTTGCCTTTTCTGTTCCATCTGCTTGCAATGCCCATCCCTAACTTGCCTGCCTAGTGAACTCTTACCCTTATATCACCAATCTCTCTAGCCTCCCCGACACCTCTTTTGCTTGTTTGTTTGTTTGTTTGTTTTGAGACGGAGTCTTGCTCTGTCGTCAGGCTGGAGTGTAGTGGTGTGATCTCGGCTCACTGCAACCTCCGCCTCCCGGGTTCAAGCGATTCTCCTGCCTCAGCCTCCCGACTATCTGGGACTACAGGCATGTGCCACTACGCCCAGCTAATTTTTGTATTTTTAGTGGAGACAGAGTTTCACCATGTTGGCCAGGATGGTCTTGTTCTCTTGACCTCGTGATCCACCTGCCTGGGCCTCCCAAAGTGTTTCTTTCTTTCTTTTTTTTTTGAGACAGGGTCTTGCTCTGTTGCCCAGGCTGGAGTGCAGTGGTGCAATCTCAGCTCACTGCAACCTCCACCTCCCAGGTTCAAGCAATTCTCCTGCCTCAGCCTCCCAAGTAGCTGGGGTTATAGGTGCTCGCCACCACGCCCAGCTAATTTTTGTATGTTTAGTAGAGACAGGGTTTCACCATGTTGGCCAGGCTGGTCTTGAACTCCTGACCTCAGGTAATCCACTCTCCTCAGCCTCCCCAGTGCTGGGATTATAGGTGTGAGCCACTGCGCCCTGCCCTGACACCTGTTTACCTCCATGCTGATATATTTCATTGTCCCTTTCTTAAGAGTGCTTAATTCTAGCACCTTGGGTCAATGGTATGTGTTTGGGTTGAGGGTACTGGGAATAATTGTTGAGAATTATTGGAGCATGGCGATATACAAAATAGACCAAATTTTCATTGGTTTTGTTATTATTTTTAAATCTCCTTCAGACAATGCCCGTATTACCTGAGCTCAGCACAGGCTGCTCTCACCACCTGTCCCCTTGGTACACCATTGACTAGAAAATCGTTTGTTGACATTTTGCTTTCATCCTAAGATTTGAAATCCTCAAGGCAGTCCCTGCGTCCTTTTCATTTGGGCATCCTCAGTACTCAACATGATGCCTGCCAGGCAGCAGGTGCTGCTTCTAAGCACAGTACCTAGAGAAGTCCCGTCCTATAGTCCCTAGGAGTTAGACTCAAAAGCAAAGGCCTTACGGTGGCCTACAGGGCGCTATCCGATACAGCCCCTTCTACTTCCAGACCTCTGCACCTACTCACTCTGCTCTACTCACAGTGGCCTTGTTGCTTGTGAACAGACCCAACACACTCCCTCCACAGGGCCTTCGCACTGACTCTCTATCTGCCTGGACCCAGACAACCACAGAGCTTGCTTCTTCCACTCTTTTAGGTCTTTGCTCATTTTCTCAGTGAGACCTCTCCTAAGCACCCTATTTAAAACTGCAAATCTTTCACCCTTGCCCCAGCACTCCCTGTCCCCTTTCTTGTTTAATTCTTCTCCACAGTATGCATCACTGTTGAACACACTATCCATTTTACTTATTATCTGCCTCTCCCCACCAGAACATCCACTCCATGAGGGCAGTCTGACACTGCACCCCCAGGATCCATGGCTAACGGTTTCTGCCTCTGCCTGATCACTGAGGTCTGATGGGCTCCTTCTACTGCAGGCCAGACCTGGGGCTGGAGTTAAAGGGTAATGAATTGACTTCAGCGTACGGCCCTGGCATACTTCTTCTGAAGTCACAGGGGAATTCACATCACTCTGTGTGACCTCTGTCCTACCCCTTTTATGTGAGGGTGGTGAAAAGCACGTTGAAATGCAAAGGGTAGGTAGCCTGGGAGACTGACAGAAAATGCTGTGCACATGTGGTTTTTATAATGAGATATACAGCTTGTACCCGAAGCCAAGAACATTTCACAGGCTAAACCTTTCCAAAAGCAAAACAGCACAACTCCCAGGATAGTTTGGTAGGAAACGCCCATGTAGGGAAAGCCAGAAATGTTTGGGAACTGAGCCTGGGATCTGGAATCCAGGTTTTTCTCTAATGACCTTTGCTCCTGTCATTCTGCCTCCCATAGGAGCATGTGCCCACCTGGCTTCAGAACACTCACGTCTACAGCTGGCCCAAGAATAAAAAAAACATCCTGCTGCGGCTGCTGAGAGAGGAAGAATATGTGGCTCCTCCACGGGGGCCTCTGCCCACCCTTCAGGTGGTTCCCTTGTGACACCGTTCATCCCCAGATCATTGAGGCCAGGCCATGTTTGGGGCCCTGTTCTGACAGCATTCTAGCTGAGGCTGGTCGTTAGCACTCCTGGCTGGTTTTTTCTCTGTTCCTCCCGGAGAGGCCCTCTGGCCCCCAGGAAACCTGTTGTGCAGAGCTCTTCCCCGGAGACCTCCACACACCTTGGCTTTGAAGTGGAGTCTGTGGCTGCTCTGCATTCTCTGCTTTTAAAAAACCCACTGCAGGTGCCAGTGTCCCACATGTTCCTCCTGACAGTTTGATGTGTCCATTCTGGGCCTCTCAGTGCTTAGCAAGTAGATAATGTAAGGGATGTGGCAGCAAATGGAAATGACTACAAACACTCTCCTATCACTTCAGGCTACTTTTATTGAGTTAGCCAGATGCTTGTGTATCCTCAGACCAAACTGATTCATGTACAAATAATAAAATGTTTACTCTTTTGTAAGATTATGTTTTACTTATCTCAAAGGAGATAGATACATAAAATTTATAATGATATGGGCAGTTGCTTCCAGGGACATCAACAAAGCTGCTTAGATATAATATTAGATAAATATAACAGACCACTCTGTATTAACGGATTAAAGCCAGCTAGTTAAACAACCCTTTTTAACCATAATCATGGAAGCTTTATTCTTGCAATAAAGATTTTTAGGCTGGGCGCAGTGGCTCACACACACCTGTAATCCCAGCACTTTGGGAAGCTGAGGCAGGCAGATCATTTGAGGTCAGGAGTTTGAGACCAGCCTGGCCAGCATGGTGAAACCCCGTCTCTTCTAAAATTACAAAAAAGTTAGCCGGGCATGGTGGTGCGCACCTGTAATCCCAGCTACTTGGGAGGCTGAGGCAGGAGAATCACTTGAACCCAGGAGGCAGAGGTTGCAGTGAGCCGAGATCATGCCACTGCACTCTAGCTTGGGAGACAGAGCGAGACTCCGTCTCAAAAAACAAACAAAAAAAACCACCCATTTTTAACAAAACAACTTTATATAGCATACAACCATGATTCTAAATAGTATGATTATGGTTCTCAGGATCTGACTACATAGGTAAAAATATTTGCCATACGTGTATGAAGTGATAGGGGATGTAGGCTGGAATTGTAGTCTGTGTTCTAATTTTGGTTCTACCACCAATTAGCTGTATGACCTTTAGCAAGTCCTTTCACTTTTCTTAGATTCCAGGGACTCATTTATAAAATGACATGGACAAAAGCATCTCTAATCACTCTAAAAGATTTGAAGTCTAGGACCTAAATTCTAAATACTCTTTTAAGGAGTGACTGAGTTTTCATTTTCATAATTATGTCTCTCAGAGGACAAATTTATATTTTCTTAACAGAGACATTTTCTTCTTCTTTTTTTTGTTTGAGACAGAGTCTCGCTTTGTCATCCAGGCTGGAGTGCAGTGGCGCAATCTTGGCTCACTGCAACCTGCGCCTCCTGGGTTCAAGTGATTCTTCTGTTTCAACCTCCCAAGTAGCTAGGCCTATAGGCGCCTGCCACCATGCCTGGCTAATTTTTGTATTTTTAGTAGAGACGGGGTTTCATATTGGCCAGACTAGGCTCAAACTCCTGACCTTGTGATCCGCCCGCCTCAGCCTCCCAAAGTGCTGGGATTACAGGTGTGAGCCACCACGCCCAGCCAACATTTTCCTCTTTTAAAAAATATCTTCTCACGCCTGTAATCCCAGCACTTTGGGAGGCCGAGGCAGGCGGATCACGAGGTCAGGAGATCAAGACCATCCTGGCTAACACAGTGAAACCCCGTCTCTACTAAAAATACAAAAAAAATAGCTGCGCGTGGTGGCAGGCACCTGTAGTCCCAGCTACTGGGGAGGCTGAGGCAGGAGAATGGTGTCAACCCAGGAGGCGGAGTTTGCAGTGAGCCGAGATTGCGCCACTGCACTCCGGCCTGGGCGACAGAGTGAGACTCCGTCTCAAAAAAACAAATCTTCAACAATACCCTCAGGTTGATAATTTTGGATGTCTATCTGTATCTATAGATCTTGTTTACCTGGTCTCCAGAAAAAGAACACATACACATATCCATATATAAAATATGTATACATGTATCAAATCTATGTAAACTATAAAGGTGGGATGGCTTTAATTATGGCCCAAGCTACTAAGCCAATGAAGACTTTTTGGGGCTGAAAGCTATTGCTTCCCCTTCTTTATCTACTAGCCTCTTAAACAAGGCTCACTTGTGCTACAAGACAGTCCACCTTTTTTTTTTTGAGACAGGGTTTCACTCTTTCCCAGACTGCGGTACAGTGACACAGTCTCAGCTCACTGCAGCTTTGACCTTGCCGGGCTCAGGTGATCCTTCCACTTCAGCCTCCCAAGTAGCAGGGACTATAGGTGTGCACCAACATGCTTGGTTAATTTTTGTATTTTTTGTAGAGACAGGGTTTTGCCATGTTGTCCAGGCTAGTCTGGAATTCCTGGGCTCAAGTGATTCACCTGCCTCGCCCTCCCAAATTGCTGGGATTACAGACTGGAGCCACCACGCCCAGCCCAGTCCAGCTCTTATATGTCAGCACAGGGAAAGGACAAATACTTGTCAACTATAAATAAGAAACATTGCTAATGCATTGCAAAGAACACTAGTTTCATTTAGTTTATAACTTAGATGTCCACTGGGTGAGACGAATGTCTTTGTTCTTTAAAAAATAGGAAAAGAGAAGAAAAACTAGCAAAACATAAGTACTCATTTATAAGACTTTATGACATGTAACATTAGTTCCGTAGTTTTGAGACCTGGTAGAACTGACTTTCATATTTGGATAACCTGGAAAACACACAAACACAAACTTCAATTCTTCTCTTTTTTCATTATCTTTTTTAGTCTGAGGTGACACCATCATTAAGGATTCGACACACGTTTGTAAATAAAATGACATCAGCAATTACTCTGAAATGTTTCTAGTTTGCAAAGATTTAGTAATGTGATGTTATTAACCCTTCCTCCCTTCAGAGACCTGTCCTAAGCTCTGAACCACTCATTCCTTCTACTCTTCCTACCCCAAGTGGTTGATGAGCAGTGGTCCCTGGTGTTCCACAAAGAGTCATTAAAGTGCTACAGCTGGTAGCACTGGTAGCAAAAACACAAACCAAAAAGTACACATACACACACACACACTTGGCCAAGTGATGAAAGCTTGGCCCCTGAAATTTCTATGAGATCCGATGACCACCAACATCAAAGCTTTTTTTTTTTTTTTTTTGAGACGGAGTCTCGCTCTGTCACCCAGGCTGGAGCGCAGTGGTGCCATCACGGCTCACTGCAACCTCCACCTCCCGGGTTCAAGTGATTCTCCTGCCTCAGCCTCTCGAGTAGCTGTGACTACAGGCACCTGCCACCATGCCTGGCTAATTTTTTGTATTTTTAGTAGAGACGGGGTTTCACCATGTTAGCCAGGATGGTCTTGATCTCCTGACCTCGTGATCCATCCGCCTTGGCCTCCCAAAGTGCTGGGATTACAGGCGTGAGCCACTGCGCCCGGCCCATCAAAGGAATTATAACAACAACTATTTGAGAGCACTGACAGTAAGATTAACACTTGGTTGATTTAGATGTTATGCTGGTCCTCAGGCATTCATCTTTAGATATTTTTGGGGTGGAAGTGGGGTAGGGCTGACTTAGTAAAAATAACCTCTTAGCCCCAAGGCTTTATTCAGACTTACACTGATTTGAGGGGTGGGTTTGTGGAATGCAAGGTTAGGTTCTTATCTAATATTTGATGACTAATTTAGAATTTTAAATGTAATTTTAAATTTTAGTGACTGGTTTCAAATCTATTTTAACTTCTAGATTGTTCAAAGAGGTCTCAGTACATGGCTACAATCAAAGTATTAGACTAGCTATTTCTCAGCTCAGTGCTCAGAAAAATTATTGCTGTTGATACCTTTTTCTTTGTTTCCTGTTAAATAAATCACCTCTTTAAAGACAGAATTTTTCTTGGAGTCATCTCAGCAAGGGATGCAAGTTCTCCATTTTGAACATTCCACCCTAGTTTCATGATGTTTTGCCAAGAGCATTTTTCTTTACCCCAGCTGCTTCGTCAACTACCTCATCCACTTTGCCAAACACCCCATTGTCACCACCACCTTTGCCAAATGGATTGCAAAGTCCTATGATCATGGGAAATGATCCAGAAAGAGTCTCTGAAAACACAGGATCTTTCTGTTTCTTCTTAATGAACCAGGAAGAATCAGTGAGACCCACCTCCTAGTGGCAAATGAAAAGAGAAGGAAGGTTACACTGTGGGAAAATACCACAGAGAAGAAATGCCTCTCATCCCAGAGAATTGTGCACTATTTTTCAAGATAAATAGTTCTATTTTAGCCTATTAACCAAAAAAACAACAACAACCAAAGGGGGAAAAACAAGGAAGAAAGAAAGCACGAAAATCAATTAAATTCTCAGATCATTTATTTCTGTTACAGAACTTTCAGTCTAGAAAGAGACCCTAGAAATCATATATCCCTGCAGCTTTGTTTTATACACAAGGAAAGCAGGGCCCAGAGCAGCTGTGGCTTGTCTAAATTCATCCTAGGACTAGAACCCGGAAGTTCTGATTTCCAGACTGCAGACATTTATTTGATGAATCTAGAAAGCTTTCTGGTTTTTCACAGTAGATGTGTTCAACAAATGACCTGGTGTTCAACAAATGACCTGGTGTCTCCCTGAAGAGATATTTCCCTCTCCCTGAGGGAAGAAGTACCTCCATCCTCTAGTGACTGGAGGATTAGATGATCATGTTGCAACTTGTTCCGTTAGAAATTCTTTGGGGAATTGATTGTTGCTGTGATTATATGAAGTATGACTTTTCTTGAAGTGGCTTGGCGTATTTATCTTATACTGCTATTATATGAAACTGAGGCACAATGTAAAAGGTCTTGACACTTGCCTGACGCTTACAGACAAAATCTGCTATTAGTCAGATCAAGTTATTTATTTATTTATTTAGAGACATGGTCTTGCTCTGCCACCCAGGCTGGAGTGCAGTGGCATGATCAGGGCTTACTGAAGCCTCAACCTCCCGGGCTCAAGTGATCCCCCCACCTCAGCCTCCTGAGTAGCTAGGACCAAAGGTGCATGCCACCACACCCAGTTTATTTTTTTAAAAATTTTGGCTGGGCACGGTGGCTCACACCTGTAATCCCAGCACTTTGGGAGGCCAGGGTGGGCAGGTTGCCTGAGGTCAGGAGTTTGAGACCAGTGAAACCCCGTCTCTACTAAAAATACAAAAAAAATTATCTGGGCATGGTGGCACATGCCTGTAATCCCAGCTACTCAGGAGGCTGAGGCAGGGGAATTGCTTGAACCAGGGAGGTGGAGGTTGCAGTGAGCAGAGATCGCACTACTGCACGCCAGCCTGGGCAACAGAGCAAGACTTCGTCTCAAAAAAAAAAAAAATTTTTTTTTTTGTAGAGACGGGGTCTCATTATGTTCAGCCCAGGCTTGTCTTGACCCCTAGCTCAAACAATCCTCCCACCTTGGTTTCCCAAAGTGCTAGGATTACAGGCATGAGCCACCTCACCTGGCCCAGATTAGTTTCTTTTAGTTGTATCTGGCCAATCTCCAAAACATCAACAATGAAAAAGATTTTTAAATACTGTGATATTCATCTTCCTGTCACCATTCTTTTTTTTTTTTTGAGACAGTCTCACTCTATCGCCCAGGCTGCAGTACAATAGTGCCATGATCTCAGCTCACTGCAGCCTCTGCCTCCCATGTTCAAAGGATTCTCCTGCCTCAGCCTCCCTAGTAGCTGGGACTACAGGCACCCACCACAAGCCCGGCTAATTTTTGTATTTTTAGTATAGACTGCATTTCACCATATTGGCCAGGCTGGTCTCGAACTCCTAACTCCTGACCTCAAGTGATCTGCCCGCCTCAGCCTCCCAAAGTGCTGGGATTACGGGTATGAGCCACCGTGTCCAGCCTTTCCTATCACAATTCTGATTCCACAAAAATGGCACTTCTTGGAATAATACTTAGCTGTTTGGAACATCTGCATTACCTTTTGGATGTAGACATGAGAAACGTATGGTCATGCTGGCTCGCCTTTTGGGGGAGGCTTCACGAGGCATTTTAGCACACAAAGGAGCCTCGCTCAGTCAACACAGCTGGCATGCTGGGAGGTATTGTGCCCAAGCAGGATAGCATGTTCCTAACTGCATATGACTTCTTCCATTTTCTATTGGAAAATGCTTTAGGATAGGATCACTTTCGGATAGGGTACTTGGTGGCAGGTGGGTGGCTTTTGCAGACCCTGGCAGTCACGTGTTGCCAACTCACTGTGCATTTGCTCCCAAATTCTTAGCCTCAAGCAAGCAGGTGAGATCTGTAAGAGGAACACTCAGTGTACTTTAGTTTTCTACTTAACTTTTCAAGGAACATAGGAGCATGGGTCCAGGTTATAGGTATTGGGTGATTAGCAAGTGATATTTGAGGCTTTGCTAAACAATGAAAGTCTTGGACCAAAGTGTACCTGGGCAGAGGTGACCATGTTCTGGGCCTGCCTGCTTTTCTTCTAGAAACTCTCTTATGGAAGGAGTAACTGCAGCCCCCAGATCTCCCAGGGCTTGTAAACGAAAACCATAAGGGCACACATTTCTTATCCCTTGCCTGACCTCCCTTTGCTCCTTTCACCAGGAAGGCGCTGATGGAAATCGGCAGCTGGGGAGAGAGGGGAGAGGGAGGGAGCTAGCGCGAGAGAGAACTCATGCCTGATGGATCCCATTAGGCTTAGTGTGCAAAGCAAGTTGAGATGAAGTAGCTGCTCTGGTATGCATCCAAAACTGCTGTTCTATTTTTAGTCCCTCCCGCGTGCTTCTTAGCCTCGCGTTGTATACGCCTGGGCACCTGGATCAGCAGCAAAACATGGAACTGAGCCACTCATTTGTAAAAGTGGAAGGCAGGAGGCCATTGATGCAGGGCTTGTTTATTGCTGACAGGGAAGAGGGACCTGGAATGTTAATGAGGGTGGCTCTCTGAAGCATGCCTTCATGCTTAGCAATGAGTTCAAAGGAGAAGGCAGACTCAGTCCTGTGCTGAACAAATGTGAACCGTTGATAGAGGGAAGGAGAAATCAATTATGCTGTCGCAGGCTTCCATGTCATTGTGTTGGAGTTGTTAGAAAAGGTAGGACAAGGACCAGATCCCAAAAGGAAACAAAGCCACATGGCCTTGAAGTATAACGAGTTTGCCATGGCAACTGATGGAAATGAGCCTCCCGGGCACCGAGCAGGTGTGTTATCTTACAGAATAAACATACTTCTCTCACTCCCTGGTTTTTATAATAAAACCTGTGTTTGGATTACTTTCCCCTCCTCTTTGTTACCCAGAGAAGTTGGCTGTTGCTCAATTAGCCCAAGGCTCCGGTGAGGGAAATGTAATCAGTGTTATCAAAAGGGCTGCTTTTGAAAAGGCTGGCGCTAGACTTGGCTGCCAGCCTCATCGTCGAGCAGCAGCTGGGCCGCAGGTACCTGCCTGGCCTTTGCCACCTTCCAGGCGATGCCCTCCACTGCAAGCCACTTGTTCTTGCCTTCATTGAGGTGTAACAGTGAGTCCGGGCTCTCACTCTGGGCAGTGGTCAAAAGCTGCATTCTTCTCAGGAGAGGAGAGACAGGTTTACGTGAGGCTGGGACCAGACCAGTTTTCAGCATGCTGTATTGTCTGGGCTATGGGCCAAGGGTTCCTTGAGTTCAGGGATTAACTGATTCTATCTTCCAATCTGTTGTTATCTACAAGGTTCGGTTACTCAGAAACTTGAAGAAAGCTGCTACTTTCCTGAGCTTTAAATTCCTCTCAAATGGGTTCTGGGGTGGTAGAGTCTCATGTCTGAAATGTACACAAAATGGGGAGATTTTATAAAATCCTCTCGAGTTAAAAAAGTTTACTTTTAATTTTTACGAGGCCAAAGTAACAATAAAGTTCAATAGCTATATTTTCATTGCTCTCATTTGTAATTAAAAAGTCCACTTTAGCTTCAAGTTGATTTTCAAAATAAGATGCCCGTTCTCCATGGGCTCCTAGAACACAGATGGTTTCCAAACAAGGCTGTGGTAAAACCAATGACCTGCGGAGAAATTCTCCAGCCAGGGGCAGCCAGCTGAGGGCCGCGCGTCAAGCAGTAGCCTGTGCTCGGCAGCACTAAGGGCCCTCCTCTGCTTCTGCCTGTGTTCCTACTTCCCTCCAACCAGATGCCCGGCACCACCCCCCTTACCCCTTCCATCGAGCCCTAGCCTCCCGATGATGATGCCTTGGCTGCCCCTTCACATGTCACCTTACCTTTGACCCTAAGAAGAAAAAAATGTCTGCCTGAAGAACTAATTCCACCTACGGCATCAGTGGTGAAAAGGGTTTCATGGGATAATCCTCCAAGCCAAAATAGTATCCCAAGGCTTAGGCACTAAACCTCCCCACTCTTATTCCTAACACAACCATCAGACCCTCACCCAGATCACACTTACTCTTACTTTATATACATGGTTCTAACAAGAGCAATTTTCTGTTTTTCTAACGCTTGGTAGGTTAGAAGTTGCCAGTTTAGCAGGACAATAGGCAAGAAGGGTTAGAGGACCAGCATCTTGATGGAAATGACAGCTGACATTTTGACAAGGTGGTTTTGTCATGAAAATATTAATATTTTGAAGCACCCTGAAAAGCACTAGTAAATATTCAGCTTTTAAAAAAAATCACTAAGTAATGTTTGTAAAAGCAATCTGACATCTAATTTTCACCCAGGTCAAATCAAAACAGCCACATTAAAATGTCCAGCTTCATTGGTTCAGATCATGTACTATGGCAATAAACACCCCTCAGAAGTCACTGATAACATCACAGCTTTCACAGCAAGTGACTGGTTTTAAAAACAATATCTTTAATCATCTGGAAAAGGTTACATCATGTTTTCTCTATTTTGTTTAAGAAGGTCATTGTTCATCTCATTTACAAGGTTTCCTTAAGGTGAAGCCATTCACTCATTCCATTCCTGGATGATACCCCTAATCCAAGCCAGGGCTTGGCTCAGCCTGCCCTACACAGGCCTTGTCAGGCCCTCAGTCCAAAGGAGAAGCTTAAGACTGAGGTCCTCCAGGCACCAAGTAAGGGGAGTATTTAGGGCATTTCATATTGGATCTAATAGGTGGCTGCTGAGTCCACTTCTGATGCTGTAAGGTGAGCTTAACAGGGGTATTCCAAAGTGGGTGGGCAGGTTCTTTCCATATTCAGGTTTTTAAAATTCAAGACTCTAAACTGGTACCATATACTTTGGGTACCAGCATATTGTTATTATTTGAAAAAACACATGAGACAGAAATCCCTGACACCACAGTGTCAGCATGGGAGGTCTGGTTCCATCATGCCTAATAAAACTGTCATTCAAAAGCTAATCCAGAAAGGCTGCAAGGTGAGAGTTCAGCAGCACCCACAGCAACTAACACATAGCAACCGGACTCCAACTACTCATTAAATGCCTACTGTGTGCAAGGTAATATGCTTGGCACAAAGATGAGTGACACACGCTCCTGCTCTCTAATTACTTAAAATCTAGCTGGGGTGATATAACACCAACATGTGAAAAGGCTATTAACAACCCAAGGCAGCATACAGTAAATGATAAGGAAGTGGGTCAGCTGGTCCCTTTTCTCCGACCCTCACTGAGCTCACATTGATGCAATTTCAAGGTCAGATCTTTAAAGAAGCAGGGACTGCTAAATTTTCCTAATAAACAAACCTGCTCACTTCCTCCTTCCCACATATACCCTTTAGATTATAATATTCAAAGTCTCCATAAATCACCATGTAAATGCAATCAGAGATGGACACAGAATGCAAAAAGTTGGAAAAGTATGTAAAAGCACCACAGAATGTACATATTAAACCAACAGATGATAATGCAGCCCACAGGGCATACATCACACCTTTCTAAAGAGCAGCCTAGAACCATGCCTCAAGAAGGGCCAGACAACACTGCAGCAAGTGGAGTGGTAAGGATGTATGTTTTACATTGCAGCCCGCACATCTGGAAAGGCAGATGTGGCCAGTGTTGGAACCAGCTGGGAGAGAGCAAATGGATTTCTGTACTCTGCTAAGTAGGGTGTGGGAAATGTGTGAAGTTGAGTCCATCAGCTAAGTATACAAATAACTGAGCGAGAAAGCAGAAAATGATAATTTGCTGGAATGGGCAAAGAAACTCTATGAATGAATATGGGCATTGTCCAAGTTCCCCAGACAAAATCTATTGCAGAAAACACTGCCCAAGCTGAGTCTGTAAGGTGTTTTCACGTTTCTCACTCACACAGTGTAGCTATGGAACCAGACAAAGGTGGGCTTGAACCTCAGTTTACTTATTACAAGTTGGGTGACCTTACACAATTACTTTACTTCTCAGAATTTCAGCCAATGAAATGGGGACGACAGAACCGACTCCCATGGAGATAGTTAGAATAAGGTAAGATGAAGAATAGAAAGCTTCTAGAATACTGTCTGGCATCTAGTAAATACTCGGTAAATGTTCCTTTCTTTCTGTGCTCTTTCCTTCTTGCTTTCTATCCCACATTTATGATTATGGGGACTTTGACTATTACCTTATTTCCAAAAAGTTAAATAGCAAATCCTAACAACAACGAAAAAACTTTCATTTTAAAAAGAAAGCCTAGGAGAGGTCAACAATATGAGTTTTAAGCTTAAAACCTCCATCCAATTTTTCAGGGGAGCTCATCAGCATAGTTTATTTTCTTAATAAGGCCTGGGAGAGGCCACAGCTGACTCACAGAACATTCAGAGCACCTTGAGATGTCTTTCCTCTAACATCTTGTTAAGGAGCAAAGCTCCTAGCAGCACTGGCTAGAATAATTAAAGGTATAACATATCAAAATCTGCCAATGATGTTTGACTTTAAAGGAAACTTACTTAAGAGATTCACAATGGGGCTTCAAAAATAGGATAATGGATTTGAAAGTATTTTAAAAAGTAACTTGAAAGACAGTATTGTGTTCATATTATACTTATTATTAAAAAGGAAGATTTGAATTCAGGTAGAACACTGCTATCCTCTCCTCTGATTCTGCTTTTCCAAGAAATCAGGTTTCACTGTCATCTCCAACACAGCCCACTCTGTGAGCTAGCCAAGAAGGAAAAGCCAAGAGGGTTGGTTGAGCAAACATTGAGACTGAAAGAGAGCCACCATATTGATTATGTGTCTTACATCTCTTTTTCTTTAAAGGAAAAAAGTTCTCTTGAAACCCCTCCCCATGTTGACTTAAATAAGTTTCATTATATAGTTCCTTAAATATGTACAAATATGTATTAATTAGGTATAAATGTTTTATGCTTGTAGCTAACTAAAAACTATACAAACACAAAAGGAAACCGTTCTAGAGATCTGTTGAACAACTATGTGAATATACTTAACACTACTGAACTATATACTTAAATTATCTTAAGAATTTACCATCTTAAGGTAAATTTTGTTATATATCTTTTTACCACAATTTAAAAAACCACAAGAACAAATCAAATTTACAGATTAAGTGAAAACAAATCATCAGTTAAATTCAAATAAAAAAACATTAATTCAGTGTGAAAGTGGTAACATTTGCTGAAACTAAGTAACTAATATTGGGTTTAATTACAATTTATACATATAATGATAAAAGTATAATATGATGCTTTTATAGATTTTATTTCAATTGTTGACTTATATATTTAACTTATATTTATCAAGCATGATATAGTAATTTGACTCATAATCATTATCATTATTATAATGTTTTCCCTCCTACAAGGTTATTCATTGGAAACCATCAGTTTGTTGTTTTAATTGGCCCACTTAATTTAAAAATGGCGTTCTCCAAAATATAATATTGACAAATTATTTTATTTTATTTTAATTAATTAATTTTTTTTTTTTGAGATGGAGTTTTGCTCTTGTTGCCCAGGTTGGAGTGCGATGGCGGGGTCTAGGCTCACCACAACCCCCGCCTCCAGGCTTCAAGCAGTTCTCCTCCCTCAGCCTCCCAAGTAGCTGGGATTACAGGCACCTGCTACCATACCCAGCTAACTTTTGTATTTTTAGTAGAGACCGGGTTTCACTATGTTGGCCAGGCTGGTCTCGAACTCCTGACCTCAGATGATCCACCTGCCTAAGCCTCCCAAAGTGCTGGGATTACAGGCATGAGCCACTGCACCTGGCCTGATCAATAATTTTAAAAGAACTTTTAACAAAAGTTCTTCATGGAGAGTATTTGTAAGTTTGTGTGTCACATAAACACAGAATCAAACCCAATATACTGCTTATAATCTGAATAAAGTGACAGCTTTGCCTGGCTTCTTTTGAGTTCAGCCTATGCTACATGAGCCCTGTAATATTTCAATTTTCTCACTATGTTTCTCTGTTTGAACTACTGTAAAACTTTATTTGTGCTGGGTACCATGATTCACTTGGCCTTCACTGTACATGAATGCATCATTTGTGTACTAAATCAGCCCTGTTCTTTTCTCATTAGTCTATGACAGATTAGCATGTTTATTTTTATGATGGAAAATCAAAATCAATTTATTAAATAAATTAAGAGACTAAACTCAATTGCATCTTATCACTGAAAAAGAACAGTTTTAACTTTAAAACAGGTAAGGTAACTCAATGATTCTCTTTAAACAGAAAGCAAGATGGTTATTGTTATTTTGATGCCAGGACATGCCAACATGATGACTACTGGACACATTAAAAGTTGAGTATTCCCACAAAAGTGATCACATGGTGCCAATCCAATTTTAAACACAATGCACCAATTCTAAAAGTATGCAGTTTTTAAATGAACATCTCAGGTGAGCCAGATAGGTTTATATATTTTTATATAAGTTTTTAAAACATTGTTGAAATGAAAACTCAATGATGTTGCTTACAATGAAAACACAATGATGTTGCTTATAGCCACAGACTCCTCCAGTTTGAGGAAAAACTGGTATTACATACACAGATAGTAGATAGTACTTTTTGTTTGTTTGTTTTTGAGACAGGGTCTCACTCTGTTGCCCAGGCTGAGTACAGTGGCGTGATCACGGCTCACTGCAGCCTCAACTTCTTGGGCTCAAAGGATCCTCCCATCGGAGCCTTCCGAGTAGCTGGGACAACAGACCTGCGCCACCACACCCTGCTAATTTTTTATTATTTTTGTAGAGACTGGGTGTATTAGTCTGTTCTTGCATTGCTAGAAAGAACTACCTGAGACTGGGTAATTTGTAAAGAAAAGAGGTTTGACTCATAGTTCCACAGGCTGTACAGGAAGCACGGCTGGGGAGGCCTCGGAAAACTTAACGATCATGGCAGAATGCAAAGAGGAAGCAAGCATGTCTTACCTTGCTGGAGAAGGAGGAAAAGAGTGAAAGGTGAGGTGCTGTACACTTTTAAACAACCAGATCTCATGAGAACTCACTATCATGAGAACAGCAAGGGGGAAATCTGCCCCCATGATCCAATCACTTCCCATCAGGCCTCTCCTCCAACATTGGGGATTACAATTCAGTATGAGATTTCGATGGGGACACAAATACAAACCATATCACTGGGTCTCACTATGTTGCTCAGGCTGGTCTCTAACTCCCGGACGTAAGGGATCCTCCTGCTTTATTATCCCAAAGTGTTGGGATTACAGGCGTGAGCCACCACACCTGGCCATAATTTTTTTTTTTTTTTTTTGTAGAAATAGGACCTTGCTCTGTTGTCCAGGCTGGTCTTGAACTCTGAGCCTCAAGCAACCCTCCTGCCTCAGCCTTCCAAAGTGCTAAGATTACAGGCATGAGCCACTGTGCCCAAGAAGGATGAAAGGGGTGTCCCTGAAGAGGGTCAGCTTGGCTCAGAGTGCCAGAACCAAAGCGGACCGAGAGGATGGCTCAGTGCAGAGTACTGGGGCCAGGTGGGTTAAAGGTGGGAGTGCAGGCCAGCATGGGGTTCAGGGTCCACATGGGGTGAGAAGAGTGGTTCTTGCAAAGGAATAACCAAGTGTGGGTTGAAGAGGGGTGGCTTGATGTGGAACGTTAGAGCCTAGGAGGGGCGAGGTGGGTGTCTGTATAGGAAAATGGCATAGCACAGGCTGTTACAGCCAAAGCAGATGTTCCATCTAAGGATACAATAAGAACCCACGGCATCAATTTTGTGGTAGGCTTGATAAGGACATATAACTTAATCATGAGAATACATCAGAGAAAAGCAAATGGAGGGATAGTCTACAAAATGACTGACCCATATTCTTGAAGTGTTAAGGATATGAAAGTAAAGACTGAGGAACTGTTTCAGACTAAAGGCGACTAAGGAAAGATGACAAATAATTGCAACGTGTGGTTCTGAACTGGAATCCTTTGCTATAAATTATACATTATTGAGCAATGGAGAAACTTGACTGGGGTATGAAGATTAGATCGCAATGTATCAATGTTAATTTTCCAATTTTGCTGTTTGTACTGGAGTTAAGTAGGGGAATGTCTCTGTTGAAGAAATACTAAGATATTTGGGGATGATGGGGAAATCAAATTGACATCTTCCTTTCAAGTGGTTCAGGGGAAAAGAAGGTCTTTGGACTTTACTTTCAACTTTTCTGAAAAATTGAGATAGTCTCAAAATGTACATTTTTTTAAGTTTAATAAGAAGGGAGTATCATTAAGAGAACTGTAGTATAGTCACATGAATAAATGTTATGCAGACATTAAAAATGTTTTTGGAAAATATTAATGATGGAATGTGTTTTTTGTTTTTTTAAAAAAGAGGATAAAAATTTATGTATAAAGTATGATTAACTTACGTAGAAATATCTTGCAAAATAGTAAGAGTCCCCATATTGAGTACTTATTATGGGTCAGATACTGGACTAAGCAATTTGTATATTTTATCTCATTTAAACTTCACAACAATCTTACAAGGCAGGCATTATTAGTTTCATTCTACAGATAAGGAATTTGAGGCTCAGAGAGGCTAAGTAGCTTGTCCAGATTCTTAACTAGCCTGTTGTACTGCTAAGAACAAAGACTGGAAAAAAAATGCCCAAAATGTTAATAGCAGTAGTTTCTGGGCAGTGGGACTACAAATGACTTTTAGATTCCTCTTTTGTAGTTTTCAGTATTTTCCAAAGTATCCACAATGGCATGTTGCTTTTGTAATTTGGGAAAAGAGAAAGTTGTTATTTTTAAAGTAAATCATTTGTTGTGGAACAAAGTTGTAAAAATATTCCAATTATTCAAAACCATATTGAGCAACCCAAACTACTAACAGCAATGTTATCTCTTATAGTGATACTAGTGGTTATTTCCATTTAAAATTTTTTCCTTCTATGTAATTAAGTAAGTTGCTATAATTCATTCATTCATTCAATAAATAGTGAGCATCTGCTATGTTTTTTTAATAAGAAGAAAAAAATTTTAAAGAAAAAAATGTGTAAGTCCAGAGTTATAAATTTTATTCAAAAAAGCAGGGAGGAAGGATATTATGCTTAGAAAAAGTCTAGGCACTAAAATGTTACTAGCTGCTATGTGTCAGTGGTGAGTTAGTAGAAATTTTATCTTTTCTTTATACTTTTCCATGCTTCTCCAGTCTTTGGCACTATGTATTACATATATATTCTATTCATAGCTGTGACTCCATTGGCTAGAAGAGTATCTGGCACATCATAGGAACTCAAGAATGTTTGTTGAGTAGATGAATGCTTTTGAGTACAAATAGCCTCAAAACACAATTTTTAAAAACAGCATTGACCTTTATACATTCCTTTATGATAGTTGGCAAACTTTACATTCAACCTATGATCTGCTAGGCTAGAAAAGATATAAGAGAAGGTCTAAGTGTGGTAGGGAGTTCTAGTTACTATTTACTGGATAATGGTGATGGGGAAAGCCATGTTACAGGAAGGCAGGGTAAGCAGAAAGAGGGACATACTATTCAGACAAACACCGCAGTATTGTTTTATTGTACGTATTAAGATTTCTATTCAACCTCTTTCCAGGAGAACTGGAGGTGTCACATCACTATATGATACGTTACTGAGGACAGATCTCATGCTGGAGGAGCTGGGTTTCCTGGTAGTGATATCTGAGGTTCACAGAGAAATAGAAGGGTGGAGTGAAGTTGGGATGACCCAGGCATAAGCTCCTATTTTGCTTATAATTATGAGGCTAATTTCTCTGGTTTTATAAATTAACTTGAATCATAAACCCTAAGAGAGACTAGATATGAAGCCAGTATGGGGATAGAAGTCCCTTAGCTGGTGCATGAATCAAGCCAACTGCCCAGAATCCACATCTGCACTTGGCTATTCAACTCTACTTATTTACAGGGGAGTTTACATGCTATAGTGATACTGCCAAATTTGAAGATTCCCCAAGACCACATGAGGTAGTCCTTACATATATTCAAGGATTACTAGAAAAAATAAACCTTTGAAGTCATCCCTGAATCCTCCCTTTCTCTTACATCCTACCATCTAATACATTGGCAAATACTTTTGCTCTATCTTCAAACTATATCCAGAATCTGACCACTACTTTCCTCTTACCTGACTTGGGTTATTGAAAAGCCTCTTACCTACCCCTTGTTTCACCCCTTCGCCCTCGAGTATGCTTCCCACTTAGCAGCCACAGGATCCTTTTATTTTTTTATTTATTTATTATTATTTTTTTATTTTTTAATCTTTATTATTATTATTATTATTATTATACTTTAGGTTTTATGGTACATGTGCACAATGTGCAGGTAAGTTACATATGTATACATGTGCCATGCTAGTGCGCTGCACCCACCAACTCGTCATCTAGCATTAGGTATATCTCTCAATGCTATCCCTCCCCCCTCCCCCCACCCCACAACAGTCCCCGAAGTGTGATGTTCCCCTTCCTGTGTCCATGTGTTCTCATTGTTCAATTCCCACCTATGAGTGAGAATATGCGGTGTTTGGTTTTTTGTTCTTGCGATAGTTTACTGAGAATGATGATTTCCAATTTCATCCATGTCCCTACAAAGGACATGAACTCATCATTTTTTATGGCTGCATAGTATTCCATGGTGTATATGTGCCACATTTTCTTAATCCAGTCTATCATTGTTGGACATTTGGGTTGGTTCCAAGTCTTTGCTATTGTGAATAATGCGGCAATAAACATACGTGTGCATGTGTCTTTATAGCAGCATGATTTATAGTCCTTTGGGTATATACCCAGTAATGGGATGGCTGGGTCGAATGGAATTTCTAGTTCTAGATCCCTGAGGAATCGCCACACTGACTTCCACAAGGGTTGAACTAGTTTACAATCCCACCAACAGTGTAAAAGTGTTCCTATTTCTCCACATCCTCTCCAGCACCTGTTGTTTCCTGACTTTTTAATGATTGCCATTCTAACTGGTGTGAGATGGTATCTCATTGTGGTTTTGATTTGCATTTCTCTGATGGCCAGTGATGGTGAGCATTTTTTCATGTGTTTTTTGGCTGCATAAATGTCTTCTTTTGAGAAGTGTCTGTTCATGTCCTTCGCCCACTTTTTGATGGGGTTGTTTGTTTTTTTCTTGTAAATTTGTTTGAGTTCATTGTAGATTCTGGATATTAGCCCTTTGTCAGATGAGTAGGTTGCGAAAAATTTCTCCCATTTTGTAGGTTGCCTGTTCACTCTGATGGTAGTTTCTTTTGCTGTGCAGAAGCTCTTGAGTTTAATTAGATCCCATTTGTCAATTTTGGCTTTTGTTGCCATTGCTTTTGGTGTTTTAGACATGAAGTCCTTGCCCATGCCTATGTCCTGAATGGTAATGCCTAGGTTTTCTTCTAGGGTTTTTATGGTTTCAGGTCTAACATTTAAGTCTTTAATCCATCTTGAATTGATTTTTGTATAAGGTGTAAGGAAGGGATCCAGTTTCAGCTTTCTACATATGGCTAGCCAGTTTTCCCAGCACCATTTATTAAATAGGGAATCCTTTCCCCATTTCTTGTTTTTGTCAGGTTTGTCAAAGATCAGATAGTTGTAGATATGTGGCATTATTTCTGACGGCTCTGTTCTGTTCCATTGATCTATATCTCTGTTTTGGTACCAGTACCATGCTGTTTTGGTTACTGTAGCCTTGTAGTATAGTTTGAAACTAACTCATATCATGTCTTTACACAAAAACCTACAATGGCCATAGCCCTTACAATAAAGCTGTACCTTGTGTTCCACAACACTCTGACCTCATTTTCTATAGCCTTCCCCTTGCTCACTTCTGCTCACTGCACTCTAGGCACTTTGACATCCTTGCTGTTCCTCAAATATGCCAGGTACACTTTGCTCTTGCAGTTTCCTTTACAGGAAGTTGCCCCCACCTCCATCCAAATGGCTCTCTCTCTCCCTTGGAATCTCTCTTCAAATATCACCTTATTAGAGAGAACTTTCCTGACCATCTATGTCAAATAGAAACCTCCTACCCAGACACTGTCTCCTTTACCTTGATTTTTTCTTCATAGAAATCATCATCATCGGGGACAGTTCTGTCCACCAAGTGTGTCTGATTTTCTTGAGCACATGATATGATTGCACTACCTCACCTTTTGGAGTTGGGTGTAGTTATGTGACTTGTTTTGGCCAGTGAAATGTTATAGAAGTGCCATGTGTCACTTTCAGGCATAAGCTTTAAGAGGTGGCGTATAATTTATCACTCTATCTTCTCCATCTCCCACAAAGACAAGCCATATCCTCTAGATGGGGGTTCCCTAGGCAAGTTGGGTCCCAGAGGGAAGGTGCTCTCAGAGCAGAGCCCCCAGCTGACCTGCAATGAACATGCAGTGTAAGTGAGAAATAAACTTGGTTGTTTTAAGCCACTGAGATATTGGGTTGTTTATTGCCACAAAATAACCTAGCCTATCCTGACTGACACACTTTCTGACATATTGCCTGTTTGTTGACCATCTCCCCTTACCCACCTCTAGATTGTAATCTCTATGATGGTAAGACTCTGTATGTTCACGGCTATGTCTCCAGTGCCTGGAACAGTGCCTGGCACATGGTAGGCATCCAATAATATTTGTTGGTTAACTGAATAAAATAGGAAGATTTAACAATGGCAGGTGAATCTAATTCTGGGCTTACCTAAAAAACGTTTATTCCACCTGATGTGAATGTGAACAAAATGGTTCCTGATTCAAGATCAGAAGTGTGGCCGCTTATCTCACCAGACACAGTTTGAAAGCATGAATCGCCTATGGGTACATAACACAGCTAGTCATGAAAGCACATAAAGTAGCTAAAGTTACAACACAAATGGAAATCTGGCATACTGCTGAGGGGACTCAGTGACAATCCATAAATAAAAAGCATTAACAATGTTTGTGTCAATGCTGAATGCTGATGCGGTTTCCTTTCCCTGTGTGGACATTAGCATTTGAAATGAACTGAGCTTCAGAGGCCTGGGATTTTATCTGCCGTTATCATAAATTGGTGTATGAGTCCCTCTAAGGACTTTTGCAAAAGCAGTGTGTGCTTTTGTGAGCTGCTTTCTTTTCATGTGCTTCCTCCTGGTATGCCAGAATTTGGATGGGGATAATGCATTTCCTGTATCATGTGGCACAGTACAAGGAAACCCATTGTATCCCTACAGAGGAAGAGTACATCTGTAAGTAGTTTTTAAGAGTGTACTGAAGGATCTTGTTAGGGTGACTTATTCTCCCAGTTCCATTTGGTTGATGAAGTGGATCACGTGACAGATGTGCATAATGAACTGCTTCACTTGCTGCCAGTGGGAAGCTCAACCTATAAAATGCAAAATCTCATGGAATCATTGAGGGCATAGCAAGCTGATCACATTAAGAGAGAAGCCGGCCTCATTTGGAGTTGTCACTTCTTACTGCCGCACACAATGCACCAGTGTTACTAGACTGCATTTACTTCCCTTCACCCAAACCACCCTTACTCCCCGTGCCCCCAAAGTAACTGCCTTTCCAATTTGTTCCTAATTCAAACTGGAAAGGCAGTTATTTCTGCATACATTTCCTAAAGAGCAAACATTATGAAGATGTGCAAGTCATCATCCATTAAATGCACTTGCAAGGAGTCTTTATGTTTTGTCATTAGAAAAAGGAAACATTACATCAGAGAACAGGATTACTGGCTTTTTTATTCTTTCTCATCTCTTTTCCTGTCACCCTCTTCTATATTTCTTTTCTTTCTCTGTTCCATTCGCATATATATATATATATACACACACACACATATATATATACACTTTTTTTTTGCCTTTATACTAATTGGTGATTCTCTAATGACTGCAATCGTAAAGCATATAATTTGTCTCCTGTTTTCTGTGGGTGGTACAGAACAGTGATGTTCAAACCAAAAAACACAAGTTGACCAACCTATTCCAGGAGTGGTCCAACTTGCAACTCACTGTGGATGCTCCTGGGTCACTAAGGAACAGATAATGACTGGAAAAATAAAAAGAAATAATGCAAACCCTAGTCCTAGATATGATAATTCAGGTAATGATGAAAAAGGCTATAAGCCAATTCAATCCACTTCTACCATGGAGCTTCCATATGTACTGGGCACTATGCTAGGCACTGCAGCGGGAGCTGAAAAGGCAGAGCATATGGCCTTTGACATGAAAAGTTAGGGAATAAATGATGGCATATGATGACATACCCACATGCCATAACAACTTCACAGATCATAGGGCTTTAGGTGGTCCCAGAGGAAAGATGTCAGTAAGAACTTAAATTGTCAGTAAAGGTTTTGGGCAGGAGGAGAAACTGAGCTAGACCCTGAGGGAAAGGTTGGTTTTAGATGCTGTCAAAAGAGTAAAATACTCTATTAAAGAGGTCAGTTGTGCATGACATCTTGATTGAATTCAGCTCTTTGGGGCAACTCACTTCATAGCCCCAGTTTCCCAACTAACCACACAGTTCAGCCACATAGGTCACCTAAGGAACATTTTTAAAAATATTCATCAGGTGTTAGTATAAGGCAATTAATCACAACATAAAGTACCAAGACATCACAGCTGAACACCTTAAATTGATCATGAAGACAGCAGAATGATTTTTCTTGTATACCAATGAGTGTCATGGATTAAATGTTGCTAAATTTAAGGAAAATAGAAAATATAATCTGGGAAATTAGAGTTTAATCTTCTAACAGCAACAAGGAAGTTTGTGAGACTTCCTTTGGAGACTTTAAAGTATGTTAGATTTGGCTTTAGTGAGTTTAGAGAATTTTCCTTTGCAGACAGAAAGCTGGCTTTAGAGCACTATAGAAAGTTCAGCGGCACTTCGGCTACCTCCTTCTGACTCTGATGCTGGCCAGCAGCCTCTGGTGAAAAATCCCTGGATCTTTTCTGCAGAGGAATGGCAAGGCCTGGCAGCAACTGTTGGGCTCACACAGACAGGAGTGACTTGTTCTCAGGGTCAGCAGGGGTAGAGGTGAGAGGCAGCTCAAGGCCAAGTATTTGACTTTCTGATCCTTCTAGGAAAGTATAGCATTCTCTAATTTATTCCTAATTGGAATATTTCACTGTGGTTTTCCTGGCCACAAGATGTGCCCTTTTAATCATTTCCTCTCAAAAGACCTTTGTTAGATTTGATCCAGTTTTTTCAATATCAAAATAGCTGCCACCTAAAACTTATTATCAAAAATGTCTCGTATTCCTGTCACATACCTCAATAACATGGCTTCTGAGGTTTTGAGCCTGGGGCTATTAGTCCTTGTGGTTGTGATGGGTGGAAAGAAAAAAATTAAAAGAGTTTATGACAAATAGGAACACTTTTGGATCATCTTATTATATTTTTTTGAGACAGAGTCTCACTCTGTTGCCAGACGGGAGCGCAGTGGCGTGATCTCAGCTCACTGCAACCTCTGCCTCCCAGGTTCAAGTGATTCTCCTGCCTCAGCCTCCCGAGTAGCTGGGACTACAGGCATGTGCCATCACACCCGGCTAATTTTTTTTTTTTTTGAGATGGAGTTTTGCTGTTGTTGCCCAGTCTGGAGTGCATCATCTCGGCTCACCGCAACCTCTGCCTCCCAGGTTCAAGCGATTCTCCTGCCTCAGCCTCCCGAGTAGCTAGGATTACAAGCATATGTCACCACACCCGGCTAATTTTGTATTTTTAGTAGAGACGGGTTTCTCCATGTTGGTCAGGTTGGTCTCGAACTCCTGACCTCAGGTGATCTGCCCACCTCGGCCTCCCAAAGTGCTGGGATTACAGACGTGAGCCACGGCGCCTGACTGGATCATCTTATTTTGAATGCTGTGAATACTTGAATGTGGGTGCACAAGCACATGGTTTGCACGTGCACACACATGTTCTCACATATCACCTATTTTACTGAAAAATATTATGATAGAAAATTTTATTATTTTAGTTTAAGTCCTGGTTTTAGTCCTTCAATGATGAGCACCTAAAAAGCATATGTTTGCAACTAGCTGAAAGTACAGCTAAGTGATCTGCCTGAAATCTAAAATTAGACTGAGTTGATGATTCTACTAGGAGATGTTTTTCCCTCAATGTTTTTATTCCCAAACATTGCTACCTTCACTTCCTCCAGGGGCTGAAGTCAAGGTAGACACTAGTCAAAAGTTAAGAACTCTTGAGGGACTCCCTCTGAAAAATCAGCATGCAAAAGGCAGCTGGTCCAGAAGTCAAAGACTCTTGGCTACAGCAATAGAATGTTAAAATCACAGGATAGTAAGAGAAATCTGGTTTCCAATCATTTAAAATGTCTATTGTTTCAACCTTAGCATTAGGAAAATCCAAAGAAATGAGTTAATAATTTTGCTTTTACAGCCTTTATATAAACAAGAGATTTTTGCTGGTATTCCTAGAAAGATGGTGAAAATTAGGTGCTGAAATTTAGATGCCCTCTGAAAATGACTTGAAATAATTGTATTTGCTAAACTGGGCAGCCCTGATATTGTATGCTATATCAATCAACTTTCATTATTCTTTAATGACTTTTTGCAATTATTTTTTCTAAAACTTTGCAAGCTTGACTTGTGTTCACCTTGCTGTGGAATGCTTTAAAGGGCATTTCGTCTAATAGCAGAGGGAAATGATAAATTATAAATGCCAAATCATATAGTAGTGATTTAGATAGCATCAGGGTAAAGTCGTAAGCAATAAAATAAAAAATTTCCCAATCAACCTCTGCATTAGGAGCAAAAAAGAAATAGCTGTCTGCATAATGAAAGAGAGACACATCAACAGGCTTGTTAATGTGCTAATGTGAAGGCTTTTTAAAAAACTTGAAATCATGAAGCCAAATACTGGAAATTGTTATCAGTTTAAGTAAAGAAGTTTTGTATTTATGAATGAGTATGAATTAATTTTATTCTAAGTGTCCTCTGGAAATACAGAAAGAAAAAAAAACACTTCAGTCTCAATCTCTTAAGCAGTTGGGGGGGGTCAGGATAATGAATGAGATGAGTAAGTCTGCCTGGGTCTAAATTCTGCCTAAGTCCTTCTGAGCCATGTGATCTTAGGCAAGTTACTTAACCTCTTTGGATTCCTGTTTCCTCAGTGTAAAATGGGGAATATTGTGGTTCCTATCTCATACGATTATTGTGAGGATTACAAATAAAGCGCTGAAAATAGAATCTAACAGAGTAAGCACTCAATAAAAATGGATTATATAATATCTTACAGTTTCTCTGCCCCAAACTCTCTGGTGGTTTCTCTTCTTCCTCTGAGTAAACACCTTAGTCCTTATCAGGTCCTTTAGGGCCTCACACAAGCAGCCCTGTTTTCTCTGTCCTGATCTCTGACCACTTTCCCTGTCTCCCTCAGCTCTGGCACTCTGGCCTCCTTTCTGGGTGTTCCTCTGACACACTAGGCAATATGTGCAATAGCCCCTGCATCCAACCACCAGACAATGTTACAGCAGGAAGAAATCAGCCGGTCCAACTTCCTAAAGTTATAAATAGGAAGATGAAAGGCTAAGAGGGATACATGACTTGTCCATGGTCACAAAACTGGGACCAGGACCCTGGTTTTCTTGGTTCCTTAGTTCTTCATTATACCACACTATGTCTCTTGTCTTTGTCCAGAGTATGTGGATTAAGAAAAAAGCCATCTGGTAAAAGTTGTGAAGGCAACACAGGGGCCTGTAAAGACTGCAGGTGGGCCAGGTACAGTGACTCACACCTGTAATCCCAGCACTTTGGGAGGCTGAGGCAGGTGAATCGCTTGAGCTCAGAAGTTCAAGGCCAGCCTGGGCAACATGGCAAAACCCTGTCTCTACAAAAAATACAAAACTTGGTCGGGTATGGTGGCATGCGCCTGTGATCCCAGCTACTTGAGAGGCTTGAGCCTGGGAGGTCGAGGCTGCAGTGAGCTGAGGTCGCACCACTTCACTCCAGCCTGGGCTAGAGTGAGAGACCCTCTCTCTCAAAAAAAGACTGAAGGTTGGGAAAGAATAGCAATGGAAATAAATACCAATCATTTTAACGAGGTTGTTAGTAGCGGATATTAGAAAAAATGTCAAAGGCACAAAAGATTATGATAATGGACTTGGTAGGGCTCACAACTGATTTGGGGGGATGAATTTTAAGTCAAAGCTGAAGTGAGAACAAGTATTCATATGCAATATGAATTGAAGGAATTACGGATGATAACAATAGGTGCTATAATTGAACACTTACTATGCCATAGATACTGTACTGTACTTTCCATGACTTAATCTTCTAACAACCCTACACTAAACTCTTTTTTATTTTTTTTTTTTTTGAGATAGAGTCTCGCTCTGTTGCCCAGGCTGGAGGGCAGTGGCACGATCTCAGCTCACTGCAACCTCTGCCTCCCGGGTTCAGGCAATTCTCTGCCTCAGCCTCCCGAGCAGCTGGGACTACAGGCGCCCGCTACCATGCCCAGCTAAATTTTTGGTATTTTTTTAGTAGAGATGGGGTTTCACCATGTTAGCCAGGATGGTCTCGATCTCCTGACCTCGTGATCCCCCCACCTCAGCTTCCCAAAGATCTGGGATTACAGGCGTGAGCCACCGCGCCCAGCCCCTAAACTCTTATTATCCAATTTTACAGATGAAAATATTGAAGCTCAGACAGGTTCAACCTGGAGTCTAAGCCCAGTTAGACTCCAGAGCCAAAGTTTTAATCACTATGTCACTGGTCCTCAACATTAGAATCTTTATGAGAATGTTCACAAAATATTCATGCTTGGGTCCCACTCGCAGAGATTCTGAATTAATTAGTCTGAAGTGGAATCCAGGGAGGGGATACTTTGTAGAAGCATCCAGGTGATTCCACTGCAACTAGTTTGAGAACCAGTTCCATACACAATAGTCTCCATGCTTAAGTATACTATCTAAGTGGTCAGCTGCTAGTAGGTAGTGAAGCTGGGTTCCAAATTCAAATCTGTATGGGTTCGAAGTCTAGTGCAGTTATCACCATCACCTTGACCACTATTTCCACCATTTCCACTCCAATACCACTTCACATGTGATGAAGATTTACATCTTACACAGCATGCTCAAAGACAGAAAAATAAAGATTCTTCAGCCAGTGAATCTTATGAAAAGTGCTGCTTTCAAGAAATATTTTTGGCCGGGCGTAGTGGCTCATGCCTGTAATCCCAGCACTTTGGGAGGATGAGGTGGGGGGATCACGAGGTCAGGAGATTGAGACCATCCTGGCTGACACGGTGAAACCCCATCTCTACTAAAAATACAAAAAATTAGCCGGGCGTGGTGGCAGGAGCCTGTAGTCCCAGCTACTTGGGAGGCTGAGGCAAGAGAATCGCTTGAACCCGGGGGGTGGAAGTTGCAGTGAGCCGAAGTCGCGCCACCACGCTCCAGCCTGGGCAACGGAGCGAGACTCTGTCTCAATATGGTTTGTACCTATTAAAATACAGAAGAAAAAGAAAAAAAATTTATAACTTCTTAAATAATCTAATGTCTTTTTTTTTTTTTTTTTAAGGGTTTGGCTTCTGAAAAGTATTCCAAGTACAACGGCAAAATATCTACTTTCTCTATGAGTTTATAAATTGAAGTGGTTCTTCAGGACAAACAAAAACCCTTTTCATCTAAAATTTTAATTGAGACCAATTTCAGTGCCCTGGGAATTAGTTCCAAAGTTTGGCTCAAGTTTCCTGGCACTGAGCACAGGGCTCTGGCCTCAGGCCTGCACTGGGTCACCTTACAGCTGCACCTCAGGGCTACTTGCCAAGAAGCTGGTCTCATGGCAACACTTCCCTATGGCTTAACACCAGAACATTGAGCTTGGATACCCAACCTGGCTGAAAGCAATTCACATGACTGCAACTCTATCTAGCAAGCAACTTGCAGGAGTCATCTCGTGTAGCATTGTAACACCCTCTGACATTTCTGGGAGAAAAATAAGACTAATGTTCATTAGTTTGTCTAGGAGTGGAGATGGGTGTTTCTCAAGGTTTAATTTATAGCTAGAGAGTTGTACATTGCTATAACCACCACATAAATGGAGAAACGTGTCACTTAAAGTTTGTAACCAAGTTTTTAGCAGCTTTTTCAAAAATGGGGAAGATTACAGTCCAGCTATCCTGGTTCAGGAATGAGAAAGATCAGGGATGGAAATGTGATTTTCCCACTAACCAGGTGGGAGAGTTTGGGCAGTTAACTTAGTCTTAGTGTGCCTCAGTTTCTTCATATATAAAATACAATTTGGGCTCATTAAATGAATTCTAAATCTCAGTCTTAACATTTTACTATATGTATGTATATATATTTATAGTTTTCCTATTTTGGTATAATCACTTGAAACCCATTCTCTTACTAGAGAAATCTAAATTTCCAAAAATCTCAGGTTGCCATTAAATATAGCACCTAAGAACAAAGAATTATAGAGTTTAGCTGTAAGAGGTACTTAGATAATTTAGTCCAACTTCCTAATTTTATCATCTCTCTTCCTCTTCACTTTCCTTCCTTCCTTTTTTCAACAAATTTTTTTCTGAGTTCTGGTATATGTGAAGCACTGAGTTAAGTGCTAGGGACTGAGTCCTCAGTGTTAAAGAACTTCCAGTACAGTAGAGACAGACAAGTAAGTAGGTGATTAAAATACAATGAAGTAAGTAAGTGAACAGAGGTGAGCATAGGGTGCATCGGAAGACAGAGGCCAGTCTTGGGGTGAGGGGTAGGAGTTAGGAAAGGGTTCCTGGAGAAATGACATCTTAGCTGAGACCAGGGGAGAGGGGGCAGTTTACTAGGCAGAAAAGCAGCATGTGCCTTTGTATATCAGAGAGGGACCCGGGGAGCAGTGAGGAGGATTGCCCAAGGGTATGCACCTGGCCAGTGGCAGAGCTGGCAGTAAAATGGAGCTCAAGGCCGTAACTAGAAAATCACAGGCTCAGTTGAATGTCAATGACACAAATTAAAAGTTCTTGGTTTTGTTTTTTGGTGCAGGTAAAACATCATGGTCCCTGCCTTTGCTGCCACCAACTTAATTCAAATCTGCGGCTCTTGCCTGGGCTCTAGGCTTAGGATTTCCTCTCTGGCTCTAGTGTCTTCAGCAGTAACTCATCAACACAACACAACCACATCACAGGCTTTTCATCTGAGAAGTACCACCACCAATCTACTCTAGAGATGAGGATCTTTCAGTTGCTGAGTGGCAAGGATGAATAAACATCCTGGTTCTGATAGGCTTAGGAGACAAGTCTTTGTTAGTGATGGCTCAGTTATAGAACAGTTATGACATGATGATTGTCTTCACATATCTGAAGGATTGTAGGAGGGATTACTTTATTCTGTGTAGGATGGAGGGGAAGAATGAGAACCAAATGGATATATAGATTACACCATTACAGGTAAATATATTTTCCCTAAATAAGAACTCGAGGGCCAGGTGTGGTGGCTCATACCTATAATCCCATATATACCTATATATACTTCCGAGTATATATACTCGGAAGGCTGAAGTGGGGGGATCACTTGAGCTCAGAAGTTTGAGACCAGCCTGGGCAACATGGTGAAGCCCTGTCTCCACAAAAAATACAAAAATTAACCAGTGTTGTGGCTTGTGCCTGTAGTCCTGGTTACTAGGGAGGCTGAAGTGGGAGGATCGCTTGAGTCCAGGAGTTCGAGGCTGCAGTGAGCCATCATCGCACCACTGCACTCCAGCCTGGGTAACACAGGGAGACCCTGCTTCAATTAAAAAAAAAAAAAAAAAAAAAGAACTTGAAGGTGACTGTGTTGGTAAGCACTGAGTATCCCTACACCAAAAGTATAACAAGTGCAGAATGACCACTTTACTGGGATGTTGCAAAGGCAATTCATGCCTTTAATAAGATTTAGATTGTAGAGGCCCTGATCAAATCCTTCCAGCTCAGAGCTTCTGTGAGTTTATATTTTCACAATTGCCCAGGCTGAGGTCTAATTGTTCTAGTTTTTTATCTATTCCTCACAAAGTATGTACTCTCCAATCTAATTAATTAGCATTTCAAGCACATTATTTTTATATTTATAACAAATATATGCTTATTGTATATTGTAATATTTAAGGAGACAAATTCTTTTTCTCAAAATACATTAACATTCACTGCTAGGTACTGAAACTGCTACACTTACGTGAGAAAATCAGCAGTTTGGTATGTACACATCTGTGTACACCACACCTGCATATTCAGTCTGATACACACATACCACCTTATTTTAGGTATATTTCACCTGTGTATTTATATGCTGTGGATGCTAGCATCTATACACTCACATGCCCAAAGTTAATTTAATACATTCCTTTCCTTTCTTTCAAACTTTGTTTTTTATTGTGTAAACTGTGTGGCTGAAATATCTGTTCCATTTGTCTAAATATACGGAGGGAGTGAAAGGAAAGTATAGTCAGTGAAAACTGAAGATATTACTGGCAGTTCTGGCAGGTGCAATTTGGATTTTGTAAATTCCAAATTATTTTTGGAGAGTAGCGGTAAAAGATGATTTATATTGTTTTGGAAGGCAGGCTACTCTGTTGCCAACATAGTAAAATAAAACATATTATTTGTTTTTACTTGCTTTCCATGCATGGTGCATGTAATGTGTTATCAATCAAATATATTAAGTAATACTTTGTTTTAAATTAGAATTTGAATAATATATTACCTAAAGCCTAAAATATGTATGTTTTAAAACAACATAATAGCTTTTTTGAAAAGAAAAAAAGAATGCAAGCCCATTTTCCAAGTGTACAAAATCAAACAACATTAAAAAGACCAGTCTAAAATGAGCTAGCTCTTCCCTAAGTGCCATGGAGCATAAATTCCTTTATCATATTGTGCAAAGGAATGATCCTGCACTACCTCCTATATTCTACCTTACAGAATAGCTTATGCTCAACTCTGCTTTTTTAAAGAAAGGGATTCCATAGCTGCTGGTTATAACCGTTTATTGTGCACTGAGAGAAATGTTGGGAGTGGCTTGGCCAGTCCCTAAGCACTTTGTGGAAAGTTAAAGAACCGCCTCTGGGACAGTGATTTACTACCCTATGTGCATAGGATGAATAAGTCATTTCTCTCAACGCAGTCCTGTGGAGGGCTTCTCCTCAAAGACTCATAATCATCGGTCCTCTGCGTGTTCTATTGTACTGATAGGGTAGAGCGCATCACCAAAATCAACAGGCAGGACTTGTGGAGGCAGCAGCAAGCCGCCGTATATTAGCTGATAAATGCTTTTTTCTTTCCAGTTTTTTTTAAATAAGATACAAATGTTTTCACTAATGATCTTTTTACCATACAGAATGCTAAAAGTAAGAGGACACCAGGCAAAATCCCCTGAAATCACTGCAGGGACACTGCCAGACCCCAGGTGGGGCACTGAACAGAAGAGGGCAGCGGGCCATTTTGAAAGGAAGAAAAGGGCAACTGGGAGCGGAGGATGTGGACAGAGTCTGCGGAGCGTAGGAGCAGATGACGCAGAAGATGCTACAGCTGCCTACCGCAGCTGCTCTCATAGTCACCTCTACTTCAGAGTAGGGGCAAAAGTGTTTAGAGATGAAAGGCAAGAGGGAGTAAGAAAAATGTACCTTCCATTTCTAACCAACTGCAATATAATCTTCACAAAGCTCATTCTGTTCTTATGAAGTGGTTATTTTCAGGATTCAAATATAGGCAAAATACGAACCGGCAAACCCTATGTGTTTCTTAGCTGCAAGCACAATTGGATACACCCAAATTACTGACAGCACATTGTAATTTCTAAGGCAACTTCTAAAGACAAACTTGTAGTTGGAACCTTGAACATTAGAAATGGTAGCAATTTAGTAATGTGATAGTTTATGGCCTTGTCCAACTGTTTGTGAACTCAAAAAGTGCTTTGTCACATGTAACCTTAATGTTTATATGCTTTAGGCCATATAATGACTTTAAGTCATTATTTATTGTTTTAGACTCAGTACACGTAAGGGTAGTTGATCTACCCACTCTGAGATGATTTCCTGGAACTCTGAACCCTACTGAACTCTGTACTATCCTAAGGATTGGCTGTGATTGACTTAAAATCCTACCCTGAGGAAATAAATACATGAGTGGGGAGGGAGAGGGGGGAGGGTTGGGGCAGGCCAACTTCATTGACATCCCCATGTTTTCTTGAGGATCCACAGGGATCCTAAAGAGTAGTTTTCAACTCCTTGGTAGTAGAGGGCATTTACGATTAGACAAAGATGTTCTTCAAAAATGTCAGGAACTGAGAGAAGTCACAAAAGGAAAAAAAGAAAGTTAACAATAACTGCATAGTTATTGGGCTATTTTATAGATTAAAAAATAAAACAGGCTCATACACATTTGGTAATTTGCCTGAAGTCACACAGACTTCAGATTAAGGTCTGTGAGACTCCAAAGCTGCTTTCTATTATCACAAAATAGCACGGGGATCTGAGAATTCTATAGGGTTCCTTCCTTTTAAGATTTATAAAATGCAGAGATCGCACATATCACTGGTTCAAAAAAGTTTAAGCCATTTCTTTCTTTCTTTTTTTTTTTTTTTCTTTCTGAGACGGATTCTTGCTCTGTCGCCCAGGCTGGAGGGCAGTGCCACGATCTCAGCTCACTGCAATCTCCATCTCCTGGGTTCAGGCAATTCTCATGCCTCAGCCTCCCGAGTAGCTGGGGCTACAGGTGTGTACCACCACACCCAGCTAATTTTTGTATTTTTTAGTAGAGATGGGGTTTTACCACATTGATAAGGCTGGTCTCGAACTCTCAGCCTCAAGTGATCTGTCCGCCTTGGCCTCCCAAAGTGCTGGGATTACAGGCATGAGCCACCGCGCCCAGCCAAGTTTAAGCCATTTCTTAGGCTATATGCCTTCACAGGGCAGTGGCACTCTTCTGGCAACTCTAGTCAGCCACTTAGAATCACTTTAAGCTTCTTCCAAGGCCTCTGGCCAGGGGTGAGTGAAGGCATAGGACTGCTTGATCTCCTAGCCTAATTAGGCATGACACAACTTTGAGCAGAGAATCAGGAAGGGCCAGTGGTCCATAGAGTACGTTGTGATCCGAGCAGACTTAAGGATAACAAACATACTACTTAATCCAAAATGCTAAGTTTTGTTGAGATGTATTCTTACAAGCATGTTTAGAGAATTGAGATAATTTCACTGAGCAATTCAACTAATAGAATAATAATGCCAGACTTCAGCATGCAGCCATATTAATAATCTGATCCCACTCTATCTACTTATAAAGTATATCCCATTATTCCCCCAAACCTATCTTTTCCAGAGGTGAGGTCTCCTCATTGCTTCCACATACTTCCCTTGTTCCTGCCTTCACGCCCAGCTGATGTTGAATCCTGTCTAAGATGCCTCTTCTTTCCACCACAAACCCTATCCCACCTTTCAAGGTCCATCTCAAAACCCACCTTTTCTACATCATTTGTCTTGATAACTTCAGTCATAGTGGCCTCCAAAATCCTGACCAGCCATAACAATGTCTCCACTCAATATTTTCATATTTGATTATTTTCAACTTAGAACTTGAATGTGAGCTCTGTTAATTCTCATTATCTCATCTTTGTAAATCCCCCCAGTCACCAGGTTTCACGCATCTTGAAGGCAGAGGCTTTGTTGACACTAAAGTGATTGGCAAAAAGGGAGCACCATAGCAGTGTTTCCTACCCCGAAATCTGTTTCTTTACTTTGGTTTTAGACCAGATAGAAGGTAAGGTTTTAAACCAGATAGAAGGTAAGGAATGCTGTCCTTTGACACTCAATTAAATTGGCTCGAATCCTGTTTCTTTGTGTAGAGGGGGCTCTATATTCCTTCCTCACTGTTTGGGGGTTCAGGGAGGGAATATGGATGGTTTACAATTTCTTTTCTAGTCACCGTTAGGTCCACGCTCTGCTTCTGTATGCTTAGTTCAGAGACTGGAAGGGGCATATTGCTGTCCCTGAGCCCCGTATCTCCCAGATGTGAAACTCAGCTCTTTTTTCTGCATCAGCAAAACAGGCTGAAGCTGGAGTGATATCGACTTTGATAAAAAGCCAAGAAGTAAGGCATGTGTGTACTAGGTCTTCAAATATTAAAACTTTATTGTGGGTACTATTTGCTTTTGAAATTTTAGAAGAATATTTTGTATTAATTAACCCTTTATTATATAGAGTAGCATACCAGAAATTTACTTGGAATTTTCTTTCCTATTTTTTAAATGACTCTGACTTATTATTTGTGCTATAGTATTACATTGGTGCAAAAGTAATTGTGGTTTTTGCCATGATTTTCAATGGCAAAGAAGAATGAATGAAGCTGCTTCTTTATTTCTCACATATGACAACCTAGTAACTGCTAATTAAACATATACAGAATTTTCAAGTTAATCATAATTTTACCTCAAATAGATATTACTGTGTCTTCTGTTTCTTTGCTCCAAACTGGATATTTCTTGTTTTTGTGATGGGCAGTATATATACTGCATAAAAGTTCAGATTCTGGAGTCAGACTGTAGAGCTTCAAATCCTATTTCACTTACTAGTAATGTGACCCTGGACAGACTACCTAGCCTCCCAGTAACAAATGAGGATAAGGATACTACCTATCCTCATATAGGTTAAATATACATGTATAGAGTGTTTTGAACAGTGTCTCACACATAGTAAACAGACAATGAAGGTTAGGTGCTCTTATTTTCACATTCTTTATGCTATATATGCATTGTTATGGGCTGAATATGTCCTCCCCAAATTCCCAAGTTGAAGCCCTAACCTGCAGTACTTCAGAACATGACTGTATTTAGAGACAGGGCCTTTAAAGAGGTAATTAAGATAAAATGGAATTGTTACGGTGAGCTGTAATCCAATAGGACTGGTGTCTACATAGAAGAGGAGATGAGGACACAGATAACATGCACAGAAGGACAACCATATGAAGGCACAGCAAGAAGACAGCTGTCTTAGCCTGCTCAGGCTGCTATAACAAAATACCATAAACTGGATATCTTAAAAAAAACACACAATTATTTCTCATAGTTTGGAGGCCAGAAAGTCCAAGACCATGGTGCTGGCAGATTCAGTGTCTGCTAAGGACCCATTTCCTCATAGGCAGTGCCTTCTTGCCCTGTCTTCACATAGTGGAAAGCGTGAGGGGTCGCTTTGGGCCTATCTTATAAGGCAACAAATCTCACTCGTGAGGGCTTTGACTTCATGACATAATCACTCCCAAAGTCCCCATTTCCTTATGTCATCACCTTGAGGTTAGGATTTCAACATATGCATTTGTGGGGACATAAATACTCAGACCATAGCAGCAGTCATCTGCAAGTCAAGAAGAGAGACCTCAGAAAAAAGCAAACCTGTCAACACCTTTAGCTTGGACTTCTTGCCTCCAGAATTACGAGAAAATAATTTTCTGCAGCTTAAGCCACCCAGTCTGTGGTACTTTGTTATGGCAGCTCTAGCAAATACATGCATCAAAATTAAATATGGACAGAAAAAAATAAATATGATGAGAAACTAGTGGTTTGTCGTTACATTTTCTCTTTTTTTTTTTTTTTTGAGATGGAGTCTTGCTTTGTCGCCCAGGCTGGAGTGCAGTGGTGCAGTCTCGGCTCACTGCAACTCCCCCTCCCGGGTTTACACCATTCTCCTGCCTCAGCCTCCCAAGTAGCTGGGACTACAGGCGCCTGCCACCACGCCCGGCTGATTTTTTTTGTATTTTTAGTAGAGACGGGGTTTCACCATGTTAGCCAGGATGGTCTCGCTCTCCTGACCCTGTGATCTACGCGCCTTGGCCTCCCAAAGTGCTGGAATTACAGGTGTGAGCCACCGTGCCCGGCTGTCATTACATTTTCTAACAGCATTAAACTGGTAGGATATCTCTAAGAGATTTTAAATTTTGTGAAGCTAAAATCACAGTAGCTAAGAGCACTGTGCTGTACAGTAGTTTGGCTCTACTACTTCCTAGTTATGTAACTTCAGGCAAGTCAAGCCTGAAGACATATACGAAGGCTGTATAAGCTCCAGTGCTTCGTATGTGTGTTAGGACTAAATGAGATGTGGAGCACAATGTCTGGCACATAATAAGCATTCAGTTAATAACATTCCATCTGTCTGTCTAGCTATCTATCTAAATGTCTTCTGAGAAGGGTAGGGGCAGTGGAGTAACATTTTCTTAGCACCTAACATTTTCTTCTTTCTTTTTTAAACCAGATAAAGAAACTGAGGCCCATAGAAACGAAGCAATTTTGCCAAGGTTATACAGAGACTATGGTGGAGCTGGATTCACAGGTGGGTTTGCCTGACTCCAAGACTCATTCTCTTTCCACTATACCACATTACCTTTCTCATTAATTTCCTAAAACCAATGGGTTCTAGTATGCTGTTCACAGCACACTCACGCAATACCTGCTTCCTAGTACACACATCTATTTTATAGGCGAGGGATGACAGAGGCCAGGGCATTAGAAAATTAAATATCATTAAAAAAATTTTTTTTTTAAAGACAGAGTCTCGCTCTGTCGCCCAGGCTGGAGGGCAGTGGCACGATCTCAGCTCACTGCAAGCTCCGCCTCCCGGATTCACGCCATTCTCCTGCCCCAGCCTCCCTAGTAGCTAGGACTACAGGCGCCCGCCACCGTGCCCGGCTAATTTTTTGTATTTTTAGTAGAGACGGGGTTTCGCTGTGGTCTCAATCTCCTGACCTCGTGATCCGCCCGCCTCGGCCTCCCAAAGTGCTGGGATTACAGGCGTGAGCCACCGTGCCCGGCTAAATATCATTTTAAAAGAGTCTTGCAATATATGAAAGAAAAACAAAAAGAAAAAAAAATAAAGCTCAAACATTACACAGAGGAAATTCTTGCTTTGGTAATTCTACAGAAATTGTGACAATTATGGTTTAATGACCTCGTAAGAATGTGGCATAAGTGATTTATATTCACACTGTGGTGTCCTGATTTGAACTAACAGACTACAGTTTCTAAAGAATAACTTGTGCAGCTATTGGACCAACCTCAAAGTCTAATGTTAGCACAAAACTTGCTCCAGAAGTACTTAACCCCAGTTAAAGAAGCAAAGTGTGTTCTTAATTGCTAAATAATAGCTCTCTATTTCATTTTGTAACTTTTCCACACCCCAAATCGGCAATCACAGAACAGCTACCTATGGAGTTATTTTAAGATATCCGAACAAGGCATTTTTCCAACTAGTTTCTTTAACAAAACAAACAAATAAACAAAACATGACGGTAATCATTTCTTGAATCATCTGATTTTTATTAAATTACCTCCCAGAAAATGTTTAATTCCTTCATGTGAGCTGTTAACTCACATATTTATTTTATTTTTGTTAAAAACAGAGGGGCTTAAAGAGGATGACACCATATGCAATACCAGTTTCTAAATGTCTCAATGAGGATGACCACATACACATTTCTACCACTTCAATTATCCCTAAGAAAGTATTTTCTAAGTAGAGCTAAGCTGGTTGGTGTGAACTACTTTGCTCCAGAAAGTATACTGACAGGAGCATAGTGTGCAATTATATTTAGGTATTTGGGCTTGAAATGTGAAACACCCTATGTTCAAAAACTCTTTAATCCATTGGAAATATTTCAAATGCCTACTGTAAATCACAATGCAGTTCACTAGACAGTTCCCTAGATTGTTATTGGCAACAGCATGAAAGAACAAAAGATTGAAAATTGTTTTTTAAAATATTTGCATCTAAAAGAACATAGATAGAGCATAGTTCGAGGTAAATAAACAAGTAGGAAGGTTTTTCTTCCTCCTCTTGCCCAAGTTCAGAGGCAGTAACACTCTGGAAAGGCTACCAAGTTATGACAAAGGGTCTGAAAATCCACGTATTCTCCAATAACAGATTGAGGGTTGCATAAAAAAAGGACCCATATCTTCTAAGAGGTTGGAAACCACTGCCCTATCCCCTTCTTTGTTCCTTCTGCCTCTTCAGGAATGGAGGAATAGGAAAAGGAGAGAGAGCAGCTCGAAGCAGAGATGGGGAGGAGGTGGGGACACAAAGCACTGTCTGATACCGTTCTCATCAACCAGATGTAGGAGGGAGCAAAGCTGGGATACTATCCCTGTTCTATTCTAACTCAAGCACTGAGTTACGATGCCCTCAAAGAAACAATGAAACCACTATATGGAAAATGACTATATTTCACCTGAATTTCTGTGATTTGAGATCTCTCAAAATGAGAGGGAGAGTTGGCAGCGTTTCTCAATAAAGCAGGCTGTTAAATTACATTATTTCCTAAGCCAAGACAATATCAAATGGAAAAAGAATCAGTAGAATTTCCAATCAAGGTGGCACAGTAAATTCATGTTTCAGCTTATCTTATATGCTCCAAACACATGGTAATGAGAGATAAAATAGAAAAAAAGAAAACTAAAAGGCCATTGTTGGGTTCAAAAAACAAAACTAACATCTTTGTGGACCAGAAACACAATAGAAATGCAAAGCAGTAAGCGGGGCTAGAGCTGTAGTTGATCAGGGTCTGGGTCTTGAGGCAGCTAGTGGCAACTGGAAACTCAGCTCTTGTGGAATACGCAGATTAAAATGCTCTGCTCAAGATGAAGACCAATGCCAGCCATGTTACTGGAAACCAGAAACTGGGGCATGACTGAGGTGATCAGCCTTCCTGGTTTTCCTAGGACTCTTCCTGTTTTAGCACTGATCATCCCAAATCCCAAGAAACCCTTTAGTTCCAGGCAAACAGTGGTTTGTCACCCGGTTTTCCCCAGTCTCATGAAAGGAGGCTAAATAAAACTGCTGCTGATTCTGCCTGGGGCTGTGCATTTATGGGAAGCTTTGGACCCAAGAGGGCAAAATGACAAAAGAGAAACATCACTACAGCAACTGAGCTGAGCTAACAGCTGGTTCAGTTACTGAATTGGCCATATTCCCGATATCAGTAAGGAGTAGGAGCCCTCTAAAGCCATTTTAAGAACTGGTTCTGGACTGGGATATGGAATGAGGAAAAGGGCAGATAGAAATATTCATCAAACTTGGACACAGGCCAAGAAAGGGTGACAACAAAAATGTCTCCCACTCAAAGTGATTATGCTAATCAAAATCCTAAAACTTATAAAGAAGTAAATGCTAAAAAGACAGAATCAGGCCGGGCACGGTGGCTCACGCCTGTAATCCCAGCACTTTGCGAGGCCAAGGCAGGCGGATCATGAGGCCAGGAGATTGAGACCATCCTGGACATCACGGTGAAACACCATCTCTACTAAAAATACAAAAATTAGCTGGGCGTGGTGGCGCATGCCTGTAGTCCCAGCTACTAGGGAGGCTGAGGCAGGAGGGTCGCTTGAACCTAGGAGGCAGAGGTTTCAGTGAGCCGAGATCTCGCCACTGCACTCCAGCCTGGCGACAGCGAGACTCTGTTTAAAAAACAAACAAACAAACAAAAGAATCAATGATGGAGTAACTAATATGGGACTAGCATCTGCTATAAAAAATAGTAAAAGTAGACAAAATATATAAAGTAACCACTTTGAAAATCTGAACAACAGGTAGTACAGGAGGACTGTGATCCCTTGGGAAAGAAAAATGAACTGAGTTCCAGCCTTCTGCCTGGAGGCACTCTATTGACTGATATACAAAGAAGGAGAACCTAAGCAGAGTACAGTGGTTTTGTTGGGCTTAAGAGAGAGACAGGAACTTAGGGCAACCACAATTTGAGAAAGAGAGCACCACAAGAGAAGAGAAAGCTGTCAAGAGACAGAGCTCCAGAAATCTGCATAAAAAATCATCTTGAGTCTACGTGAATACTAAGATGTACATCCATAAAATGGGACTACGTAAGGCCAGGCAGAGAACAACTACTAGAAGAACAACTCTCAGAGGAAGACCTACTGGGGCACTGAGACCTCAGCAACACTTCACAGGGCTGACAAGCATTTGAGTTACAACCAGTGGAAATGCCTCTTGAACATGTGGGTGCTAAGCAACAATCCTCCAAGGCATTTCTGTGTGTCTTGTGACAAATTTTGACCTAGACTATCTTTCGAAGGATGTTTGTCTAGCCAACAGCCTTTGGAAGGCATAGTGTCACCCTCCAGCACAGAGGACAGATTTGTTTCCTGACCAGAAAAATAAAGTGAATGGCTTCTTCCAGGACAAAGTGTGGCAGATTTACTAGCGGTTACCTTATAAGATTAGAGGTTTCCTAAGCTTGGGGCTCCTCAGATGTGACACAGACCAACTGTATGTGTAGCATTTACCTGGACCTACTCACATTGTCCCCATTGTCTTGGTTTGGAGAACAAGGAAAACCAAGAGAACATAAAGCCCATGCTATTTGCTGTACTGTGAATAATAAGGTTGTCTGTTTCTGACCTAGGAGTCTCATGTCTTCTGCCAGCATCTGTGAAACTGTGGCAAGCTCATTTACTGGCTTCAAAGTAGGGTAAAATCTCAGACCCTGAATAGTCTCTGACTTGACAGAGGAGTATTTAATAACAAAAGTATGGCTAAAGTAGCCCTAAAGAATTCTTTAGAACAGCAATTGGTGGCTCCAGCCCACAGGCCAAATCCAACCCACAGCCTGGTTTTGTATGGTTCACAAGCAAAAGATGTTTTTTACATTTTTAAGGTGTTGTACAAACAAATAAGCAAAAGAAACTGTAGAAGCTAAAATACTATCTGGCTCGTTAAATAAAAACTTTGTCGTCTTCTGCTTTAGAACCATCTTAAGAAAGCATAAAACAAGCTTGAAAGGATCAAGTTGACCTTCAACTATATGCTGGAACTGAATGTTCTTGGAAACAAGATAAAATACAGACACACAACTACATGGTAATCACAATGTCCAACACCAATAAAAAATTATTAGACATAAAAAGTAGCAAGGAAACATACCCCATAACTAGGATAAAATTAGTCAGTAAAAACAGACTCAGAATTGACAAAGATGATGGAATAGGAAAAGCCTTAAAATAGCTAGTATAAATATGTTCAAGATATAATGGAAAACATGAAAAGACAATGGTCTTTCTTGATGAATGTTTCATGTGCATTGGGAAAAAAATGTGTATCTGGCAGTTGTCAGAGTGTCAGTTGCCATTGAGCAAGTTTCAAAAAATTTAAAAGAATTGGCATTATAAAAACATGGGTTCTGAGTATAAAATAAAACTAAATTAGAAATCAATAGAAAATAGATCTGCAAAATTCCCAAATATTTGGAAATTAAGCAACTTAAAATAACTAAAGAAATTGCAGGGAAAATTATAGAAAAATATTTTGAATTGAATGATAATGAAAAGACAACATATCAAAATGTGTGTAATGCAGTTAAAACAGCACTTAGAGGGAAATTTATAGCAGATCATCTCTAAATAGAGACCATAAGAAGAATAACTATAAATATCTGAATGTCTGCATTGAACTAAAGTAATTTTTAACAGCAACCTATTGAAAGTATAAAAGTTCAAAAAGTATTAAAATACATACTTTTCTCACGGTATACTTCTTTTAAAGTACAGTTGACCCTTGAACAATGGGGGGGGGGGGTCCCCACACCATGCAGCTGAAAATCTGCATATAACTTTTGACTCTCCTGAAACTTAACTACTAATAGTCTACCATTGACCTGAAGCCTTACCCATAACATAAACAGTCCATTAACACATATTTTGTATTTTGCAAAAAGTGTAAAGTTTTCATGCCCACTGGCATAGCTGCAGCAATGGCTTCCCAAGTTCCCTTTTCTTTAAGAGACAGGATCTTGCTCTGTTGCCCAGGCTGGAATGCAGTGGTGCAATCACAGTTCACTGCAGCACAGCCTCCTGAACTACAAGTACTACAAGCACACCTCCATGCTTGGCTTTTTTTTTTTTTTAAACATGAGACTTATTTTATTTTATTTTCCATAGAGACAGGAGTCTTGCTATGTTGCTCAGGCTGGTCTTGAACTCCTGGACTCAAGTGATCCTCCCACCTCAGCCTTCCAAAGCATGGGATTACAGTCATGAGCCACTGTGTCTTTTTACAGTGGTCTTTAGGCTGAATTCATTCATCTAGAAATGGCAGGCAATTGCAGCTGCAGACCTCAATCTATGGTGCATATCAAGGAATTCAGCCTTTTCTGGTAATGTCATGACTTCTCTCTGCTTATTGGGAGCACTTCTAGCATCACTAGTGGCACTTCATATGGGCCCCATGGTCCCATACATCCAAGGTTTATAGCATTGAACTAAACACGATAAAAAAAAAATACTCGAGAACCCCTAGAGATCACTTTTTACTGGGATATGCAATTTACTGGAGGCGAACTGTTCACTCAGAGATGATTGATTAGCATCACATAGAATTTTAAATGGATACTCCCAACACTTAAGCTCACTGCAACAGCAACAGGAGGTTGCTACAAAACTATTACACTAGTACAGTTAATTTTACGCAGTTATGACTTAATACTGTTTGTTTCCATTTCTTTCCGCTAGGAATCTTCCATAGTATGGTCTGTGTGTAAGGTTTGATAAATTTTAAATTTTATAGTGGACTTGTATATATTTTATGTTAGTAAATTACAAAATAGACTAATATGTACATATATTTTATGCATTCATACCACACCTTTTTCTTAATTTCTTCAGTATTTCTAGGTTACACATTTACCTGCAAGTTTTTTCAAATTGTCAAAAATCTCCAAAGAAATTTCCAAAGTATTTATTGAAAAAAAAAATCTGTGGGCTGGGCATCATGGTGCATGTGTGTAAATCCCAGCACTTGGGGAGGACAAGGCAGGAGGATCGCTTGAGGCCGAGAGTTTGAGACCAGTTTGGGCAACATAGCAAACCACTATCTCTACAAAAAAAAAAAAAAGAAAAAATTAGCTGGGCATGGTGGTGTGAACCTGTAGTCCCAGCTACTCAGGAGGCTGAGGCAGGAGGATCCCTTGAGCCCAGGAGATCAAGGCTGCAGTGAGCCATGATGGCACCACTGTACTCCAGCCTGGGTAACAGAGGGAGACCTTCTCTCTTAAAAAAAAAAAAAATTTGCATGTAAGTGGACCCATATAGTTAAACGTGTTGTTCAAGGGTCAACTGCATATAAGAGGGAGAGTCCCACAATTTCTAGAAAGAGGAATGCCTATAGTGACTCAACTGAAGCTAAAACTGTATTTAAATTATGTTTATAAAGCAGAATTGAGTCCAGTGTGGTGGCTCATGCCTGTAATCCCAGCAGTTTGGAAGGCTGAGGTGGGCGGATCACTTGAGGCTAGGAGTTCGAGACCAACCTGGACAACATGGGAAAAACCTGTCTCTACCAAAAGTACAAAAATTAGCTGGGAGTGATGGTGCGCGCCTATAGTCCCAGCCACTATATGGGGCTGAGGCAGGAGAACCATTTGAACCTGGGAGGTGGAGGTTGCAGTGAGCCGAGATCACACCACTGCACTCCAGCCTGGGCAACAGAGTGAGACCCTATCTTCAAAATAAAACAAACAAACAAACAAAAACAGAATTGGTGAAACAGATTTAAAAAAATTCAGCCTGCATGACTGATACTCCTAGGTCATTTTCCAGTTATACTCCATATTATAGATTCATTCTTTCAACAAATATTGGTAAGTACCTACTATGTTCTAGGAATACACCAGTAATATGGGAGGGGAGTAAAAAGGAAAAAAAATCCCAACCACTCAAGCACCTTACCTGGGGTAGGGTTGAGGGGGGTGACAGACTATAAACAACAATTAACAAGTAAAAATACATGGTATTTCACAACATGGAGATAAGTGTAACTGAGAAAAATAGAGTAGGGAAGGTGGGGGCAGTTATACTTCTAAAGAGTGTGCAGGAAAGGCCTCATTGATGATATGAAAGATGAAAGGTCAAAAAAGGGAAAGGGAACAAGCTAGATGAAAATCTAGCGCAAGTAGTGGGGGTTCTAGGAAACTAGAAAATCTGGGGCTAGGTGGAAGTTCTAGCCAGGTTGTTTTAGGAGAAATAAAATCAGTGTGGCTGGCGCAGAAAGAGCTGAGGGAGAGGAGTAAGATATTAGGTTAGAGAAGTAAGAAGAGGTAGAGGGCAGGGAAGACCAAGTAGGGTTGGATTTTTTTTTTTTTTCTTTAGAGATTTTAACTTTTACACTTAGTGAATGAGAAGCCTCTGGAGGGTTCTGAGCAAGAGTGGATTTCAATGGAATCATTCTGGCTATTGCGATGAAAATAAAGTGAAAGGGAGCACGGGCTAAAAGGAGACCAGGTAGGAGACTACTGCAAGAATCCAGGAGTGGGCTGATTGTTGCTTCCACCAAGCTGGTTGTGGGAATGACCCAATAGAGAGGGTGGGAGTGATGCTGCAGGGGAGAGGAGAAAGTTGCTGAATCACTCTTTGAGTAGGGGAAGGAATGGGATCTAGTGCACAAGTTGCAAGGATACAGCTCGGAACATTTCATTCATAAGAACAGATGGAAGACAGAGAATACAAGGCACAGTTACAAGTAGGTGACTCTATATGGTGGTGTGGGGAGGTGGTCTGTGGAAGTCCTCTGATTACTTCTATTTCTCAGTGAAATAGTAAGTAACACTGCAAAGGAAGATAGGAGAAAAAGTACTTGTGGCTTGAGGATGAGAAGGTTTGAAGCGGTGGATGAGGAGAGCAGGAGAATAAGTAGATTAGGTTTGATATAGTTGGTATTTTTAACCAAGGCACTTTTGAAACAATTTTCTAACATTTTGTTCCTAAATTTAGGTACACAAAGAAAGCATCATTTTGATGCAAGTAATTATCAATCTGTATCCATCTTTATTATGCATATGCTACTCTAGAGAGATAGCAAATCCTGCCCTCTAGTAAAGATAGATGTGTCTCAGAAATGTGTAGCTAAATGTGAATGGAATATTGGCAGGTTTGTAGCTTTCTTGCACATTTGCAGAGCTGCAAACAAGTTCTGTTTTGAATTCCTTCCTCATTACAAGACTACCTTCACAAGAGAATCAGTGCATTATAAATTTAAATGCACTTAGGTCTATTTCCCATTTACCCTAAGATTACAGCTGAAGAGAAAACTTTACGGAGTAAATTAATGTCATAGAGGAAAAAATGCTTATTGTTAGAGGCTGGAATATTAGAAATGTTTTCAAAAATCCCATGAAGCATTCTAATTAACACCTCATATAGAAAGCTTAGAAAAGATTTTTTTTCATAGCCTGCAGGTATCATCTAATAAAATCATCTCAAATAAATAAGGGTATAAGTTATGTCATAAATGTGCTATACATGAAAATTATAAATCTATAAAACCTCTGATGAAGTGACAGGGAGACTAATTATCATTTTATGTGTTTTCTATTGATGTAACTCAGGAAAACAGAAAAACAATCTTGGTGTTTTACGGGACATGAATAATGTGTTGATTTTCCTAAATTGTCTTATTCTCCTAAAATTTTGTATTTGAGAAACAGGAATTTGAGAAACAAAATTACATTGGACTCCTTAGGGTTGTGTGTGTGTGTGTGTGTATTTTCCCCCCCTAGAAAAAGACTTGTATATATTTTTCCAGAATCCAAACCTTTTGCAAATATCTCATCACACCAAATCCCCTTGTTATGGAATCTTTAGGCAGGTGTTCAAACGCAGGAATCTCCTGCACCTCCCAACATGCTAATTCAAAGGACAGGTATCTTTACAACTGACACATTTTTAACAATAAAGTAATGATTTTTTTCTGTGTGTGTGTGTGTTATGGTAGATTATTATTTAAGAAAATTAGGCCACTTCCCATAAGTAACTACTGTTCATGTATGGGAACGAGATGTCAAAAAATAATCCTTGGGAATATTCAAAACCAACAAAAGACTCAATATTTTTTTTTTTTTTTGGTATGAATGAAGCAAAATTAAACAAACTAAGTCACTGGTTCCTAGAAAACATTTAAAGGTTTAAAAATGCTGTTCTGATTCCTCTTAAGAACGGAGGAAAATGTTATAATTCTTAGGTAGAACCGTTTATTCTGCTTAGTTCAAGTTTTGGTTTTGAATGGCTGTAGGCAGTTTTCACTCTTGGACAAAGTCCATGATGCCATTCTCAGGTAGCTTTGACTGTTTTCAAATCTAGATAACTTTTTAATTATTGGCTGAGAGTGAACAATACAAATGTTCAAATTAGGGCCATTCCATGATCACGAGGGCCAGGAGTCTGTACATGTAATGAGTGAGGCTTGTGCTCTGAAGTAATTTCCTTACAAGTTAAGAATACATGCCAGGCCGGGCACAGTGGCTCATGCCTATAATCCCAGGACTCTGGGAGGCTAAGGCAGGCAGATCACTTGAGGCCAGGAGTTCGAGACCAACCTGGCCAACATGGCAAAAACCTGTCTCTACTAAAAATACAAAAATTAGCCAGGTGTGGTGGTGTGCCTGTAATCCCAGCTACTTGGGAAGCTGAGGCAGGAGGAAGCTGAGGCAGGAGAATCACTTGAACCCTGGAGGTGGATTGCAGAGAGCTGAGATGGCACCATTGTACTCCAGCCTGGGCAACAGCAAGACTGTCTCAGAAAAAAAAAAAAAGGAAAAGAAAAAAAGAATACATACCAAAGAAACCTGGATCCCTTTACTAATATATTATAAATGAATGAAATATTATGAGGGGGACCCAGATTTTAACTAAAAAAATAAATAAATAAAAGGGCTATTCATATTTTCAGCCCATTCTACCTCAAAGTAATAAGAATTTTCATAATCACATTCTTTATTATTTATCCCAAATTTGTCTTTTCAATCTTTCACAGAAGGGAAATGTAACTCAAGAACAAATTTCTGTCATTAAAGCCTCTGGTGTAAGATATTCCTGATGAATAAGTCTTTTAAAATAATAGCTAAAATAAGCGTTTTGTTTTATTCATGCTTTTAATTATCTCAGCAATTCTTGTTCCTCATTTGCACATATAATTGAGGGTTGACTATGTTACTGCTATACTCCAAATTTCATTCTGGTACCATCTGTACCATCAACCCTTTTCAAACTTTCAAAGTGTCTCAGGTCTAAATTTCTTTGCCTTCTGATAACAGAGGACATATCCATTTTGTGTGGGAAAAGACATGGAACAGCATGTTCTACATTGATTTTTAAGTAAATAATTAATCCTAAAGCCTTATTTGTACCATTAATTTAAAACAGAAGCTATAAAGCCTGGGGAAACTTAAAGTTCTCTTGAATGGAGCTTCTCTGATTCTTTTTTTTTTTTGAGATGGAGTCTCGCTCTGTCACCCAGGCTGGAGTGCAATAGCATGATCTCGGCTCACCGCAACCTCCGCCTCACAGGTTCCAGCAATTCTCCTGCCTCAGCCTCCCTAGTAGCTGGGACTACAGGCGCCCGCCACCACGCCCGGCTAATTTTTTGTATTTTTAGCAGAGACGGGGTTTCACCTTGTTAGCCAAGATGGTCTCGATCTCCTGACCTTGTGATCCGCCTGCCTTGGCCTCCCAAAGTGCTGGAGCTTCTCTGATTCTTCCTAAAAAAAAATTTAGTCTGGCCAGGCATGGTGGCTCACACCTGTAATCCCAGCCAAGTTGGGGGGATCACTTGAGATCAGGAATTCGAGACCAGCCCAGCCAATGTGGAGAAACCCCATTTCTACTAAAAATACAAAAATTAGTCAGGTGTGGTGATGGGTGCCTATAATCCCAGCTACTTGGGAGGGTGGGGCAGGAGAATCACTTCAATCCAGGAAGCAAAGAGTTGCAGTGAGCAGAGATCATGTCACTGCACTCCAGCCTGGGCGACAAAGTGAGACTCTGTCTCAAAACAAAACAAAACAAAAATTTGAGCCCATAAGTGCTGTTACAGTCTAATACAATCCTTCCTAGCTTCTGCAGGGTAGGCACCTCACCTTACTCACCTATCACAGACATACCTATTCAATACTTACCTAGAATGCCTTAAGTACCAAATATATCTTTGCCAGGTTGACAAACAATTCTGTAAGACAAGGAGTTTGAACTTGATGACATCAAAGTTCCTTTCCAGGTCAAAATTCTATTATTTCTATTTGTCTCAACTTCTACCTATAGATTTTGAGAATTCTTAGGTATGTTCATATTAATACACAGAAGTTGTCAATTTGGTCTTTAATGGGGTGCTAATCCTTTTCCTGCATTATGCTGGTGATTTAAGACCCAATGTGAAGCTAATACAAGTAAAATCCTATTAACGGTTATTCTAGACCAGTGCTGTCCAATAGCAATAATGATACAAGCCAAAAATACAAACCACAAATAAAATTTAAAATTTTCTAGTAACTACATTAAAATAGTAAAAAAAGGGTGAAATTAATTTTAATATTCTATTTAACACAATGTGTCCAAAAATAGTTTCAATATGTAATTAGTATAAAACAATGATTAAGATACATTATTCTTTTATAAAAACTGTCTTCAAAATCCAATGTGTATTTACACTTACAGTATATCTCAATTTGGACTAGCCACATTTCAAGTGCTTAACAGTCTTATGTGGCTAGTTAGTGGCTGCTGTATTGAGAGCACAGTTTTAGAGCCTTGATATTCAGTGTAGTCCATGGACCAGTAGCACTGGAATCAAGAGGAAGCTTGTCAGAAATGCAAATCCTTGGAATCATAATATGCATTTCAACAAGCACTCCAGGTGATTTGTATGGACATCATGTTTGAGAAGCACTATTCTAGGAGTATTCAAATTCTTTTTCTCAAATTCTTTTTCAGTGAAACTTTGTCTTGAATATTTTTGTAACATCTACATTTCTAATATGTACAAGCTTTTAATACGTATATGCTTGCTAGGTCCCTCACCCCTGTATTTTAAGATAACCATTTTTTTTTTAGTTACAAAAGCATAACTTGTTTATACTATAGAAACATTAGAAAATACAAATAAGCAAAAATAAAATAGGCCAGGTGGGGTGGCTCACGCCTGTAATCCCAGCACTTTGGGAGGCCGAGGCAGGTGGATCGCTTGAGCTCAGGAGTTCAAGACCAGCCTGGGCAAGATGGCAAAACCCCATCTCTACAAAAAAAATACAAAGAGTAGCCAGGCATGGTGATATGGGCCTCTAGTCCCAACTACTCAGGAAGCTGATGCGGGAGGATCGCTTGAGCCTGGGAGGGCGAGGCTGCAGTAAGCTGAGATTGCGCCACTGCACTCCAGCCTGGGCGACAGACACTGTCTCGGACCAAAAAAAAAAAAAGAAAGAAAAAAATAAAATAAAAGACACTTACAGCTCCACCAGCCAGAGATAACTACTATTGACATTTTTGGTGTTTATCCTTCTATTCTGTAAAATGTTGTTTACTTCTTAATTATACAATACAGAAATATATTCTTATAAATAATTCAAACAGCAACCCATAAACTAAGGTCTCAAATCACTTCCCCAAATTTAGTCCCTTCTTAGAGGTAATTGCCATTATAAGTTTGAAGTATATTCTTTCACATCCTGTTCTAGGCATTTAAATAAATTTATATAACCCAGAGATACACATGAACTTACACACATGTATATGGATGACATTTGTTTTGCTTTTAGAAAAACATTTAACTTGCCTTTTCACTTACATATGTATCAGGTACATTTATTCAACATCATTTTTTAAAAACGTTAGTATACATTTTTAAAAAGTATATTGAGTATACACAGTATATTGTATATTGAGTATGTACAGTAAAATTAACCTTTTTTTAGCATTCAGTCCCATGAGTTTTGATGAATGCATACAATAATGCAATCATCTTGATCAAGATATAGAACAGGTCCATCACCCTCAAACTGTCTTTGTGCCTGATTGTAGTTTAGAGGCACTTGCTCCTTCTCCAGCAATCACTGAACTATTTTCAATCCTTACAGTTTTGTCTTTTTTATTTTTTTTTGGAGACAGAGTCTCACTCTGTCAGCCAGGCTGGAGTGCAGTGGCACGATCTCGGCTCACTGCAACCTCCATCTCCCGGGCTCAAGCAATTCTGCTGCCTCAGTCTCCAGAATAGCTGGGATTACAGGAGTGTGCCACCATGCCCAGCTAATTTTTCTATTTTTAGTAGAGATGGGGTTTCACCATGTTGGCCAGGCTGGTCTCAAACTCCTGACCTTAGGTGATCCGCCCACCTTGGGCCCCCAGAAAGTGCTGGGATTACAGGCGTGAGCCACTGGGCCCAGCCCAGTTTTGCCTTTTCTACAATGCTACATAAATGGAATCATACATTTGCCTTTTGAGCCTGGCTTCTTTCACTCGGCCTAATGCCGCTGCAATTCATCCATGTTTTCTGCATATATTTGTAATTTGGTCCTTTTTATTGCTCAGTAGTATTCTATTCTATGGATGTACATTATATGAATGTTCATTGATCTGTTTACCAGTTGATAGACAATAGGGTTGTTTCCAGTTTTTGGTAATTATGAATAAAGTTGATATAAACATTGAATTTCAGGTTTTTGAGTACATACGTAGGAGTGAGATTGCTAATAGAAGACATCTTTTTTAATGGCTGCATTTTACTTCAGGACTGAAATGTATATGTACATTTATTCATTCAATCAACAAATATTAAATACTTACACTATAGTAGATAATGAGAGTACAGTGAACATAGTGTTGGTCAGTGTTAGTCCTAATCCTAATGGAATTTGCTTTTAGGCAAACTCCTATAAATAGGCATATAAATTACTTCCAATTCCCCCATCATATACAATTAATTTTTTTACCTCAATTCTATCATTACCAATCATCTGCCATTCTTCCCAATATTTTCCTAGGAGTTTTCAAGGAAACAAATGAGGTCCTAGGCAGTAGTCTTGGTTGAGAGAGCTGCATATCTCTAACAATGGCACTATATTGGAGATGAGGCAGTCGACTAGTCCCAGGAAGCTGTTGCAATTTGATGTAGGGAACCTGCAACCATCATTCATAGTCCTAGGACAGTTGTTTTCAAAATTTAGTATACATCAGAATCTTGTTGAAACACAGATTTCTGGGCTCCACTTCTCATTCTGTAGGTCTGGGATGGGGTCCAAGATTGTGTGTGTGTGTGTGTGTGTGTTGGGGTCCAAGATAGTGTGTGTGTGTTTGTGTGTGTGTGTGTGTGTATATATATATATATATATATAAAATTTGAGATAGAGTCTCGCTCTGTTGCCCAGGCTGGAGTGCAGTGGCGTGATCTTGACTCACTGCAAACTCCACCTCCCGGGTTCACGCCATTCTCCCGCCTCAGCCTCCCGAGTAGCTGGGACTACAGGCACCTGCCACCATGCCCTGCTAATTTTTTGTATTTTTAGTAGAGACAGGGTTTCACCGTGTTAGCCAGGATGATCTCGATCTCCTGACCTCATGATCCGCCTGCCTCAGCCTCCCAAAGTGCTGGGATTACAGGTGTGAGCCACCGTGCCCGGCCAAGAGTCTGTATTTTCAACAAGTTCCCAGGTGAGGCTAATGCTGCTTGTCCCAGGAACATACTTTGAGAACTGTTCTAAGTTATTTCTGGCAGTTTCTGAGCCTGATAATCTTAAACTTGGATGCTCTTTCATCTCCTGTCAGGAATTCGGAGATCTAGAAGTATTAATAGCTATCTTTGAAGTTACTGATGTAGAAAAAAACTCCTGTGGGCCAGGGACTCCTCTGCAGGATCACCTGACAATTGTAGTTCTTCAAGACTTTATTTTCATTTCTTTTATCAACTTCAGGTAGGTTCTTCCCTGAGTTACACTAGTTGGCAGGGTGGCATGTTATATGGCACCTCTCAGCACCACCAATAGCACAGAAGGGCTTCCTGCTTTGAAGGATTCTACTAGAGCAGGGTCTTAATATCAAACTTAAGAGTTACATCCTCTAGGTTAGAGGTGGCTAGGTTTCCTAGATGGGAAGCCTTGTGAAAGTTCTGGGGTATCACCTGAGACTTCAGAAGGGCTAGGGGGAATATGCTTACCCTGGATTTAGGGGTAGGGGGAGTCTTGGGCACACGAGCTGGCTGCAGGGGCCAGGTCCCACAGGCAGAGGAGCCACCGTTGCTTGTAGTTGTTGGTGAGTATAAAGCTAACTGCAGTAAAAGGCTTTTTGGTTTCCTTCCCTTAGCTAGTTTGATGGGCAGGTTTAATGAAGGGATCCCTGGTTTCATTCCCTTCATAGGAGGTTTCAAATCAGTTTTACCATTCACTAGCTCTACCACCAACTAGTTAGTTCTTGGGAAATTTCCTCATCTGTAAAATGAGGACAATCCCCCTACCTCTCACGGTTATTGTGAAGAATAATGAATAAATGAATAATAAATGAATATAGTAATATATGTAAAGTAGTTAGTGTGGTACCTGACACACCGTAGGCCCTTCTTTATCTAACGGGAACATGGATCCCAGGTGGGGAAGCTGCAGTACGCCATTCTGTGGGAACTCTAGTTGCCTCATCACAAAGTATGCCTAATTCTCCCATATAAGGGTACTGACATTACTGTCTTTGAAAAATGAGACTAACTAGCTTTGGGGGCCTGCTGTTAAGTCACTCACAAGAACATGCATTCTCTGGAGGACATGTAAGATTGGAGCCTATATTAGCTGACAGGATAAGAGCCACACCACATTAGCACTTGAAGACTTGCAGGATCTAGGACAACTATTCACAATATGGAACTTTCATTTTTGAGCTAGAAGGAACAGGGCCGATTTATTTCAATCACTCATTCTACAGATTATCCTGGGAGGTTAAGTAACCTGCTCAGTGTCACAGAACATTGTAATATTTAGGGTTCCTCTGAGCAGGCCTTGTTTTCAGCCACTCCATTCTTTCTGAATTTTGCCCCTTTTGTCAATAAAGCACTTCCTCTATTACCTTTTTTATTTTATATATACATACACAAAATGAGGAGAAATTCATTAGCACCATTTTGTGGCTCCATAATCTTGCTTAGAAAAGGATTTTGGAAGAGTACAAATGTAAGGTAAGTTGGAAGAGAATGTAGGTTGGTGAGACAGAAGCAGTGGCACTCCTCTCTGCTCCCATCTGTCATTCCCAGATACTCTAAAAGGTTATACTACTTATAGGTTCACTACAAGCATTATTCCAACAACCTGATTTTAGCTGGTTGGCAGTTTAGTACCTATGCTTATATTCCAATTTTATGTTTTAACAGTCAGGAATCTTTTCTTGTTGCCTTAGACATGTCTTAGGCAGTGAAAATAATTTTTCCCCATATCAGTAACTTAAGACAATCAGCCCTCTTTTTAAAAAGTCTATGAAACATAAGCTTTAGGTATATCACAGAGTATTTGTTTTATAAAGGGAGGTTTCCTTTCTGTTCTTTTAAAAAATAAGCTTAAAAAAAAAAAGCACAAACTGTCAGCAGAGAAAGTGGCAAATAATTTCAGAATGGTAGGGGAGAGTAGACTCTTCTCCCCCAACACTCAGTGTTCCCATTACATTTGCTGAGAGCTAAGAAGCCCTCACAGACAAGATACCTATTACAGGAGAGCTTGACTCCTCAACTCCCCCTAGCAGAGGAATAATTTCAGAAGAGTATCCATGAAATATACTCTGTCCCCCGACTGTTTACTCTGAGTTCCTACTACTTTCGCTGAGAGAGCTAAGGACCCATCACAGACAAAATCCCTATTACAAGATAACTTGACTATGCATTTTCAATAGAGAGGAAGATGAGTGGTGGTATTCCCTAGAATTCTAATTGCAAAAGAGGCATTTTTCTAGCCGAGTGTGGTGGCTCACACCTACAATCCCAGCACTTTGGGAGGCTAAAAGCAAACTTGAGGCCAGGAGTTTGAGACCAACCTGGGTAACAAAGCAAGATCCCTCCTCTAAAAAAAGAATTAAAGAAAAAAATTTTTAAAAAATTAGCCAGGCATCGTGGTGTGCACCTGTAGCCCTAGCTACTCAGGAGGCTGATGCAAGAGGATCACTTGAGCCTAGGGGTTAGAGGCTGTAGTGAGTTATGATTGCGCCACTGCACTCCAGCCTGGGCAACAGAATGAGAGTCTAATTAAAAAAAAAAAAGAAAAAGAAAAAAAAATTTTTTTTTTTTTGAGACGTAGTTTCACTCTTGTTGCCCAGGCTAGAGTGCAGTGGCGTGATCTCGGCTCACAGCAACCTCCGCCTCCTGGGCTCAAGCGATTCTCCTGCCTCAGCCTCCCAAGTAGCTGGGATTACAGACATGCGCCACCACGCCTGGCTAATTTTGTATTTTTAGTAGAGATGGGGTTTCTGCATGTTGGTCAGGCTGGTCTCAAACTCCCAACCTCAGGTGATCTGCCCACCTTGGCCTCCCAAAGTGCTGGGATTACAGGCGTTAGCCACCGTGCCCGGCCAGAAAAATTTTTTTTTAAAAGAGGCATTTTCTCATTGAAACAATGTTAAAAATGATGGGTAAGTTTCCCTAAACTATGAATTAGATAAGTTACGGAGAGCTGGCCTGAAAACCTAATAGCCATTTTAAGATTGTTTCTATGAAAAACACATTTGTAGGTCCAAAAATTGGCTTACCACCAAATTTTTGAAATATATTCTATCATAGATTGGAAAACGGAGGGATTTTTAAAAATTTTCATGTACACAAATTCTTTAAGTGGGGTTTCCGTTCCAAGATGGCCAAATAGGAACAGCTCCGATCTGCAGCTCCCAGCATGACTGACGCAGAAGACAGGTGATTTCTGCATTTCCAACTGAGGTACCTGGTTCATCTCATTGGGACTGGTTGGACAGTGGGTGCAGCCCACGGAGGGCAAGCCAAAGCAGCGCGGGGCATCACCTCACCCGGGAAGCACAAGGGGTTGGGGGATTTCCCTTTCCTAGCCAAGGGAAGCAGTGACAGACTGTACCTGGAAACATGGGACACTTCTGCCCTAATACTGCACTTTTCCCACGGTCTTAGCAACAAGCAGACCAAGAGATTTTCTCCTGTGCCTGGCTCAGCAGGTCCCACGCCCACAGAGCCTTGCTCACTGATAGCGCAGCAGTCTGAGATCAACCTGCGAGGCTGCAGCCTGGCTAGGGGAGGGGCGTCCACCATTACTGAGGCTTGAGTAGGTAAACAAAGCAGCCAGGAAGCTCCAACTGGGCAGAGCCCAGTGCAACTCAGCACGGCCTACTGCCTCTATAGACTTCACCTTTGTGGGCAGGGCATAGCTAAACAGAAGGCAGCAGAAACTTCTGCAGACTTAAACGTCCCTGTCTGACAGCTCTGAAGAGAGCAGTGGTTCTCCTAGCATGGTGTTTGAACTCTGAGAACGGACAGGCTGCCTCCTCAAGTGGGTCCCTGACCCCCATGTAGCCTAACTGGGAGACACCTGCAGCAGGAGCCAACAGACACCTCATACAGGTGGGTGCCCCTCTGGGATGAAGCTTCCAGAAGAAGGATCAGGCAGCAATATTTGCTGTTCTGCAATATTTGCTGTTCTGCATCCTCCGCTGGTGATACCCAGGCAAACAGGGTCTGGAGTGGACCTCCAGCAAACTCCAACAGTCCTGCAGCTGAGGGACCTAACTGTTAGAAGGAAAACTAACAAACAGAAAGGAATAGCATCAACATCAACAAAAAGGACATCTACACCAAAACCCCATCTGTAGGTTACCAACATCAAATACCAAAGGTAGATAAAACCACAAAGATGGGGAGAAACCAGAGCAGAAAAGCTGAAAATTCTAAAAACCAGAGCGTCTCTTCTCCTCCAAAGGATCACAGCTCCTTGCCAGCAATGGAACAAAGCTGGATGGAGAATGACTCTGACGAGTTGACAGAAATAGGCTTCAGAAGGTCGGTAGTAACAAACTTCTCTGAGCTAAAGGAGCATGGTCTAACCCATCACAAGGAAGCTAAAAACCTTGAAAAAAGGTTAAACGAATGGCTAACTAGAATAAACAGCGTAGAGAAGACCTTAAATGATCTGATGGAGCTGAAAAGCATGGCACGAGAACTTCGTGACGCATGCACAAGCTTCAATAGCCAATTTGATCAAGTGGAAGAAAGGGTATCAGTGATTGAAGATCAAATTAATTTGAAATAAAGCAAGAAGACAAGTTTAGAGAAAAAAGAGTAAAATGAAATGAACAAAGCCTCCAAGAAAATATGGGACTTATGTGAAAAGACCAAATCTACGTGTGATTGGTGTACCTGAAAGTGACGGGGAGAATGGAAGCAAGTTGGAAAACACTCTTCAGGATATTATCCAGGAGAACTTCCCCAACCTACCAAGGCAGGCCAACAATCAAATTCAGGAAATACAGAGACCACCACAAAGATACTCCTCGAGAACAGCGACCCCAAGACACACAATTGTCAGATTCACCAAGGTTGAAATGAAAGAAAAAATGTTAAAGGCAGCCAGAGAAAAAGGTTGGGTTACCCACAAATGGAAGCCCATCAGACTAACAGTGGATCTCTCGGCAGAAACCCTACAAGCCAGAAGAGAGTGGGGGCCAATATTCACATTCTTAAAGAAAAGAATTTTCAACCCAGAATTTCATATCCAGCCAAACTAAGCTTCATAAGTGAAGGAGAGAGAAAATCCTTTACAGACAAGCAAATGTTGAGAGATTTTGTCACCACCAGGCTTGCCTTACAAGAGCTCCTGAAGGAAGCACTAAACATAGAAAGGAACACTGGTACCAGCCACTGCAAAAACATGCCAAACTGTAAAGACCATCAATGCTATGAAGAAACTGCATCAATTAATGGGCAAAATAACCAGCTAACATCATAATGACAGGATCAAATTCAAACATAACAATATTAACCTTAAATGTAAATGGGCTGAATGCCCCAATTAAAAGACACAGACTAGCAAATTGGATAAAGAGTCATGACCCATCAGTGTGCTGTATTCAGGAGACCCATCTCACATGCAGAGACACACACAGGCTCAAAATAAAGGGATGGAGGAAGATCTACCAAGCAAATGGAAAGCTAAAAAAAGCAAGGGTTGCAATCCTAGTCTCTGACAAATTATTTCAAGTGCACATTAAGCAACAAGCATTTTTTGAGTTCCTGAACATCTGTTGCATCAACAATCACAGTACCTGTACTAACATATTACTAAAAACTCAAATAAAACTTGGAGGTTCATGTTATTTGCTTTATTTTTGTATATGTTTAAAATTTTTCATTAAAAAATTTTTTAAAAACCCTTCAAACATAAATTCCATGAATCCCCAAAAGATCAACTTAGGCTGAAATTGGGTGGCAATGTAAAGAACCTCTAATAAAAAGAAAAATCTTGAATTTTGAATTGCATCCACAATATAGACAGCAAACCAACTATCAAAATACTGAAAACATTTGAAATAATGCATCTATATTGGATCTTCCAAAATCTCACATAACTATTGTTCACAATTAAGAATGCTTTTCAAATGCTTACACGTGACTTTTTCTTTTTTTTTTTTGAGACGGAGTCTCGCTCTGTCGCCCAGGCTGGAGTGCAGTGGCGCAATCTTGGCTCACTGCAAGCTCCATCTCCCGAGCTCATGCCATTCTCCTGCCTCAGCCTCCCCAGTAGCTGGGACTACAGGCGCCTGCCACCACGCCCAGCTAATTTTTTTGTAGTTTTTGTATTTTTTTTTGAGACGGAGTCTCGCTCTGTCACCCAGACTGGAGTGCAGTGGTGCGATCTCAGCTCACTGCAAGCTGTGCCTCCTGGGTTCATGCCATTCTCCTGCCTTAGCCTCCCAAGTAGTTGGGACTACAAGCGCCCGCCACCACACCCAGCTAATTTTTTTTTTTTTTTTTGAGACGGAGTCTCGCTCCGTCGCCCAGGCTGGAGTGCAGTGGCACAATCTTGGCTCACTGCAACCGCCACCTTCCAGGTTCAAGCGATTCTCCTGCCTCAGCCTCCCAAGTAGCTGGGATTATAGGTGCTTGCCATCACGCCTGGCTAATTTTTGTATTTTTAGTAGAGATGGGGTTTCGCCATGTTGGCCAGGCTGGTCTCAAACTCCTGACCTCAGGTGATCCACCCACCTCGGCCTCCCAAAGTGCTAGGATTACAGGCATGAGCCACTGCGCCAGGTCTTTTTTTGTACTTTTAGTAGAGACAGGGTTTCACCGTGTTAGCCAGGATGGTCTATATCTCCTGACCTCGTGATCCACCCGCCTTGGCCTCCCAAAGTGCTGGGATTACAGGCATAAGCCACCATACACGTGACATTTTAAAAAATCAATACACACCGTAAGTAAAACTGAATTGAGGCAAATCTTACTAAATTTGGCACAAATGAAAGATCTCTGTTAAGTCTCTGAAGAGATTATTTAATTTTAGCTCTTTATTTTAATCTCAACTCTGATATTTTATGATTCAATTACCAATTAGTACTTTCAGAACCATACAGCAAAATATATATTCCCATTAATTTTTCAAATGTTTAAACACTGACTTTTTATATATTTCCATATTATCTAAAAATCCATTGTAATTAATATAGAAAGGAAAATTCATCTTTTTAAGTATCTCTTTTTAGTATATTTATCTTTTTAAGATGTAGCTTAATAAAAGTCTACTGGGCTTCCTAAGATATAATTTTATTAAATTCAGAGTTGAAACTTTTTAGATATCTACAGTTAACTAATAAATTTTCTATAACATACTTTCATATCTTTTATAAACAGAATATTTTTAAAACCCACAATTGCATGATATAAAAGAAAACAATAATTAAGCAGACAAAATAATAAATGAAATATGATATGCCTTCTGCTAGGTACCTATGAGTTTTACAGAATAATCATTTCAACGGATGTCCTTAGAGAACAAAGGAGAATGAGAAAATGAAAAAGTGAGGGTGGCATGGAAGATATTTTGTTATCTTCTACTGTGTGGTCCTTCACTGCACTATTCTTTAAACAGAAAAAGGCCTCCTCAAGGGCAAGTCCTGCTTCAAATGTCCCCTTCCCCTCCTGACTACAGAATAATGTGTTTGTGTAGTATATGATTACACCAGACAAGACTGTGAACACATGTGATTTACTCAATGATCCTATTCTGCTTCCTTTTAAAGATAAAGAATGCATTTAAGTCGATTGTGTATGAGACTGTGGTAATTCCTTAGAAGGCTCCATTCAAACAGAGAATAATATTACCTTATTTTAAAACACTAAGAGCATAGCTAGTTTCCTGGTCTTCATTTTCCTTCCAGACAACAACATTAATACTTTCATTTATTTTAGAAGAGACAAGTGTAACACATGAGTGATTATTTTAAAATAGTTTTAATTTTTCTTTGTATAAGCAAGATGCCCCCATAAAACATTCACTTTTCAACAACCTTTATATGCAAATAACTTACAAAAATCTGTGTAAGATAAAAGAAACAACTAAAACCAGACAGCCACCACCACCACAGATCCTAATAGCAGGCCAGATCAAGGTGCAGATCTCATGAAAACAAGCTGCTCACATTCCCAGAACCACAACCCCCTGGGGGTGGAATCTTGTCTTCTTTAACTCGCTGGGTGGTAGAGCCCATAGGAATTACTCAAACTATGAAAATCCCAAAGCATGGTCACCTACAGGGAAATGAGACAGATATGACTTGAGCATAATTATTTTCTTGTAATAACAGTTAAAGAAAACAACCTTAAATAGTAAAAGTTGTGTGAGCTTCAACAGGTAGATAATTGTGTTTGTTTTTACCAAACATAGTATTTGTTAGCTTACCAAGGAGGAAAATATACAATGTACAGTTGCCATTTTTAGTTTAATATTCTCTAGGGCACTCATACATAGTGATTATAGATACACTTAACCAGACATAGTGTTCTTGGTATTTCACATGGTTTATTTCATTTAATCCTCATAATAACCTTATAAGGTAAGAACTAATTTTTTTTTTTTTTTTTTTTTGAGACAGAGTCTCGCTCTGTCGCCCAGGCTCGAGTGCAATGGCGTGATCTCGGCTCACTGCAACCTCTGCCTCCCAGGTTCAAGCGATTCTCCTGCCTCAGCCTCCCAACTACCTGGGATTACAGGCGCATGCCACCATGCCTGGCTAAATTTTGTATTTTTAGTGGAGACGGGGTTTCACCATGTTGGCCAGGCTAGTCTCGAACTCCTGACCTCAAGTGATCCACCTGCCTCAGCCTCCCAAAGTGCCGGGATTACAGACATGAGCCACCGCACCCGGCCCCAAGAACCATCATTATTACTATTTTTCAAATAAAGAGCAAAGACACAGGGAAGTTAAATTACTTGGCCAAGATCACACAACCAGAATTCAAAACCAAGTATCTTGTCTCCAGAGCTCTTACTTTTAATTTAGTAAAAGTAAATGTGAAATTGGATTTTTAACCCCGTTATCATACAGAACCATTCCTCCAAGACTGTAAATTCTGAGTTTCTTCCCTGTGAACTTCCACCTCTTTGACTCATTGTGACTGCCAAACTCTCAGTCCCTTCTAATTTATCTTCTGGTTTCACTTGCTTTCCTTTACAGCCTCGACTCTAGTCATTTCAATTATGCCCAAATCTCCTGCTCAGTCCTCACCAGCTAGAGCCAAACCAAAGTGGTCCCTTGTACCAGCAATCTCTGCTATTACTCGTCTTAGCAGTGATTCAATCAAGAAAAGTCATGCTGCTTCTTTTTAAGTAAGTTCACTACTGCTCAGCAATCCTTTCACTGACACTACACAGCATCTATAGCAGCAGTTCCGAACTTTTTCTAGGACTAAATCCCTGAATATACCCATCTATCCCTTTATAGATTACTTTACCATGGATTTATTTAAAATTCATCCGAAGTAGGGTTGGCAAATAAAATACAGGATGCCTAGTTAAATTTGAATTTACAATAATCAAGAAAAATTTTAGTTTAAAGTATGTCCCAAATATAGAAACACGTAAATAGTATTTAAGATAATAAAAAATACCAAATGTACTGAGCCAAATATTGCATGAGACATACTTAAATACTAAAAAAAATTGTTTACCTAAAATTCAATTTTAACTGGGCATCTTGGATTTTAATTTGTTAAATTTAATCCAATCCAATTCCCTTCTTTCCATTCCCAGAAGTATATTTTCTGTTTTCAAAGGTTAATTCTCTGAACTTTTATTTGCCTTTCTCCTTACTTCTCTTTCTTCCTCATTCTACATATTCCTTCTTTGTACTTTCAAGGATGTTCGGGTCATCTCTACTGTGTTTTGTTTTGAGACAGGGTCTTGCTTCGCTGCCTCCCATGCTGGAGTGCAATGGTGCAATCATAGCTCACTGAAGCCTCAAATTCCTGGGCTCAAACAATCCTCCCGCCTCAGCCTTCCTAGTAGGTGGGACTACAAACACGTGCCATCACACCTGGCTAATTTTAATTTTTTTTTGGAGAGACAGGGTCTCCCTATGTTGCCCAGACTGGTCTCGAACTCCTGGGCTCAAAGGACCCTCCCATCTTGGCCTCTCAAAGTATTGGGATTATAAGCAAGAGTCACCACTCCTGGCCTCCTACTGTGGTATTAAGGGTCTCAATTCTTCATCCCTCTATGAATCCATGCCCTTTGCCATGTCACTTTGCAAGTTCTCTAAAGAGGAGAATTCTGTTTCTCTGCTCCTTGAATACGGGCTTGGCCACATAAATTGCTTTGGTCAGTAGAATGAGGGAGAAGTGCCAGTGTCAGTTTGGAGTCCATGTGTTTGTGTTTGCCCCTTTTTTTGGGGGTGGGGGAAGAGTCTCACTCTGTCGCCCAGGCTGGAATGCAGTGGCGCAGTTTCAGGTGATTCTCCTGCCTCAGCCTCCCGAGTAGCTGGGACTACAGGCATGTGCCACCACACCCAGCTAAGTTTTGTATTTTTAGCAGAGATGGGGTTTTACCATGTTGGCCAGGCTGGTCTCGAACTCCTGACCTCAGGTGATCCACCCGCCTCGGCCTCCTAAAGTGCTGGGATTATAAGTGTGAGCCACCATGCCCAGCCTCTGTTTGCCCTCTTCAACACTTCTTCCATCTTCATGAGAAAGATATGCCTAAGTGAGCTGGACAGTCGCAGAAGGAGGATGATAGGTAAGTGTCCAGCCTAGAGCAAAGCTCCCAGTAGGTCTGCTGATGTATGAGCAAGCCCAGCTGGGAGGAGCCAACCCTTAGACATGTGAGCTATAATAATAATTATTGTCTTAAGCCACTTTAGAGTGTTTGTTATACAGCAAAACCTAAATGATGCATCTACCCTGAAAAACCTCATCCTGACCATAGTATTCTAATTCCCTTTGTTGTATTCCCAAACTGCTGCAAAAAGTATCCTTTAGTTTTTGCTTGTATTCCTTTGCCATTTATTCTTATCTGTACCACTTCTCTTTTAATTGACACCAAAATTCTCCTAATGGTCAGTCTTACAGCTTTGGCATGATCCTCATCCATGCTGGCCTCTGTACAGCACCTGACACTATAGGTCATTTCATACCACTGTTGAATTTCTCCCGCTTTTATTGTACTCCACTAGTTTTTATTTATTTGATTGCTCCATTTACTTCAAGGGCTCATCTTCTCTCTTCCACTCTTCTGGGGAGTTTATTCATTCTCTCAAAAGTGACTGTTATGTATCTGACTTACACATCTTTATTTCTACTCCTAATCTCTATTTCAAGCTCTAGTTCAGTTGGTCCTCAAACTGCAGTGTGCATCAGAATCACTTGGATGGCTTGTTAATATTCAGATTGCTGGGGCCTCACTCCCAGTTTCCTATTCAGTAAGTCTAGGATGGGACCTGTTAATTTTCATTTTTAGTAAGTTCCCAGGTGATGCTGATGCTGCATCAGTGACCACACCTTGAGAACCACACTTCTAGTTCCATATTTCCAACTCTCTAACAGTTTTCTCCTGGTTATCATCCATAGGTGCTTCAAATATCACATACAATGTCAATTAGGGTAGTTTTTGTTTTGTTTTGTGTTGTTTTTAATACTGTAACCACTAGTAACTAATGGTCTAACTAATGCAAAAGAAAGATTTATCAGGAAGCTCACTAAAGACTGCAGAACCATGTTCCAAATAAAAAGAGAACCAGAAACTAGACTACTTGACAGTAGGAGCATTACCCCTAAGTCTGAAGTAAACTGAGTGTTTCTTGTTTTTGAATCCCTCAGTTCAAAAGTCAATTACAAATGAGAGTCACCTATCCCTTAGTTGTACCAAGGGAGAGACAGAAAGGACTATGGTGGAAGTAGCCACCAAGGACTCCTTTTCTTTCACATTGTCTTAGTTCAGGCCCTCTTAATTAAGCAGGTAGATTACTACGACAGCCTCTTAACTAGTTTTCTTGCCCCTAACATAACCTCCAATTCATTCTCCACATCATCTTCAGTTATCTCTTTAAGACACATGTCATTTTCTTCTTTGCCTTATCTGGTGCAGTATTCATGTCTTATCTTGTTTTAAGTGATAAATTGCTTTTCTCCATACACAAGTGGTTGCTATATTTTTGCCTTAGCTGACACAAAAAATGGAAAAGCAGTTTGAGAGGGTAGGAAACACAGCCCATTGTAAACTGAGGTTCTAATCACCTAGTAATCAGGCAAGAGTCAGAAGCAGAGTACCAAATTTTGGATAGAGACCCCTCAAGGAGGCTTTAAGATATCAAGTCTCTCACTAGACTGAAAACTCCCTCATGGCAAGGATCTAGTTCTCACTCTATTCCCAGCACCTAGCTCAGCACCTCACAAATAACAAGATTTAATGACATGAAGAAAGTCATCTCCAGACCCTCCCCTACTTTAAATTACTAGTTTACAGTCTCTGCCTGCATATCGCCTCACCACCAAATCCGTCCCACATACCACTGCTAAATCAAGCCAATTATCATTTCATTTCCTGCTCAAAACCTTCTGACTGTCCAATACATGCTCGCCAACTCTAAACTCTTCACCATTCAAAGCCTTCCAGAACTTGGTTCTAACCAATTTTTCTAAGGTTTCTTCCACTCCTTATTACACTGTCAAACAGTCTGGATAAATAAGGTTTAACATAACATTTTTTCTGTTCTTGTTGGTTCCAGTTTTTGTAGTATCTGTCTTCCATGATGTCTCCCCTATCTTACCGTCAAAATCTAGTTAAGATGCCACCTGTCAGTGACCTACCACTCTAGGTTATTGGTAACGTATCCTCGTACCCTATGCTACTTAATTACTTAAGGATCTATTTGAAGCTTTTGTTAATTACGGTCCTGTTCATATATATAACTTCTAGTAGTTGAACACATACTATCTTAAATTATCACTATGTAGTTGTATTATTTGTCCTACCAGATTTTAAGAGACTTAAGAGCTTTCTGCTGCTAATCTTCTATATCCCCAGAAACTTCTGTAGTGCTTTACACATAGTGGGCAATAAGTAAAATTTGTTAAAAAGATGAATAAATGGATATTTATAATATAGCACTAGTGTTTGGTGCTGGTCCCCTTGAGGTAGCCAGCCTGTGACTGTGCCAGGGATTTCTGAGCTGCTGAAATCAGAGGGTAATAAATCCTAGCAGCTTGGAACTGGATAGTGAGTCTAAATCAAAGATCATCAGGTTGAATGGAGATTCAAATGCCAGGAACAAGCATTAAGTGAAACGGTCCAAAAGACAGAACCCGAGATGAAATATAGAGCAAAGGGTATGGAATCAGGCAGAGACACAGTAAAGGCAACAGTAGTCATAACATATTGATGAGGATCTGGAATGGTGGACTTTGGAGTGGGGGGCTGTGCAGTGCATTCATCAAGGTGAGTAGTTTGTTGGTAAAATAATCACCTAAAAATTGGAAGTTAGGTTGGCACCCAATTATCATCTCTAGCAAAGAAACACATACATAAAAATTAAAAATTTATAATAGCAAATATAGAGAAATTAAATAGAACCTGCTTTGAGAGGTGGATTTCATTTGAGCTTCATTTTCTTGCTTCTGCCCTGTCACCTTAATTTGTTTCACACATTTGCACAAGTTCACATAAAAGTCGTAATGTATTTTTTGATTCCTTTATATTATGGAAAAAGAAAAACATATTTTAAAAGAGATAATATCACAGCACCCAACATCAATACAAAAACTCAGAACTTATTTTTACTGTATTTTTTAGATTTTTAATCTTTCAGTGAAGCTGCAATAACAGTATACATAATAACCACTGATTTTTCTATATGAACTGTTCACACACTAGAAAATTCTGAGATTATTTTATAAAAGTTTAAAAATCCTTAAAAATGTTTAAAAAACCCTAATTATGAGAAGTACATATTCTGTTATCGAAAGTCCTACAAAGTTTAATTCCTACAGCTACCTTGCCCTATAAAACATTTTTTTGCCTGTCAATCTGTGAGGTTGGATCGAGCAACTCTGTCCCACACAGCGTTTTCTTGTACTCGTTAGCAGTAAGCATTGTGGCAAAGACTAATGTCCTTATGAAAAGGACAGCAAAATTCACTTTAAGTTCTACTGTACAGGTGCAATAGTCCTCTGAATAAATTGTAAAAATTAAAAAAAAAATTTTTTTTGACACGATCTCACTCTGTTTTCTAGGCTGGAGTGCAGTGGTGTGATCATGGCTCACTGCAGCCTTGATCTCCTGGGCTCAAGCAATCCTTCCACCTCAGCCTCCCTAGTAGCTGGGACCACAGGTGCACACCACCACACCTGGGTAGTTTTTTTTTTTTATTATTTATGGAGACAGAGTCTCACTATGTTGTCCAGGCTGGTCTCAAACTCCTGGCTTCAAGGGATTCTCCCACCTCAGCCTCCCAAAGTGCTGAGATTACAGATGTAAGCCACCATATCTGGTCGGAATTTTGTTATTTTGATTTAAATGCTGAATGAAGTAAGTTTTAAAGCCTATATTATTCTTCCTGATATAGCTGACAGAAGGATAAGTTCTCATATTAGGTTCTTTGAAAGTTAATATATTTGGTGGCAACACAGAAGAATAGGAAGATCGCTTACCAAGGAGGTAGGTAACCTGGATCTCACTTACTCTATGGGGTCTTAGGTAAGTCATTTACTTTCTCTGAGTCTCAATTTCTTCATTATAAAATCTAAAGACTTGGATTATTTCAATGGTCTTGACAGGAAGACTGCATTGGAATTGCCTGTGGGCATTCTGACTTGGTAGATATGAGAAGAAAGGGCCTAGATAAATCTATCTTTACAACATCTCATAAATGATTCTGATGCATATTACTGGTTAAGAACCAATGGTATAAATAATTTCTTGGGTTATTTGAAATTCTAAGAATCTACTTTTTACATCCAATCAACGGAATTTTAAAAACTCCTACCTTTCACTATTACATCATTCTTCTTGATGAATAAGTATATTTTAGGAAATGGAGAAGCTGCCTCTAAATTGTGAATAGCTTACAGTTATTGAGTGCTTAGCAGTCTAAGGTGTTAACTCATTTAATATACGTAATTCAATCTTCACAACAACACTAAGAGGTAGGTACTACTATTATTATCTGTTTATTACAGACAGGAAAAATGAGGCACAGAAAGTAATTTGCCCAAGTTATGGAGCAGGTAAATAGGGAAATTGGGCTGCAGAGTTTAAACACCAGAATGCTCTACTATCATTTAATAAATGACCTATACATACCAATAAGCCCCATCACTATTCCCCACCCAAATAGTGCTGTTTTCCCTGCTACTACAGGGGAAAAAAGGGGTATGTTTTTAGAAAATCTTTGAGAGCAGAAGGGAGAAGCTGGGAAACTCAAGAATGAAAAAACACAAGATACCTGGGCCTAAGACCTCTGGCCTTGAATTACAACTAGAGACTACTTTGATTTACAGAAGCCTCTTTAAATAGGGTGACTATTTTTAGGAGTTATTTTCCTTCAGTTATCATTTCATCCCATGATGTCTAAGACATGCTCTTTTTGATTGAATAAATATTAATTTAAAAAAATATTAGAAATGTACCTTATCAGATGAACTACACCCAAAACTGTAAAGTAAAACAGGAAAGGATAAAAGCTACGTTAGAATCAAAGGGAAAGATTATCAAATGATTCAGCCTATTGTTAATTTTGGGTATGCAAAGGAGAATTATAACACCATACTTTGGCATAAGGTAGAGATTAATACATAACATGGTATAACCTTCCCTTCCCAACAGTATTAGATGGGCTGTCTACTTGCGTGATGAATTTACTCAGGATGAGGGCAGGAATTCAGGTGAAGGAGGAAGACTGTAAGCCAAGTGCCAAAGTCTTTAACATCTTTAATAAATTAAGTCTTGAAAGACTATGAATATGCTAAGTACAGGGGAGCAGATATTCTAGAATGAGGATCCTTCCCCTTTCTCTATGAGCTTTCAGTCTAAAAACATGTTATACAAATGCAGAAGTAAGCAGCCGCTTAAGAAAAATGAGTAGTGTTTTCCTTTATTCATAAAACTAATCTTTGTACTGCTAGATTTTCCCTGGTAAAGAGGAATAGAGAGTGAAATTACCTGCTAATTCAAGCAAGAAAAATATCAGCTCTTGTTCTCATAAATTTGTGAAAATAAATTACAACTAGATTGCCCCAGTTCTGATGTGAAAACATCTGGTGAGACCCCTAGGTATAGTTTCTCACTACTTTTTTTTTAAAGTGTAAAAACACACATATTCAAAGGTTTTTAAAAATAATCTTAAAAGAACAGAGTAGCATGCTATTTCCTGACAGGCTGACCTTTACATAAAGAATGTTCACTTTCAACAAACTGAAAATTATTCTTACTGATGGCTTCAGAATATCACTGTCTATCTCAGAAAGCAGAATGTTTTGTACAAGTCATAAATAAGTGGCTAGATGGACAATATTTGGTCATCAAATGATCAATGTAGAGGGCAGGGGGAAATTATTTCTGCAGTACCAACCATATATCTGGTGCTGTGCAAAGGGAAAAAGGAAACGGGCTGGGAATGGTGGTTCATGCCTATCATCCCAGCACTTTGGGAGGCCCAGCTGGGAGGATCCCTTGAGCCTAGGAGTTTAAGACCAGCCTGGGCAACATTGGGAGACTCCATCTCCACAAAAATAAAAAAATTGGTGGCGGGAGCCCGTAGTCCCAGCTACTCAGGAGGCTGAGGCAGGAGAATGGCGTGAACCCGGGAGGTGGAGCTTGCAGTGAGCCAAGATCACACCACTGCACTCCAGCCTGGGTGACAGAGCAAGAATCAGTCTCAAACAAACAAACAAACAAAAAAATTCACCAGGAGCAGTAGCACACGTCTGTGGCCCCAGTTACTTAAGAGGCTGAGGTGAGAGGATTGCTTAGGCCCAGGAGGTCAAGGCTGCAGTGAAGTGTGATTGCACCACTGCACTCCAGCCTGGGCAACAGAGCAAGACCCTGTCTTAAAAGAAAAAAGGAAATGTAGAATACGATTCCTAATGTCAAGAAACTTACAGCTTATTGGTCAATTACATAATACTGGAGTCCAGGACCATGTCTTACTCTCAAAAAAAAAAAAAAAAAAATCAACCACATCGTTTAACGTAGGATTTTATAAATATCAGTGAGTTAATAAAAAGTTAAAATAATACAAAAATCTTAGAATTGAGCAATAAAATGCATGTTTAATATAGGCGACTGGGCCAGGCACGGTGGCTCATGCCTGTAATCCCAGCACTTTGGGAGGCCGAGGCGGGCAGATCACCTGAGGTCAGGAATTTGAGACCACACTGGCCAAACATGGCGAAACCCCACCTCTACTAAAAATACAAAAATTAGCTGGGTGTGGTGGCAGGCACCTGTAATCTCAGCTATCTGGGAGGCTGAGGCAGGAGAATCGCTTGAACTCAGGAGGCAGAGGTTGCAGTGAGCCAAGATCGTGCAACTGCGCTCTAGCCTGGGTGACAGAGTGAGACTCTGTCTCAAAAATAAATAAATAAATAAATTAATTAATTAATTAAATTAAATAAATAGGTGACTGAGTGAAGAGATAACAGTTAAGCTGATGTAATTATAATCTTTGAAATCTCTATTAACAATGAAAACACATGGACACAGGGAGGGGAACAACACACACCAGGGCCTGTTGGGGGGTGGGGGACAAGGGGAGGGAGAGCATTAGGACAAACACCTAATGCGTGCGGGGCTTAAAACCTAGATGATGGGTTGATAGGAGCAGCAAACCACCATGGCACATGTATACCTAAGTAACAAACCTGCACATTCTGCACATGTATGCTGGAACTTCAAGTAAAAAAAGCAAACAACAAAAAAACCTCTATTTAAAAACCTTCTTCCTATTCCAATTTTATAATATTTTGAGTAAGTACTGACACAGGAAGGTCTCTACTCCTACTTACTGAAATCTTTAAGAAAGAAAAGAGTGGGTTAACTGGGCAAAAAGAGACAGGGAAAGGAAGAGCAAACCAGGCAGAATGAGTATCACATGCAATTCTCTCTTCTATGTAGAAAGAACATGGCATGTGCCAAGAACTGGTGATATCAAATAGTGAACTAGAAAGTAAGTTCCTTGAAAAATTCAGGATAGGATCCAAAAGGGAGCAAAATTTTCAGCCTAAAAATGCTCAGTGTGATATACATGATAATGTAAAATTTGAACCATTCTGTTGTTGGCCAACAGTGGGAAAATGGTTAGGTAAATTATCATATGTCCACAACACAGCATATTTTGCAGCCATTAAAACAATGTATATGAAGAGTTTTAATTTACATGGAAAATGCTTGTTATAATGCAAAGTGAAAAAACTAGGACATTATTTTCTCTATGTAATATATTTACAGAAAAATTTTCTAGAAACAGAATGGACTAGAATGTTAATCATGACTTCCACTGGGTGAGACTGAATGTTCTATATTTTTCTTTATTGTCTTCCATATTTTCCATGCTATGCATTTAAAACTTTCAAAATTGGAAAAATACATTTTATTGAGAAAATGAAGAAACAGAAGGACTTATCTATATTTACACATCTGAGAATAAGTAGTCTTTTCTGGCCTCTGGAATGAGAATGTAAAATAAAGCAAAATCTAGGAGAATCCAGTGTCAATAACGAAGTTTTCTGTGTGTGTTTTTTGAGACAGGGTCTTGCTCTGTGACCCAGGCTGGAGTGCAGTGGTGATCACGGCTCACTGCAGCTTCAACTTCCTAGGCTCCAGCGATCCTCCTGCCTCAGCCTCCTGAGTAAGTGGGACTACAGGCATACATCACCACGCCTGGCTAATGTTTAATTTTTTGTAGAGACAAGGTCTCACTATGTTGCCCAAGCTGGTCTCAAACTTCTGGGCTCAAGCAATAATCTCACCTTGGTCTTTCAAAGTACTGGGATTACAGGCATGAGCCACCCTGCCCAGTCTCAGTAAAAAGCTTTTTAGTGGGAGTTTTTCTGGAATGTGACTTACACTGTGAATATTAAAATGCAATAAACTTTGGGGCCAGGGGAAACTACCCTGAGATATGTTGATCCAAATAGATACCTTGCTTCTGAGATTTTGCATCTTAATTATTTAAATTGGGAATTTTATCTATCCTTACTCTATGTGTGTTTGGTCTCCTCCTGCCTATCTATAATATAATCCATTGGAAATGCTCCAATATCAATTCTGGATATGTAATTTAAATGAGTGTCCTGGAAAGCTCAGGCATCAGTTCTAATATTACTCTATTCTGAAAGTTTCTTTTGTTTTTTGTTCCTTAAACATCATCTTTAATTTATAGGCTATCGATTCCTTCCTTAAGACTATTACTGCTAACTTATGGAAGTGGAAGAGTTGTTTCAGAAAAGTTTTGCTTCTCTGAGTAACTGAGTAAATTGATTGGTTAAAATGAATAGAGAGATCTCTGTTCAGGAAATTCATCTCTCACCACACGATAAATCTGACTTTGGTTTAAAGAGAAAGAAATAAAATATGTCTTTTGGCCAAGAATTATTTTATTATTATTCATTTAGGCAATAAATATTTATGTGCCTACCTTGTACCCGGGAAGGTTCTATGGAGAAATTGCAGAAACCTGCATAAAGCCTTTTGGGACTTTGTATAGTTGATGCAATTGACTCCAAAGTTTGCCATACTTACTTAGGCCTTCCAAATGCCTCTGAAAGGGAATGAGTTTCTTTTCCATCATGGTTTCATAAAGGCAAGAGACTGGATGAAGGGCTGGGTAAAAATTTACTTTAAACTAGGCCAGGGTTTTTCAACACCTGCACTATTGACACTTTGGACCTGATAATTCTTTGCGTTGTAGGGGCTGCCCTATGCATTGTAAGATGTGATAATCAAAAATGCCTCCAGATATTTTGCCAAATGTCCCCTAGGGAGGCAAAAATCACCCCTGGTTGAGGAACACTGGACTAAATGATTCAGACATTTGCCCTACAGTAGTTAAGAAAACTGAGTTATCTGAAAGTGAAGGAAAGAAAAGGGATGACACAAAAAATAATTTAGCTTGAGGCTGGGCGCCATGGCTCACACCTGTAATCCCAGAACTTTGGGAGGCCAAGGCAGGCAGATCACTTGAGCTCAGGAGTTCGAGACCAGCCTGGGCAATATAGTGAAACCCTGTCTCTAAAAAAATATGAAAAATAGCTGGGTGTAGAGGTGCATGCCTGTAGTCCCAGCTACTCAGGAGGCTGAGGTGGCAGGATTGCTTGAGCCTGGGAAGTCAAGACTGCAGTGAGTTGAGATTGGGTCACTGCACCCCAGCCTGGGTGACAGAGTGAGACCCTGTCTCAAAAACAATAATTTCGCAGGGCATGGTGGCTCATACCTGTTATCTCAGCACTTTGGGAGGCTGAGGCAGGAAGATCGCTTGAGCCCAGGAGTTCGAGACCAGCTTGGGCAATATAGTGAGACCTCATCTCTATTAAAATAATTTCTAAAAAAAAAAAAAAATTTAGCTTGAACTCTACCAAATTTACTAGAAAACAAAGTATCTAAATGATTGAATAAGAAAGAAAATACTGCCACTCTTGTCAAATCACTAAGCCCTTCTACCTTCTCCTTAAAGATGAATGAAAAAACAGTGACAAGACAGTCTTTCTTACCAGAGAAATGACTACTTATATAGCTGCTGCTCAGAAGATTCTCTAAGTATAGGAGTAAAAGTCATAAATCTAGAGTTTGGAGGCATGAGTTCCCACTAAACAGCTTTATTTCTTTGGGCCTTAGCTTACTGATATGTAACGGAGGGGTGTTGGGCAGGCAGTAGAGAGAGTTGTAAACAGATTTTTAAATTTTTTAATTCAATAAATGTTGATAACTTATATTCTAGGCATTATATTGGATCTAGTATATAAAAGATGAAAAGACATGGTCTGCTCCTTCAAGAAGATAACAGTCTATTAGAATGACAGACTAACAAACAACTATAATAATATAAGCATTATAATAGAAGCACATTCAAAGAGAAGTGGAAGGCTAGAAATAACACCTGAATCTCTTTGAGGAAATCAGGGAAACCTTTACAAGGAAGTGGCATTTGAGCTAAAACTTGAAAGATAAATAAGAATTTTGCCAGGAGACAAGAAGGGAGAACATACTATGCCAGTTAGAAAGGCAAATGCACAGAGATTTGATAGTTTTTCAAAAAGAATGGCATGTTTACGAAGCTATAATACCTCAGTGGTGCTAGAAGATAAATGGAAAAGGTGAAAAGGTATGAAGCCGAATATCTATCTGGGCCAAATCATGAAGTTGGTATGCCATAAACACTGTTTTTATGGCAATAGATGATAATTTGATGTAGACGATAACTTAAAATTTATGTGGTACACAGATCACCCTTGCAGTACAGTAGAAAATAAAATTAGTGGGGCATAAGCCAAGAGACCAATCAAGTGAGTACTGCAATAGTATACCTAAAGCTAGTGAAAGGCTACAAAAGGACAATGATTATGTGGACAAAAATGGGGAATATTCAGGAGAAAGAATAGGCAGGACTTGAAGTATGAATGCTGGCGGGGGGGGGGGATTACAGCTAAAGTGTATTCAGATTGTGCTAAGTATTTTTGGCAATACTTTATTTAATCCTTATAATATCCCTAATAGGAATGGAAAGCAGTCCAATTTGCTAAAAGGTTAATTTGCCAACGAATCAGTTTGCTATATTTACCAAATACTTGTTTTAGAGAATATTCACCCTGAATATATTTAATAAATGTATTCTTTTTTTTTTTTTTTGAGATATGATCTTGCTCTACCACCCAGGCTGGAGTGCAGTGGTGCAGCAACCTCGACCTCTTGGGTTCAAGTGATCCTCCCACCTCTCAACCAAGCAGCCTCTCAGTCCCACAGGGTTTCACCATGTTGCCTAGGCTGGTCTTAAACTTCTGGGCTCAAGCAATCCTCCCACCTCTGCCTCCCAAAGTGCTGGGATTACAGGTGTGAGCCATCGTGCCTGGCCAATGAATGTATTCTTGGTACACTTTTTTAATGAATTCACTTTTGATGAAATGATTTAGAACCTAAGGTAAGTATACTTTTACCCCTGTTTTATTGAAGAGAAAACTGAGGTTCATAGAAACTGAAGTTCACAGTTAGCAAAGGCAGAATCAGGTCTACAGAGCTAGAACTTTTTTTTTTTTTTTTTTTGAGACAGGGTCTCACTCTGTTGCCCAGGCTGCAGTACAGGGGCAACACTATGACTCCACTAACTCAGTCATAGATGTAACATGTTTGTCTTATATTAACTTTATTACTCTTTTGAGTTCTTGCACCTCATAGGTCCACCAGAATCCTATGCTCATGAGGCTCAAGGCTCACTGCAGCCTTGACCTCCCCAAGCTCAAGTTATCCTTCCATCTCAGCTCCCAAGTAGCTGGGACTACAGGCATGCACCATCACACCCGGCTAATTTTTGTTATTTCTGGTAGAGATGGATTTTTGCCACGTTGCCCAGCCTGGTCTCGAACTCCTGGGCTCAGGCAATCCTCCCGCGCTGGCCTCCCAAAGTGCTGTGATTACAGAGTTGAGCCACTGTGCCTGGCCCCGACAATGTTAATATTCTTAAATGAAGAACTATACCTTAAAAAAAAATAGATATAATGAAACTAAATTCCAAATCCAATGTAATAAGAGTAGCATATCTTATTATGACAACTTTCTTAGTTTTTCCTGGGGGCTACCTGATGAAGATAATTCTGTGGTGCTCTGCTCTTTCCTTTTTTTTTTTTTAAACTCTCAGAAATTGCCATCTATCTGGAGTCAACTACCATTTATATGTGACACATAGAACCCACTAACCACCTTTAAATTGTCATCTCAAGTATTTGTTTCATCATCAATGTAGGTGGTATTATTTGTTTGACAATACGAAAAAAGTCATAATTCTGCTTTCCGGGATATGAGAATTTGAAATCTTTTTTAACTCAACTCTGTAGTGCTCATGGTTCACAGCTGTACAAAGTGGAGGCCACTCTAGGAGTTCAGTGGAGAGCGGCAACTCCTCTTTGGGGACATTTAGAAATAAATGGGGAATTTTTTATTGTTACAGTGGCATGTAGTGCACGGGGGCCAGGGATGTTAAATGTCCTGCACAATGAAAAACTGTTTCACCAAAAATGCCAGAAGCCCCATTTGAGAAACCCAAGAGCTCAGAGCCATCAACTTCATGAACATGCGACAAGTATAGTCACACAGGGCCCAGTGCTTGGTTTAATGCTCTGCAGTCACTGTCTTGAAAATTGTAATACTTTTATGTTTGACTATCTGTTTTGTAAGTCCAGTGGTATAGCAGAGCATAATATGCAAGCAGAGGTATGTATCCTTTCTTCCTTGCCGTTCTATTTGCATATGGTCTCCATGATGCCTCATGACAAAGGATTCTGGTGGACCTATGAGGTGCAGGAACTCAAGACAGTAACAAAGTTAATACAAAACAAGCATGTAACATCTATGACTGAGTTAGCGGAGGCATAGACAGTTCCAAGAGGCTACACTTTTCATTCAAATCAGAACTTGCTTCAGGTGCAGAAAGAAGGCAACAGCATCTTTAAGAAACACAAGTGATTACATCACATCCTTCCTTACTCATGTGTTACTTACCACTATTAGCCAACCATTTACACAAAAAATGATGACAAAGAATGAAAGGGAAAGTAGGGCAACTCAGCACTCCCTTTCCTTTCATCCTTCCTTACTCATCAGTAAGCAGAAGATGGAGAATGTTGGTAGAATGTGTGCATATCAAGAAGGAAAACAAAAATAGTTTAGTTTTATGCAGAGTTTACACTGCTCTGATAGCACAAAATACATATGCATTTACAAGCTATGAATTGTATAATTTTGGTGATTCCACATACAATTGAAATGCTCTATTTGCATTTTAAAATGGCATTACACAATATAAAGATGAATGGTAAAATTCATCTAAGAATTAAAAAATTTAATTTTTCTTCTCATAGAATGACATTAAAAAGCAAATTTAAAAACACTATGACAAGTGGAGAGAGCGACGACAGAACAAAGAAAAAGCTTTATATTTTAATACAGATAATAGCACATTTTCCCCTGTGTTGGAACAAGAGGCCTTACGTTTTCATTTTGCTCTGGGCTCCACAAATTACGTAGCTGGCTGTGACTGGGCTGGTTGAAGCAAAAAGGGATTAAAAGATACTATTTAGTTCACAGATCTCTCAGAGGGCCAGAGAACCAGACTTGGATAAACCAAGCTAGAAACAACATCCAAGAAAAACCAAACCACAAAGAACACCCATCCCACATCACAAAGCTATTCTAGTGGAAACCCATCCCAGCACTGCCTGCCAGTCAGCACCTATGACTCTAGAACAGATGCCACAACTCCTCCCTACCTACCCAGAGGAACCAGATACCTCCTTCATGGTATTTGTCAGAAGATACTTATCTCCCTGAGTGCAGTTGAAGCATCATGTTGCTTGCTCTCACATCCATGTCCGGAATGGGTACATCTGATTGCTGGAAACTAGGTCATATACTGAAGCCAGCTTCTGATTGTCAACATCCTTTCCAACTAACTCCACATTTACTGAAGTCACTCTGGTAGGGGACACATTTGTACCACGTAGTCCCAACTAGTTGGCAGGTTGAGGTGGGAGGAGCCTAGCAGTTCAAGACCAGCCTGGGCAACATCGTGAGACCCTGTTCCTCAAAAAGAAAGCAAACCGAATTGGCCAACGCTACAAATTAGGGCCTTCCCTCTTCTCCAGCCATTGTTAAACATTTACTGATCACACCATTGATCTCACACCAGCAATCTAGCTGCAAAGGAGTCTGAAAACTGTAGTTTGTTTTCCAGCTTTTAAAGTACAGAAAAGTAAGCAAGAAGGGGGTTGGATGAATACTGAATAAGCCATCTTATAGTATCTGCCACAAAAGTATGGTAGCTACTACTGTCTGTTCTAGATTATAAACTGCTAACAGGCAGATGTTAACAGATGTTGAACAGTATTGGTAAAGGAGACTTGGTAGGCTTTTACTTGAAGGCAGACATGCTAAGTACATGTCAGTGAACTAGAAGAGATGATTAAATGTTAATTGATATGATTAAAATACATTTTTAGGATGCTAGACTATAAACCTTATAAGGGAAGGGACCATGTCTGTTTTGTTTCTCACCATATCTCAAATCTCCTGGCAAGAAATAGCCACTTAAAAAAAAAAAAAGCACAGTCAGGTGTGGTGGCTCACACCTGCAATCCCAGCACTTTGGGAGGCCAAAGTGGGCAGATCACGAGGTCAGGAGTTCGAGACCAGCCTGGCGAACATGGTGAAACCCCATCTCTACTAATAATACAAAAATTATCCAGGTGTGGTGGCACATGCCTGTAGTCCCAGCTCCTCGGGAGGCTGAGGCAGGAGAATTACTTGAACCCGGGAGGTGGAGGTTGCAGTGAGCCAAGATTGCGCCACTGGACTCCAGCCTGTGTGACAGAGTGAGACTCTGTCTCAAGAAAAAAAAAAAAAAAAAAAAAGCATTAAGGATATTAAGTATAGAGTTCAATTTTTGCATTTCTCATACTGTATGTAGATAAGGCAATTCCAAGTGATTTTACTGTTTCTCAATGAATCAGACTTCTGGATATGAACATTTTACTATATTTTCACATACATTATCTCATTTGAGCCTTACAACATCCCTGAGAAGTTAAAACAGGAATTACTATCCATTTCACAGATGAGGAAATAAATTCCAAAAAATAAGTGATCACTTAGCTAAATGATGGTTTAAAATTCACATTCTCTGACTCAAAATTCCAGAACTTTTTCTTACTTCAGGAAGAATATATATATAAAACACATTTGATAGTGGTTCATTAGGGGGCTATTGTCAGGTTTTCAATTTGAGCATCAACTTAAAACTAAATTACATGCAATGAACACAACATTCCTAATTTCATGCTGCAAATGTTTTTCTTCAAGAGTGAACATTCTTGGAGTTCTAGAAGGATTTGACTTGTGGTTGCAACTGCCTTTTCTTAAAGTAAATAATGTTGATTCAAGAGGTAAGGGGAAAGAAACCCTCTTCTAGAAATCGCAAATCTGTTAATTTGATGCTTTTACCATTTTCTAGTTAGGAATATTATAATTTAAGAGTTATGGATACACTGATTATAATATAGTACAAGGATTCTCAATTTTATTTTGCTTAAGAATCACGGGGTGGCAAGTAGTGTTGCTAACAATACAGATTCCCAGGCCCCATCCCCCAAAATATAATTCAGTAAGAGCCAAAATATCAACACTTAAAGAATTCTAGGTGTCATGGAACACTGAGAATCACTGATATCGTGTATCTGACATTCGGCGTGTACAAAATATTTATTTTATCAAAAATACATTTTAGCATGGTATTCATATTTTAAAATCACTTCTATAGCCTTCTAAAATTTCAAATCAAGAGATTTTGCCTCTTAAAAATATTAGCTAATTTCCAGCATATTAGTAGAAATCTTGCCACCTATGTTTATAATCATGCGCTGAGGTTAAAAACTACAAGCTAATTTACTGTAGTAATCAGTCTCAAATCCCTCGGAGCGGAAGTTCTTATTATAGCATTTATATGTTAGGGAATTTATAGACAGCTTCTTACCAGTGAGCTGTCTCTTTGGGCCTTTTGATTTTCCTATTTGAAAATCCACAACGGTTCCAAACGAGTAGCTCTCACACCACTTCAAATACGTGGCAACCTGGTAACCATTAAAATGCACCTGTATAACACATAAATGTAAAAGAACGATCTCTACTTGGATGGGTTAGAAATGTGTCAAGAGTCCTAATTCAGGGGCAAATTTCGAACTTGAACCCACGCTTTCTGCCTCCTACAGCTTGCATCTTTTTGTTGACAAGAAACCCTTCAGGATTAGTTTTTAAGAGAAACCTTCCCGTTTTACATATGTAGAAACTGAGCCCAAAGAAACAAAATTATTTGTCCAAGGTCACGCCCAATATCAGTGGCCAAGTCAGAGAGGAATCCGTTTCCAATTTAATAGCCAAGCAAGCTGCATGTTACTACTCTTTAAAACAAAAATTCCCTAACCGCATCGCTTCACCCCCTCTCGATTTTTGAATAAAGTTGTTTATTCAAAACGGCCCTTCCCCACGGTGGTGCTTTTATGCCTTCGGGTAGTAAAACCTTCCATAACGTGTTAGTGAAAAACACGAGGAGGCCACGTCTAACGCGGTGACTTTCACGGGCCTTTTTCTTTGGCCAAAATTTTCTCGGAAAGACAGTTAATCCTACATTCCGCTGGGGGAGGAGCGACGAGGGAGGAGGGAGGTCACCGGCAGCTGACAAGTCCTTACATGTACTTGCGCGTGCCCGGGACGCAGCCTGCGGGGCCGAGGAAACCAACGAAGGATGTATTAAGGCGAGAGGGAAGGAAGGGGGCGGCAGAAAAACACGGTAGTGGGAAATCCCTGTGCACTGGATCTGCCAACCCCTCGCAAAGCTGAGAAGAGCCGTGCGAGAATAAATCTCATTAAACGGCCCGGCGCAGACACTGCAGCAGCAGAAAGGAGGGGCACGGCGGCTCGCGCGGCACGTTCGGGAAGGGGGAACGCCAAGGCGGCCCTTTTATAGGCCGAAGCCCGCGCCCGCGCGCCCCCACACTTCGCACCGCCCCCGGGCCACGCGCGGAGCCGGGGCGTTACCTGAGAAGGGCCGGCTGCGTCCGCACCCGGCCCCGCCCGTTCCGCCGCCCGCCCTTCCCTCCCGCGAGGCCGCAGCGGCACGAGATCTGCGCCTCGCCTCCCTCCTCCCGCGGGCGGATTTTCTTACCTTGTGAAAAACCGTCTCAGCGGCTGCCCCCGCCTCCTCTGCTGGATGTGAAATGGCGGTCCGCGAGGCAAGTGTGAGCACCGCAGCTCCTGCCAATCCCGCATAGCCGCCAAAACGGCCCCGAACACTGGCGCCCCCCTCCCGCAAGATCCTCGGAGCCCATCCATGAGCTCGGTGCTCCGCCGCCCCTTCCGCTGCCCCTCACCCATTTGACCGTGCCCGCCAGCCGAGTCATCGATCCCGCACGGGCCCTGCCGGCCGCCGGCCGCCTCCCTCGCCGCGTACCTGGGGGAGGGGGAGAAAGCACCTCTCGGCCCCCGCCCTCCGTGTCCCGCCCGGGCGCCCGCCCTCTCGCTCCTTTTCCCGCCGAGCCCCCTCCCACGCACTACTCGCAGCCTCTCTTAGCCACACACACCCCCCCTCCCCTCCCCCCAGTGGTTGCGTCCGTGACATCATCATCATGGCAACAAGAGCTGCAGCCTGGGACCGAGGAGCCCGTGTGATTCCCGGCGGCGGCGGCAGTGGCGGCAGCACCAGCATCGACGAAAGCTCGAGGGCTTCTCTCCTGCGGCCCCTTGCCGGGTGCTCCTGAGGAGGCGGCGGCAGCAGCGCCTACATCGCCCCGCCCGCCGCCGCTCCTTGAGGTGTCTGTGTGTGAGGGGAGGGGGCGCCGCCGCCGCCGCTGCGGAGGGAGCCGCCGCCGCTGCTGCTGCCGCTGCCGGCTCGCCAGTGAAGGGAGGCAGTGGCGGCGGCGGCGAACATGTTTTCAGTAAGGATAGTGACTGCAGACTACTACATGGCCAGCCCGCTGCAGGGGCTGGATACCTGCCAATCCCCCCTCACCCAGGCCCCTGTCAAGAAGGTGCCGGTGGTGCGAGTCTTCGGAGCGACCCCGGCAGGTAAGCGGGCGCCGGGCGCGGGGCGGGAGCGGGAGTCGGCGGGGCGCCGGGGCCGCCCTCCCCGCCGCGCACACGCGCGCACGCCGCCGGCGCCGGCCGTCTCCGTGGATCGCTGCCGCGTCTTCCCTCCCCTCCGCCCTCCTCGCCTTTTCTCTCGTGCGTGACAAGAGGCGCAAAAATGTGGGTCCGCGCGAGCGCTGCGCGGCGCCCCCACCCCCGGGCAGGGAGGTGGCGAGCGCCGCGTGTTTACACTACGTGTGGCGGCCGGGAGCGGGAGCCGCACTCCAGGGCGCGGGCCGGGGGAGCGAAAGCCGCGAGCGCCCCGGACGGCGGGCCAGGTGGCCGCGCCATGTCCATCGGTGGACGGGTTCGTAGGGCCCGCTCTGAGGTCGGTCGCTAGTGGGACATCCCTTGTGTCCCCCAAGTGCCGCTTTCTGGAAACGGGGAAGTGTCAGCCTTGTCAGTCGCTCCCCATGGTCTCTTCTCACCCTCGCTCTCCTCTGCCAGTTCCGGAGATGCAGTGGGCCGGAGACAGTGGCGCCTGGGGCCAGATAATCTTTCTCGCTGGGATGACCGTGTGGCTCTGCAGTGAGTGCAGGTCGTCACTCCTTGGAGTTTAGTGCCTGAGCGTCTGGGGACAGGGCAGCATCCTCAGGTGCAGTGCTTTCAGGAAATGTGCATCCATGGAAGTAGGAAATGCGTGTTTATGTTGCCCAACCTAAAACATCACAGTTAATGGGGTGAATTTATTAGGAACTACAGCCATACTCAGCAGCACAGACATTTTGAAATGCTCCTAGGCTGGGCTGTAGGGTTGCGTTTTAAGTACAGGTATATATTTTTTAAACACAACTATGTTGAAGAAGGGGTGGAAAGGGGAGACAGCCGTGACAGAAGGTACGTTCTCAAAAACTCTTGGGGCTTATGATAATATAAAAAAGATAGAGGCCCAATTTACTAGGTGTTTTAAAATGGTTTTGCTTTTTTGCATGCTTTGAACTGCTTCCATGAAATAATGGAGTTCTAGGAAATAATGCATCTTCCCTCTAACTATGAATTGCCCTATGGGATTTTAGATAGCATTTCCCACTTGATGCTCCTTGCCCTCATCACCATTCATCTTATTACTACAGTCAGTTTCTGTGGACTACCAAGATAATAGCGCTTTGCCAAACACAAGCACTCATTCTAAGCAGTTATCTTTTAATGTGAATTCTCTTTGTTAAAATGTCAATGTCGTCAGATTTGGTAGCATATTCCTTTTTAAACTAGTGAATATGATTTTGATATGAACCTTGAAAGATGGGGAATTTGAGTGCTGTTAATGTGTTGAAAGTTTAACACTTGAAACTTTGGAGGCTGGGAAATCGAGGCGATGAAGTGTTCTATAAGATAGGTTTTCTGCCCTTTTAAATATAGTGGTGCTGTCTTTGTTTCCAATTGGAATTTCAGTGTAATGCACTGTTCTCACTTCAGATTCAGAGGAAGGATAAAATAGTGAAGTTGATATGGCCGTGTTCAGCCAAATTTCCGAATCATAAAGTGACATGCTAATAGGATATACTGTGGCATTTCTGTGTGTTACAGCTTGTATGGTTTGAGTTACTTTTCCACACATAATTTTTTCTCCTCCACACAAGTCATTAAATGTGTTTCCCTGAGAGATAGTCAAGCTTTGTTTTATAGGAAAGTTTCGTTTGTGGAAATAAATGAGTTTCACTGTAAGCTAATGTAATTCTATTACGTGAGAAAATGTTCCTTAAAAAATAAAGAATATTATATACTTTTGTTTTTCTGAATTTTTTTAAAAGACACATTAACTATTTCCTATTTCATCCTTCATGGACATCCCACAATAGATTACCAGCGCCTTAAAAAAAAAAAACAAAAACTAAAAAAACAAAGACTAAAAACCCCCACTGGGTTTTTTTTTTTTTTGGTATATACTTTGAAATTTATATTTTAAATGAATTAAAAAGTAACACTTTTTATATGTACATTGAAAGACATAAAACTTGATACAGAGAAAGTCAAATTTTAAATTGTTAAGGAGTATCAAATTGAATTTGCCATATAGTTCACAGTTTCCAACAAAATGTTTCAGCAAGAAAAAATTTGAAGTCATTGGCGTACATTTAGAGTTTACACTTTTCATAAACCAAGCCAGCATTTTTATTAGCACGTCAGAAACTCCCAGTGAGATTAATATTAATTAAACATAATCAAAAACTGCAGAATTACCTGCTTTTGAATTATCTCCCCAAGGAAAACTAGTCCAATAAAATAAAACTTGAAAATTATTAGTATAAAAGAGAGGCCAGTCTGACTTAGTAAAACTCTGAATGCTAGAATTTTTAATGAAGACAGATTTATTTGAAAGTAAAGATGTAAACATAATGCAAAGATATAAACATAGTTTATATTATATCCTTATAGTTTATATCTTTACTAACAAGTAAAATAAGGTAATAAAAATGTGTAACACATGATAAACCTATGCTACATAAAATACCATAAACATACTTTTTTCATATAAGAATTATAATTCATATAAGAATTACTTATATAATTCTTATATAATTCATATAAGAATTACTTATATAATTCTTATATAATTCATATAAGAATTACTTTGGGAGGTCCTTAATGCTTTACTTTGGTTTGGAGAGAAAATGTTTTAAAATTGAGTTTGGCTTACAAATGAGATCCTGAAAAATAGCAACCAAAGATATTTTTTCTCAAATGAAGTGGCCATTTCAAAATTATATTACAAATCCTGAACTGATTGGATTAATACCCTTTTACTAGTTTAGTTTTTCTGTTATTGCATGAAAAGCATTTTTCTGCTTTAGAAAACAGTCCAGTTGACTTTTGATTGTTCTGTGTTTTGAGGACATATCTTGAGTAATTTAAGAAATAAAGTGTTTTGGGTTTAAAAGCTCCCATGTCTTAAGTTGGTGAAAATTGAAAAGGTATTTTTAAAAAGAGGGATATTCAGGGCTGGGTGCTGTGGCTCATGCCTCTAATCCCAACACTTTGGAAGGCAGAGGCAGGAGGATCGCTTGAACGCAGGAGTTGGAGACCAGCCTGGGCGACATAGTCTCTACAAAACAAACAAACAGACAAACAAAATTGGCTGGGCGTGGTGGTGTGCACCTGTAGTACTAGCTGTTTGGGAAGCTGAGACAGGAGAATCGCTTCAGCCCAGAAGGTTGAGGCTGCAGTGAGCCAAGATCACGCCACTGCACTCCAGCCTGGGCAACAGAGCGAGACCCTGTCTTTAAAAAAAAAAAAAGGTGGGGGGGATATTCAGATTTGAATGGTAAATCCTGACTGATTTAATCCCTTGCCAACTGAGGATATTGATTCCTAAGGGAATCACTTAAAGTTTCTTCATCTGAGTTATGGAATTTTTTAAAAAACAAAAAACTTCCTCTCCATTTTTTAAACTAGTTTTTAAAATGTCTTGAACATTATTTTGACATAAATTGAGCAGTATCATTTGTAGAATAAATTGTTAATTTTTTCTTTTATAACAACATTTTGGTAACTTGTTTTAATGGAGGGAAGAAAGGTTATGAATAAAGTATAGGACAATGTTTTTTCATTTAGATTTGAATATAGGTGTGACCACTCAGAGAATTCACTACAAATAAAATCATCAGGCTTCATTTAAGGATTTGACTTAGGTGGACTTGGGAAGCTGTCCATTTTCCACATCTCGACTCTTGCTTAGTTGCTTGATGTAACTCACTTCGTGCTGAGTTTAGACAGCTCTCACAGTTTCCTCAGCACCAGGTTAAACAGAACTATCCTTTCAAAGAGCTTCCCTGCTGAGATGCAGAGTAGGAGTAAATAGAAGAGTGTGGGATGTCCACAAAGCAAGTAATTAAACAAAGTAGGCCAGACAGACTATAGAGGGAGCTGCTTGTCTTTAAGATTACTCTAAGGAACTCTGCCACTTCCTCTAGCTTAGTGAATATTTTGGTAGATTGTTCTAGATGCTGTTAGCCATGAAATCAAGCTTTTCAACGTAAGAAATTGATAATTCTGAAATGCTATATGTTTATGTAGATGCTTATCCAAATTATAAATATATTCTCATTGTTTATAAAGTTAAATATGAGAAACTACCAGAATAACCTTTTTTTTTTTTTTTTTTTGGTAAATTGGAGTTAAATTTGCAATAAGAATAATTTTGAAAATTAGCGTGTATCAACAACTCAGGTTCAAAAGTTTCTCTAATAGAATCTGCTTTGTTCATAGTCTGTTTTTTACTAAGCTATTTAAAAATATTTTAAGATCATATAACACCTATTTGATTACAATTATTGGAGAGATTTTCAGGAACACTATGGAGATGTAATGACTCATCATAAACAAATTGGTCACTTTTTTTAAAGTAGGTATTTGAAGCCCTGAGTAGCAAGTTGTTTTAGCCTTAAGTGCCTTAAGAACAGCTTTACCCTCCAGAAGCTCACAATGTAGTAGAGGTGATGGGCATGTAAACATAAGTCAAATGCAGTATGACTGGGCTATAGAAATGTGTATAAGACAAAGCAAGGATTCAGTGAGAGACATGTTCTATATCCAGGCAAAAAGGGGAGTCAGGGAAGACTTTGTGAAGGAAATATGGATTAGTCATGTTAAAGGAATTTTTAAGGAACTTAAAATTTCAGATAGAGGAACAGCTCCAAGGTAATTGACAGATGAAGACAACTGCTCTTTGCAGGGCAGTTTGGCAATGTATATTAGAATCCTTGAAATGTTCTTTTTTGACCCAATAGTACTAGTTTTAGGGATTTTAATCTATGAGCATAAATCTTTTGGCAAATCTGGTTGTCTTTTGAATTCGTCTACTTCTTTTCATAATCCATCACCACCCTAAACTACTAGCATTTTTGGTCAGGTTTACTACAGTAGCCTCCTAATCTTGGTTTATCCCAATCTACTTTGTCCCCTTCTGATCTGTTTCCTACACTGTAATCAGAGGGATCTTTTAAAAATGCAAACCTGATTACATCACCCTACTGTTTGATATGCTTCAGTAGCTTTCCATTGCATTCAGGATATGGACAAAACTCTGTGTCTTATATGGTGGCATCTGCCTGTCTTACAAGGTCTTGCATAGTCTGGCCCTTACCTTTCTGTCTAGTCATGACTTGAGCCATGTTCTTGACTTACTCTTTTTGTTCCAGCCTTATTGGCCTTGTCTCAGTCCCTTGTTCTTGCCATGCTCCTTCCCACAGTGAGGGCTTTGTACCTGCCGTTGCCCCTGCCGAGAATGTTTTTACTTTTCCTTCACCTAAACTTCGATTTATCTTTCCTCAGGGAAGCCTTCCCTATCATAGACTCTCAAAGCACCATGAACTCTCCTCATGGCACTTGCTGTCATTGTAATTTCATATGTGTTGGAGATTAACATGTTTTTCCAAATAGATTGTAACCTCCAGAAATCCTGATAATGTGTTTCTTTTTCCTCACCATTATAGAGTTAATGCTTACCACAGTGCTTGAAACTCGTCTATTAATTCTTGCAACTCATTTGTTGCAAGGATTAATAAATAGATGATAATCATCACAGAGAACAACTCTAAATGTTCAACAATTGGCAAATGGTTGCATAAACTGGGTATATTCATTTGGGAGGATGTGTTTAAAACATGTTTTAGAAGTATGTGTAATAACATGGGAAAGTGCTGTCATTATATTATGTGAAAAAATTAGTTTACAAAATAGTCACTTATTAAAAGTGTGGAAAAAAATACACCAAAGTATAAAAGTTGGTTATCTCTGGAAAGTATGTTTTATATTTTCAGATTTTTTACAGAGAACATGTACTGATTTTATAATTTAAAAAAATCCATATACAAAATTAAGGAAAAATTGGTTTTCTAGAGATGGTTCCAGAAATGTAGTAGGAGACATGAGATTCGTAATGGTCTCCAAAATATGTATCAGCCAGAATGCGTGATTGCATGATGATCATATTGAACTTAATTATATAAATTCCATTTAGAAATTGCAAAATGATGCATATATTAAAGCAAGCCAGTATTTTCTGGTTGTATTATTCTTACTTGTATGTAAAGTGGTTTTAATTTTAAAATGTTTTGAAAAGTAACATGGTTTTGGCACATGACAGCACTAAAACAGAGTAAAGACCAGAATTAACTCAAATATATATGAGAACTTAATATAGGTTGAGCATCCCTTATCCAAAACTCCATAATCTGAAATCCTTCAAAATCTGAAATGTTTTGAGCACCAACATGATGCCATAAGTAGAAAATTCCACACCTGACCTGACCTCGTGATGGGTCGCAGTCAAAACTTTGTTTCAGTCTGGATGCAGTGGCTCATGTCTGTAATTCCAACACTTTGGGAGGCTAAGGTGGGAGGATTGCTTGAGCCCAGGAGTTCAAGACCAGCCTAGGCAACATGGAAAGAAGCTATCTCTACAAAAAAATACAAAAATTAGCCAGGCAGGGTGGTACACGTTTGTGGTTCCAGCTACTTAGGAGGCTGAGGCAGGAGGATCACTTGAGCCCAGGAGGTGAAGGCTGCAGTGAGCCATGATTGTATGACTGCATTCCAGCCTGGGCGACAGAGCAAGTCCCTGTCTCAGAAACAACCAAAACAACTTTGTTTCATGTGTAACATTACTTAAAATTATATAAAATGACATTCAGGTTTGGTCCCATCCTCAGGATATCTCATGTATGTGCAAATATTCTAAAATCTGAAACACTTCTGGTCCCAAGCATTTCAGATAAGGGATATTCAACTTGTATATGAAAATGGATCCCACCTTCATTTATGAGTAGGGAAAAGAAGAATTGTTTAATAAACAGTGTTGGGATAGCCAGTTAGTCATCTGGAAAAATAATGTTGGCTTCCAGAGGAGTTAAAGATTTAAATATGAAACAAAGAAACAAAAAAAGGTAGAGTAATTATTTTTTACATAATCCAGGATTGGTGAAGTCCTTTAATAGCATACTGGGTTGCTGGATTTTAGGACATAAAAATAAAATTCTGTATAGGGGAAAAAAATCAAACAAAGTTAAAAGAGAAACAGACTAGTAAAACTTATTTGTATACTTCACAAAGGGCTAAGTTCCTCTTAATACAAAGAACTAGAAAATAATCCAGTAGAAAAATTAGCAAAGAGAATTCACATGAAAAAATGTACAACTTTATTTATAATATAATAAAGATGTAAATTAAAGCTACAACATACTCTTTGTCACCTATCAAATGAGCAAAGGTTATGTGTAGTATAACTCGGGAAAGGTGAGGAGAAAATGGTCAGCCTCATACATTGCTGGTGGGATTATAAAGTATTCATACTCTATAGAAAGCAGTTTGAAAATGTTTTTCAAAAATTAAAACACAGATATATTTTGTTCTAGTAATTCCATTATAGGATTTTATTCTCTAGAAGATTTTGCATATATGTCAAATAAATATCTAAGAATATTTGTGGCAGCATTATTTGTTACTGCAAAAGATTGGAAACAAGCTAAACATATATCAGTAGGGAAGTAGTTAGGTGAATTATGGTGTATATATTCAACAGAATACTAGTCAGTCTTTAAAAATAATGAGAGACTACTATGTGTACTGCTGTGGTGCTATGTCTAAGATACGAGGAAAAAAAGCAAGAGGCATGACTGCATGTGCAGTTTGCTGCCATTCGTGTGGTTAAAATATATATTTTTATATACTATATATGCCTATGTATTAGAATAAAATTCTTTATTATAATAAAATCCATATATAGAATGTAATGTGCATGGGAGGATACGGGAGAGTCTGATGACAGTAATTGCCTCCAGTGTGTAGAAGTGGTTGCCTAGAGGACAAAGATGGACTAACTTTTTAAGTATACTGTTTGGTAATTTTTCAGTATTTTAAAATCATGTGCATGTAATACTATTCAAAGTTAATATTTTTAAGTTATGTTTTGCTTACAGGAATTGGTAAGAAGGAAAAAATAAAAGACCATAATAGTTGTTACAAACAAATGATTACTGCAATACTGTTTTTAACTTTAGGTATTGTTAGAGATCTTCTAATTCAAAGTTTTCAGTTGATGTTACATGGCTCACAGAAGGGTAGTCCTAGTGGAATGGGGGCTGAAGGAAGGCGTTGGGGTTCCTGTGAACAAATAGCATGGTGAGTGACAACCAGCAGTTACTGCTCCTTTTGATATTTTAAGTGCATTAAATGAGGTGTGCCTTACTACTTGGAATCTACTTCAGCAGCCAGCCACAGTGTACAGCTGCCTCTTGTGGGAAAGGGATCATGGAATTGTTACTGGAGTTTGTTTTCACGGTGCGGAAGGAACATGCCACCTACCACAAGGTGCAACCCACTTACAATGAGAGGACAAGGAAGCAGGGAGGGTGTCCCTGGTGGCCCAGCTCCAGGCCTGACTATCTGTATTCACCTGTATTGGATGCTGCTCAACACGTGCGTTTGATATGCTCTGCAAGGTGACTGCCTAATAGTGCATGGATGTTTGTCAGAAATAAAGCATGATTTTAATTTTGAAATATTCTTGATGTGAAAAAGTTTGGTTTTGAAATTCATATTAAAATTTTCAGCATTACATATGTCAAAAAATATCTACCATAGTACTTTACATTTTTTCTTCTGTAATTAGAAAATGTGATTTTTTTTTTCACTAGGCACTATGTAAATGCCTCCAAATGCCCTCCTGTTGTCCAGTGTGCTAAAATTTTTTTTGCTAACAAGTTTTGTTTGCAATGTTAAAAGGGTTGAGAAGCATCATTCTAGTCAAATATACTCACTTTGTATAAAGAAAACTGAAATCTACATAGCAGGCTCAGGGATTTGTCCAGTGTCCTACAGTTGGTTGGTGTGAGGCTGGATTTGAAAATTGGGGATCTTGGATCTTGACTCTTCAGCTCTCATCACCTCACACTGACCCCCTCTCCCCACGAAACATGAGGGAATATTGGAGGAAGGCATTGATGATAATTGAAAGACAAAAATACAGAACCTCAGAGGAATTATTAAAAGAACTGCACATATGTAGTTCAGAAATCTTTAAGACCCTACTGTGTCTAATAGTGCTTAGAATCTTCTTATATAATAATATTAATATTCTGTAATCTAGAATAGATTATAGTAGGATTCGTTTTATGATGACTTGGGCTGTATCTTTAAGAAAACAAAAGATTATAGCAAAAGGCGTTTAGGGCAAACATAAATAAAAATTGATATTAAAATCGTATGTATGCAATTTCCAAAAAAGGGAGGAGGGAATATATGAGACCTTTCAAGTTCCTCTGGTACTATAATTAAATTTTCTCTCATCTTGCTTTTGATTGGGTTAGAATTCACTCAATTAAAGATAATCTAGGGCCAGGCACCTATAATCCCAGCACTTTGGGAGGCAGAGGCAGGAAGATTGCCTGAGCCCAGGATTTTGAGACCAGTCTGGGCAACATGGCGAGATCCCGTCTCTTTAAGAAAAAAAAAAAAAAAAGATAATCTAAGTGAAAAATGATTCAAGTCTAAATAGGTTGGGTTAAAGTAGGTTTTAGAGGATGTTGTCATTGGTGCTGGATATTTCAAAGAAATAGTTTGAACTTACTTATAAAGTAAGAAATGGGCCATGGTGTGAGGTATGTCACTTTGGTATCTGACTGCCATTTTAACATCATAGTGATAATAAGAGGAAATAATGGGAGTTAAGGAACAGTGAACTTTGGGTGAAATTGTGTTAACTTGTAATTTCCATGTAAATACAGATAAGGCAGGAATGAGTGTCTTAGGCAATTAGAAATAACTCAATCTACTGTCCAAACATGATGTGAATTTTGAGACCAAAACAAATTATAAGTAAAAGTAAGACCCTCTTAATGACAGCCTATTTAACCTTTTTGGTGTTTTTGTTTGGTGTGTGTGTGTGTGTGTGTTTTCTGTCATTCTTTCTAAGTTTTCCAGATGATCTTGTGTTTCTTCTAGTTCTCTGTGGGTTTTTAAATATTTCATTTTATAAATGAAAAATACTTTGTTGCTTAATTAGCATTGGTAAACTGGACTGTTTTCTGTAGCAGAAATTGAATACAAGCCTAGCAAAGTAAATTCTGAGAAAAATGAGTAGTAATTGTCAATGGAAAATTTCGTGGTGTTTTTTTTTTTTTTTTGGCCAATTCTATTTTTTTAGATGATAGTTTTGGGAAATACTAAGAATTTGAGCTCAATTTACTTTGGGGCAGTTATTTAATTTTCTTTGGGTTCAGAGAGCATTACTACTATATAAACAATTCAAATAATAAAAGAAAGTGTGTTACCTCAAAAACGCCTTGTGTAATATATAACAGTTCACAAGATTACTATTTTTCTTCCATTTATTATGATTACTGAGGAAGTATAACAAGAATTAAAAGAAATATATTATTTTGCATATATATTTATACTTCAAAGTAATTTATATACTAAATTAGGTTTTGTTTGAGATGGTGAAATGAAAGACTTTGTAAATGAGAATACATGTTGATATGTGAAAAATGTAAAGTTAAAACATGTTGGCATACTCCTAGTTTCTCAGAACAAGAAAATGACTAATCTAAATTTCATTTCAGAATAAAACCCAAGACAAGCCACATAAAAGCAACCTAAAAATTAAACTGTCATCATATTATTTGTTTTAAAACTATGGAATAATATATCTGAGGAAGATTTCTCTCAAAATTGTTTTTCTCAATTTCAAGTAAGTAATTTATTTTGGTTAATATATTGGGGGTGAGGGGGGTGGGGGTGAGCCTTGGCATTGAAGTTGGTAAATCCTACTCACCCTTAACTAGCAACTTAAATATCAACCTCTTTAAAGCTTTCTGTGACTCCTTTGCCCATTCCCAAAGATTATCTCCTTGGTTTTCCAAGTCTTCATCCCCTTCCACATTGCTGTTAAAGGATCTGTTACAATGGATATTGTGTTTGTCTCTGAGAATAGTCATGTGGCACTACCTTCATGGGCCCCACCTCATACTTCTCAACCCCACTGCCTTCTGTTGCTGAGAGACCCCGAGCAAGTTATTATACTTATGTTAGCCTTAATTTCCTCCTCTGTAAAGTGAGTTTTAATAATTTCTATAGCATAGCATTATTATGATTGAATAAGATAACCAGCTAATGTCTGGCATACATAGTAACATAAATGTTACTTTCTTTACCTATCTTATCTCCACAATCTGCTACATTACCTCATATACTGAGTACTCTTTAAAATGTTTGAATTGAAATGAAAAATGGAATTTTTGTAGCAGTTATTCCTCACATTAGGAGAAACTAAAACATCTGCACATTGTGGTATGAGATTTTTTACATTTGGTTAGTGACATATCTACAGTCTAGGTAATTGCCTGTTTAAAACACTTTTTAAAAATTTGGCTATGTTTTATAAGTGGTCCATCAGGACCTGAAAAGAACCTTATTTTCCAAAGCCATCAGTAGTGCCTTAAAAAAAAAAAGGCGATAGAACCTGTTGAAAGTATGTATGCTAGATGTCACAGTAAAGGTGACATGTCAGTAGGATTTATTGCTCTCTTCTTGTGAATTTGTAACACACACAAAAATGGAAGCCTTTGTATTTTAAACCTACTTAGGATTGTGGAAGGTGGACTACATGATTTATTATTGCCCAAAGCTTCACCTCTCCTCACCATATATTTTCTACATACATTCCTAGGTTTTGTTTAATAACATTGTCTTTTACTTATTTATTTTTATTTATTTATTTTTTTGAGACAAAGTCTCACTCTGTTGCCCAGGCTGGAGTGTAGTGGCGCAATCTTGGCTCCGTGCAACCTCCACCTCCCGAGTTCAAATGATTCTCCTGCCTCAGCCTCCCAAGTAGCTGGAATAACAGCCACATGCCACCACACCCGGCTAATTTTTGTATTTTTAGTACAGATGGAATTTCACCATGTTGGCCAGGCTGGTTTCAAACTCCTGACCTTAGGTGATCTGCTCACCTTGGCCTCCCAAAGTGCTGGGATTACAGGCGTGAGCCATCACCACACCCTGGCATGTCTTTTAATTTTTTAATGAGGTCATTAGAAAGATATCCAAATTAATTATGATGTCTCATACCTTAGTTGATAATGCTTAGTGTTTTGAAAATAGAAGCCATGTTATTATAGTTAAAAGATCTTAATTTTACATCATTTTACTAAACGAGGTGGTAAACCGTTTATTGAGTAAGGACTGTGTGCCCTGTTCTAAGCGATTTAGTCTTCACAACAGTTCTATAAAATAGGACTGTTATCCCCATTTTACAGTTGAGGAAATGAGGCATAGAGAGGTTAATTAACTTTGCCTAAAGTGATGCAGCATAATGTTTACCTCATACCATGTGAGGATTAAATGAGAAAACATGTATTACGCCATTACCCACTTAAACAGAAGAAACAGTGAAGCAGAATTTGAGATGAGTGTCTTCTAACACTTCCAGAATTTGATAATAGCCATTATTCAGATGTGACAGTGACCGTGAATGTATTCTTATTCACATTTGTGTGTGTGTGTGTGTGTGTGTGTGTATGTGTGTGTGAGAGATAGTAAACCCTGGTACTCATAACCCATTTTTTTTTCTGAAGCAATATTAATGTCTCCTCTCAAATTCATGCTCCCGTTTGGACTGAATTAATGTATATGTGTTTACAAGGTGATAGTAGGATTTTAGTATCAATCTGATATAAAATTTTTATAAGTTCAGTGTAATTAAATAGTATGTGGATATATTTTCATTGTGAAATTTAAAAAGCAGAACAGGTAAGGGAAAAATCTTCTTTGACCACCTATTCCCCTCTCTACTTGGATCAGCTTTTGCTGTATGATAAATCTCCCCAAAACATAGTGCTGTGAAACAATAGGCGTTTGTTAGCCTAATTCTGGGCTGGGCTCAATTAAGCAATTCTGCTGCAGCTTATGTCTGTCCTTGCTGATGTGGCTGCAGTCAGCTGATGGGTCAGCTGGGAGCTGGTTGGTCTAGGATAGCTATGTCTGGATAATCCGTACTGGTTGTTTGCTTGGGTGATGGGGGCCGTGTGTCTCCCGCAGGCTAGGCGTGGCTTTTTCACCTGGAGGCAGTAGTAGGGTTTACAGAAGTAACTAGTGACAGCAAGCCGCGTATATTTTCTGTTGTCCATAGGCCAAAGCAGATCAACATGGCCAATTCCAGAGTTGGTATGGGAGGGGTTTCCTAACCGAGTGGGGCTAATTAGGGGGCCATTACTGCAATAATCTATTATCCATCTGTTGCTGGCTAACTCATTTTTCAGGAAGCATGCGCCAGCATGGCATTGCTCCTTTCTTGAAGTAGTGTTTATGTAAGCAATTTATTCAACAGTTCAGATTTAGTTAATTCATTGTTCTTACTCGTTTTTATTCCATTTTTGTCATCCTTCAGCATTATTCTTAGTTTCATTCAACTCAACAAATATTTATTGAGCACCCATTAAGTACACAATGAGGTATCAAGAGGTGAGCAGCAGATGGAGCAAGACTACTGTGTTAATCATCCAAGTTTGTTTTGTTTTGTTTTGTTTTTTGTTGTTGTTTGAAACGGAGTCTCACTCTGTTGCCCAGGCTGGAGTGCAATGGTGTGATCTTGGTTCACTGCCACTTTCACCTCCCGGGTTCAAGCTATTCTCCCACCTCAGCCTCCTGAGTAGCTGGGATTACAGGCATGCACCACCCCACCCAGCTAATTTTTTGTATTTTTAGTGGAGACAGGGTTTCACCATTTTGGCCAGGCTGGTTTTGAACTCCTGACCTCAAATGATTCGCCCGCCTCAGCTCTCCCAAAGTGCTGAGATTACAGGCATGAGCCACTACGCCTGACCAGTCATCCAAGTTTTTAAAAGTGGCCTACCTGTCTGCTTCATTATGTGAACAGAATTCTATAAAAGTAGAAAACTTTAACAATTTTTTGAGAATGACCAACAGCCCCACACCAGGCTAAATATGTCTTACATGCTACATTTTTAAACATCTTACAAGGATTTCTTCAAATGAGAAAAACTAATACAGAGGTTGTTTTGATCTGTACTCCCACCAGCAATAGGAGACTTTTTCCATGTCTTCATCAAGATTATGTTCTCAAATGTTTTGATCATTGCCAATCTAATAGACATAAAATGGATGTCAGTGTAGTTTTAATTTGCATTCCTTTTATTATGAGTGAGATTCAGTGTTTTTTCATATGCTTGAGAGGCACTTATGGTATTTCCTTATCAGCGTACTGTTTATCTTTTACCCATTTTCCTGTTGAGACTCTTGGTCTTTTCCTTACTGATTCCAAAGAGCCTTCATATATTAGTAAAGTTCATCTCCATCTATAAATTGAGTTCCAAATGTTTTCCTCCATTAGTTCTTATGGTAGATTACTTTTTATTTAAGTAGTATCTTTTTTTCATTTCATAAATAATCTTCATGTCTGAATTAGGCTTTTAAATCACATTTAGATGAAGTTAGGTTTAAGTATTAGGCATGGGAATGGAAGGAAAATATCCTGGCATTATCAAATCTTTTGTAGAGAACTTTTTAAAACTCCTGATAGTTAAAATGAAAAACTTCAAAAGGATCCTGTCTTTGATTTATTTTATTTTTTCCTCTTCTAGGTTTGGTTTTATTATGACATCAGTCCTTTTGACCGGGCAGTCCAAGGAGTAGGATCATAACCTCTGGAGGGCTGTTTTTAGATGATGAGATTGTATAGTATAGATGGAAAATACTCTGTGTCACTTAGAAGAAATTGTTAATAATGTTGCTTTGAGTCTTGTTAATTTCATTATGTGTGTGTGTTTGTGTGTGTGATGTGTATAAAACATGCATAGATCATGGTAATGCTTCTAGCAATGCTCTACTCTTACGTACAGTCTTCCCTCAGTATCCATCCCTTAGTATCTGTGGGGGATTCGTTGCAGGAATCCCTGAGGATATAAAAATCCACAGATGCTCAAATCGCTTATATAAAATGGTGTAGTATTTGCATAAAATAACCTAAGCATATTCTCCTATATAGTACTTCAAATTATCACTTAACACCTAATACATTGTAAATGCTATGTAATAGTTGTGATACTGTATTATTTAAGGTAATAAAAACAAGGAAAAAAGTTTGTTTGCATTCAGTACAGATGCAACTCTTTCCCTGAATATTTTTGATCTGTGGTTGGTTGAATCCACAGATGTGGAACCCACGGATATGGAGGGCCAGCTATATAATTTTCAATCTGTTCAGCCAACCTTAACCTAATCAACCACATGGGTATGTTAGGATGGCTAGATTAGGCTAGCCATTAGCAGTGGACCACATAGAAGAAAAACACACAGAATGTAGACTTTTTTGAGAATGCAGTAATGCTACCTACTGCCCAAATAATATCCTAGATTTTTTCTGAGATTGTGGGAAGCCAGGAAGAAGGTGGCAGAGACATCTGTGACCTCCTGTGCCACATCTGACGTGAAGTACTTTGACCTTTTCCCTTGACTTTTGTATAAAAAGGTATTAGAAAACTGCGAGGCTGGACAGATTATCATGTTTTGAGTAATTTAATATAATTTTAAACATTTTAAAGTTGTCAAACCCTTTCTTCTTATATAATTTTACCCAGCAGCATCAAAAACAAATAGGAATCCTTAAGTGATTGGGGGCATGGCAGAAAGCCAGTTTTTACCATGCTTTACATAGTTCTTAGTTTTTCAAAGTTGTTGATGTATTCTTTAGCGCCTGCTTTATTAGTAACATCTTTATACATGTTTCACTGAAAATTGAAAGGAAGTTTTTCATTTAATACCAAATTATTGACTTACTGTTATTTTCTTGGTTAATCCTTTTTAAACAATTTAAAATTTCTTTTTTCTAATTTTATTTTATATTTTGAGACAGAGTCTCACTGTGTCACCCAGGCTAGAGTGCTGTGGTGTGATCTCGGCTCACTGCAACCTCCATCTCCTGGGTTCAAGTGATTCTCGTGCTTCAGCCTCCCAAGTAGCTGGGATTATAGGCATGTGCCACCACACCATACCTGTCTAATTTTTTGTATGTTTCATAGAGATGGGGTTTCGCCATGTTGGCCAGGCTGGTCTTGAACTCCTGACTTCAGGTGATCTGCCTGTCTCAGCCCCTTAAAGTGCTGGGATTACAGGCATGAGCCACCTCGCCTGGCCCAATTTTAACATTTCTGAGGTTGTAATGTGTCTCACAATATGTACATTTAATACAGTAATTTTCCCTCCTGAAAAGCTGATATTAAACTGATAGGACATTTATAATCAGTGACTTCTTAGAGAAAACATGACATTTTTAAATTCCTCTATGTGCTTTTTTTAAAAGAATCTAATGTGTCATGGAATGGGTTTGCTTCCCAAATAAACATTTGTCCTTCATTTTTGCCTTGCATCTGTAATTGTTTTAAATTTGTATATTTTGATGTGTTGTTTGGCACATCTCAGCTTCATGACTGATAAGTCTTTTATCACAGTGCTTTTCAAATTATTTGTGGTGAAGAATCAGGTTTTTTTCCCCTGATACTTCTTTAAAATACATTAAAAATGAATTACTAGAAAAATGAAATAAATGAAATGAGAATAACTGACAAAATAGTAATACAACCTCCATTTTTAAAAATTATTTTATTTAACAGGTATAGAATTTCCCTCTCAGACTGCTGTAAGAGTTTCTAAATGCTAAGTTTCGAGCTTTGTGCTTGTCTTGTTGCATAGCTGTAGCAAACAGCTAGTTCATAGATGGCATTTGAGTAGCATTGTAGAGATCTTTTTAGCAATATAAAAAGACTAATTCATTTCTTCTTAAAATCTTTTTGTCCTGTGTCAAAATTATTATTCCTATTTCTTTTCAGTTTGACTGTTTCTGTGATATATTGTATAAATCATTTTTCATCACTATTTTTAATCTTTTTTTGTCACTTCAGCTTTAAACACATCTGAAGATATTTCAATAGGGAGATTTTAAACAAAGTTTTTTTTTTTTTTGGTTTTGGTTTTTGAGACGGGGTCTCGCTCTGTTGCACAGGCTGGAGTGCTCTGGCGCAATCTCAGCTCACTGCAACCTCCGCCTCCCTGGTTCAAGCAATTCTCCTGCCTTAGCCTCCTGAGTAACTGAGATTACAGGCGTGTACCACCATGCCCAGCTAACTTTGAATTTTTAGAAGAGACGGGGTTTCACCATGTTGGTCTGGCTTGTCTCGAACTCCTGACCTCAAGTGATCCGCCTGCCTCAGCCTCCGAAAGTGCTGGGATTATAGGTGTGAGCCGCCTCACACCTTTTCTTGGCGCTCAGCCAACAAAATTTGCTATAATTGAGGTTTGATTTTGTTTTTTACTCTTGTAATTTTATATTTTTACAGTAACTTGGCTGGGTGCTGTGGCTCATGCCTGTAATCACAGCACTTTGGGAGGCTGAGGCAGGTGGATCACCTGAGGTCAGGAGTTTGAGACCAGCCTGGCCAACATGGCAAAACCCTGTCTCTACTAAAAGTACAAAAATTAGCTGGGCGTGATGGTGCATGCCTGTAATCCTGGCTACTCAGGGGGCTGAGGCAGGAGAATCACTTGAACCCGGGAGGCAGAGGTTGCAGTGAGCTGAGATCGCGCCATTGCACTCCAGTGCAACCAGAGAGAAACTCCATCTCAAAAAAATAAATAAATAAAAATAACTTTATTTTACCCTGTCCTTTAGTGTGTGACTTTTGCAGCATAGACCGTTTTATGTGTTTTCCTTTTTTTGAGACGGAGTCTTGCTCTGTCACCCAGTCTGGAGTGCAGTGGTACAATCATGGCTCACTGCAGCCTCCGCCTCCCGGGTTCAAGCAATTCTTCTGCCTCAGCCTCCCGAGTAGCTGGGACTATAGGCGCACGCTGCCATGTTCAGCTAGTTTTTTGTATTTTAGTAGAGATGGGGTTTCACCATGTTGCCCAGGCTGATCTTGAACTCCTGAGCTCAGGCAGTCCACCTGTCTAGGCCTCCCAAAGTGCAAGGATTACAGGCGTGAGCCACCACACCTGGCCATGTTTTCCTTTTTGGAAAACATAGATAACAGAACTCATTTTAAAAAGTGTATATACCAAAATGTAGTTTTTTTTATTTGTTGTTTCTATTCATTTCTTTTTTCTTATCTCTTAAGAGTTCGATTTGTATCTTAGACTGCATATAAGTCTGTCTTTTTATTTCTTCCTATATGTATGTTGTTGAGAACACACAGCATATACTTTTCACATTTTTTCTGTTTCTAAATATAAATTATCACAGATTCTTTTCTTTGGCATTTTTAAGAAGATGTTTTATCTATGCTGCTGAATGTTTGTTTAAGTCCCATTCCATACATACCTGTCTATGAACAAGGGCTATTTTTCCAAGCCTAGTGTTTGCCAGTAGGTAGGGTATGGCAAGTTCACTTTAATCATATTTATTTTCTGCTTATAGAAAGATAGAATTGCCTTCCCTAGCATAAAGAACTAGTGATCGTATACAACCCACTTAGATGAAAACATTCACTTAGTGTACCTCTACTGGATTGAGGTTTAAGGTTTTTTCCGCTTTTCTCATTGCACAGTTCGCTGGTATATGGGAACTAACATATTTATGGATAACCTGAAACAGTGTTTGTTTTTTTTTAAATGTTGTTATTTATTTATTTATTTTACCAGAACATTGCATGAAAGCCTCCAGGTTGTAAAGACCCTTAGGACTTTTAGTGATTTAATCAGTGATGGGAGCTAATTCACTTATTTAGATTTTGGATGCTGTTTAACATGCCAGGATGAAGACAGCTATGCTGCGTCAATTATGTTGATATTGGCTGTTTTTAGAGTAGATGAACAGAGGTATTAAGTGAGAGAGTATGACCTTAGATGTCTTAGAAAATTTTTAGTAGGGGACTGGTTTCTGTTGGAGCAGACCGTGTGCCCAAGGTAGAGAGAAGAGTTACACAATAAGTCCTTGCTTAATGTCCATGACAGGTTCTTGGAAATTGTGACTTTAAGTGAAATGACATACAATGAAACCATTTTTTTCTCATTGTTATAATAAAATGAAGTTGAACAAAATGTCATTTGGAGATCTGCTACAAAGTTTTTCTTAAAGTTTAGGTTTCCAAGAACCTATCGACAAAGTTGAGTGAAAATTTACTGTATGTCTTAAATGTTTTAGTGAAAAATTGAGAGAAGGATTATTCTGTATTTCATCAATTTTAAGAAGTGTGTTTTCCCTCCTTGTGCATCTCAGTAATTGGGATATGTCTTACAATCAGTAGTGCACCATATTTACTTAACAGCACTTTTCTTAGTACAAAAATTAATGATGTCATAATCAGTAGCATGTTGGATTCAGTGAAATATATTAATAGTTGTTTAGCTTAGTGCCATTCTAAATTGAATCTCTTTATTTGTTGTAACATTAACCTTTCTTCTCTTCGGACAGTTTTGGCCTTGGGTTAACTTCTTAGCTTTGTTCACTTGGAAGCTTGATAAGGTAGAATATCAGTTGTATAACCAAGCACCATTGCTTATGGTAATAGTGACTCATGATTACTAAATTGCATAAGGACCAGAGGAGGACTGTGAATGAATTGTAAATACTGGTACTTATACTGTTAACAGCTTTGGACTTCCCTGAGTGTGATAACTCTTGCAACTAAGCAAATCTGTTGCTGAAGCTCAGGAAGCTATGCCTATGAGACTGGAGATATTGGTTGCTATTTGGTACCTGTAAGCTAGAGTAGCTACTGCAAGGACCTTATGCTCTCATTCTCTTACACTTGATCTGCCACCTGAGAGGGCCAAAGATACTAGCCCCTGAATTGCAGTGAGGGCATGTTAAGTATAACCAACCTGTTTGGGTTATGTGAGTCTCGGTGTCTAGTTAGGCCTAACAGGGGGCGTTGTACTTAACATTCTGTGGCTTTATTTTGTTTTTAATATTTGCTGAGTGAATCTATATTTACTATTTATTCGTCATAAGAATTTTAAATTATAAATATGAGCACATCTCTACTAAGTAATGCTAAATTGTTTTCCAAAGTGATCATACCAACCTATACTCCCACCAGAAGTGTGAGTTTCTGATGTTCCACATCTTCACCAATATTTAGGATTGTCAGACTTAAGTTTTAAATTAGGAATTAATTTAAAACATCTCATTGTGGGTTTGTACATTTTTCATCACTAGTGAGAGATTGAGTTTTTCCATATGTTTATAGCCTACTCGTTCTATAAAATACTGAGAGATGTGTTGAAGTCTCCAACTTAATAGATTTGTCTATTTCTCTTTCCGGTTATGTCAGTTTTTGCTTGATGTATTTTGAAAGTTTGTTAGATCCATACATATTTAAGATTGGTATGCCTTTCTGGCGGAACAGCCTCTTTATCTCTGGTAATATTCCTTGTTCTGAAATCTTCTTTGCCTTGTATTAATATAACCACTTCAGCTTCCTTTTGATTAGTATTTACGTGGTATATCATGTCAAAAACTGAAGTTTGCCATGAATTTCATAGATGTTAGCAATAGACATGAGATTTCCATCTCTCCATTTTATCACTTATTAAGAAGGAGTAACTGGGGAGATGGTTGCAGACCAGATACTGAGAAGTAGGTTCAAAGGCAGCTACCTCAGCAGAGACCCATGGAGAATTGTCTCCCAACATATTTTTTCTGTTTTTGTTTTTTGTTTTACTTTCACTTTCAACCTATCTGTATCTTTACACTTAATATGGGTTTCTTATAGGCACCGTATAGATGGGCTTACTTGTTTATCCAGTCTGATAATCTGTCTTTCATTTTGACATGTCTCTTTTATTTAGTGTGTTTAGATTGTTTATATTTATCGACATTGGTAATATGGTTGGATTAAAATCTACCACTATGCTATCTGGTTTATGTTAGTCTGTCTGTTCTTTTTTCCTTTTGGATTACTTGGATTCTTTTTTAAAAAATTCAATTTCTCTCCGCTGTTTGCTTATTTATTTATACCTCTTTCTGAAATTTGTTTAGTGGTTGCCCTAGGGTTTGCCATATATTTGTAATTAATCACAGTTTTCTTGATATAATAATACATAGCTTTATATGTAGTATTAGGACCTTATAGTTCTATACTCCCATTTCTCCTCTTCATCTTATGTGTTTTTGTTGTCATACATTTTACTTTTATATATATGCAGTCAACATACAATATATTACTACTCTAAGACTTTACATTATATTGCTATAGATTTTATAGAACTGTTCATGTAGGTTATAATAAATTTATTTTAAAAAATGTCTTCAATAATAAATTATCCTTAGGTTACTGTAACTTTTACTTTATTAACTTCTTAGTTTTTTAAACTTTTTGACTCTGTTATAATAGCTTAGCTTAAAACAAATACATTGTACAGCTGTACAAAAGTATGTCCTCATTCTGTAAGCTTTTTTCTATTTAAAAATTTTTAATTTTTACTTTTAAAACTTTTGTTAAAAACTAAGACGCAAATACATTAGCCCTAGGCCCACAGAGTCAAGCTATAAATATCACTGTCTTCCACTTCCACATCTTGTCTGGAAGGTCTTCAGGGACAGTTACATACATGGAACTGCCATCTCCTATGATAACAATTCCTTCTTCTGTAATATCTCCTGAAGGACTTACTTGAGGCTGTTTTACAGTTAACTTTCCTTTTTATGTAAGTAGGAGTACATTCTAAAATAATGATAAAGTATATAATAAATACATAAGCTAGTAACTGTAACCATGATCAAGTATTATGTACTTAACATAATTGTATATGCTATACTTTTATACAACTGGCAGTGTAGGTTTGTTTACACCAGCTTCACCACAAACACGTGAGTAACTCATTGTACTACAATGTTAGTACAACTAGGATGTCCCTAGGTGTTAGGAATTTTTCAGCTTCATTGTAATCTTATGGGACCACCATTATATATGTGGTCCCTTGTCGATTAAATATCATTATGCAGTACATGACTGCATTTTTGCTTTAGAGACAGTTATCTTTTAGAACAATTGCAAATAAGAAAAATATGAAGTTTTGTGTTTACTTTTATTTATACCATTTATACTGTTGTTCATGTCTTTGTGTAGATCCAAGTTTTCTGTCTGGTATCATTCTGTCTACCTGAAGAACTTTTAACATTTTTTATAGGCCAAGTCTGCTAGTAATAAATTATCTTTGTTTTTCTCAAAAAGACTTTATTTTTCTAAAATATTCTTGCTGAATATAGAATTCTGGATTGCCTTTTTTTCTTTCAGTACTTTAAAGATGTCACTCTACTGTTTGTTATATGGCTTTTACATATATATTTTTATTTGAATTAAATTTTTTTCTTTTTCCGCTTTTATTTTAGATTCCGGGTGTACCTGTGCAGGTTTGTTACAAAGGTATATTGCATAATGCTGAGGTTCGAAGTACGATTGAACCCGTCACCTAGGAAGTGAGCATAGTACTCAATAGGTAGTTTTTCCATCCTTGCTTCCCTCTCCCATCTTGTATTCTCCAGTGTCTGTTTGTTCCCATCTTAATGTCCATATGTACTCATGGTTTGGCTACCACTTGTAAGTGAGAACATGGGGTATTTGGTTTTCTGTTTCTCCATTAGTTTGCTTAGGATAATGGCCCCCAACTGCATCCGTGTTGTTGCAAAGGACATGATTTTGTTCTTTCTGTGTAGTGTTCCCTGGTGTATATGTACCACATTTTCTTTATCTCATTTACTGTTGATGGACACCTGTGTTGATTCCATGTCTTTGCTGTTGTGAATAGTGCTGTGATGAACACATGGGTGCATGTGTCTTTTTGGCAGAATGATATATTTTTCTTTGGGTATATACCCAGTAATGGGATTGCTAGGTTAAATGGTAGTTCCATTTTGTGTTCTTTTAGAAATCTCCAAGCTGCTCTCCACAGTGGCTGAACTAAGTTACATTCCCACCAATAGCGTAAAAGTGTTCCCTTTTCTCCACAGCCCCACTGAGTTATTTATTGACTTTTTAACAAAAGCTATTCTGACTGGTATGAGATGGTATTTCAGTTGTGGTTTTGATTTGCATTTCTCTGATGATTAGTGATGAGCATTTTTTCAGTATGTTTTTTGGCCACTTGTATGTCTTCTTTTGAGAAGTGTCTGTTCATGTCCTTTGCTTACATTTTAATGGGGTTATTTGTTTTTTACTTGTTGATTTAAGTTCCTTATAAATTCTGGATATTAGACCTTTGTCAGATACATAGTTTATGAATTTTTTCTCCCATTCTGTAGATTATCTGTTTACTCTGTTAACGGGTTCTCTTGCTGTATAGAAGCTCTTAGGTCCTACTTGTCAGTTTTTGGTTTTGTTGACATTGTTTTTGAGGACTTAGCCATAAATTCTTCGACAGGGCTGATGTCGAGAAAAGTATTTCCTAGGTTTTCTACGATTTTTGTAGTTTTAGGTCTTACAGTTATGTCTTTAATCCATCTTGAGTTAATTTTCATATATGGTGATAGGTAAGAGTCCAGTTTCATTCTTCTGCATGTGGCTAGCCAGTTATCCCAGCACCATGTATTGAATAGGGAGTTTTTCCTCATTGCTTATTTTTGTCAACTTTGTTGAACATCAGATGGTTGTAGGTGTGTGGCTTTATTTCTGGGTTCTCTATTCTGTTTTATTGGTCCGTGTTTCTCTTTTTGTACCAGTACCATGCTGTTTTGGTTACTGTAGCTTCGTAGTGTAGTTTGAAGTTGAGTAATGTGATGCCTCCAGGTTTTTTCTTTTTGCTTAGGATTGCTTTGGCTGTTTGGGCTCTTTTTTGGTTCCATATGAATTTTAGAATAGTTTTTTTTTGATTCTGTGAAAAATGATATTGGTAATTTGATAGGAATAATGCTGAATCTGCAAATTACTTTGGGCAGTATGGTCATTTTAATGATACTGATTCTTCCAATCCATGAGCATGAAATATATTTTCATTTGTGTGTGTCATTTCTGATTCTTTAAGCAGTGTTTTGTAGTTCTCCTTGTAGAGATCTTTCACTATTTTCATTAGATGTATTCCTAGGTATTTTCTTGTTTTTGTGGCTCTTGTAAATGGAATTGTATTCTTGATTTGGCTCTTAGCCTGAGGGTTATTGTAATGTAGAAATGCTACTGATTTTTGTACATTGATTTTTGTATCCTAAAACTTGACTGAAGTTGTTTATCAGTTCAAGGAGCCTTTTGGCGGAGTCTTTGGAGTTTTCTGGTATAGAATCATACCATTAGCAAAGAAAGATAGTTTGACTTCTTTTCCTATTTGGATACCTTTTATTTCTTTTTCTTGCCTGGTTACTCTAGCTAGGACTTCCGTTACTATGTTGAGTAAGAGTGGTGAAAGTGAGCATCATTGTCTTCTTCCATTTCTCAAGGAGAACGCTTCTAGGCTTTGCCCATCCAGTATGATGTTGGCTGTGGGTGTGTCATAAATGGCTCTTAGATATATTCCTTTGATACCTAGTTTATTGAGGGGTTTTAGCATGAAGGGATGTTGGATTTTATCAAAAGCTTTTTCTGCGTCTATTGAGATGGTCATATCGTTTTTCCTTTTCATTCTGTTTATGTGGTGAATCACAGTGATTGATTTGCATATGTTGAACCAACCTTGCATCCCAGGAATAAAGTCGACTTGATTATGGTGAATTAAGTTTTAGATGTGCTGATGGATTTGGTTTGCTGGTATTTTGTTGAGATTTTTTGCATCTATTACATATTTTTGTCATTTGTCTTTGATTCGTTGCATGTAGTGTCCTTTGTTCATTTAATTTATTTTTCTTTTGACTGTCTTTAAGAATTTCTCTATCTTTAGATATGATGTATCTTTGTTTTGGATGTGATGTGTCTATTTTCTTTTGTTGGTTTGTATGGTCTTCTCTGAGTTTTTTGGTTCTGTGGTTTAGCATCTTTTACTTAATTTGGAAAATTCTTAGCCATTATCTCTTCATGTATTTCATTTGACCGGTCTTCTTCTCTTTCTGTGATTTCAATTGCAGGTATATGGGCCATTTAATAATTGTCTGATTGCTCATGTATGCTTTGTTCTGCTTTCATTTTTGTTTTTTTAATACTTTTTTCCTAACATGATGAGATTTTTCAGGGCGATTACCTTGATGATAACGGTTATTGTTGCTGTTCCTGAAGCATCAATTTTTTCAAAAGATGAAGCTATATTTTAGAAACATAGGCTTCTTGGCATATTTGAGATCTTTCAGATTATTAGTAAAATATAAGTTTATGATAATCTTTTTCCCAACTAAAAACAATCTGCTTAGATTTAGGGACCATGAGATATACTGGGGTTGTGGCTATTGTTGTGAAGATAAAATGTAATTAATAACCCTAATGACTTATGAACTAAGATATGTTTTTAGTTTTCTGTATCAAAATATTTTCTTATTTTTCTGTTAGATCACTTGAATGTCATTTGTCTTCTGAATTATGCTCATTGTTATACTGTTATATATTTAATTTGGAATAAAGAATATTACCTATTATCAAGTAGCTAGACCTAGATATTTTTCTTTTTCTCTCCTATAACTATGTAGAATTAAATAGACTTGAGGTACAGTATAATTAAGGAATTAACAATAATGTTTTTTTTTCTGGAGTGTGTTAATTTGCGTTTATGTTAAGAAAGTGGTTTGGAAGTATAAATGGGATGCCTTTTAAAGAAAGATTATTGTAATGCATAAAATATTTAAGACCACTAAAAGGTAATAAACTGAATTAGTGTAAATAAAACAAACTTAAGACTTGGAAATATCAAAGTGTGGAGTTTTTTTGAGTAGATTCAGACTTTTTGAAGTACTAAAAGTGATGAATGAGAGTTATTCTGATTTCTTCTTAAAATTATATGGTAGTCAAGTGAAAAGGAATATTACCTGCAAAGGAAAGCAAGATGCGCTTCTATTAAATTTACATCAATTCAGGTGTGTCAGATTTACCAAAGAGTCTTTGGATATGTCTGATTCCAGTGTCGAAAAGTTTAATCATAGAAAACCTTATATTTGAAATCTGAAGTTTAATATTGTGGAATGAGTATTAGTATCTGAGAAAAGATTGTTTTGGGGGAACTAGTTATTATATGCATTTTTAAATGTGATCTCTGCTTTACCTAATAGGATTCATTGTCATGATACATTATACTCTACAGAGAGGAAAGTGTTTTGTTTGACCCATGTTTCAGTAGCTGGCAGATTTTGAGATGGGGACATCTCCAAGTTGATATTGGAGAACAGCCACAAGAAAAGACAAGGAGCCAAATCCATGAAGCATTTGCTTTTTTGGCAGAAAGCCTCAGTATTTATATACAGATTTCTTCTTAAAAATTGAAGTAAACTGGATTATGGACAGTTTCTTGTTTAGCATGTTAAATTCCCACTACATCCCCAGCACATACTTGAGAACAGAGGGTCAAGCTTCTGTTGACAACTGTTAACTCTTTCTGGCACTCCTTTTGCAGTTGTAGAACAGGAACAAGGAATTGTTTTTCCTCTGGTAAAAAGGAAGACTGACTCTAAAATTACTTAAAGGTATAGTTGTGTGTTGCTTAACGACAGGGATGTGTTCTGAGAAATGCATTGGTAGGCGATTTTGTCATTGTGTGAACATCATAGAGTATACTACACAAACCTAGAAAAATATATATAAATAAAAATATATTTGTATGTTACATTAGAAAACGAAATGTCCCAGCACCATTACTGAATATCAGCCATTTCCCCTACTTGATCTGCAGTGTCAATATCAAATGCCATATATGAGGTTTCGATATGATGCTCTGTTATATCTTAAGGAACTACCATTGCATGTGCATTCCATCTTGACTGAAACATTGTTATGTGGCACAGGATTGTAATTGGAGCCCTGATTCCACACACCCACACATATATAAAAGAAAAGTGAAAATGCATTGTGTTCTTTTATCGTAATATATTTTTCTCAATAATTTTTAATACATTATGGGGCTTTGGTAGATATTTACTGAAGAAGAGAAATTATTTCTTTTTATTTAATCATAAACAGGTGACAATCACTTACATGTAGTTTGTGGACTTTCAAGTCCATTCTCTGTCCATTTCCATGGTTACTACTTTAATTGAGGTGTCATTATTTTAGCATGGATCATCATAATAACCTCCCAGTTTGTCTCTAACTTTACCTGTTTTCAAATTCAGCCCTTATATATTTTAGATTATAGCCCTGGCCTATAATCTAAAATAAAACTCTAGACAACATAAAGTTTTTTCATGATCGAGCACCTGCCTACCTTTTCAGTGTCATCTTCTGCTTCTTCCTCAAGCACTTTGCTTTTCAGTCTGAACTGCTTGCTCTTGCTCAAATGTATGTACCTCATGACTTTGCATATGCTGTTAGCTTAATGAAAGCAGGTACCTTGGCTGTCCTAGGTGGTCACTGTCTGGTGTGGTGTCATCCCTTATGAAATGACTGAATGCCATTCCTCTGGACGGAATGGCCTTTTCTACTGGTGAATTCTTCACACTTCAAGACTGTCCTGAGACATCATCTACACTGTGAAGCCTCTCCCGACTTCCCTTAGTCATATCAGTCCTTTGTGCCAGCATTGTACTTTGTATCCCTGTTAAAGCAGTTATCACATTAACTTGCAAGATTGTTTTTAACATGTCTGACTTGCCTCTTAGAGTGTGCGTTTCATGAGGGCAGATTCAGTATGCTGCCAGTCTCTGTGTCCTTAGTGCTTATTGCCTACACATGCATTAAAAATTAGAAAAAACAGCCGGGCGCGGTGGCTCATGCCTGTAATCCCAACACTTTGGGAGGCTGAGGTGGGTGGATCACCTGAGATTGGGAGTTTGAGACCAGTCTGACCAACGTGGAGAAACCCCGTCTCTACTAAAAATACAAAATTAGCCAGGTGTGGTGGTACATGCCTGTAATCCCAGCTACTCGGGAGGCTGAGGCAGGAGAATCGCTTGAACCTGGGAGGTGGAGGTTGCGGTGAGCTGAGATCGTGCCATTGCACTCCAGCCTGGGCAACAAGAGCGAAACTCCGTCTCCAAAAAAATTAGAAAAAACTCAGGAAGGAAGGACAAATACATGATTCCACTTATATGAGATACCTACAATAGTTAAATTTATAGAGAACAAACAATAGAATAGTGTTTACCGAGGGTGGGATGGAGGAGGAATGGGGATTTATTCTTATTTAATGGGTACAGAGTTTGTTTGGGATGATGGGAAAGTTCTGGAGATGGATAGTGGTGATGGTTACACAATAATGTGAATGTACTTAATGCCACTGAATTGTATACCCAAAAAGGGTTAAAATGGTAAATTTTACTTATATTTTACCACATTTTAAAAAAAGACAAAATTCATGAAGGTAAGGACCTTGGCCTGTTTACTCAGCTTTGTTTTCTGTAGTTCCTAACATTGTTTGTTTTATTGTTAAATTGTTTTCTTTTGACATGGTAGTACTTGATTTTTTTTAAATGTTTGAAATTGGGTCCAGCACAGTAGCTCAAGCCTGTAATCCCTGCACTTCAGGAAGCTAAGGCAGGAGGATTGCTTCAGGCCGGGTGTTTGAGACCCGCCTGGACAACATAGTGAGACCCTGTCTCTATTATTTAAAAAAAAAAAAAGTTTGAAATTAAATTGTGTGTAAGCCCATGGGATATTGTCTAAGAAACCAACTGAATTTATAAAGTAAGGGAGGAAACATAGCACATAACTTTTTTATTTTTTTAGTTTTTATTTTTTTGAGACTGAGTCTTGCCCTGTAGCCCAGGCTGGAGTGCAATGGCATGATCTTAGCACACTGCAACCTCTGCCTCCCAGGTTCAAGCCATTCTCTTGTCTCAGCCTCCCAGGTAGCTGGGACTACAGGCATGTGCCACCACGCCCGGCTAATTTTTTTGTATTTTTAGTAGAGATGGGGTTTCACCATGCTGGCTAGGCTGGTCTTAAACTCCTGACCTCAAGTGATCTACCCGCCTCAGCCTCCCAAAGTGCTGGGATTATAGACGTGAGCCACCGCACCCAGCCATAGCACATAACTTTAAAATATCACATATTTAAAGGAAATATTCTTGTGATAATATAAATATTAACTAAAATTAATAACTGAAGTGGTTGTCACCTGCTACTAAGCAGTATATAGTGGTAAAGAGAGGCAGTATGGCATTGTGAGACTTCAGGCTTGGTAAGGTCAAAAAGCCTTTTTTACCTGCTTAGAATGATCTTCCTATCCAAGTCCAGGATGACTGGGGGGAACAGTACAACCTTGAATATCTCTTATGTTCTAGATAATCTCATTTGAGCCCCCTACGTCTCCATGAAATGGAGATACCTCTGTTTTCCTATAAGAAAAGTATACGTGCTATTGAATGCTATCAACCTGGCATAATTGCAAACCCAGTTGATATATATGTGTGAGTACACACGTGTACATTAGAACTTCTAATAAAGTCGTTCTGTGAGACTAAATTTGCAAAATAATTTATCTGGAAACAGCTTAAAATGGGGTCTTATTTTTACCTAAGAGTGTGTGATGGATGGAGTAGGTTTGGGGTGGTGCCCAGAAATATGTTGATGCCTGTGATTTAGGTAACCCTTAGAATCTACTGTAAGAAATACTGTTTTGATAAAGCAGGTGATATTTTGGATTGATGAAGGTCTCTTTTAGAATCAGATTGTTCTTATTGAATGGTTAAAATATATATTTATGTATTACATTATTATATATTAAAATATGTAAAGAATGACATTGTTTTTTGTCTTGACTGCATAATTCTAATCAATTTCTTGCTCCTTCCAGTGATTTCCACATTTTTACTTTCCTACCTATTGCTGTTTTCTGTCAGGTGTTGATAAATTCTGGTGAGTGACAGGTAGTATGAGGGGCAAATATGTTTATTCCCCTGTTCTTTTTCTTTAATCACTTCTATTGAGGTATAATTTACATATAATAAAATGGACCAATTAGATGAGTTAGACAAACGTATGCTGTCATGTAACCATCATCACCACAGTCATGGTATATAAAATATGTCTATCACCCTAAAAAGTTCCCTTGTGCTCCTTTTAGTAAAACCTCTCTCGCTATTCCTGGTCCCTCACAACCACTTATCTGCTATATCACTGTAATCACTTATAGTTTTGCCATTTCTAGAATTTCTTATAAATGGAACCGTGTGTTATGTAGTTAAGTGTCATCCACATTGTCGTATGAATTAATTTTTTTTTAAATGCAGAGTAGTATTCCATTATATGGATATACCATTCACTAGGTGCTGAACATTTGGATTGTTTCCAGTTTGGGCTATTATGAATAAAGCATTTATGTACGAGTCTCTGTGATTATATACTTTCATTTCTCTTATAAATACTTAGGAGTGGGATTGTTGGGTTAAATGGTTAAGTTTACTTCATAAGAAACAGCCAGATTTTTTTCCCAGTGTGGCTGTACCATTTTGCATTAGCTCCAACAACTTATGGGAGGTCCAGTTTCTCCTACCCTCTCCAACATTTGTTTATATTTAGTCTTTTAAAATTCTGTCTTTTCTAGTGAAAGTGTAATGATATCTCATTATGGTTTTAATTTTCATTTCCCTAAGATCTAAGAATCTGAATATCTTTTTATGTGTGTATTTGCCATTCACATATCTTCTTTGGTGAAGTATCCAAATCTTTTTTACAAAATTGAGTTGTTTTTCTTCTTGTTGAGTTGAAAGGGTTCTTTATTCATTCTGGACTCAGGTCCTTTATCACATACATGTTTTGCAGATATTTTCTCCCAATCTGTGGCTTGCATTCTTATTTTTCTAGTGGTATCTTTTGAAGAGTAAAGGTTTTAAACTATGATAAAGTCCAATTTATCTTTTTTTCTTTCGTGATTCATACTTTTTGGTGACCTAAGGAATCTTTGCCTAACCTAAAGTATCAAATGTTTTCTGTTTTCTTGTAGAAGTTATGTCCTCTGTTCTTACCAGATTGTGGTTTGATTTCTAAGTTATCATTAGGTACTTCTTTTTAGAAGTATTAATGGAGATTATTTTGATAGGCTTTTTAAGCTGTGAGGTAGCTTTATAAAAATTCCCTTCAGTATTGGGCCCAAAATTTGCTTTAAATATAGGCAGAGTATCAGTAGAAGGCAACACAGAGCTATTCTGTGCCCTAGGATTTTAATTTCTGACCTCCTGGTTATAGCTGGTATCTGCCCAGGGATAATTGCTCTTAGGGTAACACTTTTAACATGTAAGCCAGCCTGTCAAAAGTGTACCTAAAAGTTCTCTTTCAGTCATTTTCTGAGTTACTGATAGGAACATAGGTTCTGTGTGAATCAGACCTGAGAGGATTATGAATGTTATAGAATGCCTTTTGTTAGGGAATTTAAGCCCAGAAGAAGTTGGGAAAGTGACAGATTTATATAAATACGAGTGACAAAACCAGTTAAAATGTTCTGACTCAACTTGAAATATGTTGGACTATATAATAAATATAATATTGTGAGATATTCTGAACTAGATTCAACTCTGCTCTGGCTTTCCTCCCTTGTAATTCCATTACTTGATCCCTTTCCCCCTTTTCTTCTGTGACCTCTGGCAATTTGGCTTCTTAGACTTAGAACTTAACACCCAGCTCAGACCTGCGGCATCCACTTACACTTCATGAAGAACTGTGAACCTATAATGTTTTTTATGGAAACTCATTATGATTCTGTCTCCTTTCTGCCTTATCACCTGTGTGGGATAAATTTCATAAACAAATAGCTTTTCTGGTTCTTTCTGTTGTGAGCTGACTAGGATAGTTTATAGGTAATATCTCATTCCACTTTTCTGCATAACACAGACTGGTTGGTTGTCTTTCCCAGCCAAAACAGCATAAGCAACAGATTGGACAAAAGCAGATATGATAACCCAGCTTTCTCTTCTGAAACCCAGACGTTAGAGTGATTTACAAAAATGTAAAACAATTTCTGTCTTTTCACAGTTTTTTTCTTTAATTATCCAAATGTACAGCTTTTCTCATTACTTTCTTCCTCTCCATAATATGTAATAGTTTGCTCTTGTAGTACCATTTTAAGCCCATACTTCTCTACCTTTTTTGTTTTGTTTTGTTTTTTTGGTAATTGTATATAGCATTTACCTTCCACTGCAGGAACTTAAATTGTACATATATAAGCCTGCTTAAAGATGTAACATAGGATACTAATGTTTTGTTCTTTTTTTTTTTTTTTTTTTTTTTTTGAGACAGGGTCTTGCTCTGTCACCCAGGCTGGAGTGCAATGGCACAAGCATGGCTCACTGCAGCCTCGAATTCCTGGGCTCAAGCAGTCCTCCCATCTCAGCCTCCTGAATAGCTGGAACAACAGGTGCGCACCACCATGCCTGGCTAATTTTTTAATTTTTAGTAGGGATAGGGTCTAACAGTGTTGCCCAGGCTGGGCTCTAACTCCTGGCCTCAAGCATTTCTCCTGCCTCAGCCTCCCAAAGAGCTGGGATTACAGGCATGAGCCACCACACCCGCACCCAGCCTTGTTCATGTATTTTCAGGCTTTTTCTGTGCTTCATTTTGGATGGTTTCTATGGCTTTGTCTTCAAGTTTATTAATCTTTAATTCCAGCATTTCTGATATATTCTTAGTTCTACTCATATTTTTCCTCTTCATTTATTTTTCATCCTTCATGAAATGAAAATTTTGATTTATGTTTGTTTATTGTCCGCATCTCTATTTAATATATTCAGGCATTCTTCTACTTCTTGAACATATAGTTTATAGTTGCAATAACTATTTTAATCTTTGCTTACTAATTCCATCGTCTGTATCATTTCCTGGCTTGTTTCTATTGCTACATTTTTTTCCTCATAATGGGTCATATTGTTCTGTTTATTACATGCCTAGTTTTTTTCACTGGATGCCAGACATGGTGGATTTTACCTTGTGTTTTGGATATCATTGTATTTTTAGAAATATTCTTGAGCTTTATTCTGGGACACTGTTAAGTTATTTGGAAATAGTGTAATCCTTTCAAGTCTTTTTATGCTTAGTTGGATGGGAACAGAACAAACTTAACTAGGGCTAATTTTGCCCATCTACTGAGTCAATAATCTTATGATTATTCTACTCGATGTCTTGTGAAGTATGTTTCCTTCTTAGATGAAACGTAAGTTATTCCTGCTACCGTGTGAGCCCTTGGGATTGTTCCCTCTGCCCATTTTAGTTACTTATTTTTCTGCTTTAGGTACATTCCTCACAAAGCATGTGCTGATACTTTCAGTAAAACCTTGAGGGAACCCTCTGCAGATCTACTCCTGTCTGTCTCTTTGCAGTTCTCTTCTCCCGGTATTCTACTAGGCAAATTCTAACAAGCATGGCCTTCAACTTTGTTTCCTCAACTCAGGGAGATTGCCAGCTTCCACCTGGGTTTCTTATCCCTCTGCTCCGTGGAAGCTCTTAAGTGAGGAGCTATTGAAGAAGGACTTACAGTGTTTGTTTCCCGTCTCTCAGGGATTACTGTCCTATGCTGGCCAATGTCTAATATGTAAAGACCATTGATTTACATGCTTTTCTGTTTATTAGTTATTTCAGGCAGTGGGTAAATTTATTCCCTATTACTTCACCTTGACTCAAAACCCTGCCTACTCGTTTTTAAAGTTTAAGCTCAAGCATTAAATCCTCTCCAGAGTGTTTCATATTCCATTTTCTATTCAGGAATGATTTGTTTGCAAAGACCACAAGCTCTTTCAAAAAAGCTGTAATTGGCCAGGTGTGGTGGCTCACGCCTGTAATCCCATTCAGCACTTTGGGAGGCCGGGCAGGAGGATTGCTTGAGGCAAGATTGCTTGAGGAGTCTCTTACTCCTCAAGCAGGAGTTAGAGACCAGGCTGGGCAACATACCAAGACCTCATCTTTATTAAAAAATCAAAAAAAAAAAAAAAAAAGCCGAGTGTGGTGGTATGCCCCTGTAGTCCCACACACTGGGGAGGCTGAGGTGAGAGGATCATTTAATCCTGGGAGGTTGAGGCTACAGTGAGCCGTGATTGTGCCATGGTACTCCAGCCTGGGTGACAGAGTTAGACCCTGTCTCGGAAAGAAAAGAAAATGGCCAGGCACGGTGGCTCACGCCTGTAATCCCAGCATTTTGGGAGGCCGAGGCAGGTGGATCACTTGAGCCCAGAATTTCAAGACCAGCCTGGGCAACCCCATCTTTCCAAAAAATACAAAAATTAGCTGGGTGTGGTGGCACGTGCCTGTGGTCCCAGCTACCTAGGAGGCTGAGGTGGATCATCTGAGCCTAGGAGGCAGAGGTTGCAGTGAGCCAAGATTACTCTATTATACGCCAGCCTGGGCAACAGAGCAAGACCTTGTCTCAAAAAAAAAAAAAGAAAAAAGAAAAAGAAAACCTCTAATAAAAAGGGGATTTATTATTACAGTATAGGGAAATCTCACAGATCTTCGTTGCATGGTATAAACAAGTCTCACTTCTCTTCCATTGTTTTCTCTGCAGACCAGTTTCCACACAGTTCTTCCCATTTGCCTTTGGCTCTCACTTGCCTGTTAAGGTATTAACTGTGGCCTTAACTCAACATGACCATTCAGCTCTAGTCCTTATACCGGATCGTTGGATTGCTTATTTATATGAACAGCCCCAAGGAGCCAGAAAATTCATATCTTGGGTGAACAGAGTTCAATACTGACATGATAGTGTTCCATGATTCATAATACAATTAAAGTAAAATTTTTAATTAAAAAAATTTTTAAATGAGGGTTTTGTGTGGGAAATAACCTATAAATTCTAACTTAGGAAGTTGAGTCTCAATACTCAATGAACACAGTGTTTGTATAGTATCAGAGACATTTGGTTAAGTTTTTTGCTTATTAAATAATATGATTCATCAATAAACATTTATAGAGCATCTATTATGTATCAAGTACTGCCCAGAGCTTATATTCTGAAAGAGGGGTTGACCAACTATAGTCTGTGAGCCAAATCCAGTCCAACCACCTGTTTTTCTAAGTAAAACTTTATTGGATCACTGCCCCTCACATTGATTACTTATAATGGCTCTTGTCATGCTTCAGCAGGAGGTAGTTGCACCAAAGGTTCACTGTGACCCACAGAGCCTAAAATATTTGCCGTTTGTCCTGTTATACCTTATGCCAACCCTTGACATAAGGTGAATTTTTTTAATGTGAAAAGGTTAACAGCTTTTTACAGGGTGAAAACCATCTTTAATCAGGTCTTAGACTTTGACAAAAATTAGTAGAGGTTAAATTACTTTCCTTAGAGTCCTGACATTTGAAGTTTTTGGTTTTATTTGCTCATTAAGACCACAGGTTTGTTTTGTCTCTTTATTAATTTCTAGTTAGTGAGATTGCATTTTTCTCTGTAAGTGTTTTCTAATAGCAAGCATTTGAATGTTGGAGTTGAAATAATCTCACACGAGGGCATCCGGGTTTACTGGTGATTCAGAACACGTCTGGTATGGTATTTGGCAAGAGGCTAAAGGCTAAGTTTTGCAGCTACCCATATTAAGTCTTTTGCAAACCATCAGGTGTATTCTGTAATTTTAACAATAAACAGATTTTTTTTCCTTCAGTATGCTAAAATAAAGACTAATATATTTTGGGATGGTAGGTATAGTTGAAAATTAACTGTTTTCAAATATAAAAAACACCAAAGCTCAGGAAATACCATCTGAGTCTAATTATACTTGTGAGATTAGTGATCAGTATGCAGTTCTTGTGTCTTCATGGTTGTCATTAGTTAAGGTAAAGAAGTCTCATATAGATTTACACGAAGTTATTCATTCTTCAAGTCTCTGCTACTATACAAAGAGTAGATTTATTCATTTTTAATATATGCCTATCTCTTTAAAATGCCATAGCCACTAATCTCAGTATCAAATACTAGATTCTCCTAAGGCTTTACAAAAGGAGATTCCCACTGAAGGGAATTTGTGGAAGAAAAGTAGAGTCCCTTTGATTTGGGAGTTGTTTGTTTGTTTGTTTGTTTGTTTTGAGACAGAGTCTTGCTCCGTTGCTCGGGCTGGAGTGCAGTGGCATGGTCTTGGCTCACTGCAACCTCTGCCTCCCGGGTTCAAGCAATTCTCCTGTTTCAGCCTCCTGAGTAGCTGGGACTACAGGCGCCTGCCAACTCGCCCGGCTAATTTTTGTATTTTTAGTAGAAATGGGGTTTCACCTTGTTGGTCAGGTTGGTCTCGAACTCCTGACCTCAGGTGATCCATCCCGCCTCGGCCTCCCAAAGTGCTGGGATTATAGGCGTGAGCCAGCCACCGTGCCCAGGTGATTTGGGAGTTTTTATAACTAAAGTCACTTCATCCCAGTTTGTTGGGATGTTCCTAATTTACACTAGCATTATTATTAATAGGAACCACCTTTATTCTCAACAATCCAGTTTGTACAAGAAATTATATTGTCACTCTATTAACAGAATCATATTGATTATAGAGCAGCAGGATCTGTTTTAAAATTTAGCATTTAACCAACCTCAGCATTTATTCCGATTAACGGTTAACTCTCATGGGACTTGGTGGATTGATGACCACAAGACAGCACAATTGTTAAAATGAGACTTAACTCATACACAGGGCCATCTGACAGTAAAGGGCTACATTACATATGTCTGTACAGCACAAAATCATTTGAATCCCCGCAGCTGAAAATGAACTTTTTATGTTGTGTAAAGGGACTTCCTCAGTCTGTCTCCATTGTTCTTTTCTAGGCTTATTTCCCATTTTTCTTTCTCTTTACCATGAATCTTATATTTCAACCCCACTCATATGCTTGGCATTTCCTGAATATATCCTATGCTTTGTCTAACCCCCATACCTTTGCTTAAACTGTTCCCTCTGTTTTTTTTGTCTGCTGTACCTTTTCCAGTCTCCTTTTCTTATGTCTGTTAAATTCCTACCCATCCTTTAAAGACTGGTGTAAATAACACTTCTATGAATCCTTTCTTGCCACATCCATTCCAATTAGTTTCTCTTTTTAGGGGGGCTCCCTAAGCATTTTGTTTCCATCTCTGTCTTGCAGTATAACTTTTTGCAACAACCCCATCCCCAGCTCTTTAAAGGTAGAGGTTATACTTAATTCATTTTGAAATCCACATTACCTTTATAAAGCCTTGTACACACTTAGGTGTTCAGTAAAAACGTATGGTGAATTGATGGTATATCTCCCTAATTTATTTAGAATAACCAGAAAATATTTTTAAAATGGTTTTCTTTTTAAGGTTTTAAGAGTAACTTTACTCCAATTTCTAAATATATTTAATACTTTTATTTTTCTTTATTTTACCTGTTTTTTTAAAAAATTGCAACTTATATTTTAGATTCAGGGGTACATATTCAGGTTTGTTACATGGGTATATTGCATGATGCTGAGGCTTGGGACATGATTGACCCCCGTTACCCAGGTAGTGAGCATGGCACCCAATGGTTACTTAATCCTTGCCTCCCTCCCTACCTTTCCTTTCTAGTAGTTCCCACTGTCTGTTGTTGCCACCTGCATTCTTGTTAACACTTTTTTCTTCAGATAGAAGTGTATTCTCATTGAGTTTTTAAATGGACCCCAAAAGTTTTTGTTTCTTCTTCCCTTCCAAGGCAGTTTGCCACATGCCGAGAGCTTCTTGTATTTCTCTCCTTTGCCGTTTTATTATCTGTAGTTGATTCTTGAAAACGATGAGGTGATCGGTTGCTTGACTGCCTAGGTTAGTTCTCTGGGTTAATGATTGCCTTCCGTAAATCTCCTTCGCTTTGGCCACTATACTTCTGGGGAAGAAGTAGGATGAACAGTATTCAATTCTCTTTGCCAGTTGAGGAAAATATACCTTAAACATTGACCTGCTTTGTGAAGTTTTTCTAATGACAAAAAGGACAAATTAGCAGATGACATTATAGCCCTGGCATTTTTTTCCTTTCAAATAAGTCTAATTTTATTGTACTGGAGTAGAGAAAACCTACACCAAGCAACTAACCCATTAGGCATTTTATCTTGGCTGTATCAAAAAGTTTTGTTTTGAGTGAAAGAAGTTTGTAGGAATTTTCAGAACGTAAAACCTAAAGGTTGATTATCATTTGATATATTATCAGTCATTCTACTTTCATTTTCTTCCTTTTCTGTGGAAATGGCCCCATCATATTCTTTCACCATTTTTCTTTTGGGTTGCTATCTTTCTTACTGATTTGTAGGAGTTCTTTATATATTCTGGATACTGATCATTTGTGGTTAAGTGTATTGGAAACATCTCTTTCAGGTCTTTGTCTTTTAATTTATGGTATTCGTGGCCATTTTAATTTAAAGTCATAGCTTTTTCTTTTGTAGTTTAAGCCTTTTATGCCTGTTTTAAAAAATCTCCTTTAGACAGAGACTTTAAAAATTTTTGTATATACTTGGATTTGAATCTATCTGGATTGATTTCTTGGGCAGTATGATTTTGGAAATCTAACCCTACGTTTTTTTCCCGGCTTGATAACCACTTGGTCTAGCACTATGCAATGGGCAATCAATTCCTTTTCCGCTGATCTATAGTTTTATGAACCTATGTTTTTAACCAATACTTCCTAATCTGCCAGTAGATGTTTGAAGGCCTGTCTACATGATACATTTCCATGTCACTTACCATTGCTATACACACTTTGTTAATTCTCTGTTGTTTGCCCATATTTTATAGAGGGAATGGAACATGGACAATAATGGTACTCTGTTTTCTGTTTGGTTTGGAATATTTAAAATCAGTTCTCTTTGACCTCAGAGCTTTGGGAAATAGAATTAACTCCTTTTTATAAAACAATTAAGAATTTCTGGCTACACAATTAAAGTCATGTATCAGACTAAAGGATAGCATCTCTTCTAAATTCCTTCATGAAATGAATAAATGAACAGCCTTTGGCTGAATGTTGAGCTGTGTATGGACAGGTTGAGACCCTATGAGGCCAATTTTCAGTGAAAGGATAGCTACTGAAAACCATAAATTAAGCAACTACCAAAGTTTGCACACATCTGCAAAATATGAACATTTTGTCTATTCAGAGTATTGAGACCTTCTTGAATACACCAGGCATTCAGTAGAAATTCCAGAAAGGTCACATCTTATGAGTAGGGCTAATGTAGTCTTAGCGTAAAGGCCTTCCTGGACCTGCACTAACAAACTTTAAAAACGAGGCTGAAAACAATCAGATTGATCTGCAAGTAAATTAGTTGCCTGTTGGGACAAACCTTTCTTGAAAGGAAGACAATAAAATCCACATATAAGCAGGTATCTACAATGCCTACCATCTATTTAAAAATTACTAGATATGGCCGGGCGCGTGGATCACAATGTCAGGCGTTTGAGACCAGCCTGGCCAATATGGTGAAACCTCGTCTCTACTAAAAATACAGAAATTAGCTGGGCAAGGTGGCGGCGCCTGTAGTCCCAGCAACTCGGAAGGCTGAGGCAGGAGAATGGCTTGAACCCAGGAAGCGGAGGTTGCAGTGAGCCACTGCACTCCAGCCTGGGCGACAGGAAAGACTCTGTCTGAAAAAAAAAAATTACTAGATATATAAAGAAGTAGGCAAATGTAATCTATAAAAAGGAGAAAGTCTTGTGAATAAAAACAGACCCAGAATGCAATATGTGATCAAATTCAAGGGAAAGGACTTTAAGATAGGTATTATAAGTGTGTTTAGTAATTTTAATGAAAACACAATAGAACAAAACTTATAAATAACAATACAGCCAGCCTGAGCGACAAAGTGAGATCCTGTCCCAGAAGCAAAAAACACCACCACAGATCCTAAACAGGACACACACACACACACACACACACACACCATGGCACATCATAATTGAATTGTTGCAAATTAATAAAAATCTTTAAATCAGCCAAGAAAAATTTCTCAAACCATATACAGGGAAATCATCATAAGAACAACTACTTAAAGAGATGTAGTTATTAAGACAACTGATAAGGTAGAATTGAATCTAAAATTTTTTCAGGCCAAAAGAGAGCAGGTTAGGGAAAAAAAATGAGCAATGAATAAGCAGGAAAAATAGAAAACAAAATGGCAAGACATAACCTCAAACCTTATTAAATAATTGGATTAGTTTTACATGGACTTATTATTCTAACTTAAAATGCAAAGCACTACCATATGCAGCTCATAAGAATCATACTTTAGACAGTTTGAAAGTAAAACAGTGGAGAAATGTACTCTGCAAGGAAAAGTCACTAGGAACACTGGAGTATCTAAAGATCAGGCAAAGTAGACTTCATGGTAAGTCGTATTATCAGAATTAAAGAGGGATATTTCAAAATGATAAAAAGTTCAAGTTTTCAAAAAGACAAAAAGTTCAAAAAACTTGATGCAATACTGACATCAAGGGAGAACATAAGGGAGAACTAAAGAGAGAAAAAGATAAAGCCAGTGTTACGGTTGGAGACTTTGACACTTCTCTTTCAGCATTTGGTGAAACAAGTAGGTAGAAAATCAGTAAGTATATGAAACACTTGAACAACACTGTCAACCAACTCAGTCTAACTGACGTTTTTAGAACCTTACACCTACCTAATAATTTCAGAATACACATTGTTTACAAGGTCACATGTAAAATTCGCCAAAGGAAACCACCAGCGCCATAACCAACTCAGGGAAAGGGAAGTATCTTAACTCCAGCCCCCTTTATTCTTCCTGTTTCACCTAAGTGGGGGAAGAGCTGAAAATCACTTGTGACGGTCACACCCCAGGGGCACAGGCCCACTTAAAGACTGAAACGTAATCATAGGACTATAGAACACTTTATCTTCTCCCCATACCCCACATCAACAGGCTCTTCCCCTCCCCTCATGTCAGCAGGCTCCTGTATAATAACAGAAGATTACAGCTGAAAGAACTGCAAGGCTTAGACTCACACTATGTAAAGAGTTTCTAGGGAAACCCAAAGACAGTATGAGACAAAAACAAGGACAGTAGAGAAAATATTAGCCTCTAACACCTATAACTACAGCAAAAATAGTAAACATGACAGTCTTAACTCCTAGCTAGATATGGCAGAGATTTTGGAATTGTCAGATTGATAATTTAAAATAATGAGGAGTAACATGGTAAGGTCTGTAATAAAAAATGTAGACAACGTACAAGAACAGATGAGTGGCTGGACGTGGTGGCTCGCACCTGTAATCTCAGCACTTTGGGAAGCGAGGTGGGAGAATGACTTGAGCCCAGGAGTTCAAGACCAGCCTGGGCAACATAGTGAGACCTCATCTCTATAAAAAATAAAATTAGCTGCGTGTGGTGGCATATGCGCTTGTAGTCCCACCCATTTGGGAGGCTGAGGTGGGAGAATTGCCTGAGCCCATGAGATCAAGGCTGCAGTGAGCCAAGGTCACGCCACTGCACTCCAGCCTGAGTGACAGAGCGAGACCGTGTCTCAAAAACAACAACGACAACAACAACAACAGTAACAAAAAGAACAGATGGATAATGGAGGCATAGGGATTGGAATTGTAAGAAAAGAAAATGCTAGAAATAAAATCTATAACAGAAATGAAGAATACCTTTGATGGGCTTTTCAGAAGAACAAAATAAATATTTGAAGTAATAATGACTGAGAATTTTCCAAAATTAAACACCTACGCATATCATATTCAAACTGCAGAAAACCAAAGATAAAGAGAAAATTTTGAAAGAAACCAGAGGCGAAAAAACCCACCTTACTTATATGTGAAGAAAGCAAAAATTACATCGGACTTCTGTTCACAAACAATGCAAGCAAGAAGAGAGAGGAGTGAAATGTTGTAAGTGTTGAAAGAAAAACACCACCAACCTGGAATTATTCTGTGTGCAGTGAAATTATCCTTCAAAATGAAAGAGAAATAAAAAACTTTCTCAGACAAATAAACATTGAGGGAATCTGTTGCCAGTAAGAAATGTTACTTGCCTTATAAGAAATGTTAGAAGTTCTCCAGAGAAAAGGAACATGATATAGGTGAGAAACTTGGATCTACATAAAGAAAGGAAGAGTATTAGAAAAGGAATAAGTAAAGGTAAAATCTTTTATTTTCTTGTTCTTATTTGATAGGTAACTGTTCAAAATAATAATAGCAGTAATGCATTCAGTTATAGCTTAGGGATAAGTGAAATTAATGGCAGCAATTTTATAAGGGACAGGAGGGCTGTCCCTTAGAAGTAATTGCAGTTTTGGACCAGGAATTTTAAATCGTTATAACTAGGCTCAGACACATCTTTATTAATCAAAATAGGAACCATTATAATCAACACATTTTTGCCAAAAGATATAAGTTTGTTTATTTCTGTAGCATAAAAATCTTTGCTTCGGGGCTTGGTGCGGTGGCTCACGCCTGTAATCCCAGCACTTTGGGAGGCCCAGGTGGGCGGATCACCTGAGGTTGGGAGTTCGAGACCAACATGGAGAAACCCCGTCTCTACTAAAAATACAAAATTAGCCGGGCGTGGTGGCGCATGCCTGTAATCCCAGCTACTGGGAGGGAGGCCGAGGTAGGAAAATCACTTGAACCCTGGAGGCAGTGGTTGCAGTAAGCCAAGATTGTGCCATTGTACTCCAGCCTGGGCAACAAGAACGAAACTCCTCCATCTCAAAAAAAAATCTTTGCTTTGGGATTCAGTGAACTCTTGGAAAGCATTTTCTGCATCCTGTGGGTTGTGGAAGCATTTTCCTGGCAAAAAGTTGTCCAGATGCTTGAAGAAATCGTAGTCCACTGGCAAGAGGTCAAGTGAATATGGTGGCTGAAGCAAAACTTTATAGCCCAATTTCTTCAACTTTTGAAGCGCTGGTTGGCGGTCAGGCATTGTCTTGAAGAGGAATTGGGCCCTTTCTGTTTTCGGTGCATCTCATTGATTTGCTGAGCATACTTTTCAGATGTATTGGTTTTTGCCTGGATTCAGAAAGCTGTAGTGGGTCAAATGGGCAGCAGACCACCAAACTGTGACCATGACCTTTTTTTGGTGCAAGTGTGGCTTTAGGAAGTGCTTTGGAGCTTCTTCTTGGTGCAGCCGCTGAGCTGGTCATCACATAAAATCCATTTTCCATCATGTTACCATCCAATTGAGAAATGTTTCATTGTTATTGTGTAGAATAAGAGAAGACCATACTTCAAAAAGATCTCTTTTATTTTCATGCAGCTCATGAGGCACCCACTTATTTAGCTTTTTCACTTTTCCAATGTGCTTCAAATGTTGAACAACTGTAGAATGCTCTATGTTGAGTTCTTTGGCAACTTTTCGTGTAGTTTTAAGAGGATCAGCTTTGATGATTACTCTCAATTAGTTGTTGTGTACGTCTGATGGCCGGCCACCAAGCTCCTTATCTTCAAGCCTCTTGTCCCCCTTGCACAACCTCTTGAACCACCACTGCACTGTACATTTGTTAGCAGTTCCTGGGCCACATGCATTGTTGATGTTGTGAGTTGTCTCTGCTATTTTACAACCCATTTTGAACTCAAATAAGAAAATCGCTCAAATTTGCTTTTTGTCTGACGTCATTTCCATACTCTAAACATAAAATGAACAGCAGGTAATAAGTCATTAGCAAAAAAACATAAAGTGAGAAATGCCTGTTAAAAGGATGTATAACATAATCACATTTATTTAAGAATGTGTTCCAATCAAACAGCAAATTCCAGCAATGCAAAAACCACAGTTACGTTTGCACCAACCTAATATAAGTTACCTTTGAGGCAGTATAGTATTTGAAAGTGGATTTAGAATAGTTGCAAATGTATACTTCAAACTCCAGGGTAACCACTAAAAAATTGACTGTTTTTTTTTTTCTTTTAATACATTAAAGATGTTGCTCCACTGACTTCTGGTTTGCATTGTTTTTGACAAGTTAACGTGTTTTTGCCCAAAGCTTTGGACTTCAGATTTTTATGATTTATCATTTTGCCTTATTCAGGACCCTGTGAGATCAACTGTATGCTTAGTAGAACTCACTTGCCATATCAACCCAGGACTCTAAATAATTAAACATAGTCCTAAGAAAACCTTTCCTTAATTCATGTATGAAAGTTATAGGATATCGGGTTGGGATACGGGATTTTGAGGGATGTGAGGAGCCTGTTCAAATATTAATTTTTTTTATTGTCATTTAGTTTTATTGTCTGAGAAAACTTTCTTAACATTAACAGTTCTTTCTTAATTGTTAGTTTATTTTTTGGTAATGATCACTTTACCTCTTTTTTTTTTTTTTAATCTTAATATGATTCAGGGTTTAAAGCCAGGTACACTGGTGCACACTTATAGTCCCAGCCTGGGCAACATAGCAAGATTCTGTCTCTAAAAAAATAATTAAAATAAAAATACTATATTTAGTGCATCATTAAATAAAAATAAAGATATGTAAGTGGTTTTAGTGGCAAATGATTATATTTCTGTATATTCATAATTTATTCCTATGATATAAATTGAATAATTTAATGAATGCATTTTCTCTAATGGTATATTCAAAATTAGGTCATCTCATTAGCAACTGCTGAAGAAAACAGTGAGTATAGATAAGTTTAAAAGATTATATAACAGGCCGGGTGAGGTGGCTGATGCCTGTAATCCCAGCACTTTGAGGCAAGGCAGCTACTCAGGAGGCTGAGGCAAGATGATCACTTGAGCCCAGGAGTTTGAGACCAGTCTAAGCGTGTAGCGAGACCCTGTCTCTATAAAAAATAAAACTAAAAATAAAAAAATTAGGCAGGTGTCACATACCTGTAGTTCCAGCTACTCGAGAGGCTGAGGCAGGAAGATCACTAGAGCTCAGGTGGTCAGACCTGCAGTGAACTGTGATCCTGCCACTGTGCTCCAGCCTGAGTGACAGAGGAAGACCCTGTCTCCAAAAAAGATTATGTAAGTTTATTGAGATGTAGCACACATACTATACATTTTACCTATTTAAATTATACAATTCAGTGATCTTTATTCACAGAGTTGTGCAACCATAAGCTCAATCAATTTTAGAACATTGTCACCCTAAAAAGAAACACTGTATCAAATAGCAGTCACTACTCATTTCCTCCCAATTCCCTAAGCCCCAGCAACCATTAATCTCCTTTCTTTCTCTATAAATTTGCCTATTTTGGACATTTCACATAAATGGAGTCATATAATATGTGATTTTTTGTGTCTGGCTCCTTTAAGTTAGCATAATATTTTAAATGTTTCTCTATAATATAAAATTAAAATATTTTAATTAAAAATTGTAAACTAAAATTTAATACTAAAAAATTAATAAAATGCTAAAAATAAAAATTCTTAGTATACAATTTTTAATTGAAATATTTTAATTTTATATATAGTATAGCATTTATCAGCACTTCATTCCTTTTTATGGCTGAATAATATTCTGTTTTCTGGATATGCTGTATTGTATTTATCCATTCATCAATTGATGGACTTCTGAGTTGTGTTCACCTTTTGACCATTATGAATAATGCTGCTATGAATATTCATGTACAAGTATTTGTGTGGACATGTATTTTTATTTCTCTTAGACATATACCTAGGAGTAGAATTGCTGGTCATATGATAACTCTATTTGTTTAACTTTTTGAAGAACTACCAGACTATTCTATAAAGCACCTGCACCATTTAACATTCCTAGAAGTAGTGTATGAAATTTCTAGTTTCTCCACAACACTAGTTATTGTCTGACTTTTTAATTATAGCTGTCCTAGTGAGTGTGTGGTTCCGATTTGCATTTTGCTGATGGCTGCTGATGTTGAGAATCTTTCAGTGTGCTTATTTGCCATTTGATATCTCCTCAGGAAAATGTTTATTCACATCCTTTGCCCTTTTAAAATATTTAATATTTTTTATTGAGACATAGTAGATGTACATATGTTTAGGGTACATGTGATAATTTACTACATTTATGTAATTTGTAAAGATCAAATCAGTGTAATTGGGATATTCATCTCATCTTAAATATTTGTCTTTATGCTAGAAATATTTGATTTATTCTCTTCTAGCTATTTTGAAATATACAACATATTATTGTAAACTATAGTCACCCTGCTGATCTACCAAACACTAGGTCTCGTTTCTTCTCTCGAACTGTATATTTGTACCCCTTAATCAACCTCTCTTCATCCTTGCACCCCGACCCTTCTCAGCTTCTGGTAACCACCAGTCTACTCTCTATCTTCATGAGATCCACTTTTTTAGCTGCCACATATGAATGAGAACATGTGATAATGTCTTTCTGTACTTGGCTTTTTTCACTTAACGTATAATGACTTCCAGTTTCACTCATGTTGATGCAAATGACAGGATTTCATTTTTTTATATGGCTGAATAACATTCCATTGTGTATATATACCATATTTTCTTTATCCATTCATCCACTGACGGGCACTTATATTGATTCTAATTTTTTTTATTGTGAATATAGTGCTTCAATAAACATGGGAGTACAGAAATATCTTCAATATATTGATTTTCTTTTGGGTTTATATTCAAAAGTGGAATTGTTGGATTGAGGAACCTCCACACAGTTTTCCATAGTAACTGTACTAATTTACATTCCCAACAGTGGTGTATAAGGATTCTCCTTTATCCACATCCTCACCAGCATCCATTATTCATTGTCTTTTTGATAAAAGCCATTCTAACTGGGGTGAGATGATATCTCATTATGATTTTGATTTGTATTTCTCTGATGATTAGTGATGTTGAGCATCTTTTCATGTGTCTGGCCATTTTTATGTCTTCTTTTGAGAAATATCTATTCAGACCTTTTGCCTATTTAAAAATCAGATTATTTGTTTTGTTGTTATTGTGTTGTTTGAGCTCCTTATATATTCTGGTTGTTAATCCCTTGTTAGATGAGTAGCGTGTGAATATTTTTTTCCATTTTATGAATTGTCTTTATCACTTCATCGATTGTTTCCTTTGCTCTACAGAAGCTTGATGTAATCCTTTTGTCTATTTTTGGCTTGGTTGCCTGTGCTTTTGAGGTCTTACCCAAAAAAATCTTTGCACAGACCAATGTCCTGGAGCACTTCCCCAATGTTTTCTTCTAGTAGTTTCATAGTTTCAGGTGTTAGATTTAAGTCTTTAATCCATTTTGACTTTTGTATATGGTGAGAGATAAGGTTCTGTTTTTAGTTTCATCCTTCTGCATGTGGTTATTCAGTTTTCCCAGCACCATTTGTTGAAGAGACTGTTTTTTTTCCCATTGTATGTTTTTGATGCCTTTGTTGAAAATGAGTTAGCTGTTAATGTCTGGATTTATATGTAGGTTCTCTGTTCTGTTTCATTGGTCTATATGTCTGTTTTTATGCCAATAGCACGCTGATTTGGTTTCTATAGCTTTGTAGTATATTCTGAAGTCAGGTAGTGTGATGCCTCCAGCTTTCTTTTTGCTGAAGATTGATTTGGCTATTCAGGGTCTTTTATGGTTCCATACATATTTTAGGATTGTTTTTTCTATTTCTGTGAAGAATGTCGTTTATACATTGATAGGGATTCCATTGACTTTGTAAATTGCTTTGGGTAGAATTGTTTTGTTCTGTTTTGTTTTGAGACAGGGTCTTGCTGTGTCTTACAGGCTGGAGTGCAGTGGTGCAATTACAGTTCACTGCAGCCTTGACTTCTGGTCTCAGGCAGTCCTCCCACCTTGCAGCCTCCCCAGTAGCTGGGACTACAGGCGTGTGCTACCATGTCCAGCTAATTTTTGTATTTTTTGTATAGACAGGGTTTCACCATGTTGCCCAGGCTTATCTTGAACTCCTGGGCTCAAGCAATCCTTCCGTCTCAGCCTCCCAAAGTGCTGGGATACAGGTATGAGTTACCACATTAGCCAGAATTGTTACTTTAACAATATTGGTTCTTCTAATCCATGAGCATGGAGTATCTTTTCAGTTTTCTGTGTCCTCTTTAATTTCTTTCATCAGCGTTTTATACTTTTTCTAGTAGAGATATTTTACTTCTTTGGTTAGATTGATTTAGATATTTTCTATTCTTTGTAGTTATTGTAAGTGGGGTTGCTTTCTTGATTTTTTTTTTTCAGATTGTTTGCTGTTGGCGTATATAAATGCTACTGATTTTTGTATGTTGATTTTGTATCCTACAACTTTACTGGATTCATTGATTTTTTTTTTTTTTTTTTTTTTTTTTGAGACGGAGTATCGCTCTGTCGCCCAGGCTAGAGTGCAGTGGCACAATCTTGGCTTACTGCAAGCTCCACTTCCCGGGTTCACGCCATTCTCCTGCCTCAGCCTCCTGAGTAGCTGGGACTACAGGCGCCCACCACCACACCCAGCTAATCTTTTTTTGTATTTTTATTAGAGACGTGGTTTCACCATGTTAGCCAGGATGGTCTCAATCTCCTGACCTGGTGATCCGCCCACCTTAGCCTCCCAAAGTGCTGGGATTACAGGCATGAGCCACCACGCCCGGCCCATTAATCATTTTTAACAGTTTTTTTGGTTGAGTTCCTCAGGCTTTTCTAAGTATAAGACCATGTCATCTGCAAACAAGGCTGATTTGACTTCTTCCTTTCCAATTTGGATACTTTTTATTTCTCTCTCTTGCCTCATTGCTCTGGACAAGACTTCCAGTATTACATTGAATAAAAGTTGTGAAAGTGGGCATCCCGGTCTTGCTCCAGATCTTAGAGGAAAGGCTTTTAATATTTCCACATGCAGTACAGTGTTAGGTGTGGGTTTGTAATATATATTCTTTATTATTTTGAGGGATGTTCCTTTTTTGAGGGTTTTTATCATGAAGTGATGTTGAATTTTATTTAATGCTTTTCCAGCATCTGTTGAAACAATAATAGGCTTTTTTGTTCATGATTCTGTTAATGTGATGTATCATGTTCACTGATTTGCTTATGTTGAACAATCTGCATCCCTGGGATGAATTCCACTTGATCATGGTGAATGATCTTTCTAATGTGATGTTGAATTTCGTTTGCTAGAATTTCGTTGAGGATTTTTGCATCTGTGTTCATCAGGGATGTTAGCCTGTAGTCTTCTTTTTTTGGTTGTGTCCTTGTCTGGTTTTAGTATCAGGATAATGCTGGTCTCATAGAATGAGTTTGAAAGTATGCCTTCTGCTTCAATTTTGTTTGAAGAGTTTGAGTAGAATTGGTATTAGTTCTTTATATGTTTGATGGAATTTAGGAATGAAGCCGTTAGGTCCTGGGCTCTTCTTTGATGGGAGACTATTATGGCTTCAGTCTCCTTACTCATTATTGGTGTATTAAGGTTTCTTTCTCCTTGATTCAACCTTGGTAGGCTGTGTCCAGGAAATTATCAGTTTCTTCTAGGTTTTCCAATTTGTTGGTGTATAGTTCTTCGTAACAGTCTCTCATGTATTAGCCTCTTCATAATAGTCTCTTTGTATTTCTATGGTCTCAGTTGTTTTATCTCCTCTTTTGTTTCTGGTTTTATTTGTTTGGATCTTCTCTCTTTTTTCTAGCCTAGCTAAAGGTTTGTTAGTTAATTTTGTTTGTCTTTTTTAAAAAAACAACCTTTCATTTTGTTGATCTTCTGTATTGGTTTTTAGTCTCAATTTCATTTATTTCTGATTTGATCTCTACTATTTATTTCCTTCCACTAATTTTGGGTTTGTTTTGTTCTTTTTCTAGTTCCTTCAGGTATACCGTTAGGTTGTTTATTTGAAGTCTTTCTACTTTTTGACATAGGTGTTTATTGTTATAAACTTCCTTCTTAGTACCACTTCTGTGTCCCATAGGTTTGGGTATGTTGTGTTTTCAGTTCCATTGGTTTCAAGAAATTTTTAGATTTCCTTCTTAATTTCTTTATTGACCCATTGGTCATTCAGGAGAATGTTGTTTAATTTTCATGTGTTTGTATATTTTTCAAGCTTCCTTTTGTTATTAATTTCTAGTTTTATTCCATTGTGGCCAGAGAAGATACTTGGTATGATTTCTACTTACTTAAATTTGCTGAGACTTGTTTTTTGTCTCAGATATGATCTGTTTTGGAGAATATTCCATATGCTGATGAAAAGAATGTGTTTTCTGCAGCCATGGGTAAAATGTTCCATAAATGTTGATTAGGCCTGTTTGTGTACTGTGTAGCTTAACTCCAGTGTTTCTTTGTTGATTTTCTGTCTGGATGCTCTGTCCATTACTGAAAATGGGGTGTTGAAGTCCCCTACTATTACTGTATTGCAGTCTGTCTCTCCTTTTAAATGTATTATTTGCTTTATGCACTCAGATGCTCTGGTGTTGCATGCATAGATATTTATAATTGTTATATCCTCTTACTGAATTGACCCTTTTGTCACTACATAGTGACCCTCTTTGTTTCTTTTTACAGTCTTGATAGTCTATTTTATCTGATACAAATATAGCTACTCCTGCTTTTTTGTTTCCAGTTGCATGGAATATCTTTTTCCAGCCTTTCACTTTCAGTCTCTGTGTGGCTTTATAGGCGAAGTAAGTTTCTTATAGGCAGCATATGGTTTAACTCTTGCTTCTTTATCTGTTTAGACAGAATCATTCTGCCTTGTAATTAGAGAATTGAGTCCATTTGCATTCAGTGTTATTGTTGCCAAGTGAACTTACTACTGTCATTTCATTGCTTGTTTTCTGTTGTTTTAGAACTCCTTCCTTTTTTCTTTTCTGTCTTCCTTTGCGGTTAAGAGATTTTCTCTGGTAGTATGTTTGAATTCATTGCTTTTTAGTTATAGTGAATCTATTACAGGTTTTTGCATTGTGGTAACCATGAGACTTACAAAAACATCTTAATTACAAAACAAAGAATAGAAATTTTTTTTAAAAACCCTCTTTTTTTTTCCTCAGGTCCAGCTTTATTACCTAATACAAGTCCAACCTCTGGAACATTCAAATTCACTGTTGCAAAGTTTAATTAAAAACACAATTTACAAATATTTAATATATTCTAAAAAGCGTTTCTAAGTTAAGAATGAAAAAGTATGTACATAATATATAATCAAATACAGGTGGCCTCAACTTCCACCAGGTCCACATTCAGCAACATTCGTCTTTTTAGGTTCTTCAATATCTTCTGTCAAATCCACAAAGGGGATTTGTTTTCCGTGACAGGGGAAGGAATGGAAATCCCCATTGCTTTTCAAACTCCATACGTGCTTACAATATCACCTGTAGTTACTTGCTGTGCAAGTTCTTTAAGATTATTGGTCACTTGTTCAGTGAGATGCATTTCTCTGTATGAGGGACCCGAGAGACAGATCATGTTGGGAGGGGGTCTGGTGTTGAAACGTTCATTCTGGACTTCCTGGAGCTAGCTCCCTGAGCAATCTGGTGGTCTCATCAAGTTTCTTCTGGAATATTTCAGCTTCTTCAGAGTCAAAAACTTCAACCGGAATGCCAAAGTTTGTTACTGCTTTCAGTGCTATGAGCCTGTCTTGAAGTATTGGAGTCCAGACACCCTGGTGGCTCTACTTCTGTAATCTCCATTTCTTTTGCTGTGTCAAGTGTCCTAGTATGGCCTTCCTTCTTCAGGCAATGACATCTAAATCTCTTCTAGGGTCCTGGAATGCCCTCCTTTTGTTAAAACATCCAGTAAACTATCTGCCATCACAGATGGATAATCTTGGCACGTGGCCAAAAACTCATGGCTGCTGAAATTGCTTGGAAGATCTGTGTCTTCCCCATAGGTTGAATAGATTAAATCAGAATCATTCTTGTTGATATTCACATATGTGGAATCATAATGCGGTGCATAAGAACTGTAGGGCCCATAATTCAAATATAACACTGGAGTGACTTTGTTCTTTTATCCTCTTTGAACCCCTGCAAAGTATTCACACCAGACCGAAGTCTTCCAGTTGTCACTCCCAGTCTCACAGGGCAGTAGCCTGGCTCTCCTACAATGAGATCAACAGGATGGAGAAGTCCCAACGTTGTTCCGTCTGGTTTTCTTCTTTCCAATTTGCACTGACTATTCACAAGCCTCCTGGTCAGCTTTCCTCCAGATTCCTTCAGGATGCAGTCAGGCTGCTCCTGCGCTCTCTAAATTATTGCTCTTAAACTTATCTTCAAGCATGTCTTTTTCTTTTTATTTTCTTTGCTGGGACTCTTGAAGGCGTGTGCTTTGGCATCTCCAGAGTCCTCTGTCTCTCGGCCAGCAGCCTCTGTCCTCCCCACTCTGCGAGGTGTCTGTTCTATCTTTCTGCTTTTGAGTTTTCTGCCAGTCAGCCATGATGTCTATGCTCTGCTTCAGGCTCTGAATTCTTTCATGTCTAAGAATTTTCATCCCTGAGTGCAACCGCTTCTTTGCAGCTTTATAAGAAATGGTCTCTGGTTTATTGTAAATCATGGCATTAGTACACATTAGTTTGAAGATATCCTTTAGTTTTTCTATGGACTGGTAGTCATTGTTCTTGATCTTTTCTTTCATTTAAAATCCATTGGGTGTTTAATGATCATGGAGTAGCCAGGAGCAGTAAAATCAGTCACAGGAAATGAGAAGAAAGCACTTGGATCTTTTTTCTGCAATTGTCTTGCCAGTTGATTCAAAGCTTCTTGAAGGGGTATCTGTTGTACTTCTTGTTTGGCTAAAGTGCTTGTGAGAGGCTTCTAACCAGGCAAGTCTAATCTCACAGGGGCGTGACACTGGAGGTCTTTTTCTGCCTCATTCTCCACCCTGTCTCAATCTCGCTTCTTTTTATCCTCCTTAACTCTTATCTGTTTTCTCCCCTTTTCTTCCCCTGGAACCTGCTTGTCTCCTTTCTTTCTCTTTTCCCGTTTTCTCTCCTTGTGTTTGTCATGATCGTTTTTTGTCTTCGAAGAGGCTGGAGTTGTTCCCCGAGCTGCCTGTGGAGAGTTCGGTGACTTCGTTCCCTCCTGCTTTGAGGACCAGCTTCAAGGGCTTCTCTACATACTCCTGGTAGAGGTGTTTGTCCGACTTGAGCTTCTTGTGCTTCTTATCCATATCCGACCAGGCCCCGGTGCTCACCCCCTGCACCAGGCCCAGGCCGTGCGGTGCCACTTCTGGTCTGGGCCAGGCGAGCCGAGGGCGGGAGCGGGGCCTGCAAGGCCCCTCTCGAGAAGCTAAAAAACCCTCTTTACTATAACTCCGCCCCACCCCGCCCCCCCCACATTTTGACACTATGTTGTGTTATGTTTTTATATTGCCTATCTCTTAATGGGTTGCTATAAGTATTACTGTCTTTGGTAGATTTGTCTTTTGGACTTCATACCAAACAGAGTTACAAATGGATTGTACACCACAAATTGCAGTAATAGAGTATTCTGGTTTGTTTGTGTACTTAATTTTACCAGTGGGTTTTATACCTTTACAAGCTTTCTTTTTGTAAGTTAGTGTTTTTTTCTCTCTGGTGGAAGAACTCCCATGTGCATTTTTTTGTAAGGTGGTTCTGGTGGTGGTGAATTCTCTTAGCTTAAGTTTGTCTGGGAAAGACTATATATTTGGCTGGGCACAGTGGCTCACACCTATAATCCTAGCACTTTGGGAGACAGTGATGGGAGGATTGCTTGAGTCCAGGAGTTCAAAACCAGCGTGGTCAACATAGCGTGATTCCCATCACTACAAAAGAAGATTTTAAAAAAAACAGAACAAAAACCCTCTTTTTTATATTTGAAGGATAGCATTGCTCAATACTTTATTCTTAGATGGCATTTTTTTAAAGCACGTTGAAGATGGCATTCCACTCTTTCCTGGCCTTTATAGTTTCTGTTAAGATGTCTGTTGCCAGACAAGTTGGAGCACTTGTATACATTATTTACTTCTTTGCTGCTTTCTTTGTCCTTGACCTTTTGAGTGTTTGATTATTATATAACTTGGGAGTAGTCTTATTTGCATCAAATCTATTTGGTGTTGTCTTACCTTTATTCCTGTACCTGGATATTTATCTTTTTCTCAAGTTTTGGGATTTTTTTCTGTTATTTCTTGAAATAAGCTTTTTACTCCTTGCCCTTGCTTAACAAGAGCCCTCGCTCTTAAATACCAATAAATTTCTTAGATTTTGTCTTTAGAGGTAATTTTCTATATCTTAAAGGCAGCCTTCATTCCTTTCCTTGGTTTTTTTTCTTTTTTCTCCTCATGTATTTTCAAATAGCCTGTCTTTGAGCTTACTGACTTTTTTTTGTTTCATATATCCTGCTATTGAGAGACTAATGAATTTTTCAGTTCACCAAATGCATTTCTCAGTTTTGATTTCTGTTTGTTTTCTTTGTATTATTTCACTCTCCTTGTTAAATTTCTCTAATAAATTTCTGTATTACTTTTCTGTGTTGTCATGTAGGTTATTGAGTTTCCATCGTGCTATTGAGAGTACCTAATGAATTTTTCTGTTCACCAAATGTATTTCTCAGTTTCGATTTCTGTTTGATTTTTTTTTGTATTATTTTGATCTCCTTGCTAAATTTCTCTAATAAATTTCTTAATTACTTTTCTGCGTTGCCTTGTAAGTTATTGGATTTCCTTATACCTGGTATTTTGAATTCTTGATCAGAAAGCTCATGTCACTGTCTTCTTAGGGTCAGTCACTGGTTCCTTGCTTTGTCTATTTGAGGTCATGGTTCCCTGTTTTCTGTTGTTTGTTGTGGATATACATCTGTGTCTTTGCATTCAAGGATTAATTTATTCTAGTCTTCTCTGTCTGACTTGTTTTGGTTTTTATCGAATATGCTTGCTTAGAGATTCTTTGAAGTTTACCTGTTAATTTTCTTTCTTTCTTTTTTTTTTTTTTTTTTTTTTTTTTTCTTAAATCTGCTAGGTTGCTGCCTCCTTTTCAGCACCTAACCTCTGGGTAGAGGTTCATGTCCAATGAACCTGTGAAATGAACCTCTTACAGTGTGGTGCTGCTGAACAGCCACTCCAACTTGGCATCTCTTTTGGCTGAGTTACATAGCAGAGTTTCCAGGACTAGGGATGGTAGTCCCACCTCCGACCTCTTCTCTTTATTTCTGGCGGTTTTCAGGGATATTTCTCTCTGCTCCCAGGTATTTCCACTGCTCCCAGTTATTAGGACAGGGATAGGTCTCTTGCCAACGAACCCAAGATGGTGGAGAAGCCAGTTGTCCACCTCAGTTATACTTTTTCCAGTGTAGCAACTCTGAGTTGGGAAAGTTTTCTGCATGTTTGGTGCTGGACAGATTGAGGGGAGGGGCACTGTGATTATGAATACTAATTTGCTTTCTTTTGCTCAGAGTTTTTTCACTTCTTCATGGCCTTGGGAACCATCTCCTCATATTTGAGTTCTGGGATATTGCTCATGATCGTGTCAGCACTGTATTTGTGGTTTTGGTTTCCTGTGGCAGTGAGTGAAGCCAGCTTACTTCTATACCACCGTTTTACAACCAGAAGTCTCTGTCCATTTTAAAATTTTATTGTCTTTTTATTATTGAGTTGTAAGAGTTGTTTGTTCTAGATACAAGTCCCTTATCAAATATACGATTCACAATTTTTTTTTCATTCTGTGCGTTGTCTTTTCAACTTTCTTTTAGACAGGTAAAAGCTTAAGGTCCTTTAGTATTCAGCTACCATAAAATATGGTTGAATAATTTACTAGACTTGCATATAATGTTAATTACCAATAATATTTTATTTATTTGCATTTGAAGGAGCATTTAGGTATTTATGTACAAATTTGACCAGACAGTAAGTTTATCTTGATTAACTTTTAATATTGCTTTAAATTGTCTGAGATGAATTTTCATGTCATAATCAGAATTTTTTTTCAGAATTTTTTTTTGAGACTTTGGCTTATTTACCTTTCAATTAAAATACCACAAAAATTAATGTGTGTGACCATTCTGGCTAAATTATCTGAAACTAAAAAAGTATTTGTTTTACAATCCAGAATTTTATTTTTCACTAAGGTTAATAACACTAGTTATTTTTATGACATTTAGTCTGAAAGGTGCACATTTTCTTGGAGATTTGTGCTTGAAACTACTATTAGAAGCTTTGTTTTTTAAGATTGAGCTTTTTAGAAATAGTTATACCATGGTGTGTGCCTTTGAGCAGTACCCATATAGTTTCATAGTCATTGAAAATCAAGGGAATTGTTGATTTACTTTCTATAACAATAATTGCAGATTAAATTGCTTATGAACTTTGGATATAACATTTCATCAGATTTCTGACATATTAATCATAAAAGAATCATAATCATCAAACTACTGTTGTTCAGTTTGGAAGTTGGCCCTTAACCCATTTATGCCTAGTGTTCCATTATTGGGCTGCTAAGCTTGTGGGAGTTATTTATATCCTACTGCTCAAGGTCATCACCAAAGTCTGATTTTTCACACACACAAAATTGCAACCTCTGGCATAAATGGGTTAATTGATTCCCTTCTAGTTCCCTTACATAAAGGGGAGATGTGAGGACATTATACATATTTTCATTGTTTATAAGGAGAAAGAAAATAGTTTATAAAGAGAAAGTAAGATTTAAATCCATCAAATTTTCTGCTAGACTCAGTTGAAAGCCTTCTTAGAGGCCACCCAATTTGAAAAAGACATCCTGTGCATCAGTTTTACAGTAACAAATTCTTGGTTTTCTGACATCAACTGTGGGTGTTCTACACTTCAATTCAATTCTGACACTAACTACTACTAATGCATACCCTACAGGGTAAGGGTTCTGTCCAGTAGTACTGCTCACTTCAGACACCAGCCACAAATGGAGTCCCTAGGCTCCCTGCACTTCTGCCCTACCTGAGGCTATCCAGGAGCCCCCAGCTACCAGTCATCTCATTGGTGCACATGTAAACACTTAACGCTTAAAAGAGTCCAAACGTTTTAGGAGCTGTGTACCAGGAAGAGGGACGAAGACCAAATATATATTTCTTCTTATATCATAGTATCATATCCCCTCTTGTAAATTTTTCATTTTAGTTATTGAACTTTTCAACTCCGGAATTTCTATTTGGTTCTTTTTTATAATTTCTCTCTCTTCATTGATATTCTCTATTTGGTAAGATGTTGGTCTCATACTCTCCTTTAACTCTCTTGACATGTTTCCTTTAGTTTTTTGAAATAGCTGGCTTAAAATCTTTGTCCAGTAAGTCCAACGTCTTGGCTTCTTCATGAACAGTTTCTGTTGTCTGCTTTTATATATATGTGTGTGTGTACACATATATATATATATATGGCACCATATTTGCCTGTTTGTGTGTTTTATAATTTTATTTTTGTTGAAAACCAGACATTTTAAATTATGTAGCAGTTCTCAAGTTAGATTCCTCTCTACCCACCCAGTTTATTTTTGTTGTTGCTGCAGTTTATTTCTTTAGTGATTTTCATGGGCTAATTTTGTATAGTCTCTATTCTTTTTTCTTTTTTGAGATGGAGTCCCACTCTGTCGCCCAAGCTGGAATGCAGTGGCACAATCTCCGCTCACTGCAAGCTCCACCCGCCAGGTTCATGCCATTCTCCTGCCTCAGCCTCCCAAGTAGCTGGGACTACAGGTACCCGCCACCACACCCGGCTAAATTTTTTTTGTATTTTTAGTACAGACGGGGTTTCACCATGTTCGCCAGGATGATCTCGATCTCCTGACCTCGTAATCTGCCTGCCTCGGCCTCCCAGAGTGCTGGGATTACAGGCGTGAGCCACCATGCCCGGCAGTCTCTATTCGAAGTCTCTGCTCAGCTAGCATAGTGGTCAGTTAATGGTTGACCAGAGATTTCTTTAAATGCCTCTTTTCTCAGCTTTTGCTGAGGGGCTCTGTGAGTATGTTGGGGCAGAGCCTCAAGATCAACCAGAGGGAAAATATTAGTCTTCTTAGGTCTTTCCTGGGCATGTACATAGCCCTACACATGCTTATGGCCTTCTAAATTCCCTTAACTGTATCAAAGCTTTTCCAAGCCCCCGGTGGACATTTCATTCCTGTTTGTACTTTTGAATTTTTTGGTCAGCCTCTTGTTAGACCCAACTGGTAAAATTTCTCCAGGCAGCTACAGCAATTAAATAATTGCTGTTGATTGTTTTCCACAAAGACCCTGCCGCATATAGGGCTCTTCACATAGTGTGAGCCCTCAGTCAAATCAAATAAAGGCAAGTGCTGGGAATGGAGTGTTGTTCAGCAAGCTGCCAGACAAGTCCAATAGTGGTAGTTTTCTGAGGGTAGGGCTTTGGAGGAGCTCCAAATGACTTCCGGCTCCTCCAGTGGCTGCCTGGCTGCTGGTTTTTACAGCTACTATGGATGCAAGGCTTTGATTTTCAAGACTGTTTTGAAGCTGCAGAGGGAGAGATCAGATTAGAACAAGTTAAAATGCCACAAAGCTTGCTGTTTTAGCATTCATCTGGTGTTCTTGAATAAATACGCCTTGGATTGTTGCAAACCTTTAATTTCCAGAGTTCTGAAAAAGTTGCTTTTGACAGTTTTTGCCAGTGTTCTTGTTGTTTTTATGGAGGAACAGATATTGAAAGGTCCTTACTCAGCAATTTTGTAAATGCCTCTTTTCAATCCTATATAGTTTTATCTACATCCTGCTGCCAATCTCTGATCCAGCCTCTCGTTACTTGCCTGTCTCTTGTATTTCCACTGGATCCTTGGAACACTGGTTCCATGGCTAATATGCTTATATTATCAAATTTTCACTATTAGCCTCCCTTTGTTGCCTGGTAGCCCTCTCAGGGCTCTGTCTCTCACATCTCACATAAATCAAAATACTCACTGCCTCTCTTAAATATCAGTATTCCTCAGGATTCTTGCCTAGGTCCCTTCTCTTGTATTGGGTATTGGATATTCTCCCTGAGAAATCTTACCCAATTGTTGCCCATACTGGCGAATCTATCTTCTTCTCTAGCCCAGATCTCTTTCTTAAGCTCCATATCTATATGTGTTTCATTTAAATATCCATTTGGAAATTCTATAGACATGTAAAATTCTATAAATGCAAAACAGAAGTCAACCCGCCCCTCTTTTACAGTTTTCTTTGAGTGACATTATCATCCATCCAGTTGCCTAAGCCAAAAATGTAAGAGTCATCTTTGATTCCTTCTGCCTTATCCTACTCTCAAATTCCAGTTACCATAGCCTCTTGATTCTACTCCCTAAATCCTTGACCTTTTCTCCACCTCTACTGACATCTCGACTGAATTCCTCCAGCAGCCTCCTAATCAGATTTTCCTTTCTGTAGTTCTGTTGCCAGTGTCCCCACAATGTGTCCACAGGGAACTTTATAAAATGCGAATCTGTACAGGTTATTAGTACATGCATGTGCGCACACACACAAAAGCACAGACTTTCTCACACACACACACACTGTTTCTCTCTCTCTCTCATACTCTTTTTCTTTCTCTCCATTGCACTCCTTGTTTCATCCCACCTACACTTTTCCTATTCCCAGATGCCATGTTTCTGTTGCTGTCAGGTTTCTGTACATACTGAAAACATTCTTCTTCATTTGCTTGGCTAAATCTGATTCTTAGTTCAGATATCAGCTCAAATGTCACTTCCTCTGGTAAGCCTTCCTAGATTCTCACAAGTCTGAGTTAGATACTTGTGGATATAGCCATAGGATTTTGTGCTTCTGAGCACCTGTCATACCATACTGTAATTGCCTATTTATTCATCGTTTTCTCCAAGTAGACTATAAAGTTAGTGGCTTTATACTCATGAAGTTAGTGGCTGTGTTATAAGCAGCCTGTGGTTTAGCACCGAACATTGGGTCTCCACAAATTACTTGAGTAGAGAAATTATGACTACATTTATGAATAAAAGAACCAACTGTTACCCCACACTGTATATACAAAGATACATTAGACAAATGTATGAATAAAATAGACTTTTGAAACATCTGGTATTTCAGCGATATAGTTTCTCTTAGTAATGTGGGATTAATCATTTAAAGCCAATGATTCTAGATAAAGTTCTGTATATTTTATTTGAAGAAATAAAATGGCATAAATAAATGTGAAACTCCAAAGTATTATTTACAAATAAAAGGAGAAATGAAAGGAAACTGTTATTATTATGCTTTGTTTTGCCTTTTAAGTTTCTGGGTCATTTAAAAGTAGGTAAATTCTTTCTTCCTGCCTTTTGTTTACATTGTATATTTAGTTGGGGGGAAATATATATAAAAGAATCACCCATCACCTGGTCTCATGTACTATGTTATTTTATAACTGATTTTCATCTGACTATAAAGACATCATAAACATTTTCTTATACTAGGAAATACACTTAAACATCTTCTGTTGCTGAGGTTAGCAAACTTTTTCTATAAAGAACCAGAAAGCACATATTTTAGGTTTTGAGAGTTGTAGGGTGTCTGTTGCAACTGCTCAACTCTGTCTATAGCAGAAGCAGCCATAGACCATTCTAAATGGCTGTGGTGTATTCTTATAAAACTTTATTTACAAAATCAGGCAGGAAGCAGGATTTGCTACAGAGCCACAGAGCTATTATACAGATATAACATAATTTTACTTATTTCCCTATTTTTGGAAATTTAGATTATCTTCATTTTTTTCACTATTGTTAGTCATACTCACCTCACATCTTAGTATCTGAATCTTCGTGTACATTTTTAAGTTTTTCTGTAAGATAAATTCTGAAAATCTAATTTCCAAAGCTAAGAGTACATCCTTACAACTTTTCTTTTTCCATGAGAATAGATAATTTAACACTTTCTGTGAGTGAGTTTTGTTGAGTTCATTTTGTGGTTTTGTGGAGATGGGAAAAGAAAGATGGAGTAAAATTTAGAAAGACAGAAGCAAAGAAAGACTGGAAGGAAACAGACTGAGTTAATGATAGTGATATAAAACTTGAGATGTTCCAGGAAGAAGAAAATATGAAAATTTTTGTAAACATAAATGTTCTTGCTCACATATCAAGTTTTTCTGTTTTAAAGCTCTGTTGAGGTTTGTTTAAAACCTTGTTTAGATTGAATTTGAGATTTGGGAGACGGGATATGCAAATTACACAATGAGTATTTCTTATTCTCCTAAGATACTCTTAGGCTATCACTATTTTGATTTTGATTACCCATCAGCTTTAAAAAAAAAAAAAACAACTTTTCTATTCCAGATGATGATGGAGAAAGAAGTCTAATTAATTAGAGCAGAGATTGGCAAACTACTATCCATGGGCCAAATCCCTCATGTTGCCTGTTTTTGTAAATGAAATTTTATTGTAACACGGTCATGCCCGTTCACTTAAGTATTGCTTACAGCTGCTTCCAGGCTACAACAGCAGAGTTATGTAATTGTGTCAGATACAGCATGTCCCATAAAGCCTAAAATATTTACTGTCACCTTCCAGAAAAAGTTTTCAGACCCCCAAATTAGAGGAATGGTACATTTAGTCTTTGTGTTTATCGAAACTGAATCTACAAAAATACCCCAAGTAATTTTGCTACAAATAGGCTAACAAGATTTTAGATGGGCAATTTAGAGACCAAATCAAGACACCTAAATTGCAGAATAAAATGCTGAAAAATGACATTAAGAAATGTTGGGATATAAAGGACTTAATGTTTTGTTTTGTTTTTGTTTTTTTGAGTTGGAATCTCGCTCTGTCTCCCAGGCTGGAGTGCATTGGCACAATCTTGGCTCGCTGCAACCTTCGCCTCCCAGGTTCACGCCATTCTCCTGCCTCAGCCTCCCGAGTAGCTGGGACTACAGGCACCCAGCTAATTTTTTTGTGTTTTTAGTGGAGAGGGGTTTCACCGTGTTAGCCAGGATGGTCTTGATCTCCTGACCTCGTGATCCACCTGCCTCAGCCCCCAAAGTGCTGGGATTACAGGCGTGAGCCACCATGCCCAGCCGAGGACTTAATGTTTAGTATAATTCTGGGTTCCATGAAAGATGAAATTCAGAGGACCCACGTACTCCTTGTTGAAGAGGCATCTGCCTTTTGTTATGTACTTACACACAATGAGAAGTAGTCAGCTCCAAAGAGTTTTGCCATGGTGTCAAGTTTTGGTGGCGCTTTTTAAAATAACCTTTGCAGCTTCTGAATTAGGGAACATCAATCAAATTGGAAAATTCAAACTCTGAAATTTTTAAAACCCGTGTACATGGGCTTGTTCTCCCACAGACGATCTTATTTCTTTCTCTTGGATTTGTTGTCTAACTTCAGTTTGCCGTGATAGTAAGAGGGAACCTTCAGAGCAGGGGAAGGGGAGTTGTTTAAAGAGTATGAAGTTTCAGTTAGACATGATGAATAAGTTCTGGACATCAGTTGTACTGCATGGTGACTATAGTTGATAATGTATTATATACTTGAAAATCGCTAAGAGATTAGATTTTAAATGTTCTTACCACAAAATAATAAGTATGTGAAGTGATGGATATGTTAGCTCGATTTAATCATTTCATGGTGTATACATACCAAAGTGTCATGTTGTATACCATATATATGTACAATTTTTATGTATCAGTTTACGTTAATAGAGTTGAAGGGGTAGGGATATTTTCTTTCCTTAAATCTGTATGTTACCTAGAAATACCTAATACCCTGAATCCTATAAGAATCCAAAATGGCGGGGCACGGTGGCTCACGCCTGTAATCCGTAATCCCAGCACTTGGAACCCCGAGGCGGGTGGATCACAAGGTCAGGAGATCGAGACCATCCTGGCTAACACGGTGAAACCCCGTCTCTACTAAAAATACAAAAAATTCTCCGGGCGTGGTGGCGGGCACCTGTAGTCCCAGCTACTCCAGAGGCTGAGGCAGGAGAATGGCGTGAGCCTGGGAGGTGGAGCTTGCAGCGAGCCGAGATCGCAACACTGCACTCCAGCCTGGGTGACACAGTGACACTCCGTCTCAAAAAAAAAAAAAAATCATTTAGTAGAAGGTTTCAAATTACCATAACTTTCACTAATTTTGTAAAAACATTCTTGAAAGCATCCTCTATGTGGAACTTCTAGAAGTATAGTGGAAAAGCGCCTGGACTGAAGTCACAAGTTCTTAATTAGACCACTAACTAGATGTTGAAAAAAGCTGGGTTTCTAGTACCAGCTGCCTACCTCTGGACTTCTTTTAGGAGAGAAGCCACTAATTTTAATGCTAAATCCACTGATTTGGGGGCATTTTCTCACAATTTAACCTAATCCTAACTAACGGGAGTTGTAGTAGACTGGTTTATCTCTAAAGACTTTACAGCTCTGTATCTCCACACATTTGTGTGAGGTAGAGCTAGCGGAGGGAAATAAATAGAAGTGGTCTGTATCTTGTCAAGATAAAGCAATGCTATTACAGAACTACAAATTTTATGGTAATAAAAGACATACTATTTCCAAAAAGCAGTTGACTCTCGTGTTCATTTTTACACATTTTTCTTTCCTTATTTAACTTTTGAGTTTCTTATTTTATCCTGTTTCTTTCATTTTCTCTTATATCATTCTTACTCTATATTAGAGCTGTTAGTGCTATGCCAAGAATTCCTTATGTTGTGGTTGTTCTTCAGGAGGTTGTTCTTGAGGAAGGGTGATTGAGTAAGGCACTGAGCCATCTCTAGCTGCAGGAGCACTGGAGAGAGAGGTACGTCTGTGTTGATAGAGTGACTACAGATTTGGATGGCACTTCAGGTCATTCAGGGTAGGAAAGTGCAGTATGCTGGGGACCCTTCTCAACCCCACACACCCATGTCCTCCTGTAACCCCAATGGTAGTTATATTAATTGTATCAGAGTTCCTCTTTTTTCATGGATGTGTTTCTTCAGATATTCAAAGGCTTTCACATCATTCCTTTGTCCTTAAGCAGTTATTCTGTTTTGTTGTGGGTTCTTTAATTTATTTAATAAATGTTTGTTAAGCACATACCATGTGTTTTTTGTTGAGTTCTGGGAACATAGTGTTCATTTGAACACTATATCACCTCCCTAAGAGTTTGCCATGAAACGGGAAAGTTAGATAAGGAAACAGGCAATTATAATAAAAAATAAAAACTGAGGAATTAAGGAAGCCAACATTGACTTTTTAAAAACATTGAACCAGCATGGTTAAATGGAAAGAGTATTGGTTTTAGGTTTTGTTGATCTGGATTCTATTGCTTAATAGTTATGTGACTTTGGGAACGTTAACCTCCATCAATACTGCAAGATTATCCTAATTAGAAATACATAAGTAAAGCACTTACCCTATTACCTGCTGAGTAAATCATTTCTTCCTTTTTCCTAAATTGTACATCCCAAAATTGTTGTAGTTCTGAAGCCCATAAATAGAAAGGTAATTCTTCTGGCCCCTACTTCACAGGAGATGTGAAAAGTGGATATAAAATTATTTTGTGAACTTTGTGAACACTCTGCCCATAAAGAAACTATTAGTACAGTCCAATTTTGTAATTGTTTCTTGTAAAATTTACCCAAAATTCCATTATTAAGATATATTGACTATAAAACAAATATCTTAGGAATTTACAGTATTGCTTGTAAAATATGGCATTGCACTAGTAATTCTGTAATCACTGGTCTTGCATTTGTCAACTTAAGAGGAAGTAATTCACTGTCTTCCCACCTCCCTCAACCTGTAGTTTAGCATACCAGTTACTCTTAGTCAAATTGTGGTTTTTGTCCAGAAGGGTAATGGTTATAACATTTATTCATGAGATATTTAAAAAGCATTCAAGTAAGTCATCAGTAAATTGATTAAATCTGTTTTCTTAAGACTCATTAATATAGTTTGAATGTTCTCTATTTGAAGAATTGAAAAACTATAAAATTTAGGGATTAATACCATGTTGTATTTAGAAATGAAATAGCCAAACTGGAAACTGAAATTTGTATAACACCAACACAATTTGTAATTTTTCAAAAGCATGACAGTTGGTAGTTCAAATCAGAATATTACAGTTCGGAGAATCAGATCTCGTTTCATTATGTGACTAATCTTTCTAAATTTGCTATGCTTTATGTAATAACTGTTCCAGATTTATTTTTCTGTCATAAGTGTACCTTAAAAATAAGAGAAGCTAATGTTATTCTTTACAAGAAATGTAAACATTAAGATATCAACACAATGTAGAACTACTTTCTATATATTTTATATAAATCATTCTAAATCATAAATGGGAAATAGTGATCAAACAAATATTTACATTCCTACCAAAAGAAAAGGCCCAGTGAAGCAGAGTGAGGAGGGGTAAGGGGTGGGGAAGAAGCCTGAGGCTTGTGTTGGCAGGAGCAGCACAGTGAGAGTGGGTGACAGCATGAGAAAAATGGATGTGTTCTTCCATCACTGCTGTTCTCCTCTGTTTGGATTAGACAAATGGCACATACCCAAGGGGAACTAGGGACAATGCTCTGAGGACAGTAACCACTTCCATACAGCCCTGCCAGATTCATGAGAGCAATGGTGCATCTGCTTTTTGTTGCCATTGTTGTTGCTTAACCTTGTCATGGACAGATTATTGTTTCTGTGGCATTTCTTTTGTGGGTTCTCACTCGTGTTACTTTCTTTATCATGGCTGTGCTGGATTGTCTGTTGGCAAGTCAGCACCATTTACCCCTTCTGCATCTTGACTGATATACTGGTTTTCTGAGAAGTGTGCATGTTGGCCTTTTGTCTCCCCTTGTTCCATACCACCAAATATAAAATTTAGATACTCCGAAATCCATTATAGATAATTGATCTGTAGAGATTTTGTTTTGTCTTTTTTTTTTTCCTTTTAATGGCAAAATTTCATTTTTACCCTCCTTCCCACTGCAATAGCAAAATTCTGCACACTGGAACTGCTTTTACATTCCCTTCTCCCAGAGCTGCCTCTCTTTTAGGGAAGGCTGTTGTTTGAAAACATTAATGCCAAGACAGGCATTCATCGATTTATTTAGTAAACTTTTGTGAATTTTTGTAACCTTCATAACACTGTGCTAAGTGGTATTTATAGATGATTCAGTGAAGTACACAAGACTAGTTGGATTATGAGGGTTAAATAGTCAAAATATTTTCATCAAAACTACTGTTTAAGTCATACTATTATACAATGCTTGTGTTTACACAATGTTTCCAAATGTTCTGTTGTAAAATGTAGTTAATACTGGTTACTTTCAACTATGGGTTAATGTTTTTCAACTCTTCCCTTAGATAAGCTGTGTTGCCATTAGAACATTTAAATGAGTTTCGTTCTGAGTTTTGTATTGTTAAACTGTGTCTGGAAACTTAAACTTTATAATGTGTTACATTTTAGGTCAGAAGACATGTCTTCATCTACATGGCATCTTTCCTTACCTCTATGTGCCATACGATGGTTATGGACAGCAGCCAGAAAGCTATCTTTCTCAGATGGCATTCAGTATCGACAGAGCACTTAATGTGGCTTTAGGCAATCCATCTTCCACTGCTCAGCATGTGTTCAAAGTGTCATTAGTATCAGGAATGTAAGTATATGATATTTTATAATTTCTGTTTATGTTGCTATTCTATTTAGAGGAAAACATACTCAGTTGATAAACTCTATTTTACTTCTAGTCTAATGGAACTGTAGTGAATTTCTTGCTGTAACTTTTTAAGATGAATTTTTATGGCAATGAAAGGTAGAGAGTCAACAGTGATTTTTGTTGTTTCCTTTTCCATTTCTCTGCTTCCTATAACTATAGAAATGGATTAGTAATTCATATAGTAATTTATTCAGCAAATATTTATTAAATACTTTTTATATGCTAAGCACTGTTCTGGGTGTTTGGGATATATTGCTGAACAAAACAAAGAGCCCTGCCCATGTGGAAGTTACATTCTACTATGGGAAACAGATAATAACCAATAAATACAACATTAAATTAATTTATTTGCTATATGATCATTAGTCCTGTGGAAGGAAAGAATCTATACAAGCAGGATAAGAAGGATCAGTAGTGTGGGGTAAGGAAGTAGACTAGTGACAATTTTAGAGTAATCAGGGAATGTGTCGTTGACAAAGTAACAACATCTGAGCAAAGACCTGAAGGAGGTAAGGGAGTAGGAACAGCATGGAAGCCAGGTGACTAGAATGGAAGAGTAAAGGAGAGTTGGACTAAATGAGATAAGAGAGAGATGAGAGGATAGAGATTGTGAGGACCAATGATTCTCAAAGTGTGGTTTCTATACTTTGGTTTCCTAGTATCACCTACTTATCATTAGCTTTACCTAGTTTTATAGCCATGAGAATATACCTCTCAGATCTCCAAATACACAGAGAATGAGTCAATGGCCCCAGCTACTATACGCTCAATTCCAATCTGTTACTCCACATGAGCTGCTTTCCATAGGCTACTCTTACCCTATGACTGAGCATGGCAAAGATACTAAAGCAGGTCTGTAAGACATCCCTCTGTCCACTTGAGATGAGACTGGTATCTAGGTCTGGTGGCTATGCCAGCTTCTTCTGGCTTCCTTCTCATTTTCTCTCACATTTGGCATTTACTTGGAGGACTCGGACTAACACACCTGGGAACTTGGTAGAACTACATTCTTGGGGCCCAGCAATTTGTGTTTTAATAAAGGCTTTCTGATGATTCTTATGCATGCTTAAGTTTGTTAATCACTCAGTAGGCTAAGGTAAGAACTTTGACTTTGACTGTAAGTTATTACATGATTTTGAGCAGCCAAGATCTGGCTTAAACTGGAAAGGATTACTTAAGCAACTGTATTAATAATAGATTGTAGGGGGACAAGAATAAGAGCAGGGAGAGAATTAGGACATTAAACTGGGTAAGAAAATATGGTGGCTTGATATTAAGGTAGAAAAGACCAAGGAATTAAAATTAAAACAAAAAAGAAAATAGTGTGGCTTGAACTAGGGTGGTAGCAGGGAAGTAATCATCAGCTTCTGGATCTATTCCAAAGGTTGAGTTAATGTATTAGATTTGCTCTGTGATTGGGTAAGGGTTGTGAGAGAGGAATCAAGGTTGACTGCAAAAATTTAAGGGTGTTCTGCTAGTAAGACGGAAGGTGGAGGTAGAGTCAACTGACAGGAAAGATCTGGAGCTCATACAGGAACATTTGAGTTGTTTTATGTCCATATGAAATCCAAGTGGAGACCTTAAATCTCTGCTTCCACCTTAATCTAGGCTTTCCTCTGGACCATGATAGTATCATTTTAATTGAATTTCCTTCTGTTTTTATCTCATTCCAGAGCAGCAGAAGTACTCTTCTTATACTGTAAATTTAAAATCATTTAAAAATTCTTGAGTGGCTTCATATTGTTAATAGAATACAATTTAAACTTCTAGCCATAACCTATGTGACCTCACCCCATCTACCTCTGAAACTTTGCTTTCTGTATTCCATTCAGAAACAGTGATCTTCTCTCAGTTTCTCTGCTATCCAAGTTGTTTCTCCCCTAAGTTCTTTGTATGTACAATTTTCTTTCCTTGAGTGTTCTACCCTTCCCCAATCCTCCAGATCATTGACCTCTTCAGAGAAGTTTTCTTTGACTATCCCACTTAAAATAAGGTATTTTAAGTAGAGCATTATTATTATTATTGTTTTTATTATTCAGTATCTCAGCCCATTATTTGTTTTCTTTAGCACTTAATACAGTTTGCAGGTATTTTAATTTTTATTTATTTACTTAATTTGTGTGTGTTTCTTCCACTAGCATGTAAACTGCCTGCTAGTGCACTAGCATGTAAACTGCCTGCTAGTGCACTAGCATGTATGAGATGGATCAATAACTATTTGGTTGGATAAATGAATGAGGTGAAAGTTTACACTCATCCTATAACAGCAGCAATTATGTTAGGGATAATTATCTACTTTATCTTTTAGTTTTGTTTATTCTTGATAGTTTCTAATAACTTTCCTATATATATCCTCATTTCAAAGTTAAGTCTCCAAACAGCCCAGTGAAATACATACTCACTTATCTTCCTGTATTTTTGTATTTGTTAAAGACATTGCCACATTTTTGAGAGTAGTTGAGTTACAGATCTGGATACATGGGGCAACAGATGAGCTGCTCACTCTAATTTTTCATTGCAGTTTTCTTTTTTCTTCTAATTTTTTGTTCATTTTCTTCCCTAGATCCCTTTTTTCCTTCCCATTCATTCTACCTTCTCTAATTCCTTTACTCCTTCAATTTTTCCTACTTCTTTAAGTTATATAAAGTTGCATCTAGCTACCAAATTAACATTTACATGAGGTTTAACTCTATTCTTTTTAGACTATCACTATCCTGAGGCTGAGTTAAGAGATAGGATCATGACCTTGGGCTAATTTCTGGGATTCCTTCTCACTCATGATTTTAGAGAATCTTCTATAAAGAGATTCTCAATCTATCAAAATTAATTAGGTGAGATTTTTCACTGCCCACACTCATTTTCCTTCCTATTGATATACTTAAAAAACTAAACTCTAATTATGAGATATAATTTTTTAAACATGAAAACGTCTGCTTTCATACTCCTCCATTCTACTTTTTTCCCCAAAGAGTCTCCCTGATGAGGAATTCTTTTGGCAAAACCATTCATCTGGCTGAAGATAACCCATGTTTCCAGACAACTACCTTTGTATATATGAAAAATACCATAGCAGGAAAGGGCTACAGTTAAGGTTGAATTTGCCAATGAGAGAGAATGATATCATTTATGTAATGTGTCTTTCTTTAACCGATTCTTCATGGCAACAAAATAGGGTATACAGCAGCAAACTAGACAGGAAGTGGTATTATAAAAAGTTAAGAAAAGGGTGAAGAGTAAGAGGGAGGGATGGTCAGGTGAGACTTTTCTGAGAAGGTAAATTAAGCAGAGTTCTGAATGAAGATTAAACAAGCCATGCAAAAGTCCAGAGCAGAGCTTTCTACTTGAGGGATCGAGTTAGAGGGTCTGAAATGTTTAGAGTGGTTGGAGGAGAAGGAAGAATGGGATGACTTGAGATTGGAGTGAGAGGCAAGGATGAGAACCCTTTAGACCTTGGTAAATAGTTTTGTTTTTGTTTTTTAACAGAAATTACTTTATAACAATAATACAGATGGCTTAAAACAACTAAAAAAATTGTTTATACCCAAAATAATGACTCTGCTACCAAATTAGTCCTTTATTTGATGTCCGCTACACTATTAGACATCACAGAGAGGTGATGTCCTATGAGAGTAAATTCTATTATCTACTGCCTGTCATAAGGGAACAATGTTTTTAAATGAAGAGTGATTGGGTTTATCCACCTAAAGATTTAACCGTGTATTAACAGACCACTTTTAAGCCAATACAAAGCCTTTTATTTCATTCACAAATTTACGCCTGTTTATGTATTGTTTCTAATTACATCATCTTTGAAAATAGTGTTCTGTATATCAGAGGTTGTAGTGTAGTTTCAGATCCTCCTGAAATGATGTGAGAGTTCAGCTTATTTCATCTTGCACCGAGGATTTCTCTCCCTGTTATATAGTCTTTTGCTTCCCCCTTTCCTCATTCCAGCTGATACCCTGAGAAAAAACTCAGCCATAACATGATTAGGTTGCTTAAGTAAGTCCACGGTCTTTTTCAGTCTCTTAAGTTCCTGTCTACACAGTTTTTTCACAGGCTGCGCTTGATATGGTTGTGTGTTACAGGTTTATTCATATCAGCTACTGAAATATATGCTGTGTGTACATATAATAGGTAAATTGTCTCTGCCTATTGAACTTATAAAATAATAATAAACAGCTGAATAAGGAAAGTAATGTAAGTGTTGTTAATTAAAGGACTTTGTTGAAGAAGAACTTCAGTTTTTAACAAAAAAATGGGAGCCAGAAGGCGGCGGCTGAAAGATCTGTTTCTCTCATATGTGGAGTAAAGCAAACAAAAATATGTTTTCTTATATGTGGAGTAAAGAAAACAAAAAGCCACTTAAAGAGTCTTGATGTTTGAGATTAAGGGGTGGATGGTTTGTTCTTCCTTTTTGTCCATAGTTTTTTCAGAGTGATAATTTTTAATTCCCATCATCAGTAATGTAAAGAAAGTGATATTTTTTACACTTTTTTAAAAAGCTTCAGTATTTCATGTTAACCTGTGCTAGGTTTAACTGAAAGGTTTGGGGGTTTTTAATTTTTTTTTGCTGGGATGGATAATATTAAACGTAAGACTGAATTTGGCCAGCTGAATCTAATTAGGGCAATAAGTTGAATTATTTCATCTCTGAATTATGAAAATAATTTGAAATATTTTTTTCTTATATTTCAGGCCTTTTTATGGTTATCATGAGAAAGAAAGACACTTTATGAAGATCTATCTTTACAATCCTGCAATGGTGAAAAGGTACAAAGATAAATGAAACCAAAATATGAATAACTATCATTTAAGTATTTTAATAATAAAATCTAGAAAGAAGGCCTCTATAGTTTTTAGTCTTATTAAAGACAGAGACTATAAAATACACATATACGTGTATAGAGAGAGACCAGTGGCTTGGACTCTATGAAGGATATTTTAGAGGTGGAGGCTCCCAACTGCTTCTTTCCTGTTACAGATTAGAGAGTTGGTAGAAGTAGGTAAGGAGAGATTATGGCTGCCTTGTGTGATGTTAGGCCTCTTCTGGCCAGACCTTAGTTCAGCATTAAGAGAAAGTTGCTCTTTAGCTTCAAAGCAAGGAGAAATATGTAGGAGTGAGTCCAGAGTGAGAGGGCTTTTGAGATCTCAGAAACCTGTTGACTGTTTACTAGATGTTGGTGAAATTTTATATTCCAGGTTTTTTGTTGGTTTTGGTTTTGGTTGTTTTTTCTTCCCTCAGTTAGTCTCCCTGCCTCTAGCTTATCCTCTCAATCATCCTGGAGGGCAGGGAAGGGCACATATATGGAAGATTTTAATCATCCTTTCAGATTGAAAACAAGGATTTTCACTATGTATAGTGGCAAGCTAGGGTAAAAGTGACCTCGGAGGTATACTGAGTATTGTTTTTTCAGGAGGTCCTCTCTGCTAGTAGGTACTGGGTTCCAAAAAGTTTTTTGTAAAACACAGATTGGATGTTTTCCCATAGTGAATTAAAGCACTACAGGGGGCACAACTGCCCAGGACATGAGGTTTACCCTGGATTAAACCATTTGAGTACTTCACTGAAGCACAGCTCAATTCCCAATGATTATTCCCTTGTAATTGAAAACTAGTTTTCCTACATCCTGCCCTTGATCTTACCCAAAATAACTTCTGTTTTGTACCAGTTCCCCTCTACTCATACTTCCTCATATTCGTGGAGTACAAAAGAGCAATTTCTGTGGACTCTTATTCTCTCACACACATGCAGAGTGGTAAGAGAGTAAACCTCAGTCATTTTTCCCTTTCTCGTCCACAAGTTGCGCTGGAGTGGGAGCCATGATTAAAAGAGGCATAAGTGTTTTATAAATAACCTATAAACAAATTATAAATACAATCAATTTTTTTCCTTGCAACCATAGCAAACACTAAACTGTTCTCAGTAAGTTTGCTTTAAATTATATAGTCAGCTTATCACAATGCCATTTTAAAATTCCTGATTTATTAATGGATTCATTCATTTATTCATCATTATTTATTCATTTATTATTTTTTCAAGACAGTCTTGCTTTGTCGCCCAGGCTGGGGTACGCAATGGTGCAATCATAGCTCCCTGCAACCCCAAACTCCTGGGCTCCAGTGATCTTCCCACTTTAGCCTCCCAAAATGCTGGGATTACAGGCCTGAGCCACCATACCAGACATGTTTATGCATGTTTAATAAATATTTGTAAAGTACCTACATTATTTGATGATCTGTGGAAGTTGCTGGGCAGACATGGTGAGCAAAGTGTTTATGGTTCATGCCCTCAGGGAACTTACAACAAGCTGGGGAGTTAGAGAATGCACAAGTAACCCAAATATATAAGCAAAAATTGTGGTACTCTTTGGTCTGCCAAATGAAAACGTCAGTTCTGAATTCATCCATTTATTTTCTCTCCACTAAGCCTCAGTTTCTGATTACTGCAGAATAAAAAAATTTTTTAAAAAATTACACACTGATGCCACTGTAAATGGTTTTCAACTTCACCCAGACCCTTCCCTGCCTGCTGTATGTCTACTTTTTTCTAGTTAATTATCTCTACTATTCTCTATCCTCTACTCAGGCCTTACCTTCTTAGAGAAAATAGAACCCATCATTCTAGAGAGGTGGTTTTCAAAATGTGAAGTGGGGATTTCTGAAACCCTTTCAGGGGATTTGTATGGTCAGAATTATCTTTATTATACTAAAATACTAAGATCTTTATTATACTAAGATTATACTAATTTTCCTTTTACACTGTTTTCATTGATAGTGGGTTAACCCCGCACCTTGTCTGAAATCAGGGTAATGACATCAACTACTAATCATTGTGTTTTCTACCACTAAGCACTCACCTTTAAAAAAAAAAAAAAAGCCGGTTTCACATTAGAATATCCATTAGAACATGGTAAAAATTATTTTATTGAATTTTGACCCTTGGTTATATATCTTTGTAACATTTATGTGACAAAATGAAAGTAACATGAAAGGCTATTAAATTATTCTTTCTTTTTCAACTCCATATCTGTGTGAGGCTAGATTTTCTTCATATACATCAACAAAAGCGATATACTGCAACAGATTGAGCAGAGGCTGATGTAATAATCCAGCTATCTTCTGTTAAAACAAGGATTTGTAAACATGTAAAACAATGTTTCTTTTCTCACTAAGTTGTTTTTGTTTTGAAAAATATAGTTTAAAACAATGTTATTTATGTTAACATAGGAGTTTATTGTTATTTTAAAATTAGTAGGTGGGGCACGGTGGCTCACACTTGTAATTTCAGCACTTTGGGAGGCCGAGGTGGGCAGATCACGTGAGGTCAGGAGTTTGAGACAAGCCTGGCCAACATGATGAAACCCCATCTCTACCAAAAAATACAAAAATTAGCTGGGCTTGTGGCAAGCACCTATCGTCTTAGCTATTCTGGAGGCTAAGGTGGGAGAATCGTTTGAACCCTGGAGGTGGAGGTTGCAGTGAGCCGAGATCGCACCACTGCATTTCTGTTTTAATTTCTAGTATGGTAAATATCAGTAGATATAAACCACATAAACAAAAGCTCTTTAGTGTTCTCAGTAACGTCGTTTTTGTTTTGTTTTGTTTTGTTTTTAAGACGGAGTCTCACTGTTGCCCAGGCTGGGGTGCAGTGGCACCGTGTCAGCTCACTGCAACTTCTGCCTCCCAGGTTCAAGCAATTCTCCTGCCTCAGCCTCCTGAGTAGCTGGGATTACAGGTGCCCACCACCATGCCTGGCTAATTTTTTAATATTTTTGGTAGAGATGGGGTTTCACCATGTTGGCCAGGTGGTCTCAAACTCCTGACCTGATCTGCCCGCCTCAGGCTCCCAAAGTGCTGGGATTACAGGCGCGAGCCACCATGCCCAGCCCCTCAATAACATTTTAAGAATGAAAGGGGTTCTGGGGCCAAAAAGTTTGAGAACCACTGGAATAAAGCTCTCTTAAGGCTTTCTTAACCTTAAATTGCATTTACATCCATTCTCTCCTCGCTGCCTGTTCTGTGAAAGAAATTTTTCCTCCTCACCTCTGAGGCTCCAGATTCATCTTCTTTGATGTTTTCAAGGATCGCTTCCATCTATCCGCTATTCCCATCTTTCTTTCCAATTCCATTTTAATATTAATAAAACTTTGCTAATTATACGCACACATTCATACTCATAGAAACACCTTTCTCTTATAGCCATTCTCCTTGAAAGATTTATCTATACTTTGTGTGTCCAACTTCTTACCTCCCATTCATTGTTTGTTTGTTTGTTTGTTTTGAAATGGAATCTTGCCCTGTTGCTCAGGCTGGAGGTCAATGGCACGATCTCAGCTCACTGTAATCTCATCCTCCCGGGTTCATGCAATTCTCCTGCCTCAGCCTCCTGAGTAGTTAGGATTACAGGCACCACCACCACGTCTGACTAATTTTTTTGTATTTTTATTAAGGACAGGGTTTCTCCATGTTGGCCAGGCTGGTCTAGAACCCCTGACCTCAAGTGATCCGCCTGCCTCTGCCTCCCAAAGTGCTGGGATTACAGGCAGGAGCCGCTGTGCTTGGCTTTCCCATTCACTCTTTAACTTACTCTTTAACTTTCCCATTCACTCTTTAATTCACTCTTTTACTTACTCTTTAACTTACTCCCAACCATTTTACTGAAAATTGCTTTCACTAATGACCTCTGTGTTGCTAAATCCAATTTTAGGTCCTTACTTTTTGACCTCATGGTGATGCTTATGATGCCTTAAAACAATCCTAAATGTTAGCTTCTGTGATATATACCACCTCTAGTTTTTCTCATACCAGTGTGATCAATCATATTTCTGCCATTTTCTTGGTTTCCCTTTTAACATCTATGGTTGTTTCTTAGAATTTTGCTTTAGACTTTCATCTTTTCTCTGTATATTTTCTCTTCCCTCTACAGACTTATCTACTCCCATGGGTTTGTTTGGTTTTTGTTTTTGTTTTTGTTTATCTTTATGCTTTTGACTTCTAAACGTATATGAATAGCCTAATTTCTCTCTAGAGCTTCTAAACAATATATCAAACCATCTACTGGATAGATGGAATAGCCGAGTGGTTAAGAGTGAGGGCTCACAAGGCAGAGAAATTTTGATTTGAATTTTAGCCCCTTTGTTTTTTTAAGAGACAGGATCTTGCTCTGTTGCCCAGGATGGCATGCAGTGGTGCCATCATACCTCACTGTAACCTGGAACTCCTGGGCTCAAGTGGTCCTCCCACTTCAGAGCTCTTCTACCTTTTGTGTGATTTTTAAATCTAAGATAATTTCTTTATTTATAAAATGGAGATGATCGTACCACAGACTTGTAATAAACATTACTTGTAATAAAGTATGTTATCACAGTATCCAATATATAGTGCTCAGAAATATGTTAGTTACCTCTGCTGTGTTAATAAAATGATTATTATTTTCTTTATGATTCATTTCCAATATTATTATTATTATTGGATCCCCACTATACCTAAATGCCCTTGTGTCTAAATTGAGTTTATCCTTATTCCCCTTCCAAAAAATCCCAAACAAACCAATTTTTCTTACAGTTCTTCCCCTTTCAAATAATTGCAACACCACTAACCAGCTGCTTAAGCAAGGCATCACCCTCAGCCCCTTTTCTGTCTCACCCTTCACATCTAGTTAGTCATCAAGGCCTGATCATTTCACCCCTTATATGTCTCCTGAATCAGTACATTTCTATGATCCTTGTTATAGCCACCATCCTTAGTTTTTCCAGCCTATTTACTCCTTACCTTTAGTCTTCTGTGTTCTATAGCTAGTCTGGTGATGTCACTTTTCTGATGTTCACCTCTCAGACAAATTTCACTACCTCTTCAAATGTCTTAACAGGCTCTGCATGCTCTTACTTCTCATTATTTCTCTATCCCTGCCTCTGACACTAGGTCACAGTCTTACTCAGTGGTTTCAGTTCCTGAATAAGCCATGTTTTCTCGTGACCCTTTACATGTGCAGTTTTATTTATGTGAATACTCTTCCCTCTCTTCAGAGAAAAAAGTGCCTCTAGTTCATCATTTAGTCTCTTGCTTAGAGAGTTTCTCTAAGGTTTTGCAGAAACCACCTCTGCACCTCTATCTGTTTAGTATCTTTTCTAGACGTTTAATGTATTTCCCCACATAGTACTTAACTATGCTGTGTATAATTGTCTGTTGTTTGTATTCGTCATCATGAAGGAAAAAAAAATACTCAGGAAAGAAAAATATCAAAATGGCAATACCTCTGAGTGGTGGGATTATAAGTAATGATTTCTTTTCCTTTTTTGAATATTTATTTAATCTTTTCAAAATTATTTATTTTTAAAAGAAAAATTTTATTTTAAAAACCTTTTATTTGAATTTTTAAATATAGTTAGTATCAAATTGGTTTAAGACAAAATATTCTTCATCCATGCAGTTTTTTGTTATTCAGAACATGTTGCTTACTTGAAAACTTGATTGAAACTTTTAATTTCTAACAAAATACAAATTTCCGGTAAAGTTGAGATGGAAATTTTCTGTGCTAATAAGTGTTTTGTTCTCTATATTTCTATAATCATTGTTTCATTTAACATTTTAGGGAACATAATTTTATAATAAAACTTTTTTTTTCTAATTTAGGATATGTGAACTTTTGCAAAGCGGAGCCATAATGAATAAATTTTACCAGCCTCATGAAGCTCATATTCCCTACCTCCTACAGCTCTTCATTGACTACAATCTTTATGGCATGAATTTAATAAATCTGGCTGCTGTCAAGTTCCGAAAAGCAAGAAGGAAAAGTAAGGTTAATTTTCAGTCAAATTAAAGTTTTGAAACAAGTGTTATATAGTCAGTGATTTATAAAATAATATATATTTAGAAAATAAATGTTGAGTGACTAAAGAATGAAAAGAAATACATGCAAAGTGGGATTAGAGATTGTCAGAAACAGCATCTCAGAAAAAATTTTTTTTTGTTAACAGCTTTATTGAGTTATAATTTCTGTCCATTTAAAGAGGACAGTTTGATGGTTTTTAGTATACAGGCTATGTAAAAGGTATTGTGGGTTTAGTTCTAGACCACTGCAAAAGTGAACCCTTTACACTGCTTAGCAATTGATATGTATTGTGATTCTTTCTTTTTTTTTAACCTCAGACCTTAATGTTACTTTTTATATTTTAGGAATAGTGTATGATACACAATTCTAGAAATCCCTGGAGTTGTTAGAGCCTTGTTATTTTAGTCCAGCACTTCCCTGATGGTGTGAATAGCTGTAGGTTAGTGGAGGTGTTGGTCTTTCAGCATTCCAGACGGATTCCTAAGTCCCTTGAGCCATCATCTCCACCATTGAACATCCTTGTCCATTTTATTTCAGTGGGCTGTGCAAGCATTATTATTTTTCTTTGTGTGACATGACCTGAAAAATATTGCAGGCAGAGCTTTCTCTGGGTGAATTTGGTATTGCTTTAAAGTTCTTTATTTATAGAGCGTTTGATATTATGAACAAAACAGAATAACATGGCTATTTGAATAAGTGATTTCCTCTCAAGACAAATTTATTTTTCCTTTTACATTTGTAACTTTCTGAGGTGAAAAGTAGAAGATCCCAGATTTTTTACTGTTGGAATGGAAAGTTACAGACGAGAGAAGGCTGGAGCATCATGAATGGTGAATCGTTTCTGGAAGGTTTTCAATATATTTTGCCCAGATCCATCAGTGGAATCACTGTCAGTGACAGCTATAGCCTTATGAAATGCACTTCTTAAATAATAAGACTTGAAAGTCAAAATTACTCTTTGACCCATGGGCTGCAGAATGGATGTTGTGTTAGCAGGCAGGGAACCAACATTAGTCTTCTTGTACATCTCCATCAGACCTATTGAGTGACCAGGTGCATTGTTAGTGAGCAGAAATAGTTTGAAAGGAATCTTTTTTTCTGAGCAATAGTTCTCAAAAATGGGCTTAAAATATTCAGTAAACCATGCTGTAACCGTTATACTGTCATCCATGCTTTTTTGATCCACTTATAGAACACAGGCTGAGTAGATTTAGCATAATTCTTAAGGGCCCTAGGATTTTCAGAATGGCAAATGAGCATTGGCTTCAACTTCAAGTTACCAGTAGCATTAACTAACCCTACAAAGAGAGTCCTTTGAAGCTTTGAAATCAGGCATTGACTGCTCTCTAGCAATGAAAGTTCTAAACAGCATCTCCTTCCCAGATAAGGTTGTTTTCATCTACATTGAAAATCTGTTATTTAGTGTGTCCACCTTCATCGGTTATCTTAGCTAGGTCTTCCAGAGAACTTGCTGCAGCTTCTACATCAGCCCCTGCTGTTTCATCTATCTGCAGTAAGCCTATTTCACTGTCCTATCGTTTGTGTGTTTCATTGGAGTAGCACTGTTAATTTTCTTCAAGAACTTTTCCTTTGCATTCACTACTTGGCTAGGCACAAGAGACCTAGCTTTTGGCTTATTTTGGCTTCTGACATGCCTTCCTTGGTAAGCTTAATCATTTTTAGTTTTTGATTTAAAGTGAGAGACATGTGACTCTTCCTTTCATTTGAACATTTAGAGGCCATTGTAGGGTTACTAATTTGCCTAATTTCAATATTGTAGTGTCTTAGGGAATAGGAAGGTGCTGGGAAAGAAAGAAACGGGAATGGCCAGTCAGTGGAGCAGTTGAAAACACTCAAGTTCGCTGTCTTTGATGGGCACGGTTTATTGTGGTACCTGAAAACAATTAACAATAGTAACATCAGAGATCACTGTTCACAGGTTTGAGATATTACAAGAGGAACCAAAATGTGACAGAGAGGCACAAAATGAACACATGCTCTTGTAAAAATGGCACCAATAGATTTGCTCAATGCAGAGTTGCCACAAATGTTCAATATGTAAAAATTGCAATATCTGCAAAATGCAATAAAGCAAAGCACAATTTAATGGGGTAGTCCTGTATTTGGGGTTATGCAACCATCACCACAAATTTAGAACATTTTCATCACCTCTGAAAGAAATCCTATGACCTGTAGCAGTCACCCCCGAGCTTCCCACGTTTCTCACTCCTGAGCAACCTTACTAATCTACTTTTGGTCTCTGTATATTTGCCCATACTGCACATTTAATGTAAGTGGAATCATATAGCATGTGGGGTTTTTTTCTGCTTAGCATAATGTTTTCACAGTTCATCAGTGTTGTAGCTTATATCAGTACTTCGTTCCTTTTTATGGCCAAATAATACTCTGTTATGTGAATACACTACGTTTTATTTATTCCTATCCCAGTTAATGGATATTTTGGCTATTATGAACAATGCTGCTGTGAACATCCATTTATGAATTTTTGTGTAGCTATATATTTTCATTTCTCTTGGACACCTACCTGGGAGTAGAATTTCTGTGTCAAGTGTTTTAGCATCTTTTGCCTTTTCTTCTCATTGAATTCCTTCCCTTCTACTTCTCTTAAAATGAAACTGACACTTCCAGTCCTAATATCCTTTCTAACTGCCATAATTTGTTTTCCTTTCCATCACTGTCAGCCTTCTTGAAGCAGAGGTTAGCATTTTTTGTCTCTTAGTTCACTTTTAGTTTAACTCCTCCCATTTCTTCTACCATACCCAAACTATGCTCTGAAAAGTCACCAGGGAGGGTTTCTTTTTGTTGCCGTGAATAGTGGGCTAGGTTAGTGGGATCACCCCTTCTGCTAAAAACAATTTAAAGGCCAGGCAACATTGAAATAAAAAAATTTAAATGCATTGAAGAGTTTATGAACAATAAAGAAGTGCAGGCCAAAAGGGAATAGAGCGCTAAAAGCAACTTTTGATCTGAGGGCATTTACTAATCTTGGAAAATTAAGAACCTTATTTGGGAAGGCCATGCTGGGTGTGAGAGATGGAAAGCAGAACTCGGTCCTGCCCAGCAGGTGGGAGCCCTCCACAGGTTAAGGTAGGGCCTCAAATGCATACTCTTAAGATGAGCACAGACTGGGAAATGGAACATACTTCAGACATTTTTTTTCCAGTATAGTTTGAATCTCCTGGGACTAAAAGAGATTCCCAAATCCAGAGCTTGATCTAAGGTGGTGCTGGTCTAGTAATAGACTCAGATCTGACAGAAGCAGCAAGTGGAAATCCTCCCTAGAGGATATTATTTTTATTTTTTATTATTTTTTTCTTTATGAGACAGTGTTTTGCTGTCACCAGGCTGGAGTGCAGTAGCATGAACATGGCTCACTGCACCCTCCACCTCCTGGGATCATGTAGTCCTCCCACCTCAGCCTCCTATGTAGCTGGGACCACAGGCCCGTGCCACCACCCCTGACCAATTTTTTTATATTTTTTGTGGAAACGGAGTCTCACTTTGTTGTCTAGGCTGGTCTTAAACTCCTGGGCTAAAGCATTCTTCCCGCCTCAGACTCCCAAAATGCTGGGATTACAGGCTGTACCTGGTCTATCTTTATTGGTCTCAAGTTATTCCTAAAAATATAATTTAAAGTATAATGTGGTTTGGCACACAATTTAGAATATACCAGTCACACAAGAAAACTAGCCTCCATGAGTAAAACCCAGTAAACACACACACACCCCAGACCTGCAAAGAATTCAGATATTTTGAATTATTAGATGAAGACTTAAAAAACTATAATCCAGAGTCTTTATTATTTATTTATTTAGAGACAGAGTCTCGCTCTGTTGGCCAGGCTAGAGTGCAGTGGCGTGATCTTGGCTCACTGCAACCTCCACGTCCTGGGCTCAAGCCATCCTCCCACCTCAGTCTCCCAAGTAGCTGGAACTACAGGTGCATGCCAACGCACTCAGCTAATTTGGATTTTTTTTTGTAGAGATAGGGTTTCGCCATGTTGCTCAGGCTGGTCTCGGAACTCCTAGGCTTAAGCCATCCACCCACCTCAGCCTCCCAAAGTGCTGGGATTACAGGCATGAGCCGCCACGCCTGGCCTCCAGAATCTTTATCAAATAATGATGCTATATGCAGTGCTCTAATGTCATGTTATATTCACTAATAGTTTTATTTGTTTTGTCTCTCCAGCATGCTAGTAATTTTCTTATGTGGAACAACTTATGCATTAAAACTTTTTTTCAGAAGAGAATGTTTTGTGGTGACAACTTATTAAAATTACATTTTTATTTTAAATACACAAATATGGAAGCATTGAAACTAGCATGTGCCTCCTTTTTAGAGCAGAGTAATTCATTTGTTCATAACTAATTCTTCTGGATAATAACCTCAGGTTTAGATGACAACTTAGAGTTTACTAAATGCCAGTTTTTCTTATCTTCTCTGTATCTTAGAATAGTATAAAATTCCCACAGTAAACCAAAGTATGTGAGCAAATAACTTGCCCTTGGTCCTTAGAATTCCCAAGAGGGAATCATATAATGAAGGATGAAGTAGGCTTGGCGTTTTCTCCATAAAGACTGAAAGGAAAAGAAGGAAGAGGGAAGATAGAAGAAAAGCAGGACAGAGACAACTGTCCACTAATTTCTCCCATCTTTGTGAAGGTTGTATTATTTCATGTCCAGGAGATAATCCTTTTTTAAAGTACGGAGACTTCCAAAAGTTAAGGTTTAAGGAGTTCATTACCCACTTTCAAGACTTACTATAAAGCAACAGTTATCAAGACAGCATGGTATTGGCAAAAAGATAAACACATATACCAATGGAACAGAATAGAGTCCAGAAATAGACCTATATTTGAAATAATCCGTAAGTGGCCCATATAGTCAACTTAACTTTGACAAAGATATAATGGTAATTCAATGGAGAAAGCGTAGCCTTTTCAACAAATAGTGCTGGGATAATTGGATGTCCGTATGCAATAAAAATAAAAGAACATATTTTTGTATGTTCTTCACACCTTATACATCACATACTTCACACCTTAAATAATAATTAAAGTACTTCACAAACTTAAATGTAAAATATGAACCTATCAAACTTCTAGCAGAAAATAAAGGGAAAATGTGCCTAATCTTGGGTTTGGCAATGAAATTTTAGATATGACACCAAAAGCATGATCCATGAAAAGAGAAATTGATGTTAGATTTTGTCAAAATTAAAAACTTTTACTTTGTGAAAAACAGTGTTAAAAAATGAAAAGACAAGTCATGGACTGGGAGAAAATGTTTGCAAATTACAATCTGATAGAGGACTTGTGTATAAAATATATAAGAATTCTTAAAAACCAACAATAAGAAAGCAAACAGTCCAATTAAAAATGGTCAAAAGACCTAAACAGACACTTCACCAAAGAAGATATAAGGATGGCAAACACGTGAAAAGATGATATTCAACATTATATGTTGTTAGGGAAATACAGATTAAAACTACAAAGGGCTACCACTATATACCTATTAGAATGACTACAGTTCACAAGACTAACAATAACAAATGTTGACCAAGAGGTGGAACAGCAGCACTGACATTCTTTGCTGGTGGGAATGCAAAATAGTATAGTCACTTTGGAAGACAGATAGTTTCTCAGAACACTAAACATAGACTTAGAGTGCGACCCAGTGATGGCACTCCTAGGTATGTTTACCTAAGTGATTTAGGTCCACCCAAACCTGTATGCAAATGTTTATAGCAACTTTATTCATAACTGCCAAAAATGTAAAGCAACCGAGATGTCCATTCAACAGGGAAATGGATAAACTTTGATAACATTTAGTGATAAAAAGGAACAAATAATTGATTCACATAACATGGATGAATCTTCAAAGCATTTTGCTAAGTGAAAGAAGCCAGACCAAAAAGGATACAAACTGTGTGACTTCATTCACATGACATTCTGGAAAAGGCAAAACTATAGAAGTAGAAAATGGACTATTAGTTGTTAGGGTTTAGGAGAGAGGGAAGTATTGACTGCAAAGGGGATGTACAGGGGAACTTTTTAAGAGTGAAGGAATTATTCTGTACAGTCCTGGGTTGGTGGATACATGAATATTCACTCATCAAACTCTATGACCACGTGATGTACCTTAACCAAGTGATGAAGTTTAATGTCACCAGTTATTATGTCATGTGGGTGTCATGTGCCCCCTCATGTAATGTGATAACAAAGGTACTTCACCTGTGTGACATTCTTGCCAAAAACTCGTAACCCCAGTCTACTCATGAGAAAAACATCAGACAAACCCAAATTGGGAGTTGTCCTACAGGTTATCTCATCAGTATTCATGACTGCAAAGGTCATGAAAAGCAAGGAAGGACAGATAAATAGACCAGAGGAGACTGGGAAGACATGGCAACTGAATGCAGTGTGGTGTCGTAGATTGGATTCTGGAACGGAAAGAGGACATTAGTGGAAAAACTGGTGAAATTCAAATAAAAGGTTTTGTTTAGTTAATAGTAATCTTCCAGTGTCAGTTTCTTTGTTTTGACAGATATACCATGATAATATGTTAACAATGAGGGAAACCAGGTGTCTGGTATATGGAAACTCTCTGTGGTACCCTTGGAACTTTTCTGTAAATCTAAAGTTATTCAAAAATAAAAAGGTTACTGGGGAAAATAATAAGTTAGTTATCAGTGTCAAGTATAACTGAGAATTTAAGACAGATTGAGGAATGGAAGAGTTTCTAGAGTATATACATTAGGTATTATAGAAAGAGGAGATAATTTTCATAATTAGTTTTTTCCAGTAAGTGAAAAAGCACAAGAATAGTTTGAATTAGCAAATATACAGAAACCATTTATTTTCTTTATAAAAGTTAGATTATTGAAATGGTACTCAGAAGGATTTTTTCAGAATATAGGAAGTGTTTACAGATTTGAAGGCATCATTATGTGAAATTTATTAGGTTGGTGCAAAAGTAATTGCAGCTTTTGCTATTACTTTCCGTGGCAAAAATCACAATTAGTTTTGTACCAACCTAATAGTAGAAGGGAAGTTAAAAACAGGGAAATTGCAGTATGATAAAAAAATTTACATCTTCTTTTATCATATAGTTAGCCCTCAGGTTTTTGTTTTTGTTTAGTATGAGATAAAAGATTATACTGAAATCATGTACAAAATCAATGAATAATTTTTTTTATTTTATTTTGTCATGTTATCTCAGGCACATTACAGTTTAACTTGACAGTAAACTTCTTGTAAGTAAATATATGTATTACATGTATGCATAACTTCATTTTACCTGATAATATAATACATGTTAATGGAGTTTTACTTTTGAAAGTAAAATATATTAAAAAATGAAAATGATTTAGAAATTTGAATATCATATGTACATATACAGTTTTGCCTCAGCACTCAGTTGTATAATCAGTGGTCAAATGAAATGGAAATGATGCTAATTACTGTAGTTGTTAAAGTGAAGTATATAAAGTATGTAAATGGGACAATTTTTTTTTCTTTTTTCTTTTTTCCCCCCACATGGGTAAAAGACGAATAAATGGAACAAATGTTTGGAGCACCACAGAAGCATTTTATATTTTTTTAACATCCACAGTTGAAAAATATGTGTATATATAATATAGAATTATATATATTTAAATTTGGGCGTTTCCATGTTCTTTAGGGAAATATACTAAAACAGTATGGTATAGTAACTGGAACAGTAAACTTGTGTAGATTCTTTATTTGTGTCAGTTTATTAGAAAATAATATTTGTTGTAATTTACAACTTGCAAAGTAATTTATTATAAATGCCCTATCCATACAGTAGCAAAGCCTTTTAAAATTTCTGAATGTATATAAGACCAGTTGCATGTTTTGGCATGTGTTTTGTCAAAATAGCAAAGATGGTAATGCCTTATATCATTCTACCTATACCATCTTGTGATGAAACTAGCCAAATAAGAAAATCAAAGTACTAAATTTAGCTGGAGAGGATTGTAAATTTAGTATCCTAATGTTGGGATTCTTTTTGATGCCACTCATTCAACTTTCTTTTTTTTTCTTCTTCTTTTTTTTTTTTTTGGAGACAGAGTCTCACTCTGTCGGCCAGGCTGGAGTGCAGTGGCACGATCTCGGCTCACTGCAACCTCCACGTCCTGGACTCAAGCAATTTTCCTGCCTCAGCCTCCCGAGTAGCTGAGATTATAAGCATGTACCACCATGCCTGGCTAATTTTTGTATTTTATAGTAGAGACGGGGTTTCACCATGTTGGCCGGGCTGGTCTCAAACTGCTTACCTCAGGTAATCTGCCCACCTTGGCCTCCCAAAGTGCTGGGATTACAGGCATGAGCCACCGCACCCAGCCAACTTTCTCTCAGAAAACTTAAATTCTCCTAAGAAATCACAACAAAGGTACTAAAATTTAGAAACTACTTCCAAAGAATGACCTCAGGACTGTTTTCTGAAACTGGGACATCTAAGCAGAAATGTGTAGTCTCTTCAATTGCAGCTCAAATTCTATTTGCATTTGACCCAGGTTTCCAATCATCGTTACTGCCATTACTTCTGGAATGCATTGTGTATTTTCTTTTTGTTCAGGGATTAGTATTAAAAGTATCTTTTGAATTTTATGTGGAATTTCCATTTGAATTTTAGTTGAGGTTCATGTAGCTACCCTAGGAGTATAGATTAAAATATTTAAGAATTTGTAATAATTCTTTATTTTGCAAATAAGATGTTAAGCATATCTACCACAGTAGCACATTTTATGTATCATACCTTTATTCTACTATAAAAGTATTGTAGCCATTTTTTCCTTGGATTTATACATTGCAATTTTTTTCTTCTCTTAGTTTTGAACCATTAGTCTCAATGGTTTCTTCCTGTGTGTGTATTTCTTGCTGTATGTGAATTTTTAGGACACAATTTTAGTAACTAGTCACATAAGTTGTATATTATTTTACTTAAAGGGAACATTCCTATAGTTTGCTGCTAGAGAAGTTTCTCTGAACATGTAGAGTGCTGAAAAGATGTAACAGTTCTCAATATGTATTCACCCAACACCAGAGCACCCACATATATAAAGCAAATATTATTAGATTGAAAACAAATGTTATTAGATTTGATTATTAGCATCTGTCCAATGCTGAGAGTGGGGTGTTGAAGTCCCCAACTAGCCAATACAATACAGTGATAGCTGGGGACTTCAACACCTCACTCTCAGCATTAGGCAGATAATCTAGACAGAAAATCAAAAAAGAAACATTGGATTTAAACTTTACTTTAGAGCCAGGCACCGTAAGCCTGACACTTTGAGAAGCTGAGGCAGGAGGATTGCTTGAGCCCAGGAATTTGAGACTAGCTCAGGTAACATAGTGAGATCTCATCTTTACAAAAAAGATAAAAATCAACCAGATGTGGTGGCATACACCTGTGGTCTCAGCTACTCAGGAGGCTGAGGTAGGAGGATTGCTTATGCCTGGGAAATTGAGGCTGCAGTGAACTGTGGTCACACCACTGCACTGCAGCCTGGTGACAGAACAAGACACTGTCTCAATAAATAAATAAACTGCACTTTAGACCAAATGGACCTAACAGACATTTACAGAACATTTTATCCAGTAGTTGCAGAATACGCATTCTTCTCATCAGCATGTGGAACATTCTCCAGGAAAGATCATATGTTAGGCCACAAAACAAGTCTCAACAAATTTTAGAAAATTGAAATCATATTAAGTGTCTTTTCTGACCACTATGGAATAAAACTAGAAATCAATAAAAAGAGAAACTTTGGAAACTGTACAAATACATGGAAATTAAACAAAATGCTCCTGAACCTTTACTGGATCAATGAAGAAATTAAGAAGGAAATTCAAAAATTTCTTGAAACCAATGAAAATGGAAACACAGCATACCAAAACCTGTGAGATACAGCAAAAACAGTACTAAGAGGTAAGTTTATAGCAATAGGTGCCTATATCAAAAAAACAGATTTCAAATAAACAATGTAATGATGTACTTTAAGAAACTAGAAAAGCAAGAACAAAGCCAAAATTAGAAGAAGAAAAGAAATAATAAAGATCAGAGTAGAACTAAACAAAATAGAGACTAAAAAAAAAATACAAAAGATCAGAGAAATGAAAAACCGGTGCTTTGAAAAGATAAATCAATAAATCGCTAGCTAGACTAACCAAGAAAAAAGAAGACGTACATAAAATTAGACATGAAAAAGGAGACATTACAATTTATATCACAGAAACACAGAGGATCATCAGAGACTATCCTGAACAACTACATGTGAACAAGTTGGGAAACCTAGAGGGAATGTATATATTTTTGGACACATTACAGCATACCAAGATTGAACCAGGAAGAAATAGGAAACCTGGCCAGGCACAGTGGCTCACACTTGCAATCCTAGCATTTTGGAAGGTCAAGGTGGGGGGAAGGCTTGAGCTCAGGAGGTCAAGACCAGCTTGGGCAACAGTGAGACCTTGTCTCTTTTAAATTTTTAAAAAAGAGAACCTGAGCAGACCAATCACAAGTAACAAGATTGAATCTGTAATTTAAAGGTCTCCCAATAAAGAAAAGCCCAGGTCTGGATGGCTTTACTGCTGAATCCTGCCATACTTAGAAAGAAAAACTAACACCAGTTCTTCTCAAACTAGTCCAAAAATTTGAAGACGGGGAAATTCTTCCTAACTCATTCTATGAAGCCAGCATTATCCTGATACCAAAATCAGACAGGACACAACAAAAAAAGAAAACTACAGGTCAGCATCACTGATGAACATAGACACAGAAATCCTCAACAAAATACTAACAAATCGAATCCAACAAAACATAAAAAAAAAAAAATACACCATGATCAAGTGAAATTTATCCTAGGGCCAGGCACAGTGGCTCATGCCTGTAATCCCAGCACTTTGGAAGGCTGAGGTGGGTAGATCACTTGAGCCCAGGAGTTTGAGACCATCCTGGGCAACATGGTGAAACCCTGTCTCTACAAAAAATAAAAAAATTAGCTGGGTATGGTGGCATGCACCTGTAGTCCCACCTACTTGGGAGACTTAGGTAGGAGGATGGCTTGAGCCCGGGAGGTGGAGGTTACAGTAAGCCGAGATCATGCCACTGTACTCAAGCCTGGGTGACAGAGTGAGACCCTGTCTCAAAAAAAAAACTTATTTCAGGGGTGCAAGGATTGTTCATTATATGCAAATCAATAAATGTGATACATCACATCAACAGAATGAAAGACAAAAACCATATGATCATCTCAGCTAACACAGAAAAGTTATTTGATAAAATTCAGTGTCCCTTCGTGATAAAAACTCTTGACAAGTTAATCATAGAAAGACCATACCTCAAATAATGAACATCATGTCTGAAAAACCCACATTTGACATCTTACTGAATGGGGAAAAGCTGAAGACCTGCCCTCTAAGAACTAGAAGACGACAGGATGCCCATTTTTACCACTCCTGTTCAACATAGTACTGAAAATTCTAGCCATAGCAATCAGGTAATAAAAGGCACCAAATTGGGAAAAAAGTGGTCAAATTGTCCCTTTTTCACAGATGACATGATATATATGGAAAAACCTGAAGACTCCAACAAAAAACTCTTAGAACTGATAAACAAATTTAGTAAAGTTGCAGATTTTTTTAAAAACCCACAAAAAACCAATAGCATTTCTGTGCACCAATAACAACTAGCTGAAAAAGAAAACAAGAACACAATCCCATTTATTATGGCTACCAAAAAGAATAGTAATAAATTTAACCAAGGAAGTAAAGGTTGTGTAGGAGGAAAACTAGAAATTACTGATAAAATTAACTGAAGTAGACAGTGGAAATAGACAAATGGAGATATCCCATGTTAATGGATCAGAAACAATATTGTTAAAATGGCCATATTTTCCAATAAAATCTAAAGATTCATTGCAGTTCATATCAAAATACCAATGACATTCTTCATGGAAATAGAAAAAAAATTCTAAACTTCATGTGGAACCACAAAAGAGCCTAAATAGCCAAAGCAATCCTGAGCAAAAAGAACAATTGGAGACATCATACTACCTGAGGTCAAAATAGTACTACAAAGCTTTAGTAACCAAATCAGCATGATGTTGGTATAAAAGTGGACACATAGGCTGAGCAAAATAATACTACAAAGCTTTAGTAACCAAATTAGCATGGTGTTGGTATAAAAACAGACACATAGGCTGAGCATGGTGGCTTACTCTTCCAATCTCAACAGTTTGGGAGGCTGAGGTGGGAGGATCACTTGAGCCCAGAAATTTGAGTCCAGCCTGGGCAAGATAGTCAAACCCCATCTCTACAAATTAGCCAGTCACGATGGTGCATGCCTGTTGCCCTAGTAGCTTGGGAGGCTGAGATGGGAGGATCATTTGAGCCTGGAAGCTCAAGGCTGCAGTGAGCCATAATCATACACTGCACTCCAGCCTGGATGACAGTGAGACCCTGTCTCGAAAAAAAAAAAAAAAATTGTAGGACAGATACTCTGCGACATTGGTCTGGGAAAAAATTTTATGGCTAAGACCTCAAAAGCACAGGCAATCAAAGCAAATAGACAAAAGGGACTGTGTAAACTAAAAAGCTTCTGCACAGCAAAGGAAACAATCAACAGAGTAAAGAGACAGCCTACAGAATGAGAGAAAATATTTGCACACTATTCATGAAATGAGACTAGTATCCAGAATATGTAAGGAACTCAACAGGAAAAAAAATAGTTTCGTACCTGAATAGACACTTCTCAAAAGAAGACATACAAATGGCCGGCAGGTATATTTTTTAAATGCTCAACATCGCTAATCATCAGGGAGATGCAAGTCAAAACCACAATAAGCAATCATCTTACCCCAGTTAGAATGGCTGTTACGGAAAAGACACCAACAAATGCTGGTGAGGATGCAAGGAAGAGGAAACTCTTACACATTGTTGGTGGGAATGTAAATTAGTACAGCCATTATGCAAAACAGTATGGAGGTTTCTCAGAAACCAAAAACTAGAACTACCATATGATACAGCAATCCCACTGCTGGGTATTTATCCAAAGGAAAGGAAATCAATATATCAAAGATAGATACCTACACCCCCATGTTTATTGCAGCACTATTTATAATAGCCAAGATACAGAATCAACCTTAAGTGTACATCAGTGGATGAATGGATAAAGAAAATGTGGTATATATACACAATGGAATTATATTCTGCCATATTTTTTATGAAAATGAAATTCTGTCATTTGCAGCCACCTGGATAGAATTGAGATCATTATGTTAAATGAAATAAGCCAGGCCCAGAAAGACAAATATCACATGTTCTTACTGATGTGGGAACTAAAAAAAGTTCATCTTTAGCCAGGAGTCGTGATGCACCCCTGTAGTCTCAGCTACATGGGAGGCTGAGGCAGGAGGATTGCTTGAGTCCAGGAGATTGATTCCAGTCTGGGCAACATAGCAAGATGTCAAAAAAATAAATAAAAAGTAGAAAGGTAGTTACTAGAGGCTGGGAAGGGTGTATGGGAAGGGTTCCAGGAAGATACGAAGACAGTTTGGTTAATGGATATAGACATACAATTAGACGAAATAAGTTCTAGTGTTTGATAGCATACAGGAGTGACTGTAGTTAACAACAATACATTATATATTTCAAAATAACTAGAAGAGAAGATTTGAAATGTTCTCGACACAAATGGTGAATAATGTTCGGGCTGATGGACATCCTAAGTACCTTGATTTTGTCATTACAGATTGTATGCATGTATGAAAATACCACATGTGCTCCCATGAGTATGTACAAATATTATATATCAATAAAAAGGGATCTGTAATTTATGAGTAATAAAATTTTTTGAAGAACATTTACCAGCTGGGCATTGGTGGCTCACGCCTGTAATCCCAGCACTTTGGGAGGCTGAGGCGGGCGGATCACGAGGTCAGGAGATCGAGACCATCCTGGCTAACACTGTGAAACCCCGTCTCTACTAAAAATACAAAAAAAATTTGCCGGGCTTGGAGGCTACTCGGGAGACTGTGGCAGGAGAATGGCGTGAACCTGGGAGGTGGAGCTTGCAGTGAGCCGAGATTGCACCGCTGTACTCCAGCCTGGGCAACAAAGCGAGACTCCATCTCAAAAAAAAAAATTACCTTCTGAAAAGTAATTATATGAAAATTAAAAGTAGAATTTATTCCTTTTACCTTTCTATTCCTAGGTAATACATTGCATGCAACTGGATCCTGCAAGAATCATTTATCAGGAAATTCTCTTGCTGATACTTTATTTCGGTGGGAACAAGATGAAATACCAAGGTTAGTTAATGTTGTAAAGGAAATGAAAATTTTACATATATCTTAGTTGTGATCAGAAATCAGTGGTTACCATAATTAAATTTTAACCTTTTATTGAATTGGATCTTTTTAATCTATACACTTATCAAAAAAAAGCAAACCTTGACATTAGTGTGTTACAAGGAATAAACGATTTAAAAAACAAACCATGAAAATGTACTAGTTATTACCTAATTAACAAAAGGAATACGAGGTAGATATTATACTTTTCTGCAGCATTCATCTTCATCATCTGTTCTAATTTGATATCCTATAACTTGTCAAGTAAAAAAATTACATTTATGATAAAATAGTAATTTTAAAAAAATCTAAATATTTTTAATAAAAATCCCTAAAATTTATAAATATTAAATATGTAATAAAGTATTTTGACATGCTCTGTTTTTGAATAATATAATTTGTAATTTATTTGTTTCATTATTGATTAGATTTTTTTTGGAGGCAGTATATTCCAAATGCTTGGATTTTTCTATTTCAAAGCAGCTATGTATTTGCATATGCAAATTTTTTACTCATACATTTTCTGTCTACTGGTGCTAATTTTTAGTTCTGAAAACTACTTCCCCTCCATAGGAACACCTCCTGTTCTGAATGTCTGAAGTAGTTTTGTATAAGGGCAAGTTGTAAATTTCTACTGTGAGATTATATTTTTTGAGGTTATTGTTTCCCTCCTTTCTCTCAAATGTGCTACTTCTGGAATATTCATCCTTGACATTTACTACATAATTATTTCAAATTACAAAACTTTTTTATATAAGAAAACTGTTGATCATAAACATTTTTAAATCTGATACTTCAATGTGTGTTAAATTGTATGAATGAAGAGGACAATTCACATTTTGTTGTTGTCGAGACAAGGTCTCGTGCTGTTGCCCAGACCGGAGTTCAGTGGCACAATGTCAGCTTACTACAACCGCCACCTTCTGGGCTCAAGTGATCCTCCCACCTTAGCCTCCCAAGAATCTAGGACTACAGGTCTGCAACACCATGCCTGGCTAGTTCTTAAAAATTTTTGTAGAGATGAGGTCTTACTATAATGCTCAGCCTCCCAAGTATCTGGGACTACAGGTGTGCAGCACCATGCCTGGCTAATTTAAAAAAGTTTTTTGTAGAGATGAGGTCTCACTATGTTGCTCAGGCTGGCCTCCCAAGCCGAAGCTGGGATCACATTCATGAGCCACCAAGCCCAGCTGACAATCTACATTGAGAAATATTTTTTCTGAAAGAGAAAGGGATATATTATGATAGGTTGGCTAAAATTATATTCCTTCTCTATCAATGGTGAAAAGATATGTGTGTTTGAACATCTAAATATATACTTGTGAGTACATATATACGTATATTATTTGAGTTGTAAGAATTCTGTGGTTTAACATGTAATATTCCATCAAAATTTCATTTAAAATAGACAATGGAAAATAAGGTTTTGCTAACATGTTTTTCTTAAAACATTAAAAAGTGTTTCAAGGCCAGGGCGCAATGGCTCACACCTGTACTTCCAGCACTTTGGGAGGCTGAGGTGGGCAGATCACTTGAGGTCAGGAGTTCAAGACCAGCCTGTCCAACATGGTGAAACCCCTTCTGTACTAAAAATACAAAAATTAACTCTGCATGATGTCACATGCTTGTAATCCCAGTTACTTGGGAGGCTGAGGCAGGAGAATCGCTTGAACCCAGGAGGTGGAGGTTGAGGTGAGCTGAGATCGCACCAGTGCACTGCAGCCTGGGCAATGGAGCGAGACTCCATCTCAAAAAAAAAAAAAACCCAAAGTGTTAAAGTGTTTCAAATCAAAAGTTGATGAAATATGTCATCACCCACTTTGTAGTAAAATTAAGGATCTCCCCTTTTCCACTTGGTGTCCATTTTTGTACAAGGCATAAATTTTGGAATGAGTAAACTAGGATCCACACTAGATGTTGTCTCTTCATTCTGTTAAGTAGGGTCAATTATGTGGTGTCTTCTTTATCTTCTCTTTTGGGGCACTGATGAAAAGCAAATGCTTTTGAGTCAAAGATCCTGACTGGGAAACAATCCTTTGTAGTTCTCGTAAAAATTAATGACCTGGTGGTATCATTACTTTTCCTAGCTATGATCCCACTGTTGATCATTCATATAGTTTATCAGTTCTGTAGTTATGAAGAATTTTAAAGTATTCCTCATCTCAGCAGTAGTTGAGGGCAGGAAGAATGGTGAATATCGTTTGCCCATTTCTCAGTGTGCTTACCTTCCCTTATCTCTTATTGCATGTTCTCCCTTGTTTTTTGAATACTGAAAAAGATGTCTCTAGGCAACTGATTTCAATGTGTATGGTTTTTTATGCATTCCTCTAAGGTTTTTATATTATCCTATCCCATTCTTCACCGGATATAACCATATGCTAAAACGTTTTATATTCCTTTTATATAAAATATAATGAACCAAAATATGTAGAATATACTTCAAAAGGATCTAATAGGGTTGTCAGTATAATATGTTTTGTATTTTTCTCATCCTATTTTTCATTATATATGCATATAAAGTATCAATTTTGTCATGAATAATTGTGAATTAATGTATCAGGTTTTCTGGGTACCAGCTAAACCTAAGATAATTGTATAAGTAAGAAAAATCTTAGAGAGTTTGCTCTCACGTAATTATTATGTTTTTTATATCCTTTAATTGCAGCTCTTTAATATTGGAAGGTGTTGAACCACAGAGTACATGTGAATTAGAAGTGGATGCTGTAGCTGCTGATATCTTAAATCGTCTGGACATTGAAGGTTCATACACAATTATTCTTAATATATGTTTTTATTTTTTTAAATTAATGACCGGCCGGGTGTGGTGGCTCACGCCTGTAATCCCAGCACTTTGGGAGGCCAAGGTGGGTGGATCATGAGGTCAGATCAAGACCATCCTGGCCAACATGGTGAAACCCCGTCTCTACTAAAATACAAAATAAATTAGCTGAGCGTGGTGGCACACGTCTGTAGTCCCAGCTACTCAGGAGGCTGAGGCAGGGGAATCACTTGAGCCCGGGTGGTGGAGGTTGCAGTGGGCAAAGATCGCACCACTGCACTCTAGCCTGGTGATAGAGCAAGACTCTATCTCAAAAAAAAAAAAAAAATTAATGACCAAAGTAGAATAGAAAAAGTAGGAAAGAAAACTTTATGAGGAAACTAAGATATTATAGAAGGAGGATACAAAATGTTATGAAGATTGCTTCTATACTTCTGATGAGGTATTAATTAATTTTTTGTTCATATTTTTGTCCAAATGAGTATATTTGAATAGATTATACTAAAATAAGTGTGACACTAAATAAAATTAGCTAATATAAAGCAATTTAATGTACTGTGCCTTTTAATTTCTTAGTTTTCATATTATATACCAGCAAAGGGACTCTTAGGTCTATTGACTATATCATCAGATGTTTGAATTGTATTCACTTGCTGGATTTTGGGGAACCACTAGGAAGAAAACTAAAAAAGGAGTAACATAGTAAGTGTAGGTTGGGATAATTTGTCCACTTTATTACACAAAATATGTGATTGGTTTTTTTAAAGGCAGTATTTATTAAAGAAAAGTTTAGATTTTTTAGGCATTTCTTACTTTGACCCTGTAGTATTGAAGTATTATTGTGATTACAGCTCAAATTGGTGGAAACCCTGGTCTACAGGCCATATGGGAAGATGAAAAGCAACGGCGAAGAAACAGAAATGAAACTTCTCAAATGAGCCAACCCGAGTCACAAGGTATAAACCTAATAGTGCTCTGATTATTCTTTTAAACCAAGTGTTTTAATGGAAAAGTTTGTCATTGAGTTGTTCCTTTGACATTAGATTTTACTTTCAAATGACCTTTATATTTTGTATGTATTTTTCTTGTTGTCATTGCTGTACAGCCACTATTTATCTTTACAGCCGTCTCCAATTGTCGCTTATTATCTCTCTCTTTGTAAGAAGTTGATGTTTTTACTGTTCTTTGTTTTTAGTGTACCTTGTCCTCTTGCCTCACTTTTTTGTTTTCATTCTCTAGTATGTTCTAGCCGTCTGTATTTCCAAATGAGCTATAGAAAACTCACAGAAGATCATGAATCTCAACTTAGAAACACTGTTTAATACATTAAGCTTTGAAAATGTAGCCATTGAAATGCTGCCCACGGTTTATTTTCTGAGTGTGTCATATAAGCTCTCACTTTGTTCAATATGTACAGCTCTAAAGAAATACTCATATTTATTGCTAAATGGTGCCACATTCAAAAAGAATTTGAGGGGGTTCGGATAATACCATGGATACAACAGAATTTTAAAAATAAAGGTAAAAGAATGAAAGACATTATTCAAAAGGCAGATATATTATTTCAAAATACAGCAGTAAGCCTATATTGAAGTTCAATTAAAATTGTTATATCTTAGGCACTAAAAATGTTTTGATAAACTTTGAGTACCTTTTATACTTTTAAAAATAGAAATATATTTTATAAGGGGAAAATTTTTAGCTTTAGGATACAATATATTTATAGGTAGAGAGCCATTTTTCTGTTTTAGATTTAGATTATAATTATAGAACTTAATCTTGAACTGACTTAAGTGCCTAATTTTATAACTTTAGTTAACAACCGTTTCTGTTTTGTGTGATTCTATGGTAAAACTACAGTTAGGTTGTATTATATATATCTAGAGAAAGATAGGAAATTGCCACCATTTTTAAAGCTACTTTAGGAGAAGGGAAAATATTTCATTCATTTGCTATTTACATTTTTTAATGCACTTTTAAAATTCAAAGATCACAGGTTTGTGCCAGCAACAGAAAGTGAAAAAAAATTTCAGAAGAGACTTCAGGAAATTCTCAAACAGAATGATTTCTCTGTGTAAGTGGTTATTTATTATAGATCTCAGAACTAATTTTATTCCTTTGTTATCTAGTCTGTTATAAAGGATATGTTTTAATTAAGCAGAACGTTATCAGGATCTGTGGACTACAGCGATGGATCCCAGGAGTTCTCTGCTGAGTTAACATTGCACTCTGAGGTTCTGTCTCCTGAAATGCTTCAGTGTACACCAGCCAATATGGTAGAAGTTCACAAAGACGAAGAGTCAAGCAAAGGTAAGATTTTCTTTTCATGTATACAGAAACTACTAGAACAGATATCTAGCACTGAGATGTTAATATTTGATTGAGTTTGCTAGGGATTTTTTTCCCCATGAAATAAATATTGTGGATATAGCAAAAATTTCTCCCATTCTGTCACCCTTTCTGCATCTCTAAAGGTAAGCAGTATCCTGAAGTTAGTGCAAACTGTTACCATATATAATTTTATATTTTCTTATAATGTTTGCCCACCATATATACCGTTGTTTTAAGTTTTAAATTTTACGTAAATGATGTTCTGCTTGGCATAGATGAAGCAACTTGCTTTTTTCACTCAGCATTATATTTTTAAGCAGCTTGAAGTTTAATTTACATAACATAAAATTCAGTCATTTTAAGTGTATAATTCAGTGATTTACAGTAAATTTACAAAGTTGTGCAAACATCTCCACAATCCAGTTTTAGAATGTTTCCATCAGTCCACAGGATCCGTTGTGTCCATTTGCAGTTATGCCTATTTCCACCTCAAACCCCAAGTAACCACTAATAATACATGGGCCTTGTCTAGATACTGTATATTATGTAAGTGAAACCATACAATATATAGTCTTTTGTGTCTGGCTTCTTTTACTTAGCATAATACTTTCGAGGTTTATACATGTTGTAGTATCTATCAGTATGTATGGAGATACCACATTTTGTTAATCCATTTATCAGTTGATCAACATTTGAGTTGTTTTCACTTTTGCCTGGTAAGAATAGTGCTGCTGGCCAGGTGCAGTGGCTCATGCCTATAATCTCAGCAATCTGAGAGGCTGAAGCAGGTGGATCACCTGAGGTCAGGAGTTGGCAACCAGCCTGGCCAACATGGTGAAACTCTGTCTCTACTAAAAATACAAAAATTAGCCGGGCGTGGTGGCACACACCTGTAATCCCGGCTACTCAGGAGGCTGAGGCAGGAGATGGCTTGAACCCGGGAGGCGGAGGTTGCAGTAAGCCAAGATTGCGCCACTGCACTCCAGCCTGGGCGACAGAGCAAAACTCCATCTCAAAAAAAAAAAAAAAAAAAAATAGTGCTGCTATAAGCAGTAAAGCATAAATTTTAGGATAAATATCATAAAAAGAGTTGTAAAATGATATAAATAGTAACAAACGAAACAGTTTAAGAATAAACTTCACTAAAAAGATTACCTCTGCCAAGCAAAAGAATTGCTAGGGCATGTGGTATATTTGTGTTTAATTTTTAAATAAACTCCCAAGCTGTTTTTAAAGTGACAGCAATGTTTTACTTTCCTACCAGCAATATATGAGAGTTTCTCTGGCTCTGCATCCTCACTAACACTTGTTATTATCTGTCTTTTTTTAATGTAGCCATCCTAGTGTGTGAAATAGAATCCTACTGTGGTTTTAATTTTCATTACCTTCATTACTACTGATGTTGAGCATCTTTTATGTCAACATTATAACTTTGAAATTTATCCTTGTTCATTCATTTTAGCTGCTGATGACTGTTCCATTTTAAGACTAAACAACGTTAGCTATTTCTCTACAAGTATTAGATGGTCTTTACTATTGCACTTAGTGCTACATCTGTCTCCTTATGGCTATGTTCAGGAGCTTCTGTACTGAACACACGTAAAAGAGTGAGTTGCTGAATGTTAGGTTGTATGCATTGTGCTCTACCTAGATAGCATCTGTTCTAACAGTTTTTCTATAATGCAGTTAGCTTATACATGGTTAGTAAACCAGACAATAATAAAAGTTTTACTCAGAAGTCACATTGTATCATACGCAATTTTACTAGGCAAGCGATGCCTCAACATTTGATAGCATCAAATAATAAGGATAAAATAATAGATGTAAAAAATTTGCTGCTCTGATTCTTTGAAATAGTCTCTCTGCATTTTAATCTGCATTTCCTAATTACTAACGAATTTGAGCATCTTTAAAGGCCATTTGGGTTTCTCTGTGAATTACGTTTTTTTGCTTATTTTCTATTGAGTCATTTGTCTTTTTCTTATTTGTAGGAGTTCTTCATATTTTCTAGATATTAGGTCTTTATCAGTTATACTTATTGTAGAGATGTTTTCTCTTCATCTAGGCTTGTCTTGTAAAAATCTTCAAAGAAAAAAATGTTAACTTCTTTTCCCTCCATTTAAAAAAAAAAAAAGTTATCCTTGGAGTTTTACATGTCTTCAGTTTTAATGTCAAGTTTACCAATATTCCTTTATGGTTTAGTTTTGGTATGTGATTTATGAGACTTTCCCTACCCTGATGTAATGAAAATTTTCTCTTAAGTATTCATTTTAAGGCTTATGTGTGCTTACAATTTGGTTTTTCACATTTAGGTCTTTAATGCATTTGAAGTTTTACATTTTACTTTTAAATTTTTTAAAATTTTTGTGGGTACATAGTAGACATATATATTTATGGGGTACATGAGAGATTTTTATACAGGCATACAATGTAATAATCACATCAGGATAAATGGGGTATCCATGACCTCAAGCATTTATTTATTTGTGTTACAAACATTCCAATTATAATTTTAGTTATTTTTTAATGTACAATAGATTATTGTTGACTGTAGTCACCCTGTTGTGCTATCAAATACTAGATCTTATTCCTTCTATTTTTTTGTACTCATTAACCATCCCCACTTCCCCACCCCACCCTACTACCTTTCTTAGCTTCTGGCAACCATCATTCTACTCTCTTATCTCCATGAGTTCCATTGTTTTAATTATTAATTAGCCCCCACAAGTGAGTGAGAACATGCAAAGTTTGTCTTTCTGTGCCTGGCATATTTCACATAACATGATGTCCTCCACTTCCATCCATGTTGTTGCAAATGGCATGATCTCATTCTTTTTATGGCTGAGTAGTACTCCATTGTGTAAATGTACGACATTTTCTCTATCCATTCATCTGTTGATGGACACTTAGATTGCTTCCAAATCTTGGCTGTTGTGAATAGGACTGTGATAAACATGGGAGTGCAGATATCTCTTCAACTCGACATACCAATTTCATTTCCTTTGGATAAATACCGAGTAGAGAGATTGCTGGATTATATGGTAGTTCTATCTTTAGTTTATTAAGGAAACTTCATACTGTTCTCCATAGTGGCTGTACTAATTTACGTTTCTACCAACAGTGTACGAGAGTTCCCTTTCCTCCACATCATTGCCAGCATTCATTATTTCCTGTCTTTTGGATAAAAGCCATTTTTACTAGGGTGAAATGATTTCTCATTGTAATTTCGATTTGCATTTATCTGATGATCAGTGATGTTGAGCATCTTTTCACCTGTCTGCCATTTGTATATCTTCTTTTGAGAAATGTCTGCTCAGATCTTTTGCCCATTTTTTAATTGGATTATTAGATTTTTTACTATTGAGTTATATATATTTTGGTTATTAATCCCTTGTCAGATGGATAGTTTGCAGATATTTCCTCCCATTCTGTGGGTTGTCTCTTCACTTTGTTGATTGTTTCCTTTGCTGTGCAGAAGGTTTGTATAATAACTTGATATGATCCCATTTGTCTACTTTTGCTTTGATTGCCTGTGCTTTGGGGATATTTCCCAAAAAATCTTTGCTCAGACCAATATTCTAGAGAGTTTCCCCAATGTTTTCTTTTAGTATTTTCATAGTTTGAGTCTTAGATTTAAGTATTTAATTCATTTTGATTTAATTTCTGAATATGGTGAGAGATCAGGGTCTAGTTTCATTCTTCTGCATGTAGATATCCAACGTTTTCTCAGCACCATTTATTGAAGAAATTGTTCTTTCCCTCAAGGTATGTTCTTGGCACCTTCATCAAAAACGAGTTCACTGTAGTTATGGATTTATTTCAGGGCTCTCTATTCCATTGGTCTGTGTGCCTGTTTTTATGCCAGTATCATGCCGTTTTGATTACTATAGCTCTGTAGTATAATTTGAAGTCAGGTAATGTGACCTCCAGTTTTGTTCTTTTTGCTCAGAGTAGCTTTGGTTATTTGGGATCTTTTGTGGTTCCATATAAATTTTAGGATTATTTTTTTCTGTTTCTGTGAAGAATATCATTGCTATTTTAATAGGGATTGCATTGAATCTGTAGATTGCTCTGGGTAGGCATGGACATTTTATCAGTATTGATTCTTCTAATCCATGAACGTGGAATATCTTTTCCATTTTTTGGTGTTCTCTTCAATTTCTTGCATCAATGTTTTATAGTTTTCATTGTAGGGATGTTTCACTTACTTGGTTAAGTTTATTCCTAGGTATCTTATTTGTAGCTATTGTAAATGGGATTACTTTCTTGGTTTCTTATTCAGATTGTTCACTGTTGGCATATAGAAATGCTACTGATTTTCATATGTTGATTTTGTATCCTGCAACTTTGCTGAATTTGTTTTTTGGTGGAGTCTGTAGGTTTTTCCTAATATAAGATCATACCATCGGCAGATAAGGATAATTCGACTTCTTCCTTTCCAATTTGGATGCACTTTATTCCTTTCTTTTGTCTGATTACTCTAACTAGGACTTCTAGTACTGTGTTGAATAACAGTGGTGAAACTAGGCATCCTTGTCTTGTTCCAGATCTTACAGAACGGGCTTTCAATTTTTCCCAGTGCTGTGAATGCACTGGGTCACACCTGAAGTCAGCGTGTCCCTGGGTCTCACCCGAGGCCTGCAGCAAGTACTGCCTGAGTGTCACTTGTGTTTACTCAAGGCCAAAGGGCTCTTTAGTGAGCAAGTGATGAACCCTGCCAGGTCTGAGTCCTTCTCTTCAAGGCAGCAGGTTCCCTTCTGGCCCAGGGTGTGTTTAGAGATGTCATCCAGGAGTTAAGGCCTGGAATATGTGTGTCACGACTCTACCCTTCTCTACTGTGGCTGAGCTGGTATCCAAGTTGCAAGATAAAGTTCTCTTCACTCTTCCCTCTCCTGTCCTCTTGTGGAATGAATCTTCTGGAGTTGGCGAGTTGTGCTGCCTGGGACTGTGCAGGGTGGGGGAGGGGGGTGACACAAGTAATTTTTTGGCTGCCCCAGCTACTCTCTCACCAGGTGTGTGTACCCCAAGTCTACTGGCTCTGAGCCCAGCACAGCACTGGGACTTGCCCAAGAATTGCAGTCCTTGTGGATAAGACTGCCTTTCAAGTTTATTTAGGATCCCAAAGCACTTTAGCCCATAGTAGTAAGGTTGGCTGCAACTCAGGTTCTGGACTGCTGGGATGGGCAGTTTCCCTCTGGCTGGGGCTGGTCAAATCCTCTCCTCATGGGTGCTGGCTAAATTCTATTCCATGTCGCTTTCCACTGTGACAGGGTAGCACTGAGTTCCAATGCAAAGCAAAGTCCCATATTCATTCTGTTCTGTCTCTCCTAAGCACAGATTTCTCTCTCCGTGCCTCAAGACCACTGCCTGAGGGGTGGGAGGTGCTATCAGCAATTCACGACTGTCTTTTCTACCCTCTTCGCTGCCTCTTTCCTTGATATGTTGTTAAAACCAAGTACTGTGATTGCTCTCCTGATTTTTTATTCTAATGAAGGTGCTTTCTTGTGTGGGTAGTTCAGTTTGGTGTTCCTGCAGGGGACGGCAATTGCTGGAGGGTTCTATATGGCCACATGGACTAATATTTTTTGATACCATGAAAATGTAATGAATGTGATATATAATGAAAGCTTTCTGAAAAATATTAATGTAAAATGAATTTTTTAATTGCTTAACCATTTCTTTGTATTTTTATAGCACTTAAAAACTATTTCTGCCCAGTTATGACAATGAAATGGGAAACCACAACTACAGTTCACAAACAGGCATGAAAAACCAACACACGCCCCATTAGGAATTACACTAAGCTCTTTATTTTTTATGCATTCAAAAGAGAGTCCAATACACATGTGTCAAGTAATGAGCACTGTCAATTTTTTTTTCTTAGAAGAGTTCAAAAACATTTATTCCAAATTTGTTGTTTTTGAACCATAGAGAATAAAGAATTTTAGTATTCAAATAAGATAGTTTATCTTTCCTTTTCACTTTATATATTTGAATATGCAGTGATTTTTATCAGAGTAATATAACTACACACATTAAGTAGGATTAAAGAGGTTATAAATATTTGGTGATTTATAGATTCAGTGTTTGTTTTGATAAATCCATGTGACTGGTTAAATATTTCTGTGGCTTTTTATTATGTTTTTATTTGGCATGCATCATTAACATTTTGAAATTTAAAATAGGTTTATATGGTAATGCTTCCAAATTTACACAAATTCTAAATGATAAATTTTGGATTTAGGCCATTGCTTTAATTTTTTTTATTCTTTGTCAAATTAAGGTCACACTAGACACAAAGTGGAAGAAGCTCTTATTAATGAAGAAGCAATTTTGAACCTCATGGAAAATAGTCAGACTTTTCAGCCTTTGACCCAAAGACTGAGTGAGTCACCTGTTTTCAGTAAGTAACAGTGCTACCATAAATATTCAGTATTGTAATTCAGAGAAAATGTGTGTTGTGAAGAGGTATTTTTTTTTTACTTGAAGAGGTAAATGTTGCATGTTCAGTAAACACTCTACTGAATATGAAAATGAAACCTTGCATTAAATCAAGTAGCTTTGCCTTTTTTCTATACAGCTTTAAAAAATTTGTGAAAGAAAATAGTTTTTTTTAACTGTACTTTGATTCACGGAAAACCGTATTACTTAAGAAGGAAAATACATTTATTTTGAATTAATATTTTCCAAAGTTCAGTACATTACTAAAACACCATAAGTGGTTCTTTCTTGGTGAGTATCACAAATTTAGCCACCTGGAGGAAACACGGGTAGCTAGGGCCGTGGTCCCAGCCTCCTCATCTCACTGGCCAGGGCTGCGCTCAACCAGTCCTTCAGTGGCCTCCTCTTGAGTGGCATCTCAGGCTTCCTGCAGCCACTGCCAGCCTTCCCTGGCAAGGCCTCCCAACTAGGGGCTGACAGTGCTGAGCTGTACCCACGGCCAAGACCCTGTGCAGTCCCAGGCACCCCTGGCTGGAGCACACAACAATGTTATTTTAATAATGTCCCTAAATTACTCTAATGCAAGTGGTCCAAGGATCAACTTTGATAGGAGAGCTACCTCAACACCTGAGCCTTTGTACCAACTGTATTCTTTCAGCCTGTGCCAGTATCTATGATGTTGTTATTTTATTCTAAGTGATCTGAATTGTTGGATTACTAAGAAAACAGGCCGGGCGCGGTGGCTCACGCCTGTAATCCCAGCACTTTGGGAGGCCGAGGCAGGCAGATCACGAGGTCAGGAGATCAAGACCATCCTGGCTAACATGGTGAAACCCCATCTCTTCTAAAAATACAAAAAATTAGCCAGGCGTGGTGGTGGGCACCTGTAGTCCCAGCTACTCGGGAGGCTGAAGCAGGAGAATGGCATGAACCCAGGAGGCAGAGCTTGCAGTGAGCCTAGATCACGCCACTGCACTCCAACTCCAGCCTGGGTGAGAGAGCAAGACTCCATGTCAAAAAAAAAAGAAAACTTAAGTTATTTGTTGGTGATTATTGTACTTGTTTTATAGTGGACAGTAGTCCTGATGAGGCTCTGGTACATCTTCTTGCTGGTTTGGAAAGTGATGGATATCGGGGGGAAAGAAATAGGATGCCATCACCGTGTCGCTCCTTTGGAAATAATAAATATCCCCAAAATAGTGATGATGAAGAAAATGAACCACAGATTGAAAAAGAGGAAATGGAGCTTAGTTTGGTGATGTCCCAGAGATGGGACAGCAATATTGAAGAACATTGTGCCAAAAAGAGGTAATTTTTTAGTTATTTCAGTTGTTTTATTAACTTTTATCATTATTGTCCTTCAATCAGAAATTATTTATTACTATTGTTCATGATATAAAATACCTTATGAACTAAATTGATGTTTTAAAATTCCCTTTTAGTGATCTGTTTTTCATATGGCATATACTCCATATTCCAAGCGAAATAAAAGTTTTGCTGCATTTTAAAAGATTAACCTAACTTTTAGAGGTTATCCATTTATATACACAGTATTAACATATGTGAGTGATAAATGGAGCAAAATTGAAGTGTCTTCTTATCTTAGAACTTAAGAAAAAGAATGCTCTGTGATAGTTGAACTGTTGAGTATCAGAACAACAATGTATAGAGTCAGCCTGAAGACAGGGTATGGCTTTGGGCTCTGATTAGACTAAGGGAACTAAGGTTAAAAACAAATAAATAAAAGACTAAGAAGCAAAAACTGGTGTTGTGGTTTGTTTCTCAAAATAAATGAATAAGTTGGTGTTGTGGTTTTCTAAATCGGTCTCTGTGAACTTGATTGGTTTGAGTCTGCCCTTTAGTTATATGCTCTGTGTATAGAAAAATCTAGGCCTATGAGCCTGAAAGACTGAGTATGCCTCTCCTTTAAACTTCTTCTATAGGCTAGATTAGAACTTTTTTAGTCTGTATTTGAAATTTTCAACCCAAAGCCATCACTGAGAGGTGAAACAGGTTAATCCATAAATTCAGTGTTTACATGTATATGATGAAAGTTTTTTTCTACTTAATAAATCAGATATAGAAATCTCCAGATGTGATGTTAAATTCTTTCCTCTAACATTGTCACTGCTGTAATAATAGGCATAGTCAATCCTATGATTAAATTTATGCTTGTATGTTCAGTGGCTGAACCAATTTGGTGAAAACCATGCCCAGTTTAACCTTGGGAAAACAAACCTAAACATTTTGTACACATACATTAGAGAGAGATTGAATAGTAGAAGCATGGTGTCTAGAAAAGGGTTTAGTTAATTCTACTCTTTATATTGGATATTATATTCTGTGCTGAGTACCATATTTTAAGAATACTGAAAAAGGAAAGGGAAAGAAGAGGAAGAAAACTAGAAGGATCTGTGAGCATTGTCACTTTTGAAGAACTTTTGAATGGAGAATGTTTGATCTAATTAGAATTACAAGATGAATGAGAAATGCCTTTATGTATTTTAAAGATTATCGTGTGGAAAATGACATCAGCCTGCTCTGTATAGCTACAGAGAACAAAATAGGAATCATGTATGGAAGTTGAAAGAGTTTGTGTATTACAAGAAGACAACTATTAATAATTAGAGCCATTAACAATGGAAAGATTGCCCTGTGAGACAGCAAGCACCTTATACAGATTATGTAAAAACAGAGATTGTGTCAGGTTCGTTAAAAATCGGGTTTTTGCATTGGGTAGAAAGTTGAACTAGACCTCTGATACCTCTTTCAGCTCTTAAGGGAGTGATTTTTATGATAAATTGTGATTTGGAAAGGCTTAATGGAAAAACAGTTCCAGTATAATAAGTATAATAAAATAATAATAATTTCAACTTGTTGAGATTAGTGAAATAAAAAATTGGGTATGGATAGGAAAAAAGTTTGCCCATTCAATTAAAAGGGAAAGCATCAAGTTAATATCAATATGAGATGAAACTTAGAGACTGGACTTCACTGTCCATCTGAATTTCTCAGTAACCCTTTGTAGTTACTGCCAGATTGACTGAACACCTTTACTACTTCCTATTACCCTCTCTCTTCTTCAGTATTTTCTCTTCAGCCCTGACCTCAGTGCCCCTTCACTCATCTTTTTATTCTTGTTTCTTCCCATTCAGAATGCAGGAATTGTGGTGTATTTTAGCTCACATGAAAGGGATTATAAAGTCTAATTATAATAACTCTTTGTAAGTTGCTATAGTAAGACATGTTAATAAAGCAAAGTAAATATGCTTTTCTAGAAGTTACAATTTTCAGATTTTTTGTACTGTTTTACTCTAGAGTAACTTAGATACATTAGTATAGTTAACTTAGATACATTATTATAGAGTTAACTTAGATGCATTATTTGCATCTGAGATGGTCTTTTCTAATGATCATGCTCACCAGTGAATTTTAATGTTCTCCAGATCACTGTGCAGAAATACCCACAGAAGTTCAACTGAAGATGATGACTCATCTTCAGAAGAAGAAATGGAATGGAGTGATAACAGTTTGCTTCTAGCCAATCTTTCTATACCTCAGTTAGATGGAACTGCAGATGAAAATAGTGGTAAGTAAACAAGTCTACTGTGAGAAATTGGTTATTTAGGATCTAAAAATATATTTGATTTTGAGGCTAGGCGCTCTGGCTCACACCTGTAATCCCAGCATTCTGGGATTCCAAGGTGAGAGGATCACTTGAATTCAGGAGTTCGAGACCAGCCTAGGCAACATAGTGGGACCCTGTCTCTAAAAAAACCAAAAAAATTAGCCCAGCATAGTGATGCATGCCTGTAGTCCCAGCTACTCAGGAGGCTGAGAGGTAGGAGGCTTACTTGAGCCCAAGGGTTTGAGGCTGCAGTGAGCTGTGATTGCTCCATGGCATTCCAGCCTAGGCAACAGAGCAAGACTCTGCCTCCAAAAATAAATAATAAATAAATAAATATGATTTTGAAACTTTAATCATACTTTCTATTGATTTTGAAACTGTAATCATACTTTCTATATAGTTGGCTAAGGGAGGCTATAGTGATGTTTTGTCCTTCAGGATTTTTTTTCTTTTAAAAGAATTAGATACATGATTTGTGTCTTATTTCTAAAAGGATATAACATTTGTTGATCACTGATTTCAGGCTTTGAAAACTTTAATGTTTGTTGTGCAAGTAGAATAATAAACTAAAAAATATACTCAGTTGATTTGAAGTGATAATGTAAAGCATATTATTTTATGAACATTTTTAAAGTGACAGTATTTTTCCCTTATGCCCCAAAGGAACTAAATAGTAATATAATCTATTTCTGATCAATGGAATATGTGTTTAAAATGATGACTAATAATTGTAACTAACTATATTTAGATTGAGTCATTAATGATAAGCATTACCTTTTTGTTAAGATAACCAAACTTAATTTGATGTAATTTTTTCATAGTGATAGCATTAATATCTTGGTGTGGGAAAATGTCTTAAAAATTAAAAGAGTAAAATGAAATAAACTGTTTTTCCCTCCTCATTTCAGACAATCCATTGAACAACGAAAATTCTAGAACCCACTCTTCTGTAATTGCAACAAGCAAGCTATCAGTTAAACCCTCCATCTTTCACAAAGATGCTGCTACATTAGAACCCTCATCTTCTGCTAAGATTACCTTTCAGTGTAAACACACAAGTGCCCTTTCTTCCCATGTTTTGAACAAGGAAGATTTAATTGAAGACCTTTCACAGACAAACAAAAATATAGAAAAAGGTCTAGATAATTCAGTCACTTCTTTTACAAACGAAAGCACTTACTCTGTGAAATATCCTGGATCTTTAAGCAGTACTGTTCATTCAGAAAATTCTCATAAAGAGAATAGTAAGAAAGAGATCCTCCCAGTATCCTCCTGTGAAAGTAGTATTTTTGATTATGAAGAGGATATTCCATCTGTTACAAGACAAGTACCAAGTAGAAAATATACAAACATTAGAAAAATCGAAAAGGATTCCCCTTTTATACATATGCACCGTCATCCTAACGAGAATACATTGGGCAAAAATTCTTTCAACTTTTCTGACTTAAATCATTCAAAAAATAAAGTATCCTCTGAAGGAAATGAAAAAGGAAACAGCACAGCTCTGAGTAGTTTATTCCCTTCATCATTTACTGAAAATTGTGAATTGCTGTCATGCTCAGGGGAGAATAGAACTATGGTGCATTCTCTTAATAGCACTGCTGATGAAAGTGGACTAAATAAACTTAAAATTAGGTATGAAGAATTTCAAGAACGTAAAACAGAAAAGCCAAGCCTCAGCCAGCAAGCAGCACACTATATGTTTTTTCCCAGTGTTGTTCTTTCTAACTGTCTTACTAGACCGCAGAAACTATCTCCTGTCACATATAAATTACAACCTGGCAATAAACCATCCCGGTTAAAATTGAATAAAAGGAAACTTGCAGGTCATCAGGAGACTTCTACCAAAAGTAGTGAGACTGGATCCACAAAAGATAATTTTATACAAAATAATCCTTGTAATAGTAATCCTGAGAAGGATAATGCATTGGCTAGTGATTTAACTAAAACCACTCGTGGAGCTTTTGAAAATAAAACACCCACAGATGGTTTTATAGACTGTCACTTTGGAGATGGAACGTTAGAAACTGAGCAGTCCTTTGGACTATATGGAAATAAATACACGCTTAGAGCCAAACGCAAGGTAAATTATGAGACTGAAGATAGTGAGTCAAGTTTTGTAACTCACAACTCAAAAATTAGTCTACCTCATCCCATGGAAATTGGTGAAAGTTTAGATGGAACTCTCAAATCCCGAAAACGAAGAAAAATGTCTAAAAAGCTGCCCCCTGTCATCATAAAGTATATTATTATTAATAGATTTAGAGGGAGAAAAAATATGCTTGTGAAGCTAGGAAAAATAGACTCTAAAGAAAAACAAGTAATATTAACAGAAGAAAAAATGGAACTATATAAAAAGCTTGCACCTTTGAAGGACTTTTGGCCAAAAGTTCCCGACTCCCCTGCAACCAAATATCCCATTTATCCACTAACACCAAAGAAAAGTCACAGAAGAAAGTCAAAACATAAATCTGCTAAGAAAAAAACTGGTAAACAACAAAGGACAAATAATGAAAATATTAAAAGAACTTTGTCTTTCAGGAAAAAACGGTCACATGCTATTCTTTCTCCTCCCTCACCATCTTACAATGCTGAAACCGAAGACTGTGACTTGAATTATAGTGATGTTATGTCTAAACTAGGTTTTCTTTCTGAGAGAAGCACAAGTCCCATAAATTCTTCTCCACCTCGCTGCTGGTCTCCCACAGATCCAAGAGCTGAAGAAATCATGGCTGCTGCAGAAAAAGAGGCAATGCTTTTTAAGGGTCCTAATGTATGTAAGAAGACTGTTAATTCTCATATAGGAAAAACTAGTCGCGCAAGAGCACAGGTTAAGAAATCAAAAGCAAAGCTTGCTAATCCCTCTGTAGTTACTAAGAAAAGGAACAAACGAAATCAGACAAATAAACTAGTAGATGATGGAAAAAAGAAACCAAGAGCAAAACAAAAAACAAATGAGAAAGGTACATCGAGAAAGCATATAACACTTAAGGATGAAAAAATAAAATCTCAGTCTGGTGCTGAAGTTAAGTTTGTTCTGAAACACCAGAATGTGTCTGAATTTGCAAGTAGTTCTGGAGGCTCTCAACTACTTTTTAAACAGAAAGATATGCCACTAATGGGCTCTGCTGTAGATCATGCCCTTTCTGCTCCCCTACCCACTGGAATTAATGCACAACAGAAGTTATCTGGCTGCTTTTCTTCTTTCTTAGAAAGCAAGAAGTCTGTAGATTTGCAGACATTCCCCAGTTCACGAGATGATTTGCATCCATCAGTTGTTTGTAATTCTATAGGACCTGGAATCTCAAAAATTAATGTTCAAAGGCCTCATAATCAAAGTGCTATGTTTACTCTAAAGGAATCAACGTTAATTCAAAAAAATATATTTGATCTTTCCAACCATTTATCTCAGGTAGCACAGAATACACACATATCTTCGGGTATGTCCTCAAAAATAGAAGATAATGCAAATAATATACAAAGAAACTATTTGTCATCAATCGGAAAGTTAAGTGAATATCGCAATTCCCTGGAATCAAAGCTGGACCAAGCATATACCCCTAATTTTTTGCATTGCAAAGACAGCCAGCAGCAGATTGTGTGCATAGCGGAACAGTCAAAGCACAGTGAAACTTGTTCTCCGGGAAATACAGCTTCAGAGGAAAGCCAAATGCCTAATAATTGCTTTGTAACTTCCTTAAGAAGTCCAATCAAACAAATAGCATGGGAGCAAAAGCAAAGGGGCTTTATTTTAGATATGTCAAATTTTAAACCTGAAAGAGTAAAACAGAGGTCATTATCAGAAGCAATTTCACAAACCAAAGCACTTTCTCAGTGTAAAAATCGAAATGTGTCAACACCTTCAGCATTTGGTGAAGGACAGTCTGGACTGGCAGTTCTAAAAGAATTGTTACAAAAAAGACAGCAGAAAGCACAAAATGCAAATATTACACAAGACCCATTATCTAATAAACATCAACCAAATACAAATATTTCTGGTTCCCTTGAACATAACAAAGCAAATAAACGGACACGATCGGTAACATCCCCAAGAAAACCTCGAACTCCCAGAAGTACAAAACAAAAAGAAAAAATCCCCAGACTTCTCAAAGTAGACTCTTTAAATTTACAAAACCCTAGCCAGTTGGATAACTCTGTATCAGATGATAGTCCCATCTTTTTTTCAGATCCAGGCTTTGAAAGTTGTTACTCACTTGAAGATAGTTTATCTCCTGAACATAATTATAATTTTGATATTAACACAATAGATCAGACTGGATTTTGTAGCTTTTATTCTGGAAGTCAGTTTGTCCCAGCTGATCAGAATTTGCCTCAGAAGTTCCTAAGTGATGCTGTTCAGGATCTTTTTCCAGGACAAGCTATAGAAAAAAATGAGTTTTTAAGTCATGACAACCAGAAATGTGATGAAGACACGCATCATACCGCAGACTCAGCCTCATGGATTAGATCTGGTACTTTAAGTCCTGAAATTTTTGAGAAATCATCCATAGATAGCAATGAGAATCATCGCCACAACCAGTGGAAAAATAGCTTTCATCCTCTAACAACTCGGTCTAACTCAATAATGGATTCTTTCTGTGTTCAGCAGGCAGAAGACTGTCTAAATGAAAAATCTAGATTGAATAGGAGTTCAGTAAGCAAAGAAGTGTTTCTTAGCCTCCCACAGCCAAACAATTCAGACTGGATTCAAGGTCACACCAGAAAAGAAATGGGACAGTCTCTTGACTCAGCCAATACCTCTTTTACTACAATACTCTCCTCCCCTGATGGTGAACTTGTGGACATGGCCTGTGAAGATTTAGAACTGTATGTTTCAAGAAACAATGATATGTTGACACCAACTCCTGATAGTTCACCAAGATCTGCTAGCTCTCCTTCACAATCTAAAAATGGCAGCTTCACCCCTCGAACTGCTAACATTCTGAAACCACTTATGTCCCCCCCAAGTAGGGAAGAAATTATGGCAACTTTGTTGGATCATGACCTTTCTGAGACTATTTACCAGGAACCATTTTGCAGTAATCCTTCTGATGTACCAGAAAAGCCCAGGTAATCAGTTATTTTTTCCCTTGGGTCACTCTGAATTATTATGATATATAAAATTATGCTATGGGGATTGAAAAAAAAGAATATAATGTATGCAACATTTGATTACCTGACTACTAGTTTTCTGTGATACCATATTTGTAAGTATATCATTGTGGAAAGTATTTCTAATTACAGACTTAGTAAGAAAATTCAAAAACTAACTGGATGGTTACACCTAGAGAAATTTATTTAAGTTGACTTGGATCTACCATTATTTAACACTGTGTCTTCATTAAAGATTAGAGGTGCCCACTGTAAAGATGTCACAATACTTTAAAAGGATTACAATGATCATTGTTTAAATGGTATTTAATTTTTAAATGTTAAACTTTTATACCATTTTAAAAGAACTTCATTTTCAAGCGTTTTGAAAATGAGCATATATGTTTTAAGTATTCCTCTGATATATCTCTAAGTGAAGATTATTGTAAGTTGTTTCTATTATAAACCACTTTTCATGTGGTTTCAATATCTTGTATTATATTGTTACTGTTATTATAGTTTATGCAGTTATTAGCAAATGGACTATGGTTTCCATTCTCCTTTCTTTTAAGAATTTTTTCAGGTGGCTGGGTATGGTGGTGTGCACCTGTAATCCCAGCACTTTGGGAGGCCAAGGTGGGAGAATTGCTTGAGCCCAGGAGTTTGCGACCAGCCCAGGCAAAATAGTGACACTCTGTCTCTACAAAAAATTAGGCTGGGCACAGTGGCTCACGCCTGTAACCCCAGCACTTTGGGAGGCCGAGGGGGGCGGATCACCTGAGGTCAGGAGTTCAAGACCAGCCTGGCCAACATGGTGAAACCCTGTCTCTACTAAAACCCTGTCTCTATAAAAATACAAAAATTAGCTGGACATGGTGGCAGGTGCCTGTAATCCCAGCTACCCAGGAGGCTGAGACAGGAGAATCACTTGAACCCAGGAGGTGGAGGTTGTAGTGAGCCGAGATCACGCCACTGCACTTTGTTGCCTGGGCAACAAAGAGTGAAACTCCATCTCAGAAAAAAAAAAAAATAGCTGGGCATGGTGGCGTGCACCTGTGGTCCCAGCTACTCAGGAGGCTAAGGAAGGAGAATCACTTGAGCCCAGGATGTCAAGGCTGCAGTGAGCTGTGTTCACGCCGCTGCATTCCATCTTGGGCAATAGAATGAGACTTTATCTCAAAAAAAAATCTCTTCAGGGAATTGATAGACAAACATGTGAGCGCACACACACACGCAGCAAACAGCAGAACAGAAATCACAGTACTGGTTTATTTATCAGTAGTTAAGTAGTTATGGTGTATACCACTTTCATCACCAAGTTAGGACATAACTGATAAAAGCTAAGTTGGGTAATGTGGCTTAATCCAGAAAGTTTAAATGATGGTTCTTGTTCCTGCCCTTGTGTCCATGATCTCATATACTTAACCAGTTGCAGAGCAGGCAGTTCGTTTCAGCCATCCATTCAGAAGCAGAAGAGGATGGCTGGAACTGCTAAGGCAGGCCCTGCCTTAGTCTAAATCTTGGAAAGAGATATGAAAAGCAGCAGAGGCCACACTGCATGTATGCACTGACCTGTGGCAGTACCATGTTCCTGACTCCAGTGGGAAAAAAAAAAGAAAGATACAATATGAATATTACACATTTGTTCAAAGCCATAAAAAGTACCACACCAAGAACGAACCCAAATGTAATCTGTGGACTTTGGGCAATTATGATGTGTCAACATAGGTTCATCGATTGTAACACATGTACCACTCTGGTAGGGGATGGTGATAATGAGGGAGACCATGTATGTGTGGGGGCACAAGGGGTATATGGGAAACCTCTGTACCTTCCTTTCAATTTTGCTGTCAACCTAAAACTGTTAAAATATCTTTTTAAAAAAATTTAAATTAAAAAAACACGACAGTGAATGCCAGGCTTTTACTCAGCAGATTCACAATAATTCCTATAGGAATCCATTTAAGAAAGGGTTGAGAATGTGAAATGATGGGTATGTTAATTTGTTTCACTGTAAGAACCATTTTACTATATACTAATATCATATTTTATACCTTAAATATACACGATAAAATTAATTTTTTTAATAAAGGGGTGAGAAAAGGTTATCAGAAATGTAGAATAAAAATTCTCTCCTGGAATGACTTGAAGTGAAGGGTAGAAATGTCCACCTCCCAGCCCCTGTTCAACACACAGTTTTGTTTATTACCCACATGGAACTCTTTTTATTTCACTGCTGGAGCATATGAAATCTGTTCTTTAGACATTAGTTTCCATCATTTTGGGGACTTTGGTGTTATCAGTAGTGATTATGGTATATTTACTTTTAGTTACCAAACTTTATGTGCTAGTCGTTACCTTTGTGTTGTTGTTATTGTCCAACTTTGATACTTGTCCTGCAGCTAAAATAAAAAATAATCATTTTTGAAAAATATTTTTAAAATATGAAACTGTAGGCCGGGCACGGTGGCTCATGCCTGTAATCCCAGCACTTTGGGAGGCCAAGGTGGGCGGATCACGAGGTCAGGAGATCAAGACCATCCTGGCCAACATGGTGAAACCCCATGTCTACTAAAAATACAAAAATCAGCTGGGTATGGTGGCATGTGTCTGTAATCCTACTCGGGAAGCTGAGGCAGGAGAATCACTTGAACCAGGGAGTCAGAGGTTGCAGTGAGCCGAGATCGCGCCACTGCACTCCAGCCTGGTGACAGAGCAAGCCTCTGTCTCAGAAAAAAAAAAAAAAAAAAAAAAAATGAAACTGTATATTCAATATAGAAAATTTAGGAAGTATGAAAGAAGAAGAAATAAAAATTACACCATTTTCCCATGTAGTAACAGCCACCATAATATTTTGATGTGTATTCTGTTTTATTTTTTAAAAAGTATAGTTTTTAGTTTGTTTTGTTTTGTGAAGTGTGATCTTACTGTAGTCACAGTATTATATCCACATTTTTCACTTAACATTGTATTGTAAACGTTTTCCAAATAATGAGTTTCTTGAATATTTTAATCACTGCATATGTTGCATCATGTATATATTATTGGACAGAAAGGTTGTTTCCAATTTTGCCACTATAGATATTATGTATATTATTATGTATGTTAAGAAGATATTAGCATTTTCTTCTTAAAGCGTTTCTTGTATTTTGGAGTTTTTCCTTATAGCCCTAGAAGTAGGATTACCGAAAAATTTAAGGCTCTTGATACATATTAGGAGATTTTTTTTCCCAGTGGGTAGCCATGACCATGCTGCTGACAATATGTAAGAAAACTGAATTCACCACACCTCACCATTTTTTTTTTTTTTTTTTTTGAGACGGAGTCTGGCTCCGTCGCCCAGGTTAGAGTGCAGTGGTGTGATTTCGGCTCACTGCAAGCTCCGCCTCCCTGGTTCACGCCATTCTCCTGCCTCAGCCTCCCGACGTCTCACCATTTTTTATTCTTGACCTCATTATGACTTCTCTATCCTTAGTATTAGAGTTGGGTATGGTCACTTGGTATGTGTATTCATTTCCTTCAATAGCATTAATTCTGTTTCTATTTTTTCACATTGCCAAGAGTGGATGCAGGGACAGTGCTGGATGCTGGTTATGGAGTTAAATAGTAGGGGCTAAAGTCTTTTCATATAAAGGAGACAGAGTAGCCCTAATGCTCTTCTTTCAGCTTCAAATCCGAAAACATGAATCCAGTTAGTGGATTTTATGTAGAGAATGATGGAGACATTTGGGGAATCATGCCCTAAGAGAAGTGATTGAAAAAACTATGAATTAACTTTATATCCATAATAAAGTTAACATGAAGAAGTAGAATTATTTTATGTTGCTGTAGTAAGCAGAAATAGTATCAAGGGATTAGAGAAAGACAGAGGTTTCACTTAATATTTATAACTACTGGAAATGAAACCAGACTGTTTTCATTAGTGATTTCCCACATATTCATACATTGGTAACATTGAAGCCATGCATCCTGTGGGCTCTGCCAGCTCCTAAGTTATGTCAGTGTTAATCCCTGCCAGGGAATGGGAAGAAAGAATTAGAGTAATTTACCTCAGTTGGTATGTTTTTTTAATGTTTAAGGGAATTTGAGAGTACGAAGATTGATTTGAATTGACTGGCTTTGCTAAACTACAGATACTGGAGAATATAGGAAGAAGCTATGAATAATATCCAGGGACATAGTATTTGAATGATAAATTCATTGTTTTTATTCATATGTGGTAATAATGGAAAATTACTTTAAGATTAGGAGAGGAAAGGAATCTGAAAAGTTTGTGTCATCTCCTTGAAGGACAGAAGGCTTCATGGGGCATTAAAATAAAACAAAAAATACCTTCTTTCCCTAAGATTAATGGTACCTTCCAAAGGAAATTAAGTAGTAGTCACATACCTGTGAGGAAAAGCATATTGAGACTAAAGATAGAGTGTACCTGCATAATATAGACGGGGCAGGGAAGATAGACATGGACATTTTTGAGACTCCAAAAGGGACTTTATCTAGGATATGAAGTTAAATATTTTGGTGATTGCTCTTTGAAACAAAACAGTTGTTCTAAAATATGTTGTTATAGGGAGATTGGTGGACGGCTCCTCATGGTAGAAACTCGACTTGCAAATGATCTGGCTGAGTTTGAGGGAGACTTTTCCTTGGAAGGACTTCGTCTTTGGAAAACAGCATTCTCAGCAATGACTCAGAATCCAAGGCCAGGGTCACCACTTCGCAGTGGCCAAGGAGCTGTCAATAAAGGGTCAAGTAATAGTCCTAAGATGGTTGAAGATAAAAAAATTGTGATTATGCCTTGCAAATGTGCCCCAAGTCGACAACTGGTTCAAGTGTGGCTTCAAGCCAAAGAAGAATACGAACGTTCCAAGAAACTGCCTAAAACCAAGCCAACTGGAGTTGTAAAATCTGCTGAGAACTTTAGCTCTTCAGTTAACCCAGATGACAAACCTGTAGTGCCTCCAAAAATGGATGTAAGTCCACGTATACTCCCCACTACAGCACATACCAAGGAGGATGTTGATAATTCTCAGATTGCTTTACAAGCACCAGCCATGGGATGTAGTCAAACTGCAAGTGAAAGTCAGATGCTGCCACCAGTTGCCTCTGCAAGTGATCCCGAAAAAGATGAAGATGATGATGATAACTATTACATTAGTTATAGCTCCCCTGATTCTCCAGTAATTCCCCCTTGGCAACAACCAGTATCCCCAAATTCCAAAGCATTAAATGGAGATGATAGACCCTCATCACCAGTAGAGGAGCTGCCTTCATTGGCTGTTGAGAACTTCTTAAAGCCAATAAAAGATGGTATACAAAAAAGCCCCTGCAGTGAGCCTCAAGAGCCTCTAGTGATATCTCCAATTAATACTAGGGCAAGAACTGGGAAATGTGAATCACTTTGCCTTCATAGTACACCAATCATACAGAGAAAACTTCTGGAAAGGCTTCCTGAAGCAACTGGCCTTAGCCCATTATCAACAGGTAAGTGTACAAATAACAGGAAGTCTCCATAATTGTTCTTCAGAAATAGAAATGAAGATAACGTTAGACTGTAATGAAAATCAGAGCTTTTTAAATGAAGGTATAGCTCAGCAAATATTTTTTGTCATGTCTTAGAAAGTCGTCACATGGCAACTGTCTTTCTGCTGTTAAATCTACTTATATTTGCTTCCATCCTGTCTTGTGGGTGAAATGCAGGAGCCCTCTCAAAAGGCTTATCTTCTCAACTTGACTTCCCTGTTGGCTTTTATACATACCCAGGTCTCCCACATTTTAAAACAGAAACAAAAAGCCTGCCTTGACCTCACGTCTCCAGCCAGCTTCTACTCTTTCTTCTCCCCTTCAAAGCCAAATTTCTTAAAAGATTTATCTAATTTGACAACTCCAGTTATTTACCTCCTACTCATTTCTCAGCCCACTCTAAACTGAATTCTGCCTGTCATTCTACATTATAGCTCTTGTAAAGATTCCCAGTAAACTTATAGCTAAAACCAATAGATGTTCCTGAGTCTTATCATATGTCCTCTAAGCAGCCATTTTCTTGTTGACCCTACCTTCCTTCTTGGAGCTTCTCCACTTGGCTTTCTTCCTACTTCTCTGTTTTTTTCCCGGTTGATTTTCTCATTATTCTTAGTTATCTAAATGTTGGAGTTTATTAAGGCTTGATCTTAAGCCTTCTTTATATCTTTCTCTGAATGATCTAATTCCTGTCCACAGGATTGCTACAGGTAACTCGCAAATTTGTATTTCCAGTTCAGATCTCTCTTTTAAGCTCCAGAACACTATATCCAACTACCTATCTGACATTTCCACTTGAATGCTAAATGGCACCTCAAGATTAGTATTTTAAAAACCAATTCATGATCTCACTGCATACATTCACCACCACTTCTTTATATCTTTCTCTAAATGATCTAATTCCTGTCCACAGGATTACTACAGGTAACTCGCAAATGTATATTTCCAGTTCAGATCTCTCTTTTAAGCTCCAGAACACTATATCCAACTACCTATCTGACATTTCCACTTGAATGCTAAATGGCACCTCAAGATTAGTATTTTAAAAACCAATTCATGATCTCACTGCATACATTCACCACCACTTCCTCAACACACTTATATATACATGCCTCCACATAAAAACCCATTTGGCCTTCTTTCAGTTTTCCTTATTTCGATGAATAGTGCCATCATCTCTCAGTTACACAAGTCAGAAACATAGAATTTATTTTTAACACTCACCTCATTCCCTCACTACCCACCTTGTAGTTTCTAGTCCCTAACCAAGCCTTATCACTTGTTTATCTCCTAAGTAACCCAGATCTATCTACTTTATTGTACTTCCTCCACCACAACCTTAGGCCAAACTGTCATCGTCTCTTGCCTGGGCTCCTGCACCAGCCATTTTATCTACTCTTAGTAACTTCCAATTCTTTTGCACAGTAATCAGGGAAAAATCCCCACCCTGTTCTTAGTTACTACTCTCTTCAGATTTTACCTCCAGGAAACCTTCCCTAATCTCCTTGACTACATAAAAATTCCCAATTATATTCCCCTTTGTTGTATTAATGCAGTTATAATTTTATTTTCTAGTATGTTTGATGAATGTCTGATTCTCTCTCTAGACCCCATGAGGGCAGAGATTATGTCTTTTCTTCCTCATCATAGGTACTTGATAAATAAGTGAATAAATGAATTAAACAGTTCTCTAGGTTAATGACTGAGGTATAAAACTCAGCAATTAAAACATAAACATATTTAAAATACAAAATGTCAAAATGTTATTTTGGTTGGGATCAGAGGTTTGAATTTCATTTTTAAATTATGAAATTCTGGGGGGAATTCATAGGACAGCACCCACAAGTGGTACTTAAGTGTTTGGAACAACAAAAGGTTTTTTAAAAACCAGAAGCAGGTAATTTTGATATACATGTTAAATATTAAATTTCTTTCTACAGAACCAAAAACACAGAAGTTGAGTAATAAGAAAGGAAGTAATACTGACACTCTTAGAAGAGTACTGTTAACACAAGCAAAGGTAACTATACTAAACATTTTTAAAGATCAGTGGAAGATCCAGTCTTTTTCCTAGATTTCAGTTAGATAATTGTTAACTTTGTCTCAATTAAAAAATTTTTGTTACTTAAATTTTTGCATCATTATTTGCATATCTTTGAGACAACAAAAATTTGCCTTTTTTTAGTTTTTTTTTTGTTGTTGGGATCTAAAAGATTCTTATATGTAAATACAAATATTACAGAGAAAGTGAATATGATAGCCAAAATGTGGATTATGAGGATACAAATACATTAACTGATTACTGGCAAAATCAGAACAATCCAATGACAGCAGAGCTCAAGTAAGTGATTTTTGATCCCACCAAAAATATATCCTTTTTCTTGGTTTATTACTTTTTTCTAAAATATAACCTTATTGATTTTTTAAAATTTATTTTACTAAGTAGCGAAAGAAAGCAACATTATTTACTACTGAAACTCTGGAAAGTCACAAATGTCTTTATTCAAATACTAAAAATATGACAAAACTTAGAATTATATGGTTATGTGAAAGAAGTATACATTAGACATGCATCCTTGGAAATATATGCTAGAAATCACATATATTGGCCCCTTCTTATAAATGTCATTAACTACATAAAACATATTTTAGTATTTCTGAGATTATAAAACTTTTTAAACTTTCATTTATAAAATACTATTGAATTACAAGCTATAGATATTAAAAAATACTATATAGTGTGTTGTGAACATAACACTTTGGGGAAAACAGTTAATAGATTTAGAAGTCAGAAAAAATAATTTTGTAAGAAATGGAAAGATTCCATTTTTTTCTGAATCTTTGAAGATTATTTACATTGTTTTATTTAATTCATCTTTCAGACACATGTTATATTAGGGTAAAATACAAATCAATATTTCAAATCTTTTACAAACTTTAGCCAAAGTAGTTGGAAATATATTGATTGCTTGCTTGTCTTACTTCCAAGAAAGGTCAAGATAAATGTCCATGTGGTATAAATGTCAACTCCCTACAAAACTATTATTTTCAGTATTGGGGGCTTCTGAACTGAGAGATAATATATGGTTTGCTTATATTTCTACATGCATCCAGTTCCAGTTCTGATATCTTTGTTAGCATGAAAATAACATTAATAAAATACAGTTTGTTCCTGAACTTAGAGATGATATTAGTTTACCATTTATTACTAAACACATAAAGCATATTATCTGAGAATAAGTAATCAAAAGAAAAATGATTGCTCACGTGTCTTTTTCTGGCTGTGTGTGTGTGTGTGTGTGTTTTTTTTTTTTTTTTTATAGAATCAATTTGCAGCAGTAAATACCCCACAGAAAGAAACTTCTCAGATTGATGGACCATCTTTAAACAATACTTACGGTTTCAAAGTCAGCATACAAAACTTACAGGAGGCAAAAGCTTTACATGAGGTAAAACTGCAACAGTAAGGACACATACATTGTGTTCAATTTAACTCCTATTTTATTCTATAAAACAAGTATGGAATTTTTTTAATGAGGGAGGAATATATTGAATTCTATCCTATTAATCTTCATCTTGTTCTCATTTTACTATTTTGTATATTTACATGTTTATGTACACTACATAAACTTAAAACATTTAAGTTGCTGAGACTGCTTTGTGATTTCATATCTTTCACAAATCTCATAACTGAAATTCAGCTTATGGACATTAAAATAAGAAAAGATTTTTGGGAGGTGGAGGTGGGACGATCCCTTGAGTTGAGGAGTTTAAGACTATCCTGGGCTACATAGGAAGACCCTGTCTCTACCAAAAAATAAAAATAAAATTAGATGAGCATGGTGGTGCGCACCTATAGTCTCAGCTACTTGGGAGGCTGAGGTGGGAGGATCACTTGATCCTGGGAGTTCGAGGCTGCAGTGAGCTGAGATTGTGCCATTACACTCCAGCCTGGGCTACAGACAGAGCAAGACTGTCTCTTTGGGGAAAAACAAAAAAAGAAGTAAGGCTGTATTTGGGGGATTATTATATTAAGATGTTATATCACATCTTAATCTGAAATGTGATATTTACTTGTATTTTCTGTTTGATTGGCTCAGTGGATTAGAGCTTGCTACAAAAGAGGATAAATTCGTTCACTCATATACTCTCTACTTAACCCAGCTATCTTCACAGCACAGGCTGTCTGCCAAAGACTAGGACTTTGCAAAAATATACATCAGCCACAGTATGCATTGGAAAGAATATGTGAATGGGTCACTGTAAATTTATTTGTATGCAGAAAACAAACTCAAAGTACATATCTGACTGGCAGTAAGATAGAAATTGGAGTATATTTTCATTATTTACACCTGTGCTGTCGTATGGTAGCCGCTAGCAGCATGGATATTGAGAACTTAAAATTTGGCTTATACAACTGAAGAACTGAATTTTAAACTTTATTTAATTTTAATTTAGATTTTAAAACATAGTTGACTCAAAGTATGTTTGGAACAACTTAGGTATGTAATACTATTTTTTACTCTTAAGTTTTATGAAATTACAGATCAAGTATTTCTGTAGAAAATTTAGCATGCACAGTGAGATATACTAGAAGGGTAAAATACATACTCATTTCAAAGACTTCATGGAAAGAATAATTTAAAATATTTTATTAGTAATTTTAATGTTGATTACATATTGAAAGGATAATATTTTAAATATATTGGATCAGATCAAAGTGTTTTTAAATTAACCTATTTTTATTTTTTTAAATGTGACTACTAGAAAACTTTAAGTTACATGTGACTTTCATTATATTTCTATTGGACAATGCTAGTTTTATACAGTCATTTTATGTCTTTGCTCTTAAAGCAGAGGATTAGTAACCACCTTTAAGTTATAATTCAATTTATAAGTGTGGTTTTTTTTCTCAAGTCAGTTCTGTTGTAAACTGTTCTAGAGATTAGGTGAACATAAACTGAGGGAAAAATTTTAATATTGTCCTCCTTTGTTCTTCAAATTTTAACTGAGAATTATGTTTTTTTAGAATTAGATCGGAACATAGTCTCTCCCTCATTTATTCATTTGCACATTTTTCTCATTCAATAGCATTCATTCAGTTTCTGTTTTATACCTAGGTCTATACTAGCCCCTGAAGCCTAGATAAATTAAGTGATAAATTCAGTAACACATACCATCAAATGCACACTTGAAATTAGCAAATTTTTAAAAACTTTGTTAAAAATATGTATTAAAGCAAATTTGATAGGCTATAGCAAAAAGATGTGTTACATTTGATTATTCTCTTATTTGAAAAGTATACTTTTCTACATTTTCTTAGGTAACCCTGTTTCAGAACCATGGGCCCTCTGGAAGTTAAAATCACTCAGGAGGTCTCACTGGTTGCTCTGACAGCTTCTTCCTCCCGATAACCAGCTTTCCTCATCTCAAGGCACATTCCAAACTGCCGCCCGGTGGTTGAAACAGGGAATAAACCAAAGAAAAACTCAATGCTGTTCTCTTCCTTTCTCTAGGAAATTGTGCTTGTGGCATTTTCTCCCTCTGTTTCCATTACCCTAGGATAATCTCTTTTTCTTCTGCACATCAGTACTCAGTGCAGAAGATAAGGGTTGTAATCTGTGTCCCCCTTTCTCACTTCCCTCTTGCCTAGTCACGCTCACTAAATCTCTGAAGCCATGTCTTTATATAGTTTGCTTTAAAAAAATACCCCCTAAGCACAGTAATGCATTTTGTTATGAAGGAATAGAAATGCAAATTTTGAGTGTGAAAATTTGATCTAGTAAACAAAAATCAACCTCTAAGACCCTTTTAACCTAAAATTGTTTTCAGAGTCTTCATGTCTTTTCATATGTTCATCCCTTTCTCTTTTTTTTTTTTTTTTGAGACATAGTCTCACTCTGTCACCCAGGCTGGAATGCAATGGCACAATCTCAGCTCACTGCAGCCTCTGCCTCCCAGGTTCAAGCAGTTCTCCTGCCTCAGCCTCCCTAGTAGCTGGGATTACAGTCATGCGTCACCACACCCGGCTAATTTTTGTATTTTTAGTAGAGACGGGGTTTCACTACATTTGCCAGACTGGTCTCAAACTCCTGACCTCAGGTGATCTACCTGCCTCAACTTCCCAAAGTGCTGGGATTACAGGTGTAAGCCACCGTGCCCGGCCTCATATGTTCATCCCTTTCTAATGAAACTGGTTGTTTTGTTTTATTTGGGTTTGTGGGAGGAGTTTTCCATTTAAAAATTTTTTATTTACTAAATTAATGCATACTTGTTGTTAAAATTAAGTTCTGAAGAGTATGCATTTAAAAGTAAAAGTTTTTTCCCTTAGCTCTCCATTTCATGTGGTTTGATTTTTTTTTTAATACTAATATTTTAAAGTAGAAACAGCAGTATATGTTTCTGAGGAAAGTGGTAAATTTGTATTTGTTTTATTATTATGCCTTATACATGCATAATTGATGTTCTTTATATTTTAAAAAGTACTTAGTGGCCAGACACGGTGGCTCACACCTGTAATCCTAGCACTTTGGGAGGTCGAGGCAGGAGGATTGCTTGAGGCCAGGAGTTCGAGACCAGCCTGAGCAACATAGTGAGGCCCCATCTCTACAGAAGTTTTTATAAATTAGCCGGGCATGGTGATATATACCTATAGTCCCAGCTAGTAGGAAAGCTGAAGTGAGTGGATCACTTGAGCCCAGGAGTTCAGGGCTGCAGTGAGCTATGATCACACCACGGCATTCCAGCCTGGGCAACAGAGAGAGACTCTGTCTCTAAAAAAAAAAAAAAAAAAAAAAAAAATTATTTAACAAATTTACAATGAGCACATGCAATAGTATATATACCAAAAATATTCAATCAGGACAAAAAAATTTGCAATGAAAAGTAAGCTTCCCTCCTACTTTAGGCTAGCCTTTTCTTTCCCCCATAGCAATAAGTATGTCTACATTTTTATGTCACTTTTCAGAAATTTTCTATGCATATGCTTCCATTTTTTCATGTATAGAAGTTTACTATATTTACTGGTTCCATGTATCAGTGTATTATAGTGATCTTCTTATATTAGGACATATAGATCTGCCTCATTCCCTTGAAAATTTTAAAGGTTACAGAATATTCCATTGTGTGTAACCTTTATGGATACCACATAATTTATGTAACCTGTCCCCAACAGGTAAACATTTAGTTTTTTTCCAGTCTTTGCTATTCTCGAGTAAACATCCTTGTGTGTATATTTTGTCTACATGTATAAGTGTATCTGTCTGTAGGATAAATTTTCAGGAGTAGGATTGCCACATCAATGCATTTTAATTTTGATATTTACCAAATTCTGCTCCTGTCACTGGTGAGAAACTTGAATTTACATTTCTTCAACAGTTTGCATGCAAGATAAATACAAACACAAATCCTTTGTTAAATTTATATGATCTGAATAATTACCAATATTGAAACAGTAATGTTTTCCATTGCCAGGTACATGTACATGATAAAAAAGATGAGGTATAATTCTAGCTATAATCATGAATTCAACCTATATTTTGTTTTTCTTATTTACTCTGTCTTGATTTTAGAAAGAAAACTAAGAATTACAGTAAAAAGTTTATATTGGCATAGAAAAATAAGCATGAAAAGCAAATATTAACATTTTTTGCATTGTATGTTAAAGAGAAAATGTGCATGGGTAAAAATCTGGCTGTTGTGTAGTTGATACCATGACAGTTCTTTTTTTTTTTTTCCAGGGAAAACTGTAATTAAAAATGTGCCTAGTGTATGCAAAAGTCTAAGTAGCCCTCAAGTAGTAGTGAATTAATTGGTAGGAAATTTGAATTTTAAAAAAGCTCTCTTTTACTTTAAACTACAGGTAAAACTATATAGTTTAGCTAACTACATGAAGAGTAAAACGTGACAGACTTTGGTTTCAATGTATAACTACTTGGACTAGTCATTGTCTTTCTCAAACAGGAATTGAGAGATCCTGCATATATTTGAGAAAAATAGTCTAAATATTGTCATTGAGAGCAGATTTTCTGAAACAACATCATGAATTGATTTAATCTAATCTTGGGATTAAAAATCTTTCGTTTTAATCTATGGAGTGCTGAGCTGTGACTTTGTCCTTAATGTCCATTTTTTTCTGTAATCTTACATACATATTTCTCTAGAGCCTTACATACTTCTTTGAGCATGTCTTTAAAAAATGTTTTAAAAACATAGTATTTATTTGCTTTTATAGATACAAAATCTTACCCTAATCAGTGTGGAGTTGCATGCTCGAACTAGACGAGACTTAGAACCGGATCCTGAATTTGACCCAATCTGTGCTCTGTTCTACTGCATCTCATCTGACACTCCACTGCCAGATACAGAAAAAACAGAACTCACGGGTGTAATAGTGATTGATAAAGACAAGACAGTTTTCAGTCAAGGTATTGTCCATTTTTATTAATGATATACCTGCCCACTCTAGGATGAACCTTTTAATGGGGAATTCCTGTGCTGAAGATCTAATCTAAGCAAGCATGATGACTCTTTTCTAAAATGTTTGCTGAGGTAGGGGTAGGAGGTTGTGTATAACTTTGTCCTAGATTTATTATTCTTACTTGGATTAGTCAGAAGCAGCCAGGCACAGTGGTGCCTGCCTATAGTCCCAGCTACCTGGGAGGCTGGGCAACAGGATTGCTCGAGCCCAGGAGTTTGGGGCTGTAGTGCACTATGATTGTGCCTGTAAATAGCCACTGCATTCCAGCCTAGGTAACATAGCAAGACCCCATTTATTTATTTATTTTTTAAGTCAGAAGCAATGCAATATAAAGATCTCAATGTTTATAATTAGCTTATGTAATTTGTTCTAAGTATTATTTTATAAAAATACTTATTACTAATACAGAGTCCACATTATTATGTATCCCTAGATTAGGTGCACAGTCTTCCTTATGTATGCATATGCAGGTATTTTCCTGCTGATAGACGGTTTATCTTATCACTATAAGGTAATGGTTCATAAGATACTTTAAGATATATTTTTACTTTGCTTGTATCTCTTTATCTTTCTTTCTAAATAATATACTTTTGGTTCAGAGGTTCTTCATATAGAATGCCATATAAGGCGTTTTATAAAATACCTACTGTCCCTCTGCAGCTTTCAGTGGTCGCCATTACAAGTGAATTCAGTCCACTGAGGAGGAAGTCTTAGCACAGAATACAACCATATTAAGAATTTGCAGTTTATTCAGTGATGTGCTTGAGCTGACACATACCAGCTCACAAGCCAGTTCTTGGATTTTCATGAATTTTTCAAACTAGTTGCTGTCACTTTGGCAGTTGAAAATCAGTCATAGCGTGGGGGAGGGGTCCTTACATCATGAAATAGGCCAGCACTACAAATAAAGGCTTTCTTTTTTTTCCTACAGAAGTGGTGGTTAAGCATTTTCATCATACCAGAGATTAAAGTGTCCTGTGCTAAGCAAAGCTCTCCTGCTAGGAAGAGTAACGACAGAAACAAAGTAATACAGTTTCTTCACAAGAGATATGTTATTTTCTTTTTTTTTTTTTTTTTTTTGAGACGGAGTCTTGCTCTGTTGCCCAGGTTGGAGTGCAGTGGTGCAATCTCCACTCACAGTGCAAGCTCTGCCTCCCAGATTCACGCCATTCTCCTGCCTCAGCCTCCCGAGTAGCTGGGACTACAGGTGCCCGCCACCGTGCCTGGCTAATTTTTTGTATTTTTTAGTAGAGGCGGGGTTTCACCGTGTTAACCAGGATGGTCTTGATCTCCTGACCTCGTGATCCGCCTGCCTCGGCCTCCCAAAGTGCTGGGATTATAGGCGTGAGCCACCGCACCCAGCCAGTGATATGTCATTTTCTAGGGAATTTTAGGAATGCAGCCTTTTCAGGAGAATAGCTGAAAATACAAAATTTGAATTTTCAGTTGTATATTAAACTAAAAAATCTTTTGAGAGTTTTTTAAAGACATTGGGTTAGTTATGTTTTTACTTGGGGGGATGTTTTTTTAATTTGAAATATTTCAGTAGTACAATTTTACTTAAAAGTAAGGGATAATATTACTTTTATATTATGAAGGTATATTATTATGTAATGTTATATATAATAGACATTTTGTTTGTTTTTTAGATATCAGATATCAGACTCCATTACTTATTAGATCTGGAATTACAGGACTCGAAATCACCTATGCTGCTGATGAGAAGGCACTTTTTCATGAAATTGCAAATATAATAAAGAGGTATTGTTTTGTATATCTGATTTTTCCAGTTTTTATTCAGAGAGTCGTTTCATGCTATTGCAGATAATAGTGAAGATAAAAGTAAAGGTAGGAAGAAAGCGAATCCCTTCCTATGACCCTTGAAAGCAGAGTTACTCTTGGAAAGATTTTATACTCACCTCCCACCACCATCACTATTTTCATCACACAAGGGATAGGAAAAGCAGTGTTCTGTTCTCAAGATTGAGGGGCCAGTGAAAGACAAATATTTGTTTAGCCTCTAACTAACTTCCCAGTTGTACTTGAGTTTGGTTTTTCTGTGGTGCTGAAATAATGGAGAACTGTATAAAGTTCCATTGTATTATTCATTAACTAGGTTTCTACCTTGGGAGCCAGCCACCATTTCAGTACCTTTTTTTGGTTTGTTTTTTCTTTTTTAAAGTTTTTTGAGTTCTAAACAAGCCAATATTTTCAAAAAGCTTTGGGATGCATTCTGTGTATAAATTTATCTGTTCATAAATGTAGGACTATCTATTACATACTCTTGTGCACAGAGCTCCTTAAAAAATCTCTTTTGACCATTTGGTAGTTGGTCCTCAGATTGATAGTAGAATCTTGTCCAAGTTTATGAAAAAAAAAATTTTAACAAAAATATTTTAATTTAAAAATAAAATCATTAAGTGGATCATTTGCATTTTCTCAAGAGTGTAGCTCTTGGTAGCCATGGACTCTCTTATTAAATGCTTCACTTTGTAGAAACTTAAGGATTCTGCCCATTGCTAGGTTTAGGGTTTTAGATGCCTAAGCAAGATAGAAAACATTCTTTGGATCCTGATGTACAGATAAAAGCTGCCCATGAGCATGTTGTTATACTCACCCTTTTTTGTTTTGCTTATATAGTTGAACTTCATCCTATAAAAGCTAAATCAGTATTCTACATGAAAGATTAAGATGATATTCTACAGACTTGTCATCAGATTGAATCCCAGATGGGTTAACATAAACCATTCTGAGAATTAGAAAACCAAAACATGTGTTTTCTACAAAACAAAATTAAATGACAGAGCATCAAAAATAGTATGCTGCTACCCACGACTCTATGAAGGAAAAGTATTTTTACTATTTATAGCACTGGTGACTAGATAGATTCCCATCTATTTGAGTCTTGTCATTGTCAGTCCTACCTTTTATCTTCTCACAGAGGTTGTCATCAACATGTCAGATGCTTTCGGTATCCACACTTCTTTTATTTCTGCAAGCAACTCAGAAAAAGAAATATGTAAGAGTTTCAGTCAGTACTATTTTGTGTACCAGCACATGTCCAGTAATGTCCTGGGCTTGTATGCTTGCCTTTTCCTTGTTAGGTATATTCCCAACAATAGGATTACCTACCAACATTGAGAATTTTGTTAGTCATTTGCAAGTATAATAACTTTCTTAAATGTCCATAAAATGAAATGTAGTAGTAATTAAGGAAAATGGGGTAAACAAAACTGTCATAAAAAGAAAAATGCTTAAATGTCAACTTTTCAATTCTGTAGTGTTCTTTATATATTAGTCCAAACAACCCTGCAAAAAGATTGATTATTTCATTCTTTCACCCTATTTGTTGTGTACCTACTCAGCACAGCCTTTGGAGTCAGCCAGCCCTGTGTTTCTGTCTTGAATAAGTTGCTTAACTCTCTCAGCTTTGTTTTCCTAATCTGTAAAATGGGTAGATAATGCACATAAAACTCTTAAACTCATGTCTGGCACATAGTGAGTACATAAATGTTAACTGTGTGTAAGGGGCAGTGCTAGGTACTAATATAAAAATGAATAAAATATATCTTTATCTTTCCATTTTTAATATTGGCTTCCTCAAGTGACAAACACAAAAAGTAATATTAAGTGATATTAAACAAGTAAAACCTAATGTATAATCTTGTCACAATCATTTTCCTCTTTCTGTATTTCCTTGGACTATTAACTTTACTTTGCCCAGTCTCCCTAACTTAAATATAACTATGATTCTTCCCTTTTCCTCTTCCCTAAATACTATTACATTTATATTACATCATATCCATTTAACCTCAGAATTCTTTTTCAAGATGATTCCTTCCCCTCCGTGCCCCTTGCCTCTACTAGAGTACCCTTATCTGTCATGTGTGTAGAGGGTAGTGAGTTACTTAAAATACTGTGAAGCAGCTTTTTTCTACCTAAGCAAATGAAACCATTTTCTTATTTCTTCTGCTTCTATTTTATCCACAGTTTTGGGTTGTTTTCACAACTAATCCCATCTACCCAACCTTATTCTTTCTGTAACTTTCAGAAACCTGATAGAATGAATAAAACCCACTAGAAATTGAAGAACAAGTCATCAAGACCTTGTTATTGTCTCCAAATGTTTTTAGAGAAGAAAAATGGAATCCTTTGGCTTTTGAACTTGAAAACAGGTGTTTTATCAGCTTTAAAAGAGTCTCTTAAGACAACATCCTCCAGGCCAAAAAATAAATATATGTAATATATCTGAAAAAATGCCTGAAACAACTTTACAATTCTTCTAAAGGGACAAAATCTGTGAAATAAATCTAAGAAGAGAAGCGCAGGGTAACTTTTTGCAGCAGTCATTTCTGAGCTGTAGCAGTTTATAAAAACAGACAACTTTTTATTTGAGACGAAGTTATTTTCAATACATTATTTTTTTTAAAAAAAGTGTACGTAGCCAACTCCCTTAGTTGCCACAACAGAACAAATAGCTGACTGGAATAAGTCTTGCAATAACAAGATGTTGCATAAATGAGAAAGATTCAGATGAAGAAATTAGAAGAACTGTCTTTATAACCTTTAAAACAGAAGGGCTGTGTAATCATCTGGCATCCTCTTCATGTTGTAACTGTGTAACTATGTGATATGTGATAGGAACTCCAGGAATCTTCCAAATTCTTAAGATCAAGGTCAACTGTGGCCACATTGTAATGCCTATTCTGAGCCACTCTGAGTACTTAGCAGACAACTGTGTGGGTTCTGTTGTGTTTGTATGAGAATTCTTCAAGTCTGCGACCCCTGATGATCCTTAGAGCCACTTAATACTTCTACCCCAATTCTCAAACGTAGCCTTCATTACACAGTTAGTTTTAAAGGGAGATATACTGGACAAGTAGATAGTCTGTCTTTGGACTAAGAAGAGTTTAATGAAAGAGGTGAAGTCGGTATCAAAGATTTGGTTAAGGGTTTGGGTGTTACGTTGGAAGACTAAACAGAAAGAATATTGGGATGTTTCTCTTTCCTTGAGTGCCCTGGGATCTTTCTGGACTTCCTTTCTGGATATTTATGCCATTGTTGCTTATTGCTTTGCTTCAATAGCTGTTTATTAAATTAAGCCATTTTCTCAGAAATGTCAACCCTATTTGTATACAGAAAAGCACATAAATAATATGTTTATTATCTTTTTCTCCTAACAAGTTTGAAGGCTGCTTAGCAAGTCTGTAGTATAACAATGGATCATGAACAGATCACCAGATATTAAAATTTATACTACAGAATGTACTTTCATAGGGCCTTTAGGGAATAGGAAAATTTTAAAGTATGCTGTTGCAGAAGTTTGAACCTAGTTCTTTTGACATCAGCCACTGAAATACTCCAGAATTAAAAATCAGAAAACATTTATTGTGACATTCCAATTTTTATTGACTAGGTAAAAATGAAAGCCATTCAATACCCATTTTTAGAAGACAGCTATGGAATTATGATAAAATATTAACATATTGGTTCTAAAAGCAGATCTGGTGATCTGGTCATGATCCATTGTTATGCCAGACTTGCAGAGTACCCATAAATAGCTTATATCAGTAAATTAATGTAGTCTAATACTGTAGACATTGGCTGAGGCTTAGGGTATTAAATGCTGTTAATTGGACAGGCTGCACATCTCACAATTTAGTGTTTCACGATTTAAATTTTTGTGATATTTCACTTGGCCTTTTGGCATTTATAAAGAACAAGATAATGCTGCTAATTGATAGAGCTACTTACTATAGTTTTTGCTCTCAAAACTTATAACTATAATTAGTTCCTCTCTCTCCCACACAGTTTTCCACTCGAAATAAGTTTTCATATTTATAGCTAAACACTTCTCTATGGTGGTCACAACATGGAGGTTCTAAGAGGAGCCACAGAGAGGCTCCTTCTGGATCGGACACAGGTGGTCGGTTCAGTTTTGCCAGTGAAGCTCTGACCACGAGGAGCACATTTTTCTTCTAGATTCTGATGTTTACCTTCCCCACCTTAATCCCACCTCTATTAATATTTCATCCTTCCATTAAATTGAATCACCATCCTTTTAAATTTAAAGGACAAACTTGTCATTACTTAGGCCTTATTTTGTGTGAGAACCAAATCATTACTAAAATTAAGTGAGAAAAGGAAAGCATTTTCATTTTTCTTTCTCAGCATTAAAACTGTTTAAGGGCAGTATAGATTAGAAGGGTAGATAAGTGGCAACAGGAATGACCTAGGAATCTTTTTCAAAATACCATACCCATACACACCCTCACACTTCACCTTCCCCTGCCCACATTATATTCTTACTTGTACCTTTACTCGTATACTTCAGTGGTAATGGCCTGTCTTCCACCCCAATTTCCATCAGCCTTTTTTCCCACTTGAATCAAACAAATACACAGTCTAAGTAAAAATTATGTTTACTTTACAAAAGTAGCGTCAAATCGCCTATAATCCCAGCACTTTGGGAGGCTGAGGCAGGCAGATCACTGGAGGTCAGGAGTCTGAGACCAACCTGACCAACATGGTGAAACCTCATCTCTACTAAAAATACAAAAAATTAGCCGGGCATGGTGGGGGGCACCTGTAATGCCAGCTACTCAGGAGGCTGAGGCAGGAGAATCGTTTGAACCTGGGAAGCAGAGGTTGCAGTGAGCTAACATGATGCCACTGCAATCCAGCCTGGACAACAGAGTGAGACCCCATCTCCAAAAAAAAAAAAAAAAAAAGAAAGAAACAAAGTAGCTTAAAATCAAGTACTGTTAACCATCCATCTCTTCCTGTATAAAAACTCTGTAGGTACCACTGTATCATCCCTTCTCCATCTGGGAACCGTTAGCGAACATAGGTTTTTATTTTCATATCTTATATCATGAAGAAACAATTATTCTGGTTAAAGGTTCAAATGTATGGTACTTATATAACTTTTTTAAATTCCTTTTTTAGGTATGATCCTGATATTCTGCTAGGATATGAGATTCAGATGCATTCCTGGGGTTACCTCTTACAAAGGGCTGCCGCTTTAAGTGTTGACTTATGTCAGATGATCTCTCGGGTGCCAGGTATATATCATTGTGAATGTTTTGTCAATCAACTACAGAGCAAATTATAAAGGAAATAAAGACAAAATGTTAAAGAGTACTTAACGCTGTAGCCCAATTTTTTAGTACTAAGTTGTGTAAGTTTTAGATATAGCATAACTCCAATGTAGAAAAAATTAAAAATAAAAAATGTTCTAGTCTCACTGCTGTATATACTGTTATATAGTTGTTGGGTTTTTTCCTTTCAGTCACTTTTCATATACATATGTAGTGGTTTTTAAATAATCATACCATATATTCCATTTTTATTATGCTTCCTTCATCTAGTGTCTTACCACACATATTTTTCTGCATTATGAAATAGTCTTCATAATTATTATGAAGCTACATAGCATTTCTTTGACTTGTTGTACCATAATTTTATTGTTTGTCTGGCTCTGTTTTTTTTTAATCCATTTTGTTGGTTAAGAAGGACAGGATGGGTTGAGGAACACTAGTAGTTAACTAATCATTGATTTTTATTTGGATATCAGGCTAAAAATATTGCAGAAATTTTGAAGCCCATTACCCAAAGTTTTGATTCTAACTGGAAAAGGGAATAATAATATTCATACCAAAATTATTTGTAGTTTATAATGCACTTTTTAAAACTATGTTTTCTTTATAAACATAGGATTTTTAATAAATTTGTTCCCAAGGGTTCCCACAAGTCTAACTAAAACAAAGTAGTGTATACTTTAGGAAAAGTTGAAGCTGGAAGATTCCAGGACAGTAAAGTTTTTTAGCTTTGCAAAAAAATTGGAATAAAAAGATCAGGTGCAGTGGCTCACACCTGTAATCCCATCTTTGGGAGGCCAAGGTGGGAGGCTTGCTTGAGCCCTGGAGTTCAAAACTAGCCCAGGCAACAAAGTGAGACCCCATTTCTACCAAAAAAAAAAAAAAAAAAGAAAATTAGCCAGGTGTGATAGCATGTGCCTGTAAGTCCCAGCTACTCAGGAGACTGAGGTGAGACGATCGCTTGAGCCCAGGAGTTCAAGGCTGCAGTGAGCTATGATCGCACCACTGCACCCAAGCTTGGGCAATAGAACAAGACTCTGTCTTATAAAAAGGGAATGGGGGGCAGAGATGCTTTAAGTTTAGCTTTTCATTGCATGAGTTTTTGTGTAACTTGTGTGTCCTTTGCATGATAGTAATAGTGGTATATCTTTTTTTTTTTTTCAACATCTTTTTTGGGATAGGTTTTAAATATCCTTGCCTCAGTTTATTCATCTGTAAAATAGGGATAATAGAACTTATAGGGTTATTTTGAAGAACTTAAAACAATACCAGAGTATATGTTACATTGTTTGCTAAATGAAAAACAAACTTTTAAACATTATCTCTTTAAAATAAAGAGAATTGGGTGAGTGGTTGTACGTGGTCTTTGGATTCAGGTAATCCTAGTTTAGAATACTAGTTTTCTTACTGTAAGATCTTGGGCAAGATATAACATTTCTGAGTAGAATTTTCTGTAATACAAAATGGTAATTATACTAACTTCTTAAATGGTAGTGTTAAAGGAAGTAATGTTTGTATTAAAATAAATGATGTTGGTAAAATTCTTAGAACATAATAAATATTCAATATGGTAAATATTTTTATTATTCTGGAACCTCTAATCATCAACATTCACATATACCTAGTGTTACATAGGAGAGACACATTTAAATTTATATTCTAGGTAAAATTCATCTCCTAAGAAACTAGACTCACAACGCTGTTTGCTATGGGGAACTCTTCATCTAGTTCTCCATATGCATTCAAGAGAATTTCATCCTGAATATGAACATGATGTCAACAAATTTTCAGAGAATCATTTAGGTTAAAAATTGAACTAGTTTTTATTTCCAAGAAATTACCGGATTAACTGTGGATCTTTCTCATGCTAAAACCAAAGAAATGTTAGCATTAGGTGTTTATAAAGGTAGCATCAGGCACCTGTAGTCCCAGCTATTCAAGCAGCTGAGGCAGGCGGATTGCTTGTGACCAGGAGTTTGAGGCTGCAGTGTGCTATGATTGCACCTGTGGCTAGCCACTGCACTCAACCTGGGCAACATAAAAAACAAAAAAAGGTAGTGCCAAAAATTACCAAATTTAAAGAAAAAAGTGTTTCTTATTTAAATATAGAAAGGAGGGAGGGAGAGACTTCAGGTATATTTATTTCACAAAATTTTTTCATACATTGTGAATTATATTTCATCTTTAATATTCATCCTTCATGTTTATTCTCATTTTCCTTGGCATAATTTTATTGAAAGTTTGTTTTCTGTGAGCCCTGATACAGTCTGTTTTCATTTATATAGATGACAAAATTGAGAACAGATTTGCAGCTGAAAGAGATGAGTATGGATCATATACAATGAGTGAGATAAATATTGTTGGCCGAATTACACTAAATCTTTGGAGAATCATGAGAAATGAGGTAGGTGATTTATCCAAAATGTTGTTTGGAAATAAGATATTCAGTCAATATAATGATTTAATCATTATAGAGTATTAGTAAGATTTACTATATAGCTTATGCATTTGTCAATTACTATTATACTTAAGTAGAGTTAAAATAGTACTTTCTAAAATGCAAAACTACAGAGGCATTAGACTTTAATGTTTTAAGTGAGTTTTATTTGTGTGTGTGTGTGTCTAAGGTAGCAATAACTAGAAATGTCTATAGCTATAATAAAATATTGGGGCCAGGTGCAGTGCTCACACTTGTAATCTCAGCACTTTGGGAGGCCCAGGCAGGGCATCCCTTGAGCCCAGGAGTTCCAGACCAGCCTGAGCAACATGGCAAAACCCTGTCTCTACAAATAATAGCTAAAAAAAATTAGCTGGCTGTGGAGGCGGATGCCTGTGGTCCCAGCTACTTAGGAGGCTGAGGTGGGAGAATCACTTGAGCTCAGGCAGCCGAGGTTGCAGTGAGCTGTGATCGTGCCACTGCACTCAAGCCTGGGTGACAGAGTGAGACCCTGTCTCAAAATGAAATAAAATATTGTGTTGTACATATTGAATATTGTCTAATTTCACCGTATTTTTTCTCTGAAATCATTTTTGTACTTAAGGCCAGATGAATTCAGCTTGGCCTTGTTGATTTATTATAGTAAGAAAAATTTAGTCTAGAAATAGGAAGGAGCTTCTCAAATGAAGTATATTTAAATACTGGGTAAGATTAATAAGATAAAGAGACAGTACTTTGAAATAGTTAATAATTAAGGCTTTGGGAGCTCAGATAAGGATTTTTAGTAGAGTAATTTCAATGAACTATCCCATTAATTTGCATTCACTTATAAAAAGAATTATTTCACACAAAAAAAGTCAGATCATAGGATTTTCCTGGGTAATATTTGTATCCTTGAAGTTACCCAATTTCTCTTATTTGAAATGTAAAAAAGCCATACATGGTGGCCCACACCTCTAATCCTAACTCTTTGGGAGGCCGAGGTAGGAGGGGATAGCTTGAGGCCAGGAGTTCAATCAAGAGCATCCTGGGTAACATAGCAAGACCTTGTCTGTATTAAAAATAAAAAATAAAAAAACAATTAGGTTGGGCATGGTGGCTCATACCTGTAATCCCAGCACTTGGGGAGGCCAAGGAGGGTGGATCACTTGAGCCCAGGAGTTTGAGAGTAGCCTGGGCAACACAGCAAAACCCCGTCTCTACCAAAAAATACGAGTTAGCCATGTATGGTAGGTAGCATGTGCCTAGCGTGTAGCCAGGCAACAGCTACTTGGAAGGCTGAGGTGGGAGGATCACTTGATCCTGAGAGCCTGTGGCACACACATATAGTCCCAGCTTCTCAGGAGGCTCAGGCGGGAAGACCTTTTGAGGCCAGGAATTCAAGGCTGCAGTGCACTGTTTTATTATGCCTCAAAGGCAGGGGTTGCAGTGAACTGAGATTGCACCACCACACTCCAGCCTGGAGAGCTAGACACTCCAGCCTGACAGAGCTAGAGCCTATCTCAAAAAAGACAAAACAGAAACAAAGATACCTACTATAAATTGGTCTATTCTTAGACTTTGGACTTTGGATAATGTCAACTAAAATGTTTATATTTGAAAGAAAGCTAATTCTTCAATTGCTTCTGCTCTTTGAAACTACTTTCTCATTAGACACTTTCTATTATGTACTTATTATCTTCTTGGCTCTTTGGATTTATATAAAACATTTGACTTTCTAAGCTGCTGTATGCAATATACAACATGACTCTGCTTAAGAATGATTTTATCTTGTTGTGTTGTTCTTAAAATAATAGAAGTGTTAGAGTCCCCAGTGATTTAAAGTAATTTCTAGTGATACAGCACAGGATATAAAAGATACAGAGATTGTGGTGTATTTGGTGTGTATATTTCATTATATATATATTTTTTATTTATTTATTTATTTGTGAGACGGAGTCTCGCTCTGTTACCCAGGATGGAGTGCAGTGGTGCAATCTCGGCTCACTGCAACCTCCGCCTCCTGGGTTCAAGCAATTCTCTTGTCTCAGCCTCCTGAGTAGCTAGGATTACAGGTGCCCGAACCACACCTGGCTAATTTTTGTATTTTTAGTAGAGACGGGGTTTTTCTTTGTTGGCCAGCCTGGTCACAAACTCCTGACCTCAAGTGATCCGCCCACCTCGGCCTCCCAAAATGCTGGGATTACAGGTGTGAGCCACAGCCCCGGCCTCATTATATATTTTAATCTATAGTCTGATATTACCTGAGATGAACACATACTTTAAGTGTATAAACACAAAGTAAATTACTGAATCCTAGTTTCAGGGGTCTTTTCAACCCTGTATATCCAAAAGACAACAGTAGCAAATTCACTAGTAGCTTAAAATTGCAAATTAGAGAACAAATATTTTTTCAAAGTTTAAGGCCTTCTCTAGTCCTCACTGAAAATTCAGGGTCAAATGTTTTCTCTCATTTAGGATGAATATATAATATCTCTGATCTTTATGCAAATGTGGGAAACAGCTGTAAGAAAGTTATGAGCTGGATAACCTGTTTTTTAAAAATTTGGAGCTGGGTACAGTGGCACGCATATATAGTCCCAGCTACTCAGGAGACTCAGGAGGGGAGGGCGTTTTGAGGCCAGGAATTCAAGGCTGCCGTGCACTTTTTTATTATGCCTGTGAATAGCCTGGGAGATAAAGCAGGACCCCATCTGTTAAAATAATAGTAATAATAAATTTTGTTTGTTTTTTTAATATACAAGTACTAGATTTCTTTCTCCTACTTTACTGCAGTTTCCTTATGGACTTTGAATTCGTAGTGACAAGCAAAATACCTCTTAAATAGTAATGCTTATTAGATATTTGTTGACTGCTTAAATGACAATAAATGGCTCTTCCCCAGACAATTATACTTAGAGGCCTTCTGGATGTCAACTCAATCTAGGCTTTTCAAGAATTTGCCAAGTGTGTTGGAAACGAACTTGATTCAATTCAACAAATATTTACTGAATGCCATCCTTGGTGCACTGGTTGAGGGGCCTGGGTTTAGATAAAGTAAGAGTATAGTAACAGACAGGAAGGCAGAATATATGGGTATGGATGTTGGTAGGTAGAGATATGGCAGTGAGAATCTGTGGAAGTTCTCTTGTGATTCATTTTCTCAGTAAAATAGGAATTACTGTTCTTAGCTGAAACAGAATTGTGGAGAGGCTTTTGGGGTTTGAGGAGAGATGAGTTTGAAATGGTTATTAGGAGAATTTGAGAGAAAATATAAACAGTGGGCCACATTAAGAGCCCATTTGAGATTTGGGTTAGGAAATTAAAGTGATACCCACCAGCTATGTTCAAATTCACAGGTGCAAGTTAGATTTAACCATCACTCACAAAGGGTTATGGATTTGCTTTAAAAATAAAAAATAAAAAAAAAAGCAGCAGCAGCAGGAAAGGGACAAGGGAATGAAGGGTACATGCAGGGGAATGATTACCATGATTGACTATGAAATTTAAACTAAATAAGGAGCAGAGAGGTCAGAGCACCAAGAGGAGTAAGCTGGAAGCACAGGAGATGATGGTCAGAGAATGGGATGCATGAGATTTTGGAGGGAGTACAGCTATTGATAGATCCTGGGGTATGATTATGGGAGTGGGTAGCTTAGGTAGGATGGAGGACAAAATCATTAGAGAAGAGGAGTTCAAGGAGTCAAGGAGTATCTTTATTTTTTTCCCACATAATTGTTACACTTACGGCATATAAAATAACAGTAGTCCTTTTCCTTTAAAAATCAAGTAGATATAGTGCCATTCACCTTTGGAATTTAGTACTGCACAGGAGAAATCTAAGGTCCAGCTAATTAATATCTTTGATTATTGCTCCTGTCTCCATATTAGGCTTTCCTTTAGGAACCTAATTATATATTAACTTGCTGTTCTCTGTTCCCCATATCTTTCTTCCCACTTCTCATTTTCATCTTTTCATTCTCTTTATCTGCATGCTGAGAGACATTTCCATATTCCTAACTTGACTTTTAGTAGAACTGTTCTGCTATTTACTGCTTTCAGTATGAGTTTCCATTTTGTTAGTGATTTTATAATCCTTCCTCATTTAATCTTGTGGCCTTTTCCTCATTCTATTGCTCTCTACCTTTTTATAACCTATGAGGGGCATCTGTGTGTATGTATACATACACAAGTACATACACACACTGTGAAGTATGCTGCATTGTAGTGCCATTGTTCTGAAGATTGACAGAAATTGTAGATAAAATAAGACCAATTTGGGTCACTCCACTGAGACAAGATTAACATTCAATCCCTATTTTGTACCTCCTGGATCACAGGAGTGGAAAAGAAAGTAATTTAAAATTATAATGTAATATACAAATGTAAAGTGCTGTTTGAACTATTTCTCAGAATCCCAAACTGACCTAAGAATAGGGACTACTGGTTCCTTAATTTCCATTTTGCATTGAAATACCTGCCATTGTCTAGATTGCTTTTGTCTTGTAGATATTTCAGAGAAATCATCTAGCTGGAAGTACATATTTATTAATTTGGGCCCTTTTACTGGATCCTTTACCCACTAACACTGTTTTCACTTATGTATTCTGAACATGGGGAGACATTTCTGACATTTTAATATTTTGCTTTTGGAATGAAATTGAGTGGCTCTATAATGTCTGTGTAGTGGGGTCTAGTAACTAATGTAATTATTGGGAGGAGAATGCCTGCCTTTAACTAGATAACTCATCCTCAAATCTGTGGAATCCCATTAATCAGCATGTCATCAAGAACCAAAAAGTAAGTATGGAAAGAACAAAAAATTAATTTGCTTGACAATGCTTCTGTCTGTCAATATGTATATTATCATGGAATATAAAAATGGTAAGAACTAGAATCTCTTAAAATAAGTATTATATGACCAAGTTGAATCTCATCAGGTCTGCTTTCTCTAATTAAATAATTTTCCAATTTGTTATGAACATTTCTGTCCAGTAGGCTCTACATAGTTTTGAATTATGATTCAGTTGTACTACACATCAGTTTTACAAGTAGCTTTAATATCTACTATGAAAAGTTTAAAGTGATATTGGTATCTTTTAGAACCAAATTTGCTACATAAACGTAAGCATTATTATAATGGTGTCTTGCCTTTTTTTTTAGGTGGCTCTAACTAACTACACCTTTGAAAATGTGAGCTTTCATGTTCTTCATCAGCGTTTTCCCCTCTTTACCTTTCGAGTCTTGTCAGATTGGTTTGATAACAAGACAGATCTATACAGGTACTGTTTTATAACTCTGAAGAAGATAATATAAAATCATCATTGAGATGTAATTTATATGTAATAAAATGCACACATTTAAAGTGTATTGTTCAGGCCAGTTGTGGTGGCTTACGCCTGTAATCCTAGCACGTTGGGAGGCCAAGGTGGGCACATCACCTGACATCAGGAGTTCGAGACCAGCCTGGCCAACATGGCGAAACCCCATCTCTACTAAAAATACAAAAATTGGCCAGGTGTGGTGATGCATGCCTGTAATCCCAGCTACTCAGGAGGCTAAGGCAGGAGAATCACTTGAACCCGGGAGGCAGAGGTTGCAGTGAGCCGAGATCATGCCACTGCACTCCAGCCTGGGCGACAGAGTGAGACTCTGTCTCAAAAAATATATAAATAAATAAAGTGTATTATTGTTCAATGACTTTGAAAAATGCATTTATCTTGTAATCATTACTCTAATCAAGATAAGGAGCATATCTGACACCCAGAAGATTCCCTTCTACAGCTTTGCAGTCAACCTACCCATCCCCAATCATCTAGATAATTACTAATTAGATTTCTATTACCGTAGATTAGTTTTGCCAATTCTAGAACTTCATATTAATGGAAATATTCATAATCTACCTTGGCTTTGAAGAAACTCAGAAAACATAGTATGTATTTCTGTTGCATAGTTTGTTCATTCTTATTATTAAATAGTATTCAATTATATGAATATAACTTACCCACCCACCTGTTGATGGACATTTGGGTTGTTTCTAGTTTGAGGCTATTATGAATAAAACTGCAATAAAAGATTTGCATACGAGTCATCGTGTGAACATACATTTTCATATCTCTTAGGAGTAGAATTACTGGGTCATATGGCTGTTGTGTGTTAACATTTTAAGAAACTGTTAATCTGTTTTCTTTGGCAAGTCTGTCGGCAAAAAATTATCTTAGCCCTTGTTTATATGAAGATGTCTTTATTTCACCCTTATTTTTGAAGGATAATTTCTCAGTCTCAGTTGCATTTTTTTCTTTCACCACTCTAAAGATTTTGTTCCCTTTTCTTCCAGCCTCTCTTTTTGCTGATGAGAAGTCAACAGTTATTCTCATTTTTCCAGTATTTGTGATTCATTTTCTTTCCAAAGTCAGATTTAATGAGTGGTTGACCGATGTTGCTTATTACTCTCTGCAAGGTTTATAGTGGAGGCAGGGGGAGTTTCTCAGTTCTGTCTAACCTCAGTCTTTGGATCTTCCTGTTCTTTTTTTTTTTTTTGAGACAGAGTCTCGCTCTGTCACCCAGGCTGGAGTGCAGCGGCACAATCTCTGCTCACTGCAAGCTCCTCCTCCCGGGTTCACGCCGTTCTCCTGCCTCAGCCTCCCAAGTACCTGGGACTACAGGCGCCCGCCACCACGACTGGCTAATTTTTTGTATTTTTAGTAGAGACAGGGTTTTACCGTGTTAGCCAGGATGGGCTCGATCTCCTGACCTCGTGATCCACCCGCCTCAGCCTCCCAAAGTGCTGGGATTACAGACATGAGCCACCGTGCCCGGCCTGGATCTTCCTATTCTTCTGGGGTTTGCTCAGCACTCCTGCTCTTCCCACAGAGGCAACAGACCTCTGCTTTGTACCACTGCCAGGTCCTGGGCCCTAGTAAGCTTCCTGACCCTCCCCCTGGGGCAGATAGCATTTTCTTCTACTCCTTTCTCAGTGATACTATTCCTTTGCCTGGAATCCATGACAGGAAGTTTTCCTGCTCCTTTTCCAGTTGCTTGTTATTTAGTTCAAAGCCTATGGTTGGAACAGGCAAGTATACCAGGCCCAAGGTGTTTCCTAAGCTCCTCCAACTTGATGTAGGATTCAATCTCCAAACTCTGTCGTCTGTACATATTGTCAGTATTTGGTTTTAAGTTTTATCTAGAGTAGGCCTTTCTCTAGGGCAAAGGCCTCTGTTTTTTCTGGGCTCACAACTGAATGCCAAGGTTGCTAACAAGGGGGTGATGAGGTCTCTCCACTCTGGCATTGGTGAGCCTCCAACCCCAGCACTATCTGACCATTTCTGCCCACACTCAACCCCCAGCGAGCTGCTCTCTATTCAGCCTCATGTGGTTTCATCCTGCTCGTTTTCAGGACAGCCTTGAGCTGTCACTCATAGGGAATCCAACTATACTTCTGACCCCCCCAACTCCTGCCACTTGCACAGCTCCCTTTCTCTCCCGTGCTCCATCCCACAGACTCCAGCTGTGAGCTGCCTAAATGAACTCTGAGCTCTTCATCTTTGGCTTAGTAGGACAGCCTTGCTCTGTGTAGACTGTGGCACACTGCACTGTCTCTAGGAAAAGTCCTGAAATTAATGTGTCTGATTTTTTAAATGAGTGAATCTGTACTTACTGAATTGTAAGGCTGTATGGTGGTGAGGATGGAAAAAGTATAGCTTTGAAAACACCTTGATAATATTTGGGGAAACTGCTTCCTGAGCATGTCATCGCATATTCCAGTCACTTTTGAGGAATCTCAGAGAAGTGAAGTGAAGTAACAGAAAGCAATTAGCTTCTATCAAAGCCTTATAGAAATAGAAGCTGAGGCGAAGTTGGCTGAGTGCCGTGGCTCACGCCTGTAATTTCAGCGCTTTGGGATGCCTAGGCGGGTGGATCACCTGAGGTCAGGAGTTCGAGACCAGCCTGGCCAATGTGGTGAAACACCATCTCTACTAAAAATACAAAAAATTAGCCGGGCATGGTGGTGCACACCTGTAATCCCAGCTACTCAGGAGGCCGAGGCATGAAAATCAGTTGAACCCAGGAGCAGGAGTCAGAGGTTGCAGTGAACTAAGATCACGCCACTGCACTCCACTCCAGTCTGGGAGACACAGCAAGACTCCATCTCAAAAAAAAAAAAAAAAAAGCTGAGGAGAAGTTATACACCAATAAATAAAACTTGATATTAACTTAACATTGAAAACTATATTTAGTGGTTTGTTTATAAGCCCCAGAATCTCTAAATGCATGTTTTACCACCTTTAATTAGGTATTATCTAGGATGATAACTGTTTTTGACAAGTGAAATAGAGGACTGGAACTAACATTGTATAGAAGGGACTTAGACTAGACATTAGACCATTTATGTCAAATGGATTATGTTATATGAGAAGACCATGCACTCTTTCTTTGAGTAGTCTTGAAAATATCAGACAACTTCATTCTTAAATTTAAGTGAATATTTACTTAAATTTAAATGAGTACATTCTTCACTTTAAGTGAATGCAAAAAAGTAAGTCTGACTTTTTTGGTAAGTATGGTAACCCCTTTTGATTTGCATTTGCTTTCTACAGTGTTTTAAGGACATACATATATATTATAAATTGACTTAGAATGAGAAAAACTTGCTAGTCAAGGATTTCTTGTGTTAAACCTGTAAAACACAAAGGTACCCTAATTTTTTTTAATAAACCCAGATTTTGGTCTCCTGGAAGCCCCTGAGTTATGAATGAGTTATGTTCCCAACATTTTATTGTTTCAAGCTTAGAACACATTTTTTCATAAAATAATGTCTTGTGCTTAGATTCCCAAGCCAGCCTATAAAACTTTTCCTAATCTCTAATATTACTAATCTAGATAATTCCTAATACCAGCATGATTTTATCTGTCATTCAAGGAATAGTTATTAAATACTATTCCAGTTTCTGAGCTAGGAGGTATATCCTGGGAGCAGAGTTCTGTAGCTGAAGAAGATAATATAAGAAATTTTCTTTTTATTTGCTGAGTATAGAGCCAGTCCACAGAAAAACTTCAGAATAAGTGAATTTTGTGCTCAGGATTCTCCTGTCTCCTTTTTTGTCACCTTCTCCCCAGATGAACTATCTTGAAAAATATCCATGCCTTCAGGATGCTCTAAGTTCCCATTTCAGCACTACCCAAGCCTATCCTGAGTAGCATGTGCTTTATAATTATGTTTCCCTTCCTCCTTTCCAGATCAAAACTTGTGTTTATTACCCTCAAGTTTGACAAAGCATTAGGAGGATGGCATAATTCTTTAACAACAATTTAAAAAACTAACAAAAGTCAATCTTGTCCTTTAACCATAAGTAAAGGCCGCAATTACTCATTCTCTTTTATGTTATATGGTTAGTCAGATAGGACCCAAAAGTAGAAATGATGATGATTTTATGTCAGAAAGATCACTTTTTTAAATTAAAAAGTCTAAAATACATTTTTTTTAAATTAGCCATTCAAAGTATTTTTTATGTTCATGCCTATAGGTCAGCAGATTTAGATCAGAAAACAGCAGTTGTTACCTGCTGGATAAACTGTATAAGCTAAAATGTCCCTTATTAAATTAACCTTTAGTTATGAAAGATAAGATGCATCTAATTTGTTTATATTACTTGGTTACCAGTCAGTGGAGAGGAATACATTTAGTGTGAAATGAATAAGCATTCATTTTACAAAATGATCTGCCATTTTTGTTAGTGAGGAAATGAGTAATTTGCTGTGATGATAGAAATTTAACAAGACAGTTACTCATTTATAATGTATTATCTTGTTTTCTTTTCATCATGTTTTCGTTTATTTGGCCAAAATCTCAGGTTCTACTGTACTAGGTTTGTAAACTAGGATGGATTAGGCTTACAGTAATCCTCAGTTTTCTTATCTATAATAGAGAGATGTTAATATATTCTACCTCATGGAGTGAAGTAAGAATTAAATGAGATAGTATGAGTCTTCAACACACAGAAGGCTCTCAATAAATGTTAATTAATTGGTACGTCTTTCTTTTCAGGATAGAGAATTAGCTTCTGAATGAAATGGAGAAATAGTAATTACCATAATTATCGTAATAATAGCAGCAAAGGTTATTAAGTTTTTGCTTTTGCCTAACACCTTACAACAGTTTCACCTTACAACAGTGAAACCACTGTTTCACACATATTGAAACTGAGAACTAGAGAGTTAAATGATTTGCCTAGGGTCACATAGTAGCTTGCAATAGAGCCACAATTTGAACCTACGACTATCTCACTCCAGAGTCTGTGCTGTCGAACCAATATGTGAAAATCTCTTAGACTGTATTCTTCAAAATGTGAAATAAACCATTTCCACTTTTTAAAAAAAGAGTTATATATAGCATAGTAAAAATATTTCTTTTGAAATACAGTATTATACCCATTTATTTAAGTTCTAATGGACTATACTGCTTAAAAAAAATAGAGTTGATCTTAGTCAAATCACTTAAATCAAGAGCCTTTAAGATTCAGTTTAATCAGTTTTGTATATAAAGTATTAGACTTACTTTGACCATTTTTGCCCAAAAACAAACTTTTGTACTTCATTAAATAACATCAACAAAAGTAAAAAGCTAACATCAACCTAGGAAAACCATTTTCACCATAGCAGTTATGTATATTAACCATATTATATACTTTTAAATTAATAAAAAAATGGGTAAAAGACATGAACAATTATCAAAGGAAAAAATTCCTGAAATATTCAAATGTCTACCTTATATATAGTATATAAATGTCTACCTTACTAAAGGAATTAATTCTTAATCTGCTGATTATGTTTCTTAATTGTACCATGAATTACAAAAACCTATTGGCAAGATCAGTCTTATTTAAAAAAAAAAAAAAAGAACTTTAGACTGGAGTAAACAATGAAAATAAACCAGTATGTTTTAAAACACATTTTCTGAAACAAATTATCATCAACATACTTCAATTGGTAACTCTTCTTCTGAATCACCACCTACAGATTTCAAGGAAATATTCGTGCCCAGTCAGCATGACTATCTGTTGAAACAGATTCTTATATATGTGTAATACATACCTTTTTAAAGTTTTCTGTTAAGCCTGTGTTGTTTGAGACTTAACACTTATTTTTCTCATGTTTTACAAATCTCAGTAAAATGCTTGTGTGCTGCCTGGCATTTTCAGAAATTATGGTGGTGTCTCACTATTTTGGTACCTCATTTGGCACGTTTCTCCAGGTCAGCTGTCTGTCCATATGTTGAGAGGGCAAAGTGTAAATGTTATCTCCTTTTTCTGCACTATCCATAGATAAATCCACACATCCTAAAGGAGTGGTGAGCCATTAAATCCATTTTGTTTTATTTTAAAGGGACTGATCTGATTTGTACATAATGCATTATTTCAGATTTACACTTTGCAGTTTTGTATTGTTGAGGAGTTACATTAATGATATAAAACAAAAAAATGCAGATGAAAATGTATCATTTTTTGTCTATCAAACTCATAATTTTAAAAACTATAATCTTCATTGTTGATAAATATACAAGGAAACAAGCACTTTATCATCACTAGTATGAATATAAATTATTAAAACCTTTCTGGAAAGCAGTGTATTGTTAGGTATTGTGAAAACTGACCAAATCTAGGAATTTATTTTAAGAAATTATTTAATCATCTGTATAAAGATGATTAAAAATCATGATTTAAAAATGTTCATCACACCATTGCTTACAGTAATAAAAGATATTCCATAAGTATTTCGATTAAATATGTTATAATTATACAATAGCACACTTGATAACTACAAAACATAAATATGGGGAGTCAGTATATTAAGTTAAAAATGTAAATTATGAAACAAAATTTCTGTTTATTTTGTTAAACAGTTACTTATAGAGTTTAGGATTCTTTCATGTTTGCCTAATGTTTTAACAGCTTTATTCAGATATAATTTGTATATCATACAATTCACCCATTTAAAGTATATAATTCACTGGCTTTTAGTATATTCAGAGTTGTACAACATCATCACAGTAGGTTTTATAATATTTTAATTACTCTAAATGGAAATCCTGCACCTAGCCACCACTCTTCAACCTTTCGTCACTCCTATCACCCCCTCCACCAGAGTCCCCCCACCCTCTACCTCTTGCCTTAGACAACCACTGATCTACTTTCTGTCCCCATAGATTTGACTGTCGTCGACATTTCACATGAACAGAATCATGCAATATGTAATCTTTTGTGACTGGCTTCTTTTAGCATAATGCTGTCCAGAATAGTCCATGTTATAGCATCTTTCAGTATTTCTTTTATTGCTGAATAATACTGTATTGTATGGATATATACTGAATTTTATTTCTTCATCAGTTGATAGACGTTTTGGTTGTTTCCACTTTGGGCTATGATTAATACTGTAATGAACATTGATATATAGTTTTTTGTGTAGATATCTGTTTTCATTCCCTTTGGATATGTACCTAGGAGTAGAATTTTTGGTGGATTATACGGTAACTCTATGTTTAACTGTTTGAGGAACTACCAAATTATCTTCCCAAGCAACTACACTATTTTATGTTCCCACCAGCAGTATATGAGGGTTCCAATCTCTCTACTTTCTTGGTAATATACTGTTACTATCTTTTTTATAATAGGGTATCTTTTTTCTTCCTTCACATTCATTTTCTAGTTTTTCTATTAAGCATTAGTCATGTGTCCGAGGAAAAGGTTTTTAAACACATTTATTAAACAATTATGTGACTATATTGTTCTAAAAGCAATATAATTAAAGATTACAATATATGTGAACCTTAATCTTCAAATGAATAAATTTTATTCCTTATAGTATACTTCTGGATCATTTTTACATCTTATAATATTAAAATTCTTTTTATGGATTTGCTGAGGGTTTTATTGTTTGTTTTCTTAAGAAGGTAAGGTAAAGAGGTTAAATTTAAGGTTTAAACTGAAAAACAGAACTTTTATATTTTCACAAAAAATACTTACTTGAAATATGTTTAACCCATGTATTATCTCACTAAAATTTATGTTCCTGATTTTTCTAAATCTTCACCAAATTACTCTTTTTTTTTGCCATGAACATAGTGCATGTTTTTATTTTAGACTTACAATGATAACCCAGACCCTTCATGTTCTTTAAAAATCTATAGATATGATAAATAATTATTGCATAATCAGCAGCTGTATCTTAAAGGAGAATGTTAATTTTCTATAATAAGAATAGAAAAAAAAAAGAACAGAGCAACATCAAGCAAAATATTGAAAAAGAGTGATCCTTAATCTTACCACCTAATCACAAGTACTATTTTAAATTTTGCGTATCTTTACTGGTTTTTCATGCCCTTGAAATACCTGAAATTTTCTAATGTTTAATTACTTAACATACTTTGCTTAAAGGCTCATATCATTACTCTTTCCTTAAGTAACCTCACTTTTAGCATGTAGATTTTTGGCAGGAAAAAAGTACTGTTTTCAAGTGTCCAAATTTTTCCCTGATGTTCATAATGTGGATTCTTTTTTAACAGATGGAAAATGGTTGATCATTATGTTAGCCGTGTCCGTGGAAATCTCCAAATGTTAGAACAGCTGGACCTGATTGGGAAAACCAGTGAGATGGCTAGACTTTTTGGCATTCAGTTTTTACATGTACTGACAAGGGGTTCACAGGTGGGAAATCAGTTTTCTTGCAGACTTGAAAGTTCTGTATGAGTGATACACTTTTGCGATGTTTGAAGTGATTTGACTTTTTAAACTTTCTGTTTGGTACCAACTAATCAATAGCTGGGTAATTAAATCTTGTCATTTTATTCTCTTTTTATGCCAACTTTCTGGCCACTGCCAAGTTTTTTATGATATTAGGAAAATAAATGTCCATGCCCTTAAGGATATTATATTCCTGAATATTGTTACTGTGATTAAAGATGCCCCTTAAAACTAGAGAAGCAACAAAGTCTACCTTTCTGTTGTTTTACGTTTTTAATTTTGGCTTGTTAAAACTTCCCATAGATAATTTTAATGTAAAAATAAAAAGCTTGAAAATCGATATAAGTGGACTATGTAACTTTTTTAAATGTTATAAAAAAAGAAAACTAAGAAGCCATTTAATTCATATGTAAGTAATTTCCCAAGGATATAATGAGAGATTTTTACTAAACACCTTGCTGAAAATGATTTTATGTATTAATTCAATAAATATGTATTTGAATACCTGTAGTTTGTTAAGCACGGTGGTAGGCATCAGCGATACCATATTAAAACACTCAGATTCCTTAACCTTGTAAAATCCTTATTTTAATTACCTGTGTCTATAACATTCCTCAATCAACCAGTTCAGTAAATATAGCAAAAATAGAGTTCCAACTACTTTTTTTACATGTTTATTTCATTTAATTGCTTATAAGCTATTTATTTTATTTATACCCATCAAATTTAACAACTGTTTGAGCTAGTCTGTAATAAAAGGCAAAGATACCTTAAAACCTCATGAGAATACTTCAGTGAACCCAGGCTGGTTCTTGTGAGTAATTTTTTTTTCTAATACCCCAAGCCATCTAATAGTTATTATTAGAAACAAACATACCAGTAATTGTTTGATTCAGTTTTGCTAGGGACCAGTAATAAGCTGATTACTATTCAGTTCTTTTTTTTAATTTTTTAATTATTTCCACAACAAAAGCCACATTCAATAGTTTATAATTCTATAATCATTTTGTTTCTTTCTTGGAAAAACTGGGATAACATTTTCTATCTTAAGTCTCCTGACAGCTTTTTAATTCTCTAATTTTCCCAAATAAATTTCTCCAAGATTATCGACCAACTTCTTAAATGAAATTGTCAAACTATACAGCTGTCTGTCCTACACTTTGTTATTATGGTGTAGCTGTATTTAAATACAAAGAGGGCTGGGTGCAGTGGCTCACGCCTGTAATCCCAGCAGTTTAGGAGGCCAAGGCAGGGGATCACTTGAGGTCAGGAGTTCAAGACCACCTTGGCCAACATGATGAAACCCCATCTCTACTAAAAATACAAAAATTAGCTGGGCATGATGGCACAAGCCTGTTACCCCAGCTACTCGGGAGGCTGAGACAGGAGAATCACTTGAACCCAGGAGGTGGAGGTTGCAGTGAGCCGAGATCGTGCCATTGCACTCTAGCCTGGACAACAGAGCGAGACTTCATCTCAAAATAAATAAGTAAATAATAAAAATAAAAAGAGATCTAATTGCATCTGTCTTTTAAAATTGACTTATCTTTTAAGTTATTTGACATGTTTTATAGTTTTTATAAAAGTCGTAGGAATAGGAAAAGGATTTACATATATCCCTTTTCGCATCTGAAAGCTGACTAAATAACTAGTATTGCAGGCTGGGCATAGTGGCTCACGCCTATAATCCCAGCACTTTGGGAGGCCGAGGTGGGCAGATCACCTGAGGCCAGGAGTTCGAGATCAGCCTGGCTAACATGGTGAAACCCTGTTTCTACTAAAAATACAAAAAATTAGGTGGACATGGTGGTGCATGCCTGTAATCCCAGCTACTCGGGAGGCTGAGGTAGGAGAATCGCTTGAACCTGGGAGGCGGAGGTTGCAGTGAGCTGAGATTGTGCCATCGTACTCCAGCTTGGGCAACAAGAGCAAAACACCGTCTCAAAAATAATAATAATAATAATACAGTCTTATTCTGAAAAGCAGATTATCCTCAAATGATTATATATTCAAATGACCGATATGTTTAAACTGTGTCTTCTCACCTCCCTTTCTTCCTGCAGTACCGTGTGGAATCAATGATGTTGCGTATTGCTAAACCAATGAACTATATTCCTGTGACACCTAGTGTTCAGCAAAGATCCCAAATGAGAGCCCCACAGTGTGTTCCTCTAATTATGGAGCCTGAATCCCGCTTCTATAGCAACTCTGTTCTCGTTTTGGATTTCCAGTCACTTTATCCTTCTATTGTGATTGCATATAACTACTGCTTTTCCACCTGCCTTGGCCATGTGGAGAACTTGGGAAAGTAAGGTTTTTTTTCACATTTACAATAATGTTGTTGTGCTTTGTACTTCTTACTAAAATTAGACACTTTCTGAGTGTCTCTCTGCTCTGGACACCTTCCCTATGAGCAAGATAAATGGACTGTATCCCAGCTAATCCATTCATTGTAGTTGTCTTACCAATTGACATGGATCACCCTATGATTAATCCAGCTTCATGGATGGATGACTCATGAAGAGGATTGGGAATAGGTCAGCCTTGCAACTGTTTCACTCCATATGTAACTATAGTCTCTTTTAAAATGAAAGTTAAATTGTTGATGTAAATTACCTTTCAGTGGAACAGTTTGAGGATTATGATCTTATAACTCCAACTAGACCTCCTCTTTATTTTTCTTATAAATAGTCCAGGATTTTTAAAATTAAATGTTAGGTTTTATTAATTAATGTAAATTAAATTTTATAAACTGATAATAACATTTTAAATTATCAAAGGATTAGATACTTTTCTTAAATTGTAGGAAATAACGGAGTCTTCCTTTTTATTGATTTTTGCGTATTTGAGACCATGTGTTGGTTTTAGTATATCCTATATTCCTTCATAGAAAGCATCTGTGGAAATTATATTGGTAATCCTGTCTTTTTATTAAAAACAGGAATTTGGAAAATTTACAAGATTTACAGTATTTCTATTTAAGGTTTAAATTATTCTTTACATATATTCACAAGGATGTTAAATAAAAATAAACTTTTATTTAAGTAATTTAGTATAAGATGATTGGGCTGGACGTGGTGGCTCACACCTGTAATCCCAGCACTTTGGGAGGCCAAGGTGGGCAGCTCATGAGGTCAGGAGATCGAGACCATCCTGGCTAACACGATGAAACCCTGTCTCTACTAAAAATGCAAAAAATTAGCCGGGTGTGGTGGCGGGCACCTGTAATCCCAGCTACTCAGGGAGGCTGAGGCAGGAGAATGGCGTGAACCCAGGAGGCGGAGCTTGCAGTGAGCCGAGATCGCTCCACTGCACTCCAGCCTGGGTGACAGAGCAAGACTCCATCTAAAAAAATAATAGTAATAAAATAAATAAGATGATCAGATGTTGAGTTGAAATTTGGTATTTCGGTATAGATTTTACCCATAAATTTTAGGATAGTGCCATTTAAGAAATGTTTCTTGTAATAAATTGTGAATATTTGAAAAACTGTATTTCGGTAATGAGGCAAATAAACATATTACTAAGTACATGAATTCATGTTTAGATGTTTGAAAATGAATTTCTAATGGAGTTAGAAAGATTTTTTAAATTGCATAAAACCTCTGTTCTATGATTTGAGGAAGTATTTGCTTAATGTTCTCTTTCTTAACAGGTATGATGAGTTCAAATTTGGCTGTACCTCTCTGAGAGTACCTCCAGATTTACTTTACCAAGTTAGGCATGATATCACAGTGTCCCCCAATGGAGTAGCTTTTGTCAAGGTAATACTGTCTTGTAAATGAAAGATAACAACTATGGCTTAACTTTTGGAGAGCTGATAATGGTTTAGATATTGTTGGCACATAATAGAAAACAAAAACACCGAGTTTGCTTGAATATTTTATCTCAAAAAGTCAAAGGTATAAGAATCTTCTAAGAGATCACTTCAGGAACAAACCAGTCACCTTGTTTTTCTTGAATTTAGTTTTTAAATCTTTAAATTATTAAATTTTAGTTAACGAAATATTGAAAGAAATAAACGTATGCTTATACCTTCTGCCCTTTATTAGAATCAGGCAGACTTAAATAGCAACTTAATGGTCAAAATGTATTACCTACAAAGATTTAAATTGCTTTAACGTGTAGATGCTACTAGTTGTTGTTCTACATTATTTTAAATTAAGACTATCTTAGAATTAATGATACTCTAATAGACTTATTGATTATATTTTTCAGAAGATATCCAAACTAAAAATAGGATCCCTTTTTTCTCTCCTGTATCTCCCCTCAAAAGAGACAGAGGAAAACTTTATAAATTAAAGATTAATAAGAGACATCTAAAAGAAGATTATATTGCCTCTTATATACCAACTTTATTCCTTTCTTTTCTATTTTCTTAGCAGTGAGTCTGTACTAGAATCATGAGACAGTAGAGTGGTTGATGGTAGAGTGGACCCCACCAGCCCTCAAATTCATTCTGGTGTACTATATCAAAAGTGGCATCATTCTCTACCAGTAAGAGGGAATGCTAACCTAAAATTAGCAATGTAGATGAAGAAAATTTTAACCAAAGAGTTCATGGTATGTTTCTTTTTGGAAAATTTTAAAATGTAGTATTTCAAAGGACTGATGTAGATGAGATCTACTTGGAGAAATGGAAACAGATTTTTTTTTATTAAATGGGTCTCTATATAAAAATCAGTTTTCCCGTCACATTTCTGCGAATTTGGTCCCTGTTCTTTTTATCTTATGTCTTAAAACATTATGGCTGCTTCAAAATGTACACCAAATGAATTAGAGGTTAGAATATGTTCCATTGTCGCATATCTAGCAGCTTATTATCTCCCTTTAACAGCTTTTTTTAAAAACTTGCATCTACTTTTGGACCCAGCGTGTAAAGCTTAATGAAAATAATATTTTTTTAACATTCAGGTGTGTGATTATCCTATACCTGAGATTTTAATTGTTAGGTCTGACATGCATTACCTTGCACGTGTCTGTGAATCATCATCAAAGTTAATACTGTTTTGTGGTTTTCATTCCTACTGGAGTTCTCATAAATTCTCCCTAGTCTTGATGAATACAAATGATTTTTTTTTGGCATCAACAAATTTTATCACCTCACTATTCATCCCCTCTTCCAGATTGCTAATAAATATAGGCCGGAGGGGATGGCTTAGTGGTCTAAGCATCAGATTTGAAATACCTAGAGTCCCTGGAACTGCAGGTTTGAATGTCAGCAGAGTCAACCCAGCTCATCATTCTTCCAAGGTAGATAAATGGAGTTCCATGCAGATTTCTGTGTGGGGTCATTAGGATGAGATCTTTAAAAACTGAGTTGGTTATGAGTGATACAAGTCCCATGTGTCATTTTGAAAGAATGGGGGTTTCTGTCAAAGTTTTGAACAAAATTTCCCTCTGAACTTGTTGTATGGTCACTTATGCACTAGTTGACATCCTCCTCCCTGGAGGTCTCTGAACTCACATAGAAGTGCTCTGTTAGATTTATAAACATTGCAGGAACCATTTAGGAGAAAAATCCTCTTCCAAGAAATAAAATGTGATGATTTTATATTGACGGCCAGTAATACTATGGTCACTCTATTGTTAGCATGTTTCAATTCATGACAGTTGGCCATTATTATGTTTTATGCTTCCTTCTTAATTATGTAAATCTATAATGTTTGAGGGGTTTTAAACATTTTTTTTCTTTATGATAGCCTTCAGTAAGAAAAGGTGTACTACCAAGAATGCTTGAAGAAATTTTGAAGACTAGATTTATGGTGAAGCAGTCAATGAAGGCTTACAGGCAAGACAGAGCCCTGTCACGAATGCTTGATGCACGTCAGTTGGGACTTAAGCTGATAGCAAATGTCACATTTGGCTATACATCTGCTAATTTTTCTGGGAGAATGCCATGCATTGAAGTAAGTGATACAAATCTGTAGTTTTTTCAAAAGAGACTAAGATACAGTGAGGCACGGTGGCACTCACCTGTATTCCCAGTTACTTTGGAAGCTAAGACGTGGGGGCTTCAGCCCAGAGTTGAATCCTACCTGGACAACATAGTGAGACCATCTCTTTTTTAAAAGAAAAAGAAAAAAAAAAAAAAAGGCCAGGCATAGTGGCTCACGCCTGTAATCCCAACACTTTGGGAGGCCGAGGCAGGCAGATCACATGAGGTCAGGAGTCGCGACCAGCGTGGTCAACAGGATGAAACCCCGTCTCTACTAAAAACACAAAAATTATCTAGATGTGGTGGTGGGCACCTGTAATCCCAGTTACTCAAGAGGCCGAGGCAGGATAATTGCTTGAACCCAGGAGGCAGAGGTTGCAGTGAGCCGAGATCGTGCCATTGCACTCCAGCCTGGGCAACAGAATGAGACTTGGTCTCAAAAAAGTGGCTCACACCTGTAACCTCAACACTTTGGGAGGCCAAGGCACGTGGATTACTTGAGCTCAGGAGTTTGAGACCAGCCTGGGCAACACGTTGAAACCCATCTCTAACCAAAAATGCAAAAACTAGCCGGGCATAGTGTTATGTGCCTGTGGTCCCAGTTACTTGGGAAGCTGAGATGGGAGGATCACTAGAGCCCAGGAAGTCAAGGTTGCAGTGAGCCATGATTGCACCACTGCATTCCACCCTGGGTAACAGAACGAGACCCTGTCTCAAAAAAAGAGACTAAAGCAGCATTAAATGAATGCCTGTTCATTCAAGCATTTCATTTTGTTTTAAAACTTTAAACCATTTCATTTCTATGACATAAGATCAGTTTTTCTCATGCCAAGCCTAAATATATACATATTCTTGGGGATCTGTGACTTTTCTCTATAAGATACCTCTGTGTCTTTATTCCAATGATAATTTTAGAAATTAGCATACACCTATTTCTGCATGATCTTCATAACTATACTGTAACTTTCTATTAGCATAAAATTTCAGTGCCACCTTTGTAGCAGTTTTTACAGCAGCCTTGGTACTGCATAATTCATTTTATGTATTGACAAGAGATCTGATTATAGTTATATTGGCTTATCCAAATGTCACAATTAGCCAGGTGTGGTGGCTGACACTTGTGATCCCCACAACTCAAGAGGCTGAGGTGGGAGGATTGCTTGAGCCCAAGAGTTCAAGACTAGCCTAAGCAACATAGTGAGCCCTTGCCTCTATTAATACACAAAATTAAAAACTAAAAAAATTTTTTAAGTCAGAATAAACAACAGTCATTCCATATTTACTAGTATACCAGTAGATATAAAGCAAAACCTTTTTTGCAGTGATAGTGACAGTTGAAAGACATTTTTCATAGAATGACTTAATTTCATATTTACTAAAGTGTTTATTTGATACAAATATAATATAGTGTGACAGGGTAATATAATAATATACTAGTGAGTGAGAAAAGAACAGAGTAACTTGTTATATTGTGATCTTTTCATGCCAAATGAAGGTCAGAAGACGTTGTGGTATATCATATTTGCATTATTTCAGTAAAAGAAAAGCAGGGAAAGCATAAAGTCTTCACACAGCTCACCGTAGGCAAAATGAACTCCAAAAACATGAGCAAGGCAGTAGTGGCATATTCACATTGAAAGCAGCAAAATATCATCTATAGTGGAAACTTAATATTGTTAACTTGAATATTTTGGTACAGTAATATGATTTTGTGCTGGATAAATTTTTTTTATAGTTGGACTGTAAAGGCTGTAAGCAATAAAAGTTTGTATCTAGGTTTATATTTGTATACTTTTAGGTAAGATAAAAAATACTTTGTCAGTCCTGGGGGTTCATATTAATACATTTGAAAACCACTGATCTATATGATCTAGCAGGAAAAAAAATGGAAATGATATTACTAATGTAAAACCAAAAGCTATCCTTTTTTTTTTTTTTTTTTTTTTTTTGAAACAGCGTCTTGCTTTATAAAGCCCAGGCTAGAGTGCAGTGGCTTAACCACGGCTCACTGCAGCCTCGACCTCCCAGGCTCAAGTAATCCTCCCACGTCTGCCTCCAAGTAGCTGGGACCTACAGGTGCTTACCTCTATGCCCAGTTAAGTTTTCTGTTGTTTGTAGAGATGGGGTTTCGCCATGCTGCCCAGGCTGGTCTTGAATTCCTGGGCTCAAGTGATTCTCCTGCCTTGGCAGGGATTACAGGTGTGAGCCACCATGCTTGTCCCAAATCCTTTCTTAGGGGCCATTTCCACATTTCCCTAATTTCTTCCCTGCCTCTCAGTTTTAAAAGTGTTTATTAATGTATTTTAGTAATAAAACAATGCAGAAATTATACTATTTTTAAAATATGTAAATACTGTAACTTTAGAATAACCAGAATTTGGTAGGATTTTTGAACTAGCAGTGGAAGTTTAGGAATAGGGTTTCATCAGGGAATACGTTGCTGCTTTGCACGGTGAACTCAGACTGCCAAGCGGTACCTGCTTCCTTGACCCTGGTCTTCTCAGCTATCCTCAGGTTAATGACTGCAAGCATGCATTTGACCCCTCATCATATGCTAACTTCACAACAGTACAATGTTAACTTCTAGGTGAAATCATGAGTGGAAAAAGCAGCTAACATCACAGAAAGAGCCTCTTATGAATAAGTGAAAAGTTAGCACCAATAGAGTAAAAATGGAAGATATCAGCCACTTTTTTTTTTTAAAGGGCAGATGGCTTCATTCTTTTTTATGGCTGTATGATATTCCATTGTACACATAATATGGCATTTCCTTTATCCATTCACCCGTTGATGGACACTTAGGTTGTTTCCATATCTTGGCTATTGTGAATAGTGCTACAATAAATATGGGAGTGCAGATATCAATTCAATGTACCAATTTCCTTTTTTTTTTTTTTGGGATATGTACCCAGCAGTGGGATATCTGGATCATATGGTAGTTCTATTTTTAGATTTTTGCAGCATCCTATATTGTTCTACACAGTGGCTCTACTAATTTACATTCCCACTACAGTGGGTTCCCCTTTCTCCACATCCTTGCCAGCATTCATTATTGCCTGTTTTTTGGATAAAAGCCACTTTAGCTGGGGTGAGAAGATATCTCATTATAATTTTGATTTGCATTTCTCTAATTAGCAGTAGTAGTCATTTGTATGTCATCTTTTGAGAAATGTCTATTCAGACCTTTTGTGCATTTTTAATCGAATTATTTGTTTTTTTCCTACTGAGTTGTTTGAGTTCCTTACATATTCTGGTTATTAATCCCATGTTAGATGGGTAGTTTGCAAATATTTTCTCCCATTCTATGGGTTGTCTCTTCACTTTGTTATTTCCTTTACTGTGCAGAAGCTTTTTAGCTTTATGTGATCCCATTTGTCCAGTAATCAGCCCTAAAAAAGAATAAAATCCTGTCATTTGCAAAACATGGATGGAACTGAAGGACATTATGCTAAGTGAAATAAGCCAGACAGAGAAAGACAAATATCACATGTTCTCACTCTTATGGAAACTACAAAAAATAAAGGAACTAATGGAGATAGAGGGTAGAATGATGGTTGCCAGAGGCAATGAGGTGGGGAGGGAGGGAGATAAAGTAGAAATGATTAATGAGTACAAAAATACAATTAGAATGAATAAAATCTAGTATTTAGTAGCACAGTAACTACAGTGAATAGCAACTTATTGTATATTTTTAAATAACTAAAAGAATGGAATTGAAATGTCTAACACAAATAAATGATAAATGCTTGAGGTGATGGATATCCCAGTTACCCTGATTTGATCATTACACATTGTCTGCCTGTGTACATCATATGTACCGCATATACATATATATACAACAGTTATGTATCCAGAATAATTAAAAGCTTTTAAAAGCGAGAGGCAAATGGATTACTGACTGTGGTCTCCTGCTTTCCTTCAGAGAACACACAGTCAAAAAAGTACTAGATCTGGACTATCATAGAGAAAGATAAGACTTTGTAAGCATATAAGGAGAATATGGAGAATAAATAAATGTAGCTAATAGTTGTAGGTTAATGTCTCTGTCTCAGTACCATTATAGAGAAAGACAAGACTTGGTAAGCAAAAATTCCTATGAAGAGAATATGGAGAATAAAGTAGCTAATAGTGGAGGTTAATGTCTCTGTCTCAGTTGGACTTACTTCATAAATTAAAATTTTTATATGTCGACAGTTTTCTACTATTGGTCATTCATATTTATGATAAAGGTATATTTGTGACTTTTTAAAAATTGTCTGAACTTTATTTCTTCCTTTTTATGTCTGTTCAGATAATTAATTTTTACTTAAAACATTTGTTTTTATTAAGACTTTTGAGGCCAGGTGCGGTGGCTCACGCCGGTAATCCCAGCACTTTGGGAGGCCGAGGCGGGTGGATCACGAGGTCAGGAGATCAAGACCATCCTGGCTAACGTGGTGAAACCCCGTCTTTACTAAAAATACAAAAAATTAGCCAGGCATAGTGGCGGGTGCCTGTAGTCCCAGCTACTTGGGAGGCTGAGGCAGGAGAATGGCGTGAACCCAGGAGGTAGAGGTTGCAGTGAGCCGAGATCGCGCCACTGTACTCCAGCCTGGGCGACAGAGTGAGACTCCATCTCAAAAAAAAAAAAAAAAAGACTTTTGAGCATCCCCAGTCATGGCCTAAATTGTGAAACCATTTCTTTTTCTCTTTTAAATCCTCTCTTAGCCCTTTAATGAAGTAATGCTTTTCAGGTTAGGAACCTTGGCACAAAGTAGCAGAATCTGTTAATTTAATTACTTCTCCTTCCCTCTTCCGCCTCCCCCTCACTCTAGTGCTGCTGAATTCTTCTTATTACATGATCTTCAGGGGTAACTGCAGAGTTCTGACTCTTTGGGGTATAACTTAAATGCGTCAGAGTAAGAACATTAGGCAGACATTTAAGACCACTATGTATATGTACGAGTATATACTTACTTGTAAGTATATATCTCAGAGATATATTTGACTTTGACACTAAGATGGCTTGCTTATGCAGCTCTTTGTCCTCACATATTTAAAAGTTGACCTTGTTTGAAAGTGGCAGTAGGTAACAGAACATTTTATTCAATTTGAGTTTCCATTAGATAACATGATTTTTGTAATGTATTAAGTTACAGTTACGTTCTCAAGATTTTCTGATGTACTAGAGGTCTCAGCAGAATTCATAATCTTAATTTAAAACCCAAGGCCAGGCATGGTGGCTCACACTTGTAATTCCAACACTTTGGGAGGCTGAGGCAGGTGGATAATTTGCGGCCAGGAGTTCAAGACCAGCCTGGCCATCATGGCAAAACCCTGTCTACTAAAAATATGAAAAATAGCTGGGCATGGTGGCGCATGCCTGTAATCCCAGCTATTCGGGAGACTGAAGCACGAGAATTGCTTGAACCCAGGAGGCAGAGGTTGCAGTGAGCCAAGCTCACACCACTGTACTCCAGCCTGGGCGACAGAACGAGACTCTGTCTCAAAATAAATAAATAAATCAGAATAAATAAATAAATAAATCCCAACTCGTTTCTACTACCAGTTTTATTATTTATTCCTTTGTTCATATACTTAATATGTCCTTTGTAATGCAACTTTAAACAGCCTTTTAAATACTATTCAATCCTACATTTAGTAATTCAAATTTTACAGTAAAGGGAGAAGGATCATTATTGCTATTGTTTGCTTCTTAACAAAAAACAAAAATGTGCAGTTTGCGTTTTAAAATTGCAAAAGGAATGCTCCATTTATGTTTTATGTTGAATGGCAATTTTTCCCACTCTTAGCTTTAATGAGTTTAATAAATAAAACAGCATTGTTATATAGTCTCTCCTTAATTTACTTGACTATAAAATCTCATTAGCATGCTTCTCATATTTGTCAAGGCCCAGCATCTTTTTGTTTTGTAAACTCATGCTGTGGTCACTGTTAAAATTCACTAATCACCAATGAGTAAAACCTCCCTAGATATATATCTACCTATTTAATTTAAATTGAACAGTTTTAATATATTTCCCATCATATAATTAGATACATTTTTCCTTGTATAACCAGTCACAAGATTGAAGTTCAGCATTAACTTTAATGATATTGAAAGACATTATCATCAACAGTTCAACAGAAAAATTTTGAGAGATACACGTACATATACTCATGCACCCACAAAGAGTGCTTTTCTGCCTAATGAGTTGTAAGGGCACATAAGAAAGTTGAGTAGGTCGGGCATGGTGGCTCACGCCTATAATCCCAGTACTTTGGGAGGCCAAGGTGGGCGGATCATGAAATCAGGAGTTCGAGACTAGCCTGGCCAATATGGTGAAACCCCATCTCTACTAAAAAATACAAAAATTCTCTGGGTGTGGTGGCGTGTGCCTGTAGTCCCAGCTACTCAGGAGGCTGAGGCAGAAGAATCGCTTGAACCCAGGAGGCAGAGGTTGCAGTGAGCCAAGATTGTGCCACTGCACTCCAGCCTGGGTGACAGAGTGAGACTCCTCAAAAAAAAAAAAAAATTCTTGAATAAAGGATTATTCTTCCAAGAATCCAACGTAGCTGTGTACCTTGTAACAAGTGCAGTCCACTTACTGTTACACTCAAAGACAAGTTTGTATATTGATTGGTTGTTTCAAATTCTTCACCTCAGTTTCTTCTTGAGTACTTGTAGAAAGAATGATGATACTGATGGCTATTTTGATTTCTTTTTTACGTTCTTTTCTTGTTTCATTTCTGGAAATATTTAGTAATTAAATGTATTATATGTTAAAGTCTGCTGACTTATACTGAGCTATGTTAAGAAATTATTTCCAATGTGTTTGTACCAACAGGTTGGCGATAGTATTGTTCACAAAGCCAGAGAGACCTTGGAACGAGCTATTAAACTGGTGAATGATACCAAGAAATGGGGAGCTAGGGTTGTATATGGCGATACTGACAGGTAATGGGTTTTTGGTTTTGTAGTTGTCTTTTTGCATCTCTCCAGATCCTCATTTCAGTGTTTAAAATGGCTTAAGGGAATCTTTTCTAAAAATAGAGTTCTGTCTGAGTCCTTTCCAGTCCTTACGATCTCATGATCAGAGTTAACACAGATCCTGATTTACCAGATAGGATTGTAAGAGACAGTTTGTGTTCTGAGCCACAAACTGAAGATACCTATGGCTTCCCTCCAGGTAGCTCTAAGCCAAGTAGATAGTGATCTGTAAACTAACTGTATGCAGGAGTCTATTTAAAGAAACTACTTTTAATGTGAACAATTCCTCTAATATAGCTGTAACTCTCTGAATTTAAGTGTATATCTTAAAATAATTAAACTGTTTTTGAAGGACAGTTGCCAGAACTGTGAGTGGTTAACTTACCACTCGGCCCCAGAATATGTTGACCTTCTAAGAGAGGTGCATATAGGCAAATACAGTTTTCCATTTGATTCCAGAGGGTCCACAGACTTCCTCGAGCCTATTATTTATGGATTGGCAAATAATGTGCCTGCATTTGAAGGCACATTATTAATAATGTAAATTATTAACACCAGCTTGCATGCTTCCTTGCTTGCTGTGATATTTTTCAGGTTTCAGTTATTTATGTAACATCTTTTTTGCATGGCTTATTGAAATTCTTCTAGAATGTAGGCACTATTCAAATTTCTTACAGTGAAATTTTTTCCATATTGGGGACATAGAGTCACAGTGTGATCATGCTAAGAGCACTTGCATCAAGACCTCTGATCTCTTTACAGTCCAACAGAGCAATAGGAGATAATGCTTCTGATCATTAAATAGTTTATAAGTAATCTTTGAACAGCATTTAATCTTATCCAGTTCTTTGAAATGTTCATACAGACAGCATAATCATATTAATGCTGAATGAGACCTTGCCTTATAGAGCAGCTGTTTCATTACCAGCCGGTGGGGATAGTTTCAAATTATCCAGGCCCTAATTATCCGTATTCTCTCCTGTTCCTCATCAAAAGCCACTTCTTAGTTTGGCTTTTTACTTCTCTATGAAACTACTTCTGCTGGGTATTCTAGCAAAATAAGAGTTACTAAAATAAGTTCTGCACTTGTTAGCAGAACTCCTTAAAAAATATTTAGGGAAAAATGTTAATCCTTTAACTTACTGATTTTAATTCAGGGGCTATCCATGTTGTTGACAACACCCAGAAGTCAGCATGATTCTGATTGTAGTTATATTATTTACCCTTTAAGATCTGTAAGAAGTCAAGCTACAAAAAATAATAGATTCACAGAATGTCAGAGCCGGAAGGGATTTTGATATTATTTAGGCCAGCAGTTTTCATACTTGGGGAGAGCTTAGAATGTGCCTCAAGTGATGCTTATTAAGAACAAATTTCCCTAGGATAAGAAATTTAAGATCTTGCAACTAGTCAGTAAAGAGCCATAAATTGATATTCAGTGTTTTGATTCCTAGCTGATACTTTCTCTCTACATCAGATTTTATAGTTATTATATGATTCCAGTCAAAGGAAATTTACTTGGAATGTCATTAAAACTTTTGATCACCATTCACTACCTGATACATTCAGCAAACATTGGCCAGGCGTGCTGGCTCATGCTTGAAATCCTAGAACTTTGGGAGGCCAAGGCAGGTGGATTGCTTGAGCCCAGAAGTTTTAAGACCAGCTTGGGCAACAAAGTGCAACCCTGTCTCTACAAAAAATTAAAAAATTAGCCGGACATGGTGGTGTGCACCTGTACTCCTAGCTACTTGGGAGGCTGTGAGGTGGGAAGATGGCTTGAACCCAGGAGTTGAAGGCTGTAGTCAACCATGATCATGCCACTGCACTCCAGCCTGGGTGACAGAATGAGACCCTGTCTCAAAAACAAGAAACCCAAATGTTTAGTGACGTTTGTATGAGGGCAATTCACAACAGTGTCACCCTGGCAGAATACAAGTAAGTTCTTGAAGGAGGACAAAAAAAAGTCAGTACCATAGTTTTTGGCTCCACAGCGCCCAGTCCTACCCAACAATATTTTACTCCTTAGTAATTACTTTGCCTTGTTAAATATAATTTAAATTTATGTTTTTTTTCCTTGGAAGGACAATAATAATAAAAGGTTGAGAAACACTGCTCTTGGGATAATAGGTAATGCTTGGTGGAGTGAAAAAGAGTTCCTGGCTGGGCGCAGTGGCTCACGCCTGTAATCCCAGCACTTTGGGAGGCCAAGGCAGGCGGATCACCTGAGGTCAGGAGTTCGAGACCAGCCTGACCATATGGAGAAATGCCATCTCTACTAAAAATACAAAATTAGCTGGGCGTGGTGGCGCATGCCTGTAATCCCAGTTACTTGGGAGGCTGAGGCAGGAGAATCGCTAGAACCCGGGAGGCAGAGGTTGCAGTGAGCCAAGATTGCGCCATTGCACTCCAGCCTGGGCAACAAGAGTGAAATTCCCATCTCAAAAAAAAAAAAAAAAAAAAAAAAGGCCAGGTGCAGTGGCTCACACCTGTAATCCCTGCACTTTGGGAGGTCGAGGTGGGTGGATCACCTGAGGTCAGGAGTTCAAGACCAGCCTGGCCAACATGATGAAACCCCATCTCTACTAAAAATTAAAAAAATTAGCTGGGTGTGGTGGCGCATGCCTATAATCCCAGCTACTCAGGAGGCTGAGGCAGGAGAATCGCTTGAACGCGGGAAGTGGAGGTTGCAGTGAGCCAAAATTGCGCCACTGCACTCCAGCCTGGGCAACAAGAGCAAAACTCCGTCTCAAGGGAAAAAAAAAAAAAAAAAGTTCCCAACTGAGAGTGAGGAGACCTAGATTCTCTTCCTCATCATCAAAATGAAGGAAATCTGATAGATGAAGGTAAATGACCTTCCAATTATGATGACATTCCAATTAAACTTTTAGTTATTTTTAAATGTATAAGTTATTGTTGACCGTAATCGCTCTGCTGTGCTATCAAATACTAGGTCTTATTCTAACTACATTTTTGTACCCATTAACCATCCCCACTTCCCCACACATACACAGTACCTTTCCCAGCCCCTGGCAACCTAGCAGAAACTTTTTTTTTTTTTTGTCCTGAGACAGAGTCTCACTCTGCCACCCAGACTGGAGTGCAGTGCAGTGGCGCGATCTCGGCTCACTGCACGCTCCGCCTCCCGGGTTCACGCCATTCTCCTGCCTCAGCCTCCCGGAGTAGCTGAGACTACACAGGCATGCACCACCATGCCCAGCTAATTTTTGTATTTTTAGTAGAGATGGGGTTTCACTATGTTGGCCAGGCTGGTCTTGAACTCCTGACCTCGTGATCCACCCACCTTGGCCTCCCAAAGTGCTGGGATTACAGGCATGAGCCACTGCACCCAGCCAATAATAACTTTTAAGATGTAAAGTATATGTACCTTTATTTCTTTATCATTTTTATGGAATTATAATTTTTAACAACATGTATAGTATGTAATAAAATATAAAAATATATAGGCCCAAGTTACCAGCTATCATGCCAGTCAAGATATAGAACACTTTTTATCACCCTAAAAAGTTATCTCATTCTCCCTTTACAGTGAATCCCTCACCTTCACTCCATGCCCTAGACAACCACTTATCTGATTTTTATTACCATAGCTTAGTTTTGCCTATTATAAAACCGTACAGAAATATGTGTATGTCTACTTATTTTAAATGTTGCATATGGCCGGGTGCGGTGGCTCATGCCTGTAATCCCAGCACTTTGGGCAGATCACCTGAGGTTGGGAGTTCGAGACCAGCCTGACCAACATGGAGAAACCCCATCTCTACTAAAAATACAAAATTTGCCGGGCGTGGTCGTGCATGCCTGTAATCCCAGCTACTCGGGAAGCTGAGGGAGGAGAATCGCTTGACTTGGGAGGCAGAGGTTGCGGTGAGCTGAGATCGCGCCATTGCACTCCAGCCTGGGCAACAAGAGCAAAACTCCATCTCAAAAAACAAAACAAAAAAAATGTTGCATTCATCATTGCATCTGAACATTTCAAGAATAATAATCTTTCATAAAAACAGTTGGCAGTTGCACTTGAAGTTCAACATACACTTAGCATATGACCCAGTGATTCCACTCCTTTATGCTTATCTTGGAAAAAAGAAAACCTGGCCGGGCGTGGTCAGTGGCTCACACCTGTAATCCCAGCACTTTGGGAGGCTCAGGCGGGCAGATCATGATGTCAGGAGATTGAGACCATCCTGGCTAACACGGTGAAACCCTGTCTCTACTAAAAATACAAAAAATCAGCCGGGCGTGGTGGCAGGCCCCTGTAGACGCAGCTACTCAGGAGGCTGAGGCAGGAGGATGGCATGAACTCGGGAGTTGGAGCTTGCAGTGAGCCGAGATCGCGCCACTGCAACTCCAGCCTGGGTGACAGAGCAAGACTCCGTCTCAAAAAAAAAAAAAAAAAAAAAAAGAAAAAGGAAAAGCTATGTCCACACAAAAACTTGTGTACGATTCTTCATTGGAGCTTTGTTCGTAATAGTCCAAAACTGCAAAATATCTAAACGTCTATCAGTGAGTGATTGGACAAGCAAATTGTGGTATATCCATACAGTGGAATACTGCTCAACAGTGGAAACCAACCAGTTGCTGTAATTCTGACACCATGGCTGAATCTCAAAATATGCTGAGTGAAAGAAGACAGGTATAAAAGAGTACATACTATATAGTTTCATTTATATAAAATTGTTATTTATTTACTTAGAGACAGGGTCTCACTATATTGCCCAGGCCCATCTCAAACTCCTGGCCTCAAGCAGTCCTCCACTTCAGCCTCCAGAGTTGCTGGGATTACAGGCAAAAGCTACTATACCCAGCTCATTTATATAAAATTCATGGAAAAAACCTATAGTAACAGAAAGCAAGTCTTATGTATTGAACCTGGGGCCAGGAATAGACTGAAAAATTATTGTGAAGGAGTACAAGGAGGTCGAGGCTGCAGTGAGCCATGATTATGCCACTGCACTCCAGCCTCGGTAACAGAGTGAGACCCTGCCTCTTAAAAAAAGAAAATTAAAATAAGGTAGTATTGGTATAAATGAGCATCAGATGGCCTATAAAGAAACTAAAAAAACCTTCAGATGGTTCAAAGTATAGCCTAGATTGAAGGTCTAATTAACTAAGGCATTTTTATTCTACCTTAGTGAATGTTAAAATTAATTCAGATTGAGACAATATTTATTTTAAAGACTTTTAGTAGAGTTGAATAAACTACTTTTTTCCTTTCTTTTAATTTTTCCTATTAGGCTGTCAGGCAAGTACTGTCTCCAGTATTAGCAGGGACTTTTTCCAAAGAAACCATCCAAAATGGGATTTAAAAATCCAGTATAAAAACACTTCAGAAATATGAGATTGGTTTATATGGCTAGAAAAAAGAATCTTAAAGTCATGTTTCAAGATACCATCCATTTCCACTATTTAGTGTCTTTTCACTAGAAATATAAGTGAAGATGAACTTTATAATCTATCTTACTTAAATATTTATTAACCATTACTTCTGTTGGTGGTTAGGTTGTAGTATATACTGAAATAGAAAAAAAGATGCCCAATGCATTTTATCAGTTTTTTTTGAGTGTATTTTGTATGGGTATTTTGAGTATATTTTGTATTGGTATTTTTTAGTCATGTAATTCGATATTATTCATTACCAAGTAACATGATCCATTATAGCAAATGAAAAGATTTACAGATATCCACAAAGTGTTTGTAATGTCTGTTTTCTATATGATATGATTACAGATGTTGATTTTCTTCCATGTGTCTTTTTATGTTTTCTAACTATTTTTCAGTTAACATACATTACCGAATATATGTCTGTCTTTTTTTTTTTTTTTGAGATGGAGTCTCGCTCTGTCACCCAGACTGGAGTGCAATGGCACAATCTCGGCTCACTGCAACCTCTGCCTCCTGGCTTCAAGCGATTCTCCCACCTCAGCCTCCCAAGTAACTGGGACTACAGGCACACGCCACCTCCCCTGGCTAATTTTTGTAATTTTTTAGTAGAGACGGGGTTTTGCCATGTTGGCCAGGCTGGTCTCAAAATCCTGACCTCAGGTGATACACCCGCCTCAGCCTCCCAAAGTGCTGGGATTACGGGTGTGAGCCACTGCACCCAGCCAATGTCTCTCTTTTTTAAGTTGAGTGGTTCTGGCCTTAAGGGAACTTCTCCCATATCACAAGTACATCTTCCATTTTCTTATAATCACATCGTCTCTTATTTTGTGATGTACTTAACTGTGTACCATAGCGGTCCCCAACCTTTTTTTTTTTTTTTAAAGATGGACTCCTAAGCTGCAGTGCAGTAGTATAATCTCAGTTCACTGCAACCTCTGCCTGGCAGGCTCAAGCAGTTCTCCTGCCTCAGCCTCCCAAGTTGCTGGGATTATAGGCACATGCCACCAGGCCTGGCTAATTTTCATATTTTAGTAGAGATAGGGTTTCACCATGTTGGTCAGGCTGGTCTCCAACTCCTGACCTCAGATGATCCACTGCCTTGGCCTCCCAAAATGTTGGGATTATAGGCGTGAGCCACTGTGCCTGGACCACAGGGGTCCCCAACCTTTTTAGCACCAGGGATCGGTTTCATGGAAGACAATTTTTCTGCAGACCAGGTGGTTTGGAGATGAAACTGTTCCACCTCAGATCATCAGGCATTAGATTCTCATAAGGTGCACACAACCTAGATCCTTCACTTGTGCTCAGTTCACAATAGGGTTCATGCTCCTATGAGAATCTCATGCTGCCACTGATTTGACTAATCTGCCACTGATCACAGACTGACTGGTATCAGTCTGTAGCCTTGGGGTTAGTGACCCCTTGTGTACCATACAAAGCCTTAAATGTTCAGGGATGATCCAGGACTTTCTTGACTACTGGGATATCTGAGCTGATCTGTGTGTTAGAAATATTGGATGTCTTAAAAGATTTGTAACAAGACATATCATGAGTACATAAGGAAAGTAATAAAACAGGAAAGCTTACATAGGAAGCATCTTAAAGAGTAAATAGGAGAAAGGGAGTTTTCTTTGGCATTAGACAAGAGTCGTAGCCAGGAAAGTTACTCTTGATAAAATTTTTGTTATAATGACTTCCTCATTACCTTACTTTATTTTTAATCCCCTTAGTATGTTTGTGCTACTGAAAGGAGCCACTAAGGAGCAGTCTTTTAAGATTGGTCAGGAAATTGCCGAAGCTGTAACTGCTACCAATCCTAAACCAGTGAAATTGAAGTTTGAAAAGGTAAGAGGAATGTAATATTAGTAATCACATATAAAATTCATATACCTTCTAGAGACCTCTGATTTGTTCAGTACATTTTAAGAATCACTAACAGTATATGGGTCTATTAAAGTATTAAATTTGGGTCACTGGCTCATGTCTGTAATCCTGGCACTTCGGGAGGCCAAAGCAGGAGGCTTGCTTGAGACGAGGAGTTTGAGGTCAGCCTGGACAACGTAGCCAGACCCCATCTCTACAAAAATTAAAAAGTTAACCAGGCATAGTGGCACACACCTGTAGTCCCAGCTATTCCAGAGGCTGAAGTAGGAGGACCACTTGAGCCCAGGTATTCAAGGTTACAGTGAACTGTGATTGACCAGTGCACTCCAGCCTGGGGAACAAAGTAAGACCCTGTCTCTAAAAAAAAAAAGTATTTAAATATTTTCTCTTTTGTATAATTTTCTCAAAATTTGTTTAGTAATGTATATATGTAAGGAAATGAAAACTTTGTTCCAGTAACTATTATTGTGTAACAGATCACCCCAAACTTAATGGTGTAAAACAGCCAGCATTTCATTCTGCTCATATTTTCTGGCTCAGGAATGCAGACAGGGTGCAACTGGAATGGCTTTTCTCTGCTGCACGATGTCTAGTTCCTCAGCTGAGAAGATTGTTAGGGGTTGGGGTAACCCAACCGGCAGCTAAGGGTTGAAACCATCTGAAGCTTGCTTACCATCATGTCTGGTGGTTGATGCTGGGTACTAGTTGGGATATCAGCCAGAACACCTACCAGTGGCCTTTCACCGGGGCTGCTTGTTCTCCCTCACAACATGAGGGTTGGGTTCTAGGTGTGAACATCCCAAAGAAACACAAAAGCTGCTTTGTTTTTTATGACCCAGGCTCAAAGTCACACACTGTCACACGCCTCTCTAGATTTAAAGGGAGTGAACTTAGACCCCACTATTAATAGGAAGAATGTCAAAGTCACATTGTAAGAAGACCACGTAGGATGGAAAATATATTCTTTCTTTGCAAAACAAAGTCTACCACAAGGACTTTCAACTCTTTTTCACTTACTTTTGGATATCAAATATGTATTTCTTTCTTTCTGTATAAAAGATACTTAGCCTAGGAACTGTGTGGAATACGAAGAAGCATTTAAGACACAGTCCTGCCCTCTAAGAGCCAGTAATCTAAAAGGAAAGGTTAGGAATGTATATAAGCAGTCTCTTATTATAAACATAACAGAAAGCAAGATGAGAATAGCCCGCTTAAACACTGTGAGAGCACAAAGGAAAGGAGGAATTGTGTCCTCCTGGGCTGGATAGGGAGACTCCATATAGGAAGTAACAATGAACTGTGTCTTGAAAAATTGTTAGAATTTCAGTAGGCAGACATGGGGCTGCAATCATTCTGCACAGAAGAAAATGGCATGTATGGAATTGGAAAAGCACAGTATGGAAATACGGGGAAGCAGGAGATAGATCCGGAAAAATAAAGTTGAGACCAGACTGTAGACTGTCTTGAATGCCAAGCTAAAGTGTTTATACTTTATTCAGTAAATAAACAAAACTGGTAGTGCAAGAAAAGGAGTGAGCAAGTGGTAACAACTTAAAGACAATTCATTTTGCTCCCACATGTTATATCATGAATTTGTTGGGCCCAAAGTCGTATTTAGAATTTTTTAAATAATTGATATTTGATTAAAGAAAGCACAAAGACATAAAAATAAAACATTCTTGGCGGGAGAAAATGGTTTTTAAGAGGCATTTTATTAATTTTACCACAGGTATATTTGCCCTGTGTTTTACAAACAAAAAAGAGGTATGTGGGTTACATGTATGAAACACTGGATCAGAAGGACCCGGTATTTGATGCAAAAGGAATAGAAACAGTCAGAAGAGATTCCTGCCCTGCTGTTTCTAAGGTAAGGTTTATCTGTCTTGTCTTCATCTGTAAGAAGTAAGTGGCTAAAGTATCTGGTGAAAATGTAACTATCCTTAAACATACATCTAGGTGAAGGAACTATATAGCCTATATAATTAATATAACTATAGGAGTAACTACATGAATTTTGAGAATTTTATTTGTAGTATCTTATTTTGTTTTTGTTTGTTTGAGACAGGGTCTCACTTTGTCACCCAGGCTGGAGTGCAGTAGTCCAATCCTGGCTCACTGCAGCCTTGACCTCCTGAGCTCAAGCAATCTTTCCGCCTCAGCCTCCTGAGTAGCTAGAATTTTATTTCTAATAAAAACAATTTATTTGATTTTAGTCCTTAAGTTTCTGACTTCCTCCCATACCTTACGTTTTATCAAAAATTACTAAAAAGCAATACATGAGAGTTTCCTGCCTATTGCCTGGAGATCATATATGTCATAGTGTGACAACTCCCGAAAGCAGAGCAGGATAAACAAGACAAACAGACCAGGTGTGGTGGCTCACGCCTGTAATCCCAGCACTTTGGGAGGCCAAGGCAGGCAGATCACTTGAGATCAGGAGTTCGAGACCAGCCTGGCCAACATAGTGAAACCCCATCTCTACTAAAAATACAAAAATTATCCAGGTGTGGTGGCGCATGCCTGTAATCCCAGCTACTCAGGAGGCTGAGGTGTGAGAATCACTTGAACCCGGGAGGAGGAGGCTGCAGACAGCCAAGATCACAATACTGCACTCAGCCTGGGCAAGAGAGTGAGACTCCATCAAAATAGAGAGAAACAGAGAGATTGCATAAGTAACATAATCCATTCCAGATTAACTGAACTTTCATTTATTTGGATTATCAAATACAAATTAGGAAGATTTCCAAACAATTAGCTATAAATTACTCAAATTTCTCAGCCATAATAACCATGATATTTTTTGGCTTTTTCTTTACTCAGGCCTAGACTCCTTCTATAGCAAAACAAAAATAAATGGTATAAATGGGAATAGCATTCTATATACTGTTTGATGAGAGCATTAAAAGCATAGTGGATTGAATATTATCAATATATTATGTCATATATATAATATTATGTGAATTTGGGGTTTTTTCCAGCAGTATTTCTGGAAGAGATATAATCCAGTACCTTCTTTCTCTGTAGGCAGACTTGTACTCAAGCTAAATTAATAAGCTTATTGTATAAATATCCATTGGTTCCAGTATTCAGAATAAGACACAGAGCTTTCACCTAGAACTAACTTAATCTACTTGGCCGGGCACGGTGGCTCACGCCTATAATCCCAGCGCTTTGGGAGGCCGAGGCGGGCGGATCATGAGGTCAGGAGATCGAGACCATCCTGGCTAACACGGTGAAACCCCGTCTCTACTAAAACAAAAAATTAGCCGGGCGTGGTGGCACACGCCTGTAGTCCCAGCTACTCGGGAGGCTGAGGCAGGAGAATCGCTTGAACCCGGGAGGCAGAGGTTGCAGTGAGCCGAGATCACGCCATTGCACTCCAGCCTGAGTGACAGAGCAAGACTCTGTCTCAAAAAAAAAAAAAAAAAATTAATCTTACGTAAATCCACTGCATGCTGGTTATTTCCTAGTAGAAATTTCCAACACAGAAAATTCTGTCATAGTTATTTATCAACATTATAAAAAGTCAAAAAGGCTGATTTTGATTTGACTGCCTGGTGATCTTTAAACTTCTCTGTGCTTCCTGTGACTGAATCAGGACCCTTTCTATACTGGTAAATAAAAAAACAATACATGAAATCGTGTCTGGTTTCTTGTACCTAGAGGCTTTGACTATTAAAAAAAAAAAACTTACATGTTTTATGTTGCTTATCACATAGCAAATGTTAATCTGCATGTCATTCCACATGATTTTCCTTAAACTACATGATATTCTATTTTTAGAAATAGCAAGCTCTATAAAGTCTCAAATAACTTTCAATTTTTAATAATTTTATTATCCCATCATTGTAAGTAACAGATTATTTAGGTAGGTTAGCAGGTTACCCAGTAGTTACATAATTGAAAGTGTAATAACAATGGTGAAACATACTAGGAGGTATTTTATCTTTACTTGCATATCTTTTTTGTTTTAAGATACTTGAGCGTTCTCTAAAGCTGCTATTTGAAACGAGAGATATAAGTCTAATTAAACAGTATGTTCAGCGACAATGTATGAAGCTTCTGGAAGGAAAGGCCAGCATACAAGACTTTATCTTTGCCAAGGAATACAGAGGAAGTTTTTCTTATAAACCAGGAGCTTGTGTGCCAGCCCTTGAACTTACAAGGTAATGATACCCTCAGTACCTTGCCAGGATAGTCCTGAGATTCTGCACAGGTCTAGAAGACCCAAATGAAAAGACAGTCCATAGACACAGACACAAAATTGTTTCTTTACCTGTGCACATGAAGCCTCACTGAAAGTTAGTGAATACTCCCTCATACTTTGTAAGGTGTGAAGAGGAAATCCTCTTTGGGCTTTCCTTCAGAAACTTACGCAAAGAAATTGTGACACAGTGCTTGATTCATTTGTTTTTCCCACATCAAAATCACTAGGTAGTCCTTAATATTGTTCTACCAAAGCATTTAGATGGTATCATTCTGGAATCAGATAGTTTAACCAGGTAAATTTTCTCTTATCTTTCATGATAGATTTATGATAGTTAGTTCTCATTCTTAGGGGATAAAATACATCTTTTTCCTGCCCCTGGAGGCAGAGTCTCACTCTGTCGCCCAGGCTGGAAAGCAGCGGTGCAATCACAGCTCACTGCAGCCTTGACCTCCCAGGCTCAAACGATCCTCCCACATCAGCCTCCCAAGTAGCTGGGATAACAGGTGTGCACCATTATGGTGGCTAATTTTTTTGTGGAGATGGGGGTCTCACTATGTTGCCCAAGCTGGTCTCAAACTCCTGGGCTCAGGCGATCCTTGGCCTCCTAAAGTGCTGGAATTACAGGCATGAGCCACCACTCCCACCTAAAGTACATCTTAAGCTAGTTGATATCTGCCAACTCATTATTTTCCAGGTAACAATGATTTACGGAGTAATTTTTAAACTCTTGTAGGATATCTACACTTGGTGTCAACTAAGCAAAATGTATATTATTCTCAAAGAAATAGTAATTCTGTTTTGAAAGTGTCTTTTGTAGTTTTTTCATTGTTTTATTATTGTTTAATTCTGACTTAATTTGTGAGAAAGATGGCTTCCATGACAATATTTGGGTGTGGTTTTTTTCTTTGGATTTGAATAGGAAAATGCTGACTTATGACCGGCGCTCTGAGCCTCAGGTTGGGGAGCGAGTACCATACGTCATCATTTATGGGACCCCTGGAGTACCACTTATCCAGCTTGTAAGGCGCCCAGTGGAAGTCTTGCAGGACCCGACTCTGAGACTGAATGCCACTTACTATATTACCAAGCAAATCCTTCCACCCTTGGCAAGAATCTTCTCACTTATTGGTGTTGATGTCTTCAGCTGGTATCATGAATTACCAAGGGTAAGCTTACCAAATAGTACATGTGCTCTAACTATGGAGAGACCACTCCAAATTTTCAGTAGAACTAAAGGTTTTATGTGCTATTGATTACGGGAGTACTGGGAAGGGAAGAGTGTGGTCCCGTAAAATGATACGGAAAGGGGGAGGGGAAGTGCTGGGTAGAGAAAGGTGGGTCCCTGGCTAGGGCCCCACCCCCATAGATCTAGGTGAGGATAGGCACTCCTGCTTTCATGCCCAAATGTTGCCATTTTCCAAGACCACCTTGGCCTACCACGCCCCAATCCTGGGCCTATAAAAACCCGAGACCCTAGTGGGCAGACACACGAGCGGCTGGACATTGTGAGGAACACTTCGGTGGAAGACCCAAGGAGCTGGTCGTCAAGAGGAGCATGCCAGCAGAACAGCACACCGAGAGGCACTGACATGCTGGCAGGCCATTGACTGGCAGGACGAGGTGGAGTTTGGCCGGGGCAGTCGGAGAAGAGACAGGGCCACCTAGCAGCCCAACTCCAGGGGAAAACCATCTCCCTTCTGATTCCACCATCAGATGAGAGTTACTTCCACTCAATAAAACGTTGCACTCATTCTCCTAGCCCATGGGTGATCGGGTTCTTCTGGTACACCAAGGCAAGAACCCGGAATACAGAAAGCCCTCCATCCTTGAGACAAGCTAGAGGGTCTAATTAAGCTGATTAACACAAGCCACCTATAGACGGCAAACTAAAAGAGTACCCTGTAACACACACCCACTGGGGCTTCAGCTGTAAACATTCACCCCTAGACACTGCCATGGGGCCAGAGCCCCACAACCTGCCCGTCTGTATGCTCCCCTAGAGGTTTGAGCAGCGGGGCACTGAAGAAGCGAGCCATTCCCCCTGTCTCACACCCTACGAGGGGAACAAGGGAACCTTTCATGTTTCACTGTGAGAGCAAAGCAGATCCTCTGTCCTAAACTGGCAAAGATGCCATGCTCTCCTGGTTTCCCAAAAGATAAACATTTAAGTATTCTACAGACACCTTCCTAGCTTCTATCAAGTTGGCCAAATTATAGAAATATTAAAATAAATCCCACAACAATTTCAGTGGTAGCCACAAAATAACGTAAAATAAGCCAGTTAATAGAAAATAAATGTACAGCAAAAATTCCTTCGAAATGAATGTCTAAGAAAGGTGTAGGATAAATCCTTTAGTATCTAGACACACTAGACACAGCCCTGAAGAAACCAGAGTAAAGAATTACTGCAATGGTAAAATAGCATTATAGTTGTTCCCCAACTTATGATGGTTCAACTTAAGATTTTTCTACTTAATGATGGTGCAAAAATGATATGCATTCAGTAGAAACCGTAGTTCAAGTACCCATACAACCATTCTGTTTTTCATTTTTGGTACAGTATTCAATAAATTCCATGAGATACTCAATACTTTATTATAAAATAGGCTTTGTGTTAGATGATCTTGCCCACCTATATGTTACTGTAAGTGTTCTGAGCACATATCCTGGCTCTAAGGCAGGAAACTCAGATTCTTTATTACTAATGTTCATTTCATCACCAGCAAGAATGTTAACCCAATGACATTTGTAAGAGGCTAACCTAATAACTTTTTTACAAAGTGATTTATTGCGGCACTATTCACAATAGCAAAGACTTGGAACCAACCCAAATGTCCATCAATGATAGACTGGATTAAGAAAATGTGGCACATATACACCATGGAATACTATGCAGCCATAAAAAAGGATGAGTTCATGTCCTTTGCAGGGACATGGATGAAGCTGGAAACCATCATTCTCAGCAAACTATCACAAGGACAGAAAACCAAACACCGCCTGTTCTCACTCATAGGTGGGAATTGAACAACGAGAACACTTGGACACAGGGCGGGGAACATCACACACCAGGGCCTGTCGGGGGGTGGGGAGCTGGGGGAGGGATAGCATTAGGAGAAATACCTAATGTAAATGATGAGTTGATGGGTGCAGCAAACCAACATGGCACATGTATACATATGTAACAAACCTGCACATACCCTAGAACTTAAATCATAATAATAATAAAAAATGTATCTGATAATATTAAGATGTAAGTTCCATGAAGGCAAGGACTTCATTCATTTCTCTAGCTCCAGTGTCTGGAACAGTGCCTGGCACATAGTAGCTACTCAGCATTTGTTGAACGAGTGAATGAATGAAAGAATGAATGAATGCCTGAGTAAACCTGTAATTAGCATGAAAATAGCAGCTCTGCTGTGAAGCTGACTCACACTTACTTCTGAATGGATGTTTTTATAGATCCATAAAGCTACCAGCTCCTCGCGAAGTGAACCTGAAGGGCGGAAAGGCACTATTTCACAATATTTTACTACCTTACACTGTCCTGTGTGTGATGACCTAACTCAGCATGGCATCTGTAGTAAATGTCGGAGCCACCCTCAGCATGTTGCAGTCATCCTCAACCAAGAAATCCGGGAGCTGGAACGTAAACAGGAGCAACTTGTAAAGGTACGGTTTTGTTCCATGGGCCTGGAATCACAAGCAGTCTGATCTTACAGGAAGATATAGTCACTCTTGAATTATAGTGTGAGATAGAAAACTGGTGTGAAAAGTGAAATGAAGAGTCTAAGTGATAAACTTTGTAAAAATCTCAAAAATATAAACTATTAATAATGGTTTAATTTGTTTTATAACTTATTTTTTGTTTTTTTTATGGAAGTGTGCTGTGTTTCTTAATAGCTACAACAGGAATGGCCATCCATCCAATTTCTTTTATAATATAGGTTGAGCATCCCTAATTGAGAAAAATCAATATTCAAAATGCTCCAAAACTGAAAGTTTTTGAGCACCAACGTGACTCTCAAAGGGAATGCTCATCAGAGCATTTCAGAGTTCAGATTTTCAGATTAATGATACTCAACCAGTAAGTATAATGCACTTATTCCAAAATCTGAAAAAATTTGAAATCTGAAACACTTCTAGTCTTAAGCGTTTCAAATAAGGGATACTCAATCTACAGTATTAAAAAGAAGAAAGGAAAAGTCTCAGTTGCTCTACTAGTGCTTACCATTCTTTAAAGAAAAATACCTAGTTGTCTTAGAGAATTGCTTGCTAGTAAACTTGGAAGGTTTATAATTCTGTGAGTCCAGATAGATGATTAATGGCATGATTGAGTCATACTGTGTGCCAGAGACTGTTCTAGGCACCTTTACAGGTGAGTAAACTGACACAGAGAGTTTAAGTGATTTGCATGTTATACTGCTAAGTAGCCAAGCTGGGATATAGACATAAAATGCAAGGATGATTTTTCAAGTATGAGAATTCTAGCAGAAATAAACAACAAACATCTCGAAGTAAGTTGAAGAATGAAATCTAAAGAAAAATTTGCCACCTCGCACCCCCCAATAAAATCATTACTCCTTATTATGGTTGATAAGTCATCTCCGTTCTGTCCCTACCTGCTATCCCTCTGTCACGATTTCTTGCTCTTCTCTGTCACACTCTACCTCCACCCATACCATACTGAACTTCTCTTAGGTCTGTGAATGCCCCTCACCGCCTCCTCCTGGCCTTTAAACACCCTGCTCCTTCTGCCAGGAACACTTTCCTCTACCTATCCCACCCCACCCCCCATCTTCTGAGGAATCAGCTGAAACCCCTGGACTGGGTGAAGCTTTCCCTGCAGTAGGCTCCTGCCATAATCTCCTTTGCTTTACTGTGATTTGGGGTTTGTCTGTCTTCCTCACTAAATAGCAAATGAGCCAGTGAGGACAGAGGCCCGGTTCTTTCACTGTCAAGTCAGTTATGCCTAGCATATAGCCAAGCCCATGGGGCTGGTCTGTAAATATTTATTGAATGAATGAACAAGTTCCTGCTTAATGCATGATTAAAGAAGGAATATATCACTGGAGTTATTACCAACCAACTTTCAGCCATTTTGTACCAGTTTTGTGGTTCTAGTCAGTACAACCACTGAAGTCACTGGGTGCTCCCAGCTTCTATTTATTTTATAGACTTCTGTCCTGATGGCAGCAGCCAACTCTCATAGAAAATTCCCTTGCTGGATCCTAGTATGAAGCCTAAATGAGAGCAGGACCTCCAGGGCTCTGCTAAGGTCAGGCTGTTAAATGGTCCTTTCCTAGACTTTCTTACGTTTTTCTGCACTGAATAACAAACACATCACTACTTGGTGCCATCAATTTACCCAGAGCCCATCCTCCTTCAACATTAGGTGTTCATTCTTTTTTCTTTTTATTTTATTTATTTATTTTTATTTTATTTTTGAGGCAGGGTCTCACTTTGTCACCCAGACTGAAGTGCAGTGGCATGATCACAGCTCACTGCAGCCTCAACCTCCTGGGCTCAAGTGAACCTCTCAGCTCAGCCTCCCATGTAGCTGGGACTACAGGCATATCCCACCATGTTTTACTAATTATTTTTTTTTTAGACATGGGGTTTCACTATGTTGCCCAGGCTGGTCTCAAACTGTTGGACTCAAGCAATCCTCCCACTTCAGCTGCCTAAGGGCTGGGATTACAGGCATGAACCACGATGCCCGGCCATCTTATTTCTTATTTCTTATAAAAATACAGTTTAAAAGAAAGTGATGCCACAGCCATAAAAAAAGAATAAAATCGGCCGGGCGTGGTGGTTCATGCCTATAAATCCCAGCACTTTGGGAGGCCGAGACGGGCAGATCACCTGAGGTCAGGAGTTCGAGACCAGCCTGACCAATATGGAGAAACCCCATCTCTACTAAAAATACAAAATTAGCCAGGTGTGGTGGCACATGCCTGTAATCCCAGCTACTCAGGAGGCTGAGGCAGGAGAATCGCTTGAACGTGGGAGGCAGAGGTTGCAGTGAGCTGAGATTGCAGCATTGCACTCCAGCCTGGGGAACAAGAGCGAAACTCTGTCTCAAAAAAAAAAAAAAAAAAAAGAACAAAATCATGTACTTTGTAACAACATGGATGCAGCTGGGGCCATTATCCTAAGCAAATTAACACAGAAACAGAAAACCAAATACTGCGTGTTCTCACATGTAAGTTCTCACATATAATGAACATTGGGTACTCAAGGACATAAAGATGGGAATGATGAACACTAGGGATTCCAAAAGCGGGGTGGGGAGAGGAAAAGTTGAAAAACCACCTGTCAGGTACTACATTTACTGCATAGGCAACAGGATCATTAGAAGCTCAAACCTCAACATCATACAGTATACCCATGTAACAAACCTACATGTATACCCTTGGATCGAAAAAAAAAAAAAGCGATGCTATTTGTAAATAATGAGGGTTTGTCATCTTTCAAGAGCTATTTTAATTTGAGGTGTTTTTCAAGAACCTTCAAATGAATGTCTCCCGTGCACTAATTTGTAGAAATTTTTAATGAAGCAGAAATTACTAGAGATGTAATGAGAATTAGAAACACATCCAAACAGGAGATTTTACATCATTCTTAATCCAAGACCAATCAAATGATCAGAAATAAGTGAAATTATGGAAATTGTAAACATCATAAGTCAGACCTTGTGATTATATATCAAACTCTGTAACCCAGTACCAAAAAATGTACTTTTTAAGTGTTTCTAGAATGTTTTAAAAATGGCCATATCTGGCCAGGCGTGGTGGCTCATGCCTGTAATCCCAACATTTTGGAAGGCCAAGGCAGGTAGATCACCTGAGGTCAGGAGTTTGAAACGTTTGGCCAACATAGAGAAACCCCAACTCTACTAAAAAATACAAAAATTAGCCAGGTATGGTGGCACGAGCCTTGTACTCCCAACTACTCAGGAGGCTGAGGCAGGAAAATCACTTGAACCCAGGAGGCAGAGGCTGCAGTGAACCGAGATCACACCACTGAACTCCAGCCTGGGTGACAGAGCAAGACTCCATCTAAAAAAAAAAAAAAGTCATAGTCTGTTAAAAAAAAAAAAAAAAAAAAAAAAAAAAAAAAGCCTCGGCTGGGCATCGTAGCTCACGCCTATGATCCCAGCACTTTGGGAGGCCAAGGCAGGAGGATCACTTGAGGTCAGGAGTTCGAGACCAGCCTGGCCAACATGGCAAAACCCCATCTCTACTAAAAATACAAAAATTAGCAGGGTACGGTGGCAGGCACCTATAATCCCAGCTACTTGGGAGGCTGAGGTAGGAGAATCGCTTGAGCCAGGGAGGCAGAGGTTACAGTGAGCTGAGATTGTGCCACTGCACTCCAGCCTGGGCAACAGAGTGAGACTCCATTTCAAAAATAATAAAAATAAAATAATAAAAATTAAAATTTAAAATTAGCCAGGCATGGTGGCAGGCACCCGCAATCCCAGCTACTAAGGAGGCTGAGGCAGGAGAATCGCTTGAACCTAGGAGGCAGAGGTTGCAGTGAACTGCGATCGTGCCACTGCACTCCAGCCTGGGCAACAGAATGAGACTCCCTCTCATCTCAAAAAAAAAAAAAAAAGCCTCAATACATTTCAAAAAGTAGAAATATTACAAATGAATGTAATACAATGCTATAAAATGGTAATTAATTACAAACTAACAAAACAAAGTGATCCTTCCACTTGTAAATTCTGTTAAACAAAATGAAAACACTGCAAATCAGATTCTAGATGGCAGACCTCAGAAAAAATTCATCACCTTAACACTGTTAATCATAAACATGAAAGAATGAAAGCAAATGAAGTAAGCATCTGACTGAAAAATTTTTTTTGAGACGGAGTCTCACTCTGTTGCCCAGGCTGGAGTGTAGTTGGTGCGATCTTGGCTCACTGCAACCTCTGCCTTCCAGGTTCAAGCAGTTCTCCTGCCTCAGCCTCCTGAGTAGCTGGGATTACAGGCGTGTACCACCACACCCAGCTAATTTTTGTATTTTTAGTGGAGACAGTTTCACCATGTTGGCCAGGCTGGTCTCAAACTCCTGACCTGAGGTGATCCACCTGCCTCCCAAAGTACTAGGTGCAGTAGTGATGCACCTAGTGCATCCCAAAGTACTAGGATTACAGGCATGAGCCACTGTGCCCAGCCTTGACTAAATTTTTTTTAAACAAGAAAGCCAAAGGATAGTAAAAAGAATAAAGATTAAAGCAGATATTTTTTAAGCGCCTGCCTTCCTATGTGCTACAAAGTAGATGTCCAAGTTGGGGCATTAAAGTTTTAAATGTAAGCCGAATCAAGCTGTAATGCTCAGGGTTTAAACCACCAGTAAAGGATCTTGAAACACTGAGTTAAATTTAGTGAGTCAAGTAATTCCATCCTGGCTTATTTATCAGACAAGCACAGAAAGAGCTTAAATATTTATCAGTTTGTCCTGGCACCTGAATGTAACTGCAATTCATAGAGCTGTAATACAGAAATTCTATATTTGGGAATAGATTTGAGTCTCTTGGCAGAGATCTAATTAGCAAAGGCTTCATCATAGAACAGCATACTCAGTCTTCATGGAGCATACTGAAGCACATGTTTCTAAGCAGTCTGCTTGTGACAATATCACAATATTGGATACAGTAACCAGTCTGCTTAGAAAAAGTGTGCCCTTCAGTTAACTGGAAGATAACTGGGGCAAAGAACAAAAATTCACTGGCCTGTGAGCCATCTCTGAAACTGAAACCCTTTGATAAATATAGATCAAAGAATTCACTAGAGCATATTTGATTTCTCTTAAAAGACAATCCAGAGTAGTTGTTGCCATTTGGTATCGCTTTTTTAAAATCACTTGTCTATACTATTCAGGTGAAAGTCAGCCTGCATTTTCTTAACCTTTGGAGTCTTCACTGGCATCCTTTTTAATTTTTTTATGTTCTTCATGTTTTATAATCTTTTTTTAACTGTATATGCAACTTGAGACTTTAAAGTATTTTTAAAAATCTGATCATTGTGTAAAACATTATAATGCTTCTCTTTTTAAAAATTGCCTTATGATTTATTATTTTCCTTAAGATCAGATCTTATACATCCAGATCATCTGGGAAGCCTTAAGAAGTACAGATTCTTGGGCTTTCATGCCCAGAGATTCTGACTCATTATGGGTCTGGGATGGGGCATTTGTTTATTTTTAAGCGCATTGTTAGCCAGGGTTAAGAACCACTGGTCTGCACCACTACTTTCAAATTCACATCATTTGATTTTTTTTTTTTTTTTTTTTTTGAAATTTTACAGCTGGGTCTCTGGGGGTGACATCACATGTTGGCAGGTTCCTTGATGCCCCCTGAGCCACAAAACCAGCAAGTTTTTATTAGGGGTTTCAAAAGGGGAGGGGTGTACGAATAGGGAGTGAGTCACATGCTTCAAAGGCAGTAAAATATCACAACAGCAGAGAGGCAGAGTGAGATCACAAGGCCAGGGTAAAACTAGAATTACTGATGAAGGTCCATGTCCTGCTGGGCACACATTGTCACTGATAAACATCTTAACAGGAAACAGTTCGTGATCAGACAACCAGTCTGACTAGAGTTCGCCAGGCTGGAATTTCCTAATCCTAGCAAGCCTGGGGGCGCTGCAGGAGGCCAGGGCATATTTCATCCCGTGTCTACAACTGCATAAGACAGACACTCCCAGAGTGGCCATTTTAGAGACCTACCCCTGGGAATGCATTCGTTTTCCCGGGGTTATTCCTTGCTGAGAAAAGAATTCAGCGAGATTTCTCCTATTTGCTTTCTAAAAGAAGAGAAATATGACTGTTCTGCCAGGCCCTGCAGGCAGTCAGACTTTATGGTTATCTCCCTTATTCCCTGAAAATCGCTCTTATCCTGTTCTTTTCAAGGTGCTCAGATTTCATATTGTTCAAACACACATGCTTTACAAACGATTTGTGCAGATAACGCAATCATCACAGGGTCCTGAGGCGCTATACATCCTCAGCTTATGGAGATGATGGAATTAAAAGATTAAAGACAGTCATAGGAAATTATAAGAGTATTGATTGGGGAAGTGATAAATGTTCATGAAATCTTCACAATTTATGTTCAGAGATTGCAGTAAAGACAGGCATAAGAAATTATAAAAGTATTAATTTGGGGAACTAACAAATGTCCATGAAATCTTCACAATTTATGTTCTTCTGCCATGGCTTCAGCAGGTCACTTTTCTCTTCTGGAATATGAAAAAGAATAACTTTTTTATGATTGGCATATGAGAATATAGTCTAAGTAATTTGAAAAAAATCGTGTTTATAGTTCATTTAAGAGACATTCTTTGGTAATTGGGTAGCTTATGTAGATTTTAATAGGATTCCATTGTAAATGAAAGTTAATCTTAGGAATTAAATGAATCCTTAGGGAAATTTGTACTCTATCTTTACAAAATAATATCCTTTAGAAGTGTCTCAACATAGGGTAGTCTAGGCTTCTAAGAGATTAAAATTGATGAAAGTTTCTATAATGTATGTCTGCCAGTAATCTGTGGTAGTCTAGAAAGTAGGGATTATAAAAATTTGTTGTTTGCATACACGCATAAAAACTTTCCTGTTATTTTTTGTATTTATCTTATGCTTTCAGATATGCAAGAACTGTTCAGGTTGCTTTGATCGACACATCCCATGTGTTTCTCTGAACTGCCCAGTACTTTTCAAACTCTCCCGAGTAAATAGAGAATTGTCCAAGGCACCATATCTCCGGCAATTATTAGACCAGTTTTAAATTGTCAATATCACAGAATTACAGGTGCTATTTTTTTCAGTGTTTACCACTAAACTGTTGTGCATGGTGCTTTTTAACTTTCATCGAGTCAAGGATGTTCACTATCTGTTATCTGAAGACTATGAAGACTTCTATGCTAACCGAATTAAAATGTACTTGTTGATCTCTGAATAGCTCACTTCTTACAATGTACAAATTTCTCATTCTGTCACCTTTTAAACATTGTTTTATAATGCAGGTGTTGGATTTGCTCCAGTATGTGTACCATCTTGTAAATTCATTTGAGTAGATCATGTTTACTTCCCAGTGGAAGGAGCACTGAAAACCTCTTAAAGAAAAACCATTTGTGTGTTTTCCTTGAACTGTCTGTATCAAGACGTGTTACTTCGAGATATCCATTCACTTTATAATTTTGACTGCAAAATATTTTGTAAATACACTTTTTTACTTTTCAAACAACTGAGTAAAATAATGTGCAATGACTTTTATACAAATAATTTTCAAGTTGTTTGGTATATTTCCTCTAGGTTTTGCTTGACTCAAAGTAGATTGTTATTTTGATCAAACTGTGCAAACAAACAGTAGTACCATGTGTAGCATTTTGCAACATTATTTTTTAAAAAAATGCTGTCTTGCTTTAGCTATTAATGGGGCATTGTGAGGAACTGTGCAAAGACATTTTTGTTACAAACCTGTGGGCCTGTTGCAATACTTTAAAAAATTTTATTCCATTTGCTTGTTTTGTATAGACATTTCTATTGCTTCTAAATATGCTTAAAATATTTTCTTTCCTTATGTACTGTACAGTTAATCTTATTTGCCATCATCTTGAACACAAAATGTGTATTTAGAATATTTGTATAACTGTGTAAAATAAAAAAGGAATTATGTGGTCAGTGCATTGTTTTTTAAACTGGAAATCATTTTGTTTTAAAAGTTAATAATGGAAACCATATTAAAATTGAATAAAATATAAAATATAGCAGTGTGACTTCATCTTTTTTATAAGCCTGCGTTGGTTACATCTTACCCTAGCCTTTTCTGAGTTTTAATGAAGTAAATTTAACACATTTTTATATCCTGTTTGATATTGCAATTTCCTTACCAAAACTTCAGAGTTACAACCAAAAAAAAAAAAAAAGGCAGCAAAAATGGGAAAATTTAGCACTCATCCTTTTAGAGAGTTTTAAGAGTGTACTTGTTTGTTAGTAGATCTTCAGTGTTCATTTTCATTTTGATATAATTAAATTACAGGGAAAGCAAAAACTACATTACTTCTTAAAAACTTAAATGCCAATTTTTATATGCCTATTATTTTTTTCAATAGAAAAAAGTTCTTATTTTATCAGAAATAACTCACCTGGTTATTTAACAGAAATAGGTCTTCCATTGCCAGAATATGTACTTGCAAATGTTGGGAGGATTCTTCATTTTCTGAAAATTACATGGTAAATATTAAACCAAAGAGATACATAGCCTGTGTCTGAACATAATTTATCTCGTCTTGTTAAGACATAATGAATTTCCACTTCTGGGGATTTTTTTTTTGTTTGGGAGGCTGGGGCTAGTCCTCAGTATTGGGGTTTTTTTCCCCTTATATGTGTAGATTGATGAAATTCTATTACTTACAAGTTCTGTGCTGTCAGGACTTCCACATACATCATCTCTTTCTCATCATAGTAATTTGACACAGTATTTTCAACACAATAACCATTTTTAACCTGATTATAATTAATTTGATACAGCCGTATTAACAAATGGTTATTCAACATGAATGCCTAAAACTAGCTCACACTCAGCCTGTCTCTGGTTCTGTTTTCTGCAGGGAAGCTCCTCCTTTGTAACTGTCCTCAGAGTCTGTAGCTTAACTGCCTTTTAGTGAGGTCCATTTGCTGTTTCACTAACTCATCTGGGAGGGTGCTGAAATTTGGACCTATTTTACCGAGAAATTTTCTTGTAAGGATCTTCCTGTGTTCCATAATTTTCCCTCCTTTTTAGATTGGCTATTAATAAAGTTTTGTCTCTCAGATCACAGAAAAAAAAAATTTAAGTATGGCTGAAAAAACAGTTTCACTCTTTAGGATGTTTTCATTTATCTGAAAAGGAGCCAGAGGCTCAGAGACATCAAATAACTTCATTAAACATTTCCTTAATGTTTAATGAATTAAGTGAAACATTAATATTTGTTAAAGTTGTTTAACATTGTTTTCTCTCATTTTTCTCACTTTCTACTCAAGCTTTTCCCTAGATGAATCATGTAATATTCAATTCTGTATGGACACAACATAGTGTCTTTGAGGAAGGCCAATAAATTTGGAAAAAACATAAAAATGTGAAGAGAGCAGTTAAAGATATATGAAGAATTCTTAGAGGAGGTGGCCCTCATCTTGCCAATGGAGCAGGCCACCCAGAGAGCTTGTGGACTCCATTCAACCCCACTGTCATGGGTTATACCCTCAGTCTCAGATGATGCACCCTACCTGCCATCAAGTGTGCTACCCTGATCACCTAAACGTCTCTTCCGGATCCTACGTTAGTTAAGTCTTGTAGCTGTGTAGTCGATCTTTTCATCTACTCTCTCACTTTTATTTTCATAACAGTTGTTGGAGTACAGGAATATTCCTTAAGGCCTATCAAATAAGCTTGTTTTGTTTTGTTTTGTCTTTTAAGGGGTCTTGCATTGTTGCCCAGGCTGGAGTGCAGTGGGGCGATCTTGGCTCACTGCAACCTCCACCCCCGAATTCAAGCAGTCCTCTCACTTCAGCCTCCCAAGTAGCTGGGGCTACAGGCATATGCCACCACGCTTGGCTAATTTTTGTATTTTTGGCTGAGATGGGGTCTCGCCCTATTGGCCAGGCTGGTCTCGAACTCCTGAACTCACTCAACGATCTGGCTACCTCAGGCTCCCAAAGTACTGGGATTACAGGCTACTGGGAGCCACCGCACCCAGCCCAAATAAATAAGCTTTTAAATTGACTTCTCTATTGTAGACTAGTATTTCTTAAAATAGTCACATTTAATTTTATAAAGTAAAAATAAATCTGGCTATAAATGACATTGTTAGGGCTCTGCCATCAGCTGTGGAGGTTGGGGGAGGTGGCAATGCACAAGTAGCTACTTTTAGACTGGATATGCCAGACCTCTATTAGTGAGCTCTGTACCTCTGGGAGGATGGTTGGCATTCACACCCTACTGATTTTTATTCCCATAATACCATGCCCTTTTCCCATGATGTGATGAGAATTGTTACCTTTAACCATTTGAGGTTTTTTTGTTTTGTTTGAGACAGGGTCTCACTCTGTCACCGAGGCTGGAGTGCAGTGGCATGATCTCGGCTCGCTGCAACCTCTGCCTCCTGCCTCAAGCGATTCTCCTGCCTCAGCATCCTGAGTAGCTGGGATTAACAGGCATGCGCCACCATGCCCGGCTAATTTTTGTATTTTCAGTAAAGATGGGGTTTCTCCATGCTGGCCAGGCTGGTCTTGAACTCCTGACATCAGGTGACCCACCGTCTTGGCCTCCCAAAGTGCTGGGATTACAGGCATGAGCCGCCATGCCCAGCCCATTTGAGTTTTATAATAGTGGATAAAATTCAGAAACATTAATGCCCCAGTTCTGCTTAATAACTAGCTTTGCACAGGCAAATAGTCACAGATTATGTCTACATTTGGGATCCAAGGAGGAAATCAAAACACATGCACCACCTAATCTACTTCTGTCTACTTTCCTCACCCTACCCAATAGCTGCATTTTGGCACTTTGGCCAACCTCCAAGAGTGGTTTACAAAGCAAAATATCTTGTGGAGGAGTTCTCAGATTCATAAGATCAGGTTTCTTTGTATATCTGGGGAGAACAGAGTGTAACCAGGAAGGCAGATGAAGGCATTTTTTAAATCAAAAGAACATCTTACTGCCTATGAGTCTTTACCTGTCTTGCTACTGATGCCACCACAGGTGTCTTGGAGGGAAAGACAGGAAAGTTTTGGGGAAAGTGACAGAGTAAGGAGCTTCCATGCTCTGGGCTTCCCCATGATCACTAATGGCAAAGCAACTCTTTGGAAAAGTAACTCATTTGGTCATAGATACTAAGTTTAAAAATATTCACACTCTGAAAACAGGATAATACCACCTGCCCTCTGATTACCCGACAGAGGCTTTGCAAATATTAATATAAAAATAGTTACACAGATTTTAAGTATTTGCCATTCAATAATATTTACTAAGCATCGAGATGTGCATGGCATTTCACTCATCTGAAGATACCAAGGTAATCCCCTGCCCTTGTGTATTCATAGGTATTTGGGAGACACACATAAGTAAATGGGCATTAGATACAAGATGATGTGAAGATGTCTTTGCTGCCGCCGCCTCCCCTATTGGAAGAACTCAAAGTTAAGAAAGACAAGGTCAGGCCAGGCACTGTGGCTCACGCCTGTAATCCCAGCACTTTGGGAGGCCAAGGCGGACGGATCTCAAGGTCAGGAGATCGAGACCATCCTGGCTAACACGGTGAAACCCCGTCTCTACTAAAAATACAAAAAAAAATTAGCTGGGCGTGGTGGCAGTCACCTGTAGTCCCAGCTACTCGGGAGGCTGAAGCAGAATGGCATGAACCCAGGAGGCGGAGCTTGCAGTGCCGATCGCACCACTGCACTCCAGCCCGGGCAACAGAGCGAGACTCCGTCTCAAAAAAAAAGAAAAAGAAAAAGAAAAATACAAAAATTTAGCCAGACGTGGTCGGGGGTGCCTGTAATCCTAACTACTCAGGAGGCTGAGGCAGGAGAATCGTTTGAACCCAGGAGATGGAGGTTGTAGTGAACTGAGATCATGCCACTGCACTCCAGCCTGGGGGATAAAGTGAGACTCCATCTCAAAAAAAAAAAAAAAAGAAATGAAAAGAAAAAAGAAGGTCAAAACTGATAATTGCTAGAGAACTCAAGAAAGGCTTAGGAACAGAAGGCCCCAGGTAGGAACGGATTGTTTAAAAGGAAGAGTTAGACTTCACAGGCCAGCTTGATTCCACATTCTTAGGTGACCACATCCTGTCTACCCCCCCAACACCACACACACACACACACACACATACACACACACACACAAACACACACTTTAGGTTTATTTTATAGAGAAAAAGAACCAGAGAGGCACTGAACTGGGGGACACTAGGCACTGAGGAGAGAATGAGGTACCACTGAGCGCAGGGAGAGGAAGTGGAGTCGGCATCCTCAACGGCGAAGTGAGGCCTGCTCAGCCTTTCCCAAGGTATGAGATGCCATGGTCAGGGCCAAACTCCCATCATCACCGTGTGCTGCTGTGACTCACAGCACATTACAATTGATTATCTGCGCCAACATTTAATATCAATCCCTCTATTAGACTGGAAATACCACAAGGTCAGAGATCATGCCTGATTTGTGTCCCAACATGACCCAGCACCAGCACAGTACCTGGATCTTGCTATAGAGGCGATGGTACCTGAGCACCTCAGATAGATCAAAAATACTGGCTAGAGGGAAGCATAGGGAACTTGTAGCTATATAAAGGCTTAGATTCTTTTTAAAATATGCTTTTATTTTTTCAAGATGGAATTTTGCTCTTGTCACCCAGGCTAGAGTGCAGTGGCGAGATGTTGGCTCACTGCAACCTCCGCCTCCTGGGTTCAAGTGATTCTCCTGCCTCAGCCTCCCGAGAAGCTGGGATTGCAGGCACACACCACCACGCCCGGCTAATTTTTGTAATTTTAGTAGAGACAGGGTTTCACCATGTTGGCCAGGCTGGTCTCGAACTCCTGACCTCAGGTGATCCACCCACCTCGGCCTCCCAAAGTGATGGGGTTACAGGCATGAGCTACTGCGCCTGCCCTAAAATATGCTTTTTTATATGTACTGCTACCAATAATCTACATTTAAAAATAAAGCGGAGGTAATGCACATGTTAATTAGTTCAATTTCACCTTCCACAATGAATACATATTTCAAAACATCATGTTGTACACAACAAATACAATTTTGTCAACTAAAATAAATTTAAAATAAAGCAGATGAGATGTATATTATACACACACACATATAAGCACACTTCTGTATATGCACTGATATCTCTGGAAGGTGCACAAAAGGGAGTGGTTACCTTAGTGGGGGTTAAGGCTGGGGGGTCAAAAGTGAGATCACTTTTCAATTCACCTTTGTACTATTTGATTTTATTACTAAATGAATATATTACCCCCCAATAAAAGAAAAAAACAACTTTGTGTCTGTTTCTATTGCTACTGGACTGCAGCTATCAAGGCTACTTGATTAGAGTCCTTTTGGAGGTCATTCTTTGCATGGAGCCCCAAGAGAGTTCCCCAGGCAGAGTGTGGTGAGCTCCCAGCTGCATTATCTTCCCAGACTTGCCAGGACAACTAAGTGTTTTCATGGCCCATAACCTCATTAGCTTTGTTAGGGTGTCCCACCTGGTTTTCCCAGCCGTAACAATTATGGAAAATGTTTATTATTTCCCTTTTGTGGATAGTCTCTTTTACTAAAATTGTGAGCATTAGTCATTAGTTTCTGATTAAAATTCCTCCTTTTGTGGTTGTTTTATTTTTTCTTTGAGTGTCTTGGGAATAATATTAATAGTTGGGTTTTTTTTTTTTTTTTTTTTTTTTTGAGATTTGCTCTGCTCTGTCGCCCAGGCTGGAGTGCAGTGGCACAATCTCGGCTCACTGCAAGCTCCGCCTCCTGGGTTCACGCCATTCTCCTCCCGAGTAACTGGGACTACAGGCGTCTGCACCACGCCCAGCTAATTTTTTGTATTTTTAGTAGAGATGGAATTTCACTGTGTTAGCCAGGATGGTCTCAATCTCCTGACCTCATGATCCACCCGCCTTGGCCTCCCAAAGTGCTGGGATTACAGGCTTGAGCCACCAGGCCTGGCCTTTTTTTTTTTTTTGAGACAGGGTCTTGCTCTGTCACCCAAGCTGGAGTGCAGTGGTGCAATCTCTGCTCACTGCAACCTCTGCCCCCAGAGTTCTAGCGATTCTCCTGCCTCAGCCTCCCAGGTAGCTGGGATTACAAATGCCTGCCACCACGCCCAGCTAATTTTTTTGTATTTTTAGTAGAGACGGGGTTTCGCCATGTTGGCCAGTCTGGTCTCGAACTGCTGATCTTAGGTGATCCACACGCCTTGGCCTCCCAAAGTGCTAGGATTACAGACATGAGCCACCGCACCCGGCCAATAATGATAATAGTTATAGTAGCTAATATTGTTTGCTTAGTAAGTATATTAGTTTATAAGGCTCCCATAACAAAGCACCACAGACTGTGTAGCTTAAACAAAAGAAATCTATTTTCTCACAGTTCTGGAGGCTAGAAGTCTAAGATGAAGGTGTTGGCAGCACTGGTTTCTTCTGAGGCCTCTCTCCTTGGCTTGTAGATGGCCGTCTTCTCCCTGTACCATCACTTTTGGTCTCCCTCTGTGTCTGTCTGGGTCCAAATTTCCTCCTCTTATCAAGGACCCCAGTCCTACTGAATCAGAGCCCACCCTAAAAACCTCATTTTAATTTAACTGCCTCTTTGAAGACACTATCTGCAAATACAGTCACATTCTGAGATACATAGGATTAGAGCTTCAACATATGAATTTGAGGGGGTCAAAATTCAGCCCATAATAATACGTATAAGGCAATACGCTAATTGCTTTACAAATATCTCATTTAAATCTGACAGCCAATTGCACGCAAGAACGCTGAAGCATGGACAGATTAAGCAATAAGATTAGGTAGTAGGCGGTAGAGTCATAATTCAAATCCAGGCAGACAGACTCCAGATCCCGCACTCTCCACCACCACCCACACTACATATGGGCTTTCTTCATTCATTCTACCAGATCCATTCGAATTTCCCAAAGGAGGGAAAATGAAGTGCCTGCTGTCACAAGCAAATAGAAAAACACCATTCTCCAAGCCAGTGAGAGGTAGCAGAGGGGCCCCAGCTAGTCCTCAAGTCTGTCCTTGTGAACCACAGTCTCTTACTCTATCCTTACCGCCCCAGGGAGCCTCTAGCAGTGAGTGGTGTGGTCAGAGGTAGGCCACTAAGTCTATGCTCATGCCTGACCAAATCCATGAAGATGAAGTAGGAGTGGGATGACAGAGTCAGCCCCTGCTTCCTCATGGAAAGCACAGGGGGCAAAACTTGAATATCACAGTTATACTTAGGAGCTTGAAATCCAATCCTCTCCTGCCCAGTGGCAAGACTTCTAGAGTGCTGTTTTAGGAGCCAGAAAAGGTCAAGGTTTGCCCAGCATATCTGGCATGAGGCAAAGTATCTACAGGAAGATCTCTGCCAGAGCAGAGTGCAAAGCTGTAAACTCAAGTCACTGAAAGCAGAGATGGAAGCAGTCAAGGACACCTGGAGTGTCATTTATTATAACTGCTTAGATAAGACAAGGGAGAGTGTGGTCATTTAGTCTCTCCCCACTAAGTTCAGCTTCAACTTCCCCCCTTATAAAATATCTTTTCCTAAGTGATATGGTTTGGCTGTGTCTCCACCCAAATTTCATCTTGAATTGAAGCTCCCACAATTCCCACGTGTTGTGGAAGGAACCCAGTGGGAGGCAACTGAATCATGGGGGCAGGTCTTTCCTGTGCTGTTCTCTGGCAGTGAATAAGTCTCACAAGAGCTGATGGCTTTATAAGGGATTTCTCCTTTCGCTTGGCTCTCATTCTCTCTTCCTGCAGCCACTTAAGATGTGCCTTTCACACGGCCTTTCCGCCGTGACTGTGAGGCCTCCCCAGCCACGTGGAACTGTGAGTCCATTAAACCTCTTTTTCTCTACAAATTACCCAGTCTCAGGTATGTCTTTGTCAGCAGTGTGAAAACAGACTAATACAGTGAGTTGGTACCAGTAGAGTAGGGTGCTCCTGTAAAGATACCCAAAACCTGGAAATGGATAACAGGCAGAGTGGGTGGAGCAGTTTAGAGAGCTCAGAAGACAGGAACATGTGGGAAAGTTTGGAACTTCCTAGAGACCTGTTGAATGGCTTTGACCAAAATGCTGATAATGATATGGAAATACAGGCTGAGGTGGTCTCAGATGGAGATGACGAACTTGTTGGGAACTACAGTGAAGGTGATTCTTGCTATGTTTTGGCAAAGAGACTAGTGGGATTTTGCACCTGCCCTAGAGATTTGTGGAACTTTTAATTAAGGGAGATAGTTTAGGGTATCTGGTGGAAGTGAGGGAAGAGAGAGACCCTCTCATATTTTTTATATTGTTTTATACTCAGTACCTGTTTAAAAAAAAAAAAAAACAAAAATTAAAAAAAAAAAAAGTAAATAAAATCAAAGACAGGCAGCCCGGCACCAGGCCCAAAACTGGACCTGGGCCTGCCTGGCCTAAACCTAGTAGTTAAAAATCAACTCATGACTTAGAAACCAATGTTATTCATAGATTCCAGACATTGTATAGAAGAACATTGTGAAACTCCCTGCCCTGTTCTGTTTCTCTCTGACCACCGGTGCATTCAGCCCTGTCACGTACCCCTTGCTTGCTTGCTCAAATCAATCACGACCCTTTCGTGTGAAATCTTCAGTGTTGTGAGCCCTTAAAAGGGACAGAAATTGTGCACTTGAGGAGCTCGGATTTTAAGGCAGTAGCTTGCTGATGCTCCCAGCTGAATAAAGCCCTTCCTTCTACAACTCGGTGTCTGAGAGGTTTTGTCTGTGGCTCATCCTGCTACAGAAGAAATTTCTAAGCAGCAATGCATTCAAGAGATGACTTGGGTGCTGTTAAAAGCATTTAGTTTTAAATGGGAAACACAGCACAAAAGTTTGGAAAATTTGCAGACTGACGGTGCAAGAGAAAAGAAAAAACCATTTTCTGAGGAGAAATTCAAGCTGGCTGCAGACATTTGCATAAGTAACGAGGAGCCAAATATTAATCCCCAACACAATGGGGAAAATGTCTCCAGGGCATGTCAGACCTTTGCGACAACCCCTCTCAACACAGGCCCAGAAGTCTAGGAAGAAAAAATGGTTCCATGGGCCAGGCCCAGGGCCCTCCTGCTGTGTGCAGTCTAGGGACTTGGTGCCCTGCTTCTCAGCCACTCTAGCCATGGCTAAAAGGGGTCAAGGTACAGCTCCAGCCATGGCTTTAGAGGGTGCAAACCCCAAGCCTTGACAACTTCCACATGGTATTGAGTCTGCGGGTACACAGAAGTCAAGAATTGAGGTTTAGGAACCTCTGCCTAGATTTCAGAGGGTATGTGGAAATGCCTGGATGCCCAGGCAGAAGTTTGCTGCAGGGGCGGGGCCCTCATGAAGAACCTCTGCTAGGGCAGTGTGGAAGGGAAATGTGGGGTGGGAGCCCCCACACAGAGTCCCTACTGGGGCACTGCCTAGTGGAGCTGTGAGAAGAGGGCCACCATCCTCCAGCCCCAGAATGGTAGATCCACCGACAGCTTGCACCATGCACCTGGAAAAGCCACACTCAACGCCAGCCTGTGAAAGCAGCCAGGAGGGAGGCTATACCCTGCAAAGTCACAGAGGTGGAGCTACCCCAGGTCATGGGAGCCCACCTCTTGCAGCAGAGTGACCTGGATGTGAGACATGGAGTCAAAGGAGATCACTTTGGAGCTTTAAGATTTGACTGCCCTGCTGGATTTCAGACTTGCATGAGGTCTTTGGCCCCTTTGTTTTGGCCAATTTCTCCCATTTGGAATGGCTGTATTTACCCAATGTCTGTACCCCCATGGTATCCAGGAAGTAACTAACTTGCTTTTCATTTTACAGGTTCATAGGCAGAAGAGACTTGCCTTGTCTCAGATGAGACTTTGGACTGTGGACTTCTGAGTTAATGCTGAAATGAGTTAAGACTTTGGGGGCTGTTGGGAAGCCATGATTGGTTTCAAAATGTGAGGACATGAGATTTGGGAGGGGTCAGGGGTGGAATGACATGGTTTGGCTGTGTCCCCACCCAAATTTCATCTTGAATTGTAGCTCCCACAATTCCCACATCATGGGAGGGACCCAGTGGGAGGTAATTGAAATTATGGGGTTGGATCTTTCTCGTGATGTTCTCATGGTAGTAAATAAGGGGTTTCCTCTTTTGCTTGGCTCTCATACACCAAGACTCAGAAAGTATAAAGGGGGGTAGGGAGGTTTTATGGGGAACATGGGGAAACAACTGAATCATGCTCCAAGTTAGAACTGTTTAACCAGATTATCACTACAGTTGTTTTAAACAAGTTAAAAACGAGGCTGTGGCCACTAAGTGCAGGCTTTCAGCTGCTGGGACCTGCAGGGAAGGGAAGTCAGGAGAAGGATCTCAATTTCTGCCTGACATGCAATTTTCCATTCTAAAACAGAAACATCTATAATCATCTCAATTAGGAAATTATTATTCAAGTAAAACATTTACTAAGACATGCAGTGAGTAACAGCTCTTTGGTAGACTGGATGTTACCAAAGATGTTAGACATCACTAGAGAACTTACATATCATTTTAAAAATGTCTACATGAAGTACAAATACTATTCCTATTTTAGGAACCCAATACAACCATCACATAAATTTTGGAGCACTCATATTCTAAACTCTGGACATATTCTTGACTAATTTCTGAAGTAGAGATGCCAAACTCATTTTTAAACATGACTGAAACTGGCATAAAAACAGATACATAGACCAATGGAACAGGATAGAGAACCTAGAAATAAATCTAGACATTTACAGCCAACTCATTTTCAACAAAGGTGCCAGGAATATTCAATGGGGAAAGGACAATCTCTGAAAAAAACAGTGCTGGGAAAACTGGGGATCTATATGCAGAATAGTGCATATAGACCCCCACCTCTCACTCTATACAAAAATCAAGGCAAAATGGATTTAATACTAAAATATAAGACCTAAAACTATGAAACTACTAGAAGAAAACATGGGTAAACACTTTAAGACATTGGTCTGGGCAAAGACTTTTTGAGGGTAAGTCCTCAAAAGCACATGTGACAAAGGCAAAAACTGATAAATGGAATTACATCAAGCTAAAAAGCTTCTGCACAGCAAAGGAAGCAATCAACAAAGAACCCACAGAATGGGAGAAAATATTTGCAAACTACCCATCTGGCCAGGCACGATGGCTCACGCCTGTAATCCCAACACTTTGGGAGGCCGAGGTGGGCGGATCACTTGAGGTCAGGAGTTTGAGACCAGCCTGGCCAACATGGTAAAACCCCGTCTCTACTAAAAATACAAAAATTAGCCGGGCGTGGTGGCACATGTCTATAGTCCCAGCCACTAGGGAAGCTGAGGGAGGAGAATCTCTTGAACCTGGGAGGCGAGGTTGCAGTGAGCTGAAATCGTGCCACTGCACACCAACCTAGGTGACATTGAGACCCCATCTCAAAAACAAACAAAAGCAAACAAAAAAACCCTACCCATCTGACAAGGGATTAACAATCAGAATACATATGGAACTCAACAATTCAACAGCAAAAACACACAACAACAAACCAAGTAATCTAATTTTTATGTAAGCAAAAGATCTGAATAGACCTTTTTTTTTTTTTTTTTTTTTTGAGATGGAGTTTCACTCTTGTTACCCAGGCTGGAGTGCAATGGAGTGATCTAGGCTCACTGCAACCTCTGCCTCCCGGGTTCAAGCACTTCTCCTGCATCAGCCTCCCTAGTAGCTGGGACTACAGGCGACCACTACCACACCCAGCTAATTTTTTGTGTTTTTAGTAGAGATGGGGTTTCACTACGTTGGCCAGGCTGGTCTCAAACCTCTGACCTCAGGTGATACACCCGCCTCAGCCTCCCAAAATGCCTGGATTACAGGCGTGAGCCACCACAGCCGGCTGAATAAACATTTGTCAAAAGAAGACATACTAGTGGCCAACATGTAAATGAAAAATGTTCCGGATAAACAGAAACTGATTATAAAACAAAAAACAAAAAAAAAAAAAAAAAGAAAAAAGAAAATGCCTGACATCACTCATCATCAGTAAAATGCAATCAAAACCATGAGATATCACCTCACCCCCATTAGAATGGCTATAATCAAAAGAATAGAAAATAAAGAGATGCTGGCCAGGATGTGGAGAAAGTGGAATGCTCCTACACTGTTGGAGAAATGTAAACTAATACAGCCACCACATAAAACAGTATGGAGATTCCTCAAAAAACTAAAAATAGAACTACCATATGATACAGCAATTCCACTGCTGGGTGTATATCCAAAGGAAAGGAGATTGGTGTATCAGAGAGACAGCTGCACTCCCATGTTTATTGCAGCAATTCACAATGACCAAATATGGAATCAACCTAAGTGTTCTTCAACGGATGAATGGATAAAGAAAGTGTGGTATATACACTACGGAATATTATTCAGCCATAATAAAATGAAATCCTATCATCTGCAGCAACACGGATGAAACTGAAGGACACTATGTTAAGGGAGTTACTTCACTTAACAGAAAGACAAATATTCCACGTTCTCACTTAGATGTGGGAGCTAAAAAATTAATCTCACGGAGGTAGTGAGTAGAATAATAATTACCAGAGGCTGGGAAGGGTAGGGGACAGAGCAGAGGGCAGCAGGTTGGTTAGCAAATACAAAAATACAGTTAGACAGAAGGCATAAGTTCTAGTGTTTGACAGCACAGTAGGGTGACTACAGTTAACACTAATTTATTGTATATTTCAAAATAGCTAGAGGAGAAGATTTGGAATGTTCCCAACACAAAGAAATGATAAATATTTGAGGTGATAGATATCCCAACTGCCCTGATTTGCTCATTACACATTGTATGCATGTATCAAATTACCACAGGGAACCCATAATTACACATAGCTATTATATATCAATTCAAAAATCAGTGAAACAACTGAAACATGAGTCTTAAACCAACATCACTATTGTTATCAATATTTTATTCAAACGAGTTTTTACATGGTACAAAGCTATGTAAACAGTGAGTAGTCTATTTTTTTTTTGTTTGAGATGGAATCTCGCTCATGCAGTGGTGTGATCATGGCTCACTGCAGTGTTAAACTCCTGGGCTCAAGGTATCCTCCTGCCTTGGCCTCCCAAAGCACTGAGATTACAGGTGTGAGCCACCACGCCCAGCCTAGGTGAGTAGTCTTAAATTCAGATGTAATAAACCTGCAAGATCATTCCTACCCTGTTAAGCCCCCCAAATCAAAATTGATTGGTGAAAACCTGCCTAGAAGGGCAACCTCCAAAAGATCTGAGCTTTTGTTTTAGGAAGGACTTCAAATAACAGCATTATTTCCTGCATGAGACCAAGCAGCAGCAGAGTGAATAGAAAACATGAGATCTCTTCCTCTCCAGTTTTCCTTTAAGAAAGGAAAGGCGCGGTGGCTAGGCGCGGTGGCTCACACCTGTAATCCCAGCACTTTGGGAGGCCGAGGTGGGCGGATCCAGAGGTCAGGAGATCGAGACCATCCTGGCTAACACGGTGAAACCCCGTCTCTACTAGAAATACAAAAAATTAGCTGGGCACAGTGGTGGGCGCCTGTAGTCCCAGCTACTCAGGAGGCTGAGGCAGGAGAATGGTGTAAACCCGGGAGGCGGAGTTTGCAGTGAGCTGAGATAGAGCCACTGCACTCCAGCCTGGGCGATAGAACGAGACTCCGTCTCAAAAAAAAAAAAAAAAAAGAAAGAAAGAAAGTGCACAGAATTTCAAGGATCTACAAAAGCAGCATAACTTAATCAATCTGTAAATTAGCCTAAGAAAAAACCACTGTGACTAGCACAGGATCCAGTTTTGTGCACTGATAAAAGCAGTGGTTCTCAATCTTGGCTGCACGTTACAATTACGGGGGATTGGGGAGGAGGAGTTACTTTTTTAAATATCCATACTCAGGCTCCACTTTAGACCAAATTGGTATTTAAGTTAAAATGCTAGGCATCAGTCATTTTTAAACACTGCCAGGTGATTCTAACAGCAGCCAGGTTTAAAAACCACTGGAGCAAAGGTTAATCACTTGGGCAGAGGACAAGAACACATTTTGCAATCATGTTTTTCCCTTGGTTCCTCTTTTCTTCTGGAGCTTATGAATTCTGGAGGGTGTAGAAGCAAAATGTCACCTTCCCTTGCTTCAGTAAGACTAAGAACTTCCTATATCACTCTATTAGTCTGTTTTCATGCTGTTGATAAAGACAGACCTGAGACTAGGTAATTTACAAAAGAGGTTTATTGGACTTAACAGTTCCACATGGCTGGGGAGGCTTCACAATCATGGCAGAATGCAAGGAGCAGCAAATCACATCTTATATAGATGGCAGCAGGCAAAATGAGGGCTTGTGCAGGAAAACTCCCTCTTATAATAACCATCAGATCTCGTGAGACTTCCTCACTATCACAAGAACAGCACGGGAAAGACCTGTCCCTATGATTTAGTTACCTCCCACCAGGTCCCTCCAACAACACATGGGAATTCAAGATGAGATTTGGATGGAGACACAGCCAAACTATATCAATCACCATCAGAAAAGATAGGCTTTGCACCCTGAGACAAAACAAAAATGATAGGGTCATCTAACTGTTGATGATCTAAAAAACAATAAAACCTTGAATGTTTCCCATAAACCTGGACTCCCTAAGAAATTTTATCCTTGGTTTTTCCTATACTACATCTGAAGATTTGCCATAACCTTTGTGAATATAATAATTACATGAGGCAGTTACTGTTTTTCACCATGAACAGACTAATGCAAACTCAGAAACCTTGGCAGTTTTTAATTTTTTCCTTCAAATACTTATGTTTTTTATTTGGCAAGCCAGTCATTCTCTTGCTCTCTTTGCAAGTAAACTTTTCCTTTTCTAAATGCTTCTGAGTATTTCTTCAACAAGGGTAAAGATTCATAGAGTGCTTGGACACAGAACTGGATACTCTGCTCCTGGGGGCAGAGTTCACTGCAAGTGATAAGGGAAAGAGCTGAGAAATGAGAACCTGCTCTGTCAGCCCAAGGGTCTTTGGAGCTGTAATCCAAGATCTAGTTTGACCATAAATATGTTCTCTTGGCTGGACTGAATAAATCTCAAAAGTTGGTGTCAGATTCCTTTGTTGTAGGCTTCCTAAGCCTTCTTTTACCTATATTCACCTCAACTACACTGTGCCGAGTAATTTCTATAAAACTCTAAATCAAAAATTACCCCAAAGACATATACAAGTACTAGAAATGAACAAACAAAAACACACACCAAGGAACCAAGAGTTTAGCTACTTTCCTTTTCTAAAACTAGGTAAAACCTATTACAATAAGAGTTACTGGCTCTTCTGCTGATAGAAATTTTGTCATGGCAAATTTTACTTAAAATAGAAAAACATAAGCTTGGTGAAGGCAAGGATCTCATCTGCCTTCTCTTATTATATTCCCAGGGCCCTGGTTACTGAACATGGTAAATACTCAGTAAATATCTGTTAAATAACTGAAATGCATGAATTTGGAAAACCCTCTGGTCCACACAGATGAGAACTGTAATAACATCTCTTGCAAACTGGGACTCCTCTTAGAGCTCACTCAAGTAGAAATCTTAACGCTGTTAGGAGAAAGCTTTCTTTCTTGGTAAAAATCAAACAATCCACAAATCTTGTCTAACATGCTCTTCCAAAAAAGTCTGCAATTTGGTGTGATTTTGTTTTTCCAGTTCTGATGCAGATGAACCAGGCCATCCATCCCAGGGCCTGCCAATTTTCATCCCATTCAGGTATCGATTACCAATATTCATGAAGCTTAGCACTTCTCTGGTACAGAGCAGACGGTGGAAATTCCCTTTTGATGATAACAGCTCCTGCATGCAGAGCGGTGGGAGCAGGAGGGTAGAAGTAGCCACTTTCTGGATGGGAGCAATGTCATCAACCCAAGGGGAACCCCTTCATAGGCTAACCAGCAACTCCTGAGGCAAGGCCCAATAAGGGCAATGGCATCTACTCAAGTCAAACAGGTTTCCTCCAGAATCTGGACCACAGATTTACAGAGGAACTCCTGAGGCAAGGCCCAATGAGGGCAATGGCATCTACTCAAGTCAAACAGGTTTCCTCTGGAATCTGGACCAGAGATATATAGAATATGGGCCAGGAATGCAGAAAACGAGTGGTCCCAAGGAGGGGCAGAACTGCTGTGAGAGAGGCAGAGAGCAGACCATTTACGGTTCTCTGACCAAACACCTACTGGTTCCAAGGTGGTTCAGAGGGATCTCTGTAAATGAATGAGCACAAAACACAGAACCATTCATTTGGCAGAAAACTGAGATCAAAGCTGTACCTGCTACTGCAAGGACAAAAAAGAAAGTTCATTAATACTTAGTCTACAGAGCCTCACATGCAGTAAGCCCTCAAGCACTTGTGCAATGACTGAACAAAAATTGCAAGCAGAGATAACAAAACTTTGAGGTAGTTGCCTGACATAACCTTTCTTTGAGTTCACTTATTCAGTACATGGGTGCTACTGATACAATCATAATGCGCCTAAAGTCTGAGATAATACCTTAAAAGTATGTGTTTATTCTCTTCCTAAAGCTGCTCTCTTCTGGAAAAACTTGATTAAGAAAAAAACCTAAGACAAAAAACGCTAACACAACAAAATATTAAAAACAGAATTACCATAAGATCCAGCAATTCCACTTACAGGTATATATCTCAAAAGAACTGAAAACAAGATCTCAAAGACACAGTTGTACACCCACGTTCACAGCAGCGTATTAACAATAGCCAAAATGTAGAAGCAATACAAATGTCCACTGACAGATGAATAAACAAAATGTAGTATGTATATACAATGGTATATCATAGACTTAAAAAGGAAAGAAATTCTAACACATGCTACAACAAGGATGATCCTTGAAGACGTTATGTTAAGTGAAAGAAGCTAGTAATGAAAGGACAAAAACTGTATGATCTCACTTACATGAAGTACTCTGAGTAGTCAAATTCATAGACAGACAAAGTAGAATGGTGGTTGACAAGGGCTGGGATGGGGGCGTAGAATGGCAGTTATTGTTTAACAGCAATAACTGTTTTGCAAGGTAAAAAACATTCTGTGGATGAGTGGTAGTGATGGTTGTAAAACAATGTGACTATACTTAATGCCACTGAACTGTACAATTTAAAATGTTAAAAGATACATTTTCCATTAAGTATATTTTATCAAAATTAAATAATTTTTATTGGAAAAGCATCATATAATCTCAACAAGTTGTTCTTAGCTGACCGGGCACAGTGGCTCACACCTGTAATCCCAGCACTTTGGGAGGCCGAGGTGGGCAGATCACGAGGTCAGGAGTTCGAGACCAGCCTGACCAACATTGTGAAACCCCGTTTTTACTAAAAATACAAAAATTAGCTGGGCGTGGTGGTGCGTACCTATAATCCCAGCTACTCGGGAGGCTGGGGCAGGAGAATCGCTTAAACCCAGGAGCTGGAGGTTGCACTGAGCCAAGATTGTGCCATTGCACTCCAGCCTGGGTAACAGAGCAAGACTCTGTATTTAAAAAAAAAAAAAAAAAAAAAAAAGTTGTTCTGAGCTAAAAGCCAGTCCCTTATGCTACTCATGTCGTCTAACTTCAAAACATTCCTCCAGGCCACTGGTTAACTAACTCATAACCAAATGTATCAAAACCAAGCTGCAATAAATTTACAGAATACATTAAACACATTCTGCAATTAAAAATCCAAGCAAACGAAGACATAAAAGCAATATATAAGAATAGTCACAGAGTGGGGTATCGTGGCTTACACCTGTAATCCTAGCTGAGGTGGAAGGATTGCTTGAAGCCAGGAATTTAAGACTAGCCTGGGCAACAGAATGAGACCCTGTCTCTGAAAAAAAAAAGAGCCAGGTAAGGTGGCATGCAACTGTAGTCCCAGCTACTCAAGAGACTGAGGTGAGTGGATTGCTTGAGCCCAGGAGTCCGAAGCTGCAATGAGCTATGATCACACCACTGCACTCCAGGATGGGCAATAGAGGGAGATCCTGTCTCTAAAAAAATTAAAATGAAATAAATAAACAGAAAAGGATAGTCACAGTGTAAGAACCAATCTTCTCTGAAATAATTTTAAAAAATAACACAGAAATAGAGAATAAGACAAGACATAATTAAAATAACCACAGATCCCAGACAAAAACTAATGGAATTCATCACAACTAGACCAGCCTTACAAGAAATGCTTAATACATCTGAAGGCAAAAAGATGATAACCACCATCATGAAAACATGCAAAAGCATAAAATGTACTAGTGTTATAGACACACAAAGGAAGAAGATAAAGAAAACTTATCTCTACAGAAAATCACAAAATCACAATGACATTGAGAGGAAAAAACAAAGGATATACAAAACAATCAGAAAACAATTCACAAAATGACACGAGCAAGTCTTCACCTGTCAATAACAGCCTTGAATGTAAACGGATTAAATTCCCCACCTAAAAGTTACAGAAAGACTGAATGGATTAAAATAAACAAACAAAAAAACAAAAAACCCCATTACCCAACTGTATGCTGCCTGCAAAAAACTCACTTCACCCGTAAACACACATATGGACTGAAAGTGCAGGTATGGAAAAAGATATTCTACACAAAGCAAAACCAAAACCAGGCAAGAATAGCTATGCTTAGATAAAATAGACTATATCCAAAACTGTAAAAAGAGACAAAGAAAATCATTATATAATGATAAAGAGATCAATTCAAAAGGCTAAAACAACTGTAAATATATATGCACCAAACACCAGAACACCAAAATAAATAAAGCCAATATTCTTATATTTCAAGGGGCTCTCACACCTGTAATCCCAGCACTTTGGGAGGCCAAAGTGGGAGGAATGCTTGAGCCCAGGAGTTTGAGACCAGCCTGGGCAACAAAGTGAGACCTTGTCTCTAGAAATAATTTAAAAATTAGGCTAGGCACAGTGGCTCATGCCTGTAATTTCAGCACTTTGGGAGGTCAAGGTGGGAAGATCACTTGAGTGCAGTTCAAGACCTGCCTGGGCAACATACTGAGGCCCCACCTCTATTAAAGAAATAACAAATTAGCCATGGTGACACACACCTGTAGTTCCAACTACTCAAAAGGCTTAAGCAAGAGAATCACTTGAGCTCAGGAGGTCAAAACTACAGTGAGCCGTAATTGTGCCACTGCACTCCAGCCTGGGTAACAGAGTGAGACTCTGTCTCAAAAAAATAAAAAAATAAATGGGCACATAGACTCCAACTACAATAGTAGTTGGGGACTTCAGTAATCCAATCTCAGCACTGGACAGATCATCTAGACAGAAAATCAACAAAGAAACATTAGATTTAGACCAACTGGGCCTAACAGACATTTACAGAACATTTCACCCAACAGCTACAGAATAAACATTCTTCTCATCAGCATATTCTCCAGGATAGATCACATGTTAAACAAAAAAAAAAAAAAAAAAAAAAAAATCTCAACTAATTTAAAAGAATTAAAATCATATCAAGAATCTTTTCTGGCTGGACGCAGTACCTCATACCTGTAATCCCAGCAGTTTGGGAGGCTGAGACGGGAGGATCGCCTGAGGCCAGGAATTCAAAACCAGCCTAGTCAACACAGTGAGACCCCATCTCTACAATAGAAAATAATAATAATAATAATAAGCATAGTGACACACCTGTAATCCTAGTTGCTCAGAAGGCTGAAGCAGGGGATTGCTTGAGCCTAAAAGCTTGAGGCTGCAGTGAGCCATGATCAGGCCACTACACTCCAGCCTGAGCAACAGAGCGAGACCCTAACTCAAAAAAAATATAATCTTTTCCGACCACAATATAATCTTTTCTGACCAAAATATAATCATTTCTGATCAAAATATCTTTTCTGACCCGAGGCAAGTGGATCACCTGAGGTTGGGAGTTCGAGACCAGCCTGGCCGACATGGTGAAACCCCGTCTCTACTAAAAACACAAAAATCGGTTGCGCATGGTGGTGGGTGCCTGTAATCCCACCTACTTGGGAGGCTGAGGCAGGAGAATCGCTTGAACCTGGGAGGCAGAGGTTGTAGTGAGCCAAAATTGTGCCATTGCACTCCAGCCTGGGCGACAAGAGCAAGACTCTGTCTTAAAAAATATATACATATATATATATAGTTAGATAGAGATCGGGTGCAGTGGCTCACATCTGTAATCCCAGCACTTTGAGAGGTCAAGGTGGGTGGATCACTTGAGGTCAGGAGTTCGAGACCAGCCTGACCAACATGGTAAAACCCCATCTCTACTAAAAATACAAAAATTAGCCAGGAATGGTGACACATGCCTGTAATCCCAGCTACTTGGGTGGCTGAGGAACGAGAATGGCTTGAACCTGGGAGACAGAGGTTGCAGTGAGCAGAGATCACGCCATTACACTCCAGCCTGGGCAACAAGAGTGAAACTTCATCTCAAAAAAAAAAAAAAAAAAAATAGTTAGAAGGAAGAAGTTCTAGTGTTCAACAGCACAGTAGGGTCAGTATAGTTCAATAATCCAGTATATAACTGAAAATAGCTATAGCAGAAGATGTGGAATTTTCCTAACACAAAGAAATTATAACACTTGAGATAATTAATATCCTAATTACCCTGCTTTGATCACTACACATTGTATGCATGTATCAAAATATCACAGGTGGGCTGGGCATGGTGGCTCATGCACGTAATCCCAGCACTTTGGGAGGCCTAGACAGGTGGATCACTTGAGGTCAGGAGTTTGAGACCAGCCTGGCCAACATGGCAAAACCCTGTCTCTACAAAAAATACAAAAATTAGCCAGGCATGGTTGCAAAAGCCTGTAGTCCCAGCTACTTGGGAGGCTGAGGTAGGAGGATTGTTTGAGCCTGGGAGGTCAGGGCTGCAGTGAGCTGTGATAAGGCCACTTAAAAAATAAAAATAACTTTTAAGTAGCAGGATTGGGGATTGAGTGACACATTGCCATGATAAATCAAAAGTTCTGGTTATTTTAAATTTTTTAGACAGAGTCTTACTTTGTAACCCAGGCTGAAGTGCAGTAGCGTGATCTCAGCTCACTGTAAACTCCGCCTCCCAAGTTCAAGTGATTCTCGTGCCTCAGCCTTCAGCCTCCCCAGAAATGGGATTACAAATGCCTGCCACCACACCTGGCTAATTATTTGTATTTTTTTTGGTTTTTTTTTTTTTTAAGTAGAGATGGGGTTTCGTCATGTTGGCCAGGCTGGTCTCAAACTCCTGACCTCAAATGATCCACCCACCTCAGCCTCCCAAAATGCTGTGATTACAGGTGTGAGCCACCACGCCCAGCCAAAAGTTCTGGACATGAGAAAGCTATCCTGATTACTCAAGGAATCTACTGATCATCTCCCAATTAGGTTTTTTTAAAAAAATTAACTATAATTCTTCAAACTAATAACCAGTTCACCAACTGTAATGTCAATATACTTTAGACACAAAATTCAAGTTATTTCTGATACTTTATCTGATGGACAATTTTTTTTTTCCTTTTACCCTTTACTTAGGAAATTTGAGAAATGTAAGAACTTTTCTAGGTGCTTAGGATTATGGACTATGCTTGTTCCTTATATTTTTGTGCCAAAATTTTATGCCTTCATTGTTTTTATAATAAAAAGTAATTTTTCAAAAGATTTTTCTTTTAAAAATAATAGAGTAATTGAAAAATACTCTCAAAATGTCCCTGGATTTTATTATAAAATACAAATAAACTCAAACTGAAATTTATCTATTTCCCTCATATTCAACTGTCTTTTTTTTTTTTGAGATGGAGTCTCACTCTGTTGCCCAGGCTGAAGTGTAGTGGCGCCATCTTGGCGCGAGCCACCGCACCCAGCCTCAACTGCATTTCAATAGGTTAAAGGCACAGTGATAAGGGACATAAAATAGTGAGAGAAAAAAAAGGCATAACTCTGTGATAACTCACCCACTGTCCCACAAACATAAAGATTCTCCTATATGAGATTTGTTGCCCTGGCTAATGGGACATATTCCATCCCCATACTAGCTGTACCTGTAAGCACTTTCAGTGACTGCTGAAGCTTTTTTCCCCAGCTCAGTTGAATTTTTTTTTTTTTTTTTTTGAGACAGTCTCGCTATGTCACCCAGGCTGGAGTGCAGTGGCACCATCTCGGCTCACTGCAAGCTCCGCCTCCTGGGTTCACGCCATTCTCCTGCCTCAGCCTCCCGAGTAGCTGGGACTACAGGCGCCTGCCACCACACCCGCCGACTAATTTTTTGTATTTTTAGTAGAGATGGGCTTTCACCGTTTTGCCAGGATGGTCTTGATCTCCTGACCTTGTGATCTGCCCATCTCGGCCTCCCAAAGTGCTGGGATTACAGGCGTGAGCCACCGCGTCCAGGCTTTCTGTTTGTTTTTTAAAGAAGGGGTCTCTTTTTAAAATTTTTTAGAGACAAAGTTCTCACTATATTGCCCAGGCTGGTCTCAAACTCCTGACCTCAGGAGATACTTCCACCCCAGCTAGCTTCCTGAGTAGCTGGGATTACAGGTGTGAGCCATCATGTCCTGCTCTTAGCTCAGTTTTTAGCTCTTTTGAGAATCTCTATTTTGCAGGTACCCAAGTGTGGCAGGCATGCTCTAAGGTGACCCCCAATGAGTCACATCCCTGTTCTAGCCTCTACCCTTGAGTTTCGGTGGAACTCATACCTTGCTTCTAGACGCTAGAATACTGCAAAGGTGGTGGGATGTTATTCCCATGATGACATAATGTCATACAAGACTCATTTAGAGATTCTCCTGCTTGCTTTGAAGAAACTGCCATGTTGTGAGAGGCATCTGTGAAAGGGCCACATGGCAAGAACTGTGGGAGGCCTCCCGAAGCTGAGTGGTGCCCAGCTGACAGTCAGCAAGAAACACGTACCTCAGTCTACAGAAGTAAGGTCCTGTACTGAAGCAGCCCTGTGAGATGGTAAACGTCTGTTGTTTTAAGGTGTTCAATGTGTGGTACTGTGTTACCCAGCAATAGAACGCTAGGGTATATTGGTTACTTAGGTATCAGCAGACACTTAGCTAAGAACTGATCAGCAGGATGAATGCTAATTCTTAGAATTGTACTAAGTCTTTTCCTTCCAATATGCAACTTTAACAATGCCCTATGATCTCATATGACCATTCACATGTTGGTGTGTGGAAACAGTGAATTTTCCAGAGTGGATTTTGAGATTTTCTGCCATGTTCTTATCATCATCCTTCTCTCCCTGAGCTGCATCTTCTACCCTGTAACAGTAAATGCTGAAGGTGGAATTGCTATTCTAGCAAGCCTCCTAGCTGCCAAGTAACTGCTACTGCCTAGATTCCAACAACCTGAGAAAATGCAGTAAGTGAAGCAGAAGTAATTTCCAAGTTCTAACTGAGGGAAATATACACTACAAAAAGAGCAAAAGGGCTGGGCACGGTGGCTCATGCCTGTAATCTCAACACTTTGGGAGGCTGAGGTGGGCGGATCACTTGAGATCAGGAGTTTGAGATCAGCCTAAGTAACATGGTGAAACCCCCTCTCTACTAAAAACACAAAAATTAGCTGGGCATGGTGGTGCATGCCTGTAATCCCAGCTACTCAGGAGGCCGAGGCAGAAGAATCGCTTGAACCAGGGAGTCAGAGGTTGCAGTGAGCTGAGATCATGTCATTGCACTCCAGCCTGAGCAACAGAGTGAGACACCGTCCCCCACCCCTAATAAATAAATAAAAATAAAAAGAGCAAGAGGGTTTTTACCATTAACTTCTCCACCGCCGTCTCCAAAGCTGTTAGGTTATTACGTGAACCAAGATTGTGGCAGGCATATAAGGTGAATGGGCAGTGGTCAAGAAAGACACTGTATTTTACTTGAGACAAAACAATGGCAAATTTATAGAAATTAAGTAAGAGAAAGCAAGCCTACTCCAATCAGGTAGAAATGAGATGTTATTCAGCATAAAATTGGAGGAAGTAAACAAAATTTCATCAATTCTAGTCATTGTTCAAAGGATCACCTGCACCAATTCTGCCATATACATATGAAGTACCCTTTCTGATCCTTGACTCCTAGGCTACCCAGTCACCTTCTAATTGGTTTCCCAGGTATTTCAGACTCAGGAAAGAGAAACCCTGGATCTGTGACACAAGTATTCCAATCACTGGAAAAGACTATGCCTCACTGTAAATTACACTTGCAGCGTGACTTACGGTAACTACGATATGATTACAACACAGACCTGGTGAAGAGCTAATCTAGAGCAAGGCTCAGACCCAGCCTCTGTTACTGAGGTAGGCAAAGGACCTCGAAAGACCCCATCTACAGCCCTACTACTAATCTAGTAACACTGAAACAGCTCTTAAAATTAGAACATAGTGTCTCCAAATTCCATTTGAACATAGAATATTAGCATATAAAAATAACTTATTTTTAAAATGTCTGTAAAGATAGTATCATAATTGAATGAATTACTGTATTTCACTGAATCTAAGCCACTGATTGTAAAACACATTATTTTATATATACATATGGGAAAAAACTGTCAATTAAACTTTGTCACAATGTTAAATGATCACTGATTGTAAGACATGTCCTAATTTCAGATATGTTAACAGTATGGGGGCAAAAAGTGCAACTTAGAGTCAATGAAATGCAGTACTAAAAAATATATTCTTCAGGTAATTATTCAAATAAGGTATTAAACATTAAGTACATTAAATAGACATGTAATCATTTATCATTAGCACATTCTTAAAGCTATTTATTATTTTGGTTTCACTTCTCATTTGAAATGAAGAACGTGCTGTCACTTGTACTAATTTCTAGCAGACATTTTGCACAAACTTTAAAACTATGGATTCTCAATTTGGAAATCACCTCATTTTCATTTCTAGAATCACAGATCAGGAGGCGAGATAAACAAGGCCTATCTTAAGTGACAGAGTGCAGGGCTAGAAGGAGTCAAGGCTTGAAGCCAGGCCCCTTGGGCCCTGTTCTGTGTTCTCTTCATTGAAATTAGAAATCAAATGAGTCATTAGCATTCTTTGATCCAACCCTACAGATAAGGTAAAGCAATTAATAAAAATACCTCTCTTTTTTTTTTTTTTTTTTGAGATGGAGTCTCGCTGTCGCCCAGGCTGAAGTGTGGCATGATCTCGGCTCACTGCAAGCTCCGCCTCCTGGGTTCACGCCATTCTCCTGCCTCAGCCTCCCAAGTAACTGGGACTACAGGTGTCCACCACCACACCTGGCTAATTTTTTGTATTTTTAGTAGAGACAGGGTTTCGCTGTGTTAGCCAGGATGGTCTCAATCTCCTGACCTCGTGATCTGCCCGTCTCGGCCTCCCAAAGTGCTGGGATTACAGGCTTTAGCCACTGCACCTGGCCCATTTCTCTTTTATGAAACTATTCTCCTCAACTTTCCTGGAAAAATACTGATACCTGATAATTTGTTCAACCAATCAATTCAACCCCTACACAGTCTCATTCCAGGAGAATACCCCCATTCTCAAAAGCAAATGCCTTCTCTGGGTGCTCTGAGGGGTGGAGACCATAAAATATTTCCTAATCAGTCACATGTCAAATACTAGCCTTATAACAAGATCCTATTGTACGTGTATGAGACCATTTGGTTATTTATGGAAGACTCTGGGAATTACAGAACATTTCAAAAATTTTTAGCATTTGCCATAATTTGGACCTAAAAATTTTAATCCCCAAAGCATGGTGAAATTCTGCTAATGCTCTGCTCTGAATGGCGTCCTTAGAAGTGGCAGTTATTCAATGATGTCAGTGAGTAATCCATCTTCTCTAAATGTTAGTCCCTTTTGTTCTGGTTTCTGGCAAGTGCTTCACATGGGAACTGCCAGTATTAAAAGGAGAAGACTCAAACACCAGTGCATTTGATGGGTATTGATTATAGACTTCAGCTGTGGGCTCCGTCAGACTACTTCTGGATGTCTCTATTATAGAATGCCTCATTGTATCATTCATTTCAATCATTTCAAAATCCATTTCATTCCATTTTTCTGCATCCTCCTCTTCATTCTCTTCTTCATATTCATTTAGCCCGGAGCTAGAGAGCAGAGCTTTCTGGTCCTCACTCTTTCTGTCTTCTTTTTGCTGGCGATCAAGAGGTGAAGTGGCTAATTTATATAGCACAGGAAATAAAATACCAGTAGCTATTGATGCTCCCAAAGAGGTATACAGAACTACAGGCAAATCAGGGTATTTTCCTTGAAGAATTCCAATGACTGCAGGAATAGCCATTTCTCCCAGGGAAGCACCAATTACAAAAAATGCTGCAGATTTCCCATGGATAGTCGTGTACTGCTCAATCCAAGAAACACCACTCGGAAACGTGGTTGCCATTGAAGCCCCATACACTGAAGTTGCTATCCAGAGACAAATTGGGTTCTTGTCAAAAAGCACCAGAAATAAAGATGAAGTCAGGCTGCCAATGTTGCTCAACACAATCATGGTTCCAGGCTGTAAACAGGTAGCAAAAAAGATTGCCAGACCCCTGCAGGCTGCAAATGTCCCCCAGAAGATGGAGTTCAATCCAGCGGCTTCACTTTCTTTCATGCCAGCATGGGTGGTTGCAAATGAGAAAACATAAGAGCCATATGTTACCTCAGCTCCAACATAAAAAAAGAAGAACAGAAAAAGGAGACAAAGAAGGGCGTTGTGATATTTTGCTCTTCGAAATGTCTCAGCAGATGCTCTTGCTTTCTCTTGCTTTGAACTATTCTTTAAAAACAGACCAAAAAAAATGACAGAAACTAAGAACATGTAAGTACCGATAACAGCATAAGCCCACAGTAAATTCTTATCATTAGGTACTCCAAACAGAGCTTCTGAGTCAGCATCAGATGATCGGTTGAGTGCGGGATGGAAGTCAGACTCTGTGTGGTTTTCAGCAGACACTGTTGGACCCAAAGCCAGTTTAGCTAGCAGTGGAGCCAAAAAGGCACCGAAGGCAAAAGAGAAGTGTAAGGCCTGCATATGTGGGGCTCCTTTGTCCCCCCAAATAGCCAAGATAAGGACGTTACCACCTGTCGATGAAAGATGGGAAAAATTATTTAAGTTAAACACAGTTACTTACCTATAAAAAAAAAAAGTTCACTTATCAGAAAGGGGGTGAGTCTATTTTACATAGCACAAGCATTATAATATTCTAATTATCAAACACTGCAACTAAATCAATTCTGAGTAAGGAATTCTAACCCACTACCACCAGACAACTCTAAGCATCATAACATCACATACTCACAAATCAAATTCTACAGTCTAGTAGACTACTACCTCCTAGAACCAAGCACATTAGCAAGACGCTTTTTCTAATACAGTTCTAATATCAGACTGTGGAAGAAATATTTATATATTAATATTTTAAATATATATTTAAAAGGCAAAATTTTATCATCAGATAGTAGCTAAATTACCAAAGCTTTCTGTACTTGCTGTTGGTAGCCACTTGAGGAAAATTACTTACTTATGTAAGTAACAGATGCAAAACACACGTCCAGGAACCTGAATAGCCAGGATTCTGGTGTGCCCATTAGAGGAAACAAGGACACCGTTTAGCATCTGAATTTATACTGTCTAAACATCCAGGAGGCGAAAGGCAAGAAGCAGCACATCTTGAGCTATCTTCTTTTTTTTCAACAGATATTTTCAGATAAATATATAATTCTACCCTATAATTTCATAACCAAATTAACCCTAAAGTAAAATAAAATATTTCCCCAACAGATCACGTAACAGCAAAGCAGGGAAGGGAGGGGTAGAAAGCTGGTTTTAGGAGTAAACAGATGTCATCTATGTTATTTAGTAGGTTTTTTGTTTGTTTTTGAGACCCAGGCTGAAGTGCAATGGCACAATCGTGGCTCTCTGCAACCTCCACCTCCTGGGTTCAAGCAATTCTCCAGCCTCAGCCTCCCGAGTAGCTGGGATTACAGGCATGCACCACCATGCCTGGCTAATTTTGTATTTTTAGTAGAGACACGGTTTCTCCATGTTGGTCAGGCTGGTCTTGAACTCCCGACCTCAGGTGATCCGCCCCACACAGCCTCCCAAAGTGCTAGGATTACAGGCATGAGCCACCCCGCCATTATTTAGTAGGTTTTTTTTGTTTTTTTTTTTGAGACAGAGTCTCACTCTGTCACCCAGGCTGAAGTGCAGTGGTGTGATCTCTGCTCACTGCAAACTCTGCCTCCTGGGTTCACGCCATTTTCCTGCCTCAGCCTCCCGAGTAACTGGGCCTACAGGCGCCCACCACCACACCCGGCTGATTTTTTGTATTTATAGTAGAGATGGGGTTTCACTGTGTTAGCCAGGATGGTCTCGATCTCCTGACCTCGTGATCCACCCATCTCGGCCTTCCAAAGTGCTGGGTTACAGGCATGAGCCACCGCATCCGGCCTATTTAGTAGGTTTTAAAAGACATGATGATGATACAGGAAAGAATCTACTACAGGAGGGCAGGAACTTTGAGGACAGAAAAGAAAAAGAAAGAGCCTAGTCCACACCATGGATCTCTCTTGGCTTGGAAGTCAGGGTAAATGTCAAGTTGGTTTGCTGCTTCTATGCTTTCTCAGCCAAATAACGGTTCCAAACTTGGTTTAATCTATTAAACCACCAATTCCTCCCATACTAGCGCGATAAAGTTCTACCCCAAGATGAAAGCCTATTCACCTGCACTGTAAGTACCCACACAGGGGCCCTTCCCTGTTTGGACAATGTAAATCAATTATCTCTCATAGAACAAAATTCTTTAAGTTCATTTCAGAGTTGGCTGCTCAGAAACAGGCCCCCTAATTGGCAAGAGTAGCTGCTAGAAGGGTGATTCACTCTGAGTGACTCACAGCCAACTCAGTAGGTCTGTGTCATTTTAGGGGGCATTGCAAGTGACAGTTTAATATCATCTGCTGTACTTCTTCTAGCAAGTTCCTACTCCCAGAGATGACGTTGAAGAGCTCACTAACCTGTATCCAGAACGCCAATTGAAACACCGAAGATAGACATCATGACAGTGAGTAATATTGCTGTCTTGCAAAAAGGAACAAGATAAAGACCAACTGTGGTAGCCGACATTGAGATTCCTGGGAAGGTAGAAACTCAGCTATAAAAAATAATATCCACGCAGTCATGGATCAAGTCAATATCATAAATGTCTAAACATGCAAAATCAGGTCAAATTTAAATTAGTTAATGAGTAGATGAGAGTTTTTGCTTCTAAAAGTGATCATTTCATTTGAATCTTTTATAATCTTTATGGATTATGAAATATAAATAATTATAACACAAATACATTTCCAGCACTGCTAGTAATCAAACTGTAAATTATACCATAAGGCAAAGTTTTATACCAAAAGAGACAAGCCAAAACTAATTTAAATGATTCACATTTAAGAACCTAACAGGAATTTTTAGACATGAGGCAAAAAATTAAATAGACAAAAATAAAATGCAATTACTAGAGTAGTTTGTAATAAAATTTACTAAATAAATTAGTTTGGGAAATAGGGAGGAAAATACAAGAAATATGTTCTTTCAACCCACTTTGGAAATAAGAGGGATTATTTATTAATTCCTTAACAATAACAAATTATTATTCTTGCTTCCAAAATAATTTTATCATATTAATCTAAATTTTCTCTAAATATTTCAATTTATTCAAAAAAAGTATATGCTAAAAAGCTTTGCCAGGCAGGTGTGGTGGCTCACACCTGTAATCCCAATACTTTAGGAGGCTGATCCTTTGAGCTCAGGAGTTCCAGACCAACCTGGGCAACATGGTGAAACCCCGGCTCTACTAAAAACACAAAAATTAGTCAGGCATGGTGGCTCACACCTGTGGTCCCAGTTAATTGGAAGGCTGAAATGGGAGGATCACTTGAGCCCAGGAGGTAGAGGTTGCAGTGAGCAGAGATCACATCACTGCACTCCAGCCTGGGCAACAAAGGGAGAGGAGACCCTGTCTCAAAAAAAAAGCAGCTTTGCCATCTATTTCCAGGGTGAGACAGAGCACTCTGGGGTTGTCCAACAACAACATGAGGCAGCAGGAACAAAAACATAGCCTACATCAGTCCACCCAACTTCCCTTCCCCTCTTCATTCCCAATCCAGGGTGTAGCCTGGGCAGGTTCAAAGAGCTCATTCTGATCTGTGGTGACCCCAGGAAATCTGCCCTAAACCCTTTAGGCAGAGTTTTTTGGACAACCAGTGCGTGATCCAGGAGTGGTATCTAAATTATAGTGGTTGGGAAGGCTAAGGATTGCTAAGACACTCTAGAGCTAATCTAAATTTCCAGAGGGCCCCAGCACAGATTCCCTCTAACTGTCAAGATGAAAGCAGGTACCAAGGAAACTCAACTGCCATTGAGGACACCTAAACACTACCCATTTCAGTGGCCAAAGATTCTGCATGCTAGTATTTTCATATTTTCAAAGACAACTTATAAATTCACTTGACAGTCATAAAGAAGCTAAAATTAGCATTTACTTACCCAAAAGTAAAAAATAATTCATGACATCGACAAGAAATCCACCAATCACAGAGCCACTCAAATATCCCAAGGCACGACCCACAAAAATGAAAGACAGACTACTGATATTTCGGTTCACATTTGTTGCCAAATCTTGAAACGTGGGTCCCAGTATAGCAACACTCAATCCCTAAAATTTAAAAAGACAAAAGTTTTTACTTATAATCATTAAAATAATGTCTAACTATGTGGTAGTTTCTTCCACTATTAAAAAAAGGGGCAGAGGGTCTGGGATTTACAATGTAATGTAGGGAATTAGACTACTGTTTTTTTAGTTTTGACTAAAACTCTATTTTTTTTTGTTTTGACACCTCTCGATTTAAAAAAATTTTTTTTTGTTGCAATCCTGTTTCCTTTCTGAACAATACCTTTAAAAGACTATTCTGTATTAATAAAATGTAATATTAAAACTATTTTTGAAATGGTTTCATATATTTTGAAATATATTACATGCACAAATAAGAATTTGGGTATTAAAAATTTAAATTGGCCGGGCACAGTAGCTCACGCCTGTAATCTCAGCACTTTGGGAGGTCGAGGCAGGTGGATCACGAGGTCAGGAGTTTGAGACCAGCGTGGCCAACACAGTGAAACTCCATCTCTACTAAAAATACAAAAATTAGCTGGGCATGGTGGTGGGCACCTGTAGTCCCAGCTACTTGGGAGGCTGAGGCAGGAGAATCACTTGAACACGGGAGGCGGAGGTTGCAGTGAGCCGAGACTGCACCATTGCACTCCAGCCTGGGTGACAGAACGAGACTCTGTCTCAAAAAGAATAAATAAATTAATTAAATTAAGTCAGGCGTGGTTGCTTACACCTGTAATCCCGGCAATTTGGGAGGCAGAGGTGGTAGGATTGCTTGAGCTCAGGATTTTGAGATCAACCCAGGCAACGCCTTCTCTACAAAAATAAAAATAAAAAAAATCAGCCAGGCGTGATGGCGCATGCCTGTAGTCCCAGTTACTAGGGAGGCTGAGATGGTAGGATCGCTTAAGCCCCGAGGTCGAGACCATAGTGAGTTCTGACTGAGCCACTGGAAAACATCAAAACATTGATCAAAACATCAAAATATGATTCCTGTTTTTTATGTTGTTAAACAGCAATATTTCTGGATGCACATGGAGTCCTTCCCCTGAACTATACATATAAAACATACAGGAGATAAACAATTTAAATGTTTCTAAATCTACACTTTTCTTCCACGCCATCAGAATTAGTCAGTAAAGGCTGCTTAGAAAATATTACACGCCCAAGTACAGAATGACTTTAACAATAAAACTTTACTCAATGCAGTGTCAGCAAGAGGTAAGGATTACAATTGACTTTCAGAGGAAATTCATTGGACACTTAAAGAAAAAAATGTTTCCAATCAGTCTACATTTCCAGAATAACTGATTCTAATTGCCCTGCTCTGCTCTAAATGCATGGGGTGCGCCTCCTGCCCAACTCGTAACAGTCCAAGACCAAGGACCACTATGGGCCCAGGTGCACAGCAAGCACCTAGTACTTCGAGAGAAGCCTGAGCACAGAATCTAATCAAATTAGTTCATGTCTTCAAAGGATTTACAACAGGACCGGACAAGTCAGTGACGACTCACCAGAAGTCTGAAGTGACTTCTTTCTTCACCCCTCCCCACCGCCCCCAATCAAAACTCTAAGAAACAATTGTGGCTCAGAGTCCCTGAGATGGTAAGTGACCACAAATGACTCTTGGGAGGACTCATCCTCTCAACTCCCCCAGGATCATAATTATCAAGTGATAAGGAGGAGGTTTCCGAAAAGGGAATCGAGCGGCGACCCAGGGGTTTGGCAAAAGGCGCTTCTAGGCTTGCCCTTTGCTCCAAGAAAAACATTTAAGAATCTAAAGGTTGGTTTCATTAATAAATAGGACTGTGGGCAGAGTAAGAGACATATTTCTGGCTCTATCACTTAACCAGCTGTGTGATCCAGAAAGTCACTTTCTCCTCCGGGCCTATTTCCTTATCTGCAAAATTAAGCGGTTGGCTGAATTTGTTCAGACCACCAGGAAGAAATTCCAGAAAAGTAGTTTTTCTGTGTAATAATTTGGGGGTTGAGTGGGTGGGTGCAGAGAGCAGCGGCCAAAGACCTGGTCAACCCCTCTTGCAACCTTCTCATCCGACGAAAGCGACGTAGGAAGGCTTGCTGGGCCGCGCGCGGTGGCTCACGCCTGTAATCCCAATACTTTGGGAGGCCGAGGTGGGCGGATCACCTGAGGTCAGGAGTTTGAAACCAGCCTGGCCAACATGGCGAAGCCCCGTCTCTACTAAAAATACAAAAATTAGCCGGGCTTAGTGGCAGGCGCCTGTAATCCCAGCTACTCGGGAGGCTGACGCAGGAGAATCGCTTGAACTCTGGGGGCAGAGGTTGCAGTAAGCCAAGATCGCACCACTGCACTCCAGCCTGCGCAACAGAGCGAGACTACGTCAAAAAAAAAAAAAAAAAAGCTTGCTGGAGCTGAAAGAAGTATTCAGAAAATCTATTTCCTCCAAGATTAGAATTGTGCCCATTTTCTAGATGATGAAACTGAGGCCCAGTCAGATTAGGTAACGCGCCCAAGGTCAGTTTGCAAGTGGCGAAGGCAAGACCCGAACGCCCCGGCCTGGGAGTGTTGCAGCCCCGGCTCTCACCAGCCCCAGGAAGGAGGCACACAGCATCAAGGTGGTGAACCACCGCAGCTTGCTCCTGGTCCCACCGCTCTGCCGGGAGACCACCACCACCTCCGGCTCCGGCTCATTCTCCGCCGGGGCCTCCGCCTGCAGGAGCCGCTGCCCCGCAGCCCGGGGCCCGGCCCCACGGAGCTCCACCTCTAACTCCAGCTCGGCAGCTCCGGAGAAGTCGTCTTGCTGCCGCCGCGCTTCTCAGCAGAACTTCTGGAGCTCCGAGAGGAGCACTGGCCCCGACCCCAGGCACAGGTGTCCTTCCGGGCGCCACCTCCCAGCGGACCGCCCGGAACCGGGGCAGAGAAGGAGAACTTCGGCACGCTGCAGGTGTTCGGGTCAAAAGACGCTCGCTCTCCATGCAAGCATGCGCATGCGCGGGTCACGTGGCTGAAATGTGGCCTTTCGCCAACCGCTATCGCGCCTCCAGCCGGAAGTTGATGTGCTTGCCTAGGAGACCGGACATGGCTCTCTAGCCTAGGCATCATACTTAGCTGAGTCCACAGAGGCTAACGGACGTGCGCCCCATGGCGGAGCGAGCTGAAGCTGCAGCCTGGGACCAGAGAAATCAAGAGGTAAAAATGCGGCCAAACCATTATGAGGAAAAGGGGCCAAGAATACGCAGTAGCGCCTTGCGCCGGCTCCCCGGTCTCCTGGGGAGCGGAGGGAGCCTGAAGAGCTGGTCCTTATACAGCTTTCTGAAATCCCTGAGATCTGTCGATGAATCGCGCATCTTTCACTCCACAAGTATTTGTTGAACGTCATTGTGTAAGTTATCACGTATATTATCTCAATTAACCCTCACAACACTCCAAATTCCACGTTATCCCCGTTGTACAGATAGAAAGATTAAGTCATAGAAAATAATTAACAATCTGCCCAAGCTCAGTCATCGAATTAGTGGCCATATATAAACAGTGTAACAGTAGCTCAAGAAAGAAATCGGGATCCAAAGCTGTGGTTTCAAACACAATTCCTGAAATAATTCCAATTCCTGAAATAATTCCATCGTTGTAAAGAAGTGGAGCGTGGCATCGATTTGAGGAATTTTTTTTTTTATACTTTAAGTTTTAGGGTACATGTGCACAACGTGCAGGTTAGTTACATATGTATACATGTTCCATGTTGGTGTGCTGCACCCATTAACTCGTCATTTAACATTAGGTATATCTCCTAATGCTATCCCTCCCCCCTGATTTGAGGAATTGTTCCCTTTTGCTCTTTAATAAAGCGTACCACAGCCTCAAAACGTTATATACTTTTCTTTGTGGTCTATTTGAAATGTTCTTTTCCACCTGATTCTTCCAACTTTCATCCACTTAGGCTCCCAGACTACAAACCTTAGTCTCATCATTCCTTGCAACCCGTCTCTCCAGACTTATTCATTTAGTCATTAAGTCTTCCCCCCACCCGCACCCCCACTTTTTTTTGGTTTTTTGTTTTTTTCTTTTTTGAGACGGAGCCTAGGTCGCCCGGGCTGGAGTGTTGTGGCGCTTTTTGGTAGGGACGAGGTTTCACCATGTCGGCCAGGCTGGTCTCGAACTCCTGACCTCAAGTGATCCGCCTGCCTTGGCTTTCCAAAGTGCTGAGATTACAGGTATGAGCCACCACGCCCCACCATGCATTTCTTTTTTCTTTCTTTCTGTCTTTTTTTTTTGAGACGGAGTCTCGCTCTGTCGCCCAGGCTGGAGTGCAATGGTGCGATCTTGGCTCACTGCAACCTCTGCCTCCTAGGTTCAAGCGATTCTGCTGCGTCATCCTCCTGAGTAGCCGGGATTACAGGCGCGTGCCACCACGCACGGCTAATTTTTTTTATTTAGTAGAGACGGGGTTTCACCATGTTGGTCGGGCTGGTCTGGAACTCCTGACCTCGTGATCCGCCCACCTCGGCCTCCCAAAATGCTGGGATTACAGGCGTGGGCCACCGCGCCCAGCCCGCCAAGCATTTATTTTAGAGCAGGTCAGCTGGCATTCCTTCATATGAGAATGTCTTTATTTCACTTTGATTCCTGAAAATATTTTCACTGAAAATAAGAGTTCTGGGCTAACAGTTATTTCCTTTCTGCACAGAAAGATGAGATTTCTATTCGAGTTTTAGCTACCCATGCCACCCAACAGTTCCCAGCTGGGGTCTCTCCTCAGGACAAACCACAAGAAAAGAAGAAAAAAGCCAGAAAATTCATCCCCTTGCAGGTTTCTAAGTTTTGACTCCCTACCTCAATTCTTTATTTACTTTTCAGAGTCGGCAGGTAGTTGCCATTTGTATTTTGTCATGAGTCTTTTAGTTGTAATCAGTGAGAGAAGGGCTGAAGTAGACTAATGATGCCAAACCAGGACGTTTTCTACCTATCTTTGAAGAATCCATGTTTAAAAAAAAAAAAAAGAAAGAAAAAAACCTACTTTGGTAGGTAGTCTTTTCTGACCTGCCTTTCAGCCTTGAGACTGGTTTGGTTTCACTAATTCCTATATAGTTGTGCTGCTTCTAAATCTTGTCACAGGTTTTACCTCGTGTTACAGTTCTTTTAGCACTTATCTTCAGTTCCTGAGTAGATTATAAACTCAATGAGATGGAAACTATGGGTGTTACATGTCTGTCTCCTAACATTGTATTACATACTTAATAACTATTACCTAACTGAATTGATTAATTACTTAACTGAATTGAGGTTCAGTAAAGCCATTTTTAAATTAAATATTTTAATTCACCCTGATTAAACGTAAAAAAAAAAAAAAGAAAAAGCCTTTTCTAAATGGAAAGATCTACTTTCTGATTCTTCATTCCCCACTTCACTCTTGAAAGCAGCAGGATATTTTTTCCAGTTGCCTCCAGAGGTCACCCACCACCTTTGAGAAAAAAAAAAAAAAAAAAAAAAAAAAACCATAAACTACAGCATTGCTTCATGCAGATTTCTCTTAGATCAATAGGGAGGATCAAGTTTTTTCTTGAGAGGCAATTTCAGAGAAATAAAAGTGTTTATGAGCCACATTTTCTACTGAAAATAAATATAGCTTTATTGATTCTCTTAAAAAATAAGTATTTTACAATGTATATGACTTAATTTATCTAAAAGGAAAATATCTGGATTTTAGTCACTAATCTGGTACTATCTGGATGTATTTGTGAAATAGTAACAAGAAGGCAGGTTTTAATCTTTCAACTTAACTTTTTACTTTGGGTGAGAGAGAGAAATTAGACAGATCATGTTTGGAGACTGCATATCACTGTGAGGACCTATTTAATTTTTATTTGCCAGAAGGACCATCCTTTTTACTTATCATATGATGTCCAATTTGTGCTTACAGTGCATCATGAAGAACTAAGTGTCACCATAACTGTTTCTTTCTGTATACTAAACTATCATTCTTTTACTTCACTGCTAAAAACCCAGTCTATTAAAACTATCTCTCACGAAGATTTAATTTCAGTTAGACAACTTTTATGGTTTATGCTATGTACTTGGAAAAGTTAGAAATAATGTTGAAATGATCTGACATTGGTGTTTGATAGAATAAATTATTTATCTTATTAAAAATTAAAACTTACTGATTTTTAAGTTTCCTTTTTTAAAAGATATAAACTTAAAATTTTCTTCTTTCTTTCTTTATTCTTTCTTTCTTCTTTCTCTCGCTCTTTTTTTTTTTTTTTTGACAGTCTTGATCAGTCACCCAGGCTGGAGTGCAGTGACATGATCATGGCTCACTGCAGCCTCGACCTCCGGAGCTCAATCAATTCTCCGGCCTCAGCCTCCCAGTAGCTGGGACTACAGGCATGTGCCTCATGCCTGGCTAATTTTTGTATTTTTTGTAGAGATGGGGTTTCGCCATGTTGCCCAGGCTGGTAGAATTTTAACTGGATTCACTGTAACATTTAGGTCTACAGCATTCTTTGACTCTACCAACATACGGGTATCCTATGCTGTATTGATCAGATAAAATCTTTGCTGACTGTCCTATTAATAACCAAGATCAGAGATTAAGAAAATAAAAACAATGCAACCAAAAGTGAGAACATGGCAACTGTAGGTGCTATGAGAACAAAAACGGACTCATGTTTCTTTTAAGAGTGCTTCAGAAGCAATTAGGATCATCTGCATAAAAAAGGAAACCACTTTAGGGTTTTCAGTGCCCTCTAAGCAGAATGATCTTCCTCCGTCTGTATGTAGAGGAGGCCACTTACTCAAAGGGCTGAATACTTGGTCGTGTATTTAGTCACTAGTTATTGAATACCTAAGATGTGCAAGGCATTGCTCTAACAGTGAAAAAACAGTCAAAATTCCTGCCCTTGTGGATAGACAATGAAGACGTACATTTGTAATACGATGTCAGATAGTAATAAGTTCTCTAAAGAAAAATAAAGCAGGATAAACGGGATAGAAAGTGATGACAGGGGTTTATCTTAGATCAAGGTAGTGCTGGGGGAAGGCTCCCGTGAGGGTGAGTGACATGTGAACAGAAGCCTAACAAGTGAGGGAACCAGCCATGCAAGAAGAGCATTCTGGAGAGAATAGCAGGTGTGGGGATCCCATCGCAGGAATGAACTTGGTGTGTTCTTCAGCATGAAGAGAGAGTTGGTAGAAAATGACACAGGAGAGCAAGTAAGGTCCTGATCATGCAAGGCCTTATGTTAAAGACTTTCTGGATGCATGTGGAAGAGTACTCCAGGGGAGAAGGGCAAGATGAAGAGCAGAGAGAACAGAGATCTAATTAGGAAGTTAACTGATTAGGCTAGATTTGTGTAGGTGGTCAGAGTGGTCAGATTTGGGAAATCGATTGAAGATTTAAAAAAAACCCAGCATTTGCTAATGGGCTGGGTGTATGACAGAAGGAATATCAAGGATGACTGCAAGGATTTTGACCCGAGCAACTGGTGAGCAGTGGATGAGATGGAAAAGATTATGGAATGAGCATGAATTGTCCTGGACATGGAAGAAAATCAGGAATTCAGGTTGAAGATGTTAAGATTAAGGTATTTATTAGATAATTAAATTAAGATATCAAGTGAACAGCTGGATATCCAGTTCAGTAGAAGGATCAGAGCAATAGGTAAAAACTGGGAACTATCAGCATGTAAATGATATTTAGTACCATGAGACCAGTTGAGATCACCTAAAGTGTAAGTATAGATATCAATAGAAGAGGATCAAGGACTAAGCCCTGAACACATCTCATATATAAAGGTGTGAAAGATGAGGAGTATCCTGCAAAGAAGACTAAGATAAGAGGAAAATCAGGAGAGTGTGTATGGTGTAAACAAAAATTCAAGAAGGCAGGGGTGACCAACTATAACTTCCTATGGAGAAGATATGGGATATATAGAATCAAGCATATATTCTTGAATAATTATGTAATTTAGCCTTACTTTCCAAATGCATGGGGGTTGAACTAGATGATCTTTGAGGTTGCTTGTAATTCTAAGTTTGATAAGAGCAGCAAATAACTTAATAATTTAAAACTATCTCTTGAAACAAACAAACAAACAAAAACCGTCCCTTACTCTCATTTTTGTCCTGAAGGTAAAAAAGCAACTCGAAACTGGTGTTGTAGTACCATTTTTCCCTTTTCCCCAGATTGGAGTTATCATTCAAAGTTACATTTTGCATAATTATTTGAAAGGTTATAAGTAAATAAGATGTCTTAATAATCCCTCTTTCTTTTTTTTTCTTTTTGAGACAGCGTCTCACTCTGTCTCCCAGGCTGGAATGCAGTGTGCAGTCATTGCTCACTGCAACCTCAAACTCCTGGGCTCAAGCAGTCCTCCCACATCAGCTTCCTGAGTAGCTAGGATTACAGGTGTGAGCCACTGTGCCCAGCTTTTGTTTTATTAATTCCTTAATAAAATTGTCATATCCAAATAGGACATAAAAAGATTTACTACAAATTCCATTGTAGACATCTAAGAATAATTTATTTAGAATGGCTGAGGGGAGGGGACTAGTGGAGATTTTGTGAGGTTTTTCTTTGGTGGGGGGACAGGGTCTCACTCTGTCACCCAGGTTGAAGTGCAGTGGCATGATCATGGCTTACTGCAGCCTTGACCTCCCAGGCCTAATTGATCCTTCCAGCTCAGCTTCCTGAGTAGCTAGAATTACAGGCACACACCACCATGTCTGGCTAATTTTGTGTGTGTGTGTGTGTGTGTGTGTGTGTGTGCGTGTGTGTGTGTCGATGAGGTTTCACCGTGTTTCCCAGGCTTGTCCCCAACCCCTGGGCTTGAACAATCCACCTGCCTTGGCCTTGAAAAGTGCTGGGATTGTAGGTGTGAGCCACTGTGCCCAGCCTGAATGGAGATTTAGGATGAGCTAAACTACCCCACCATCCTCAGTCCAAGCCACCCCTTGGTACTATCCTTGATATTGCAAGGGCCCAAAATAAAGTGAAAAATATAGCCCTAAGAACTTAGATCTAGCTTTCAGGCCTCTTCAGAGAAATTATGTGCAGCAGAAAGTGTTTACCCAACCCAGCTCTTGGGAAGCTGAGCAGAAGCCAGCTCCATTGTTCTTGACTTGAGATACAAATGCTTTTTATCTATTGTCTCAGTGGGTAGACCTACTGGGAGCCCAGTGAGGGAGCTGAAGCAGTCAATAGATAAGAACGAGTCAAACTGAGTTGTTAAAGGGGCCTGATGAAGAATAGAAGCGGAAATGAGAAGCCAAAACAAGGGGCTTGAGAAACCACAAGAATGAGTAGTGAGGCAATGTGGCTCACGCCTATAATCCCAGCACTTTGGGAGGCCAAGGCAGGTGGATCACTTGAGGCCAGGAGTTCAAGACCAGCCTGGCCAACATGACGAGACCCCATCTCTACTAAAAATACAAAATGAAAATCGCTTGAACCCAGGAAGGGGAGGTTATAGTGGGCCGAGAATGCACCACTGCACTCCAGCTTGGGCGACAGAGTGACGCTGTCTCCAAAAAAAAAAGAATGAGGCACGGTGGTTAAAGTTAAGGCAGGGACATGGACCTCACATGCAAAATAGCATGTTCATAAATTGAAACTTACATGTGGTTCGTATTATGTCAGTTGCCACTAGATAGTTTATAATATTACTATGTTTCTTGACAATTAGAGAACATTAATTATATAATCTAAAAAATTACTGAATAATTTTATTGAATCTCCCTTTTTATGTTCCCAACTGTTTCCTGGCTTCTTTGATAATTTCATTAGGAAGCAAAATAATCTTTCACAATATTGTTTTGTGTTTTTAATGCAGGTAACAAGTCTTCATGATAGTTACTTGTTATAACTGAATATTTTCTCTCATTCTTATACTCAAATATTTTAAATAGAGATCATAGTTATTAAACCTAGAAAAGCTCTGTTTGTGATGAGTAGTACATATTAAATTCTATTAATAATAAAAATAGAAGTTTGTATATTGGTGCTGTCATTTAGAGATGACAAAAAGAGGAAGAGAGATTAAGGGGAAAAGAATGATGAATGAATGAGACATATCAGCTAGCTACTCAGGCTAGACTCCAAGGCTAGATCCCTTTAGAGCTCAGCTTTCCAAGGTCAGGAACTCAGTTACTAGTTCTTTTTAGCTCATCCAGAACTGATTAGCTCCCAGAGAACTGACTGTTATGACCAGGCCTACAAGCTAGGAATTAAACAGAGTGACATGCCCCATGTCTAATATTCTTAAGGTACCCCTTCCTGGTGAGTCTAACCAGTCTGGAAGCCAAATGATAAGTTAGACAAGGGTCAGCAAACTATCACCTACAGGCGATATCTAGCCACATCCTGATCTTGTAAATAAAGTTTTATTGGGACATAGCCATGCCTGTTTATGTACACATTATCTATGGCTGAGTTTACACTATAAAGACAGAGTTGGGTAACAGTGACAGAGACCTCATGGCCCAAAAAGCCTAAGCTATTTACCATCTGTCCCTTTCCAGAAATAGTTTGCCAACAACTTTATTAAAAGATCCTCTATGAAAGCAAAATTCAAGCAGAAGGGATTATGTATGTCCTTAAAGTTTTGAAACCAGATAAATTGTTCTTTTCCAGTCAAGCTAATTTTTTAGCTATGTTAAAAAAAATCAGAATCTTAGAAGTTTTGCGGAATATATTGATGAATTCTTACCATCTAATACTCTTTAAAAAATATATATCCCCAACACAAAGAAAGAACAAAAAATAAATAAATAAAAAGAAAAAATATATATCCTTGACTTTTGAATTGTAAGTCTTCCCATTAGTTTATCTTCCATTATTATGATTTTAAGTCACTGTCTTTCCTTCCAGGGAGCTAATTTAGGTCTGTGCTAAGATTTAGATAGCACCCTAGTTTTATGACCAATATTCTTACAAATCATTTATTTCTGTGTTATTTTCTCAGATTTCCACAGGTAGTTACTTCTATGCATTTAAAGTTGGTTTTTGTTAGTTTAAAAATGTGACATTTGCCCTGCATTTCAGGAGTGATGTTTTCTGACTTTGTCTACAAATTCTTGAGTGTACTGTGTCTGTGGTTATCAGATCAAGAGTGTCCCATAACATGCAATGACCATCCCAATTTCTCAATATTCAATCATATAAAGAGGTAAATTTTACTGTAGGGCAAAGAGGTTCAAATGAGCTATTGTTAGTAACTTTTAGGCTTCATGTCAGCTAGCTATCAATTTATTGCCTCTCAGCTCCAGATTCAGCCTTAAGTACCTGCTCTGCCATAATGGAGTGGACTCCTTTCCAGAGAGCACAGTGTTACACTTCTCACTATAGGATGCTAGAGGGACATTATAGGAGGAAGGGGCTTCTTGTCTTGGTTCTCATGTGCTGCATTTTTCATTTTCTTACTCCTGCTGCACAGTCCAACAGCCAAAAGTATAAGGGGCTGGTGGGGAGGGAGGGATGCATCCCATGGTGCTCTGCCACATCTGTGCTCAATTCAGCCTGAAGGCTTCTTGCTGGCAGTAGCTCCCTAATTCCATCTGCACACCTGCCCACCAGCGTCAACACACCTCTGCTCCAAAGGTTGTTTTCCATAGCCCTCCTGACACACACTCACACACCCCTGGCCACAGCACCCTGCCAGAAAGCAGACCCTGATACTCTGACTCTGCACATACCTACCCTCGAGTTTATCAGCAAAGATGGAATTCTAATTATGAAAAATATCTAAGTCATTGACATTTATTTATAATTTGATAAAAATGCACACATTTGCATCACATCTTTGTATCTATTACTTAGATTGAAAATCTTAGAAACCATATGTGCACTAAAAAAACATAAAAGTATTCATTTGTCTTACTTTAGTAATTCCATTCTAGGAAATCCAGCTTAAGGAGATTATCAGAAATGTACAAGAAAATGTTTACTAAAATGATCATAGCAGCATTCTTTTTGATAGAAACATCTAAAGCAGTGCAAATGTCTAAAATGTAAAAATGGGTCAGGTGTGGTGGCTCATGCGTGTAATGCCAGAGCTTTGGGAAGCGGGGCAGGAGGATCCCTTGAGGCCAGGAGTGTGAGACCAGCCTGGGCAACATAGCCAGACCCTGTCTGTATTTTAAAAACACTAAAAAAAAAAATTTTTTTAATGTAACAATGATAAAATTTAAAAAAAGGATGGTAATGGTTCTACAACATTGTAAATGTACTTAATGCCACTGAACTGTACAGTTAAAAATGGTTTAAATGGGCCAGGCACAGTGGCTCACACCTGTAATCTCAGCACTTTGGGAGGCTGAAGCAGGAGGATCACTTGAGCCCAGCCTGGGCAACATGGCAAGACCTCATCTCTACAAATAATAAGTTACTGAATATCTGGGACAACAAGCTCAGGCCAACTGCCCAGCTCCCAAGGTCATTTTTCGAAGTTCAATAACTCTTCATGTTCTTTGGGTAACATCCTTAACTTTAGTTTCAAATGGATTAGTCACCCAATCTGGTAAAGTTCCTCTAAATCTTTAAATCTAACCATCACATCTTTTTAAATAGCACCCAAATAAGAACAATATACTTCAAAATTGACAGCTTCATTTTTTTCTTGTTGTTGAGACAGTGTCCCACTCTGTCACCCAGGCTGGAGAGCAGTGATGGGATCATAGCTCACTACAGCCTCAACCTCCTGGGCTCAAGTGATCCTCCCACTTCATCCTCCTGAATAGCTGGGACCACAGGCACACACCACCATGCTCAGCTAATTTTTGTATTTTTTGTAGAGAAAGGGTCTCACCATGTTGTCTAGGCTGGTCTTGAACTCCTGGGCTCAAGTGATCCATCTGCCTTGGCCTCCCAAAGTGCTGGGATTACAGGCATGAGCCACCATGCCTGGCCAAAATTGACCTCATTAAGCCTGTTCTTGCCTAACTGCTACAAAGATGGAAATTATTAAAATTCTCGGGAAATCAAGTATTTTAAATAATGTAAGTTTATTGACAATTTTTTCATTTGAATGAGAGTGCAGTATAAGAAGGAACCTCATTAACTTTTCCCATGTATCTGGAATATACGTCAGATCACTTCAAAATATTTTAATTTTTATGTTTAAATTTCGGTGATGGAAGAAAAACATCAATGGTGTTCATAGTGAACAAAATAGTTTTAAACATTATGCTCTGGAGAGCCATTTTACCTATGTGTATAGGACAAGGCACTGAAACTTCTTTATTCTCATTGCAGTTTATGAAATAATTTATGTTTCAGCAATCACTCAATGTTATTCCTTGTTTATTAGCCACTGACAATATTCAGTGATTTTGAAGTGTTTTAAGATTCTTAAAGACCAAGTATTGTTGATGAATAATGTAGTGAATTGCGAAAACACTTGATGCTACTTTAAGTTGGTTATAAACCCATATTGCCACCAAGTATGGCTATTGTTTCATATGTTACAAAACAATGACATTAAAAGATAGTTTTTTTCATAATTTTTTTGAGTTTGTTATTATACCCATCATTACTGTGTTTGAAAATAAATTTTCTTTTATGATTTTTTTTTTTTGAGATAGGGTCTCACTCTGTCACCTAGGCTGGGGTGCAGTAGCGCAATCTCAGCTCACTGCAACCTCTACCTCCCGGGTTCGAGCGATTCTCTTGCCTCAGCCTCCCGAGTAGCTGAGATTACAGGCACCCACTACCACGCCACACTAATTTTTGTATTTTTAGTAGAGACGGGGTTCATCATGTTGGCTAGGCTGGTCCCAAACTCCCGACCTCAGGTGATCTGCCTGCCTCAGCCTCCCAAAGTGCTGGGATTACAGCCTTTATGATTTTTAAATTCCTGCTGGGCACGGTGCTCACGCCTGTAATCCCAGCGCTTTGGGAGGCCGAGGTGGGAGGATCATGAGGTCAGGATTTTGAGACCAGCTTGGCCAACATGGTGAAACCCCATCTCCACTAAAAATACAAAAATTAGCCAGGCATGGTGGCAGGCGCTTGTAATCCCTGCTACTCAGCAGGCTGAGGCAGGAGAATTGCTTGAACCCGGGAGGTGGAGGTTGCAGTGAGCCGAGATCGCGCCACTGCACTCCAGCCTGAGTGACAGAGCAAGACTCCATCTCAGAAAAGAAAAAAAAAAATCCTTATGAATATTACATATGCATATAATAAAGATTAATTTAACTATCATGCAGAATGCTTTCACCCATTTGTAATGAAATTGACTTGACTGCAAGTCATAACATGCCTAATTTTCCAAAATCTTTTTTGCCATCTCAATTCTTGAAACAGTACCATTGCTCAATGACATAGGAGAAATCATTTCAATTTGATTTCTTTTTATCTTCATACTAATAACCTCTTACACAGCCGGCAAAATCAATTTTGCTTTAACATTGTGTGGCTTACCACATTTTTCAATCATTGTGCTATTCTGAAAGAAACAATAAAACCATCTTTCTGATTAGGAAAAATTTGTTAAACATTCCAATGATAGTAAGACAGCTTTCAAAGTTCTCAGGACACTGTATCTCTGCCAACTTATTGCTCTGGTTCTTTGTAAAGTGGTCACTTAATCTTCCTGGTTTCATTGCTTCCTGAGAGAAAAACATGTTAACAAAATGGAAATATTAGTAATTGTTCATTTGTGGACAAAGACATAAGACCTAATTTGAAATATCCAACTGAATATTGATACTTTTCTTCATAATTAGTGAAATAAGGACTGAATAAATATATTAATATAGGTAGAGAAAAATCACTGTAAGTGCAACATTATACATACAGACTGAGTTGTAGTAGGTGAGTATCAACTACTCAAATACCACGAGTGACGTCATTGCCTTTGATGATTTTCCAAAATGGAGAACCTAAAACAAAATGCAACCTTCCCTTGTGTTACATGATATTTTACTTTCTTAGAAAACTCATTTATTGAAACTATGCTAAAAATATTTGGTGCCTATATGTACAAGAGAGAGTCTGGGCTCAGATAATCAAAAACAAATCTTTTTCCTTCATATGAATATTTGGCAGGACATTCAAAAATTGGACAGTATGTGGGACTATCCCACACATGTGGAGCTCTAGCATCTTCAGCCTCTGCCCACTAAATGCTAATAGCAGAGTTACTATGACACCCTCACACATTTTCAAAGCACCCCCTGCAGGCTGCAGGACTTCATCTTTTTTATTTATTTTTATTTATTTATTCAAGACAGAGTCTCACTCTGTCAACAGGCTGGAGTGCAGTGGTGCGATCTCAGCTCCCTGAAACCTCCATCTCCTAGGTTCAAGCGATTCTCCTGCCTCAGCCTCCCAAGTAGCAGAGACTACAGGTGCGCACCACCATGCCCAGCTAATTTTTATATTTTTTGTAGAGATGGGGTTTCACCATGTTGGCTAGGATGGTCTCGATCTGCTGACCTCATGATCCACCGGCCTTGGCCTCCCAAAGTGCTGGGATTACAGGCGTGAGCCACCACGTCCGGCCTCATCTTTTTTTTTTTTTTTTTAACTTCTCCTTCAATTGAGAATCACAAGATAAAAACATCTGCCTCAAAGGTTAAATACCTTTAGCATCAAAAGTTTAATACCTTTAGCATCATTTGAGACTCAAATCATTAAACTCAAAGGTTTAATACATTTAGCATCATTTGAGAAAATACTGTTTGCTGAGAAAGCTCAAATGGCCAGGGTGACAGAAGAGAGTGGTATTCTCTCTAAATGCTATGAGGATTCTAGATAAAAGTCTTCTTTTCCAAGTTACTTCTTGATAAAAGTTCATATATCATAAGACATTCAGAGGTACTTTTTTTCCTTCTTAAGCACCAAAGCTCTTTTGGATTCGTACGCATAGCATGAAGAATGGCAATTGCTAGGCAGTAGAGCCTCACCAATGAAAGTTGTTTGCCCTCCAGTATCTGAAGAGACTAGTCTTTGTTTGAAAACCTTGTGATAATGTCACTTGGGAGAGACACCTTGGAAGAGGATGCCCATTCTCTTCAAGACCCATGATAACCATCCTTTATTGCCACTAGCCCCATAACTAGGATCAAATCTTGACATCTCCAGGTGGGCAGGTACACACTATGATCCAGGAGGAAATAACACCAAAATAACTGCAATATTTTGTTAATATATATGAATGGAAACCTGGTGAATGTGTGGAAGTGGATGCTAAAGGTATTAAACCAAGGAGAACAGAATAGAACACTAGATCCAGCTGAATTCACCACTATGGATACACTTTACTAGGGACTGCAGGTTCAAAGTGTCAGTCCATGCAGCCGGAGATGGCTGTAAAAGCTTACTTGGTTGGTTGACTAAAAATTTCGACTCAATGGTGGTCTACAGTTAATGAGGTTGAAATGCTGGAACTTCCTTGGCATGATGTGAAGGAAGTAATCCAAAGGCTAGCCTCCGTCTTTTTCCATAGCAAACTTCAATGCTGGAAGATTTTTGAGAAATGGCTACAAATTCCCATAGGAAAGAAAACATGAGCCAAATGTTTTCGGGTGTAAAGACAAAAGATAAATAGTTTGAAGATGAAAGAACTCTGGGAATCTTATTTTCATAAATCCATTTGAGAAATGTTAGAAGGTTCAGTAGAACAAGAGATGAGTGGAGAAACAACTGCAGATGGGATTGGCAGTGAGCTTTGATGCAAATCACAGGACAAAGACAAATATGAGGATTATGGTGGAAAGATGGAATTTAAATGTTATTAGCCCTGATGATGTAGAAATGATAGAGCAAATAAAAGGTGGAAAGCAATGGATGGAAAAGGATGAAAATATACTGATTTTTTTGTTTGTTTGTTTGCTGGATACAGTGGTGTGTGCCTGTAATCCTAGCTACTTGGGGGCTGAGGCAGGAGGATTGTTTGAGCTCAGGAATTCGAGACTAGCCTGAGCAAAATAGTAAGACCCCATCTCTAAACAATTAAAAATTATATATATGAAATAAAGTATACTGATTCCTCATCTTTAATAACTAGAGGTCAAAAATTATTACTTAAAGCTAATTAAATGAATAGTAGAGTTATAAGTATAAAATGGAATAATACAGATGTAAAATAATTAGAGGTAAACATGAAGAAAGATAATATTACTAAAATCAGGTGATAGAGGGGGGAGACGGAGGAAAAAATATATTAATTCTGTCATTGTAAATAGAAGAAAACTATTATATACTGTTGGAGTGGGGGAAGGAGGAGAAGACGAATTATTCAGTGAGTAGTAACTAGTATCAAGAAAACCGGAAAAATCCAGTTGACCCTTCAACAGCACAAATTTGAACTGCAGGAGTCCACTTATGTGTGAATTTTTTTCAATAAATATATGGAAATTTTGGGGGGATATTTGCAACAATTATAAAAAACTTGCAGACAAACCACATAGCCTAGAAATATGGAAAAAAGAAAATGTTAGGTATGTCATCAACGCATAAAAATATGTAGACACTTGTCTATTTTTATCATTTACTACCATAAAATATACACAAATCTATTATTAAAATGTTAAAATGTATCAAAATTTACACACACAAACATAGACTACACATGGCACCATTTGCAGTCCAAAGAAATGGAAACAAATGTGAAGATGCAGTATTAAATCATAACTGCATACAACTCACTGTAGTACACACTGTACTGCTGGAATAATTTTGCAGCTGCCTCCCGTTGCTGTCGTGGTGGGCTCCAGTGTTGTGAGTATCCACCCAAAACGTTGTGTGACGCTCGTCGGTCATCTCCACTTGCCCAGTTTGTCTCTCCAGTAAATTCCATTGAAGTAAGAAGTAATTTCTCTCAGTTCTTGCATTTTTTGTGTGTTTAGTGTGAGAGAAATGAAATCCTAAGCCCCCCAACCAACTAAACAGACTCCTTTCATGGCCAAAACTCAGTTCCAGCTATGACGAGATGGGGGCCTCATTACACCTGCTCCTGCTCTAACTGCTCTTAGGTTTTCTTCCCTAAGTGTTACAGAGAAGCCAGCCCTTCTGAGAGACTTGCTCCACTGCTGATAGCCACCAACCACCTGTCGCTGCCCCTCCATTTGGCAGTTTGGACAAAGCTTTCCTTCCTCATAGGAGACCAGGGTCCACAGAGTGGCTCTGGCCAGTCTACCAAGGATGAGCAGAAAGGTTTTCGTGTTGTCTGCTTCACCACTTGAAATCAGAGGGCCAAAAACTCCACCCTTGGATGGAGGGTGCTAACACTGCCACTTTTTGAACATGGGTCCCATGGAGAGGCATGAAGCTCTATTGTGCATGTGTGTGTTTCTCCTTTCATAAATATTCATAATTCCTCTTATAGCTTATTAAGTATATATATTTGACCACCTGGTTCAGCAAATCTCTGTCATACTCTTCCCCCTGTCAAAGTGTCTATTTTTGGCTTATGGCTGGAGGCTGTGCTTTCCAGCCTGTCAGAATGGCCACCCTGCAAGCTGCAACCCTTTATAAGAAAGCTCTCCTTTCCAAATATATGAACCTCCATCGTTCTTCAGTTGACAAGTGCAATACTGTAAACCTTGAATAACACCATGGGACCCATACAAAGTGCCATTAGTGATGCCTGAAGTGCGCCCAAGAAGCAGATAAAAGTCATGATATCACAAGAAAAAGCTGAATTCCTTGATATGAACCTTCGATTGGGGTCTGCAGCCGCAGGTGCTGACCATTTCAGACAGATGATTCATCTTGTAAACAGACAATGTGAACTTGGTTTGATGAATACAGTAAAACACTGTACATGCATTTTCTCTTAAGATTTTCATAGCTGGGCACAGTGGCTCACATCTGTAATCCCAGCACTTTGGAAGGCCAAGGCAAGAGGATTGCTTGAGCCCAGGAGTTCGAGACCAGCCTAGGTAACATAGTGAGATCTCCCATCTCTACCAAAAAAAAAAAAAAAATTAGCCAGGCATGGTGGCACGTGCCTGTGGTTTGAGCTTCTCTGGAGGCTGAGGTGGGAGGATTCCTTGAGCCCAGGAGGTCAAGGCTGCAGTGAGCCATGATTGAGCCACTGCACTGCAGCCTGGGTGACAGAGCGAGACCGTCTTAAAAACAAAAACATAAAAAGGTTTTCTTAATGACATTTTCTTTTTTCTATCTTATTTTAAGAATCCAGTATATGATACATATACAAAATATGTGTTAGTTGACTGTTTATGTTATCAGTAAGGCTCTGGTCAGTAACAGGCTATTAGGAGTTAAGTTTTGGGGGAGTCAAACATTATGCATGGATTTTCGACTGCATGGAGTGTAGGGACCCCAACCCCTGCATTGTTCAATGGCCAATTTTTTTTTTAAGACAGGTTTTCACTCTGCCACCCAGGCTGGAGTGCAGTTGCATGACCTTGGCTCACTGCAGCCTCTGCCTCCCAGGCTCAATCAATCCTCCCACCTTAGCCTCCCTAGTAGCTGGGACAACAGGTGCACACCACCACACCTGGCTAATTTTTGTATCTTTTGTACAGACAGGATTTCACTGTGTTGCCCAGGTTGGTCTTGAACTCCTGGGCCCAAGCTATCTGCCCACCCCAGTCTCCTAAAGTGCTGGGATTATAGGTGTGAGCCACCACACCCAGCCCAATTGTGCCTTTTTTTTTTTTTTTTTTTTTGAGACGGAGTCTTGCTCTGTCACCCAGCTGGAGTGCAGTGGTGTGATCTTGGCTCACTGCAAGCTCCGCCTCCTGGGTTCACGGCATTCTCCTGCCTCAGCCTCCTGAGTAACTGGGACTTCAGGCGCCCGCCACGACACCGGCTAATTTTTTGTATTTTTAGTAGAGACAGGCTTTCACCGTGTTAGCCAGGGTGGTCTCGATCTCCTGACCTCGTGATCCTCCCGCCTCGGCCTCCCAAAGTGTTGGGATTACAGGCGTGAGCCACTGCACCCGGCCGCCCAATTGTACTTTTTAAAAAATGGTTAGAATTCAACTTTATACCATATATCAAAATCAATAATAACTTAGAGATTTAATGTAAAAATGAAGCCATAAATATATCAGAAAGAGTTTTAAGAATGTATTTATATAGAAGAGTGGGGAAGGCCTTTCTAAACACATCAGCAATGACAGTGCTGTGGTCTGAATGTGTCCCCCACCAAATTCATATGTCGATACTTGATCACCAATGTGATAGTATCAAGAGGTGTTGACCAGGTGCAGTGGCTCATGCCTGTAATCCCAGCAATTTGGGAGGCCGAGGCAGGCAGATCACCTGAAGTCAGTAGTTCAAGACCAGCCTGGTCAACATGGTGAAACCCTGTCTCTACTAAAATATACAAAAATTAGCTGGACATGGTGGCACACGCCTATAATCGCAGTTACTCAGGAGGCTGAGGCACAAGAATCACTTGAACCCAGGAGGTTGAGGTTGCAGTGAGCTGCAATCATGCCACTGCACTCCAGCCTGGGTGACAGAGCAAGACTCTCTCAAAAAAAAAAAAAAAAAAAAAGGAGATGGGACCTTTAGGAGATGATTAAGTTATGAGGGCAGAGTGTTCAGGAAGGAGATCAGCACCCTTATAAAACAGACTGAAAGGAGCTAGCTTGCCCTTCCACTATGTGAGAACTCAACAAGGTATCATCTTTGAAGCAGGGAAGGCAAGCTCTTACCAGATGCTCAATCTGTCGGTAACTTGACCTTGGGCTGCTCAGCCTCCAGAACTGTGCACAATACATTTCCATTGTTTGTAAATTACCCAGTCTAGGCTGGGCGCGGTGGCTCACGCCTGTAATCCCAGCACTTTGGAAGGCCAAGGCAGGTGAATCACCTGAGGTCAGGAGTTCGAGACCATCTTGGCCAACATGCTGAAACCCCATATCTACTAAAATAAAAAAAAATTAGCTGGGTATGGTGGCGGGCACCTATAATCCCAGCCACTCAGGAGGCTGAGGCAGGAGAATCGCTTGAGCCCGGGAGGCAGAAGCTGCAGTGAGCCGAGACTGTGCCAGTGCACTACAACCTGGATGACAGAGCAAGACTCTGTCTCAATAATAATAGTACCACTAATAATAAAGTAATAAATTACCCAGTTTAGCTGGGCATGGTGGCTTACGCCTGTAATCTCAGCACTTGATGGGAGGCCGAGGCAAATGGATTGCTTGAGCCCAGGAGTTTGAGACCAGCCTGGGCAACATAGTGAGACCCCATCTCTAAAGAAAATACAAAAATTAGGTAAGTGTGGTGGCACATGCCTGTGATCCCAGCTACCTGGGAGGCTGAGGCAGGAGGATGGATTGAGCCTGGAAGGTCAAGGCTCCAGTGAGCCATGATCATGCCACTGCACTATAGCTTGGGTGACAGAGTGAGATCCTGTCTCAATAAATAAATAAATAAATAATAAGTAACCCAGTCTAAGGTGTTTTGTTATAATAGCCCAGAAGGACTAAGACAGAATCCATAAAATGAAAATTTTAACTAAAAAAAAAAAATACTGCAGGAGTCTCTCTGGGCCTACTCTGGCTCAGGAGGTTGCCCAATAAAATAAAAACTTAAATTAAAAAAAATTAAAAACACCATAATCAGTGTAAAAAGACAAATAACAAATAGGGAAAATTTTTAGCAATACGCATGAGAGTCACAGCTAATACGGTATATGAAGAAAGTTCACAAAGTTCATGAACAGAAAAATAAACAAAGGAGAACAAACCCCCAAAGAGGAAGTGCAAATAGCTGAGTGATTTATGAGAAAAATTACACTTATTAGTAATAAAAATGCAAATTTAGACAAATGCTGTATGATTTCATGATATAAGGTTCTAGAGTAGTCAGATTCGTAGAGACAGAAAGTAGAATGGTGATTGCCAAGAACTGAGCAGTGGCGGGGGGAAATGGGGAGTTAGTGTTTAATGGGTATGGAGTTTCCATTTGGGAAGATGAAAAGTTCTGGAGATGGTAGTCATAGTTACAACAATGGCAATGTACATAATGCTACAGTACACTTACAAGTGATTAAAATGAGGCTGGTGTAGTGGCATATAGCTATAGTTCCAGCTACTCTGGAGGATGAGGTGGGAAGATTGCTAGAGCCCACGAGTTTGAGACCAGCCTGGCTGCATAGTGAGACCCCATCCCCTCCACCAAAAAAAAGGGTTATATAAAATGGTAAATCTTATGTATATTTACCACAATTCAAAAAAAAACCCCAAATGCAATTTTTAAATGAAGGCTTTTTAAAATCCGTAAACTGTTCAGTCTCTGTAATTAAAAAAATAACAGTATATAATATTATGAAGGTTCAGAGAAAGCATATAGTAATGCAACTTGACAAAACACAGTAAAGGCAAAAATACTAACCCTTCTACTCAGAAATTCTACCACCAGGAATTTTGCCTAAGGGAAATAAAGATGAGCATAAAGATTTCGCTATTAGAGTGTTCATAGCAATGGTGTTTATCACTGTGAAACAGGAAACAAATCTACATGTCCAGTGATAGTTACAACAAATTAAAGATTCATCCATTTCATGGGATAACTATGGAAACCATCAAAATAATGATGTAGAATTATACTGAATGACACATGTGGTAAACTTCTGTTATTTTTCTGCACAGAATCCATTCACTTTTCCAGGCAACAGGACCCTAGTTTTCTTTGAGGGGACCACCACCCTTCCTCATCTCATTTCAGGAAGTGAGTTAGCCATTACCCCGCTTCAGGGCGGCATGATTCATGTCTGTTGAGTCAGCATCTCCTGACTCCTGGCTCAGTGATGGGTTCGAAGATGGGCACCTGACCTATGTTAGACCAGTGCGTTTTGATCCCAGGACTTTTTGTCCAGAAGATTGGGAGAGGGAAGTTCTTTTTCATCTGCTAGAGTTGATACAAAGGATAGCTTGGAGTTGTGGGAAAGAGGTCCGTTGAACAATGCCTACCAAAAAGAAAGCACCTGGACTTTTCACTCTTTTTCTTAAACCAGTTTGATTTGATTTTGGTTTTTATCACTAACCAAAAAAAAAAAAAAAGTCATAAAGGATATGACATAGAAAGATGTTACAAGTCTTAAGTGAAAAAAGCATGTTGCAGAATAGTACGTGTAGCACTTCTATAAATCATTTCTATAAATATCCGTAAATATAGTCTAAAGGGATATAGTCTGTAATGATAAAGTATGAGTATTTTTTTCTTCTTGTTTAACATCTCAAGATGAGCTTCTCATTTCTGTAAGACTAGAAGGCACTGTAGGTTTTCCATGAGTGTCCCTTCAGTTCCATTATGCTAGCATTCTATTTTAGGTTTAAAATTTATACAGGAGCTTCTCTTTAGTAAAGTATCTGTCATCTGAGTCTCTGCTGTTTAATATGGAGGTATACTCAGAGTTGTTACTGGAGTGTCATTGCTTCTAGACCCTCTCTGTGGACAGAGTTAGGAAATGTATGCATGACTACACACACACACACACACACACACACACACTCACACCACATTTCCCAATTCCAATCCATCACCATAGTGTTTATTCACTTTACACCTTCCACATATGTACCTCCCTACTCCAGTAGTGAGAAACCTAGCTCCCATTTTCCTTAATATATTTATTTATTTGTTCAAGCCCCTGTAAATAGACTCAGTCTCCCAATTATGTGGCCTTCTTCTTGGCCCTGGAGCAGCCATGCCAGCCAGGCTCCCCCTGGTTTCAACACTGATACCATGGACTCACTCCAGCTGCACTGGCTGAGTTGCACTGGCTAAGTTTTCTAGGGAAATCCTTAAAAGCACTAAAATAAAGTCAACATGTTCATACTGACAAGTTTGGAAACCATTCATTTATTCAAAAAATCATCATTAAGCACTTATTCTGTGCCAGGCACTTTTCTAAATGTTGGAGATGAAATGATAAAACAGACAAAAAGCTCTACTTTTGTGGAACTTGCAGTCTAATTGGGGAGACAATAAAAATAAATAAGCTGTGCATGGTGGTTCATACCTGGGATCCCAGCACTTTGGGAGGCCCAGGTGGGAGGATCACTTGAGCCCAGGAGGTCAAGTTCAGCCTAGGCAATACAGTGAAATTCTGTCTCTACAAAAAATAAAAAAATTAGTCAGGCTTTGTGGTATATGCCTGTGGTCCCAGCTACTCAGGAGGCTGAGGTGGGAGGATCCCTTGAAGCCAGGGGTTTGAGGCTGCAGTGAGCTGTGATCAAGCCACTGCATTTTTGTCTGGGTGACTGAGTGTGACCCTGTCTCAAGGAAAACCCAAAAACAAACAAAAAATAAATAAATAAGACCAGGCATGGTGGCTCACGCCTGTAATCCCAGCACTTTGGGAAGCCAAGGTGGGAGGATCACTTGAGGCCAGGAGGTCAAGACCAGCCTGGGCAACATAGTGAGACCTCATCTCTACAAAAAATTAAAAATTAAAAAAATTAGCCAGGCATGGCACATACCTGTAGTCCCTGCTTTTCAGGAGGCTGAGGTGGGAGGATTGCTGGATCCCAGGAGATGGAGGCTACAGTGAGCCATGATTGCACCACTGCACTCCAGCCTGGGCAACAGAGTAAGACCCTGTCTCAAAAAAAAAAAAAAAAAGAGAAATAAAATAAATGGTATGCTAGTGATAACTGCTAAGAAGAAAAAAATTAAGTTGGGAAGGGGGATATGAATTACCTGGGGAAGGGGATTACATTTTAGATGATCAGGGGAGGCTTCACAGAGGAGACTTAAAAAAAAATTTTTTTTTGGCTGGGCACAGTGGCTCATACCTGTAATCCAGCACTTTGGGAGGCCAAGGCGGGCGGATCACCTGAGGTTGGGAGTTTGAGACCAGCCTGACCAACATGGTAAAACTCCCTCTCTACTAAAAATACAAAAATTAGTTGGGCATGGTGGTGTGCACCTGTAGTCCCAGCTACTCGGGAGGCTGAGGCAGGAGAATCGCTTGAATCCAGGAGGCAGAGGTTGCAGTGAGTTGAGATCATGCCACTGCACTCCAGCCTGGTGACGGAGTGAGATTCCATCTCAAAAAAAAAAAAAAAAAAAAAATTCAATGGAGTTTTGGGGAACAAATGGTGTTTGGTTACATGAGTAAGCTCTTTAGTGGTGATTTCTGAGATTTTGGTGCACCTGTCACCCAAGCAGTATACACTGTACCCAATGTGTAGTCCTTTATCCCTCACCCAACTCTTATCCTTTCCCCTGAGTCCCCAAAGTCCATTGTTTCATTCTTATGCCTTTGCGTCCTCATAGCTTAGCTCCCACTTATGAGTGAGAACATATGATGTTGGGTTTTCCATTCTTGAGTTACTTCACTTAGAATAATGGTCTCCAATTCCATCCAGGTTGCTGCAAATGCCATTATTTTGTTCCTTTTTATGACTGAGTAGTATTCCATGGTGTATATATATATATATATATATATATATATATATATATATACCACATTTTCTTTGTCTACTTGTTGCTTGATGGCCATTTAGGCTGGTTCCATATTTTGTAGTTGTGCATTGTGCTGCTATAAACATGCGTGCGCAAGTATCTTTTTTGTGTAATGACTTCTTTTCCTCTGGATAGATACCCAGGTGAGGGATTACTGGATCAAATGATAAATCTTCTTTCAGTTCTTTTTTTTTGTTTGAGACAGAGTCTCGCTCTGTCGCCCAGGCTGGAGTGCAGTGGCACCATCTCGGCTCACTGCAAGCTCCACCTCCTGGGTTCACACCATTCTCCTGCCTCAGCCTCCCAAGTAGCTGGGACTACAGGTGCCTACCACCATGCCCGGCTAATTTTTTTGTATTTTTAGTTGAGACGGGGTTTCATTGTGTTAGCCAGGATGGTCTCGATCTCCTGACCTCGTGATCTGCCCACTTCGGCCTCCCAAAGTGCTGGGATTACAGGCGTGAGCCACCACGCCCGGCCCTCCTTTTAGTTCTTTAAGGAATCTCCGCAGTGTTTTCCACATGGGTTGTACTAGTTTACATTTCTACCAACAGTGTAAAAGTGTTCCCTTTTCACCACATCCATGCCAACTCCATTTTTTAAAATTATTATTATTATGGCCATTCTTGCAGGAGTAAGGTGCTTTCACATCATGGTTTTGGTTTGCATTTCCCTGATCATTAGTGATGTTGAGCATTTTTTCATATGTTTGTTGGCCATTTGTATATCTTCTTTTGATATTGTGTATTCATGTCCTTAGCCCACTTTTTGATGGGATTATTTGTTTTTTTCTTGCTGATTTGTTTGAGTTCCCTGTAGATTCTGGCTATTAGTCCTTTGTCAGGTGCATAGATTGCGAAGATTTTCTCCCACTCTGTAAGTTGTCTGTTTACTTTGCTGATTGTTTCTTTTGCTGTGCAGAAGCTTCTTAGTTTAAGTCCCATCTATTTATCTTTGTTTTATTGGGTTTGCTTTTGGGCTCTTGGTCATGAAGTCTTTGCCCAAGCCAATGTAATGGTTTTTCCAATGTTATCTTCTAGAATTTTTATGGCTTCAGGTCTTAGATTTAAGTCTTTGATCCATTTTGAGTTGATTTTTGTATAAGGTGAGAGATCAGAATCCAGTTTCATTCTTCCACATGTGGCTTGCCAAGTATCCCAGCACCATTTGTTGAATAGGGTGTCCTTTCCTCACTTTTATGTTTTTGTTTGCTTTGTCAAAGATCAGTTGACTGTAAGTATTTGACTTTATTTCTGGGTTCTGTATTCTGTTCCATTGGTCTATATGCCTGTTTTTATACAGGTACCATGCTGTTTTGGTGACACTGGCCTTTTAGTATAGTTTGAAGTCAGGTAATGTAATGCCTGTAATGCCTCCAGATTTTTTTTTTTTTTTCCTGCTTAGTCTTCCTTTGGCTATGAGGGCTCTTTTTTGGTTCCATATGAATTTTAGGATTGTTTTTTCTAGTTCTGTGAAGAATGATGGTGGTATTTTGATAGGAATTGCATTGAATTTGTAGATTGCTTTTGGCAGAATTGTCATTTCCACAACATTGATTCTACCCATCCATGAGCATGGGATGTGTTTTCATTTGTTTGTGTTGTCTATATTTCTTTCAGCAGTGTTTTGTAGTTTTCCTTGTAGAGGTCTTTCACCTCACAGAGGGGACTTTCTAGTAGACCTGAAGGAGGTAAGGGAGCAATCCAAGAGGATAGCTGGGGAAAGAGCACCCAAGGATGGAAGTGGAGAGAGGTCAGAGTGAATCAGGAGAGAGCAGGAGATAAGGTCAGAGACGTATCAGGGAGCAGAACATGTGGAGCTGTACTGGTCATGGTAAGGACTTTGGTTTTCTGCGAGGGATAAAAGGAGCCACAGGAAGCAAAGGGGCTGATTTCATCTGACTTGTTTTGACAGGATCATGCTGGCTGCTGTGTAAAGAAAAGACTGAGGGGAAGTAAAAGAACAAAGAACAAAAGAGAACATGATGGCTTGGATCAAGGTGGTGCCGGTGGTGACAGTGAGAAATGGAGAAATTCTGGGTATATTTTGGAAGCAGAGCCTATAGGATTTGCTTGCAGAACAAGAGATGTTTGGTTGGCAGATATAAGGCTCTGGAGTTCAAGGGGGAGGTTCGGGCTTCATCAGCATTTAAGTAGTAATTCAAGCCATGAGCTAGGATGAGATCATCTAGGTAGTGAATATGGATAAAATAGAGATGGGGTTCAAGAACTAGGCCCTGATGTACTCCCAATATTTAGAGGTTAGAAGATGAGCAGGACCCAGTAAAGGAGTGGCTAGAAAGACAGGAGAAAAACCAGGTAAGTGTGGCGTCCTGGAAGCCTGATTCAGAGATAGGAATTGATATATTGTACCAAATACTGTAAATAATTCAAATAAAATGAGGACTGAAAAATGACTATTGGATTTAGTGATTGTGGAGGTCAGTGGTAGCCTAGTGATGAGAAGGGCAGTTTCAGTGGAGTGGTAGGGGCAAAATCCTGATAGAATGGATTCAAAAGAGAATATGAGATAAAATGGGAGAGAGTAAATATATATTTTTTCAAGAAAAAAAATTTGGTTATTTAGTCTTTTGTGAATGGATAGAAAAAAGTGATGCAAGGCTGGGCACGGTGGCCCACGCCTGTAACCCCAGCACTTTGGGAGGCTGAGACGGGAAGATTGCTTGAGTCTGGGAGTTCAAGACCAGCCTGAGCAACATGGCGAGACCCTGTCTCTATAAAAAACGATAACAAGGCCGGGCGCGGTGGCTCACACCTATAATCCCAGCACTTTGGGAGGCCGAGGCAGGTGGATCATGAGGTCAGGAGTTTGAGACCAGCCTGGCCAACATAGTGAAACCCTGTCTCTACCAAAAATACAAAAATTAGCCGTCTGTGTGATGGCAGGTTCCCGTAGTCCCAGCTACTCGAGAGGCTGAGGCGGGAGAATCACTTGAACCCGGGAGGTGGTGGTTGCAGTGAGCCGAGATCGTGCCACTGCACTCCAGCCTGGGCAACAGAGCAAGACTCTGTCTCAAAAAAAAAAAAAAAGATAACAATAAAAAAATTAAAAAGTCTTTTTTTGTCAAGATGAGAGAAATAACAGCACATATATATGGGAATGCTGGTGGAAATGATCCAATAGAGAGAGGGAAATTGATAATATGAGAGAGAAGAAATGGTTGGAGAAGCTGGAGGCATTTAATTTGGAAAAGGAAAGGTGTAGGGGCAATAGTAAGTGGAATACTGGGGCAGTGGGGGCGGGGTTGCAGTTTTGTAGATCCTAGGGTTAAGGATTAGGGAGGAAACAAAGTAAAAACTGCAAAGACCTGGGAAGTTTTGATAAGAGGCAGGGGTGTTGGTATTAAGATTTTAAAGATGAAGCCATTTCCAGAGATGACAAGGCTCCAAGTGTCTCTGTTAAATTAGTGGAAATAAAGTTGCTCCACATGAATACTGAGCCTTGGACCAAAAGCCATTTGCTGGAGTAACAGATGGATATATGAGAATGACCAGGGGGGTCCACAGATGACTGTGACACAGACAATAGAAGGTGGTAAAGCTGGATAGGGTAAGAAAGAGCAGCAGAGGGCCCAGCTGTGGAGGGGACCACCATGTAGGGTGGTAAGCTTCCTATCTCTGGAAGAAAACACTGGTGACTCTGATTTAAGGATTTATAAAAAGAACTCCTGAATTTAAAAAGTATTAGGTTCACCTATAGGAGACTCTGAGAACTTTCAGTCCTAAAAGGCTGATACTACGGTAATTGGTATGTCTCTTAAATTAGGTTTTCGGTATTAATTAGAATTCTTCTATTTTTTTCTATAAAAATTATTTTCTGGCCAGGCGTGGTGGCTCATGCCTATAATCCCACACTTTGGGAGGCCAAGGTTGGCGGATCACCTGAGGTCAGGAGTTCGAGACCAGCCTGGCCAACATGGTGAAACCTCCCTCTCTACTAAAAATACAGAAATTAGCCGGGCGTGTTGGTGGGTGCCTGTAATCTCAGCTTCTCGGGAGGCTGAGGCAGGAGTATCACTTGAACCCGAGAGGCAGAGGTTGCAGTGAGCCAAGATCGCGCCATTGCACTCCAGCCTGGGTGACAAAAGTGAAACTCCATCTCAAAAAAAAAAAAAAAAAAAAAAAAAATTTTCCTCAGGAGAATGAATTTTATCCTGCTTAAGATCAGTAACAATGGTCATATCTATTCTCTCCTCAGTTCCCTCAAAGGTCTTCTAATGGCCTGCACATTCTGACATGTAAATACTTTCTGGATTAAATGACATATCACAAATGCCAAGTTCTTCAGTTTAATGTATTAAATCTCATTAGTACTATTAAACATAAATAATGATTTGCTTTGTAGTTAAGGCTCATCAAATCATAAACATCTTCTGATGGCAGAGTCAGTTTTTATCCAAGCAAGCAATCCACAGTAATGGGACTGCTTTTTAAATTTACAGCCTGGTTCTTGACTATCCCCTAAAATTGTCAATCAGTAGAAGCTCACTGAGTATCATCTGAATTTAATAAGTGTAATCAATGTAAGAAAAATGGCAATGTAAGTCAACTACAAAAAAAGTAAGCATCAAATAGAAGTGATTTTTAGACTATCTAAAGCTTTTGGATCATTTCTATCCCTGTTCCCTGCTCCGGGAAAATAACAGTACCCAAACGCATGTAGAATACAGATATGCAATGTAAAAAGCACACAGCTTATTTCTTTTATTCAACATAAACTATTCCCTTCATTTCAGTAATTTCCCCTCCCCCACCCTCCAGAGAATTCCACAAACATAATCACAAAGCCTTATAGGAATTTGCTAAAAAGTTTTTATTGCATTTACTGAGAGTATCACATTTTTCCACAGTAAAGTAATCTTATCCTCCAAGCAACTGTAAAGATCTTTTCATTAAAAAGATTTTGGTTATCTATATTAAATTGCACATTATAAAAAAAATTGTAAATTATAGTCTTCAAAAAGAAGCATACATTTTTTAACAAGTACTAAAATACTGCATACTGGTCAAATCCAGCATGATCATTCAGCATAGTGATCTACATTTGAACAACTATTGTGCCAAAAATGGCCCCGGTGTAGGTTGGGAGAGGCAGAGCTGCACTGCGGTGTATAGCATACACTTGGAATAATTTGGCTTTGGTGTCTATGATAAAGTGTGTTTTTCTAACTCAAAATATACAAAATAATTAAAAAATTAATTTTCAAATAAACATTAAAATAAGTCCACATGAACAATGTCATATTATACTAGGAGATACTTAAAATATCCACACTCTCTCTTAGTAGTAACTACAGGGTTCAATTTGTTGTAGCTATAACTTTAAGGCTAAAATAAACTGGTGGAAGAACAAAAGCAAAATGCAACTTTTATCAAGCATTGTGCAATGCCTTTACAATCTTACACATCTCAAACCACATTAAGTTACATCAGAAGTTATTATTAGAGTGATGTTTAATCTCATCCTAATGTAACTTCTGATTAGCAAGCTTCCATTCTCTCTTCCAAATATAACTCATGTTAACGTAGAAAAGTGTTATCATTAGTTACCAAAGCAAATCCAGTATACTGGATTGTGAATGCATGGTCTTTCTAATTAGGAAAATGAGTGTGTATTGTCTTCTTAATTTATATTTATAAAATCCTCATAAAATACAGTTAAGTCAGGGTCTTTTAAAAGAAGAATTCAACTGAAACCTGTCATTCTCTAGCCGGGCATGGTGGCTAATGCCTGTAATTCCAGCACTTTGGGAGGCTGAGGCAGGTGGATCACTTAAGGCCAGTCTGGCCAACATGGTGAAACCCCATCTCTACCAAAAATACAAAAATTAGCCGGTGTGGTAGTGGGCACCTGTAGTCCCAGCTACTCAGAAGACTGAGGCACAAGAATCGCTTGAGCCCGGGAGGCGGAGGTTGCAGTGAGCTGAGATTGCGCCACTGCACTGGAGCCTGGCAATAGAGCAAGACCCCATCTCAAAAAAAAAAAGAAACAAACAAAGAAAAAGAAACCTGTCATTCTCAATTCATCTGAATCCTACTTACAGAACATTAAAGAGACCCGTATGTCTTGAACTCCTGGCCTCAAGCAATCTGCCTGCCTCGGCCTCCCAAAGTGCTGGGATTACAGGTGTGAGCCACGGCGCCTGGCCAAGGAGACCCATATGTTATTTTACATAGGTGTTACACAATCTGACCAATGATGGTGCTGAGAGCCCTTGATAAATCATAGATCTGAGATTTGCTGACACTGACCCAGCCGCAGTATTTATTGTTTATGTTAAATCTGAAAGACAAACAATGATACTTTGTGAGAAATTTCAAATAATTATAAAAATATAACTGTGCAAGTAACTCATTATCCATGTTTTAAGATTGATGACTCTCAAAACTCTGATTTTAGCCTGAAAATTGCGAAATAGTTTCAAATGTCCAAATGTCTACATAAGTCAGCTCAATAGGAAGCTATTATATATAATTTTCACATTGCCTCAAAGTTACAAAATATATTTAAATCGCTCACTTTGTGCTAGAAACATTGACAAGGGACTTTTTCTTTAAAGTTATTACCTTGGGAGGTAGTGTTCATTAGAACATTCTCATTTGGTGATCATTTTCTTGTGAGTTTTGTAATTTAAAGTCTTATATGTTAACAAAAATTGCATACCTCTAACTAGATACTGGAACTCAATAATCACTGTACAGGTGAGCTTTTTTCCTCAGTCATGTATATAAAATGCAACATGCATAACGTTGCTAGCTGTATACATTTTCTATTGTGTTGCATATTAATATTTTTAAAAGAAAAATAATTTTGAAAGGAACATGAAGTATAGCACCAATCTTGATCTAATAATCTTTGGTAGAAAAAAAAGAGGCACCAACTATACAGTCTGTTCATAGTCCAGGGTCAAAATACAGCACTATTTTTTTTTTTTTTTTTTTTTGAGACAGAGTTTTGCTCTTGTTGTCCAGGCTGGAGTGCAATGGTGCGACCTTGGCTCACTGCAAACTCCGCCTCCTGGGTTCAAGCAATTCTCCTGCCTCAGCCTCCCGAGTAGCTGGGATTACAGCATGGAGCCACCACACCTGGCTAATTTTGTATTTTTGGTAGAGATGGGGTTTCTCCATGTTGATCAGGCTGGTCTCCAACTCCTGACCTCAGGTGATTCACCCGTCTCAGCCTCCCAAAGTGCTGGGATTACAGGCATGAGTCACTGTGCTCGGCCCAGCACTATTAATAACAAACCCTCCATTCCTGAAATAACATTTCAATATAGCCTGAATTATGAAAGATACTTTGACTCATTAGGGAAGATCACAGTAGAAAGGTTTTGTGTTTACACATTTAAAATATTTAACAAACTGACTCTTCTAATGACAGATACTGAAAAATATCTAGTAAAGAATAAAAGTCATACATCACAGGCTCCGAAATAGTATTACCGATCTAATTTGAGTTCTAAGTGTTATTTTATATTGGTAGTTCCTAACATGTTTAGGAACTACCAATATACATGTTTATTGGTATACATGTTTAGGGACATTGAACTCTAAAATACTCTTCTTATAGCACTCATATTAAAAGGCAAAGCAACTTCTTTAGGTAGACTGGGTTAACTTCTACACTATTGCCACACTCAAGAACAGCATTTTAAAAAACTCCAGTGAGTCAAAAATTCATTGTCCCAGTCCTTGTTCTACTAGGAAGGAGTGTCTCTTACAGGAGTTTAATGTGTTAAGTTGTCAGGTTCAAGCACAGCTGTACAATCTGTCATCACTGATCATCTACCCTCTTGCCAATGAAAACAAAACTTTTTCATAATCAAGCTTCCAGTGTAACTTGAAAAGCCACTGGCGAAGGATTTTAAGTGTTCATTAGAATCTAAGTGTGTCTAATTTAGAATCTAAGTGTATCTAGATTCTGAATTTCTTCAGGTTTTTCTTTGTCAGATCCACAGGCCATATTAGTTGTTATTCCTTTTTTGTTACTTTTACATCCGTTTATCAGAACAAAGCACTTAAGAAATTTTACTGATATTTTGACCCCACTAACAATTTGCAACCCCCTTGCTTTTTAATCCCAGAATCACCATTAGCTCCCTTCTGATGAAGCAGGAGTTGACTCAGCTGGGCTTTCAGCTGGACACGGAAAGTGGAGATAGATGAATTGTCATGATCAAATGGGTGTCATCAAGTACTTAGAAAGGTTTCATTTTGTTCCTACTGTCTTTCCAACTTACTAATAAAAATATTGAAATCTATTTCAAAAATGAGGTAGCCTCATGTTATTTTATATCTGTCAGGAATATAGTACCATGGGGAATTTTATTTCCCCAGAAAGCAAGCTTGCACCCCTTTAGTATGGAACATTGAACTTTAAAAGAGGTGTCCTTGAACGTGTGGAAGTGAAGACAAAGTTTACGATTTAAAATTTGATAATTTTTAAAAAGGCAAGCTAAGGAAACTACGTCCTGAGTTTCAAGATTTTTCTGAGTGATTCAAAGATGTCATTAATCCCAGAATCACCATTAGCTCCCTTCTGATGAAGCAGGAGTTGACTCAGCTGGGCTTTCAGCTGGACACGGAAAGTGGAGATAGATGAATTGTCATGATCAAATGGGTGTCATCAAGTCATTAAAAAGACCAGCTTTTTGTCTTGTTATGAAAACAAAAGGCAATTTGTCATTCATAATGGTAATGTGGAATAAGAATACATCATAGAAGGAAGACTTGCTACTTTACTGACTTAATCATTAGTTCTAAGGCCATGTGTGGAGGCTCACGCCTGTAATCCCAGCACTTTGGGAGTCCAAGGCAGTAGAATCACCAGAGCCCAGGGTTCAAGACTCAGCCTCGGCAACATAGTGAGATTTCGTCTCTACAAAAAAAAAATTTAGCCAGCTTGGTGGCACATTTTCCATGAGTCTTTACTGTCTCAGGAGGAGTCATCTGATAAAATGCACATTGATGGTAGGTCCATAATTGTGGTTCTGACATTTATGCAAGCTTCACACTTAACTGTGAGCATTCGGCCTTTGTTCTTGAGAATCGTGACCTATTGTTCTATAGTATATTTATAACACAAAGCATTAATCTCTGCCAACTAATAATAAACATGTTGTGGCTATGAAATTATAGTGAGCCCAGGGCCTGTTTGTCTACCATGTTATTATTTGCTCCGGAACCATTCTTAAATTCAGCTCTAGACAGTCTTTTTAGACCAAGCTATCAACAAAAGTCAGCATGTATAGTAGAGCAAAACTAATTTTTTTTTTCTTTTTTTAGACAAGGTCTCATTTTGTCACCCAGGCTGGAGTGCAGTGGTGCAACCACAGCTCACCGCAGACTTGACCTGCTATGCTCAAGCGATCCTCTTGCCTCAGCCTCCTGAGTAGCTGGGACTACAGGCATGTGCCACCAAGCTGGCTAAATTTTTTTTTTGTAGAGACGAAATCTCACTATGTTGCCGAGGCTGAGTCTTGAACCCTGGGCTCTGGTGATTCTACTGCCTTGGACTCCCAAAGTGCTGGGATTACAGGCGTGAGCCTCCACACATGGCCTTAGAACTAATGATTAAGTCAGTAAAGTAGCAAGTCTTCCTTCTATGATGTATTCTTATTCCACATTACCATTATGAATGACAAATTGCCTTTTGTTTTCATAACAAGACAAAAAGCTGGTCTTTTTAAGAGTTAATTAAATTGTTATGGATGATGCATTTCTTATTCACCAAGATACTACTTGCCTTTCAAATTATAAAAACATATAGATGTAAAAAGAAGGTAATAGTTTCATTTCCTTCTATTTTTAATACAACACACTGGAAAAGCAACAATCTTTGACCTAATGTAAAAGTTGCTCCTTAATGTTTATACCAGCAACAATGACCTTTTTTTCAGTGTTAGAGACTTCCTAAAAAGTTTTAAATACTTGTTTAAATTGTTTACATATTATAAAATTGGAGCTAATTGGCTTATGCATTTCTACTTGTATCTCTAAACTCTGGGAATTTACTCTAACACCATTCACCAGAAAATGTAACCCAACCTAAGGAAGGTCCCTGAAGAACAATCATTAGGAACTGCATCAGAGAGGCACACTACATTCCCAGTTACCCTTCATGCTGGGCTCTCGGAACTAAGATTTAATGAAACCTTAGTGAAAATGGAAATCAAAGTAAAAAATTATGCTCTCTGAAAATATGCTAAAGACTTGGCAATGTTTTTTTTTCCCCCCAAAGCATTTACCTTAAAAATTTAAATAAAGTTTTAAATGTTAGCATAAAAGATACTAATTTGTATGAAATTTATTTCTTCCCTTAAATATTTCAGTCATGTAATTTAAATTCAATGTAGATCATTAGAACTAAGCCGAAGGCTGAAAGAAAGCCATTCTCCAGGTACACGAAATTGGGTGGGGATCCATTCAGTGAAACCACAGGGATCAGTAGGAAATATCCAGCCATGCAACCAGTGGAACTAAGCATGGATGTTAATGAACTCTTCAGGAGGTTTTTGAAGGATAGGAGGAAGTAAAGGGAAATGAAAAAATGATGAGGATAAGAATAATGTAAGAAGAGTAAGACAAAAGGTACATAAGAAAGGGCATGAAAGTGCAGCAGCAGGAACTCCTCAGAGCCACCCATGCTATAGGTTGCCTTCCCCCTCCCCCGATCTCATGTCATACTTTCTATTCAGTTTTCCATTGATTTAACATCAAAAGTCATCTGGACACAGGCCAATTTCGAGTAACATTGGTATAAATTAAAATATTCTTAAATGCAGCTAAAAGGATTAGAATTATCCGAAGTAAACATGTTTACTTTTAAACTATGTGTACTTTTACTTTTTTTTTTTTTTTCTTGAGATGGAGTCTCGCTCTGTCGCCCAGGCTAGAGTGCAGTGGCGCAATCTCGGCTCACTGCAACCTCTGCCTCCTGGGTTCTTCTCCTGCCTCAGCTTCCCGAGTAGCTGGGACTACAGGCGCACGCTGCCACGCCTGGCTAATTTTTTTGTATTTTAGTAGAGATGGAGTTTCACCGTATTTCCCAGGCTGGTTGCGAACTTCTGAGCTCAGGCAATCCGCCTGCCTCGGCCTCCCAAAGTGCTGGGATTACAAGCGTGAGCCACTGCGCCCAGCCAGAATTTGAATCTTAATACAAGAACTATGCAATTTTCAGTGGAAATTATAAGTCTTGTAGCAGGACTATGGAGTAAGCATTATAAATATGATCAAAGAGATGAACACATCTTGCATAAAGTATCAATAATCTGGGTGGTATATTACTGCTTAAATGGATGGATCCCAGCAATATCCATTGCAATAAAATTTAACCAAAATGTTTCTGGAAGTTTCTTGGCCATCTGTTACAATAGTATCCAATCTAGAGTTTCTATAAAAAATGTTACTCCCTTTCATGCTTTTCTTGGCCTCAAATGCCAGAACCTTTTGAATTTGAGAATTTTCTGAGTCTTATCAAAAACAGGATGAGGAGATAAAAACAGAGTTCTGACTCTGTATTCTTTTCAGACTCTCAGAAAAGTGTCTGGATTGAACACAAAAAATTTAGGCTTATCAGGTCACTTTATTGCAGCAGTAACACTTCATTCAGAAATTAGAAAGGATTTAGTTTGACTAGATTAAAGCACAAATTTTTATATTAGTATTTTTCATTTTCTTTGTGCATTTTAAACTTTTAGAACTTTTCCCACAAACAACATAGTACTAAATATGCATTTATGGAATTTAGCATCTTACGTTTATACTTTTTCTTCTTAATTTTATATTATTATAGCAGAGTATTCTCCGTATGAGTCTATTACAAAGAACTTTTTCAGTGTTATAGACCCAGTTTGATTCATTCCATTAAACTGAAAACTACATATGTGAAGTTTAATATACAAACACATATGCTGAGATCTAAGTTATATATACTTCTTACTGCTATTTTAATATGGAAACTAACCAAGCAATTTCTTTTAGTTTCAGATTATCACTTTTTTTCCTAAAATCAGTCAAATTTTGGAAAGAAAAACACTGTAGAGGTCTTTAGAGAGTAAAGTTTTCATTTTTGAATTACTTTCTGTAAAATTGGGGAGAAGGTGTTTTGAGGGGAGTCTGTGCTAAAACTTAAAAAAAAATTAACATTTATTTTTTGTTTTTGATTTTCTTTTATAGACAGGGTCCCGCTCAGTTGAACAGGCTAGAGGACAGTGGCATAGCTCACTGCAGCCTCCATCTCTTAGGCTCAAGCAATCCTTCCACTACCTCAGCCTCTGAGTAGCTGGGGCTACAGGTGGGCACCATCATGCCTGGCTAATTTTTAAATTTTTTGTAGAGACAGGGTCTCATTATGTTACCCAAGCTGGTCTTGAACTTCTGGGCTCAAGTGATCCCCCTGCCTTGGACTGCCAAAGTGCTAGGATTACAGGCATGAGCCACTACGCTTGGCCTAATTTTTTTTTATTTTTAGTAGAGACAGGATCTTGCTATGTTGCCCAGGCTGGTCTCAAACTCCTGGGCTCAAGCAATCTTCCCTCCTCAGCCTCCCAAAGTGCTGGGATTATAGGCGCAAGCCACCTTACCCAGCCAAAATTAACATTTATAATAGTGGGTTTGATGATTGGTCTTAGTAGTATGTTTTGTTGAACTTCTCAAAAATGAGAAAGTAACGTTTTATATAACTGGACATGAGTGAATGAAATCATTTTCTAAAAGCTTACAATAAGAACATGAAAAGGTAGTATGGTCAAAATGTAGATTTTTTTTCCTGCAAAAGAACCATCCACAGGCAAATTATCTAAGTCCCCTGAATATGAAATATGACACTATTAGAAGTGGTAAGGTGCAATTGCGTGTATGACAAAGTAAGTTGCTGAATGTCTTCACAATCAAAAGCACTAACTTTTAAAGGCCTCAAGTACTAAAGTATAATTTTAGGGATAGAGGAAAGTGTTCTTGTTTTTGTAAATGAGTATGGGTCATGGCATGACTTTGGTTTTATTTTGGGTCCTCAAACTAAGAGCTTTCTTACGATAATCTGTATATAAATAGCAAAAAAAAAAAAAAAATAATGGGCATGTTCATAGGATAAATAATATGAGTGCAAATTTTTGCCAGAAAGTCCTGGAAATGTAGGACTTGGTTCTTTTTATAAGTGCTTTTAACCTTTTCAGACTCATTAATTTCATAAACCAATTTAAGCAATTATTTCTATCAGCTACAGATATTTTCTTCACAAATATAAAGGGTTTTGCCCCCCTCCCCATCCTCCAGCCTCCACCAATTTGTGCCTGTAACTGCCACTTGATAACTGCTCAGTAAGACTTTGTTTAAATATCAGGTTCTAGTGCTAACAAATCCGGAAGTCAGAAAAATTCTAAGTTACAATTGCCAGAATATCTTTCATGCATTCTATTTCACTTTATTGTTACAATTTAAACAAATTCAGAAACGTGGGGTGTTTCTGGCTACTTGAGTAAAACACACTGCAAATGCAAAGGGAACAATGCTGTAAACTTAAATGATTTCTGAACAGCTCAGGATCCTCCTGGAGAGAATCCTTTTCATCTCACATATTGATTCAGAACACTTTGTTAGCACCTGCTCCCAGAAGGTCCCTTGACACTGGAGCAAGCAGAATATCTTAGTATCATAGCTTATTTAACAGCAGGAAAGCAACTTTAACATAGACTTGAGGTTTAGGTAGATCTGGTATTATCTAGAACCCAGGCTTAAATTTTGCAAAAAGTTTCCAAAGAGCATAAGAAAGTAAAACAGAGGTACCAGAACTGAAGACATCATTAACAAAAAAAAATATTTCCACTCCTAACCAAACTGCAACCCTTTCAGTATAGCCTGAGGTATTTTTAAATATTTGTACAAGCTAAAGATCATTCACAGTTTCCAAAGCTGCTTTTTACTGAGATAGCTTCAAATTTTCACAATATGCTTCAGACATGTTTTCATATACCAGAGTCTCTGCCCTCAGACTCATGGAAACATCAGAGATATTTAGTGGCAGAAAATGGTTCTTCTAGTGATAAGGGTTCTATTTCCCAATTATTGTGCTATGCCTAGGATGTGATTAAAAAAATATGAAATTTGCAATTCGTATAAAAGGAAAGGAAACTTGCTTAAAATTCAAAAAGCAAGTCCAGTCTGGTGGAGGTATGTAAGATATTAAATAATAGAGTCAGATTCTTTCTTGAACATTCCAGATGAACTTGACAGCAGAGAGTTCTGGTTTTCCAACATTTTCTCCATCTTTTCTTTTCCAGTGGTTTTACTGATCTCTCTTTGCTTCTTACTATGGATCCATGGGATAAAACAAAGCACAGCACCTCCAATAAGGGGAGGGACTCCAGCGAGGTAGAATGCCACATCATAGGAACCCAGCTTGTCACGAAGTAACCCTGAGAAGGGAAAAGGCTGTCACCAGGGGAGAACAAGTGTGGCTCTGTAGGAGGTCTAGATCAGCCACAGGACTGATTCAGACATCTCAGATATCAGACTTTTTTTTTTTTTTTTTTTTTTTTTTAGGAAACAGATCTGAAATATAAACCTTTTTTGATAGGAAGAGAAAGATCTCATATCTTTAACGTTGTCATAAAGTACAGTCCTCTGGATTTTCATACCAAGACATTACTTGAAAAGATAGAAAGGTAGACTTTTTTTTTTTTGAGACAGGGTCTCACTGTGTCACCCAGGCTGGAGTGCGGTGGCATAATCATGGCTCACTGCAGGCCTTGACTTCCCAAGCTCAATTGATCCTCCCAGCTCAGCCTCTTGAGTAGCTGGGACTACAGGTGCATGCTACCATGCCTGGCTAATTTTTATATTTTTTGTAGAGACGGGGTTTTGTCACATTACCCAGGCTGGTCTCAAGCTCCTGGGCTAAAGCAATCCTCCCACCTCAGCCTCCCAAAATGCTGGGATTACAGGCATGAGCCACCATGCCCAGCTTTCAAACTACCCTTTGGTGTATTTGTTTTTTATGAAATAACATGAAACTATTTAACATTATAATTCAAAATTTAAAAAATTTTTAAATTTAATAATTTGGATGAAAGTTAGGTTGTTAAATACATTTTGGAAATAGACTAAGGTTTATAAGTACCTGGAAGAAAATATAAGTATATAAGAATTATTAATGGCATTCTATATTTGGGTTTTGCTTCTGAAAACTTTTACTGTACTCAACATTTCTAATTTCTCTAACAAATTCCAGGACTCACAGTTTTAAAAGTTATCTTAGTGTTTTTAAACTCTTATAACTTATACTATAAAACCTAAGTTACCTAAAATGTCCAGGGAACATACTGTACTAAATCTCTATCTGACTTTGTTAAATAAATAGCTGACCATTTGTCCAATTAAGTACCAACACATGAAAATGTGTATATCCATTCTGCATATATAAAATAGACAACATCTGTAAATGCACAAGTTTTCTATCTTTGGAATCAGACCATTCCATACATAACTGAACTCTTCCTCCTTATGAACACTCATGATTATGTTCTGCTGTAATATTATGATGCCCTCAGAGCCTCCTGGTGAGCCAGCAGCTTTCTGCTGCCAGTTGCTGTGGGGTGGTGTTCTGCCTGCTTTAGAAGTTTCCTGTTACCTCCCTTATTCTTGCTCTGTTAACTGTCACTTCTGGTAGCAAAACTATTTACTACTAGAGTGCTGCTTATATAAAATCTGCTGTGGACTTAGAAACTGTAAAACTAAGCTTGTAGGGTATAAAAGGAAGAGTGAATAGTATATTACCTGCGGGAGAGAAGAAGGAATGGAGGGTTCTCCTATAAGGAGACCATGACCTTTTGAACTTAAACTGTATTTGATCTGCTCAGTAGTAACTCTGCTTGCTTGATTCATGACTAGGAATATAGTTCAGGATATGAGAATGAATTGAGCCAAACCTTCACTGAGCACCTCATGTGCCGAACACGGATGACAGTAAATACATTTAAATTTTATCATATTTATATTGAATCTTCTAATACTAATTGATACAGGCACCCAAGTAATACTGAACATAGGACATCTTTATAATATCATTCAGGGAATTTCTAGAGGTGGAATTCACGTGAGATAGAATTAACCATTTGAAAGTGAACAATTCAGTGGCATTTAGCACATACACAATGTTTTGCACCCACTGCTTCTATTTACTTCCAAAATATTTTCATCATGCCAATAGGACACTTCATTCCAATTAAGTAGTTACTTCCCAATCCCTTTCTCTCCAGCCCCTGGCAATCACCAGTTTTCTGTCTGTATGAATTTACCTATTTTGGATACTTCACATGAAATAAATCATATGATATATGACCTTTTATTCTGAGACAGGGTCTCACTCTGTCACCCAGGCTGGAGTGCAGTGGTGTTATCATGGCTCTGCAGCCTTGATCTCCCAGGTGCAATAGATCCTCTCACCTCCGCCCCTGGAGTAGGTGGGACTACACTACTATTAGTATGTGTCACCATGCCAGGCTAATTTTTTTTATTTTTAGTAGAGACAAGGTCTTGCTATGTTGCCCAAGCTAGTCTGGAACTCCTGAGCTCAAATGATTCTCCTGCCTTGGCCTCTCAAAGTGCTGGGATTACAGGTGTGAGCTACCATGCCCACCCATGTCACCTTTTATGTTTGGCTTCTTTCACTTAGTGTAATGTTCTTGAGGTCCATTTACCTGGTGGCATCAGTTCTGTACCTTACTCCTTTTTATGGCTGAATAATATTGCACTGTAGATATTCCACATTTTGCTTATCCAATTAGCTATTTACAGGCATTTGGGTTTTTTCTATTACGTTATTTTTCATAAACTACTCCTCAGGGGGATGTATGATCTCTTACCAAAAGCCGACATATTTAGAAATCTTTCAGAATCTTCATCTTTTTTTTTTTTTAAAAGATAGGGTTTCGCCTAGGCTGGTGTACAGTGGTATGATCACAGCTCACTGCAGCCTTGACCTCTGGGCTCAAGCAATCCCCCCACCTCAGCCTCCTGTGCATCTGGGACTGCAGATACATGCCACCACACCTGGCTAACTTTTTTATTTTTTATTTTTTGTAGAGATAGTGTCTCACTATGTTGCCCAGGCTGGTCTAAAGCTCCTGAGCTCAGGTGATCTTCCCGCCTCAGCCTCCCAAAGTGTTTTATACAGTGTTTTAGCTGCCAGTAAGGATAAGAGGGACTCTTCAGCAAATTCAACATACCATTTATAGCTAGTCTTATTAAAAATGTTACCAGTAAGGCACACGTAAAAGCAAAAGACCAGTAATCAATAACCTGTAATATGTTTTACATATAAATGAGACTTAATTAAGGCCTGAAGTAGAAAATACTATGAATTAATGTAACTACTGGAGAATCATTATATTTACCTGCAATGGGTGGGCCAACAGTCATGGGTATAGACATGAATCCGAGCAGAAATCCAATTGCTTGGGAGACATCCTGGGCACCAACTAACTCAAAGGCTATGGGAGCCATAATGGAAATGAAGCATCCATCGAAGAGACCCATGATGAGACACACAGCAATGAGGGCCCCAAAGATGCTACACAGAGGAATCATCATGGACATCAGACCAATGAAGAAAAAGGAGAGTACCTAGGACAGACACCACAATGTCAGCTCCGCTCACAGGAAGTGAATGTCACAATTACCATGCAACATGCTTAGGACTTCTAAATCATTACTGGTTCCCCCTTTCCCCCCTGCCACTGCCTCATTCACTTTGATTTTACATACATAATCAACTCCTATAATCATCTCCTTCGAGTTCTCCTAGCACTTTCTCAATATTTCCATTAAGGGACAATAAAAAAACTTGTTGTTTTTGAGCCGGAGTCTGTCTCTGTTGCCCAGGCTGGAGTGCAGTGGTGTGATCTCGGCTCATTACAACCTCCGCTTCCCAGGTTCAAGCAACTCTTCTGCCTAAGCCTCCTGAGTAGCTGGGACTACAGGCAAGCACCACCATGTCCAGCTAATTTTTGTATTTTTAGTAGAGATGGGGCTTCCCCATGTTGGGCAGGCTGGTCTTGAACTCCCGACCTCAAGTGATCCGCCTGCCCGGCTTTCTAAAGTGCTGGGATTACAGGCATGAGCCACAGCGCCCAGCCGAAAATGACTTTTTATATATTTACTTTCCCTCCCAGCCTGCAAATCCCTTGAGGTCAGAATCTGTACCAAAAAAAAAAAAAAAAAAAAATTCATCTTTGGACTAGATATTATGAAGTTTAAGGATCCTGTATCTGGTCAGTGCTCAATCAGCTCAAATTCATTAAACACTTGATTTTTTTTTAACCTTTAAAACTATGTATACTTCACTGGCAGACATTATAGATAAATTTAAGCACCCCAGAGTTAGGGCTTATTATATTATTTTGAGCCATTGAACACTTTCAGTTCAGTGTTAGAGTAGTTAATAGAATTGAACACCTGATTTTGCCTACTATTTGGTAGGCACTGTGCTATGTGCTAGAGATTTCAACAATGAATAAGACTTCGTTCCTACCCTTGGGTTATGGAAAGATGGACATTTAAATAAATAAGTGCAAGTGAAGTGTTTATATGCTGCCGTAGTTATATATTCAAAGTATGGTGGGTACAAAAAAGGAGGAAACAGTCAATTTAATAACATTTTTAAGGCACAGAATCTGTTAAAACTGAACCATTCATGGCCAGGCACGGTGGCTCATGCCTGTAACCCCAGCACTTTGGGAGGCCGAGGCAGGCGGATCATGAAGTCAGGAGATCGAGACCATCCTGGCTAACATGATGAAACCCCGTCTCTACTAGAAATACAAAAAAATTAGCCGGGCGTGGTGGCGGGCACCTGTAATCCCAGCTACTCGGGAGGCTAAGGCATGAGAATGGCGTGAATCTGGGGGGTGGAGCTTGCAGTAAGCCGAGACCACGCCACTGCACTCCAGCCTGGGCTACAGAGCGAGACTCTGTCTCAAACAACAACAAAAACTGAACAATTCACTAGTCAGCAGAAAAAAGTTTTTAAAAGCATCAGGTTTTTTAAAAGTATGCATATAATAGCAACTATCATTTATTTAGTGTTTACCAAGTGCCAAGCATTGTTGTAAGCACTTTAGATTGATTATCTCACTGGTGATCCTCATAACAACTTTATGAGGTGGTTACTAATGTTACCTCCATTTCACTGATGAAGATAGTGATGCTGGGAGAGGTTAAGTAATATGCCCAAAGCACAGAAGATGGAGCCATCCTGGAACCATGGCCCACGTGGGCAGCAGCAGGCTGTGAACAGAACTGTGCCTGGAGGGTGCCCTCCAATAAGTCAGGCTAGGGAGGAAGGAGAGACCAGATAAGGCAGCTGTATGCATCACTGTCCTCATCTGTTCTGTTTTTCCTAGGCCCTACTAGCACACCTACGGACCTACGGAAGCTGGAGGTTGGTAGTACACCTCAGGGCAGCCACTCACAATCTGAGGGCCTCTGAAGGTGCAGAGTGTGAGTTCTGGGTGGAATTCAGGAATGCTGGTTTTCACAACTTTAACACAAGTGGTCCACTGACACCAAAATAGGAAACATGCTCTTGAAAAGTGTTTCATATTGGGTTAGTTCTTTTTGACACCATCATATCATACAGTTCGGTACATTTTTCCTTCAATCACTAAAATACGGTCTTATGGTAAAATTATGATTAGTTTAGGAATACGAGTTGGCCGGCTGGGTGCGGTGGCTTACGCCTGTAATCCCAGCAGTTTGGGAGGCCGAGGCGGGCGGATCACGAGGTCAGGAGATCAAGATCATCCTGGCTAACACGGTGAAACCCCGTCTCTACTAAAAATACAAAAAAAAAAAAAAAGTTAGCCGGGCGTGGTGGTGGGCGCTTGTAGTCCCAGTTACTCAGGAGGCTGAGGCAGGAGAATGGTGTGAACCTGGGAGGCGGAGCTTGCAGTGAGCCAAGATCGCGCCACTGCACTCCAGCCTGGGTGACAGTGTGAGACTCCCTCTCAAAAAAAAAGAAAAAAAAAGAAAAGAAAAGAATACGAGTTGGGCATTTGAAAAATAAGCCTAGCACTTCACACTAGCATTTCAAAAGAACAAAATCTCCCCATTCTCCTGATTTTTATTTTCCAGTTAAATATCCTTTTCTCCAATGCAACTTCCATGACAGCACAAGCATAATTTCTTAGTGGTGAGTAATTGTTGGGCCTACAGCCTGGCAGGTTGGAAAGAACTGGGGCTCAGAGGGACACTACCAGGTTCTAAGCTCTCTATGACCTTGAGCAAGTAAAAAGACTTCCTGGTACTTCCCATTTATTGAGACAAAAAGATATTTAAAGATAAATCAAAATGTAGAAAAGGTCTGAAATTAACAAGTAGGTGAAGATTTAAGTAGTAATTTTTATTGAAAATCTAAGTAGATAAACCCCAATTTTTTATTTTTTATTTTTGAAACAGGTCTCACTTTGTTGCCCAGGCTGGAATGCAGTGGTGCGATCATAGCTCACTGCAGCCTCAATCTCCTGGGCTCAAAGTGATCCTCCCACTTCAGTCTCCCAAGTAGCTGGGACATGCCACTATGCCCGGCTAATTATTTATTTTTTGTAGAGATGGGGTCTTACTATGTTGCCCAGGCCATTCTTGAACTCCTGGGCTCAAACAAACTACTTGCTTTGGCCTACCAAAGTGCTGGGATTCTAGGCGTGAGCCACTGCATCCAACTCTGATATGCTTAACAATAGAAACATGTTTATTCTATGTACAAACATAAAAGGAGATAAACATGGAAAGTTACTTAAATCTTAGAAACATATCTATAACCACAAACTCCAAAGAATCTAGAATAAAACTTTAGGATGGTACGGGGCCAGATTCAATGGATTTAATTGTTAAAACTATAGACCAAACATTCCCAACCATGCCACTGTAATTATACAAGGTTTTCAGGAATATATATTTTTCTTTTAATGTGCTTCATATTTTTTTTCTATTTTGGTCAGTACATATTTCCTTTTTTTTTTTTTTTAATACCAGTACCACTTGCCAACAAATTTCTTTAAAGATAAGAAAACCAGCTCTGTGGAATTTTATACTTAGTTAATGTTGGAAGCCTAGTACAGTACTTGGCTTTGTTAACTTTTCAACTTTGTTAAGTGCTAATGTTGTTTTAAAACAATTTACGTAACATGAGTCTTGGAACTTGGCCTCTTCACGTTTTTGTTCTTTGGTCAGTTTTGTAAAAATTATTCAAGTAAAAGTTTCCAACTTATTGCTATATATTTTGAGCATAATATTTCTTTTCTTTTCTTTTTTTTTTTTTTTGAGACAGAGTCTTGCTCTGTTGCCCAGGCTGGAGTGCAGTGGCGCGATCTCGACTCACTACAAGATCTGCCTCCCAGGTTCACACCATTCTCCTGCCTCAGCCTCCTGATAGCTGGGACTATAGGCGCCCACTACCACACCTGGCTAATTTTTTTGTATTTTTAGTAGAGACGGGGCTTCACTGTGTTAGCCAGGATGGTCTTGATCTCCTGACCGCGTGATCTGCCTGCCTCGGCCTCCCAAAGTGCTGGGATTACAGGCATGAGCCACCACGCCCAGCCTGAGCATATTATTTCTTAATACTTTCCCTGACTGCAAGTTGTCCTTTTCTCCATTCAAGCTATATTAAGTTATATTCTTATTAAAATTAGGCAATGATTTATGTAGTTATTTAAATGTAAAAATTTTTCATTTTCCTTTAAGACTTGTGTTTATAGAAATTTACACATCTATTCTTTAAGTACTTTTCAGAAAAATACTTTGCTTCTTCACCTTATTTGTAGCTACTGTAGTGATGCTCTTTCCCAGCAGATGTTAATACCCAGAATCTGGCTAAATGTGGAGGTAAGTAGGTGAGGCTGGTGAGAACATACCTATTCCTTATATGCAGGGATGCCTGGGCCACAAGGAGCACATGCCGACGTTCGGCAAACTATACATATAGCAGGTTCAATGCTTCATCACTCCCCAGAATAAAGATTGATCCAGGCATCAAATACTGATCTGGTGATGCTGGGACTCAGTGTGAAAGATGAATAAACTTAGTATTACATACAATCTTTTAAAACTTGCTCTCAAACACAGCAGGTCTGGTTAGATTCGAATAAGGGATTCACAGGCTCCTTATTTTCTCCTAGGCTCTGGCACTGACACTTAATAAGCCAGTGACAGTTTAGATGTCTATATTGCTTTTGTTTTCTTTAAGGAAATATATCATAAATATATAATACTTGTTATAATAGCATAGGCTATAGAAGAATTAACCTTCTATGAGTTAGTGTATGCACATGAGAACAAAAGATTCCTTTTGCTCTTACCTTTCCCATTTCTATCTCAAGGAGAGCATTGCTGAAGAAATGTCAGTTTAGGTTTTGCTCAAGAATCTTAAGTGTAGCTCAAGAGGAAACAACGAGCTGCACCTGAATAAAAGAAGGCATCTTGGAGATGGACATGTAATTGACGTTCCTAAAGTTTAGCCAATATAAAGTCTCCAGACTTTCAGAACCTCTGGCTAGGCACCCAGGACAGAAAACAGTTGGCAACAGAGTTCTGCTGGCCCATCACAAACTAAAGGAAAATGTCAGGCAACACAGCAGGTGGCTGGATTCTTCTGAAGCACACAGAGGCCGGTGTCACTTCGAAGTGCTTCACAGGGAGTCTGTCAACCTTCTCCATGGCACATGGTTACTCTCACTTCTGCCTGATGGAGAAACATGCATTTGATATGTTCATACCCAGTGCCACAGTCTAGATGAGACTGAGTATGGAGCCTCTGATCGTTCACTTAGGCTGGGAAATTGTTAAGTATTTGGATATACTACTTTGGAAATAGCTTACATTTGATAAAGTATATACCCTCATCCCAAGATATCTTTAGGCAAATGGAAAATGGAGCAACACTGATCCAGTTCATTCTACCTGAACTGGAAGAGGAAGCTTACGCAGGCTGATGGATAGGAAAGTCATTAATATTTCTACATTATAAAAATAACTCATGAATATATTTTTTAAAATTCAAACCTTACAGAAATGTACACAGTAATATATGAAAGTCTTCCTACAACCTCTTCTCACTCTCAACCCATACCCATTCACCTCCTCAGGAATCAACACTTAACAGTTCGGTTTGCATCCTTCCAGAGCGTTCCTGTGCACACGTGTGTGTTGTCTGGGTTGTCTGCTTTATGTGCATGGACATGATGTCCATGCTTCAATATGTCCATGTCACAGAGAAATATGACACAATGGAAAAGTGACCTAAATTCCAAGTTTTCAATTCTTTCATACAAGTTTTAACTTTCAAACTTTTGAAATATTCTCACCCTTCCAAAACACTTATATATTCCATTAAAAACACAAATCTGTAGTAATTTAATGGTGACTAGAAACACAGGCCTATAAGGTTAAGAAAATAGTAAAAAGATACCACGACACACGTAGCTTCTCCTGTCCCAATAAAGTATATATTCTGGGAACTTTTGCAAAGCTTTTCTTTAACCATTATTATTCTATGTAATGCATTTCAGTCATCTCTTCTGGCAGGAGCAGTAGACTTGACTCAGCATTTATTTTTTATTTTTATTTTTTTGAGACAAAGTCTTACTCTGCCACCCAGATTGGTATGCAGTGGCATGATCACAGCTCACTGCAGCCTCAACCTCCCCAGCTCAAGCAGTCTTCCCATCTCAATCTCCCAAGTAGCTGGGACTACAGGTGCAGGCCACCATGTCCAGCTAATTTTTTAATTTTTTGTAGAGATGAGGTCTCACTATATTGCCCAGGCTGGTCTTGCATTCCTGGGGTCAAGGGATCCTTCTGCCTTGGCCTCCCAAAGCGCTGGGATTATAGGCATAAGCTACTGCAACCAACCACTCAATATTTAGAATTATTAGGTTGAAAATACCTGGGACCCAGGACCTTGATGGAAGTTTAAATTCAGAACTCTTAAGCAAAAATGTGAGATAAATTCCTAAATTCTTTGTTACCTATAAGCAAAGACTCTAATTCAGGATTAACTAGGGTCTCCTTTCTTGAGACCTATTCCAAATCAGGATCTGCTTTCAGTATTTAATAGGATATTAAAACATAACAGATGCAAGGATTTATTAATCATCCAGTCTGGGCTAGGCACTTTACATAACTTGCCACCAAGAATCCTCACCACAGCCCTCTGTTGGTTCTCAAGTTGGTGGTAGAACTGGGGTGAACTGGTTTCTCACTCCAGAGCCTGTGCTCTTGGGCTCGGCAGTCTCCTAGACTAGGGATTACCATGATCTGAAACTAGACCATGTGGGAGGGCTATGAAGTGTGTCTGTGTCACCAGTGTTCTAGGCCTGGCTGCTACTCAGAACTGGCTTCCAGGGGACAAAGAGGGAAGAGTTGTCACAGACCCAAGAAGTTGAAAGATGAAAGCAGAGAGCAGGTATGTCTGAGAAAACTCACCACCAATGAATGGAAAGAAGGTAAGCCCAAGAGCATTCCAAGACTCAAAGGATGGGCCAAAAGGCAGAGAGCCAGGGACGGAGAAAAAGGAAGGAACAAACAGGCAGGGCTGGAGTCAACTGCAGCAGAGAAGAGCCAAGAATCAAAAACCACACTGTGTGTTTGGGAAGTTGGGGCAAGGAAGCCAGGAAAAAGGAGAGAGAGGAGGTAGTGAACAAGGGAGCGAGTCCAGCATCCTGCATGGGTTAGGCCTGTGTTGCGTCCTGTGCCACTGCATTCACAAGGTGGAGTCCGTGGGTGGCTCCTCGCAACCACAGGACACACTGAAGGGCTTGCTTTCTCCTTCTCAGGCTTGTTTGAAATGCAGCTGTCACACCTGTGACTCAGCATGTACTACTGGGTGCCACAAACGATGCTCTACATTTGGATGCAAAAATTAGATAAGGCCTAACAGAAGCCAGATTGTGGCTAAACTTTCATCTAAAGTGAAATATTTGACCCCCAATACTAACTTTTAACTTACTGCTGTGTAACTGCAGACCAACATAGGACAAGTTAGGAAAGGCTATATTTTCTTTTGTAAATTACTGGAAACACTCAGGTATTAAAATGTGCTCCAAAAATGTTGCAGATAATCTGTCTGCCCTATCTAGGGTAGGAGGACTTTCAAAAATTGTTTTGGAATAAAATGCTGATATATAAAATATATCATGACTTTATCTATTACAGCACCACAGTCCATCATCTCTCACCTGGACCCTGAATTGATCTCCTAACAGGTCTTCCTCCCCTCTTGCACTCTTGTTTCCCTCCCTGTAATCCATCCTCCACACACAGAACAACCACAGTGACTTTAAAAACATAAAATCAGACCTACGCCCTCCAACAAAGGTCCACTACTTTTTTTTTTTTTTTTTTTTGAGATGGAGTCTCACTCTGTCACCCAGGCTGGAGTGCAGTGGTGTGATCTCGGCTCACTGCAACCTCTGCCTCCCAGATTCAAGCGATTCTCCTGCCTCAGCCTCCGCAGTAGCTGGCACTACAGGCACGTGCCACCAAGCCTGGCTAATTTTTTGTAATTATAGTAGAGACAAGGTTTTTGTGTTTTGATCTCCTGACCTCGTGATCCGCCAGCCTTGGCCTCCCAAAGTGCTGGGATTACAGGCGTGAACCACTGCGCCCGGCCAAAATCCACTACTCTTAAAGCAAAGTCTCTTCATCTTGGCTTTCAAGGTTCTGTCTAATCTGACCCACCCTAACTTTCCAGTCCCTTCCCATGCCACTTTCCCTGTCTTCTTGGGTTTCCAAACACATTCAGCTTCTTCCTGCCTCAGGCTTGCTTTAGGAACTCAGGGACCATGTCTGTCTTGTTTGCATCACCCTAACAGCATCTGAACTGGTGCTTGGGGCACAGGAAGCACTCAATTTTTTGAATGAATGAAAGCTGAAAGTCTGTAGTGCAATAAGTGTCCATTAGAGGGCTCCCTTGACACTAGAGAACAAAACTAAATGTTAGATGAGGATGTCCACAGTGAGGTATTGACAAAGTGATCATGATACAATAAATACATTTTTAAAAGCAGCACATTACCAACTCTCTTCACTTCCTTCTAGCTGTGTGACCAGACTGTCCTGTGACTGCCTGGACCTCTATACACACAGACACCCACGGTGAGGTAGCCTCTCTGTTCCTCAGTGTTCACATCTCTAAGTGGAAATAACAATAGTACCTCCTCTCTTAAAGGGCTGGGGCAAGGATCAATGAGATAATGCATGTAGAGCCCTTAGTTCATTGTCTGGCACATGAAAGTCCTCAATAAATGGTTGACTGTTATTACTTCAAGTCAATTACTGGAAGTTAACTTTATCTGAAATGCCTTTTCCAATCATTTTCCTGTGTCCAAATTTCACCTCTTTTTCAAGGCCCTGCTCAAATACTGCCTCTCATGTATAATATAATTAGACAGGCTTAATCCCCAAATCCTAAGGCCCCCCTTGTGGCTTGCCTTTACCTTCCTTCCACAGCCAAGTGTTTGGACAAAGTTGTCTATATTTCCATTTGTTCAAATGGTCATGATCAATTTTCCGCACCTGTAGAAACCAATTCTCTGTAAGCTCACTCATAGCCTCCCTATTCTAAATTCAACAAAAACCTTTCAGCCTCTTTGTCACTAGCTACTGACACTGCTGACCACTCCTGCCCCTAGAAACACTCTCATCCCTGTTTTCCCCCCTGCCTATCTGGCCACTCCCTTTCCGTCTCCTTAGTCCTCCACTTACTTCATGCAGCCCATGAATGCCAAACCCACAGGCCTCCTAACCCACAGGCCTCTTATCCAGACTCTTCCATGAGCTCTAAACCCTACTTGGCTTTCCTACAGGCATCACAAACTTAACATGGCAAAAACAAACTCATCACTGGGGCAAGGGCAGGTAAGTTGGGTGAAAAAATTTTTTCAATTAAAAAAAACCCAATTCATCATCATACTTAGATCTACTGCATATGGATCTTGATAAGATGGCAAAATCATCTACGCCATTACCTGAGCCACAAATCTCAGATCCAGCCTAAGTGGCTTCATCAAATTCTCATTCTCTATGTCCCTAGCTTATTCCATTTGATCTCAGTATCTCTGCCTTTGTTCTTCCTGCCTAAATGCCTAGACTACTTTAATATAGTTTCCAACTAGTCCCTGGACCTCTACTCTTTTTTTCTAAATTTTAGAGACATGGTGTCACTCTGTCACCCAGGCTGGAGTACAGTGGCATGACCATACTCCCCTGTAATCTCAAAGTCCTGGGCTCAAAGTCCTCCCACCTCAGCCTCCTGCATAGCTAAGACTATAGGCATGTGCCACCGTGCCTGGCTAACTTAAAAAAAAATTTTTTTTTTGTAGAGATGAGGTCTCACTATGATTCCAGGATTGTCTCGAACTGGCCTCAAGTGATCCTCCTGCTTCAGCCTCCTAAAGTGTTGATATTATGGGCATGAGCTGCCATGCCTGGCCTTTTTAAAAAATAGCTCTATTGAGATATAATTCATATTCTATGAAATTCACCCACTTAAAGTGTACAATTCAGTGAGTTTCATCACTATCTAATTTTATAACATTTTCATTACCCCACAAAGAAACCCAGTAGCAGTTACTCCCCATTCCCTCCTTTCCCTAGCCCCTAAAACCACAAATCTACCTTCTTTCTCTATGAAAGGAGACAAGAGATTCCTATTCTGGACACTTCATATACATGGAATCATTCAGTATGTGGCCTTTTGTGACTATCTCAACTCTTGTCCCTTCCTCCACTCCATTCCACTCTTCACGGTTACCAGATTGATTTTTTTTTTTCTCTGAGATGGAGTCTTGCTCTGTCACCCAGGCTGGAGTGCAGTGGCACAATATCAGCTCACTGTAACCTCTGCCTCTCAGGTTCAAGTGATTCTCCTGCTTCAGCCTGCTGAGTAGCTGGGATTACAGGAATGTGCCACCATGCCTGGATAATTTTTGTATTTTTAATAGAGACGGGGTTTCACCATGTCTAATCTCAAACTCTTGGCCTCAGGTGATCTACCTGCCTCAGCCTCCCAAAGTGCTGGGATTACAGGCATGAGCCACCACACACAGCCGAAATTGATCTTTATAAAACACAACTCAGGCTGGGCATGGCTCACACCTGTAATCCCGGCACTTTGGGAGGCTGAAATGGGTGGATTGTCGGAGTCCAGGAGTTCGAGACCAGCCTGGGCAACACAGCGAAACCCTGTTACTACAGAAAAAAAAAAAAATACAAAAATTAGCCAGGCATGGTGGCACGCACCTGTAGTCCCATCTACTCAGGAGTTTGAGGTGGGAGGATTGCTTGAGCCCGGGATGTCGAGGCTGCAGTGAGCTGTGATGGCACCACTGTACTCCAGCCTGGAAAATGGAGTGACACCTTGCCTCAAAAAACAAAACAACACCAACCCCCGCCACCCCAATTTATGTCACTCTCTGGCTTAAAATCCTTTAATAGCTCCTAGTAGATTGCAGGATAGAGCTCATGTACATAACGGCCCTTCCCAAGCTGCTTCCTGTCCATCCCCCCAACCAATCCATCCACTATTCTCCCTTTATTCCATTCAAACATTCGTTTCCCAGATATAACATCCCATGTCACACCTCCACAGCTTTCCCATGTGTTTGTCTCTGCTCGGAGCATGCTTCTCTGTCTTCCTTATCTACATATTTGGTCCTCACCTCTTAACTCTGCTCAGACCTTCACTAGGGACTCAGATGCATGGTGCCTGTGTTGCCATGGCACCCATCTAGCAAACCCGTTATTCCACTGTGCTGCAACACTGCTTTATCTTCTCCCGTGAGACCATTAGCTACTAGGTGAGGGCACAGACCATGTTTCACTTAAGTTTTCAGCATTTAGCAGAGTGTGTGGCATGAAGGAGTCACTTCAATACCTGTTCTGTTGACTGTCAGTAATGATCTTGGAATTAGCATTTGTTTATGCTCACCCCAAAACACGAGGAGGCAATTTGCAGTAAAGAAGCTGAAAAGTCACACACACAACCAAATTTCATAAGACATGCAAAGGGCACAGGATCTGCACATGACTATGAGAACTACACCAAAAAACATTCTTCATAGAAAAAGCAATGGATGAAAACCATTCTGGTTTGGTGGAGTTCCGTGACAAAACAAAGAAATTGTTGTTTCATTGCCAATTTCTCATGTTTAAAACCCAAACTAATAACTGATTTTGTCCTTGAAAAACTGCCTATAGAAGTTATGTTGTAGAAAATATTTCTCATTTTTATAGAAGAATTTAAGCCACTTTGGGAGGCCGAGGCGGGCAGATCACCTGAGGTCGGGAGTGCAAGACCAGCCTGACCAACATGGAGAAACCCCATCTCTACTAAAAAAATACAAAAATTAGCCTGGCGTGGTGGCACATGCCTGTAATCCCAGCTACCTGGGAGGCTAAGGCAGCAGAATCCCTTGAACCCGGGAGGTGGAGGTTGCGGAGAGCTGAGATCGTGCCATTGCACTCCAGCCTGGGCAATAAGAGCGAAACTCCGTCTCAAAAAGAAAAAGGAAAGAAAAAAAAAGAATTTAAGCATGTAAGTACATTTAATGAGCCATCGGGTGATGACAGTAATTTTTGATAAGGGAAAAAAGGTGTAAAAAAGTACCTGTAGATAAACCTTCTTCACACCAGGCACATAATCTGCGATCCGGCCAAAGAGCAGTCGTCCAACTCCTGAAGTGACGCCAATGCACATGAGAACAACCTCTTTATTTTTTTCATCTTGAAATCTTTCATTTACATGTTTCATCTATAGGCCAAAGAGAAAGAAACCACACTAAATACGGTAGAAAAACTTGACAAATTTGAGGCTTTGCATCAAATGCATTTGCTTCTCTGTAATGTTATGGGCTTGCAACTTTTTCCAAATTTGAATATTTATGAAACTTGTCCTGTGATACTTTTTCATGAAAACATATGAAAAAAATTAACACGTTTTAGTTTTCATTTTTAAAAGCATTTTTAAGGCTGGGCATGGTGGCTCACGCCTGTAATCCCAGCATTTTGGGAGGTCGACGTGGGTGGATCACCTGAGGCCAGGAGTTCGAGACCAGCCTGGCCAACATGGTGAACCCTCATCTCTACTAAAAATAAAAATATAAAAATTAGCCAGGCATGGTGGTGCACGCCTGTAATCCCAGCTACTCGGGAGGCTGAGGCAGGAGAATAGCTTGAACCCGGGAGGCAGAGGTTGCAGTGAGCTGATTGCACAACTGCACTCCAGCCTGGGTGACAGAGCAAGACTCCGTCTCCAAAAAAAAAAAAAAAAAGCATTTTTATAAGAGTTTTTATTTTTCAACAAAGGGTTAGAAGCATGCAATTATAAGCTACACTGATCCATTAGCTAAAGGAAGAGAACAGACATTTGAACATACCTGTTCTCTCAAGGTCGCCCAAGGACCCGTTACATTATCTGCTCCCTAAGAGACAGTTCAAGGGTCAATTCTGGAGTTTTATTTCTTCCAGGAGGACCTGAACCAAATTGACACCCTGAAATGAGTTATAACAGAGCGTCTAGAATAAAGCATAAGGTTCTCTACCTGTAAAGTTGCCTATTTGTGTAGCATTAGAACAGATTAAAATGCAGGGGCAGCTTAACATAGCAGTTAAAAGATAAACCTCTGGAGAGGCAGACTGCTTGCATTCAAGTCCTGGTTCTGTTCTTATCAGCCTTGTGGCTTTGGGTAAGTTCTTAACCTCTAGGGTTTCAGTTTCTTTGTCTGTAAAATGGAAATTGGAAAAGTACCTACTTCAGAAATTGGTTGCGAGGATTAAATAAAATGTCTGTGTAAAGAGCTTAGAACAGTGTTTGGCACACAGGTAATAACAATCAGATATTAATTTTAGCTTTCTTTTTTTTAAAGGACCTTTCTCCTCCACTTAGTGTACTTATAACAGAGACTACAGTGACCTGTGGGCCATAGATAGCCAGTGAGCATATTTTGTTTGACCTTTCCATAATGCCCAACAATCACCATCCCCCACACCACATATTGGTCTGAGTTCTGGAAGTCTGCAAGCAAATTTCCCACCAAATACAACCACCCATATACTGCCCATGTGGCAGTGAATAGCCTTCCTGGGTGATATCTCTTTAAAACACTTCTCATTTTGCATTTTAAAAGCCCATTTACGTATCCCAACACCATCTCCTTTTTCTCTTCTCTTTCAAAACTATTAACTGTTTTCCCTAACTTTTGTGTTTTCATACTGGTCCAGAATAGTCCTCCTAAATATGGCTTTAATCTCATCAATTCCTTATTCAAAGGTGGCCCGCTGCCTACATTTACACTCCTTAGTTTGGTATTCAAAGCTCTCCGTAATCTGTTGCTAATCTATCTTTGTACCTTTATTACCTCCTGATCTTTGACTCAGAAGTAAAAAATTCATCTGACTTATAAGCCTGGATTAAAAAAAAAAGTAGAAAATTTAAATGTCTAAGGGCTCAGCGAAATAACATAAGTAAAACAGGTTCATTGGAGAGAAAGGACATATACTTCAGTCGATTATTATCATATAGGTCTACCAATGTTGCCAAATCTACCTCTACGAGCCCTTTAATTTAAAAGAAAAGTCAGAAATCCGGATTTTGTGTGGAAATGTTGGCACCTAATTTAAATTTAGGACACTGTGTGATCCAGCTCTACAAAAGTCTTAACAAAACACGTCTGCAAACTGCATTAGGCCTGCTTTGATCTCAGCCCTAATCCCATCTGTCCCAGTAGGACAGGTTTATTCACAATGTCACTTAAACATGCCAACATGTTCTTATCCATCTACATTTCTGCTGCCTCTTCTACCCTCTTCAACTTCCTAACTTCTTGTTATTGCCAAAAATTTTCATTTGGCACCTGAGGTATTCCGTGTTCCTACCCAGCCCTGTTAATGTCTCTACACATTGTCTTTAGTAGACACTTCATGTAAAATTAGACATATCCACTCCTGTTTCAAAGGCACCTCAAAATCAACAGGCCCTGTGCTGAACTCAACTCACCCTCACAAATTGCCTGCCCCCCATTTCAGTTAATACACTACTGTTAGCCCAACTACCCATGGCAGAAACTGACAGCTGCCCTAGATTATTCCCTTTCCCTCTTCAAATCCAAGAGTCACCAGTGAATCCTGATGATTTACTTTCTAAATCTCTCAGACTTGTTTCCTTTGGCCCACGTTCCTCATGGTATTTTAGTTCCGTTCCTTTCACTCCTCACCGGGACCACTACAGGAGTCTTCTAACATGCTTCTTGCTTGAGCCCTCACTCCTAAATCTCTCCCCTCTAACCTATGTTCCCTGAGAACACCAGGTTAGGTTCAAAATGAACCTGTCTCAAACAAACAAAAATAAGAGACATTCTTTAGTATTCATAAAAGACTGAATCTACCAGGCATCTTTTTTTTTAATGAAACTAAGAACACCTGTCTGTCAAATGGCTATTATTCTTTATTAGTGGTTTATGATTTCCCCCCTGCTCTACTTTGTAATCCTTAAAAGGAATAATAAGGTGAAATGTTTGAGGTATTTTGAAAGAAGATAAATTGGGTAAATCCAAATTATGCTTAGGTGGGAACTTAGTTCTTCAACTAGAAGGGGCATTATTTAATTAATTTATTAATTAATTAATTTATTTATTTGAGATGGAGTTTCACTGTCGCCCAGGCTAGAGTGCAGTGGCGCGATCTCAGCTCACTGCAACCTCCACCTCCCCGGTTCAAGCGATTCTCCTGCCTCAGCCTCCAGAGTGGCTGGAATTACAGGTATGCACCACCACACCCGGCTAATTTTTGTATTTTTAGTAGAGATGAAGTTTCACCATGTTGGCCAGACTGGTCTCAAACTCCTGACCTCAAGTGATCTGCCTGCTTTGGCTTCCTAAAGTGCATGAGCCACCACGCCCGGCCTAGAAGGGGCATTATTTAACTGAATTTTGTTACTGCCATGATTATTTAAATAAAGCAAGAACTTCAGCTTCTAATACTCCTTCCCTATTCCCACCAAAATCTGCAAACTAAAAAAGTTTCTTTGGTCAGTATGTGAGGGAATCTGGGGATGCTGGATCTCTGGATCCTTTCTCACTGAGACAGTAGTACCCAGGAGGTCTGGTATGTTCTACTTGTAGCCTGGGCCATCCACAACTGCTGCTGTTTTATAAATTTCTGCTCATCTGTCATCCTCTGGAGACTGGCATGCACTTTAGTTCAGAAGAAAGTGAATATAGGACAAAATGGATATTTCTAATAAAGAGTTGTGTAGAGATATGAAAATGTTGAAGAGATGTTTTCATACTTAATCTATTTTTTAAACCAATTTAAAGCTTATACTAGAGGTCACTGTCTACACGGGGATAATATTATGCTGTAGAGCAGTTGTTTAAAGTTAACTTTAAGGATAAGTTAGACTTTATCTAAATGTATTAAGTGTCAGGAATTCATCTTTTTTTTTTTTTTTTTTGATGGAGTCTCGCTCTGTCACCCAGGCTGGAGTGCAGTGGCACAATCTCGGCTCACTGCAACCTCCGCCTCCCGGGTTCAAGCAATTCTCCTGCCTCAGCCTCCTGAGTCGTTGGGATTACAGGTGCCTGCCACCACGCCTGGCTTATTTTTGTATCTTTAGTAGAGACGGGGTTTCACCATGTTGGTCAGGCTGGTCTCGAACTCCTGACCTCATGATCCACCTGCCTCGGCCTCCCAAAGTGCTGGGATTACAGGTGTGAGCCACTGCGCCCGGCCAGGAATTCATCTTTTATTTATGTTCTTAAACATCTGTTTAATCCTGGGTTGCACACTTCCAGGAGATTAACAAAACCTTGCTAATTCACATCTTCAACACTGACTGTGCCTGAAACATTTTTTCTTTTTGAGACAGAGTTTCATTCTGTTGCCCAGGCTGGAGTGCACTGGCGCAATCAGAGCTCACTGCAGCCTCGACCTCCTGGGCTTAACCAATTCTCCTACCTCAGCCTCCCGAGTACCTGGGACCACAGGTACATGCCACCACACCCAGCTAATTTTTAAATCATTTTTGTAGAGACATGGTCCTGTTATGTTGCCCAGGCTGGTCTCAAACTGCTGGGCTTAAGCAATCCTCCACCCTTGACCTCCCAAAGTGCTGGAATTACAGGCATGAGCCACCACACCTGGCCCTGGGTAATTGTTTCTGACCAGCCAACTGAAGGCAGGTTCCTTTCCCCTCGCTAGAGCCCACAGACAGATCCTGTTTGAGAGGTCTCAGGCAGCAGCCTAAAAAAGTGATCATCTCACTGGAATGGCCTCAGCCCTGGCCTCTCTCCTCTCCACCTCTCTTACAGGGGAGCCACAGTGTAAGACATTTGGAGACATCAGATGGCGTTCTGATGAAGCAGCTAAGGCAGAGTCCTCTAGCTCTCATATACCAACCACAGAGGAAGTTAAATGGGTGGCCACAATACAAAAGCAGCTCCAACAAAGCCAACGAACATGCATTAGAACTCAAGCTTCTCATCACCAAATGGTTTCACGATAGAAGAATGCCCAACAGAAGGGAACCCCAAATCACTTTATTTACAGAAACCTGTGAAGCGCAGTGGTGGTACATACCTGCAAAGCAAGGATGCCATTGATCAAAAAGGTCCAATAATTACCTACTGTACTGTTTCCTAAGACTGTGTAATTTGGCCATGCCTTGATGGTCATTATCTTCCTCCTTTTAAGGGGGTGAGTACTTTTTGTTTAATATATTTTATGTAAGGTTTATGGAATTTATTAAATAAATATGATAAAATACTGGTGCACACAAGTTAGACTATATATCTTCGGGGAGTCATAGTTTAAAAAGAAGGGGGATTACTGGAGACTCTTCAAACAAAAGTAACTTTATTTCTGACAGAGGACTTGGAGTAACAGCTGACTGACAACTACAAAGTGCTAACAAAGGCCGTATACAGAGGCCAGGAAAGCAGGGCAAAAACAGGCCCAAGGAGGAGTAGAGACTGTGGGACTAAAATAACTACAACTGTCTTCTAGGCAGAACTGAGCAAAACAACCCCTCTACCCCCACCCAGTAGTTATCATCCACTGCTGCTGCAGTTAACTATGCTCTGTGGGAGATAAGATTTCAGTCACCCAGTCATCATCTGTATTCGTTTATAATGATTTTGATTCTCTCATCTCTGTCCTTCCTCATAAGATACACATCATCAAACTGAAAAGGGGTGGACAATGGCTAGGCATGTACACTCATTTTATGTCTAGGAGAATAAACTCTTCGGGGGAGCGAGGGGACCTGTATGTTTTACATTTACATGGTACATCAAAAAATGGGATAATAAATGCTACATAATATTTACAGCAATTATGGAATTCAAACTGATTCTTTCAACTTCCTACTTTCCAATACGGACACTAAGTTCAAAGCACTTTTACTCACTGCTGTTCATACCAGAGATTGGCACCTTCAGCTTGTTGCTTCTCATTTACTGCATTTTGGAGTAATTCTAAGAAAATATCCATCCAACATTTGAAAAGCTATTCCATAACTCTAGAAGACCATTCTGCCTAAACATACTTTTTTGAAAGGTAAACTCAAAAAGCCTGGGCCCTTTAAAAAAATAGACGTACATCTGAAAGGGAGTAGAAAGCCTGCAAGCGTGGGTTAATGGATAATCTGAGTTTGTTGCAAATCAAAACTTAACACTACCCTTTGACTTAAAAGTAGGATGAACAGAAATCTTCTGAATGAAATGAGACAGTTTATTTTGTTTTTTTCTTTCTTTTTTAAACGATTGTGTTTCCTCTAGCTGTGTTTTTGCTAGAGGAAGTAAATTAAAACAAGTGGGGCACTCCCTTAGGAAGTTTTGCATGAGCACTGCACACCAGCAAGCTGAGCGAGGTGATTAAAAGTGGAAAAAAATGAACTCCATAGATTTGAGTACATAAAATTTATCCCTTTACACCAGAAAACACTGAAATAAAACTTTATGGCCACTGATATTCATTGATTAGACCAGCCCCAAAATGTAATCTTAGCTTCTTTAATCTGATCAACTGTGCCTTTAGACTAAAGTATCTCTAAGATGTGCTTAGAGAAAAATTTCTTTGCTTGCCAACATTTTTAAGGACTGACATCTTTTGGTAGCCCAGTGTCTATTTTTTAATGATATTTCTGTTGTGGCTAAACTATGGTACAGGTACCTGCCCCCTCCTCAGCAGCTGACCAGGTGGAGAGCAGACCTTTGGCCTAACAGGACGTAGGAGGCATGGGTGATTGGTTCTGTTTGTTTTTTTAAACAGCTGATCTTTCCATTTCATTAAGATGGGTTTCCATGGTGTAGATAATCACGCATGGCACTGTTAAGACATTAAAAAGGACTGGGAAAAAAGAAGTTTCTGGAGTGCAGATTATTTCATAGCTACCAAAGGGCAGAAAAAAGAAGAGTTCAGAAGGAAGAGATGGTTAATGGTTTAAGGAACCTAATTTTGAAAACATTTCTAATACTAAAAATTCTTTAAAAGCCTTTGTTATTTCTACTTGTTTTTTTTTTAAAAAAATAATTTTCCCTGGATTACAAACAAAACAAATAAACAGTCCATCTACGACATAGCATCATTTAGATAAGATCAAGATTTAGTAAAATGTCCTAGAGGAATTACCAACCAAAACCAGCTTGGATTTAGATGCCAGTTTAAAGAACCCTGCATTTTAGAAGTTTAAAGTAGACTTCATCTTAAAATAGAAAATAAATCACTAGGATTTTTAGGTAACTTGAAATTATTTAGTGGCTCTAAATAATTTCTGTGCCAGATATTTCACAAGTTATCAAAAATTGTTCTGTTCCTTCCTGAACAATGAAAGGTTTAATCTGTTAGTTTATTTAAATTTTTATTAATTTCACCTACATTCCATTTTTTTTTTTTTTTTTTTTTTTTTTTTTTTGAGATGGCGTTTTGGTCTTATCACCCAGGCTGGAATGCAATGGTGTGATCTTGGCTCACTGCAACCTCCACCTCCCGGATTCAAGCAATTCTCCTGTGTCAGCCTCCCAAGTAGCTAGGGTTACAGGTGTCCGCCACCATGCCCAGCTAATTTTGTATTTTTAGCAGAGACAGGGTTTCACCATGTTGCCCAGGCTGGTCTCAAACTCCTGACCTCAGGTGATCTGCCCACCTCAGCCTCTCAAAGCGCTGGGACTACTGGCATGATCCACCACATCCGGCCTAAATTCAAATTTGATTCTGTTTCTTTCTTGGAGTTTCATTCTTGGCACACCAGACTTACCACTCTCAGATCTTTGGTTCCTGGCAAGTTTGAATGAATACAACAGACCGTGTCTATGCTGGTCATCAAGATGGTTCCTGAGGGCTCAGCCATGGTTGGCAGCCTACCTGCATGACTGACTGACTCCGATACTTTGGTAGAGCACTTTGAAGATATGAAAGTGGTTGCAAAGGCTCTGTAGATGTGGACTCCTATTTGTGATTCATGCTCCTTTGAGGTATCATGTACTTCCATGTTTTACATTTATTAAAAAACAAGAAAAGGGGACATGCTCTTTAAACTTATTCTTGGATTGATCTAGTGATAAAGTCACCTATCGGCTAAATGTGCATGCAAATGAACAGGTAGGTGTGGGTTATGGAGTCTCTAATCAATAGTGGAATTACAGTCATGTGCTACATAATAACATTTCTGGTCAAAGATGAACCACATATACAACAGTGATTCCATAAGATTATAATCCTGTACTTTCACTGTACCTTTTCCATGTTTAGATACACAAATACCATGTGTTACAACTGCCTACAGCATTCAGTGCAGTAACATGCTATACAGGTTTGTAGCCTAGGAGCAATAGGCTTTACCTATGCCTTATAGCCTAGGTATGTAGTGACTACACCATGTAGGGTTGTCTAAGTACACTCTGTGATGTTTGCACAACAATGACATTGCCTAAGGATGCATTTCTCAGAACATATCCTCATTGTTAAGAGATGCATGACTGTAAATGAATTTGGAAAAATAGTCCAAAGTGAACAAATGCACTCAAGAAAAGGCTAGTGGAAATGATACTAAATTTTATAAGTTTAATATAGGCTTCTCTTTTTTTTTTAGACAGAGCCTTGCTTGGTTGCCCAGACTGGAGTGCAGTGGCAGAATCTCAGTTCACTGCAACCTCTGCCCATGGGTTCAAGAGAGCTTCCTGCCTCAGCCTCCCGAGTAGCTGAGATTACAGGCGTGTGCCACCATGCCTAGCTAGTTTTTGTATATTTAGTAGAGATGGGGTTTCACCATGTTGCCCATGCTTGTCTCAAACTCCTGACCTCAAATGATCTGCCTGCCTCGGCCTCTCAAAGTGCTGCGATTACAGGCATGAGCCACTGTGCCCGGCCTAAGATAGGCTTCTGATATGGTTTGAATGTTTGTCCCTTCCATATCTCATGCTGAAATGTGATTCCCAATGTTGGAGGTGGGACCTGGTGGGAGGTGACTGGATTTTGGAGGTGGATCCATCACAAGTGGCTTAGCACCATTCCCTTGGTGATAAGTGAGTTATTGCTTGAGTTCACTAGAGATTGGGTTGTTTTAAGAGTGTGGCAGCTCCCCACCCACACTCTTGCTCCCAATCTCATCAAGTGACCTGCTGCTCCCACTCTGCTTTCGCCATGAGCAAAAGCTCCCCGAGACCTCACCAGAAAACTGAGCAGATGCTGGGGCCATGCTTCCTATACAGCCTGCAGAATCGTGAGCCAATTAAACCTCTTTTCTTTATAAATCACCCGACCTCAGGTATTTCTTTACAGGAACACAAGAACCTAATACAGCTTCTTTTTAAAACAGAAAAGGACACATTCAGAAAGCATTATTTAAATCACTGGGCTCTGAGGTAACTTGATAACTTATTTAATGACCTTGGCAATAGTGTCAATAAGCAAGTATTTTGTAAATTCACAAAATTGGTTCTACCTTCTTCTGTTGGTTATTGAAATTTTAACTTAAAGATTTGATTTTTGAAAGAAACAAAGAAATTAGGCCATTAGTTCTTATTCAGCTTCCTAATTTTTCCCTTAATTCTGAAGTGAAGAAAAATGGATCCTTCCATGAAAATTCTACCTTCTTCTAACCTCTCTTCACTAAGATTTAGGCTAATGATGTTGGCTAAAGTGCTACTTTGCCAAAGTCTCCTATCTATCTTTCTCTTTCCCTCAGTCTTTGGAAGGCATGATGTTCAGTCTTTTTTTTATTACTCCTAAGAGCCATCTAATTGCTGGCTCAAATTTGCATCCATAAATCTAATTTGTTTTTACCTGAATGAAGATTAAAATTTGTTGAGTAGGCCTAGATCAGCTTTCCTTCCACTGTTATCATTTCCACATACTTCTGATATTGTCTATCCCAACTGTTCCTTTTCTTATTCTTATTTCAGAGTTCTGGTGTGGAGGTTGGGGAAATGAAATTAACATTAGTCTCTTGGTATCTGTGGGGAACTGAACCCAGCACCTCCTCAGATACCCGTATGTATGGATGCTCAAGTCCCCGATATAAAATGGTGTAGTATTTGCATGTAACCTATGTATATCCTCCTGTATGCTTTAATTAATCTCTAGATTACTTATAATAACCAATACAAGGTAAATGTTATGTAAATGATTATTCTGCATTTTTATATTTCAATGCTCTACACAGAGAAACTTCTCTAGTAACAAACTATGATCCCCAGAAATGGTCCCTGAAAGTATAGTCTCCCATTGTTGTTGTTTGTAGAGATGTGGTCTTGCCATGTTACCCAGGCTGATCTCAAACTCCTGAGCACAAGCAATCCTCCCACCTTGGCCTCTCAAAGTTCTGGGATTACAGGCATAAGCCACTGAGCCCAGCCTGTATTTTGTTTTTAATCTGTGTTCTTTTTTATTGTTTCTGTTTTGAGATGGGGTCTCGCTGTTGCCTAGGCTGGAGTGCAGTGGCATGATCACGGCTCACTGCCACCTCAGCCCCCCAAGTAGCTGGGACCATGGGCACATGCCACTATGCTCAGCTAACTTTTATTTATTTTTATTTTTATTTTTTTGAGACGGAGTCTCGCTCTGTCACCCAGGCTGCAGTGCAGTGGTGGGATCTTGGCTAACTGCAACCTCTGCTTCCCGGGTTCAAGAAATTTTCCCTGCCTCAGCCTCCTGAGTAGCTGGGACTACAGGCAGCTGCCATCATGCCTAGCTAATTTTTGTATTTTTAGTACAGACAGGGTTTTGCCATGTTGGCCAGTCTGGTCTCGAACTCCTGACCTCAGGTGATCTGCCTGTCTCAGCCTCCCAAAGTGCTGGAATGCTCAGCTAATATTTTAATGTTTTTGTAGAGATGGCATCTCACTATGCTGCCCAGGCCAGTGTTTTTTTTATTGTTTTTTTTCCCCCAAATATTTTCAATCCATGGTTGGTTGAATCCAAGGATGTGGAACCTTGGATATAGAGGACTGCCTATAATTTAAATATGTTTAGTTTTGTCTGGTAATTATACAGTCAGTGTTCAGGAGGAAAAGGACCATACCCTGGCAGGAGGACAGATAAGAAAATGGAAGGCCTGTGTACTCTGGATTAAGGCAGCCTACAGAGCAGAGAGAAAACTTCTTTGGACTGGGAATCAGATGGCCTTGGCATGGTAGGGAAAGAAATGTCTTTGGAGTCAAATTATGAACTCTACTCCTTATTGAGGCTAAAATCTTGGGCATCAGTTTCCCAGTCTCAAACACTACACATTGGTTCACAATTTGGTTCACAATTTAGGCAGCAACACCTCATTAGGGTTGTTTTGGAAATTTGTGGGGACTATTTTTATTTTTTTGATATACTTTTGCCCAAGCAGTAACTTTTCTTACTTTTTAATTTTTTATCATGATAAATTCCTATTTCATAAAATTTGCCATATTAACCATTTTAAGGGTACTATATTAAGTACATTTACATTGTTGTACAACTGTCACCACCATTCAGCTCCAGAACTTTTCATTTTCTCAAGCTGAAACTCTGTACCCATTAAATAACTCCTCATTTCCCCCTCCCCTTGGAAACCACCATACAACTTTCAGTATGTATGAATGTGACTTCTCTGGGTACCTCATCTAAGTGGAACCATACAGTATTCGTACTTTTGTGCCTGGAGTATTTTACTTGGTGTAATGTCCTCATGGTTCATCCATGTTGTAGCATGTATCCCAAGCATTACCTTACTTCTTTTATTTCTCCTTTCTGTAACAAGTGGGACATTACTGGTTTTTAAAAACATTATGTATATAGGTAGTTTTCTTTTTTTTTTCCTAAAATCAAAGACAAGGCCTGGAATATAGAGGTCTTCTTATCTAGGAATTTTATTTCAGGAGAGAAAAGGAGGCACCGAGTGTGACACTGCTTTGGGTACATTACAGGGTTGCTGTGAAGGTGAAAGGGATGCAGATTTGAGAAAGTGCCTCACAAGGAAGCGGGGATGGTGGGGACATTAGGTGATTCCTAATCCTGGGCAATTCCAACCCCATAATTCAGAACAGCTCTGAGGGCTCAAGAGCCTAGCAAGGAAATACCTGGCAGAAAAAAGCAATTAATGCTTGAGGAATAAACAGGGAGCTAAGGATTGTCCTGTGAGAAAATGCTGAAAAGGACAAGGTCAGGAACTGAAAAGACCCTGAGAGAGCTACTGAGGAGTAAGGAGCATATAAAAGAAAACATGTGTTCACAGAAGCAGAGATAACAAGTTGGGACAGGGACACTTGGTTTATTATTGAGGATATTATAATGCTTCATAAATTCAATCATCAATATGTGGCAGCATTCTAAATCCCACTGATATGTGTGTGGGTCAAGAGGGGCGTGGGTATCTGTTAACCTACTTGTTGGGTGATGTTCACACTCAGACACCCCATTCTTCTAGAAGCAGCACCTGAGAGAAGGCACTAAGCAGAGGGCATTATTTTACTCCATCAAGACTGACTATACCTCTTGGCATCCATTTCCATACCTTTAAGTTATTTCACATTGAAACTACTCTAGATAATTATAAAATCACTTTTATTTCTATTATTTAAGGTTTAAACCTCACCCTGTCATTGTGTGTGACCTGAGAAACTCTCTTAACTAACTCTTCTCCCTGCAAGATGGAGATAAAACTGTTCTCACCTTATTATACATTGAAGAACAAAGAAAAAAAGCACCTGAAGAACATAAAGTGCTATTAGAAAGTAAAGTAGTCATGAGTAGAGAAATTAGTAGACCTTGTACTCTACCAGCCTATAAACTCAGCTAGCCTATAAACTCAACCTGAAATCAGTTAAAAAAGAAAAGAAAAGAAAAGATTGAGTCCCAGGCATATGCTAGGTGCTGGGGCTAGAGCAATGAAGAGAAGCAGCTCTCCCTACCCTTGCGGAGTGTTCAGTCTACCCTACCCATTTCTTCCTTAGCATTTCCTGAGGTGTTAGGACACTTCCCACACAAAACTCCCCAATGTACCAATGCATTTTGTAGATAAATCCACAGTTTTCACCAGCCTTTCCCATACTTACATAGACTATATTACCCAATACAAGGGCCTAACAAAAATACACTACTGCTGTTTTTCAATTTAAGTTAAAATTAGATATTTTCAAATGTTTGTGGGTTTATTTCTCCCTCACAAATTTAAAATCTTTTAGAAGTTTGGGGCCTACATTACAGGGATAATTTCCACCCATGAGTAATCATTTCTAAAAACTACTATTCAATTATCTATAAATATTTATTTTTGGCTAAGTATAATTTGGAACACAGGACAAACTTGGTCTACCTTACTATAAGCAGCAGCTTTTAGTTTAATTATTTCTTCATGATCAGTTCTCTAGATTTCTTCTGTATTATTACCTCTTCTCTCAAGTTCCTGTGCTAGTATATTACATTTTGAAAAGAAAAAACTAGTTTGTTTTGATGAAAGTGTTCTGTAAATATTAAATGTCCCCATGAATGAGTAAACAAGTGGTCAGAGAAATAAAGATCCTTATTCATCTCAAGTAGGAGAATGCTGGTGAATACTGCCTAAGGCACAAAACTGATAAATGGGCAAATTGTCACTAACCTGAATAGTCAAATTGCAGCAGATGTTGAGATCTGAAGGAAAATAAATGCAAGGTTAGAAAAGCTAGAAAAAAACAAGAAAAGCATAGACATAATTGAAAAAAATCTGAGAAAAAGTAGGGACAAAGTGAAGGAGAGAAGATGTCTTAATCATTCACTGTAATAACCACATGAGGCCAGGAGTGATGGCTCACATCTGTAATCCCAGCACTTTGGGAGGCCATGTGGGAGGACGGCTCATGCCCAGGAGTTTGAGACTAGCCTGGGCAACATAGTGAGACTTCATCTCAAAAAAAGGTAATAAGAAGAATAACCACATGAGAACTAAGTAACACAAGTGTATTATTAGAAGAAATAAGTAGCTAATAAAGTATATAATGTGGCTTGGCTGTGTTCCCATCCAAATCTCATCTTGAATTGTAACTCCCATAATCCCCATGTGTCCTAGGAGGGACCTGGTGGGACTTAATTGAATCATGGGGGTGGGTTTTTCCTGTGCTGTTCTCATGATAGTGAATAAGTCTCATGAGATCTGATGGTTTCATAAAGGGCAGTTCCTCTGCATGCACACTCTTGTCTCCTGCCATGTAAGACATTGTTTTGCTCCTCCTCCACCTTCCACCATGATTGTGAGGCCTCCCCAGCCATATGGAACTGTTGAGTCCATTAAACCTCTTTTCTTTATAAATTACCCAGTCTTGGGTATGTCTTTATTAGCAGCATGAGAACAGACTAATACAGTAAATTGGTATTGGGTAGTGGGGTGCTGCTGTAAAGATACCCAAAAGTGTGGAAGCAACTTTGGAACTAGGTAACAGGCAGAGGTTAGAACAGTCTGGAGGGCTCAGAAGAAGACAGGAAAATGTGGGAAAGTTTGAAACTTCCTAGAGACTTGGAGGGCTCAGAAGAAAGGAAGATGTAGGGAAGTTTGGAACTTCCTAGAGACCTGTTGAATGGCTTCTGAGGTGGTCTCAGATGGAGATGAGGAATTTGTTGGGAACTGGAGTAAAGGTCACACTTGCTATACAAAGAGACTGGTGGCATTTTGTCCCTGCCCTAGAGATCTGTGGAACTTTGAACTTGAAAGGATGATTTGGGGTATCTGGTGGAAAAAATTTCTAAGCAGCAAAGTGTTCAAGAGGAAGCAGAGCATAAAAGTTTGGAAAATTTGCAGCCTGACGATGCAACAGAACCATAAAAACCTTAGAAGAAAACCTAGGCAATACCATTCAGGAAATAGGCATGGGCAAAGACTTCATGACTAAAACACCAAAAGCAATGGCAACAAAAGCCAAAATTGACAAATCGGATCTAACTAAACTAAAGCGCTTCTGCACAGCAAAAGGAACTACCATCAGAGTGAACAGGCAACCTACAGAATGGGAGAAAATTTTTGCAATCTATCCATCTGACAAAGGGCTAATATCCAGAATCTATAAGGAACCTAAATTTACAAGAAAAAAACAAACAACCCCATCAAAAAGTAGGTGAAGGATATGAACATTTTTCAAAAGAAGACATTTATGCAGCCAACAAACATATAAAAAAAAAAAGATCATCATCACTGGTCATTAGAGAAATGCAAATCAAAACCACAATGAGATACTATCTCACGCCAGTTAGAATGGCAATCATTAAAATGTCAGGAAACAACAGATGCTGGAGAGGATGTGGAGAAATAAAAACGCTTTTACACTGTTGGTGGGAGTGTAAATTAGTTCAACCATTGTGGAAGATAGTGTGTCGATTCCTCAAGGAACTAGAACTAGAAATACCATTTGACCCAGCAATCCCATTACTGGGTATATACCCAAAGGATTATAAATCATTCTACTATAAAGACACATGCACACATATGTTTATTGCAGCACTATTCACAATAGCAAAGACTTGGAACCAACCCAAATGCCCATCAATGATAGACTGGATAAAGAAAATGTGGCACATATACACCATGGAATACTATGCAGCCATAAAAAAGGATGAGTTCATGTCCTTTGCAGGGACATGGATGAAGCTGGAAACCATCATTCTCAGGAAACTAACATAGGAACAGAAAACCAAACACCACATGCTCTCACTCATAAGTGGGAGTTGAACATCAGAACACATGGACACAGGAGGGGAACATCACACTCCAGGGCTGGTTGGGGGAGTGGGGGACTACAGGAGGGATAGCATTAGGAGAAATGCCTAATGTAGATGACAGGTTGATGGGTACAGCAAACCACCTTGGCACATGTATACCTATGTAACAAACCTGCATGTTCTGCACATGTATTCCATAACTTAAAGTATAATAATAAAAAAAGAAGAAGAAAAAGAAAAATCCATTTTCTGGGGAGAAGTTCAAGCCAGCTGCAGACATTTGCAGAATTTGCATAAGTGACAAGAAGCTCAATGTTAATTGCCAAGACAATGGTGAAAACGTCCCCAAGGCATGTCAGAGACCTTCAACGTAGCCCTTCTTATCACAGGCCTCGAGGCCTAGAAGGAAAAAATGGTTTCACGGGCCAGGCCCAGAGCCCCCCTGCTGTGTGCAGCTTAGGGACTTAGTGTACCGTATCCTAGCTGCACCAGCCATGGCTAAAAGGGGCCAAGGTACAGCTCAGGCCATGGCTTCAGAGGGTGCAAGCCCCAAGCCTTGGCAGCTTCCACATGGTGTTGAGTCTGCGGGTATGCAGAAATCAAGAATTGAGGTTTGGGAACCTCCACCTAGATTTCAGAGGATGTATGGAAATGCCTGGATGTCCAGGCAGAAGTTTGCTGCAGGGGCAGGGCCCTTATGAAGAACCTCTGCTAAGGCAGTGTGGAAGGGAAATGTGGGATTGGAGCCCCTACACAGATTCCCCAGTGGGGTACTGCCTAGTGGAGCTATGAAAAGAGGGCTACCGTCCCCCCCAGACCCTAGAATGGTAGATCCACTGACAGCCTACACTGTGCATCTGGAAAAGCTGCAGACACTCAATGCCAGACCATGAAAGCAGCCAGAAGGGGGGCTGTACCCTGCAAAGCCACAGGGGCAGAGCTTCCCAAGGCCATGGGAGAACACCTCTTACATCAATGTGCCCTGAATGTGAGACATGGAATCAAAGAAGATCGTTTTGGAACTTTAAGGTTTAATGACTGCCCTATTGGATTTCAGACTTGCATAGGACCTGTAGCCCCTTTGTTTTGGCCAATTTCTCCCATTTCGAATGGGTGTATTTACCCAATGCATGTACCCCTATTGTATCTAGGAAGTAACTAACTTGCTTTCGATTTCACAGATTCATAGGCAGATGAATCTGCCTTGTCTCAGATGAGACTTTGGACTGTGGACTTTTGAGTTAATGCTGAAATGAGTTAATACTTTGAGGGACTATTGGGAAGGCATAATTGGTTTTGAAATGTGAGGACATGAGATTTGGGAGGAGCCAGGGGCAGAATGATATGGTTTGGCTGTGTTCCCTACCCAAATTTCATCTTGAATTGTAGCTCCCATAATTCCCACGTCATGGGAGCAAGCTGGTGGGAGGTAATTAAATCATGGGGGCAGGTGTTTCTTGTGCTATTCTCATGACAGTGAATAAGTCTCATGTGATCTGATGGTTTTATAAAGGGCAGTTCCCCTGCACACACTCCTTTGTCTGCCACCATGTAAGACATGACTTTGCTCCTCCTCCGTCTTCCACCATGACTGTGAAGCCTCCCCAGCCATATGGGACTGTGAGTCCATTAAACCTCTTTTTCTTCATAAATTACCCGGTCTCGGGTAAGTCTTTTTTTTTTTTTTTTTTTAAGTAGGAGTTTCACTCTTGTTGCCCAGGCTGGAGTGCAATGGCACAATCTTGGCTCATCACAACCTCCGCCTCCCAGGTTCAAGTGATTCTCCTGCCTCAGCCTCCCTAGTAGCTGGGATTACAGGCATGTGCCACCAAGCCCAGCTAATTTTGTATTTTTAGTAGAGATGGGGTTTCTCCATGTTGGTCAGGCTGGTCTCGAACTCCTGACCTCAGGTGATCCGCCTGCCTCGGCCTCCCAAAGAGCTGGGATTACAGGCATGAGCCACCGCGCCCGGCCTGTAAGTCTTTATTAGCAGTGTGAAAACAGACTAATGCAGTATATGAAGAAAAAACAATGATTGGGTCCTACAGCAAAGTATGCAAGACATTTTCATTTTTGACATGCAGATTTTTAATAATACATCAATTAAAAATAAGTTGGATAAAAAAATCCAACTCTTGATTGGCCTTAGAGACTTGAGAAATTCTGTTATAGGCCTCCTAAGGGCAATAGAAAGCTGTCTTATTTTTGTACCTTCAAAGTACCTTATACTACTCTTTACCCAAAGGATGTACTTACTATCAGCTTTTCAATGAGATTGTCCCTGACTGGCCCAAGTTGTCTCTTACCATCTCTTACCATTACCTTCCATCTCAATTTGTTTCCTTTGAAGAAAATATCACTATTTGAAAACTACTTTGTTTCTTACGAACTTACTTGTTTATTGAGCTGTGTGTGAGAAAGTATCTGTTCTTAGCATTGTATCCCCATATTGTGTGCCATAGACATATTGTGTGCCATATTGTGTGTCTATGGCACACAATAGATACTCAAATGAACGCTTGAATCTGTTTAACTGATTTATAATTAGAGCAAGTCAAACAACAATAATTAAGGTTGCCATTAGAATAAATTGGAAATCTATTCTAATGGCAACTCTGTTACTTAACTGTACAACCTTAGGCAAACCTTTTAAACCTCTCTGAGCCTCAATATTCTTATCTATTAGTAGGAGAACCACTATTAGCACTGCTTTCCTTATAAAAGGTTACCATGAGAGTTGAATCAGAAAATGTATATGTGCATAAATATCTTCATAGCCTTTTTGGAAGTAAATTGTGAAGGGAATGAATAAATGAATAAAGGAAACATTTCCAGGCCACATAACAACAACAAAAATACAAGAAATACATATAGGGATTGAGAGTAAATTTAATCAGCACACATGAATCTCAGTGGGTAAATTATCATATTTAGATTAATAAAAGCTGAGTACAGTGGCTAATGCCTGTGATCCCAGCACTTGGGGAGGCTGAGACAGGAGGATCACTTGACACCAGGAATTCAAGGCCAGCCTAAGCAACATAGGAAGACGCTGTCTCTAAATATATATATATATCCTGTGTCAAGGAAATGTTATAAACCCTATTTTTGAATGAAAAATAGAAAAACAAAACTACTTATATTTGAAAATCTTGATGAAAAAGCGATGTGATTACTCTTTATTTTGCAAAGTAGCAAAGCATTCTGCATAGTTAAGAAAAAGGAAAAAGGAAAGAAGGGAGGGAGGGAAGAAAGAAGGAAGGGAGGGAGGGAGAGAGGGAGAGAGAAAGTAAATGAAACTTTTAAACCCTAGTATTTAAGACTCTAGGCCAAAAACAAAATTAACATTTTAAGCCTTTCTATTTTAATTGGTTGCAGTGCTAAGAAGACTGAGATAGGGCAACTCTTCAGTTATAACTCCATTTTAAATCAATAAAAAAGTTTCCAGCACTCTGTAACCATCATCCACCAGGCTGGGGACATGTAACGGGGCCCAAGACTTTGCTTCTGTCAGAACCTTATAGTGAACAGAGATAAACACAACCAACCAACAGAGATAAACCAACCAACATGAAGAAGAGGTCACCTTCAGCAGCCCATTCCTGGCCCAGTGTACAGTGAACTTTGGTTTATAAGGATACTACTGTGAGCCTTGCATTGTGAGGGACAATCTGCCGCATAACAACCTTGTCCCTGAGCTCCAAATAGATCCATGAAAGAAAGACAACAAAGCCAGATGCAATTGCTCTTGGCAACTCTGAGAAAATGGATCATGTCAAAATGGCAAAGCAACCTCCTGATTGGGAAATGAACCCTATGAGTTGACCAGGGTTAGGAGAGAAACTAATTTCACTCCTCTAAAAATTTTGTTTTTACATACACATTCTGTTTCTATGTACATATTTACAGGCTGGGCTGTAATAAGCTTCCATTTATTTTCCATGGATGTTCTTGGGTGTTACACCCAGTTCTGCTACTTTTATAACTGTGGCTTTTGGCAAGCAACTTAACCATTGCATGCGTTAGTTCCTTTACCTTTCTTTTTTTGTAGGGCAGGGGGAGGAGTGCAACTACCTGACCTGTACAATGCCTTTCAGGTCCTAAGTTACTGTTATACTTTTTTGGCAGGCACTTAAGTATTTTATTTAACAGCCACACTTTTAAGAAGACCCAAGCTCAAACCCTGGCTGCACCACATACCATCCTTGCAACCCTGAGCAAGTTGTTTCACCACCCCAAATCTGGTTCTTTTCTTGCTAGATAGAAGCCCTGATATTGCCCATTTCACACGGTGGTCCTGAGACTCCAATGAGAGATAGTGTGGAAGCATCTTGTAGATTAAAATGTTGATAAAAATGTTAACTAAAATGTTACATCAAAAAGAAATGTGGGAAATAAATGTTATATTTGTCTAAAAGAAATCTGTGGTTTTCAAAGCACACCATTGCATGGGTTGGAGGATTGGGCAAAAATCTTAAACTACGCTCTGAAGACTAGATGTTGCCATTGTTCTTACCATTTTACTTCAAAAAAGCATCAGTTCAATTTAACATAGATACAGAGATATAGGGATTGCATAACAGAGATATAGGGATTCCACGTTTGCAATTATACACCTCCAATTTGGTGTGCATTGCCCTTTAAATGAGCACTTTTACAATCTGTTATGAGGGAATATAAACTTTCTAATTACAAGTAAGCTGCCCAAGGGGAGAGGGGGAAAAGAGCCAGAGATATAATGATAGGGATAGAAAGGGGGGAAAGCATAGGGGGAAATAGACACTACATGGGCAGCTGAGGGTTAACACATCAGCAATGTACAGCCCCTAGAACTTTGTTTGGGTGCTGAAGACCCTTCCTGATAGCATGAATACATAAGAAGGCCTGCTTACCCTTATGCTCTATAATCCTTAGAGTTAGTGACTGCAAGGGCTTCTCTCAAAGGATGCCCTAGATGTTGAAGGTAAGAAATGTACTCTCAATGGATCAGACAACTCTCTCCACAACCCAAAGCCACCTTGTAAATGTCAGGCAAAAGCCATTTAGTATAGCCTCACAAGGGGAAGATTCTTCAAATTAAGATTTCTATTTCTATTCATCCCATATCAAAACAATTTATTTTCTAGTTGATATAAAAACATGAAAGGACCCTTATCTAATTGGCTAATTTAGGTTCCTCAAACTTGAACAAACTTTGATTATTAATCCAAGGATTTGAGACATGCCAATGTCCATATTAGAAATGAAATTTGAGATGATTCAAAGTATACTGCATTTTATCAAATAAAACCTGAGACACATGCAAAACAAAATGAAAAACCTAGTGAAGGCCAGATGCAGTGGCTTGCACCTGTAATCCCAGTGCTTTGGCAGGGAGCCAAGGCAGGAGGATTGTTTGAGCACAGAACTTTGAGACCAGCCTGGGCAATGTGGTGAGAACCCCGTCTCTACAAAAAATTTAAAAATTAGCCATGTGTGGTGGTGTGCACCTGTGGTCCTAGCTACTTGGGAGGCTGAGGTGGGAGGATTGCTTGAGCCCAGGAGGTCGAAGCTACAGTGAGGTGTGATTGCACCCCTGCATTCCAGCCTGGACAAGAGAGTGACACCCTGTCTTAAAAAAAAACCCGCTGGTGAAATTTACACATTAACAAGAGGGAACAGTTTTCCAACACACTAATTCTTTAGAGCTCTCTCAGGAGACTAATGATCCACCAGTGGCCTCAGAGCATTTATATGTGACTAAATTTCAAGCAGTTTATCTTTTTCCATTTTCCTACAATAGTATTTATGTTAATCAAATAAAGGATAGATCTTGCTATAAATTTGTACATGTCCATTTTTGTTCTTCTGCTATGCTTAATGTTTACTGTAGAAAGCAAAATTGAACACAAAGCTATGTATGGTCCATGTTCTGCTTGTCACAGGTTGTGAAAAGTAACTTTGCATGGCCTCAGTTTTCTCATATTCACAATGTACTAGAGATCAAAAGAGAAGTTGGGGCTGAAAATAAGGGTATAGATATTTTCTCATTCCGATTAATTATATCAAAACAAAAGCTGGTTTCCTTCAGAGTTTTCTCCCTGGCTGTGAAGCATGCTCTGAGTGCTGGAACAGCTCAACATGGTCTCTGTTCTTAGTTCTGAGAGAACAGAAGGGAAACGTGCAAAGCAATCTTTGGTGTAGGTCCAGTATGGCTGAAAATAGCAGCATTCCTATCTCTGGATTAGCAATGAAGGAATGCAGACTCCTTCATAAAAAGAGTATATTTCAGACATATTTGTCTGAAACCTGTGTTCAAATCCCAGCTTTAAGCATAATGCGAATGACTTTGAACAAGCACAGCTTTGCAGAATTGTTTCCTTGGCTCTAAGTATGTGTTATTTATTACACTCATCCTTGTGGTGGTTCTGTGAGATTTTGGGGAAGTGCTTGACACATATCAATTATTGGCAAATGTTACATGAATCTCCCTCTGAGGAAGCCACAGAGAGATGAAGGCTTGTATGCTGTTCCTATTTGCGTGGCTCAGTGCCCTTAGCTCTGGCTTGGAGCAGTACTGCTGCTCTGACCACAGTGTAAATGGAGGTGCTCTGCCTAGCAAGGTCCAATAGCCACACTCCAGTTTTGATTGACCCTTGGCAGCATGTGGCACCACTCAAAGCTAAAAAATACCTTTTGAGGTTTACATGCTCCCTGTACTGACTTATTAGCCTCAAATTTTCATTTCTGGTTTAAAAATACAATTCATGGCCAAGGGCGGTGGTTAATGCCTATAACCCAGCACTTTGGGAGGCCGAGGCAGACAGATCACCAGGAGTCAGGAGTTTGAGACCAACCTGGCCAACATGGTGAAACCCCATCTCTACCAAAAATACAAAAATTAGCCAGGCGTGGTGGCAGCTACCTGTAATCCCAGCTACTCGGGAGGCTGAGGCAGAAGAATCGCTTGAACCCAGGAGGCAGAGGTTGCAGTGAGCTGAGAGCATGCCACTGCACTCCAGCCTGGGCGACAGAATGAGACTCAGTCTCAAAAAAAAAAAAAAATTCATTTCCAATTACTAGTGGACTTGAAGTTCACCTAATTGCCCTGCTAGCAAGCAAATGATCTGTCTGTCTTGAATCATAGCATCAGGTAAATGGGATCTTCCTACCAGGTCAAAGTTTCTTTTGAGAACAGTCAATTACTATCTGCCACAAAGTCAACCCACTTATAAGGGAGTTTTTAAAAAACAAGCTAATGGATACATATTTTACAGATTTCAATATGATACATATTTTACAGATTTCAATATGATACATATTTTACAGATTTCAATATGAGTCAGTCATCTTCTTGACGGAGAACCATGTGGATCTAAAATTTAAAAACTGAAATTTGACCCAATGATACGGTCTAGAGTCAAAGAACACAGGTACTAAGTAGCTGATTTTCAATCTGAGTAGCAGGGGAGAGAGATGAGAGTAATTAAAACTAAATCATCAGCTTCAGATTGAAGCTAGAGCATTTCATGCCAATGAGAAAAGTTACCATCATTTTTGGTAACTTCATTATCATTGTCACTTCATTCTTCGGCATTTATTATTGTCATATTTGACATTTATCAGTTATCTCACGAGGCCCTATGCTCAATGCTCGACCAAAGCTATGCAGACGTGAGGCCTGGTTATGGTTCTGCATCCTGCATCCTATTCTTACACACACCACTCCAGACTCTTTGAGATTTTTCAGTGGACAGTGAAGACACAGTTGCTTGAGGGACCAGAAATTTCTTCTATTTATCTTAAAATTTCAGCAAAGGCATAAGTGAATCAGAGCAAAACACACCAACTCTCTCCTCCATCAACGGACAGCATTACTGGTTACTCAATTATTCTGAGGTTTCCTTAGTTTGAGCTTATTTGTCGAATAAGTATTGAATAAATATGAATAACACCATGTCCTGCAAGTACAGAATGTGAAAAATCATTATAGCATCAAAGTAGAGAATTTTAAAGATCCAAATGGTGAAAAAATGAACATTACTTATACAGTGTCACTTTAGACTGACCCAGAATATATTTAGTCATTCAACAAATATTTGAGCACCCAATGTGTGCTAGGCACTGTGCTAGATGCTTGGGATCTACCACTGAATGAAATAGATCCTTACTCTTGTGGTGTTTACATTCTAGCAGACATGTAAATATATGGATAGTAAGCAATGACTACAATAAAGAAGTAAAATAGATAATGTTAGAAAGTATTAAGTGCTACAAAAAAAGAAAAGGAGTAATAGGAGGGGTTTGGGAATACTTGGGGGAAAAGGGACACAGGAAGTTTCAAGCAGGCAGTCAGAGTGAGCCCCATTAAAAGGCGAATGGCAGAAGCAGAGTGGGCAAGGGGACAGGGATGGAAGCTCGGAGAGGTAGTGGGGGCCAGATTGTGAAGGACCTTGTAGGCCACTGTAAGGATATTGGTTTTTACTCTTAGAGAAATGGGAAGCCATTGAAGGATTCTGAGCAGAGTGACTTATGTTTAGAAAGAATGTCTGTGGCTTCTTTATAGAGAACAAACTACGCGGGGCAGAGAAGGAACAGGGAGACCAGTTAGGAGGCTCTGGCAGTGATCCAGGCTAGGGGTACGTGGTAGCCTGGGCTAAGGTATGAGTAGTGAGGATGGTGAGAGGTGGTCAGATCCTGGATATATTTTGAAAGAAAAGCCACCAGGATTTCTTGACCGGATCAGGACTACAGTGTGCAAGAAAGAAGAGCCAAGGATGACTCCAAAGTTTTGAGTCTGATCAACTGAAAGGGTGGAATTGCCAACTCCTGAGATGAGGATGGCTGGGGGCAGAGTAAGTTTTAGGGGGTAAGATCAAGACCTCAGGGTTAGACAGGGTAAGTCTGAAACATCTAGCAGTTACCCAAGTGGAGATATTAAGTAAGCAGCTGGATATACAGCTCTGGTGGAGGATTCAGGGAAAAGGTCTGGACTAGAATTATAAATTTGAAGTCATTGACATATACATGATGTATGAACTTAGGAGACTGGATGAAACCACCAGTAGAATACATGGAGAAAAAGATCAGGGGACAAGCCCTAGGACATGCCGATATTCAGGGGTCAGTGGGAAAAAGACGTGAGCAAAGAAACTAAGGAGGAGTGATGTGGAGGTAGGCAGAAAACCAAGAGAGTTTATGCTCCTGAAAGCTAAATGAGAAAAACCAGAGTCAGAGGAGACGTTAAAAAAAAAAAAAAAGAAAAAGAAACCCAGAGGCCAGGCGCAGTGGCTCACACCAGTAATACCAGCATTTTGGGAGGCCGAGGTGGGTGGATCACCTGAGGTCAGGAGTTCGGGACCAGCCTGGCCAACGTGGCAAAACCCTGTCTCTACTAAAAATACAAAAAATTAAGTCAGGTATGGTGGCAGGTGCCTGTAATCCCAGCTACTAGGGAGGCTGAGGCAGGAGAATCACTTGAATCCGGGAAGTGGAGGTCGCAGTGAGCCGAGATTGCGCTACTGCACTCCAGCCTGGGAGACAGAGCAAGACTCCGTCTCAAAAAAAAAAAACGAAAACAAAAACAAAACAAAACAAAAAAAGATTCCAGAAAACAAAACAACTCTCAGGCAAAAGGGGCAATTCATAAAAACTGACGCAGCTGCTACTAGGAATCATTTTTAGAAAGTTAGGCCTTATCTAAATTGATCTATAAGATTTGTATCCTTCTAAAAAAGATTTTAAGTGGGAAAGCCTAAAAGAGAGGTGAATTAGCTTCAAGGAGGCAATCTAATTCTTCTTTTTGAAAAGTCAACTACAAGAAGATCAAACCTCCAACCTCACTTTGAAAGCAAGCATACATATTCTCTCTCAAATCATCATGTACAATCTAATAAGATCTTAGAATTTTTAACATAGCAATGAGAGCACTCAGTTGTACTTCTGAATCTTCAAAGACCTAAACTGGTAAGTTCGTTCCCTAGTTGATCAAAGATCAGATTTGTACACAAAATCTCATGCTCAAGGCCCAACTCCAATGCTATGAAACTTTTTAAAACCACTTTTCCAAATGGGTATTATCGTTCTCCTTTTAAAATTTACTTCTATCTCAAGTTGGCAATCACATTGCCTTACATTCAAATAACTCCCATTTTTATGCCAGAACTGAGGTAGATGTTTCACATACACTTTATCTAATCCTCACAACTCTGCAAAATTGAGTTTATCTCCATAGATGAGGAAACTGATGCTTACAGAGGATGCCCAAGGTTATGCAACTAGTAAGAAACAAAACCTGAATTGAAATCCAGATGTCTTACTTCAGAACCTTCACTTTTTTTTTTTTTTTTTTTTTTTTTTGAGATGGGGTTTCGCTCTTGTCACCCAGGCTGGAGTGCAATGGCATGGTCTCAGCTCACTGCAACCTCCACCTCCCAAGTTCAAGCAATTCTCCTGCCTCAGCCTCCGAGTAGCTGAGATTACAGGTGCAAGCAATCACATCCAGCTAATTTTTGTATTTTTAGTAGAGACAGGGTTTCACCATGTTGGCCAGGCTGGTCACGAATTCCTGCCCTCTGGTGATCCACCTACCTTGGCCTCCCAAAGTGCTGGGATTACAGGGGTGAGCCACCGCACCAGGCCCAGAACGTTCACTTTTAAACCACTATACAATACTGCCACTTACATAAAAGTACTACACTAATAATTATCAGTCACTATCTCTGTGACCTTGAGCAAGTTACTTCTTTATTTATTTATTATTTGTTTTTTAGAGACAGAGTCTCACTCTGTTACCCAGGCTGGCGTGCAGTGGCACAATCATAGCACACCACAGCCTTGAACTCGTGGGCTGGAGTCCAGCGATCCTCCTGCCTCAGCCTCCTGAGTAGTTAGGACTACAGGTGTGTACCACCACACCTGGCTCTTTATTTCTTCACCTTCCATATTTAAAAGCCTGCCACTAGGAGGAGGAGACAAATAAATAAAAAATTGTTCAATCTGTTCTTCCTTTAGAATACTTTATAATTTTTTTTAGAGATAGGGTCTTACTCAGTCACCCAGGCTGGAGTGCAGTCGCACCATCACGGCTCACTGCAGCCTTGACCTCCTGGGCTCATGCGATCCTTCCACCTCAGCCTCCCAAGTAGCTGGGACCACAGGCATGCACCACTATGCCCAGATAATTTTTTTAAATTACTTTTTGTAGAGATGGAATCTCACTATGTTGCTCAAGCTGGTCTTGAACTGCTGGGCTCAAGTGATCCTTCCACCTCACTCTCCCAAAGTGGTGAGATTATAGGTGTGAGCCACTGTGCCTGGCTGAGCAAGTTATTTAATCTTTCTGGGCCTTAGTCTTCCCATCCATTAAATAAAGAGGATACACCACAGGTACTGCATTGTTGTGAATATTAAATGAGAGAATGTATGTAAAAGTGCTTTATAAACTGTAGCCATTTTTAATTACATGTACTAGGTTTATGCTCCTTCAGAGCAAATTTTTATGCCTCATATATGTGTCCCCTCAACAGTCAATAAAGGGTTTAGTAGAAATTGAACATCATCTACTTCACTAGTCTTTTGAAGGATATGAGACACCTTTTCCCTGTAGAAGGAGGAAACTAGTGTCCCATTCCTGGTTAAGTATCCATAATTCAAACCTTAAATTACAACGAAGTGACAAACTCAGTACATCACCAAAGAGGAGATTTAAACACCTGTATGGCATTTAGCAATCTGATCTTTCCTCTACCGTGCTGCATTCGGTGCCATAACGGGTTGAGAAAGAGAAAATCTCAAATGAACAATGTCAACATATTTTGTAAGAAAACATGCCTGGAAGAAGGGAAAGCAGAAAAGAGGCATGGTTTATTAACAGAATTAACAGAGACTTTATTGTTCTGTGCACCATCTGATTTGCCATCTCCTGATCACAAAAGTATCTATAACATTGTCTAACTCACTTTCCACTATGAAATTTGATTTACCTGGAGAAATAACATGTTTATTAAATTTCCTTAGGCATACTCATTTTTCCCCTAATAAGATGAACACATTTGGTAATATATCCAGGGAAGTGGCCCAATATGCTATTAAGACTGTAGACTGATTTTGCTACCAGATAAGCACAGTGGAAGAGAACTAACTCCTGCTCTGCTGTTTAGTGACATGTAATTCTTGGAAAATCACTTAACGTCTCTATTAACAATAGATCTGTTTTTCAGTCTGTAAAATTGGAGCTAATATTTATTTTATCTGCTTTACTTGTTTATTGTGAAAGTCAAATGAAGTAATACATGTGAAATTAATTTACAAATTATAAATATATAACCAAAAATAACTAGACAGTCATCTACCACTTTTCCTTTGGTAAATGTCTAGTATTAGCAAAGCTGAGTTATGATTTCTCTGGGTGTGTTCACGTGGTAGTACCAAAGAGAATTTTTTTTTTAAAGCTGGGCAGGCGGGTTGCTTGAAGCCAGCCTGAGCAACTTAACAAGACCCTGTCTGGAAAAAAGAAAAAAAGAAGAAGAATTTCTACTCATCTTTTTGAGAAAGGACACAATAAATGTTCTCTTGACTACAGAAGCTATGAAAGAGGTTGGTTGGTAAAGTTAATCCTGTCACAACAGATCTATATTCCAGGAAACTTAGTTTAAGGTGGTTCAGCTATACTTTCCTAACAGTATGAAAATGGACTATCAGATCAGGATGTAGCCTGATAGTCCATAAATCAGTTATATTTATACTTATTTCTTAACTAAAGAAAAATTGCACAAATCTCCAAAAGTAGACTGTAAGCTAGAAAAAAATCCAAGTTCACAAACATACAAATATGTGTGCCAATGCCATTTTTGTTTATCATTTACGGTGAATTGTAAATACATTTTCAGCCACAAAAGTAAGAAAAAAGGAAGAAACATAATGAACACTTTTGAACAAACGTTGCCGGGGCAGATACTTTAGACACTGCTTCTTCCTTCTTTTTTTTTTTTTTTTTTTTTTTTTTTCCTTCCCCAGGTAGGGATGAAGTCTCCCTATGTTGCCCATGCTGGTCTTGAACTCCTGCATCAGCCCCCCAAAGTGGTGGGATTACAGGCGTGAGGCACCAACCCCAGTCTAGACACTAATTATTCGTATTTCAGTATAATGAAGCTGAATTTTGCCTTTGAAATAGAGATAAACAATATAAACTGCTTGAGCACTTGAAATCCTAATTTCCTATAAAACCATAGCTCTCTTTCCTCATTTAGATCTTGAGTAACTTTTCTCAGATATTCCTCTGAATAGAATTCCCATCTTCCCAGAAGTGTACCACAAGTAGATGTAATGTTTCTTTGTATCAACGTCATGGCTTTTTTGCTAATTACCTACACCCTTCGGTTGAAAAACAATTTACTTATGGTAGCAAAATCATAGCACTAGCTTTGTCCCTGATAAAAGTCACATGAAGAAAAAGAGACCTATCGAATGTTTTATATTGAATGTAATTTGTTCCACGATTTTAGCCTTCCTTTTTTAAAAAAATTGTGTTTGTTTGGGGACTTTTATTTTATTTTTAGAGGTAGAGTCTCTCTATGTTGTCTAGGCTGGATTTGAACTCCTGGGCTCAAGCGATCCTCCTGCCTCAGCTTAGTAGCTGGGACCACAGACAGGCACCATGGTGTCTGGCTGGGTTTGCGGGGTTTTTAGAATACCAAAGCACACTACGAAACATACTCTCTCTGTTTAGTGGTCTGATGGATGTGTTGACATTGTCTTGAGAGACCTTTCATTTCAAGAATACCCAAATTACAACCAGGATAATGTTTGAGGCCAACTTTAACTTGACCTATCTTTCTCTTCAAAGAAGTTTTTCTTTATGAAATAGTAATATTCATGATCAGTGAAGGAGCATACTCACCAAGTGAACATAAGGCACAAAGTATCCAAAGAGTGCAAGTGGTATTCCAACTGCCCACACTGCATAAGCTGTCACCTTGAAGATGGCAAAATTGAAAATTTTTTTTGGAGGACTGAACTTTCTCCTGGAAAAGAGGGAAGATCCGCTACCTCCACTCTCTTTATCTTTGGTACTGGTAGCAAGAGGTCGGTAAGTAAAGCCAGCCAGAAAGAGAACAAACATGAAGATGCAGAGCACCCTCAATGTGTAAAAGAGGCCCACGCTGTCAATCAGAACCCTTAAGAGCAAAGGCAGCAGGATTGTGAAGACACTGCTGCCAGCAGTGACAATGCCATTCACCAGTCCAAGGCGCTTCTTGAAATAGTGTCCCAAAATGACCAATGAAGGCTGGTATGCAAAGGAGCAGCCGCAGGCAAATATGATTCCATAGGTAAGGTACAGAGGCTCGATGGAACTGTATAAAGATGAAAAAGATGGAAAGCAGCTTTCAATATTGTTACTGTGTGCTTGGTAGAATAAAACCTTATAGTAAAAGTGGGTTTTTGTTCATCAACATATTTTCTACAAGTAAAAGTTAACCAAAAAAAAAAAAAAAATTTAACCAAAATAGAGGGAAAACTCAGTAAGTCAAGAATGTAGCACTAAACGTATTTTAATTTAATCTGAATATGTGAAAAATAACCATTAAGGTCATCAGTGATTTTGTTCCACCCTCTCTTTCTGTGGATTTCAGGTGATGCACACAGCACTGAATAAGAACTGTGCTCTCCACAGCTCAGAAATAAAGGTTGGTGCCAGGAAGGGTAAAATCAACAGTGATTCAATTAACAAACCAAAAACCTAGTCTCAATGAAACATTTTTTTAAAAAGTTAGAATTAACTATGAAAACTAATTACTTCATGGAGTTTTTCCAGGTACTTACCAAACAAGGTAGTAAAAGAAAAGGCCGCATTTTAAATTTTTTCCCCAAGGTTATGTCAGGAACATTTGCACAGAGGCGCAGTTGTGCCTGTTTTTGCTGGCCTAAGGGCTGTAGACCAACCTTCGCCCTGTACTGCACTGTTCCCAGTATTGTGCAAGATAACAAGAAATCATATTCTGACTGCAGAAAGACTAAATTAAGTGTATTCCTTTAGTGATGCCAGTTTGCAAGCTGTAAGGCCATGCATGTGTCAAAAGAATAATGGATTAAATAATCTTACAGTTTAACCAAATAATTGCACGTTTCTTAGGAAGATAAAGGATCATATCATTATGTTCTTTGAAACAATTATGGTAAGGAATAAAACTAGTTAAAGTTTTTTGAAAAGGCTATCAGTAGTAAAAGCAAACAATTTATTAGAAAGTAAGATTAAAGTTGGTTAATAATTAAATTTTGGACAATAATGCTAGTCTAGCAACATGCTGAGGTAATCATAAGGAACTCTAGAATCTGATAAAATTAAGGCATGTTGGCAATCCTCTCTGAGATGCCCTTCTCCCTCTATTAATCCACAGCTAGCACCACCTTCAAATCAGGCTCAAGAGTCACTTCTAGGCTTTCCCAAATTAATCTCACCTCACTCTGATCACCCTTTACTGAATCTCCACTCTTTGTTTAGCCAACATATTAAGCAACTACTATGTACCAGATACATTGCAGAAAAGAATATTAAAAATCTGGTCCTTGGCCAGACGTGGTGGCTCACACCTGTAATCCCAACACTTTGGGTGGCCAAGGCAGGAGGATGGCTTGAGACCAGTCTGGCAACATAGCAAAACCCCATCTCTACTTAAAAAAAAAAATAGCTGAAATTAGCTGGGTGTGATGGCACATGCCTGTAGTCCTAGCTACTCAGGAAGCTGGGGCAGGAGGATGGCTTGAACCCAGGAATCCAGGCTGCAGTCAGCTATGATAACACCACTGCATTCTGGCCTGGGTAATAGTGAGACCCTGTCTCAAAAAAAAAAAAAAAAAAAAAAAAAAAATGTGGTTCTGCCTTCAAGATACTCATAGTCTGCTTAAAGAAACAAGACATCTATCCCAAATAATAATAATATAACACAGAACAAAACAGAAATTAATACTTCATTCATTCTGTATCAGTTTTTCCACCTAAGCAGTTTTCCAGATAATTGTAACTTACTTAAAGTGCTTATTTGTTTTATTTAACAATTTTAAAGAAAAAAATGTAAGTCTATTATACATTTCTCTCTGCCTTCTTCAAAGTGTATATTAAAAATACTGTTCACAGCAGAATCATCAGGAACATCAGTTCCTGTACAGTGGTACCACTGTACTGTAATGCTCTCAGCTGGAAAACCACAGAGCTTCTCCCTCCTACAGAGTGAAGTATATGAGCTTTGTGATGGTATTTTCACTACTGCTGAACCCTTTTCACTTCCAGGTTTTCCCTTCAGTAACACATGGTTCCAGTTTGTGATGCTTGGCAGCCGAATAAGTGCAATGTAAATGAGTAAGGCTGTCAGATACCAATCATATGTGCAAAAAGGATTCAGAGAAGGCACATGGGTGTGATTGACCTAAGTTGTTGGAGAAGGTTTTCCTCAGAAGGCAGAACTGGAACTAGAGGAAAAATGGACCTGCCACTCGACACTCAGAATCTATACCACATTTCCCCTTGCTCCTGTATCTTGCTCTCAAGTTTCAGTAGCCTTTGATCAGCAAGCTAAATAATGAAATTTATAGAATATATGAGAATATTACATGTAGTAAGGGAATTTTGGTTTCAATAAATTTTGTTTCACTTAGAGGGTAGAGAAAGAGAGACAGAACTGGGTCACATCAAAATATATGTCATAATTTTTATTGCTCAGTGGTCAGAAAAATTTGAAAAACATTGCTTTGTATGTGTGTTTTGTTAACAAACTAGGTAGTAGATTACATAAGTTATCTACCTCTCAGTCCCCTCTCTACCACAACTAGAGTTGTAATACATTCGGCAAGTGGTAGAGCCACAAGCACTGACAATAGGTACCTGGAAGCTTCCAGATCAAAGAAGCTATCTGATGAGGTATTAATAACATTAATTACATTAATAATAATGTAAATATTATGTTGCTGCTAAAATAAATCATCTCATGGAATTACCTACACAGAATCTTATTCCAAACAAAGCTTTTTTCCTTTAAAAAACAATTTTAGAAGAAAAAACCCATAAAGGTACTTTAAAGACAAAATATCTATTTTCTACAAAGAAATAAATATAATTTTCAAAAATCCAAATAGAATTTCTAAATTAGATGGAAGAAAATATGAAAGAATGAGGCTCACTTTAGAGTTGAGGAAGCGATGTGTGTTGGGGGGTGGGGGGCAGCAATGAGTAAAACCAAGGATTCTGTTGATTAAATATTTAAAAATAAAAAGTCAAATGTAAATTTGACTTATTTTTCCTTAATGACCACATTAACGCTTTTCAACTAAAGCAGCATAAAGACAGCTAGGGACAGGAAAGAGGCAGGAAATGAAGATAAACCACTAAAGTAGAGACAAAGGATGGAAATTATCTTAAGAGGTTTTCTTCTTAATCACCTCCTGTTAGCCAGAGCTACATATTAAATCAGTGTTTGTCTAACTGAAGATTATTCTACCAATGCAAGGGACTTACAAGGAGAACTAGAGCTGCAGGGAGAGGTGTTCCATGCAGTTATGTGCCCATCCGCTCCTTACAGTTAGTCCCTCTTCAGTGCACTGCGTCTTTTCTTCTAATACAGGAATCCCCAATCTTTTTGGCACCAGAGACCAGTTTCAGGAAGAATTTTTCCATATGGATGGTGCCGGGGGAGAGTGGTTAGGGATGATTCAAGTGCATTACATTTATTGTGCACTTTATTTCTATTAATATTACATTGTAATATATAATGAAATAATTATACAACTCGTCATAATGTAGAATCAGTGGGAGTCCTGGGCTTGTTTTCCTAAAACTAGACGGTCACATCTGGGTGTGACAGGAGAAAGTGACAGATCATCAGGCATTTAGATTCTCATAAGGGGAGTGCAACCTGGATCCCTCATATGTACAGTTCACAATAGGGTTTGCACTCCTAGGAGAATCTAATGCTGCCACTGATCTGACAGGAGGTGGAGCTCAGGTGGTAATGCAAGTAATGGGGAGCAGCTATAAATATAGAGGAAACTTTGCTTACTCACCCACAGCTCACCTCCTGCTGTGCAGCCCAATTCCTAACAGGCCATGGACCCATACCAGTCTGTGGCACAGGGGTTGGGGATCCTTATTCTAATAGACACAGGAGAAGTACATTGACATTAAGTTTTATTTTAAGGTACATTGGACCACTTCATTTTGCCATGATATTTTAAAATGTTAGCATGTTCTTTTTTTAAAGAACAGACAGGAATTCTCTACCTGAGTTGGAATAAATGGCAAAGTTTTGGTCTCATTAATAAAAATATTTCATATCAAGCCTATGAACAGCTACTTTAAAACACCACTTATTGTAACCCATGGGCCTCAGACTGAACTGACCTTAAACTAAGGCTGCTGTTTTAGATAACTCATTGTTATAACTTGAGTGCCATTAGGATTTTTATGTGAATAGAAGAAAAAGATAAGGAGAAACATTTTTCCATGCACCAAGAAACACATATATCCTGATTGATGTCTAAGTCTTAGGCATTACAAGAAAAAAAAAAGCACTCAAATTCTCAAGCTCTGATTTGCTGCTATGGATAACAGTTTGTTTTATAAGTCATACTGCTTAAAGTTTTAAGAAATGAAAAGGAGGATCTTTGCTTGTAAATAGCAGAGTTTCTGAAAGTAAAACTTTAAGGTATCTAACAGTTTTTAAAAAGCAACATGAAAAAACCAAGTCCTTACCTTACAAAAGAACTGGACATGAGCCCAACAAATCCAACAGCAGCACCCATGACAGCTGTTTTCCGACAACCAAATAGGTCTGTGAAGACGCTGACTATTGGGCAGCAAAAGAAAATCATCCCCATGGAGAGAGAACCTACCCATGCTGTAAAAGAGGGGAAAGGGTCGGGGAAATTATGACATGGTAAGTTATATTTGTATTTATTCCACTGATATAATACACATTTAGAAAAATTTTATTTTTAGTTTTTTTGAGTATAGTGCCTAAGCTTAGTTCTTTTGCCATGGAAATTGACTCATACACTAGTAGAATATTTGCTGACCTGGATAATAGTTACTGGGTATTTATTTTATAATTATTTATAAAACCATAGATATGTTTAATCTTCTTTTCTGAAGGTATGTTATATTTCACAATAAAAAATTGAGAATCAGAGGTCAGATTCCGTAAAAACCCAAAAATGAAAACCAACAAGAAAGAAATATTAAATACAAATAATCATAATTCTGTGCCAAAGAAATGAGTAATCTGACTTCACTGAGGAAATCAAGTCTGTAAGTCCTTCTAAAATATATAATAAACTAATGGAACCCAAGTGAAAACGGGCTGTGGAAAAAACAGACATGAGTCATATTCCCAGCTCTACAACTACAACGTATTCTTGGTCAAGTTACTTCCCCTCTGAATGAGTTTTCTTATCTTGAAAATGGATCAAACACATACCTTTCTAGAATTATTAAAGATCAGAGAAAGTGTATTTAAACCTCAGTATCTGGCACATATGCACTTAATAATTTAGAGTTTTAACACTGATGATGACAACAAATTGTCTTGGTAGATGACCCTGCAGCTCTATGCAGCTCTGGAAGTCTCCTAGTATACTACTCTATTTTCTTAGCAAAGGAAGTTAAGCCCTATGCAAATGATCATCATTTCTAGTAATGAATTTCATATTAAGTCCAAATGAAACTTTACCACACTAATAATTTAATTTTTTGCCTTTTTTTTTTTTTTTTTTTTTTTTGAGAAAAGGTTTCGCTCCACTGCCCAGGCTGGAGTGCAGTGGTGCAATCTCAGCTCACTGTGATCTCAACAGCCCAGGCTCAAGCAAATTTCCCACCTCAATCTTCTGAGTAGCTGGAACCACAGGTGTGCACCACCATACCTGGCTAATTTTTGTATTTTTGGTAGAAAGAAGGTTTTGCCAGGTTGCCCAGGCTGGTCTTGAACTCCTGGGTTCAAGCGATCATCCACCTTGAGCCCAGAAATTTTTTGCCTTCTTACATTTTAAAGTATTATGAAAATTATATGTATTTTAGTCAGTCATATTTCTTTTGTGTGTGTTTCTTTTGTACAGACAGGGTCTCACTTTGCTAACTCAAGCTGGTCTTGAACTCCTGGCTTCCAGCAATCCTCCCACCTCGGCCTCTAAAATGCTGGGATTGCAGGCGTGAGCCATGGCCCAATCAGTAAGCCATATTTCTATTTTCTTTCTTCCCTCACCAGAAAGAAGACTATAATCTTAAAACACAATGAAGAGACTGTGTAAACACTGTCATCTTGACTCAGATGGTGGTGACAGGGATTCAAAAGTAGACAGTAGGAAGGAGCTGATTGGCCAAATATATTAGCACAATCCAACCAAGACATGCAGAGCCTTACAATATGGAGAGCTTGAGATAGGTTAAATTTTCTTTTTTTAATGAGACAGGGTCTCACTGTGTCACCCAGGCTGGAGTGCGGTGACGCAATGTTTGCTCACTGCAACCTCTGCCTTCTGGGCTCAAGCCATCCTCCCACCTAAGCCTCCTGAGCAGCTGGGACTACAGGTGTGTGCCACCACACCAGCTAATTTTAGTATCTTTTGTAGAGACAAGGTTTCACCATGTTGCCCACGCTGGTCTCAAACTCCTGGGCTTGTGATTAGCCCACCCTGGTCTCCCAAATTGCTGGCATTACAGGCATGAGTCACCACACCCAGCCTAGTAAGAATCTGTTAGTCTACTATCCTATACAAAAATTTTACTAATCTCTAATAATTTAATTTCATTCAAAAAAGTTCAGACATCTATGGTGTTTAAGAAACGATCTAGGCTGGGTGCAGTGGCTCACATCTGTAATCCTAGCACTTTGGGAGGCCGAGGCGGGCTGATCACCTGAGGTCAGGAGTTCCAGACCAGCCTGGCCAACATGGTGAAACCCCATCTCTACTAAAATACAAAAATTAGCCAGGCGTGGTGGTGGGTGCCTGTAATCCCAGCTACTCGGGAGGCTGAGATGGGAGAGTCACTTGAACCCAGGAGATCGTGGTTGCAGTGAGCCGAGATCGCGCCACTGCACACTCCAGCCTGGGCAGCTGAGCGAGATTCTTTCTCAAAAAAAGAAAGAATCTAATATAAATACTAGGCAGGCTAGAAGAAAATATCCTAACATCTACTTTTATTTTTTATTTATTTTTTACAGCAAACATTGCCTGACAACTAACATCTACTTTTAGATAAAAGCAACTTTTATAATTAAGGGGCCAACACTAAATATTAGACCACATCAAGAAAACCCAAGAGCATATCCTTATATTGCATATACTGCTTATATGAGTGAAGATATTTTCAAGAAAAAAGACCTTGGCTGGACATGGTGGCTCACACCTGTAATCCCAGCACTTTGGGAGGTCAAGGCAGGCAGATCACCTGAGGTCAGGATCAAGACCAGCCTGGCCAACATGCAGAAACCTCGTCTCTACTAAAAATACAAAAATTAGCCGCCCGTGTTGGCTCATGCCTGTAATCCCAGCTACTCAGGAGGCTGAGGCACAAAAATTGCTTGAACCTGGCAGGTGGAGGCTGCAGTTAGCTGAGGTCATCCTACTGTACTCCAACCTGGGGGACAGAGTGAGATTCTGTCTCAAAAAAAAAAAAAAGAAAGAAAGAAAAGAAAAGAAAACAAAACAAAAAAACCCTTGCACAAGTTTCTGTGAATTACTGTGGATTTCAACCTACTTCTATACCAAATATTAAAAATTACAGATTTATGCGTCTATTGAATAAGCACGAACAGGATATAATCTACAGCCTCTTGTCTTGACTGTCTTCTTAAAATTTATTCAGTGGGGAAAAATTTTCCCTTGACACTAGATGACCACTTCAGCAGGCCCATTTGATTCTTTTGGTCAATGTTAAAGAAAGGCTTATGGTCACTGCAGGTAACAAACCAACCTTCACTAGGTAATCAAATCTTTTCCCCAGCCCCAGGGAACCTGGGAAGGGATTGAAATCAGCTGCTTTTCTTCTCTTCCGCGACTTTTCGCCATCCCTAGCTGTTGGATCTTTCCAAGGTAGGCATGGGAGACAGGGAGGCTGGGGAAGGAAGGCAAGGAGATTCCAACACGAGTCTTCCTGCCAAAACACCTGTCTGCTGATGTTTGAAGCTAATTCTTTTTTCTCAGATGCACTTTCATGGGTTATTCAGAGTCTCACCTCAGAGTTCCTTCCTGGCCATAGCTCCATTGACTTGGATAATTCATTCTTCTCCTGGCTTTTTGGCTGTCATTCAAAAGACTCACCGTTGGAACCTCACTGCCCTTTCAGGCATCTATTTGGACAGGAGTCAAATTCCAGGCTACCCCTCTCCTCCACTAGGCCCACCTCTAATCTGCAGGAAATACATTTCCTTTGCCCTGACAAAGGCTGGAGTGTAGGCAAATTCAACACAGACACCATTACAGTATAGCTCTTTCTGTGGGAACAGTAAGCCAGCCACAGTTCTCTCCTTGTTGGGTGTCTCGGAGAGTCAGACCCTGGTCCTCTGTTCCCCGCAACTGGGGGGAATCCTTTAAATCTCTTAAGTCATCCCTCTCAAGCCCTTCTCACTCGATACCAAGTGAGAGAACAAGGAGAGATATCAAGTAGGAGAACAAGTGAGAGTAACCTCCACTTATACCATGGTGGAGGGGACACAGCACCGTTTTCTCAAGAGTCCTCATAAAATGCTATTCCTGACCCATAGTGTCCTTCTTAACGGGTTTTAGAGCCTTTAACTGGTTTGAAAACCTACTTTAAAAACCCACATAAAATATCTCACTTTTGAAATTCACACTGTTGTACTGCAGTGCCTAAAATGAAATTCCAATAGATTTTGTTACAATAATAATTGGCAATAGATGAAGTTAGGTCTGTCTTCTGATCAAATTCAAGAATAAATTAATGATTGGATTAGTTATCACCTGCTATTGCACACTCACAACATTTCTAGTTTTGTCAAGTTTTAACATGGCATCTAAATAATCCAAGGGCTTATGACCTATGATATATATGCCACAAAAATAAAATGGACTGTTGTTCTCTTTCACCCCTTCCAAGTCTGACTATTACTGCTATTATAATAATAAAGACTCAATAGAGCTAGCTGTTGTGCTGATAATATATTTGTTGTGCTCAGAAGACTATTTCATTTAATCCCCAAAATTCTATAATGTAGTACTTCTATTAAGTTTGTTTAACAATTGAGAAACTGAAGTACATAGCTACTATAATATATCCAGCATGGTAAAATTTTTATCTTAAAAATGCAATCAGCTGGGTGTGTTGGCTCACACCTGTAATCCCAGCACCTTGGGAGCCCGAGGTGGGTGGATCACCTGAGGTCAGGAGTTCGAGACCAGCCTGGCCAACAGGGCGAAACCCCGTCTCTACTAAAAATACAAAAATTAGCTGGGTGTGGTGGCGGGCGCCTGTAATCCCAGCTATTCGGGAGGCTGAGTAATGAGAATGGCTTGAATCTGGAAGGTGGAGGTTCCAGTGAGCTGAGATTGTGCCACTGCACTCCAGCCTGGGCAACAGAGTAAGACTCTGTCTCAGAAAAAAAAAAAAAAAGTGCAAACTAGACCAGGAACAGTGGCTCATAGGTATAATCCCAGCACTTTGGGAGGCTGAGGTAGGAGGATTACTTGAAGCCAGGAGTTCAAGCCCAGCCTGGGCAACAAAGCAAGACCCCATCTCTACAAAAAAAAAATACTTTAAAAACTAGCTGGGCATGGCAGCACACAACAGTACTCCCAAATTCTTGGGAGGGTGAGATAGGAGGCTCCCTGGAGCCCAGGAGTTTGAGGCTGCAGTAAGGTATGATCGTGCCACTGCACTCCCGCCTGGGCAACAGAGCAAGACCTTGTCTCTCTCTCTCTGTCTCTGTCTTTCTCTCTCTCTCTCTCACATACACACATACACACACACACTAAATAAATAAATAAATAAATAAATAAATAGCAATCGAGCACTAGTCCCTCTATGTCCTTCTACAAAACACCCACAGAGGACTTCGTAATATATATTTTTCCCCCGAGGATCTCTCCTCGAAAGTTAACAGTCTATTTGCAAACCAAAGCATGCCCCCACAGAACTCTCCACAGGGTCATCTCAGAACTCATGCCCACTAGGAGGGCATGTTGAAAGCACACCCACATGGCCACTTTTACAACTTACTTCTGCCCAAGAAGGTGCCAGCTCAGATACTTGCCCAGTAGCAGAGGGACCCTTGCCCTTGCTCATTTTCTCCCCTACCTTATAAAAACACCCACTACTTTTTGCTCCAAAGGTGAAGTGGCACATTTAAAGGCAGGATGCTTTGTGCCTCTTCCCCTAAGCTGGTTTTGAAATAAATACACTTCTTTGTATCAGAATTTGCTCTTGTTAATTGGACTCTACATGAAGTGACCAACTAACCTGCTTTTCAGTTACACTATTAAAATTTTAGTATTCTTTAATGTTCTAGGCTCTATCCTAGGCTGTTGGGAATATAAAAACAAATAAGAGATTTCTCTACCTTCCAATAATTTTCAGTCTAGTAACATATGCAAAAGTGGTTCGATCAGAACACCAGATAGAATGTCCTGTGTCTTAAGAGACATAGATGCCAAAAATGTACAAGACGTGCTTGTATAACTCTTATTTGAATACGTGTGTATGTTTGACATCAGAGAGACACACCCAAGAAGCCATGTTAAGAAATCTTTCTACAGAAAAATACCAGGAAGCTTTTCAATTTCCCTATCCAGACTCTATTTGTTTCCTACTCCATTCTGAGAAAAAATCCCAAGGCTCTAAATGTATGACAAAAGCAGGATGCAAATCACTCAAAGTGGTTAGGTTTAATATTTAAGAAGATTCTCCTGCATGCCAAATAAAGCAAAGGTGTTGTAATTATGCAGATGTAAATGACTGCAAGGGCAAAGTGTTTACAAATGAAACACTTTACCCAAATACCCAAAGGGAAGATTTATTGTAGTTAAAGGTTGATGAATAGTTTTTTGCCCTTTGGTAGCTCCAACCTGCATTTCCGCTCCATCTTGGCCTCTTTCAAGGTATCTATGCTCTGTAATAACCAATATTGGTCTAACAGCCTTAAATTATGTAAAATAAACATATGCAAATATATATATATTTGCTAATCAACTTCTGTTTATGGCATTGGAATAAAGTGGTCATGCATACCCTACTACAGATAACTATTATTAAATCTGGGCTAAACAAAACTATTTAAACATAGTGGAAAATATCCGAAAAACTGATAGAAATTGGGGGAGAGTTTGAAAAGCTACAGTTGCAAGAAGAATTACAAAGCTGTGGGCTTTCTAGAGGGCCAATAAAATGTGCAGATGCTTGGTAGACTGAACAGAAGCCAGAATAAAGAAAGGCAGCATCCGAAAGTTATAAGAACTAAGCAGAGATATCAGCTGCCGCACACCACAGTGAGACAGGATTTGCAACGTGAGCTCCGGCAAGCTATCTGCTAGGAGCAAAAACTCAATAATTCTTGAGTAGAATCAGAGTTATTTCAAAATATTCTCTACATGTTCAAGTTTCAACCGAAAATTATGAGGCATGCAAACAAACAGGCAATCAATAAAAACAGACTCTGAAGGGCTCAGCCATTGAATTTAGCAAACAAGATTTCAAAGTTTCTATTATAAATATGTTAGATGAATTAGAAAATAATATTTTTCAAAGAATTTAAGATATGAAGTGATCTTACTTACTGAAGAGATAGGGGATCTCAAAAACAAAATGTAAACTATGAAAAAAGAGAAAATTCTAGAGATGAAAAGTATGTATCTAAAGATTGGGTAATTTCTATCTTCAAAGTTCCCAGACCTTTCTTATCTTCCATCTCCAATCTGCTAAGCAAACCTATTGAATGCATTTTCCAGTCATACTTTTGAAGTATATTGGTATCTTTCCTCTGTAATAACTCAGTATCAGTCTAATAGCATAAATTATATAACATAATAATATGCAAAACAGATATTAAAATGCAAAATATTATTTACCGAAGTCCCAGTAATTCCTGGGGCATGAAACTGTCTGGAAACTATACAAAAATTCAGGAGTGGATAGACTGTACTCTTGCCTTGACCATTTTATTGCCATCCTAAAGGTTATTTGGTAGTCATATTTCACTTAAGAGTGGCTTTAAAAATATTTGCTAATCAACCTCTGTTTATGGCATTGGAATAAAGTGGTCATGCAAACCCTACTACAGATAACTACTGAATGCATTTTTTCAGTCATACTTTTGAAGGATGAAGTATTGGAGGTAGAAATTACCCAATATAAAGAAATTACCCAATCTAAAGACAGCGGGCCTTTGTTCACATTGCAAATCCTGTCTCACGGTGAGAGAATAATATTAAACAAAATTAACTAAGTCTTAGAGACCTATGGATCTCTAGGAAAAAATGTGGGTCATTTTGAAGAAATAATGGGGCTGGGTACAGTGGCTCATGCTTATATTCCCAGCACTTTGGGAGGCCAAGGCAGGAGGATCACTTGAGCCCAGATATTCGAGATCAGCCTGAGCAAAATAGTGAGACCTCATCCTTACAGGAAAAAAAAAAAAAAGGCTAGGTGTGATAGCATGCACCACCTGTGGTCCCAACTACTCAGGAAGCTGAGGGGAGGATCACTTGAGCCTGGGAGGTTGAGGCTTCAGTGAGCTACGATTGTGCCACTGCACTCCAGCCTGGATGACAGAGGAAGACACTGTAAAAAGCAAACAAACAAATAAAAAGAACAGCCCAAAATAAAAGTTGCAAATTGTGTGAAAAACTTTAACTTATAGATCCAAGAAGTTCAAAGACCCCCCCAGCAAGATAAACACTAAGAAAACAATTCCTAAGCTCATCACAGTCAAACTGCTGAATGCCAAAAAGAAAATTTTGAAAGCAGAGAAAAATAATATATTATATCTAGAGAGAACAACGATATCATTAACAGGTGGCCTCTTGTAAATAATAAGGGACAGAAGACACTGGAACTTTCATATTGATAGTGCTGAAGGTGGGGGAAAATAATCAAGAATTCTATATCCAGCCTTTTGAACTAGCCTTCAAAAATGAAGGCAAAATAAAGATTTCTTTAAATGGAGAGAATCTGTCACTAGGAAATTTACACTACAAGAATGTTAAATAAAGTTCTTCAGGCTGAAGAGAAATGACACCACTGGCAACTTGGGTCCAAAGGAAGGATTAACACACACACACACACACACACACACACACTTTTCCTCATAATTTCTTTACAAAGATAACTTTAAATTACTGTTTAAACAAAAACTATAACACTATATATAGATGTTATAATAAATAAATATGTGAAAAAACAGCATTAAAGATGGATGTAAATGGGTATATACTGTTATAAGGCTCCTATATTTTACCTGAATTCTGTATTAACTTAAAATAGATTGGAATGACTTAAAGATGCACATTGTAATACTCAAAGAAAGCACTAAAAAATTATGCACAGAGATATAGCTAGAAAGCCAATCAAGGAATTAAAATTGATTACTAAAAATTATTTGATTAATGAAAAGGCAGGCAGAAAAGAAGGAACAGAAAAACAAAAGGTAGATGAGACAAAAAGAAAACAAATAGCAAAATGGCAGACCTAAATGATATGGCCATATCAATTATTACATTAAATAAAAATTGACCTAAATGTCATTAAATTTAAAAATACCTAAATTGATACGGTCATATCATTTTTTTTTTTTGAGATGGAGTCTTGCTCTGTCACCCAAGCTGGAGTGCAGTGGCATGATCTCAACTCACCGCAACCTCCGCCTCCTGGGTTCAAGTGATCCTCTTGCCTCAGCCTCTCGAGTAGCTGGGTTTACAGGCACATTCCACCGCACCCGGCTAATTTTTGTATTTTTAATAGAGATGGGATTTCACCATGTTGGCCAGGCGCTCTTGAACTCCTGACCTCAAGTGATCCGCCCACCTCACCCTCCCGAAGTGCTGGGATTACAGGCATGAGCCACCATGCCTGTCCTCAATTTTTACATTAAATAAAAATAGACTAAAGACTTTAATCAAATGGCAAAGATTGTCTGACTGGATAAAGACATAAGAACTAATTATATCCTGTTTAGAGATACATTTTAAATTCAAAGGCAAATAAGTTAAAAATAAAAAGATGGAAAAAGATATCACATGTAAACACTGGGCCTAAAAGCCTAAGGTGGCTATACTAATATTAGACAAGACAGACTTTGAGACAAGAAGTATTACTAGAAATGAAGAGGAATACTTCATAATGGTAAAAGTGTCAAGGCATCAGGAAACTATAAAAATTATAAATGTATATATACCTAATAACAGAGCTTTAAAAATACAGGAAGCAATGAAATTTGATCCCTACTTTACACCATATAAAACATCACCTCAAAATGGATCATAGAACTTAAATGTAAAACTGAAAACTATAAAACTTCTAGAAGAAAATATTGGAATCCAGGCATGACGGCTCACAACTGTAATCCCAGTCTCGGGGCTCATCCGGGATCCCTGAAGGGTGAGTAAATGCGGACCTAAACTCTTTTACTTTCATTTCCAAGGCTTCTTGTCCTCAGACTTTGTGCTGAAGACAGATGAAGCAACAAACCTCTGGTGAGCCAATTAAGAGCGAATGGCGCAGCTACAGAGGAGAGGATGCTGGAGAGGACCCCTATACCCACCCTTCACCCCATTGCTCTCAAGCGTTGGGAGTGTCAACCTCGTTCTAATCCAGTTTTTTCTACCACATTTTCCTTCTTTTTGGGGGGTCTGTCAAGGCACCTATCTCTTCTTTTACAATGTTAAGAGAGTTGCTGCAAACTACAGAGATATTACTGGGGAGAATGAGCATTTGGCCCAGCTGTCAGATATGCAATTCAGAACAATGCAGTTTCCATCTGTTCTTAGAGGCAAGGAGGATACAGGGATTAAAAGTGTCTTTTTTTTTTCCCTGTTGAAGGAACCCATTTGCATAGAGCAAGAGGCTTTTTCTCCCAGGCACTTCCCCCTTCTTGTACTTAAGCTGCTTTTTGTCTTTTCTCCACAGTATCAGGAGTTAAACACAGCCCTGTGAATACAGAGAGCTTTTCCATGCAAGGGTTTTCTTTTGTCCTTTTGGAAGGATCTTACTAGGCCAGGACCCAAATTCATGGGACTCCCTAACTTAATGAGCCCATGCACCCTCCTGAGGCACCTTTTTGTCCCAAACTCAATTTCAAGCTTCAGGTTGAAGCCCTAGAAAGAAAAACTGGATCTGAGGGATCGAGAAGCAGATGGCAATGAAAGTCAAGGGACACAGCATAGGCAAGTAGGACTAATTCCTGCCAATTAAACCCCTGCTTCATGGAAAGAGGTCATGCTTGTATCTATGGCATAGATGAGGTCTAGGAAACTCAAAGGTTACTGACAGCAGGGAGGATAGGCAGGGCGTAGGTGAGTACAGATAATTCCTACCCTCTAGGCCTCCCTGTTCCACACAGGTGAAAGCCGTGTTGGCACCCGTGGGCAGCACCTGCTAAGGTCACCGGAACTTGGAGATACAAAGATGGAAGAAAGAAAGGGGACACCTTTTCTTTCTCTCCCTCACGTACCCTAGGTACATGCTGGGAAGAGAAAGGAACTAAAGGATGCCTTTTTCCCCTCTGTCCAGATGGGTAACCAGCCATCTTCAGTCTGTACTTCTTTTGAATGCATCCTAAATCACTGGGACTCCTTTGAAATAAATGTCTTCTTTTTCATCTTCTGTCTTCTCTTCGTGGATGGGTAATTGTGTCCCTGTACCACAGGATACTGCCCTTGGATGTATCCCCCAAACTGTGAAAAGTTTAATTTCCCCAAACCTTAAACTGCTTGGCTTAAAATTGAACTGGGAAGGGAACCCAGAAGCCTGACATGCCAGTAAAAGAGTAAAAGTTCTTACCAGTCAGACTTCTGGCCTCTTTCTCCCTGTGCAAACCAGTAAAAGGAAGGATAAAAATCACTGTTTATTCTTCTGTAAAGTTTTGATTAATGGAAAAAAGGATTTGTGAGGCTAATCTTAAGCTGTAGCCAATCTGCTATGCTTTGTGTGTCTTTCTGTATAGTTCTGTCATAAGGAGTAAGACAGGATAGAACACAGACCTAGGACCCCATAAGCCCACTGTTGAAGCCAGCCGTGCAAACTGGTCAGTTACAGACTTTGCTACAGGTCTCTGAAGGGAAAAAAACTGAATAAGGTCTCCATCTTGTTTTATGTCCTTGGGAGCTTGACCTTGTAACCACGTGGCAGTACTTTCTTTTGGTCTCTGCCATTTTACAATGGAAGCCCAGGTTCAATCCTGGCTTAGGGAATGAGTACTTTCTGGCTAATACCTGTGTGACTTTTATCATTTGCTGATTCTCTTCCCCTCCATGAACAACTAACTTCTAGCTTCCTTTCTTAAATCTTCCTTTCTCTGAGCTATCTTTAAAAATTCTAGATTTTGTAAAAACTGCTTACCATCTCTTTGAAAATACCTTGTACACAGGCAGTTAAGTCACAACCTTACTTAAGGCTTGTTGGTTTCACTTGGGAGGTTACTTTTAGTAAAGTTCAAAAGCCAGAAATATTGGCCACTTGGTGAGGCTAAAGTTGAGTAACAAGGGATTTAAAAGGATTTTTTAAAATAAGAGCACTATGGTCAAAAGTCAGCTTAATTAAAAGTGGATATCCAAGCTATAGGCATATTTAAAAGGCCTCTATGTTTTCCTCTTCTTGCATCTTGTTTCACTGGAAAAAGATTTTCTTTTTCAGTCAACTGAATTACTTTTCTCCATTTTGTCTTGCCACTCTTAATGCATGCATGAGAGGCCCTAAGATAACTTCTGATGGCCTGGGACTCCCTGGAAAAAATGGAAGAGGCACCACTGACCCCATTTGAGAAAAAAACCTCTGTTTTCCTCATGAAACCCAAAGAATTAAAAGCAGATAAATCCCTCTCAAAATCTGTTTTTGTCTTCCAGCCATAAGTATTTATTAGGCCCTAGAAACTGCATGCTTTCCTAGCCCTGATCTTGAAGGGCTCCATCCTGAGGTCAGTAATCTAATTAGGAGATTGGACAATGAAAAATCTTAGAACTACTGGATCCTCTGTCTGTATAGTTATATATGCGTAATGTGTGTGATGTTTGTATAAAAAAGAGCTCTAATTGGCTTAGAGAAAAATAAGCACTTAGATAAAATATTTTTTGAAGGAAAAATAAAAGCTATAATATCTTTTAGTTCAAATGATTTTAATATTTGAAAAATAAAAAGTTTTAGAGATTATTGGTAAAATAACAAATGTCTTCAAAATGTAAACAAGTGGTCTAAATTATGCAGGTCAGATACTAGGTTTGCTAAATGCTTTAAAGTTATAAACTGCTTCTTTGGCTTTTTTTCTCTTTTTTGTTTTTTCAACAGTATCATTCTGTTGTCCAGGATGGAGTGCAGTGGCATGATCTTGGTTGCCTCTGCCTCCCAGGTTCAAGTGATTCTCCTGCCTCACCCACCTGAGTAGCTGGGACTACAGGGACACACCATAATGACCAACTAACTTTTCTATTTTTTTTTTTAGTAGAGACGGATTTTCACCATGTTAGCCAGGCTGGTCTTGAACTCCTGACCTCAGGTGATCCACCTGGCTGGGCTCCCAAAGTGCTGGGATTACAGGTGTGAGCCACCACACCCAGCCTGCTTCTTTCGCTTTTGAAAATTGTTCACCTTGCTTGCTTTACAGTTTCATAAGGCCATATTACCAATAGCACACCAGAGTGGCTACAACTTAAGGTATAATTGGTAGCACATAATTAAAATAACTTACCAGGCTTTACATTAAAATTAAAAATTGCTAAGGTTTACCATTATACCATGTAATTGAGACTACTGAAAACAGATTTACATCAAGGTGTCTAAGGAAAGTAAAATGTGTTTTTAGTAAAGGATTATAAGAAGGCATGGGAATTTAAATTTTTGCCTAGAGGTTTAAATAATTGTTTTAAGATGGATAAGATAAAGTCGAAGGTTTAAACAAGTTGTGGAAGGTTTGTAAAAATTAATCTTGCCAAAGAAATTCTGTGTGTGAACATACTGACTAAATTCAAAAGGGTATTACATGGTTTTTCTGTAAATTGAACATTAGAATAAAAGCACAACAAGGTTTTCTTAAGGCACTGATCTACTCTTTAACAAAAATTTGTAAAGGTTTATAAGAATCTCACCTCATGGTCAAACTGGTTAAGATTGGACAGAATTATCTTTAGATTTGATTTCATCAAAAAATAAAGGGTGTGGGAGAGACCAGAGATGGATTGTTTGGAAAGCTGTCTTCACTCTTAATGAGTAAAGGTTTTTACCTTTTTAAAAATTTTTGAGTCATCATTTTGGCTAAATAAATGACTTATGGTAATCTGGAACTGTATTTCATAATATAAAGTGTTTTAAACTTCTAACGTATTTAACAGGCTTCCCAAAATCAAACTTCAGTTTCAAGGTTGTCTTTTCTGACCCCTTACTTTTGAGTACTACAGAGGGCTCCTGGAGCATCCAAAAGAGAGGTAAACAGGATTAATTGACATGTTTAGTTATGTGGGATTGCCAAAATAAAAATGTTTAATCTTCTTCAGGTTATATTTTAGTGAAAAATACATATGTTCCAAAATTGTATCAGATTTCTAAAATTCTAATGTCTGAGTATATGCTATCAATCGTAATTAAAATTATTATGTTGTTATTGTAAAGCTCAGAAATAACCAAATTTCTTTGTCAATCATGGTTTTGACTGTTATTACCCAAAGACATTTTGTCATTCACAGACAATTGTCTTATTTTGATCCTTTTCAAAAGATGGTTTATAATCAGCTATGGGACTTTGACAAGTGCTCTCAAATGCAGGTTTCTGATAACTTTGGAGATTGTGACATTGGAATAGAGGGAAAATGTACAGGACTCATGAAGAGCTGAAATGTTTGTGAATATCAAGCAGAAGAAGAGTTAATAGAATGTACTGAACTAATAGAAAGCTGAAGTAATCTTTTTTTTTGCTTAAAACATTGCTGATCCTTGTTTTGTTTTTCAGAGTCAAGGAAACTTTTATGTTGAGCTATCTATAGCTTTTAACAATTGAGTAAGGTATACTCCAGTGAACAAAATTTGGAGCACATTTATTTCTTTCTGCCTGGTTTCCCCAGAACTTGGAAACTATTTTTGAGTATTCTTAATTTGCAGCAATACAGTTATTTGCACCAGTGCAGTAAGAATCCATTTTCTTTTGCAACAGGACACAATTGGAGAAACTGGTTGTTTTACCAAGGCTTTGACTGGAAGGGTGTGCTTACCTTTAAGAAATCAAGTTTGACTTGCAGAACCAATAAAAGCCCCTTGGGAAAACTGGCCTCATACTTTGTCTTCTACACAGTCCCTGTACAGGGTTCCTAATCTGTGGTGAATAAAGAATGTCACTTTCTAATAGGCGCAGGAACCCCATGTTATCTTGGGACCTCAAGAAGAGAGGAATTTACCCAACTCATAGGTATTTGAGGATACAAACCCATGGCTGGGCTCAGCTTTAAAAGGTCTTATCTGAAATTCCTTGTGGAACAAAGTTCCATCAAAGCCAATTTTAAAAGCCTGTGTGAAAAATAATTATTCTTGCTGTACTTTATGCAAATAACCAGGCCAAATATAAGACTAAAGTTTATTCTGCAAATGACTCAGTCCTATCATGATTTGTTTTTAACAAAAATGAGGACTGGAGAGAGAAAAATTATGTTTCAAAATTTATCATACACTTTTCATTAAATTCTAGTCTCATTAGTTGTTTTTAAGTTTTTGTCTGCATTTTAGACTAACCCTGCTTATTTCTGTGAACCAACCAGTGATCATCAGCTGCAGCTCAGAAGAAACAAAAGGGATGGGTGATGCAAAAATCTGGATCAATATTCTAGTTCTGGGCAATTATCCTGCAAATCCTGCCAGGTGATAGGAGTAAACAGGGTGCCCGTAACCCAGAGGTTTCTTTGTTTGGAAAAATAAGACCAAAGAAGCTGACCAAAGCCAAGCCTCATGCACCCAAATCTTAGCAGGCATAACTATAGCCACCTGTTATCTGGGCATGTTGGCAGCCTCGGGATTTTTGAGCTGTCCTTACCCCCTTATTTTGTTTTGATACATGTCTTCTAATAATCTGTTTGTCTTCTCATTTTCAGGCCATTAAACTCCAGTCATGAAACTGGAGCCTCAGACGATGGCTCCCTTTTACTGGGGACCCTTAGATAGTCCTCTGAGGGAGATGTGACTGCCATTTTCCCAAAACAGCACTCCTGTCAGCAGGAAGCAGTTAGTATCAGTCAACATCCCTATTCTAATGGCAGTTAGATGTACCTCTTCAGAGGGGAGAACTGACAGCAGCAAGACGCAGACAAATGCCTAGGCAGATAGGGGGTAGGAACGGGTCCCTGGTGAAACCTGACCTTCAAGCTGAAGACAGTTTAAAGCCTAGCTACAAGTCCCAGGTAAATCCAGGGACTGGACTGAGAACCTGTCTTCCCGTTTGGCATGCTTTCCTCTGATCCCAAAGTGCTGGGATTACAGGCACGAGCCACCATGCCAGGCTACATACCTACCCTTTCCTAATTGGTTTTATACACTATCGCACCCACCTTTGAATATTGTCTTCACTTTAACTTTTATTGCATACTCACAAACCAATCTGTATGCACTCCCCATTCTGAGTCCATAAAAAGCCCCAGACCCAGACACAGAGAGAGAGAGAGAAACCACCTGACTGTGGGGGTGAGGGACCACCCCGTGTCCCCTTAATGCTGAGAGCTGTTCCATCACTCAGTAAAATTCTTCTCCACCCATTCTTACACTTCAAATTGTCAGCATATCCTCCTCCTTTTCAGATGCATGACAAGAGCTCGGGAACCGCTGAACGTCGGTACAAGCTATAGCACAGATGGACCAAGTGAGTGGGGTGCCTCGGCCCATGGCCGAGTGAGTCCCTGGTTGGCAAAGTAGCTGAGAAAAATCCTGTGTCACCAGCACTTTGGGAGGCTGAGTTGGGCAGATCACCTGAGGTTAGGAATTGAAGACCAGCCTTCCCAACATGGTGAAACCCTGTCTCTACTTAAAAAAAATACAAAAATTAGCTGAGCATGGTGCCACACACCTGTAATCCCAGCTATTCAGGAAGCACAAGAATCGCTTGAACCCAGGAGATGGAGGTTGCAGTGAGCTGAGATTGCACTACTGCACTCCAGCCTGGGCAACAGAGTGAGACTCTGTCTCAAACAAAAGAAGAAGAAAATACTGGAGAAAATCTTTGTGATCTTGGTTTAGGCAAAGATTTCTTAGATAGAACATCAACAACCTAAATGCCCATACAAGAAATCAATACAAGGAAATGTTGATAAACTAAATTTCATCAAAACTAAGAACTTCTCTTTGAAAGACACTGCTAAGAGAATAAAAAGACAAGCCACAGACTGAGAGAGATTTGCAAATTACATATCTAATAAAGAACTTGTATACAAATTACATACAAAATTCTCAGAACTCAATAAAAACCAAGCAACTCAATTTTAAAAATGGGCAAAAAATTTGAACTTTACAAAAAAGATATATAAATGGAAAATATGCCTATGACACCCAATATCATTAGTCATCAGGGAACTGTCAATTGAAACAATGAAAAACCACACATATCACAGGATATCTAAAAATTACTAATCATACCAAGTGTTGGTGAGGATGTAGAGCAACAAGAACTTTCACATACTGCTACTGGGAATATAAAATAGTATGAACACTTTGGAAAGCAGTTCAGGAATTTCTTAAAAAGTTAAACATAAACCTACCATATGACCCAGCTATTCCTCCATTCCTAGGGGGTTCCCAGCCCCCGAGCCTAAGAGAAACCAAAGCATATGCCTATACAAAAATGTATATACAAATGTTTATAGCTGCTTTATTTCTAATAGTCAAAAAAACAGAAAGAACCCAAATGTCTATAAATAAGTGATTAGATAAACAAATTATGGTATATCTATGTAATGGAATACACAGCAATAAATAAGAGTGAACTATTGATAAATACAACAACATGTACATGCACCACATTCTAGTAATTCCACTCCCAGGTATGTACTCCAGAGAAATTTTGCACATGTGCACAAGGAGAAATGAGTAAGGATGTTCACAGAAGCATCTGTAATAGTAAAAATCTGGAAATAACCTAAATTGCCCATCAGCGATAAAATAAATGAAAAAACGTTGGTATTAACATACAATGGAATATAGATTCACACATTAGTAGTCATAGCATAAAACATGATGGGAATAATTAAAGCAAATTTGGGACAGTGATTACCTGTGGGAAAGTGTGCATGAAGGGGATTAGGAATGGAGAAGTGTACACAGGGGACCACAGCTGGGCCTGTAATGTTTACATCTTTTTTTTTTTTTTTTTTTTTGAGTCAGGGTCTTGCTTTGCCAACCCAGACTGGAGTGCAGTGGCAGGATCACAGCTCACTATAGCCTCTGGTCAATTGATCCTCCCACCTCAGGCTCCCAAGTAGCTGGAACTACAGCTGCATGCCACCACACCTGGCTAATTTTTGTAGAGACGGGGTTTTTTTGCCTTATAGCCCAGGCTGGTTTCTAACTCCTGGATTCAAGTGATCTGCCCTCCTTGGCCTCCTAAAGTGTTGACATTACAGGCATGAGCCACTGTGACTGGCCCACATCTTTTCAAAACTGAGAATGTTAGGATCTGAGTAAAGAGTAGTGGATATGCAGAAAATACATTTGTTATGTCATTCTCTAGATTTTTGTTTGTTTAAAATATCGAGTAAATACAAAAAAATACTAAAGTTAATTTTCAGATCTTCAAAAGGTTATTTACAGCAGGGGTCCCCAGCCCCCAAGCCTGTTAGGAACCAGGCCACACAGCAGGAGGTGAGTGGTAGGTGAGCGAGCATTACCACCTGAGCTCCACCTCCTGTCGGATCAGCACAGCATTAGATTCTCGTAGGAGCACAAACCCTATTGTGAACTACGCATGCAGGGGATCTAGGTTGCACATTCCTTATAAGAATCTAATGCCTGATGATCTGAGATAGAACAGTTTTATCCTGAAATCATCCCTCATCCCATTTGTCAATAAATTGTCCTCTGTGAAGCCAATCCCTAGTGCCAGAAAGTCTGGGGACTGACAATCTAGAGGAGGTAAAATCACTTTACCAGAAAAAGGCTAAAAATAGGGAAAATGTGCACTGTAATTGTCATGGCAGAAAAGTAATAAAAATAAATAAATATTAATAATAGGGAAATAATTTCAAACTCTTTTCATTATAAAGTTCACTTTAAAAATGACACTACACTTTGCAAAAATAATCTTAAAACCAAACATCCCATTCCTCTGAAATTAAAACTTCTCTTCACATTATATTATTAATAGTTCTTTTAAAACATTAAATAAAAATACGATAGAATAGCTCTCTGTTATCCCCTCTCATTTCTGCATACTGATAGCATTTCATGATGCTTTCAAATAAGAAAGTCATCTTTTTTTGGCTGTAAGTCAACATTCGCAACTAGGATCACAGTTCTTTTTCTTTTTTTTTTTTAGTCAGATGTAGCATTGTAGGAAGGATCATAGTACTGATACTCTCTGAAGTATTTACCTACATAAACTATTTAGAATTCTTCTGCATGGGAGATTTGTCTAGTCTCCCACATTTATGTATTTATTCAATCACTTGTTTATATCATTATGGACTCATAGATATTTATTTTATACTTTGATTTAAATTCAAATACTTCTCTGTGGCATAGATCTGCCTTAAAACCACAAGTGGTCTGAAGTTATATTCTATGGTTTCACTGATACTGACTACTTAGCTAGCTTGTATCTTCTATTCTTGGAAACCTCATTCTTAGATAAAAACATCAAGTTTGGCCGGGCACGGTGGCTCATGCCTGTAATCCCAGCACTTTGGGAGGCCAAGGTAGGCAGATCATGAGGTCAGGAGTTAGAGACCGGCCTGGCCAACATAATGAAACCCATCTCTACTAAAAATACAAAAAATTAGCTGAGCGTGGTGGCAGGCGCCTGTAGTCCCAGCTACTCAGGAGGCTGAGGCAGGAGAATCGCTTGAACCCAGGAAGCGGAGGTAGCAGTGAGCCAAGATCATGCCATTGCACTCCAGCCCAGGTAACAGTACAAGACTCCATCTCAAAAACAACAACAACAACCAAGTTTTATCTCAATAGTACAATCAAAATGTGACACTTTCCTACCTTTTAAAAAATAAACTTTTGGCTGGGTGCGGTGGCTCACGCTTGTAATCCCAGCACTTTGGGAGGCCGAGGTGGGTGGATCACCTCAGGTCAGGAGTTCAAGACCAGCTTGGCCAACATGGTGAAACCCCATTTCTACTAAAAATACAAAAATTAGCTGGGTGTGGTGGCGTGTGCCTGTAATCCCAGCTACTTAGGAGGCTGAGGCAGGAGAATTGCTTGAGACCGGGAGGTGGAGGTTGCAGTGAGCCGAGATTTCACCACTGCACTATAGCCTGGGCAACAGAGCAAGACTCCATCTCAAAAAAAATAAAATAAAATAAACTTTCATTTTAGAATAGTTTCAGATTTACATAACAATTGTGAAGACAGTACAGAGAGTGCCCATATACCTCACATCCAGTTTCCTCTATTATTAACATCTTATGATAGTATGTTACATTTGTCACAATTAATGAACTACTATTGATACATTATTACTAACAAACGTCTATACTTTACTCAGATTTCCTCAGTTTTCACTAATATCCTTTTTCTATTCCAAGATCCCATACAGGATACCACATTATATTTAGTCATCATGTCTCCTTAGTCTCCTCTTGACTGTGACAGTTTGCCAGACTTTTCTTGTTTCAGATGACCTTGACAGTATTGAGGAGTACTTTTCAGGAATTATGTAGCATGTCCCTCGATTAGAATTTGTCTGGTGTTCTTCCCATGATTAGTCTAGGACTATGAGGTTTTTTAGAAGCACGACTACACAAAGTGCCATTTCATCCCATTATATCAAGGAAACACAGTGCAGTATCAACGTGGCTTAGTGCTTTTGATGTAAACATTGATCATCTGGGTGGGATAGAGTTTGCCAGATTCCTCCACTGTGAAGTTGTCTTCTTTTCCCTATTTATACTGCACTCCTGGAAGGAAGTCACTAAGAACAGCCCACCCTTACAGGAGTGGGGAATTAATTATGCTCTGCCTCTTTGACAGTGAAGTATTTACCTACATAAATTACTTGGAATTCTTCTGCATGGGGGATTTGTCTAGTCTCCCACATTTATTTATTTATTATTCAATCACTTGTTTATATCATTATGGACTCGTAGATATTTATTTTATACTCTGATTTAAATTCAAATATTTCTTCATTTTGTTGGCTATTGCGAACTCTTTCACGTGGCTCCTGTGACCCTTTGACATACTCCCATAATTGGGGAGCAGTTTATTGTTTTTAGTTTTTGAGTACTCCCTTGCTTTCTGACACATAAGATGCCTCAGGCTAATCTTATATATTATCATCAGCCCTTTCTGCACGGAGCTCTGGTTGCTTTTACTGGAGAATAGTATTACAAACCAAGATAAATGGTGCTAGGTGTGCTTGTTGCAACAGGGATGTCATGGCGTCTGCGCCCTCTTAGCCAAACGAGGTAGAAAATACATGTGCATATACCAACCTACCTATGCGTATCTAAATACCTTCCACGTGTAACCATCTGTGTCTATATTAAGCTAAACATAAATTCATGCTGAGCATACTTATATATACCTCCAACTCTAATTCATTATCACATAGGTTATTCTAACTCCTTCCTTGCTTGTCTATAATCTTTCATTACAGCAATGAAAAATCTGGGAACTTCCTACTTTTCACCTCAGAAAGTTACAAAAGTAAAAGAAGAAATGAATTTATGTTTTGAGAGGAAATCACTTCTTCGAATAACCACATTATTATGTTTTTTGGGCCAGGCATGGTGGCTCACGTCTGTAATCCCAACACTTTGGGAGGCCAATGCTGGAGAGTTGCTTGAGGCCAGGAGTTTGAGACCAGCCTGGACAATCTAGGGAGACCCTGTCTCTACAGAAAAAAAAAAACGAAACAACTTTTTAAAATTAGCCAGTCACGGTGGCATGCACCTGTTGTCCCAGCTACTCAGAAGGCTGAGCTGGGAGGTCAAGGCTGCAGTGAGCCATGATCATGCCACTGCTCTTCAACCTGGGTGACAGGGCAGGGCAAGACCCTGTTTCAAAAAAAAAAAAAAAAAAAACCCTGTTGAAAGCAGTGATATTTAAAGAAGACAGGAAGATTGTGCAGTGTACCCTCTGTGTGTCACCTTAGATGAGGCCAGACCTAGAATCCATAACCCAGATGAGATCATCCTGGCCCCTGGTAGAACCACTTACCACTTTCAGAATTGTCTTTTTTTTTTTTTTTTTTGAGATGGAGTCTTGTTCTCTCACCCAAGCTGGAGTGCTGTGGTGTGATCTCAGTTCACTGCAACCTCCACCTACTGGGTTCAAGCAATTCTCCTGCCTCAGCCTCCCAAGTAGCTGAGATTACAGGCACTGCCACCATGCCCAGCTAATTTTTGCATTTTTAGTAAAGACAGGGTTTCTGATTTTTGTATTTTCAGTAGAGACGGGGTTTACATGTTGGCCAGGCTGGTCTCGCACTCCTGACCTCAAGTGATCTGCCCGCCTCGGCCTCCCAAAGTGCTGGGATTACAGGTGTGAGCCACCGTGCCCAGCCTCAGAATTGTCTCTTGATGTCACAGCCTCATCTTTCATCAAGAGATGCTTAAAGAAACTGCCTGATAAAATCCATTATTACCTCTACTATAAGGCCAATGCCAACATTACTTCATTACCCAGCATCTCCTATAAGAAACAAAAGGGCAAAAAATACTTGCTTCCTTGAGTAAAGCAACAAGTAAATTGTGTCTTATTTAACCACATCCATCATGCTTCCCTTTTCATGTTGTTTGCCAGAAGCTTAGAGTCAAATTTGCTACGGGATTGTAACAACTATATATGCCCTGACTGGTGATGTGTTTATATTCCCCCAGTCTTCACAACATATACTATGTCATATTTTTCATTGTTGCTGAAATTTTATTTTCTGCTCCTATCCTGCTATTTTATTTGTGTAGTGTTTTATGCTTCTAAAAACTACCTCAAATCCTTTGCAGAATGAAGTAATATAAATTAATGCACATATAATCCTATTATTACTATAGTTGTTTAATCTTTGAAATAACAGGATTAATGGCCTATAGTGGGAAACTAGTTAAGAAGAAAAATTTTTACAAGGTTCTTATATAAGATATTGAAAATATTCTCCAAAATGGAGAGGAAATAATAAACTGTTCTTAACTTGAACATTATCACTTTCTCATAAGACTCTATGATATAATTTTAAATTCTGGACCACCAGGAAAAATACTTTCCTAATTAGATCCCTTTCAAACATCTACTTTCTCTACACCCATTTCTGTACACCTCCTTTCCCCCAAGAGGGAACCTTTGCCTCTTTTGTTAACTGCAGGAACCAGATAGGTGGTGGCTGGACCAAGATTTAAAATCATAACCAATAATGATCAGGAAGCCTAAAAATGTACTCAAAGCAAGCATCTTATCTTTCTAAGGAGAACGGGAAACTAACATTTCTTGAGAACCTGCCACATGGCAGATGATGTTTAGGAGCACTTTATATATACCGTTTCATTCAATCTTTGAAGCAACCTCAAGTGAAACAGGCAAGGCTCAGAAGTTAAGTGATTTGCCTAAGGGCTCCCTGCTATTTAAGTGGAAACTTCTAGAGTTATACCCCAGCCTTACCTGACTAGCCCAAAAACCTCCTCTGTTCATTCCATCACTCCTTATAAGCAACCACACTGCTTTTATTGTTTTTATTTATTTATTTTTTTGAGACAGGGTCTCGCTCTGTTGCCCAGGCTGCAGTGTAGTGGTGCAATCTCAGCTTACTGCAACCTCCACCTCCCAGGCTCAAGCCAACCTCTCACCTTAGCCTCCTGAGTAGCTGGGGCTAGAGGCACGTGCCACTGCTCCCAGCTAATTTTTGTACTTTTTGTAGAGGCAGTGTTTCACCATGTTGCCCAGGCTGGTCTCAAACTCCTGAGATCAAGCAATCCTCCCACCTCGGCCTCCCAAAGTGCTGGGATTACAGGCATGTGCCACCATGCCTGGCCATGCTGCTTTTATAATTTCTTGTCAGTGCACCTAAGCTAGGGAACCTTTTAAAGATGGGAGAACAATTTAATAATGCTTAATAGAAAAAGGACACAAAAAAGCTATTTAAAATGCCTTTCTATGGAGGAATACATCAGAACCCAGCTCTTCCAAAAATGTTCCACCCTATTGGCTCTCAGCACTCTCTCTCCCCCTTGATCTTCCTCAGCACTTACTTACCACCATTGCCACTCATTGTCACTGACCCAAGTTTCTTTACCCTGTGCATTTAAATTGCACACACATGCATGTGCACACACACACTTTGTATCCCCAAATCTGGGTTTCTTAAATGTCGCCACCACGCCTTATACATGCATTTCCCTCTTCTATTCTTCAAATTGTAGTAGATGCACAAAAAGTATCCAATGATTGAATGAGAACACTCAGTCTTTGAAAGGGAAGTTACTGCTGGATATGTAATAGTCGACCTCTCTACCTTCCTCAAAGAAGGCTGTATCCAAATCTATCTCCTCGGTCCACAATAAGGCATTCCTCTCTTACTCCAACAGCATGTTCTGGAAAGCCAGAGAAAAGTACTTACACGTAAAGTAAAACTACTTACAGCATACTATCAACCATTTCTATATTCTCTCACAATGAAATAACCTTGATTCATTAAGGTGTTCCTTGAATTTCTCAGTATAGCCTTGTTCTGTAAGATTCATGGAATTAACTCTTATGTGACAAGGAAGATTTTTTAAGGTTATCTCTAATAAAAATACTGAACAGAATGGAGCTAAGGATTAATATTTGAAAGAAAAGTTTTATTTATCAAATTTGTAAGTGACCTTCATTCATCCAACAAATACTTTTTGAGTATCTAGAATATAAGTGCCAGCACTATTCTAGATGCTGAGAAGACAGCGGTGAACAAAACAGACACTAATCCCTGTCTTCATGGAGCTGCCATTCTACTGGGGGACAAAAGCTAGAAAGAACTGTTGATATGCTGGTTGACAAAATTAGGACTCAAAATCCATATAAAGAGAAAACTGAAACCAATAAAACCAAATTTAATGGAAAAAAATACAGCATTTAGAGTTCAGAAATTAAATGGATAAGTATGAACAGGAAGGGGATATATAGTTTTATTCATGCAATACACATTATTTGTAGGTTCTCTTCTCCAGGAGTAGTTACTGAGGGGGTGGAAACAGGTCCTGCTCTGCTGGGCACTGGGGATCTCAAGTCCCTAATCTCAAGAAACTCATATTTGAGAGACACAAACAGCAACGGCAGAACAACAAACAGTGTGATAATTGACCAAGGTGTGTACTGTGTGTTGTGGGACAACTTAGGAGGGGTATCCAGCCCAGATGGGCAAGGAAAAAATAATCACTCTTTCCTCAGGGTAACACCCAAAGTGACATGAAGGATGAATAGGCTTTCATCAGGCAAGGGATCGGGGAAAGAGGAGGCAGGAACATTCCACGTAAAGGGAATAGCATATGCAAAATTAATATCTGCAAGTGATTCTCTAAGGATGTAGCCAGAGTCGCAGCAAAGTCATGTCAGTCATCCCAAGAAATACGGACTTTGTTCTTTAAATGTCAGAGAGTCAACATCAGGTTTTTAAAACCTGGAATTACATGATCAAACGGTATTTTAGAAACTCCTCTTTGGGAACAGTTTGAAGAACAGAATGCTTATAGGGGAGACTGGGAGGAAAGCAGCTGGAAGGCTGCTGCAAGTGACAAATGACAATTGTCTGAAATCAGAAGTAGCAAGATATCCAAGGAGACCGATTTGAGAGATGTGAGTGATGGAATTAACAGAACTTATGATCCATTAGATTAAAAAAGATGAAGGGAGTGGCAATAGGTTGGCTCTTAAGAGATTTAGCTACGTGGTAAAGCGAGGGGAAGACAGATGCAGAGTTTAAGAATGAAGAAAATGAACAAGTTCGGGGAATGGGGAAAGGAGAGGTGATGAATTCGTTTGAAAATGAAGGCAACTTACTCAATATGCCTGAATATAAGGCAAATTTCTTTTCCCAAAATTATTCCTCAGAGAAAAAAAATAGTTACTTTAAATTCTCTTTCAAAAGTTTCTCATCATGGGGTACTTTCCAAATTTCTGTATTTTGAACAAATTATTGTTTGGGAAAAACAAGCCAGAAACTACCTTTAATTGTTGCTGAGTATGTATGCTACTAGAGGTCACCTGATGGATGGAAGTGTCCTAAAAGGAGCAAAGAATTTTAACAGATATACAATTTTCCTGAGAGCATACCTCACATTTGCAAATTTAAATGTTATAAATTTCAAAAAGCAACACAGTGAGTAAGTAGTTATGTTGTGGAGATCAAAAATATGCACCCACAGAACAAATTAAAAAAACAGCTGTCCTAATATTGTATAAGTAGAGACTTGCCACAGGGAAACTCCTTAATTCCCAGGCTGCTATCCATTCAGAGACTTCTCAGTGGAGTCAACTCAGAGCCTGTTTCCACCCCCTCAGCGTCTACTCCTGGGAAAGAGAATCTGTCTGATTGAGGCCTTTGGTAGGAAGAACTGAGCATGCTCAGTCAGCTCCCTCTGGGCTTTTCTTGTCAGTGGCCTGTCATTAGGAGGTCCAAATTCTCTGATTATCCATGACACAAGTTTATGGCAAAGCCTACAGGAGAGGTTTGTAGACAACTAGCTCACTTATATTAATAACTGCTACGCCAGCCCTCATCCTTTAAATGCACAGGGAGGTATTATACAGCCACAGATGATGATGATGATGATGATATTGATGATGTCAATATCTGCTATTTAAAATGTACAATGTGCCAGACAGTCTAGATGCTTCATATACATTAAGTGTCTCAGTCTGGTTTTTGCTGCCGTAACAGAATATCAGAGACCGGGTAACTTATAAAGAAAAAAACTTTTATTTCTTACAGTTCTGGAGGCTGAGAGGTCCAAGATCAAGGAGCCAGTGTCTGGTAAGGGCCTTACTACTGCATTATAACATGGCTAAGGCCATCACACGCATGAGGTGGCAAGGAAAGGGGGTCAAACTCTTCCTTTTATAAGGAACCCACTACTGCAACAATGGCATTAATCCATTCATGAAGGCAGAACCCTCATAGCCTATTCACCTCTGAAAGGTCCCACTTCTTAACACATGCACTGGGGATTAAGTTTCCAACAAATGAACTTTGAGAGACAAATTCAGCCCATAGGATTAAGCCACTTAATATCAACAGCAATTCTATGAGGTATCTACTCAGTTGACAACACTGAGACACTGAGGTTTTAAAACTTGCTCAAAGTCACACAAAGTAATGGGTGGTGAGGCTGGAATTTGAGGTGAGCACCCTCACTCTTAAGCCACTATACTATACTGGCTTTTAATTGATTTAACCAAAAATTTTAACATAGCCTACATTAAGAGATGAGAAAAGGAGTAGCACAAAAAGAGTTAAATATTCATCTTCCATAAGGAAGTCTGTAGATAAAAATCTAAGTTTGAAAATCCAAAATACAACCATATAAGCATGCTGTTTGAAATATGAAGATAACCATAAGAAATGGCTAAAAGAGCTGAAAGCAGTTGATGTTGGAGTAAGGTGCCCAGTATGAGAGGGGAATAGGGCAGAGGAATGCTACTCTTTATTATAAGCCTTATAGAAATCTGATATTTTTTTACTGTATGCATATAAAACTTTGATAATCATAAAAAATTAATTTTAGGAAGAAAACATACCAACTTTGTTGAAATTAATCTGGGCATATGACTCAGGTCCTGCTTTTAAAAATTCTATGATCCATTATGATGAATAAGACTTCACAAAACTACCTATCAAATAGCCTACACTGAGAATGACACTACCGGGAATAGGAGAGTCATGACAGTGGCATAGCCTTGCTGAGGATTTGAGAATTCTTATCAAAATTCCTGGGAATAGATTGGATCTGTAGGTCAGGTATCAAAGAAAGAAGCGGGTTCCTTAAACCAATGCAGAACATAGTTTCTCCTGATTGGGGTGGGTGGTTGGGGGACCAGGGAGGAGATTAAAAACAGTCTTATGTTCATAACTGGTTTTGTCTGACCTAGAATCATAGTTGAATTACTAACTTGCCAGAATGCTTGAAAGCATAAAGACATCATTCCTTTATCAATGAGAGTATCTGCAGTGTGAAGAGTGAAATGGAAGGCCAAGGTAATAGCCACAGAGGAAACTAGAGAAGAAGGGTCCTCACTGAAATAGGCTGCTTTGTCAAGCAGTATCAATTCTACCATGGACGATCAATATCAGGCCAGCATAAGTAAAGGAGAGATGGGGTTTCACCACGTTGGCCAGGCTGGTCTGGAACTCCTGACCTCAGGTGATCCACCCACCTCAGCCTCCCAAAGGCTGGGATTACAGGTGTGAGTCAACATGCCTGGCCTGATTGAAGTATTCTTATTCTCCTTGTTCCGATAAAGAAACTGAGGCAAAAAGTGGTTGGCTAAACAACTTGTCCAAGGCCACACAGACACAGGGTGGAGGAAGGGAACCCAGTCTAGAGCATACATTGTTCATTGTTACACACTGTCCACCAGGAGCAGCCCAACTTCTGTAAAGAACTACAGCAAACCTTTGGAGACATTCGGAGTACACCTTCCTGAAGTTGTCATGCACAAACAAGCCTTAATATTCTAAAAACATATCAACCCACACAGACATGTTTCCACCTAACAGGCAGATTTCTATCTTGATGAATCAAATGCCTCTTTGCTCATAATTGTTGGCCTGTCAAATAGGTGACACCTTCTGTTCTAAGTACCAATTAAACAAAGATGCTCTGTTAACAGCATTCTCTAGCCACAAGTAATTCTGCCAGGGAGTTACTTACTATTGAATAGCAAGAAGTTAAGAGATAAGAAAGAACATTAAAACTGCCAAGAAAAACCATAAACTACGTACACAGGCTGAGTTGCAAGTCAATCTTACATTCCTCCTTGACAGTGGATGTGGGACCTGGATCCTCTTTTATATAGAAGAGTTCATTAGGAAAAATTTAGATAGATGATGAATAACTGAGAGAGAAAAAATAGCTTAGGAGAAAGATAGGATCCCAAGAGCATTCATCTTTTACTCTGTTCTACCGTGTCCTAGAAATCTTGATCTTCCTACCAGAGCATGAAAGAAAGATTTGTCTCAAAATTGTCTCTGCCGTTCTATTTAATCTCAAAATCAAATTTAAATAACAGGCATCTACTTAAAGTATAGTAGTGGGAAGGTACACTGATGATCAATAAGGCCTAAGGATGGGTGTGATGTGATCAGCAACACTCCTTCAGAGTCACGTAAGAGAAACCTGCCAATCACAAACACACACTCTCAAATCAAAGAACACATGGATGCTCAGCACTGACAGAATGAGACTCACAGACTTAATGGCGTTTGTGCTGGCCCCAGAGAAGTACAGCTCCACATCTGTTGTTCTATGTCCACAAAACAAAAAGGGATTTCATCTAACTGCCATAAAGTTGTGGCTGTGCCACTGCCAAACTCAGAGACTGACACCGCATTAGTGTGTTTAGAGGATTTGAGCAGCAGAAGCTCTTAGGTTAGTGAAATATTAATTTATCAAACACTCCCCCGGAGAGGGCATGAATGCAATGAATTCTTGCATAATGAGGTTTCATTTCCAAATAGTGCTGAATGTTCATTTTCTTGCTTTTCTTCCTGTTCCAATTCATAGTTCTAGGTGTACTAATTAGTATGGTACTCACAGCCACTGTACACGAAGAGAAACATTTTGCAGTACTGACCAATCACATTATTCTTAAATACATACATATGTGGTGGACCCAACATGAGTAAAACATGATATTGTTTGTGTATTGCAAATTAATAAACACTGAATGCTAGAACAGTTTTGCTTTTATTAAACTATTTAATAAGACATATTTTAAAAGTAAATCAAATTTGGCTATAAATACTTCATATTTAAAAATTAAAATTCTTGAATTATACTCTTTATTTTGCCTTTGATTTTTTTCTCATGTAACTATTTTAATGAGGTATCATTCACATACCATAAAATTTAACTTTTTAAAAGATACAATTCAGTGTGTCTTAGTATATTCACAAAGTTATACAACTATCATCATTATGTAATTCCAGAACACTTTTCTCACCCCAAAAAGAAACCCTGTACCCATTAGCAGTCACTCCCATTCCTCCTTCCCTCAGCCCTTGGCAACTACTAATCTACTTTCTGTCTTTATGGAATTGCTAATTCTGGACATTTTATACAAATGTAATCATGTACTATGTGGCCTTTTGTGGCTGGCTTCTTTCATTTAGTATAATGTTGTCAAGGTCTATCCATATTGGATCATGTATCAGTACTTCATTGCTTTTTATGGCTGGATAATATTTCATTTATTAATATACCACGTTTTGCTTATCCATTCATCTACTGATGGGCATGTGTTTTGGAATACTACTATGAACATCTATGTACAAGTTTTTCTGTGTATATATATATATTTTTGAGACGGAGTCTCGCTCTGTCGCCCAGGCTGGAGTGCAGTGGCGCAATCTCGGCTCACTGCAAGCTCCGCCTCCCGGGTTCACGCCATTCTCCTGCCTCAGCCTCCCTAGCAGCTGCGACTACAGGCGCCCCCCACCACGCCCGGCTAATTTTTTGTATTTTTAGTAGAGATGGGGTTTCACCGTATCAGCCAGGATGGTCTCGATCTCCTGACCTCGTGATCCACCTGCCTCGGCATCCCAAAGTGCTGGGATTACAGGCTTGAGCCACCGCGCCCGGCCTGTATGTATCTTTTAAATTGTCTTGGGTATACACCTAAGAGTAGAATTGCTGTGTCATATGGTAAATCTCTGAGGAACAGCCAACTTTCCAAAGTGTCTGCACCATTTTACATTCCCATCCACAGTGTATGAGGGTTCTAATTTTTCCACATACTTGCCAACATTTGTTATTGTTCATCTTTTTTTATTTTAGTCATCCTAATGGGTGTGACTTCTATTTGCATTTCTCTAATGACCAATGAAGTTGAGTACATTTTCATATGCTCATTGGTGACTTATATATCTTCTTTGAAGAAATGTCTATTCAAATCCTTTGAACATTTTAAAATTGTGTTACTTGTCTTTTTATTGCTGAGTTGCAAGGGTTCTTTATATATTCTGGACACCAGTCTTGTAAAATACATGATTTGCAAAAAATTATCTCCCATTGTGTGGATTCTCTTTTCACTTTCTTCGTGTGCCCTTTGAAGCACAGAGGTTTTAATTTTGATGAAGTCCAATTAATCTATTTTGTTGTTGTTTGTGCTTTTAATGTCATATTTAATAAACCATTGCCTAATCTAAGGCCACAAACATTTATACCTTTATACTTTGTGGAGGAGGGGTAGAGGAGACAAGGTCTCACTCTGTCACCCAGGCTGGAGTACAGTGGTGCAATCATAGCTCACTGCAGCCTCTAACTCCTGGGCTCAAGCAATCCTCTGGCCTCGGCCTTCTGAGAAGCTAGGAATACAGGTACACACTGCCATGCCCGGCTGATTTTTTTTTTTTAAGAGATGGAGGTCTCAATATGTTGCCCAGGCTGGTCTTGAACTCCAAGCCTCAAGTAATCTTCTTGTCTCAGCTTGTACTTAGGTCTTTAATCCATTTTGAGTTAATTTTTTAATATGGTGTAAGGTAGGGGATCTAACTTCATTCTTTTTCCTGTGGCTATGCAGTTGTTCCAGCACCATTTGTTGGAAAAACTATTCTTCCCCCACTTAATTGTCTTGGCTTGTTTTTTATCTTAATAATACCTTTTTAAAAATACAACATTTATTATCTATCTATTTATTCTGACACAGTGTCTCACTCTCTCACCTAAGCTGGAGTGCAGTGATGCAAACATGGCTTACTGCAGCCTCAACGTGCTGGGCTCAAGTGATCCTCCAGCTACAGCCTCCTGAGTAGCTGGGACCACAGGCCACCACCATGCGCAGTTAATTTTTCAGTTTTTTATAGAGATGGGGTCTTGCCATGTTACCCAGGCTGGCCTCATGCTGGGATTACAGGTGTGAGCCACAGTGTCTGGCCCTTACTTTTCTTTTAAATATTAAAAATTATTAAGATGGCCAGGTGCAGTGGCTCACACCTGTAATTTCGGCACTTTGGGAGGCCAAGATGGAGGATTGCTTGAGCCCAGGAGTTCAAGACCAGCCTGGGCAACATGGCAAGGCCCTATTTCTACAAAAACTAATTTAAAAATTATATGGGTGTGGTGGCATGCACCTGTGTGGTACCAGCTACTTAGGAAGCTGAGGCTGGAGGATCACTTGAGCCTAGGAGGTCAAGGCTGCAATCAGCACTCCAGTCTAGGTGATACAGGGAGACTCCGTCTCAGGAAAAAAGAAAGAAAGAATGTTTTTAAAACAAACAAAATTTTGATTTTTAGTTTTATAGAACTGTTATGCAATAAACTAAAGTATTGAACAAGAAATCTTGACATATGGATGTACCTGTGCCAACATCACTACAATCAAGATAATGAATATATTTATTACCCCAAAAGTTTTATCATACCTCACTGCAATTCCTCCCTCTTGCCTCCAGGCAACTGCTGATCTATAGAGTAGTTTGCCATTATAAGTTAGTTTGCATTTTCTAGACATTTATACAAATAGAATCAGACAGTGATTTGTTTTTTATTTTTACATTTGTTTTAATTTACATCTTTGATAAAAATCATTCAAATACGCCAGGCGCGGTGGCTCATGCCTGTAATCCCAGCACTTTGGGAGGCCGAGGCAGGCGGATCACGAGGTCAGGAGATCGAGACCATTCTGGCTGATACGGTGAAACCCCATCTCTACTAAAAATACAAAAAATTAGCCGGGCGTAGCAGCGTGCGCCTGTAGTCCCAGCTACTCGGGAGGCTGAGGCAGGAGAATGGCGTGAACCCGGGAGGCGGAGCTTGCAGTGAGCCGAGATCGTGCCACTGCACTCCAGCCTGGGCGACAGAGTGAGACTCCGTCTCAAAAAGAAAATAATAATAATAATTCAAATATTTTCCCTCAAATATAATTTTATTTTTTAAGACTTTTTTTTAAGAGCAGTTTTGGATTCACAGTAAAATTTAGACGAAGGTAAACAGATTTCCCGTATACCTCCTGCCCCAACACATGCATTGCCTCCTTTATTATAAACATCCCCCACCAGAGTGGTACATTTGTTATAACTGAGGAACCTACACTGAAACATCATGATAATCCAAAGTCCATGGTTTACTTATTTTTGTAGAGATAGAGCCTCACAATGCTGACCAGGCTGGTTTCAAACTCCTGGCCTCAAGTGATCCTCCCATCTTGACCTCCCAAAGTGTTGGGATTACAGACATGAGTCACTATGCCCAGCCCCAAAGTCCACAGTTTATATTAAGGTTCACTCTTGGTATTATAGAGTCTATGGATTTGGACAAATATACAACGTGTGTCCACCATTACTGTATCAGAGCCATTTCACTGCCCTAAAAATCTTCTGTACTCCACCTATTCATTCTCCCCTGACCAGCTCCCTGACAATTCATCTTTTTATTGTTGCATCGTTTTGCCATTTCCAGGATGTCTTACAGTTGAAATCACATGGTATATAACCTTTTCAGACTGGCTTCTTCACTTAGAAATATGCATTTAAGTTTCCTCCATAGCATGGGCCACATTGCAAGGCTCCATCTCTACAAAAATTAAAAAAAAAAAAAAAGTAGCTGAGCTCCTACTTGAGCCCAGGATCTTGAGGCCACAGTGAGCTATGACTGCATCACTACACTCCAGCCTGGGCAATAAAGCAAGGCCTTGTCTCTAGAAGAAAAGTAAATTTAAAAAAAAGTCAGGCATAGTGGCTCACACTGATAATCCCAGCACTTCAGGAGGCTAAGGCAGGAAGATCACTTGAGCCCAGGAGTTCAAAACCAGCCTGGGCAACACAGCAAGACCCAATCTCTCAAAAAAAAAAAATTAGCCAGGTGTGGTGACATGCACCTGTAGTCCCAGCTACTTGGGAGGCTGAGGCAGGAAGAGAGCTCGAGCCCAGGAGGTCAAGGCAACAGTGAGCCATAATTGTGCCACTGCATTCCAGCCTGGATGACAGAGCAAGACCCTGTCTCTAAAAAAATAAAAATATAAAGGTTCCTCCATGTCTTTTCATAGCTTGATACCTCATTCCTTTTTAGCACTGAGTACTCCATTTATGGATATGCTACAGTTTATTTATTCATTTACCTATTGAAGGACATCTTGGTTGCTTCAAAGTTTTGGCAATTATGAATAAAGCTGCTATAAGCAACTATGTGCAGGTTTCTGTGTGAACATAAGTTTTCAACTCCTTTGGGTAAATATCAAGTAGTGCAATTGTTGGATCATATGATGAATGTGTTTAATTTTGTAAGAAACTGCCAAACTGTCTTTCAAAGTGGCTATACCATTTTGCATTCCCACCAGCAATAAATGAAAGTTCCTGTTGCCCCACATCCTCACCAGCACTTGGTGTTGTCAGTGTTTTGGATTTTGGCCATTCTAATAAGTGTGTAGTAGAATCTCATCATTTTAATTTGCATTTTTCTGATGACATATGATGTGGAGCATCTTTGCATATGCTTATTTGCCATCTATATATCTTCGTTGATGAGATGTCTATTAGAGTGTTTGGCACATTTTAAAATCAGGTTTCTTTTTTTATTGTTCAGTTTTAAGAGTTCCTATATATTTTAGATAAGAATCATTTATCAGATGTGTCTTTTGCAAATATTTTCCAAGTCTTCTCATTCTCTTGACATTGTCTTTCACAGAGCAGAAATTTGTATAGTTTTGTGTTTCATGTCTAGGTTGATGATCCATTTTGTGTTCATTTTTGTGAAGGGTGTAAGGTCTGTGTCTAGATTCATTTTTTTACATGTGGATATCCAGTTATTCCAACAGCATTTGTTGAAAAGGTTATCTTTGCTCCATTCTATTGCCTTTGCTCCTTTGTCACAGATTAACTGTATTGTCTGGGTCTATTTCTGGGCTCTCTATTCTGGTTCCATCGATCTATTTGTCTATTCTTTCACCAATACCACACTGCTCTGATTACTGTAGCTTTACAGTAAGTCTTGAAGTAGGACAGTGTCAGTCTACAGTTGACTTGATATTGAAGAAAATGAGTTGATTTGATATTGAAGAAAATGATATTGAAGAAGAAGAAGTAGAGACTTTAACTTTATTCTGCTTCAATAGTATGTCACCTATTTGGGTCTTTTGCCTGTCCACATAAACTTTAGAATCAGTTTGTCAATATCCACAAAATAACTAGCGGGGATTTTGATTGGAAGTGTACTGAATCTATAGATAAAGATGAAAAGAACTGACATCTTGACAATATTGAGTCTTCCTATCCATGAACATGGAATATCTGTCCATTTATTTGGTTCTTTTATTTCTTTCATCAGAGCTTTATAGTTTTACTTACATATCTCTTATACCTATTTTGCTGGATTTATACCTAAGTATTTGATTTTGAGGGGTGCTAATGTAAATGGTATTGTGTTTTTTGTTTGTTTTTGTTTTTGAGACAGAGTTTTGCTCTTGTTGCCCAAACTGGACTGCAATGGCGTGATCTCAGCTCACCACAACCTCTGCCTCCCTGGTTCAAGTGATTCCCCCGCCTCAGCCTCCCGAGTAGCTGGGATTACAGGCATGCACCACCACACCCAGCTTATTTTGTATTTTTAGGAGAGATGGGGTTTTTCCATGTTGGTCAGGCTGGTCTTGAACTCCTGACCCCAGGTGATCCACCTGCCTTGGCCTCCCAAAGTGCTGGGATTACAGGCGTGAGGCATCGTACCCAGCTGGTATTGCATTTTAAATTTAAATTCCACTTGTTTATACTGGTTCCTATTATATTTTATTTTTTAATCTTTACATCACTACTGTGACTAGATCTTGTTACTAGAACACCAAAATATCTTGATTATGCTAACACACTGATTTTGCTAAAATAAAGGTAAATAATTAATTTTTTAGAATAACTACATAATTTTGAAATATACGTCTTTGATTTACTTTATTATTCACCCAAACATCACAACCCTATCAAAGGAATACTAAAACCTGTGAAATATTAAATAATTGAATTATGTTGGGTGGGTACAGTGGCTCCCACCTTAAATCCGAGCACTTTGGGAGGACAAGGCGAAAGGATCCCTTGAGCCCCTGGAATTCGAGACCGGCCTAGGCAACATAGTGAGACCCTTATCTCTATTAAAAACAATTTAAAAATTAGCTGGATTTGGTGGCACATGTCTGTAGTCCCAACCACTTGGGAGGCTGAGGCGGGAGGATCACTAGAGCCCAGGAAGTTGAGGTTGCAGTGAACCATGATTGCATCACTACACTCCAGCCTTGGTGACACAGGAAGACCCTGTCTCAAATAAAATAAAATAATTAAATAATTAAATTCTGTCATCTTTGATATTTTGCTTTCAATTATTTAATGCCATAACATTAAACATTTTCTAATTTTGTTATAAAGGTTTGTCAAGGTAGAAAGCATATTTTAATGGTTTTTTAATTTAATAACTTTAAATATTTAGACATAAGGTACGTAAGCCTCCACTGGCATACCTTAGCCTCCACTGACATACCTCCATAGACCTAGGGTATGTGAGTACTTTAGAAGTGGGTTGGTGATGACTTCATTAGAGTGGTGGGGGAGTGAAGAAGTGCAGTTGGGCTGGCAACATTCTGTTTCTTTTTTTTTTTTTTTGGAGACAGGGTCTTGCTGTGTCGCCCAGGCTGGAGTGCAGTGGCATGATCACAGCTCACTGCAGCCTTGACCTCCTGGGCTCAAGCCATCCTCCCAGCTCAGTCTCCCAAGGGGCTGGGACTACAGGTGCACACCACCACGCCCAGCTAATTTTTGTACTTTTTGAAGAGATGGGGTTCTGCTATGTTGCCTGGGCTGGCCTTAAACTCCTGGGCTCAAGTGATCTGCCCATCTCACCCTCCCAAAGTGCTGGGATTAGAGGCAATAAGCCTCCATGCCTGGCTGGTATTCTGTTTCTTTTAAAAAAAAAAATTAGGTTTAGGGGTACACGTGAAGGTTTGTTACATAGATAAACGTGTCATGGGGGTTTGTTGTACATATTATTACATTGTCCAAGTATTAAGCTCAGTAACCAAGAGTTATCTTTTTTGCTCCTCTCCCTCTTCCCACTCTTCCCACTCAAGTAGATCCCAGTGTCTGTTTCCTTCTTTACATTCATAAGTTCTTATCATTTAGCTCCCACTTATAAGACAAAAAATAACAGATGCTGGCGAGGTTGTAGAGAAAAAGGAATGCTTATATACTGTATGAGTGTAAGTTAGTCCAACCATTGTGGAAAGCAGTACAGAAAGTCCTCAAAGAGCTAAAAGAAGAATTACCATTCAATCCAGCAATCCCATTACTGAGTATATACCCAGAGGAATATAAAGCAGTCTACCACAAAGACACATGCATGTGAATGTTCACTGCAGCACTGTTCACAATAGCAGACATGGAATCAACCTAGATGCCCATCAATGATAGAATGCATAAAGAAAATGTGGTACATATATACCATGGAATACTATGCAGTCATAAAAAAGAACAAGATTGGCTGGGCGCGGTGGCTCACGCCTGTAATTCCAGCATTTTGGGGGGCCGAGGTGGGCAGATCACCAGGTCAAGAGATTGAGACCATCCTGGCCAACATGGTGAAACCCAGTCTCTACTAAAAATAAAAAAATTAGCTGGATGCGGTGTCATGCACCTGTAGTCCCAGCTACTCAGGAGGCTGAGGCAGGGGAATCACTTGAACCCAGGAGGCAGAGGGTGCAGTGAACCCAGGAGGCAGAGGGTGCCACTGAACTCCAGCCTGGTGACAGAGCGAGACGCTGTCTCAAAAAAAGAACAAGATCTCTGCAGGTCTAGATCTGAAAAAGGGCCAAAATGAAGAAAGAAAAAGAAAAAAATTAAGAAGAAAAAGAATAAGATCATGTCTTTTGCAGTAACATGGATGGAGCATTGTTTCTTAATAAGACTGTTAATAATTACTCTCCAAACTATACAGATACGTTTTTGTACTATTCTGTATATAGGTTGTTTTTCACAGTAAAAAAAAAAAAGAAGAAGAAGAAGAAAAAAAAAAAGCCAGCAGGGAGAAGGAAAGGGAATGGAGAGGGAAAAGTATCTCAGAAGGTCATAGTATGTGAGCCTGGTGGACACCATAAATATTCTAGACTTTGTGTAAAGTATGGGTGAAATGCTCACTTTGTTTACTTATGAATTCAGCTGTTGGAGGATGTGAGGTGAGCTATGTAACTCTACTGCATCCTCTCTCCCTGAGGCAACCAAGTCCTTATATACATAAGCCCCAAAACTGTCAGAAGCGCTAGGAAGGAACTAAGGAAAAAGAACATTCAACGAGCATTGCCGCCAGGCACAGTGGTACATGCCTGCAGTCCCAGCTACTTGGAAGGCTGAGGCAGGAGGATCACTTGAGCCCCGGAGTTTGAATCCAGCCTCAGCAAGATTCAAGCAAGACCCTGTCTTAAAAAAAAGAAAAAAAAAAGCACCAAACGAGCCAGGCACAGGACTAAGTGGTTTGTACATATACATGTTGTTAAATCCTTGCAGCAACCCTGCAGGACAGGGAGGACTCACTTCATTTCACTGGTAGGAAAGCTGAGGTTTACAAATATTAAGTAATTCTCCAAAGGGCCACAGAGCTGGTTAGTTGTAGAGCTGGCTCAAGGCCAGTTCTCTGAAGATTCACTTATCAAATATAATAATTTATTGCTTTGTCAACAGCAGAGGAATGATTTAGAAATTGGAAAAATAAGCAAATCATCATGATGAATAAGACAATCAGGCCAGGGGTTCAAAGACCAGATTCTAGTTTTAGTTCTTTATCTTGTATCTCTCTGCCTAAAACACATGCCGCCATCCTCACTACCCACTTATTTATTCATTCCAACTCTTACTAAGTAATAACTTTTCTGAATTCCTCAAGTTTTCTGCAATGTTAGTGTAGGACTTTTATAATCAGAAAAAAAGTATTTGGTTTACTTTATGCTTATATAATGTTTACCATAAGTCAGTCACTGTTTTTTTGTTTGGTTGGTTTTGTTTTGTTTTTGTGCAGTTGCAAGATTTAATAGAGTGAAAACAGAGCTCCCATACAAAGGGAGGGTACCCAAAGAGGGTAGCCATTGCCGGCTAGAATGCCTGGGTTTATATCCTGATCATTGTCCCTCCCCCTGTGCTCTCAGGTGATAGATGATTGGGTACTTCTTTACCTCCTGTTTTTGCCTAATTAGCATTTTAGTGAGCTCTCTTTACTACCTGATTGGTCGGGTGTGAGCTATGTTGCAAGCCCAGTGTTTAAAGGTGGATGCGGCCACCTTCCCAGCTAGGCTTAGGGATTCTTAGTCGGCCTAGGAAATCCAGCTAGTCCTGTCTCTCAGCTCCCCCTCTCAACAGGAAAACCCAAGTACTGTTGGGGAGGTTGGCCAACGGCCGCTCTGCTTCCTGCTGAACTGGTGCAACTAAGGGTCGTGCACTTGAGATTTCCTCGGGAGGGGTGCCTTCCATGTCATCAACATCGGATCATGGACTAGCAGGCCGGTCCAAGGGTCCGTGGTAGATTTGAGTCATGGACTGCATCTAGGGATCCATTTGAAGCACCATTTGTAGCTTTACAGCTTCGATTCTGGAAGAGACAAACTTAACAAGGAGGTTAAAGATTCAGGGATTGAAATGTATGGCCTGAAGTGCAGGGGATTATTTTTTTGGCACACTTTACAGGTTCTGACTATCTGCTTCATAGTTTTGAAAAGGCCTGGTCCAGTAAATAATGATTTGGCCATCTTATGGGTGCTATCAATGCCTAAGTGAAAGGTCTGGTGAAGGATTTTAAGTAATTTCCATTGGTTAGCTGCAGGCAAAAGTATTTTTCCTTCTTTGGTGGCTAACCATCCTGAGAGGAGGAAACTATGTCCTCATGAGGTTTCCCATTCTATTTCTTCTTCTGAGTACTGGCGCTTGGTTTCCCGGAGGGGATTACCCCATACTAGGGGTTCTTCTATAAGCATTTCTAATGGACAGTCCCGCCTTGTGGCTCTTTCGGCTTCAATATCCACTCGGCGGTTCCCTTCTATTTCCCTTTCCTTTCTGATGACCCCAGCAGTGTAAGACTGCCACTTCTTTAGATTTCTGTGCAGCCAATAATAGTTTCCTAATGGCTTCCTGATGTTTGATAGGTGTTCCCTCGGAAGTTAGGAATTCCCTTTCTCTCCATATTGCTGCGTGGGCATGGAGGACTAGGTAAGCATACTTAGAGTCTGTATATATATTTGCCCTTTTTCCTTCTCCTAATTCTAGCACCTGAGTGAGGGCTATTAGTTCTGCCAGCTGAGCACTAGTTCCTGGAGTGAGGGGATTACTTTCAAGTATTCCATTATCACTGACCACTGCATACTCTGCTTTTCGAAGTCCTTTTTCTACAAAGGAATTTCCATCAGTATACAAGTTGAGGTTGGGATCAGTCAAGGGAACCACTAGAAGGTCCCCTTGAGCGGTAGGTTTGAGCAATTACTTGTTGACAGTTACGTTCTATCTTTTCTTCATTGTCTGGAAGAAATGTTGCTGGGTTAAGAGTTGCACAAGTGCGCAGTCACAGCACTGGCCCTTCAAGTAATAGAGCCTGATATTTAAGCAAACAGTTGTCTGACAGCCACCAGTCTTCTTTAGCAGCAAGTATGCAGTTCACATCATGAGAGGTTCACACAGTAAGATCTCTTCCCTGTATTATTTTAACTGCTTCAGATACTAAGACTGCTACTGCCGCCACTACCCGTAAACAATGAGGCCAACCCTTTGCCACTATATCAATTTCCTTACTCAGGTATGCCACGGGTTGCAAGCTGGTCCCTCGGACCTGTCTAAGGACTCCTAGAGCTATTCTTGTTTTTTTCTGTGACATAGAAAGAAAAGTCTTGCCCCGCTGGCAAGCTTAACACTGGGGCTTGGGTTAGGGCCTTCTTTAGGGCCTGGAAAGCCACTTCTGCTTCAGGTGTCCACTTACTAGATGGTTATTGGCTTTCTGAGTTTCCTTAATTAGTGTATATAATGGTCTGGCTATTTCGCCGTACTTGGGAATCCATATTCAGCAGAAACCTGTTATGCCTGTTATGCCAAGGAACCTTCTTAGTTGCTTTAGGGTTTTGGGATGAGGATAAGCCAGTATAGGCTGGATACGTTCCTCACTGAGGGCCCTGGTGCCTTTGGATAATTTTAGCCCTAAGTATTTAGGGATAAATAGCCCTCTGCTGTGAGCAGAGCTGAGCCTTTGATTTGGAAACCTTGTAGCCACAGGTGGCGACGAAATTTAAGAGCACTTGGGTGGCTTGATGGCACAAGGTTTCTTAACAGGCAGCTAAAAGTAAATCATACGCATACCAAAGGACAAGAATATCCAGGTAGGAGAACTGGCTCAAGTCTTGGGCTAATGCCTGGCCAAATAGATGGGGGCTATCCCTGAACCCTTGGGGTAAAACAGTCCAGGTGAGTTGAGATGTTGGGTTCGAAGGATCTTCAAAGGCAAACAAGAATTGAGAGTCAGCATGTACAGGAATGCAGAAAAAGGCATCCTTAAGGTCCAGGACTGTAAACCACTTTGCTTCCTCTAGTATTTGGGAAAGCGGAATATAAGGGTTAGGTACAGCTGGGTATAGAGGGACAATGGCCTCATTGATAATCCTGAGATCTTACACTAACCTCCACTGTCCATTGGGTTTCTGTACTCCTAAAGTTGGAGTGTTGCAGGGGCTATTGCATGCTTTTACTAGGCCTTGGGCTTTTAGGTCCTTAACAATCTTTTGGAGTCCTTGGTGGGCCTCCGGTCTAAGGGGTACTGCCTTTGGTAGGGAAAGGAGGCAGAATCCTTTAGTTTAACTTGAACAGAATGGGCATTCTTTGCTCATCCATATTGTCCTTCTGTTGCCCAGACTTCAGGATTAATTCCTTCCTCAAGCAGAGGACAACAAATGGGTGTTCCTTCTATGTTCAGGTGTATAATGGCCCCTGCTTTTGCTAGAATGTCTCTCCCTAACAAGGGAGTGGGGCTTTCAGGCATAATTAGAAAAGCATGTGAAAACAGTAAAGTTCCCCAGTCACAACTTAGTGGCTGGGAGAAGTATCTAGTGACTGGCTGTCCTAGGATAGTGACAGATATGGAGGACAGTTGTCTGGGACAGGAGAGTAAGACTGAGAAGGTCACACCAGTGTCCAGGAGACAGCTAACCTCCTGGCCCTCAATGATCAAGCATACCCAGGGCTCTGTGAGAGTGATGGCATGGGCTGGTGCTTGCCCCAGGCACCCTCAGTCCTGCTGCTGGATCATCTGGTTAGTGGCTTCTGACTCAGAGGACTTACATCCCCTGGGGCAGTGGGCCTTACAGTGATTCCCTTGACACAAGGGGCATGGACGAGGGGGCGGCTTATTTCTATTTGGATAATCTTTTTTAAAGTGTCCTTGTAGACCGCACTGGAAGCAAGCCCTATTAGGCATTCGATTTGCCCAGCTTTTCCCTTTTCCAGAACCTCCAAAGTCCGCTTGCCTGAGGGCCATGACTAAAACAGTGGCCTTTTTTTTAATCCCATTTGTCCCATTCCGCCTGCTCCTCCTGATCTCTATTATAAAAAACCGAGGTTGCCAAGTTCAGTAGGGTTTCTAAGTTTTGCTCCGGGCCTAAGGCGGACTTTGGAAGTTTTTTTCTAATGTCTGCAGCTGACTGAGTAATAAACTTTTCCTTTAAGATTAGTTGGCCTTCAATAGAGTCAGGTGACAGAGAGATATGCTTTCTCAATGCCTCCCTTAGTCTCTCCAGAAAGGCAGTAGGATTTTCTTCCTTTCCCTGTGTTATAGTGGACATCAATGAATAATTCATAGGTTTCTTCCTAGTTTTCCTTAGTCCTTCTAGCACGCAAGTTAGCAAATGTCTGCAGCACCAATCTCCAGCTTCTGATTCTGTGTCCCAATGAGGGTCTACACTGGGAACTGCCTGCTGGCCTGTGGGGAATCGTTCTCTTTCCTCTGTTGTCATCCTATCATTGACCTGACTGAGATACCAGAGATTGCCAAACTCTCGGGCTCCAGTTATGGCAGCACTTCTCTCATTTGGGGTTAGCGTCTGATTTAGCAGTAATATTATATCTCTCCATGTCAGATCAAAGGATTGTCCTAATCCTTGTAAAACATCAATATAGCCATCAGGGTTATCCGAGAATTTACCTAGGTCTATTTTAATTTGCTTCAAGTCTGAGAGAGAAAAAGGTACATGCACTCTGGCTGGGCCGAATTCTTCTCCTCCCACCGCTTGGAGGGGGCATAACCGGGGAATATTGGCACTCTTTGGTTCATTGTTTACCCCTTTGTCTATCTCCTTTTGGACTGTTTGGGTTGAAAGGGGGGGTCCTTATTAGTTGGGGAAGGAGTCAGGGGACGTCAGGGTAGGGAGGTAGACTCTGAGGGCTTCCTGTAGGGCATAAATCACACTTTTTACATAATTGCAAGCTGTCTCTTAATGAAAAGAAAGTTTGGCACTTCACTCCATTTGCCTTCTTTTCTACAAAAGAGGTCTAGTTGTAAGATGGTGTTATAATTTATACTCCCTCAGGAGGCCAGGTTTCTCCCCCTTGAAGAGGACATCATGGCCAGGCGGTACTGCAGAAGAATGTAAGTCATTTCTTCCTTAGCATCTGAGGGTCAAATTGGTCCCAATTCTCTAGAATACATCTTAGGGGCATTTTTGCCTTGGGGGGAACATTTCCTATCTGAAAAAGGACATAGGGATGCCAGCACTCCTAGTCATTTTCCAATGAGCATTAGTCCTAGAGCGTTCTCTATGGTCCTAATGCTTATTCCTTTCCAGGGTGTGTAACCACTTATGGACCTCTGCTTATCAGATTAGTTGCACTCACTGATGTAGCAGTCCTGCACCCCTTTTCCTGACTTTCTTGACCACAAAGAAAGGGGTCTGGGCTGCTGGATTCTAGTGGTCCTTTACCAGCATGCCCAACATTGCCTTTGTGCTCAGGGGTGAGTCCTAGAGCTGGGCTGGGTTCCTGAGTATTTCAAAACAACCCAGTTGCCCCATCAAGATGCATTCCCATAAACAACAGTTCTTATGCAAATTCATTTCAGAGAGGGTGTAGGTAACCTTTTGAGTCAGGACTGAGATCGAGTTTTTTTGATTCTGTAAATAGTTTAAGGCTTGGCTGAGTGCAAATGGCTCGCAGGTTTGAGCAGACCAATTATTAGGCAATTTTCCTAACTCTGCTTCTAGAAGAGTTTCCCTATCAATTACTGAATACCCATTGTGTTTTTTTCCCTGAATTACCTGGGAGGAACCATCTATCATCCTGTCCTGAAGGGAGTTCCTCCTAGGTCTGTCGGACCTTTGTATGGTAATTAAGATTTAAATCCCCTGTTAGGAAATCTGCTGGGTTAAGGGAATTTTCAGTGGTTAATGAGTTACCTTTTTTCTAACAGAATAGCCCCATATTTTAAGATTTTCAAGTTAGTAAGTTACCTTTTTGCTTTTTTGACTTAGGATAGTTTTGAACTGGTGAGGTGTACTCACAATGAAGTTTCCTCTAAAGTTATTTTTCTACTTTTAGCAAAGCAGTTGCTACTACCAACTGAATGCATTTGGCCCATCCATGTGTTACTGGGTTACGGATTTTTGATAGGATTTTGATAGATTGTCAGTGGTCTCAGTGTTTTTGGGCTACACCCTTGTTTACACTGACAATAAAGTTGTATTGGAGTGTTACAGGGTCAGGAGAAGACCTTCAATGATCAATTATAGGTTTTAAATTTACTCTGGCTTTTAAAGGAATAGGGCACACTATTTTTTCTTTACTACTTCTATCTTTTTCTTTCTCTCTTTGACTCCCTCTTTGTCTCTCTCTCTTTCTCTCCCGTCTCTCTCTCTCTCTCTTCTCCTAGCCCTTTACAAACTTGGGGCCCTAGCAAGGGTGGTGGGGAAGAGGTCCTACATAACTGCCCATGTTGAGAGCTGTATGACTAAATTGGGAGGGACACCAGGGACAAGACTCTCTGGGTTCAGAGCCTAGGGGCTTAAGGACACAGCATAGAGCTTCCTTAGATCCCTTTGGAGATACAACTTGCTAGAGGAAATGAAGGTCTGAACCATTAGTACCTAGGAGGTAGGGATCAGAGGAAGTAGATTCAGAGGTAAGGAGAATTTTGGGGCTGCACTTTCAAGCAAGTTGTGGTCAGGACCAGGACGTATGGGTCAGAAGGAAAGGTAGGGGCGCACGCATGGGTGACTGTTGAGTAGAGACTTCTGGCTGCGCCATGATCTCAACCAGCTAATGCCGGGAGTTCAGGACAACAGCTTTCTGCCTCTAGTCGGCCCTCAGCTTCCCCAGGAAAACTGAAAGTGGAAGCTGGTTCCAGATAGCCCAATGGTCCCAACCCAGAAGGGTTGGGGGTTGTTAGAAGGCCCTTCCCCAGACAGCCTCACACCTGAGTCTTAAGTCTGGCGGCCATGCTAATTGTTTGTAACCAGCTGACAGGTGCCCGGTATTTTCCTCCAATTCCAACAAAGAATAGGATAGAATGGCAAGCGAAAGTGGTCCAATATTACTCACCGCTTTGGAAGTCCCTTCATGGTGGCCAAAATGTTACTGGGGGGTCCTTGTTCTTAGAGCTCCCAAGATGGTGGTGGGCTGCCTCCAAGATGGCGGCAAGCCTCTTCTTCTCTGACCTGGGGTTCTTGGCCTCACGGATTCCAAGGAATGGAACCTTGGGCCATACAGTGAGTGTTATAGCTCTATTCAGCTCAATTAGCATGAACCCCGGGCACTTAGCCCGTGCAGGAACAATGCCTAACCAAACTGGGAGTGGCAATGGGCACTGCCTCGCTGGACCAGAGGTGCAGTGGCCACCCTGCCGGATCCAGAGGGGTGGAAGTCAGCGGCGGGTCTGCAATGGCAGCAAACAGCAGTGGTGGACAGCGAGCAAAAGCTCAGCTCGAGCCATAACAAACACAAACCGGAAGAGTGTGCAGTTGCAAGATTTAATAGAGTGAAAACAGAGCTCCCATACAAAGGGAGGGGACCCAAAAAGGGTAGCCCAAGTCAGTCACTGTTTTAAGTGTTTTACAAATACTCACTCATTTAATCCTCATACCTACCCTATGATGGCATGATTAGTATCTGCTTTATACCTAAGAAAATTAAGGCACAGAGAGATTGAGTAGTTTTCTCAAGATTACATAGCTAGTAACTCAGCCAGGATTCAAAATCAGACACAGTTTGGATCATGCTCTTAACCATTACACATTGCTGTATGTCTATTTAAAAAACATTCTGGTGGGGAAAAGCTACTTTATTATCCTAGTAGATTATATCAGAGCAGAGATGGGCAGGTGGGAGCATGGATAATAGCCCAACAGACCCAGGTCCAAGGCCCAGGTGGTGGGAGGGTAACACACTCGAGGAAACAGAGGTGCTGGTAAGCAGCAGCAGAAGTGAATGGCCCTTCTGCCTGGTGAGGCTGCAGCATGTAATGCAGAGGTAATGCTACCAAGCCACAAGGAAGCTCCACACACATATAACAGAATGTCTAGTGCTGAGAGTACAACAGTGCTCATTCAACTGATACTCCCCCAAAAAGGGGGAGTCCATCAAAAAAAGAACAGCTTGGGGAAAGATGCTTCTAAGCACTGTTTACATGTAAACATAAAGGAACTAGCAACATGTCAGAGAACAGATTCACTGAAGACTATCTCAGCTGTCTTCTAGAGGGCACATAAACAAGTTCCCATAGTAGAGAAGAATGCCTTCACATGAGTTTAACAGGAAGACCTTCTCCCCTAGAAATATTGTGTTGACTCCACTGTGATGGCATTTCGTTTAGAACACATTCCCCATGACTATACATGCTACAATACTAACATGTGTCTCTTGTTTTTTGTTATGATAAAGTGTGGCAGGGAGCAGGTCTTAAAAGCATACAAATAAGTGTTAGAAGCAAACTACATACTCTGATATGATGATTGTGTCTCATAACCAAATATTCCAGTTCGTAACTCCAGCGTAGGTTTTCTTAAAGAAATGATAGCTTGAACTTAATGCAAAACCTAATTTTGGAATTCTAGTTGTATAAATTATTTTCTCAGGATTTTGGATTTTGCTGTGTAAGATGACCTCAATCAGACTAAACACAATGTGTCAAAGCAAAAAATAAAAAAAAAGTCACTTTGAATTTTACTTATTTTATGAGGGAGAAAAGAGAAACAATTGCCTCTATCAATTGTCTCAGGCCTTCTGCATTGAGATTTAACAGCATCTCTACTTTGTCCTGTGGCCTTTCACTCAAGTTATCCCTTGTCACATCCAGAGGCCCAAGAGAGAAAAGGCAATTTGGATATGGGGAGCTGTCAGTAAAGATTCTGAATATGGGATTCCATCCTAAGGGTGTCTGGAGTTACATCTTGGAGGCCTTTGAATGCCATATGGCTAGTCCATAGTTATACAAATGTAAAACTTAAAAACCACTTTGAGTTAAACTGAATTTAAATACAGAATAACAGCTTTATCACTAAAATAGCATTTGTCAAGAACTTTGTTCTTTCACTGATAAAACTGGCTTTATAACATGTAACTATTAAATATAAAGCCACTGAAAAGAACAAAATATTGATAATTCTGACAAATTATAATGCATTGCCTATTCACCGAAGTGCTAACCTCAATTAAAGTACCATATCAGGTAGAAATGGTTTTCTTTTTCCTATTTTCTAACACTGAACTCAACCAGCTTGATAGTTTCACATCAGTTCCAAACCACTGTACTTTTCCACTTGTGCCCCCAACCCCCCTCCCTTCTTTGCCCACTTTCTTGGAAGCCTGACAGACTGCTCCAAGGTCCAAACACACAGCTGTTCCTTCCAAGGCCAGCTCCAAAACTGACATGGGCTGCCTGGTAGGCATCATTCCAATCAATTAGTAATGCCTCGTAACCTTTTCACGTTTCAGTCTTTTCCTTTTCACTGGAAAGACTTACTGCCTAACTTTAAAACCTGTTATAGCATAATGTTAAATGAAGAATAAGTAGATACTCTATAACTGTGTATAGCTTATACACACCTAAGAACTGGAAGTGAATATGAAAAAATAAAAACAATTTGTTGGGGTAAAGATTTTTCTTGATTTACAAATTTTTATAATTATTATTATAGTCTGTGCAATAAAAAACCACTAAGGAGGTAATCATCATAATCTGTCACTGGCAAGCCCCCTTCCATCTTCTATAAGGAACAACACACTCTCTTTTGAACACAGAGGTATTCGTTCTCTCCTCAATAAATAGCCTTCCTTACTGCATCTGACTTCGAGTGGCACACAGGTGGAACTCGTCCAGTAGAAAGGTTTAGAGTGTGGTGTTACGGAATTAACATCTATATTTTTTCTTCAAACCAACCAGTGTGTCTTGATCAGCCAGCCTTTCTTCTCCAATAGAAGAGCAATGCTTCCTCTTCTTATCAGACCACTAAATAATCAATAAGTAATCATTAAACATATGATTGTGAAGAAATAATTAAGAAAACAGTCTCTAGTGTAGAGTTAAGTGTGGGTTTGAACCCTGGCATCACTGATCTGCAGCGGGACCTCAAACAGATTAATTAACCACTCTGTGCCTCATTTTCCTCATCTGTAAACTGAGAAGGAAAGTAGCAGAATAATGGAGATAAAAAAGCTTGGAACTGTCTCTTCGTAAGCACTCAATAAATGTTTGCTATAATTATAATTATTATTAGAATGCTAACCAATTGACGATAACAGTTAAACTGACAGAATGATTCAAAGAAACAAACTTCCAAGGAAATGAAACCCTGTTTTAAGAAGAAAATTCAAGGGTATCACTGCCCCTTTTGGCCTCAGTACAGATGAGAAAAGCTACTAACAGTCTAAAGCCTCAGAGCAAAGGCAGCAGTAATCTTGGATTGGGCCTGGATTCAGCTTGGTGAATAGGGAAGACATGACCCAGTCCACACAGGTTCACTCATGTAATCTCAAGAAGCCACAGTTTCAACAATGTCCCTCTCCATGCACAACAGGATTTTGTTTTTTCTCCTAACCCCCACTACTTCCTAATCCCTATTTTGTGTCTAGTGTTTAGAAATAGCCTCTTCACCCCTTTCCCTCTACTCTGTTTCCACCCTTCATGCCCCTTCGGACTGTTAGAGCAAACAGATTCAATGATAGAAAACTAGAACCATAATGCCACTTTAGAGATGACTGCTGCAATACATGATAAATATCATCCAATGATCAGATTAGGAGTACACCAGCAAGAACACTGCAGTTCTAATTGCTGATCAGCCACCACTAGTTGTATGTCACATCAGATTCTAAAAAGAAAGACATATTTCTTCTATACCTTTATTTCCTTCACAGTACCTGGCCTAGCGCCCACCCAAAATAAGACACATCACTCCCCTGCTCAAAATCCTACACTCAGAAGAAATCCAAGCTCTTTACCCTGGCCTACAAACCCTACACAATCCAGTCCCTCTACCTCCACACGGTACCAATAAAATGTGCCGCCTGTGATCCTGCCTTTTGGCTTCTGTGCTTCTGTTTCCTCCTGGGAAGTGATTCCCCCAGGTATTCATGCGGCTATGGTCACTCAGGTCTCAGATCAAATACCACTTCGTGTGATAGGACTTCCCAACTAGCACCCTTCTCAAGCATTGTCCCGTTTTACTTTCCTCAAAGTCCTTGTCACCCCATAAAATTCTTGTTGACTCATTTACCACTTCTACCACTAAAATGTAAATTCCATCAGAGTAAGCACCCTACCAGGTTTGCCCTGTGTTCCTGATGCCTAGCACAGTGACTAGCGTATAGAAAGGGGCTCTCAATTTTTGTTGAGTTAAATGAGTAATAACCTCTGAAAATAATACTACCAATATTTATTGAATGCCTACTATATGCCTCCACTGTTCTAAATATCAGGTTGGTGCAAAAGTAACTGCGGTTTTTGCCATTACTTTTAATTCTACCTATTATCTCATTTAAGCTACCCAACAATCCTACAAGGTCCTCCATTTCACAATGAGAAAACCAGGGCTTTGAGAGATTAAGTTGCTGTACCATCACTCAGCTAGGTAATTGGTAGAGCTAGTATTCTGGTCTGGTTCATAATATATAATTCATATAAAAATATAAGAACTTCTATTATTAACCACAGTGCTATACTACCTCCAAGTCAGATTTCTTCATTTGTAATATATTAATAACCATGTCGTCTCACTAGACTTGACAGGCTTATAGTGAGGAAAAATATATAAAAACAAATTGAAAAGTATAAAGTACTATGTGGATTATATTATAACATCCTAAAAGTCATGGACTGCCTCACATGACTCTAACTAGATCAAAAAGAAACGTGGTAAGCATAAAGTTCTTTAATCTCACACATCATCTAGGTCACAGTGCTCAGTAGTAGCATGAATATGACACTCCTAGATACAGTTCAACATTAGTCAATGCATATTTCTACCTACTTACCACTCAGCTGCAACTGTACAAGCATGAACTATAAGAAGAAACTAATCAAAGTATTAGTGTGAAAAACAGGATCCATAAATACCAAGAAACACCTCCTGGTGAAGTCAACCTGCCCTTTACAACCAAACACCAACCCCAATGGCTCCTCATTCATTACATGGAAAAAACTAAGGTAAAAAACTAAGGAAAAAAAAACTAAGGAAAAAATCCAGCCTGGAACACTGTTTTGAGCAGTCTTCAAAATCTTAATATTTATTATTCTAGGACTTTAAGACAATTCCTAATTCCTACTGAAGTAGAGGTTTCAACTATAAATTTAGAAATAGGGCACTATCGATTATAAATCTGACATTTTTGATATTACACAGATATAAACATATACCATAAAATATGCATGTGCCTGTGTTTGAACAAAGCCACTACTGAGTCAAGTTACTAATTTCTATGTCTGTCTTCTCTAAGAATTTATAACAGAAATCAATATATAACTGTAATTCAGTGTAGAGCAGTATTTGAGTCCAAAGATTTAGGCTTGCGTCCTAGGTTTTCCAGACAAGTCCTGTTTGATCTAGTCAATCTGAGCCTCAGTTTCCTTATCTGTACAATGAAGATAATAATAATACCATCCTGCCTGTTGGCCAAGTTAGAATTAAGGGTGTTACTTTATATAAAAATACACCAGAAGGTTTAAGGCAGTAAACAGACTTTACATTTTTTATATAGCAATTGAAAGGAATCCTAATAGCAAACATACAGTATAAATATAAACTCTTACAGATATTCAAGAATAAAGAGAGTTGTAAAGGATATTTATTTAACCACAGAAAAATCCAAAAAAATTACATGCCTCTATTCAGACTGTCTAGAAAAATTTAACAGAAGCAAGGGAATTTCAGGGGCAGTTTGATGAGATGTGAATAGAACAGTTTTTTGGTAAACTCATTAAATCAGAGTTTTTCAATGAGCCTTAATCATAACATCTTACCATAAATGTGTCCTGGTTTTCCAGATCACATCTTTCCAGAAATTTCATGAGGAGGTAAGTGATAATCACTCCACGCCCATATGCATTTATCAAAACATATTATTGTTTCTACAAAGGTTTACTCCAAACGACTCCCATTAGCCCTGGAAATGAACTAATAAATGTCTATAATTTAATGATAATGCTGCTTTTAATGATAACGTGAGCTTTAGTGTGGTAAATTATAGATGCAAAAAGATCTTTGGATTAAAATACGTCTTTTGGCAGGATTCACGGATCTACTGAGATGTTACTAAGAATTTGGAAACAAAAATAAACACTAATTCAGGGTTTAAATAAATTTTATTAGTAAAATGTAAAATACTTTAATAAGATACTTTCCTAGTTGTATTTCACCTTCCCATTATAGCTGTACTAAGGTTAAAGTATGACTGTCTTTAATGAATTGTGCCATGTAGTCATCAGCACTTAATGATTCAAAGTCTTACTAATTAACAGTGAGAAAAACTCCCAGAAACTGTACAATGAACTGAACTTGAACTCTGACAGTTATCAATGGATGAAATTGCAGAGGTAGGAAGAACAAACAGTTGATAAGCAGATCTATAAACATTTATTTTTCCTATAGAAAGTCTGTAAAGAACTTTTTACTTCATGTTTGTAGAGATTTATGTAATGCTAAAGATTACTCTGAAAATTATTACTCTCTGCCATTCCTACTCAATTACCTAAGCCAGAATAAAATTTTGAGAATTCAACAAAGGAAAATCATTCTGGCTGGGCATGGTGTCTCATGCCTGTAATCCCAGCACTTTGGAAGGCCAAGGCGGGCAGATGGCCCGAGCCCAGGAGTTGGAGACTATCCTGGGCAACATGACAAAATCTCATCTCTGCAAAAAATACAAAAATTAGCTGGGTGTGGTGGTGCACGCTTGTAGTCCTAGCTACTTCAGGAGGCTGAGGTGGGAGGGTCACTTGAGCCTGGGAGGTCAAGGCTGCAGTGAGCCGTGACCATGATTGCACCACTGCACTCCAGCCTGAGCAACAGAGCCAGACTCCGTCTCTTTAAAAAAAAAAAAAAAAAAAAAAAAAAAAATCACTCTATTGGGGAAGAATTAATAAAAGTTCTTTAAGTTTTTTTTTTTTAAACTATAAGTATAAAAGTCAATTTCTTAGCCACCAATGAACCCCAAATAATTTGGTAATTTGGTTCGGTCCTAACTTCACAAGAGTTGAAAGCACAGAGTTCCCTATATTTCTATGGCCAATCCTATTACCTACAGTTTACCTACTTCCTGCCAATCAAAAAGCCCATTACTAATCAAGAACCCCTCCATCTCATGTCATGTGATGAAATCATCCTGGATTTAGAGCAATTTTCTCTTAGGACCTCAGAGTATTTGGTTTGCTCCTAATGCGGCCCTCAAGCCCTCTAAAGTAGAGCACTGGAACACAAGGCCCCTTTCTCACCTCTGACTGGCTGACTTTTCTGTCCCTTCTGATCCAGGATTGACCCTCAATTCTGGGGATTCTTGAAAATTTTAAAAGGAAAAGAAGAGGGGAGAGGATTAAAGCCAATGTCTCCCAGTTGGTAACATAACACAAACCCTACTTTTTTCTCTGATGAATATCAGCACTTTCTTCAGGAGGGCATTTAGGTTAGAAAGGACTCCTTGAGCCAAGGGTCACAGAAGTTACTATTATGGAAGACAAAGACTCAAATCCAGTAACCCAGGGAAACCATCCGTGCCAAGGGGCTCAGATTTAGGCTCCTATTACCCCTTAGACCTACATCAGAATATCTAGAAACTGTTACTGGTTATCCAACTATTGGAACACAAAAGAATCAGGCAAAGATACTGTCACCTCCTGGCTCAAGGGCTTAAACAGTAAACCAAATAACTGAGGCAGCAGCAAGTCTTAGCCAGTAGGTCTTGCCCTGATTCTGTCCTCACGAAATTAGACACTGAGGAAGTGGACTAATACCAGACAAAGACCCTTGTCTAGAGGGAGCCACAGTCTCAGAGGTAAACTAAACACATACCTGAGCATGGATGTGAATTACACAAGTAAATAAATAATTGATTCAGTAAGTAATGAGATGTTGAAAGGGAATGGATTCTTTTACCCTGTAGTAATCTGAAGAGACTTCCTTGCAAGCATGAAAACAACCTGAGCTACGGCCTATACATTGGGATTATCAGGCACAGTTGCTCACGAGAGAATTATATTTGACAGGGAAAGGAAGAGTGGGTTAGAGAAGAAATGAAACTCTAAAAGCCAAGTGACTATGGAACCAGGCAGAGATCAACCCCTACAGGATGATGACAGGTGGGAGGAATGGGCCAGAGTCCAAAGCAGCACCTGATGATAAAAACATACATGGTAATAAGATCCAGATCACATTAGGCTCCAAGATCATGCTGATCTTTTCAGTTAATATGCAACATGTGAGTGAAAGGCAAGTGTAAAAATATACCATGAACAGATGAGGCAATGTTTATTTTCCAAATGGAATGAGTCTCGGTAATGATGAAGAACTGGTAGTAAATAAAATACCAACAGTGATTATGCTCAGTACCCCTCTCCAGGGGATGAGTGACAGTCAGTAACTAAGAGTAAATTCCAACCATGCAGAAAAGCCTAAAACAGTTTTCAGTGCCTGCAGGGCAGGGTCTTGGAGGTGAGCTCCCGGCCTGGCTGAGGAGGTCGCTTCTCATCTCCTCACCACTGCTTTACCACCCCCACTCCCCTCAATAATGTGGTTTTGACACCTCCCACCACCACCAAAAAAGAAAAGCCTAAAACAGAACCCACCACTTCTCTCTGAGGAAGCAGGAAGCTGAGCTGAACATGATAAGAACCTGATAAGAACAAGAGGTAACAAGAGCCCTTACCTAAAGCAGGTGCTAGGTCTGCGTGGATGAACTGTACCTCGAGGATCTCAATTGTGCCCTGGAAACTTTAAAGAGCACAGGGTTCTTTAAAGGCAAGGGTTCCTCCCCAGCCAGCCCACAGTGAACAAAGGGCACTAGTGGGTCATTAAAGTTCCACTTGCCCAGAAAATCAGTGACTCAGCCCAGCCAGAATCTGAACTCCTTTCCAATTGATAGCATATGGGGTTCCATCTTTAAAATCCCAAAGCATATTCCTCTTTGTCTCTGCAGTTTAGGTGGGCTTCCAAGGAATGCTGAGAAGTGGACTAGACTAAAGCCAAGATACAGAGTCCGGTCCAGGGTCAGGACAAATCATCATGCCAGCAGCTGCTCATCAATATGCCAGCACGCTGCCAGCCTGGGATAAAATGACCACCACCACTCCCCACAACACTGTGAGTCACAGACGCATGATCCCAACCCTCCCTGAGCTTGTACCCAGGACCCAGCAAGAGGTGGAGGGTGACAGCAGAACATGGGTTTCCTCCTCCCCCATGTGACCCAGTCATCACCCAAGGTGAGGGCAACAGTGAACATGGGGTAGGGGCCAAGAAGGGCCTGGGGTGCCAGGGTACAGAAAGCCAGCTGCTGAGAGCCCATCCTGGGGAGGTGGGAAGGATGTACCTCTCATGAGCCAAACCCAGACCCCTAGAACAGCCTCCATTGGCCCACTGGGCTTAACTTACAAAACAAGATTAAATATAAAATTACAAAAAACCAAACACCGCATATTCTCACTCATAGGTGGGAATTGAACAATGAGAACACATGGACACAGGAAGGGGAACATCACACTCTGGGGACTGTTGTGGGGTGGGGGGAGGGGGGAGGGATAGCATTGGGAGATATACCTAATGCTAGATGACGAGTTGGTGGGTGCAGCGCACCAGCATGGCACATGTATACATATGTAACTTACCTGCACATTGCGCACATGTACCATAAAACCTAAAGTATAATAATAATAATAATAATAAAAGAAAAAAAAAAACAAACAAACAAAAAAAAACAAACAAAAAACTAAAAAAAAAAAAAAAAAAAAAAAAGAAAAGCAGAGAAATTCCAAGTAAACAATTAGAAGAATTATAACTATACATCTTTCATCTCTAGGAATTATAAATACCTCAGGAACAATTTTCTGTTTCAGTGAATAAAAAGATATGTAATTAGTTTATTATTTTAAAAAAAATAATAAAATAAAATAAAATAAAATAAAATTATTAAAAATTTTCAAGATGCTGACAGCAGAGCATTAAGCCAAGTATGGGACCCTTCTGAGCAGAGTCCTGTGCAACTGTAGAGGACACAAGCCCAGGAATCTGGCCCTGGCTGGTTCTCTGCTATAACATGGAAAAAAAACCAAAGGAAAAGGAGGTTAGTCTGTAGCTTTCCATAAAGTTTCTTTAAACCAAGCTGTAATGGAAATAGAAGAATAACACAGAATTTCTCTAAAAACTATGTTTTTCAAAACACAATACAATCTCTTTTGTTTGTTTAAGACAGGGTCTCACTGTATCACCCAAGCTGGGGTGCAGTGGCACAATCAGAGCTGACCACAGCCTCAACTTCCTGGGCTCAGGTGATCCTCATGCCTCAGCCTCCCAAGTAGCTGGGACTACAGGCACACGCCACCATGCCCAGCTAATTTTTATATATTTTGTAGAGACAGGGTTTCCTATGTTGCCCAGGCTGGTCTTGAACTCCTGGGCTCAAGCAATGGGCCCAACTCAGCCTCCCAAAGTGCCGGGATTACAGGTGTGAGCCACTGTGGCCGGCCACAATAAAATCTGGATAATGCTGGTGCCAATGAACTGGACTAATCCAGGCCTACAGGGTTACCAGAGTGCCTCAATTCCTCCAACAGGGAGTAACAGGCACATGTGTCATTACATTTTGCTGGTCATTATTTGACCTATGGCTCACTTAAAGTGGAGTTATAAGAAGCTGGTTGTATTGTATATTCCAAAATTTCCTGGAAATAAACATTCCAAATATACTTTGAATTAATGAATAAATCAGAAATATTTGACAAAAATACTTTATATATTTTTTTCTATTAGGGAAATAAAGTGCCTACTTGGCTGCTATCTACCCACAGACTTATAAAAAATAACTTTAAAAATTATACATCAAAATAAGATCTATTTCAGTGGAATTCAGTTTATAACATTAGTACTAAAGAATAAAAATAACCCTAACACCTTAAGATAAATGTTTCCAAGTCAATTCTTAAAAAACAAACACACACTAAGCACTAAACACTCCACAATGATTGAGACATTGAGACAACCCTAATATCTTGCTCAAATATTAATAACCAACACTATGATATGATGTTCTCTTTTTAAAAACAGCCAAATAATCTACAGTATCTGCTGGCTCATGGTATAAGTGAAAGTCATCTAGACCAATGCTTAAAGTGGTTCATGGACAGGCACCAGTCTGCAAACTATTACCAGTTCACAAGATAACTAAAGAAACAAAGAGTGTTTAGAAACAGCAGTTTAAAAGAACAATTTTATATCTGATAAATCTAATAAAATACAAATAAAAGTCATTATGTCTGATATTTTTGGAATTCTGGAATGGAGGGATGCACACATTAACAGAATCAACTGGCATTTTGGCATTTCACTTTATTTCCATTTAAGTTATAAAATGTTATGTTGTGTAGAAACTCAACTATAAAAAAGTATATTTGAAAGTGCAAAGACTTCCAGAGTTATCTAAGCCTGAACTAGTCCATAAGCTAAGTTAAATTTCTAAAACAGTGACACGAAGAACTGCCATTTATCAACTCAAATAAATGCCTCTGATTTCAGAGCACTTTTTTGCATACTTATGTATATTTTTAAACAATGTTGATGCAAGTTTTTTTTTTTAAGTAAAACAATGTTGATGATCACTTTTCACACTAGGTATATGCCTATGATTACAAATATACCCCCAGGAAAAAGTCTTGATTATTTTTCCAAGAATCCAAGAAAGGATTACTAAACACAGAAAAAGGAGAAATGGAAAAAAATGTTTCATGATATCCAAACTAAGGATGTTGGAAGAATGATGTCAGCATGTTTCCCTCATTGTCAGTGTGGTTCTGCAATGTGAGGACATACGCAATCCCTTTTTTGGGAAATGGGTACAGACATTAGTCATGACCACACTTTTTTATATTTCTAGTCTACATTTCCAGTTAATTTCTAAGATGGATGTCCCCATTAATACTACTTAATGGTTTAAGCCAACTTCATAATTAAAGACTTCACCTAATAGTTTGAAAGAAATTCCCTTATCATACAAATTGGGTCTGGATACATAAAATACTTGAAAGAAGACATTCAAACTAATAAAAATGAAGACAAGCAAGCCTGCCAGTATTATGGTTTCTAAACCAGTAAGGTTACAATGTTCTGCATTTCCTCAGTGAGTGTATCTGGTGTTTCTTCTTATAAGGACACTAATCCTATCTGATCAGGACTCCACCCTCGTGACCTCATTTAACCTTAAGTACATCTGTCAAGGTCCCATCTCCAAATATTGCCACACCAGGGGTTTGAGCTTCAAAATATGGATTTTGGGGGTCACAAACATTCAGTCCATAACATATGGCTAGCTTTATATTTCTACTGGCAGTGATGCTATAGAGCAAAGATCAGCACAACGTGCCCTGCAGGCAAAACATGGTCCACTGCTCATTTTTGTACACCTCACAAGCTAAAAATGCTTTTTACATTTTTAAATGGTTGGAAAAAATCAAAAGAATATGTCAAAACATGTAAAAATTGTGTAAGATTCCAATGTTAGCGTCTAACAAAGTTTTACTAAAATACAGTCACACGCATTTGTTTACTTGTTGTATGAAGCTGAGTAGCTGCAAAAGAGACTATGCAGCCTACTCTAAAATATTTACTAAATGGCTCTTTACAGAGAATATTTTTGCCAATTCTTGCTACAGAGAATTAAAATGAAGCATCTCTATATGGTCTGACTGACTCACCTCTAAAATATATAATGAACTTTAAAAAGCAGTACTATTTATCACCTTTACCCGGTTTACCTCCAAATAGGATCTGAGGAGACCTATTTTTGTGTCAGCAATATTAAGTTCAAAGCTCTTATCAGAACTCCTGGGCTAGCTTAGCCCTTCAAAGGTGTGGCACATTGCTTGCCAACAACAGATAACCCACTCAGTCCCCTTAATCTTGGCTTTACTGAAATGCACTTGGCCTCATTTCAAAGTTCCATCCCTGCCTTCTTCAGCATGACACCTTCCAGTGACTGTGCAGACTTTTGGTCCTGTTCCTACTTTGACTGTTCTTGTTCTTTGCCTTTGTCTTCCTGAGGATCCTGCAAAATCTTCTGAATAAGCATGAAAATATTTCCTCAGTAAGAGATAAACCAGCTTCTCTGGTTGTGTGTGGCAGGAAAGGCAAGTAAAATTAGGTGGCGATACCTATTCTCAACTGCTTTGAGTCCTTCACAGCTTCCTTCAATAGTGGTCCATCAATGCCATATAAAACCTGAGATAATTCACCTTTTTTTCTTTTTTTTTGAGACGGAGGCTCACTCTGTCGCCAGGCTGGGGTGCAGTGGTGCGATCTTGGCTCACTGCAACCTCCACCTCCTGGGTTCAAGCAATTCTGCCTCAGCCTCCTGAGTAGCTGGGACTACAGGCATGCACCAGCACGCCCAGCTAATTTTTGGATTTTTAGTAGAGACAGGGTTTCACCATGTTGGCCAGGATGGTCTTGATCTCTTGACCTCATGATCCGCCTGCCTCGGCCTCCCAAAATTCTGGGATTACAGGCGTGAGCCACCACACCCAGCCAATAATTCATCTTTATAGGTGCTAGACAGAACTGGAGGGAATAAATAAAAAGAGGTTTAAAACTACCATAACTTTCAGAAAATTTATTGAGCAGGTTATACTTCGTCTTTTATCATTTGCATTCATTTTTTTCATGTTATAATTACATTTCCTAAAATTAGCATAGATTGTCAACAAGAAGCCCTATGAAGCCAATGGTTTGAATAATAAAGCTCATAGTAAATGTTTTCTCTTGAGATAGCAATAGACATTTGTTATTTACATTTCTTAAATTATGTTGTGCATTCTTTCATGTCTACTGTATTTCTTCTTTGGTGAACTGCCTGTTCGTATCTTTTACCTATTTTTGTTTTGGAGCGGTAGTGTTTTTAAAAATTCTATAACTTAACATGATAATGACACCAAATCCAATGTCCTATCCTTTCTTAAAAAGCAGCCTCTAAAATGTCAGTATTTTGGCTTCGCTTTCCCTCCAGTTTTCTCCTTGAAGTATAACAGAAAGTGCACTAGATTTGAAGTCCTAAGACACAGGTTCACTGCTGGGTCCCTGGGACTTGTTGACTTACCTGTAAAGTGAAGGGGCTGGATTAATTGTTCAGCAAGGCCACAGAGGTCTAAAATTCTTACAGTCTATTAGTTTTTCTATTCTCTCCCCATTCATCACCAGCTCCTGAATTCTATCTACGGTGGCAAGATAGCAGCTGTGAGTTAATTGTAGGATCTGTGGGGTTTTGGTAGTCATAAATTGGTGGTGAAGCAAAAACCAAAAACAAGAAGTATAGAGAAAAGAAATAGTACTTCATGCCCTCAAAGGGTTCAATTTCTATAAAAATGATAAAATTAGTTAAGATGCTGCCATTTCAGGGTCAGACTTTGGCTCTGTTGAGGATGTTAATTGCATTATTGCAAACAAATAGCTTCAAAGCAAATAACCAAATATAGACTAAAGTAAAGTTGGTCCAAAAATCTGGTTTATTTGGTGGTACAAAAGAATAAACCTGCACATTGGCTTTGACCCTCCCACTTTTTTTTTTTTTTTTTTTTTTTTTTGAGACGGAGTCTCGGTCTGTCGCCCAGGATGGAGTGCAGTGGCTTGATCTGGGCTCACTGCAACCTCCGCCTCCCGGGTTCACGCCATTCTCCTGTCTCAGCCTCCCAAGTAGCTGGGACTACAGGCACCCAACACCACGCCGGGCTAATTTTTTTTGTATTTCTAGTAGAGACGGGGTTTCAACGTGTTAGCCAGGATGGTCTCGATCTCCTGACCTCGTGATCCACCCGCCTCAGCCTCCCAAGTAACAATCCCTGTAATCATGGGATTACAGGCATGAGCCACCACACCTGGCCTGACCTTCCCACTTCTTTTATCAATCCTCTTCAATATCCCAACTTCCATGTAATTGTGTTGGGCCAACTTTCTTCTAAAGGACAAAATTAAATAATCAATACATGTACTGCTAAAGCAATTCCAGGCTTAAAATGCTTTAGTTTTGTCTTCAAAAGGGGCACTACTTTTAGTTTTCTAGTATCCCCCATCCTACTGTCTGCCATTTTCTTAAAGAGAAATTCAAATTTACCTTTAAAAGATCTGGCTGCCCACAATGAATTAAGTACAAAAATTTTTACCAATAGTTGGGGGAGAAATCCACTCAAAATTCTACCACCCTAATACAACTTTGTCTTCATTTTTCTATATTCCCTTGATCTGTCCTCACATGCAAGCACATTTTGGAGTTACAGTCATGCGGCACATCCTGCTTTCACCAAGTTCTTCCATGTTGCTGCACAGTAACATTATCACTTGCATCATAGTACATAAAGTAGGTCATCAGCATTTAACCATTTCTGTATTTGGGGGCATTTAAGTTGATTTCAAATTTTTACTTTTTTTGCACAGGTGCAGTGTCTCATGCCTGTAATCCCAGCACTTTGGGAGGCTGTGGTGGGTGGATCACCTGAGGTCAGGAGTTCGAGACCAGCCTGGCCAACACGGTGAAACCCCGTCTCTACTAATAATACAAAAATTAGCCGGGCATGGTGGTGCATGCCTGTAATCCCAGCTACTCGGGAGGCTGAGGCATGAGAACTGCTTGAACCCAGGTGGCGGAGGTTTCAGTGAGCTGAGATTGCGCCATTGCACTCCAGTCTGGGCAACAGAGATAGACTCCATCTCAAAAAACAAAAAAACAAAAACGAAAACAAATTTTTACTTTTTTATAGTAATGGTATAGTGAACCTCTTCATGCATTTAGCTTTTTCTTTCTTATGAGTAATTACACGAGATGCTAGGGAGTGAGATTCTGAATCAAGTGATGTGACTATATTTGCCATTTAAAAAATTGGTCTTGCCCAAATTATTTTACTCTAACAGTAAGGACATTAAAACCTAAGTGTGATACTAAAAGAATATTATCGGATATAAGAAATATTCCTTTTTCATGGGTATAGGAGGTAAGGGGTCCCTACAAGTAGTATGATAAAACAAACGCCCCTTCAGTCCTTTGATTCCTCACTGCCTGAGGAATAAGCAAACACTACTACAGCCCTTTCATCTGGTGATAGGAGGGAAAAACTGCAGACCTCTTTTTAGGTTTCAGTAAAGGGGTAAAAAAAAAAGTTTGTTAGCTTCAAGGCTCTATTTTAAAAGTGCCCCTTTATCAGATTTCTAGGCATGATACTACCGAGTTTTGCTCAATTTGTACAATAATTTTTATCAAGGTACTCCTGACCCTTTCTAGATACCACATGCCTGAGAAAGAAAGAATAAGGGAGCAACCAGAAAGCTGGCTTCAAAGAAACATATAATGGAAACACTTCTCACTGCTTATTAACAGCAAGAAATAATGCCAGCCAATCCTATTCATTCCATGACATCTTTACCATTAAAAACTTTTTCCAGGCCGGGCACAGTGGCTCACGCCTGTAATCCCAACACTTTGGGAGGCCAAGGCAGGTGGATCACCTGAGGTCAGGAGTTCAAGACCAGCCTGGCCAACTTGGCAAAACCTTGTCTCTACTCAAAATACAAAAATTAGCCGGCGTGATGGCAGGCGCCTATAATCCCACCTATATAGGAGGCTGAGGCAGAGAACTGCTTGAACACAGGAGGCAGAGGTTGCAGTGAGCCAAGACCGTGCCACTGCGCTCCAGCCTGGGTAGAGACTTCATCTAAAAAAAACAAGCAAACAAAGAAACCTTTTTCTTTGTTTGATGACTACTAAGATAATACATGATACTTGTACATCTTTTAATTCAGACACAAAAATGGAGATGTGGAAAGCAATCTGTCCTCACTTCCACCAAAAAAGGCACAGCTATGGTACAATGGACATAGGAAAAAGTGTGGAAGAACACACAATTAAATACTATTAGAAAAAAATAGAATCCACTACATACAGACTTCTGCAACTTGCTTTGTATGTGACTTTTAAATAATGTAGCTTTAAGGAGGTTGCAGTGAGCCAAGATCGCACCACTGCACTCCAGCCTGGGCGATGGAATGAGACACTGTCTCAAAAAAAATAAATAAAAATAAATAGATAACGTACCTTTAAAATATATACTTTTCATTATGAAATACTGAAAGCATTCAGAAAATTATAGGTGCTTACCAATTAATTTTGTCAAATCTTAACTCTGGTAATATTTGCTTTATAATTTTAAAAAATAAATTACAGAGATGAGGCCCCTCCTCTGGACTCCCCCCTCCATTTCCCTCCCTCCCTTTATAGAGATTACCACATCTTGTATTGGCTAAATAGCATTCCTATGCATGCTTTTCTATTTTTATTACATAACTATGCTTCAATAAAATACATTTACCTTATTTCCTTTGAAATAATTTAATTAAATTTACCTTCAATTTAAAATGCATACTTTTAACATTATACCATTTCTAAAATGTAGATGTATCTTACAATCCATAATGAGACATTACATCACAATTTAACAGGCAATTTTCCCCCTTTCTCAGTGTATATAAAATAATAGTGCATCTTAGCATCAGTGTAGCCTTTTAGATTCTATGAGATGTGGTAGGATTGCTTTACATGACTTTTTAAGGAAATGGCATCACATTAGACATTTCACAACTTTGTCTTTTCATTCGATATGATGTTTTTGAGATTTAGCAATGTTGTCACATGTATGGAACATCTTTAACGTCTCAACTAACCGTGACACATCACAGCATTAGAAGACATTTAAGTAAGACAGAAGTCCTATGCTTGCTAAAAGAAATGGTAACTAGTGATGTTCAAATGCTTGACTTAAACAAAGAAAAGGTATACAAAACAAGATGGAAATACGAAAAAAAGAGGGAGAGAAGAGAAAGAAAAAAATTCCCTGCTTGTTTGATTTGTATGTAGCTGGGAACAGCAGACATCTGAAAAACTAAACTTGATGACTCAGGAATAAAAATGACAAGAGGAACTGTTTCCTGGAAATCTGTGCTGTTGCTACTCCAGGGCCCAGTCAGAAATGCAAGCTGCTCATATCAGCCACGCAAGCACTGAGACCTCAGACCCGGCTTTTACTCACTCAAGGTTGGCTGAAAACCAGCATCATCATAAGACAGGCAACAACAGTGGAGGGACAAAGAAAGGGCGACTGAGACTGCAGCCTCATTCACTGTTTTCTGTGACTCTGTTCTTCCCTGTCCCTCCTCCCTTATTTGTATTCCACTTTTTCTCTATTACTTTAGCCAAGAGGTCCATTTCAAAGACCTGTACCCACTGTCTGCCTTACACGCTTAAACACACATGTGCGTTCATGTACTCACACACACACAATCCCCACGATGAAAAGTCAAAGTAACCACTCAGTACTAGATTTTGCTGAATGTACATAAGAAATTTTCTATTACTGGTTCCTCAAATGAAACCCCAGTTTTAGCTTGAGAGTTAAAAGTGGCAAAACAAACAAACAAACAATAACAAAAAAACCCTACAGCTCCTGATAGCTTCTTCTTCCCCTTTCCATGTGATCAAAAACACCTTGCCGGAGGCAGATTTAATTTTTGAAAAGGGCCTCCAGTGGCCTTTTTCACAAGCACACATGGAGCCCTTACTTTTCACAGAGGACACACTGTGATAACTCTTACAGGGGTGTATTAAATATTGTACTACTAATTCTTATACGTGTAGTTTGGCCCTTTACCTCCATTTAACCATAAGCCAGTTGAAAAAAATGGCAATACTCTATCTAATTCTAGCTAACACAGAAATGCCCATATTTACTCATATTAAAGTATTACAGAACCCATTAATAAATGTAACCATCAAAGAAAAGTAGAATTCCTAAATTATTTAATTTGTTAATAGGTAAACTGCATCTTTTTATCTTTTAAAATTTAATATTTTAAATTCTAGTATATTTAATATACAGTAATGGAACAAAATGACCCCCAAATCATTTTACTGGTTTTTCTTCCTCCAAAACATTCCTGGAAGCCAGAAAATCCACTGGAGTTCTTGTGTTTTGGGGCATTCTGCAACTAAAGTTCCTGTTACCTGCTGATATACTTGAAATATGTCTGAACATAAATTATTGGAAGATTAAACTCTCAAATTTGATTAACTCACTTTCTGTCAAGTTATCCTAATTAACCTACAGCCTTCAAACTTTGGGATTATTGCTGCCAATTCTGTACAGCCATTTGTTTAGTGCACAGTCTGTTCTAATGCCCTCCAATGCAAAATTGCAAATAAAAACTCTTTTTGATTTCTACTAATTAAACAGACATTGGAATGTGCCATACCTATAATCTGTATTAATATGTGAATACAAATTTTGCCTACTTCATATGAAGCATTCAGAAAGAACTTATTAAACTAAAATAAATTCTTCTTGCAGCAAAGGACTTTCATTTGTTCAGAAACATCACTGAATGCCTACTATGTGTCAAGCACTGTGCTGGCCAGGGCAAATACAGTTGTAAACAAGACAGACACAGCCCCTGCACTCATGGACTTTCCATGACTAGGAAAGACAGACATTAACAAATAATCACAACCAAATAGTTAGAAAGCTAACATCACAATTTGTGCCTTGCACAGCACTTGCCAAAATTAAGCTCAGTATCAAAAATACAAATACTGGCCAGGCATGGTGGCTCATTCCTATAATCCCAGCACCTTGGGAGGCCAAGGCAGGAGGACTGCTTGAGCCTAGAGGTTTGAGGCCAGCCTAGGCAACACAGAGAGACCCCATCTCTAGAAAAAAAAAATTTTTTTAAATTAGTCAGGCATGGTGGTGCATGCATGTAGTCCTAGCTACTTGGGAGGCTGAGATGAGAGGATTGCTTGAGCCTGTATGGTAGAGGCTATAGTCAGCCATGATCATGCCACTCACTCCAGCCCGGGCAACAGAGCAAGACTCTGTCTCAAAAAAAAATTATATATATATACATATATACACACACACATCTATATACACACACACACACATCTATACACACATACACAAATATTCTACTCAGTTAAGGACTTTGTTGAGTTTATAGATCAAGAATGGTACAAAGGATAGAAGAGAGATGACAAAGTCATGCCTCAAATTAAAATTGTAGGATAGTAGTAATGGGTGAACAGCATTCTGTATGTACTTAATGCCACTAAATTGTACACTTTCAAAATGGTGACAATGGTAAAAACAAGCCAGGTACAGAAAGACAAATACTTATACGACCTCACTCACATGCAGAATCTTAAAAAGCTGATCTCATAGAAATAGAAAGTACAATGGTCTCAGAGGCTGGACTGGTTAGAGAGGAGAGGGAAATGGGCAGACGTTGGTTAAAGGATATATAATGATAATTAGGTAGGAAAAATAAATTCAAGAAATTTAGACAATATTGCATTCTTTTTTATTATTTTTTGTAGAGACGGGGTCTCACTATGTTGTCTAGACTGGTCTAGAACTCCTAGTCTCAATCAATCCTCCCGCCTTGCCCTCCCAAAGTGTTGCGATTACTGGCATGAGCCACCATGACCAGATGATAACATTTTATTCTTGAAAAATTTAAAGAGAGTGGATGTTAAAATGTTCTTACCACAACAATGATAACTGTGTGAGGTAATGCATTTGTTAATTACCTAGACTTAACAATTCTACAATGTATATATGTTATGTATGACATATACATCATGTTATGCATAATACAAAACATCACATTATGCATGTTAAATACATACAATGTTATCTGCCAATTTTTTTTACAAAACATATTTTAAATGTCAAAACAAAAAAAAATTCATAGCATAAAATTTGCCCTTTTGGTAAATTTACCAAAATTAAGTAGAAATCAAAAAAGGTTTTTATTTGCAATTTTGCCTTGGAGGGTATTAGAGCAGACTGCATTAAACAAATGGCTGTACAGAACTGGCAGTAATCTTTACAATAAGTTGACCAAAATGGTAAATTTTATGCTATAAATGGGTTTTGGTAAATTTACCAGAATAGTAATTTTATGCTATATATGTTTTGTCACAATAAAAATGTAAAAAACAAGTTGTTAAATGTTTAATCAACTTCACCAAAAACTTAAAACATATGAGTGCTATATGAGAGAAGCTATATGGCACAGAAGTGAAAATAGACAGAAAACATGAAATTTCTTGGCTTTGATTATCTGCCAGCCTTACATCGATTGTATAGTGCACCTATCAGAGCACAGCTGGAGGTGGGTAAGAGCACAATCTTAGAAACAGGTTTCACTACAAATGCATGGTTTCTAATCTTCATCAGATTCTCAAACCTTTTCCTTATCACTAATCAGCTCCCAAACTTTTGCCATTCTCTTTCAATCTGCTGCTCAACCCCAGGACCACATTTAATGACCTCTTCCCCTCCATTTCCTGATCCTCACCAAACCTACCTACATTTGCTCCCATTCTTACTTTCTTCTCTCCCGGTTCTGAATAGGGGTTTTGAATCTTGCCCCTCTAGCAAGAACCTTCCTTGTAAAGATCTGATCTGCTCATGAACCTTATCCCATCAATTAGCCCTTTAGTAACTTCACCTCCTCCCTCTCTACAGGCTCCTTCTTTAAGTTAGTTCTCAAGCTACTCCTATCTTCAAAAAAAAAAAAAAAAATTGTTACCCTCCTTTGACTCTAATCTTCCTCTAGCTACCACCCTACTTCTCCCTTTGACTTGACTTCCTCCCTTCTTAGCCTGTACCCCTATCTCTTCCTCCCATTCACTGCTCCACAGACTATAATCAGACTTCACTTCCCATATATCCAGGCCGATGAAAGCGTGCTGGCTGAAGTCATAGGGGATTTCCCACTGACTCATTTCAATGGACCCTCTTTGGTCTTTCTTAAATATAGGAAATATCAGCCATATTTAAATTTCTTTATTGGCAGCACCACTATTCATCCAATTCTCTAAACCAAAGCCCTGTAACTCTCCAGAGTCCTCTCACTCTTACTTTTTTATCTCCTTGTTCGGCCACAATTTTTTTAATTTCAAAAAAAAGTACACAGTATTACCCACTTGAGAAATTTAAAAATACAGATAAATAATACAGAACAAAATTTAAATTTAAATTTAATGTACAAAAGAGAAATAAAAACATACATCCCAACAAAGATTTGCACACAAATGTTCATAGCAGCTCTATTCATAATAGGCAACAACTGAAAACAACCCAATATCCATCAATATGTGAATCGATAAAAAATTGTGGTAGGCCAGGTGTGATGGCTCACACTTGTAATCCCAACACTTTGGGAGGCCAAGGTGGAAGGATTGCTTGAGGCCAGGAGATTGAGACCAGCCTGGGCAACATACAGAGACCCCCATCTCTACAAATAATTTAAAAATTAGACAGACATGGTGGCACACACCTGTGGTCCCAGTTACTCAGGAGGCTGAGGCAGGTGGATCACCTGAGTCTGGGAAGTCAAGGCTGCAGTGAGCCATGATCACACCACTGCACTCCAGCCTGGGTGTCAGAGCAAAACTCTGCCTTGAAAACAAAAAAAAAAAATGTGGCATAGGCATACAACGGAATACTACTTAGTAATAAAAAAGAATGAACTACTAATACATACCACAACAAGGAGAAATCTCAAAAGCATCATGCTGAGTGAAAAACAGATGCAAAAGAAAACACACTGTATGATTCCATTCATATAAAATTTTAGAAAAGGCACAGCTATAGTGACAGAAAGCAGATAAAGTTTTCAGGAGCCAGAATGTAGGGGAAAAAGACTAACTGCAAAAAGGATCACGAGGGTACATCCTGGGGTGATGGACACACTATATTATGATTGTGATGGTGGTTACATGATTGTATATATTTGTCAGAACTATCAAACTGTACACTTAAAATTTGTGAATTATATAATATCTAAGTCATCCCTCAATAAAGCTGATTTTAAAAAATTAATTACATTTAACTAATTGAGCCTTCTAAAATAAGATTTTTAAATCTACGTTTCTTTTCTAAAGACCTAATTTATATTTATTTCAGTTCTGCGGTGAATCAATCCCATATATAGTATTGTGTTGCTCATAATGACACAAAATTATGATTGGAAATAATACTTAGCTGAATTACTTTATCTCCGGGAAGCTTATCAAGGCAACAATTTACAATGTACATAAGCAGGTGAAGTTTGTTATGAAAATGGCATTATTTTGATTATGATAAATAAGCCGTGTGCTCTTTGATTCTGCCTGCATAGCAATTTCATTTATTCTCTTTGAGAACCTCCTGAATGGAAACCTCAAATTTCAAAGGGTGAATACTGGTCTGTCTTTCAGACACTGTACCTAGGCGGAAAGCACAGGGCTAGGACTTCCTCCTTTCTTTATTCCCTTAGGATTAAAATGTATACAAGGGGACTCCAAAAAATTCATTAAAAAATGAAATTAAGAGATAATGAAAATATACACTTCATTTCTCAACATAAGCTCCATCAAGTTCAAGATACTTTTGTGAGTAATGATACCAGCCATTAGTCCATCTCTAAAGAATTGAGGGTCCCAGAATTTAATCATGTCAATGCAGTCCTTTTTACATTATTAACTGAAGAAAAATAGGTGCCCTTTAAATATTTTTTAAGATTAGGAAAGAAAAAGAAGTCAGATAGAGCCAAATCAAGACTGTAAGATAGGCCAGGCACAGTGGCTCATGCCTGTAATCTCAGCACTTTGGAAGGCCGAGACAGGTGAATCACCTGAGGTCAGGAGTTCAAGACCAGCCTGGTCATCATGGTGAAACCCCATCTCTATTAAAAATACAAAAAATAGCTGGACATGGTGGATCATGCCTGTAATCCCAGCTACTTGGGAGGCTGAGGCAGGAGAATTGCTTGAACCTGGCAGGTGGAGGTTGCAGTGAGCCAAGATTGCACCACTGCACTCCAGCCTGGGAGACAAAGTGAGACTGCAACTCAAAAAAAAAAAAAAAGACTGTAAGTGAATGCCTAATAATTTCCCATCAAAACTCTTGCAAAATTGCCCTTTTTTGATGAGAGGATGAGTGGGAACATTGTCCTGGTGGAGAAGGACTCTCTGGTAAAGCTTCCCTGGGTGTTTGTTTGTTTGTTTTGCTAAAACTTTGGCTAATTTTCTCAAAGCACACACAATAAGCAAATATTATCATTCTTTGGCTCCCCAGAAAGTCAACAAGCAAAATACCTTGAGCATCCCAAAAGTCTCTTGTCATGACCTTTGTTCTTGACTAGTCTGCTTTTGCTTTAACTAGACCACTTCCACCTCTTGGTAGCCATTGCTTTGGTTGTGCTTTGTCTTCAGCATCATACTGGTAAAGCCATGTTTCCTCTCCTATTACAATCCTTCGGACATATGCCACAGGATCTCAATCCCACTTGTTTAAAATTTCATGTAAAGTTCCCTCTTCAATTATAGCATTAACAAGATTAATTTTTTCCTTGAAAATTGACGTGGGTGGTCTACTGCTGTGGGCTTCCTCTTCAACATCATCTCGTCCCTTCTTAAAGGATGTTAGCCATTTGTAAACTGTTGGTTTCTTTAGAGGATTGTCCCCATAAACTTTTTGTAAAGCATCAATGATTTCACCATCCTTCTACCCAAGCACCACCATAAATTTGATGTTTGTTCTTGCTTCAATTTTAGCAGAATTCATGCTGCCCTGATAGGGGCTTTTTAAAAACTGGTACCATATCATTTCTTAATGTCTCGAACTGTTCAGACATGTTGTAACAAGTTCAAACATGTTGTAACAAGTTAGTACAAGTTGATTTTGGTTCAAAAATATTTTGAAATCCATGCATAGTTTTTTTTCATAGTGTACATTTTTTCCATGAACTTTTCCAAGACCCCTCATACGTTTCTTTATTCCCATACCCACCCCCAGCATCTAATACAGTACTTAAACAATGTTGACTAGTTCAAAATATGTATCTATTTGATGCATAACAGAATTGCTGCCACCAAAAGACTCACTTCCTAAACAATTCACACTCAAACCAATTTTATAACACTAACTTACCTAATTCTAGTAACTGAAAATGCATACACAGGGTGCAAATCTTTAACTATGAAGACAGCTTTGTTAATCCCCAGCTAGAGGAAAGGCTCTGAACTTTGTCTAAAGCCTATCTGAAAATCTACCACAAGACAGTGTATCAATGTATTTTCCCTGTTGTTCCATAAACCATTTCCAGAGTTACAGAATGATCATGCTGCAATGCAGGGAGGAAAGGGTTGAAGGCAACTAGTTTCTATTCACTTACCATTAAGCTTAGAAAAGCTGATCAGTTTTGACAGTTCTAACTCACTGACTTGCTTTCCAAAATACTAAGGATAGTTCTGGCTCAATAGAGTGATTATCCAAAGATTAGTGACCGCTGATTAATTTATCCTCTCAAGTAACCATAAATAATGGGGATTACATTGCCTTGACATTCTTCCATAACCCATTCTCAGTTGCCACCAGACACCCAAAGTCATCTTGATGAATTAAGAGGATGAAGACAGATTAATTAGATTAAGCATTACTTTTACCAGATTTTTTTTTCCAAAATAGTCTGCCTCTTGAAGTGGCTCAATATTTGTTTCCTAATCAAAGTGCAAAAAATAACTACCACATATACAAAATTAATTATAATACCATACATGTAACAAATGAACACTAAATTATAGAACACCATGTTTTGAAGTCAATATCAAAAACTTACATTGTTCTTTTGGTTCCCAACCTTTACTACTATCAAGTCTCTTCTTGTCTGATGTGTTAGCAAGGAATTTAAAAGATTGTATAAATTCTATTTTTCAAACTCTGAGGAGAAAAATGCTTTAATTGGACTTTCCTTTTCTTCCCTTCCCTATAACTGTCAGAAAACATATTTACTGGTCAGCAAGCCAGTACTTCAGTTCACCCAGAAGGCACAACAGCAGACAAATGTGGTCAAAATACTGCCTTACATGCTGACTTTTGCTTTAATACAGATTCTGTAAATGAAGCCAAATGATATTAAAAGACGAAACAATTACTGGAAGGGTAAAGGTGTCTTGGCTTACAAAAAACGGCAGATATCTCTTCTTGCACAACTATCAATTCCCTTTCATCCACCCCCTGCTGTTACTGGTTCTTCCTCCAGGGTCACTGCACTTCCAGCACCTTCAGCTGGGCTTCAATCACAAGAGAGCAATTCAGGACCTGAGTCCTGAGAGATCACAGGACAGCACGTGAGTCAACACACACGCCTGCACACAGGCACCGTGCCAACCTGCTCAGTCACAACAGTGTTGGACGGTTCTGTAGCGCTTTATGCACTGAAAAGTACTTTGACACTCTCTTGAGTCTCGCTGCTCACTGTGTGACAGGTAATTAAGGCAAAACATACTTGTGTGTGGCCAGGTGGCTAGTTATTATCTCAATTAGGACTGACCCCCTTCCCAGCCAGAAAGTGCCATAAAGAAGACACCTCCTCCCCTAACAAACCTCAAATGTCTATTATGAATGTGCAAAAACAGTCCATATTTCTCAATAAACTGTGCAATATTCCACCCCAGTCCTAGTCAGATAACTTAATTTCACTTATTCTATAATAGTATTATAGTTAAAAGAATTAGCTGTTTTCATTTTGAATTATGAATGAAGTAGTTGGCTCAGTTACTAAACTCTGTGAATATATAAGATAACATCATCTGCTTGTTGAACAGGTTTTCACCACTGTCAATACTTTAAATTTAAAATACATAAATTAGTTGAAATGACTGTAAGCTATTCTCACAGTCTCTTGGTCTAGAACATCTTAAAAATAAGACTTACAGACCAACTTAATTACATCACAAATGAAAGGAGGAGGAACATGACAAAAGTCTTTAGCAGTCATGTCAAATTGAAGGGAAAAAAATGACTAAGTCTTAAGACGAAGTTTTGGAAATACCTAAGACAGGGATAGTAAAATTATAATTTTGACCCTTGGGAAGATGCAAATCTGAATTAGAGAAATCCAAAGGCTAGAAAGACATTTTAAGGAAGTTCTATTACTTTTTTTTTTTTTTTTTAAGACCAAAGCTAAGAGGTGGCAGCAGCTACAGTGGCCATCTCAGTGCGGCCGTACTTTTAAATATAATGATTTCAGTAGAAATGAACTAAATTACCTAGAAGCAGCCCCTGAGTCCACTCAAGGCAGGATTTCTGGGTTTCTATTATGTCATGTTCCTCTTAGAGATATATGTTCTTTCCAAAGCCCCACCACTGGACTCAGCGTCACTCTGAGATTCCCAGTTTGCATTTCCAGTTACCTGCCTGACATCGCCCTTGATGTCTTGCTGACCCTTAATGCTCCACATGTCTAAAATGTGAGCCAGCCTTTCCCTGGCAACTCCTTCTCCTCATGCCCCATACCTGTCCATGGCACCGTCTAGGGCTGTCAACATGATTTTGTGGGGCACAATACAAAATGTATTGTAGGTCTCCCTGATCAAAAATTATTAAGACACAGGCTCCAGATGTAGGCATCAATGCTGTTTCTGTGTTCTTTATCACTGTCCACACCCACTGTTTGCCAGAATTCCTGCAGTCTATCCTTTGAAATGCCTCACATCTGTCCCTTCATTCCCATTTCCATGGCTGCCCCTCAAATCTCACTCGGCTTTCGGTCGGGGCTTTGTAATTGGTGTTCCTCCTATTTCTTGCCTCTGCAACCCAGAGATCTTTTTAAAGCACTACTTAGAAACCCTCTTCAGAAATCCTCAGTATCTCCCCATTGCCTCTATTAAATAACGTCCAAGCTTACCTTGGCATTTAGATCTTCCATTCCCCAGCTCCACCATTCTTTTCCAGCCTTATAGTCTATGACCTTTCACTACATATCCTGGGCCCCTCGACAAACCAAACTCCTTGTCATTCACTTAATAAGCCCAGTGTGGAGTCAAGTATAAAGAACCTGGGCCATGAAGCTGGAGACTTAAGTTTAAATCCAGCCTCACTACTTACTAGCCTTAGTAGCCCCACCTAAAACACACACATCATAATTGTTACATGAAAGGATTACTGGATAGATTTAACAAAATAACCTAAAATACATAATAAACCACAGTCAGAACATTCAGTATTAGAACTGCCTCCCAACCCTTGCCCAGGCCTTACACTCTCACCTCAGATACCCTCTTCTGTTAGATATGCTGAGGAAAGTCTCCCAATCTCGTAACACCTAACTCAAAAACTGAAGCCTTCTCTAGTTCGCTCAATCAGAAGTCATTCTCCCTTCCTCTAAAATCCTGTATCTTGCTTGCACAGCATTTAGCATGTACAGCATATTCTCTCAGACTTACTTAAGTATGTATCATTCTGTTTCCCCTCATGACCTCTCAAGAGCATGGAATAAGTCGAATTTGTTTCTTGTGTGGCTCTCAGTACATATTTTGTGCTCAAAAAATTAAATGGGTGGCTGGACATGGTGGCTCACATCTATAATCCCAGCACTTTGAGAGGCTGAGGCAGGTGGATCACCTGAGGTCAAGAGTTTGAGACCCACCTGACCAACATGGTGAAACCCCATTTCTACTAAAAATACAAAAATTAGCCAGGCATAGTGGCGTGTGTCTGTAATCCCAGCTACTCAGGAGGCTGAGACAGGAGAATCGCTTGAACCCAGGAGGTGGAAGTGGCAGTGAGCCGAGATCGTGCCATTGCATTCCAGCTTGGGCGACAAGAGTGAAACTCCATCTAAAAAACAACAAAAAAATTAAATGGGGAGCTGGGCCCGGTGGTTCACACCTATAATCTCAGCACTTCGGGAGGCTGAGGCAGGCAGATCCCCTGAGTTCAGGAGTTTGAGACCAGCCTGGGCAATGTGGTGAAACCCCGTCTCTACAAAAAATGTGAAAATTAGCTGGATGTGGTGACATGCACTTGTAGTCCCAGCTACTCGGGAGGCTGAGGTGGGAGGATCACTTGAGCCTGGGAAGTCAAGGCTGCAGTGAGCCATGAGTGTGCAACTGTATGTACTCCAGCATGGGTGACAGAGCGAGACCCTGTCTCATAAAAATAACTAAATAAATACATGCAAACAAAATTTTTAACATACCCCAAAATTAATTGATAAAATATTTTCAATGGAATTAGCTCGAGTCCAGAGGTTGATGCAAGGTGACAGCACTGAAAGAGATTAAGATATGGCTACTCTTGCAGACTTGATCCTCTGAAGGATGAGATGTCACCTGGAAGAATCACAAAATCCTCATGCCCAAGTCTCTACATGGTTTATTTCCATTCCTATCCCCCGCCCTAAGACAGACCTTGATCAACACCTGGGCTAAGACAGCAGAGGAAACAAGGACATGGTCTACCTGCCAAGATGTGTCAGGTGAGAATCTAAGGCCTAAGATAATCTCAAGCCTTCCTTCATTACCTATGGGAATGAAGTTTTACCCTAATATATTCACTGACATATGTCCTCTTGTATTTGCAAATATTATATGTAATTGCCAGGTCATTTGCAGCTTCTAAAGGGCTCAAAAACTGGGAACACAGACTTATAAGCACTGAAATATGATTTTAAACTACTTTTAAAAAATATCATTGGTACTTATCAATTTAGCAAATACTAATAAAAATAAAACCAAACATTGGTAGGGTTTTCAGGAAGCCAGCACATCACTAGTGGCACAATAAACTGATTCAAGTTTTCTAAAGAATAATCTGGCAATGTGTAACAGGTGTTATAAAGTTGTTCATACCCTTTGAACCAGTAATCTCACTTTTGGATGTACACCCAAGGAAGCAATCCAAGAGAGGGGAAAAAAACAATTTGTTCGACAACATATACAGATATGTTACATATGTTGTATAACACTGCCTGCTACTCACTAAACAAAGGAGGCCTGGTTGAGTAACCTAGGGTAGACCAATATGGTAGAACATCACACTTACTGAAACAATTAAGCAGGTGCCTTATGTGATACAGAAAAATGTACCTTAAAAAATGTTTACTGAAAAACAGAAAACAAAAGCAAATATTGACATATAAATGTATAATTCTGCCAGGCCCAGTGGCTAACGCCTATAATCTCAACACTTTGGAAGGCCAAGGCAGGCGGATCATTGAGACCAGGAGTTTGAGACCAGCCTGGCCAACACGGCGAAACCCTGTCTCTACTAAGAATACAAAAATGAGCTGGACATGGTGGCACACTCCTGTAGTCCCAGCTACTTGGGAGGCTGAAGTGGGAGGATGGCTTCAGCCTGAGGTTGAGGTCGCAGTGAGCCGTGATCGTGCCATGGCACTCCAGCCTGAGCAACACAGCAAGACTCTGTCTCAAAAAAAATAATAATTTATAATTATTTATTTGCAAATCTGAAAACCCAAACCCAAAGTTTTTGTAAGAGAATATCAACATTTAATTAGAAGCAAAACTTGATCTGAACTGACGTGAAGCTACTCATGGTCTCTATTTAACTCACTTATCCATACATTTTGCTGCAGAAATGTTAATGTATTTGATTATAGGGTACCTGGGACTCTTCTAGGGGTGTCAGAAAATACAGGTGTCTGTACCAAGTTACTTTTTTTTAACTCTATTTACTTCAGTAGGGAGCAGGTTACTTTTTTACAATTCAAAAAAACCTAGGCTGGGCGCAGTGGCTCAGACCTGTAATGCCAGCACTTTAGGAGGCCGAGGTGGACAGATTGCTTGAGCCAAGGATTTCAAGACCAGCTTGGACAACAAGGCAAAACCCTGTCTCTACAAAAAAATACAAAAATTAGCTACGTGTAGTGGCATGCCCCTGTAGTCCTAACTACTTGGGAGGTTGAGGTGGGAGGATCACTTGAGCCCAGGAGGTTGAGGCTGCAGTGAGCCATGATCCCACCACTGCACTCCAGCCTGGGTGACACAATGAGATCCTGTCTCAAAAAAGGAAGAAAAAAAAAAAAAAAAAATATATATATATATATATATAGAGAGAGAGAGAGAGAGAGAGAGAGAGAGAGAGAGAGAACCCCAAGTTTCAGACAAACAATTACTATACTGACAGACTATCTATACTGATGATATCTATAAATATATAACAACATATACATGTATGTATGTATGTATGTATATATGCATACATGCATCAGTTATAAATTTAGGTAAAAGTGTTAAACTTTGGCATTCCCTGGCTTTGTTGATAAAACCGCTTAAGGAGAGTGTATTCTTTAAGGAAAGCTAACCTCCTTATAATGCTTCATCTGTGGGGGTGAGTAAAAAAAGACAACTGTAGGCCAGGCACGGTGGCTCACATCTGTAATCACAGCACTTTGGTAGGCCGAGGCGGATCACGAGGTCAAGATATCGAGACCATCCTGGCTAACATGGTGAAACCTCATCTCTACTAAAAATACAAAAATTAGCTGGGCATGGAGGTGCATGCCTGTAATCCTAGCTACTCAGGAAGCTGAAGCAGGAGAATCGCTTGAACACGGGAGACGGAGATTGCAGGGAGCCGAGGTCACACCACTGCACTCCAGCCTGGTGACAAAGCGAGACTCCATCTCAAAAAAAAAAGACAACTGTAGATAAACCAAATCCGAATCCCCAAATAATTACAGATTCAAAACCAATAAAACCAAATGTATTATAATTTATTTTTATTTAAATTTAAGTAGACATCTATAGATAATTTCACAACATTTCTGCAGAAAGTTCAGGCTTCAGATCTATTGAGCATCATTTACAGACACCCGTGTATTGAAAGAAGTAATAAACTCTCATGTTTTATAAAGAATCTTCCAGGTGACCCGTAAATAGACTAAAGTTTAAATCATTAGAAAGTATTACTTTAAATGTAGTGGTTTAAATGAACATTTGAAACATAATCTTTTCTTTCCCCTGCTTTGTCTATGCTGAAAGAAAATAACTTTTCTTTTTTTTTTGAGACAGAGTCTTGCTCTGTTGCCCAGGCTGGCGGGCTGTGGAACAATCTTGGCTCATTGCATCCTTGACCTCTAGGGCTAGGTGATCCTCCCACCTCAGCCTTTTGAGTAGCTGGGACTACAGGTGCCTGCCAACATGTCCAGCTAATTTTTGTATTTTTCGTAGAGATGGGGTTTCACCATGTTGCCCAGGCTGCTCTAGAACTTCTGGGCTCAAGCAATTCATCTGCCTCGGCCTCCCAAAGTGATGGGATTACAGGCATGAGCCACTCTGCCCAGCCTTAATCATTTTTAATGCAGGTAAAAACCCTCTGAGATTCTGGCCAGCAACAAAATGTGGAAAAAATAGCCTATTTGCCCTCCCCTCTCCATACAAAATAGGATTTTTAGATTACAAATTATTTATCAGTTGAGCATGGTGGCTAACACCTATAATCCCAACACTCTGGGAGGCCAAGGCAGGAGGACTGCTTGAGCCCAGGAGTTCAAGACCAGCCTGGGCAACGTGGTGAGACCCCATCTCTACAAAAAAACTTCAAAAATTAGCCAGGTGTAGTGGCACATGCCTGTGATCCCAGCTACTCAGGAGGCTGAGGCAAGAAAATCGCTTGAGCCCAGGTCAAGGCTGCAGTGAGCTGTGTTCATACCCCTACGCTTCAGCCTGGGCAGCAGAACAGGACCCAGTCTCAAAAATAAATAAATACATACATACAAATTATTTATCAACTCTGGATTTAATGTTTCCTATATAATTATGCATAAAAATACAAATATAAGTCTATTATCTCCTCTGACCCTTCTTTATGCCTCACCAGCTCCCCTGCCCCTGCAAAAAATGAACAAGAACTTAATGTGTAGTCACTGGCTGAGGCTCAGTTGTTATCACTACATCACAGAGCTCTTAACAATTGTGCATCTGATATTAAACATTTGTTTTGAACCAACATCAAAATATGGCCAAAGGATCTGATCTTATTAAAAATCAAGTCCTTTTTTCAGTTTAAGCCTATTCCACAGTAACATTTTTCTCTGAGTAGAAGGAGACAAAACATAACACCTACAACTAAAACTCCATACATTTATCATTTATTCCTAAAAAACAACTTACTCTTAAGGGAAGTGTACTTACAGTCAATAACTACATGGCTGGGGTCCTCCTGTCAAAGTTTGAGTGCTACATTACCACAGGACAACAATGACAACTTCCTGCCCCATTCACACTAACTTTGTGGAATGTCGTTGTTTAAACAACCACTGACAAATGTGAACCCTTTGAGATGCTGCCATTTGAAGTTGCAACATAAAGTCAAAACTAATAAAAAGGATAATTAAGTAAGATGAAAAGGTTTTTATTAATAAAAACAGTCTCCAGACTAACCTACTTGACTTGGCATTAATACTTATCTACACAGAAAAGTCAATAAATATCACCATTTAATGAACAGGTAGTTTTCTATTTTTGTAATATTAAAACACATCTCAAAATTGGTCTTGGATTCAATCTAAATGCAACACAAATATAAATTTTGGCTTTCTGAACACAGGCAGAACATTGCTGATACAATTTACTCTTTTTAAAATTTTTACTACACTTTTTAATGTTAATTTTATTTTAATTAAAAGTAGAGACGGGGTCTCACTATGTTGCCCAGGCTGTTCTTGAACTCCTGGACTCAAGCGATCCTTCCACCTAGGGTTTTCTTTTTTTTTGAGACTGAGTTTCACTCTTGTTGCCCAGGCTGGAGTACAATGGCACGATCTTGGCTCACTGCAACCTCCACCTCCCGGGTTCAAGTGATTCTCCTACCTCAGCTTCCCCGGTAGCTGAGATTACAGGCATGCGCCACCACACCCGGCTAATTTTGTATTTTTAGTAGAGACAGGGTTTCTCCATGTTGGTCAGGCTGGTCTCTAACTCCGGACCTCAAGTGATCCGCCCACCTCGGCCTCCCAAAGTGCTAAGATTTACAGGCATGAGCCACAGCACCCGGCCTCCATCAGGTTTTCAAAGTGCTGGGATTACAGGTATGAGCCACCCTGCCCAGCTGCAATTTACTCTTTAGCAAAAAATAGGTACTAGCTGAACTGCAGACCAATGCACCTTTCCGTAGGTGCAATGGACTTTTATCCATTAATTTAATCATTGACCTTTCATTTAGACTTAACCATCTAAAGCATACCTTTAATTGAATTTAAAACTCCTTAGTGAGTGATTCTTAAGTGGAGGCACTGGAGGAGAAAAGCGGCACAGCTCCCCTCACTCACTAAGAGGCACAGATCAGAAGTTCTAGAGGGGTACATTTACTAATTTTTTTAAAGCACACATTCAATATTATAATTCTGTATTTAAAGAACAAGAAAATAATTCTAATTATATCCACAACATAACTAAAAGTAAAGCTTGGCCGGGCATGGTGGCTCATGCCTGTAATCCCAGCACTTTGGGAGGCTGAGGCGGGTGGGTCACCTGAGGTTAGGAGTTCGAGACCAGCCTGACCAACATGGCGAAACCCTACCTCTACTAAAAATACAAAAAAATTAGCCAGGCATGGTGGTGCACGTCTGTAGTCCCAGCTACTCTGGAGGCTGGGGCACGAAAATCGCTTGAACCCAGGCGGCAGAGGTTGCAGTGAGCCGAGATCACGTCACTGCACTCCAGCCTGGGTGACACAGCAAGACTCCGTCTCCAAAAAAAATACAAATAAAAACTTAAAAATAAAAGTAAAGCTTGACAAAACTTTGGCTGATGGATAAATACAAAGTATGACATTGTCTTCTGCCACTCACAAGGAAAGGCAAACTACACTTGGATGTGTGTGACAAAATTCTGAAGTAACATGAGACTTTTATGTTTATCAAGAGGGGACAAAGGGAGTTACAAACACTGTTTTGGGGCCAGGCACAGTGGCTCAAACCTGTAATCCCAACACTCTGGGAGCCTGAGGTTGGAGGACCAATTGAGCTCAGGCATCTGAAACCAGCTTGGGCAATATAGAGAGACCCCCCCCCGCTACAAAAAAATTTTTAAAAATTAGCCAGGTATGGTGGTATGTGCCTGTAATCCCAGCTGTTCAGGAGGCTGGGGCAGGAGGATCCCTTGAGCCCAAGAGGTTGAGGTTATGGTGAGCCATGATCACATCACTGACTGCACTCCAGTCTGAGCAACAGAGTAAGACCCTGTCTCTTAAAAAAAAAAAAAAAAAAGAAAAGAAAGAAAGAAAAAAGATACACTGCTTTGGTCCACAAAGGAAACATTGCTTTGGTCCATATTCAGTATTTCTAATCTGTATTTCATACTTATGCCCATGATTAAAAATTAGTGAAATGAAAAAAGACTTCTTACTTGAAAATAAGGCAAGCCATTTCTTCATCGACTTTTTTTTAGTTCCTATATGCAAGGTGAGGAATTTTGCTGTTACAGAAGGCACTTTAACAAAGAGGTATGATCATACGCATGTACGTTTGAAAGCACTGCTTTCCTCCATTCCTCCAGCCACTGATAGGCTATCTCTCTTATGTGGTGGGTCTGCGCAGTTCCCAGGTGTGCTGGAGTTTCCTGTTCTGAATCTCTGCCAATAAAAACATCTACAGTCCCTGCGTGGGTGGCACCAGGCAAGGCAGGTGCTCAGAACTATGGTGAGCTGACTGTTCAAGTTATGTTTAGGATTTAGCTTGTTTTTGTTAAGGTTTGCTTGTTTAATTTGAATATAAGACCAGATTTCTAGCTAGGCGGTGATAACTCTGGAATTCTTTTCCAAAAATGACATCACAGCATTTCTGATGACTTGAGTAGGAGACACTATTGAGAGAATATTCTAAAGAACATGCAAGTAAATATGTAGTAAATAGTTTCAGGCTGGGGACAGGAGTAGGATTCTACTTCCAGGACAACTTTGACATAAGTACAACTTTTTTCCAGCCAAAAAGCTGCTCTTAAGCTCAACTTAATAAAAGTAAATACTGATATCAATCCTAATACTGTGCAAGTTGCAACTTTCTTACCTATCCATGGAGGTAATGACATACCACAAGGCTACTCTAAAAAATAATGTACATGAAAGCCTTTTCTTTATGGTAATGGAATGTATTACTCCATTTTCATACTGTTATGAAGAAATATCTGAGGCTGGGTAATTTATAAAGAAAAAGAGGTTTAATGGACTCACAGTTCCACATGGCTAGGGGGGCCTCACAATCATGGTGGAAGGTGAAAGAGGAGCAAAGGCATGTCTTACATGGCAACAGGCAACAGAAAGTGTGCAGGGGAACTGCCCTTTATAAACCATCAGATCTCATGAGACTTATTAACTATCACAAGAACAGCACAGGAAAACCTGCCCCCATGATTCAATTACCTCCCACCAGGTAATTACCTCCTTCCCATGACAAGTGTGGATTATGGGAGCTACAATTCAAGATGAGATTTGGGTGGGAACACAGCCAAACTATATCAGAGAATATAAAAATTACCACTTTAACAAATACGGATCTTTAAAATGGCTTTCATGGAATGCTTTATTAGAATGGGTTGAAATCAGGTTCTCTGTCTACCACTTTAAACATAATTTGTAACTTATTTGAATTCATTCTCAAAACTCCAAAATGTAGCTACCCCCAATATTCCAAGTGCATCAAATACATAACAATTGCATAAAATCACTGTTTGTGTCCCAGGATTGTGACATAAGAATAAAATGGCCAACCATTTCATCAGAATCTCACAAGGACCAACCGTCGCACTGAAGACAGGAATGGCACACACAAAGGTACAGAGGCAAAAAGCAGCAAGACAAATTTGGGCCAGTGTAACACCTACAGGTTGGTTAGAACACAAAGACCAATAAGGAAGAGAAGCAGGGGCAAGGCTAGAGGGCCAGGCAAGGGCCAGAGCTTGCAGGCCTTCGGAGTAGGGAGTTTGACGTTTTCCTAAAAGTAATGAGTGTCACTGGGCATTTAAACAGAAAAATCATATGGTCCAATCTTTTAGAAAAATCACTCAGATGTACAACTGAGGACAAGCAATCCTGTTAAGGGGTTATGACTAATTGTGGCCAATAGTAACGAAGGTGGCCAGGCACAGTAGGTCCCGCCTGTAGTCCCAACACTTTGGGAAGCTGAGGCAGGAGGGTCACTTGAGGCCAGGAGTTCAAGACAAGGCTGAGCAAAATAGCAAAATGCCATCTCCACACAAAAAATTTTTTTAATTAGCCGGCCATGGTGGCACGTGCCTGGTGTTGCAGCTGCTCAAGAAGCTGAGATAGGAGGATTGCTTGAGCCTAGAAGTTTGAGGCTGCAGTGAGCTATGATCATGCCACTGCACTCCAGCCTGGGGAACACAGTGAGACCCTATCTCAAAAAATAAAATAAAAAGTAAATGAAGGCATGAATTAAGAGACACAGTAGTGAAAGAAAAGTGGGACTGATTTATGAGGCATTAAGAAGGTAAACACAAAAGAACTCTGATTTAACAAAACAGGTAAGGAAGGAAGAGAAATAAGAAGTTAAGACACATTCCAGGTTTCTGACTTAAACAACCAGAGGTATCATGCACTGAGAATTAAGAAGGAGGAATATGGATTCAGAAGAATGCCGACAAATGGGCTGTCATTTTTGGTAGTAAGGGAAGGTTGTATGGTGTGGCTGAAAAATGAGTTCACGTTAGTTTAGTATGATATACCTGTGTACCCAAATGGAACTGTCCAGAAATAGTAAATAAGGGTCTTGAACACAGAGATGAGATTTGGAAATAACAGCCCCAAGACAGTGGATGGAAGAAGGCAGGAAGAGTGAAGCAAGTACATGGCCAGGGACTGAGCCTCAAGGAACTGCAACAAAAAGATGTAGCAAATCACATCAAAAGCAGAGTACAATTTATTCTAAAAGACACCTCAAAATCTCTCCTGAAAAAATTTGTTATGCTTTTCATTTTGGCTAATTGGGTTCTTTCAGCAGTTAATTTTATTGAAATTATTAATTTTTAATTCCATGAAAAAACACCACAGGAATCTCACATTGTTGTATTTAATTAGAATTCACTATATACGCTATTCAGTCTCGCACTGAATCCAGAAACATTCTGGAAATGAAGTATGAAACGCCCACACCATACTCACTATTATTCCAAAATCCTAGAACCATTTTTATAATCTTCTCACTTATTTTAGCAGGTAGTTTAGATTGGTTTATTGCCGTTAAGTGAGTTCTCTTAGCTTTTCTACCTCTCTTCCAGTGTAAATAACAATCAGGTATTTTTCTTATAGTGAAAGATGTATAGGACCATGAACCAGATTATTTGTTCACTGTAACTAGCTCAACAAAGGACTGTTACTGAAAACTTTTCTAAGATACAGAAATGGCTAGTTATGCAGGCCGCTTTTCCTACTAAACAAAACAAAATCTCTTTAGCGTAAAGGCAAAACATAGCAGTTAACTTCTGAACTATAGCCAAAATTTCCTATAATCTAGGTGTCACATACAACTGTACGATGTGAATATCAGTATAACTGTAAATGTGAAAACTTGGTGTGGGGGAACAATTTCTGAGGAAGCACTAACTGACCTGAAGTTTCAGAGGGGCTAGCAAGATACATGGAGAGGTGCTGCAAGATTCATTCATCCCTAAATGCTACTGAAAATCCTACTTTGTGATTGTAACCATCTAAAAAGAAATCTGTCTCCATACAGGGAGTGTAGAGTTGCGTTAAAGATTATAGCCAAAGAACCTCCCTTTCAGGACCTTTTTGATAATCTACTTCCAAACTACTGAATTTTTAATGTTTTGATTTACACTTTTTTTTTTTGTGAGACAAAGTTTCTCTCTTGTTGCCCAGGCTGGAGTGAAATGGCACAATCTCAAAACAAAATAAATAAACAAAAAGCCCTAGGCTCTTCATTAGTTCCATGGGTTTTCCAGTATCTAGCAGAGTTAAAACAAAGTTGTTCTTTCTTTTTTTCTTTTCTTTTTTTTTTTTTTGAGACAGAGTTTCGCTCTTGTTGCCCATGCTGGAGTACAGTGGCGCCATCTCGGCTCACTACAACCTCTGCCTCCCAGGTTCAAGCAATTCTGCCTCAGCCTCCCAAATAGCTGGGATTACAGGCATCTGCCACCATGTCCAGCTAATTTTTTGTATTTTTAGTAGAAACGGGGTTTCACCATGTTGGCCAGGCTGGTCTCGAACTCCTGACCTCAGGTGATCCACCTGCCTCGGCCTCCCAAAGTGCTGGGATTACAGGCATGAGCCACTGCGCCTAGCCTAAAATTGTACTTTCTAAGGAAAAACAATGTTCCACTTAATGGTATTTCTTTGTATTCTTCCCCAGAGTGTCTGATTCCTCTCTACCTAGGCAAGAAGAATGCACATGTGAACAGGTAAAAATTCAACTAAAAAGAGACAACTCGGCCGGGCACGGTGGCTCACCCCTGTAATCCCAGCACTTCGGGAGGCCGAGGCAGGCGGATCACGAGGTCAGGAGTTTGAGACCAGCCTGGCCAATATGGTGAAACCCCGTCTCTACTAAAAATACAAAAATTAGCCAGGTGTGGTGGCATGCGCAGGTAGTCCAGTTACTCAGAAGGCTGAGGCAGAATTGCTTGAATCTGGGAGGCAGTGGTTGCGGTGAGCCAAGATGGTGCCACTGCACTCCAGCTTGGGCAACAGAGCGAGACTCTGTCTCAAAAAAAACAAAAAACAAAAAACAAAAAAAGAGACAACTCAAGCTCAGCTTTCTCCCTCAGACACAGCAGGATGTGTGAGACACTCCTCTGAGTGCCATGTCATTGGCAGCTGGGCACCATAATGGGACTGTGATGCCGTCAGCATTTTTCATTGGTTCTACTGCCCAACTTGGAGTCAGCTTACTTCACCTTTCCAAAGTCTTAATTTCACCAAGTGAGATTTATAACCATAGAGAAAGAGGTGTCAAATGCCTTCCCCACCCCTAACCCCACCACCTGTTGAAATGACCTTAGAATTTCAGCCTTTTATAGTAAAACTAAGTCCTGTTATATTGAAAATCCTTCAGGGAAATATTCTATTACTTCTGGTTTGTTATTAATTTGTATCCCACAACAGATCCTAAGCTACTTTGAAACAGCTGACATTTTCTCTGTCAGTCATTATCTCCAGTCCCCACGACACAGCCCAAAACAGAGCGTGTTAGATAACTTGGTAAACATTTGTAGAAAGAGAATTAACAGTAAGATGTGTAAACTCACTTACACCTTAGTGTGAATGAACTTCTTCAGGCCCTCTCCTGAGAAATTTTGGGTAGATTATCCATTGTGTGGGAAGAGTTAACAGAGCCCTGAAGAGAAGTCAGCCTAAGAAAGGCTCCTCCTCAGTTCTGCTTAGAAACATTGTCCTGCTGTGGATCAATCTAAAAGTTCTTCAAAGGAAACCCCAGACTTTTGCTTGAACGGCATATGGAAGTATCTTGTTCTTCTATGGAAGTCTCTCTACACTTCAGAAATATAGTTCGAGACATTAATAATTTGCAATTGTTTATTCACCACAAAGTAGGACCAAGAAACAGGGACCCTTCTTTCTAATCCCAGAATGCATGGTAGAGCACTCAACCAATCACTAACACTTAAATTAATCAACAACATAAAGAACATCGTATTTGCAGAATGTTATCTAGTCAATGCAATATGATGAATGATTAAAACCCAGCTCCTGGTGCTTGCTTCAGCAGCACTTTGAACAACAATCTACTAAAATTGGAACGACACAGAGAAGATTAGCGTGACCCCTGCACAAGGATGACATGCAAATTCATGAAGCATTCCATATTTTAAATAAATAAATAATTAAAATAAAAATCCCAGCTCTTAGAGTCAGATAAGCCTGGGGTTGAATTCTGGCTCCACTTCTTTCTTAAAGTCTGTAAGCCTGAGTTCCCATATCTGAAAAGAAAGATATTAACAAAGTCTATCAGAAAATTGTGGTAAGGTTCAAATAGGAATGCATCTAAAGTGCTTAGCCATAGAAAAGTACTCAAGAAATGTGCACCATCATTTGGAGACCTAGATTCCATTCCACTACCACCTCCCTGTATATCCTTAGGCTAGTCACTTGCTATAAAGTAATGGAAACAAGGAGACAGAACTAGCTGTACTCTAACACCAGGATTATCCATCATGAGTACGGTAATAGAAAATAGACCAAAACTTTGAAAAATAAAAGGCTTAAACAAATTCCAGATTTTTTTTGGCATGTATTTGAAGCTTGCATATGCTTGATCACAGATGACTCAGCATTCGAATATCAAAGTGAAAAAGTGTGACCAATCAAACTTCAAAGCAGATATTCTCAAATAACAGTGCCTGTAGTAGATGAGGGACTTTATGAAACACCTTTGTGTGTGTGTGTGCACTGAAGGAAAGAGAAAGGGGTATGGGACAGGGGAAGAGAGATCTCAACAATAACTGGCTTAAAGACTATCTTGTAACCATTTTTTCAGCACTAAGTTTAAATCTGTTTTTTTCTCAGCCCTTAACATCTATCAGTCATATATGTATTACCTAGCACCCAAGCAATGGCCATTGTTCAATCTAGATGCTGTGTTATACAGGGCCATTACAAGTGCACAGGGCCCTTCTGTAGGAATCAGACAAAGAGCACCCAGAGCCCAGGCTGGTTTTCAGTCCCCACTTACCCCTGAGTTGGACACCCTTGTGCAATGGCACAACCATATATAGATATACAGCAGTCAGGCAGAGAAACACAAAGATCTTCACACATTTAACTAGCATACCTGTACAACTGTTTATATGATATATACCCACACATACACAAACATGACTGAAAAAGTTGTCAAAGACTGAACTAAGTAAAAAGAAAAAAGATATTCATCAAAATGGAAAACAAAAAGTTCCACAGAGTGCAAAAGAAAAACCAGGTTCCTTCCCTCACTTTCAGCTACCCAGTATTGGGATATTGTAGCCAATTGGAACTTTGGGGACAAGTAGTAGGTAGAGACTTTGACACTGCAAAATTCTCATCCCTGGCAAAGCTATGGTCTCTCTGGCAATTGCTCACTCTTTCTCTCTCTCAAAAAAAAAAAAACACCCAAAGACACCAAAGGATCTACTTAACCGAATTTGCAAAAACGATGATAAACAAAAGACTGCTGTTGTCTTGACTGCATGAAAAAATCTGTAATCCCAGGCAGGAATATGGTAAATGTTGGAACTAGTCTTTAAATGTTAACTCTGTCAATTCTGCCTTCTTTTGGGGCTTTTTTCTCTCAGACACCCAATACTCATACAGAAAAGACACCAAACTATTTTTGTTTGCTATTATATATGCATATCTCCCCTGCTAAACTTTACAAGGATTATTTTCCTTAAATGGTAAGGACATGTTACTACATTTTTAACACTTTTTGTACCTAGCCCATTGACCTGCATACCACAGCAGTTTCAATAGCTATTTAAAGAACAAAAATTCCAGGTTAAATATGGTACGGTATTCACATGCATAAAGAGAGTGTACAAGAATATTCATTGCAGCATTGTTTAGAATGAGTTTGGAAGCAATCTAAATGCCCATCAAAGGAAGAATGCATAGAGTATAATATAGTCAAACAATGCAAACCATGTAAGTTAAAATGGAAAGAATTTGAGTTATCAGTTCACACTGAGGTATTATGTGGATAAGTCACAAACATGACGCGCAATGGAAGAAAAGTAAGTTGCAGAATGATACAAATAGTATAATAGTATTTATATAAGGTTTTAAAACTCTCAGCATAACCCAGCATTACCTTTGTCTCAGAATTTATTACAGTCTTGCCTATTCCTCATATGCATACTAAAGACCTAAGGAATATTCACTCTAAAAATAATAGAAAATCAAGGTTTAAAAAAAAGACTATTAATCATATAAAGTTACCCCAAATGACGGGGAGGGAGGTTGATTTAGTAATGGAAATCACTTAGCCCTTGAAGTCAGTTGATATGTGTTTTATTGCCATTTTACTACCCACCAAGACACTTTCACTGAGCTACAGTTTTCTCACCCAAATGGGGTTGACCGCGCTTACCGTGCAGGATACAGTGAAAGAATTTATGTTAAAGTGTCATGCAGAAGGTCTTAGATTTGTTTTTTGCCTAACCAGCCAAAAAGTCATAATAATGCTCTACAGGGAGAAAACGCTGAATCTGCACCTTTTGTATCTAATTTACTATATGGTTAAAAAAAAAAGTCAAAAAACACAACAGGAAGAGGGAAGAAGCAACCCTTCACCTTCCTCATCCCAGTCCCTAATCCGGCTGCCTCCCTTGTTTTCTACATTTAGCCCAGAGGGCAAAAAAAGGCGGGGGGACGGGAACGCACGGAACCGTGACTCTTGCAGGGCCCCCTTTGGAACTCCAGCGACCTTCGTACAAATCTCTTTCATTCCTCCAAACTCCACCCCCCGCCCCGCCAACACACGCACACCCCTCTGCGGCCATGGGAGGCAGGTGAAGAACTACATAACTGGCATAGTCACGAAAGAGACCACAAAAATGACAGGGCGATGTCTGGGGTTGAAGGTTCTGGGGTTCTGTTTGTTTTCAAACATTAAAAGGAAGGGCTCCTGTGGACTGTTAGTGTCTGCTCTGCCGAGGGAAAGGAGGACGATCTCGGCAAGTAAGTTCTGCGACCTGCTTGCAAACACACAGCTCTGCATCTGGATTCCATATAAAGACGGGCACCCCGAGGCCCCAGAAGCGGCAGGCTCTGTCTGCAACTCGACAGACCCCCCCTGCTCGCACCCTCTGGCACGGGGACCCACCGACATGCACACTCGGAGGCAGACACAGCCCACACGCGGGATGCGCTCGGGGGCCCCACGCGGGTCCCCCAGGCTGGCCTCTGCGGGCGCCGCGCCTCACCTGTCTTAAAGACCATCTTGTCATCGTCTTTGGAGCCGAAGGTTTCCAGCATGGACACGAAGAGCACCCCGCAAGCGTTCTGGATGCCGAACACCGACCCGTTGCACCACATGGCCGCCAGCATCACCAGCCAGCCCCAGCCGCCCTCGGGGGGTTCGGGGGGCTCATGGGGCTCCGCGGTCGCCGGCCCCGCCAGCTCCACCTCCACCTTCTCGACAGCCGCCTCGGGGCTGTCCGAGGGTCCCGGGCCGGGCGGCGGAGCGGTCCCCGTGGGCGCGGGGCCGAGCGGCTGCGCCTCGCTCGTGCCCCGCGCGGAGTCCGGCTCCTCCTGGGAGAGCACCATGGCCCGAGGCGGCCCCCTCAGGCGCCGGAGAAGCGCGAGGGACGCGAGTTACCAGCGGGCTCCCGGAGGAGCTGCGGGGCTCCTGGCGGGCTAACGAGGCCGAGGCGAGGGCGGCGGAGCCCCTGGCGGGCGGGCGGGGGGGGCAGCGCGCAGGCGGCCGCGAGGACAGCTGGCGCGCGCGAACGCCTCGGGGATCGACAACGAAGCCTCTAGGTCACAGCCCCGCACCCCCGACTGAGCCCACGGCCAGCTGCCGGTTCTTAAAAGCACCCCCAGCCCCGCCGGCTGGGGGCGTGGCCGGGAGCGGGACGTGCCCCCATAGCCTCCAGATGATTGGGCCTCGGAGAGCGGAGGCGGGGCGCCCCGCGGCGCGCGGCCCCAGGTGCCCGCTGCAGACGCCGTCTGCGCGCGCGTCTGCGACGGGGCCTCCTCCTGCTCAGAGAGGGGCACAGATATGTGTGGGTCACTCTGCCTCAAAGCATGAGCAGAAGGGGCGCGTCTCCTAGGTGCGGGCGCGGTGGGCCTTCAGGAGAGCCACACTGGATCTTTAGCCTCAACTCACCGACACAGCGTCACAGTCACACTAACATTGTCTCGATTGTGTTTGTTTTATGTTTTGGCATTCACCTCTCAGTACTAATTATAATACGTAAGATTAGTTATGCCACCTGGCTTCTTAAAGAAGTCATCTGAAGGATCAAAGCCCTTATTTTATTACTTCAGTTCCATTCTCTTGCATTCGTATACAATTTCCTTATGAATATTTGGCACACCGAAGATGCTTATTTTCAGTCCTCACTGGACTGCAATTCCGAAGTCTTCAACCAACAAACATTTTTAACAGACAGCTAGAAAGCTTTACTTTTCAACTACATCACAGTCGTTTTCACTTTAAACAAAAACTAAAACCTGTATTCAGCTCCTCTGTCTCCCTGAAGCATGGAGTGCCATCCTATGTAAAAGAAAGGAAGAGTAGTAACCTGCTATGCAATATTGAGGATGCTTCTTAATTGCTGTTATTCGTATTCTTCACTTCAATCAAAGTCAAAATATGCTAGTTACTTGATGTGCCCACCACTGTGATAGAGTACACAGATGAGTGCGATTGATCACGTTTCTGCCTCTTATCAGTTGATAAACTGGTAGGAAAAAAGAGTCCTGGGAGAGACTAGGAGGCTCAGATGATGTGTTATAATACATGTACAAAAGAGAGAGGTGAGATAGTCCCTTAAATTCCCTCCAAACACTGTAGAAGAGCCTCTACAGCAAGCAGCCTTTGGCCGAAGCCCTGATTCATACATACAACTTCAGTGGGTCAAGACAGGAAAAGAGCATTCCCGGTAGAGAAAATAGCATAAACTAAGGAAAGCAAGCCGTGCTTGGTTGTGGAATGGGGAACATAGCTCAAGTGTAATCTGCCTTAGAAATGAGGGTAAAATAGTAAACTAAGGAATAGGCACATAAGTGCACAAAAATGAATGTATGAAGATGTTACCCCAGTATTGTTGGAAATAAGGAAAATTTGGAAGTATAATGTACATTGGTAGAAGACTGATTAAATACTTACTTTATAACCTTTAAAAGTTCTGAAGGTCATCTGTATTTATTGACTTTGAAAGTTGTCCATAACATATTATTGGGCAAAGAAAGCACATCGATTATATATTTGCATGCACACAAACACACACATATGTAAGAATTATCCACGAGTCAATACTGATGTAAGTAAATTATTAAATAAATAATGAGGAGAGAATAGACAAATCTCTCCTGCAGGAAATGTAAATACTTTATGAACATACTCCCTCCCTCATGGAAGTGAAGTACAATGGTTTACTCTTTAAGTGTGGGTATGCATAGTAACTTTCTTCCAAAGAGTATAGGATGGAAAGGGGGAGTGGGGGGAAGAAGTAACTTTAGGGTGCAAAAAATGGCATACAGTACCTCAACCAGATGATAATGTATCCCCGATATGATGTGATGAAAATGGTACTTTACCTCTGTGGTCTTCCTGCCAAAACCCATAATCCCTGGCTAACCATCAGAAAAACATTAGACAAATCCCAATCAAGGACAGTCTACAAAATACCCATTAAGTACTTTCATTACTGTAAAGGTCATCAAAAACAAGAAAAGTCTGAGAAACTGTCACAGTAAAAAAAGAGTCTAAGAGGGCTGGGTGTTGTGGCTCATGCTGGTAATGCCAGCACTTTGGGAGGCCGAGGCGGGTGGATCTCTTGAGGTCAGGAGTTGGAGACCAGCCTGGCCAACATGGCGAAACCCCATCTCTACCAAAAATACAAAAATTAGCCAGGCATAGTGGCGTGGGCCTGTAATCCCAGATACTCAGGTGGCTGAGGCAGGAGAATCGCTTGAACCCGGAAGGCAGAGATTGCAGTGAGCTGAGATCGCGCCACCCTACCCCAGCCTGGGTGACAGTGAGATTCCAACTCAAAAAAAAAAAAGCCTAAGAGACATGATAACTAAATGTAATGTGATATCCTGGATGGATACTGAAACAGAAAAAGGACATTAGATTAAAAGTAAAGAAATATGAACAAAATGTGGGCTTTAGTTAATAATAATGTATCAACATTGGGTCATTAATTGTAACAAATGAGGCAAGGTGTGGTGGCTCAAGCCTGTAATCCCAGCACTTTGGGAGGCTCAGGTGGGAGGATTGCTTGAGGCCAGGAGTTCGAGACCAGCCTGAGCAGCATTGCTGAGACCAGCAACCAGGCTGGTCTCAAACTCCTGGCCTCAAGCAACATAAGTAATAATCCATCTCTTTAAAAAAAAAGTGTTTACTTCTAACTACCAATAGGCTATTGAATGGAGCAGAGTTTTAGGTGTCCAGGAAAACTACCTTCTATTTCTATGTCCACACTAATCAATAACTCACATTGTGTTATTGGATTGACCTCATCTTCTCCACCTGAAAATATGAACCTGTTTACTTATAACTACATCATAGTGATGGTATTTTTTTTTTTTTTTTCCTGAGATGGAGTCTCACTCTGTCACCAGGCTGGAGTACAGTGGCCCAATCTGGGCTCACTTCAACTTCCGCCTCCCGGGTTCAAGCGATTCTCCTGCCTCAGCCTCCTGAGTAGCTGGGACTACAGGCATGCACCACCACACCCAGCTAATTTTTGTATTTTTAGTAGAGATGGGGTTTTACCATGTTGGCCAGGATGGTCTCGATCTCTTGACTTTGTAATCTGCCCGCCTTGGCCTCCCAAAGTGCTGGGATTACAGGCATGATGCTCAGTGCAGTGATGGTATGTTTTTAATGAGTTCCTATTTATTAAGTGCTTTGAGATCAGATAAAAAGATTTATAAAATTTTAAAAGGTATAATAGTTCATTAAATCTAAATGCCAACAGTACTTTATGTAGGCCTTTTCATCTGTAGTTTATGTTAAACTTATTTATTAAATAAAACAATCCACTTGATTCCTTATTCTATTTCAAAAGACCAACCTTTCCTATTTAGGACAGTCTTATTTATTTATTTTTATTTTGTTTTATTTTATTTTATTTTTGAGACGGAGTCTCGCTCTGTCACCCAGGCTGAAATGCAGTGGCAAGATCTTGGTTCACTGCAACTCCACCTCCTAGGTTCAAGTGATTCTCCTGCCTCAGCCTCCCAGGATGGTCTCGATCTCCTGACCTCATGATCCGCCTGCCTCTGCCTCCCAAAGTGCTGGGATTACAGGTGTAAGCCACTGTGCCCGGCCCTTTTTTTTTTTTTTTTTTTTTGAGACAGAGTCTCGCTCTGTCCCTGAGGCTGGAGGGCAGTGGCACAATCTCAGCTCACTGCAACCTCTGCCTCCTGAGTTCAAGTGATTCTCCTGCCTCGGCCTCCGAAGTAGCTGGGATTACAAGCACGTGCCACCACGCCTAGCTATTTTTTGTATTTTCAGTAGAGACAAAGTTTCACCATGTTGGCCAAGCTGGTCTCAAACTCCTCATCTCAAGTGATTTGCCCACCTCAGCCTCCCACAGTGCTGAGCTTACAGGTGTGAGCCACCACGCAGGGCCAAAAAATGCACTTTAAAAATGAGACTGAATTAATTCTCTCATCTCCACTTTTTTACCTCTCTTTCAGAAGTCCCCTCAACCTGATTCTCCTTTGGTATTACTCCTAATCCTCCCAAATCCAAGCTAAAACCTGGGTCCGCTTCCTGATATACTTCTCCCCTGGTTCTCTCAAACGCAATCCTGTCAACTCTAGCTCCAGAAGGTCTTTTGCCTGGTTCCCTATTCTCCATCCTTGCTGCTGGTTCCTTAATGATTCCTTATCATTTCTCAAGGGCCATCATAATGACCTACTAATTAGTCTTGCTGCCAACAAATTCTGCCTGCACCAATTCATCCTCTACCCTATACCTGCCCAAACTCTGTTCTGCAGCCTTAAGGCCTGCTCCTCATTTCAGGAACAAGTATAAACACCTCTATTCCTCCCTGCAGACCCTGCTTCTGAAATGACCTTCTCTCCCCTTTTCCAAATGGTGAACTCTCACTCAGTCTTCAAGGCTCCACTCCAAAATGCAATTCACTTGTCTGAAGCCTTTACTGATCCTTCCTCTAGGCTTCCATATTTTATTTATAGCAGTTTTTATGGTCAGTAGCATGGTTTTCAATCTCCTTGGCTAGTGTAGGAATTTTCAGACAGGTCAGAGAGTCTTTCACAAATCTTTGAACCACAGCACCAAGTAGTGTTAGCGCACAACAAATATTTATTGAACCAAATTGAATAGAGTTCAAAAATAATTTAAAGAATCACAAAGTGTGTAATTGAGAAGATTCCGTATTTTCAGGTGAAAACTTTTAAATATGTTTAAACCATGTGTTTCTTTTTTTAGTTATAGAAGTAATACAGAGCTGGGCAAGGTGGCTCACATCTGTAATCCCAGCACTTTGGGAGGCTGAGGTGGGCAGATTATTTGAGGTCAGGAGTTTGAGACCAGCCTGGCTAACCTGGTGAAACCCCATCTCTACTAAAAATACAAAAAATTAGCCAGGCATGGTGGCATATGCTTGTAATCCCAGCTACTTGGGAGGCTGAGACAGGAGAATCCTTGAACCCATGAGGCGGAGGTTGCAGTGAGCCAAGATCACGCCATTGCACTCCAGCCTGGGCAATAAGAGCGAAACTCAGTCTAAAAAAAAAAAAGGCCGGGTGCAGTGGCTCACGCGTGTAATCCCAACACTTTGGGAGGCCGAGGTGGGTGGATCACCTGAGGTGAGGACTTCGAGACCAGCCTGGCCAACATGGAGAAATCCCGTCTCTACTAAAAATGCAAAAATTAGCCAGGGGTGGTGGCGCATGCCTGTAGTCCCAGCTACTCGGGAGGCTGAGGCAGGAGAATCACCTGAATCTGGGAGGTGGAGGTTTCAGTGAGCCGAGATCATGCCATTGCACTCCAGCCTGGGAAACAAGAACAAAACTCTGTCTCAAAAAAAAAAAAAAAAAAAAAAGAATACAGGCCAGGTATAGTGGTTCACACCTGTAATCCTAGCACTTTGGTTTGGGAGGCCAAGGTGGGAGGATTACTTGAGCCCAGGAGTTCTAGACCAACCTAGACAACATGGTGAGACCCTATCTCTACAGACAAAAAAAAAAAAAAAAAGTAATACATGCTTGTTATAGCAAGTACCATACAAACAATAAAGTTTAAATCATTTATTATAGCCCAGGCATGGTGGCTCAACCCTGTAATCCCAGCACTTTGGGAGGCCAAGGCAGGTGGATAACTTGAGGCCAGGAGTTTGAGACCAGCCTGGCCAACATATTGAAGCCCTATCTCTACAAAATTTACAAAAATTATCTGGGTGTGGGGGCACACACTTGTAATCCCAGCTACTTGGGAGGCTGAGGCATGAGAATCACTTGAACCCAGGAGGCAGAGGTTGCAGTGAGCCAAGATGGTGCCACTGCACTCCAGCCTGGGCAACACAGTGAGACTCTGTCTCAAAAATATATATATATATATTTATTATAGAACCACTCAAATAACCCATTTTAACCTTAATATTTATTAATTATGCATGTATGAGAGTTACCATATTTGTTTTGTATTTTTCCTGTAAAAATGGTATAGTATCACCAAAAAAAATTAAGCAACTCATTTGATTCTTAAATAAAATTGTTGCATTCAAGATGATAAGTGAAACATGAAGAAGCTGATAAGATTAGGATGCCCAGAGGACAACTAGAGTCATTTATACTTAGGGGTTCTGCCACAGGCCTCCTCCAGAGGTTATGTCTCAAATCTATACATCAGCAAACATACCTACCAATTATTATATATTATGAACCTTCAGGATTGCTCAAAAGCCACAGGTCTACTGTATTTTCTTCTAGTCTTTGTTTCTATGTATTTTTAAACAAAATGAGAATCATGGTTTTATGGACTTAATTGTGTCCCCATCTCCAAAATTCATATGTTGAAGCCCTAGCCACCAGTACCTCAGAATGTGACTGTACTTGGAGGTAGCACCTTCAAAGAGCTAATTAAATTAAAATGGGATCATTAGGGTGGACCCTAATCCAATATGACTGGAGTCCACCTCAGAAGAGGGGATTGGAACCTAGAGAGTGACCAGGAAAAGGCCATGTGAGGACACGGGAAGGAAGATGTCTGCAAGCCAAGGAGAATGGCCTCGGGAGAAATCACACCTGCTGCTGATACCTTGATCTTGGACTTCCAGACTCCAGAAGTGTGAGAAAATACATTTCTGTTGTTTGAGCCTGGCATAGTGCCACATGCCTGTAGTCCCAGCTACTCGGGAGGCAGGATGATCACTTGAGCCCAGGAGTTTGAGGCTGCAGTGTGCTATGACCACACCTGTGAATAGACACTGCACTCCAGTCTGGGCAACATTTCGAGACCCCCCCCATCTCTAAAAAAACAAACAACTTCTATTGTTTGAGTCACTAGGTCTGTGGTATTTCATTTTGGCAGCCCTATGAAACTAATGCAACATAAAAAAAATTAGCTGGGCATGGTGGTGCATGCCTGTAGACCCAGCTACTTGGAAGCCTGAGGCAAGAGAATCACTTGAGCCTAAGAGGTCGAGGCTGCAGTGAGCCATGATCATACCGCTGCACTCCAGCCTGGGTGACAGAGTGAGACCCTGTCTCTTAAAAACAAAAACTAACACAGTGCACATAATAAAGCATAATTTTGTATCCTGCATTTTTTTACTTATCACATCATAAATAATTTCCCCATGTTATCAAATATTCTTCAAAAGCAAGATGCAAATGGCTATAAAGCATTCTACTGTGGAGATGGACCATAATTTATTTAGTCACATCCCTATCATTGTACATGTAAGTTATTTCAGGTTTTCCACTGTAATAAATAATACTGCAATAAACGTCTTTACACACAAATCTTTGTATCTCTAACAAGTTCTTAGAATAGAATTCTAGATTTGAGATTACTGGTGAAAAGCAGTATTTTAAGGCTCCTAATACATTGGTAAATTTTAAAGAACTTTATCAATTCATACTACCACAAGTACTGTATCAAAATGCCCATGTTAGCGTACTCCAGGAAATTTTTTTTTTTTTTTTGAGACAGGGTCTCACTGTGTTGCTCAGTCTGGAGTGTAGTGGTGCGATCTCAACTCACTGCAACCTCTTCCTCCTGGGCTCAAGCTATCCTCCCACCTCAGCCTCCCGAGTAGCTGGGACCACAGATGCACACCACCATGCCTGGCTTCTTTTTTTTAAAATTTATTTTTAGTAGAGATGAGGTCTCACCATGTTGCCCAGGCTGGTCTTGAACTCCTGAGCTCAAGCAATCTGTGCACCTCGGCCTCCCAAAGTGCTGGGATTACAGGCATGAGCCACTGTACCTAGCAGGAAATCTTGAATAATATAATTATTTTTAAATCTTTGCCAATTTAGGATAAAGATGAAATTTCATTGTTAGTTTCTTTTTCAAATCTTTGGTTATCAGTGAGAAAGATCATATTTATTGACCATCTCTATTTTCTTTTTTATAAATTGTTTCTTGGTGGTTGTTCTTCACATTTTCTAACAGAGAAATTGGCTTTTACTTAGTGATATTTATTAATATTTCTCCATGTAGATCCCATGCATTTCTTGTTAGGATTATGTCAGGCATTTCATTTTCATGCTGCCAATGCTGTTGTCACTGCTTTTGGGAATGAATTTTTTTCCGTAAGAACTTCTAACTGGTTACTGCTAATGCAGTAAAAAGCAATTAAGTTTTTATATAGTTATCTGATCCCACCACTGTAGTATATTATATTTTTGAGAAATCTGGGGAAATTTAAATATAGTGCTTCAATTATCATTAAATGATAATTTTTCTTTTAGTCTGGCATTTGACAGTAAAACCGGCTCTCCTAGGTTGAAATAACACAGCCTTAAAAAAATTTTTCTCTGGGAGCTAAGCTATGAGGACTCAAAGGCATAAGAATGATATGATGGACTTGGGGGACTCCAGGGAAGGGTGAGAGGAGAGTGAGAGATAAAAGACTACCCATTGGGTACAGTGTACACTGCTTGGGTACACTGCACCAGAATCTCAGAAATCAAACTAAAGAATTTATCCACATAACAAAAAACCACATGTTCTCCAAAAACTATTGACATTTTAAAAAACTTTAAATTTTTTTCTCATTTTACGGTTTACGTTACATCTAAATCCTACATCTTAAATGAATACACTTTTTAAATTTTTATTTTTATGCCGTTACAAATGCCCCAACCTATTTCATATTTCTAATGGAAAATAACTTCACCATTTCTTTTCTTTTTTACTTTTATTTTTATTTTTTTTGAGATGGAGTTTCGCTCTTGTTACCCAGGCTGAAGCGCAATGGCACGATCTCAGCTCACCGCAACCTCCACCTCCCGGGTTCAAGCGATTCTCCTGCCTCAGCCTCCTGAGTAGTTGGAATTACAGGCACATGCCACCACGCCCGACTAATTTTGTATTTTTAGTAGAGACGGGGTTTCTCCATGTTGGTCAGGCTGGTCTGGAACTCCTGACCTCAGGTGATCTGCCCCCTTGGCCTCCCAAAGTGCTGGGATTACAGGCGTGGGCCACCATGCCCAGCACCACTTCATTTTTTTAATGCAACGACTTCTGTCCTCAAACATTTTGGTTCTTATCTCAGGTGTATTCAAAAGCAAAACATTGGGCATCGGTTTTTATGCTGTTAATTGTTCCATCAGATTTCTCCAGCTTTGTGCTGGGGTATGTCTATAGGAGAGGGCAGAGAGCAGCCCAAGGCTCCCAGGACACCCCTCAGGCCCCCAGGACACTCCACCCTTGTGGGTGTGATGTGGGCCCAGAGTCTGGTCTTCAGCTCTTTGTGTTCCAGAATTCAATTATCTCCCCTCACCAGAGCCATTTAGCCTCTAGAGAATGATTTAGTGAAAGCAAATTTACAGTAAAATGAATTGAGAACCTGCAATATCATTTTTAAATGTAATTTCATGTGCTGTCAGGCCAACTTGAGTATTCTTACGGGTTGCACAGTGCCTTATTTTCTAAGGGGGAAAACTCTGTGTGACAAAACCTATTACTATAAAAAGGCTCTTAGGGGATTCAGAACCAGGTTAAAAAGATTTAATAATATTTAGAGAAAATGTCATCAAGCTATGCTACCCTGATGTCTCCCCAAGTCCACCATAGAAAACATCGGCTATAATGGCAAAAGCACTTGGGTTTTTTCTTTTTTAGGGGGTGGGGGGGCGGGGTGGTGTTTTGAGACAGAGTCTCACCCTTTCTCCCAGGCTGGAGGGCAGTGGCGCGATCTCAGCTCACTGCAACCTCTGCCTTCTGAGTTCAAGTGATTCTCCTGCCTCAGCCTCCCGAGTAGCTGGAACTGTAGGTGCACGTCACCACACCCAGCTAATGTTTTGTTTTGTTTTGTTTTGTTTTTAGTAGAGACAGGGTTTCACCATATTGGTGAGGCTGGTGTTGACCTGACCTCAGGCGATCCACCTAAATGTTAGGATTACAGGCATGAGCCGCTGCACCTGGTATTTTTTTTTTCTTTTTTTTTTTTTTTTTTGAGACAGAGCCTCACTTTGTTGCCCAGGCTGGAGTGCAATGGCACAATCTCAGCTCACTGCAACTGCAACCTCTGCCTCAAAGGTTCAAGCGATTCTCCCACCTCAGTCTCCCGAGTAGCTGGGATTACAGGTGCCCACCATCACACCTGGCTAATTTTTGTAATTTTTCGTAGAGACAAAGTTTCGCCATGTTGGCCAGGCTGGTCTCGAACTCCTGGCCTCAAGCAATCCACCTGCCTTGGCTTCCCAAAGTGCTGGGATTACAGGGTGAGCCACCGTGCCCAGCCAGCATTGGGAATCAGATGAGCTTCTGTCACTTCACATCTGTGTGGCCGTGGTCCAGTTGCTAGCTTTCAAGAGGCTAGGTCTCTTGTTGTGCTTAGGAACCCACAACAATTCCTGGGCATCTAACCCCAATTGGTCCACCCCATATGCCATCATTCTATTATGATAGCATTACCTCAGTCATGCTATAGTTTACCTTAGATATACTTTAGCACTATTCATGAGGTTTGAAGAAACCCATATATATATATATATATACATATATATATATATATATTTTTTTTTTTTTGGGAAGGAGTCTCGCTCTGTTGCCCAGGCTGGAGTGCAATGGCGTGATCTCAGCTCACTGCAAACTCCACCTCCCAGGTTCAAGCAATTCTCCTGCCTCAGCCTCCCAAATAGCTGAGAGTACTGGCGCCCGACACCACGCCTGGCTAACTTTTGTATTTTTAGCACAGATGGGGTTTCGCCTCGGCCTCTCAAAGTGCTGGCATTACAGGCGTGAGCCACATAGTCTTTGAAAATATTCTGGAATGACAACTGTGGTTTAGATATTTAAACAGTTTCATTTGCATACAGCAACATTGCCTAACCAGGTCTTAAGACTTAGGAATATGTCCTATTTGTGGCCTGTGGCTCCCCATGCTGTGTCCCCAAAGCATGGCTGCTTAACAAATATCTCTCTTCAGCGCAGATCCTTCCTACGATGTTTGTTGAAGTGTACTGAATAGAATTAAATTTACTGTCAGAAGAAGAAAAAACATGTTTAAAAAATTCCTTCATTAGAGACAGTGTCTTACTCCATCGCCCAAGCTGGAGTGCAGTGGTACAATCATAGCTCCCTGTAACCTCGCTCTCCTGGGCTCAAGTGATTCTTCCACCTCAGTCTCCCAAGTAGCTATGACTACAGGCATGCACTAGCTGACATTTAAAACTTTTTTGTAGAGACATGGTCTTGCTATGTTGCCCAGGCTGGTCTCAAACTCCTGTCCTCAAGGAGACTTCCTGCCTTGGCCTCCCACATTGCTGGGATTACAGGGGTGAGCACCGTGCCTGACCAAAAGAACATGTTTAATAATTTACATTTGGTGAAAATAATCGGTTTCCTTGTGGTATAGTAGAAGTTAAAAGGATTTTGGAGGAAGAAGATTTGAGCAAGTTGTGACTCAACCTCTCACAAGCTGCTGACCTCAGGCCTCAGGACTATTGAGGAAATGAAGCAGAAAAATGACCAGAAGTTCTCTGTGACCCATGCCTCACTGTGAACCTGCTGCTGTTGTTGCAATTGCTGAAAATGATGTCCTTAGTTATAAATAGCTCTTGAAATGTTGTATTCATGGACTTATACAATATTACCTCTAGAGGAGGGAGTTTATTATTTTGTCCAACCTCCTGCTTAAGGCAAAAAACTCTTCTAAAGCCTCATTGTAAAACTGAAGGGCCTACGCCATGCCAAGGAACTCTGTCAGTGTATGTAAATGTCAGGGAGTCCACATTAACAACACGGCTCGCAGTTACCCCTCACCCTCTCCTCTGCTCACCTTCTGAGGGGCTCTGCATGTCACAGGCTCGATACAAACAAAGACTGCCTGCTTAGGAGGAGAGTGTGTGATGGCGTCATGGAAACTTGTTCTTCCAAATCACGGTGGAGGTGGATCCCCAAAGAGTGCCCTCTGCAGAGACAGGGAAACCTAAAACACCAGGTGGAAGGAACCTCAAGAATCACGGATTCCTGTGTTTTTAAAACATTTTTTACCATAACTCATAGTTAGAAACACGCTGGATGTCATTACCCAGTACACACTCACAAACACACACAATTGGAACAACAGTCTAACAAAACAATGTTTACATTACTAAATACGAGACAGCACATTCTGATGTTTTATTTCGTTTTTTAAAAACTGTCGATAAAAACTCTAAATTGATTCCACCTCCTACTAATAGATTGTGCTTTGAGGTTTGAAGAACACTGATTCAGTCTAACCCTCCCATTTTACAAATGAAGAAACTGAGGCTGGGAAAAATGAAATGATGAACATTTGACTATTCCCTGACTACACGGACGTCTACAGCGTGACAGCAACAAGACCCCAGGCTTCCAGAGCCTCAGCATGGCCTTACTTCAGTAGCTCCTATACCTTCTCCTGTCCACGTGTAAAGAAGTAATATTTCCTATTTCTATTTTAAAAGAGAGGAGGTTAGATGAGCCTTCCCTCCTTCTCACCTGCCCTGAACTGCCCCCATTGCTATGGCTTAACATACTAGTGACCACAGAAAAGAGCACCCTATGGGGAATGTAGGGGTCTTTTTCTCCTCAAATCTTAACGTTGGTGGGGATTTTTTCTTCCAATTAGTTAGCCAGCCCCTGAGAAGGATCACCTGAAGCCTGGCCTCTGAAAATTAAGATAAAAGATAGTTCCTTTCCATGGGGAAAAATGGGATGTGGGGAGAATCCTGCAGATAACTGGTCCATGACTAACCCTGGTTGATCAAGAGCCATTTGGGCCAATTGGGCAGCTGTCTGGAAGTGTGATAACCCCTATCCCGGAACTAGTTGTGATGGATTTCAGAGAAGCAAAGCAGCATCTATTTGCCCTCAGGCAAATGGCTTCCTCTACCTTCTCATCCTAAGACCATCCTACCTCCTTCCTCTCTCCCTTCTTCCTGGCTTAGATGAGGGGTAAAGGGTATGTATTCTTCAAATGATAAACTCCTTATGAGATTGGCAGTATGTTACATACAGAATATACAGAAACCGTCATTGCCTGGTCCTGGTTATTTAAAGGAATCAGGAAAACAAATACAAAAACAAAATCAAGAATATCTTTTTGTTGGCTGTGTTTCCACAGGCCATATTTTTGAACATGAGGTAGAAGGCTGTGGATACATAAAAGAGAAGAAAATGGTTAGAGTAGACAGGCAAGTTGACTGCTAGCCATAAAAAAATGTATGATTGGGAGGATTTTTTTTCTCTCTCAGTAAGAAAAATATATACTGTTGTTCTAGGGAGTTTGATCTGTTTTTCCTTAGAATTCCACAACATTTCTCTCAATTCCCCTTTCTCCTTCCCACCTGTCTTCCTACCTCTTCCCTACCTACCCTCAAACAATAAGACTTAAGACCAAGATATTGAACTTGAGATATGAAGTCTAGGACAGGAGCCAAAACCCCTACACTGGCAGATTAGAGCAGGATATCAGTTAGCGCTGGTGGAGATGCTGTGTCTTATCTCTCTTGGCTCTGACTCCAGCACAGTTCCTGCCTGGAACTTGAAAGGTGCTCCATATAAACATATAGAATAAATAAATGGCATATATAATGTAAGAACAAGCAGAAGATCTAAAGAATCCCAGCTCAAAATCTGGATTCCAGACTTCAGGGTCAGAATCAGGAAACCAAGAAGTACAATGAGAAGAGAGTACTGAGCTAGACTCAGAATACATAGATGGCCACAAGTCAGATTAAGAATGGTGGAAAACATGCCATTTTAAAATGCTAGCCAGGGAGAAACACAAAATGGGTTTCTCTTATTATATGACAATTGTACTTATATGACAAGTGACAACAAGCTGGCTTAGCATCAGTAAAGAATTAAGAGTTTTCAGAGAAGTAAACTGAAGATGAACCAATGGCTACTCCAAAACCATGCAAAATTAAACTACATTATTACAAATATAACGACTAGAATTGTGCTGCCCAATGTGATCACCACTGGCCATATGCAGCTATTTAAATTTAAAATAATTAAGGTAAAATGAGAAGTTCAGTTCTTCATTCTCATTAGCCATATGTCAAATGCCCAATAATCACAGGTGGTTGTGATTGGACAGCACAGATACAGAACATTTTCCTAATCACCGAAAGTTCTACTAGGCAGTGCTGGCGTAATGAGCAGTAACAGTGACCCTCTGCTCTGGTGTGTTCAGTCAGCCCTGCACATCACTCTAAGTGAAGCAGGGACCAAAAAAATCAGAAGAGGGTAACCACAAAGCTAGAATTCATCATTTGTGAAATAGTTCAAAAGACTAGAGATATTAAGCCTGGAGTAGAGGAAAATTCAGTAGGGGATGTGAAGATTATCTTCAAATAATGGAGGACTAGCATGTGGATAAGGAAATGGTATTGTTACAAGTGACGTAAGGGATAGAATTAAAGTCATGGATCAGAGTTAGAAGGAAAAAGATTGCTATCTCAGCAGAAGGAAGAACTCCTTCTCCATCAGAGCTGTCCAAAGTCAGGTTAGACTGCCTCATAAAGGAGTGACCCGCCATCCTGGGGATCTCAGGCAAAGGCTGAGCGTAGGCCTGACAAGCAGGTAGGACAAAACAGACACAGACAGGGTGCAGTGGTTCACGCCTATAATCCCAGTGCTTTGGGAGGCTGGGGCAGGAGGATCACTTGAGCCCAGGAGTTAGAGGCTGCAGAGAGCTATGATTGTGCCACTGCACTCCAGCCTGGGAAACAGATCAAAACCCTGTCTCAAAAAAATAAAATAAAAAGAAATAAAAAACAACTTTTGGAAAGAAGGAAATTATTTATTTATCAAATATGTCAGGCAGGAGGGGAGACTTCAAACGTGAATGGTTAGAATAATCTTTGAAACCCTTTCAAATTCTGAGAACTTCTGACGCCTCTGGTTGAGATTCAACCACTGGCTGAGAAATTCTTGAGGGTGAAGTAGGCAAAGGGTTTGGACTCTTGAAGAAGATCAGGTGGAAACTCAAGAATATGACAGATGAGAGAGAGCTCCAGAGCAAAAGAGGAGAAGAAAACAGTGATCAATTAAGTGGAAGTAAGTGGAGCAGAGGGACAGAAAAGGAGATATAAGAGGAGGGGGACATCTTGAGAAAAAGAAAGACTAAAAGACTTGGAGTGTGAAGGAAGAATGGAACAAGTGTGGGAGGTTTGTGACAAAAGGCACAAATAGAAGCTTCGATTTTGACTCTTCCCTGACTCAGACAGCTCTTCATGAGACAGTTTCTTAAATAAGAGTAGAAAAAACATGATGGGCTATGTAGCCAGAGAGCTTGATAAAGGGAGACAAAAACAGATGAATAAAATAAACACAACACATTACAAAGCTTTTGAAATACCAAAGTGGAAAATATTTGAACACCGCCACCCACAGAGACAAAAGGATTTCATCTTCTACTGCCCACATACCCTCCAGACGTCCAATAGTCTAATAAAAAATAATATATTAGAAATTTTTTAAAAGATCTTTTTTTTTTTTTTTTTAACAGACAAGGTCTCACTATGTTACCCAGGCTGGCTGCTCGAACTCCCGTGCTCAAGCAATCCTCCTGCCATGGCCTCCCAAAGTGCTGGGATTACAGGTGTGCCACTGCAGCGGCCATATTGGGAACTATTTTGAAATGAGGATTGTATCGGTTTCCTATTACTGCTGTAACAAATCCCCACAATGTACTGGCTTAAAATAGCACAAATTGATTCTCTTACAGATTTGAAGGTCAGCAGTCTGAAGTCAGTCTTATTGGGCTAAAATTAAGATGTTAGCAGGGCTGGAGGCTCCAAGGGAGAATCTGTTCCTTGCCTCTTCCAATTTCTATTTATCATATAATGAAATATATTTAATTATTTTAATAAAAAATAGATCCTGGCCAGCACAGTGGCACATGACGGTAATCCCAGAACTTTGGGAGCCCACGGTGGGTGGATCATTTGAGGCCAGGAATTCCAGACCAGCCTGGCCAACATGGTGAAACTCTGTCTCTACTAAAAATACAAAAATTCGCTGGGCATGGTGGTGTGCACCTGTAATCTCAGCTACTCAGGAAGCTGAGGCAGGAGAATTGCTTGAACCTGGGCGACAGAGGTCGTAGTGAGCTAAGATCATGCCACTGCATTCCAGCCTGGGTGATAGAGTGAGATTCTGTCAAAAAAAAAAAAAAAAAAAAGAAAAAAAGAAAGAAGAAAGAAAGAAGGAAGGAAGGGAGGGAAGGAGGGAGGAAGGAAGGAAAGGTCCTTACAATTTATGATGAGTTTAGCCTCAAAGAAATCTTTCTGTTGGGAAACCTAGATGTACTACTCAATTTCTGCAATAGTAGGACATGTCTACACCACCTGATAGCTTTGAGCACTAATTGTAGTCATAAAGCATCTGTGAGATTTTAAGATTAAATTTTGACTCCTTTCCAACTCATTCTAAAATGTGGGGAGGACTGTTAAATCTTTCTGCACTGTGGTTTCTGGCCACATTTAAGTCTGGGCTTTCTTCCCTGACCTGGCACAAATTAAGAGTGATATTGGCTTTTATAGTCAAACAACCTTTTAAAAGGTTTATATATATATATATATATATCTCTCCAATAATGGCCACTTTCTATGATATAAGAATTTGAGGGAGCAAATTTGGCACAATTCTTGTCAGTCTCTTGAAACTAGTACGTTTCAAAACCAAATAAGGTAATTAATTTCCAAATTAGATACTGATCATCATTGTAGCTTCCTGAAGGTCAACAGGAGAAAGACAGAAGCTCACGTAAGCACCAGCGTAGGGTTATAATTTAACTAGTAGTTCTCTTTTGTGATGACCACATTCCTACCCAGAAAAGGAAATGTTTGTTCAACAGTTTCATCTGTTTCATTTCTTACTGTGGATTTGAAGGGATTTACAGTTGAGAGGCAACTGTGCATTTTTCTAACTCTAGCTCCTTTCTTAAACTTTAGGATGGAGCCCAATTCACAAAGTGTATCTAAGGAGGGGTCTGATGATGTGGTTGTAGTCCTTTGCTCAACCATAGAGAGATTAAGTCGTCACAGTCACACAGTTATGAAAAAAAGCAAGGTTTAGAACATGAAGTTCCCAGTCTCTGAAATAATCAAGGAGCCCTGTTTAGTGCTGTACTGAATCACACAGATCCCTTTTTAGTTTTCAACCCAGACTGTCTCCAGTTCTCACGTATTATAGCTTGCTTAGTGCCTATGTTGTTTCAGTGCCTATCACTTCCTGCTCCTTATTCATTCATTCAACGGCCATTTTGAGCACCTGTTTCATGCCAGCCATCATATTAAATGTTGGAAGAATAACCAACACGTTGTAGTGTTGTGCCATTTACAAGCCACTTTTACAAACACCATATCGTTTGGCAGTGTAATGTGAGCTATTCAAAGCCAAGAATCGAGACCCATTCATCCTCGCATCATCTGGGACTTAGTTTGGTGCCTGCTTAATGTTCATTTGTTGAATGAATGAATAAATGGAGGAGAGAATGAATGAATGAGTGAATACAGAAAGCCTCATATCCCTGGTCTATGCTATTAGTTTTCACAGGATGGTCAAACATTTCCTTTTCTCTGTAACTCTTTTTTACCCTGGAAACACTTTGTGCTTCCTACTCATTTCTTTCTCCCCTGTAGAGCAACACCTCCTAATGATGCCCAGGGGCAGTACCCGAGCTCTGCACAAGTCCCTAGACCTGCTGCTGCCTCTGCTTCTTTGCTGAGGCTGTTCCAGAGGCTAATGATTTCTGGGTGAGGGGTCACACTGCGTCAGCCCCAGTCCCATTCTGGCCTCTTTTTGAAACCAACCAACACTTTATGGACCATGATACAAATTGTATCACTCCTATTACTACTGTTGCAGAATAATTTTAATTGGGATTTTTAAAAGCTGTGTAACAAGACTTCCCTTGTTAACTTAGAAATCAAGAAAGCAACAAGCCAGGAAATCCAGAAAACAGTGGTGGTAACCATAAGTTAAGCTGACGCGCATTTAGTACTCAGGATGAGATCAACAGGCAGAATCAGAGAATGGATGGCATCCAGAGATTGCTAAAAATATTTCAAGCAGTATTCTACTAGCTTTGCAAACAGAATGCTCTTTTCCTCTTTTCCCTTTTATTAAAAAGATAATCAGCCCAGGCACGGTGGCTCACGCCTATAATCCTAGCACTTTGGGAGGTCAAGGGGGGTAGATCACTTGAGGCCAGGAGTTCAAGACCAGCCTGGGCAACATGACGAAACCTCGCCTCTGCTAAAAATACAAAAATTAGTTGGGTGTTGTGGCTCCTGCCTGTAATCTTGGCTACTCAGGTGGCTGAGGCATGAGAATCGTTTGAACCCCGGTGGCGGAGGTTGAGGTGAGCAGAGATCACGCCACTGCACTCTAGCCTGGACAAAAGAGCGAGACTCTGTCTTAAACAAATAATAATAAATAAATAAATAAACAATACCTTCCAGATCACCACAAATTTTTAAAACAGCCCCAAGCACAGATAAGATTTCAAAAAAAACAAGGCCCTCCTTTCCTGCCTAAGCTGGCTGTGGTACAGTTTCTTCGTGCACGCATCCAACAGCTATCTGTTGAGCATGCTTGTTGGGCATTCTTGGGCATGCAGTGGGTTGTTTTGTTTGTAAATGACAGATAGGGATTCTGCTAGGTGCTCAGGGAAGGAGATGACACCTCAGCTGAGACTGAAGGATGAGCAGGAACAGCACATGCAGAGATCCTGAGGTGAAAGGGGCTGGGCTGCTCCCCCAGCCAAGAGACTGCAGAGGGAGGGGTTTTGAGATGAGATCCGAAATGGAGGCAGGAGCCACATGGAAGAGATCTTAAGGTCAGAGAAGGCAGCTAGGTATGATTCTGAGCACAAGGAGAGCCACAGGAAAAATAGATTTTCAGGTTCTGATGTGTTTTTCTCTGTGCCACATACAGTGACATGAACAACATCAAGGTCCAATGGCCTCCTAAGTGGCACAAAAGTTATTGGCCACCCCTTTAGCCTTGTTTATTTGGATGCTTCAGAGGATTATCTAGGTCAATATGTTTGTTACTTTACTAAACACTTCTTTTTTGATAAAGTTGTGCCAGGTTTTACCTACATGATCACATTAAATCTTCACAAAAACCTTTATCAAGGTTACCAAAACCATCTTCAGGTCTTCTGACAAGAGAATTCAGAGACATCCCTATTCTGGTGCACCTACAGTTGTTCCTATTTGAGATGACATTCCGATAAGGCAGTGGGAGGAGAGTCAAGATGAGGATCTGCACCCACTGCTGCTGCAACATCTTTCACCGCCAAGGCAGATAAAGGAGCTTGCAGATTTTGATCAGGAATAAAAGTAAACTCCTTCACTCAGCACATAATTATGGGCACTAGAGATATGAAAACAGATGGAGCACAGCCCCAGTCCTTGTCCTTAGTCACATTAGATGGAATCTAGTAAGAGCTCATAACCTGTTATCCCTTTTTAAAAATTTTCTTTTAGTATTTTGAGTTGCTGCTTTATGGTGCCCCCTTTTTAATCACTCCTTCTCCACTGACATCCTTACATATTTCGGGATAGCTAGTGGATGAGACACACAGGGAGAGGGAGAATTGTGTCACGGACACAACACAGCTGGTGAACACACCCCGGAACCACTATGCATGAGATCACGTGAAGATTAAGATCAAAGTTGGTCTTGCTGGAGAAAGAAAGGCTTGGTCGGGCATGGTGGCTCACTCCTGTGATCCCAGCACTTTGGGAGGCCTAAGCAGCTGGATCATGAGGTCAAGAGATCGAGACCATCCTGGCCAACATGTTGAAACCTTGTCTCTACTAAAAATACAAAAATTAGCTGGGTGTGGTGGTGGGCACCTGTAATCCCAGCTACTCGGGAGGCTGAGGCAGGAGAATCACTTGAACCCAGGAGTTGGAGGTTGCAGTGAGCCAAGATCCCACCACTGCACTCCAGCCTGGTGACAGAGCAAGACTTCGTCTCAAAAAAAAAGAAAAAAGAAAGAAAGGCAGGCTTGGCTGGGCATGGTGTCTTACGCCTGTAATCTCAGCACTTTGGGAGGCCAAGGTGGGCTGATCACCTGAGGTCAGGAGTTCGAGACCAGCCTGGCCAACATGGTGAAACCCTGTTTCTACTAAAAAAAAAAAAACTAAAACTAAAATTAGCCAGGCTTGGTGTTGTGTGCCTGTAATCTCAGTTAGGAGGCTGAGGTGGGAGAATGCTTGAGCCCAGGATACAGAGGCTTGAGCCAAGATTGCACCACTGCCCTCCATCCTGGCCAACAGAGCGAGATTCTGTCTCAAAAAAAAAAAAAAAGGTAGGGGGAGGAATAGTACCTAAGTGATTGGACAGCTATAAGGACTGGATGAAGTGGTATGCAAAGCAAGTAGCTCAGAGCCTGGCAGATTGCAAGTGTGCCCCAGAGAATAAAACAAAGGAGACTTGGAAGTGGAGGAGAGGAGCCGACCCACCACCATGCCTTGGAGGTACAGGAGAAGATACGTATGGTCTGGCAAAGATTGGTTCCATAAAGCCACACATGAAGCAAAGTTCACAGACTCATGCACTGTCTTGTACATATGCAAGCCTCAGGTCAGAGGGGAGGTAACAAGACTGTGGGCACCACTGGGAGAGCTGTTCTCTCAGACCCCTTCCCCCTTTCCCTGCCTAAATTGTCACCAGCTGCAACTCACTGAAAGCACCCACAGCATCTACTGGGAGGAGATCCTGGGAGCCTGGGGTCTGTTGACTTGTTCTATGAAGGTGCTGTCCCTCTCAGCCCTTATGGCCCATTTCATTCATTCAGCTCCATGGGGGAAAGCAGACACCTAAACTGGGCCTGGTGGAACACAGTGTGGCCCAGGAGCAACCAACTTTGGAGTCTTTAAACTATATTTATAGAATGTCTGTGATGATGTGCAAAGTCAGAGGCCCTGCTCTTTCCCTGCTACAGATCTGGCACAGTAGATATGATGACACCAAACAGTACAGGCACTTGGGGAGGACAAACAGAGCACTGAGACTTAGGTGGGGGAGAGAGGGAAGAGTGACTGCATCCCATTGAGGGGCCTGGGGAGGCTCCAGGAAGCAGGTGGCTTCTGAGTAAATGGTAAGGGAGGGCATAAAAACCACAGAGACTATTTTCCAAGCAGCTTAGCTTGAAAAGAAAGAGAGAGCGAGATGGCATTAGCTAGAAAGAAGAGAGAGCTGAAGGCCCAGGAGGGCAGCTCCCCAAGAGGCTGTGGTGCTGAGCTGGCCTGTGCAGAGGGACAGCTCGTCCTGCGATGTGGGAGAGAGGAGTGTGTTTAGGTCTAAGTGGACATAAAAAGGAAGCAGGAGCAGGTCGTTCAATTTTTTCCATGAAGTAAGGAGTCAATTCCGGAGAGTCAGGAGGTTCTGTCGGGTGGGGCTTGGGGAGAGCAGGGAAACTTTGCAAGCCTCACTGAAGACCAGTGTTGGGCATGGGGGGGCTCAGGTGCGACTGGAGAGGACAGAGGTTTTGTTGTGGTCCTAGTCCACACAAGAGTGTGGTTTCTTTTAGACAGAAGCCTATGCATCCTTATGGAGGGAGACAGGCTGCAGACAGAGGATAGGAAGTCAGAGGAAGAGATGATAAGGTTCAGGTCACCAGGTGTGTGAATCAAGGCTAGATAGGAATATCTGGCCAGGTGTGGTGGCTCATGCCTGTAATCCCAGCACTCTGGGAGGCCAAGGGAGGGGGGTATTGCTTGAGTTCAGGAGTTCAAGACCAGCCTGGGCAACATGGCAAAACCCTGTCTCTACAAAAAAAAAGCACAAAAATATTAGCTAGGATCAGTAGGTGCACACCTGTGGTCCCAGGTCCTTGGGAGGCTGGGGTGGGAGGATTGTGTGAGCGTGGGAGGTGGAGGTTGCAGTGAGCCAAGATCGTGCCACCACACTCAAACCTGGGTGACAGGGTGAGACCCTATCTCAAGAAAAGAAAAAAAAAGGGAACGTCTGGGGTCAACAGAGGACCAACAAAGTAGGGAGGCAGTCAGACTTCAGGTCCCCAAGAGGGAAGGAGAACATGTGAGAGAAGTGAGAAGGTGACAACTGGAAAGACACCGTACTAGACTGAAGAGTGTCCCCAAAAGCTCATGTCCACCCAGAACCTCAGAATGTGATCTTATTTGGAAATAGGGTCTTTGAAGATGTAATTAGGTAAGATGAGGTCACTCTAGTCTGGGATGGGCCCTAAATATATTGACTGGTATCCTTAGAAGAAATCAGAAACACAGAGATATGCACATACAGAGGAGGGTGCCATGTAAAGATGGAGCCAGAGTTGAGGCTGATGCGTCTGCGAACCAAGGAATACCAAGTGTTGCCAGGAACCACCAGCAGCTGGGAAAGAGGCAGGGAACAGGTTCTTCCTCAGGGCCTCCGGAAGGAACCATCCCTGCCAACACCTTCATTTAGAACTCCTAGACTCCCAAAAGCTTATCCACCACGATCAAGTCAGCTTCATCCCTGGGATGCAAGGGTTCAACATATGCAAATCAATAAACATAATCCATCACATAAACAGAACCAACGACAAAAACCACATGATTATCTCAATAGATGCAGAAAAGGCCTTCGACAAAATTCAACAGCGCTTCATGCTAAAAACTCTCAATGAACTAGATATTGATGGAACATATCTCAAAATAATAAGAGCTATTTATGACAAACCCACAACCAATATCATATTGAATGGGCAAAAGCTGGAAGCATTCCCTTTGAAAACCGACACAAGACATGGATGCCCTCTCTCACCACTCCTATTCAACATAGTATTAGAAGTTCTGGCCAGGGAAATCAGTCAGGAGAAAGAAATAAAGGGTATTCAGTTAGGAAAAGAGGAAATCAAATTGTCCCCGTTTGCAGATGACATGATTGCATATTTAGAAAACCACATCGTCTCAGCCCAAAATCTCCTTAAGCTGATAAGCAACTTGGGCAAAGTCTCAGGATACAAAATCAATATATGAAAATCACAAACATTCCTATATACCAATAATAGACAAACAGAGAGCCAAATCATGAATGAACTCCCATTCACAATTGCTATAAAGAGAAAAAAATACCTAGGAATACAACTTACAAGGGATGTGAAGGATCTCTTCAAGGAGAACTACAAACCACTGCCCAACGAAATAAAAGAGGACACAAACAAATGGAAGAACATTCCATGCTCATGGATAGGAAGAATCAATATCATGAAAATGGCCATACTGCCCAAGGTAATTTATAGATTCAATGCTGTCCCCAATCAAGCTACCACTGACTTTCTTTACAGAATTGGAAAAAAAAAAAACTACTTTAAATTTCATATGGAACCAAAAAAGAGCCTGCATTGCCAAGACAATCCTAAGCAAAAAGAACAAAGCTGGAGGCATCATGCTACATGACTTCAAACTATACTACAAGGCTACAGTAACCAAAACAGCATGGTACTGGTACAAAAACAGATATATAGACCAATGGAACAGAACAGAGGCCTCAGAAATAAAAACACATATCTACAACCATCTGATCTTTGACAAACCTGACAAAAACAAGAAATGGGGAAAGGATTTCCTATTTAATAAACGGTGCTGGGAAAACTGGCTAGCTGTATGCAGAAAGCTGAAACTAGATCCCTTCCTTACACCTTATACAAAAATTAACTCAAGATGGATTAAAGACTTAAATGTAAGACCTAACACCATAAAAACCCTAGAAGAAAACCTAGGCAATACCATTCAGGAGATAGGCATGGGCAAAAACTTCATGACTAAAACAACAAAAGCAATGGCAACAAAAGCCAAAATAGAAAAATGGGATCTAATTAAAGAGCTTCCACAGAGCAAAAGAAACTATCATCAGAGTGAACAGGCAACCTACAGATTGGGAGAAAATTTTTGCAATCTATCCATCTGACCAAGGGCTAATATCCATAATCTACAAAGAACTTAAACAAATTTACAAACAAACAAACAACCCCATCAAAAAATAAGCAAAGGATATGAACAAACACTTCTCAAAAGAAGACATTTATGCAGCCAACAAACTTATGAAAAAATGTTCATCATCACTGGCCATCAGAGAAATGCAAATCAAAACCACAATGAGATACCATCTCATGCCAGTTAGAATGGCGATCATTAAAAAGTCAGGAAACAACACGTGCTGGAGAGGATGTGCAGAAATAGGAACGCGTTTACACTGTTGGTGGGAGTGTAAATTAGTTCAACCATTGTGGAAGACAGTGTGGCAATTCCCCAAGGATCTAGAACTAGAAATACCATTTGACCCAGCAATCCCATTACTGGGTATATACCCAAAGGATTATAAATCATTCTACTATACAGACACATGCACACATATGTTTATTGCAGCACTGTTCACAATAGCAAAGTCTTGGAACCAACCCAAATGTCCATCAATGATAGACTGGATAAAGAAAATGTGGCACATATACACCATGGAATACTATGCAGCCAGAAAAAAAGGATGAGTTCATGTCCTTTGCAGGGACATGGATGCAACTGGAAACCATCATTCTGAGCAAAGTAACACAAGAAGAGAAAACCAAACACTGCACGTTCTCACTCATAAATGGGAGCTGCACAATGAGAACACATGGACATAGGGAGGGGAACGTCAGACACCAGGGCCTGTCGGGGGGTGGGAGGCCGGGGGAGGGACAACATTAGGAGAAATACCTAATGGAAATGATGAGTTGATGGGTGCAGCAAACTGCCATGGCACATGTATACCTATGTAACAAACCTGCACATTGTGCACATGTATCCCAGAACTTAAAGTGTAATAGTAAAAAATAAAAAATAAAAATAAAAAGAACTCCTAGACTCCAGAACTGGGAGAGAATAAATTTCTGCATTTAAAAAAATATTTATTTATTTATTGAGACATGGTTTGGCTCTGCTGTCCAGGCTAGAGTGCACTGGCACAATCTCAGCTCACTGAAACCTCTACCTCCTGGACTCAAGCCATCCTCCCACCTCAGCCTCGCAAGTAGCTGGGACTACAGGTGCATGTCACCATGCCTGGTTAATTTTTGTTGTTGTTGTTTTGAGACAGAGTTTCACTCTTGCTGCCCAGGCTGGGCAGTGGCGTGATTTCGGCTCACTGCAACCTCTACTTCCAGGGTTCAAGCCTCAGCCTCCCAAGTAGCTGAGATTACAGGTGCAGCCACCATGCCTGGCTAATTTTGTATTTTTTTAAGTAGAGATGGGGTTTCACCATCTTGGCCAGGCTGGTCTCAAACTCCTGACCTCAGGCGATCCACCAGCCTCGGCCTCCCAAAGTGCTGGGATTACAGGTGTGAGTCATGGTGCCCGGCCAGCTTCTGCAGTTTAAGGCCACCCTGTGGTATTTTGTTATAGCAACCTTGGGAAGCTCATACAGACATGAAGAAGACGGTGGTTGGAGAGTTGGGGTTGATAGCGGGCAGTTTTCTCAGTCCGGCTTTGGTGCTTTGTGATTGCTGTGAGGGTGAAGATGTCAATGTCAGCAGATGCTAGAGAGATCCTACGGGGTGGACTTGGTGGGACTTGGCAACTCATCAGATGCTGAGCTGGTGGGGGAGGGGACGTGCACAAAAGAGGTAAAGATGACTCCAAGGCTTCATAGCTGCTGCCTGAGAGACCACCTTTTTCCTGGTTCTGGGAATGGCAGTGCTATTCCCCCAGGGGAGATGATGTGGTCTGAGAAGATTCAGGAGTCTTGGTGTCTTCCTGGAGAAGGACTGGAGGAGGGAGCCATCCTGCAGAGTGATGAGTGAGTTTGTGGTAAGGAAATGGAGGTGGTGAGAGATGATGACTGATATGGTTTGGCTGTGTCCCCACTCAAATATCAACTTGAATTGCATCTCCCAGAATTCCCACGTGTTGTGGGAGGGGCCCAGGGGGAGGTAACTGAATCATGGGGGCTGGTCTTTCCCGTGCTATTCTCATGATAGTGAATAAGTCTCACAAGATCTGATGGGTTTATCCGGGGTTTGTGCTTTTGCTTCTTCCTCATTTTCTCTTGCCACCACCACGTAGGAGATGCCTTTTGCCTCCCGCCATGATTCTGAGGCCTCCCCAGCCATGCGGAACTGTAAGTTCAATTAAACCTCTTTTTCTTCCCAATCTTGGGTATGTCTTTGTCAGCAGCATGAAAACAGACTAATCCAGTGACTTTGTAAGTTTAGGAATGAAAGAGAGGAGGTTAATGTTTGCTAGGCCAGAAGGAGGCATGTTCTTTGAATGTCACTGTATTTTGGCTGCCAAAGGGCTATCTTGTCCTCAAAAAGGCAAATACTACTCTTTTTATTTCCTGCTCCCATCTCTGCTATAGCAAATTGAGCCACGTCTCAGCATCATAATCCTGGATATTATAATCGTCTACCTGAATCTGAAACAGACAATGAAACAGGATTGGAAGGAGGCTAAAAGGAAGGGGTGCATGTCTGTGACCATGTCTTTGTGTGTGTGAACGTGCATGTGTGTGCATGCGTGTGCATGTGGGGAGGGGAGGGGGCATGGAGTGCTTAGAAACTGTGCACCTCATCCCAACAATGCCCTTTGCCACACTTGTGTTGTCAATTTCTCAAGTGATGGCTCCCATCCTTCACCTGTCCTCACTCAGCCCACATGATGATCATCCTATGGAGGTGTGACAATAGCAGTTGCCCACAGGAAGTCCTGGGCCTGGGTCTCCTCTAGTCAGCAGGGGCTGCGGCTCCAGAGAAGTTGGTTAACCACAGTCAGGGTCAGGGGCTACCTCCTCTCCTGCTTCTAGATCACAGCCATGGCTGCTCCTACTTCTTTCTTAATTTTTTAAATTTCTAATGTTTGTGGGTACACAGTAGGTGTATATATTTATGGGGTACATGAGATATTTTGGTACAGGCATGTAATGCGTAACAATCACAACATGGAAAATTGAATATCCATCCCCTGATGCTTCTACTTCTTGTCCTTACTGGAGAAGGACCTGTCTTCTAGTGTTGTGTGTGTCTGAGTCTGACCGCAGATCATTGTTGCTGGTTTTTCGTTGTTGTTGTTTTTTAGGAAACAGGGTCTTCCTCTTTCCCCCAGGCTGCAGTGCAGAAGCGCTATCATAGCTCACTGCAGCCTCCAACTCCTGGGCTTAAGCGATCCTCCCACCTCAGCCTCCTGAGTAGTTAGGACTACAGTCACGCACCATTATCCTTGGTTAATTTTTTAATTTTTTGTAGAGACAATGTCTCACTTCTTTTCTAAGTACGACCCCTTGGCCTACATTCCTGGCACAGAAACAATGAGCTAGTTAATGCTAACACCTTATTGTAATGGAGTCCTGGAGATCAAAGCCAGAGGATCAGGGGCAGCAAATCTCCAAGAGCCTGAAAGGCATTTTTCCTTCCGGCACAATTTTGACGTCCTGTCCCCTGTTTGTTCAGACACTTCTTAGCTGTAATATAATCCTCTGGCTCCAATTGCAGCCTAATGCCAAGAAAGAATTCATGCTTATTTATTAAACCTTTACAAAGAGTAGAGTTGAGTGGGATGAAAATTAAGAACATAATCAAATCAAAGGTTTAGCTGTTTTATCATGCATTCCATCATCCACATAGCCCAGGTCTGCTGATTGAGAGACAAGGGGAAAGAGATTGCCCCTCAAACCATTGAGGCAACCTTGAAAAGGTGAGTAGGAGATCACTAAGTATGAAAAACAGCAGTGTTCAAAAGTACAGAGTTGTACAAAGTACCGAGTTGTAAAGAACAGATTTTGTTTGGAGGACATTAAGAAGCTGAAGGCTGGTATAATTTAGGCTGTGTTAGAGAATGCAGCCAGAGAGGCAGGTTGGGAATATATTATAAAGACTCTCTTCTACCACACAAGAAATTTGGATTTTATCACATGAATGGAATTGTTAAGGAGGAGAGCTGAGAGTCCTTAAGTAGGAGAGCTGCTGGATCAGACTTTTATTTATAAATGACAGATTCTAGTAAAGGCTGGGAGACTGAAAGGTAAAGGATGATAGGCAGAGGGTATGGAGAGAAGGGGAGAACTGGCAGAACAGTGGGAGGGAGAGAGGGGTCGAGGGAGAGGAGAGAGTCAAGGTGAATGCCAAGATCCTGCCCGACAACTGGGTGGGTGGTAGTGCTATTAACAGAGACGGAGAGTACAAGGTAGGCAGCAGGTTTGGCAGGGGAAACACATGCTTACTTCAAACCTGTTTAATGTAGCTGGGTGTTCTCCAGAAGACACCCAGGAGGTAGGGGACTTTAAAACAAGAGGTAGAGGCTAGGGACATTTTTAGCACAGGTGGGGACACACCTATAGATGGAGAATCAAAATGGACCCTACCGGCCAGGTGAGGTGGCTCACGCCTGTAATCCCATCACCTTGGGAGGCTGAGGCAGGTGGATCATCTGGGGTCAGGAGTTCGAGACCAGCCTGGCCAACATGGTGAAACCCTGTCTCCACTAAAAATACAAAAATTAGCCAGATGTGGTGGCGTGTACCTGTAATCCCATCTACTCAGGAGGCTGAGGCAGCAGAATCGCTTGAACCCAGGAGGCGGAGGTTGCAGTGAGTGAGCCAAGATGGCACCGCTGCACTACAGCCTGGGCAATAGAATGAGACTCAGTCTCAAAAAAAAAAAAAAAAAAAAAAGGACAAGGAGCTAAGTGTGAACTTACGAGCTACCAACTAGAGAGAACTTAGAATGGGAGGTGATCCAAGCTGTGAGAGCACAGTAAATGGGAAAGCTTCAAGGAGGAGGTGTATGCAGACAGGCTCACTTGGCTCTCCCACAGCACACAAACAGCCGTGGTGAAGGTGGAGAAAATGCCTCAGGTGGAAGCAACTGAAATCCTTCCTCCTTTGTTTGACTCTGCCCACTGCCTTACAGCTTCATCTCTAGTCCAGATCTGTTTTATCTTATTTCTTCACAGATGGCGTCTGGCTATGTTGCCCAGGCTGATCTGGAAGTCCTAGGCTCAAGCAATCCTCCTGCCTCAGCCTTCTGAATACCTAGGATTGTAGGTGGGACTGCTCCACCATACCCAGCTTCTAGTTCAAATGTAGCCCTCTCCCCGACAAGGGGAGTCAAGAACATGTGAGTAGGTTAGTCCACCTTTGGGCAGCTCAGTTGCTGCAACCTGGGAAGAAAAAATAGTCATGTGTCACTTAACAACGAGGATACTGTAAACCAAAATTAAAATTCCAAGTCCCCCAACAAACTGAATGGACACCCCCTCTCAGCCAAGGGCCTTCCAAAGAAACCCAAATAGCTAGTCCAGGCCATGATAGGATGGGGTTGCTGAACATGCCTCATTATACACTCTCCCTTTTAAAGTTCACACACAGCTGATCACCATTAACATTAAAATAGAGATCTTAAGACTGACAGAAGTCTGGGCGCAGTGGCTCACGCCTGTATCCCAACACTTTGGAAGGCTGAGGCGGGGGGATCACCTGAGGTTGGGAGTTCGAGACCAACCTGACCAACATGGAGAAACTCCATCTCTACTAAAAATACAAACTTAGCCGGCCGTGGTGGCACATACCTGTAATCCCAGCTACTAGGGAGGCTGAGGCAGGAGAATTGCTTGAACCCAGGAGGCAGAGGTTACGGTGAGCCGAGATCGCGCCATTGCACTCCAACCTGGGCAACAAGAGCAAAACTCTGTCTCAAAAAAGAAAAAAAAAAGATATTATAAACTATGTTATTATATATGTCTCACAAATATTACTTTTAGGAGCTACATTAATTATTTTGTTATATTCGTTATGAAATAATGTAATTACTTTGTTATATTTGTTATGAAATAATTTATTTGAGTAGATTATAATATATATGGTAAAAAAAAATTCAAAATGCAAAAAAATACAGTTGTCCCTCCCCATTCACAAGAGATTGGTTCCAGGATCCCCGGAGGATACCAAAAACCTGTAGATGCTCAAGTCCCTTATATAAAATGGTGTAGTACATTCGGCAGATACGGAGGGCCAAGAAGAAAGATGTCTCCCCGCGTTCCCATCCCTGTCTTCCAACCACCCAGCTCTCATCAAAGAGTTCTAGTCTGTCGTGTGTACTTCCAGAGATATTTTGTGTATGTGCAAAATGAATTTACAAATAAATATTCTTCCTTCTTCTCCCCCTAGTGGCAGCAGACTATGCACACTCTCTGCACCTTATTTTTTTCACCTAACAGTGTATCCTGGAGCCTGTTCCAGATTGCCTAATTAAAGCAGGCAATTGGAATAGCTTTTTATTAGAATAGCAATTTCTTTGCACACAACAAATGGTGGCTCTCCCAGGGGCATCTAGATCCTCCCTTGAGCCAAAATGACAGGAAGCAAGTGGCCCACCTACCAGGTCTGCCCATGGAAACCAGGAATACAAACTCTGAGATTCCTGTCTCTTGCCCACAGTGTGGGGACGCTCAGGAGGCAGAAATATCTCTTGTTAATAAATGGAGGCAGCATGTCCAGAGAAAACAAGACTGAAGAATGCACTTCGCTCCAGGAATAAGGTTGCTTTCTGTCTCCTGCCCGCTGGCTTGTGCAAGTCCAGGTGCTCTAGAAAACTGCCCCCCAATTCCCCAGCCTTCCATCTCTCGAATGCCTCAAATGCAGATGGGCTGATCCAAGGATGTTGTGACCAGGGCCAATAAACATCCCTGTCCCCCATCGCTCTACCATCACCTTGCCATGGCCTTTTCCTCCTAGGCTTCTAGAAATTTCCTAGTTAGCGAGACAGTCTTCTGCCCTAGCTCAATCCTCTAGCGTTTTAAGGTGTATGTTGCCTTAAATCAGATCAACTAGCCCATGTGTTGAATACTGAGAAAGGCACTAAAAATCTAAGATTTGACATAATAATGATAACACTAAGAGTCCTATAAAGAGGCAGATTGTTGAAGAGAAATGTGGACGGCAGCCTGAAGTATTTGTTGGGGACAAACTTTTCCTATTTGCCTAAACTACTAAGAACCATGTCCGCTCCCACCGTGACCCCAGACAAATGGAAAGGGTGCATTTATCATGTTTACTGTGTTGAGGAGATCCTAAGAGCCACATTGTATGGCTCTGGGTTTCAAGGAACATACAATCCCCTATTTGCCAGGCACAGGGCCAGGCACTATGGATACAGAGATGAGCAAGGCAGGGGCTCATGAACCAGGAGATAAGATGAGACATTGGCATGAAAAATCAACTAGACGGGGAGGGTTAATGAGTACAAAAAAAAAAATAGAACGAATAAGACCTACTATTTGATAGCACAACAGAGGACTATAGTGAACAATAACTTAATTGTAAATTTTATTTTTTACTTATTTTTGAGATGGAGTCTCACTTTGTCACCCAGGCTGGAGTGCAGTGGCACAATCTCAGGTCACTGCAACCTCTGCCTCCCGGGTTCAAGCGATTCTCCTGCCTCAGCCTCCCTAGTAGCTGGGATTACAGGCGTCCACCACCACGCCTACCTAATTTTTGTATTTTTTAGTAGAGACGGGGTTTTGCCATGGTGGCCAGGCTAGTCTCGAACTCCTGACCTCAGGTGATCTGCCTGCCTTGGCCTCCCAAAGTGCTGGGATTACAGGCGTGAGCCACTGCACCCAGCCAATTGTACATTTTAAAATAACTAAGAGTGTAATTGGATTGTTTGTGATACAAAGATAACTGCTTGAGGGGATGGATAGCCCATTCTCCATGATGTGTTTATTTCACATTGCATGCCTGTATCAAAACATCTCATGTACCCCATAAATATATACACCTACTACGTACCCACAAAAAATGTTTTTAAGTCAACTATACAAGAGCTATCACTGGGTGATAAAGAAAGATTGCCAAAAGAATAACACAGATTGACTTTTAAACTATGGGTCTTGACTCATCAGTGGATAATAAAAGCGAGTTTGGTGGACAGTGGATGTGACCAGAAGTTTTTTTAATGGAGTAGAATAGAACGGAAAATATTAAGGCATACAGCACATACTTTGGATATTGTTTTGTGAAACCTTTGTTTTCAGTTTTTTGTCAAGTCACATGTGTTCCAGTCATGATGTGAAATATATTTTTTATTGTGGCTTACAGACACAAAGTTTGAAAACAACTGATATCACAGGAAGGAGTCACCAATGTAAATTTTAGAAACCTGGAAATAAATCCCTCAAAAGCACAGGATGTAGCACAGGGTAGGTGCTCCAAAAATGTTTATTGAGGCTGGGCACGGTGGCTCACCTGTAATCCCAGTACTTTGGGAGGCTGAGGCAGGCGGATCACTTGAGGTCAGTAGTTTGAAATCAGCCTGGCCAAGGAGGCGAAACCCTGTCTCTACTAAAAATACAGAAATTAGCTGGGCGTGGTGGTGCACACCTGTAATCCCAGCTACTCGGGAGGCTGAGGCATGAGAAACGCTTGAACCTGGGAGGTGAGGTTGCAGTGAGCCAAGATCATACCACTGCACTCCAGCCTGGGCGACACAGCAAGACTATCTTTAAAAAAAAAAAGATTATTGAGGCTGCACATGCTACAGGACTTTAAGATAAGGCCTATTAAAGCAAGGTGGACTCAATGGCCCTGAATAAGTGAGGGGAAATTCTTGGTATCCATGTGGGGGCTGCTCAGGCAATGTATTTTATATCGGGAATTCCTCTACTTTGCTCTGAGTTAACTGCCAGCACTTGTCTAGATATTTCTGATCTCTGCTATGGACCAATGAAAAGGCCTCCAAACTGGTAGTCCCTCTTCTACTCCAGCCCTCCGTATCAGCCAGGAGTCTGTTCAGCTGTAACAGGAATCCCTACCTCAGTGGTTGAAACAAGTAGATTTATTTTTCTTATGTAACAAAAAGTCTGGATGTGGACAGACTAGAGCTTATATGGCTGCTCAAGAGTGTCATCTGAAAAACAAGCTCCTATATCTGCCTGCTGTGTGTGTATATACGTATATTGGCATGAAACTTTCACCCTCATGGTTGCAATAAGGCTGCTGCAACTCTAGGCATTGTATCGTTTTCCCAGGCAGGAAAAATGAGAAAGGGTATAGGACAAAGGCACATACCTTTTATCAGTAAAACAATAGCCATCACTGAGACTACTAAAGTCCTCTCAGTAGACTTCCAATTATATCTCATTAGCCACTTATACTATCACTGGGCCACCCCGTGGCAAAGAAATAAGTCAGTTTGCATTTTTGGCTGAACACACTGCTGCCTTCAACAAAATCAGAGTTTTGATAGTAAAGAACTGATATCTGGGCAGGGCATGGTGGCTCACACCTGTAATCCCAGCACTTTGGGAGGCCAAGGCAGATGGATCACCTGAGGTCAGGAGTTCAAGACCAGCCTGGCCAACATGCTGAAACTCCATCTCGGCTAAAAATACAAAAATTAGCTACGTGTGGTGGCGCAGCCCTGTAGTCCCAGCTATTCAGGAAGCTGAGGCAGGAGAATCACTTGAATTCAGGAGGTGGAGGTTGCATTGAGCTGAGATCGTACCACTGACTCCAGCCTGGGCGACAGAGCGAGACTCAGTCTCAAAAAATTAAAAATTAAAATAAAATTTAAAAAAAAATTGATATCTGGAAGTGTTTGCCACATCCCCTTCAATACAGTCTCTGCTTCAAACCCTTCAATGGTTTTCCACTGCTTTTAAGAAAAAATCTGAAATCTTTAAAGTTATCCTAAGTGAAATGACACAGAAAAACATTTTTTATGTAAAAATAAAAATTAAAAAAAAAAATAGGCCAGGTATAGTCGCTCATGCCTGTAATCCCAGCACTTTGGGAAGCTGAGATGGGAGGATCACTTGAGGCCAGGAGTTCGAGACCAGCCTGGGCAACATAGTGAGACTCTGTCTTTATTATTATAATAATAATAATAATAATAATAAATAAAAATGAAACCCTTAAAGTTACTCTATGGACTGAATTGTGTCCCCCAACCCCACACAAAAAAAATTCATACGTTGAAACCTTAACTCTCAGTACCTCAGAATGTGACTGTCATTGCATATAGGGCCTTCAATGAAGTAATTAAGCTAAATGGGAGTCTTTATGGTGGGCCCTAATCCAATCTGACTGGATCCCTATAAAAAGAGGAGATTAGGACATGCAGAGAGACACTAGGGATGTGCAGGCACAGGGAAAAGACCATGTGGATGAGGCAGGAGAATAGGGTCTGGAGGCAGGGAAGCTAAGGCCAATTCACGCTGACTCTCTAGAACTAAATCAAAAGGCAGACCTCAACTTTCCACACCTAAGTAACAAAAGGACTGGAAGCTACTCCCTTTGCAAACTGCCCCCGACTTTTTATGCGTGGCAGATGGAATATTGAAAGTACCTCTGATTGGTTGCTTTCTGCAACCAATCAGATGTTTGCATAGGAGTGTAACTTGTAACTTCACCTCAGCTTCTGATTGGTTGCTTACCACAACCATTCAGACTGATTGCAGGCCTTGTCTTCCTTTGCATAAAAGCATAACTTTGTAACTTCATTTTAGTCTCTGAATGGTTGCTTTCCACAACCAATCAGATGTTTGCAAAGGGTGTACCCTTTGTAACTTCACTTCACTGATTGTGGGCCACTACTTCATTTGCATGGGGTGTACACCAAGTGGCCAATGGAAAACCTCTAGAGGATATTTAAACTCCAGAAAATTCTGTAGCTGGGCTCTTGAGTCCCTGTGCTTGGCCTGCTCCCACCCTGTGGAGTGTACTTTTGTTTGCAATAAATCTCTGTTTTTATTGCTCATTATTTCCTGGCTTTGTTTGTCCATTTTGTCCAATTCTTTGTTCAGAATGCCAAGAACCTGGACACCCTCCGACGGTAACATGGAGACACTGAGAGAAGGTGGCCATCTGTAAGCCAAGGAGAGAGACCTTAGAAGAAACCAAACCTGCCAATACCTTGATCTTGGATCTCCAGCCTCCAGCCATGAGAAAATAAATAAAATACATTTCTATTGTTTAAGCCACCCAGCCTGTGGTATTTTGTTATGGTAGCCCCAGCCGACTAACACAGTTGCTTAAGAGAGCTGGGTGTGATCTGGATCCCTGCTAACCTAGGGTTCACTCTTTCACCATTCTCCTTTGCTCATGGCCCTCCAGCCACACTGGTCTTTTCTAGTTTCTAGAAGGTCAGCCCCGTTCTAGGCTCTGGAGCTTTGAATGCACTGTTCCTTCTAACTGTGCCCCCTGCTTTTTAAGTGCCTGGCTCCTTCTTGTCTCACAGGTCTCAGCTGACATATCATTTCTTCAGAAGTGCCTTCCTGACCACCTCGTGGAACAGAAGTGTCTCCCTCTCCCTGATGTTCTTTATCCCTGGCCATGGTTTGTTTCTTTATAGATTTTTATCATGTTTTGTGATAATTTTGTTTGTTTACTTTTGTCAAGTCTTTTGTTTGTCTTTCCAATAGTAGACCTTAAACTCCCATGAAGGCAGAAACATGCCTGTCTTACTCATTGTTATATCCCAGTGGCCTAGCACATTCTAGACCTTCAATAAATAATTTCTGAGTGAATGCAATGTGTGTCATCTGGTATTTTCTGTTGCTTAAATTTATTATTTATTTATGTATTGAGACAGGGTTTCACTCTGTTTCCCAGGCTGAGTGTGGTGGTGCACTCATGACTCACTGCAGCCTCGACCACCTGGGCTCAAGTGATCCTTCCGTCTCAGCCCCCTGAGTAGGTGGGACTACAGGTGCACAACACCATGCCTGGCTAATTTTTTTATTTTTTTGAGACTGAGTCTCACTCTGTCGCTCAGGCTGGAGTGCAGTGGCACAATCTCGGCTCACTGCAGCCTCCACCTCCTGGGTTCAAGCAATTCTCCTGTCTCAGCCTCCCAAGTAGCTGGGATTACAGGTGCATGCCACCACACTCATCTAATTTTTGTATTTTTAGTAGAGATGGGGTTGCACCATGTTGGCCAGGCTGGTCTTGAACTCCTGACCTAGTGATCTGCCCACCTGGGCCTCCCAAAGTGCTGGGATTACAGGCATGAGCCGCTGCACCCAGCCAATTTTTTTATTTTTCTGTAGTGATGGAGTTTTACCATGTTGCCCAGGCTGATCTCAAACTCCTGGACTCGAGGGATCCGTTTGCCTCAGCCTCTCAAAGTGCTGGGACTACAGGCATGAGCCTGGCCAAACCACACCTGGCCACTTAAATTTATTTTATTTTTATTTATTTATTTATTGAAACAGAATCTCGCTCTGTCACCCAGGCTGGAGTGCAGTGGCACCATCTTGGCTCACTGCAACCTCCGCCTCCTGGGTTCAAGCCATTCTCCTGCCTCAGCCTCCTGAGTAGCTGGGATTATAGGCGCATGCCACCACACATGGCTAATTTTTGTATTTTTAGTAGAGACTGGGTTTCACCATGTTGGCCAGGCTGGTCTTGAACTCCTGACCTCAGTGATCTGCCTGCCTTGGCCTCCCAAAGCACTGGGATTACAGGCGTAAGCCACTGCACCCGGCCTAAAATCTACTTTAAAAGTTTTTTGTGGTTTCTTCCCCCAAAGTTTCTAGGCCTCTGAACACATCTAAGGGGAGCAAAAATACTGTTTGCATGCTTCAAATAAATGAATAAAATATAGACAGAATTGACTAACTGTCTCAAGAATTAGATCAGGACTGTTGCCGCTAAAATAAATCCAAATATTAGTTTTCCTATTTTTCTCACTTTATTATTATAAATGGGCCTGATTTTATTTATTTCTTTTTTTCTGTGTCTGCTTGCTAGGGAAATGTGTGCCTTATTTTAAAAGTCCGTTGTGTTCCTTGAAGGCTGTCTGCAAACTATTTTTGGAAAGTGAATCATCTGATATCTAAAGATATCAACTACTTTAGAGATCCTTATACTGAATTTTGTTTGCAATAGTAAGAAATATATTTGTAATGTAAATATTCACTTTCTAGTTTTTCTATCTTTGAAAATTCAGATTTTAAAGGCTCAGATTTATGTGTCTCATAGATTCTGGAAGTTTATCACTATTAAAATAGTAAATAGCTGACAAAATACAAATGGCATGATGTAAAGCACAGAAAGGAATTAAATCGGGGGTGGAAATGTCTTAACTTTGTGCTGATTAAGAAGTAATATGTGAGAAGAACTGTTCTTTCCCTTTTTTAGCTTCCTCGTCTCCCGTCTTATGTTTTCCTTCCCTCTCCCAGTCCCCTACTTCAGCAAGTTCCCAAATTTTAAACAAATCAGTCTCCTGTTTGGCAACTTTTCCTGACCATTCAGCAGTCAGAAAACAGGAAAGTTACTCTTCCCTTTGCCCTGTTTTTAAAACTTCTATTTCTACTAGGCAGCTTTTACCTATCACACTGGGCTTTAACAAAGTATCTGAGGAATTAACTCACACTAATGTAGAAAACACTGGTGGCAATTTTCCATGTCTGTTTTTTTTTTCTTTGAGATGGAGTTTCACTCTTGTTGCCCAGGCTGGAGTACAATGGTGCAATCTCAGCTCACTGCAACCTCCGCCTCCCGGTTTCAAGCGATTCTCCTGCCTCAGCCTCCCAAGTAGCTGGGATTACTGGCACGTGCCACCATGCCTGACTAATTTTTGTACTTTTACTAGAGACAGGGTTTCACCATGTTGGCTAGGCTGGTCTTGAACTCCTGACTTCAGGTGATCCACCCGCCTCAGCCTCCCGAAGTGCTGGGATTACAGGCGTGAGCCACGGTGCCAGGCCTCCATATCATTTTTTTAAAGGTCACCCAGAGGCAACAATGTTTTGACTCAAAGGAACAGTTCATTAGTGAATGGATTCTCTAGAGGACTTCTGTTTTACATGCATTTATCTCTGCTGTCTCTCTAGTCCACTCTAACAAGAGTAAAGAAAAGAAGGCACACAGCCAAAAGGACAAAGAGATAAAGAAGAACAATCTAAACCCAAAGCAAGCAGAAGGAAGGAAATAATAAGGATTAGTGCAGATATTAATGAATAGAGAATAGAAAAACAGTAGAGCAAATCAATGAAAGCAAAAGTTGATTCTTTAAAAATACCAACAAAATGGTCAAAATCTTAGCAAGACTGACCAAGAAAAAAATACTCAATTACCAAATCCAGAATTGAAAGAGGGCTCATTACTGCTAATCTCACAGAAATAAAAATTGTAAGGCAGCCAGGCAAGGTGGCTCATGCCTGTAATCCCAGCACTTTGGGAGGCCGAGGTGGGTGGATCACCTGAGGTCAGTAGTTCAAAACCAGCCTGACCAACATGGTGAAACCCCGTCTCTACTAAAAATACAAAATCAGCCAGGTGTGGTGGTGCACACCTGTAATCCCAGCTGTTCGGGAGGCTGTTGGCAGGAGAATCACTTGAACCCGGGAGGCAGAGGTTGCAGTTAGCCAAGATTGCACCACTGCACTCCGGCCTGGGCAACAGAGAGAGATCCTGTCTCAAAAAAAAAAATAATAATAATAATAGTAAATTATAAGGGAATACTATGAACAACTGCATGCCAACATATTACATAATATAATTTAGATGAAATGAACACATTCCTCAAAAGACATAAACTACCAAACCTGATTCAAGAAAGAATGGAAAATCTGAGTATACCTATAACAACTAAACAGGCTGAATTAATAGTAAAATAAAAGAAAAGTCTGAGCTTCACTGGTGAATTATACCAAGCATTTAAAAAAGAAATAATACCACTATGGTGTTATTCTATGATAGTATTATGGCATGGCGATTCCTCAAAATTAAAAATAGAATTACCATATAATCTGGAAAATCTACTTCTGGATATATATCCAAAATAATGGAAAGCATGTTCTCAAAGATATATTATATTTCTTGTTCATAGCAGCAATATTCACAATAGTCAAAAGATGGAAGCAGCCAAAGTGTCCATCGAAAGATGAATGGATATACAAGACGTGACGTATACCTACAATGGAATATTACTCAGCCTTAAAAAGGAGGAAAATTCTGATGCATGGTATAACATGAATGATCCTTGAGGACATTATGCTAATGTGAAATAAACCAATCATACAAAGATAAATACTGTATGATTCCCCTTATACGAGGTACGTAAGAGCAGTCAGAATCATAGGAACAAAGCCAGGTATGCGTCTAAAGTCTGAGGTACGTGGGAGGCTAAGGCAGAAGGATTGCTTGAGCATGAGTTCGAGGCTATGGTGCACTATGATTGTGCCTGAGAATAACCACTGCACTCTAGATTGGGCGACATAGTGAGATCTTGTCTCAAAAAATTTTTTTTAATTATAGAAACAGAAAATAGAACAGTGGTTACTAGGAGCTGGGAGAAGGGGAAATGGGAGGTTGTTTAATAGGTGTAGAGTTTCCATTTTGCAAGATAAAAAAGTTCTGGGCCAGGTACGGTGCTCATGCTTGTAATCCCAGCACTTTGGAAGACTGAGGCAGGTGGATCACCTGAGGTCAGGAGCTCAAGACCAGCCTGGCTAACATGGTGAAACCCCATCTCTACTAAAAATACAAAATTAGCTGGGCATGGTAGAGCATGTCTGTAATCCCAGCTACTCGGGAGGCTGAGGCAGGAGAACTGCTGGAACCCGGGAGGCGGAGGTTGCAGTGAGCTGAGATCGTGCCATTGCACTCCAGCCTGGGTGACAACAGTGAGACTCCGCCTTAAAAAAAAAAAAGTTCTGGAAGCTGGTTGCACAACAATATGAATATACTTATCACTACTAAATTGTAAACTTAAAAATGGTTAAGATAGAAATTTTTATATTAGTGTATTTTACCACAATTTTTAAAAGATAAATGATACAAATTCTTCACAAACTCTTTCAAAATATAGAAGAGAAGGGAACATTTCCCAACTCATTCTATGAGGCTGGTGTTACCCTGATACCCAAACCAAAGACACCACAAGAAAGCTACAGACTAATATCTCTTACAAATAAGACGCAAAATCCTCAAAAAAATATTAGGAAGTAGAATTTGGCAATATGTAAAATGGATTATACACCACGACCAAGTGGAATTTATCCCAGGAATGCAAGATCGTTTTAACATCCAAAAGTCAATTGACATAACACATCACATCGATAGAGTAAATGGGCCTTTCTGCAGAATCCGCACCGACCAGCACCATGCCCGTGACACTGGGGTACTGGGACATCTGAGGGCTGGCCCACGCCGTCTGCCTGCTCCTGCAATACACAGACTTAAGCTATGAGGAAAAGAAGTACATGATGGGGGAAGCTCCTGACTATGACAGAAGCCAGTGGCTGAATGAAAAATTCGAGCTGGGCCTGGACCTTCCCAATCTGCCCTACTTGATTGATGGGGCTCACAAGATCACCCAGAGCAAGGCCATCCTGGGCTGCATTGCCTACAAGCACAACCTATGTGGGGAGACAGAAGGAGAGAAGATTTGGGAAGACATTTTGGAGAACCAGCTTGTGGACAACCACGTGCAGCTGGCCAGACTCTGCTACAACCCAGATTTTGAGAAACTGAAGCCAGACTACCTGGATGCACTCCCTGCAATGCTGAAGCTCTACTCACAGTTTCTGGGGAAGCAGCCATGGTTGCTTGGGGACAAGATCACACTTGCGGATTTCATCGCTTATGGTGTCCTTGAGAGAAACCAAGTATTTGAGCCCAAGTGGTTGGACGCCTTCCCAAACCTGAAGGACTTCATCTCCCGATTTGAGGGCTTGGAGATCTCTGCCTACATGAAATCCAGCTGCTTCCTCCCAAGACCTGTGTTCACAAAGATGGCTGTCTGGGGCAACAAGTAGTGCCTTGAAGGCCAGGAGGTGGGAGTGAGTTGCCCATACTCAGCCTGTTGCCCAGGCTGTGGAGAGCAGCTGGACTCTACACCCCAGCACCTACCTTCTTGTTCCTTTCTCCTGTTTATTCCCTTCTTTACCCCCAAGACTTTATTGGCCCTCTTCAGTTCCCCTAAACCCCTGTCCCATCCAAGCCCTTTAAAGCCTCAGCTACCCATTTTCCTTCATGAACGTCTCCCTCCCAACATTACCCTTCCCTGCACTAAAGCCAGCCTGACCTTCCTTCCTGTTAGTGGTTGTGTCTGCTTTGAGGGGCCTAACTGGCCCCTCGCCTGTGGAGCTCAGCCCTGAGGTCCCAGGGCTGCATGAAAGAGCAGTACTGACTGGTTTACAGGCCCTTCTCCTGCAGCATGGCCCCTGCCTTAAGCCTACCTGATCCAAGTAAAGCCTAAAACACACACACACACATACACACACACACATACACTCACACACAAAGAATAAATGTCAAAATCTACAGGATCATTTCAATAGATGCAGAAAAAGCATTGACAAAATTTAACACCCTTTCATGATGAAAAAAACACTCAACAAAGTAGGAATAGATGAGAATTTCTTCAACCTAATATAAGGCTTCTACAAAAAACCCACAGGTAACAGCATATTTAATGGTAAAATAACTGATTCTTTTTCAGATGAAGCATCAAGACAAAATGAAGAACAGGACAAAGATGTCTGCTCTCCCGGCTTCTATTCAACATTGTGAAGGAGGTTCTAGCCAAGGCAATTAGGCAAGAATAAGAAATAAAAGCACCCAGCTTGGAAAGGAAGAAATAAAAGTATCCTATTAGTTGATGATGTGATTTTGCATATAGAAAATTCTAATGAATCCACTAAGAAACTATTCGAACTAATAAACAAGTTCAACAAGGTTTCAGAATACAAGATCAATATACAAACAGAAACTGTATTTCTTTATAGTAGCAATAAGCAAACAGAAAATGAAATAAAGAAAATTCTGTTTACAATAACATCAAAAAGAAAAAATACACAGGAATAACTTTAACAAAAGAGGTACAAAGCTTGTACACTGAAACCTACAAAACATCTTTGAAAGAAATTGAAGATTTTAATAAATGGAAAGATATTCTATGTTCACAGATCAGAACACTTAACATTGTTAAGATGGAAAAACTCTTCAAATTGAACTGATTCAATACAATCCCTAACAAAAATCTCGGCTGATTTCTTTGCAAAAAATGGCAAGCTAATCCTAAAACTCATGGAAATTTAAGAAACTCAGAATGGTCAAAACAGTTTTTAAAAAGAACAAAGCTGTAGAATTTACATTTCCCAATTCTAAAACTCACTACAAACCTATAGTAATCAAGACAGAGTGGTACTGGCATAAGGACAGACATATCAATCAACAGAACAGAATTGAAAGTCCAGAAATAAAGCCTCACATTTACTGTCAATTGATTTTTGAGAAGAGCACACAACCATTCAATGAGGAAAGAATAGTCTTTTCAAAAAATGGTGCCAAGACACTGGATATCCATATGCAAGGGATGAAGATGGACCCTCTAACTCACACCAGATACAAAAATGAATTCAAAATGGATCAAATACTTAAACCTAAGAGCTAAAACTCCAAAACTCTTCAAGGAAAAGACAGGAGTAAGTCTTTATGACCTTGGACTAGGCAATAGTTTCTTAGATATGACACCAAAATCACAAGCAAGAAAAAGAAAAAAATGTGTAAATTAGACTTTATTAAAACAAAACTTTAGTCCTTCAAAGTGCATCATCAAGAGAGTGAAAAAATTCCAATGCTCAACACCATTAATCATCTGATAAATGCAAATCAAAACCATGAGATACCACTTTACATCCATTAGGATAACTATAATAAAAATGGAAAATATACATAAGTGGACTTGTGTTATATGGGGAAAAAATGGAAAATAGCAAGCATTGGCGATGATGTGGAGAAATTAGAACACTCGTCCAGGCATGGTGGCTCATGCCTATAATCCCAGCACTTTGGGAGGCCAAGGCCTGAGAATTGCTAGAACGTGGAAGGCGGAGGTTGCGGTGAACCAAGATCATGCCACTGTACTCCAGCCTGGGCGACAGAACAAGGCTCCATCTCAAAACTAAATAAATAAATAAATAAATAATAAAAAGAAAAGAAATTTGTAGTTAAAGATGTGCTTTGTTGAGTTGGTATGCCACAAAGTTATATAGTCCTACAAATATGCCTGGACTCTTACCCGGCGACTCCAGAACTGAGGGAGACCACTGAAGGATGAAGGCAATAGGTTTCTCATGGCAGTGAATATGATTTTCTCCTTCAATTTTCCTTCTCCTTCTTGTTAAATAAAACTCCCCTGGTTGCAACTTCCTAATGAAAGGATTGATGACAATTGAGTTCTTTTGGAAGATCCATCTTTAGGCAGATTTTGGTTGTATCACTGAAGCTGTGACTGGGATGTCATATATGAGAAGATATATAGAATGAATCTATAGGTACTGCAGGCTAAGTCTAAAGTATGCCTTGATTTGGCTTTCTAGCCTAAAGAAGTTTTAAACTGTCCATTCTTAGAGTTCTTATCAAAAGTTCCAGCAAAGCTTTGCAGCAGTTAATGCTATAGAAAAAGAGAAAAAAAGTTCCAGCAGGCTGGGCGCAGTGGCTCACGCCTGTAATCCCAGCACTTTGGGAGGCCAAGGCAGGAGGATCACCTGAGGTCAGGAGTTCAAGACCAGCCTGACCAACATGAACAAACCCAGTTTCTATGAAAAATACAAAATCAGCCGGTTGTGGTGGCGCATGCCTGTAATCCCAGCTACTCGGGAGACTGAGGCAGAATTGCTTGAACCTGGGAGGCGGAGGTTGCAGCGAGCTGAGATTGCACCATTGCACTCCAGCCTGGGCAATAAGAGTGAAATTCTGTCTCAAAAAAAAAAAAAAGTTCCAGCAAAGCAAACTTAAAAACAGTCTGTGTGGTCATTCACTATTCCTGCTGCTCTTATGTAAATAATCAGGCCAAGTTTGATGAGACTAACCTTATTTTGTAAACACATTTGTCTTATTCTGATTATTCTTGGTAGAAATGGGAGTGACTGTAGAGAGAAAAACTGTTTCTGAAGAAAAGCTATAGTACACCTGCTGTTAGGTTGTGGCTTTGCTCATCGTTTTCAAGTTTTTCTTATCTTCTTGTAGACTGGACTAGATTCTAGAATTCTTCTCTTTTCCTCCAATACCTGGCTATAATTCTCCAACTAAGAACAAGAACTGCTCCGTACCCAAAGCCCTCTAAGCTGAAATCAGACAACTCGATGTAAATTTCAAGGGACAAGTGTCATTCCTGATGTGTTGGCCACACAGAGTTCACCAAAACGCCTGATGCCATAACCAGAGACATTCAAACTGCAAACCAGGGAAAGAGGTTGACAACTTCATGCTGTAAACAGCTTTTCCCAAGGTGTCAGCACAAGACTGCCTATCATAAGACTCTTGACCCTCTGAACTTGTTTTTTTTTTTTTTTTTTTTTGCCCATCTTCTTCGCTTGGCACAGTCAGCACCTCCTACGGGGGCAATCTGATGAACTGTTGGATCTGTCATGTGAAACCCAAATCTTTACACAACCTAAGAGCTTCTTTAGTCCGTCTAGTGGGTAAGTTTAGCAACATCCCTAACGTAACTGTTTTTCAAATTGTACTAGTGGTCCCTTTAATAGGGTTACACTTCTAGATCCACTTGTTCTCACTCTCTGCTTTAATATAACCCAGTCATAGGATACCAGATTTCCTGCTAGCTGTATAGTATAGGAGGAGTCTGTGCCATTGATAACACTTCTTGTACATGGGTATTACAGAGACTCGGTTGCAAAAAATGAACAGTCTGCTTGGTTAAAACAAGTGGACTCCTCATCTGGCTCATTCTTTGATCTATTCAAATTTTAGTTGGTTTGGTTCATGGGGACCCTGGCTAAGGAGCTTATGCCAAACTGCTGGTATTATCCTCCTGATAGTCATAATAGTAGTCTTGCTGGTGTGCTATATTCTCTCAAAGGTTTTAAATACTTACATGTAGCCATCCATCGAACATTGAATGGTCTGTCTTCAGCTAGAATAACAAAAACTCAAAGAAATATGTGATCAGACAAGACATGATGACTCACGTCTATAATCCCAGCACTTTGGGATGCCAAGGCCAGTAGATCACGAGGTCAGGAGATCAAGACCATCCTGGTTAACACGATGAAACCTTGTCTCTACTAAAATACAAAAAAAAATTAGCCGGGCGTTGTAGCGGGCGCCAGTAGTCCCAGCTACTCAGGAGGCTGAGGCAGGAGAGTGGTGTGAACCCGGGAGGTGGAGCTTGCAGTGAGCCCAGATCGTGCCACTGCACTCCAGCCTGGGCGACAGAGCGAGACTCTGTTTGAAAAAAAAAGGAAAACAAATATGTGATCATGAGGACACCACCATCTAAGAATGGTACATCAAGACCAGAAACCCAGAATGATGGAACTAAGAGCAGTGTGAATGGCCTAGGTTTTGGTCGCACTCTCACCTGGGTGACAGCCTGACCCAAATGGTGAAATTGTTTAAAAAAAAAAAACAATTATAGGAGGCCATTGGTTTGTACTGAGCTCCTGCCCTAGGTCCAACAGATCAAACCAAAATGGAGTCAGTCATGCTAAAGTTTCACATCACCAAACTGAAACTAAGTTGTTTATCTAACATTCTAAGAAATCAGGAGAGAGATAATAGCTAAATCCCCAAACAAGCAATTTCAGCCAGTATGATAAAGAAATCCCCTCTACTTTAGCCTTTACAAGGAAAGTATAACTTTGAAACAATCAATCGACTTTTTGTTTTCTGTTTTGGCTTTTCTCAGCCTTTTTCTGTCTATAAAGCCAACCTCCTCTAATTAGAACACTCATTGTACTTTTTTTTTTTTTTTTTTTTTTGAGACGGAGTCTCGCTCTGTCGCCCAGGCTATAGTGCAGTGGTGCGATCTTGGCTCACTGCAACCTCCGCCTCCTGGGCTCAAGCAATTCTCGTGCCTCATCCTCCCGAGTAGCTGGGATTACATGCGCCTGCCACCACGCCTGGCTAATTTTTGTATTTTTAGTAGAGACGGGTTTTACCATATTGGCCAGGCTGGTCTCAAACTCCTGACCTCAGGTGATCCACCCACCTTGGCCTCCCAAAGTGCTGGGATTACAGGCATGAGACACCACACCCGGCCTTATTGTATTTTATAGTATGAGGTGTTGCTCAGTTCTAGAATTACAAAAAGCCAATTAAGTTTTTAAGCTAAATTTGTTATAATTTTGTCTTTTGCAACTCTTCTTTCTTCTCCTCCTCTTCCTCCCCCCCACCTTTTTTTTTTTTTTTTGAGATAAGTCTCGCTCTTGTACCCCAGGCTGGAGTGCAATGGCACAATCTTGGCTCACTGCAACCTCTGCCTCCCGAGTTCAAATGATTCTCTTTGCTCAGCCTCCCACCATTCACCTTACAGGCACCTGCGACTAGGCCTGGCTAATTTTTGTGTTTTTAGTAGAGATGGGGTTTCACCGTGTTGGACAGGCCGGTCTTGAACTCCTGACCTCAGGTGATCTGCCTGCCTTGGCCTCCCAGAGTGCCGGGATTACAGGCATGAGCCACCGTGCCCGGCCTTTTCCCCTTTCTTTTCTTCCATTGTTGTTCTTAAGTTTGCACAATAATTAGGATAAATAAGCATTTATAAAATCAGGTATAATTTAGTCTTCTAATACATATTCCAATTGTGTTGTCACATCTTTTTATCCAGATTAATACCTTGGTACATATCATTTAATTTTATTAATAAAAGTTAATTATTATTTTAATTACTTTATTTATTTATTACAGAAGGCGTCTTGCTAGGTTGCCAAGGCTAGTCTTGAACTCCTGGGCTCGTGTAACCCTCCCACCACTCAAGTAGCTGGGATTATAGGCATGAGCCACCATGACCGGCTTGTCTGCATGCCTTTCTTCCTTCTTTCCTCCCTTCCTTCCCTTCCTTCCTTCTTCTTTTTTCATTTTCTCTCTTTCTTATTTATTTTCTTATTTATTGGTAGAAATAGGGTCTCACTGTGGTTGTCCAGGCTGGTGGTATTATTTGTAAATGGGCTGATTTAGGTAAATGATGGATTATCATCCCTTCTTTTTTTTAGAGATAGGGTTCTGCTATGTTGCCCAGGCTGGGCTCAAACTCCTGGGCTCAAGTGATCCTTCTGTCTCAGTTTCTCAAGTAGATGAGACTACCAGGCTCGCACCACTGTGCTCAGCTTCCCCCATTTTTATCATTAACATTTCCTCAGCCAGGCATAGTGCCTCATGCCTGTAATCCTAGCACTTTACGGTGTTGAGGTGGGCAGAGCACTTGAGCCCACGAATTTGAGACCAGCCTGAGCAACATAGCTGGGTGTGGTGACGCATGCCTGTAGTCCCAGCTATTTGAGAGACTGAGATGGGAGGATTGACTGAGCCCAGGAGGTCAAGTCTGCAGTAATCATGCCACTGCACTCCAGCCTGGACAACAGAGTAAGATCCCATCTCAAACTAAACAAACAAAAAAACATTTTCTCACACTTTCTTATACACTAACTATAGACTATGCCATTTGACTGAAAGAGAATAGTACATTCTTCTTTTCTTTGAGATGGAGTCTCACTCTATTGCCCAGGCTGGAGTGGTGCAGTGGCGTAATCTCAGTTCACTGCAACCCCTGCCTCCTTGGTTCAAGCATTTCTCGTGCCTCAGCCTCCCAAGTAGCTGGGATTACATGCGCATGCCACCACACCTGGCTAATTTTTGTGTTTTTAGTAGAGACAGGGTTTCACCGTGTTGGCCAGGCTGGTCTTGAACTCCTGACCTTGTGATCCACCCGCCTTAGCCTCCCGAAGTGCTGGGATTACAGGCGTGAGCCACCGCATCTGGCCTAACATTCTTCTTTTCTCAGCCTTTTAATAAACACTTGAATGTTTTCTTTTTTTTTCTTTTTCTCCCCCTCGAGATGGAATCTCGCCCTGTCACCCAGGCTGGAGTGCAGTGGTGCGATCTCAGCTCACTGCAACCTCTGACTCTTGGGTTCAAGTGGTTCTCCTGCCTCAGCCTTCCGAGTAGCTGGGATTACAGGTGTGTGCCACCATACCCAGTTAATTTTTGCATTTTTAGTAGAGACAGGGTTTCACCATGTTGGTCAGGCTGGTCTTGAACTCCTGACCTAGGTGATCCGCCCACCTCAGCCTCCCAAAGTGCTGGGTTTACAGGCTCCTGCCACCATGCCCAGCTAATTTTTGGACTTTTAGTAGAGATGGAGTTTCACCATGTTGGCCAGGCTGGTCTTGAACTCCTGACCTCAGGTGATCCACCCACCTCGGCCTCCCAACGTGCTGGGATTACAGGTGTGAGCCACTGCGCCCGGCCTCTTATATTGTTCTTATATCACTTATCTCTTTCTGAATGTATTCTATTTGTTTATATGTTTTACCACCTCTTTCCCTCCACTAGAAAGTGAGCCTTCTGGGGACTGGGAATCTGTCTCTTGTTCATTCAGCTCCTAATTTGACCCAGGTACCCCAAAGCAATGAAATCACTTGACCATACAAAGACTTGTAGCACGAATGTTCATAGCATCTTTTTTCGTAACAGCCAAAAAGTAAAAGTAACCCAAGTGTCTATAAACAGATGAATATATTAAAAATCTATAAGAAATCCGTATTATGGACTACTACCTATAGCAACCAACTACAGATACATGTAGCAACACGTATGAACTTCAAAATATTCATGCTGAGTGAAAGAAGCGAGTCACAAGAGTTCTTCTCTTTCATTCCGTATATACAAAATTCCATTAAACATAAATTAATTTCTAGAGACAAAAAGCAAATCAGTGGTTGCCCAGGACATGGGGTGGAGGGAAATAAACAGGTATGAATTTTTTAGGTGAGATGAAAATATTCTGCCTCTTGATTGTGGCAGTGTTTTCATAGGTATTCACAAATGTCAAAACTCACCAAATTGTACACTTTAAACAGGTGCATTTAACTGTACATAAATTAGGCCAGGCACAGTGGCTCACATCTGTAATCTCAGCACTTTGGGAGGCTGAGGTAGGGGGATTACTTGAGCCCAGCAGTTCGAGACCAGCACGGGCAACATAGTAAGACCTTGTCTCTATTTTAAAAATAAATAATTTTAATAATTTTATGTAAATTATACTCCAATTAAGTTGATGGAATCAAATTTTGTTCAGTAAATACTTTTTTTCTCCAGGTGAATGATCCCTACCTAATCTGACAGGGTTTCAAGATTTTTCATTACCTTCGCCTTTACCAGGTAGCTCAATTTCTCCAAGGGTGGTGCCCAGAAATGGAACCAATACTATAGATATGAACAGGTTAGAGTATATTGGGTCCCTGTTACTTCCACTTTTTTATTACTGTACATTTGAATCAGGATTTCTTGTTTTTAGACTTCAAAAAATCTCATATAAATGATTTTAATCAGCCTGAATGTTTCACTTCTGTCAGTGCAGCTTAAATTTAGGGGGACCTTTCAGAAGCTGGCTTACACTGATGTCTGACATTGGGTTTGCCTCCAGGGGCATTTCCCAACTGTAGAACAGTTACCTTTATCCTAACTATGTGTATATTTTCCCTCCAGGTTCTGAACTTTCCTTTGTGTCTTTTTTTGTCTTCGTGAACGTGGAAGATAACACCGTTTAAAGAGACAAAGGCCAATAGCAGCCCTGAGGCTTGTCAGTAAAGATCTGCTTTCTGGATGCCATGGATGTATTCATCATTCATCAATACCCTTTGGGTGTAGTTGTTTAAATTGCTATGAATTGGCCTGGGTGCTGATTAGTTACATCATTTCTCCATGTGATTCACATGAATACTGTGAGACACTTAAAACATCTTGCTGAGAATCCACTAGATTAGGAATTAGAAGACTTGAGTTCTAGGCCCAGATTTACCTCTTTAAGTTGCATAACGTTGGACAAGATTACTTAATCCAAGCCTCTGCTTTCTCGACTGGAAATTATATAAAATACCACCTGCACTATTCAGTTTATGGAATATTTTAAATATCAACTGAAAATACCATGTGAAAGTACTTTCAAAAAAAGACTGCGCTTATCAACCGGGTGCGGTGGCTCACGCCTATAATCCCAGCACTTAGGGAGGCCAAGGTGGGCAGATCATGAGGTCAGGAGTTTGAGACCAGCCTGGCCAACATGGCGAAACCCCGCCTCTACTAAAAATACAAAAATTACCCAAGTGTGGTGGCGGGCGCCTGTAATCCCAGCTACTTGGGAGGCTGAGGCAGGAGAATTGCTTGAACCTGGGAGGCGGAGGTTGCAGTGAGCTGAGATCATGCCACTGCACTCTAGCCTGGGTGACACAGCAAGACTCCATCTCAAAAAAAAAAAAAGATTGTGCTTATCATACTATTTATAATAATATCAACAGGAAATGCCGTTAAGGCCCAACAATAGAATGACTAAAATAAATAACATATCCACATAATCAAACATTACAGAGCCATCAAAAATAGTGTTTAAAAAATAACTAATGACGCAAGAAACTGCTTACATATAACATTGATTTTAAAGAGCAGGGCAGGCCAGACACAATGGCTCACACCTGTAATCCCAGCACTTTGGGAAGCTGATGCAGGAGGATTGCTTGAGCCCAGGAGTTCAAGATCAGCCTGGGCAACATGGCAAGACCTCTGTTGTAAAAAATTAGCTGGGCGGTGGCACGTGCCTGCAGTCCCAGCTACTAGGAATGCTGAGGTGGGAGGATCACCTAAGCCTGGGAGGTTGAGGCTGCAGTGTGCTGTGATCATGCCACTGTACTCCAGCCAGGGCGAGAGTGAGAATCTGTGTTAAAAAAATAAAGGGCGGAGCACCTAGTGAACCCTTGGGCAAGGGCTAATGATGGGAGCAGGTACAAGGGGACTTCTGTGGGTCTTTACAATATTTCTATTTCTTTTTATTTTCCAACTTAGATAAAGGGGTTACAAGTACAGGTTTGTTACCTGGGTATGTTGCATGATGCTGAAGTTTGGGGTATGATTGATCCCGTTACCTAGGTATTGAGCACAGTACCCAACAGTTTTTGAACCCTTGGCCTCCTTGCTCCCTCCCCGCTAGTAGTCGGTCCCCAGTATCTACTGTTGCCATCTTTATGTCCATGCATACCAATTGTTTAGCTCCTACTTACAAGTGTGGTATTTGGTTTTCTGTTCCTTTATGTTAATTCACTTAGGATATTTCTATTTCTTGATCTGGATAATTATGCAAGTGTGTTCACTTGGTAAAAATTCATCATGTTTTGCTCTTATGAACACTTCCATACATGTAGGTTTTAGCTATATATGTATTTAAAAATAAAAAAGCAGAACTCAAAATAAGACCACAGTTTTATTTTCTGTATTTTATTGATTGATTGTGACAGAGTCTCATTCTCTGTTGCCCAGGATAGAGTGCAGTGGCATGATCTAGACTCACTGCAACTTTTGCCTCCAGGGTTCAGGTTATTCTCTTGGCTCAGTCTCCTGAGTAGCTAGACTACAGGTGTGTGTCACCATTCCTGGCTAATTTTTGTATTTTTAGTAGAGATGGGGTTTTGCCATGTTGGCCAGGCTGGTCTCAAACTCCTGACCTCAAGTGATCCGCCCGCCTCGGCCTCCCAAAGCGCTGGAATTACAGGCGTGAGGCACTGTGCCCAACCCCATAGTTTTATTTTTAAATTTGGGGTTTTTTAAAGATATATATTTTAAATATTTTTTAGAGACAGTGTCTTACTCTATCACCTAGGCTGGAGTGCAGTGGCAAAACCACAGCTCACTGCAGTCTCAGACTCCTGGGCTGAAATGATCCTCCTGCCTCAGTCTCCAGAGTAGCTAGGACTATAGGCATGCACCACTATGCCTGGCTAAGTTTTTAAATTTTTTTGTAGAGACAGGATCTTGATATGTTGCCCAGGCTAGTCTTGAACTTCTGGACACAAGCAATACTCCTGAAATTACATGTTTGAGCCACTGTGCCTGGTCCTATTTTTATTTTTTTAGAGACAGGGTCGTGCTATGTTACTCAGGCTGGAGTACAATGGCTATTCACAGGCATGATTATAGCATACTAAGGCCACCTGGGCTTAAGGGAATCTCCCGCTTCAGTCTCCTGAGTAGCTGGCGAAACCCCCTTTGCAAAAATTATAACTGAGGAAAGTATGACAGTGAAAGAAATCAGACCTAAACAACTCCATCTTGCTTCTAACCTTTAAGCGGTCCTTGTTCATCCCTGGGCATAGGCCGAACTAACTTTGGGAAGGAATTCAGTTCATGGTTTGACTCTAAAACAAAATTGGTAATAGCTCTTTCCCGAAACGACCCCCTTCTTGTCTGGGGACCAGTCCGCCTTTGCAGGACTAACAAATTAGCTACAAGGCTAGAAATTACAGTTTAGGGGTCATGCAGCCTCTGGCTCCAAGAGTCTGAACCTTCCCAAATTGCTCCTGGGGATAACATCAGCATTGTAAAACCTATGATCAGAGCTATTGTGCAGACCCTGAACTCAATGGATCAGCTGACACCACCCAGACTGTAATCTGGCTCAACCAGTTCTGCCATCCCACCCAGGAGCAGAAGAGAGCAAGAAAAATTCACTTCCGCCCCCTATGAGTCCATCTCCAACCTGACCAATCAGCACTCCCCACTTCCCAAGCCCCTACCCACCAAATTATCTTTGAAAACTCTGATCCCCAAATGCTCAGGGAGACTGATTTGGGTAATAATAAAACTCCGGTCTCCCACATAGCCGGCTCTGCGTGAATTACTCTTTGTCCATTGCAATTCCCCTGTCTTGGTAAATCGACTCTGTCTAGGCAGCCGGTAAAGTGAACCCTTGGGCAGTTACACTGGGACTACATGCGCACCACCACACCCATCTTAAACTATGCATTTTTTTCAGTGGTAAGAAATACAGCAAAATGTTAATGATGGTATCTCTGGTATCATCTGAGATTACAGGTGACTTTTATTTTCATCTTTGCAACTTTCCCTTTGATTATCAGAAAAAAATGTTCCTTTTCTTTTTAAATCAGAAAAATATTCCTTGTATTTGAAAGAAAATGCTTGACCTGGTGTGGTGGCTCACCCCTGTAATCCCAGCACTTTGTGAGACCAAGTCAAGCGGATCAACTGAGGTCAGGAGTTCCAGAGCAGCCTGGCCAACGTGGCGAAACCCCGTCTCTACTAAAAATACAAAAATTAGCCGGGCATGGTGGTGGGCGCCCCCAGCTGTAATCTCAGCTCAGAAGGCTGAGGCAGGAGAATCACTTGAACCTGGGAGGCGGAGGTTGCAGTGAGCCAAGATCCGTGCCACTGCACTCCAGCCTGGGGCGACAGAGCAGGACTCATCTCGAAAAAAAAAAAAAAAAAAGAAAATGAAAAACAAAAAAGAAAGAAAGAAAATGCTTTCTAAATTGTAAACATATACTGTGTCAGGTGTTATTCCCAATGCCTGAAACAATAATGCTTGATAAATGTGGAGTGAATGGTTATTGCCCTGTGAAAGTTGATCCATTAGAATTGGGTCATTCTTGTCAGATCCAACTAAAACAGAGTCGAGAAGCTAGGAGGAAAAAGCATTCAGGGTACAAAGCATTGCTCCAAGAATAGAGTTTCTTTGCAAGCCTGGCTGCTGAAACTGCTTGTTGTAAGCTGAAACCAGTTTTATCTCTAGCTTCTGAGATAACTTGCTACAATTCTAGGACTAATTTTGCCCACTGCTGTTGCTCACCGATCAGAGCTCCCAGCTCCCCAAACCCATAGTGCCAACGAACTTTCTCAAACAGCAATACGTAACATTTCTCCTTTTAAATAAAACCTCTGGCCTTTTCTTTGTTCTTCAGCCATTCTGAAGACCACCCAGTCTGCATGTATACCTGAACTTATAATTCTGAAACCACCCCCACAGGGTTGACAAGAATTGCATGTTAGGTTCTGGCCAGAAATGTATTTATAATTTACATTAATCGAGCTGCCCTTTGGCCCACTTCCTTGTTGCTAAATCGCATAGCACTAGATACTGACCATCTGCATCCCCACTGTATGATGGACAGGATTTCTGACATCAGGGTCATAAGACTAAGAATTGACTTGCATCCCCATTGTTCCTACAGGGTCTCTGAACATTAGATCATAACACTTTCGTTTAAGGATCACTTAAAATGTTTTTCAGGGCCAGGTGTGGTGGCGAGAGCCTGAAATCCCAGCACTTTGGGAGGCCAAGATGGGAGGACTGCTTAAGGCAGAGTTCAGCCAGCCTGAGGAACATAGCGAGACCCTGTATCTTCCTACAAAAATATTAAAAAATTAGCTGGCCCTGGTAGTGCGTGCCTGTAGTTCTATTCGGGAGGCTGAGTTTGGAGGACTGCTTGAGCCCAAAGAGTTCGAGGTTGCAGTGAGCTATAATCACACCGGGTGACACAGCAAGTCCCCATCTCAAAAAACAAAAACAAACAGAAGATGTTTTTCAGACCCTGAATTCCAACAAAACAGCTGATGCCAACCAGCTTGAAGATCCCATCAGAGAAAGGGGATCAGTATGAGAATAGTTTCTTCATCTCCCTGTCCTATGACTTCACTTTGCCCTCTTTGATCAATTAACAATCTCTAAAACCCTAAAAAATCCTAACCTCAAATTCCTTAGAGTTGTATCTGAGGTTTCTTCCCATCTCCTCACTCAAATTTTTCTTTTCTTTTCTTTTCTTTTTCTTGAGACAGGGTCTCACTCTGTCCCCCAGGCTGGAGTGCAGTGGTGTGATCTCAGCTCACTGCAACTTCCGCCTCCTGAGTTTGAGTGATTCTCCTGCCTCAGCCTCCTGAGTAGCTGCAATAAAAAGCGTGTACTACCGTGCCCAGTTTATTTTTGTATTTTTAGTAGAGATGGGATTTCGCCATGTTAGTCAGGCTGTTCTCGAACTCCTGAGCTTAAGCAATCTGTCCGCCTTGGCCTCCCAAAGTGCTGGGATTATAGGTGTGAGCCACCATGCCTGACCTCCTGGTTCAAATTTTTATGATTCTTCTTCTTTCTCTGCTGCAACCTGGTGTCTCAGCATATTGACTTGCTGTGTGCCTCAGGCAACAAATTTATTATGGTTACAATTCTTTCTCCCAAGTAAAACAAATTTAGAGATTCGTCTCTACAATTTTGACTTCAATGCTCTACCGGGAAAGTACCTGTTTCAAAAAAGGAAATGGGTTAACACTCTTAACTCTCAGGGAACCCAGGCTGGCTCCTAGCGATGACTATTTCCAATTCTAAGTAGGAGCTCATGAGGCACCTACATGATTCTTCTTATAATTTTGCCAGAGTCAAAACTGAAGATATCTGTCACCAGTTCTCTGCTTCATTCTACGTCCCCATAATTCCTTCAAGATTAACTGAATATGCATGTTTGGAATGGAGACTCAAAGTTATTTCAAGCGGCCAGGTGCTTTGCATGCCATATTTCACCCACCTTGAGGTTAGGCTAGAATTACTTTCGGGAGCCTTATTTCTCAATCATGATGACTACTCCTCTCATTTTCTAAGAATGGAGATAACATGGGAATTTCACCAGCCAGTAATATACCAGTTGCCTTATCAAGTCCCCTTTTAAAATTCTTTGTCATACTGCTACTACTACTACTACAAAACAAAGCCACATTGACTGCCCTTTGCATTTCTTGAGTCTGCAAACATTTTCACTTTTCTTAGAGAACCATATTACTAATTGGTGTTGCCCATGGTTTTAGGCACTGTATCTTTTAATTGTCCTTTTAAATCTTAGCTGAGCTCTCAGAGTAGCAGGCGAGGGTTGTGTCGGTTTCATTTAATGCCACACTCCTTCCCACAACACTGCCCTGTCTGCCACTCCTACATACTCTCCTGCCTGTATGGTGATGCTGCTTTTGAGGAGCTCTCATGCCACTTGAGCTTTGATTGATTTTTCGAGATTCTGTCTAATCCTTCCCCAAGGTCGCCCTTAAATGGAGGAAGGTGCTGGAGGTAAAATTCAAAACATATTTGTGGCATTCACTAGCTTTGACTGGGGAGCCAGAGGGATGAAATGGGGCCTCATGGGGACAGTAAAGAATTCTCATGCTCTCCCAATGCCATAAACCCAGAGCGGCCTCCGAAAGGCTGAGCCAGAGGTGCTGTTGCAGGTGGTGTCATCTAAACTGATGTCTCTCATCAGTCAAGTCACTATGCTATTTGCTTTGTCAGATAAATGACTCTGGGGAAATCAGGTAGGAGAGTGGGAAAATAAATTGCTCAAGCTGATAAATGTGAATCTTCAAAATCTATTTCAAATGCAGAAATTAAATAAGCTTGCCTTTCAGGAACCTCTTTCGTAACTCATCCACAGTGTGTGAGAGGGACAGAGGGAGTTACCAGAACACAAGCTCAACTTTAGCTTGGCTCTAACTCTGGTTGCAGGTTCCCCCTCCCACTCGGTGATCTAGTGTCCACAGATGGTGCCTGTGCAGCCCTGGGTTCCAGCTGGGTGAGAGGGCAACGCCTCACGGAGCCAACATCTGCCACTCTGCGTCTGTCTGAGCCCTCAGAAGCCTGGTTTTCAGTTTGAGGAATCAATCCCAATCCAGTAAAGCACTTACAGCTCTGGGGCTTTGATCTTTGCTTGGCAAATGCTCTAACTGCTGAGTTCTACATACTTTGCCATTTCTTCCTTATCTGCCTTCTTTCATGCAAGCCCCAGCTTGTATGAAACCAGAGCCAGAGTTTTCTCCCTGTTTGGAACCCACTTTCTGATTCCTTGAACATGTGTGAGAGGAATGGGGGTGGGAGTGAGATGGGTTGGGGAAGGAAGGACAGAAGTTTATTTTATTTTATTATTTTATTTTATTTTTGAGACGGAGTCTCGCTCTGTCGCCCAGGCTGGAGTACAGTGGCGTGATCTCGGCTCACTGCAAGCTCTGCCTCCTGGGTTCACGCCATTCTCCAGTCTCAGCCTCCCGAGTAGCTGGGACTACAGGCGCCCGCCACCATGCCCGGCTAATTTTTCCTATTTTTTAGTAGAGACAGGGTTTCACCGTGTTAGCCAGGATGGTCTCGATCTCCTGACCTCATGATCCACCCGCCTCAGCCTCCCAAAGTGCTGGGATTACAGGCGTGAGCCACCGCGCGCGGCTGAGAAAGGACAGAAGTTTAATGGAAAAACAAGAACAGAATTAAAACGCATTTATGGGCTGGGCACTGTGGCTCACGCCTGTGATTTCAATGCTCTGGAAAGCTGAGGCGGGAGTATTGCATGAGGCCAGGAGTTCAAGACCAGCCTGGGCAACATAGTGAAACATCGTCTCTACAAAAAAAAAAAAAAAAAAAAACTAGCCCAGCTGTAGTGGCACCTGCCTGTGGTCCCAACTACTTGGAAGGCTAAAGCGAGAGGATGGCTTGAGCCCAGAGTCTGATCCTGGAGTGAGCTATGACTGCACCACTGCACCTCAGCCTGTGCAACAGAGTGACACCTGATTTCTAATACATAAAATGTATTTATGCTATATTTAAAAACTTTCTCAGCCGGGCGCGGTGGCATAAGCCTGTAATCCCAGCACTTTGGGAGGCCGAGGCAGGTGGATCACTTGAGATCAAGACTTCAATACCAGCCTGGCCAACATGGCGAGACCCTGTCTCTACTAAAAATCAGCTGGGCACGGTGCGCATGCCTGTAATCCCAGCTACTCAGGAGGCTGAGGCACGAGAATCGCTTGAACTCAGGAGGCAGCAGTTGCAGTGAGCTGAGATCGCATCACTGCATTCCAGCCTGGGTGACAGAGCAAGACTCTGTCTCCAAAAAAAAATAATAAAAACTTTTTCCCAAAGAGCTCTGAAATGGAAAAAGAGTGCAGAATAGCTTCAATTCAATGATGGCAAAGTTAAAATTCCTAACATGGTCTAACTGGCACACTCTGAATGATACGAGAAAAACAATGACATCCTTGCTGTTTTTAAACTTGAGCAACTCGAGTTGTTGATATGAGAGACAAACAATTAACATCTAAATGCAAGCTGACTTTCTTCTCACAGCTAGCATATACCTCAAGTAAGCAAGTCCACTTCATCTTCTTTTTCAGGATAGCTTCTTTCAATGAATATGAAACAATATTCTCTACAATTTCATAACATATATATGCTAGGATGCATTTGTCTTAAATGCAGTTATGTTTTGACTATTTCTAAGTAAAAGTGCATTAAAAACATAATGAAGCCCGTATTTTTTGCACTGTCTCTTAATTTTATGGTGGACAAAGCACCAATTTCTGAAATTCAATAAAAGCAAACCTTCCTCTGTTGTTCAGATCTTAGCAATGGGTTTAGTAGTTTTAACTCCTCCCATTTTCAGCCTTCAGTAGCTAAACATATAAAGGAAAGGAAGGAGAGACCATGTAAGTAGCTAATCAGATAAATGAAAACTTGACTTGAAGTTAAGTTTTATTCTCCCTTTCTTTTCTTGAATTGAGTAACAACATCTCTACTTCGGATTATGTTCAATAACCAAGAAAACAAACAGCACTTAAGTTTAAAAAAACAAAAAAAAAGAAACCCAAATTCCATGAAATAATAGCTTGGTAATGGTATTAATATTCCAGAAAAAATATAAGAAGTTTGGTATTTAAAACAAAACAAATAACCAAACTGCTTTCCTCATCTACCAAAACCCCAACATTAAGTAAAACTTAAAACAGGCAATTTACCACCTCCATTGAAATGAATACATAGTCTCCAATTTATATATGTTGTATTCTAAAGTAAGGACAACTGAAAATCAAGATGTGCTCTCCACAAAAAGTGATACAAATGGCAGCTCAAGAGTTCCAGATGGTACAACACTACAAGGTGTTCTCAACAAAAAGTCTTTGTTAGACTTCAATAATACTATTTGGTACTTCTATCAGCAAATAGGAAGCATTCCAATACTTATTAGATCCTCTACCATCAGACACAGAAATTACCTAGAAAATAGAAATGTACTGCCAAATCTCAAACAAGAGGGCTACTGACTAAAACAAACAAAAGCACCCTTAAGACATCTCACATACAGAAAACATGGCCATCTTTGGGTTAAGATTGGCTGATTCTCCAGTAGTGCTGGGGTAGGTCTTCCTGATAGAGAGGTCCAGGCATGGCAGGGTCCCGTAAGCAGCTGGTGAGGAGGACCCACTGGTTTGCCTCCTACCAGTGAGGAGTGAGGCTTTGGGGAACGACTATACGCATCCATCACTCCTGATGTTCTTTTCATGGCTCCCCTTCTCAGCTATTGTCCATCTACCTCCAGATGGCAGCAAACGACTTATTTTAGCCCCTTCTTCTCATTTAGATATAAAGTGCAAATGTCTGATTCAGATACAAGACTGTATGGTCTTTGGTTAAATGTATAATCAAACAAAAAGTATAAATGATACCAGCTCCTTCATTTTTCTGGCAAGAGGAGAGTAACAGCTATCTGGAGAGGACTAGGGAAAGCTAAGGAATGGATTCACAAGAGAAGGGAAAGGGTAAAACGTAAAGCTGAGGCTCAAACTTTTGCTTAGTGCCAGCATTGTTGATCTGTAGCTGAGCAAGCTTACATAAATGCATGTATACACAGGCACGGAGCTCTCTAACATGGAATTGAAGTGAAACCCTGTCTCTACAAAAAAATTAGCCAGGCGTGGTGGTGGGTGCCTGTAATCCCAGCTACTCGGGAGGCTGAGGCAGAAGAATCGCTTGAACCTGGGAGGTGGAGGCTGCAGTGAACTGAAATGGCGCCACTGCACTCCAGTCTGAGCGACAGAGCAAGACTCTGTCTCAAAAAACAACAACAAAAACAAAAGCACTGGTACTTCATGTAACAAATTATGATTTGCGTATGTCTGTACTTTTACAACATAACTGGCACTTGTATAAAGGAGATTCTTTGTCAAGGACTGAATCAAGGAACTTAACACCCTGTTCTGGAAAAACAAGTATGCAATACTAGTAGGAGGAAGTAGAAAGCTTCTGTTTTCCTAGGCACAAGGCCTGTCTTCAAGAAACTTTCAAAACAAGTAGTTAGGCTTTGGCTGGTTTCTACACCATCTGCCAATGCCCAGGGCCTTCATGCAACCTTTAGCTACCTAGGGCTACCCAGTACCCTAAAGTGCCCTGCACCTTAAAACTCACCTGTTTTCTCCTTTTTCATTTCTGCCCCTATCAAAACTTCCTTTCTGCCAGGTGCAGTGGACTATCATCTGTAGTTCCAGCTGCTCAGGAAGGTGAGGTGGGAGGATCGCTTGAGCCCAGGAATTTGAGTCCAGCCTGGGCAACACAGCAAGACCTCATTGCTTTAAAAAAAAAAAAAAAAAAAAAAAGTAGGGCTCAGTGGCTCATGCCTGTAATCCCAGCTACATAGGAGGCTCAGAGGCTCAGGCGGGAGGATTACTTGAGCCCAGGAGTTCAGGGCTGCAGTTAGCTGTGATTGTGCCACTGCACTCCACCCTAGGTGACAGAACAAGACCCCATCTCTTAAAAAGCAACCAACCAAAAAACACAGGCTTCCTCTCAGAGAAGCGGGGTAGGCTCTACTTAGTAGCAGAGTCTCTTAAAACAAACAACAGTAGCGTAATGTATCAATAATCAGATAGCAGACATCCCTCTCAGAGATCTATATATTTACAGCCACAAAGCTTAAAATCTCAAATGTCAACTAGTAGGATTTCAGGCAAAATAAAAGAAGAGTAGAAAATAAAAATCAGAATGTAGATCCATGTTGGGAGAGGAGGTTAACTTTCCAGGTAATTCATATTGGGACTGTCTACACAGCTCCTGCGGGTCATTTCTGCTTTCTGTGGCTTTCTTTAGCTAAGGCCAGAAATTCAAAAAAATCCCAATGGTTATGGAGATCCCTCCTCACCCACCCATCCACCCAATGAGAAAGAAGAATTTGTGGAGGGCAGGGGATATCACAAGAGAAAATGGCACACCAGGGTGTAATGTCTCAAATAAAAGGCTTACTTTACACTTAATACTAGTATATTACTGTTCATAATAATATATCGTAAAATTATGTTATAAAAATATATAATGAGATCTTAAAAGAAACTCTGAATGGATTGACGCTTGATAATTCTCTTAAGTAGAACACAATGAAACAGTAGTGGCTGGCTAAGTTCCATCAATTTTTTTTCATTCTTTTTGACTTTTTCTCGTGGTCTTCTGTTATCCTTTCTGCAGGTCGCTTCTTCAACCCCTTCATTTTCCTGGTTTGTAGTTTGCTTAGGTCTTGCTTCTGCATATGAATCCTTCCATAAGTTGTACCAAAAGTATCATGGGAAATATTTTTCTTCTTCTTTGGCTACGATAAAAGAATATGTATATATTTAATGGCCTTCTACTATAATGAGCCAGTAAAAACCTAGTCTGTAACAACTATCTTAGTAGCAATTTCCATTAGTGCCTGCCCCTTCAGTGACAGAGTATATAGCCCTATACACTTTTCTTCTCAAACTTAAGTGTGCATACAAATCACTTGGGATCTTGTAAAATACAGATCCTAATTCAGTATGTCTAGGGTAGGGCCTAATATTCTGCACAATTCCCAGGTAAACTGTCAGACCACACTTTGAAAAACAAAACTATAAACTACACTAACCACTGTCACACATCAAGAAAATATCCTGTGTTTAGCTTAAGGAGTTGTGACTATCGTTTCAATTTCTATTGGCATTTTAGAGATTACATTTCTTCTTGTCTTTTAAAACTACTTAAAAAGTCAAAACACATTTTATGCACATATGGTTTACATACTCTGTACTCTAAATCCTCAGCCTTTACAGTGTACCAAACAACTCTCTTTCTTTTGCTGAAAACAGCAGTCTTGACTGTCAGAAGGCACTCAGCCAAACCTCATGTCTGGGTTTTGCAACTTTTTTTTTATTATCCCTTATTGTTGGCTTATTTGGTTCTCTCTCCTTTTCCTGGCTCTGTGAGTCCTAGTTTAATTTATTGTATTGATCTCTTTATGTATGTCCTTGTCTTTTTTTTTTTTTTTTTTTTATCTCGCTCTGTCACCCAGGCTGGAGTGCAGTGGCGCGATCTCGGCTCACTGCAAGCTCCGCCTCCCAGGTTCACGCCATTCTCCTGCCTCAGCCTCCCAAGTAGCTGGGACTACAGGCGCCCGCCACCATGCCCAGCTAATTTTTTGTATTTTTCATAGAAACGGAGTTTCACCGTATTAGCCAGGATGGTCTCGATCTCCTGACCTTGTGATCCGCCCACCTCGGCCTCCCAAAGTGCTGGGATTACAGGCGTGAGCCACTGCGCCTGTCCTGTCCTTGTCTCTTAATATAATATGCCACAAATTCTTTTTGGAAAGAAAAAGGATTAAAGTAGAAAAATACAAATAAATATTGGCACCAAGCTCTAAGTCATATACCTTGAGAGCTTTTGGCATTTTCATAGATAATTTATAAAGGTCATCCGATGCCAGGTGTGTCCTCCTCAGAACCAGATCCAATGAGGGTCCCATCTCTTCCAATTCAATCCGTGGTGTTCTGCAACCAGATTTCTTCAACAGCAACCTTTAGGAAACAGGTAAGAAGAAATGTTGCTTTGACTTTCATAAAAGTCCTCTCCACCAAATATTTTTTGTTCAGGGGATTTACAATTCCATTAAATGATATAAAATGTTTAGAAAGACTTACTTAAATACTTCATACTATTCAAGCCAAGTGTATCCTTTGGTTCACTTTTTCTTTTATAAATTTTTTTTTTTTGAGATTGAGTCTCGCTCTGTCACCCAGGCTGGAGTGCAGTGGCGCGATCTTGGCTTACTGCAAGCTCCGCCTCCCAGGTTCACGCCATTCTCCTGCCTCAGCCTCCTGAGTAGCTGGGACTACAGGCGCCCGCCACCACACCTGGCTAATTGTTTGTATTTTTAGAAGAGATGGGGTTTCACCGTGTTAGCTAGGATGGTCTCGCTCTCCTGACCTCATGATCCACCCGCCTCGGCCTCCCAAAGTGGTGGGATTACAGGCATGAGCCGCCACGCCAGGCTTTTTTTATAAGTCTGTTATCCCTTTTTGAGCTAAAGGGTCACACAAATATCAAATTAAAAATTTTTTTTTCCCTTTGAGGTCAAGGGCAGTTTGCTTATTTTTAAAAATCAGAAATAAAATTATACAATATTATTGAGAAACAGCAAGTGAGATACAAAATTATTCTCAGAAATGAAATAAAATCCTTTGATTTGACTTCTTCATCTTACTCATAGATTTATGTATGTACAAAAGTAATTTTAATTGGCTTTTTCTTGAAACAGTATGTTTATACGATTAACAAGTTCTTATCTAAGACTGCAGGAGTTAAACCAACCCATTCAGAATCAACTTTTCCTCATAGCACAGACATTTACTAACTTCCTTACATTGAAGTGAACTTTAAAATCTTAAAATAACAAAACCACAACTTTCTGAATACCCTATGTCTAAACAGCTCTGGATCTGGAAACACTGGTGGAGGGGAACTGGGGAATACAGGCAGGATAAAGTGATGGTGGAGCAGCCAGGCGCGGTGGCTCACGCCTGTAGTCCCAGCACTTTGGGAGGCTAAGGCAGGCAGATCACCTGAGGTCAGGAGCTCCAGACCAGCTGGCCAACATGGTGAAACCTCATCTCTACTAAAGACACAAAAAATTAGCTGGGCGTGGTGGCGCATGCCTGTAGTCCCAGCTACTCGGGAGGCTGAGGCAGGATAATCGCTTAAATTACCCGGGAGGCGGAGGTTGCAGTGAGCCAAGATCGCGCCACTGCACTCCAGTCGGGGTGACAGGGCGAGACTCCGTCTCAAAAACAAACAAGCAAAAAAAGAAATCAGGGACATGTATTTTAATTTTCAACTAACATTTTTTCTTCCACTTAAAAGTGCTAATTTTCAGCTAGTTAGAAAACTTGTCAATTCAAAACAGCTCATGGCATATCCGATAGATTCAAATCACCCAAGTACTACTATACACTGCCAAAAGCACCTTTTAATTAACTGAAGAACCTTTTAATTAACTAAAAATAATTTTTAAAATTGATGCATAATAGATGTACATAGTTTCAGGGTGCATATAATAATTTAATATTGTGCCTTTTTATTCACACAAGTGTCCTAATGAATTTTTTGAGTGGTACATAAAATTAAGATTTCCAAATAACTGTATAATTACCTATGTTGCTATTTCACTGAAGAATTAAGTACAATGTCATACTTTTCTGTATAGATGATCTGATCTTAATCATTTCAGTGAGTATGTTTACTGGAAGATCAAACTGATTTAAGGAAATATTCTCTAGCTTTTAGTTATCTGCAAACAGAACCCAGTTCTTTCTCTCTCAGATGAGCTCAAGCTGGTAGATATGCTAACTGGTAATTTCTACATATTTTTAAATATTATTTGCCTATTTCTTGAGGAAGAGTTACATTACTACCACTGTTCAAATTGTAATTTCCTCATTTTTCTCCCTCTTATACACTTCTCTGGCTGAAAGTCTGTTTTCATTAAGTAAACTCCTCTATTAGAATGTTGTGTTTGCTTTTTAAAGTATGCTAACACTTTGTTTTGCATATTTTCCCCCCATAAGGCCTAACCATTGTGCAAAGGCACATGTGGCATTACTAACAATTTTGTTTCATATTAATGGCTCTGACTCCATAGTGAATAAAATTTCCCAATGGATATAAATAGTTACTCACATATAAGGAATAATTACTATAGGAACAGTGGTCAATAACACTATGATTTATGCACCCAAAAGATCATGCTAAAAGTTATATTAATATAATTTCCTGTTTAGAGTTCCTTTCATCCAAAAAGCTCAAAACCATTTTATAAACTTCATTAAATCTTCACAAATAAAGTGTGTGAATATTAAATATTACCATTTTCAAATTGCATAAGGGCTAATTTGCAGTAAGAGAGAGGGAAAGGGTTCCACAGTATAGCTAGCCCAAAGAATGCCTGGGGGGCCAAGTTAAGTCAGACATACTTTCTGGTATATGCCCATCTATGAGTACCTCTTTACTCTTATAAAGCAGTACTGTCAATCTTAGGGGGACCTCAGAATTATCTAAATGGTATTGCTATAGTTTGCAGAGGAAGAAACAAAGACCCTGAGAAGTGGTGACCTGCCCATGTCACGTGGCTGAGCCCAGCTCAGAGCCAGGTCAATAGGCTCAGAGGTGATGCTGAATCCCTGGACCACCCCTTTCTCCCATCCTCAATGCTCCCCAAGTGTGGCACAGCCTCTGGAAGCTAAGCTGATCCACATGTTTAGTGATTCTTTCAAGTAGCAGCTCACTCTCAATCACACTATCTATTTTTTATTTCAAATTAATAGCTAACAAGTATTACAAGGCACATATGGAACATCTAGTGATCAAAATTACATACTAGGGTCTCTGATTTTAAAAATTCAAACTTTTTTTTCATTATGAAAGATGTCATGCTAGTGTAAAGGTGATTCTAGCAATCAGATTTTTGGTGGATCTATGTATTATAGTTACACTGCTAGTTTTTTGTTTTTGTTTTTATTTTTATTTTTTGAGACAGAGTCTTGCTCTGTCACCAGGCTGGAGTGCTGTGGCACAATCTAGGCTCGCTGCAATCCCCGACTCCGTGGTTCAAGCAATTCTCCTGCCTTGGCCCCCTGAATAGCTGGGATTACAGGCATGCGCCACCATGTCCAGCTAATTTTTTGTATTTTTAGTATAGATGATGTTTCACCGTGTTGGCCAGGATGGTCTCGATCTCCTGACCTCGTGATCTGCCCACCTCGGTCTCCCAAAGTGCTTCTGGGATTACAGGGATGAGCCACCGCGCCCTGCCTTACTGCTAGTTTATTCTTTTTTTTTTTTTTTTGAAATAGAGTCTCGCTGTCACCCAGGCTGGAGTGCAGTGGTGCGATCTTGGCTCACTGCAACCTCTGCCTCCCGGGTTCTCCTGCATCAGCCTCCTGAGTAGCTGGGATTACAGGTGCACACCATGTTGCCCGGCTAATTTTTATGTTTTTAGTAGAGACGGTGTTTCACCATGTTGTCCAGGCTGGTCTCAAACTCCTGACCTCAGGTAATCCACCCATCTTGGCCTCCCAAAGTGCTGGATTATAGGCATGAGCCACCACGCTGGGCCAGTTTATTCTTGTTCTAAAGTCTGACTTGATAATTATCTATTTTGTTTTATTTTCTCTGTATCTTTCTTTACAAATAAATCCTTTTCACTAAATACAAGTGAATACTTCTGTGAAACCATTCAACACAGAAGAGTTTTAGGCTACTGTTATTATTCATTTCTTACTCTCAACGATTTTGTATCGTTATATTTTTATCTCCCTTGTATCCCCTCTATGTTTAACACAGAGGGCATACATACCCACCTGAGGCAGGAGAATCGCTTGAATGCGGGAGGCAGAGGTTGCAGTGAGCTGAGATTATGCCACTGTACTCCAGCCTGGGCAACAGCAAGATCCTGTCTCAAAAAAAGAAGTGTTCCAGGTCGGGCATGGTGGCTCATGCCTGTAATCTCAGCACTTTGCGAGGCCAAGGCGGGTAGATCACGAGGTCAGGAGATCAAGACCATCCTGACTAACATGGTGAAACCCATCTCTACTAAAAATACAAAAATAAAATTAGCCGGGCGTGGTGGCGGGTGCCAGTAGTTCCAGCTACTTGGGAGGCTGAGGCAGGAGAATGGTGTGAACCCGGGAGGCAGAGGCTGCAGTGAGCTGAGATTGCGTCACTGCACTCCAGCCTGGGCAACATAGCGAGATTCCGTCTCAAAAAAAAAAAAAAAGAAAGAAAAGAAAGGTGTTCCAGATTTCTTTTTTCAGAGTTTGAAATACTTGCATATGTATAATGAGATATCTTGGGGATGAAACCCAAGTCTAAACACAAAATTCATTTATGTTTCATATACAGTTTATATACATAGCCTGAAGGTAATTTTATACAATTTTTATTTTATTTTATTATTTTATGTCTGAGATGGAGTTTCACTCTTGTTGCCCAGGCTGGAGTGCAATGGCATGATCTCGGCTCACTGCAACCTCTGTCTCCCGGGTTCAAGCAATTCTCCAGCCTCAGCCTCCCGAGTAGCTAGGATTACAGGCGCCTACCACCATGCCTGACTAATTTTTGTATTTTCAGTAGCGACGGTGTTATGCCACGTTGGCCAGGCTGGTCTGGAACTCCTGACCTCAGGTGATCCACCCGCCTCAGCCTCCCATGTGCTAGGATTACAGTTGTCCAGCCAACATAAGTTTTGTTTTGTTTTGTTTTTTTCAGACAGTCTCTGTCGCCTAGGCTGGAGTGCAGTGGCACGATCTCAGCTCATTGCAACCTCTGCCTCCCAAGCTGAAGCAATTCTTGTGCCACAGCCGCACGAGTAGCCGGGATTATAGGCGTGTGGCCCAGGCTCAAGTAATTCTCGTGCCACAGCCTCCCAAGTAGCTGGGATTACAGGCGTGCGCCACCATACTCAGCTAATTTTTGTATTTTTTAATAGAGACGGGGTTTCTCCATGTTGGCCAGGCTGGTCTTGAACTCCTCAAGTGATCCGCCCACTCTCTGCAACCTCTGCGTTCTGGGCTCAATTGTCCTGCCTCTGCCTCCTAAGTAGCATGGAGGCCAGTGCCACCATGTCCAGCTAATTTTTGTATTTTTAGTAGAGGCGGGTTTCGCTGTGTTGGCCAGGCTGGTCTTGAACTCCTGGCCTCGAGCAATCCACCCACCTTGGCCTCCCAAAGTTCTGGGATTACAGGCGTGAGCCACCATGTCCGTCCTGAGTACTTTTTTATATTAGTGATTTTTCATCTTTTATTTCTTGTTCTCTAAATAACAGTCATCTACTGCATAGTATAATACATACTTAGAAGCCCCCAAATCACATATGGAAACTCAAACAGGAGACTTAAGGGGCTTTCGATCTTAACCAGCTAAAAATTACTATAAAGTCTCTAATTACATCTTATGATCATTGGGTATTTTACTGCATTTTGCCTTATTATTTTATTTTTAGTGAGAGGAAAATAGAAAAACAGAAGCAGTGGTATTAATCATATGGAGAAAAAGAACTAAATGTCTCTGATTTAATACAGTTGAGCCCAAGATGGAAATTATTAGCTAAGAGGTGAATATTTAAGTTTCATTTGGACATTCATAGGACATAAAGCTGGTCAATCATGTATTTTCATTGTGAAGGAAAACAAAATAAAAACCATGTACAAAATGCTAGATACAAATGGTTGGACAAACAACACTACTGTACAGAAGACACTGTCAACACCAAGCTGTCAGCTCTCAGGCTGCAACACCAGCCACACCATAGCTCAAAATGTACAGCAAAGTCTAAACTCAATGTACAGAGAAAGGCAATTTGTGGGAGTCAGTGTATTTAGGAAACTGTGGGCTCTGTCAGCCAGTACCAACGCCTTAAAAAAGAGAAGTCACACACTTATCTCAAGAACCACAATTACAGCATGTCATTAACTCTTTAATAAACATAGAACCTGCTTAAGAGTTGTTTTTTTTTTTTTGGAGACAGGGCCCTCACTCTGCTGCTCAGGCTGGAGTGCAGTGGCACAATCATGGCTCACTGCAACTTCCACCTCCCAGGTTCAAGCGATTTTTGTGCCTCAGCCTTCTGAGCAGCTGGAACCACAGGCATGTGCCACCACGCTGGGCAAATTTTTCTGTTTTTTTTAGTAGAGATGGGGTTTCGTCATGGTGGCCAGGCTGGTCTTGAACTCCTGGCCTCAAGTGATCTGCCTGCCTCAGCCTCCCAAAGTGCTGGGATTACAGGTGTGAGCCACCGTGCTCGGCCTGCTTAAGATTTATATTTATATTGTGGTAGGGGTAGAAGGCCTAGGCTAGAGAGACAGAGTGAAATGAATCTAGCCACTGAATCTTCTTATTCCTTTTAGACTCAATTGTTAAGACTTAGGGTTTTGAGATTTGCTTTGGCTGGCCAAGGATTTGTGGCTTAGTGCTGTAAATCCAACCAAGAACAATAAAGAGATGCTGCATAAAGCTAGGAAGCGTTGGTGCACCTGGCTTAGCGACAGTGCAGCATCAGATGCTCTGGGGCACTGGAAAAGTAGGGTTTCAGAGGCAAAGGACTAAGGATCAGCACAGAGCTGCTGCACTGCTATCCTGCCAACTCTCCAAGAAACCTTTTGACCAGATACCAATTCTAAGTTTGGGCTCTATAAAACAGTCACACAATTTTAAACACTAACCCTGAGGATTAAGAAAATATGTGAAGAAATGCACTTACTTATAGCTTCGAAAGTAAATCTTCCCATTCAATGCAGTGAAGTGCAGAACATACTCTAATCCAGCCAGGCGGATATTTGATACTGTGGGGCCTCTGAAGAAATCTAAAAGCACATATTAAATTATTAACAAAACAAAACAAATACTTGCAAAATTCAGTTACAAAGAACTGCACTCTAAACAGTTTTGCTCCAATACTTATCTAAAAAAGCACAAAAAATGATTCCTGAAAAATGTCTGAAGGTCCCACCCCTTAAGCATTTAATCTCATGACTTTATTTTGGTATTTTGGTGTTCAGTTCACTGAGACATTTAATGTTTCAGTTTTGAAGTTCTTCCTCTGAGTCAGCTCAGCATCAAAAAATCATATCCATTAAAAATACTAACTTTTAAAAAATGTAAATCAAAGCATAAAATTTTAATCTACTGGTAGATGAAGATAGCAAATTTCTATAAAAATGGCTGTTCAAACTGACTATTAAAATCAAATTAGCCTTAATTTTTTTTTTCTATGAGGGAGGCCAACAAGAAAAAAATTCTAATAAGAAATCTTGATTATATGAACAAAGGATAAGAAACTTTATAAACCGTTAATGCCAGAAAAGAACCTTGCATATCAGTGATAGGCTTTTTTCTCACAAAGTGGTAATACCACCGGTGGCACATGAGAACATTTTAATGATACAAAGCCAGATATAATTTACTACATATTTATTTTATCCTGTACCATTCTCCACTTACAATAGGGACATAAAGTTTCCTTTTAAAAAGAGTAGTCAGCCAGGCACAGTGGCTCATGCCTGTAATCCCAGCATTTTGGGAGACTGAGGTGGGCAAATCGCTTAGGCTCAGGAGTTTGAGGCCAGGCTGGGCAACATGGTGAAACCTCATCTCCACTAAAAGTGTAAAAAATTAGCCAGGTTGTAGTCCCAGCTATTGGAGAGGCTAAGGTGGGAGGATTGCTGATCCCACCGCTGGACTCCAGTGAGAATGACAGAGCAAAACCCTGTCTCAAACAATAACTCAAAAAGAGGAGTCAATTAAAAGAAAATCTCCAGTGAACTGCACGCTAAGGATACTACACGGACTTGGCTATGAAAGAAGTTTGGAAAACAAGTGTGATATCTTAATTTTACAGCTGAGAAAATCGAACCTCAAGGAGGCTAAATGGAAATGCATGAATAACATTTGGCTAAGATAAAAGGTCTATATAAAAGTTTATCCAAGTTTGCTTAGGAAGAGCTGCCCAAGGCAGGTGATGTAGTAAGTAGGAAATTGTATTTTAGTCCCATTCTGTAGCCACCTAGCATTTTCCTTCCTGCTTCCCATTAGCCCATAAGATGCAGATTATCTCCATGTGCACAGATGTATACATCTTTTCCTTTCTTGTGCTTTTCCTTTCTTGTGCTTAACCAAAAGAAAATCACAGGCCAGGCGCAGTGGCTCATGCCTGTAATCCCAGCACTTTGGGAGGCTGAGGTGAGCAGATCATGAGGTCAGGAGATCGAGACCATCCTGGCTAACACAGTGAAAACCTGTCTCTACTAAAACTACAAAAAATTAGCCAGGTGTGGTGGCATGTGCCTGTAGTCCTAGCTACTTGGGAGGCTGAGGCAGGAGAATCATTTGAACCTGGGAGGCGGAGATTGCAGTGAGCCGAGACCACGCCTCTGTACTCCAGCCTGGGCGACAGTGTGAGACTCAGTCTCAAAAAAAAAAAACCCAAAAAACAAAAAACACAGCACTAATGTGTATAAAACAAACACAAGTGGGCAGGCACATTTATACACCACCCTTCTCTACTCCCCCAAACAAGAAAAAAAAAAAAAAAAAAAAAAAGAACATTTTTAATTTAAAAAAAGTACATATACTACATATATTTATACATATATTATGTAGAGATGGGGTCTCACTATGTTGCCCAGGCTGGTTTCGAACTCCTAGACTCAAGCACTCCTCCTGCCTTGGTCTCTCAAAGTGCTGGGATTACAGGCATGAGCCACCACGCCTGGCCTAGGACATTTTTACAAAACAAGTTTGTACTTTTCAAGATATTTTAATTTAAATATCATAATAAAGAGCTTTCCCATGATTTTGCCAAAGCCTGACTCTCCTTCAGTGGCCAAGTTAATAAAGCTCACTCATTGGTGTGGCATTACTGAAGTCAGAGTAGTTCTGGGGAACGAAATATGTATATTCCAGTCTGCTCTGAAACAACTTTCATAATGCAAAATTTTCAGGACATCTGTGCTTTGGGAGAAAACTTTAGGAACACAATAAGCACATGGAAAAGTACTCTTTATTAAGTCAAAATTTCTAAGACTATGAATATAAAAGGATTTTCAGTCTGTATCCAATAGTTTTAAGTAGTCATCCTTTTATTACAACTTTTTCTCTTAACTGCCAAACTGAAATTTCACTAAAGTTTGCAAATCATCAAGGTAACACAAACAAGTAATGAATGAAAATGGGAGGGCATAAATGGTAGTACTTAGTAACCGAAAAGCAAATACGTCTAACAGCATGATATTTTCTGGCCAGAACACAACAGAGTATTGTTTACATGTGAATACCATTGGCAAGAATCCATTCACTTAATAAATTGTACCAGAGCACCTATTATGCAAAATGATAAATGACATATAGTATCTTTCTATCAGGGGCCCTGCATTCTAGGTAGATATGAATACATACAAACAACTGCAATTTAAAGTGGCACATAAAAAGAAGAACAGTATAAACCATTCTGGAAGTTCTGAGGAGAGAAAGATCATTTCTAGTTGGGAAAGATCTCATGCAAGTGGTATATACACTGTTAGGATTTTGACCAAGAAGTATGATAAATAACTTTATGAACTTGATAACCTAACGTATAATAATACTGTATAAATAAAAGCATGATTGGGCACTGTGGCCATGCCTATAATCCCAGCACTTTGGGAGGCCAAGATGAGTGGATCACCTGAGGCCAGGAGCTCAAGACCAGCTTAGCGAACATGGCGAAACTCCATCTCTACAAAAAATACAAAAATTATCCAGGCATGGTGGTGAATGCCTGTAATCCCAGCTATTCAGGAGGCTGGGGCAGAAGAATCACTTGAACAGCTGATGCAGAGGTTGCAGTGAGCCGAGACTGCTCCATTGCACTCCAGCCTGGGCGACAGAGTGAGACTCCATCTCAAAAAATAAACAAATAAGAAATAAAAGCATGTACTTTGGAGAGACCCAAGTTCAAAACTTCAATATGCCACTTGGTAAATGCATGACCTTAGAAAAGCTACTCACCTGTCCAGGCCTCAGTTTTCTCAATTGTATAATGAAAATCAGAATTAAAAATTCCTCTACTCCAAATTTTTTAAAAAACCGTATATATAATATGCTACCATTTAAGAAGGGAAGAATAGGCCAGGCACGTTGGCTCACACCTCCAACCTTGGGAGGCTGAGGCTGGAGGGCTGCTTGAGCCTAGGACCCTGAGACCAGCCCAAGCAATGCAGCAAGACCTCATGTCTACAAGAAATAAAAAAAATTAGCTGGGCGTGGTGACATGTACCTGTGGTCCCAGCTACTGAGGGGAATGAGGTAGGAGGATTGCTTGAGACCAGAAAGTTGAGGCTACAGCAGTAAGCCATGATCGTGCCACTGCACTCCAGCCTGGGCAACGGAGTGAGACCCTGTCTCAAAAAAAAAAAAAAAAAAAAAAAAAAAAAAAGATGTAAACAAATTAAGAATGAACAAAATGGGTATCTTGCATGAAAAAAAGTTAACTTTTCTTTTTGGTCAATTAAGAGAAAAAAAAAAAAGGACCTTCCTAAATGAAAGCCCTTCATACATTTCTTGCTCTCTACTGATATTTCATTTGAACACACAACATAAACCAAAGAGCAGTTGTTTTACTTCATATTTATACTGAAAACTCAACTTCCCTTGGTGCCCTACAGTCTGAATCTATTCCTCTTCTACCTTTCTGCTTCTGTCCAGATTCCTTTTTGGTTTTCACTCCCTTCCCCTCATCACTGCATTATGTGATCATTCCTGCCATCTAGTGGAAGCACAAAATAATGAGAAGGTGGGGCTTATTAAAATACAAAAAACATTTAAACAAATGCAAACAAAAGCTCTCTCTGTTATAACAAATTGTAATTATCTGCCTCACTGACAATAAACAATTATATGGGAGACCTAGGGGAAAGAGAAAAAGGCAGAAAATCTAGGTCAATGGAGTACAAGTAATGGAAATCTTAGCTGAAAATCTGGCTGACATTTTGGCTGGAAAAATACCCTTGACCAGGCACAGTGGATCACACCTATAATCTCAGCACTTTGGGGAGGCCAGGGAAGGCAGATCACTTGAGGTCAGGAGTTCAAGACCAGCCTGGCCAACATGGTGAAACCCAGTCTTTACTAAAAATATAAAAAATTAGCCAGGTGTGGTGGCATGCACCTGTGGTCCCAGGTACTAAGGAGGCTAAGGAAGGAGAATTGCTTGACCCTGGGAGGTGGAGGTTGCAGTGAGCTGAATGAGATCATGCCAGGGCAACAGAGTGAGACTATGTCTCAAAAAAAAAAGAAAGAAAGAAAGAAAGAAAGAAAGAAAAATACCCTTGATAATTTGGGATATATAATATTGAGAGAAGGAAATATTGGCATTGTCTTTCATGTAGGAATTTAATTCATGGAAAATATGGATAAGAACCTATAAAGATTCTAAAGGGATCATGGGAATATGTTTACCACAGGCAAGATGGACAGTAGGGGAAGAAAAGCTCAGGCTTTGGAAGCGTTGGGTTTCAACTTGGCCTTACCTACTTAATAGCTCTCATTTAACTTCTCAGAGCCCCTGTTTGTTTTCCCATCTGTGAAATGGGAATGTCATCAAACTTAAGAACTTTTGTAAAGATTAAACAGATAATAGTGGTTCTTAGTTTCTTTTTTAAAAAGTAGCTATTACTAATACAGGAAATAAATTCTAAAAATTATAATCCCAAGAATGGGTGACGGGTTTTTTTCCCCTAAAAATTATAATCCTGACAATAAAGACCATAATAATCCCAAAAAGGGAAAACGAAAGCAATGTATTTGTCACAGTTTTTTTGGTGGGCTCAGATTTGTAAAGCATGTGCATACAACTTAATTTTATACCCCATCAATTTTTCAAAAGTGATCTAGGGCAAAGTATATAAAAATTTAAAACAAGGGTAACAAAAAGTGTAGCATAAGCTTGTAAGCATGGTACAAGAAAAGCTCAAATGGAATAAAGTAGACAATGCCACTGAGCATCAGATGGAGGCCTCGCGGCTGTCAACACTAAGGTGAAATAGGACCATAAAGGACTGCTGCTTTGAGAGTAACAGTGTACTGTGCAGGAAAAGCTGAATCTTTCAATCCCCATGAGGGAAAAGAAGCAAAAAATTCATAAGAAGATTTTCTTAAATTGGAGAGACCTAGGTGTGGTGGCTCATGCCTGTAATCTCACCACTTTGGAAAGCTGAGGCAGGTGGATTGCTTGAGCTCAGGAGTTTGAGACCGGCCTGGGCAATATAGGGAGACCCCCATCTCTACAAAAAATTAAAATAAAAATTAGCTGGGCATGGTGGTGTGAACCTGTAGTCCCAGCTGCTCAGGAGGTAAAGGGCTGCTTGAGCCTAAGAGGTCGAGGCTGCAGTAAGACATGATCACACCAGTACACTCCAGCCTGGGTGACAGAGCAAGATGCTGTCTTAAAAAAAAAAAAAAAAAAAAAATTTGAGAGACAGAGAGACAGACCCGAGACCCTTTAAATTAGTACCAATCTCTTGGAAAATTAAATTACTTTCCAGAGTTATAAAAGAGCTGGCAAATATAATTGCAGAATGCTAAGTATTAATAACCTTTTAAAAATCATGGAGGCTGGGTGTGGGGGCTCATACTTGTAATCCCAGCACTCTGAGGGGCTGAAGTGGGAGGATTGCTTAAGCCCTGAAGTTCAAGACCAGCCTGGGCAACACAGTGAGACCCCATCTTACAAAAAATTTTAAAAATTAGCCAGGCATAGTGGCATGTGCCTATGGTCCCAGCTACTTAGGAGGCTGAGGTGGGAGGATCACTTGAGCCCGGGAGGTTGAGGCTGCAGTGAGCCATGATTGAGCTACTGCACTCCGGCCTGGGCATCAGAGCATGACTTGCCTCATAAAGGAGAAAAAAATAGAAAAGGATGTAGTTCTTACATTCATTACACAAATCATTAAGAACTAGCATAGTTCGCTAGGTGTGGGTCATCTGTAGAACAACCTCACAAGGTTCTTGTTAGAATGAAGCAGTGTATATGAAGTGCCTACTATGTGCCTGGCACTTAGGATGATGATGGTAATAAAGTAAAAATGAGCCAGGGCCTGTTGCAGTGGCTCATGCCTGTAATCCCAGCATTTTGGGAGGCCAAGGAGGGTGGATCACCTGAAGTCGGGAGTTCAAGACCAGCCTGGCCAACATGGCAAAACCCTGTCTCTACTAAAAATAAAAAAAAAATTAGGCCTAGCGCGGTGGCTGACGCCTGCAATTCCAGCACTTTGGGAGGCTGAGGTGGGCGGATCACGAGGTCAGGAGAGCAAGACCATCCTGGCTAACACAGTGAAACCCCATCTCTACTAAAAATACAAAAATTAGCTGGGCGTGGTGGCGGGTGCCTGTAGTCCCAGCTACTCGGGAGGCTGAGGCAGGAGAACGGTGTGAACCCGGGAGGCGGAGCTTGCAGTGAGCCGAGATTGCGCCACTGCACTCTAGCTTGGGCAACAGAGCAAGACTCCGTCTCAAAAAAAAAAAAAAAAAAAAAAAATTAGCCAGCATGGTGGCGGGCACCTGTAATCCCAGCTACTTGGGAGGCTTAGGCAGGAGAATCGCTTGAACCTGGGAGGTGGAGGTTGCAGTGAGCCGAGATCACACCATTGTGCTCCAGCCTGGGCAACAGAGCAAGACTCCATCTTTAAAAAAAAAAAAAAAAAAAAAAAAAAAAGGAGCCAGGAAGGTCACTGAGGGCTTCCTGGAAAAGAAACTTGATGATCTGACACTTAAATGAATAGTAGAAACTGGATAAATAAGAGCAATATCAGAATAGACAATAGAAATGTGAATAATATATTGGCAATAAACCCTTTCTAATGGAAAAAAAGAAGGAAATAGGAGATCAAGAAGGCCAAGTTACGTTGGTTATATATTGTGAAAGGCCTTGTATATTCAACTCAGAAAAACTAATTAAGGTTTTTGAGTTGGAAGTCAGTGATACATACAATCTTGAAATTTTAATCCCTCAACTTTCTAAATTTAATTTTAAATGATGCTAGGAATGACAGGAGATGGGTGCAGGAATTTTATAAAACACTATACAAGTAATACCTAAGTTACTAACACATCCAGAAATAATCATCTACACAGTACAACAGCTGCTTTAACTCTCCCGAGATACTTAGGTGCTTTCCTGCTGCTGGTAAGGGGAAAAAAAAAAAGAAAGGTCCAAAAAAAGGAGGAAAAAGAAGTTGTGCTCACTTCGGCAGCGCATATACTAAAACTGGAACCATACAGAGAAGATTAGCATGGTCCCTGCGCAAGGATGGCATGCAAATTTGTGAAGCACTCCATTATTTTAAGTACATAATTTTTAAAATAAGAGAAGAAAGAAGTTGCAAACCTAAAGTAGCAAAGTGCCACCAGTGAGAGTCTGAGACTGCCTTCCTGAGCTACCCTGAAGATAATAAATACTAAAATACTTACCAATAAGAAGACTTTTTAGTCTTCTATAATCTTCTGTTACATCGAAATCATCACCAGCAAATATTAGCATGGGTTTTGTTCCCTCAGGACATTTACTGTTCTAAAAAAATAAAAATAAAAAAGCACTTATATAATTACCAAAGTCTAAACTGTTTATATATTGATTTTATTTTTTATTTTTATTTATTTTTTTTGAGATGGAGTCTCACTCTGTCATCCAGGCTGGAGTGCAGTGGCACAATCTCAGCTCACTGCAACCTCCATCTCCCGGGTTCAAGCGATTCTCCTGCCTCAGCCTCCTAAGTAGCTGGGACTACAGGTGCACACCACTATGCCTGGCTAGTTTTTTTGTATTTTTCTTACAGACTGGGTTTCATCATGCTGGTTAGGCTGGTCTCAAACTCCTGACCTCAAATGATTCGCCCACCTCGGCCTCCCAAAGTGCTGGGATTACAGGTGAGAGCCACTGTGCCTGGCCTATACTGATTTTAAAGTAGTCAATACTTTACACTAATTTATTTTCACATTTTATTAACTGTTCTAAAATGATGTCTGCGAATACTGATATTAGAGGTAAAAACAGAGGTGGGTTTTTGTTTTTTTTTTTAAAGAGACAGGGTCTCGCTGTGTTGCCTAGGCTGGACTCAAACTCTTGGGCTCAAGGCATCCTGCAAGTAGCTGGGACTACAGGTGCAGGCCTGGCTAAGATGACATTTTTAAGCTTCTAGACTTCTATACTAAAAAAAAAATTCTTTGTCCCATTCATTTACATTACCAAATAAAAGATGGCAAAAGAATGATGTAAAGGGCTTTTTTAACATTAATCTATGCAAAGAATAAAATTAAAAGTTACTCTTGCAAAAGGAAAACAAAACAAAACAAAACAAAACATAACAACACAACCAACCAAGCAACCAAAATAGAATTCTGATGGCCAGCATCCCTGAATCAAAATAAATTTAAGGCCAGGTGTGACGGCTCATGTCTATAATCCCAGCACTTTGGGAGGCCAAAGCAGGAAGACAGCTTGAGGCCAGGAGTGAGTTCAAGACCAGCCTGGGCAACACAGTGAGACCTCATCTCTACAAAAACCTTTTTTTTTTGAGACGGACTTTCACTCTTGCTGCCCAGGCTGGAGTGCAATGGCGCTACCTCAGCTCACCGCAACCTCCGCCTCTCAAGTAGCTGGGACTACAGGCATGTGCCACCACGCCTGGCTAATTTTGTATTTTTAGTAGAGACGGGGTTTCTCCATGTTGGTCAGGCTGGTCTCGAACTCCCGACCTCAGGTGATCTGCCCGCCTTGGCCCCCCAAAGTGGTGGGATTACAGGCATGATCCACCGCACCTGGCCAAAAAAAACTTTTAAAAATTAGCTGGGCATGCTGGTGAGTGCCCTGTGGTCCCAGCCACTCGGAACGTGAGGTAGGAGGATCGCTTGAGCCCAGAAGGTGGAGGCTGCAGTGAGCCATGATCGTGCCACCATACTCCAGCCTGGGTGACAGAGTGAGATGTTGTTTCATGAATAAATAAGTTTAATTATAATTTATTTGTACCACTGTGCCTTTCCCACTATACCCTATAAAAAGTATTTTAAAATGAAGGCTATGGGCTGGGCACAGTGGTTCACACCTATAATCCCAGCACTTTCAGAGGCAGAGACGGGCTGATCACTTGAGGTCAGGAGTTCGAGACCAGCCTGGCCAACATGGTGAAACCCTGTCTCTACTAAAAATAGAAAAAATTAGCTGGGCGTGGTGGTACACGCCTGTAGTCCCAGCTACTCCAGAGGCTAAGGCAGGAGAATCGCTTGAACCCAAGAGACAGACGTTGTAGTGAGCCGAGACTGCACCACTGCACTCTAGCTTGGGTGAGAGCGAGACGCCATCTCAATAAAAAAAAAAAATGAAAGCTATAGGCTAGGTGTGGTGGCTTACATTTGTAATCCCAGTACTTTAGGAGGCCAAGATGGGCAGATCGCTTGAGCCCAAGAGTTTGAGACCAGTCTGGGAGACACGGTCTCTACAAAAAAATACAAAACAGGATGGGCACGGTGACTCACTCTTGTAATCCCAGCACTTTGGGAGGCTGAGGCAGGCGCATCACTTGAGGTCAGCAGTTTGAGACCAGCCTGGCCAACATGGTGAAACTCTGTCTCTACTAAAAAACACAAAAATTAGCCAGGTGCAGTGAGTGGCGTGTGCCTGTAGTCCCAGCTAGTCGGGGCTGAGACAGGAAAATCGCTTGAACCCGGGAGGTGGAGGTTGCAGTGAGCTGAGATAGCGCCACAGCACTCCAGCCTGGGCGACAGAGACTCTGTCTCAAGAAAACAACAACAAACAAACCAAATACAAAACAATTAGCCAGGTGTGGTGGTGCACATCTGTGGTCCCAGCTACCTGGGAGGCTGAAGTGGAAGGATCACTTGAGCCCGGGGAAGTCCAGGCTGCCATGAGCCGTGCTCATGCCACTACACTCCAGCCTGGGATACAGAGTAAGACCCTAAAAAAAATAAATAAATAAAAATAAAATGAAGGCTAAATTAAACTACCAACTGGACATTCACATGAGAAGCAATATAATTTTACATAAGCTATAGAAAGTATAGGCCAATTCTCATCAGCAGTGTTGAAACTCTTACTATAAAAAGTATTTTCACCAGTTGTAGATTTTCCATACCAAATAGAATGTGATGTGATTAAAAAGAGGATTTAGAAGCCACCAAAGAGGAAAAAATGAAATAGTAAAAATTCTGTAACTGGATGAGTAATTTATGGAGGAAGGTGAATGACTGTTGGTCTGAGCTTCCTATAAATTATCTGTTCTGACCAAAAATCAAGGACTATCCAAAATCCAGCAACAAAAGAAAACAAAAAAAACAGTACAAAAACCAAACACCCTCTGCCCTAGGACCAGAGGTCACCTGTTGCTTTGCTGCTCACCATGACCACTCTTGTTGACATTCACTACTTCCAAACCCGGAACCTTAACGGTCTATACTTAGGAGATGGAGATGTGCCTAACATCTGTCTGTCTGATAGAGAAGCTGAAAGGACGTTCCAGATCTAACAAGTCTTTCATGCTTCAGCCACACCAATCAGACCCTAGGTCTATAGGGTCTATTTAGGTATACAGAAGGGAACAAAAAGCACAGCATCATCAACAACAACTTTTGGTTTTCAAACCGTCCTGACCACAACGCATAGTAATAAAAAAAAAAAAAAAAATTTGAAGTTGTCACCCAGTATACACATCATACAAAGACAAATAAAAGTTATATGAAACAATATTTGGCCAGGTGTGGTGGCTCACACCTGTAATCCCAGCACTTTGGGAGGCTGAGGTGGGTAGATCACTTGAGGTGAGGAGTTCAAGACCAACCTGGCCAACATGGTGAAACGCTGTCTCTACTAAAACTACAAAAATTAGCTGGGCGTGGTGGCTCAACCAGCTACTTAGGAGGCTGAGGCAAGAGAACTGCTTGAACTTTGGGGTAGAGGTTGCAGTAGAATTGCTTGAACCTTGGGGTGGAGGTTGCAGTAAGCCGAGATAGCACCACTACACTCCAGTCTGGGTGACAAAATAAGACCCTGTCTCCAAAAAAAAAAAAACCCAATACTTAATACATACAGCACTGATATTTTTTACTCTATTCCATTTTTTAAAAATACTAGTCATGGCTGGGCACAGTGGCTCACGCTTCTAATCCTAGCACTCTGGGAGGCCGAGGTGGGTGGATCACAAGGTCAGGAGTTTGAGACCAGCCTGGCCAACATAGTGAAACTCCGTCTCTACTAAAAATACAAAAAATTAGCCGGGTATGGTGGTGTGTGCCTGTAATCCCAGCTACTTGGGAGACTAAGGCAAGAGAATCGCGTGAACCCAGGAGGTGGAGGTTGCAGTGAGCCGAGATCACGCCACTGCACTCCAGCCTGGGCGACAGTGTGAGACTCCATCTCAAAAAAAAAAAAAAAAAAAAAAATGCTAGTCACATGCACATGATGAAGACCCTGAACTAGGTAGGAGTCTACAATAGATGAGCTGGCTGGGCATGGTGGCTCACATCTATAATCCCAGCACTTTGGGAGGCCAAGGTGGGTGGATCACCTGAGGTCAGGAGTTCGAGACCAGCCTGACTAACATGGTGAAACTCCGTCTCTACTAAAAATACAAAAATTAGCTGGGTGTGGTGGCGCACACCTGTAATCCCAGCTACTCAGGAGGCTGAGGCAGGAGAATCTCCTGAACCCGGGAGGCAGAGGTTGCAGTGAGCCGAGATCACGCCATTGCACTCCAGCCTGGGCAACAAGAACAAAACTCCGTCAGTGGGGGAGACATGAGGCCTCACTCTGTTACCCAGGCTAGATTGCAGTGGAGCAATCATAGCTCACAGCAACCTTAAACTCCTGGGCTCAAGCAATCCTCTCACCTCAGCCTCTCAAGTAGATGGGACTACAGGCACATGCCACCAAGCAAGGCTAATTTTAAAAAAAATTTTGTAGAGACGGGGTCTCACTGTGTTGTCCAGGCTAGTCTCACTTCATTGAATATAATCATCCTTTGACGTATGGCCATCTTGAGGAAACAGGCTCCTAGAATACTCATTCAATTTCCTGATAGAGTCTAATATTAAATATTCTCAATGAGCTTGTTTAAAGAGTTAAATATTCTCATTGTCTCTACTAAAAATACAAAAACATTAGCCGGGCGTGGTGGCAGGCACCTGTAATCCCAACCACTTGGGAGGCTGAGGCAGGAGAACTGCTTGAAACAGGTAGGTGGATGTTGCAGTGAGATGAAATCGTGCCACTGCACTCCAGTCCGGGTGACAGAGCAAGACTCTGTCTGGTGAGGGTGGAGGGGACGGACAAATTAACGGAGGAATGAGGGTTGGCAACAAAAGTAGGTAGGTGAGCTAAGAAATACCTAGCAAAACGTCTTAAAAACAAGGGAGAAGTAAAGGGAAAATAAGGGAAAGTGTACCAAAACATATTAAAAATATAAACCTGTAACCAAATAATGGGGTATTGGTGACACTGGTGTTAGAAAATTAAAAAAAAAAACATGGGGTAAAAAATGAAAGACTAGGGCTGGATACGGTGGATCACGCCTGTAATCCCAGCACTCTGGGAGGCTGAGGCGGGTGGATCACCTGAGGTCAGGGTTCAAGACTAGCCTGGCCAACATGGTGAAACCCCATCGCTACTAAAAATACAAAAATTAGCCAGGCGTAGTGGTGGGCGCCTGTAATCCCGGCTACTCGGGAGGCTGAGGCAGGAGAATTGCTTGAACCCGGGAGGCAGAGGTTGTAGTGAGCCGAGATCATGCCACTGTACTCCTGCCTAGGCGACAAGAGCAAAACTCCCTCTCAAAAAAAAAAAGACTGCCTAATAAGTCTGAGTACATGTAAGAATTGCCAATGTAAGCACATTCTCAATTAATAAAATTTATAGTTATATATACACTCCATGAGTGAAAATGTAGTGTTCAATTTAAATGGTTCTTGTTAAGAATGAGACCTAGGCTGGGTGCAGTGGTTCATGCCTGTAATTCCAGTGGTTGGGGAGGCCAAGGCGGGAGGATCGCTTGAACTCAGGAGTTTAGCCAGGGCAATATAGTGAGACCCCATTTCTTAAAAAAAAAAAAAAAATTTGGCTGGGCATGGTGGCACACACCTGCAGTCCTAACTACTCAGGAGACTGAGGCAGGATAGCCTGAGCCCAGGAATTCAAGGCTGCAGTGAGCAGTGATCCCACCAGTGTACTCCAACCTGGGCAACAGAGTGAGACCTTGTCTCTAAAAAACAAAAAAAGAAATGAGACCTGACAAACAATAATGGTTTTGTGGTCCAGTTTACTTTTTATTTTTATTTTTTTAGACAAAGTCTTGCTGTGTCGCCCAGGCTGGAGTGCAGTGGCATGATCTCAGCTCACTACAACCTCCACCTCCTGGGTTCAAGAGATTCTCATACTTCAGCCTCCCAGGTAGCTGGGATTACAGGCGTGCACCACCATGCCTGGCTAATTTTTGTATTTTTAGTAGAGATGGGGCTTCACCACGTTGGCCAGGCTGGTCTCAAACTCCTGAGCTCAGGTGATCTGCCTGCTTTGGCCTCCCAAACTACTGGGATTACAGGCGTGAGCCACCATGCCTAGCCAGTTTACTTTATACATATATGAGACAATGTCTCACTACGTTGCCCAGGCTTGTCTCAAATTCCTGGCCTCAAGCAATCCTCCCGCCAGGGCCTCCCAAAGTGATGGGCTTACAGGCGTGAGAGCCTGGACTGTGGTCCAGTTTAGAAGCTGCACAATGACTGAAGTATTTCATTGCTTTGGAAGTGAAATGGTAAGAGTAGAGGAGCTGGAACGTGCTCATCAGCCAGTGCTCCCTCCCACTAAGCTGGTGATAAGCTAGTAGCAGTGGTAAAGGTGAAATGGGGTTATGCTGGTCATCTCCAGAGATTCGTGCATGGTCCCAAAGAGACACTATAATAATATGACAGCTGGGTACCCCAGCACTTTGGGAGGCTGAGGAGGAGGATCTCCTGAGCTCAGGAGTTTGAGACCAGTCTGGGCAACACTGTGAGAGCTTGTCTTTACAAAAAAAAATTAGCCAGGTGAGGTGGCACACACCTATAGTCTCAGCTACCTGGGAGGCTGAGGTGGGAGGATTGCTTGAGCCCAGGAGGTCAAGGCTGCAGTGAACTGAGATCGCGCCACTGCACCCCAGCCTGGGTGACAGAGCAAGACCCTGTCTCCAAAGAAAAAAAAACAGAAAGAAAAATAATATGAGGGCTTCCACCATAATCAAGCATCACAGTTTATGTACTTTACAAAATACTTTACAAAATATTATCTTTACTGATAAGCATTTTCACATATATTATCTCATTTGATGTTGTTATACTTATTTTATATGTGATTGCAACTGAAGGTCAAGGAAGCCATTGACTTGTCAGGTCACAAATGTCATCTAAATAGCCAAGACAGGCCTCAAATCCAAGTGTTCTGCCTCTAAATCTAATTTCAGACCACTGTTCCACCTGTACCTGAGGAAACTGGGGTGACTGACTAAATAGGGATCTGGTAAGAACCTTTTTTTCCAAACTCACCGGATAAAGTTGCTTAGTACAGGAATTCTACCAAACCTGGAAAGCATGTCCTCTTCTTAAAGTCAGGCAGGGAAAAGAGTAATTATACATTTTTGCTACAATACTTCCAACTAGACCATGAGCCTCAAAAACCCATAAACTGAGAGCAGTTATATAACTTTCTATTACCAACAACAATATCACTTCTCTTAAAGCCCTAGAGTCCTAATCTCGGTTATACTGACCATATGTGTGATTCTAGTTCACCAATGAAACCCCTATGGGCCTTCAATCTCCGCATCTATACAAAAAAGAAAATTACTTAGGCCTTACCCAGATTGCTATGAGGTCTAGGTGAAATAATGTATTTGATAAGATAGATTAAGCCTGAAGCAGAGTTCTGAGGGAACAGAAGCCCAATTTGTACCCAGGAGCTGAGTTAGAACACTCTTCCTGCCTTTCTAAGAGTATTTTTACTACTATTTACTACTTTCTATTTCATAATATCATTAAAACAAAGATGCAACTCCCCAAGGGTGAACTGACCTGCCATTTGGTGGTTAGTAACCAACATACTATAGAATTAGCCAGAGCTTCCTGGGTTTAGAACAGGGCTCAATTTGAAAATTCTACAGGTTTTTCTAAGGTTCCATAAAATAGGTGCTGTGATAATTCAGAGGAAGAGGACAGTATTTAAACTATAGACCTACAGGTGCTTTGGCTCACACCACGGTCAGGAATTTGAGACCAGCTTGGGCAACATGGGAAACATGACAAAACCCTGTCTCTACAAAAAAAATACAAAACAATTAGCTGGGCGTGCTGGCATGCGCCTGTAGTCCCAGCTACTTGGGGGCTGAGGTAGGAGAATTGCTTGAGCCCAGGAGGTCAAGGCTGAAGTAAGCCATGTTCATGCCACTGCTCTCCAGCCTGGGTGACAGAGTGAGATCCTGTCTCAAAAAATAAAAATAAAATAAAATAATAAAAAATAAATTCAAACTATGAAAAAAGCAAAAAATAAAAATAAAAAATAAAAAATAAAACTATGGCCTAGACAAGAATTAGTAACCACAGTCTGAAGTCTAACAGCCACAAGGTCTACATATGTTGCTATTCACTACAAATATATTCCTTTTTAAAAGAAAGGTAAAATAAAATTGTATTTTTATCAAAATAAAAACACAAAGTTCTTGATCTACAAAACTCTATCAGTACTCTTCACCACACGATGTCACTACTGGCCAAGAGAAGCATTACAAAATACTTTTCATTTCTATGAGTATCTTACCTTAATGTCTTTTAGAGAAACAAAATTCTCAATACCTAATTCAATCATATCCAGCACATGGTAGTCATACATACGACCTGGAAGGAAAATGTATTTTTAAGCATGTTATTTTTCCCACAGAGCCACCTTACATATACCCACAAGAGCTGTGTATTCAAAATGTCCTAATATCTGCCTCTTTTTTCTCCCTATACCCCTGCAAACATATCCCACTTTCTTACATTTTCAACTCTACTTATTGATTGTTATGATATTAGTCATGGAAAGGATCTTAGATATTACTTAGCCCAACTCCTTTATTTTATAGAAGAATAAATGACAGCCCACACAAGGTAAAGGGCTTGCCTAAGCCAGTGAGCATGCCAGGCTCAATCTCAATACACTGAGGCAAAGGTTCTTTTTCAAATCTATTTATTCAATAGATATTAGAGAAGGGTTAATTTATGTGGGTCGATACATTTTTTTTTCTAATATTGATTTAGTACATATATATATTTCATATGAAAAAAATATCTACCACTTAGGATAATTTCTCCCTCCAATTCCAATGGATCCATGCTGTTTGGGAGCTCAGAGACACTCAATGCAAGTATAAAGTAATTGTGTTGCATCTACAACTAAGTAGGCAGGGATGCTGAGAGCCCGAAGAGACCACGCTTCCCGTTTAAACCAGAATTTGATTCCGACAGAGACAGAAGGCAATGGCATTCTAAGAAACATGAATTACCAGGGAATCTTTTCATATTCTTTCTTACTTGTGGCACTTCACTGTATTGGTAGGGTCACATTTATATGCCCCATTCTTTACTTGCAGACCGACATAATTTTTTTTCTTTTTTTTTGAGATGAAGTCTTGCTCTGTTACCCAGGCTGGAGTGCAATAGCATGATCTCGGCTCACTGCAACCTCTGCCTCCCTGGTTCAAACAATTCTCCTGTCTTAGCCTCCCGTGTAACTAGGATTACAGGTGTGTAATCTATTTCTTGGGAGCCTGCCTCTCCTTGGCACTGGCTGCAACCAATTATTATTTTAGAGGGACAGTTAAACAGCTGCCTGACTGTCACCTGATGGTCGCCTGACATTCCTGGTTGGGGTCGGGTGAGTGGGCAGCCTCTCCTGTCCTGTGCGTGTCTGCCTATCTACTGTAACAAGCTCTGTGACTCAGATTAACTGATGGTATTGAGGAATCAGGAGTAATCAATAAGCTGTAAACTAGTTTGGTGGGGTTTTTTGGTTTTGTTTTCACCTTGTGACATTGAATTAAAAATTTTTAGATCAAGTCGGGCACAGTGGCTCACGCCTGTAATTCCAGCCCTTTGGGAGGCCAAGGTGGCTGGATCAGCAGTAATCAGCAGCTAGTAATCAGCTGCTTCCCAATAAGATCTCAGGAGTTGGGTGGGTGGGCTCAAGCATGCACACTAGGAGGCAAAATGGCTGACTTCAACTGGTATATGAACTTGCTCTATGCTTCAAATGAGCATACGTACAACTCCAATAAACACACGGTGCATGTGGCCCCTCCCAAGTGCTGGCAGGCCACTGCACAGGCAGACAGCTCATCCCAAGGAAAAATCAAGGTAGGAGGACAGGCATGCTGGCTCACGCCTGTAATCCCAGCATTTCAGGAGGCCAAGGCGGGTGGATCACTTGAGGTCAGGAGTTCAAGACCAGCCTGGCCAACATGGTGAAACCCCGTCTCTACTAAAATTACAAAAATTAGCTGGCTGTGGTGGCAGGCACCTGTAGTCCCAGCTACTCGGGAGGCTGAGGCAGGAGAATTGCTTGAACTCGGGAGGCGGAGGTTGTAGTGAGCCGAGATTGGGCCATTGCACTCCAGTCTGGGTGATGGAGCAGACCAAGACTCCGTCTCAGGAAAAAAAAAAAAGAAGAAGAAAAGAAAAATCAAGGGAGAAGAGACACCAACCCCCCTGAAGCATACCAACACATATAAAGCCCCCAAGTCAAAGGTCAAACAGCACACTTGAATCTCTCAAGTTGCCTGCTTGGCGCTCCAAGGGTACTTCACTTCCTTTTACTTCCTTTTGTTCCTGCTCTGTAACTTTTTTTTCCTTGAGACAAGGTCTCACTCTGTCACCCGGGCTGGAGTACAGTGGCGCCATCTTGGCTCACTGCTACCTCCATGCCTCAGCCTCCTGAGTAGCTGGACTACAGGCACGCGCCACTACACCTGGCTAATTTTTGTATTTTTAGTAGAGATGGGGTTTCACCATGTCGGCCAGGCTGGTCTCGAACTCCTGGCCTCAAATGATCCACCCACCTCGCCACCCAAAGTGCTGGGATTACAGGCATGAACCACCATGCCAGGCCCCTGCTCTAAAACTTTTTAATAAACTTTCACTCCTGTTGAAATACTTCCCTCAGTCTCTTACTCTGCCTATGCCCCTTGGATGAATTATTTCCTCTGAAGAGGCAAGAACCAAGTTGCTGCAGACCCGTATGAATTTGCTGCTGCTAACAAATTGACTCTATCAGTGAAAACATTAAAAAGTAAATTATACTTACCTATTACTAGATTATTTGGCCGCTTCTTATTATGGGAGCCAAACATGAATAAAGAACAATCTGACTTCTTTGAAAAGAATTCCTATAAAACCCAATAAATCCCATTTAGTCAACACATAAGTTTAAGAACTTTAAGAATCTTACCTTTAAAAATCTTACCTTCAGGCCAGGCACAGTGGCTCACACCTGTAATCCCAGCACTTGGGAGGCCAAGACGAGTTGATTACTTGAGATCAGGAGTTTGAGACCAGCCTGGGCAACAAGGTAAGACCCTGCCTCTACTAAAAATACAAAAGACAGCCAGGTGTGAAGGCACACGCCTGTAATCCCAGCTACCCTAGTGGCGGAGGCATAAGAATCGCTTGAACCCAGCAGGCAGAGATTGCAGTGAGCTGAGAATGCAACACTGTACTCCAACCTGGGGAACAGAGTAAGACTCTGTCTAAAACAAAACAAAACAAAACAAAACAAAACAAAACACTATACCAGTTTTTTTTCCAGTGGAAGTTAATGAAGACGTAATGAACCAGAAAGAAAAATACAGAGGAAAAGTATTTCTAGCTTTTTACTTCAAGTTTTCTGTTTTGGGGTACTTAGGGAAAAGATGTACATTTCAAGACTAAGAATACGTGAAAACTATTCAGTTAATAAATAAAATGAAACCATTTATTTTTTTATGCTGTCATTTTGGAATAGCACACCAAGTGTTTCATTTGCTGAACAAATCCCTTTTACTCACAGGATACCACTACTATCACTGCATACACTCAAAACGCACATGAGGCCCAGTAAGGTGGCTCATGCCTGTAATCCCAGCACTTTGGGAGGCTGAGGCAGACGGATCACCTGAGGTCACCTGATGTCAGGAGTTTGAGACCAGCCCGGCCAACATGGTGAAACCCTGTCTCTACTAAAAATAAAAAAAAAATTAGCCAGGCGTGGTAGTGTATGCCTGTAATCCCAGCTACTCAGGAGGCTTAGGCAGGAGAATTCCTTGAACTTGGGAGGCGGAGGTTGCAGTGAGTCAAGATCACGCCATTGCACTCCAGCCTGGGCGACAAGAGCATTGCATACCAGCCTGGGCGACAAGAGCACTGCACTCTAGTTTGGGCAATAAGAGCGAGACTGTCTTAAATTAAAAAAAAAAAAAAAAAAAAAAGGTATCTGGCTGGGTGCAGTGGCTCATGTCTGTAATCCCAACACTTTGGAAGGCTGAGGTAGGTGGATGGCTTAAGATCAGGAGTTTGAAACCAGCCTGAGCAACATAGTGAAACCCTGTCTCTACGAAAAATACAAAAAATTAGCTGGGTATGGTGGTGAGCATCTATAGTCCCACCTACTTGGGAGGCTGAGGTGGGAGGAAGGATCGCTGGAGCCCAGGAGATCAAGGCTACATGCAGTAAGCCATGATGGCACCACTGCACTCCAGCCTGGGTGACAGAGTGACACCATCTTGGAAAAAAGAAAGAGAGATCTTATCCATTTGGTTCTCAGAAGTACAGACTTCCATTACAGATTTCAGAGTAGTAAAAAAATCTAGATGTGGGGTTCTAATCCTAGATAGCTCTTTTTACATTATGCCTATAGTCTCCACATCCCACATGCTTTGATTCAGTTTACTGAGATCACCACTTTTAGCACGAAAATTAGAATCAACATGTTTTAGTCCAGAAATCAATTGGAAAGCCTCTTAAATTAATATTTAAAAAAAAAAAAAACAGATGAAAGAGTCATAACCCTCCATTTTTCTTTACTCCTTACAAGACTCTCCGAGGTATGAGCCCCTAGTTTGGTTATCATTCATTCTAGTCTCTAAACAGAAGCATAAAGGGCAAACAACTACCCACCTGGCCTGTCCACAACCAGAGTGGGGGATGTAGAGTCAGAAAGTCCAATAATTCAGGCTCTGCCACTAAATATCTGGACAAATAATCTTTTCTGAGAATTAACTTTATCAATAGGGATAATATCACCTCCTGCAAAAACTTGCAAAGGCCACATGAGATGTCATACGTGAACACACCTTGTACAATGTTGTACAATGTCCCGAACAAAGTAGGTGTCCAAAAAATATTTTTTATGGCCAGGTGTGGTGCCTCTTGCCTGTCACCCCAGCACTTTGAGAGGCTGAGGTGGGTGGATCGCATGAGCTTAGAAGTTGGAGACCAGCCCAGGCAACGTCGCAAAATCCTGTCTCTAGTAAAAATATAAAAAAAATCCGGGTATGGTGGTATGCACCTGTGGTCCCAGCTACTCAGGAGACTGAGGTGGGAGGATCACTTGAACCCGGGAGATGGAGGTTGCAGTGAGCCGAGATGGCGCCATAGCACTCAAGCCTGGGTGACAGAGTGAGACCCTGTCTCAATTAAAATATATATATTTATTTTGTATGTCTAAATCAATGGAATTACTTTCTTAAAATTTTAAAAACATTCTCACGGTATGACTAACATCCCAAAGCTTTCCATAAAACACCCTTCATATATACTTGAGTGTTTTATATACATACCTACTCCTGTGTGTGTGTGTGTGTGTGTGTGTGTGTGTGTATATATATATATATATATATATATATATATATATACTCATCCCATTCTCCACAAAGTCTGCTTTTTATTTCTTAAAATTCTAGAACAGGGTAGTCAAATTACCTGCAAAAAGCCATATAATAAATATTTTAGGCTCATCCTTTTGTTTTGTTTTTAGCCCACTCTTTTTTCTGTGAGACAGGGTCTCACTCTGTTGCCCAGGCTAAAAGTGCTGTGGTGCAATCATGGCTCACTATAACCTCAAAGTGCTGCACTCAGCTGATCCTCCACCCTCGGTCTCCCAGACAGTTAGTATTTGGGCTCCTACCACCGTTTCCTGCCAGTGTTTAAATGTGTTTAAGAGATGGGATCTCAGTACGTTGCCTAGGCTGGTCTAGAAATCCCGGCCTCACGCAATCCTCCCGCTTCATCCTACCAAACAATGGGATTAGGGGTATGAACCACGGTGCCCAGCCTAACCAACTCTTTTTTTTTAAATTGAGACGGAGTTTCACTCTTGTTGCCCAGGCTGCAGTGCAATGCTGCAATCTCGGCTCACCGCAACCTCCGCCTCCCGGGTTCAAGCGATTCTCCTGCCTCGCCTCCCGAGTAGCTGGGATTACAGGCATGTGCCATCACGCCTGGCTAATTTTGTATTTTTAATAGAGACGGGGTTTACCCATGTTGGTCAGGCTGGTCTCGAACTCCTGACCTTAGGTGATCCACACGCCTTGGCCTCCCAAAGCGCTGGGATTATAGGCGTGAGCCACCACGCCCAGCCTAACCAACTCTTTAAAAATGTAAAAACCATTCTTAGCTCATGAGCCTCACACAAAAAGGGATTTGGTCTGCAAGCAGTATATTTTTGCCAACCCCTGTTCTAAAGCAGCAAAACTCATTTCTCCAAGATTGTAGTGAAAAAAATGTGTGGAAAGGGTCAGGAGGAGAAAATTGATCACTATTTCCAACACAACCACTCCTTCCATAGCCATTTTGAGCTCTGTAGGTCTGGGATTCAGAGAGCTAATAAATATATCCTATATCTGGAGGTGGGAGATCAAAGAGAGGGAATGTCACAACCTCAAGTGTAAGAAAAGCTGTTATATCAACACTAGACTAAAAAAGCTCAAGTGCTACAGCTTTCACTACGTAACACTGCCACAAAGTGGTCATGCAACTAAAAGCATTATGGTGTCACAAAAACAAAACCAGGCCTTGATTAAGTGCTATATGAAAGAGAGAATTCTGAGATAAATCTTATATTTTTACTTTCATGAGCTCTTCAACAAATGACTGTAAAAAACATGAGACAAATAAAAGTAAAAAAAAACTGAGTAAAATGCATTTTACCAATACTATCTTAATATAATCTTCACTGCAGTTAGTTACAATAAGATTATTTGATTTTAATCTAATTAATCATTGAGATTAATTTCTTTCTTTTAAATTCACTAACTAAAAGAAAAAACATTAAAAAGGTCAAGTGAGCTTAAGAAAAAAAACAACAAAAAATAATGGGTTTCTAGTTGGGTGTGATGGCTCATACCCATAATCCCAGCACTTTAGGAGGCCAAGGCGGGCAGATCATTTGAGCTCAGGAGTTTAAAACCAGATTGGGCAACATGGCAAAGCCCTATCGCTACAAAAATTAGCCAGGCATCGTGTCGTGCACCTGTAGTCCCTGCTTCTGACATGGGAGAATGGCTTGAGTCTGGGAGGTGGAGACTGCAGTGAGCAGAGATCATTCCAATGCACTCCAGCCTAGGCAACAGAGCCAGACCCTTTTTCAAAATAAACAATGGGTTCCTATCAAGAAAACATAATCATATTGTTTTTTTAATTTTTATTTAAATAGAGACAGGGTCTCGCTACATTTTCCAAGCTGGTCTCAAACTCCTAGGCTCAAGCGATCCTCCTGCCTTGGCCTCCCAAAGTGCTGGGATTACAGGTGTGAGCTACTGTGTCTGGCCCCTGATGATTTTCTTAAGGAAGAAACCAATATCATCACATACTGAAAGTCCATTCATCATTCTCCATTTACTATAAACAATCTTTGATTTCACTTACCAGTTTTTTCATTTAGTTTTGGTTGACTATACACTCAAATAAGAATCTGATTAACTCTAGGAAAGCAACTGACATCTGTTAGCAATAATTCAGGTAGTGTTCCCTGTTTTAAAAGTATCCAAGCTGGGTGTGATGGTGTACACCTGTAGTCCCACTACTTGGCAGACTGAGTCAGGAGGATTGCTTGAGCTCAGGAGTTTGAGACCAGCCTGGGCAACATAGCAAGACCCAATCTTCAAAAAAAAAAAAAAGTAAAAACATCTGAAGGAAGAGTTGTATTTTTAAAACTCAAACTTGCTTTATAAAAATAGATCTATAACAAACTGCCTTTTGAAAATTCATTATGTCCTTTAAATGCAACTCAAGTTTTAAATATTTTTTTTTTGAGCCAGAGTTTCACTCTTGTTGCCCAGGCTGGAGTGCAATGGCACGATCTCGGCTCATTGAAACCTCTGCCTCCCGGGTTCAAGTGATTATCCTGCCTCAGCTGCCTTAGTAGCTGGGATTACAGGCATGTGCCACCATGCCCAGCTAATTTTTTTTGTATTTTTAGTAGAGACGGGGTTTCTCCATGTTGGTCAGGCTGTTCTTGAACTCCCAATCTCAGGTGATCCACCCACCTTGGCCTCCCAAAGTGCTGGGATTACAGGCATGAGCCACCGCGCCCGGCCAAGTTTTAAAAATTTTATCAATATATTTGCAGGCAATGAATAACACATTTCCCAGCCATAATGAAATGAAAGATCCATAGATATTTTTTAAAGAATTTCCTCTCCATTTTACATCAAAATTCCCTCACACAGGATGACTTCTAATGTTTAAAAAATCACAAATTTGGAGTACAAATGAATTAGTAAGAATAATTACTACTTACATGCTTTCTTAAATCATAAAGATTATTGTACTTACCAGTGAAGTCTGATCCTCAAAAGGTCTTGTAATATTTTTCCTAAGAATATCAAAAAAGTGACCACAATTTTAATCATCTAAATAAGTATATACAATTAATACATTAAGGTAATTTTATATTCAGATGATAAAAAAATTGAAAGGATATTCATTCATTCAAATATTTATTCAGTGCCTGTTACATGCCAGGCTACCATTCTAGGAGTTAGTGATACTATACTACTACATCAAACAAGATGCTTGCTTTCATGGAGTTTATAGGCTCGTGGAAAATAAATAGTCCTCTGTATATATGGATTCTGCATCCTTCTGCATTCATGGATTGATTTGACCAACCACAGATTGACAGTATTCAATAGACAAAGAAAGTGTGTTAAAAAAAAGAAAAGGGAGGGGCGCCGAGCACAGTGGCTCACAACAGTGAAATATGATCATGCCACTGCACTCCAGCCTGGGTGACAGTGAGACCCCGTCTCTAAAAAAAAAAGTTAAGAAATAAAAAGAAAAAAGAAAAATAAAAAGCAGGATAAACCAGAAAATACAGCATTATAACTATTTTACATAGCATTTACATTTTATTAGATATTATAAGTAATCGAGAGATGTTTTAAAGTATATGCAACTTACTTTTATGGGAAGCATTTTAAAAAAAAAGTATATAGGAGGATGTGTGTGTGTTATATGCAAATACTAGGCCATTTTATGTAAGAGACGAGCATACCCAGATTTTAATAAGGGGAGGTTTCTGGAACCCATCGCCCACAGATACTGAGGGATGACTGTAGCTTATTCCAGGGCTGTGGTAAGGAAAAAGACAAGATGAACCCAGAGAATTTTGTGATGTTAGAAAGTAAGGAAGTGCTCAAAAACAGGAGGCATGTTGAAAGGCCATAGGAACCAACGTAAAAGAGTTCCCAGCTGGGAGCAGTGGCTCACGTCTGTAATCCCAGCACTTTGGGAGGCTGAAGCTGGTGGATCACCTGAGGTCAGGAGTTTGAGACCAGCCTCGCCAACATAGTGAAACCCTGTCTCTACTAAGAATACAAAAATTAACCGGCAACTGTAATCCCAGCTACTCAGGAAGCTGAGGTAGAAGAATCGCTTGAACCCAGGAGCCAGACAGAGGTTGTGGTGAGCTGAGGTCGCACCACTGCGCTCCAACCTGGGTGAAAGAGTGAGACTCCGTCTCATACTAAAAAACAAACAAACAAACAAACAAAAAGGGGGGGTTTCCAATTGCCAAACAGAACAATTTAAGCAACAAAATTAAGAACACTGGATTATAATCCAGAAGAATATATGAGGAAAGCACAACATTTTTGTAGGGTTCTTGACAAACATGCATAACCTCAATCAATTCATGAGAAAATTTAAACCCAAACTGAGGGATAATTTACAAAATAACTGACAAGTACTTGCCAAAAATGTCAAGGTCATCAAAGACAAGGAAAGACTAAGGAACTGTCACAAATTGGAGAAGACTAAGGAGGCATGAAAACTAAATGCAACATGGGATCCTGGAAGAGAAAAAGAGTATTAAAAGGAAAACTAGGGCCGGGCGCAGTGGCTCATGCCTGTAATCCCAGCACTTTGGGAGGCCGAGGTGGGCGGATCACCTGAGGTCGGGAGTTCAAGACCAGCCTGACCAACATGGAGAAATCCCGTCTCCACTAAAAATACAAAATTAGCCGGGCGTGGTGGTGCATGCCCGTAATCCCAGTTACTAGGGAGGTTGAGGCAAGAGAATTGCTTGAACCCAGGAGGCGGGGGTTGAGGTGACCTTAGATCACGCCACTGCAATCCAGCCTGGGCAACGAGAGTGAAACTCTGTCTTAAAAAAAAAAAAGAAAAGAAAGAAAAAAAAACTGGGCCAGACGCGGTGGCTCATGCCTGTAATCCCAGCACTTCGGGAGGCCGAGGCGCGCAGATCACCTAAAGTCAGAAGTTTGAGACCAGCCTGGCCAACATGGTGAAACCCTGTCTCTATTAAAAATACAAAAATGAGCTGGGCATGGAGGTGCATGCCTGTAATCCCAACTCGGGAGGCTGAGGCAGGAGAATCACTTGAACCAGGGAGTCAGAGGTTGCAGTGAGGCGAGATCATGCCACTGCACTCCAGCCTGGCAACAGAGCTAGACTCCGTCTCAAAAAAAAAAAAAAAAAAAACACACACACACACAGAAATTAGCCAGGTGTGGTGGCACGTGCCTATAATCCTAGCTACATAGGAGGCCAAGGCAGAAGAATTGCTTGAACCCAGAGTTGGAGGTTGTAGTGAGCAGAGATCATGCCACTGCACTCCAGCTGGGCGACAACAGGACTCCATCTCAAAAGAAGGAAAAAAGAAAAACTGGTGCTAATCAAATATGTCTGTCATTTGATTAATATGAGTGAATCGGTGTTAATTTATTAGTTTTGATCATTGCATTATGGTTATGCAAGATGTAACATCAGGGGAAGCCAGGTGAAGGGTATATGGGAATTCTGCATTATTCTTGCACTTTTCTGTAAATCTGTATTTCAAAATAAAATATATATGCTACAGTTACAACTATGCAAGGACATTCAATACAAATGAAAAAAACAGACCAAAAGAAAGAAATTACAATATTAATAACTGTAAGGAATTTTAATATCTTTAAAAAAGTTTTTGTTTTCCAAATCTTCCATAAAGTGGTTACTTTTATAATGAAACAAAATCATTTAAAATACAGTAAAAGAAATCATGACTTACTTTTTATATAGTACACCATATGGTTTTTTCAGTGCATACTGTAAAACAAAATTTATAGCTTTCAAAACAAAACACATTCTGAAAAGCAGAAATAAAAATAAAGCATCATAACAGTCACTCTCCAAGATTGCTGTGGGGCCTCAATCTTATTTTGAGGGCTTCTGTCTGGCTCCCTTTTCATCACTTACAGTAACTTGAAACGTAAGCTTAATATTCTTGGACTAGACTTTCCTATTTAAAAGTTTCTACGCCCTGTCAATAGTCTATCAAACTTAAACAATTTCCTTCATTTCTTTAAACTCGACTTAGTCCAGTCTCTCTCTAGGGAAACAATGCCAGGTGCAGTGGCTCACGCCTGTAATCCCAACACTTTGGGAGGACAAGGCAGATCACTCGAGCCCAGGAGTTCGAGAACAGCCTGGGAAACATGGCAAAACCCTGTCTCTACAAAAAACTGCAAAAATTAGCCGGCATAGTGGTGCATGCCTGCAGTCCCAGCTACTTGGGAGGCTGAGGCGGGAGGATCACCTGAACTCAGGAATTCAAGGCTGTGGTGGACTGTGATTGCACCACTGCACTCCAGCTCTGGTGACAGAGTGAGACCCTGTCTCAGAAAAAAAAAAAAAAAAAAAAGTAGTAGACAAAAACAGAAACAATAAATTCTATCACAAAAAGCTGATAGATTGAAATAATGTTGTGTGGAGATCAGAAAACTTAGAAACAGTCACAATGATGACAATTAGAATACTAGCCAGAGGTTAAACACAGCTCTTTAAAAAATGCCTATTATTCAATGTTCTTCATTTTTTTCCTAGTTCTACCTATCCTCAAATAATCATTCATTTTATTTTATTTATTTATTTTTGAGACAGGGTCTCACTCTGTTGCCCAGGCTGGAGTGCAATAGCATGATTAAAGCTTACTGCAGCCTGAAACTCCAGGGCTTAGGTGATCCTCCCATCTCAGCCTCCCAAGTACAGACACATGCACCACACCCAGCTAATTTTTGTATTTTGAGTGGAGATAGGGTTTCACCATGTTTTCCAGGCTGTATTTTATTATTTTTTTAAATTTAATTTATAGAGATGGGGTCTCACTTTGTTGTCCAGGCTATTGTCCTGGGCTTAAGTGATCCTCCCACCTCAGCCTCCCAAAGTGCTGGGATTACAGGTGTGAGCCACCGCACCTGGCCTATAATCATTTATTACTTGTATGGCCAGTACTGCTCTACCATAGAGAATAACAAAGATGTCATCAGGTACTACCTTGCATTAGAGAAATGGGTACATGAGGGAAACAATGAAAAATAAGGTATAATAATCATTCATCAACTATCAGAGTTGGTGAACAAAGAAAATGGAACAGTAAAATCTACCTTTTTAAGTACTAAAACTTTTGATGATTCTTGGCCAACTATTTCCCTGTTTCCATGTAATAAACATTGCCACCTCTTCTTGATGACTCAGAGTCATCATGATGAATTTTAATTATTATAGTAATCTGTAATATTGTGCTGCTTTTAAAGCTTACTTAAATATGCAGGGTCATTGTGCTGATGGATACTAGAAGGAGAGGGGCAGTGTCCCGTTAGCACAATGACATTCAGACAAACATTTCAAAAAAGGGATGGGCCTATATAAGGCATTCAGACATCTGAATTGACTATGCTTATCAGGCATAGAGTTTGCTCAAGTTTAAAATGTATTCAAAGCCAGGCGTGTGGCTCACTCCTGTAATCTCAGCACTTTGGGAGGCAGAGGTGGACAGATCACGTCAGGTCAGGAGTTTGTGACCAGCCTGGCCAACATGGTGAAACCCTGTCTCTACTAAAAGAACACAGAAATTAGCTGAGTGTGGTGGCTCCCAGCTACTCGGGAGGCTAGAGGCAGGAGAATCGCCTGAACCCGGGAGTCAGAGGTTGCAGTAAGCCAAGATGGCACCACTGCATTTCAGCCGGGGCAACAGTGTGAGACTCCACCTCAATAACAACAACAAAAATGTATTCAATTACTTAATTGATTTAATTCAAAGATCTATTGGCTGTACTCAAGGCCTAATTAGTCAAATAACCTACTAGATATTTCCATATACTATGCCTTTTTTTTTTTTTTTTTTTGAGATGGAGTCTTGCTCTGTTGCCCAGGCTGGAGTAAGTGCAATGGCATGGTCTCAGCTCACTCCAACCTCCGTCTCCCAGGTCCAAGCAGATTCTCCTGCCTCAGCCTCCCGAGTAGCTGGGATTACAGGTGCCCACCACCATGCCTGGCTAATTTTTGCATTTTTAGTAGAGACAGGATTTCACTGTGTTAGCCAGGCTGGTCTCGAACTCCTGACCCCGTGATCCGCCCACCTCAGCCTCCCAAAGTGCCGGGATTACAAGTGTGAGCCACCGCGCCTGGCCCATACTATGCCTTTCTTTCATTGATTACATATATATTGAGTACCTACTATGTCCACACACTGGGCTCTACACTAGGCTACAAAGGTAGAAAAAACAAAGCTTTTATTTTCATTACTTAAATTACATGTCCCAAACTGAACCTTTCACCTTTCCCTCCAAACCTGCTCCACTTGATACATTTTCTAATTGGCATTACTGCCCATCACTCAAGCCAAAAACCTGGGAAGTCATACTTTTCACTAGTTCCCAACTCTTCTGTCCTCAACATCTATTCTTTCTGGTCATTTCTCATTTTCATTGCCACCACTGGACTCCAGATGCTCTTCACCTAGCTGGCAGCAATGGCTCAGTTTCCTACATTTGCTCTCAACCTTCTCTAATCAAGCCAATTAAAAGGACTGATGGTATCTCTTGCTTACTATCTTTCAATGACTACACGGAGCTTTCAGATTAGAATTCAAACTTCATGTTACTATATGACCCACGCCTCCTCTTCTAGCCTCATCTAGCCCACTCTCCTTTGGCCATGCCCAATTATTTACAGTTCTCCAAATGCATCAATGCTCCTTCATACTCCCTTTTGCACAAACTTCTTTCTCAGCCTCAGAGGGTCTTCTCTTTCTCTCCCACTTCTTGCACCAACTTCTCCTTCAAAATGAAGCTGAAGTGTTATCTCTGGGGGAACCTACCCTGTGTGGGGGTCCCCCTATGTGATTTTTTTTTTTTTTGAAATGGAGTCTCTCTCTGTCACTCAGGCTGGAGTGCAGTGGCACAATCTCGGCTGACTGTGACCTCCACCTCCCAGGTTCAAGCGATTCTCCTGCCTCAGCCTCCTGAGCAGCTGGGACTACAGGCACCCGCCACCACACCCAGCTAATTTTTGTATTTTTAGTAGAGACGGGGTTTCACCATGTTGGCCAGGCTGGTCTCGAACTTCTGACTTCGTGATCCTCCTGCCTCAGCCTCCCCAAAGTGCTGGGATTACAGGCGTGAACCATCGTGCCTGGCCTCCCCTATGTGATTTTAACTGTTTCCCACCCTACCCTGTCCATGCCTCCAGCACAGCACAATGTGAGAACTTTTTACATGTCTATCTCTCTAAGCTCACTGAAAGAACTGTGTCTCACCTATTAATTCCCAGCAGAGGCACAGTAACTGGTATTGTTGAATGACTAAATATACAGCAATATGCAGTTACTTCTCTTTACAAATTAGATTTTTTCCTAAAATGTAAGTAAGCCAAATTCTAGTAATTGAAAACAGTTTAAATTTACTAAGGGAGACCTTCACTCTACCAGACCCACCTGTGCTCCTAAAAAACAATAATAAAATTTACTAAGAGAACTAGCTGCTTTAAGAAAAGGTGCCACGCAAGGTAAATAAACCCCCAACTTTAGCTCTTCTCTAAGACTAGTAGTTCTTATGGTATGGCAAGCTTATCTACGTATTTCTCCGGCAGCCCAACCTAACATGCTGAAAATTCTAAAATGACTTCAATACCTTTTAAAGATTAAGTATATATACTTACCACATCTTTAAGTACTTGTGTCACTGTTGCATTTGCATTTCCCCCTTTAATCAGCATGGCATTTTTAATATTTTCATTGAGTTTCGGTTCTCTCTTCTCAAGGAATCTCTTGGCTCTTTTCGTTTTGGGCTTTCTGTTCAGAAAAGCACAATTCATAACTATTTAAACATTTTCCTCACATTGCAAAGCCAGGACTTAACTAATATGAACATTCTTAAAAACATATTTGTCACTTAGGATTCCACTCTTAAAAAAAAATCTCACTTTCTTTTTTTTGTTTGTTTTTTGTTTTTTTGAGATGGAGTCTCACTCTGTCACCTAGGCTGGAGAGTGACAGCAAAATCTTGGCTCACTGCAACCTCCACCTCCTGGGTTCAAGCAATTCTCCTGCCTCAGTCTCCCAAGTAGCTAGGATTACAGGCACACACCACCAGGTCCTGGTAATTTTTGTATTTTTAGCAGAGACAGGGTTTCGCCATGTTGGTCAGGCTATTCTCGAACTACTGACCTCAGGTGATCCGCTCACCTCAGCTTCCCAAAGTGCTGGGATTACAGGTGCGAGCCACAAGACCCGGCCAAAATCTCATTTTTTTGGGAGATATTAGTAAAAGATATTTCCTTATTATTGTTAAATAAATGTTTTGATAGCTTTTAAAAAAAAGCTTTCATTTTTATATCCCCACCATTCTTTTATTACTGCTCTTCCAAATCTTTTTTTAAGTAAAAAATAAAAGGCTCAAGTAAATACTGTCACGTTTTTTTTCTTACTCTTTCTTACTTTTCTTTTTTCTTCAAACTTTAAGTAGTCAAACTGTATCCTGTACCCTAATACAAAGAATTGAGCACCAACTGCTGATCAACCTGTGGACATTTACTAAACATAAGACTAACGACTGCTTATCTTTCTTTTAGGTTTAAGACCACAATGCCTGCCAGGAAGTATACACTGTTGCACTCCAACATCATTGCTGAGAATGCCAACATTATTGCCAACAATGGGGAATAATAAGGCTGATGTTTGCTCACGCCTGTAATCCCAGCATTTTGGGAGGCCAAGGCTGGCAGATCACGAGGTCAGGAGATTGAGACCATCCTGGCTAACATGGTGAAACCCCGTCTCTACTAAAAAAAAAAAATACAAAAAATTAGCCGGGCGTGGTGATGGGCGCCTGTAGTCCCAGCTACTGGGGAGGCTGAGGCAGGAGAATGGTGTGAATCCAGGAGGCGGAGCTTGCAGTGAGCCGAGATCGCGCCACTGCACTCCAGCCTGGCAGCGTGGGCAACAGAGCGAGACTCCGTCTCAAAAAATAAAAAAAAGGCTGATGTTTACATGGAGTCACTCTATTAAGGCTTAATCTTCACCACAATCCTGAGAGTTACAATTCTTTTTTATTTATTTATTTATTTATTTATTTTTTGAGACAGAGTCTCGCTCTGTCGCCCAGGCTGGAGTGCAGTGGTGCGATCTCGGCTCACTGCAAACTCCGCCTCCCGGGTTCACGCCATTCTCCTGCCTCAGCCTCCCGAGTAGCTGGGACTACAGGCGCCCACCACCACACCCGGCTAATTTTTTGTATTTTTAGTACAGACGGGGTTTCACCATGTTGGCCAGGCTGGTCTTGATCTCCTGACCTCGTGATCCGCCCGCCTCGGCCTCCCAAAGTGCTGGGATTACAGGCGTGAGCCTCCGCGCGAGAGTTACAATTCTTATCTTCACTTTACAGATGAGGCAATTGAACAGACAGGTAATGTGCCCAAGATCACACAGCAAGTAAACAGGCCAATTTTTAAAATGAGCTAGGGCTGGGCGGTGGCTCACAGCCTGTAATAAAAACACTCTAGGAGGCCAAGTTGGATGGATCACTGAGCCCAGAAGTTCGAGACCAGCCTGGGCAACATTGCAAAACCCTGTCTCTACAAAAAATACAAAAATTAGCTGTGGTGGTGTGCGCCTATAGTCCCAGCTACTCGGCAGGCTGAGGTAGGAGGACTGCTTGATCCCAGGGAGGTCGAGGCTGCAGTGAGCTGTGATCGGGCTACTGCACTCCAGCCTGGGTGACAGAGTGATACCCTGTCTCAAAAAAAAAATTTTTTTTTAAAGCTAGATTTAAAAATTCATCTAGACAAATTACGCTGTAAAATATGAAGGGAAAATAAATTCATTATTCTGACTTTATGATGTGACAGTAGGAGTGGCATGTTTTTATACATTTCTGTTCAAAAGAGGGGCTTCACCTCTGCTTCCTCTACAATGAGCACCTTGCTTTTCAGACAGTTCTCTACCATCTACTGAAAGAATTCTTCCTCCCAAATAATTATGACCCTCCCTCGTCCAGTCCCATGGACACTTTGGGAAGAAAAAGAGACTATACATACACTTTAGTTTCCTATGTAGATTTTTAAAATACTCCTCCAAATATAATGTCACATATAAAGCTTCTAATCATTTACTGGTTGATAAAGATACAAATTATTCTGTCTTTTGTATCTCATTAAACAGCAACAAATGCAAATAGCAATTAACATGGTTTATTAGCTGCCTGCTCCCAATTAAGGTGTGAACGAGTCTCAATACCTAGTAAACTACTCTTTGTAGTCCAAACAGCTAGAGGCATAGCAGGTGTGCAAAATCTCTGAATGACTAAAACTATCGTTTTGGATACATGTTAACCTAGGTAAATAGCAAGAAAACCACAGCAAGTAACAGCAGGGCTGTTTAGCACAGTAAATATTCCTGAACAAATTTAAAACAGGTATCATTCAAGGATAACTCAGAGAAGTGTACAAAGTTGGAAGGAAAAGAAAAAACTAATGAACATTTCTACGTGCTGCAGCAAAGGCTCTACATACATTCTCGAAACTAACCCTCACAGCTCTATGAAGTATGACTATGGTGAGCGCTATTTTACAGAGTAAACTGAGATTTAGAGATATTTAATGACCCAAAGTCACAAAGCTTTAAGTGGACGCGCCAGACTGTCACTCAGATCTGTCGGATTCCGAGGGCTGTGCTCTTAACCCCACTCTACCATCTGTCTCATACTTCAGAAGTCAGATGTTTTTCAACAGGCTAGGATAAAAGCGGCCAACGCTTCAATCCCACATCCCATCCCACGGCTCCCACTTGAGAGCTTCCCCAGTGTCTCCTGGCAAGCAGCTCACGCTGAGGAAGACCCGGGCTGGTGATCGATCGGCCCGCACCCAGGCAAGAAGAGGGGTAACCAGGAAGAGTGAGAGGCCGAGACAGAACCACCCCCATCACGGGACCCTTTCACCCCAACGTTCCCCGGGGCTGAGACCCAGCGCACTTACACAACTCGATCCAGAGTGTCCATCCCTACCGCTACCTGCAACTCAACCAGGGGGGATGCACGTGCACCCGGCGATTACGTGCGCCGGAACAAGCGTAACCGGAAGCTGCGCGTAACGTCACTTCCGGGGACGGCCTCGCAGAGGGCGTCTAGAGGCGCTGGCGGCCATCTTGATTGGAATCGCGCCCTGTTCCCTTGGTTACAGATTTTTGCCCAGGCTCTTTCCCGGAATTACAGGTGCGAGGTAATACTTTTAAGTAACACTGGCCGGGCGTGGTGGCCTCACGCCTGTAATCCCAGGATTTTGGGAGGCCGAGGCGGGCGGATTACCTGATATCAGGAGTTCGAGACCAGCCTGGCCAACATGGCGAAACCCCGTCTCTACTAAAAATACAAAAATTAGCCGGGCGTGGTGGCGGGCGCCTCTAACCCCAGCTACTCGGGAGGCTGAGGCAGGGAGAACTGCTTGAACCCGGGAGGTGGAGGTTGCAGTGAGCCGAGATCGCGCCACTGCACTCCAGCCTGGGCGACAGAGCGAGACTCCGTCTCAAAAATAAAATAAAAATAAAATAAAATAACATAGATCCTCGCAGTTTGATGTGCACGCTAGTGTGTATACCTGGAGTCAGGTACTCAGAAACCAGATTTTATTCTTCAAGGAATCCCAGAATGCTAAAAAGGTTGGTTGATTGCACGGTAGGTACTCACATAGGCACTAAAAACATTAATGTGGAAGGGGCACTATTGACAACTGTGCGATCAGTGTGACAGAGTTTATGACTACCACAGTTGCCTAGTACATAAAAGATGCGCAGAAAATGTACTGCTGATCGTGATTTTTGCCGTTTTTAAGTTACCATATAATTCACGTACCATAAAATTTACCCCTTGATTTTTCGTGTATTCACAAAGATGTGCAAACATCACCACTAATTCCAGAATATTTAATCACCTCAAAAAGAACCCCCTCGACACACACACCCAGTAGCAGTCCACGCCCCACTTCCCCCTCCTGCCAGCTCTTGGCAACCAATAATCTACTTTATTTTCAATGGATTTGCCTATTCTGACCATATATAAATGGATTCGTGCAACGTATGGCCTTTTGTGTTTGACTTCTTTCAGTATCTGTTTTTGAGGTTCATACATGTTGTAGCGTGGATCAGTACTTCCATTTTGTTAGGACTGAATAATATTCCTTTGTATGGATATACCACATTTTGTTTATCCATTTATCAACCTAGGTACTTTTTTTTTTTAGACATAGTCTTGCTCTGTCGCCCGGGCTGAAGTGCAGTGGTGCGATCTTGGCTTACTGCGCCGTCCGCCTCCCGGGTTCAAGCAGTTCTGCCTCAGCCTCCCAAGTAGCTGGGATTACATGCACGCACCACAACACCTTGCTAATTTTTGTGTTTTTTAGTAGAGACAGGGTTTCACTTGTTGGCCAGGCTGGTCTTGAACTTCTGAGCTGAGGTAATCCACCCGCCTCGGCCTCTCAAAGTGCTAGGAATACAGGCGTGAGCTACTGTACCCGGCCAGCTTATGTACATTTGAGTGGTTCCCATTTTTTGGCTATTATGGATTACGCTGTTTTGTGTTTTTTTTTGTTTTGTTTTGCTTTGCTTTGTTTTGTTTCTGAGACAGAGTCTCGCTCTGTCACACAGGCTGGAGTGCGGTGGTGCAATCTCAGCTTACTGCAACCTCCGTCTCCTGGGTTCAAGCGATTCTAGTGCCTCAGCCTCTCGAGTAGCTGGGACCACAAGCGCGTGCCACCACGCCCAGCTGCTTTGAATATTAGTGTACAAATTTTTGTGTGGACATATATTTTCAATTCTCTAGGAGAAAAATTGCTGGGTCATGTGCTAACTCTTAAGTGTAACATTTTGAGACACTGGTAAACTTTTCCAAAGCACCTGCACCACTTAAATTCCCATGAGCAATGTAAGAGAGTTTGGTATTAGTTTCCTATTTCTGTTGTAACAAATTATCACACATTTATTATTTTATACTTCAGGAAGTCAGAAGTCTGAAATCAGTTTTGCAGGTCTAAAATGAAGGCCGGGAGCGGTGGCTCACACCTGTACCCAGCACTTTGGGAGGCCGAGGTGGGCGATTCACGAGGTCAGGAGATCAAGACCATCCTGGCTAACACGGTGAAACCCCGTCTCTACTAAAGATACAAAAAATTAGCCAGGCGTGGTGACACACCTCTAGTCCCAGCTGCTTGGGAAGCTGGGGCAGGAGAATCACTGGAACCCCGGAGGTGGAGGTTGCGGTAAGCCGAGATCGCACCACTGCACTCCAGCCTGGGCAACAGAGTAAGACTCCATCTCTTAAGTAAATTAAATAAATAAACAAATAAATAAATAAAATGAAGAAGTCAGTAAGACTACATTCCACCTGGAGGCTTCAGGGGAGAATCGGTTTCTTGGCTTTTTCCAGCTTCTATAGACTGCATACTTTGGCATTTCTCCATCTTCAAAGATCATCAATTGAACTCCTTCCGTTGTCACATCTTTTTCTCTGATGCTCTGACACTCCTAACTCCCTCTTAATAAAACCCTTGTGATTACATGGGCATCACCTGGATAATCCATGATACTCTCAAGATCCTTAATCGTATAGCAGATTCCTTCTGGGCATATAAAGTAACATATCACAGATACCTGGGGGTTCTCAACATCTTTGGGCTGGGAGTTGAAGGAAGCATTGTTCTATCTACCAAAGGTTCCAATTTCTCCCCTCCTCACCAAAACTTAGCATTGTCCGTCTGTTTTATTAAGCCATCCTAACGGATATGAGTGGTATCTCATTGTGATTTTCATTTCCCTGATGGCAAATGATGGTGAGCATGTTTTCATGTGCTGATTGATTACCCATTTTTTTTTTTTTTTTTTTTTTGAGACAGAGTTTTGCTCTTGCCCAGGCTGGAGTGCAATGGCGCGATCTTGGCTCACCGCAACCTCCACCTCCCAGGTTCAAGCGATTCTCCTGCCTCAGCCTTCCCAAGTAGCTGGGATTACAGGCATGCGCCACCAAGTCCAGCTAATTTTGTATTTTTAGTAGAGATGGGGTTTCTCCGTGTGGGTCAGGCTGGTCTCAAACTCCCGACCTCAGGTGATCCACCCACCTCGGCCTCCCAAAGTGCTGGGATTACAGGTGTGAGCCACTGCGCCCAGCCTGATTACCCATTTTTATATCTTTGGGAAAATGCCTATCCAAATCCTTTGCCCAGTTTTTAAATTGGGTTGTCCTTTTATTGTTGAGTTCTAATATTTTCTCATGTATTCTAGATATAAGTCCCTTACCTGATATATAATTTGCAAATATTTTATCCCATTTAGTAGGCGTTATCTTGTTAATGTCCTTTTCAGCACAGATCTTTTGAACTTTGTTGAAGCCCAGTTTACCTATTTTTTTTCCTTTTGTTGCCTGTGCTTTTGGTATCATATCTAAGAAGCCATTCCCTATTCCAACATCACAAAGATTTATCCTATGTCTTCTTTCAAACATTTTAAATTGTAGCTCTTATATTTAAGCCTTTGGTCCATTTTTATTTTGATATATGGTGTGAGATAGGGGTTCAACTTTATTCTTTTGTATATGGATATCCAGTTGTCCCAGCATCATTTGTTGAAAAGATTATTCTTTCTCCATTGAATTGTCTTAGTATCCTTGTGCAATATCAATCGACCATAATTGTAAGGGTTTATTTCTGGACCCACAATTCTATTTAATTGATCTGTCTGGTTTTCATTATGCTAGTTCCACACCTTTGATTACCATATAGCATTGTAATAAGTTTTGAAACTAAGAAATGTGACTTTTATGATTTTGCTCTTTTGCAAGATTGAATTTCCATATGAATTTTAGGGTCAATTTCTCGATTTCTGCAACAAAGGCAGCTTGGATTTTTCTTTTCTTTATTTTATTTATTTATTTATTTATTTTTTTGAGATAGGGTCTCCCTTTGTTGCCCAGACTGGAGTGCAGTGGTGTGAACACAGCTCACTGCAGCCTTGACCTGGGCTCAAGCAGTCCTCTCACCTCAGCCTCCCGAGTAGTTGAGATCACAGGCATGCACCACCATGTCTCGCTAATTTTTAAATTTTTTATAGGGATGGGGTCTCATGTTGCCCAGGCTAATCTCAAACTGCTAGGCTCAAGCAATCCCCTTGCCTCAGCCTCCCAAAGTGTTCAGATTATAGAAGTGAGCCACAGCACCCGGCCTGACCTCTTTTCCTAGTTTGTTGAATGCTTTTTATCATGCAAGTGTGTTGGATTTTGTGTGTGCTTTTTCTGCATCTATTGAGATGATCATGTGGTTTTGTCCTTTATTAACATTTTGTATTACATTGATTTTCATATGTCCAACCAACCTTATATTCCTGGAATCAATCCTATTTGGTCATGGTGTATGATCCTTTTTATATGTTACTGGGTTCAGTTTGTTGATATTTTGCTGAGGATTTTTGTGTCTGTATTCATCATATTGGCCTGTAGTTTTCTAGTGGAATCTTTGTTTGGCTTTGGTATTGCATTAATACTGGCCTAATAGTTTGAGATGGGATGTATTCCCTCCTCTTTAGTTTTTTGGAAAAGTTTGTGATATCTGCTGTTAAGTGGCAGGAATGGTGGTGATGTTAGTGAGATTTTGCAGTGGTTATTAAGGATTTTTTTTTTTTTTGAGATGGAGTCTTACTCTGTCACCCAGGCTGGAGTGCAGTGGTGCGATCTCAGCTCACTGCAACCTCCGCCTCCCAGATTCAAGCAATTCTCCTGCCTCAGCCTCCCTAATAGCTGAGACTACAGGCGCCTACCACAACACCTGGCTAATTTTTGTATTTTTAGTAGAGATGGGGTTTCATCATATTGGCCAGGCTGGTCTTGAACTCCTGACCTTGTGATCCACCTGCCTCGGCCTCCCAAAGTGCTGGGATAATAGGTGTGAGCCACTGCACCTGGCTAAGAATTTTTTTTTTCAGTAAAACTTTATTAACCCACTCATTATTATCAGAATACAAATAGGAGTACACTGCACAGTGAAGAATTTGCATAGCAAATAAATGACATGAACAAAATATTAAGAAGTGTCACACACTTAAATTGATTAATTCAAGTATTTATTTTCGTGAAAATAATTTGTGAATGGCATGGTCCCTATCATTCTCCCCTTAATAACTTTTCAGTAACATGTTGTACTGACATGTTCAGTAATTGTTGTAAGTTAATACAATTGTATTTCATTTATCCTTAAATTGTAGTTGTTTTGATATATACATGTAATTTGAACTGGCCTCTCATGAAAAAATTCCAAATTAGTATTTAACAGTACAAAGTTACTAGTCACCATTTAAAAAAATGTACGATACAGCTGAGTAAAAATATAGAAAATATTGTTATATTTTATAAATATAAATATAGGTCAAGTTATTCTTGACAAATTCTTTGGAAAGAAGCTAATGCAAACAACTACTAGAGCAGCACCACCTTTAAGAAAGTACATGGTCCTTAGCACTTTGGGAGGCCAAGGCAGGCAGATCTCCTGAGGTCAGGAGTCCAAGACCAGTCTGGTCAACATGGTGAAACCCGGCCTCCACCAAAAACACAAAAATCAGCCAGGCATGCTGGCAGGAGCCTATAATCCCAGCCACCCAGGAGGCTGCGGCAGGACCAGCTAAGAATCTTCAAATAGGGAGATTATCTTGGATTTTCCAGATGAGCACCAGTCTAATGACAACGGACTTTATAAGAGGGAGGCAGAAGTTTAAGAGTCAGAGAAGGAAATGTGATAATGGAAGCAGAGGTCAGAGTGAGAGACATAAGATGTAATGCAGCTGGCTTTGAATATGGAGGAAGGAGCTACAAACCAAGGAATTCAGGCAGCCTCTAGAACCTGGAAAAAGCAAAGAAAGAGATCTTGATTTTAGCCCCATAAGACTGGAACTTAACAATTGTTTTTTGTCTTTTTTTTTTTTTTTTTTTTTGAGATGGAGTCTCGCTCTGTTGCCTAGGCTGGAGTGTGCAATGGCATGATCTCAGCTCACTGCAACCTCTTCCTCCTGGGTTCAAGCAATCCTCCTACCTCAGCCTCCCGAGTAGCTAGGATTACAGGCATGGACCACCATGCCCGGCTAATTTTTTTTGTATTTTTGGTAGAGACGGGGTTTCACCATGTTGGCCAGGCCTGTCTCAAACTCCTGACCTCAAGTGATCAGCCTGCCTTGGCCTCCCAAAGTGCTGGGATTACAGGCGTTAGCCACCACGCCCAGCCTTGAACTAAGAATTTGACCTCCAGAACTGTAAGATAATAAATTGATGTTTTAAGCCACTAAGTCTGTGGTGATTTGTTACAGCAATAGTGGAAAATAATACAGTTCCCAAATGGGAGCATGAAATATGAGTACAAAATAAAATTTTTCAGACATGATAGTAAAAGAGATCTTATTTTGCATCTGAGAAAACTAGAACCTCTACTATTTTGACCTTCTTATTAATGATACACAAGTATGGCTGGGCTCCGTGGATCACACCTGTAATCCCAGCACTTTGGAAGGCTGAGGGAGGTGGATCTCCTAAGCTCAAGAGTTGAAAACCAGCCTGAGCAACATGGTGCAACCCTGTCTCCACCAAAAAATACAAAAAATTAGCTGGGCGTCATGGCATGTGCCTGTGGTCCCAGCTACTTGGGAGGCTGTGGTGGGAGGATCACTTGAGCCTGGGAGGCAGAGGTTGCAGTGAGTAGAGATCGTGCCACTGCACTCCAACCTTGGTGACAGTGTGAGACTCTGTTTCAAAAAAAAAAAAAAAGAAAAGATGCATGTGTATGGCTGCCTTGAACCCATATACCAACTATCGGTAACTACCAGCTACAAATTGACATTAACAAAGGTGTATATTTACTTTGTACTGTATTAATAAAGTAAAATGTACTTGTAGACAATTTTATAAACAGCATTTTCTCATTCCACAGGGAAATAATGGTCAAAGTCATAAATATAACAAATTCATCTCCAAAATCAATACAAACATTTCTGGAAGATAATTCCATGTAAACCTTAGACATGTTAGGAAAGTTGAATATTTTCACATAAGCTATTGGAACAAGAGGAAATAACAGATTCTAAAAAATTAAACTGCTGCTATACGAATAGAAAAGTATATATCGTCAGTAGTTTCACAGAGCTGGCTGTCTATCCATAAATTTATGATCAGCTGTGCAGTACATAATGAATAAATGAGTAGACTTGCAAACATTTTTTTTTGAGATGGAGTCTTGCTCTGTCGCCCAGGTTGGAGTGCAGTGGCGTGATCTCGGCTCACTGCGACCTCCGCCTCCTGGGTTCAAGTGATTCTCCTGCCCCAGCCTCCCGAGTAGCTGGGACTACAGGCGCATGCCACCATGCCCAGCTAATTTTTTTGTATTTTTAGTAGAGACAGGGTTTCACTGTGTTAGCCAGGATGGTCTCGATCTCCTGACCTCATGATCCGCCTGCCTTGACCTCCCAAAGTGCTGGGATTACAGGCGTGAGCCACCGTGCCCAGCCACAAACATTTTTTATAATGGGCTTAAGGAATAATTCTCCACGATGCACCTTAACAATACAATCTTTTTTTTTTTTTGAGACAGGTTTTGCTCTGTTGCCCAGGCTGGAATGTAGAGGCATGATCACAGCTCATTGCAGCCTTGACCTCCCTGGGCTCAAGTGATCCTCCTACCTCAGCCTCCCGAGTAGCTGCAACTACAGGTGTGCAACACCATGCCCAGCTAATTTTTATATTTTTTGTAGAGATGGGATTTTGCCATGTTGTCCAGGCCGGTCTCGAACTCCTTGGCTCAAGTAATCTGTCTACCTTGACTTTGGCCTCCCAAAGTGCTGGGATTACAGGCATGAGCCACCGCGCCCAGGCAATGATATGATCCTTTTAAATTGAAAAGTATTATTTGTCAACAAAAGCAATCTACTGCATTCAGTGTCAAAAGTAGTACTTAGTGGGAGGCTGAGGCAGGCAGATGGCTTGAGCCCGGGAGCTCAAGACCAGGCTGGGCAACTGGCCAAACCCCTTCTCTATTTTTTAAAAATAATATTACTTAATTTTTTTAAAAAGTAGTACTTAGTGTGATAGCTATACAGGGACTCTGGTTCTAACATTAGCTTTTAAGTAATCCTAGTGAGTTACTAAGGCAATTAAATGGCAAAGAAATTCATAAATGAAATTCTAGTCTCAAAAAATATTACATAGTTAAAAAATAAGACTTTATTTTACTAAATTCGAAACACTTATAAGTAGGTAAGGAGCTTAACATGTATAATGTTTTTGTCAGAATTTAAGATTTTATTTTCCTCTTCAATTTAAGGTAGAACTACACTATAGTGTAGATCAGTTTCTTTTGCAAGATTACAAATCTCAAGAATATTCTACTTCTTTATACTTTTAATAGAGATGAGGTCTTGCTATCTTGCCCAGGCTGGTCTTGAACTCCTAGTTTAGGCAGTCCTCCTGCTTTGGCCTCCCAAAGTCTGGGATTACAGGCATAAACCACCACGCCTGGCCTACTTTTTAATATTTTTCATGTTTTCTAAAATACATATGTATCAGGCTGGGTGCGATGGCTTACGCCTGTAATCCCAGCACTTTGGGAGGCCAAGGCAGGTGGATCACTTGAGGTCAGGAGTTGGAGACCAGCCTGGCCAACATGGATTCAAGCAAGGAGAATTGCTTGAATCCAGGAGGCAGAGGTTGCACTGAGCCGAGATTGCGCCATTGCACTTCAGCCTGGGTGACAGAGCGAAGACTCCATCTCAAAAAATAAAAATAAATAAATAAAATACATATGTATCAATTAATATTATGTTTGGCTATTACAGAGTGACCTAACGAAGAGAGTAGCTTGTTTCTCTCTTAGGTAGAAAGTGGCAAAGCCTCAATGCCTTCTCTGCCTAAACAGCAGCAATAGCTACAGGTTTGGAATGACATTCACAATCACAGGACCCCAATAAGCCTTGTGGAACCCAATCTGGCACCCAGCTTACTTAGTATTCCAGGATACAGAACAAGGAACAGCATAGCAACACAGCAGCATGAGACTTATTTCTACAGGAGTCTTTACTCCAGCCTCCCAAGTGTCAGCTGAGGGGTGAAGAAACAAGATCATTTTGGGTGGATGCAGAAGCCACCTGGCTTAGAAGCTTTATGCTCCATAAAAACCAATTCTTGTTGAAACAGTACGTGAGTATTGCTTCCAGAAATATTTGCAATAAGGAACACCACACTTAAGGAATCCCAAAGCCCATGTTTTGAATGGGCATTTGTAGTATGTGTTAGTCTTCCTGGTCCAGATAGTTTACCAATAAGGTGTCTTTTTTTTTTTTTTTTTGAGACACGGTCCTGCCCTGTAGTACAGTGGCATGGTGTGATCTCGGGTCATTGCAACCTCCACCTCCTAGGCTCCAGCAATCCTCTTGCCTCAGCCTCCTAAGTAAGTGGGACTACAGGCGCGCACCACCATGCCCAGCTACTTTTTTGTGTGTTTTCTAGAGAGACAGGGTTTTGCCATGCCACTCAGGCTGGTCTCGAACTCCTGGATTCAAGTGATCCACCCATCTTGGCCTCCCAAAGTGCTGGGATTACAAGTGTGAGCCACTGCGCCCAGCTAAGGGCTCATTTTTAATCATAAACAATATTGCCTAATATTACAGCTGACATTCCATTATTACCTTGCCTAGTAGGTTTCCAGAGAAACAGTGCTGAAAGCCAAATTCTAGGTCATTTCACCAGGGAGAAAGAAAGGATTTTATTAACCCTTTACTCAAAGCAGTCCTGGGTAATCTCACAGTATCAGGACCCAGTCTTCCATATTGCTGCTCTGCCATTCATGGCTTCTATTTCCAAAGTTACTTTGAAGTCCAAGAATGCTGCTGGATGGAGTTCTAGCTACCACATCCATGTTCCAGCAGGAACAGATGAGCCCTGCTGCTTCCTCTTAAGCCTTTAAGTTTAGGGAAACTTCCCAGAAGCACCACTCAGCACTTTGTTTTTTTCTTGTTTTTTTTTTTTTTTTTTTTTCCCATCACTCAGCACTTCTTATTCCATGTCAATGCCAGAACTTAGTCATATGACCACATATATCTGCAAGGAAAGCTAGGGACGTTGCTAACCTGAATACATTCTGGGATTCTGATACAAAGCCAAAAAGGGAGAATAGATAATTGGGTCAGGCTATTAGCATTCTCTCCTATACATACATATAGGGGGAACAATAAGCTGTTCATTAAAAGCTGAGACTAAAAAAAAGTCATATAAGTTATTAGCTGGGCATGGAGGCATGTGCCTGTAATCCCAGCTACTTGGGAGGCTGAGGCATGAGAATTGCTTGAACCTCCGAGGTTGTGGTGAGCCAAGATCGTGCCACTGCACTCCAGCCTGGGCAACAAGAGTGACAGACTATCTTAAAAGTAAAAAAATTAAAAAGTCATATAGACATTGGGAAGATTATGCTTATAATCATCTGCTTATGATTTGAAAATGCTTTTTATTAAGGTAAGTCATTTTCCAATTAAATACAAAACTTTTTGAAGAAAAAATTCTTTGGGCCAGGCATGATGGCTCACATCTGTAATTATAGTACTTTGTCAAGGCAGGAGGATCACTTGAGCTCATGAGTTTGAGACCAGGCTGGGCAACATGGCAAAACCCCATCTCTACAAAAAATACAAAAATAAGCTGGGTGTGGTCACGCACCCCTGTAGTCCCAGCTGCTAGGGAGGCTGAGGTGGGAGGATGGCTTAAGCCCATGAGTTGGAGGTTGCAGTGAGCCCAGATTGTGCCACTGCACTACAGCCTGGATGATAGAGTCAGAACTTGATTTAAAAAAAAAAAATTCTTCATCCTAGAACATTAGCTCTTTAATCTGTTAAAATAGCTATATCTCCATCAATTGTGAGATGTAATTAACATGAGGTATGTTTTAACTTACTGGTACTAGGTTAAACTATAGGAAATTGCTGTTTTTTTGTAGTTGGAAACAATCAAATATTGGCAATTTTACACAGCTCAACCTGTAACAAAGTATCAAAGAGTGAATAATTTACTTAAAAAATATGAACTAGCACAGATTTAGTTTACTGCCATAATAAAATGACTAATACAGTTGACTTCCAATAATCTTTCTCAAGTGGGAATTATTTTTCTCGATAAAATACTTTGTTGTAGACTAAAAATAGGCCCCAAAGATTTCCATGCCCTAATCCCTGGTATTAATGCCTGTGTATGTTAAATGACCTAGCAAAAGAGACTTTGCAGATGGAATTAATGTTTTTTGGTTTTTTGGGTTTTTTTTGAGACGGAGTCTCACTCTGTCACCCAGGCTGGAGTGCAGTGGTGCAATCGCAGTTCACTGCAACCTCCACCTCCTGGGTTCAAGCAATTCTCCTGCCTCAGTCTCCTGAGTAGCTGGGATTACAGGTGTGCATCACCACACCTGGCTAATTTTTGTATTTTTAGTAGAGATGGGGTTTCACCATGTTGGCCAGGCTGGTCTGAAACTCCTGACCTCATGATCTGCCCGCCTTGGCCTCCCAAAGTGCTGGGATTACAGGTGTGAGCCACTGCACCTGGCCAGAATTAATGTTATACACCTTTGGCTGGGTACAGTGGTTCATGCCTGTAATCCCAGCACATCGAGAGGCTAAGACAGGAGGATCGCTAGAGCCCAGGAGTACAAGACCAGCCTGGGCAACATAGTGAGACCCCATCTCTTAAAAAAATAATTAAAAAAAAAAACCAGCCAGGCATGTTGGTGCGTGCCTGTAATCTCACCTACTCAGGAGGCTGAGGTGGGAGGATTGCTTGAGCCTGGGAGTTCAAGACTGCAGTAAGCTGTGGTCACGCCACTGCACTCCAGCGTGGGTGACAGAGCGAGACCCTGTCTCAAAAGAAAAAAAAAAAGTTGGCTGGGTGCAGTGGCTCACGCTTGTAATCCCAGCACTTTGGAAGGCTGAGGCAGGTGGATCACAAGGTCAGGAGGTCAAGACCATCCTGGCTAACACGGTGAAACCCTGTCTCTACTAAAAATATAAAAAATTAGCCGGGTGTGGTGGTGGGCGCCTGTAGTCCCAGCTACTCGGGAGGCTGAGGCAGGAGAATGGCGTGAACCCGGGAGGTGGAGCTTGCAGTGAGCCAAGATCGAGCCACTGCACTCCAGCCTGGGCAACAGAGCGAGACTCCGTCTCAAAAAAAAAAAAAAACAAAAAACTTATTGACCTTAAAATAGGGAGATTATCAGGCCAGGCATGGTGGCTCACGCCTGTAATTCCAGCACTTTGGGAGGCAGAAGCGGGTGGATCATGACGTCAGGAGGTTGAGACCATCCTGGCTAACACAGTGAAACCCCGTCTCTACTAAAAATACAAAAAAATTAGCCGGGCGTGGTGGCGGGCACCTGTAGTCCCAGCTACTCGGGAGGCTGAGACAGGAGAATGGCATGAACTCGGGAAGCGGAGCTTGCAGTGAGCAGAGATCTCACCACTGCACTCCAGCCTGGGCAACAGCGTGAGACTCCATCTCAAAAAAAAAAAAGGGAGATTATCCAAGTGGGCCCAGAGTAATCAAATAGACATTTAACAGTGGAAATGGAAGACAGAAGGGTAGGTCAGAGAGAGGGATGATAGAAGTAACAGGAATGATTCAAAATGGGAGAGGGACTTCACCCATTATTGCAGGCTCTGAAGAAAAGGGGATCATGAGCCAAGGAATGAAGGCAGCCTTCAGGAGCTAGAAATGACCCTCAGCTAACAGACAACAAGGAAAGGAGACTTTGATCCTTTAACTGCAAAGAACTGAATTCTGCCAACAACTAAATAAACAAGGAAATGGATTTGCCCCCCACCCCAAAACCTCCATAAAGGAATGCATTCCTGCCAGCACCTTGAATTTAGCCCAAGTAAGACCCGCATCATACTTCTCATCTACAAAACTATAAGACAGTACATTTGTGTTAAGTCACTGAGTTTGTAGTAATTTGTAACAGCCTCAAAGGAAAACTTTATATACTTACCTTAATGCAACCTTGAATGTAAAGGACTCAGAAGGGTCCCTAAAGTCATTTAAAAATATTTCATTTTACTTTTTTTTTTTCTTTTGAGACAGAGTCTTGCTCTGTCGCCCAGGCTGGAGTGCAGTGGCGCGACTCACTGCAAGCTCCATGGCTCACTGCAAGCTCCGCTTGCCAGGTTCACGCCATTCTCCTGCCTCAGCCTCCCAAGTAGCTGAGACTACGGGCGTCCCCATCACGCCTGGCTAATTTTGTGTATTTTTAGTAGAGACGGGGTTTCACTGTGTTAGCCAGGATAGTCTTGATCTCCTGACTTCATGATCCGCCCACCTCAGCCTCCCAAAGTGCTGGGATTACAGGCGTGAGCCACCGTGCCCGGCCTCATTTTACTTATTTTTTGAGACAGGGTCTCACTGTGTCAGCCAGGTGAGAGTACAGAGGCGCAAACACAGCTCACTGCAGCCTCGACTTCCCAGTCCCAGGCCATCCTCCCAGGTCAGCTGCCCAGTAGCTGGTACCATAGGCGCATGACACTATGTCCAGCTAATTCTAAAAAATTTTTTGTAGAGACAGGGGCTCCCTATGTTACCCAGACTGGTCTCAAACTCCTAGGCTGCTCAAGTGATCCTCCCACCTCAGCTTCCCAAAGTGCTGAGATTACAGGTGTGAGCCACTGCACCCAGCCTAAACTGCATTTTAAAAATCCAACTCATGTCTGGTCCCAAATAATTCTGGTAAAATAAGTTGTGTTATGACTGGTTATGTGTGTATAGCCAATAAAATGCAATAAAATATTAAAAGACTGAAAGCTACACAGCAATTATTTTTATGTAACTCTAAAAAGTTCTTGACAAGTTATTATGAGAAACATTTCATCTAGGAGTGATTTCTAAGGCAGCATTTGAGTTTCCATAAAAACAGAACCTTCTGTCTCAGAAGGTATATCAATAAGAGGACCAGAATCTTCTATTTCCAAGTGCACTGATTTCTCCTGTTCACAACTCAGGTTTGAACTGTCGTTCATTTGAATCTCTTCCTCTTCCAATTCCAAAGATTTATCTGGGGCTGAAGCTACCACTTCTTCATCTTCATTTTCATGTAGAAAGTTACAAATCATGTTGGGTCGATAGGAAAAATCATTATCCTTTATTTGCAGCCATTCCACCCCACCTAATTTGGAGAGGATGAGGAATAAACAAAAAAAGAAACAAAAAATGAATTTTAGTATATTTTTCTTTAATTTAAATTTCTATCCTATGAATACATGTCAAACTGAAAGCCTAACATAAACCAAGGAATATGGTGTCTGTAACTACTGATAAAATATGATTTGCATCTTCTCTGGAGACCTTGGAATGCCTATTAGGTAGGTACCGTCGAAATCACTACACGTTACCAACTTCGATTACTATTCCATGCCTTTTTCCAGAGTTCAGTTCTCAGCTCATTCTAAGAAATAATTTGAGCACTCTCTGCCATCTCATGCCTTCAAGGAAACTTACCACTTCCCTACAATTTTTTTTTTTTTTTTTTTTAAGACAAAGTCTTGCTCTGTCACCCAGGCTGGATTGCAGTGGGTACGATCTTGGCTCACTGCAACCCCCGCCTCCCTGGTTCAAGCGATTCTTGTGCCTCAGCCCCCCAAGTAGCTGGGATTACAGGTGTGCGCCACCATGCCTGGCTAATTTTTGTATTTCAATAGAGACGGAATTTCACCATGTTGGCCAGGCTGGTCTCGAACTCCTGACTTCAAGCCATCCACCCGCCTCGCCTCCAAAAGTGCTGGGATCACAGGCATGACCCACTGCGCCTGGTTATTAGTCCTTTTTCTTCCAATTCAGCTTCAACTATATATGTTCATATTTTTTTCCTGCAATAACATCGTTCTCCTAGTGAGCCAGGCTCAAAATCTTGAAGCTTTCCTTTATTCTGTTATTTAGCATAGTACTTAAAATAGAATGAATTTGATGTTCACTGTTTCAATGTAATTTACTTTAGAATGCAAGTTCCTAGAAGGTAAGGGTCACACTTCCTCTGTCCTGTTTTGCCTCCAGCATGTAGCCGTGTTTGGTAGCCAGACTGCAAGATGGTCCCCAATGATCTTCACCTTCCTGGTATTCATGCCCCTGTGTAGTCCTGTCCCACACTGAATAGGATATTGTGGAAATGACAAGATTGTGACTTTTTTTTTCTTTGAGACGGAGTCTCGCTTTGTCACCCAGGCTGGAGTGCAGTAGCGTGATCTCGGCTCACTGCAACCTCCGCCTCCTGGGTTCAAGCAATTCTCCCACCTCAGCCTCCCGAGTAGCTGGGATTACAGGTGCATGCCACCATACCTGGCTAATTTTTTGTATCTTTAGTAGAAATGGGGGTCTCACGTTGTTGGCCAGGCTGGTCTTGAACTCCTGACCTCAAGTGATCTGCCTGCCCTGGCCTCCCAAAGTGCTGGGATTACAGGCATGAGCCACCACACCCAGCCAAGACTGTGACTTCTAAGGCTAGTTCATAAAAGACACTGTGGCTTCTACCATGTTTTCTTGGAATATTTTATCTGAGAGAAGCCAGCTGCCATATCAGGAGGACATTCAAACAGTCTTGTGAGGAGGACAACACGGCAAGGAACTAAGGCCTCCTGCCAACAACCAAAACAAATTTACAAGCCATATGAATAAGCCATTTTACTTCCAGCATTAGTCAAGCCTTCAGATGACTGCAGCCCAGATAACATTTTGACTGCAACCTTATCGGAGACCTGGAGCCAGAACCACCTACCTAAACTGCTCCCAAATTCCTGATTCACGGAAACTGTAAGATACTGGTTTTTTGTTGTTTTAAGCTGTCAAGTTTAGGGGTAATTTGTTATGCAGCAGTAGGTAACTAATGCAGACTCAATTGTTGGTTGCTCATTTATTTGACTAAACAAAACACCCAAATATTCCCAAAGATCTGTCAGATTATTAAAGACTAGGAAGAGGAAACTCACTCTAGTAAGAATATCCCAATGACAGCTAAGCTTATGATACAAGTCAGCCTTTCAAGTTTATTCTAGAACCTAGTACCTCTTTCTTCCTATAATTATTACAAGGTGCCTAAAAGAGGGGATAGTTCAGGGATATACATAATAAGAACAAGGGTTTATTATATAGTTGTATATAGGTGATACAATTAATTTTATAAGATCAATGTACCTTCAAATGTTTATTCCTTGTTAAGCTATAAATACTCATCATGAGAATCTTATTTACTAGAGTTTCAAATATGTTGTTGAGCAGTGAACTTTTAAACCATCAAATTATTATTTGTTCAACTCCACAAACGTGTCTGCTTCAGGTGAAAGAAGCACTAGTCTAAAAGTCTCTAGTATGTGGTGACCAGCAAGTGAAGAATAAGTGGATGCAAATTAAGAACTCATCACTGTAATCCCAACACTTTGGGAGGCTGAGGCGGAAGGATCACTTGAGCCCAGGAATTTGAGACCAGCTGGGTAACATAGTAAGACCCTGTCTCTATTTTAAAAAAACAAAAAAAAAACAAAAAAAATGGTTGGGTGCGGTGGTGCACACCTCTAATCCCAACACTTTGGAAGGCTGAGGTGGGCGGATCACTTGAGGTTGAGAGTTCGAGACCAGCCTGACCAACATGGAGAAACCCCATCTCTCTACTAAAAATACAAAATTAGCTGGGCGTGGTGGTGCGTGCCTGTAATCCCAGCTACTCAGGAGGCTGAGGCAGGAGAATTACTTCAACCCAGGAGGCGAAGGTTGCAGTGAGCCAAGATCGCACTACTGTACTCCAGCCTGGGCAACAGGAGTGAAACTCGTCTCCAAAAAAAAAAAAAAAGAAAAAAAACTCCGTCTCTACTAAAAATTAGCCGGGCCTGGTAGTGGGCACCTGTAATCCCAGCTACTCAGGAGGCTGAGGAATGAGAATCACTTGAACCTGGGAGGCAGAGGTTGCAGTGAGCTGAGATCACGCCACTGCGCTCCAGCCTGGGGGATAGAGTAAGACTCTGTCTCCAGAAAAGAAAAATGTCAAAAGAAAAAGAAAGGCTGGGCACAGTGGTCTCTTCAGGAGTTCTAGGCAAGCCCGGGCAACAGGGCGAGACTCCATCTCTACTAAAAATACAAAGGCCAGGTGCGGCAGCTCACGCCTCTAATCCCAGCACTTTGGGAGGCTGAGGCAGGCAGATCACAAAGTCAGTTCCAGACCAGCCTGACCAACATGGTGAAACCCTGTCTCTACTAAAAATACAAAAATTAGCTGGGCATGGTGGCATGCGCCTGTAGTCTCGGCTACTCAGGAGGGTGAGGCAGGAGAATCGCTTGAACCTGGGAGGTGGAGGTTGCAGTAAGCAGAGATCGCGCCACTGCACTCCAGCCTGGGCGACGGAGTGAAACTCCATCTCAAAAAAAAAAGAAAAAAAAAAACAAAAAAAGAAATAGCCAGGCATGGTGGAACATGCCTGTGGTCCCAACTACTGGGGAGGCTGAGGTAGGGGGATGGGGGGCAGAGGTCACAGTGAGCTGACATCACACCACTGCATTCCAGCCTGGGTGACAGGGTGAGACCCTGTCTCAAATAAAATAATTAAATAATAATAAAAACTAGACTGAGGACTAACAACTGTGGTCCTACAGTCTCCTCCACATTTAAAGCCAGCTTTTGGCCAGGGGCGGTGGCTCACACCTGTAATTCCAGCACTTTGGGAGGCCGAGGCAGGTTGATCATCTGAGATCAGGAGTTCAAGACCAGCCTGGCCAACATGGTGAAGCCCTGTCTCTAATAAAAATACAAAAATCATCCAGGCCTAGTGGTACATGCCTGAGGCTGAGGCAGGAGAATCGCTTGCACCCAGGAGGTGGAGGTTGCAGTGAGCCAAGATGGCTCCACTGTACTCCAGCCTGAGTGACAGAGCGAGACTGTCTCTAAAAAAAAAAAAAAAGCCAGCTTTTTCAGCTGTGAGCCTGTTGAAGACTGCCGCAGCTGCCAGAAGTTTCCAGGAGATTTCACCTTGGGAATTCAGAACTATTGTGATCATATCCACTTTGCTCACAAGGAAGGTTTTCCCCCCACACATCAGACAGGTAATATGCTGACATCATAACAAGGTTTGAGGGAGGCACATCTTACGCGTGAATGTAAAAACATAATCATCATGCTTATGAACTACAAAAAGATACAAGGAAGTTTTTAATTAAAAAGGGGAGAGGGGGAAGAAGAGACAGAGAAGCACTACTGAATTCCCTAGGGCTTAGATATCTAGTTTCTTCAAAAACTCCTCAGTCATTTCCAATGCCAAGCAGATAAAAGATTTCTATGTTCCCAGTGCCCTAAGCTATATGAGAGTTCAACTGAATTTTAACTCTATGCTTGGTACTTTAGATAGAGTACCCTCAATTTTAATATATTAAACATATTATGAGGCCAGCCACAGTGGCTCACACCTGTAATTGCAGCACTTTGTAGGCCAAGGTAGGTGGATCACTTGAGGTCAGGAGTTTAAGACCAGCCTGGCCAACACGGTAAAATCCGGTCTCTAAAAAAATTAACCGGGTGTGGCCGGGCACCTGTGGCTCACGCCTGTAATCCCAGCACTTTGGGAAGCCGAGGCGGGCGGATCACGAGGTCAAGAGATCGAGACCATCCTGGCCAACATTGTAAAACCCCGTCTATAATAAAAATACAAAAATTAGCTGGCCCTGGTGGTGCGTGCCTGTAGTCCCATCTACTCCGGAGGCTGAGGCAGCAGAATCGCTTGAACCCGGGAGGCGGAGGTTGCAGTGAGCCCAAATCGCGACACTGCACTCCGGCCCGGGCGACAGTGCGAGACTCCGTCTCGATAAAAAAAAAAAGAAAAAAAAAATTAGCTGGGCGTGGTGGTGGGTGCCTGTAATCCCTGTTGCTCAGGAGCCTGGGGCAAGAGAATTGCTTGAGCCCAGGAGGCGGAGGTGACAGTGAGCCGAGATTGTGCCAGTGCACTCCAGCCTGGGTGACAGAGCAAGACTCTGTCTGAAAAAACAAAAATCATGTATAGTTATTACTAAAAAATACAAGGACTGTCCTGGCATCAATGTATCATTGTCAAAGCCAGTACTGGATCACCTATTTTCAGAGAATAAGGGAACTAACCTATGTTTTCTTCTCCTTCCTTCTTCTCTGTCAGAAGAGTTCTTGTCATGCTGAGCTTCTTCATTGTATGGCATTTATATTTTAGCACTGTTTTATTATTGCCTTCTGTATCAGCTAGAACAGAAATGAACATTATTATACTTCTTATGCCATCAAATAAAACAAAGATGAAGCCTTAGTAATTCCAGTGTAGGGAGTCAGATTAAACTACTTCCTGTCAAGATAGTGTAGTAAATTCAAGGTATAGCTCATCCCTCCTGCTCCAAGCATAGAAAAGTGATAGATAAAATACATTAACAGGCTGGGCACGGTGGCTCACGCCTGTAATCCCTGCACTTTGGGAGGCCGAGGCGAATGGTTCACCTGAGGTCGGGAGTTCGAGACCAGCCTGGCCAACATGATGAAATCCCGTTTCTACTAAAAATACAAAAAATTAGCTGGGCATGGTGGCACACGCCTGTAATCCCAGCTACTCAGGAGGCTGAGACAGGAGAAATGCTTGAACCTGGGAGGCGGAGGTTGCAGTGAGCAGAGATTGCGCCACTGCACTCTGGCCTGGGCAACAAAAGCAAAACTCTGTCTCAAGAAAAAAAAAAAATACATTAACAGTTGAAAGCACAACTGGATTCAAAAGTAACAAACATCTTCAAGGGACAGAAACACAGAGTTATGAGTGAGATTAAACCCATAGGTCTAACAGGCTTCATCCTTGAAATGGAAATTGGGGCCAAGAATTTTACCCTACAGCGTATTGGGATCTAAAATTCTACCAATCAAATCAAGGACCAAAGTCAGACTTACTACCTGAAGCCAAAGTATGGAGTAGGGACATTCTCAATCATGAAAGCCTGAGAAAAAAAATTGCTGCCAACCTGCTGCCTGGAGTTGAAAGTTTCAGAAAACTGTATGCCTAGGCAGGAGGGAGGATGAGGCCCTTGAGCCAAGGATATGAAGCACAGACACTTCCATACATTGCTACTGTGAGTGTAAATTGATACCATACTTTAGAAAGTAGGCTGCTCTGCCTATGAAGTAGCCCTTCTTTTATTCCTTGGCCAGGAGCGGTGGCTCACACCTGTAATCCCAGCACTTTGAGAGGCCAAGGCAGGCAGATCACTTGAGGTCAGGAGTTTGAGATCAGCCTGGCCAACATGGTGAAACTCCGTCTCTACCAAAAATACAAAGATTACCTGGGCGTGGTGGCAGGCGCCTGTAATCCCAGCTACTCGGGAGGCTGAGGCAGGAGAACTGCTTGAACCTGGGAGGCGGAGGTTGCAGTGAGCCGAGATCGCACCACTGCACTCCAGCCTGGGTGACAGAGTGAGAGTCCGTCCCAAAAAAAAAAAAAAAAAAAAAAAAAAAAGAATTCAGGAGAGTGATCATCTCTGAAGACAGAGGGAAAGAAGTAAGTTTGGAAAGGGGGATAGAAGGACTTCAAATGTATCTGGAATGGGTTTTTTTGGTTGTTTGTTTTTGAGACACAGTCTATCTAGCTCTGTTGCCCAGGCTGGAGTGCACTGGTGCGATCTCGGCTCACTGCAATCTCCACCTCCTGGGTTCAAGCAATTCTCGTGCCTCAGTCTCCCGAGTAGCTGGGAGGCACATGCCACCATACCCAGCTAATTTTTGTATTTTTAGTAGAAATGAGGTTTTGCCATGTTGGCCAGGCTGGTCTCGAACTCCTGGCCTGAAGTAATCTGCCCGCCTTGGCCTCCCAAAGTGCTGGGATTACAGGATTGAGCCACCTGGCCCAGCCTGGCATGTTTTTTTTTAACTATAATCTGCGTCACGTTTGGGAAAATGGTAGGATATGATACAGCTAGACAATGGATACATGAGATATTTAATATTTATTATGCTTAAGTATGATTGAAATAGTTCATATTAAAAAGGGCTGGGCTAGCAATCACTTACCATGTTCAACATTTTCTTCAAATATAACACAGGTCCCAAGAGTGTCTGCAGAAAAATACAAAGGCAAATTGTTGAGAAGAGGTACCATCTCTGAAAAGCCCATATCAGAAAGAGTTCCATCTATCTGACATCCTCCTACCTTCATACTCCCCAGCAAAGACACAGCTGTCCACTTGCAGAATGGGCCTCTCAGTGTCAATGCCCTACAACAGAATAAAGAATCATAAGAAAAAAACATCATTAGAAAAAGGCTTCAACATTGTAACCTTGCTACCAAGGAAACTAATCTCCAAAACTGGGGAACCTCTAGAGCATCTTGTCCTACCAAGTACAGGATAAACTACAACTGCTCTGATCACAGCAGTTACAACCTGAAGACTACTTAATTCATACTCAAGTAACAAGGTTCATTTCAATCAACATCCTCTTCAAAAGTAAGCTAAAAACAGAGGAAGTTTTGTCAACAGTAGTGCAAAGAGTCTATCTATCTGTCATCTGTCTATTTATTTTTTGAGAGAGTGTCTAGCTCTGTCACCCAGGCTGGAATGCAGTGGCATGATCATGGCTCACTGCAGCCTTGACCATGAGGGTTCAGGCAATCCTCCCACCTCAGCCTCCTGAGAAGCAGGGACCACAGGCACATGCCATCATCCCCAGCTAATTTATTATTATTTATTTTTTTTTTATTTATTGAGATGGAGTTTAGCCCTTTGTTGCCCATGCTGGAGTACAGTGGCGTGATCTCGGCTCACTACAACCTCTGCCTCCAGGGATCACGCGATTCTTCTGTCTCAGCCTCCCGAGTAGCTGGGATTACAGGCGCCCACCACCATGCCTGGCTAATTTTTGTATTTTAGTAGAGACGGGGTTACACCATGTTGGCCAGGCTGGTCTCGAACTCCTGACCTCGTGATCTACCCGCCTCAGCCTCCCAGTATTGGGATTACAGGCGTGAGCCACCGCGCCCGGCCATTTTTTATTATTATTATTATTGTAGAGAGGGGGTCTCGTTATGTTGCCTAGGATGGTCTCCAATTCGTGGGCTCAAGTGATCCTCCCACCTCTGCCTCCCAAAGTGCTGAGATTACAGGAATATATGTACTGTTCCATATCACAGTGTTACTTCCTCCAAATCTGTCTCTTCAGCCACACATTCAAACAGGCAAGCAAAGTTAGCCATTTTCTCCTATCTGCTCCCATAGTCCCCCCTGTACTTCCACATTATACTTAATTATATATTAATTAATTATACTTAGCATACTTCTTATCCTTAGAGTTCACTACTTTGTAAGGTGAAATAAATATATCAATACTTGCGGATAGGTATTTCACCATTCATTCTTGTTTTACATTTAAGAAACTCTAGAACAATCCCCCCAAGTCTAGAAAACTCACCAAAACCTTGCATTTATTTTCACATTTTGAGAGGAAGTCTGAGTCAATAATTCCTGATAATTCCACCAGAACCAACTGCTCCTGGTGAAAGAAAGAGGGGTTAACATGCTAGCACGCGAGCGGGCAAGAGGGAGCAATTAGCAAAAGAAGCCAAATTTCCCACATTTGTGAAAACCGGACCCTGTTTTCAGTAAGAGGAAACTACGCTACCTAAGGTAACTTCCCGATACTTCCCATCCTAAGTACGGGGTGACGATTAAGGCTAAGGTCCCAAGCTGCCCGACTCCTCGCGCCTAAGAGCAAGAAGCCAGTGAGGAGCGGCGGGGCCTCCCTCTGGCCCGCAGCTCCCCGACTCCCTTCCCCACACACAGCCAGCACAGGCATCACTGCCACTGCGGTGCAGGCTTTCGGCGTAGCGCTTGCTACCTCTTCTTCCTCGTCTTCTCCGTCCTCTGGACCCCGCTCGTCCGCCGCCGCCGCCATGGTCTCGCGGCGCCTCGCCTCCTAATCACTGGCCACGCCCGCCCGGACCCGCCATCTTAAGTACGGGCAGCAGCTCCGACGCGAAGCAGCTTATTGGGTTCCTGCCGCTCCGCTCCTCGCCGGGCAAATCGCTTCTGCCAGAATTCGAGATGTCGGCTTCCGGCGGGCGGGTGGCTACGGGCGCCGAGAGCGCCGGTACCCACGTGGAGACTCGCCACGGGCCTCCTCCTTGCTCGGTGTCTGAGAGCAGGGGCTGGGGGTGGGCTGCTGTAGGCAGCGGAGCCCGCTCGGTTACGCAAGAGAGGCCCTGCGACCTAGGGAGTCGCCGGGCTCCCGGCCCCGCTGGCGGGGAGGACTGGCAAGGCAAAGGGGATAAAGGTGAAAGCAAGGAAACCATGGTTTCAGGCGGATCATGGACAGAAAGGCCTTGTGTTTGACCCGAGCACATTTCTTGGAAAGAAATTCGTAATATTGTGTGAGCACTCATCCTCAATTCAACGTACCCCAAGCCAAGTTAAAGGCACATTCGGTTTAACACTAATGAGCGCCTACACAGTAAAAAGCACGGCACTAGGAGCTATGAAAAACAGAAAGTGGGCTTAAGTTTGAGGCCTGCAGGAGCATAAGATCTGTGAGAGGTACATAAATGGATCCAAGCAAGTGCTGTAAGAGATACACATTGTTATAGGAACACAGAGACCTGGGCAAGAGAAGTTTGAACAGAATTTTCAGAAGGATCCCATAGATGTTTCTGATTATGAAAGAAACGGTCTTCTTACTTGCGATAGCTTGATCTAGTGGTTAAGATCATGAGCTTTGGATTTTTATTTATTTATTTATTTAGAGATGGAGTTCTGCTCTTGTTACCCAGGCTGGAGTGCAATGGCGCAATCTCGGCTCACTGCAGCCTCCACCTCCCGGGTTCAAGCGATTCTCCTGCCTCAGCCTCCCGAGTAGCTGGGATTATAGGCATGCGCCACCACGCAGGACGAATTCTGTTATTTTTAGTAAAGACGGGGTTTCTCCATGTTGGTCAGGCTGGTCTCGAACTCCCGACCTCAGGTGATCCGCCCGCCTGGGCCTCCCAAAGTGCTGGGATTACAGGCGTGATCCACCGTCCCCGGCCTGAGTTTTGGATTTTAATACCAGTCAAGTTCTGCTGCATTATTAACAGCAAGGCTTTGGGCAGATTGGTTATTGTGAAGATTAAATGAGACAATACATATAAAAAAATTTAGTCCAGTATTCAGCACATAGTAAGCATTTAAAGTGCATTTAATCTATTATTAGTAGTAATATATAAATTTTTTAGTATGATGCTCTTTCTCTCTTTTTCTTTCTTTTATTCTTTGTTTCTTTGTTTCTTTCTTTCCTTTCTTTTTTGTAACAGGGTCTGGCTCTGTCACCCAGCCTGGAGTGCAGTGGCGCCATCGTAGCTCCCTGTACCCTTAAACTCCTGGGCTCAAAGGGAGCCTCCTACCTCTGCTTCCTGAGTAACTGGGACTACAGGCGCACGCCACAGCGCCTGCCTTTACATAATGGTTGTATGAGTGTGCCATAACTTGATCCTCTATTTTTTAACACATAGGTTATTTACAATTTGTGGATATTGTAAATAACACTGTAGTAAACACTCTTTTGTGTGTATTTTTGTCCAGTTGCCTAATTAAATGTATAGGATTTCATAGCATAAAAAAGTAGAAGGAACACTGGACTTGTTAGAAGTACATTTCAGTTCTAGCTCTGAAGCTTAATAATTGTGAAGTTTTCCAACCTCAGTTTTCTTATTTATTATATGAGGATGAAAATAATTATACTTAACACCGGCTGCGGTGTCTCAAGCCTGTAATCCCAGCACTTTAGGAGGCTGAGGCGGGCGGATCACAAGGTCAGGAGATCGAGACCATCCTGGCTAACACGGTAAAACCCTGTCTCTACTAAAAACACAAAAAAATTAGCTGGGCGTGGTGGTGCACGCCTGTAGTCCCAGCTACTAGGGAGGCTGAGGCAGGAGAATGGCGTGAACCCGGGAGGCGGAGCTTGCAGTGAGCCGAGATTGCGCCACTGCACTCCAGCCTAGCCGACAGAGCAAGTCTCCGTCTCAAAAAATAATAATAATAATACTTACTGTGTCTTTTTTGCTTGGAAAGTAAAAATTCAATCGTATATCTAAAAATACTTAGTAAATTGAAAAATTACATAAATTGTCAGATTTTGAGGGAGATGTGGGGAGAGCAAGGAGGAGTGGATAATCCAAGCTGAGGGAACAGCAGAAACAAAGGCTTGAGGAATGAAAATATGTGCGTTTTGAAAGGTTAGTGTGTTATAACTCAAGATGTCCCTTTAAAATAAACAAGCCTCATACTTCTAGCAAAAGTTATTATTGTTTGGTATTTATGAAGTAATTATTTTTATTTACTTTTAATGATTTACAAAACAATACACAGTTAAAAGTGAGCTTTTTTTTTTTTTTTTTTTTTTTTGAGACAGAGTCTGGCTCTGTCGCCCAGGCTGGAGTGCGGTGGTGTGATCTTGACCCACTGCAATCTTTGCCCTCTGGGTTCAAGCAATTCTTGTGTCTGAGCCTCCCTAGTAGCTGGGATTACAGGTGTACAATACCACACCGGGCTAATTTTTGTATTTTTAGTAGAGACAGGTTTCACCGTGTTGGCCAGGCTGGTCTCGAACTCCTAACCTCGAGTGATCCACCCACCTCAGCCTCCCAAAGTGCTGGGATTACAGGTGTGAGCCACTGCGCCCAGCCAGAAAGTGAGCCTTCTACCCCTGTCCCCCAACCATTTGTACTAGTTTCTTTTATATCCTTTCAAAGATATTCTATGTGTTTACAAAAACACGTGTATATAAAATCTGTGATATAATTTTTATTTTTTAATTTTAATTTTTATTTTTTTGAGACAGTCTCATTCTGTCGCCCAGGCGGAGTGCAATGGCACTGTCTCGGCTCCCTGCAACCTCTGCCTCCTGGGTTTAAGCAGTTCTCTTGCCTCAGCCTCCCAAGTAGCTGGGACTACAGGTGCCTGCCGCTATGCCCAGCTAATTTTTGTGTTTTTAGTAGAGACAGGGTTTCACCATAGTGGCCAGGCTGGTCTTGAACTCCTGACCTCAGGTGATGCACCTGCCTCAGCTTCCCAAAGTGCTGGGATTACAGGTGTGAGCCACCGCACCCAGCCAATAATTTTAATATAATGTGGCATGCAGACTGGAAAACTATTCCCTTGGAAGGAAGGAGGACATCATAGTAATGACTCCATGATCTAGAGCTTGTACCCTGTGAAAATAAGCTTAAAGTTTGAAACATCTCTCAGCTCAAAACAGGAGCTTATTAGGCACAATAAGCATCCATAAGCATCCATAGGCACCCATCAGCATCAGCTTTGAAAGGAGACAAGCCTTTTGGTGACTGGGAGGAATTTCCACAATCTAACAGTGGGACTTTATTCTTAATACAGTCTACTCTCAATGACTTAGAATTCCTAAAAAGATTAAAAGGAGCCGGGTGCAGTGGCTCAGGCCTGTAATCCCAGAACTTCGGGAGGCTGAGGCTGGAGGACTGCTTAAGCCCAGGAGTTTGAGACCAGTCTGGGCCATATAGTGAGACCTCGTCTCTACAAAAAATTTTAAAAATTACCCAGGTATGGTGGCGCATGTGTGTAGTTTCAGGTTCTTGCGGGGGCTGAGGTGGGAGGCTCGCTTGAGCCCAGGATCTCGAAGCTGCAATGAGCTGCAATCATGTCACTTACTGTACTCCAGCCTGGGTGACAGAGTAAGACCCTGTCTCAAAAAAGAGAAAACATTGTGCCAAGTGAAAGAAGTCAGACACAGAGGACCACATACTGAATGGTTCCATTTATATGAAATGTCCAGAATAGGCAAGCCTATAAAGAGAGACAGTAGGTTGGGCATGGTGGCTCACACCTATAATCCCAGCTCTTTGGGAGTCCAAGGTAGGCATATCCCTTGAGGCCAGGAGTTTGAGACCAGCCTGGGCAACGTAGAGAGATCCCATCTCTATCTTTAAAGAGAGAGAGAGAGATTAGTGGTTGCCAGGGGCTTGGGAGGATGGTGGAATGAGGAGCAACTGCTACTGGATAAGCAGTTCCTTTTTTTTTTTTTTTTTTTTAAAGTAAAAGCAAGTTTATTAAGAAAGTAAAGGAGCCAGGCATGGTGGCTCATGCCTGTAATCCCAGTACTTTGGGAGGCCGAGGCAGGTGGCTCACCTGAGGTTAGGAGTTCGAGACCAGCTGGCCAACATGGCAAAACCCTGTCTCTACTAAAAATACAAAAATTAGCTGGGTGTGGTGGCAGGTGCCTGTAATCCCAGCTACTTGGGAGACTGAGGTGGGAGAATCGCTTGAACACAAGAGGCGGAGGTTGTGGTGAGCCAAGATCGAGCCCCTGCACTCCAGCCCGGGTGACAAGAGCAAAACTCTGTCTCAAAAAAAAGAAAGTAAAGGAATAAAAGAATGGCTACTCCATAGGCAGAGCAGCAGCTTGGGCTGCTCTACTGATAATACTTAATTAAGTTCATTTTTGATGATATGCTAAACAAGGGGTGGGTTATTTATGAGTTTTCCAGGAAAGGGGTGGGCAATTCCCTGAACTAAGGGTTCCTCCCCCATTTAGACCATATAGGGTAATTTCTGGACATTGCCATGGGATCTGTAAACTGTCATGGCGCTGGTGGGACTGTCTTTTAGCATGCTAACGCATTATAATTAGCATATAATGAACAATGAGGATGACCAGAGGTCACTCTCGTCACCATCTTGGTTTTGGTGGGTTTTGGCCAGCTTCTTTACTTCATCTTGTTTTATCCACAAGGTCTTTATGACCTGACCTCGTGCTGACCTCCTGTCTCATCCTGTGACTTACAATGTCTAACCTCATGGGAATGCAGCCCAGTAGGTCTCAGTCTTATTTTACCCAGCCCCTATTAAAGATGGAGTTGCTCTAGTTCAAACGCCTCTGACATATTCCCCCACCCTTTTACAAGGGAACCCTTAATCCTAAGGGTTATAGAGGGATGAAGATCCATTTTCTGTCACTTTTTCAGGATGAATAGGGGCAATTATATTCCTACCTAACTATGAGGGGCTCTTGTATTCAGGGTAGAGAGGAGCTCAGTCAGAAAACATCAGTATGGTGAGGGCCACTCATAACTCTTGAGTTCTGACAAAAGGTGATATAGTTTCCAAATTCTGGAGAAAACAGGTAGAGAGAAACTAATATGCTCCAAAGTTTGTTCACAGGAATATACTTTACTTAATTTTTAAAAGCTGTAAATAGCTCAAAGGAAAAGTTTTCTTGATTCCAAAGTCAGCCAATTGTGGTGCTTCGGTCTATTTCTTTTGGGTTGGGGGTCTCCTCAGTTTAGTCCCTTCATGGTTCGCCAGGAAGATGTTACTGGAAAGGGGTCCTGATCCAGACCCCAAGAGAGGGTTGTTGGACCTCACACAAGAAAGAAGTTGGGGAGAGTCCCTAGAGAAAAGTGAAAGCAAGTTATTAAGAAAGTAAAGGAATAAAGAAGGGCTACTCCATAGGCAGAGCAGCCAGGAGTTTCTTTTTGGGTGATGAAAATGTTCTGAAATTAATGGCAATGGTTGCACAGTTCTGTTAATGTACCAAAAAAAAAAAAAAACACCAAATGTATATTTTTAAAGGGTGATTTTTATGGTATATGAATTATATCTTGATAAAGCTGTTTTTTTCCTTTTGTTTTTTGTTTAAAAAAGAATAGAAACACTTTTAAACTGAACAGAGAAGAGGAAATTTGCTTGGGGCGATCAAGGAAAAATCTTTGAAAGCTAGATAAGGGCTAGAACCATGGTGGCTGCATAGAAATATAATTTGGCTCTGGATCCAAAAAAGATGGCTTAAGGACCCATGGCTGAGAGGAAGAAAAGTTGGAAAGGATCAAGTGTTATTAGTCTGCTTTAACTGAACCCACTTTAAGCCTTGTCTACTGAAACTAAGGCTGCTGAGGCAGAAATAATTTGAAAAACATTTATTGGAAGCCAGATGTGAGGATTGAACTGGGAAGACACACCAACAGAGTTAGGAGTGTTCTGGAGTCTGTTACAAGTTACTGGAACAGGCTTTTAAAAGGACGGCGTTTTTTAGGAGAAGGGAGGAGAAGGAGAGGGAGGGAAGGAGAAGGGAGGAGTACTCCTTATACCAAAGTTATTGGAGAGTACATACAATACAGAAGTTACAGTCATTGGCTACAGATTGCAACATGCAGGATAAAATGTCTGTGTGCAAGACAATCAGTAAAATTTTATGATCAGAAGTCAGTGTCCTTTCCATTGTCAGTAAGTTATGCATTAATCAGTATGTCAACAACTTGAAGAGCGCACAGATTCTTTACTCAGGGATAGGATGTTCCCATGAGTCACAAGACCTCCCCAAGGCAAGTTAATTTGGAAGCCAGTTTACTTTAAAAGTAAACTACCAAGTGTGACATATAGGTTATCAGCCTCATGACAGTCTCAAAAGGTAACTATTATCAAGAATGACATTTAATGAATTATCAAGATTATTTAACAATTAACTAGCAGGGCACAACAACTCAGCCATGCTGGGGTAGGGTCCTGGGAAAGCTGGATCATGGGGACGCCTGGAGTGAGCTAAAGGCTTGTGATGGTTGCTTGTTACTGACTGATACGGGAAAAATGTCTCTAATTTAACAACTGGTATGTTTTTATCAGTGCATACAAGCTAAATATCAGCCCTCATTAGTCTAACTTCCATTTTACACTTTGGGAAACTGACGCTTAGAAAATTGGGAAACTGACGCTTATAAAATTAGGAAACTTGGCCGGGAGCGATGGCTCACGCTTGTAATCCCAGCACTTTGGGAGGCTGAGGCGGGTGGATCACAAGGTCAAGAGATCGAGACCTTCCTGGCCAACATGGTGAAACCTCATCTCTACTAAAAATGCAAAAATTAGGCCGGGCACGGTGGCTCACGCCTGTAATCCCAGCACTTTGGGAGGCTGAGGCGGGCAGATCACGAGGTCAGGAGATCAAGATCATCCTGGCTAACACGGTGAAACCTTGTCTCTACTAAAAATATAAAAAATTAGCCGGGCATTGTGGCGGGTGCCTGTAGTCCCAGCTGAGGCCGGAGAATGGCGTGAAACCGGGAGGCGGAGCTTGTAGTGAGCCGAGATCGTGCCACTGCACTCCAGCCTGGGTGACAGAGCAAGACTCCATCTCAAAAAAAAAAAAAAAAAAAGCAAAAATTAGCTGGGTGTTGTGGCATGTGCCTGTAGTCCCAGCCGGGAGGCTGAGGCAGAAGAATCACTTGAACCCAGGAGGCGGAGGTTGCAGTGAGCCAAGATCATGCCACTGCACTCCAGCCTGGCGACAGAGCGAGATTCCGTCTCAAAAAAGAAAGAAAGAAAATTAGGAAACTTATCTGACATACTACACTGTATTGTCTTTTCTGGGAAAGCAGGTGGAGATGCCAACGTCTGCATCAGGCTAGTTAAGAGTCAACAGAATGAGATCGAGCATCCAGCCTTAATAGAATTGAAGGGGAGTTAAAGAGCTAGGGAGCTGCACACCTGATTAAACTGGGTCAGCCACATCATTCCATGGTAAGACTTTAATGACATTAGGATCAATAACCCTTGTTCTGTAAACACATCTATTGCTATGTTCTTCATCTTCATCTCTTTCTGCTTTGTTTTTCACTGTATTTCCTGGGGTGTGAACTGCAACCACAAACTTTGATATTTAAGAAAAACCGTGTTTCCTTATTTTCCTTAAATTAAGCTTGACTCTGAGCCCCTGTGACAGCAAGCTGGCAGGAAAATTTAATCTCAATTTCTTCTCCTTTACACCCCCAGATCAGGCATAGTATTTGAAGAGGCCTCTCCAGTCTTTAATCCATATTGGTTACTACTGAGATTCCCATGGTTCTTGAAGCCACACAGACCCTTCAATTTCAGGCACTATGCTTCAGTAAAGCATGGGAATCCCTGCTGTTTGGAAACCCTGAAGTTTAGAGCAGGCCTTTCTGAGGCTAGACTCTTAGGTCTTGGCACTACTTCAGGACACTGCTGGGAGAGAAGAGACACACCAGTCCTTTCCCAGTCTAAGGAAATCTCCATTTCCTCCTGCAGTTTTTATTTTTTGTTTTAGATACAGGGTCTTGCTCTGTTGCCCAGGCTGTAGTGCACTGGGGTGATCACAGCTCACTGGAACTTCTGGGCTCAAGCAATCCTTCTGCCTCAGGCTCCTTAGTAGCTGGGACTACAGGCATGCATCACCATGCCTGGCTAATTCTTCAGTTTTTTTTTTTTAATTTTATTTATTTATTTATTTATTTATTTAGAGACAGAGTCTCCCTCTGTTACCCAGGCTGGAGTGCAGTGGCACAATCTCAACTCACTGCAACCTCTGCCTCCTGGGTTCAAGTGATTCTCTTACCTTAGCCTCCCAAGTAGCTGGGATTACAGGCATCAGCCAACACGCCTGGCTAATTTTTGTATTTTTAGTGGAGACGGCGTTTCACCATGTTGGCCAGGCTGATCTCGAACGCCTGACCTCAAGTGATCCACCTGCCTCAGCCTCCCAAAGTGCTGATATTATAGGCATGAACCACCACACCTGGCCAGCTTTCCACTCTTTTAAACATCACAGATAAAGAAATACAAATTGCCTACCTGCCTGCTTGGAAGGGATAAAGGGGGAAAATGTAGGGCATTAGTGTCTCCATAAATTACCCTGCCATATCACTAAAAGCCTTTGAAAAATTTTAAATTTATCATGTTGGGTTTTTTTTTTTTTTTTTTTTTTAAGATAGAGTCCCTCTTTTTAAGATAGAGTCTCGCTGTGTCACCCAGGCTAGAGTGCAGTGGTGCAATCTCAGCTCACTGCCACCTCCACCTCCCAGGTTCAAGCAATTCTCCTGCCTCAGCCGCCCAAGTAGCTGGGATTATAGGTGTGCACCACCACTCCTGGCTAATTTTTTTTTTTTTGAGATGGAGTCTTGCTGTCGCCCAGGCTGGAGTGCAGTGGCATGATCTCGGCTCACTGCAAGCTCCACCTCCCAGGTTCATGGCATTCTCCTGCCTCAGCCTCCCAAGCCGCTGGGACTACGGGTGCTCGCCACCACGCTCGGCTAATTTTTTTGTATTTTTTAGTAGAGACGGGGTTTCACCATGTTAGCCAGAATGGTCCCCATCTCCTGACTTTGTGACCCGCCCACCTCAGCCTCACAAAGTACTTGGATTATAGGAGTGAGCCACCGCGCCCGGCCCCTAATTTTTATATTTTTAGTAGAGACGAGGTTTCACCATGTTGGCCAGACTGGCCTCAAACTCCTGACCTCAAGTGATCCATCTGCCTTGGTCTCCCAAAGTGCTGGGATTACAGGCATGAGCCACCACTCCTGGCCTTTATCCTGTTAGTTTTAGGAGTCAAAGGTAACCAGGAGAAGTGGTGCCCACCTGTAGTCCCAGCTATTTAGGGAGGCTGAGGTGGGAGGATAGCTTGAGCCTAGGAATTCAAGGCTGCAGTGAGCCAAGATCACACCACGGTACTCCGGCCAGGGTGACAGAGTGAGACCCTTTGTCTTAAAAACAAAAACAAAAGAGTCAAAAAGATTTGTTCTCACCTGGGAGCTTGAAGCCTCAAAGTGCTCATTGAAAAGAGATTTGGGGCTGGGCGGAGAGGTTCACGCCTGTAATCCTAACACTTTGGGAGGCTGAGGCAGGCAGATCACTTGAGCCCTGGAGTTTAACCTGTGTAACATGGCAAAACCTTATCTCTACAAAAAATACAAAAAATTAGCTGGGCGTGGTGGCACATACCTGTAGTCCTAGCTACTTGGGAGGCTGAGCTGGGAGGATGGCTTGGGCACAGGAGGTTGAGGCTGCAGTGAGCTGTGATTGCACCACTGCACTCCAGCCTAGATGACAGAGACCCTGTCTCAAGAGAAAAAAAGAGAGAAATTTGGTGGCAGTGGGCTATTGTATCCTGGTAATCTTGTGTGGTTCCTGGGGCATTGCTCTTAAGAAAGGGACTGGTAGTGAGAGTGTAAAAGACAAACACCTGGGTGGTGTTGAAATCCTGTAAGGGGCCGGGTGTGGTGGCTCACACCTGTAATCGCAACACTTTGGGAGGCTGAGGTGGGTGGATCACCTGAGGTCAAGAGTTTGAGAGCAGCCTAACAGGGTGAAACCCCATTTCTACTAAAAATACAAAAATTATCTGGGCGTGGCAGTGTGTACCTGTAATCCCAGCTACTCAAGAGGCTGAGGCAGGAGATTTGCTTGAACCCAGGAGGTGGAGGTTGCAGTGAGCCAAGATCACACAACTGCACTCCAGCTTGGGTGACACAGTGAGAATCTATCTCAAAAAAAAAAAAAAAAGAAATCTTGTAAGAGAAGAAAACTCATTCCTTCTTTTTTTTTTTTTTCTTTTTCAAGACAGAGTCTTGCTCTGTCACCCAGGCTGGAGGGCAGTGGTGCGATCTTGGCTCACTGCAACCTCCACCTCTCGGGTTCAAGAAATTCTCCTGCCTTAGCCTCCTGTATAGCTGGGATTACAGGCGCCCACCACCACACCCAGCTAATTCTTTTATTTTTAGTAGAAAGAGCGTTTCACCATGTTGGCCAGGCTGGTCTTCAACTCCTGACCTCGGGATCTGCCCACCTCGGCCTCCCAAAGTGCTGGTGTTACAGGCGTAAGCCACTGAGCCTGGCCAGAAAACTCATTTCTAAGTGTTCTAAGTAAACACTTTTTACCGCTAAGAAGGACATGTGGGTAATGAGGGGAAATTTATAAGTCAGATTAAAATGAGCCGTGTGAGAGACAAATGACATGGCCTTCTGCAGGCACAGCTGGAGCTACTAGAGAAAAATCTGTGTGTGTACGTTGGAGGGGGAGGAGCAATGGATTATTTTTATTTTTATTTATTTATTTTGAGATGGAGTTTCACTCTTGTTGCCCAGGCTGGAGTACAGTGGTGAGATCTGGGCTCACCACAACCTCCACCTCCTGGGTTCAAGCGATTCTCCTGCCTCAGCCTCCCAAAGTGCTGGGATTACAGGTGTGAGCCACTGGGCCCGGCTGATTTATTTATTTTTAAAAAATAGAGACGAGGTCTCATTATATTGCCCAGGCTGGTCTTGAACTCTGGGGCTCAATGATCCTCCTGCCTTGGCCTCCCAAAGTGCTGGGATTACAAGCATAAGCCACCGCACCTGGCCCAAGTGATTTTAATTGTAGTTAATAAGAATTGGCTGGGTGAGGTGGCTCACGCCTGTAATCACAGCATTTTGGGAGGCGGAGGCGGGCAGATCACGAGATCAAGAGATCGAGACCATCTTGGCTAACATGGTGAAACCCCGTCTCTACTAAAAATACAAGAATTAGCCGGGCATTGTGGCGCGTACCTGTAGTCCAAGCTACTAGGGAGGCTGAGGCAGGAGAATCACTTCAACCAGGGAGTTGGAGGTGGCAGTGAGCTGAGATTGTACCACTGCACTCCAGCCTGGCAACAAAGTGAGATTCTGTCTCAAAAAAAAAAAAAAAAAAAGAATCATGAAAAATTTCAGAAATATAATTTCTGAGAAATCAAGTATTGTGCTCTCTATTTAAAAGCCTGCCACTAGGAGGAGACAAATGAATTAAAAATTGTTCAACAACACATTTTCTTTTTTTTGTTTGTTTTTGAATTTTTTTTTTTTTTTTAGAGACAGGATGTCGCTTTGTCCCCCAAGCTAAGTGCAGAAACGCGATCATAGTTCACTGCAGCCTTGATATCCGGGGATCAAGCGATCTTCCCACCTCAGCCTCCACAGTAGCTGGGACTACAGGCTCATGCCACCATGCCCGGCTAATTTAAAAAAATTTTTTGTAGAGATGGAGTCTCACTATGCTGCCCAGGCTGGTCTTGAGCTCCTGAGATCCAGCAATCCTCCTTTCTCAGCCTCCCAAAGCACTGGGATTACAAGCATGTGCCACCTCACCCAACCCAACATTTTGTCTTAAAAATCAACATTTTACACTTATGTAGTAGTTTATGTTCCATTTAAGGACAATACGAGCTTTTAAAAATATATCTTATTGTGTTTTAGATTGAAAACTAAATGTTAATCCACTGGTTCTCAAACTTCAGCTGTATCAGAATCAGCTGGAGGGCTAATTAAAATGCAGACTGCTCAAGCCCCACCCCCAGAGTTTCTGATTCAGCAGGTTTGATATAGGAGAGGACAGAAAATATGCCTTTTTTTTTTTTTTTTTTTTTTGAGATAGGGTCTCACTCTGTCGCCCAGGCTGGAGTGCAGTGGTGCGATCTCTACTCACTGCAACCTCCATTCCCTGGGTTCAAGTGATCCTCCCACCTCAGCCTCCTGAGTAGCCATGCATCACCATGCCTGGCTATTTTTTTTTTGTATTTTTAGTAGAGACATGTTGCCCAGGCTTGTCTCCTGAGCCCAAGCAATCCACTGGCCTCAACCTCCCAAAGTGCTGAGATTACAGGCGTGAGCCACTGCACTCGGCGGAACAGATGCCTTTCTAACAAGTTCTCAGGTGATTCTGATGCCCTGGTCTAAGGAACACGCTTTGAGAACCACTGTGCTAGATGACAGTAGACGTCAACACCACCTGCCAACAATCAGATTCAATTAAATATTGAGAACACACTAAGTATTCCAGTTTGCTAGAAAGTAATGTAGTGTTAGAAATAAGACTGGAATTACCATCCTTGAAGGCCTTGAATTCAAAAGAAAGCACTTGGCTGGCGTGGTGGTTCACGTCTGTAATCCCAGCACTTTGGGAGGTTGTGGCAGCGGATCACCTGAGGTCAGGAGTTCTAGACCAGCCTTGACCAACATGGTGAAACCGTGTCTCTACTAAAAATACAAAATTAGCTGGGCGGGGTGGTGCACACCTGTAATCCCAGCTACTTGGGAGGCTGAGGCAGGAGAATCACTTGAATCTGGGAGGCAGAGGTTGCAGTGAGTGCAGGTTTTTTTTTGTTTTTTTTTTTCTGAGACAGAGTTTTGCTCTGTCACCCAGGCTGGAGTGCAATGGCATGATCTCAGCTCACTGCAAGAATCCTCCGCCTCCCGGGTTCAAGCAATTCTCCTGCCTCAGCCTCCTGAGTAGCTGGGAGTACAGGCCCTGCCACCATGCCCGGCTAATTTTTGTATTTTTAGTAGAGATGGGGTTTCACCATGTTGGCCAGGCTGGTCTTGAACTCCTGACCTCAAGTGATCCACCCGCCTCAGTCTCCCAAAGTGCAGGGATAACAGGTATGAGCCACTGCACCCATCCCATTCCTTTTATGTTAAAGCAAAAATAGATGGAGAAGATTGCAAAATCTGCATAACTTTTTTTTTCTTTCTTGAGACAGTGTCTCTTCTGTCGCCCAGGCTGGAGGGTAGTGGCACTATCTTGGCTCACGACAACCTCTGCCTCCCAGGTTCAAGTGATTCTCCTGCCTCAGCCTATCGAGTAGCTGGGACTACAGGCGCTCGCCACCACACCCAGCTATTTTTAGTGGAGATGGGCTTTCACCATGTTGGCCAGACTGATCTCGAACTCCTGACCTCAGGTTATCCACTCACCTCAGCCTCCTAAAGTGCTGGGATTATAGGCGTGAGCCACTGCACCTGGCCAAATATAATATAATTTTTTTTTAAAGTTCCAGTTCCAGAGTCATCTTTATTTCAAAAAATACAAAAAGTTGAAGCTTCTTCCTAAAGCATGGTCCTAAGGTTCAGATAGGTGGGTTCCTTAAGGGAAGGGGTAGGAGACCATGGTAGAAAGGAGATAGAAGGCTGGGTGTGGTGGCCCACACCTGTCATCACAGCCCTTTGGGAGGCCAGAGTGGAGGAATCACTTGAGCCCAGGAGTTCAAAACCAGCCTGGGTAGCATAGTGAGACCCCCCGATCTCTACAAAAAATTAGAAAAATAGCTGGATGTGGTGGCGCACACCTGTGGTCCCATCTACTTGGAAGGGTGAAGCAGGAGGATCGTTAGAGCCTGGGACATTGAGGCTGCAGTGAGCTGTGATGGTACCCATGCACTCCAGCCTAGGTGACAGAGCAAGACCCTGTCTCCAAAAAAAGAGAAAAAAGAAAAAAATATATATCAATATGGAAAAACAAATTCAGACATTTAAATATTGACTTAAGGCCAAGTGCGGTGGCTCGTGCCTGTAATCCCAGAACTTTGGGAGGCCCAGGCAGGCAGATCACCTGAGGTCAGGAGTTCGAGACCAGGCTGGCCAACATGGCGAAACCCCATCTGTACTAAAAATACAAAAATTAGCTGGGTGTGGTGGCGAGCGCCTGTAATCCCAGCTACTCGGGAGGCTGAGGCAGGCGAATGGCTTGAACCTGGGAGGCGGAGTTTGCAGTGAGCTGAGATTTGCGCCTCTGCACTCCAGCATGGGCAACAGAGCAAGACTCTCTCTCTAAATACCTGAATAAATAAATAAAAGTAAATAAATATTATCGACTTAAAAGCAAAAGTTTAGAGGTGTTCCAACATTTAACTTAATGTGATAACCAAAGGTGGCCAATCGATGGCCTTGAGGGAAACCATAAGCATTTGAGGACTGTCAGCGGAAGGGTAATTTGGCAGCTGTGGGTCTAGGGCAGCTTGACACAGGAAACTTTTCTGTGATCCAGGTATGGGGAGATGAGACCCTCAATGAGGGCAGTGACTGAGGAAGATAAAGGGAAAGGTCAGAGACATTCCAGTTATAAATCATAAGACTTGGGTGACTGCCTAAATGAGGAGGAAAAAAATCTCCAGTTATGAGCCTGAGAGTCAGTTCAGAAATATGGTACTGGCAACATGAGGTAGCTTGCCCCAGTTGCTCTGTCCAAACAGATAAAAGGATGATTAACCAGACCAGTGGTTCTCAAGTGTGGTCCCCAGATCAGTGTAGTCAGCATTACCTGGGATTTTGTTAGAAATGCAAATTCGCAGGCTGTACCCCAGATGACTAAATCAGAAATGCTGGGAAGGGGCCTTACAACTTGTGATTTAAGCTCTCCAGATGATTCTGATGCATATTATTATTATTACTATTATTTTGAGTTAGAGTCTTGCTCTGTCACCAAGGCTGGTGTGCAGTGGTGTGATCACAGCTTACTGCAGCCTTGACCTCCTGTGTTCAAGTGATCCTTCCACCTCAGCCTCTTGAGTAGCTGGAACTACAGGCACACATCACCATGCCCAGCTAGTTTTTGTATTTTTAGTAGAGATGGGTTTCGCCATGTTGGCCAGGTTCTGACGCACATTTAATTTTGAAAACTGAACTAGGCCAGTCAAATTTTTTTCTTTTTTTTTTTTTGAGATGGAGTCTCACTCTGTCATCCAGGCTGGAGTGCAGTGGTATGATCTTGGCTCACTGCAACCTCCACCTCCTGTGTTCAAGGGATTCTACTACCTCAGCCTCCCAAAATAGCTGGGACTTACGGGCACACGCCACCATGCCTGGCTCATTTTTGTATTTTTAGTAGAGACGGGGTTTCACCATGTTGGCCAGGCTGGTCTCAAACGGCTGACCTCAAGTGATCTGCCCACCTTGGCCTCTCAAAGTGCTGGGATTACAGGCGTAAGCCACCAAGCCCAGTCATATATATATATTTTTTTCAGACGGAGTTTCACTCTGTTTGCCCAGGCTGGAGTGCAATGGCGTGATCTCAGCTCACTGCAACCTCCACCTCCCGGGTTCAAGCAATTCTCCTGCCTCAGCCACCCAAGTAGCTGGGATTACAGGCATGCACCACCACTCCCGGCTCATTTTGTATTTTTAGTAGAGACAGGGTTTCTCCATGTTGGCCAGGCTGGTCTCGAACTCCTGACCTCAGGTGATCAGCCCGCCTCGGCCTCCCAAAGTGTTGGGATTACAGGCATGAGCCACCACGCCTGGCGTTTTTTGTTTTTTTTTTCTTTCAAGAATTTGGGCTGGGCATGGTGGCTCATGCCTGTGATCCCAGAGCTTTGGGAAGCCGAGGCAGGAGGATTGCTTGAGCCCACCAGTTCAAGACCAGCCTGGGCAACATAGTGAGACACTGTATCTACAAAAAATTAAAAAATTAGCCAGGCAGCTGGACATGGTGGCTCACGCCTGTAATTCCAGCACTTTGGGAGGCCAAGGTGGGCGGATCACCTGAGGTTGGGAGTTCAAGACCAGCCTGACCAACATGGAGAAACCCTGTCTCTACTAAAAATACAAAATTAGCTGGGCCTGGTGACACATGCCTGTAATCCCAGCTACTCGGGAGGCTGAGGCAGGAGAATCACTTGAACCCAGGATGCAGAGGTTGCGGTGAGCCAAGATCGTGCCGTTGCACTCCAGCCTGGGTAACAAGAGTGAAACTCCGTCTCAAAAAAAAAAAAAAAAAAAAATTAGCCAGGCATGGTGGCACAGCTATAGTCCCAGCTACTCAGTAGGCTGAAGTGGGAGGATTGCTTAAGCCTGGGGTGCCAAGGATGCAGTGAGCTGTGATCACGCCACTGCACTCCAGCCTGGGTGACAGAGCGAGACTCTGTCAAAAAAAAAAAAAAAGAAAGAAAGAAAAGAAAAAAAGAATTTGAAGTTGATTATACAGAGAATCAGTCTGTTGAATGTGGGGAGAGAAGCTGAAAGTGGTTATAAGTGGTTATAGAGAGACATGGTATGAGTAAACTGGCATTATGACTAAGCAGAAGCTATGACTAAATGAGGTAGTTGGCTGGTAGTCATAGAGACAGAGAGAAATGGTGATACACACCTTCGGGGTTGGGGAGTACTGCGTGACTTCTGCCACTGAGAGTGACACTTAACTCCATCTGTAGGTGTGCATAGAATTTGTTGTCCACTTCCACGTTCATTTTAGTTCCCAACTGCAGTCTAACCACTTTGCTGTTCTTAAGTTCCTATGATAGTCTCATCTTTCTTGTCACGTGTATCCTCAAAATAGACTTCCTCCCAGCTACTCAGAAGGCTGAGATGGGAGGATCACTTGAGCTCAGGAGTTTGAGACCGGCCTGGGCAAGATAGCAAGACCTCCATCTCTTTATAAAATATGTGTATAGAGAGACTTCCTACTACTTGAGATGGCAGGAGTAAATCTGCGTTCCTAAAACTTGAAAAGCTGATACAGGTTAAGCAACCCTAATCCAAAAATCTAAAATCCAGAATTCTCCAAAATCCAAAGCTTTTTTTTTTTTTGAGATGGAGTTTCACTCTTGTTGCCCAAGCTGGAGTGCAATGGCGTGATCTCGGCTCACCGCAACCTCTGCCTCCCCGGTTCAAGTGATTCTCCTGCTTCAGCCTCCCAAGTAGCTGGGAGTATAGGCATGTGCCACCACACCCAGCTAATTTTGTATTTTTAGTAAAGATGGGGTTTCTCCATGTTGGTCAGGCTGGTCTCAAACTCCTGACCTCAGGTGATCTGCCCATCTCGGCCTCCCAAAGTGCTGGGATTACAGGTGTGAGCCACCACGCCTGGCCCAAAATCCAAAACTTTTTGAGTGCCAATGTGATGCCTCAAGGGAAAACTCCACACCTGACCTCATGTGATGGGTCAAAATCAAAACTTTGTTTTAGGCTGGGCACAGTGGCTCATGCCTGTAGTTGCAGCACTTTGGAAGGCCAAGGCAGGTGGATCACTTGAGGCCAGGAGTTCCAGACCAGCCTGGCGAACATGGCGAAAACCCATCTCTACTAAAAATACAAAAATTAGCTGGGCATGGTAGCACACACCTGTAATCCCAGCTACTGGGAGGCTGAGGCATAATAATCACCTGAACCTGGGAGGCAGAGGTTGCAGTGAGCCAGGACTGCCCCACTGCACTCCAGCCTGGGTGACAGAGTGAGACTGTCTCAAAAAACAAGAACAACAAAAAGAACTAAATAAATAGGAAAGCATCCCATGTTCCTAGATTGGAATGCTTAAAAATTTTTTTGTTTGTTTGTTTCAGAGGAGGGGAAGGAGAAAAAAAAAAAAGAAAGAAAAAAACTTTACTTCAACCAGCACATGGTTTATGCTTGTTATCCCAGTGCTTTGGGAGTCTGTTGCAGGAGGATCACTTCAGCCCCGGAGTTGAAGACCAGCCTGGGCAACATAGCAAGATCCCATCTCAATTTAAAAAAAAAAAAGAAAACTTTATTTCATGCACAGTTATTTAAAATATTATATAAAATTACCTTCAAGCTATGTGTATAAACTGTATATGAAACATAAATGAGTATTGTGTTTAGACTTGGGTCTCATCCCCAAGATATCTCATTATACATATGCAAGTATTTCAAACTCTGAAAAAAACAGAAATCTGGAACACTTCTTTTTTTGAGACAGGATCTTGCTCTGTCACCCAGGCTGGAGGGCAGTGGCATAATCTCAGCTCACCGCAACCTCCACCTCCCGCATTCAACCAATTCTCCTGCCTCAGCCTCCCGAGTAGTTGGGACCACAGGTGCACACTACCACCCCCAGCTAATTTTTGTATTTTCGTAGAGATGGGGTTTCACCATGTTGGCCAGGCTGGTCTCAAATTCCTGAGCTCAAGGGATCCACCCCCCTTGGCCTCCCAAAATGTTGGGATTAGAGGCATGAGCTACTGCACCTGGCCAGAAATCTGAAACACTTCTGATCCCAAGCATTTCATATAAGGGATACTTAACCTGTATAGCTTCAAAGTAGATTGAGCAAAAGTTTAAATTAATAAAAATAATTACTTTAAAAATTATGGGCTTAGGTCAGGAGTGGTGGGTCATGCCTGTAATCCCAGTACTTTGGGAGGCTGAGGTGGGTGGATCACGAAGTCAGGAATTCGAGACCAGCCTGATCAACATGGTGAAACCTCATCTCTACTAAAAATACAAAAATTAGCTGGGCATAGTGGTGCGCCTGTAATCTCACCTACTCGGGAGGCTGAGACAGGAGAATCTCTTGAACCTGGGAGGAAGAGGTTGCAGTGAGCCGAGATCACGCCATTGTACTCCAGCCTGGGCGACAAAGCGAGACTCCATCTCAAAAAAGAAAAAAAAATAATGGGCTTGGCTGGGTATGATGGCTCACGTCTATAATCCCAGCACTATGGGAGTGAGGTGGGTGGATCACTTGAGGACAGAAGTTTGAGACCAGGCTGGCCAACATGGTGAAACCCCATCTGTACTAAAAATACAAAAATTAGCCACGTGTGGTGGTGTGCACCTGTAGTCCCAGCTACTCAAGAGGCTGAGGCAGGAGAATCGCTTGAACCCAGGAGGTGGAGGTTGCAGTGAGCTGAGACCACACCACTGCACTGCAACCTGGGCAACAGAGTGAGACTCCATCTCAAGGGAAAAAAATTAAAAAATAAAAATAAATAAATAAATAAATAAATACATATATATATATAGAGAGAGAGAGAGAGAGAGAGCTGGCCAGGCAAGGTGGCTCACACCTGTAATCCCAGTACTTTGAGAGGCAGAAGTGAGCAGATTGCTTGAGCTCAGGAGTTTAAGACCAGCCTGGTCAACATGGTGAAACCCTGTCTCTACAAAAAAATATATAAGAATTAGCTGGACATGGTGGTGCAGGTTTGTAGTCCCAGCTACTCAGGAGGCTGAGGCAGGAGGATCACTTAAGCCTGGGAGGTGGGAGGCTGCAGTGAGCCAAGATGGTGCCACTGCACTCCAGCCTAGGTGACAGAGTGAGATCCTGTCTTTAAAAAAAAAAAAAAAAAATTACAGGCACTTTTTAGTTCTTTTTTAAAATAAAGTTTACAATCTTAACCAACTTTAAGTGCACAGTTCATTAACGTTACATGTATCCACATTGTGCAACTGGTCTCCAGAACTACTTCATCTTGCAAATACTTTTTTTTTTTATTTTTGAGACGGATTCTCGCTCAGTTGCCAGGCTGGAGTGCAGTGGCCTGATCTCGGCTCGCTGCAACATCTGCCTCCTGGGTTCAAGCGATTCTCCTGCCTCAGCCTCTGAGTAGCTGGGACCACAGGTGCACACTACCACCCCCAGCTAATTTTTGTATTTTTACTAGGTGGGGTTTCACCATGTTGGCCAGGCTGGTCTCGAATTCCTGAGCTCAAGGGATCCACCCCCTTTGACCTCCCAAAATGTTGGGATTACAGGCGTGAACCACTGCACCCAGCCAGAAATCTGAAAACCTGCTGATCCCAAGCATTTCATACAAGGGATAACTCAATCTGTATAGCTTCAAACCTGTATAGTACAGACAGAGTTTCACCAAGTTGGCCAGGATGGTCTCCATCTCTTGACCTCATGATCCGCCAGCCTTGGCCTCCCAAAGTGCTGGGATTATAGGCATGAACCACCTCACCTGGCCTCAGATTTACCTTTCTTTGTTTTTTTTTTTTTTTGAGACAGAGTCTTGCTCTGTTGCTCAGGCTGGAGTGCAGTGGCATGATCTCAGCTCACTGCAAGCTCCATTTCCCAGGTTCACGCCATTCTCCTGCCTCAGCCTCCCGAGTAGCTGGGACTACAGGCACACACCACCACGCCCAGCTAATTTTTTTGTGTTTTTAGTAGAGACAGAGTTTCACCGTGTTAGCCCAGATGGTCTTGATCTTCTGACCTCATGATCCGCCCACCTCGGCCTCCCAAAGTGCTGGGATTACTCTTTTTTTTTTTTTTTTTTTTTTAAGAAATGGGGTCTCACTATGTTGCTCAGGCTAGTCTGGAACTCCTTGACTCAAGTGATCCTCCTGCCTCAGCCTGCCCAAAGTGCTGGGATTACAGGTATGAACCACTATGCCTGGCCAAGAATTACTTTTAGATGAAATGTGTTGTTACCTTTCCCCTTTAACAATCACCACTTCTAAATTAAACTTCACTTCTGATGCTGGGGTCACAGTTGGAAATCTCTATTTTTCTCTTCTCTTATGGCCTCCTTATTCAGGCAGTCACCCTGAAAATGTAGCACAGGTAATACTTTCTCAACTGGAATGTCTCTTGATGTCTCCTCTATTTCTCTCGACCACTGCCCCAATCCAAGTCTAAACTTCCCATCCTTAATTTCAACATCTTCTGTGTATAGTGTCTTTGTCTTTTCTTTAATTTTTTATATGTTTCATATTTTTCATATTGATCTTCAAAGAATAACAGTCGTGTAATTCAGGTAGAGTTGTGAACACAAAGATTCCATCAACTGTTAGTAAATGAGGCAGCAGTGTTGTCTGGCATTGTCAAAACTTTAGACAGGACCTTACATTGCCAGGACTCTTAACTTCTTATCTCGTAAAAGGGAGGTTGAATTGAAAGAGATATCTCTAAATTCCTTTTCATCCCTGACATTGCCTATGCCATTTTATTTGCTCTGTCATCTTGATGGCGTTGCTCTTTAGTCTATTTACAAAATATTACTTATTTAAATAGCTTGGCCTAGGGCTGGGTGTGGAAGCTCACGACTATAATCCCAGCCCTTTGGGAGGCCCAGGGGGGTTTGAGCCCAGGAGTTTGAGACCAGCCTGGGCAACATGGCGAAACCCCATCTCTACAAAAAATTAAAAATTAGCTGAGCACGGTGGCACATGCCCGTGGTCTCAGCTATTCAAGAGGCTGAGGCAGGAGGATCACCTGAGCCCAGGCTGCAGTGAGCTGTGTTTGCACCACTGCACTCCAGCCTGGGTGGCAGAGCAAGACTTGTCTCAAAAATAAAAAAAAAATAATAATAAATAGCTTGGTCTTATAGAATGTTTTTTTACCAACACATTTTAAGAAAGGAAGTAAAAGTTATAAGAGCAAAACTGTTGTACTTAGGGTGTTACGAATGTTTTCATTTGTTATGACAGTTTGACTTGTATCAGAACCCACCACACCTTATCAAACCTCACACTCTTCCTTTTCACCCACCAACTGGCCCTTTTGTTCCAACCAAGATGATCTATTGAAACTCTACATCCTGCTTTATATTCTTTTTGCTACTGGGCCTTTGCTAATGCTGTTTTCTTCGCCAGGCTGACTTTTGCTTCTCAGTCTTTGATGATTATGTCTCTCTTTTCTTTTTTTTTTCACCACATGGGTTTAATCTTCTCACATAGGTAATTAGAGTAGGTAGTCTTGAGCGGCAGTGTCTCCCTCATGTCACCAGTGTCTCTTCTTCTTGTATCTTATGTTTTCTGTCTTCTATTCTGCTCCTTGTCTCTTCTGATCAAAAGATGGTCTTTGCACCCCAGCCCCACCTGTCTGTGCCAGGGAAGTAGAAGAAAGCTGTAAGGAGAAAATAAAATAGAAAGTCCGTGCCTGGCATGGTGGCTCATGCCTGTAATCCCAGAACTTTCGGAGGCTAAGGCAGGAGGATCACCTGAGGTCAGGAGTTTGAGACCAGCCTGGCCAACATGGCAAAACCCTGTCTCTACTAAAAATAGAAAAATTAGCTGGGTGTGGTGGCATGCGCCTGTAATCCCAGCTACTCGGAAGGTTGAAGTAAGAGAATCTGGGAGGCGGAGGTTGCAGTGAGCCGAGACTGCGCCACTGCACTCTAGCCTGGGAGACAGAGTGAGACTCCATCTCAAAAAAAAAAAAAAAAAGAGAAAGTCCAGTAGAGGCTGGGCGTGGTGGCTCATGCCTGTAATCCCAGCACTTTGGGAGGCTAAGGCAGGCGGATCATTTGAGGTCAGGAGTTAGAGACCAGCCTGGCCAACATGGTGAAACCCTGTCTCTACTAAAAAATACAAAAATTAGCTGAGTGTGGTGGTGCGTGCCTATAGTCCCAGCCACTCGGGAGGCTAAAACACAAGAATCCGTTGAACCCCAGGGGGCGGAAGTTGCAGTGAGACAAGATGACACCACTGCACTCCAGCCTGGGCAACAGAGTGAGACTGTCTCAAAAAAAAAAAAAATTACAAAAAGAAAATCCAGTAGACTTTCATATAAGTCCCATTGACCAACACTGTGGAATATGGCCACCCTTGGGCAGTGAAGGAGGTTGGAAAATGTAGTTCTGTGGTTAGCAATATTCCTGCTCTCTCAGAAAGAAAAAAATAAATAAAAGGACAATGAATCGAGGGAAGGCAGCTAGTAGTGTCTGCTCCAGTCTCTAAAAATAGAAAATTTTCAGGCTGGGCACAGTGACTCACACCTGTAATCCAGTATGTTGGGAGGCTGAGGTGGGAGGATTGCTCAAGCGAGTTTGAGACCATTCTGGGCAACATGGCACTACCTCATCTCTACAAAAAAATTTTTTAAAAAATTAGCCAAGCACAGTGGCATGTGCTTGTAGTCCTGGCTACTCGGGAGGCTGAGGTGGGAGGATCACATGCACCCACGAGGTCTAGGTTGCAGTGAGCTGTGGTCATACCACTCCAGCTGGGCAACAGAGCAAAACCCTGTCTCAAAACAAACAAACAAACAAAAAAAAAAACATTTTTTTCATAGAGAAGCATTGTCACTGTATTGCCCAGGCTGGTCTCGATCCCAGCACTTTGGGAGGCCACAAGTGATCCTCCCACCTCAGCCTCCCAAAGTTCTGGGATTACAGGGGTGAGCCACCTTGCCTGGCCTTCCAGTCTCTTCTTGTTCATCTTGTGGGGTGGGATTACCTCATTATTTTTCCAATAGGACACCTAATAATAATCACCACCAGTTAAGTAACTATCATAAACCAGGAAGTTTGTCAAATCCTTGATGTTCATTTTTTTCTTCAGTTCTTACAAGAAGCCTGAGGGTAGATTATTACCATCCTCAGTTTACAGATGGAGGAATGGAGACTGACAAATGTGTCTTGTCCAAGGCTTCATATAGGCAATAGCTGACAAAGTCTAATTTTTCTTTTTTTTTTTTTTAGGGTCTTGCTCTGTTGCCCGGGCTGGAGTGCAGTGGCACGATCTCAGCTCACTGCAGCCTTGACCTCCTGGGCTCAAGCAATCTTCCCCCTCAGCCTCCCAAATAGCTGGGATTACAGGTGTGTGCCTCCATGCCTGGCTAATTTTTTTTTTATTTTTTGTAGATACAGGGGTCTTGCTCTGTTGCCCAGGCTGGTCTTTAAACTCCTGACCTCAAACAATCCTCCTGCCTTGAACTTCCAAAGTGTTAGAATTACAGGCATGAGCCACCGCACCCAGCCATAAGGTCTAAATTTTAATCCTGATCTCTCTGACCCTAAAATCTAACTTTCTGCTATAACTCAATATACATCTTGATTATTGCCTCAGAGGAAGGGCTGGTGCAAAGAGATTTTCATGCTGAAGTTTCTTCTTCCAAATCCAGCATCCTTTGTTATGCTTCTGATGCTTTGTCTCATTAGCTTTGTCTACTCACTGATGTGAACAATCTGGTATCCAGGCTCAGCTGGCCATCTGCTTTATTTATTTATTTATTATTTTTATTTTTGAGATGAAGTCTCACTCTGCCACCCAGACTGGAGTACAGTGGCGCGATCTCAGCTCACTGCAACCTCTGCCTCTTGGGTTCAAGTGATTTTTGAGCCTCAGCCTCCCAGGTGGCTGGGACTACAGACACACACCACCATGCCTGACTAATTTTTGTATTTTTAGTAGGAACAGGGTCTCATCAGCCAGGCTGGTCTCGAACTCCTGACCTCAGGTGATCCACCCGTCTTGGCCTCCCAAAGTGCTGGGATTACAGGCGTGAGCTACAGCGCCTGGCCTATCTGCTTTATTTTGTATTTTGCAAACAGTTTTGTACCAAAAGTCCTTTTCAGTCTACACATACCAACTTTACAATTAATACAATTGTAAGTTTACAGTGGGTACTTAATAAATACTTCTGGAGTGAGTGAGTAAATTACAAAGAAAAATTTTTTTCCCTTACAAGAAAGAACCCTCTTTGGCTAAGTCAGTATTTCTCAATGTGGTACTAGACCCTCTGTAATATAATCACCGAAATGCTTGCTAAAAATATAGATCCCAGGCCGAGCGTGGTGGCTCACGCCTGTAATCCTAGCACTTTGGGAGGCCGAGGCGAGCAGATCACCTGAGTTCGGGACTTTGAGACCAGCCTGACCAACATGGAGAAACCCCATCTCTACTAAAAATACAAAATGAGCCGGGTGTGGTGGTGCATGCCTGTAATCCCAGCTATTCATGAGGCCGAGGCAGGAGAATCGCTTCAACCCGGGAGGTGGAGGTTGCAGTGAGCCAAGATGGCGCCATTGCACTCCAGTCTGGGCAACAAGAGCAACAAAACTCTCTCTCAAAAAAAAAAAAAAAAAGATAGGTAGATAGATAGATAGACAGATAGATAGATAGATAGATCGATCTCAGCCCTGTAATCCTAGCACTTTGGGAGGCCAAAGTGAGGCTTAAGCTCAGGAGTTCAAAACCAGCCCGGGGAACATGGTGAAAGTCCGCCTCTACAAAAAATACAAAAATTAGCCAAGTGTGTTGGTGTACACCTGTAGTCTCAGTTACTTGGCTTGGACCAGGAAGTGGAGGTTGCAGTGAGCAAAGATTGTGCCACTGCACTCCAGCCTGGGCGACAGAGCGAGACTCCATCTCAGAAAAAAAAGTACATTGCTTTATAAAGCCTATCTTACTGTAGAAAACCTAACCTATAGATTTTGTCCTTTCTTCTTTTCTCCTTTTCTGTTTTAGAGAAGTGGACACTTCAAACCAGGATATTTCCTTATGTGGGGTCAAACTGCACAAAGAAAGCTAAGATGATTAGCATATGCTGATGAGCCAGAGGATCAGAGGTCAATCTTTGTACCGCTTTCCCATAATTAAGATCACATAAAAAGGGCAGGGATTCAAAATGAACCTAACATGTTTTCTCACTTACCAGAAAGTGTTGGGGTAGTTACAAAGGATAACAAAACACAAAGCCTATTGTAGCAACAATCCTTTGGCCAAGTCATCTCCTGTCCCAAGTCTCTGTGGAGACTGTGTTGACTCCAGGGCCTCTTCTTCCTTCCTACTCCTGTCTCCAGGAGGTTTGTGAGCCTCTGATAGATGGAAAACATTCCCAAGAACAAACTAGAAGGTTTAGCACTTCCATTCCCCACCCCTTATAGAATGAGATGAGCTTTGGCAACTGATCACTCGAGGATGATCCTTGAGAGCAGATGTGCCTGGGAAGTTTAAGACAGTTTTTCTACAATGGGCTTCTTGTTGGTGTATGAATCCAGACTGGATATGATTAATTGCCTCTTTTATCTTTTTTTTTTTAACTTGTCACTTGTAGCTAATAATTGACTCTTTTAAAATTAGGATTTCCTTTTATCATGTGACTTCTTCAAAGTTACTTAAAATTAGAATTTCTATTTCCCTATTTGTAAAAAGGAACTTAGAATGTTAGTGCTAACGGGAATTTCTAAGACAACTTAATATGACTCCTTGCATTTTATAGAGGCTAGATTCAGAGAGGTTGAGGGACTTATTCAAGGTCCAAAGAGCTTGTAAGTAGTAGGGCCAGGAATAAAACTTGAGGATTTAGTTAATTTTGCAGTTGACATAATTGAAGCTGAAATTGGAGAATTACTGAAATTTTTGCTTCAAGGCCAAAAATTTAAGTGCCATGGATATTCTATTTTTGGTATTAATTATTTCTCTGACCATCTAGCTAGTGAATAAAAAACACAAAGTGGTCAGGCACAGTGGCTCATGCCTGACCCAGCAGTTTGAGAGGCTGAGGCAGGTGGATAGCTTGAGCTCAGGAGTTCGAGACCAGCGTGGGCAACATGGTGAAACCCCATCTTTTTTTTTTTTTGAGACGGAGTCTTGCTCTTTCACCCAGGCCAGAGTGCAGTGGCGCTATCTCGGCTCACTGCAAGTTCCGCCTCCCCGGCTCACACCATTCTCCTGCCTCAGCCTCCCGAGTAGCCAGGACTACAGGCGCCCGCCACTGCACCCAGCTAATTTTTTGTATTTTTAGTAGAGACGGGGTTTCACCGTGTTAGCCAGGATGGTCTCGATCTCCTGACCTCGTGATCCGCCCGCTTCGGCCTCCCAAAGTGCTGGGATTACAGGTGTGAGCCGCCGCACCCGGCCTGGTGAAACCCCATCTTTACCAAAAATACAAAAAATTAGCTGGACATGGTGGCGTATGCCTGTGGTCCCAACTACTTGGGAGGCTGAGGTGGGAGGATTGTTTGAGCCTGGAAGGCAGAGGCTGCAGTGAGCCGAGATCACAACACTGCACTCCAGCCTGGATGACAGATCCAGACCCTGTCTCAAAAACAAAACAAAACAAAACAAAACACAAAAACTCCACAAAGTATAATTCTCTAGTGTTTTATCTAATGAAAGTATAATAGAAGCTTTGCTGTTAAACATAAGATATAAAGTGCCTGTGAATACATATTTTTCTTTTTGCTCTTTTTTTATACATATTCTGCTTATGTAATATTTTTCATAATTACTTTGGATCATAATAATTTTTTTGAGATTAAATCTTACTATTTGGCCTAGGCTAGCCTCAAACTCTTGGGCTGAAGCGATCCTCCCTCAGCCTCCTGAGTATCTAGGACTGCAGGTGGGCACACCAGGCTATCAGGATCATAATAGTTTTAGTTGATGTTTTAACGAATCTTGATTCTTTTTTAAAATAATGACATGGTATATGAATTATCTATCAATTTAAAAATAATTCTAATTTTCTGTCATTCATCAAATGTATAATCCACTTGCATGAACCTTCATTCTAAGTTAAATATAATTTCAGATATACAGAAACATTGAAGGAACAGTACAATGAATTTCCAGATAGCCTTCACATTATAACATTATATACATTTCTTTATAAAGCCTAATTGTAGAAAACCTAACCTATAGATTTTACATAGGTTAGAATATACATATATATGTCTTTTTTTTCCTGAGCAATTTAAGAGTAAGTTGCAGACATAATGCCCTTCTAACCTTAATTCTTAACTGGAAAAAATATACCACACCCAATTAACTATAGAGTAATCTAAGTATCGGTCTTTTCAGCAACACCCAATCAGATAATAATCATTGTTGATAGCATCATTTTCAAATTGTAGCATCTTCTAACTTGAACAATGGTAGGTAAAGTCTAGCTATAGGAGTAATTGATATAGTCAGCCAGGCAGCACGGTGGCTTACGCCTGTAATCCCAGCACTTTGGGAGGCTGAGGCGGGCGGATCATGAGTAAGGAGTTCGAGACCATCCTGGCCAACATGGTGAAACCCCATCTCCACTAAAGATACAAAAAATTAGCCAGGCGGGGGAGGAGCCAAGATGGCCGAATAGGAACAGCTCCGGTCTACAGCTCCCAGCGTGAGCGACGCAGAAGACGGGTGATTTCTGCATTTCCATCTGAGGTACCGGGTTCATCTCAATAGGGAGTGCCAGACAGTGGGCGCAGGTCAGTGGGTGCGCGCACCGTGCGCCAGCCGAAGAAGGGCGAGGCATTGCCTCACTCGGGAAGCGCAAGGGGTCAGGGAGTTCCCTTTCCTAGTCAAAGAAAGGGGTGACAGACGGCACCTGGAAAATCGGGTCACTCCCACCCAAATACTGCGCTTTTCCGACGGGCTTAAAAAACAGCGCACCAGGAGATTGTATCCTGCACCTGGCTCAGAGGGTCCTATGCCCACAGAGTCTCACTGATTGCTAGCACAGCAGTCTGAGATCAAACTGCAAGGCGGCAGTGAGGCTGGGGGAGGGGCGCCCGCCATTGCCCAGGCTCGCTTAGGTAAACAAAGCAGCTGGGAAGCTTGAACTGGGTGGAGCCCACCACAGCTCAAGGAGGCCTGCCTGCCTCTGTAGGCTCCACCTCTGGGCACAGGGCACAGACAAACAAAAAGACAGCAGTAACCTCTGCAGACTTAAATGTCCCTGTCTGACAGCTTTGAAGAGAGCAGTGGTTCTCCCAGCACGCAGCTGGAGATCTGAGAACGGGCAGGCTGCCTCCTCAAGTGGGTCCCTGACCCCTGACCCCCGAGCAGCCTAACTGGGAGGCACCCCCCAGCAGGGGCAGACTGACTCCTCACACAGCTGGCTGGGTACTCCAACAGACCTGCAGCTGAGGGTCCTGTCTGTTAGAAGGAAAACTAACAAACAGAAAGGACATCCACACCAAAAACCCATCTGTACATCACCATCATCAAAGACCAAAAGTAGATAAAACCACAAAGATGGGGAAAAAACAGAGCAGAAAAACTGGAAACTCTAAAAAGCAGAGCACCCCTCTTCCTCCAAAGGAACGCAGTTCCTCACCAGCAACAGAGAATGACTTTGACAAGCTGAGAGAAGAAGGCTTCAGATGATCAAATTACTCTGAGCTACTGGAGGATATTCAAACCAAAGGCAAAGAAGTTGAAAACTTTGAAAAAAATTTAGAAGAATGTATAACTAGAATAACCAATACAGAGAAGTGCTTAAAGAGCTGATGGAGCTGAAAACCAAGGCTCGAGAACTACATGAAGAATGCAGAAGCCTCAGGAGCCGATGCAATCAAATGGAAGAAAGGGTATCAGCGATGGAAGATGAAACGAATGAAATGAAGCGAGAAGGGAAGTTTAGAGAAAAAATAATAAAAAGAAATGAGCAAAGCCTCCAAGAAATATGGGACTATGTGAAAAGACCAAATCTACGTCTGATTGATGTACCTGAAAGTGACGGGGAGAATGGAACCAAGTTGGAAAACACTCTGCAGGATATTATCCAGGAGAACTTCCCCAATCTAGCAAGGCAGGCCAACATTCCAATTCAGGAAATACAGAGAACGTCACAAAGATACTCCTCGAGAAGAGCAACTCCAAGACACATAATTGTGAGATTCACCAAAGTTGAAATGAAGGAAAAAATGTTAAGGGCAGCCAGAGAGAAAGGTCGGGTTACTCTCAAAGGGAAGCCCATCAGACTAACAGCGGATCTCTCACCAGAAACTCTACAAGCCAGAAGAGAGTGGGGGCCAGTATTCAACATTCTTAAAGAAAAGAATTTTCAACCCAGAATTTCATATCCAGCCAAACTAAGCTTCATAAGTGAAGGAGAAATAAAATACTTTACAGACAAGCAAATGCTGAGAGATTTTGTCACCACCAGGCCTGCCCTAAAAGAGCTCCTGAAGGAAGCACTACACATGGAAAGGCACAACCGGTACCAGCCGCTGCAAAATCATGCCAAAATGTAAAGACCATCGAGACTAGGAAGAGACTGCATCAACTAACGAGCAAAATAACCAGCTAACATCATAATGACAGGATCAAATTCACACATAACAATATTAACTTTCAATGTAAATGGACTAAATGCTCCAATGAAAAGACACAGACTGGCAAATTGGATAAAGAGTCAAGACCCATCAGTGTGCTGTATTCAGGAAACCCATCTCACATGCAGAGACACACATAGGCTCAAAATAAAAGGATGGAGGAAGATCTACCAAGCAAATGGAAAACAAAAAAAGGCAGGGGTTGCAATCCTAGTCTCTGATAAAACAGACTTTAAACCAACAAAGATCAAAAGAGACAAAGAAGGCCATTACATAATGGTAAAGGGATCAATTCAACAAGAAGAGCTAACTATCCTAAATATATATGCACCCAATACAGGAGCACCCAGGTTCATAAAGCAAGTCCTGAGTGACCTACAAAGAGACTTAGACTCCCACACATTAATAATGGGAGACTTTAACACCCCACTATCAACATTAGACAGATCAACAAGACAGAAAGTCAACAAAGATACCCAGGAATTGAACTCAGCTCTGCACCAAGCAGACCTAATAGACATGTACAGAACTCTCCACCCCAAATCAACAGAATATACATTCTTCTCAGCACCACATCACACTTATTCCAAAATTGACCACATAGTTGGAAGTAAAGCTCTCCTCAGTAAATGTAAAAGAACAGAAATTATAACAAACTATCTCTCAGATCACAGTGCAATCAAGCTAGAACTCAGGATTAAGAATCTCACTCAAAACCACTCAACTACATGGATACTGAACAACCTGCCCCTGAATGACTACTGGGTACATAACGAAATGAAGGCAGAAATAAAGATGTTCTTTGAAACCAATGAGAACCAAGACACAACATACCAGAATCTCTGGGATGCATTCAAAGCAGTCTGTAGAGGGAAATTTATAGCACTAAATGCCCACAAGAGAAAGCAGGAAAGATCCAAAATTGACACCCTAACATCACAATTAAAAGAACTAGAAAAGCAAGGGCAAACACATTCAAAAGCTAGCAGAAGGCAAGAAATAACAAAATCAGAGCAGAACTGAAGGAGATAGAGACACAAAAAACCCTTCAAAAAATTAATGAATCCAGGAGCTGGTTTTTTGAAAGGATCAACAAAATTGATAGACTGCTAGCAAGATTAATAAAGAAAAAAAGAGAGAAGAATCAAATAGATGCAATAAAAAATGATAAAGGGGATATCACCACCGATCCCACAGAAATACAAACTACCATCAGAGAATACTACAAACACCTCTACGCAAATAAACTAGAAAATCTAGAAGAAATGGATAAATTCCTCGACACATACACTCTGCCAAGACTAAACCAGGAAGAAGTTGAATCTCTGAATAGACCAATAACAGGAGCTGAAATTGTGGCAATAATCAATAGCTTACCAACCAAAAAAAGTCCAGGACCAGATGGATTCATAGCCGAATTCTACCAGAGGTACAAGGAGGAACTGGTACCATTCCTTCTGAAACTATTCCAATCAATAGAAAAAGAGGGAATCCTCCCTAACTCATTTTATGAGGCCAGCATCATCCTGATACCAAAGCCTGGCAGAGACACAACCAAAAAAGAGAATTTTAGACCAATATCCTTGATGAACATTGATGCAAAAATCCTCAATAAAATACTTGCAAACCGAATCCAGCAGCACATCAAAAAGCTTATCCACCATGATCAAGTGGGCTTCATCCCAGGGATGCAAGGCTGGTTCAATATACGCAAATCAATAAATGTAATCCAGCATATAAACAGAACCAAAGACAAAAACCACATGATTATCTCAATAGATGCAGAAAAGGCCTTGGACAAAATTCAACAACACTTCATGCTAAAAACTCTCAATAAATTAGGTATTGATGGGACGTATCTCAAAATAATAAGAGCTATCTATGACAAACCCACAGCCAATATCATACTGAATGGGCAAAAACTGGAAGCATTCCCTTTGAAAACTGGCACAAGACAGGGATGCCCTCTCTCACCACTCCTATTCAACATAGTGTTGGAAGTTCTGGCCAGGGCAATCAGGCAGGAGAAGGAAATAAAGGGTATTCAATTAGGAAAAGAGGAAGTCAAATTGTCCTTGTTTGCAGATGACATGATTGTATATCTAGAAAACCCCATCATCTCGGCCCAAAATCTCCTTAAGCTGATAAGCAACTTCAGCAAAGTCTCAGGATACAAAATCAACGTGCAAAAGTCAAAGCATTCTTATACACCAATAACAGACAAACAGACAAACAGAGAGCCAAATCATGACTGAACTCTCATTCACAGTTGCTTCAAAGAGAATAAAATACCTAGAAATCCAACTTACAAGGGATGTGAAGGACCTCTTCAAGGAGAACTACAAACCACTGCTCAAGGAAATAAAAGAGGATACAAACAAATGGAAGAACATTCCATGCTCATGGGTAGGAAGAATCAATATCGTGAAAATGGCCATACTGCCCAAGGTAATTTACAGATTCAATGCCATCCCCATCAAGCTATCAATGACTTTCTTCACAGAATTGGAAAAAACTACTTCAAAGTTCATATGGAACCAAAAAAGAGCCCACATCACCAAGTCAATCCTAAGCCAAAAGAACAAAGCTGGAGGCATCACACTACCTGACTTCAAACTATACTACAAGGCTACAGTAACCAAAACAGCATGGTACTGGTACCAAAACAGAGATATAGATCAATGGAACAGAACAGAGCCCTTAGAAATAACGCCACCTATCTACAACTATCTGATCTTTGACAAACCTGACAAAAACAAGCAATGGGGAAAGGATTCCCTATTTAATAAATGGTGCTGGGAAAACTGGCTAGCCATATGTAGAAGCTGAAACTGGATCCCTTACACCTTATACAAAAATCAATTCAAGATGGATTAAAGACTTAAATGTTAGACCTAAAACCATAAAAACCCTAGAAGAAAACCTAGGCATTACCATTCAGGACATAGGCATGGGCAAGGACTTCATGTCTAAAACACCAAAAGCAATGGCAACAAAAGCCAAAATTGACAAATGGGATCTAATTAAACTAAAGAGCTTCTGCACAGCAAAAGAAACTACCATCAGAGTGAACAGGCAACCTACAAAATGGGAGAAAATTTTCGCAACCTACTCATCTGACAAAGGGCTAATATCCAGAATCTACAATGAACTCAAACAAATTTACAAGAAAAAAACAAACAACCCCATCAAAAAGTGGGCAAAGGACATGAACAGACACTTCGCAAAAGAAGACATTTATGCAGCCAAAAAACACATGAAAAAATGCTCACCATCACTGGCCATCAGAGAAATGCAAATCAAAACCACAATGAGATACCATCTCACACCAGTTAGAATGGCGATCATTAAAAAGTCAGGAAACAACAGGTGCTGGAGAGGATGTGGAGAAATAGGAACACTTTTACACTGTTGGTGGGATTGTAAACTAGTTCAACCCTTGTGGAAGTCAGTGTGGCGATTCCTCAGGGATCTAGAACTAGAAATTCCATTCGACCCAGCCATCTCATTACTGGGTATATACCCAAAGGACTATAAATCATGCTGCTATAAAGACACATGCACACGTATGTTTATTGCCGCATTATTCACAATAGCAAAGACTTGGAACCAACCCAAATGTCCAACAATGATAGACTGGATTAAGAAAATGTGGCACATATACACCATGGAATACTATGCAGCCATAAGAAATGATGAGTTCTTGTCCTTTGTAGGGACATGGATGAAGCTGGAAACCGTTATTCTCAGCAAACCATCGCAAGGACAAAAAACCAAACACCGCATATTCTCACTCATAGGTGGGAATTGAACAATGAGAACACATGGACACAGGAAGGTGAACATCACACTTCGGGGACTGTTGTCGGGTGGGGGGAGGGGGGAGGGATAGCACTGGGAGATATACCTAATGCTAGATGACGAGTTGGTGGGTGCAGCGCACCAGCATGGCACATGTATACATATGTAACTAACCTGCACATTGTGCACATGTACCATAAAACCTAAAGTATAATAATAATAAAAAAAAGTAAAAAAAAAAAAAAGAGAGAAAATGTGGCACATATACACGATGGAATACTATGCAGCCATAAAAAATGATGAGTTCATGTCCTTTGTAGGGACATGGATGAAATTGGAAATCATCATTCTCAGTAAACTATCGCAAGAACAAAAAACCAAACACCACATATTCTCACTCATAGGTGGGAATTGAACAATGACAACACATGGACACAGGAAGGGGATCATCACACTCTGGGGACTGTTGTGGGGTGGGGGGAGGGGGGAGGGATAGCATTGGGAGATATACCTAATGCTAGATGACGAGTTAGTGGGTGCAGTGCACCAGCATGGCACATGTATACATATGTAACTAACCTGCACATTGCACACATGTACCCTAAAACCTAAAGTATAATAAAAAAAAAAAAAAAAAAGAATTGAAAAAAAAAAATTAGCCAGGCATGGTGACGTGTGCCTGTAATCCCAGCTACTAAGGCAGGAGAATCGCTTGAACCCAGGAGGCGGAGGTTGCAGTGAGCCGAGATCGCGCCACTGCACTCCAGCCTGGGCGACAGGGGGAGACTCCATCTCAAAGAAACAAAAACAAAAAACACAAAAAACAAAACAAAACAAAACAAAAAGTAATTGATATACTCTTTTAGCTCAATAGATACTAAAGAGTAAGTGCTTTAGCTGGGCACAGTGGACGTGCCTGCAATCCCAACTATTCAGAAGTTCGAGGTAAGAGGATTGCTTGAGCCCAGGAGTTTGAGACCATCCTGGGCAACATAGCAAGACCTCTGTCTCTACCAAAAAAAAATTTTTTTTAATTAGGTGTGCATGGTGGTGCACGCTTGTGGTCCCAGCCGCTTGGGAGGCTAAGGCAAGAGGATCGCTTGAACCCAGGAGGTTGAGGCTGCAACCGCACTCCAGTCTGGGCAATAGAGTAAGATCCTCTCTCTAAAAAAAAAGGACATCTTTACTATGAACAGTGAACACCACTCTTTCATGTTCTGTTTTTCAGTTTATATTTGTTTTCTCAGGTGTTACACAGCTGTTTTTATTTTTATTTTTTTAAAGGAAGGAGGTGCTTGCTTTAGTAACACAGTATCCTATAGTAATTCATCACATAATTTTCTATATGGAAGTCACTCTGTCAGCTTGGGAGCACATACAGGCATCACTGGTGGCTTTTCATAAGCCCCTGATAACTTTGTGTTGTTTTATTTCTTTTGTGTTTTTTGTTTGTTTTTGTTTTTGAGATGACTCTCATTCTTGTTGCCCAGGCTGGAGTGCAACATCCACCTCCTGGGTTCAAGTGATTCTCCTGCCTCAGCCTCCTGAGTAGCTGGGATTACAGGGATTTGCTACCATGCCCAGCTAATTTTTGTATTTTTTTTTTTTACAAGAGTTGGGGTTTCCCCATGTTAGCCAGGCTGGTTTCAAACTCCTGACCTTAAGTGATCTGCCTGCCTCAGCCTCCCAAAGTGCTGGCATTACAGGCATGAGCCACCATGGCTGGCCAGCCCCTGATAACATTGGATACACTTTAGGACAAAGAAATTTTTTTTTAACCTGCATTTCAGTAAACTAACAGGATCTATTTGTCTTTCATGAACCTTTTGTTCCATGAAACACTGCCCACTATCTGATAAGCAATATGAGAGTACAGGACCAGTCTTCTTATTGTGTCCTTTGATGTCAAGCATAAGACAATACATATTGCAGGAGTTAGATATTTGGTGAGTTGGAGCAAAATCCAGTTTGCAGATAAAGATTCAAAATAGGGGCAAAAAAGAATTGACTTGGGGGAAAAAAGCAACTTCAGTTCTTCTAATTTTCCTACCATTAAAACCACATATATTTCTATTCAGAAGCATATTACCAAATCCAGTGGGGTATTATTTAAAGTTGAAACTTGGAAAAAATGAAATATACAAAGAAAAAGTAATTTTATATTTCTTATATATTGTTGTGTTTGATAGTATTGACGTTCTCCTGGGAGAAATAACAAAAGTTCTTTTTTAACTGGCATGAAAAGAAAGTTTTGTCTGGGTGCAGTGTCTCATGCCTGTAATCCCAGCTCTTTGGGGGGCTGAGGAGGGTGGATCACGAGGTCAGGAGTTCAAGACCAGCCTGGCCAACATGGTAAAACCCTGTCTCTACTAAAAATACAAAAATTAGACGGGTGTGGTGGTGCACCCTTGTAATCCTATCTACTTAGGAGGCTGAGGCAGGAGAATTGCTTGAACATGGAAGGAGGAGGTTGCAGTGAGCCGAGATCTCACCACTGCACTCCAGCCTGGCAACAGAGCGAGACTCCGTCTTAAAAAAAAAAGAAAAGAAAAGAAAGAAAGACAGTTTCATACTAGTAATGGGGATGTGGAGATGGGCAGCAAAAATTTCATCGAGTACTTAGTTATGTCAGCATTAACTTTCTGTCATAGATGTTACATCCTGGATTAGTCATGAAACAGGAAGTTTAAGAAATGTCTAAAATGACAAGTTGTAATATAAAAGGTACAAATAAATGCCTCTCTCGCTTTTTCTTTTTTTTTTTTTTTTTTTTTTGAGACGGAGTCTCACTCTGTCACTCATGCTGGAGTGCAGTGGTGAGATCTCGGCTCACTGCAACCTCCACCTCCTGGGTTCAAGCGATTCTCCTTCTTCAGCCTCCCTAGTAGCTGGGATTACAAGCACTCGCCACCATGCCCAGCTAATTTTTGTATTTTTAGTAGAGGCAGTGTTTCACCATGTTAGCCAGGCTGGTCTCAAACTCCTGGCCTCAAGCGATCCTCCCAGCTCAGCCTCCCAAAGTGCCGAAATTACAGGCATGAGCCATCGTGTCTGGCCTATAGGTACATTTCTTATTAAAGAAATGAATGAAAGAAAAAAAGCCTTATGACTTTAAGCAAGTTCCTTAACAGACCTCAGCTGCCCATTTATAAAATGAGAAAATTGGATTGGATAATACTAAGGTCCTTTCCACACATCGTAATGTTTTTTCAGAAACAAAAAGGTCTCATGTGACAGGAACTGACCAAAACAAGCTATAGGCCAGGCGTGGTGGGTCACGCCTGTAATCCCAGCACTTTGGGAGACCAAGGTGCCTTTGCAGATAGTGGATACTCAATCAAACCCCATCTCTACTAAATACAAAAAATTAGCTGGGCTTGGTGGTGCATGCCTGTAATCCCAGCTACTCAGGAGTTTGAGGCAGGAGAATTGCTTGAACGCAGGAGGCGGAGGTTGCAGTAAGCCGAGATTGCGCCATTGCACTCCAGCCTGGGCAACAGGAGAGAAACTCCGTCTCAAACAACAACAACAACAACAACAACAACTTGCTACAATGACAATAATGATAAGGATGGGTAGAATAAAATATAGCATAATTCATTCAGTAATGCAAAGCACAGGCACTCTGTTATTCACCTGCTGTCTCCACAATTATCACATTTGTCAGAATTTGCTGTTAAAGGGATTTGTTGTGTTCTAGACTACACAACACTGTGGCAGTCAGGAAATCTTTATGCTACTCTTGGGGTTCCAGATCTCTGAGCTTCCTTCATTCTGCAAGTTGCTAGTCAGCTATTTACATGTTGTATTCTTTACTATATTGTAATCTCTAGGAGGGCAGGGATCACATGCTATGCATGTCTGTACCCCATTCTACCTTGTCTAATACTTTGCAGATAGTGGGTACTCAATAAATGTCATTTGATGCTCTCTTTGTCTAGTAAATAAATGTGAAACCTGGTTTTTAAATGGCATTTCACATTAAATAATATAACACTTATATAATGTCCACCACCTAAAATATTAGCTTTTCCTCATGCTCATTAAATATTTGATCCTTTCTTCAGGGGTCAGATGAGGTTCATCCTTCTCTATGAAGTACTAATTGGTTGTTACAGCACTTAATTATGGCATTTTCTTATTTATTGTACCATTCAGGTGGCTAAGCATTTTGGGTGGGGTCTCTATCACCACACTAGATTTTTATTTATTTACTTATTATTTATTTATCAGAGACAGTGTCTCCCTATGTTGCCCAGGCTGGACTAGAACTCCTGGGCTCAAGCGATCCTCCTACCTCAGCACGTTAGATTTTTAGTTCAGCACAGGAAGAATCATGTAATTTCTCCTTGTATCCTGTAAGCATGGTGCCTTCATAACAAAGTTGCTAAATAAATATTTGATGATGATCCTGATGATCAGTAATAAGTGATTTACTGTTAAAGGTTTGCCAGTTGCTTATATCAACCCCCCAAAATACTTCAGATACAAATTTTCTAAAAGGAACGCACTTTGGGAGTGACAGCTTTGCTGTCACCTAGGTACAGATTCCCGCAGCCTGTCTCAGACCATACCCAGGCGCAGCCTTTTCTGTATTTTATTGTCTTCATTTTCCTGAAAGCCAGGGGATTTGGAGGATGATCAAATGGAAGGAAGGAATGAAGGGAAGGAGGGAGGGAAGGAGGAAATGAAAATATATTTGTGTACATTGTGAATATAATGTACAAGATGTAACGAAAGAATAGACAGGCAGATTTTGAAGACATTATAATCTACTGGGATAATCTGGATACACACAATTGAAAATATATCAAAGTATATAAATGGTGAAACCCCGTCTCTACTAAAAATACAAAAATTAGCTGGGCATGGTGGTGGGCGCCTGTAGTCCTAGCTACTCGGGAGGCTGAGGCAGGAGAATAGCTTGAAGTCGGGAGGCAGAGGTTGTGGTGAGCTGAGATCATGCCATTGCACTCTAGTCTGGGCAACAAGAGCGAAACTCCATCTCAAAAAAAAAAAAAAAGAAAAAAGAAAAAAAGAAAAAAACTGGTTGAGTAAGTAGGAGGAGGAGCTAAATTGATAAGGAAATTTAGGGCTCAGTGTAAATAATTTACAGTTTCTATGAGGAGCTGCTAAAAGCAATTAAAGGTTTATGAAAAAGGACTTCATATTCAAACAGTGTTTGAGGAAGATTATTCTTGCCATAATAATGACATTTATTGAACATTTCTTATATGTCTTATATGTAAGTGCCTTACATATTAGCCCATTTAATCTTACAACTACCCCATGAGGAAGACACTGTCATCTCTGTTGTACAGGCAACGAAACTGAGGCACAGATCTTGGGTAACTTGCTTCCTCAAGGCCCCATTGCTTCTAAATAGCAGACCTGGAATATGAACTCAGGCTGTCTGAGTCTAAACCTGGTGTCTCTTCTAACCATCTCGTGACATGGCTTCTCTTTCCATAGAGCTATGTATCTATGTGGGAGACAGATAGGAGATTCATCAGGAGGTAGCAGTGGTCTAAGCCATGTAATGGTTAGACTGAGTGGGACTGTGATCACAGAAAAAGCAAGGAAGGGATGAAGCTGAGAAAATTCACATGAGAGAATTAGACTTGCTAGATATATTTGGAAATGGAGGTAAAGGGATAGGAAGATAAGGATATTATTTCATTCCGAAAAGATTTATTATTTTTTTTTTGTGACAGGGTCTTGCTCTGTCACCTAGGCTGGAGTACAGTGGCGTGATCACAGCTCACTGCAGCCTCGAACTCCTGGACTCAAGCGATCCTCCCTCCTCAGCCTCCCAAGTAACTGGGAAGACAGGTGCACACCACCACATCTGGCTATTTTTTTAATTTTTTGCAGAGATGGGATCTATGTTGCCCAGGCTGGCCTCCAACTCCTGGACTTGAGCAATCCCCTGGCCTCAGCCTCCCAAACTGCTGGAATTACAGGCGAGAGCCACTGCTCCCAGCCCCCCAAAAGATTTATTGAACATTTACTATGTGCCGGGAACTGTGTTAGGTACTGTATTAGGTTAAGAAACAGTGAACCAGATAGACAGAGTCCCTGCATTTATGGAGCAAGATTGTGTTATTGGTGGAAAACAGGCTCTATATGCATAGAAAACACAACAAACTGAAAACACTGGTTGTTTAGGAGAACTAGATGGAAGCAGAAACGTAGAAGAGAAACCTGTTGAACTTTACAGTTCTATTAGAATTTGTCTAAAGGTTTTCCCCTCCTAGACAGGGAGGGAACAAAGGAAACATTGAATTTTAACACATGAATTTGTTAACTATTTTAAAAATAGCATTTTTTAAATATAATAAGATCTCATGGTGTAAAAAATGTATAGTTTTTTGTTTGTGTTTTGAGACAGTCTCACTCTGTCACCCAGGCTGGAGTGCAATGGCGTGATCTCGGCTCACTGCAACCTCTGCCTCCCAGGTTCAAGGGATTCTCATGCCTCAGCCTCCTGAGTAGCTGGGATTACAGGCGTGCACCACCACACTCAGCTAATTTTGGTATTTTTAGTAGAAATGGGATTTCTTCATGTTGGCCAGGCTGGTCTTTAACTCCTGGGCTCAGGTGATCTGCCCCCACCAGCCTCCCAAAGTGCTGGGATTACAAGCATGAGCCACCATGCCTGGCCTATAGTTTTTTGTTTTTTAAAAAAACTGAGATACTGCCGGGCGAGGTGGCTCACGCCTGTAATCCCAGAACTTTGGGAGGCCGAGGCAGGTGGGTCATGAGGTCAGGAGTTTGAGACCAGCCTGACCAACATGGAGAAACCTCATCTCTACTAAAAATACAAAAATTAGCTGGGCGTGGTGGCACGTGCCTATAATCCCAGCTACTGTGGAGGCTGAGGCAGGAGAATCGCTGGAACCTAGGAGGCAGAGGTTACAGTGAGCTGATACTGCGCTATTGCACTCCAGCCTGGGCAACAAGAGTGAAACTCTGTCTCAAAAAAAAAAACAAAAAAACCAGCTGAGATACTGAGACAACGTGCTGTGTACACACACACACACACATGCCTGTATATGCTTAGACTTTCTGACAATTCGTACAAGAAACTGGCAAAACTGGACACCTTGGGGAAGGGAATTGGGTGGAAATAGAGGTGAGAGACTTTACCGTTTTGTACCATTTGTGTTTTTATGAATTCAATTATTGAATATACTTTGTACAAGTATTTACTTAATAAAAGCAAATGAGTTTTAAAAATAGCAATCAGAAACTTAGGAATTAATAGAGGTTTTATGGAGAAAGAATCCCGCAAGTTTGAAATATTTTACATACCAGCGTGCTTTTATTTAAGTTATAACTTTTACCAAAATTAACATTCAAAGAAAAAGTATATGTGTGTGCATCTGCAGTAGGAGGAAACCAATTAAAACTTTGGTGTTTGTGGAAATAAGAGAATTAAAATATTTCGGCATTTGGCTAATGTGGGGAAAACTCCTCGGCTACCAAATTCTCTGAATAAGTTTTCAAAAAACGCCTAAGGCAGTTTCACTTCTTACAATAGACACTGTTGAAACAGGTTCAGGTGGTGGCCAACCTCCACCCATAGGTTGCAGGGTTTTTGTGATTTCTTGTAGAACTAACTAATCCTGACATGACAGTTTGTACTGTGTTTTAAATTGGAATTGATCCCCTCGGTTCCAAACAAAATTTGGATGATGAAACCTATTATTCTTTCACGGAATGAGGGCCAATTTGGTTGAACCACGATTAGAAAATTTAGTTGTATTTCTGGAGATATTTTAACTTTCAGGATTTTTTTTTTTTTTTTTTTTTTTTTGAGACAGACTCTCACTCTGTTGCCTAGGCTGGAGTGCAGTGGTGTGATCTCAGCTTACTGCAACCTCTGTCACCCGAGTTCAAGTGATTCTCCTGCCTCAGCCTCCCGAGTAGCTGGGATTACAGGCACCTGACACCATGCTGGGCTAATTTTTTTTTTTTTGGATAATGTCAAGTTCAATCTGCCAAATATACAAGTTGAATTTGTGGAGCATGTTTTGCCCAGGTGCCACACAGTAAACAGAGGTTTCTTTTTCCTTTTCTTTTTTTTTTTTTAGACGGAGTCTTGCTCTGTTGCCCAGGCTGGAGAACAGAGGTTTCTTGAAATGATCAATGGGTCGGGTAAAAAATGGGCACTGGCCCTGGCCAGGTGGGTAGGAACCAGGTGGGGAAGGGCAGAGAGGCAAGGCCTTGGTCAGACAGGAGTGACTGGGGCAAGCCATGACCCTCGAGGACCCAGGGGCACAGGCTCCCAGATGACAGCCCCTCTCTGAATGAGCTCCCAGGCAACACAGTCCAGGGCTGGGTGTAGCAAACCCGTCAGCAGCTGCCTGCTGGCACGACCATGCCATTACGTGCTATCTACCAGACAAAGGAAAGCTCTTCGTATCCGATCTCCCAGGCACCCCCGAGCAGGGGCTCTGAATTCTAAAAACAGCAAAAACATTCAAATGGTTCCATATGAAATGCTGTCCTGTATCTTTCTGTCTCAAAGATAGCAGCTGCCCCTCCCCCACCCCACCCCCAGATCTCCCAAACAATTTCTGTGCCAAGATGAAGAGGAGGCCCCAGGCCATGGGGGGGCTCCTGACCGTGAGGGGCTCTTGCAGCAGCGCCAGGGCACAGGGTGGGCGAGACACAGCAGAGGTCCTGGCAGTGCAGCCCAGGTCCCCGGCATCTCTTCCCATGGGTCGCAGTTACTTATTCAGGGAGAGCGACTGCATTCATTTTCCTGACAATGTGGCATCGTCTTTTGCTTTCCTTTCCTCTTCCTTCCTCCGGGCAGTGTCCTCCTGCTGTTTCCAGATGATGACCAGCCAGGCCAGGTCGGCCTTGATTTGCTACCTCTTCCCAGCCAAGTGCATTTTCATGTAATGCTCTTTTGCCTTCTGCTTCTCAATCTCCTCTCGTTCTCTCCTCAAAAGCTCCTTTGGCCCATCCAGATCCAGTTGTGTGACCTTTTTGGTTGTCTGTGCCACCCGGTTGGGGTTCTCGATGTCGATTAGCCCGTCAACACCTTTGCGCCTTTGCTGGTAGTGATCTTCATCCTCAGTCTCATCTGAGTCTAGGGATTTCTTCTCCTTTTTGGGGTCACCTGCAGCCCCATCTCCACCTTCTTTTTGCTCCTCTTCTTCCCTGGCCTTCTGCTTCTCAGACTGCAGCTGCGTGTCAATCTCCTCAGGGCTTGTATATTGCCTCGCCCAGCCTTTGCGGCCTCCCTTTCTCCCTCCTTTAGGTATCATGGTTCCAGCGGTGGCAGCGGCGCCTCAAACTGACACCGGAACTGGATTTTTGTATTTTTAGTAGAGACGGGGTTTCACCATCTTGATCAGGCTGGTCTTGAACTCCTGACCTCGTGATCCACCCGCCTTGGCCTCCCAAAGTGTTGGGATTACAGGTGTGAGTCACTGCACCCAGCCAGGATTTTTAAAAATTTTTTCAGACAGGGTCTCGCTCTGTTACCCTGCAGCCTTGAACTCCTGGGCTAAATGGATCCTCCCCACTCAACCTCCCAAGTAGCTGGGACTACAAGCATGTGCCACCACTAACCTGGCTAATTTTTAATTTTTTTTGTAGAAATGAGGTCCGCCTATGTTGCCCAGACTGATCTCAAACTCCTGGGCTCAAGCTATTCTCTGACCTCAGCCTCCCAAAGCGCTGAGATTATAGTTATGAACCACTGCAGGCAGCTACTTTTGGAATTTATATATATGCATACTGAGACCAGCTTGGTTGTGGAGACCCTAACCCAGCAGCACTAGAGGAATTAAAGACACAGAGAAATATAGAGTGTGGAGTGGGATCAGGGAGCTGACAGCCTTCAGAGCTGAGAGCCCCAAACAGAGTTTGACCCACATATTCATTGATGGCAAGCCAATGATAAGCATTCTTTCTATAGATTATAGATTAACTAAAAGTATTCCTTACAGGAAACAAACGGATGGGCCAAAACAAAGGGATGGGCTCTGGCTAGTTATCTGCAGCAGGAGAACGTCCTTAAGGCACAGATTGCTCATGCTATTGTTTGTGGTTTAAGAATGACTTTAAGCAGTTTTCTGCCCTGTGTAGGCCAGGTGTTCCTTGCCCGCATTCCGGTAAATTCCGGTAAACCCACAACCTTCAGTGTGGACGTCATGGCCATCATGAACATGTCACAGTGCTGCAGAGATTTTGTTTATGGCCAGTTTTGGGGCAGTTTATGGCCAGATTTGGGGGCCTGTTCCCAATATATATATATATTATATATATATATATATATACACACACACACACATATATACACATATATATATACATATACATATATACACATATATCCATATATATACATATCCATATATATACATATATACATATATACATATCCATATATATACATATATATACATATCCATATATATACACATATCCATATATATCCATATATATATATATATATATAAACACACACACACTTTTTTGTTTTTTTTTTTTTAGATGGAGTTTTGCTCTTGTTGCCCAGGCTGGAGTGCAGTGGTGCAATCTCAGCTCACTGGAACATCTGCCTCCCGGGTTCAAGCCATTCTCCTGCCTCAGCCTCCCAAGTAACTGAAATTATAGGCACCCACCACCACACCTGGCTAATTTTTGTATTTTTAGTACAGATGGAGTTTCACCATGTTGGCCAGGCTGATCTCAAACTCCTGACCTCAGACTCCCAAAGTGCAGGGATTACAGGCGTGAGCCACCATGCCTGGCCCAGAATTTTTAAAAACTGCATTATTGAGGTATAACTGACACACAATCAATCACACATACGAAAAAGTATACTACTTAATAAATTTGCATGTGTACAGCTGTCACCACAATCAAGATAATAAACATATCCATCACCTCCCAAAATTTTCTCCTGCCTTTTTTTCCCTTCTTCTTCTTTTTTTTTTTTTTTTTTTTAATAGAGATGGATTCTTGCTCCGTTGCCCCAGCTGGTCTCAAGCTCCTGGCTGCAAGTGATCCTCCTGGCCTCCCAAAGTGTAGGAATTACAGGTGTGAGCTGCTAAGTCCAGTGGCATACAGGAATCCATGTGATAAAATTGTATAGAACTAAAACACTCAAGAATATAAGATCAAGGCCGGGCGTGGTGGCTCATGCCTGTAATCCCAGCACTTTGGGAGGCCAAGGCAGGCAGATCACTTGAGGTCGGGAGTTCGAGACCAGCCTGACCGACATGGAGAAACCCCGTCTCCACTAAAAATACAAAATTAGCCAGGTATGGTGACACATGCCTATAATCCCAGGTACTAGGGAGGCTGAGGCAGGAGAATCGCTTAAACATGGGAGGTGGAAGTTGCAGTGAGCTGAGATCACGCCATTGCACTCCAGCCTGGGCAACAAAAGCGAAACTCCAACTAAAAAAAAAAAAAAGAACATAAGATCAAAGGGCCAGACGTGGGGTAGGCGTGGTAGTGGCTCATGCCTGTAATCCCAGCACTTAGGAAGGCCGAGGTGGGTGGATCATTTGACTTCAAGAGTTGGAGACCATACTGACCCACATGGTGAAACCCTGCCTCTACTAAAAATACAAAAAAAATAGCCAGGTGTAGTGGCAGGTGCCTGTAATCCCAGCTACTCGGGAGGCTGAGGCAGGAGAATGGCTTGAACCTAGGAGGCACAGTGTGCAGTGAGCTGAGATCTCACCTCTGCACTCCAGCCTGGGTGACAGAGTGAGACTCTGTCTCAAAAAAAAAAAAAGAGCATATGATCAGTAGATTGTATCAAGGTCAATATCCTGGTTGCGATGTTGTACTCCAGTTTTGTAAGATGTTAACATTGTGGGAAACTGGGTAAATTGTACAGAAGAGCTCTCTGTATTATTATTATTATTTTGAGACGGAGTTTCGTGCTTGTTGCCCAGGCTGGAGCGCAATGGTGCGATCTTGGCTCACTGCAACCGCCGCCTCCTGCGTTCAAGCAATTCTCCCTCCTCAGCCTCCCGAGTAGCTGAGTTTACAGACATGTGCCACCATGCCTGACCAATTTTTTTTTTTTTTTTTTTTTTTTTGAGATGGAGTTTTGCCCTTGTTGCCCAGGCTGGAGTGCAATGGCCCACCTCCCAGATTCAAGCGATTCTCCTGCCTCAGCCTCCCGAGTAGCTGGGATTACAGGCACACACCATCATGCCTGGCTAATTTTGTCTTTTTAGTAGAGACTGGGTTTCACAATGTTGGTCAGGCTGGTCTTGAATTCCTGACCTCAGGTGATCTGCCCACCTCGGCCTCCCAAAGTGCTGGGATTACAGACGTCATATTATTATTATTTTGAGACAGGGTCTCAGTCAGTCGTGCAGGCTAGAGTGCAGTGGTATGGTCATGGCTCCTGAAGCTTGACCTGACCTTCATATGATAAAGCCATTCTGCATTTTTTTTTTTTTTTTTTTTTTTGTAGAGTTGGGGTTTCACCATGTTGCCCAGGCTGGTCTCAAACTCCCAAGCTATCTGCCTACCTTGGCCTTCCAAACTGCCTGGGATTACAGGCATGAGCCACCGTGCCTGTGAGACCCCATCTCTAAAAAAAAAGAAAGATACAGAATGGCTTTGTCATCTTAAGGGTCTCATGTTGCCCTCTTTTAACTTCATCCACCTGCCTACCACACCCTTTATGTGAGTCTATTTCTTTTTCTTGCTGAGTAGTATTCCATTATGTGGATTACACCATGACTTATTTATTCTTTACCTATTATTGACAGACTTCGGGTTGTTTCCAGAGTTCAACTATTACAAATAAAGCTGCTATAAACATTCATGTGCAAGTCTGTGTATGAACATATACTTTCATTTCTTTTGGGTAAATATCTAGGACTGGATTGGCTGGTTCATATGGTACATGTATTTTTAACTTTTTTTTTTTTTTTTCTTGAGACAGAGTCTCGCACCGTCACCCAGGCTGGAGTCCAGTGGTGTGATCTCGCCTCACTGCAACCTCTGCCTCCCAGGTTCAAGCGATTCTCCTGCCTCAGCCTCCTGAGTAGCTGGGGTTACAGGTGCCCGCCACCATGCCCAGCTAATTTTTATATTTTTTTAATTAGAGACAGGGCTTCACCATGTTGGCCAGGCTGGTCTCGAACTCTGACCTCAAGTGATCTGCCCTCCTCGGCCTCCCAAAGTGCTGGGATAACAGGTGTGAGCCGCCGCGCCTGGCCGCATTTTTAACTTTTTAAGAAACTGACAAACTCTTTCAAAGTGGTTGTACCTACCAGCAGTGTATGAGAGGTCCAGTTCCAGTATATATTCTCTCCAACATGCCAGCCTTTTCTAAAAACATAGTTCTATTGAGATATAATTCACATACCATACAGTTTGCACATTTAAAATAAAAAATTGTCTGGGCGCGGTGGCTCACACCTGTAATCCTAGCACTTTGGGAGGCTGAGGCGAGTGGATTGCCTGAGCTCAGAAGTTTGAGAGCAGCCTGGGCAACACGGTGAAACCCCATCTCTACTAAAATAAAAAAAAATTAGCCGGGTTTGGCAGTGTGCGCCTCTAGTCCCAGTTACTTGGGAGGCTAAGGCAGGAGAATTGCTAGAACCTGGGAGGCAGAGGTTGCAGTGAGCTGAGATTACGCAGCTGCACTCCAGCCTGGGCGGCAGAGCAAGACTCCGTCTGTAAAAAAAATAATAATACAAAAAATAGCCAGGTGCGGTGGCTCACACCTGTAATCCCAACACTTTGGGAGACCGAGGCAGGTGGATCACCTGAGGTCGGGAGCTCAAGACCAGCCTGGCCAACATGGTGAAACACCGTCTCTACTAAAAATACAAAAAATTAGCTGGGCGTGGTGGCACGTGCCTGTAATCCCCACTACTTGGGAGGCTGAGGCAGGAGAATCACTTGAACCCGGGAGGCAGAGGTTGCAGTGAGCTGAGATCACGCCATTACACTCCAACTTGGGCAACAAGAGCGAAACTCCACTAAAAAAAAAAAAAAAAGTAAAACATGTTTATTGTATTCACAGAATTGTGCATCTATTTTAGAACATTTTAAAAAAGAAAACCCCCATACTATTTAGTGGTAACACCTCATTCTTCCCCCAGATCTTTTCCCCTTAGTCCTATGCACCCACTAATATACTTTCTCTCTGTGGATTTGCCTATTCTATACATTTTACATTAAGTGGAATCATATGATACAAGGTCTTTTGTGACTTTCTTTCACTTAACATATTAGGTTTTCAGGATTCATCCATGTTGTAACATGTAGCAGCACTTTATTTTTATTGCTGAATAATATTTAATTGTATGAGTATTTTGTTTATCCACTCAGTTGATGGACATTTGAGTTGATTCCACACTCCCATCTTTTAAATTGTAGCCCTTCTAATGGATGTGTAGTGATATCTCATTGTGGCTTAGTTTGTATTTCTCTAATTATTAATGATGCTATATGTCTGAAAAAACCTTTATCTTACTTAGGTTTTTCAAATACATTTTTGTTGGGTAAAGAACTCTGTGTTGATGGCTGGGCTCAGTGGCTCATGCCTGTAATCCCAGCACTTTGAGAGGCCAAGGTGGGAGGACTGCTTGAGCCCAGAAGCTCGAGACAAGCCTGGGCAACATGGCAAGACTCTGTCTCTACAAAAAATAAAAATAAAAATAAATAAAAATTAGCCAGGTGTGGTGGCATGTGCCTGTGGTCCCAGCTACTCAGGAGGCTGAGGTAGGGAGGATTGGTTGAGTCTGGGAGGTCAAGGTTGCAGTGGGCTATGATTGGGCCTCTGCTCTCCAGCCTGGGTAAAAGAGCAAGGCTTTTTTTTGAGACAGAGTCTCGCTCTGTCGCTCTGTCGCCCAGGCTGGAGTGCAGTGGTGCGATCTCGGCTCACTGCAACCTCCGCCTCCCGGGTTCAAGCGATTCTCCTGCTTCAGCCTCCCGAGTAGCTGGGACTACAGGCGTGTGCCACCACACCTGGCTAATTTTTTGTATTTTTAGTAGAGATGGGGTTTCATCATGTTAGCCAGGATGGTCTCTATCTCCTGACCTCGTGATCTGCCCACCTCAGCCTCCCAAAATGCTGGTATTACAGGCATGAGCCACCGCGCCCGGTTGGCTCTGCCTTAAAAACAATAATAATAATAATAATAATAATAATAATAATAATAGCCAAACCACAAAGAGCAGGGCATGGTGGGGCTTACTTCTGAATCCCAGCACTTTGGGAGAGTGAGGCGGGTAGATCCCTTGAGCTCTGGAGTTCAACCTTGAAGTGAGCCATGACCGAGCCAGTGCATTCCAGCCTGGGTTACAGAGTGAGACTCTCTTTTTTTTTTTTTTTTTTTTTTTTTTTTAAGATTTTGTCTCTTAAAAAAAAACAACGTTGGTTAGAAATGAGCCATATCATGTTAGAAAGATATGTTGAAAGCCCTAGTGGTTCTTTTTTTTTTTTTTAAATGCAATCTCAAAATCAATAAAAGCAATTAAATCTACAAGGAAATGATAGTATTAACTAATATTTATAAAGTGCTTATAATCTGCCAACGACTGTGTTAAGCACTATACTTGAAATATTGCATTTAATACTCACAGTGTTTAAAACAGGTGCAGTAAATAGTGCCTCTTCATTTTATCCTTCATTCATTTTAGACTTTTTGCAGATATCAAGGAAAATGAGGTTTAGTCAGTTGAAGATACTTGCCTGGCGGCCGGGCGCGGTGGCTCACGCCTGTAATCCCAGCACTTTGGGAGGCCCAGACGGGCGCATCATGAGGTCAGGATATCGAGACCATCTTGGCTAACATGGTGAAACCCCGTTTCTACTAAAAATACAAAAAATTAGCCGGGCGTGTTGGCGGGCGCCTGTAGTCCCGGCTACTCGGGAGGCTGAGGCTGGAGAATGGCGTGAACCCAGGAGGTGGAGCTTGCAGTGAGCTGAGATCGCACCACTGCACTCCAACCTGGGGGACACAGAGAGACTCCGTCTCAAAAAAAAAAAAAAAAAAAAAAGATACTTGCCTAAGGAAACACAGCTGATAATTATCAGAACCATGGATTGATCCAAGCCTGTCCCAATAGTTGAAGTTTTTTGTTTTTGTTTTTGTTTTTCTTGAGGCAGAGCCTCGGTTTGTCACCCAGGCTAGAGTGCAGTGGCGTGATGTCGGCTCACTGCAACCTCTGCTTCCCAGGTTCAAGCAGTTCTCCTGCCTCAGCTTCCTGAATAACTTGGATTACAGACGTGCGACACCACGTCCAGCTAATTTTTGTATTTTTAATAGAGACGGAGTTTCGCCATGTTGGCCAAGCTGGTCTCCAGCTCCTGGCCTCAAATGATCTGCCCATCTCCGCCTCCCAAAGTTGTGGGGATTACAGGTGTGAGCCACCATGCCTGGCTGCTGAGCTCTTATCTGTGTTAAAATGCTATAATTCCTGTCCCGTGATTTTTTTTCTTTTTTTTTTTTAATTATACTTCAAGTTTTAGGGTACATGTGCACAACGTGCAGGTTTGTTACATATGTATACATGTGCCATGTTGGTGTGCTGCACCCGTTAACTTGTCATTTACATTAGGTATATTTCCTAACGCTATCCTTCCCCCCTCCCCTCACCCCACGACAGGTCCCGGTGTGTGATATTCCCTACCCTGTGCCCAAGTGTTCTCATTGTTCAATTCCCTCCTATAAGTGAGAACATGTGGTGTTTGGTTTTCTGTCCTTGCAATAGTTTGCTCAGAATGATGGTTTCTAGCTTCATCCATGTCCCTACAAAGGACATGAACTCATCCTTTTTTATGGCTGCATAGTATTCCATGGTGTATATGTGTCACATTTTCTTTTTTTTTTTTTCTTTTTCTTTTTTTTTTTTTTTTGAGACAGAGTCTCTCTCTGTCATCCAGGCTGGAGTGCAGTGGCACAATCTCGGCTCACTGCAAGCTCTGCCTCCCAGGTTCATGCCATTCTCCTGCCTCAGCCTCCCAAGCAGCTGGGACTACAGGCGCCTGCCACCATGCCCAGCTAATTTTTTGTATTTTTAGCAGAGATGGGGTTTCACCATGTTAGCCAGGATAGTCTTGATCTCCTGACCTCGTGATCTGCCTGCCTCGTCCTCCCAAAGTCCTGGGATTATAGGTGTGAGCCACCTCGCCTGGCCATGCCACATTTTCTTAATCCAGTCTATCATTGATGGACATTTGGGTTGGTTCCAAGTCTTTGCTATTGTGAATAGTGCTGCAATAAACATATGTGTGCATGTGTCTTTATAGCAGCATGATTTATAATCCTTTGGGCATATACCCAGTAATGGGATGGCTGGGTCAAATGGTATTTCTAGTTCTAGATCCTTGAGGAATCGCCACACTGTCTTCCACAGTGGTTGAACTAGTTTACAGTCCCATCAACAGTGTAAAAGCATTCCTGTTTCTCCACATCCTCTCCAGCACCTGTTGTTTCCTGACTTTTTAATGATTGCCATTCTAACTGGTGTGAGATGGTATCTCATTGTGGTTTTGATTTGCATTTCTCTGATGGCCAGTGATGATGAGCATTTTTTCATGTGTCCGTTGGCTGCATGAATGTCTTCTTTTGCAAAGTGTCTGTTCATATCCTTTGCCCACTTTTTGATGGGGTTGTTTGACTTTTTCTTGTAAATTTGTTTGAGTTCTTTGTAGATTCTGGATATTAGCCCTTTGTCAGATGGGTAGATTGTAAAAATTTTCTCCCATTCTGTAGGTTGCCCATTCACTCTGATGGTAGTTTCTTTTACTGTGCAGAAGCTCTTTAGTTTAACTAGATCCCATTTGTCAATTTTGGCTTGTGTTCCCATTGCTTTTGGTGTTTTAGTCATGAAGTCCTTGCCCATGCCTATGTCTTGAATGGTATTGCCTAGGTTTTCTTCTAGGGTTTTTATGGTTTTGGTCTAACATTTAAGTCTTTAATCCATCTTGAATTAATTTTTGTGTAAGGTGTAAGGAAGAGATCCAGTTTCAGCTGTCTATGTATGGCTAGCCAGTTTTCCCAGCACCATTTATTAAATAGGGAATCCTGTCTCCATTTCTTGTTTTTGTCAGGTTTGTCAAAGATCAGATGGTTGTAGATGTGTGATATTATTTCTGAGGGCTCTGTTCTGTTCCATTGGTCTATATCTCTGTTTTGGTACCAGTACCATGCTGTTTTGGTTACTGTAGCCTTGTAGTATAGTATGAAGTCATGTAGCGTGACGTCTCCAGCTTTGTTCTTTTGGCTTAGGATTGTCTTTGCAATGCAGGCTCTTTTTTGGTTCCATATGAACTTTAAAGTGGTTTTTTCCAATTCTGTGAACAAAGTCATTGGTAGCTTGACGGGGATGGCATTGAATCTATAAATTACTTTGGGCAGTATGGCCACTTTCACGATATTGATTCTTCCTATCCATGAGCATGGAATGTTCTTCCATTTGTTTGTGTCCTCTTTTATTTCGCTGAGCAGTGGTTTGTAGTTCTTGAAGAGGTCCTTCACATCCCTTGTAAGTTGGATTCCTAGGTATTTTATTCTCTTTGAAGCAATCGTGAATGGGAGTTCACTCATGATTTGGCTGTTTGTCTGTTATTGGTGTATAGGAATGCTTGTGATTTTTGCACACTGATTTTGTATCCTGAGACTTTGCTGAAGTTTGCTTATCTGCTTAAGGAGATTTTGAGATGAGACGATGGGGTTTTCTAAATATACAATCATGTTATCTGCAAACAGGGACAATTTGACTTCCTCTTTTCCTAACTGAATATCCTTTATTTCTTTCTCCTGCCTGATCGCCCTGGTCAGAAATTCCAACACTATGTTGAATAGGAGTGGTGAGAGAGGGCATCCCTGTCTTGTGCCAGTTTTCAAAGGGAATGCTTCCAGTTTTTGCCCATTCAGTATGATATTGGCTGTGGGTTTGTCATAAATAGCTCTTATGATTTTGAGATAGGTCCCATCAATACCTAGTTTATTGAGAGTTTTTAGCATGAAGGGTTGTTGAATTTTGTTGAAGGCCTTTTCTACATCTCTTGAGATAATCATGTGATTTTTGTCTTTGGTTCTGTTCATGTGATGGATTATGTTTATTGATTTGCATATGTTGAACTAGCCTTGCATCCTAGGGATGAAGCCAACTTGATTATGGTGGATAAGCTTTTTGATGTGCTGCTGGATTTGGTTTGCCAGTATTTTATTGAGGGTTTTTGCATTGATGTTCATCAGGCATATTGGTCTAAAATTCTCTTTTTTTGTTGTGTCTCTGCCAGGCTTTGGTATCAGGATGATGTTGGCCTCATAAAATGAATTAGGGAGGATTCCCTCTTCTTCTATTGATTGGAATAGTTTCAGAAGGAATGGTACCAGCTCCTCTTTGTACCTCTGGTAGAATTCGGCTGTGAATCCGTCTGGTCCTAGACTTTTTTTGGTTGGTAGGCTATTAGTTATTGCCTCAATTTCAGAACCTGCTGTTTGTCTATTCAGGGATTTAACTTCTTCCTGGTTTAGTCATGGGAGGGTGTATGTGGCCAGGAATTTATCCATTTCTTCTAGATTTTCTAGTTTATTTGCGTAGAGGTGTTTATAGTATTCTCTGATGGTAGTTTGTATTTCTGCGGTATCGGTGGTGATATCCCCTTTATCATTTTTTATTGCGTCTATTTAATTCTTCTCTCTTTTCTTCTTTATTAGTCTTGCTAGTGGTCTATCAATTTTGTTGATGTTTTCAAAAAACCAGCTCCTGGATTCATTTATTTTTTTAAGGGTTTTTGTGTCTCTATCTCCTTCAGTTCTGCTCTGATCTTAGTTATTTCTTGCCTTCTGCTAGCTTTTGAATGTGTTTGCTCTTGCTTCTTTAGTTCTTTTAGTTGTGATGTTAGGGTGTCAATTTTAGATCTTTCCTGCTTTCTCTTGTGGGTATTTAGTGTTATAAATTTCCCTCTACACACTTCTTTAAATGTGTCCCAGAGATTCTAGTATGTTTTGTCTTTGTTCTCATTGGTTTCAAAGAACATCTTTATTTCTGCCTTCATTTCATTATGTACCCAGTAGTCATTCAGGAGCAGGTTGTTCAATTTCCATGTAGTTGAGCGATTTTGAGTGAGTTTCTTAATCCTGAGTTCTAGTTTAATTGCACTGTGGTGTGAGAGATAGTTTGTTATAATTTCTGTTCTTTTACATTTGCTGAGGAGTGCTTTACTTCCAGCTATGTGGTCAATTTTGAAATAAGTGTGATGTGGTGCTGAGAAGAATGTATATTCTGTTGATTTGGGGTGGAGAGTTCTGTAGATGTCTATTAAGTCTGCTTGGTGCAGAGCTGAGTTCAATTCCTGGATATCCTTGTTAACTTTCTGTCTCATTGAACTGTCTAATGTTGACAGTGGGGTGTTAAAGTCTCCCATTATTATTGTGTGGGAGTCTAAGTCTCTTTGTAGGTTTCTAAGGACTTGCTTTATGAATCTGGGTGCTCCTGTATTGGCTGGATATATATTTAGGATAGTTAGCTCTTCTTGTTGAATTGATCCCTTTACCATTATTAATGGCCTTCTTTGTCTCTTTTGATCTTTGTTGGTTTAAAGTCTGTTTTATCAGAGACTAGGATTGCAACCGCTGCTTTTTTTTGTTTTCCATTTCCCTTTACCATTATTAATGGCCTTCTTTGTCTCTTTTGATCTTTGTTGGTTTAAAGTCTGTTTTATCAGAGACTAGGATTGCAACCGCTGCTTTTTTTTTGTTTTCCATTTGCTTGGTAGATCTTCCTCCATCCCTTTATTTTGAGCCTATGTGTGTCTCTGCACATGAGATGGGTTTCCTGAATACAGCACACTGATGGGTCTTGACTCTTTACCCAATTTACCAGTCTGTGTCTTTTAACTGAAATGTTTAGCCCGTTTACATTTAGGGTTAATATTGTTACGTGTGAATTTGATCCTGTCATTATGATGTTAGCTGGTTATTCTGCTCATTAGTTGATGCAGTTTCTTCCTAGCATCAACGGTCTTTACAATTTGGCATGTTTTTGCAGTGGCTGGTACTGGTTGTTCCTTTCCATGTTTAGTGCTTTTTTCAGGAGCTCTTGTCAGGCAGGCCTGGTGGTGACAAAACCTCTCAGCATTTGTTTATCTGTAAAGGATTTTATTTCTCCTTCACTTATGAAGCTTAGTTTTGCTGGATATGAAATTCTGGGTTGAAAATTCTTTTCTTTAAGAATGTTGAATATTGGCCCCCACTCTCTTCTGGCTTGTAGAGTTTCTGGTGAGAGATCCACTGTTAGTCTGATGGGCTTCCCTTTGTGGGTAACCCAACCTGTCTCTCTGGCTGCCCTTAACATTTTTTCCATCATTTCAACTTTGGTGAATCTGACAAGTATATGTCTTGGAGTTGCTCTTCTTGAGGAGTATCTTTGTGGCATTCTCTGTATTTCCTGAATTTGAATGTTGGTCTGCCTCACTAGGTTGGGGAAGTTCTCCTGGATAATATCCTGAAGAGTGTTTTCCAGCTTGGTTCCATTCTCCCCGTCACTTTCAAGTACACCAATCAGATGTAGATTTGGTCTTTTCACATACTCCTATATTTCTTGGAGGCTTTGTTCGTTTCTTTTTACTCTTTTTTCTCTAAACTTCTCTTCTTGCTTCATTTAATTAATTTGATCTTCAGTCACTGATACCCTTTCTTGCACTTGATCCAATCGGCTACTGAAGATTGTGCATGTGTCACATAGTTCTCGTGCCTTGGTTTTCAGCTCCATCAGGTCATTTAAGGACTTTTCCACACTGTTTATTCTAGTTAGCCATTCATCTTTTTTCAAGGTTTTTATCTTCTTTGCGATGGGTTTGAACATCCTCCTTTAGCTCGGAGAAGTTTTTTATTACCAATCGTCTGACGCCTTCTTCTCTCAACTCGTCAAAGTCATTCTCCATCCAGCTTTGTTCCGTTGCTGGTGAGGAGCTGCGTTCCTTTGGAGGAGAAAAGGCACTCTGATTTTTAGAATTTTCAGCTTTTCTGCTCTGGTTTCTCCCCATCTTTGTGGTTTTATCTACCTTTGGTCTTAGATGATGGTGAAGTACAGATGGGGTTTTGGTGTAGATGTCCTTTCTGTTTGTTAGTTTTCCTTCTAACAGTCAGGACCCTCAGCTGCAGGTCTGTTGGAGTTTGCTGGAGGTCCACTCCAGACCCTGTTTGCCTGAGTATCACCAGCGGAGGCTGCAGAACAGCAAATATTGCAGAGTGGCAGATGTTGCTGCCTGATCCTTCCTCTGGAAGCTTCGTCTGGGGGCCACCCAGCTCTTTGAGGTGTCAGTTGGCCCCTAATGGGAGATGTCTCCCAGTTAGGCTACTCGGGGGTCAGGGACCCACTTGAGGAGGCAGTCTGTCCATTCTCAGATCTCAAACTCCATTCTGGGAGAACCACTACTCTCTTCAAAGCTGTCAGAAAGGGACGTTTAAGTCTGCAGAAGTTTCTGCTGCCTTTTGTTCAGCTATGCCCTGCCCCCAGAGGTGGAGTCTATAGAGGCAGGCAGGCCTCCTTGAGCTGCAGTGGGCTCCACCCAGGCCAAGCTTCCTGGCTGCTTTGTTTACCTACTCAAGCCTCAGCAATGGCAGATGCCGCTCCCCCAGCCTCCCTGTCGCCTTGCAGTTCAATCTCAGACTGCTGTGCTAGCAGTGAGCGCAGATCCGTGGGCGTCAGACCCTCCAAGCCAGGCGTGGGATATAATCTCCTGGTGTGCCGTTTGCTAAGACCGTTGGAAAAGCGCAGTATTAGGGTGGGAGTGTCCCAATTTTCCAGGTACTGTCTGTCATGGCTTCCCTTTGCTAGATCCCTTGTGCTTCCCGGGTGAGATGATGCCCCACCCTGCTCCATGGGCTGCACCCACTGTCTGACAAGCTCCAGTGAGATGAACCTGGTACCTCAGTTGGAAATGCAGAAATCACCCGTTTTCTGCATCGCTTACACTAGGAGCTACAGACTGGAGCGTTCCTATTCAGCCATCTTGGAACCTCCCCTCTGTTCTGTTTCTGGAGTCTTACAAATAATTCTGAGGAGGAGGGAGGGACGAATAGAAGGAACACAGTGGATTTTCTGTGCAGTGAAAATACTCTGCAGGATAATATAATGGTGAATACATGGTATTATACATTTGTCCAAACCCATCAAATGTGCGACAGTAAGAGCAAACTCTAATGTCAACTACAGACCCTTGGTAATAGAATGTGGGCTTATCAATTGTAACAAATGTGCCACTCTGGTGGGGGATGTTGATAATGAAGGAGGTTATGCATGTGTGGGGAAGACAATGTATGGGAAATCTCTGTACCTTCTGCTCAGTTTTGCTGTAAACCTATAATGGCTCTCAGGAAAGAAAAATTATAGATAATGGGGAAAAAAGACTGCATGAAAAATACAAAGATGTTGGAGAGATCTACAGTCATTTAAAGGCTTGACTGGGTCTAGAGGACCTATTCCTTAGATGCCTTTTATGACCTATCTTTGGAATCATACTCTCTTATTTCTGCAACGACCTACTGGCCACATAAGTCAGCCCTATCAGTGTGGGAAGGGACTACAGAAGGTTGTAAACACAGCACAGTATGTGGTAATTACTAGGGCTATCTTGGACCTCGATGCTTGGGAAATAGAAACAAAGCAGACATAAATCCCTGTCCTCAGAAAGCTTACATTCTAGTAGAGGGAGCTGGACAATAAAAGTAAGCATGAGGAATACTTAGTATGTAAAACACACTAATAGAGATGAGGGGGATTAGGACTGTTTGGGGGTCAGTTTGCAATATAAAATATGATGGTCAGGGTATGGTATGTCTCTGTAAGACTTTGAGCAAAGACAGACTGGTGAGGGAGTGAGCTATGTAGATGTCTAAAGGAAGAGCATTCCAGAATACAGCTAGCACAGAAATCCTAACACAGAATCATGCGTGGTGTGCTCTAGGAAGAGCAAGAAGCCAGAGTTCCTGGAAAGGACTGAGCAAGGAGGAAGTAGGTCAGGGACATGAGGAGACAGGGCAGCTGAAGGTGGGGAGGATGTTTTGAGGCAGGAAAAGCATAGTGAAACCTTCAGACAACACTACATAGTTACAAGTAATTAAGGAATACCATTAAGATAACTCACAAGTATACTTTGAAAAAATGTGAAGTCCAGGCGAAGTGTGCACCAATATTTTTAAAAAAGAAAAAATGTGAAGTAATTTAATTTTAACACCACACTTTAACAGCTGGGACTTTATCTTCATAAATTGCCTCTACTACGTAAAAACAGAAGTGTAGGCTAGGCGTGGCGGCTAGCTCCTGTAATCCCAGAGCTTTGGGAGGCCAAAGAAAGAGGATTGCTGGGGTCCAGGAGTTGGACACCAGCCTAGGCAACACAGAGGCCCCACCTCTAAAAACAAAGAAATTTTAAAGTCTCTAGTCCACTGAATTACCCTTTGAATGGAAAGGATGCTTCCTTTTGTTTACTGATAACTCTTGAGAATTTCTTATGTCCACATAATAAACAGCACATCACAAATATGTACTCCCATTTCACAATACAGTATTTGTGAAAGAATTCACAATGTTAACATAGGGCATTTTGGTAAGCAGGAATTTACCAAATTTATTTCCAGAGCATAGAACAGTTAGTTATTAGATTAGGGATTTATCAACCTAAGTGCCTACTGCAAGAAAGGTCAAATTGTGAATCAACTGCTTCAATTAGTTTCTATGTCCTTGAGGAGTCTTGCCCTAATATAGTTAACAGTAATGATTTCAAATAGGATGATCTACATTTCAGCCCTAAGAAACTAAAACTTTGTTCTACTGTGAATTATACTTTATTTCACATGCATTTTAACATATTTTATGTCTAATACATACTTCTAAAAATTACACAGTATTATTCTGCCTTAACAAAGAGTTCACCTCCTAAGGAGGCAGTACTGGCAGTCAATTCTTTTGAACAACTTTGAATAAGTGAGCTGTGTTGTGGGGGAAGCCTCTGGCCCCAGATGCCGTTTGGATTCCTGTTTTATCAGGATGACGTGGCCTGCAGCTGATGGTGTGACCCGTATCATCATGTCTCCCCTTCTCCCATGTCCCGGCTTCTACACTCTACCACCAGTTGTGGTCTGTTGACTGGTAGCAGTCCCAAACTATATCAGTTTGTTTTGAAGTGGAGTCTCACTCTGTCACCCATGCTGGAGTGCAGTGGTGCGATCGCGGCTCACTGCAACCTCCGTCTCCCAGGTTCAGGCGATTCTCCTGTCTCAGCCTCCTGAGTAGCTGGGATTACAGGTGCACACCACCAAGCCTGGGGTTTTTTTTTTGTACTTTTAGTAGAGATGGAGTTTCACCATGTTGGTCAGGCTGGTCTCCAACTCCTGACCTCAAGTGATCCGCCCGTCTCGTCCTCCCAGTGTTGGGATTACAGGCATGAGCCACCACGCACAGACTATATCAGTTTGCAGTGAGATAAACTCAGGAATTAAAATACGTGTTTAGTTTTTTTTTTTTTTTTTTTTTGAGATGGAGTCTCGCTCTTTCGCCCAGGCCGGACTGCAGTGGCACTATCTCAGCTCACTGCAAGCTCTGCCTCCCGGGTTCACGCCATTCTCCTGCCTCAGCCGCCCGAGTAGCTGAAACTACAGGTGCCCGCCACCGTGCCCGGCTAATTTTTTGTATTTTTAGTAGAGACGGGGTTTCACCGTGTTAGCTAGGATGGTCTCGATCTCCTGACCTCGTGATCCACCCACCTCTGCCTCCCAAAGTGCTGGGATTACAGGCATGAGCCACTGTGCCCAGCCACGTGTTTAGTTTTTATAAATATTTGGCAATTTTATTTTGACTATATTAATATTCAAAACGGTGTATTTTTGATTTTTAAAAATATTCAAAACGGTGCATTTTTGATTTTTAAAAAATTCATTTGAATAGCAATCGACTTTCATTGCCATTTACAAAAGCATCAGTCTGTGGCAGATTGGAAATGAAAACTGGTCCTTCAACAACAAACATTTGAGAAACTCTTCTAAATTACAGCCTCAAATTCCTGGACTCAAGTGATCCTCCCACCCATGCTTCCCAAGTAGCTGGTACTACAGGTGTCTGCCACATTAAATTAGAGATGGGGGTAGAGCTATGTTGCCTAGGCTGGAAGCTTTGTCTTTTTGAATGCCTCTATGCCATTGGCCTCTATCTCTGACTCTACCTGGTCTTACCTTAACCTTGGTCTCCATTCTCTGATTGAGACTCTGTCTCAAAACAACAACAACAACAAAAATTATATAGATATAATTTGCACTGCCTAAAGGTCCATTTTCAGGCCAGGGCTGAAACCCAACACACCCTCAGCTCCACTCTCCATGCCTCCCCACAGGTCTGTGGCTGCCCGGCAGGAGCTATTTCACAAAATATACTCCCTGCATGGGCTAGACTTATGGTAGGTGGCTCAGGGTGGAATGGATGAACAACAGCAGGAACACGTTTTTGTTAAGATATTCCTATTTGCTACTAAACAGTCCACATAGATTATAGAAATAGATAAGCAAAAGCACACCCACAATTCCATCACCAGGATACTTTTGATTTCCTGTATCTGTTGTTCCACTATTTAAAACAAAAAAAGATGATCATTTACTATTTGCCTGCCTCATACCTGCAGGAATAATTTTTTTTTTTTAATTTTCCAGATCGACAATGGGTATTTTTCTATTTTTTTAAAGTTAGTTTTATTCAGAGTCTTTTTGTTATTGTTGAGACAGGGTCTTGCTCTGTTGCCCAGTGCTGGAGTCAGTGGAGCAATCTTGGCTCACTGCAACCTCCGCCTCCCGGGTTCAAGCAATTCTCGTGCCTCAGCCTCCCATATATAACTGGAATTACAGGCGTGCTCCACCATGCCCAGCTAGTTTTTTTGTATTTTTAGTAGAGATGGGGCATCTTGCTATGTTGGCCAGGCTGGTCTCCAACTCCTGGTCTCAAGTGATCTGTCCACCTCAGCCTCCCACTGCTGGGATTACACGCATGAGCCACCATGCCCCGCCATTTTTCTATCTTACTTTTCCTCACTTAATGTTATACAAAATTATAATGCCAATATAAATCTGTATGCAGTCTTGATAGCGTCATATTTCAATGTATAATTATTTAACCAATCTCAATGTAAAATTTTAAAAAATTATTTAAAAATTACTTGTTGAGGCCAGGTGCGGTGGCTCACGCCTGTAATCCCAGCACTTTGGGAGGCCAAGGTGGGCAGATCACCTGAGGGTCAGGAGTTCAAAACCAGCCTGACCAACATGGTGAAACCCCATCTCTACTAAAATACAAAAATTAGCCAGGCATGATGGCAGGTGCTGTAATCCCAGCTACTTGGGAGGCTGAGACGGGAGAATCGCTTGAACCCAGGAGGTGGTGGTTGCAGTGAGCTGAGAATGTGCCACTGCACTCCAGCCTGTGCAGCTGAGTGAGACTCTGTCTCAAAACAACAACTACAACAACAAAAATTACTTGTTGAAAAGATTAAGCATTATTTTTGAAAGTGCTCATAACCCCACAATTGTAGCATAATGAATTTAGGTTTCTTTATGCACATTTTGCCTCATTAAACTCAACATATCCAAAAGCAAATCTACCTCCTTCTATCCCCATCCTCCTTCCTCTCCTGAATTGTCAGCGGAATGAGGCCAGAAACTCTAGGTCTACCCTTTACTCCTTTTCTGTCCCTGCCACTTCCACATGCCAGCCCTAACATTTCTTACCTCTCTAGTCTAACTGGCCTCCTGGCTTCCAAACTAACTTTCTGCAATCCCATTGTAAGCTGCATCAGCACTACATTTTTGGTCTTTTAAATTTTCCCCTAACTACTTCAAATACTTGAAATTTATTCAAGTATTTTTGTTCTTATACAGAAACTTTTTGCTGAGAAGTTTCTAGAGAGGGACCTGGCTGTGAGCTGCTAGTAACCAATACTCCTGGTAAGTAAAAGAATAAAGACCTTAGTCCTTGGGGTGATCTTGGTGTGGCAGCATAGCATCTACCACAATCCTATCTTAACTCATTTCTTGTCTCCACTCCCCACACCAATCACATACGGTTTGTAGAGCATGGAATTCACTGTTTTTTTGTTTGTTTCCCCCCCGGATAAAAAGATCTGCGTTAGAATACCACATCCTTACTTGTCATCTTGTGGGTTTTTTTCAGTCATGTCAAAGATGACCCCTCCTGTAAAACTTTTCTAAACTCCCAGGGCAGAGGCTCTCCTCTGTACATGCTTCTATAACTTCTCATGTTGTTAACACATCTATTTCCTCTACAAGTAGAGACTAGACCTCCTCCAAGGGTCAGAAAATTCAGCTCATTTCTATTTGTATTCTCAGCATCTACCAGTAAGACCAGCATTTAATTCATACTCATCCAGTTATTTTTGACTAAACATTCATGTACTTTTTGTATTTTGAGACAGAGTCCTGCTCTGTCACCCACGCTGGAGTGCAGTGGTGCAATCTCGGCTCACTGCAATCTCCAACTCCCGGGTTCAAGCGATTCTCCTGCCTCAGCCTTCTGAGTAGCTGGGACTACAGGCATGTGCCACCACGCCCGGCTAATTTTTGTATTTTTGTAGAAATGGGGTTTCACCATGTTGGCCAGACTGGCCTCAAACTCCTGATCTCAGGTGATCCTCCCGCCTTGACCTCCCAAAGTGCTGGGATTACAGGTTTGAGCCACCGCACCCAGCCCATGTAGTTTTATGTAGTTGTATATAATTGCATAACACTTAAGACCACATTAACTAACCAGCATCCATTCTCCATGTTTTGCACACTTCATCTCAGTATCTCTTACATCTAAAATGCTAAAGGTGGCCCGGCATGGTGGCTCACATCTGATATCCCAGCACTTTGGGAGTCTGAGGCAGGCAGATCACTTGAGGCCAGGAGCTCGAGACCAGCCAGGCCAATATGGTGAAACCCCGTCTCTATTAAAATTACAAAAATTAACCAGGCATGGTGGCAGGGGCCTGTAATCCCAGCTATTCGGGAGGCTGAGGCAGGAGAATCACTTGAACCCGGGAATTGGAGGTTGCAGTGAGCCGAGATCGCACCTTTGCACTCCAGCCTGGGCTACAAGAGCAAAACTGTATATAAAAAAACAAAACAAAACAAAACAATTCAACTTAATAATCCCCTCAGGCTTTTAAAAAAATTGAAACTGACAGGTTTATTGTCATATTTATATCAGCGTCTAAAGGACAAAGTAATCTACAAACGTAACAAAAGTAGACCACTTGACTTCAAGACTTTAAAGCTCAGCAATCAGTATTGTATGGGCACGTGGACAGATAAAAGTGGATCAATGAAAGAGAATACACTCCAGAAGGCCAGGTGCCTTCTGGACACACCCAAAGTGGCTCTCGCCTGTAATCCCAGCACTTTGAGAAGCTGAAGCAGGCAGATCACATGAGGCCAAAAGTTCAAGACCAGCCTGGCCATCATGGCCAAACTCCATCTCTAATAAAAATACAAAAATTAGCCGGGCATGGTGGCGTATGCCCGTAGCCCCAGCTACTCGGGAGGCTGAGGCAGAAGGATTGCTTGAACCTGGGAGGCAGAGGTTGCAGTGAGCCAAGATTGCATCACTGCACTCCAGCCTGGGCAACAGAGCAAGATTCTGTCTCAAAAAAAAAAAAAAAACCCACAAAAAACAAAAGTGAGAATACACTCCAGAAATGGATGGAGAAAAGAATCTTTCCCACAGTGTTAGAATAACTTGATGGGGGGAGAAAAATGAACCTCAAGCCCTACCCTACATCACTACAAAAACTTACTTGAGATTGATAATAGACCTAAATATAAAAGCTTAAACATTTTATAAGAAAACAATACCACCATAACAATCTGGAGGTAGGCAGATTTATTTAGAAAAAGTCCATTTAAAAATTGATAAATTAAGACTCCAGTGGAAACTTCTGCTCAAAACACTATAAAAAAATCAAGAGTCAAGACACAATGGGGAAAATATTTGCAAAATAACTGACAAGGAATTTTATTCAAAATACATAGAGTTCCTATAACTTGGTAATAAAAACGAACCTAATTTAAAAATACACTCAAAGACATATTAATGGCCAATAAACACATGAGAACATGTTCATTAGTCAGAGAAATGCAGACTGAAACCACAAGATACCACGACATGCCCAGAAGTCACAATATTTGTGTGCAAATGTTCATTGCAGCTTTACTCACACTTGCCAAAAACTAGAAACCAATAAAATGTTCACTAACAGTAAAACAGATTAACAAATTATAGTATATTCATACAATGGAGTCCTACTCAGCAATAAGGACTGTTGAACCTCAACAATGTTTATGCTGAAAGAATTACAAAGCTCCAGGGAAGGAAATAAAAATGAACCCTAGTCTATGATGAAAACAACTGAGCTTGGTGGTAGTGGGAGATTGCTTAATTGCCTGGGTAGAGTAAGTGAGCTCCTTTTGTCCTGGTAAGGTGTGGGTGGAGAACCACTTACCAACATTATAGCTTAGATGTGTATATATATATGTAATTTCTTTTTTTTGAGATGAAGTCTAAGTCTCACTCTGTCGCCTAAGCTGGAGTGCAGTGACAATCTCGATTCCCCGCAACCTCAGCCTCCCAGGTTCAAGTGATTCTTCTGCCTCAGCCTTCTGAGTAGCTGGGACTACAGGCATGCGCCACCACTCCCAGCTAATTTTTGTATTTTTAGCAGAGACAGGGTTTCACCATGTTGGCCAGGCTGGTCTTGAACTCCTGACCTCAGGTAATCCACCCACCTCGGCCTCCCAAAGTGCTGGGATCACAGGCGTGAGCCACTGCGCCCAGCCGGATTTATGTATTTCAATTTAAATAAATTTTATCTAAAAAGGGCAGGTAGTTAGTAGACAGGTATGCCTAACTAGAATGGTGTTGTTGAAACTTGTATATAAAGGTTTAGTGTACCATTTTGTTTACTTTGTAGGTTTGAAAATTCTCCATGTTAAAACTGGGCGCAGTGACTCATGCCTGTAATCCCTGCACTGTAGGAGGCCGAGGCGGGCGGATCATCTGAGGTCGGGAGTTCCAGACCAGCCTGGCCAAGATGATGAAACCCCATCTCTACTAAAATTACAAAAAACTGTCCGGGCGTGGTGGTGTTGTGCCTGTTATCCCAGCTACTTAGGAGGCTGAGGCAGGAGAATCACTTGAACCCGGGAGGTGGAGGTTACAGTGAGCCAAGATGACACCACTGCACTCCAGCCTGGCGACACAGTGAGACTCCGTCTCAAAACAAACACAAACACACACACACACACCCTCCGTATTAAGATGTTTACAAATCTAATATCTATTGTCTGGGCCCCTAGGCCATATATCCAACAATTTATCAGACATCCCTTGACAAGTCTGTTTGATGGTTTTCTTACCAACTTGAAGTCACATACCTCTAGCTTTGTGTTTCGAATTTCACCACAGAGTTCTGTTAAGAATCCAGGAAAATGGTGGCTATTGCACAAGTCATGATTTTTGCTTTTGAGACAGGGTTTCACTTTTGCTCAGGCTAGAGTAAAAGTGCAATCACAGCTCATTACAACCTCAAGTTCCTTTTATTTATTGTAGAGACAGGGTCTCCCTGTGTTGCTCAGGCTGGCCTCAAGCAGTCCTCCCACCTCAGCCTCCCCAACTTTTGGCATTACAGGTGTGAGCCATGGCGCCCAGTCCAAAGTTCAGTTTTGGAGTAAGAATTTGGACACCTGACCAGGCGCAGTGGCTCATGCCTGTAATTCCAATACGCTGGGAGGCAAAGGTGGGCATATTGCTTGAGGACAGGAGTTCAAGACCAGCCTGGCCAACATGGTGAAACTTTGTCTCTACTAAAAATACAAAAATTTGCCGGCTGTGGTGGCACATCCCTGTAGTCCCAGTTACTTGGGTGACTGAGGCATGAGAATCACTTGAACCTGGGAAGTGGAGGTTGCAGTGAGCCGAGATCACGCCACTGCACTCCAGCCTGGGTGACAGAACAAAAACGTCTTAAAAAGAAAAAAAAAATTTTTTTTGGACACTTGCCATCATTCAAGGCACTAGCACAGAGGCCTGTGGAGGGCCCTAAGGGAAGAAAATTAGAAAATTCAAACAAACTAATGGAAATGTTTTAGGAAATCACAGGACAGTCTCTGAAAGCAGGAAAGGATGGAATCCAAATTAACAGCACCTCTTCCATTATGACAAGAGGAAGGGCAAAGATGAGATTGCAAAGCCTGAAGCCCGGAACCCAAAAAATCAATCACAATTGTCCATCCAGGAGAATAAAACAGTATCACATTTCCACTTACGTGTCCATGACAGAAACTTGCTGACTGCTTACTAATGAACCCCCAAATTCACTCACCTGTTTTTGGCAAATGAATCTTGTGAATTACATATTGCACAGATATGTAATATTTTGCTTTTCTAGGAACACCATCTGTTTTTAATGAAAATTGAAATATTTTCCAACTGAAGCATATTATAAGATCAGAATATACATTTTCATAAGATTTTCAGCTTATTACATATTTGACTGTAGAACTAAAATGTTACCAAATAAAGAAAATGACAACGCCAAGTGTGATGGCAGAAGCCTGCATTCCCAGCTACTTGGGAAGCTGCAGCAGGACTACTTGAGCCTAGGAGTTCAAGGAAGCAGTATGCTATGATCGCACCTGTGAACAGCCACTGCACTCCAGCCTGGACAACAGAACAAGATCCTAAGTTAAAAATAATAAAATGATCAAGGTTATAAATTTTTTTCTACTTAATAGAAATAACCATGAATGGAATAAGGAAACTTATTTGAGTTTGATCATCCTCAACCAATGTTTTAAGAGTCTAGTCTATAATAAAGGTTGGGACCTAACACTTTTAAACTTCTAACTCCAAACTCATAAATACACATTGTTGTATTGATTTAAACTTCAGATATATAGTATTTGGTCAAGTAGGCTACTTTAAAAAACAGGGCAACAGAAAAGTTTCTGAATGTCACTAGACAATTAAACTTTTATTGAAGCGTAAATTGTGGTACAGAAATACATTTCAACTGATTTAAGTCCAACACCAGTGAAAGGAGAAATTATGGCACCAAAACTTTCCCTCTTCTATCACACCATGATTTAGATTATGATTCAATCTACATTTCTCTTTTCTAGGCTTTGTCCCATAAAAATCTGTGCAGTTTTTCAACATTAGAATTCTTAATTCTATTAGGAAAACAAAAACAAAACAAAAAAACCAAAACCAAACCAGACCTCAAGTCAACAAATCTATTGGGATATTGTTTACGAACAAAGTCCACCTTAAGCATTGGTCCTCAAAACAGAGCTCCTCAAAATATTAGGTGCTGTGCTCATTACAGAATCAAACTGATCACACTGATTGAAAACTTCCTCAATGAAATTTTCAATCAACAACATGCTTCAAATAAAAGTCAAACAGTGTTCCAACCACTTGATTTCAAACCAAGTAGATTTTAGGTTTAGAAACACTAAAAAAAGGTGTTTCATTTATAAATACGGAAGGAACAAAAACATCACTGCATCAATCCAGAAATTATCAAAATATTTAGAGGACAAGAAATATAAAATTTAGTCAACTTTGCTGTTTTCTCAGTTCCCTAAAATCCCAGAGTATCTGCAAATATGGCTAAAAGGTACCAACTCTTGAAAGCCTATATTACTACTCATTTCCCATTGAGTATTTTGGAATTTTATTATTCTACTTATTTATTCATATTCTACTTATTTATTCATGTATTCTGCTTTATGATGTTTATCTGAATAATATGGACAAATTCTCATTCTGGGCAGTCATTCATTTCATCCTATGAATGCCATGGTGAGGGAAACACCGTAGTTAAGAGGAACAGATGAAGTCAGAACACTCACATGCATCACAGTCACAGAACTTTAAGTCACAAGATGGAAAAGACATTGATTCTGCTTTGGATCAAAGTTTATAGAACACTACTTAATGGAAACTAGTGGAAATGGCTGCTAAAGGAAAAGTTAAGGTGAATGATCCAAGCTGACTTGATTTACTGAATCCAGAACAAAATTATGCTAAATCTCTCTGGTAATTAACTAAATAAAAATGATTTTATACTACTACTAAGTTAGTAAAGGCGTACTACTCATTAGACGCTAATCTCATTTACTGAGGAACACAGAATTGTATGTTTTCCACAGTTCAGCCAGTACACCCTCATCTCAATCTACAACTCTGGGTCTTCCCTGCTAATCAACTATTTTCCAAAAGAGCACATTACAATAAAAGAGAGGCTAAATTCCCAGGCCCTTTAAAGAATATTAAGCCCAGGGACCATCTCCCCCATTCCCCATCTGGGGTATAGAATTAGTATATAAACCGACAGTGTTAACAGTGTATTGCTTTATTTGGGGTCTTGGGGGAGACACCAGGGAGAGGGAAGAAATCAAAGGACTACAAATGCAGGGTCCAATACTGTTAAAATAGCAAATATGCAAAATGAGTAACTGGAATCATTTTCTTAAGGACTCAATTCATGGAAGAAAAACTTTAATTGCTGTTTCCAAAAACATCAGTATGAAGTAGAAATTGGTTTCAATAACATTAGTAAAGAATATGTTCTAGAAAGTGGAGGTAACTGGATGTAAAATTCTGGCAGCAATTTAATAGAACAGTCCTAGAGGGTTAGGCTGAGGCCAACACCTAATGAGGACGAAAGCCTTGTCTGTGGGGAATTTTGGATGATACTTGGAGAAATACTACACTGTGCATAAACCATATTGAGTTGCTTTCACAAGTGTTGTAAAGTTTCATATAGTAAAAGGTTTTTTCTACATGCACTTCAATTTCACAGCAAGAGTGGCAGAGAATACCTAAACACAGAAGAGAGCATTCATGCAAGATATCTAACTCCTTGATATAATAATGCATACAATTCAAAATGATTACACTATCATTACATCTAGGGCTTTCTGCAACTACACAGTGGTGGTTATGGAAAGCACTGCCCCCAGCATCGACATCTAGAAAGCATCCACCACCTTCTACATGTGTTCTCTTTTTGCGTTTTTTCTTCATTTTTCTTAATCAACTCTGCTGTTGTTGCTGCTTCTTAGCAAAACTGGTAAAAACAAAATTGTAATCATTGAACATAGCACTCTGGCAATCAAGACGCTTAAAACCTTCAATCTTCTGGGGCGAAGCAAGCACTGTGCGACATTTAGAACTCTGGGGGAAAAAATTAAATAACCGTTAGTGTTTGTAATCCAGAGAAGTATTTTCAACCAAAACAGTTAAGTGACAGACTTATCTTAATGAAACTAAGACATCTGAGTTTTTTTAGCTGCCTTCTTATGTGCTGGAGGGACCAGGGCATCTTATGGTTCCTCCCACCAGGCCTGTCAATAGCAGGACAGGAGGAACCCATCAGTTTGGCTAGACAGAAAACAAGGACTGACAGAGGTCTAATGAAACAAAGCTTCTCAGCTACCAGTAACCTCAAACAGTATTACTTCTGGATATCTGAGTGGCTGGTATATGTGCTATCTCAGAATACATCTTAGGCCTCACTGTCTCATTTCCTTTAAGATTTTAAAAATCCAATAACCTGATTAGTAATAAAATATAAAATTACCTGATTAACAAACAAGGTGGTCACAAATTTTCCTGGCTTGAAGACTTCTACAACTTTCCTGATCAGGTCATCATAGGAGGTCTGACTTAAGTTTGTTTCAAAGCTAACATAAGAAAATTCTGGTTCTGGAGTGATGTGAATAGTCCAATAAGTTCCCTGAGAGAAAAAGTTCACAGTGTTAAGAATGGAAAGACTATTACACATTTAAATAATTATTGAAGCAATATATAACTACTCACATCCGATTTCATTCCATTCATCGAATACCCACAAGGATTGAACATTGTGGCATCAATGACAGAACCTGGTATCAGGTCACGAATTCCACTCTCCTGGGGGGGAAAAAAGACCGAGTTTAACAAAGGTTTGACAAATAAACTTCAAATGAGTCCAAAATTTAGTCCCAGGGTGGGAGGAGGGAGAGGACCAGGAAAAATAACTAATGGGTACTAGGCTTAACACTTGGGTGATGAAATACTTTGTACGACAAACCCCCATGACACAAGTTTACCTATGTAACAAACTTGCACTTGTTACCCTGAACTTAAAAGTTGAAGAATGAAAAATAAAATTTAGTCCCCATGCAGAAGAATCCAGCAACAATTTATTACTAAAAATGCTTACACGAGTGACATCCTTTGCAGTAACACCATCTTTCATGTAGAACTGGTCCATAACTGCTGGGTCAAGCTCACTCATCAGAATTTCCAAGGTTTGATCTGGCTGACTGATTACCCGACTCTCTGGGAAATCCAGAGTATATAAGTACCTAAATAAAAGTTAAAAATACTTCCTAAAAATGACAATTGGCAGTTTAAATCTTACATAGGACAAGAAAAATCCACAAAATTGCATTAAACATACCAACAGTCAGAATTCATACGTCCCATACAATATGCTGCTCCATCTGTTGAGGGAAGAGAACGCAAAATAAATATAACACAACCATTTAATAGGATGGTTTGTTACTACCCTTCCACAATAAGCAGAATGATACTACTTGCCACTTATTAGAAATGTCATCCATCAGTGGACCGGGCATAATAGCCTGTAATCCCACCCCTTTTGGGGGAGGCAGAGGTGGGCAAATCACTTGAGGTCAGGAGTTCGAGACCAGCCTGGCCAACATGATGAAACCCCATCGCTACTAAAAATACAAAAATTAGCTGGGCATGTTGGCACACACCTATAATCCCAGCTACTTGGGAGACTGAGGCAGGAGAACTGCTTGAACCCGGGAGGCGGAGGTTGCAGTGAGCCAAGATCATGCCACTTCACTCCAGCCTGGGTGACAGAGCGAGACACCATCTCAAGAAAAAAGAAATGTCATCAGTGAAAGGAATGGAAACAGTAGGTGAATTCCCAGATAAGCAGGATCGACTGACTTCGTGGATATTTGCAGTAAATACCCAACACTCTGATTAGCCTGGTTTGGTTTCATATTAGATGTGCTAAGTTTGATTTTCATGCTTATGAGCGACTTTGTGCAAAGTTACTAAATTATCTTAGGTTTTCAGCCTTATCTAGGAAGTAAGGATGTTATCAGATAACCTTTAGTTCCCTGACCTCTATAAATAAAAGCTTAGTAAACGGATGAAAGAAACCCTTACGAATTTCATTCAAGAAACACTCATTTACACTGTGCAATTTTAAAAAGCCAGGTCAATTATTATATAAAATGCTGGCGCAGAGCACTAGGCATTTTTCTGAAGGGAATCATATCCTTCTTCATATTGTCAAAGGACATTATGATCTATATGTTAAGAACCACTGAGGCTGGAGGACTGCTAGAGGGCAGGAGTTCAAGACCAGCCTGGACAACACAGCGAGACTCCGTCTCTACTAAAAATAAAATAAAAATTAGCTGGGTGCTTGAACTCAAGAGTTTGACAATGCAGTGAGCTATAATGATGCCTCTGCTCTCCAGCCTGGGAGACAAAGTGAAACTTGTCTCAAACAAAAACGCAAAAAGAACCACTGAGTGAGACACAAAGTAGAGTGACTGGCCAGATGAAGATGAACTCTCTCTATGCTATATGAAAAACCAGAGGTGGCAGGTGATCAATTCTAGATTTTAAAATTCCATCATTTAAACAGCACTGATTTATGATACACAATTATTTTTACAAGTACATGTGTATACATAATTTGCAATAAGCTATTAAGCTAAAAATATTTTATCTGATATTTTAATGCTCTTTATAAATTCTGCATATTTTGAATTAGAGGCTATATAAAGATCACTACTGTACTCCTAAAACATCCAAGTCAAAGTAAATATGGACCAGGTGCAGTAACTCACACTTGTAATCCTAGCACTTTGGGAGGCCAAGGCAGGTAGATCCCTTGAGCCCAGGCATTCAAGACCGGCCTGGGCAATATGGCAAAACCTCGTCTTTACTAAAAATTAAAAAAAAACTAGCCAGGTTGGGTGGTGCGCATCGTAGCCCCAGCTAGTTGGGAGGCTAAGGTGGGAGGATCACTTGAGCCTGGGATGTTGAGGCTGCAGTGAGCTGTGATCACACCACTGCACCAGCATGGGTGATAGAATGAGATCCCTGTCTAAAACAAACCAAAAAACCCACAAGAAAAGCAAGTATTAGTGTGTGTAGAATGCTATATCTGCATACGTATGCTCTCATATAGAAAGATCTCTGAGAGGTTGCACTTTCTATCTTTAAGAAGACAATAGGTTTATATTTTATTTAAACTTACTTGGGAAAATTGCATTAAGAAACTCTATTTCTTCCTGGAAATTCCGGTGTGGGTACCCTTGGTGAGACGGCTTCATGAAATTCTTACGAGAATAAAAGAAGCTCTTTATTAAAAAAGAAAAGAAAGAAAAAAAAGATAACTTTTAGATGTAGAATTCTATCACTTTTCCAAGCTAATCAGCTACTTTCCACATATCAAAACTCGGCAAAATCAAAACTCAAATTTTAGCTGGACATGGTAGCATATGCCTGTAGTCTCACTATGAGGAGGCGGGAGGATCACTTGGCCCAGGAGTCCAGCCTGGGCAACATACTGAGGCCCCATCTCTCTCTCTCTTTTTTTTTTAAGAAAGCCCAGTCTAGTGATGATGGGTCATAACAACTATTAACAACAAGTATATTCCTTTCTAGAACAGTAGTTCCTAAACTGAGCTTATTAACAGTCATATAAGCAAAAATTTGGGGGGAATAACATATTAGTTTTAAGCATCAGTTAAGCACACATTGCTTTAGATTTTTTACAAGGATCAATTTGTAACAACAAAAACTGTATTGAGTACTAATGACAATCCATCCTTTCCTTATGAAGTTAAAGATTAAAATTCAGGCCGGGTGCAGTGGCTCACGCCTGCAATCCCAGCACTTTAGGAGACTGAGGCGGGTGGATCACCTGAGGTCAGGAGCAAAGAGACCAGCCTGGCCAACATGGTGAAACACCGTCTCTACTAAAAATACAAAAAAAATTAGCCAGGCATGGTGGTGGGCACCTGTAATCCCAGCTACTTGGGAGGCTGAGGCAGGAGAATCGCTTGAACCTGGGAGGCGCAGATTACAGTGAGCTGAGATTGTGCTATTGCATTCCAGCCCGGGAAACAAGAGCGAAACTCCATCTCAAAAAATAAAAATAAAAAATAAATAAATAAAATGTAACAACTGCTAATCAGAAAATTATACCCTAGGTAAAAACACCTTAGTTCTTGAAAAGTATGAGAATTTAACTCAATACTGACTGTTGCTCTTCAACCTAACTTCATTATGAAGACTGGACAATTTCGGTAATGACATTTTTCTTGCTTTTTCTTTTCTTACCATCTCTCTATTATTATAAGTAGCCATGTTAAGAAATTAACTACTGGAAGTGTCTGGCTTCTTTTCTTTCTCCCATTTGAATTTCATCCTAACTCATTCTCTGCTTCCTTCATATTTTCTGCTGTTCTTGAGAATCAGATCTCTTCCTTATGAACACCTTACCACGTGTTTGCATGCATTGTAACAAAGGCAGTAAGTATATAAACTTATTTACTTCGCATATTACAGGATAAGAACTCTAACACTTATGCCTGAAAAAAATATTTAAATGTTTGCTTACTTACTTGAATTGAGTCAAACCCACTGTAATCCCTAGCAAGCTTCAACAGGGGAACCAGTGCTTTCAGCAAGAGGGTGGTACCACATGTCTTCAAAATGAAACGTCTCTTGGAGACAAACATGCTACTCTCACTGCAGTTGAAAAAAGTCACAATATTATAACAATACTAACGTACTACTTACAGTGCAATCAACCAATTTAATTATCATTTACAATTTTGGCTAGTACTTTTAAATATTAGGATCTCAAGGAAGCAAGTAATACATTATTCTTTTCTTTTTCTAGTATACAAAACATCCCCAGGGCTTGGCACATGGTAAGCATTTTGATAAACATTCATATATTTGTAATATAAACTTAGTTTAAAAAAAAGAGGCCAGGCACGGTGGCTCACACCTGTAATCCCAGCACTTTAGGAGGCTGAGGTGGATCACCACATCAGGAGTTCAAGACCAGCCTGGCCAAGATGATGAAACCCCGTCTCTGCTAAAAATACAAAAATTAGCTGGGCACGGTGGCAGGCGCCTGTTAATACCAGCTACTTGGGAGGCTAAGGCAAGAAAATCGCTTGAACCTGGGCGGCAGAGGTTGCAGTGAGATGAGATTGCGCCAATGCACTCCAGCCTGGACAGACTGAGACTCCGCCTCAGAAAAAAAAAAAAGTGGGGGGGGCGGGGGGGCTGGAGCTGTTTAGTCCAGTATCCCCCTGCAAGGCCCATCACAATATATACTATAAGCATTCAAAGTATTTATTGAATAAATTAACTCTGCAACTATGAAAAAGGTGATATGCTTTTATATATCAATTAGACAACTGTATTTGTATAGAGAAGCTAACCTTCCCTTTGCCTGAACTTCTGATTAAGAGGTCCTTCTTTACCAATTGGGAGGAAAAGATGGCAACCACCTTAAACTGTCCGGTGAGGCTTCAAAACCTATGTCCTAGAAACATCCACGTTACACTAAATGTTTCCTTTTATACCATATTTTTAAGAATAATGTAAAAAAAAGGCTGGGCACGGTGGCTCACGTGTATAATCCCAGCACTTTGGGAGGCCGAGGCGGATGGATCACCTGAGGTCAGGAGTTCAAGACCAGCCTGGCCAACATGGTGAAACCCCGTCTCTACTAAAAATACAAAAATTAGCCGGGCATGATGGAGGGTGCCTGTAATCCCAGCTACTCAGGAGGCTTAGGCTGGAGAATTGCTTGAACCAAGGAGGCGGAGGTTGCAGTGAGCTGAGATCACACCATTGCACTCCAGCCTGTGTAACTGAGTGAAACTCCGTCTCAAAAAACAAAACAAAACAAAAAAATCCCCAGAACTACAACTGAGAGGAACTTAACTGTTTCACATTATGATTAGGACTGAAATTAGCTACCTAACACTTGTTTTACAGGACTTACCTGAGTACATAAGCTTCCTGCTTGTCAGTTTTTGTCACACTTATGATTGAACATTGCACATCCTTCAAAAGTATGTCCCACTCAGATCTATCATTTAACAAAAAAATTATGATTAATCCACAATAGTACCCACCTACTCATAAAAATTACAAAGCTCAGACTTTTTCTCATGAAGACCACATTTTTAATTAATATTGTACACCAACTTTTAGTTTCTTTCAAAATAATCTATATTGACATATCCAGATAAATGATAGGTATATTATGCTATATATGAAACAAAAATTGGTCATTATACTATGTATTTACAAATTACTAAAAGAAAAATAGGGCAAAAAAATGTTCAAAGGTACATAAACCAAGGTAAACCATAACTAATCAATGATTATAGAAATTCAATGGGATACTTTGTCTATAAAATGTACAGATTTTTAACCTTAAGAAACACTTAAAGAAGAGCATAATTTTACCAATCTAATTGGCATAGAAATTTAAAAGCCTATCTGTCTGGACAGTGAGTGATGTTACTCTTACAGCACTCACAAAAAACTGGAATGACTTTGCCAATTACAAGCATACCTAGAAGATTTTGGGAATACTACGCCGCTCTCCAAATGCAATGAGAAAGCCCATTTAACAGGAAATGTGCAGTACAAGCAACCATAGCAATGAAGGTCATATGGACATGAAGAAACTAGTCCTAATTTGCCTGAGAATAGAATTAGGAAAGTGTTCATTCTTTCATTAGTGTGCCCATTATAAAAAGATAATGTAATTCCATGGAACAGCTTAACATGACAGACTATTATTATTTTTTGAGACAGGGTCTCACTCTGTCGCCCAGGTTGGAGTGCAGTGGTGCAATCACAGCTCACTTCAGCCTTGACCTCCCAGGCTCACGCAATTCTCTTGCCTCAGTCTCTCAGGTAACTAGAACCAGAGCCATGTGCCACCATGCCCAGCTGTTTGCCAGAAATATATTTTAGTCCGGGCCTGGTGGTTCACGCCTGTAATCCCAGCACTTTGGGAGGCCAAGGCGGGTGGATCACTTGAGGTCAGGAGTTTGAGACCAGCCTGACCAACATGGTGAAACCCTGTTTCTACTAAAAATACAAAAATTAGCCGGGCGTGGTGGCAGGTGCTTATAATCTCAGCTACTCAGGAGGCTGAGGCAGGAGAATCGCCTGTAATCCTAGCTTAAGCTCAGGAGTTTGGGATGGCTTAAGCTCAGGAGTTTGAGACCAGGCTGGGCGATAGAGCAATACCCTAGTCTTTAAAAAAAGAAGAAAAATTTTTAAGCCCTATGATTTCTGACAGGCCATTGCTCTATACTCACAAAAATGGCAATTTTTTTTTTTTTTTTTGAGACTGAGTCTTGCTCTGTCACCCAGGCTGGAGTCCAGTGGCATGATCTCTGCTCACTGCAACCACCACCTCCCAAGCAGCTGGGATTACAGGCACGTGCCACCATGCCTGGCTAATTTTTGTATTTTTAGTGGCGACAGGGTTTCACCATGTTGGCCAGGCTGGTCTCGTACTACTGACCTCAGGTGATCCACCTGCCTCGGCCTCCCAAAGTGCTGGGATTACAGGCGTGAGCCACCGTGCCCAGCTGGCAAATCCTTTGTTAACCAGATAAGACCTTTTGAGCAAAATCCAACAGCAAAATGTTTTATTCGTTTGTATTAAAAAGCAAGCACAACACCAAACATGCCTGGTAGAATTTTGTGCCTGTCTCACCATTTTGCTATAAGAAACTGTTACTGACCCATCTGCGTACCAATACCCATCCAAAAATCTTTAATGTGTTAGGCTTGCTAATGATTACAGAGCTGAGTTCCCGTATTTGACTATAACATGACTAGGCCACTTTTTAAAAAGAGCTACTAAAAAGTTTTAAGGTTCTTTAAAAAGGGTGCTAACAATTTGTTCATATATGGAAAGAATACATATGCGGGACATATACTGTGACAACACTTGAAATTACCCCTGGCTTGTGTGGTGGCACACGCCTGTAATCCCAGCTACTCCGGAGGCTGAGGCAGAAGAATCACTTGAACCATGAAGGTGGAGGTTGCAGTGAGCTGAGATCTCGCCACTGCGTACCAGCCTGGGCAACAGAGGGAGACTCCGTCTCAAAAACAAACAAACAAAACAAAAACAACAACAAAAACTTGGCCAGGCACAGTGGCTCACCTGAGGTCAGGAGTTTGAGACCAGCCTGGCCAACATGGTGAAACCCCATCTCTACTAAAAATACAAAAATTAGCTGGGCGTAGTGGTGGGCACCTGTAATCCCAGCTACTCTGGAGGCTGAGGCAGGAGACTGAACGCGGGAGATGGAGATTGCAGTGAGCCGAGATCACACCACTGCATTCCAGCCTGGGTGACAAAAGTGAAACTCCATCTCAAAAAAATAAACTTTACTCGTGGGAATGAAATCCTGCTTCACTTCACTAAGATAAATTTACAAAATCCTTGCAAAAATTATCTACCATTAAGACTCCCATTGCTGAATATGAAGGTAAATAAAAATACCCACTATGATTTAAGTAATAGAAGCATTAAAATTTCAGATTTTTTAAGAGCTTATCTAATTCAGGTCCATCAACAATGCTACCTGTTTAAGTCATCACCTACTGACTTCCCACTATAACTTATTCTTGCACATATTCCTTTTTACCCACTGGACGCACTAACAAATCCCACCCTCCCTTTCTCAGTTATATTCACCATTTCTATTAAGACTTTTAAACATGTTCCATGGCTGAACTAAACAGTATAACAGTCTTTTCCTTTCTTATTTTTGTTTTCTCTTTTTTTAAAGGCTGTTGTGGCCAGGCACTGTGGTTCAGAGAGGCCAAGAAGGAAGGATCACGAGGCCAGAAGTTCAAGACCAGCCTGGGCAACAGAGCAATAGCCAGTCTCTTAAAAAGAAAAAAGGCAGCTGGGAGTGGTGGTGCAGGCCTGTAGTCCCAGCTACTCGGTAGGCTGATGTGGTAAGTTTGCTTGAGCCCAGGAGGTGGAGGGTGCAGTGAACCATGGTCACAACACTACACTCCAGCCAGGGTAACAGAGCAAGACCCTCTCTTAAAACAGAAAGTATTCACCCTTACAACTTGTAGCACAGATACTGTGAGGCTGAGTACGGAGGCTGAGGCGGGAAAATGGTGTGAACCCGGGAGGCGGAGCTTGCAGTGAGCCGAGATCATGCCACTGCACTCCAGCCCCGGCTACAGAACAAGGCTCTGTCTCAAAAACAAACAAACAAACAAACAAACAAAAAACGATTCCCTTCTCTCGTTGTTTTAGACATCTGCCTAACTGCCACAGCTGCTAAAGGCCTACAAGGGGATTGGAGCAGAACAGAAAAAAAAAAAAAAGCAAAAAAGAGATTTCCTCCACTCTGATTCAAAGGGGCCTCTCATTCTTTCTTTGCAGACCAGAACTGGAGAGCCTTTCTTGGAACTATTTTTGCCTGCCCCTACTGTTCAGTTCTGGGTTTCTGGCAAGCCCAGGAGAAATCAGCGAGGAGATACCGGAGAGGAAAAAAAAAAACAGGAAATTCACTGCTGGTTCAGTGGAATTTAAAGTTCTGGCTTTCTTCTCCATTTCACCTGCTAAAATTTACTTCTCAGAGTCCTTGGATAGCTGCTCAACAATGCATTCTGTCCAGGGCTTATTAATTGCATTTTAATAAGAGAAGACAGTGTAGCATGCTTCTTCTGTAATGGCAGAGAGAAATAACCTTTTGTTTTCTGAGCCAGTCTCACTATCACCCAGGCTGGAGAACAATGGCACAATCACAGCTCACTGCAGCCTTGGCCTCCCACGCTCAAAGAGATCCTCTCACCTCAGCCTCCCAAGTAGCTGGGACCACAGGCATGTATCACTACACCTTACTAATATATTTTTAATTTTTTCTGTAGAGATGAGGTCTCCCTATGTTGCCCAGATTGGTCTCAAACTCCTGGGCTAATGAGATCCTCCCATCTCAGCCTCCCAAAGTGCTAGGATTACAGGCACATGCCAACCCATTGGCTTCAAAATGCTCTTACACTCACTCATCATCAGTTAATAAAAGTCTCCATCCAAACCTTTCCTCAACAAATAGTAATGCTCCAGTAATCAGAATTTTTCATAGTATCAAAAGAAAGCAATTACTTCAAGCAACCTAGGACAAACAGTTAAACTGTCTATCAACCTAGTGATGATAAAGACATTTACCAGAGCTGCTAGGCTCAAGAAAAATAAATCAGAGGGCAAGATAGATGAAAGAAAAAAGAAGTCAATACAATGCTATACATGTACATAAAAGAGGTGAAAAACTGCAACAGCTGAAAATTTCAGCACAAATTATTTCTATCACATTTCTGTGGGAAAAAATGGCCTGCTTTTGTAAATAAAGCTCTACTGGAACCTAGCCACACCCATTCATTTATACATTGACTATGGTTATTTTCTCCCTATAAGGGCAGAGCTAAGTAATTGCAACACAGACTGTCTGCCTTGCAAAATTTCAAATTTACTCTCTAGTCCTTTACAGAAAGTTTGCTGACTCTTGTTTTGGAGGAAAGGTTTTCAGTGGTCTGCTTTCTGATCAAATTAATGATGGAAAAGACAAAGTGCTTTATACAGTCGACAGAGCCATTTTCTAAATCAGGCTGCAGTGAGCCAAGATCATGCCACTGCACTCCAGCCTGGGCAACAGAGTGAGACTGTGTGTCAAAAATAAAAAAGATAGTATTAAGCTAGAATGTTTTATCAGGCTCAGTAGTGATGGTGGTCTTGTCTCTGCTTCATTCCCAAGTATACTACACCCTGAGACTTTGAAACACTAGTCTATTATAAACTATTTATAAAACTGATCTATTTGGCAATCCTTGCTGTTTAAAGAGTCAATAAATCAAATTGATGGATATAAAGCAGAATCAAGAGAGAAGCAAGACAGCAACATGATTTTGGGATTTGTTCACATTACAGATCACATAATACTGATCTAGTCATTAGAAATTATTATAAAGCTATTCAAGCACACAATTTTCGTTTTTTTTTGAGATGGAGTCTTGTTCTGTTACCTAGGCTGGAGCACAGTGGTACGCTATCAGCTCACTGCAAACTCCGCCTCCCAGGTTCAAGCAAATCTCCTGCCCCAGCCTCCAGAGTAGTTGGGATTACAGGCATCTGCCACCAGGTCAGGCTAATTTTTTTTTGTATTTTTAGTAGAGAAGGTGTTTCACCATGTTGGCCAGGCTGGTCTCGAACTCCTGACCTCAAGCAATCCACCCGCCTCAGCCTCCCAAAGTGCTGGGATTTGGGATTACAGGCATGCACCACCATGCCTGGCCCGAAGCACACAATTCTTAGGTGCTTATAAAACACAAAGAAATATGTAGATTGAGTATTTCCTGATTTGAATTCCTTTTTCTCATCTTAAATGCCACCTCTTTGATCTAACTCAGTGGTTCTCAACTTGTAATAATTTTGCCACCCAGAAGACATGTGGCAACATTTGGAGACATTTTTTATCACAACTAGGGTGGTGGTGGTGTTGCCAGCATGCAGTGGATAGAGGCCAGGGACACTGCTACACACGGTATAATTAACAGGATAGTCACTGACAACAGTGAATTATCTGAACCAAAATGTCAAGAATGCTGAGGTTGAGATACCCTAATTTCACTTAAAAACTAGATACTAAAATATTAAATATAATCAGAGATCATAATAAATGATCCCAAAGAAAAATAGATGTTCTATATTAATAACAGCACACAAATTGTATGTCTGAAAAACAACACTTTAGTGGCATGCCACATTTTATATTTAAAACATTTTCTTAGAGGCTGAGGTCTAATAAAAATAGAACTTAGGAATGTCTACAGCAACAAGATAATTATATTATAACAAGACTTCTCTATGTCGCCTGATTAAATGCATTTTGGGAGCCCAAGGCAGGCGGATCACTTGAGGTCAGGAGTTCAAGACCAGCCTGACCAACATAGCGAAACCCCGTCTCTACTAAAAATACCAAAATTAGCCAGGTGTGGTGGTGCAGGCCTGTAGTCCCAGCTACTCGGGAGGCTGAGGCAGGAGAATCACTTGAACCCAGGAGGCGGAGGCTGCAGTGCACCAAAAATCACACCATTGCACTCCAGCCTGGGAGACAGAGCAAGACAAGTGTGTCTCAAAAAAAGAAGTAAATGACTGAGCTCAAGTATCTTGAACAAGAGTCCCAAGCCTACGTAACAGGGAAAAACATCTCTTCCACAAATGGTGCTGGGAAAAATGGATGTCCACATGCAAACAAAATTAAGTTGGACTTTTACCTTACATCATAAACAAAAATTAACTCAAAATGGATCAATGACCTAAACATTAACAGTGAATAAAACTCCTAGAAGACTACATAGGGTAAATGCTTCAGGGCATTACATTTGGCAATGATTTCTTGGATATGACATACAATAAAATAAAAAACAGACAAATGGAACTTGAAAATCTAAAATGTAAACATTTCTATACATCAAAAGAAACGAGTGAAAAGACAACCTACAGAATAAAATACTTGCAAGTCACCTTATAAGGGGTCAATATCCAAAGTAAAAGAAACACCTACACACAACTCAACAAAAAAAGTGATTAAAAAATGGACAAAGAGACCAGGGGCGATGGCTCAATCACTTGAAGTCAGGAGTACAAGACCAGCCTAGCCAACATGGTGAAACCCTGTCTTTTACTAAAAATACAAAAATTAGCCAGGCATGGTGGCGCATACCTGTAGTACCCACTATTAGGGAGGCTGAGGCAGGAGAATCACTTGAACCTGGGAGGTAGAGGTTGCAGTGAGCTGAGATGGCACCACTGCACTCCAGCCTGGGTGACTGAGACTGTCCAAAAAAGAAAAAGACAAAGGACTTAAATACAGAAGGATCCCATTAGTGCAGGGTTATGCTCTAATCACCTGGAAACTGAATACATAGATGCTATTCCAATACCCAGTTAGGTCAGACACTTTCTGAGGATGATGCCTGCAAATTTTTATTTGAAAAGCTTCCAGGTCATTAGATTACTCATTACTTCCTAATGTAAAACCAGCTGGTTTCAGAGTTCGTGTAATTTATCCAAAGTCACTGCAGCTTCTCAATTCTGCTCTTACCTCATATTTTTAGGTCTGTTTTAGAGACTCTCATTACAGTACATTCATCAGGGTGCCTCTACCCCAGGTAGTAAGCAGTCTTTAGGTAAAAGGCATCCTAAAACCAGATCATTCTTGAGTAAAGCTGGACTGACCAGAAGTTAGATTCTGAGGATGCCTTCCTGGGGCAGTGAATTCAGATACCCTGAGAAATAAGCCTCCTCCTTTTGTTCAAAGATATGAACCTATTATAATCACATTATTGCTATTCTATCTCAAATTTTTACCCCAAATCGGGATACTCCTCTCAGTTTTCTGCTACTTTCAACATGTGCTTCATAAAGATACATGGTTTGTAAACAACAGTTGAAATATTTTCGTTGTTGTTGAGACAGGGTTTCACTCTGTCACCAGATGGAGCGCACTGGTGCAATCTCATTTCGCTGCAGCCTCGATCCCCCAATGGCTCAAAAAAATCCTCCCACCTCAGCCTCCTGAGTGGCTGGGACTGCAGACATGCACCAGGATGGACCAGCACGCACAGATAATTTTTCAATTTTTTTTGTAGAGTCAGGATTTCACTATGTTGCCCAGACTGAGTTCTCAAACTCCTTGGCCTCTCAGAGTGCTGGGATTAGACATGAGCCACCAAGCCCAGCCATGAAACCTTTTTCAAACTGCTGGGAGGAATGTAACGAGCTTTATTCTTTAGTAGGAAGCATTTCTACTCTGAAACATTACACTAAAAGGTTTTTTGGCAATGGTTTGTAAATTCCTTCAACGTAAATTATTGATATTGCAATAATACTGCATAATGATGTAGTCAAGTAAGTCATGAGTTTGGGAAAAGTTAAGGTGAGGTATGACTATCTTTGCAACTGCCCCAATCCTTTACTAAAAATTATGTTTTAGTTTATAAAATCTGAGTAAAGCACAGTAATAGGATTTCCAGTCCTGAAAAATCACTCTTTTCTCAGCAAAATTTTCTATTTTCTAACAGATTTCCTCCTTACTACTCTCAGCCTCCCTAAAGCTGCCATTTCTTATATAAAAGGTTTTTGTTTGTTACAGCACTTTGATCCAACAACTAAACCATTTTTTAAACGGTCACTGATTTTTATTCAACATCCCTAAAATCTGAAAAATCAGAGAAAACTGCAGGTTACCCCTAAGAAACTGCCTCTCCCTTAATTGTCCTTTATTCATCTGGATATACCTAGACTGCTGCTTTTCTCCAACAGTATTGTTTAACCCAAGCTATATCATAAAAGATTTTTCTTTGTTAAATTTCTCAGTATACATAATTTGTTCACTTAAGATAAATTATCTTAAATGGTCTACAAGAGGGAAGCAGTGTTTTGTAAAAAGGTGTACATTCAGAAAGGATTCCAGCTTAACTTGGCATTAAAGCTTGGACTGATGAGCCAAGTTTGTTTAAAGTGAATTCTATTCCCTCACATCACACACAAAATCAATTCCAGATGGATTGCTGATCTAAATAAGAAAGGTAAATATCGTGTAGGAGAAAAAAATATTTCAGACTTTGGGATGAGAAAACCGAGAGAAGTATGTTGTTTCCCAGAAGAATGTGTGAAAAAGGTTGGATATTTTCTCCCTTGAATTACACAGAACACTCCAGTGAAACCATCTAGGCCTAGATTATTGACTGATTCAAGTTATTTAGGTGTTCTAGGACTGTTTTAGGTTCTCCATTTCTTCTTGCGTTAGTTTTGGAAAGCTATTTTTCCAGGATTTTTTTCTCCCTAATATCCTTATCTTGTTATCCTTTTAGCATCAATACTAATGCTCTTTTTGGACATTTAAGCCTTTCACTCTCTTAATCGTTTCTATGTCCCTATGTTTATTATGCTTTATAAACAGATTTGTTTATTTTAATTCAGTCTGTTATCTTTTAACCTACTTTTAGTTTATTCACATCTTAATAGAGCCCAGGAGGTCAAGGCTGCAGTGAGCCATGATCCTGCCACTGCACTCCAGCCTGGGCTATAGAGAGATCCCGCCTTTAAAGGGTTAAAGATAACACTTTAAGTACTACATACAAAATATTAACTTATTTATTCTGCACAACTTCCATGAGCTATGTACCATTATTGTCTCCATTTTACAGATGAGGAAACAGCTCACACAGCTATTAAATGCTGTTTGAATTCAAATCTTGTTATTCCAGAGGCTATGCACTTAATCACGTCATTTGAGTAAAACATGTCATGCTTTATTCTTCTAGATGACCGATTATCCTTCCCTGGGGTCTCTGGGGCTGGCCCCATGTCCCCACAGACCAGACTCCATCCATGATACTCTCTTTGCTAGGCTGTTCATTTTAGGTGATTCAAGGAACACCTACTATTTTCAGGCTTTTTTTCAGATCCTGGTAAATAACCTAACCACTTGAGTGGTCACTGAAAAATGTTCCAACGAAGGTTATCACGGGACCTTAGTTAAATCAACAGATTTTTCAGTTCTTGCTTAACTTGCTTTATCTACAACAGTTACAATGTGGCAGTATACTACCAGTAGTTGTTCAATGAATGTTACATGCCCACAAAATGGATGGCACTGAATCATCTACACAAGGGAATATTTTGTCCTTCAAAGTTTAACTTTGGCCATGATTTTAAGAGCCACACTGGAGCAGTAAAACAATTTGGGCTAATTAAAGTACAAAGTAAAAAGGGTTCTTAAACATTTAAACAAAGCAGGCTGCTTTGTAAAAAGCCTCTTCCTCCTCTCTCCACTTTGACTCAGGAAGCTCTAAATAGCCACACCGCCAAGAACTTGGGGAGAACAAAACCTTCTTCCCTTTAAGATCATGTACTTACTATTATTTAAGGGCTCAAACATTTAAAAAGCCAAAGTGACAACTTGTTACTCGTTTTCTAGGACTGTTCTTACCCATTAGTTTTTCCTTGCCAAGATTTTCTAAGTTAATTATCCTGATCACAATCGTTTCACCAAACGCCTATCACAAATATCATCTTTCTCATCTGTGAAATGAAGGAAATACTCAGCTTCTCCATGACCAAACTCCGCTTCCTATAATCTACACGTGACCCTGGCACGTAGTAAGCGCTATAGACATTTTAAGTGTCACACGAAGCTTGAAAAAATGAGACGTGTGACATTTTAGCTATCACTAGTATTTTTTTCTACAACGGAATCGTTCAAGATATACTGCTAGAAACCGGGTTTCCCATCGTGCCTTAAAGTCTCGGTAGCACGTGTCTGCCTGGATTCCCTTTTCCAGTTGCTTTTTGTCAAGGGACAGCTCCAAGAACAGCTAACATTCCTAAAACGCCCATTGGTCCGCACCCTGGGGCCAGGCTCTGAGTCCGGCCCAGGAGCCCATTGGTCGCCGCCTCTCAATGAAGCTGGCCACGCCGGTTACTCAGCTGCACCGCCACCCTAGCCGCACTTGTGCGCAGAGGAGCCGGGGATCCGGTGGCAGGGCCTAGGAAGGCCATGGGTGGGCCACCGGTGCGACCGCCGCCAGGAACAAGGCCCAAGCATCCACGGGATCTCTGGGCTTTTATATAAGCATGGATTTCCACAGCAATAACAACTAAAACGCCTCTTCGGCGCGGTCGGCCCAAGTATCTCTCGCGTGACGGCCCGCAGTGGGAGTGGGCCCCAGATTCCTTTGCTCAAGCTTAAGGCATTAGAGGCATTATGTCCTGGGGCAGGCGGGCCTCCCTCCACCCGCACCTCTCCCGCTCCGCTCCGCCGGCTCCGTAGCAGGTTACACAACCCAAGGTCAAGAGATTGGGGAGCAGCCCTCGGCGGGCTCAGCGGCCGTGTAGAGGGCGGCCCCGGGGACTGCGCCGTCTGCCCAGCCGCCCCGAAAAGGCTCTGGCACAGAGCACGTTAGGGCAGCGGTGGGGCCCCGCCACTGCGACATAACTGCTCCCGCCCAATCCCCGCCGCCCGAACGCCACATGCTGCCCGCGGCCGCCGCGGGTGGGAGGCCTGTTCGCCAGCCCCTTAGACAAGGCCGGGAGGGCCCCTCCTATCCGCGCCCGAGGCAAGAACGAGCGCCGCTCCCGCCCTCCATTCCCCGAAGCGGGCACGCCCGAATTAGCGCCTGACTAAGCCCGCCGAGCCACACCTGCCGGAGGCAACCCGCGCAGGCGCCCCCGACCCCCACCTGGGGCCCCTGCCGCCAGCTACTACGGAGGGGAATGTCCGGAGGCGCGGGCCGCAAAACCACCCCGGGCCGCGCCGCCCGCCGCCCAGCGCGGGACGTTACCTGAGCACGCGGCCGCGCCTGCCTCCTCCCCTCCCCCAGGGCAATGCCAGGCGCGGCAACTACGGCGGGAGAAGCCGGCTCCGGCGCGTGGACATGGCCGCTCTCCCCCAAACCGCGCACCTTCCAAGGCCGCCGAAGCGACCCCCGGCCGCAGACCTGCCCCCACCTGAAAGCTGAGGGATCTCGGGCCCCACCCGTGGCTGGTGCCTTGGCGGCGGCGACAGCCCCCAGGCCCGGATGTCAGCGAGGGACCCACCTTGGGATAGTGCGAAGATCCCCAGATCCTTGGTTTGCGTCGGGCTGCTGCCGGGAGAACCAAACCTCCAGCAGCTTCTCGGTCCCTTCGAAAAAATGTGCAGCTTCCATCACCGTGAGACTAGCGAACAACCAACAACCACAGAAAATCAACTAAATTAAACCTCTTCTCCCGCCGCTGCCGCCGCCGCTGCGGATTGTTCCAGCTGTGTTACTAAAGTTCAGGTTCCTTTTTTTTTTTTGCTATAATTTTATATTAACTTTTTTTAAAAAAGGACTAATAAAATTTTCCCGGCTTTGTGTGAGCGAAAGTTGAACGTGAGTCTTTTGGAAATAGAGGCAGATACAGTTCAGTCTCTTGTATTCCGCTGCTTTCCCGTTAGAGAGAGTAGAGCGAGCGCTAGCTAATGTCGCCGGCCATACTGTGTAAGCGAGAGCGCTGCGTGAGCACTGCCCTTATATATTCCGGCTCCCCCAAAAGACCAGGAAGTGACGCATGGTCCCACCTCCACAGCCCATAGCTGCTGCCGCCTGTCAATCACTCGCGGCCGAGTGGCGGCTGGCTGGCCGAGGGCCTGGCGGAGAGCGCGGGGAGCTGCCCACTGCGCTGCGGCTCGGGCTCTGGCCGGCTCCTGAGTGGGAGTCGGTGCTGTGATGTCCAGCTGGGGACTAGAAACCTCGGATCGAATGCAGAGTGGGTGGGGAGAGCGGGAACGGAATGAGGAAAACAGCTCTGTGCAGAGCTGTTTAGAAAAAAAAAAATGATTAGCAGAAAACATGGGTGGGTCCTTAGGGGTGTTGCCGGGGTTCAGCGGGGACGGTGGCCAGCGCTGGGTTGGCGTGGTGGTTTTAATCTTGTGCAGTTCACCGCGACAGCTGAGGTACTTGGCCATTCTTTAAAGTGTGTTTTCCCAAGGCGAACGCAGCCAGGCGTTAAAACTAAACATTTGTCCGTGACGCGCACGTTGCCAGGGGTCGAATTAGAAGGCGCTTTAATTCTGCTCACGCCTTGGCTGATGTGCGAATGAATGCAGTCCTCGGCTGGTTTATACAATAGCCAGAAGCATTGTCTTCCCATTTCAGAAGAGAAAAGCAACGTGGCGCCCAGCCTTGGAGGGCTCCAGCTCTACCCACCTCCCACCGTGTGGCTCGCCATGCCTCCGAATTGGCTGAGCACAGCAGTCTCCGGGAAGCACTGGCAACTCCGTTGCTCCATTAGCTCAACTGGTGGGAATTTATTCAGCAAAACTACTTCTAGAAACTGAATGTGTTAAATTAATCTGAACTTATTTGATCGTGTTTTTCTTTGAATTTTATCAAGCTGATGTATTAATTGATGGAGGTTCTCCTTACCCCCCAAAATTTACAGTGCTATCTTCCCATGTGCTTAAGAAGGATTTACCTGGAAATTAATAAAACAGGGATTCCAGAGCTATCACTGGTGGTAACTTAAATAACTATCAGTCTAATATTTTATAAATGTTAAGTATAAAATAGTCGTCAAGCCATGGTCAAACGGTTTAACCTCAGATGGCAAAACTGTGGTAACAAAGTTATGACTTTTACTTGGAAATATGGGAGGAAAAAACCCAAGCTGACGTAAAAATTGCTATTGTCACAAGACAAAAGGACTTTTCGCTATCATCCTTAGAAAAGAACTTTCCCCAAAGTGAAATAAGATGATGTCAACATGAAAAATCCACTGAAAAAGACATGGTTTGGGTTTGCACTCTAGATACTCTGTAGAATAGCACTTGTCTTACAAGAACGTGGATTCACGTGTCTCCGTGAAACCTGTTGAAAGAAGCTATGTTGTGAGCTAGGTACATAAACTACTCTTGCCATGTTTTGTTTGTTTGAGACTGAGTCTCGCTCTGTCGCCCAGGCTGGAGTTCAGTGGCGTGATCTCGGCTCACTGCAACCTCTGCCTCCTGGGTTCAAGCGATTCTCCTGCCTCAGCCTCCCGAGTAGCTGGGATTACAGGTGCATGCCAACATACCTGGCCAATTTTTGTATTTTAGTGGAGACGACATTTCACCATGTTTGCCAGGCTTGTCTCGAACTCCTGACCTCAGGTGATCTGCCCACCTCGGCCTCCCAAAGTGCTGGGAGGCCACCGCACCCAGCCCTCTTGCCATGTTTTATAAGCATCCAACTCAAACTGCGGATTGGGACAAAAGATAATAAATGTTGCTTATTTTATAATGATAAAAGAATGTGGTTACTCTTCTTGGAATAAAGATAAAAGAAGTATTTCTGTGTTTTACAAGCTGTTCAAGTATTTGATGGTTGCTTATTGAAGAATCTGCCTACGAAACCACCTCAAACACTAATTGTGGTATAAACATAATTTGGCTTATAATTGCTTATAATTAGTTGCTTCTCAACTACTATTATGCTTTTTTCCCAGTGCAATTTAAGTTAATATAAAAGTGCCAAGAATCTTGTCAAAGTAAATCCTTATTAATTTGATATAGGATAATTTAAATAGAGTCCACCAACTGGATTGGTCCTTTGTAAAATATATCATTTTTCTTGTTATCTTGAAGCTCAAAATTCCTTGTATACTCTGGTTTCTCTTCAGATCATAGAAATAATAAAAATAAAAATCCCTTGTACTAAGTTGGTTAATCTTTGCTTAAATATTTTCCTGAACTCAATATGTCCAAAATACATTTACCATTATTTCTAAAATGATTTCCCTTCTCAGCCCCATTTCTATCAAGAGTGACCATCTTTCCCCCAGATTTCCAGTTTTTTAAAAACGCCTCATTGGCTATAGCACTTTGCACATAGGCCTTCTTAAGATACCTCTGATTGTACTCCTTCCCTTTATTCTCTGTAGTAATCATTCCTATTAAGATCTTACTCAAATTTTAAAAAATCTTTACTTGACCCCACTTCTACCTTCAGCTATCACCGAATTTCTCTGCTTCCCTTAACAGCAAAACTCCCTAAAAGATGTAAAGACATGTCTATACGTGTGGTCCCTACCGCCTTATCTCTCCTTCAAATTCTCCAAATGGGTATTTATTCCTAGCACTTGACTGAAATGACACTTCTCAAGGCCCACTTCTTGCCAAAGCCAGTGGTTGCCAAAGCCATTGAGACCAGTGAATGTTCTCAATCCCCATTTACTCAATCTTTCAATAGCTTCTGACACAATTAACTATGCCTTCCTTCTAGAAAAAAGTCTCCAGGCTTTCGTGACATCTCTCTTTTTTGGTTTTCCTTGGGAATTTTCTTCCCAATGCTGCAGTGCTCTTGGCTATGCCTCTGCCCTCTTTTCTACATACATTTTCTCCCTAGGTGACCTACCTCATCCAGTCCATGGCTTTATGACCCACCCATAGTATTAATGACTTTCAAATTTATATCTCCAGCCCAGACATCTCCCTTGAACTTCAGACCTTTGAGACACTTGCCTGACTACTTGAATGCCTAACAAGCATATAGAAGCTAACATTACTAGAAAAGAGCTGTTCCTTTTCACGGCAAAATCTGCCTCCTCCCCACAAAAGCAAAACAAATTACAAAAACTCAGCTGTCCTCAACTCAAGCTTCCCGCTGACCTCTTTGTCTCCACTCTTATCTCTTCTTACCTCTTTATGGTCCACCCTTTACACAACAAATCACCTCGTTAAATAGCAGTTGCTTAAACTCAAAATCATCAATAATTCCACTCTTTCCTGCATTGTCCTACATCCAACTCATCATTAGCCTTGTTGATATTTCTAAAACATTTCAAGAATTTGTTCTCTCTGTCTTCATTTCTACCACCACCCTAGTTCAGAGCACAAAATTAGCTCCCCTGAACTATTGCAGTAGCTTTCTAACTATAGTAGTGTTTGTCTTCACTTTGCCACCTCACTTGGTTTAACACAGAGCAGCTAGAGTGATTTTTTTTTTGTTTTTATTTTTTTAAATGTCTCCATAGCCCAAGATGGAATGATGTTTTTAAAACATAAGCCCAATTATGACACTTACTAAAATTCTCCAGGGGTTTCCCATTACAATTAAAATCAAAATTTCTTACCCTGGCCTTCAAATCCTTATGTGATTTGGTCCTGAATTAATTATCCTCCAACCTCATCTCTACCATTCACACTCTGTACTCCATCCATACTGACCTGTCTCCCTTTAGGTCATTTTCATTTCTCTGAAATGCTCTTTCTCTCCCTCTTGGTATGGCTTGTTCATTCTTGTCATTTAGACCTTAGCTTAAATGTTGCCTCTTCTAAGAAGTCACTAAGCTACTATAGCAAAGAGATCTCCAAATACAATAACTCAAACATTAAGGTTTATTTCTCTCTCACATAACAGTACAGAGGTAGGCAGGTAGTCTAGAATGAGTAGGGAGCTCTGTTCCATGAGATCATTCAGGGAACCAGGTTCCTTCTAACCCATTTTGACCATAGAGTAAAATCTTTATTCTCATCATTGAAGCTGGCTTAATCTGTCCACAGTCTAGCCTAGAAGAAGAGGAAAAAAAGAAAGGAACAAAAACTACTTTCCTTATAAAAACAAGATATGGAAACTTTTTTTGTTGTTTTTGTTTTGTTATTGTTTTTGTTTTGAGGCAGGGTCTCACTCTGTCACCCAGGCTGGGGTGCAGTGGCTCCATCTTGACTCACTGTAGCCTCAACTTCCCCGGGCTCAAATGATCCTCCCACCTCAGCCTCCCACGTAGCTGGGACTACAGGCAAGTGCCACCATGCCTGGCTAATTTTTGTATTTTTAGTAGAGACCAGGTTTCACCATGTTCCCCAGGCTGGTCTTGAACTCCTGGACTGATGATCTGCCCACCTCAATCTCCCAGAGTGCTGGCATTACAAGCGTGAGCCACCACACCTGGCCTTAGATTCAATTTAAAGTGACCAAGTAGTGTGCTGGAAATGGCTTCCTACGTTTCTGAGAGCTAATCTTTACACTCTCAGAAATTTGGGGAGTCAGTTGACATCACAGTGGTGGTTTGAAATTAGCCGTGTTGTGAGTATTTACATCAGTGAAATTGGCAAACTACAATCAGGGTTCTCCATACCCTCAGCTGGGTGATTGTTAAACACTTACCGGTTGTTAAACGTTTACCAGCATGCCTCAGGTTTCACAAATCTGTCACATTGATGGTGTTGAAAACATGGTTTTCTTGGCCAGGCACAGTGGCTAATGCCTGTAATCTCATCCCTTTGGGAGGCTGAGGCGGGAGGATTGCTTTAAGCCCAGGAGTTCAAGACCAGCCTGGGTAACATAGCGAGACCCCCCCCCCCCATTTCTATTTAAAAAAGAAGAAAAAAAGAAAATATGATTTTCTCTAATGTCAATCAATGCAAGTTTTACTGCCCAAGGCTGTTGTGGGACTTCAGAGATTATAAGTGAGAAAAGTGTTTTAGAAACTGTAGGTCAGGTGTGGTGGCTCATGCCTGTAATCCCAGCACTTTGGGAGGCCAAGACTGGCGGATTACCTGAGGTCGGGAGTTCAAGACCAGCCTGACCAACAAGGAGAAACCCTGTCTCTACTAAAAATACAAAGTCAGCCGAGCATGGTGGAGCATGCCTGTAATCCCAGCTTCTCGGGAGGCTGAGGCAGGTGAATAGCTTGAACCCGGTAGGCGCAGGTTGGGGTGAGCTGAGATTGCACCATTGCACTCCAGCCTGGGCAACAAGAGTGAAACTCTGTGTCCAAAAAAGAAAAAAAAAAAAAGAAACTGTAAAACACCATGTAAAGATACAATATTGTTACTGCAAAATACAGAAGAAATAGAAGCTAAAGTAATGGGCCGGGCGCGGTGGCTCACGCCTGTAATCCCAGCACTTTGGGAGGCCGAGGCGGGCGGATCACGAGGTCAGGAGATGGAGACCTTCCTGGCTAACATAGTGAAACCCCGTCTCTACTAAAAAATACAAAAAAATTAGCCGGGCGCAGTGGCGGGCTCCTGTAGTCCCACCTACTTGGGAGGCTGAGGCAGGAGAATGGCGGGAACCCGGGAGGTGGAGCATGCAGTGAGCCGAGATCGCGCCACTGCACTCCAGCCTGGGCTACAGAGCGAGACTCCGTCTCAAAAAAAAAAAAAAGAAGCTAAAGTAATGACGAAAGAAACAACACTGTAATGCCTCAGATTACATTGAATTACATTAATTTTTTTTTCTTTTTGAGACCGAGTTTCGCTCTTATTGCCCAGGCTGGAGTGCAATGGCGCAATCTGGCTCACCACAACCTCCGCCTCCCGGGTTCAAGCGATTCTGCTGCCTCAGCCTCCCGAGTAGCTGGGATTGCAGGCATACGCCACCACGCCTGGCTAATTTTATTTTATTTTTTTTGTAGAGTCAGGGTTTCTCCATGTTGGTCAGGCTGGTCTTGAACTCCTGACCTCAGGTGATCCGCCCAACTTGGCCTCCCAGAGTGCTGGGATTACAGGTGTGAGCCACCGCGCCTGGCCTTGAATTACATTAATTTAACTGTGAAACAAAAGTGCCTATATATAATCTGTCCCAAAAGCTGTTTGTCTTCTTTGGTGTAACTAATATGGATAGAGGAGATATACCAGAAGTGAAAATATAATTTTATTTGATAAGACTCTCCTCAATGTTCAGTATTGTATTTCAGTTTATCAGACATAGGTGAAAGACAAGTAACAGAAGAAAGTGAAACTAATAAGAGAGAATAAAAGGCTCAGAATATAACACATTTAGTGATAATGTTTCCCAGGATGAATTAAATATTTAACAGCAGATATAAGATTAAAAATAAGAAAAGACGTCTGGGCCCGGTGGCTCACGCCTGTAATCCCAGCACGTTTGGAGGCTAAGGCAGGCAGATCATGAGGTCAGGAGATCAAGACCACCCTAGCTAACACCGTGAAACCCTGTCTCTACTAAAAATACAAAAAAATTAGCCGGGTGTGGTGGTGAGCGCCTGTAGTTCCCACTACTTGGGAGGCTGAGGCAGAAGAATGGCGTGAACCTGGGAGGCAGAACTTGCAGTGAGCCGAGATCGCACCACTGCACTCCAGCCTGGGTGACAGAGCGAGACTCCGTCTCAAAAATAATAATAATAATAAAATAAATGAGAAAATACAGGCCAGGTGTGGTGGCTCACACCTGTAACCCCAGCAGTTTGGAAGGCCGAGGCAGGAGGGTCACTTGAGGCCAGGAGTTCAAGACCAACCTGGTCAACATAGCCAGACCCATCTCTACAAACAATAAATAAATAAGAAAAGATGAACAATGAACTTAATGGTAATGGACAAGGCCATTTATAAGCAATGTGGTTGACCATTGTCCTAGCAAAATATGCCAATGTAATTTTCCATTAGTAATTACTCATTTTCATCAGTAATTAAATACTCAGTAAACAAAGAATTTGTAATGTGCTGTTTGCAGATTTTATGTGGTTCATGAACACTTTCATTATTTCAGTTTTAAAATATTTAACCAGACAGCCTCTATGAATGTTTTAAAATTTATTTTTTCTTTTGAAATTTTTTTAACTGTTTTTGAATTCTACTTTCGTATTTACTTTTTTTTTGTTTTGTTTTGAGTCAGAGTCTCACTCTGTTGCCCAGGCTGGAGTGCAGTAGCATGATCTTGGCTCACTGCAACCTCCACCTCCCTGGTTCAAGTGATTCTGGAGCTTCAGCTTCTGGAGTAGCTGGGACTGCAGGCACCTGCCAACATGCCTGGCTAATTTTTGTATTTTTAGTAGAGATGGGGTTTCGCCATGTTGACCAGGCTGGTCTCTAACTCCTGACCTCAAGTGATCCCCCCTCTCAGCCTCCTGAAGTGCTGGGATTACAGGTGTGAGCCACCACACCTGGCCTGTATTTACTTTTTATGTTATAACCTCAACTGTACTTATTCTGTTATTTAAATGATTAAAAAACTAATTGGGCTAGCACAGTGGCTCATGCCTGTAGTCTCAGCTACTTGGGAAGCTGAGGCAGGAGGATTGCTCGGAACCCAGGAATTTGAGGTTACAGTGAGCTATGATTGAGCCACTGTACTCCAGCCTAGGCAAGAGAGCGAGACAGTCTCTAAAAAAAAAAAAAAGAAAAGAAAAAGTAATTGTTTAGAAAGTGTTGTTGGGCCAGGCCCGGTGGCTCACGCCTGTAATCCCAGCACTTTGGGAGGCCGAGGCGGGCAGATAACGAGGTCAGGAGATCGAGACCATCCTGGCTAACACGGTGAAGCCCCATCTCTACTAAAAATACACAAAATTAGCCAAGCGTGGCGGCGGGCGCCTGTAGTCCCAGCTACTCGGGAGGCTGAGGCAGGAGAATGGCGTGAACCCAGGAAGCGGAGCTTGCAGTGAGCCGAGATTGTGCCACTGTACTCCAGCCTGGGTGACAGTGCGAGACTCCATCTTAAAAAAAAAAAAAAAAAAGAAAGTGTTGTTGGAGGCCGGGCGCGGTGGTTCACGCCTGTAATCCCAACACTTTGGGAGGCCAAGGCAGGTGGATCACCTGAGGTCAGGAGTTCGACCTGGCCAACACGGTGAAACCCCGTCTCTACTAAAAATACAAAAAATTAGCTGGGCATGGTGTTGGGCGCCTGTAATCCCAGCTACTCGGGAGGCTGAGGCAGGAGAATAGCTTCAACCGGGGAGGCGGAGGTTGCAGTGAGCCAAGATTGCGCCATTGCACTCCAGCCTGGGCAACAAGAGCGAAACTCTGTCTCAAAAAAAAAAAAAAGTGTTGTTGGAGCTCAGAAACCGATACCATCATATATGGCTTGGTGAACTGAGGAAGTCTCAAAGTCTCTCTGACTTACACCCCTCCCTACCCCCACCCTCTGTAAAACAGGAGTTCCTTTATCTTCCTAAGATCCAGACCATCAAAAAAAAATAATTTTTTTCTCCTCCCTGGAAGACCAGGAATGTAACTACACCTGAACACAGCTTTTCACAGGATCATGTACAGTTTAATCTCTGTTCCCTAATCCATTCATTCTCCCTAGTAACAGAATTCTTTTCCCTACTTCCAACAACCTGTTTTGCTAGTGTGGTCTGTAAGCTTCTGAATCACAATGGGGGTGGGCAATGACTCTGATTTTCCTCTTGTGCTCGTTGTGTACTTGTTAAATAAATTTGTAAGCCTGTTCTTCCATTAAACTGCCTCATGATAGTGATTTTCAGTGAACCTTCAGAGGGCCAAGGGGAAAGCCCTCTTTTGATCCCTACAGTGTATAAAATATGAATTAAAGTGAATGTTAAAAAACCTTTACATTTCCATTTTATATTACATTTCCATTATTTTATGGAAATTGTAAAATAATCAGGAAATTATTTTCAGATATTTCCAAAAGCTGTATTTCCCGTAACCTTGATTATCTATTAAAACTTTAAAACAATCAATGCATGAACTAAAATTAATAACAAAACTTAAAATTAAAATTATGTAGATAAGGCTAAAGTTTTTTAATTTAATTTTTTGAAAATTTAATGAAGGCCAGGCACGGTGGGTCACACCTGTAATCCCAGCACTTTGGGAGGCCGAGGCGGGCAGATCACCTGAGGTCAGGAGTTCGAGACCAGCCTGACCAACATGGTGAAACCTCATCTCTACTGAAGATTCAAAAATTAGCTGGGCGTGGTGGCAGGAACCTGTAATCCCAGCTACTCAGGAGGCTGAGGCAGGGGAATTGTTTGAACCCAGGAGGTAGAGGTTGCAGTGAGCCGAGACTGTACCACTGCACTCTAGCCTGGGCAACAGAGTAAGACTCCATCTCAAACAAAAAAAAAAAAGAAAGAAAAAAAGAAAATTTAATGAAAGCTTATTAAACATTTTAATAGAATTAAACTATCTGCAATTCGGGCCGGGCTCAGTGGCTCACGCCTGTAATCCCAGCACTTTGGGAGGCTGAGGTGGCTAGATCACCTGAGGTCAGGAGTTCAAGACCAGACTGGCCAACATGGTGAAACCCTGTGTCTGCTAAAAAATCCAAAAATTAGCCAGGCATGGTGGCACACGCCTGTAATCCAAGCTACTCGGGAGGCTGAGGCAGGAGAATTGCTTGAACCTGGGAGGTGGAGGTTGCAGTGAGCCAAGATCACGCCACTGTGCTTCAGACTGGGTGACAGAGCGAGACTCAAGAAAACAAACAAACAAACAAAAAAAACTATCTGCAATTCTAACATTCCATGTCCCTTTTGCTACAAATGTGAAGAATCAGTATCATACTTTGTTACATCTATACAAACATTTAAGAATAATATAAAATTGCTCAGTTTTGCAAAATGTTCCTCAGCTACCCATCTGAAATTTCATCCTAATTTGTGAGCATCTCTGGTGTCTTAAGAAAAGCAAGAAAATGCTTGACACTAGGAAAAGATACTCTATTAAGCCAAAAGCTATTGCATTCACACTGAGAGGAAGAACTTATTTGACAAGCTAATTATTTTGTCTTTTATCTGTTTCTGCTGTTTGGAATCCTCCCCACATTCTGAAGCAAGGTCTTTCTCCTACTTCAACAGCTGCAGAAACCATAAAGCTTTATGGCATTTGCATTCAGTTGCTTTTTGTTTTGTAGACACAGAGCAAGTGATGTGAAGTGTTTCCCTGGGGTCTAATAGGTGTTATTTCCAGGAGTGGATGTTTAAGTTTGTAAGTCATACAATGCCAGCCTGTATGCTGGATTCCAAGTAACAAAGGTATCTGTGTGTTATTTAATAAATGCATTTTGGCATTTATTTGTGACATGCAGGGTTAAGGGCAGGGGCCCCTCTTGCTGGGTCTAGGGGTGATGCTAGTCAGAGTTTACAAAATGAAGTCCCAAAAACTCCCAACACTTCCCTAGTCTTTCTAGGCCACTGGTAGACAAAGTTAGAAAGTTAAGGGGTCCCATTAATCACTATTGTTGGGGTCCGAACCCATGATTGGGATCCCACCAATCACTATCTCAAAACATCTGTCAGATTGAAATTTAAAAGCCCATGTTTTCTGAGGACAAATATTTATACAAATTCAATTACTGAGTTTATTGCTCATAGTAAGTTTTTTTTGTATAAAACATTTATAATTTATTGGCCTTTTGGGGGAATTAGATGCTTCACCACTGTATTACAACTGAGCCATTAATTTTGTAGCTTCATCAACATTAACTGGTTCACTTCAGTGACACACTGAGGAATTAGTTCTTCCTGCAGAGATTTTTTTAAAAAGGACTTTTGAGAAGTGTGCAGGTTCCTTTTGTATATTTACAAAAGCTTTATTTACTCTGTTAATTTTTTCGTCATTTATAATGTTTATCTTCTTAAAATTAGTGGTAACTCAGGCTGGGTGTGGTGGCTTACACCTGTAATCCCAGCACTTTGGGAGGCCAAGGCGGGTGGATCACCTAAGATCAGGAGTTCAAGACCAGCCTGGCCCGTCTCTAATGAAAATACAAAATTAGCTGGACATGGTGGCGCACACCTGTAATCCCACCTACTTGGGAGGCTGAGGCAGGAGAATTGCTTGAACCCAGGAGGCGAAGGTTGCAGTGAGCAGAGATCACGCCATTGCACTCCAGCCTGGGCAACAAGAGTGAAACTCCGTTTCAAAAAAAAAAGATTAGTGGTAACTGGTTTTGCTTTGTTTTTGGCCTTCATGTTTTTTTGGTTGGCTATGTGAAATACATTCCCGGACTTCTGCCCTCTTTATTTGTTCTTGGTTATTGTCTCTCACCAGGCCTTCAGTGAACTTCTTAAGCTCCAGGTGATGCCATTTGTTTCATGGTAAGTTTTTAAGTCAAGTGTTATGGGAAATAAGTTCTTTAGAATATGTAATTTATACATTCTTGGAGAAATCAGCCCTGCACACCCTACCTTCTCAAAGTCTAATGTGTAATTATAGAAAGCAGAATCACGCCAGGCACGGTGGCTCACGCCTGTAATCCCAGCACTTTGGAAGGCCGAGGCGGATGGATCACCTGAGGTCAGGAGTTCAAGACCAGCTGGCCAATATGGTGAAACCCCGTCTGTACTAAAAATACAAAAAATTAGCCAGGTATGGTGGCAGGCGCCTGTGATCCCAGATACTCAGGAGGCTGAGACAGGAGAATTGCTTGAGCCCAGGAGGTGGAGGTTGTAATGAGCTGAGATTGTGCTTCTTCACCCCGGCCTGGGCGACAGAGCGAGACTCTGTCTAAAAAAAAAAAAAGCAAGCAGAGTCAGGTTTATGTTCCCCAGAGTTAGGAAGCTTCTACTTTATAGAAGTGAAGTAGCCCTAAGTAAAAGACATGTATCTACAGTCGAGACTCATTCCAACTTAAAAAAAAGAACTTGGGGGCTAGATGTGGTGGCTCATGCCTGTAATCCCAGCACTTTGGGAGGCCACGGCAGGCAGATCACAAGATCAGGAGATCGAGATCGTCCTGGCTAACATAGTGAAACCCTGTCTCTACTAAAAATACAAAAAAATTAGCCAGGCATGGTGGTGGGCGCCTGTAGTCCCAGCTACTCCGCAGACTGAGGCATGAGAATGGCGTGAACCCGGGAGGCAGAGCTTGCAGTGAGCCGAGATCGCACCACTGCACTCCAGCCTGGGTGTCAGAGTGAGACTCTGTCTAAAAACAAACAAACAAACAAAAACAAACAAACAAAAAACCGAACTTGGTTTTCCTATCGTGAGGACCACAAGTCCACAAGCCAAGAGTTTACAATCAGTTTGTAATGCTTCAAGCTTAAATACTAATGTCAAGTATCAGATATTTGAGGAGAGCCTTCAACATTAAAGAGAGAGAGATAAATCAAAGTAAGTAGGCCAAGTGCAGTGGCTCACGCCCGTAATCCCAGAAGTTTGGGAGGCCGAGGCAGGCAGATCACTTGAAGCCAGGTGTTCAAGACCAGGATGGCCAACTTGGTGAAACCCCACCATCTCTACTAAAAATACAAAAATTAGCCAGGCTCGGTGATGCGAGCTGGTAATCCCAGCTACTTGGGAGGCTGAGGCATGAGAATTGCTGGAACCCGGGAGGTAGAGGTTGCAGTGAGCTCAGATCTCAACACTGCACTCCAATCTGGGCAACAAAGCAAGACTCTGTCTCAAAAAAAAAAAAAAAAGTAAATAGGCAAAAAAGGAAACCAGAGGAAACAGAAATAGTGCAGGAAGTAGAAGGAAACTTCCAAGGATAAAAGACCATTATTATACCCCATATAAATAAGAGAAAGCACTCTATCCATTAAAAAAAACAAACAGAACAATCACACAAAACCAGAATACTATGAATAAGGAGAATTCAGAGAACAAAAAAGAATGCTAGGAAATTAAAGCTAGGATTGCTGAGATTTTTTAAAAATTGGAGACTGGGCAACATAATGAGACTCTATCTCTACAATATAATAAAAAAATTAGCGAAGCATGGTGGTACCTGCCTGTAGTCCCAGCTACTCCTGGGAGAATCACTTGAACCCGGGAGGTGGAGGTTGCAGTGAGCCAAGATCACGCCACTGCACTCCAGCCGGGGCAACAAAGCGAGACTCCATCTCAAAAAAAAAAAAAAAGATTTAAAATCTTGAATAGGTCACAATCAAAGGACAAAGAATCAGAATGCATTGAACTTCTCAACAGCAACATTGGAAGATTAAAGACAATGGAGCAACACCTTTAACATTTTGAGTAAAAATTATTAGTTTATTTTTCATTTTGTTTTATTTTATTTAATCTTTTTTTGTGTGTGTGATGGAGTCTTGCTCTGTTGCAAGAGCAGGCGGCTGGAGTGCAGTGGTGTGACCTTGGCTCACTGCAACCTCAGCCTCCCAGGTTCAAGCGATTCTCCTGCCTCAGCCCCCTGAGTAGCTGGGATCACAGGCATGTACCACCACACCTGGTTAATTTTTGTATTTTTAGTAAAGGTGGGGTTTCACTGTGTTAGCCAGGCTGGTCTCAAACTCCTCACCTCAGGTGATCCATCCACTTTGGCCTCCCAAAGTGCTGGGATTACAGGCATGAGCCACCGTGCCTGGCCTATTTTATTGTATTTTATTTTATTATTTTATTTTTTGAGATGGAGTCTCATTGTGTTGCCCAGGCTGGAGTGCAGCGGCATGATCTCGGCTCAGTGCAACCTCTGCCTCCTGGGTTCAAGTGATCCTCCCACCTCAGCCTCCTGAGTAGCTGGGACCACAGGCACATGCCACTACATCTGGCTAATTTTTTTTTTTTTTTTTTTGAGACGAAGTCTCACTCTGTCGCCCAGGCTGGAGTGCAGTGGTGTGATCTCAGCTCACTGCAAGCTCTGCCTCCTGGGTTCATGCCATTCTCCTGCCTCAGCCTCCCGAGTAGCTGGGACTACAGGTACCCGCCACTACGCCCGGCTAATTTTTTGTATTTTTAGTAGAGATGAGGTTTCACCGTGTTAGCCAGGATGGTCTCGCTCTCCTGACCTCGTGATCTGCCCGCCTCGGCCTCCCAAAGTGCTGGGATTACAGGCGTGAGCCAGCGCACCCAGCCCATCTGGCTAATTTTTGTGTTTTGTGTAGAGACTGGGTTTCACCATGTTGCATGAACTCCTGACCTCAAGTGATCCACCCGCCTTGACCTCCCAAAGTGCTTAGATTACAGGCCTGAGCCACTGTACCCGACCAGCCAACTAATAAAAGCAAGGGATCACCACAAATTTAAATATCAGAAGTAAAATGTGATTGTTCTCTCTGTGTGTGTGTGTGTGTTTTGTTTTGTTTTTGTTTTTTTCTGAGATGGAGTCTCACTCTGTCACCCAGGCTGGAGTGCAGTGGCATGATCTTGGCTCACTGCAACGTCCACCTCCCGTGTTCAAGGGATTCTACTACCTCAGCCTCCCAAATAGCTGGGACTTATGGGCACACACCACCATGCCTGGCTCATTTTTGTATTTTTAGTAGAGACGGGGTTTCACCATGTTGGGCAGGTTGGTCGCGAACTCCTGACCTGAGGTGATCCTCCCACCTTGGCCTCCCAAAGTGCTGGGATTACAGGTGTGAGCCACTTTGCCCAGTGTGTGTGTGTGTGTGTGTGTGTGTTTTTAAATCACATAGAACGGTATTATAATTAGGGCAATAGAATGAAAATATTAAAGAATTATTTAACTTCTGTTTATGGCTTATTCTGCACTCTTCTTATTTGAGAAAGATAAAAACTGGAATAATTGGAACAATAAACTGTGAGTATAAATATATTATCTCTCAGGATACATATATGTATATATCTTTTTCTTCTTACCAATAGAGGTTTTACTGCATTTGGTCCACAGTCATATTTCACATTATCTCATGGGGTAGGGCCCCTGGGTGGGGGTCCCTGTGCAGTACTCGGTGGGGCGTGTGGCCAGGGGAGATGGAGCAGTATAGCTGGTCAGGCCCAGAAGGGGAGAAGGAGGGCTGGAGGCTCCTTAAAACCTACTGAGGGGCTGGGCGTGGTGGCTCACGCCTGTAATTCCAGCCCTTGGGGAGGCCAAGGTGGGCGAATCACCTGAGGCCGGGAGTTTGAGACCAGCCTGGCCAACATGGTGAAACCCCATCTCTAATAAAAATACAAAAATTAGCCAGGCAGGGTGGAGCACCTATAGTACCAGCTACTTGGGAGGCTGAAGCAGGAGAATCCCTATAGCTAGGGAGGTGGAGGTGCAGTGAGCCAAGATCGCACCACTGCACTCCAGCCTGGGCAACAACAACAGCAACATCAACAACAACAAAACCTACTGAGGCCACAGTGGAGGGGATGGTTAGCATGGAGAAGGGGTCAGGCTTAGCCCCAACAACGCAGAATTCCACTTCCTTCTATGGGCCTCAGTTTCCCCACTGGGCCTCGGGGAAGGTCTGAGGGTCTGAGATCTGTTGGTTCTAGGGAAATGCAGCCACTTGGGAGCCTGAGATATTTAGCATTATGGCCAGGCCCCCTTTCCCAGGGCACTCATTTCCCAGCACCCTCTCCACTGTCCCTGCCCCATTCCTTGGGGAAAAAAAAAGTATTTTTCTTTTGTTAATAATTCCTGAAACTTTTGCGGGTACAGAAACCACAAACTGATTGGCTGACAAAATGGGGAAGAGACAAGGGAACCAGAAACCTTCGGGGACTGGGTCCCTCCAAGCCCAGGTCTCTTCTCCCCAGCACAGCTCGGCCCACAGCCTGGACGTGCCAGCAGGGACCTTTACCCTACACATATGGGGATACGGCTTTGACCCCTTCCCCCACAGCCTGGTGGCTCAGTCCTGTGAAGGACCACAGCAAGGGGGAAAAAAGACCTCCCTGATCCCACACCGCCACTCATAGACCCTGGGTTGATTGGCAGCACTGAACAGGTTAAGAAAAAAAACCATGAAAACACAGAAAAACCCAAAAACTCAGACGGGGAGACGATATGGGGAGAGAGCGTGCTGGGAGCCTCAGTAGCCAGCCTCCTCCTGGTAGTAAGGGGGATATTCAGGGACCTCCCCCGGGCCTGCGCGCCCGAGGGAGCCCTGTCGGCCACTGTGCCTTCTGGGCAGAACTTGGGGTCATATATCTGCCGGCCCAGGCCAAAGACCTGGCCGCTTTGCTTGGCGCCCTGCGTGTAGCCCATCTGCAGGGACATGGAGGAGTTGTCACACTTGTCGGTTCCCAGCTTGGTGTCAACCGGGTTCCGGGAGCTGTCATGCCCACCTGGCTGGCACACTGGTTTGTACCCATCTGGAGGCTGATAGTTAAGTGGTCCATGGGGGGCAGGATGTGGTTCTTGGGGTCGTAGAGATGCCTCCTTGTGCTGTACGTGGTCATGCCCGACTGGCTGGTGCATTTGTTGGTGCCCATCTGCAGCCCGATGGTGCACTGGCCAGCCTTCATGGTGGCGTCGTCGAAGTTAGGCTCCTGCTTCTCCGAGTACTTAAGGCCGATGTCCACCCCGCTCTGCAGCCCCTTAGTCTTGGCCTTACTCACCAGGGCGAGAAGAGACACCTGCAGCTGCGTCATGTTCCCACTCTCAAACAGGTCGTTGGCATCGAACAGGTCCACGGTGTTCATGCCGTAGCTGACCATTACCTTGATGAAATTGGAGAGGTTTTCTAGCTGGTGCCAGTTCTGCATGGAACGGTTGATCTTGGGGACTGAGCCCGCCTGTAGCTTGTTCATGAGTGTCCATAAGATAATCCCGTCCTTCAGGCCCTTCTGGAAGTCGGGGCCGATGGAGAGGCCGGTGAGTTCCTTGATCCAGCTGCGGAGCTCTGCCTCCTTCTGGGGGTCATATTTGCACAGGAGCCGGTTCTTGACCTCGGCTGACAGCCCGTAGGAGGGGTTCTTGTTGAACTGCGTGGAGCTCATGGTTGGCGCGCGCTGCGGCGGGATGGGATGGGACAGGACAGGACCGCCTGGCGGGCGCGGAGCTGGGACGCGCTCCGCTCGGGATATTTTTATGTGGTCTGGGCATGGTGACTCACAGTTGTAATCCCAGCACGTTGGGAGGCCACGATGGGAGGATCACTTGAGTCCAGGAGTTTGAGACCAGCCTGGGCAACATAGCAAAACCATGTCTCTACCAAAAAGAAAAAAAATAATAAGTTATTGGGGCCTGGTGGCAAGCGCCTGTAGTCCCAGCTACCTGGGAGGCTGAGGGGGAAGGACAGCTTGAGTTCAGAGGTTCTAGGCTATAGTAAGCTATGATCAGTCTACTGCATTCCAGCCTGGGTGACAGAGTGAGACCCTGTCTCTAATTCAATCAATAAATCAATCTATAGTGATATATATATATGTATATCATCTTTTATATATATATACCATCTATCTATCTATATACCATCTATATATATATAAAATTTTTTTTTGAGACAGAGTTTGACTCGTTGCCCAGGCTGAGTGCAATGGCATGATCTCGGCTCTCTACAATCTCCACCTCCCCAGGTTCAAGCGATTCTCCTGCCTCAGCCTCCCGAGTAGCTGGGATTATAGGCATGCACCACCACGCCCAGCTAATTTTGTATTTTTAGTAGAGACGGGGTTTCTTCATGTTGGTCAGGCTGGTCTAGAACTCCCAACCTCAGGTGATCCGCCCCCTTGGCCTCCCAAAGTGTTGGGATTACAGGCATGAGCCTGCTATGGTGATATTTTTATGTGGAGCTGAAGAACACAAGCTATTCTGTTATCTGGACACAGGTTTTAGTTGGTTATTTATTTATTTTTTTGAGACAGAGTCTCTCTTTGTTGGCCAGGCTGAAGTGCAGTGGCAACAATCTGTGCTCACTGCAACCTCCGCCTCCTGGGTTCAAGCGATTATCCTACCTCAGCCTCCTGAGTAGCTGGGATTACAGGCACCCGCCACTACACGCAGCTAATTTTTGTATTTTTAGTAGAGATGGGGTTTCTCCATATTGGCCAGGCTGGTCTTGAACTCCTGACCTCAAGTGATCCACCTGCCTTGGCCTCCCAAAGTGCTAGGATTATAGGCGTGAGCCACTGTACCTGGCCAGACCACTCAAAGTTTTAATAAACCAAGCTATATATGCCACACACCAAAATCCTGCCTTTTTTGGAATAAGGAAAATTAGCTGATATGATCTGTCCCTTCTTCCCTCCAGAGCCTGAACCTCCAACTTGAGAGATAGAGACTGAAAAAGTCCAACTTAGAAAGTCCATTTCAGCCTATTTGGTGTCTAGGAATTTGAGATACTAATTGTCGTCTCCCTACCCACTTCCCCATCTCAGAAAATCTTCCCTGCCACAGAGTCTCTGGCAGGGGCAGCTATACTACTTACTGTTAGACCTTGTCTCCCTAGCCACAGCTGATGGGATCAGAGAACACCTAATCCATTCAGATGCTTTTCTCCCCCTTAACATGGGATGCCTCACAAATCTGGGTGTCATCCTTGCGTAGTGACTATGCTTATCTTCTCTGTATTGGTCCAATTTTAGTATATGTGCTGCTTATACGAGCACCAATCCAATTCTTTTGCTTGCTAATTTGAACCCAGAGACTTTGACTTTGAGTAACTAGCTCAGTGGAGGACACCAGAGCTGGAGAGTCAGGTAGTGTGAGGAGTGGCAGCCATTTTTTTTTTTTTTTTTTTGATGTATGCATGCTCATAAATGAGGAAATCCAGTCATTAGAGATAAGCCATAGCCTGGATGTGTCAACAGCTGCAGCAACTGTACAATCCCAGAGAAAGGTAGAGAGAGTAGTGGTCTGACAACTTTGACATCTGTGACTTCTACTTGGGATCTGTGATCTTCCCCTCTGGATTTCTGATCATCCCTTTTTAATTAATTAATTTTTATTTATTTTTTGAGACAAGGTCTCGCTCTGTTGCCTGGGCTGGAGTGCAGTGGTGTAAACATGGCTCAGTGCAACCTCAACCTCACAGGCTCAATTGATCCTCCTACTACAGCCTCCGGAGTAGCTGGGGCTACAGGCATGTGCCACCATGCTTGACTAATTTTTAATTATTTTTGGAGTTGGAGTCTCGCTATGTTGCCAGAGCTAGTCTCCAACTCCTGGACTCAAGTGATCCACCCTCCTTGGCCTCTCAAAGTGTTGAGATTACAGGCATGCATCACTGCGCCTGGCTGATCATCCCCTTTTAAGTTGGGTTAGTATACCTTTCTTTTACTTGTAACCAAAGAATACCTGATGGAACAGTTTTTAAAAGTCCATTTTTGTCACTCTACCTTTTCACACCTTTCTCTCAGCCTCCAGATCCTACGGATTCCCTGTAATCTGTATAAACCGGTCGGGAGCAAGGAAATAGGGAGAAGACATTTCCTTGAAATGTCCTAAACAAGAGACACCTGCATCCTTCTAGATGCAGGAATTCGGGGGTTCTTCAAGCCTCAGCCTGGCTTGCAGCAGTTTTGGCAGCCTTTGGAAGGCACCAGATGGTCAGCCACGTGATACATAATCTATGTAACTTAGTGCCATTTATTACTTTATAATTGTATCAAACTATAATTTGTAAGCAAATTTTGTTTAAAAGCTATTAACTATGTTTTTCTAATTGTTTTGGTATACTTTTATAAAACAAGACTATTAAATCCTGGTTGCAGGTTCCCAACCATCAATTTTTTGGTAGATTTAATATATAGTATATAGTTACAGAGTTTTAAGTACATGTGGAAATTTTCAGAAATTTCTCATTTATTTCTTTGATCTCAAGGTTCTTAAAAAGCTGACATAGGACAGGCATGGTAGCTCATGCTTGTAATCCTAGCACTTGAGGAGGCCAAGGCCAGAGGATCCAATGAGGACAGGAGTTCAAGAACAGCCTGGACAATTCTCTCAAAAAAAAAAAAAAGAGAGAGAGAGAGAACTTTAAGCCATGCAATTAGAGAATGTGAAGATAATCTACCCAAGTAGATATTTATAAATAAACCTAACCTTCTCATTTTCCACATAACTAGTTTAGCATTATTTATTTGAAATCCACAATTGTAGTTTTCAACTCGGCAAAATCTCATATATACTGTGTATTTAGCGCTATGTAATAAGAAAGCAAAAAATCAGGATCCTTCAAATATTACATACATAAAATTCATGAAACTAGGAGTTGCTACATTTCAATATAAACTCAATTAACGAATTTTATTCCAGAGAATGTAAGAATTACAAACATTCGGCCGGGTGCAGTGGCTCACACCTGTAATTCCAGCACTTTGGGAGGCAGAGGCGGGTGGATCACCTGAGGTCAGGAGTTTGAGACCAGCCTGGCCAGCATAGTGAAACCCTGTCTCTACTAAAAATACAAAAATTAGCCAGGCGTGGTGGGGCTGGGGGTGCCTGTAGTCCCAGCTACCTGGGAGGCTGAGGCAGGAGAATCACTTGGACCTGGGAGTCAGAGGCTGCAGTGAGCTGAGATTGCACCATTGCACTCCAGCCTGGGTGACAGAGCAAGACTGTCTCAAAAAAAAAAAAGAATTACAAACATTTAAAGAGGATATTCTATTGTCACCAGTGGAAAAGTGATACCTTTTTTTTAATGGGCACATATCAGATAATTACGGGTACTTTGGTATCTGTTCATATTACAACACGTATACTTTTTTTTTTTTTGGAGACAGAGTCTTGCTCTGTCACCCAGGCTGAAGTGCAATGGCATGATCTCAGCTCACTGCAACCTCTGCATCCCAGGTTCAAGTGATTCTCCTGCCTCAGCCTCCCGAGTAGCTGAGATTACAGGCGCCCACCACCAACACCTGGCTAATTTTTTAATTTTTAGTAGAGACGGGGGTTTCACCATGTTGGCCAGGCTGGTCTCGAACTCCTGACCTCAGGTGATCCACTCACCTTGGTCTCCCAAAGTGCTGGGATTACAGATGTGAGCCACCGTGCCCAGCCACAACACGTATACTTTTAAAGTAGCTTTTTAAAAATGACTTTATTCTGTGAAGTATGAAAAAAGAAAAAAAGAAAACATGATGTTTAATTCAATTCTGACATCATAAAAACATGCATTTATTTATAAGTATTGGTTATACTGTTTACAATTATTAAATACTTATGAAAGAAAGGTAGATGAAAAATAAAAATCATCATTTTGGATGAAAGGAAATAAATTATTTCTGCCTTGAGTGGTTAAAAATTCAAGTATTGGGGGGGGAGGGGGGTGGGATAGCATTAGGAGATATACCTAATGTAAATGACTAGTTAATGGGTGCAGCACACCAACATGGCACATGTATACATATGTAACAAACCTGCACATTGTGCACATGTACACTAGAACTTAAAGTATAATAAAAATATATATATAAACAAAAATTCAAGTATTGACCGGGCATGGTGGCTCACGCCTGTAATCCCAGCACTTTGGGAAGACAAGGCGGGTGGATCACCTGAGGTCAAGGGTTTGAGACCAGCCCTGACCAGCGTGGTGAAATCCCGTCTCTACTAAAAATATAAAAATTGGCCGGGTGTGGTGGTGGGCTCTTGTAATGTCAGCTACTCCAGAGTCTGAGGCAGGAAAATCACCTGAACCCAGGAGGCAGAGGTTGCGGTGAGCCAAGATCACGCCATTGCACTTCAGCCTGGGCAACAAGAGCAAAACTCAGTCTCAAAAAAAAAAGATTAAGTATTTTACTATGAATTTAATTACATATGACTATTTAATTATTATAATTACTACTTTAATTGATTAACCAATAGATATTTTGTAGCTTAATTTTTTAAAGAAAGCAATTATGTGAAGAAGGTTTTGCAGTAATTTTAGCTTAGCTTTGTCCATACAGGCTAGTGTTTATGTATTTGCTTTATCCCCTCAGAATTATAATTATACCAAGGTGTTATATAGAAAGGAGTGATTCTCGCTTCAACCTGGGAGGCAGAGGTTGCAGTGAGCTGAGATCGCGCCACTGCACTCTAGCCTTGGCAAAAGAGCAAGACTCTGACTCAAAAAAGAAAGGGCTGAGCTTGGTGGCTCACTCCTGTAATCCCAGCACTTTGGGAGGCTGAGGCTGGTGGATCACCTGAGGTCAGGAGTTCAAGACCAGCCTGGCCAACATGGTGAAACCCCATCTCTACAAAAATACAAAAATTAGCTGGGCATAATGGCGGGTGCCTATAATCCCAGCTACATGGGAGGCTGAGGCAGCAGAATCGTTTGAACCCGGGAGGCAGAAGTTGCGGTGAGCCAAGATCGCACCACTGCACTTCAGCCTTGGTGACAGAATGAGACTCCGTCTCAAAAAAAAGAAAAAAAAGAAAAGAAAAGAAAGGAGTGATTCTTTTATCCTTTGTACTCATTTGTTTTCCTTTTCATGCACCTTGCTGCCCTACATAAAAGTTAGTTGTAACTCATTTAAATTAAGGCCTCCAGTGTGAAGTAGTGTATTGCTTAACTGGACAGGGCTGTAACCTGAAGTGTAAGAAGGGGAGTGTCCCCATTTCCCAACACAGGTCTTTAGCAATAAAGGTGTGGTACCACCAGTGCTAAAGAATACTATTCTAGTTAAACGTGTTTGTGTTCTGCATCTTCCATTGTGCAGTACACTCTATTATTTATAAATTCTAATCCTTTAGTAAAGAAAAAATGTAAGAAAGAAAAACAAAAACCACCACCCAAAACCAAAAGCCATCTACAGGCTTTGAAAATTTCTGGACATAAAGCATCAGTCACTGGATTTTCCTTCACCCCTGCCAAGTTCCACAGTCTCAGAGCAGGCTTCCTAACAAGAGCTGGGAGAGCAGGGCAGGGAAATGTTGCTAAGTGACATGGGGTTTAGTCGTGCGATGGAGTATTAGAGGACACTTGACATTGAGCCTTGTGTTACTTCACAGCCATTCCACAATATAATGGAAGAGCTGCAATATTATGTAGATAATGGAGGATTGTAGACAGAGTGGCAAAATAGAGAACTCCTAGCTTCAACTGTTAGTTCTGAAGGGTCAGGTAGTTAAAGAATGATGTGTTTGGGCTGGGCGCAGCGGCTCACACCTGTAAGCTGAGCACTTTGGGAGGCTGAGGCGAGAGGATCGCTTGAGATGAGGAGTTCAAGACCAGCCTGGCCAACATGGTGAAACCCTATCTCTACTAAAAATACAAAAATGGCCAAGTGCGGTGGCTCACGCCTGTAATCCCAGCCCTTTGGGAGGCCGAGGCAGGCAGATCATGAGGTCAAGAGATCCAGACCACTCTGGTCAACATGGTGAAACCCTGTCTCTACTAAAAAATACAAAAATTAGCTGGGCATGGTGGCTTGCGCCTGTAGTCCCAGCTACTCAGGAGGCTGAGGCAGAAGAGTCGCATGAACCCTGGAAGTGGAGGTTGCAGTGAGCTAAGATCGCGCTACTGCACTCCAGCCTGGGCAACAGAGCAAGATTCCGTCTCAAAAAACAAAAAAAACAAAAAAACCCCACAAACCCCAAAATTCGCTGAACGTGGTAGTGCATGCCTGTAGTCTCAGCTATTCAGGAGGCTGACGCAGGAGAATTGCTTGAACCCTAGAGGTGGAGGCTGCAGGGAGCCAAGATGACACCACTGCACTCCAGCCTGAGCGACAGAGTGAGACTCTGTCTCAAAAAAAAAGAAAAAAAGAAAGAAAAGAAAAAATAGAAATGCTGTTGTATGCAGGCATACCTCAAATATATTGCAGAGTCAATTTCAGACCACTCCACAATAAAATGAATATTGCAATAAAGTGAGTCACACACACTAAAAAAAAAAAAAAAAAAAAAAAAAAAAGATGTGCTTAATTAGCCAATGATGCAAGTTCAAAAAAAAAAAGGGAAAGACTGATATGGCTGCTTATATCTCTAAATTTTTCATGTCAGTTCCTTCCGCACCCCAGAATAATCTTAGGTTTAGAACTACTTAATTAACTAATTAATTAATTAAAACGTTCGTTCATTCAGAAAAATATTCATTGAGTACCTATAAGGTAGAGTGTTAGGTCAAAGTATGAAAATTGACTCTTACACTGATATTGTGAGGTTTGCATAAGAAGTTTGTTGTAAAAATGAAAAAGTATAGAGACCAAAGACAGCAATTCTTTGTGTTGATTATTGTTTTATTTTATTTCTAAGACAAGGCAAGAGAATGAGCCTTTATTAGATATGACTATGGGTTCCAAAACTGATGTTTCCCAGTTGTTGAAGGAGGTGACCAGGAAGTCTTAACATGAATAGCTACATAATATTAAGAATTCATTATGGGCCAGGTGCAGTGGCTTACGCCTGTAATCCCAGCACTTTAAGAGGCTGAGACGGGTGGATCCTGAGGTCAGGAGTTCGAGAACAGCCTGGGCAACACAGTGAAACCCTGTATCTTCTAAAATACAAAAAATTAGCCGGACTTGGTGGCGTGTGCCTGTAGTCCCAGCTACTTGGGAGACTGAGGCAGGAGAATTGCTTGAACCCAGGAGGCAGAGGTTGCAGTGAGCCAAGATCGTGCCACTGCACTCCAGCCTGGGCGACAGAGAGAGACTCCTTCTCCAAAAAAAAAAAAAAAAATTAGCCAGGCGTGGAAGTGCATGCCTATAGTCAGTAGGGAGGATCACCTGAGGCTGGGAGGTTGAGGATGCAGTGAGCCATGTTCCCACAACTGCACTCCAGCCTGGGTAACAAAGAGAGATCCTATCTCAAAAAAAAAAAAACAAAAAAAACTCGTTATGTTATAGAAGATTGCTGAAGTTCTGTTTTAAACCAAAGCTCTTGATTTTACTTTAAATAATTCAATTTATGCACATTTTAAAAAGCGTATTGTTAAAGTGAGCTGCACATGTTACTTATTTTTTTGCATATTCATTCACTATTCTGTGTCTAGGATATCCTTTATTTTTCTCCTGGCAAATAATGTATCTAAGATAAATGAACAATGACATTTATTAAGCACTTAATTTATGCAAGCTGGGGTGATGTTAAACACTATGTGATTAGAACCAATTTTGAGGGCCAGGTGCAGTGGCTCACACTTGTAATCCCAGCACTTTGGGAGGCAAAGGTGGGCAAATCGCTTGAGATCAGGAGTTTGAGACCAGCCTGGCCAACATGGTGAAACCCCGACTCTATTAAAAATACAAAAATTAGCTGGATGTGGTGGCTGGTGCCTGTAATCCCAGCTACTGGGGTGGCTGAGGCACAATAATCACTTGAACCTGGGAGGTGGAGGTTGCAGTGAGCCGAAATTGTACCACTGCACTCCAGCCTGAGTGACAGAGCGAGACTCTGTCTCAAACCAGCCAACCAACCAAATCAGACTTCTAGCCAGGCACAGTGGCTCATGCCTGTAATCCCAACATTTTGGGAGGCCAAGGTGGAAGAATTGCTTGAGGCAGGAGTTTGAGACCAGCCTGGGCAACATAGTGAGACCCTGTCTCTACCAAAAAATTATAGAATTAGCCGGGCCTGGCGACATGCCCCCTGATCCCTATTACTCAGGAGGATGAGGCAGGAGAAGTTTGAGGCCTTTAGCATAGGAGTTCGAGGCTGCAGGGAGCTATGATCACACTGCTGCACTCCAGCCTGGGCAACAGAAACTCTGTCTCATTAAAAAACAAAATTAAAAGAATCAAACTTCTCTCTGTTGGATGAGGATGCTGACCAGACTAAGGAAGGGTTGCCCGCCTCCTCCTGATAAGGTATGAGAAGAGCTTGATTGATGCCTGTGTCAGTTTCCTCAGGCTGCTGTGACAAATTGCCACAAACTGAGTGGCTTAAAACAACAGGAACTGATTAGCTCACAGTCCTGGAGGCCAGAAGTCTGAAATCAAGATGTCTAAGGGCCATGATCTCTCTGAAGCCCACAGGGGAGAATCCTTCTGTGCAGATTCCAAGTTGGTGTTGCCTGCAAGCCTCGGCAGTCCTTGCTTTAAGGCAGCATAACTTGAGTCTCTGTCTCCACACGGCCATCTTCTCTCTGTATCTGTGTGAGCAAACTTCCCTCTTCTTATTTCACTAGTCATATGACACTAGTCATAATAGATTTAGGGCCCACCCTAGTCCAGTATAACCTCATTTTAACTTGAGTACATCTGCAAATAGCCTATTTCCAAAAAAGGTCACATTCACAGGTTCCAGGTAAACATAAATTTTACGGGAACAGCATTTAACCCAGTGCTGTGTCCAAACTTTGATTTTGTCACCGAATGAGGGTATCTTGAATGCTATTCAGTGGGAGTTGGAGGGCATCTTTGATATCCATGGACTTTCTTATTCATATTTTTCTTTCATATCTAGGACTTTCTTATTCATATTTTTTTCTTTCTTTTTCAGTTTTTTGTTTTTGTTTTTGTTTTTTTCTGAGACAGAGTCTCACTCTGTCACCCAGGCTGGAGTGCAGTGATGCCATCTCAGCTCACTGCAGCCTCCGCCTCCCGGGTTCAAGTGATTCTCGTGCCACAGCCTCCTGAGTAGCTGGGACTACAGGTGTGCACCAACACACTGAGCTAATTTTTGTATTTTTAATAGAGATGGGGTTTTGCCATGTTTGGCCAGGCTGGTCTCAAACTCTTGGCCTCAAGTGATTTGCCCACCTTGGTCTCCCAAAGTGCTGGGATTACAGGTGTGAGCTACTACACCCAGCCAATTTTTATCTTTTTTTTTTTAAGACGGGGTTTCTCTGTGTTGCCCTGGTCTCTAACTCCTGGGGTCAAGCACTCCTCTTGCTTCAGCCTCCCAAAGTGCTAAGATTACAGGCATGAGTCACTGCACCTCGTCCTCATGTTTTCTTTCTGTAAAGGAGAGTCTAACTACAAGAATGTTACTGCCGGGCTCAAGCCTGTAATCCCAGCACTTTGGGAGGCTCAGGCAGATGGATCACCCGAGGTCAGGAGTTCTAGACCAGCCTGACCAACATGGAGAAACCCCGTCTTTACTAAAATACAAAATTAGCTGGGTATGGTGGCACATGCCTGTAATTCCAGCTACTCGGGAGGCTGAGGTAGGAGAATTGATTGAACCCGGGAGGTGGAGGTTGCAGTGAGTCGAGATGGCGCCACTGCACTCCAGCCTGGGCAACAGAGTGGGACTCCGTGTCAAAAAAAAAAAAAAGAACCAACTTTGGGCCAGGTGTGGTGGCTCACACCTGTTATCCCAGCACTTTGGGAGGCTGAGGTGGGCGGATCACTTGAGATCAGGAGTTTGCGACCAGCTTGGCCAACACGGTGAAACCCCATCCCTACCGAAAATACAAAAATTAGCTGGGCAAGGTGGTGCATGCCTATAGTCCTAGCTACCCAGGAGGCCGAGGCAAGAGAATCACTTGAACTTGGGAGGCAGAGTTTGCAGTGAGCCAAGATTGCACCATTGCACTCCAGCCTTGGCAAGAGAGCAAAAAGACTTCCTCTCAAAAAAAAAAAAAAAAAACCAACTTTCAAATAAGAAAAAAACAGGCTGTGCTTCATAGCTGTCCTGTGGCCTGCGTGGTCAGGTGCTGTCATGAGATTTTGGACTTTCTGAAGGCCATCCCTACATCTTGGGTTAAAAGTCTGCGTTCTAGTCTGAACCGTAGGAAGGAAAAATAGTTGATATTTACTTATGGGATGTAGAAGGCAGAAAATATTTTGACTTCCTGAGTTCTTACAGTGCTGTCAGCCAAGGGCATTGTCACCCCAAGATTGTGAATGCTTTAAAGAGTCATGTGGACAAACCTCTAGAGCTTTCTATAGTAACATACTTGGTGAATACGAGGAGTATATTACTAAACTTTTCAACTACCACAGTTATTCCCATGAATACAAGAATGGAGGCTGCAGAGACTGCCTGTAAACTAGCTCATAGGTGGGGCTATACCATGAAGGACATTCAGAAATACAAGCAAAGTTGTTTTTGCAGCTGGAAACTTTTGGGGTAGGACGTTGTCTGCTATGTCCAGTTCCACAGACCCAACCAGTTATGATGGTTTGGGGCCGTTTATGCTGGGATTTGACATCATTCCCTATAATGATCTGCCTGCACTGGAGCATGCTTTTCAGGATCCGAATGTGGCTGCGTTCATGGTTGAACCAATTTAGGGTGAAGCGAGTGTTGTTGTTCTGGATCCAGGTTACCTAATGGGAGTGCAAGAACTCCACACCAGGCACCAGGTTCTGTTTATTGCTGATGAAATACAGACAAGATTAGCCAGAACTGGTAGACGGCTGGCTGTTGAACGTGCAAATGTCAGACCTGATATAGTCTTCCTCGGAAAGGCCCTTTCTGGGGGCTTATCCCCTATGTCTGCGGTGCTGTGTGATGATGATATATTGCTGACCATTAAGCCAGGGGAACATGGGTCCACATACGTTGGCAACCCATTAGGCTGCTGAGTGGCTATCACAGCCCTTGAGGTTTTAGACCTTGCTGAAAATGCAGAAAGAATGGGTATTGAGAAATGAACTCATGAAGCTAACTTCTGATGTTGTAATTGCCGTAAGAGGAAAAGGATTATTAAACACTGTTGTTATTAAAGAAACCAAAGATTGTGATGCTTGGAAGGTGTGTCTACAACTTCAAGATAACGAACTTTTGGCCAAGCCAACCCATGGCGACATCATCAGGGTTGTGCCTCTGCTGTTGATCAAGGAGGATGAGATTCATGAGTCCAGTGAAATCATTAAGACCATCTTGTCTTTCTGAGGGTAGCAGCTGTTTTCAGTGGTCCCTGAGAGCCAGCTGGAGACAGGTGGTCCTGTAAAAGCTCTGCTCTTAATGCGGGCACATTCTATTCCCATGTGTCTTCAAATACTTTTTTTGGAATGTATATTTTTTTCAATTGATACATAATAGAACAATATTTATGAACCTACTGTTTGCTTTGTAATGAAACTAAGAGAATGTAATGGCATCTATATTCAATGAGTGTTCTGATAGGTCTGTGTACTTTCTTTTTTTTTTTGAGACAGAGTCTCTCTCTGTAGTCCAGGCTGGAGTGCAATGGTGTGATCTTGGCTCACTGCAACCGCTGCCTCCTGGGTTCAAGCAATTCTTCTGCCTCAGCCTCTCAAGTAGCTGGGATTACAGGCGCCCGACTCTATGCCTGGCTAATTTTTTTGTATTTTTAGTACAGACAGGGTTTCACCATGTTGGCCAGGCTGGTCTCAAACTCCTGACCTCAGGTGATCCACCCGCCTTGGCCTCCCGAAGTGCTGGGATTACAGGTGTGAGCCACCGTGCCTGGCCAAATAGTACAACTCTTCCTATCAATTTCTTTCATTTTTTTTTTTCTTTTTGGAGACAGATTCTTGCTTTGTTGCCCCAGGCTGGAGTACGGTGGCACAATCTCGACTCACTACAATCTCCACCTCCTGGGTTCAAGTGATTATCCTGCCTCAGCCTCCCGAGTAGCTGGGGTTATAGGCACGTGCCACTGCACTCTGCTAAGTTTTTGTATTTTTAGTAGAGACGAGATTTCACCATGTTAGCCAGGCGGGTCTTGAAGTCCTAACCTCAAGTGATCTGCCTGCCTTGACCTCCCAAAATGCTAGGATTATAGGCATGAGCCACTGCGACCAGCTGTGCACGTGTACTTTCTAAGGTGAAATGCATCTGTATACAGACAGCCTTTAAATCAAGTCCTTCAGTATAATTTATATGTTTTTTGTTGTTGTTTTGTTTTGTCTTGTTTTTTTTGGAGATGGAGTCTCGCTCTGTCACCCAGGCTGGAGTGCAGTGGCGCGATCTCAGCTCACTGCAACCTCTGCCTTCTGGGTTCAAGGGATTCTCCTGCCTCAGCCTCCCAAGTGGCTGAGATTACAGGTGTGCGCCACCACGACTGGCTAATTTTTGTATTTTTAGTAGAGATGGGGTTTCACCGTGTTAGCCAGAATGGGCTTGATCTCTTGACTTCATGGTCCGCTCGCCTTGGCCTCCCAAAGTGCTGGGATTACAGGCGTGAGCCACCATGCCTGGCCAATTTACACGTTTCTATAATTTCTTTGCTGGTATAAATTTTTTGTATTTGAAAAAGTTATCTCTGGGGTATTACATAAAAGACTTCATCTTATAAAGTCAAACCATTGTTATCATTGAATTTTAGGGAGGATTAATGCTTAAACATATATAAAATACTAATATTAAGTAAACTTCATATTGGCCAACACCAGGGTGTATTCTATGTATGTCATTATTTGGAATTAAGAGTTAACATTTAACATTACTAAATTGTTTTGAGTGCTTGACTATAATTTGAAAAAATGTTTATTTTCAATATTTCTTTAAATATAAAATAAAGCTCATATTCCAGAAAAAAAAAGAAAAAACAGAACAAAACAGAAAACAATATGTGCTTTAGCTCATTTAAACTGTAAGATGTACATACTCTCGGCTGGGAGTGGTGGCTCACGCCTGTAATCCCAGCACTTTGGGAGGCCGAAGCAGGCAGATCACATGAGGTCAGGAGTTCGAGACCAGCCTGACCAACATGGAGAAACCCCGTCTCTACTAAAAATACAAAAATTAGCCAGGTGTGGTGGCACATGCCTTTAGTCCCAGCTACTTGGGAGGCTGAGACAGGAGAATTGCTTGAACTGGGGAGGTGGAGGTTGCAGTGAGCCGGGATCACACCACTGCACTTCAGCCTGGGCAACAAAGCGAGACACTGTCTCCAAAAAAAAAAAAAAAAGAAAAAGAAGTAGAGACTGTCATTATCTTAAGCTTATACCAAGTAATCTTGAGGTTCAGTATCTCAGCTATAGTCATGCAGCTGTCAAGCTATGGAACCAAATTAGGGCAGTTTGTCTCCAGAGCCCTCTCCATTAATCACTATGCTATACAACTGCCATGAGCTTTGTATTAGTCAGGGTTCCCTTAGAGGGACAGAACTAATAGGATATATATATGTATTTTAAATATTTGTTTATTTGTATATTTATTTATTTTATTTTTATATTTATTTATTTAATCCATATTTATATTTATTTTATATTTTATAAAATATATTTTACAAAAATATATTTATAGCCTGGCACGCTGGCTCAAACCTTTAATCCCAGCACTTTCGGAGGCCAAGGTGGGTGGATCACGAGGTCAGGAGTTCAAGACCAGCCTGGACAAGATAGTGAAACCCTGTCTCTACTAAAAATACAAAAATTAGCTGGGCGTGGTGGCGGGCGCCTGTAATCTCAGCTACTCCGGAGGTGGAGGCAGAGAATTGCTTGAATGCGGGCAGCGGAGGTTGCACTGAGCCTAGATTGTGCCACTGTATTCCAGCGTGGGCAACAGATCGAGACTCCGTATCAAAAAAAAAAAAAAATATATATATAGAGAGAGAGAGAGAGAGAGAGAGAGAGAAAGAGAGAGAGAACTATGATGTCTATTAAATTGTTTGGCTTTTCATTTACTGGTAATAAAATCCACTCATATCCACAATGTGTTAATCACAAAGAAGTACTTAAAAATAGCAGCCTAAAACCTTGCCTTTTGTAGCACTGAGACATAAAATGGCTAAAATTATAAACTACATTACATTTTTTTGGGGGGGGCGGGAAATGCAGTTTCACTCTTGTTGCCCAGGCTGGAGCACAATGGTGTGATCTCAGCTCACTGCAACCTCTGCCTCCTCAGTTCAAGCGATCCTCCTGCCTCAGCCTCCCAAGTAGGTGGGATTATAGGCATGCGCCACCATGCCCAGCTAATTTTGTATTTTTAGTAGAGACAGGGTTTCTCCATGTTGGTCAGACTGGTCTTGAACTCCTGACTCATGTGCTCTGCCTGCCTCGGCCTCCCAAAGTGTTGGGATTACAGGCGTGAGCCACCGCGCCAACTACATTACTTTTTAAGGACAAAATGAATGAATTCATATATCAGAACATAAAAGCAAGTTTGTTTCTTTGGTTTTAATCATTTTCAACACCATAATGTGAAACTAAATTTCAGTCTACATTTTTGCTGTGGTTTGAATGTGTCCCCCAAGGTCATGTGTTGGAATCTCAATGCCCCAATGCAGTGGTGTTGGGAGGTGCGCCCTTATGTGAAGTATTTGGGTCATAAGGGCACAACCCTCATGAACAGATTAATGCCATTACTGTGGGAGTGGGTTCCTTATTTAAAAAAACAATTTTTGCCCTCCTCTCTCTCTCTCTCTCTCTCTGTCCCTGAGTGTGGAAATACTCACACTGTTTTTTCTGTCCTCTCACGCCACAACACTCATCAACATGGAAGACTTTTGTGATCAAATGTGTGGAGGTTTTTTCCCACGCACCAAATAAGCAATCACTTTTGCAGCAGACACCATCTGGGTGTCCTCAAATTCAATTCTGGCACTATCTACTTGGAGATAGTTGAGATCACACAGGTTGAGGGCTGAGTCCCCAAGACTTCCTCCACTTCAGACACCGGTCACTAGTCTGGGCCTCCAGAACTTCTGACTGACCAGCTCTGGGCTCTGACAACCCTCTCTTTGAGTATGATTAATTTGCTAGAATGGGTCTCAGAACTCAGGGAAACACTTAGGTTTACCAGTTTATTATAAAGAATATTACAAAGAATACAGATGGAGAGACACATGGGTTGAGGAATGGGGGAAAGAACACACAGCCTCTGTCCCCTCCCTGAGTGCAACACCCTCCAGGAACCTCCATGTGTTCAGCTTTCTGGAAGCTCCTTAAACCCTGTCTTCTTGGACCTTTATGGAAACTTCATTGGATAGGCATGATTGACCACCATTTGGAAATGTGATTGGACAAAAAGGGCATGATCAAACACTAACAGACTGAGTAGGGAAACTCAGCAAGGCCTGTCTGTTTAGGCCTTGAGTCACAGGGACCCCAGATTCGTCTTGGGGTCCCTTGCAGCATTCCTTCTTCCAGGGTATGGGGCAGAACCACTTCTGAATTGAGGGTATAATGACCTACAATCAGACCAGGTAGGTCTGAGAATTTCTTTTTTTTTTTTTTTTTTTCAATTATTATTTTTCTTTTTTTGTTTTTAATATACTTTAAGTTCTGGGGTACATGTGCAGAACGTGCAGGTTTGTTACATAGGTATACAAGTGCCATGGGGGATTGCTATACCCATCAACTCATCATCTACATTAGGTATTTCTACTAATGCTCTCCCTCCCCAGCCCCCCACCCCCTGACAGGCCCAAGTATGTGATGTTCCCCTCCCTGTGTCCATGTGTTCTCGTTGTTCAACTCCCACTTATGAGTGAGAACATGCAGTGTTTGGTTTTCAGTTCTTGTGTTAGTTTGCTGAGAATGATGGTTTCCAGCTTCATCCATGTCCCTACAAAGGACATGAACTCATCCTTCTTTATGGCTGCATAGTATTCCATGGTGTATATGTGCCACATTTTCTTTTTTTTTTTTTTTTTATATATATATTTTTTATTATTATTATTTTTTCTTTTATTATTATTATTATTATTATCATTATTATACTTTAGGTTTTATGGTACATGTGCGCAATGTGCAGGTAAGTTACATATGTATACATGTGCCATGCTGGTGCGCTGCACCCACCAACTTGTCATCTAGCATTAGATATATCTCCCAATGCTATCCCTCCCCCCTCCCCCCACCCCACAACAGTCCCCGAAGTGTGATGTTCCCCTTCCTGTGTCCATGTGTTCTCATTGTTCAATTCCCACCTATGAGTGAGAATATGCGGTGTTTGGTTTTTTGTTCTTGCGATAGTTTACTGAGAATGATGATTTCCAGTTTCATCCATGTCCCTACAAAGGACGTGAACTCATCATTTTTTATGGCTGCATAGTATTCCATGGTGTATATGTGCCACATTTTCTTAATCCAGTCTATCATTGTTGGACATTTGGGTTGGTTCCAAGTCTTTGCTATTGTGAATAATGCGGCAATAAACATACGTGTGCATGTGTCTTTATAGCAGCATGATTTATAGTCCTTTGGGTATATACCCAGTAATGGGATGGCTGGGTCAAATGGAATTTCTAGTTCTAGATCCCTGAGGAATCGCCACACTGACTTCCACAAGGGTTGAACTAGTTTACAGTCCCACCAACAGTGTAAAAGTGTTCCTATTTCTCCACATCCTCTCCAGCACCTGTTGTTTCCTGACTTTTTAATGATTGCCATTCTAACTGGTGTGAGATGGTATCTCATTGTGGTTTTGATTTGCATTAGGTCTGAGAATTTCTTTACGACCAGCTTCAAAACAGAAAGGCAAGAGAAGAGTCCTGCCTTGGGGAGAGAAAGAAGTAAGTGAAACGAGGGCAAGGGAAGGTTAGAGAGAGAGAGAGATTCTGTTTTCTGAGGCCCAAAGTGCCTCAACATTATAACAAGAGCTATGGGGGTTATGAGCCAGGAGCTTTGGATGCAAACCTACCTATTAATATATGTATATAATATCACACTCCCTCTCTTGCCCTTCCACTATGGAATGATGGAGTAAGAAACCCCTTGCCAAATGCCAGCAACTCAATCTTGTACTTCCCAGCCATCAGAGCTGTGGGCCAGTAAATTTATGTCCATGATGAGTTATCCAGTCTGTGGTATTATATTATAAGCAGCACAAAATGAACTATTAAACTGCCTTTCATGAGTTTATTTTTCAAACGGCAAAGGGGAAGTTTTCTATTAGCCCCTATGCAAGTCTCTCTTGAACCCCTGGTAATAGCTTTGTTTACCTTGATGCCAAGAAGGTTGGAAAAGCACCAAAATCCACATGTGGCATGTGCCCAGGCTGACTTCCAGGGGTTCATGCTACAAGACCTAAAGTTCTTATGAGATTGTCTAAAACAAAAAGGTGTCAGGACGGCCGATGGTGGTTCCATGTGTGCTAAATGTGTCTATAACAGGATCAAGTTTGTTTTCCTTATCGAGGAGCAGAAAATCATGAAAGCGTTGAGAACACAAGCACAGAATCAGAAAGCTAAATTTAAAAAGTGCAGTTTTTGAGTAATAAATCAAAAGACTACAAACAATTATCAAATTTGTTCTAGCATAGTGAGAGATAAATGAACAATACCCATTATTCTTTATACTCTTTGGTAATTAAAAAAGATTTCTCAGCCAGGCAAGGTGGCTCACACCTGTAATCCCAGCACTTTGGGAGGCCATGGCGGGCAGATCACCTGAGGACGAGAGTTCAAGACCAGCCTGACCAACATGGAGAAACCCTGTCTCTACTAAAAATATAAAATTAGCTGGGCATGGTGGTGCATGCCTGTAATCCCAGCCGCTCGGGAGGCTGAGTCAGGAGAATCGCTTGAACCCGGGAGGTGGAGGTTGCCATGGGCGGAGATTGTGCCAATGGACTCCAGCCTGGGCGACAGAGTAAGATTCCGACAACAACAACAACAACAAAAACAATGACAACAACAAAAACAAACAAACAAAAAGAAACAAAAAAACCCCACAACTTTTCAAAAAAGTACTTATGGCTAGGCATGGTGGCTCACACCTGTAATCCCAATATTTTGGGAGGCCAAGGAGGGGCGATTGCTTGAGCCCAAGAGTTCAAGACCTGCCTGGGCAACACAATAAGACTCCTTCTTTATTAAAAAAGAAAAGAAAAGGCAGGGCATGGTGGCTCATGCCTGTAATCTCAGCACTTTGGGAGGCCGAGGCAGATGGATCACCTGAGGTCAGGAGTTCAAGACCACCCTGACCAACATGCTGAAACCTCGTCTCTACTAAAAAAATACAAAAATTAGCCGAGCATGGTGGCACACGCCTGTAGTCCCAGCTACTCGGGAAGCTGAGGCAGGAGAATTGCTTGAACCCGGGAGGTGGAGGTTGCAATGAACCAAGATTGCACCACTGCACTCCAGCCTAGGCGACAGAGCTGGACTCCATCTCAAAAAATAAAATAAAATAACTTCTAAATATTATATAACCTTTTATTAGTTATAATGATCATATATTACTTCTGTATTTCAAAAATCATTTCTGAATATTTAAATAATTAATCTCAAATAGAACTAGAACTAAGATGCCTTCTTTCCAAGTACTCACCACGCTCAGTCCTCAGTCTAGGCTTCAGTGAACTAATCAAGCAAATACTTAGAGCTACCTCCAGCTGCTCCGCTTTGAACATTAAACTCAGAATCTCTAGTCAAAGCCTTGTATTGGTAAAATTTGCCCAATTCAGTGTTACATTGCATATTTCTTTAACACTTCAATGCATTCCCACAAATTTCCTAGGTTCCTATTAATACCAACTTGCAAGATTTTGCAATTATTTTGGTATGTAAAGCCTTATCTACTTGGAACACATATTTTAATTTTCTCCCCAAGGCACTCTGGGAGTGAACTGGTTTATGGAGGCAGGCAGGAATGGTTGGGGTGGGTCTTCAGGAGAACGGGCATCCTCTTGCAAGGTTACTGCCTTTGGAAAGGTTTAAACAAGGGAAACCAGTTTTCTGAGACAGTGAAGGAGTTCTGTTTTCACTGGCAAGGGAGGGTCAAGGGAATTTGGGGGTATAAGATTCCCAGCTTCGCCTGAGTCCACCCAAATATTCCCAACGTCTAAGAGTTTACCTCCTTCCCAATACCCTCATCTTAACATGAAAGACTTGATGAAGTTGTATGTTGTGTTTTAATTCTATAATCTGCAAAATTAAATTCAGGGCTTTGTCTGCCAGGCAGTTGCAAGAAATCAGTTCTTTTTTTTAGTTTAATTTTATTGTAAATTAATGATTTATGGTTGTATATATGAAGAGATCGGCTCTTTTAACGTTATTGTGAAACTTCTCTGGGTCTCTATTCTTTGAACTGAGAGTTCAACTCCCTGTCATTTTCTTATTCTTTTTTTTTTTTTTTTTGACAGTGTTTTGCTCTGTCACCAGGCTAAAGTTCAGTGGCATGATCACAGCTCACTGCAGCCTCAATCTCCCAGGCTCAAGCGATTCCCCCCACCTCAGTTTCCCAAGTAGCTGGGACTACAGGTGCACGACCATGCCTGGCTAATATTTTAAATTTTTTGTAGAGAGAGGGTCTTGCCATGTTGCTCAGGCTGGTCTTGAACTCACGGGCTCAAGCAATCTTCTTGCTTTGACCTCCCAAAGTGTTAGGATTACAGGCGTTAGCCACTATGCTTGGCAACATTTTCTTATTCTTACTGAAATATTCTTCTATTCTCCAGTGCTCCTAGAAGAAATCATCTTGTCTTTTTGTTTGTTTGTTTGTTTGTTTTAGAAGCAGTGTAAAGAGGTTTTTTTTAAAAAAATTGTGTAAATGTAACGTTAGGCTAAATTATTTAAAGTCAATAAATTTTTATTCAAGGAATTCCATGTTGTGATTTGTTCCACCGTCCATCAAGGTGACTTTAGATCCTCTAAAGAGCTGGAGTCAAAAGATTTATCTTCAAGTTAGCCCTTTTTAATGAAACTAATGCTAATTTTAATCCAGTTGTCCTGTCAGCTCATAATTCTTTTATTTTGGTTTCTGTCATCTCCTTTTAATATGGATATACTGATGAAGACTTCAAAATTCACCAAGAATCTTTGGGATCTAATTTCTTCAACCAATTTAAGGTCCTTTTTACTGTAGGTGGTGGATCTGCCTGGTTCTCAATTTGACACCCTCTCTTAACATGAATGAGTTCAAATCATATTTATTCCTAAGCGATCACACTCAAGAATAGTACAGATGTGTGGAATATGCCAATACCTTTAACTCCAGACATCATGTTCTCAAGATAAAAGCCTTTAAAACAAAAAGTCATTGTCTATATCAATTGGGATGCAATTGAAATTGGAATGCAAAATTAATACTGCTGAGGATTTCCCTCATATCCCATGCTGTTTAACTATCTCTTCTACAGTTCTAGAATCAATCTTTTTTTATTAAGAGACAGTCTGTCTTTGTTACCCAGGCTGGAGTACAGTGGTGCCATCAAAGCTCAGTGCAGCCACCAACTCCTGGCTCAATCCTCTTGCCTTAGCCTCCCCTTCCTGAGTAGCTGCAACTACAGGTACATGCCCCAATATCCAGCTAATTTTTAAATTTTTGTGGAGATGAGGTGTTTGTTACGTTCTTGCCCAGGCTCATCTTGAACTCCTGGCTTCAAGCAATACTCCCACTTTGGTGTGGAGATTGCAGGCTTTAGCCACTGTGCCTGGTCTGGGACCAACCTTTATGGCTATCAATACTCCATCAGTTAACTGTCTCAGGTATCATAATATCCCTTCTTATATGTATCAAAACTCATACTGAACAATGAGTTCTGGGTTGCAAAGGAGGATTTATTTTTTGCATCTATCCATAAGTCTTTGTCCACAAGTTAAACAAAAACATACATAAGTGCAGTTTTGTTGTTGTTGTTGTTTTTTGCTAACACGGAGTCTCGCTCTGTCACCCAAGCTGGAGTGCAGTGGCATGATAGCTCACTGCAACCTCCACCTCCCAGGTTCAACTGATTCTCCTGCCTCAGCCTTCCAAATAGCTGGGATTACAGGTGCTTGCCATCACACATGGCTAATTTTTGTATTTTTAGCAGAGACGGGGTTTCACCATGTTGGCCAGGCTGGTCTCAAACCCCTGACCTCAAGTGACCTGCCTGCCTCAGCCTCCCAAAGTGCTGGGATTATAGGCATGAGCCACTGAGCCCAGCTGAAATCATCTTGTCTTTGGCTATCTTTATTATCACATTAGACAAGTTCTTGAATTCTCAAAGCCTTGCCCTTTTCAAACTCTTCATTCCAAACAAACACAGCTCATATTTTCAGGAATCATAATGTCATCATCCCATGATGTAATGGTTACTTGTGTTGACTTCACAAGGCTATAGTACCCAGTTATCAAAAACTAATTTAGGTGTTGCTAGAAGGAAATTTGCTGGCCGGGTGCGGTGGCTCATGCCTGTAATCCCAGCACTTCGGGAGGCCGAGGCAGGCGGATCACAAGGTCAGGAGTTTGAGGCCAGCCTGGCCAACATGGTGAAACCCTGTCTCTACTAAAAAAATACAAAAATTAGCTGGGCATGGTGGTGTGCACCTATAATCCCAGCTACTCAGGAGGTTAAGGCAGGAGAATTGCTTGAACCGGGGAGGTGGAGGTTGCAGTGAGCCAAGATTGTGCCACTGCACTCCAGCCTAGGTGACAGAGCAAGACTTCATCTCAAAAAAAGAAAAAAAAAATGGAAATTTGCTGAAGGAATTTTGTAGATAGAGTAAGCATCTACAGTTGACTTTAAGTAAAGGAGATTATCATCCATTAATTATCTGGGTGGACCTTATTCAATCAGTTAAATAGCCTAAGAGCAAAATGGAAGTTTCCCTAAGAAAGAAGAAATTCTTTTTTTTTTTTTTTGAGATGGAGTCTTGCTCTGTCACCCAGGCTGGAGTGCAGTGGCGTGATCTCGGCTCACTGCAAGCTCCGCCTCCCGGGTTCACGCCATTCTTCTGCCTCAGCCTCCCGAGCAGCTGGGACTACAGGCACCCACCACCATACCCGGCTAATTTTTTCTATTTTTAGTAGAGAAGGGGTTTCACCGTGTTAGCCAGGATGGTCTCAATCTCCTGACCTTGTGATCCGCCTGCCTCAGCCTCCCAAACTGCTGGGATTACAGGCGTGAGCCACCGTGCCCGGCCTTTAGAAAGAAGAAAATCTAACCTTGGGCTACAGTTTTAGCTTCTGCCTGAGTTTCCAGCCTAAGAGCCTGCCCAAGGTTTCAGACTTGCTTAGCCAGCCCCCACAATTGTGAAAGGTAACAAACGATTCCTTGCAATAAATTTATAAACTTACACACACACATACACACACACACTCCTAGTTCTTTTTCTGGTAGAATCCTAATTGATATGCATGCCATGCATTTGGAGATAGCTACATAATTTGCTTGGTGCATTGCAAAGTGAAAAATGTAAGGACCTTGTACAAAAAGCAGAAAAAAAATGCAATTAAGATACTAAAATATAAAGCATTGTTCTTTTTTTTTTTTTTTTTTGAGACAGAGTCTTGCTCTGTTGCCCAGGCTGGAGAGCGGTGGCGTGATCTCAGCTCACTGTGACCTCTGCCTACTGAGTTCAAGCAATCCTCCTGCCTCAGCCTCCCAAGTAGCTGGGACTACAGGTGCACACCACCACACCCATCTAGTTTTTGTATTTTTAGTAGAGACGAGGTTTCACCATGTTGGCCAGGCTGGTCTTGAACTCCTGACTTTGTGATCTACCTGCCTCAGCCTCCCAAAGTGCTGGGATTACAGGTGTGAGCCACCACACCAAGCCTACTTGAGATAATTTTTCTAAAAAAGATTTAACTGTACATTTACATCATTTCATGTAAGTCTGAATTTAATTGTAAATGTTAATTTATACAATGGCATTTAATGTTTCCTCTGATAGTTTCTGTAACTTGTAGATATCAATCATATAGGAAATGAAAAGTAGCTTCATGTATATAATTCAGGATAGCTATTTATGCATTCTACTGTATATTCAATTAAAAGGAAAAAATTAATTTTAGATTTGTCTTCCTCATTAATGTTTTTTTCACCTGAGTTCCACATGAAAACTGTTCTTTTCTGTTAAATGTGACAATCTTTAAATTCAGTTTTTGTTGTTGGTGTTGTTGTTTGAGACAGAGTCACGCTCTGTCACCCAGGCTGGAGTGCAGTGGCACGATCTCGGCTCACTGAAACCTCCGCCTCCTGGGTTCAAGTGATTCTCCTACCTCAGCCTCCCAAGTAGCTGGGATTACATGTGTGCACCACCACGCCGGCTAATTTTTGTATTTTTAGTAGAGACGGGGTTTCACCATGTTGGCCAGGCTGGTCTTGAACATCTGACCTCGTGATCCACCTGCCTTGGCCTCCCAAAGTGCTGGGATTACGGGCGTGAGCCACCATGCCCGGCCTAAAATCTGTTTTATTTGTATGCCTGTGAATATTTTTTTTGAAATGTTGCAGCAGGTTTCAAAACTGGTGTATTAGTCAAGGTTCTCTATAGGGACAGAACTAATAGGATAAATGTATATATGAATAGGAGTTTATTAAGGAGTATTGACTCACACTACCACAAGGTGAAGTCCCACAGTAGGCTGTCTGCAAGCTGAGGAGCAAAGAAGTCCGTCCCAAACCCTGAAAAGTATGGAAGCCGACAGTGCAGCCTTCAGTCTCTGGCTTAAGACCTGAGAACCCCTGGCACATTGCTGGTATAAGTCCAAGAGCTTAAATAGAGAAAATTATTAGGAATTTAATGACCCAACAGCAGGGTATTAAACTCAGTATGAGTCCCTTTTGAGACTAAGGCCTGGCCTGTATGCCCATGAAGCCAGCCCTGCATGAATTGCTAATATACTCATTTCACCATGTTTATGCTATGTTAGGTAAGCAACTCAATCTCCAAATTCCCTTTTTGATAGTCTGTTTACTATGTAATTGGGTTATGGGAGCAGATCTCTCATGAATGGTCTAGCACCATTCCCTTAGTGATAGGCAAGTTCTGATTGTTTAAACATCTGTGGCACCGGGCCAGGTGTGGTGGCTCATGTCTGTAATCCCAACACTTTGAGAAGCCAAGACAGGTGGGTCGGTTGAGGTCAGGAGTTGGAGACCAGCCTGGCCAACATGGTGAAACCCCATCTCTACTAAAAATACAAAAATTAGCCAGGCATGGTGGCTCACGCCTGTAATACCAGCTACTGGGAGGCTGAGGCAGGAGAATCTCTTGAACCCGGGAGGCAGGGTTCAATCCATAGTGGGATTATAGGCCTGCACCACTATGCCCGGCTAATTTTTTTGTATTTTTAGTAGAGGTGGGTTTCTCCATGTTGGCCAGGCTAGTCTCCAACTCCTGACCTCAGGGGATCTGCCCGCCTAGGCCTTCCAAAGTGCTGCGATTTCAGGTGTGAGCCACCACGCCCCAGCCGTTTTTTGACTTTTGACCAAAAGCATATGTTTTTAGACTTGTTTTTTTTTTTTTTTTTTTTTTTTGAGAGGGAGTCTCGCTTTGTCACCCAGGCTGGAGTGCAGTGGTGCGATCTTGGCTCACTGCAACCTCTACCTCCCAGGTACAAGCGATTCTCCTGCCTCAGCCTCCTGAGTAGCTGGGACTACAGGTGCCCACCACCACGCCTGGCTAATTTTTATATTTTTAGTAGAGATGGGGTTTCACGATATTGTCCAGGCTGGTCTCGAACTCCTGACCTTGTGATCCACCCCCCCCCCCACCCCCCTCGGCCTCCCAAATTGCTGGGATTACAGGTGTGAACCACCACGCCCGGTGGTTTTTTGACTTTTGACTAAAAGTTTTGGTTCAATATCTGTGGGAATTGTTTGAGGTCTAGGTTGAAGGGTGTTCTTCCAGAAAGGATTTTCTTTTCCTTATACTAGCTGTCTAGGGCACTACCAACCTAAGACCAACTTAATTTTCATCATAAAGTGTTTGGGACCACACAGACATTAAAAACTATGAAGGGTCTGAGATTCTACTCTGCCATGGTTAGCCTGCCACAGTTGCTTGAATGTTGGCAGAAAACTGCTGCTACTACTATTACTACTAAGCTACTCTTTGGTCAGAGACAAGTGACAGTTTATTACTCAAAGCAATAGCAGTAGTCAGAGTGTCAGCATTTGTGTTGGTTCTCCAAGTCCCAAACACAAAGTGGGGCAGGTGACATCTGTATATGCAGAGGGTCGTGTTATAGGAAAGGATCCCCAAATTTAGGGAACAAGAATGTTTTATAATGGACATTAAGCCTGCTGCCTTTTTCTCCCCAGCATAGGCAGTCAATTCCCCTGTCTTCCAATGCTGTAAGCATATCTGCCCCCTGGTCTGGAAGGATATACCATCTTCATCTTCCAAGCCTGCTTACTACACAACTTGGTAAAAACATAGTGTGGAACAAAGGCAGTTAGTGCTGCTGCTCACCAGATGAGCAGAAATGTGAGACTCGTGAACACTTGTCTCCTATCAATAGGTAGTTTGAGTCTGGGCTGTGAACCCAGACTTGTATTTAAGCAAATGTTTTGCCAGGCTAGATGGCTCATGCATATAATCCCAGCACTTTGGGAGGCTGAGGCGGGAGGATCACTTGAGGTTAGAATTTCGAGACCAGCCTGGCCAACATGGTGAAAACCCATCTCTACTACAAATGCAAAAATTAGCCAGGCGTGGTGGTGCACACCTGCAGTCCCAGCTACCTGGGAAGCCGAGGCAGGAGAATTGCTCAATCCCAGGAGGCAGACGTTGCAGTGAGTTGAGAGCATGCCACTGCACTCCAGCCTGGGGAACAGAGTGAGTCTCCATCTAAAAAATAAATAAATAAATAAATAAATAAGTAAAATAAAACAAATAAATGTTTCATGTATTCTATCCAGCATTTTAATTTTCCTTTTTTTTAATGGGGGCATAGGAAGTTTATTCTTTGTATCTAACACACCTGAATAGAGGAGGGAAGCAATTTTTATCCCTTACACAGCTTGTCTCTGCTACTGTGTCTTGTCTCCGTTGGCTGGAGCCAGACCGCACAATCTAAACTTAACCTGACTGGCTAGTAATTTAAAACTTTCTTAAATAGGTAGAGGCAATGGAGAACAAAGGAAAAGAGGAAGTTGCTTATGAAAAGATTTAGAAAAGTAATAAAAATTCCCAAATAAGGAAGGGGCATAGGCTGCGAGCTGGGACATGCCCGTGAGCACGCCCAGCACAGACATCTTGGTTAAAGTACAAGGACATTGAATGTACTTGTTCCCTTATATCTAACAGCTACATAGGTTAGGGTTTAACAAAGAATTATTAGCACCAAGCAAGAAGGCTTGAAGGAAGTTAGTCTTTAAAAGAAACTATCATTTATAACAGTTAAGATTTATTATTTAACAAGAAGGGAAACTTTGAAGAGGAACTTTTTACTTTCTGCAATGGAGAAACCCCGTCTCTACTAAAAATACAAAATTAGCTGGGCATGGTGGCAGATGCCTGTAATCCCAGCTACTTGGGAGGCTAAGGTAGGAGAATCGCTTGAACCCAGGAGGTGGAGGTTGTGGTGAGCTGAGATCGTGCCATTGCACTCCAGCCTGGGCAATAAGAGTGAAACTCCGTCTCAAAAAAAAAAAAAAAAGTAGGATTCTTATTTTGCAGGATTGTTAAGGGAATAAAAAGAAACATAAAAGAGTGCCTATGACAGTGCCTGTGGTATAATGATATATAATAGATATTGGTTTTTATCAACAGTCCCTGGTTCATAACTCCCATATTCCTCGTTATAGTTTTTGTTATAATGTTGAGTGTGTTGGGCGGGCCTCAGGAAATGGAATCTCTCTGCCCTCCTGCCCTCCTTTCACTTGCCCCCTGAAGTGGGACTCTAATCTTCCCCCACCCCCTCAACCCTTTCTGACTGTGGGTCTTAAGACCCTCACCAGAGAGGGCCCTGCTCTATACCCTGGGAGAATGAATACTGACATCATGAAGTTTCCATAAAAACCCGAGAGGACTGGTTTTCTAGAGCTTCCCAGAGCTGAACTCCTGAATGTTCCTGAAGGGTGGCAGGCCCAGGGTGAGCATGGAAGCTCTGAGCCCCTTCCCCCACACCTTGCCCTATGCGTCTCTTCATCTGTATCTTTTGGAATATCCTATATTTTATAACAAATTGGTAAACGTAAGTGTTCTGTGAGCTGCTCCAGCAAATTAATTGAACCCAAAGAGGAGGTTGTTGGAACCGCACCTTGAAGCCAGTCGATCAGAAGTTCCAAAGGCCTGGACTTGGGACTGGTGTGTGAAGGGGGTGGTGGTCTTGGGGACTGAGCCCCCAACCCGTGGGATCTGACACTATCTCCAGGTAGACAGTGTCAGAATTGAATTGGAGGACACCCAACTGGTTAATAAAATAAAATTGCCAAGAAAAAAGCAAATGTAACTCTGGAACTATGAACAACTTAGAGAATCCTGAGAATGGCCAGGTCGGTGGCTTACACCTGTAATCCCAGCTACTTGGGAGGCTGAGGCAGGAGAATCACTTGAACCCGGGAGGTGGAGGTTGCAGTGAGCTGAGATCTCACCATTGCACTTCAGACTGGGCAACAAGAGGGAAACTTCGTCTCAAAAAAAAAAAAAAAAAAAGAGAGAGAATCCTGAGAACTTACTTCCCGTGTATAACAGCCTTATGTGGGGTAATATTAATCCCAAAGCAGGCACATTTTTAGGGAAATGTCCCAGTTAACTGAAAAACCTCATTTCCCAGCCATGTTGGCTAAGTACATTCTTTTCCAAATCTGATAGCCTCCTTGATAAAGAACAAAAGGTTGAACAGCCCTCAGCATTTATTCAGGTGGCTCACAATACCCTAAGCTGCAATTATAATTGTCTTCCTGCATTTCAGCCACTCTGGCAGCATGGCAGATTAGATACAAGGAATAAACTTAACATGCCCCCACTAAAAAAAAGGAAAATTAAAATACTGGCTAGAATAGATAAAACGTTTGTTTATTTTATTTATTTATTTGTTTTTTAGATGGAGACTCACTCTGTTCCCCTGGCTGGAGTGCAGTGGCATGATCTCGACTGACTGCAACCTCTGCCTCCTGGGACTGAGCGATTCTCCTGCCTCGGACTCCAGGTAGCTGGGACTACAGGTTCACACCACCATACCTGGCTAATTTTTGCATTTGTAGTAGAGACAGGTTTTCACCATGCTTGGTTTATGGGGAAAAGCACCTACACCTTTGGTCACAGAAACATGTGTTATTGTTATTGAGAGGAAAGAAAAAACATGGATTGAAGGTTTTTCTTAAGCAGTGCCTATCACATAGTAGGTAGGCAATAAATGTTAGTTGACTTTCTTTTCCCTTTTCACTCCTTGCCTAGAGAGAATAACTTTTTTTCCTATCATTCAAGTGTGTAGAAAACAGTGTTTTATAAATCCATGAGAAATGTCAGATATTAACATGGTTAACATTTGCACATGAATAGAAAAGATACAAATTATAAGTTTCCTTGAAGGATGAAATACAGTTTATAATACTAGAGATATACAAAAAAAGTTTAAATTAAAACAGAAGTTAGGGGCCGGGCGTAGTGGCTCATGCCTGTAATCCCAGCACTTTTGGAGGCTGAGGCTGGTGGATCATCTCAGGTCAAGAATTTGAGACCAGCCTGGCCAGCATGGTGAAACCCCATCTCTACTAAAATACAAAATTATCTGGGTGTGGTGGCGAGCGCCTATAATCCCAGCTACTTGGGAGGCTGAGGCAGGAGAATCCCTTGAACCCAGGAGACGGAGGTTTTGCTGTTTCACTCAGTCTGGAGTGCAATGATGCGATCTCAGCTCACTGCAACCTCAGCCCTCCGGGTTTAAGCGATTCTCCTGCCTCAGCCTCTCGAGTTGCTGGGATTACAGGCACCTGCCGCCATGCCAGACCAATTTTTGTATTTTCAGTAGAGACAGAGTTTCACCATGTTGGCCAGGGTGGTCTGAAACTCCTGACCTCAGGTGACCCACCCACCTTGGCCTCCCAAAGTGCCAGGATTACAGGCGTGACCCACTGCTCCCTGCTAGAAAGTAGTTGTTAACATAATAAAAATACAACTTTTAAAAGGTCCCTGGTGCCTCATACTAGTAGACTTAATATAGATGGAAGACAGGCTGATTTGTTTTCTTCTTCTTTCATTACTAAAATCCAGAGTTTGATAAGCTCTCTGGAAGTGGATTATCTCTAATTCTTAGAAAACTTTTGGTTTTTTTTTGAGATGCAGTCTCACTCTGTTGCCCAAGCTGGAATGCAGTGGCACGATCTCAGCTCACTGCAACCTCTACCTCCCGGGTTCAAGCGATTCTCCTGCCTCAGCCTCCTGAGTAGCTGGGACTATAGGCGCATGCCACCACACCTGGCTAATTTTTGTACTTTTAGTAGAGGCAGGGTTTCACCATGTTGGCAAGGCTGGTCTTGAACTCCTGACCTCATGTAATCCACCCGCCTCAGCCTCCCAAAGTGTGCTAGGATTACAGGTGTTAGTCACTGTGCCTGGCCAGAAAACTTTTATGTATCAGAGGATTTTTTTTTTTTTGAGACGGAGTCTCGCTCTTGTTGCCCAGGTTTGGAGTGCAATGATACAATCTCTGCTCACTGCCACCTCTGCCTCCCAGGTTCAAGTGATTCTCCTGCCACCTCTGCCTCCCAGGGTCAAGTGATTCTCCTGCCTCAGCCTCCTGAGTAGCTGGGATTACTGGTGTGTGCCACCACACCTAGCTAATTTTGTAGTTTTAGTAGAGACGGGGCTTCACCTTGTTGGTCAGGCTGGTCTTGAACTCCTGACCTCAAGTGATCCACCCACCTCTGCCTCCCAAAGTGCTGGGATTAGAGGTGTGAGCCACCGCCCCTAACCCAGAGGAATATATATGTACTTTTTTTTTCTAAGATGGAGTTTTGCTCTTGTCACCACGGCTGGAGTGCAAAGCCACACACTTGGCTCACTGCAACCTCCGCCTCCTGAGTTCAAGTGATTGTCCTGCCTCAGACTCCAGAATAGCTGGGATTACAGGCACCTGCCATCACGCTTGGCTAATTTTTGTATTTTTAATAGAGACAGGGTTTCACCATATTGTCCAGGCTGGTCCTGAACTCCTGACCTCAGGTGATCCATCTGCCTCGGCCTCCCAAAGTGCTGGGATCACAGGCGTGAGCCACCATGTCCATCCAAGAATATTTTATGTATCAATTATGAACCTGGTAAAACTTCAGCCAGAATTATTGTAACCTGTATAGAAAGCATGCAGACAACTGAAAGAAAATACTTCTCCTTTTTTTTTTAATTTTTATTTATTTATTTATTTTTTAGTTTTAGATAAAGATGGGACTCTAACTATGTTGCCCAGGCTGATCTCGAACTCCTGGGCTCAAGTCATCCTCCCACCTAGACCTCCCAAAGTGCTAGGATGACAGGTGTGAGTCTTTTTTTTTTTTTTTTTAGACAGTCTTGCTCTGTTTCTCAGACTGTAGAGCAGTGGTGGTATCAGACTATAGTACAGTGGTGGTATCACAGCTCACTGCAGCATCAAACGCCTGGGCTCAAGCAATCCTCTCACCTCAGCCTCTCAAGTAGTTAGGACTACGGGCACTTGCCACCACACCTGGCTAATTTTTTAGAAAAATTTTTGTAGAGACAAGGTCTCATTATGTTGCCCAGGTTGGTCTCGAACTCTTGACCTCCAGCCATGTTCCCTTCTCAGCCTCTCAAAACATTGGGATTACAGGTGTGAGTCAATGTGCCTAGCCTGAAAACATTGTTTCACATCTATCAACAGAGACCAACTCTTCACCAGCCTATAAATAATCTCGACTTGCTATTCCCACTAGGTTCATTTCCAGTAAAATAAATAAATACAAGTACATTAAAAAACCTAACAAAACAAACAAACTTGGTCAAGACACAGAAAAGTACAGAAAGGTTTTCTTAACTAAAAAAAACCCCAAAAAACAAAAAAAAAAAAACAAAAAAAAAACCCAAAACAGAACTTAAGCCAATTATGTCTTACTTATGTTTTATTAAGATTTTAGAAAGAAAATATTAGCATAGAAGTTTCCTGTGAATTTCCTAAGAGCTTGAAACAAAAATAAATGATCAGAAATGTTTAGGAAATATTCTAAATGAAAATATTTTGTCAAATTTTTTATATTCCAGTATTTAGTGACTCTGTTATCTATATATTGTTGTGTAGTATTTTTTTTAACTTCACAATATAAATGAACATCTTTTTCCATCAATACAAACTAGATCTACAACATTATGTTACATGGCTCCAGTGTAGTCCACTGAAAGGTTATATTATTATTTATTTGTTTCTATTTTTTATGATAAAAACAGTCATAGCCAACATCATACATAGATTTTTTTAACACCTCCAAAGATGAGCATTGATTTTTTGTTGTTGTTCGTGTATCTTTGCACACTTGTCTAATTACTTTCTTAAGAGTTCTCAAAGTGGAACTGTTAGGTCAAAAGGGATATTTTTGTATTCCTATTGCCAGATTGCCTTCAGGAAAGATGATATTACGTTATCTTCCCTTTGAGAATATATAACATTGTCCAATTTCCCAATCTTTAGTGAAAACCAAGCTAGCTTCAGTGATTTTTTTTTTTTTTTTTTTGAGTCAAGGTCTTGGTCTGTTGCCCAGGCTGGAGTGCAGTGGCGCAATCACGGCTCCCTGCAGCCTCAGCCTTTCTGGGCTCAAGTGATCCTCCTGCCTCAGCCTCCCAAGTAGCTGGGACTGATTTTTTCTGGGGGGGTGGGGTGGGGGGATGGAGTCTTGCTCTTGTCACCCAGGCTGGAGTACAGTGGGATGATCTCGGCTCACTGCAACCTCTGCCTCCTGGGTTCAAGCGATTCTCCTGCCTCAGCCTCTTGAGTAGCTGGGATTACAGGCACCTGCCACCATGCCCGGCTAATTTTTGTACTTTAATAGAGACATAATTTCACTATGTTGGCCAGGCTGGTCTCGAACTCCTGACCTCAGGTGATCTGCCCGCCTTGGCCTCCCAAAGTGCTAGGATTACAGGCGTGAACCGCTGCGCCCGGCCTGATTTTTTAAATAATAGAATTTGCCAAGATTTGGAAGATCTGCATGACTCAGTGAAACAAAATATTTTCCAATGACAAATGTCTGATGTCTGATGCTACGAATTAAGAAAAAGATTCTTTCAAAGTGTAGGATAGACCAATGGATTTTAAGGTAACTAAATATAAAAACTTCATTACTATAGTTTCAGATTCCACATTATAACTAACTTTTGGTAAACATAGCACTTACTGAGTTTTTATGTAGTATCATATAATAGTATCCACAGGCCGGGCGCGGTGGCTGATGCCTGTAATCCCAGCACTTTGGGAGGCCGAGGCGGGTGGATCATGAGGTCAGGAGATTGAGACCATCCTGGCTAACATGGTGAAACCCCGTTTCTACTAAAAATACAAAAAATTAGCTGGGCGTGGTGGCGGGCACCTGTAGTCCCAGCTACTTGGGAGGCTGAGGCAGGAGAATGGTGTGAACCCAGGAGGCAGAACTTGCAGTGAGCCAAGATCGTGCCACTGCACTCCAGCCTGGGCGACAGAGCGAGACTCTGTCTCAAAAAAAAAAAAATAGTATCCGCATAATTATCTGAAAAGGCTATTAAAATGCCCTTCCCTTTTCTAACTATAGATTTTTTTTTTAGACGGAGTCTCTCTCTGTCACCAGGCTGGAGTGCAGTGGGGCGATCTCGGCTCACTGCAACCTCCACCTCCTGGGTTCAAGTGATTCTCCTGCCTCAGCCTCCCAAGTAGCTGGGACTACAGGCACACACCACCACACCCAACTAATTTTTGTATTTTTAGTAGAGACGGGGTTTCAGCACGTTGGCCAGGATGGTCTTGATCTCTTGACCTTGTGATCTGCCCTCCTCAGCCTCCCAAAGTGCTGGGATTACAGACATGAGCCACAGTGCCTGGCCGCCAGATTTTTTTTTTTTTTGGTAGATATGGGGATCTCACTATGTTGCCCAAACTGATTTTGAACTCCTGAGCTCAAGCAATCTTCTTGCCTTGGCCTTCCAAAGTGCTGGGAATACAGGCATAAGCCCCCACACTCAGTGAGATTTAAAAAAATATATACTTAACCAAAACAACATATTGCAATAGAATGACTGCAGAAGCAGATAAGGAAATCTACCTGTAGTCTATACATTTGATATAGAGATGTAAAACAATGACACGTTTCTCACTATTTTTATTTCTGTTTTGGAAAGCACAATTATTTTCATATAAACATGCTAGAATATTATTATTATTTTTTAGGAGATGAGGTTTTACTCTGTCACTCAGGCTGGAGTGCAGTGGCGTGATCATAGTTCACTGCAGCCTGGGACACTGGGGCACAAGCGATCCTCCCACCTCAGCCTCCCAAAGTGCTGAGATTATAGGCATGAGTTATCATGTCAGGCCTTGTTATTTCTGAATAATTAATAATTACCAAAAAAATTATCAACCAGCCTAGGCAACAAAGTGAGACTTCGTCTCTACAAAAAATCAGACAAATTGGCTGGGCATGGTGGCTGGCGCCTGTGGTCCCAGCTACACAGGAGGATTACTTGAGCCCGGGAAGTCCAGGCTGCAGTGAGCCATGTTTGCATCACTGTAAAAAAAAAAAAAAAAAATTGCTTTTCCTCATACATGAAATACTGATAACTATAACCCACATAAGCAAGAGTTCTTACGTTCCACAAGTCTTTGATATTTTATTTTTATTTATTATCATTATTTCTTTTCGTAGAGACAGGATCTCACTATGTTGCCCAGGCTGGTCTCGAACTCCTGAGCTCAAACAATCCTCCTCCCTCAGCCTCCCAAAGTGCTGGGATTATAGGTGTGAGCCTCTGTGCCCTGCCTTTATTCTTCAGCTTTTAAGAGGGTAAAGAAATGCAAAGTCCAAAGAGTTTGAGAGGAGTTAGTCTACTATGTGAGTTTTGTTTTAAAAAACAACTTTAATTAATCAAATTAATTTTTATAAAAGTATATAGGTATATATGCTGAGTTATAGAGAAATAAATAATAAAGTCACTGAGAAGATTTTAAACTAAACTATTCCTGAGAATATTTAATAGGCACATTGCAATTCTTTCTCCAGACTTATTGATCATGGCTCCTAGTTTCCATTTCGGTTTAACTGGCTCTTGGAATTAGTCTACCTGAAGTGTTCTTTTTTTCCCCCTGGTACATACAATCATTTTTGTTTAATTTTTCTGGATGTATTTGCATCATCAAAACTAGTGCTATATCCCAATTCTATCACCACATTCTCTTGGCCATTGTAGAAGATAAATCAAACAGAGGAGGAAAATACTCTGGACAACTGAAGCATTCTTTTATTTCACAAATTATGAATGTCTATGGAGTACGATAAACTGCTAGGCACTATGTATTTCTTGGTGAATGAAATAGTCATAGCCTTTGCCTTTATACTGTGATTCTTGCTTCTGGTTAAAAATAGGTGGATCAGCCAGGCACGGTGGCTCACGCCTATAATCCCAGCACTTTGGGAGGATGAGGCGGGTGGATCACCTGAGGCCAGGAGTTTGAGACCAGCCTGGCCAACATGGCGAAACTCCATCTCTACTGAAAATACAAAAATTGGCCAGGCGTGGTGGTGGGCGCCTGTAATCCCAGCTACTTTGGAGGCTGAGGCAGGAGAATCACTTGAACCTGGGAGGCAGAAGTTGCAGTGAGCTGACATCGTGCCACTGCACTCCAGCCTGGGTGACAGAGTGAGTCTCTGTCTCAAAAACAAAACAAAACCTAAAAAACAAAAAGTGGATAGAACAAACATTTCCTGTGTTTCTCAATGTATCACTGAAATAGATTCAGAAGTACAAAGAGGGGTAATCTAAGAGTGAGAACACTAGAGGATGAGCTTTTAAAACTTACTATTCTGACTGGTGATAAGTTAAAATTTAAAAAGTAAATAAAAAATAAAGACAAATTATGTCTATAACACTGCTGATAGGTTTGTAATAGAGTATAGGCAGCTATAGGTCTTGTCTACAAAGTTGGAGAGACGCAGGTGGTTTGTCACAGGCCTCTGAGAAGTTCTGGGGCTATCAGAGTTGGCACAGGAGGGAGTGCAGCAATAGACTTCAGAGCTGGGACATCAATTGAAGAATTGCATGTAGGCCAGGTGTGGTGGCTCATGCCTGTTATTTCAGCACAATGGGAGGCTAAGGCGGGAGGATTACTTGAGTCCAGGAGTTTGAGACAAGCTTTGGAAACACAGTGAGACTTCATCTCTACAAAAAATTTAAAAATTAGCCAGGCATGGGCTGGGCATGGTGGCTCATGCCTGTAATCCCAGCACTTTGGGAGGCTAAAGCAGGTGGATCATGAGGTCAGGAATTCAAGACCAGCCTGGTCAATATGGTAAAACCCTGTCTCTACTAAAAATACAAAAAAATTAGCCAGATGTGGTGGCATGCGCCTGTAGTTCAGGAGGCTGAGGCAGAAGAATCCCTTGAACCCAGGGAGGCGGAGGTTGCAGTGAGCCGAGATCCCGCCACTGCACTCCAGCCTGGGTGACAGAGAGAAACCCCGTCTCAAAAAAAAAAAAAAAAAAAAAAAATTAGCCAGGCATGGTGGCTTGCACCTGTAGTCCCAGCTACTTGGGAGGCTGAGGTGGGAGGATCGCTTGAGCCTGGGAGTTTGAGGTTGCAGTCAGCTGTGATAATGCTATTGCACTTCAGCCTGGGTGACAAACTGTGATCTTGTCTAAAAAAAAAATTAAATTAAAAAAAGAATTGCATATGAAACAGTTGATTTTCTCTTATCCACCCCATTTCCCCTATGGGAAAAGTGTCAAAGCAAAGCCATTAGACATTTAGCATCAAGCTGAAAACAGTAGTGGTGTTGTAAGACAAGAAATGCTAAGGTTCCCAATGCAAACATTGGCTCCTCAGAGGAAAGTGAAAGATGGAATTGACAAGAGGCCTTAAGAATCAAAGAGGTCCAACCTTCGACTAATGAAAGTCCTCAAGGCTGGGCGTGGTGGTTCATGCCTATAATCCCGGCACTTTGGAAGGTGAAAGTGGGAGGATTGCTTGAGCCCAAGAGTTAGAGACCAGTCTGGGCAACATAGTGAGAACCTGTGTCTATAAACAAAAAATAATCCTTTTTTTTTTGAGACGGAGTCTTGCACTGTCACCCAGGTTGGAGTACAATGCCACGATCTCGGCTCACTGCAATCTCTGCCTCCCGAGTTCACGCCATTCTCCTGCCTCAGCCTCCTGAGTAGCTGGGATTACAGGTGCCTGCCACCACACCTGGCTAATTTTTTGTATATTTAGTAGAGATGGGGTTTCACTATGTTGGCCAGGCTGGTCTTGAACTCCTGACCTCGTGATCTGCCCACCTTGGCCTCCCAAAGTGTTGGGATTACAGGCATGAACCACTGCGCCTGGCCATAAAAATACATTTCAAAAAATAAAAACGAGAGTCCTCAAAAGAGTTGCAAAATTGAGTGGTAAAGTAATGATCATGGAGAGAAAGAAAGTAAATATCAGAGAAAATAACAGAGCAAAATGAATTAAAAATACCCGCACCCAGACACATGCTTGTGAAACATTAAGTCTCCAAGATTAAAGAATCCTCAGCCTGGGCAACATAGTGAAATGCCATCTCTACAAAAAAATTAAAAATAAAAATTAGCCAGGCATGGTGGTATGTGCCTGTACTCCCAGCTACTGGGGAGGCTGAGGTGGGAGAATTGCTTGAGCCCAGGAGGTCAAGGCTGCAACGAATTACCATCAGGCATTGATGATGCAGAGCATATGAGCCCCAAACTGGGGCTTAGCCTGGGAGAGTTCTTGTCTTTGCCCAGGAAAGAATTCGAGGGCAAGCTGGTGGTGTTAGACAGCAGCTTTTACTGAAGCGGCAGTGTATAGCAGCAGCAGAGGTACTGCTCCTTGTGGAACAGGGCTACTCCATAGACAGTGTGCCCAGAGTAGCAGCTCAGGGGCAGTTTTGCAGCCATTTTTATACCCAGTTTTAATCACATGCAAATTAAGGGGCAGGTGATTTAGAAATTTTCAGAAAAGCAGTGATAACTTCTGGGTATTGCCATGGCAATGGTAAACTACCATTGTGCTGGTAGGCATGTCTTGTGGAGGAATGCTTTTGGTACTTCTTCCCTGTTTCAGCCAGTCTTCCATCTGGTCTGGAGTAGAGTCCTTCCTCCGACCTGAGTGGCACTCCAGCTTGGGCAGCAAAGTGAGATCCTGTCTCGAAACAAACAAAAAATAGATCCTGGCCGGGCACGGTGGCTCATGCCTGTAATCCCAGCACTTTGGGAGGCTGAGGTGGGCGGATCACAAGGTCAGGCCACGAGACCATCCTGGCCAACATGGTGAAACCCCGTCTCTACTAAAAATACAAAAAAATTAGCTGGGTGTGGTGGCGTGCACCTGTAGTCCCAGCTACTCAGGAGGCTGAGGCAGGAGAATCACTTGAACCCAGGAGGTGGAGGTTGCAGTGAGCCGAGATCGCGCCACTGCACTCCAGCCTGGTGACAGAGCCAGACTCTGTCTCAAAAACAAAAAAACAAATAAACAAAGATCCTTAACATTTCTATGGGAAAAATAGGACACTTAAAGTGAAGTTAAACAGATTTACAACACGTCTGAGCCACCGAATGTTAGAAAATACTGGAGAAATGCCTTCAGGGTTCTGAGAAAAAATCATTTATTTTTAATTTTTAATTTTTTTTTTTTTTTTGAGACAGAGTCTCACTCTGTCATGCAGGCTACAGTGAAGTGGCGCAATCATGACTCACCATAGCCTCAACCTCCCAGGCTCAAGTGATTCTCCTGCCTCAGCCTCTCAAGTAGCTGGGACTACAGGCCCGCGCCACCATGCCTGGTTAATTTTTAATTATTATTATTATTTTTTTTTGAGACAGAGTCTCCCTCTGTCGCCCAGGTTGGAGTGCAGTGGCACGATCTCGGCTCACTGCAAGCTCTGCCTCCCGGGTTCAAGCCATTCTCCTGCCTTAGCCTCCCGAGTAGCTGGGACTATAGGTGCCTGCCACCGCACCTGGCTAATTTTTTTGTATTTTTAGTAGAGACATGTTAGCCAGGATGGTCTCGATCTCCTGACCTCGTGATCTGCCCGCCTCAGCCTCCCAAAGTGCTGGGATTACAGGTGTGAGCCACCGCGCCCGGCCGATGCCCGGTTAATTTTTTTTTTTTTTGGTAGAGATAGAGTTTTGTCATGTTGCCCAGGCTGTTCTCGAAGTCCTGGGCTCAAGGGATCCGCCTGCCTCAGCCTCCCAAAGTGTTGGGATTGCAGGTGTGAGCCACTGCACTCAGCCGAAAATTCATTTTTCACTTAGGATTCTATACTCAGGCCAGGCACAACTGTAAAGAGGTGGGCACAGGGGTTGTTTGTTTGTTTGAGACAGAGTTTTGCTCTTGTTGCCCAGGCTGGAGTGCAATGGTACGATCTCGGCTCACTGCAACCTCTGCCTGTCAGGTTCAAACGATTCTCCTGCCTCAGCCTCCCAAGTAGCTGGGATTACAGGCACCTGCCACCATGCCTGGCTAATTTTTGTATTTTTAGTAGAGACAGGGTTTCATCATGTTGGCCAGGGTGGTCTCGAACTCCTGACTTTGTTATCTGCACGCCTTGGCCTCCCAAAGTGCTGGGATTACAGGCGTGAACCACCGTGCCCAGCCAGCACAGGGTTTTAACAGCAGGATAGATGAAAGGTACCCAACCTAGTTGAGGGGAGGTAAGAGAAGACTTCCTGAAGGAGATGATCCTGAGCTCACCTTAGACCATGAGCAAACAGCTTGGTAAATCTCTTCAGTAAATTTCCCTGATCTAGATTAGACTGTGGTAAGAGAAATTTTACCTCCAGATTCAAATTTGACTTCCACATTGCTCATAAACTTATGATGAAGGGCATAAGCATTTAAATATAGTCATAATTTTGCTTACTATTCCCATCACATATGCAGTGAACCTGACTTGCAAGATTTGCAGCTCAGTTCTCCTCATGACTAATCCGTTGATGCTGGGCACACCCACCTTTCCTTTTGACATGGACAAACTGTTAAAACCATCACATTTTTCTTTTATTGCAGGTTTCTTTTTCTTTTTCTTTTCTTTTCTTTCTTTTTTTTTTTTTTTTTTTTGAGACAGAGTTCCACTCTTGTCCCCCAGGCTGGAGTGCAATGACGTGATCTTAGCTCACTGCAACCTCTGCCTCTGGGTTGAAGCGATTCTCTCCTGTCTCAGCCTCCCGAGTAGCTGGAATTACAGGTGCCTGCCACCCATACCCGGCTAATTTTTGTATTTTTAGCAGAGACGGGGTTTCGCCATGTTGGCCAGGCTGGTCTTGAACTACTGGCCTCAAGTGATCTGCCCACCTTGGCCTCCCAAAGTTTTGGAATTACAGATGTGAGCCACCGGGCCTGGCCAGCCTCTTTTTTAAAAAAATCATCCCGTAGTTCACTTCAAAATCTCTTTTCTGAATAAAAATTAAAATGTCCAAGCTCTGTGAAATTAGCATCAGCTTGATAGTGGGTTAATCAACTTTGTTTTTGTTTTGTAGCTTATTGTGTTACTGTGTTTATTATACATTTGAAGACATTCAATATTTTTCGACACAGGATCTAGGAAAAAATGACGATAAAAACAAAAAAAGTTCTTATAACCTGTTGACAGAAAACATTAACCTAATGTTTAAGAATGAAATTTGTCTAACATGTTATGCTTTCACCATCAGAGTAGAGTAATACCACTAAAAGATGGAGAGGGTGTGTTTTAGCAACATTCTCGTAGTTTTTTTTTTTTTTTTTTTGAGATGGAGTTTTGCTCTTGTCTCCCAGGCTGGAGTGCAGTGGCACGATCTCAGCTCACTGCAACCTCCTCCTCCCAGGTTCGAGCGATTCTCCTGCCTCGACCTCCCAAGTAGCTGGGACTACAGGTGCCCCCCACCATGCCGGACTAGTTTTTGTATTTTTAGTAGAGACGGGGGTTTCACCATGTTGGCCAGGCTGGTCTCGAGCTCCTGACGCCAGGTGATCCACCCACCTTGGTCTCCCAAAGTGCTGGCATTACAGGTGTGAGCCACCACACCTGGCCTCTTGTAGTTAGACTTTCCTTTATAGAAAGAAAACATGAGGTCCCGGTGCAGTGGCTCATGCCTGTAATCTTAGCACTTTGGGAGGCTGAGGTGGGAGGCTTGCTTGAGCCCAGGAGTTAGAGACAAGCTTGGGCAACACAGTGAAACCCACCTTAAAAAACAAACAAACAAAAAAACTGAAAAAAAAAAAAGAAAGAAAAATATGAATAAGAAAGTCCTGTCCATGGATATCAAAGATGCCCTCCAATTCCCACTGAATGGCTTTTTCAGGATGGTCCCTCATTCAGTGACAGAGTCAAAGTTTGGACACAGCTCTGGGTTAAATGCTGTTCCCTTAAAATTTATGTTTACCTGGAACCTGTGAATGTGACCTTTATTTTGAAACAGGCTATTTGCAGATGTACTCAAGTTAAAATGAGGTTACGCTGGGCTAGTGAGGGCCCTAAATCCATTATGACTAGTGTCTGTGGAATGAGAAGAGGAAGTCTGGGCCTGGTGCAGTGGCTCATGCCTGTAATCCCAGCACTCTGGGAGGCTGAGTCAGGTGGATCATCTGAGGTCAGGAGTTAGAGACAAGCCTGGCCAACATGGTGAAACCCTGTCCCTACTAAGAATACAAAAATTAGCCAGGTCTGGTGGCGGGCACTTGTAATCTCAGCTACACGGGAGGCTGACGCAGGAGAATCGCTTGAACCTGGGAGGCGGGGGTTGCAGTGAGCCGGGATTTCGCCACTGCACTCCAGCCTGGGCCAACAAGAGTGAAACTCCGTGTCACAAAAAAAAAAAAAAAGAAAAGAAAAGAAAAGGGAAGTTTGTTTACACAAATACAGAGGGAAGATGGCCATGTGGAGACAGAGATTCGAGTTATGCTGCCATAAAGCAAGGACTGCCGAGGCTTGCAGGCAACACCAGAACCTGGAATCTGCACAGAAGGATTCTCCCCTGTGGGCTTCAGAGAGATCATGGCCCTCCAGACATCTTGATTTCAGACTTCTGGCCTCCAGGACTGTGAGCTAATCAGTTCCTGTTGTTTAAAGCCACCCAGTTTGTGGCAATTTGTCACAGCAGCCTGAGGAAACTGACACAGGCATCAATCAAGCTCTTCTCATACCCTATCAGGAGGAGGCGGGCAACCCTTCCTTAGTCTGGGCAGCTGCATCCTCATCCTACAGAGAGAAGTTTGATTCTTTTTTTTTTTTTTTTTTTGGGATGGTGTCTACCTCTGTTGCCCAGGCTGGAGTGCAGTGGTGCAATCTCAGCTCACTACAACCTCCACCTCCCGGGTTCAAGCGATTTTTTTTTTTTTTTAATGAGACAGGGTCTCTGCTGTCCAGGCTGGAGGGCGGTAGTGTGATCATAGCTCCCTGCAGCCTCGAACTCCTAGGCTAAAGTGATCCTCCTACCTCAGCCTCCTGAGTAACTAGGATCACAGGGCCATTCACCATGCCTGTCTAATTTTATAATTTTTTTTGTAGAGACGGGGTCTTACTGTGTTGCCCAGGCTGGTCTCAAACTCCTGTCTCAAGCGAGTCTTCCACCTTAGTCTCCCAAAATGTTGGGATTACAGGTGTGAGCCACTGTGCCTGTCTAGATGTCTGATTTTTAATCCCACTGTCTCCCAGTCCTACTCCTCAGCTGTCCTGACAGCAGCTCTGTACTAAGTAGACCAGAATCTGTTTTCTGAACACTCTTCAAGCCTAAATCATCCTTATTTAAGGGAGCTTTGTTCTCAGACTTTTAATCAATGTTTAAGTAGTCTGAATATCACTCCTGGAAGAGTAACAGGTTTTTACTTGGCAGCAAATGCTCTGAAATCTGATTGACTAGATAACTGTTACTGGCAGACTAGAAAGCGCAAAGGCAAGGAAGCCCTCTTATACTTACTGAGGCAATGAACATGTCAATGGCAGTGGCAGTGGTACCTACACATTCTCTGCATTTCATAAGCCCCGTGACTCTTGCGTACATGGAGAAGGGGTAAAAATGACTATCAATCAAATATGGAAAAAAGAAAGCAGAAGTGGTTTAACATATACAAAGTAAGATTTAAGACAAAGAGGACGGAATGTTTCAGTGGGATCATTTGATCTTGATAAATGGCAAAATCGATATAGTAGTCTCCTCTTATCCACAGGTTTGATTTCCATGGTTTCAATTAGTTACTAGTTACCCATAATATAGAACAATAAGATGTTAAGAGAAAGAGAGAGACGAAGAGAAAGAGGACCACATTCATATAATTTCTGTTATACGACATTGTGATAATTGTATTTTATTATCAGTTACTGTTGTTTATCTCTTAACTGTTCCTAATTTATCAATTAAACCTTATAATCATAGGTATGCATGTATAGGAAAAAGCAGTGTGTGTATATGGATTTTAAGTTCAGTACTATCTGGGCTTCAGGGGGTCTTGGTGTGTATCCCCCAAGGACAAGGGGGGACTACTGTACTGGGCATTGCAGTCTTTGCCCTCTATAGTCTTACAGACCTGAGGTTAAATCCTATCACTGTCCAACTGTAAAACTACAAAATTATCCTCCTGGAGCCTCAGTTTTCATATAGGTAAAAAGGAGATAAAACATACCTTCCTCACAGGGCAGGTATGAGGCTTATATTAGCTAACGTATGCCTAGGATTCAATAAAAGTTAGCTCTCATGTTCACTCTACTTACTTTCCAAGAAACATACCAAAGTCATCGTTTCTTTCCTCAAGCCCTTTGCCCTTACCTTCAGTGCTTTTTTTGTTACCAAAAACTTTATGCTCTTTTTAAAATTTAATTTATTTTTTTTTTGCCTTAAGCTATGATGTTTGAATGTTACCAAAAACTTTAAATCTATCATTTATTGAAATAATTTGGTTTCATTAAATAACTTTTTTAAAAACATACATTTTAAAAATTTCAATAGTTTTTAGGATACAAGTGGCTTTTGGTTACATTGGTGAATAGTATAGTGGAGATGTCTAAGATTTTAGTGCACTGGTCACCCAAGCAGTATGCATTGTACCCAATACGTCATTTTTTATCTCTTATTCCTCTCTCACCCTCCCTTTTCTGAGTCTCCAGTGTCCATTATATCACTCTGTATACCTTTGTGTACCCATAGCTTAGCCCTGCTTTTAAGTGGGAACATACAGTATTTTGGTTTTCCATTCCTGAGTTACTTCACTTAGAATAATGGCCTCCAGCCCCATCCAAGTTTCTGCAAAAGATAGTATTTCATTCTTTTTTATGACTGAGTGGTATTCCATGGTGTATATATACCACCTTTTCCTTATCTATTCATTGGTTGGTTGATGGGCCCTTAGGTTGGTTCCATATCTTTGCAATTGTGAATTGTGTTGTGATAGACATAGGCATGCTGGTGTCTTTTTTGATGTAATGACTTATTTTCCTTTCAGTAGATACTCAGTAGAGGAATCGTTGGATTGAATGGCAAATCTACTTTTAGTTCTTTGAGAATTCTCCATACTGTTTTCCATAGAGGTTGCACTAATTTACATTCCCACCAGCAGTGTATAAGCATTCCCTTTTCACCACATCATTTTCATTATCTTGATTCTTCTGATCTGTGAGCATGATATGTATTTCCATTTGTTTGTGTCATCTATGATTTATTTCAGCAGTGTTTTGTAGTTCTGTTGTTGAGATCTCTCACTTCCTTGGTTAAATATATTCCTAGTTATTTTATTTTTTTCAGATATTGTAAAAGGGATTGAGTTCTTCTAGAAAAGAACTCAATAGGGAAAAGACACCCTATTAAATAGTTTAGTTTAGGCATTGAGTTCTCTTCTAAAACGCATCTCTAGCTCTCAAGGAACTAGAGATACAAGAATAAACCAAACCCAAAGGTAACAGAAGAAAATTCTTTTTCCTGAGTTCTTGATTTGTTCTCAGCTTGATCATTGTTGCTGTATAGCACTGCTACTGATTTGTGTACATTTATTTTGTAGCCTGAGACTTCACTGAATTCATTTATCAAACTAGGAGTCTTTTGGAGTTTTCTAGGTATACAATCATATCAATAGCAAACAGAGATAGTCTGACTTTCTCTTTTCCAATTCGGATGCCTTTTATTTCTTTCTCTTGCCTGATGGATCTGGTTAGCACTTCCAGTACTACACTGAGTAGAAGAAGTGAAAGTGGGCATTCTTGTCTTGTTCCAGCTCTCAGGGGAAATGCTTTCAACTCTTCCCCATTCAGTGTGATGTTGGCTGTGGGTTTATCATTTATGGCTTTTATTATTTTGAGGTATGTTCCTTCTATGCCTAGTTTGTTGAGGGTTTTTATCATAAAGGGATGTTGGATTTTATAAAATGCTTCTTCTGCATCTATTGAGATAATTATATGTTTTTTTTTGAGACAGAGTTTTGCTCTTGTTGCCCAGGCTGGAGTGCAATGGTACGATCTCGGCTCACCACAACCTCCACCTCCTGGGTTCAAGTGATTTTCCTGCCTCAGCCTCCCGAGTACTGGGATTACAGGCATGCACCACTACGCCCAGCTAACTTTTGTATTTTTAGTAGAGATGGGGTTTCTCCATGTTGGTCAGGCTGGTCTTGAACTCCTGACCTCCAGGTGATCTGCCTGCCTCAGCCTCCCAAAGTTCTGGGATTACAGGCGTGAGCCACTGTGCCCAGTCTGGTTTTTGTTTTTAATTCTGTTTATGTGGTGAATCACATCTATTGACTTGTGTATATTGAACCATTCCTGCATCCCTGGGCTGAAACCCACTTGGTCATGGAGAATTATCTTTTTGATTTGCTATTAGATTTAGTTTGCTATATGTTGTTGAGGATTTTTGCATCTATGTTCATCAGGGATATTTGTCTATAGATTTCTTTTTTTTTTTTTTTAAATAGGATAAGATTTCTTTTTTTTAAAATGTCCTTTCCTGGCTTTTGTATCAGAGTGATACTGGCTTCATAGAATGAGTTGGGGAAGATTCCTTCTTTCACAATCTTTTGGAATTGGTTCAGTAGGATTGGTACCAAGAATGTCTGCTAGAATTTGGCTGTGAAACTTTCTGGCCTGGGCTTTTTTTTTCTTGGCAATCTCACTGCTTGTTATTGGTCTGTTCAGGATTTCTATGTCTTTCTCATTCAAGCTAGGAGTGTTGTATATTTCCAGGAATTTATCTATTTCCTCTAGATTTTCTAGTTTGTGTGCACAGAGTTGTTCATAGTAGTCTCAAATGATCTTTTGTATTTCTGTGGTGTTGGTTGTAATGTCTCCATTTTCATTTCTAATTGAGCTTATTTGAATCTTCTATTTTCCTGTTTTTTTTTTTTTCCCCGCCCAGGCTACGGTGTAGTGGTGTGATCTTGGCTCACTGCCACCTTGGCCTCCCAAAGTGCTGGGATTACAGGAGTGAGCCACTGTGCCAGGCCTTCTCTCTTATTTTCTTGGTTAATCTAGCTAATGGAATATTGATTTTGTTTATGTTTTCAAGGAATCACCTTTCTGTTTCATTGATCTTTTGTATTTTTCTTTCAATTTCATTTAGTTCTGCTCTGATCTTTGTTATTTCTTCTCTTCTGCTAGCTTCGGGTTTGGTTTATTCTTGTGTCTCTATTTCCTGGAGGTATGATGTTAGGTTGTCAATTTGTGACCTTTCAGACTTTTTGATGTAGGCATTTAGCACTAAAAACTTTCCTCTCAGAACTGCTTTTGCTGTATCCCAAAGGTTTTGATATTTGATAACTTATGTCACTATTATTCATTTCAAATAATTTTATTTTATTTTATTTTGAGACAAGGTCTCATTCCATTGCCTACACCCACCTTTCCTTTTAACTTGAACAAACTGTTAGAAGCATTACATTTTTCTTTTATTGCAGATTTTCTTTTCTTTTCTTTCTTCTTTTTTTTTTTTTAGATGGAGTTTTGTTCGTCTCTCAGGCTGGAGTGCAATGGCATGATCTTGGCTCACTGCAACCTCTGCCTCCTGGGTTCAAGTGATTCTCCTGCCTCAGTCTCCTGAGTACCTGGGATTGCAGGCACATGCCATAATGTCCAGCTAATTTTTTATTTTATTTTTATGTTTTGAGAAGGAGTTTTGCTCTGCCACCCAGGCTGGAGTGCAGTGGTATGATCTTGGCTCACTTCATCCTCTGCCTCCTGGGTTCAAGTGATTCTACTGCCTTAGCCTCTTGAGTAGCTGGAATTACAGGCACACACCACCATGCCCCAGTAATTTTTGTATTTTTAGTAGAGACAGGGTTTTACCATGTTGGCCAGGCTGGTCTGGAACTCCTAACCTCAAGTGATCTGCCCACCTTGGCCTCCCAAAGTGCTGGGATTACAGGTGTGAACTACTGTACCCGACCCAAGATAGACTTGAACCCCTGGCTTCAAGTGATCTCTTCACCTTGGCCTCCCAACATGGTGGGATTACACCATGCCCAGCCTCTGTCTCTTTTCTTAAGTGCGGTAGTAATTGTTCTATACAGCTGGGAGCTCCAGAGTTAAGTGCACATATATTTAGGACTGCAATATCATCTTGTTGGATTGATCCTTTTATCATTATATAACGACTTTCTTTGTCTTTTTCTTATTGTTATTGCTTTACAGTCTGTTTTATCTGATATAAGAACAGTTATTCTTCCTTGCTTTTGGTTTCCCTTTGTGTGGGATAACTTTTTCCATCCCTTTACCTTGAGTCTGTAAGAATCTTTATATACTTGGTGAGTCTCTTGAAGACAGCAGATATTTGGTCTGTGACTTTTTATCCACTCTGCCAATCTATACCTTGTAAGGTTCTATTCTGGTGCATATCAACCTTTTGTTTCAAGATTTAGAACTCCTTTTAGCATTTCTGATAGGGCTGGCCTGGCAGTGACAAATTCTCTTATCATTTGCTAGTCTGAAAAAGACTTTATTTCTCCTTCATTTATGAAACATAGTTCTGCTGGATACAAGATTCTTGACTGAGAGTTATTATGTTTAAGTAGGATAAAGACAGGACCTCAATCTCTTCTGGCTTGTAAGGTTTCTGCTGAGAAGTCTGCCATTAGTCTGAAAGGTTTTCCTTTATAGGTTACCTGATGCTTTTGTGTCACTGCTCTTAGAAATCTCTCCTTCATACTGGCTTTAGATAGCTTGATGACAATATGCCTTGGTGATGTCCTTTTCTTTCAATTTGTGAAGAGTTTCTTTTTCCTATTAAAGATAAACAAAAAACAAAACTCCTCTCTTAACTGTGATAGCTGTCTTTTTCTTTCTTTTCTTAGCCAAGCTCCTATATTTCTTTTCTTCTCTTTCTTTTTTTTTTTTCATAAGACAGGGTCTCACTGTGTCACCCAGGCTGAAGTGCAGTAGTGCAATCACAGCTCACTGCAGCCTTGACTTTCTGGTCCCATGCACTCCTCCCACCTCAGTCTCCTGAGTAGCTGGGACCACTTGTGCACACCATCATGGCTGGCTATTTTTGTAGAGATGGGATGTCCATATATTGCCCTGGCTGGTCTTGAACTCCTGGGCTCAAGCATACCTCCCACCTCAGCCTCCAAAAGTGTTGGGATTACAGGCATGAGACATGACATCCAACCCTACATTTTTTCCATGTAAATGTTATTTATTTGAAAAGGAAACATTTCATGGAACAAAATTCAAAAAGTCATACATACAGTAAAAATTCTACTGCCTACTCCTCATTCTCAAGTACACAGTTAACCTTTCCTGAGTAACCAGTTTCTTGTGGTCCTTTCAGGCTAAGTATTGGGGGAACCTGCCCCCAATATTTCAATGTAGGTTCTTTCTGTTTTTCCTAAGTGTCAGCCAGTCTGAGAAATAAAGAGAAAGGGTACAAAGAGAGGAATTTTACAGCTGGGCAGCTGGGGATGACATCACATATTGGTAGGTCCGTGATGCCCACCTGAGCCACAAAACCAGCAGGTTTTTATTAAGGACTTCAAAAGGGGAGGGGGTGTACGAACAGGGAGTAGGTCACAAAGATCACATGCTTCAAAGGGCAAAAAGGAGAACAAAGATCACATGCTTCTGAGGCCAATAAAGACCACAAGGCAAAGGGCAAAGCAAAGATCACAAGGCAAAGGGTAAAGTCAAAAACTCCTGATAAGGGTCTATGTTCAGCTGTGCATGTATTGTCTTGATAAACATCTTAACAACAGAAAACAGGGTTCGAGAGCAGAGAACTGGTCTGATCTCAAATTTACCAGGGTGGGGTTTCTTCCCCATCCTAATAAGCCTGAGGGTACTGCAGGAGACCAGGTCATATTTCAGTCCTTATCTCAACCACCTAAGACAGATACTCCCAGAGTGGCCGTTTATAGACCTTCTCTCAGGCAGGCATTCCTTTCCCAGGGTATTAATTATTAATATTCCTTGCTGGGAAAAGAATTCAGTGATATCTTCCCTGCTTGTACGTCCATTTATAGGCTCTCTGCGAGAAGAAAAATATGGCTCTATTCTGCCTAACCCTGCAGGCAGTCAGACCTTATGGTTGTCTTCCCTTGTGTCCGAAAATCACTGTCATTCTGTTCTTTTTCAAGGTGCACTGATTTCATACTGTTCAAACACACATTTTTTTACAATCAATTTGTATAGTTAGATACAATTATCACAGTTGTCCTGAGGTGACGTACATCCTCAGTTTACGAAGATAACAGGATTAAGAGATTAAAGTAAAGATAGGCATAAGAAATTATAAAAGTATTAATTTTGGGAACTGATAAATGTCCATATTAAAATGAAATCTTCACAATTTATGTTTCTCTGCTGAGACTCCAGCCGGTCCCTCCGTTCAGGGTCCCTGACTTCCTGCAACAGCTAAGTATATGTGCATACAAACAAATGTGTACATTTTCTTTTTTAAAAAAGTTAGCACTGGGTATGGTGGCTCATGCCTGTAATCCCAGCACTTTGGGAGGCTGAGGTGGGCAGATCACGAGGTCAGGAGTTCGAGACCAGCCTGGCCAACATGGTGAAACACTGTCTCTACTAAAAATACAAAAATTAGCTGGGTGTGGTGGTAGGTGCCTGTAATCCCAGCTACTTGGGAGGCTGAGGCAGGAGAATCGTTTGAACCCAGGTGACGGTTGTAGTGAGCCAAGATTGCGCCATTGCACTCCAGCCTGGGTGACAGTGCGAGACTACGTCTCAACAACAACAAAAAAGTTAGCATATCATAGACACTCTACATATTCTTGCTCTTTTCATATAAAAATATATCTTGGAGGTCTTTTCATGTCAATCAATAAATAATTTCTGCACTGTTCATGTCTTCTGAAAAACAGATGCCAAGATGGGATTAGACATGCAAGAGATTTATTGGAGGAAATAATGGGGAGCGAGCTGGAGGAACTATCAGATTGTAATGCAGCCTTGACCCCTGTGAAGGGGAGAGGGAAGGTAGGGTTGGGTAGGCAGTGACTCAGACCGTAACACAGTTCTAAGAAAGTTTCAGGGCCAGGTGTGGTGGCTCACACCTGTAATCCCAACACTTTGGGAGGCTGAGGTGGGCAGATCACTTGATCCCCAGAGTTTGAGACCAGTCTTGGCAAGACCCTGTCTCCACAAAAAAAAAAAAAAAAAAAAAAAAAAGAAGAAGAAGAAAAGAAAAAAGTTTCAGCCAGACCCATAAATATTAAAAATTAATTTTTTTTTGAGATGGAGTCATGCCCTGTCGCCCAGGCTGGAGTGCAGTGGTGCAATCTCGGCTCACTGCAACCTCTGCCTCCTGGGTTCAAGTGATTCTCCCACCTCAGCCACCCAAGTAGCTGGGATTACAGGTGCCCGCCGCCATACTTGGCTAATTTTTGTGTTTTTAGTAGAGACGGGGTTTCACCATGTTGACCAGGGTGGTCTCTTGGCCAGGCTGGTCTTGAACTCTTGACCTAGTGATCCACCCTCCTCGGCCTCCCAAAGTGTTGGGATTACAGGCGTGAGCCACTGCACCCGGCTTGTCTCAGTGTGTTTATATGTAAATGGGAAAAATAGAACATGTTGGGTCTCAGAAAACAGAACTCCAAAATATGGCATTTTGGCGTGTTGAACTAAAGAAACAGCCTCCAGCTGCTGCCTCCATGCCACAACCATTTCTCAATCCTCTGTTCCTCCCAAAGCACAGGATGAGGCTATTCTCTGAAGTTTTCTTATCTATGTAGAAACTGAAACTGCCGTAGAAGAACACAACAACTTTTAATTTTCTCCCTGGAATTTCATTAACCAGCGAAGATTAAAACTCATATCACAAAGGAAGACACTGAAAATTAAACACCACAGTAGAGACCAGATGAACTTTGTCCCACACTATGTTCTGTTGTCTGGTCCCATTTAGTTTCTTATTTTATTTATTTATTTTTGAGACGGAGTCTTGCTCTGTTGCTGGAGTGATGTGGCACGATCTCAGCTAACTGTAACCTCTGCCTCCCGGGTTCAAGTGATTCTCCTGCCTCAGCCTTCCAAGTAGCTGGGATTATAGGCACGCACCACAATGCCCTGCTAATTTTTGTATTTTTAGTAAAGATGGGGGTTTCACCGTGTTGGCCAGGCTGGTCTCCAACTCTTGACTTCAAGTGATCTGCCCACCTTGGCCTCCCAAAGTGCTGGGATTACAGGCATGAGCCACCACGCTTGGCCCATTTAGTTTCTAATGAGAGTCATTTACTAACCATTTTGTGAGCATTGGGCCCACTCATTTCCCCTAAAAACGATTTACTACCAGGTGGGTGTGGTAGCTCATGCCTGTAATCCCAGCACTTTGGGAGGCCAAGGCAGGCGGATCACCTGGAGATCGGGAGTTGGAGACCAGCCTGACGAACATGGAGAAACCCCATCTCTACTAAAAATACAAAATTAGGCGGGCATGCTAGTGCATGCCTACAATCCCAGCTACTTGGGAGGCTGAGGCAGGAGAATTGCTTAAACCTGGGTGGTGGAGGTTGTGGTGAGCCAAGATCGCACGATTGCACTCCAGCCTGGGCAACAAGAGCAAAAGTCCATCTCGAAAAAAAAAAAAAAAGAAAAAAAAGAAAGAATTTGGGGTGAGTCCATAGAGTAAAGTGAAAGCAAGTTTACAGGAGAAGTAAATAAAAGAATGGCTACTCCGTAGGCAGAGCCGAGGTATGGGCTGCTCCACTGAGTATACTTATAGTTATTTCTTGATTACATGATAAACAAGGGGTGGATTATTCACAAGTTTTCTGGGAAAGACATGGGGACTTCCCACAAGTGAGGGCTTCTCCCCTTTTTAGACTCTATAGGGTAACTTCTCAAGTTGCTATGGCATTTGTAAACTGTCATGGCACTGGTAGGATGTCTACCATAATGCATGCTAATGCATTATAACCAACATATAATGGGCAACAAGGAGACCAGAGGTCAGTGAGTAGACCAGAGGTCACCATCCTGGTTTTGGTGGGTTTTGTCTAGCTTCTTTACTGCATCTAATCAGCAGAGTCTTTATGATCTGTATCTTGTGCAGGCTTCCTATTTCACCATGTGACTAAAAACACCTAGCTTCCTGGGAATGCAGCCCAGCAGGTCTCAGCCTTATTCTACCCTGTTCAAGATGGAGTCACTGTGGTTCAAATGCCTGACAGTTATTTCTATCTTGATGCCCCCATAGGCACTTCCAATTCGACATGCCCCAACCAAGCTTATCTTTCTCTCAAAAATTGCTCCCATCCCTGTGTTTCCTAACTTTCTGAAATTTCTACCATATTGCTGAAGTCAAAATTCTCAAAGTTATCTTGGATTCTTCCCTCTCCTTTAGTCCCACATTTAATTAATTACTAAGTCTTGTTAAATTTTACTCCTAAATAATTATAGTATGCGCTTTTTTCTCATAGTGCTGCTCTTCCGTGGTTCAGATCCTTGTTTTTTGTTTGTTTGTTTTGAAACAGAGTTTCGATCTTGTTGTCCAGGCTGGAGTGCAATGGTGCAATCTCGGCTCATTGCAACCTCTGCCTCCTGGGTTCAAGTGATTCTCCCGCCTCAGCCTCCTGAGTAGCTGGGATTACAGGCATGCGCCACCACGCCCGGCTCATTTTGTATTTTTAGTAGAGACGGGGTTTCTCCATGTTGGTTAGGCTGGTCTCAAACTCCTGGACTCAGGTGATCCGCCCACCTCGGCCTCCCAAAGTGGTGGGATTACAGCCGTGAGCCACTGCATCCGGCCCAGATCCTTGTTTTTACTGTACTATTGCAATAGCTTCTTTGCTAGTCTCACCTTCCTCCAATCGAACCTGAACACTTTTGTCAGAGAATTTGCTTAATACACAAGGCTGATTATAGTTCTCCTTAGCTCAAAAGTCTGTAATAGCTTCCTATTGCCTACAGAATTGAGAAAAGAAAAACTTTCATTTGAGGAATGTGAGGCCTTTTAAATTATAAGGCACAGAGAGACATTAAAATAATACAGGAATTAGGCTCGCGCCTATAATCCCAACACTTTGGGAGGCCGAGGTGGGCGGATTACTTGATGCCAGGAGTTCAAGACCAGCCTGGCCAACATGGCAAAACCCTGTCTCTACTAAAAATACAATTAGGTGGGCTTGGTGGCGCATGCCTGTAATCCCAGCTACTCAGGAGGCTGAGACAGGAGAATCACTAGAACCCAGGAGGCAGAGGCTGCAGTGAGGTGAGATCGCACCACAGCATTCCAGCCTGGGTGACAGAGTAAGACTCTGTCTCAAAATAAATAAATAAATAAATAAATAAATAAATAAATAAATAAGATACTGGAATCAGGTGGTACTTTCCCCTTGAGCTATGTACTCATCTCCTGAAACTGCTTGCTATTGCCACAAGTAGCTACAAATTAATCCAATAATGCTGCACCAGATGCTATAACCCACACTCTATATCTTAACAATGTATAGATCATTCATTAATCAATGTTATTCCTGTAAACCGATGAGAATTCCTCACAAACAACTTTGAGCCCACTTCCTATCCCCCTTTCTTTGCCTTTAAAAATCTACTTGCAACTGCTCCTGATTGGAGTATACATTCAGGGCAACTTGTACCTATACTCCTGGGTTGCAATTCTAAAACTTCGCTCAAATAAACTCTCTACTTATGTTAATTTTGCCCCAGCTTTTTCCTTTTAGTTAGACAGAATAATGAAACCTAAAACCTCTCCTTGACATAAATAGCTTTTCATAATTTGACCTCTGCTTATCTGTTTAGTATTTTCTTATCCATTACTTTTTCCTGTCTTAATCTGTAATATTCAAACTAGTTGCATTTCTCAGAATACATGCTGTTCTCTCATGATTTATGCACATGCTGTTCTACCTGAAATAATTCCTTGTTTCTTGCTCTTCGACTTGTCCTTCAAGTAAAGTCCTACTCATGCTTTAAATTTTGGCTCTCACTCAGCAGATGGGGCTGGAGTGAAAAAAAAATTGGCTCAAACCTACCAACTTCATGAAGTCTACCCTGACTCACTTAGAACCCCGCCTATTCTACCAGTGCTCTTTTAAACCACAGTTTATTTTTAATTTGCTTGCATATTTGTTTTTTCAGGTTTAATTCCCCAATGGAAAAAGACCAATTTTTTTTCCTGCTATCTCCAGCAGTTATTATAGTGCATGGCAACAACAGCAACTGAGATTTTTCTTGATTAAAGATACCATTTTTTTTTTTGAGACGGGGTCTTGCTCTGTCACCCAGGCTGGAGTGCAGTGGCATGGTCTGAGCTCACTGCAACTTCCGCCTCCCGGGTTCAAGGGATTCTCCTGCCTCAGCCTCCCGAGTAACTGGGACTACAGACACATGCTACCACACCTGGCTAATTTTTGCGTTTTAATAAGAGGCAGGGTTTCACTGTCTTGGCCAGGCTGGTCTCGAACTCCAGATCTCGTGATCCACCTGCCTCGGCCTCCCCAAGTGCTGGGATTACAGGCGTGAGCCACTGCACCCAGCCTGAAGACACTCTTAAGGTCTAAGGAAGTTTTCCAGGAGTGGGTGACCTAGCAAATAAGGTAAATCATTCCCCCTCCCACTAGTTTTCCAAGCTTCTTTCAAAATCTAGCAGGCAGTTCACTATTCTTTCCTTATCTACCACTTTGGGTTAGAATTGACAATTCCCTTCTTTGTCCTCCTAATGAATGTGTTATGTCCTATCCTAGCACCAATCATGTTTAAGTGTGTATCCCAAGCATTTGGGACATTAGGCTCACCATTACAGGGGAGGAAACCCTCCTAGGTTCTTCAGCTGGTCTATAAACTAAATTGATACCAGTCAGGTTAACAGGAGAAAAACAGTTTTAATTACGTATGTATGCACAAGAGTCCCAGAAAATATGAGACTCAAAGAAGGGCCAGATGTTTGACACTTACATTACATCCTGACCTCAGAAAGGAAGTGGGGCCCGGCATGGTGGCACGGACCTGTAATCCCAGCTACTCAGGAGTCTGAGGCAGGAGGATCCTTGAGCTCAGGAGTTGGACGCCAGCCTGGGCAACACAGCAAAGCCAGTCTCTTCAAAATAAAACTGGGGTTTGGGGCTTCCAGGGGTGGTGGAGACAAGTTAAGGGAGGATAAGAGAAGAAAATGTAAGGTGAATAAAGGTTGACTTTTATGCAGATAAAAGTATCTCTGATACAAGTTGACTAGCAGCAGCTCTCTTTTTGGTACAGATTCCTTTAATTATGAAAATTTCCTTTAGAAATGTAAATTTCTCTTTACAAAGGAAGAGTTTTATCCTTTATTTTAGGCAGTAGTGGGATAAGTGAAGCATTTTCCTGTGTTGGTTGGATCTTAATTTATTTTGCTAAAAGACATCAATATGCCAGAGTGGCGTATTTTGGGGTGGCATATTCTGGACTCCTTCAGTTATAATTTGGGGTAGTGTGTCCTGAGCCCTAACACAATGAAATCAACGTTCACCCTAACTAAAGGGGCTTTCTTAAACATTCTAGAACCTCACCATCATGCATAGACCATAAAAAATCCTTTACAATTCAACCCAAAGGATCGTAAATGCGGCTTCCTCCAGGCACTTTTAATTGTCCTTAGACTGACGGCCAAAGCCTGGTTATCGGAACCGCATATGCTAAGAGAAAGCTGACTACAGCGCCAAGAAAATGATGATTGGCTGCCGGGGCTCAGAAGTTGCATGTTCTCCTCTGGCTAAGGCAGGCTCTAGGAAACTGCTGAAGGTTCAGTTTTTGAAATACGGTTTTTGCATCGTAAAGGAAAAAGATCAACCTATCGGGAAGAACCGAGCACATTCAATCACCAATCAAGAGCGGGAAAGAAGCCAAAGCCTGGGGATACCCACGCACCAACGAGGACGTCATTCTCCAGCCCCCGCCAATGAGCAGCGGGACGGGGGGCGGGGCAATAGGCGGACCCATTGCCCTAGAAAACAAACAAGCTGCGGTACAGCTGTCCTCACCAGCCCTCGCTTCCCAAGTCACTGCAGCCAACCCCTCAGCAAGGTGCTGATTTAATGCTTTCCATGCTTTCTGCGGGGCCTAGTTACAGTGAAGTATCCCCTTCCCACTAGAGTAAGGCACTTCTTTCCAGTGCCTCCCCGAGAACCGCAGAAAGCGCACTGGAACTTCGAGCTTTCTACCTTCACAGGAACCGGGAGCAGCGCTCTACCTGGGATGGGGGGGGGGAGGTGGGGGGCAGTGGCCCTGGTACGCAGGCGCGCATGCTTTGTGGGGGCGAGGCTGTGGCGGCCCGAGGTAACTTGGGAGCTGTATTTCTTACGCCCGCAAAACCGCGTAGGCCGCTGAGGCCTTCGCGACTTCATTTCCCAGGAGCCTCCGCGACCATGGGGCGGGCCGGTGAGTTCGTTAATGAGCTCGAGGAAGCCACGGCGCGGCCCACCAGGTTCCAAAACAAGGAAATGAAGAGGGGAGGCGGGACTGGGGGTGCCTGCGGGAGCAGCCGCCGCCGTCGCGGAGGAGGAGGAGGAGGAAGAGGTGGAGGAGGTGGCTGCTGCGGCCGCCGAGGAGTCCCTTGCTGAAGGCGGACCGCGGAGCGGCGGGCGGCGCGCGCGCGCGCGCGCGCGCGCGCGAGGCGGCTGTTAGAGAAGTGGAGCGGCGGTCGCGGGGGGAGGAGGAGGAGGGACTGAGCGGCGGCGGCCCCCGCGTCCCGTGCCTCTATGGGGGAAGCAGACAATGGATTATGATTTCAAGGCGAAGCTGGCGGCGGAGCGGGAGCGGGTGGAGGATTTGTTTGAGTACGAAGGGTGCAAAGTGGGACGCGGCACCTACGGTCACGTCTACAAGGCGAGGCGGAAAGATGGGTAAGAGCAGGGGCGGGAGGAGTAGGCTCGCTCGGGTCCTCGCCCTGCCCGCGACCCGGCGGTATGGGTGGGTCGGATCCCAGTCGGGCGGTGCCCGAGGGGCGAGGCGGAGGGGGTCGCAGGGTTGCGTCCCGACACCGACTCCTAGGGGCGCCCGTTCCGCCCGTCTCCCCCGCGCGGCCCCGTCGCGTCCCTCGAACTCCCGCGGCGCAGCCCGGTCCGAGGCGTCGGTCCCGTCCCAGAGGGGCGCCCTCCGAGTGCTCGGAGACGGCGGGGGGACTCGAGTTGGGACCGCGGTGGAGGAGGAGTTTGTGGGGTCTGGTCTCTTGGGGGAACGCAGCGGGCAGGCAGAGCTCCGCTGCGGAGTTGCCGCTCCGGCCCTGGGTAGTGACGGTCGTTGTGGAACTTCCAATCGGCTGAGCGCCTCGCGGGGGCGGCGGTTTGAAACCTCGCCGGGGAGGCTGTCGGGCGAACGCGGCCTGGGGTCCTCGCCAGCCGCGCGGCTCTGCCCCGCTGGGCACCGCCGCCCCCAGCAGCGATCTCCGCCGCTCGGGCTGGCCTGCCCGTTGGCCTCTGTATGCAGTGCTCCCATCCCTGTTGTATGCCCGGCGTCCCGGATTTCTCATTCTCGCATTCTTAATTGCGTACCTTCCCCCTTCGAAGGAGACCTGATGGGCTAGTTGGGTTTCGCAAGCGGTAACAAGAGTTGGCTGAATTCTCTGCTACCCACCCTTTACCTCGCAGCCCCTTGGGTATCTTGGGTATTATGTCCTCCACTCTATCCTCTGCCAGATAACTGTGGGCTGAGGCTTATGGAGTACCTAGATTATCAAAAAGGGAATACGGAGTGACAGAGCTGGGCCTGAACCTTTGTTTTCCTAGGAGTTGAGGGAGAACTGTAAGAACACCTTGGGAAGCCTTTACTGGTTGTCCTCTTAAGAAGAGCTGGATAATGTACTGAGAATGCCTATCCTTCCTTGGTCCTGGAGGGCAGACAGCAGCTACAGCAGGACTGGTGGAACCAGCTTCCTGGCAGGAATTACCCTCCCCCAAGGTTAGGGACCCAGGAAGATGCACTGTCCAGCATAGACTTTAAAGAGAATCAGACTCTACGGAAGGGGATTGTAACGTAACATTTCTGAATAAAGTGATGATCAGCCACAATGACATTAGTACAATTTGAAGTGCCGCTTATCTCTGTGCGCGCTGTTATAATTTGATGTGGTTGGTATATGAACTCTAGGACTAAAGTAGGTTGTGTGCGTATGCACTAATTTCATAAAACAACTCTATAAAGTGTTTTGTCATAAGGTATCGTGAAAATTGCAAAGTACTATCCAAGTGTAAAGGATTATTATTATTATTGCAGAGTTTTTTTTTTCTCTTGTAATAACTGAACAGGCCTTAAGGTACTCAGTTGTTTCTCATAATTCCTTTAATTACCAGGTGTCCTTGAATGCTTATCATGGAATGTGAGGTACTAGAATTAACATATTTTGGTTTTGGAATATCCACTCCACCTGTTATACTAGTGTTCTTGTGGGAATTTTATCAGATATATTTGGGGAAATCACATCCAGTTTTCCTGTTTGGAGGTTGTTAATAAATCTGAGGTGGATTTTTCCCCTACTCCTCATGCTAACTTTGTAATATACTTTAGGTTTTAAAAAATGTATCTTAGTGTTTTTTTTTTGTTAAAATAGCTTTCTTTTATTAGGGAACTTTTGAGAAGTTAAGAATTCTGCTTCTGAATTGTATTTGAATAGTATGGGCTTACAACAAAAACCAGATAATTCCTGCTTCTATTCTTTTTGAATATTTTTCCCCTCTAATAAAATACTTGATTCGAATACACTTCCTTTTTGAGTGAAATTTGTTAATTAGAATTAATAAAGCTTCTTTACTAGAGTAAGATTAGTTTGTGTGTCTTCAAAATATAATGCTCTTTTTTTCTTAAAAAAAAAAAACTCCTAGGATCTGAAAGCATTAGTTTAAATCACCATATTACGTATAAGAAAAACCATAATAAAGACTTTTTTCCTGGGTGAAAGATCTGGTTGAGATTTGCAACTTTACAGTAAACACCCACTACCCTTGTGGGTTGGTAGTGGGATTAGTTTTACGTTCATTGATACCAGCAATTTGAAAGAACAGCTGTGGCCTTTGGGTTCATGTTAAATTTTTTTTTTTTTTTTTTTCTTTTACTGTTTTAAACTGTGGGCAGATTTGCATAGTAAAGGATTTTACACTCTGATCATGGTAGATTACAGTTTAGCTCTTTCCAGATTTTATTTTGGTTAACTCAGAAAATGCATAATGCTATTTTAGGGAGCCAGAAATCACAGAGGTTACATTAAAGAGAAATGATTCTGGTATATATAATGTAGTATATAACCAAAACATTGATCAGGTCTTTAGAAGAAACATTGGAAGAAATAAAATATCATTAGAAAAGTTTAATACTACAGTTTGCAAAATCTTGTTATTTCCCTTGAAGTATGGCTTTAGGCAATTATATCACATAAATTTATAACAAGCTGGAAATACAAGATTTGCATCTGAGTTTTTCACCTTTAATTAAAAATGTTCTTTGGGCCGGGTGTGGTGGTGGGTGCCTGTAATCCCAGCTACTGGGGAGGCTGAGGCAGGAGAATGGCGTGAACCCGGGAGGTGGAGCTTGCAGTGAGCCCAGATCGCGCCACTGCACTCCAGCCTGGGCGACAGAGCGAGACTCCATCTCAACAACAACAACAACAAAAAAGTGTTGTTTGTTCACCTTTGTTTGTTCACCTTTTTGTTTTGCAGTAAGAGAGGCTTTTGACCCAACTCTCCTTTTTATTTAATATTTATACTTTTGAATATTTTTTGTAGAGACAGGGTCTTGCTGTGTTGCCAGAGCTAGTCTTGAACTCTTGGGCTCAAGTGATCCTCCTGCCTCAGCCTCCCAAAATGCTGGGATTACAAGTGTGAGCCACCATGCTGGACCTCCAACTCTCTTTTTCTCAAAAAAAAAAAAAAAAAAAAAAATACGGTTTAAAAGTTGTTCTTTTTTTGTTTTTTTCATTTTATAGAGACAGGGTCTTGCTGTGTTGTTCGGGTTAGTCTTGAACTCCTAGCTTCCCAAAGTGCTGGCTTTACAGGCTCCTGCCACCACACCCAGCCAAATGTTATTCTTGAAGAGAAACAAGTTCAGAATATTTCTGAACTTTTTAATACAAGCAAGAATTCATAAATTCGTTATTAAGAAGTCGCACATGACAATTTATGGTTACAAATTTCAAGACTGCATTTTTCCAGTTAGAAACATTTAAAAGTTTGATCGATAAAGGAATATTGTTAAAGAGTTCTTTTGTTGGCCGGGCACTGTGGCTCACGCCTTTAATCCCAGCACTTTGGGAAGCTGAGGCAGGTGGATCACCTGAGACCAGGAGACCAGCCTGGCCAACAAGACGAAACCCTGTCTCTTCTAAAAATACAAAAATTAGCCGGGCGTGGTGGCGTGCGTGGCTGACAGCTTACAGAGTTTGTTTTGTCAGGGTTTCAAATGAGTGGTTGATGACTACATAACTTAATGTATGTCATGAAATTCTTCACAGTAAGTACATGCAGATGCACATAGCTAATAGGTACCATAGTATTTGCCTGTGTTTGATGGGTTTTTCACAATCGGTTTGTAGTTAAATTAGATTATTGTATTTGCATTTTTATTGGACACTTACAGAAGAGTAAAGATTTGTCAGTGTCATCAGAGGATTAGAACTTTCCAAAATTTTACATCATCTAGTTCAATTTCCTCTTTTTACAAATGAGAAACCTAGAGCTTTGAGAGGTTAACTGTCATGCTCATAGTGTCACAGCAGAGATAGCCTGTAATCCACATCTAACTCAGAGTTCTTGCATTTTCCTTCCTAATACCATGGGAGGAAAAACAAAAAAAGGCCATCTTACCTCCAGTCTTGATAACTTAGTGTATAAACTTTTTTCCATGCCAAAAATGCATTTATACAAAAAAAAAATGGAAAAGGGAAATTATCACATATACAGGACATTTACAAAGTGGGAGTGCAGGACTGTAGATTCTACAACATGTAGCTGCTGCTTTTCTTTCTTTTTTTTTTTTTTTGAGATGGCGTTTGCTCTTGTTGACCAGGCTGGAGTGCAATGGTGCGATCTCAGCTCACTGCAACCTCCGCCTGTTGGGTTCCAGCGATTCTCCTGCCTCAGCCTCCCGAGTAGCTGGGATCACAGGCATGCGCCACCACGCCCAGCTAGTTTTCTATTTTTAGTAGAGACAGGGTTTCTCTATGTTGGTTAGGCTGGTCTCGAACTTCCGACCTCAGGCCTCCCAAAGTGCTGGGATTATAGGCGTGAGCCACCGTACCCAGTCATGCTGCTGCTTTTCATCTGTTTTTTTCTTCATCCTCACTGTCAACACTTTTGGCCATTATTTCTGATTTGGATGGTAGCTGATTGGTCTCTCAGTATAGTCCAAGATCCAAATTGCTGCTAGTGTCATTTTCCTATAAAATCAATCATGTCATATCTCTTTTTGGAAAACTATACGTTTGCTATGGCTTATACTATCAGATCCAATCTCATCTCTTTCTCTCCTCTCCTTTGCGTGAATCATACTTGAGACTTAAATCAGGTCCAATCTTAATTCCTTAGTTTGGCATGTGAAGACATTTGCATTTAGACCCTGAAGTCTGTTGTCTTTATACCTGCCACCATTTCTTTTTTCCAGTTGCGTTTAAGCTATATACTTCTGTAGCATTGAACTCATATTTTCTGGTACTTAAGTCCTTTCATGTCTCATTTTCTTTGTTCTACATTCACTCTAGAATGGGTGTTGCTGTGCCATTCTTCCCTCCCCCTTTTACCTTACCCTTACAAACCTGTCAAACTGCTCATACTTCAATACCCAACTCAAATAGCTTTCCTCCTTGAAGCCTTCTCTTAGTCACTCGGTGTACTCCTCAGCTGTGTTTCTACCCCTTTGTTCTTACGTATGTAAAGTCACTGTAAGTGATACTAATATGCCTCATAAATTACTAGCTGCAAAAGGATCATCATTCCATGTCCAGTGCCTTGTACAGAGTTGGTCACATAATACACAAAATTACATTCAATTAAAAATGCCTTTAATTGGTAAAGATGCTCTACTGATTTTAAAAGCAGACCAAATTCCTTTAAAAACACAAGTTTATTTACTTTTCTTAAAAAACAATGTTTTCAGTAATTGCTTTGAAAGCCTGAAATACAGTAATGTTACATGAAATATGTGGTTAGATGTAAATATTTCTAGTGTATTTTTTCTAAGAAATGTACTGCTTTTCGAAACAGTTGATAAATTTCTTTTTTCATTTTTTTCCCTTGAGACTTTCTCACTCTTGTCACCAAAGCTGGAGTGCTGTCGTGCAGTCCTAGCTGACTGTAGCCTTGAACTCCTGGGCTCAAGTGATCCTCCTGCCTCAGCCTCCTGCGTAGCTAGGACCACAGATGCACGTGCTGGCTAATTTTTTTTGTTGTTGTTTTGTAGAGATGAGGTCTCACTGTATTCACTGTGTTACCCAGGCTGGTCTCGAACTCTTGGGCTCCAGTGATCCTTCTACTTCAGCCTCCCAAAGTGCTGGGATTACAGACAGGAGTCAATGTGCCCGGCCCATTTCTTTTTTCTTTTTTCTTTTTTTTTTTTTTTTTTTTTGAGGCGGAGTCTCACTATCTCCCAGGCTGGAGTGCAGTGGTGTGATCTCGGCTCACTGCAAGCTGCGCCTCCCGGGTTCATGCCATTCTCCTGCCTCAGCCTCCCCAGTAGCTGGGACTACAGGCGCCCACCATCATGCCTGGCTAATTTTTTTTTTGTATTTTTAGTAGAGATGGGGTTTCACCGTGTTAGCCAGGATGGTCTCGATCTCCTGACCTCGTGATCCGCCCGCCTCCACTTCCCAAAGTGCTGGGATTACAGGCATGAGCCACCACGCCCGGCTCCATTTCTTTGAACAGATATTGCTAAGGAAAATAGGCATATTTTTGAGAAATAAATATTTTCTGTTAGGCTAGCTCTTTTAGAATTGCTAGACTAGTAATCTGTCTTCTGTGCTTTTACTAGCTATTTTATAGAGATGCTTAGAAAATACCAGTATTTAAATACATTTTAGGACATCTTTCGGTTTTATGGGTTTATGGTAAAAAATTAGGTATCTTTAACACTTAGTAAATGAAGTAGACATCTGTTTATGTTTAACTGGTTTGTCATTTTTGCAATGCAAGCCTTCAAAAACTTTTTGAGGCCTAAGGGAAATTAATGTTTTCTTTTTCAATGAAATTTGATAATCCAGAGCAGTGATCAGCAAACTTTCTGGCAGATACTAAATATTTTGGGCCTTTTGGGCTATACTGTCTCTGCTGCAATTACTCAACTCTATTGTAGTGCCAAAGCATCCACAGATAATACGTAAACCAATATGGATAAGGATGGCTGTGTTCCAGTAGACCTTTATGTATACAAATAAGCGGTTGGCTGAATTTAGTCTGCAGGCTATAGTTTGCTGACTCCTGGTGTAGAGCAGTGATGTCCAATAGAATTTTCTTCAGTGATCTGAAAGTGTTTTGCATCCGTGCTGTCCAGTATGCTAGCCACAAGCCACACGTAGGTATCGATTACTGGAATGTAGTTAGTGTGATTGAGAAACTAATTAGTAGCTATCACATTGGACTGTGTAGGTTTAGAGTCTTTGGATGAGTGGCTTAGCAACAAATAATTCTCTGATCCATCAAGTGACCTTTCAATAAAAATGTTTAAATCAGGGTGTGGATAAATAGGAAAACTGTTATGTCTTCTTTCAAGTTATAGGAGAAATATTAAGGCTGAAATAGCTTGATAAAGCAAACCAATACTTGAAGAAGTATCAATTTATGAATGGAATCAAGGATATTTAACTACTTTTTCAAAAAAGTATTTTATGGCCGGATGAGGTGGGAGGATTGCTTGAGCCCAGGAGTTTGAGGCTATAGTGAGCTATGATGATGCCATTGCACTTCAGCATGGGCAACAGAACGAGACTCTCTTAAAAAAAAAAAAAAGGTATTATAAAAAAAAGTTTGTAAATAGTATATGTGCATAAAAATATACAATGTGGCTGGGCGCGGTGGCTTATGCCTATAATCCCAGCTCTTTGGGGAGGCCGAGGTGGGCAGATCACTTGAGGCAAGGAGATCAAGGCCAGCCTTGCCAACAGCGAAAACTCCGTCTCTATTAAAAATACAAAAAATTAGCCGGGTGTGGTAGTAAACACCTGTAATCCCAGCTACTCGGGAGGCTAAGGCACAATAATTGCTTGAACCTGGGAGGTGGAAGCTGCAGTGAGCTAATATTGCACCACTGCACTCCAGCCTGGGTGACAGAGTGAGACTCTGTTTCAATAAAACAAAAATAACAAAAAACCACCAGTGTAACATAAGTCATCCCTTTCCCAGCCATTCTTTCCCTTTTTTAGGGGCAATCATTTTTGGTTGTCCTTTAAGAGGATTTTCTTTTGGGGTATGTGCATGTGTGTTAACTTAAAGATGTCATTAAATATGACATGCTAGTGTGCTGCACACTTCTCTATTTTTATATCTTGGCTCACTGCAGCTTTGGCTGCCTGGGCTCAAGCAATTCTGTCTCTTGGGCTCAAGCGATTGTTTCACCTCAGCCTTCTGAGTAACTGGGACTACAGATGTGGGCCATGCCCAGTTGTTTTTTGTTTTTGTTTTTTAAATTATTTGTAGAGATGAGGTCTTGCTACATCTCTCAGTCTGGTCTTGAACTCCTGGCCTCAAGTAATCTTCCTACCTTGACCTCCCAAAGTGCTGGGGTTACAGGCATAAGCCATCATGCCTGACCCTATTTTTATTTTTATTTTTATTTATTTAATTTATTTGTTGAGACGGCATCTTTCTCTGTCACCCAGGCCGGAGTGCAGTGGGAAGATCTTGGCTCACTGCAACCTCCACCTCCCAGGTTCAAGCAATTTTCCTGCCTCAGCCCCCTGAGTAGCTGGGATGACAGGCACATACCACTATACCTGGCTAATTTTTTGTATTTTTAGTAGAGACAGTGTTCACCGTGTTGGCCAGGCTGGTCTCGAACTCCTGACCTCGAGTGATCCATCTGCCTCAGCCTCCCAAAGGGCTGGGATTATAGGCGTGAGCCACCTTGCTTGGCCCATATTTTAAATCTTAAACATTGCTTAAACATGACATATCTATATACAGAGATGCCTTGTTTCTCTTAATAGTTTTGTTGTATCTCATTGTATTGACTTACATCATTGGCTGTCTCCAGTCTTGCTAGTACTAACACTGAAGTGAATATCCTAGTAAGCACAGCATTTTGTATCTATTAATGTGTCTGTAAGTTAAATTCCTAGAAGCCGTTTACCTTTGGAAGTAATGGCTTGGAATGGTTTACTAATATGGTGATGTATAAGATAGAAGTATCTGAAGACTGGGGATGGGGGGGGTTGGCTAAGAATAAGGAAGTGAAATGTTAAGACAATAATAATTTTTTTTTTTTTTTTTTGAGATGGAGTTTCGCTTTTCTTGCCCGGGCTGGTGTGCGATGGCATGATCTTGGCTCACCGCAACTTCTGCCTCCCGGGTTCAAGCAATTCTCTTGCCTCAGCCTCCCAAGTAGCTGGGATTACAGGAATGCACCACCATGCCCAGCTAATTTTGTATTTTTTAGTAGAGACGGGGTTTCATCATGTTGGCCAGGCTGGTCTCAAACTCTTGACCTCGGGAGATCTGTGTACCTCAGCCTCCCAAAGTGCTGGAATTTCAAGTGTGAGCCACTGCACCCAGCTGACGGTGATAATTAACACATAAAAATGAGCTATAAATCATTTATTAAAGGAAGTACAAGTTACTTACTTTCCTTTTTTTTTTTTTTTTTTTTTTGAGAAGTGTTATCCAGGCTGGGGTGCAGTGGCACGATCTTGGCTCACTATACCTCTGCCTCCTGGGTTTAAGCTACTTCTTATGGCTACTGTTTTAGGAGCATGGAAAAGGCATGTCTCTGAGTTTTACATAGGAAGAGTAGATCCACGGAAAGGTTTTTAATGCAGTCTATGTCAATGTTGATGAATTAAGTATTTTTATTTTTTAAAGTATATAAAATATAGTATCATATTTTTGAACTTGATACGCTAGACAAATAAGTTCATATGTGGTGTTATAAATTGTGTACAGTTGACTGTTAAACAGCAGGAGTTTGAACCGCGTGGGTCCACTTACACACAGATTTGTGAAACCTGCGTATATGAGGGCCAACTTTTTGTATAGGTGGGTTCTCCAGGGCCAACTGCAGAACCTGAGTATGTGTGGATTTTGGTATATGCAGGGGTCCCGGAACCAACCCTTCAGGTATACTGAGGGACATCTATTTGTTTTGAAAAATTATTCCATAGTGCAGGGTTAGATGACAATATAGAAGATTTTAAAGCAATATATTACAATTTGCAATTTTCTTGGTGGTAAACTATTAGAGTAAGAGTATTTGGATGTTTAAAAACTAATGTTTTTTTTAAAGATCAACTTGTTATAATGTTGTGACTATATAATATTAGTGCTACTTTGGGATTCTAAAAGGGACAAGATGAATAACTAGCATGACAATTTCTTTAAAACCAGATAGTATCTAGAACCATAAAGGAGTAGCATACAAAGCTATTTAAAGATTTTTGTCCATTTATAAATAGCTGATAGTCCAACACTTCCTGTAATAGCTGTTTTGAATGTGCACTGTACAGGATAAAAGAGAGTCTCAAGAGAGAAGACAGGATGTCATTCAGGATACAAGTGTGCAGCAGTAGTTATTTATTGAGGGTTTGAGTTCTTATCCAGAAGTGAGTGATCAAAGAGAAATAAAAACCTGTAAAGTCCTCAAATAACAGGTGTCTTTTTTTTTTTTTTTTGAGACGAAGTCTTGCTCTGTCGCCCAGGTTGGAGTGCAGTGGGGCGATCTCGGCTCACTGCAAGCTCCGCCTCCCGGGTTCACGCCATTCTACTGCCTCAGCCTCCCGAGTAGCTGGGACTACAGACGCACGCCGCCACGCCCAGCTAATTTCTTTGTATTTTTAGTAGAGACGGGGTTTCACCCTGTTAGCCAGGATGGTCTCGTTCTCCTGACCTCGTGATCTGCCCGCCTCGGCCTCCCAAAGTGCTGGGTTTACAGGTGTGAGCCGCCACGCCCGGCGACAGGTCTTTATAAAATATCTTTAACTTGGCGGGGTGTGGTGGCTCACGCCTGTTATCCCAGCACTTTGAGAGACTGAGGTGGGTGGATCACGAGGTCAGGAGTTCGAGACCAGCCTCGCCAATATGGTGAAACCCCGTCTCTACTAAAAAATACTTAAATTAGCCAAGCGTGGTGGCGTGCACCTGTAGCCCCAGCTACTCAGGGGTCTGAGGCAGGAGAATCGCTTGAACCCGGGAGGCAGAGGTTTCAGTGAGCCGAGGTCGCGCCATTGCACTCCAGCCTGGGCCATAGAACTCCATCTCAAAAAAAAAAAAAAAAAGAAAAAAAAATCTTTAACTTGAACTATAATAAGTCTTGCTAAAGGAAAAATACACTCTTCTTATAGAGGCTTTAAACCTATTGTGTATTTTCTGTTTAAAAACATTTTTTTCAGTGAGGGTTTGTGATGGATGATCTCAGTTACTAAGCTGAATGTGATTAGGGAATGGATTTATTTACCAAATAGGCCAGTTAACTTTGTTTTGTTCTGTAGTTATAGAACAAAACCTATTCATGGCAAAGTGTTTTGCTGATATTTGTAGATACTTAAATTTGGACAGAAAGGTAAGTCCATGGGTTTTTGTAAAACTCCCTCCCTCCCTCCCTTTCTCTCTTTCTTTCTCTCTTTTCTCTTCTTTTCTTTTTGTTCTGTATTTTCTTTCTTTCCTCTCTTTCTTTTCTTGAGACAGGGTCTTTCTCTTGTCACCCGGGCTGAAGTGAAAGTGGTGCAGTCACAGCTCGCTGTAGCCTCGACTTCCTGTGCTCAAATGATCCTCCCATCTCAGCCTCTTGAGTAGCTGGGACTACAGGCATGTACCACCATGCCTGATTAATTCTTGCATTTCTTGTAGAGACAATGGATTTTTCCATGTTGCCCAGGCTGGTCTCGAACTCCTGGGCTCAAGCCATCTACCCACTTTGGCCTCCCAAAGTGCTGGGATTACAAGTGTAAGCCACTTCACCCAACCTCAGTGTAGTTATTGTAATTGCATTTTAAGAGTGACTTAAACACTGAGTAAATCTTATTATTTTAGGATTTAGGTGCAAATTTAAAAAAGGACTTTTCTGTTTTCTGAAAGGTTTTATGTAATTTGATCTTGTCTTACTTACAAAACCAGAATTCTATTAACTGATTTTTCAGCAATCTGTTGATCTTTGTTGTATATTTGTATCAAAGTGGAAATAATTTTATGCTATTAAAATTATGAAATAATGGTTACACATGGTAAAAAACTTAGTATAGTTGTATATAAAATGAAAAGTAAAAGTCTAGGCTGGACGCGGTGGCTCACGCCTGTAATCCCAGCACTTTGGGAGGCCAAGGCGGGCAGATCACGAGGTCAGGAGATCGAGACCATCCTGGCTAACACGGTGAAACCCCGTCTCTACTAAAAATACGAAAAATTAGCCGGGCGTGGTGGCAGGCACCTGTAGTCCTAGCTACTCGGGAGGCTGAGGCAGGAGAATGGTGTGAACCCAGGAGGCGGAGGTTGCAGTGAGCCAGGATTGCGCCACTGCCCTCCATCCTGGGCGACAGAGCAAGACTCCGTCTCAAAAGTCAAAGCCTTCCTTCCTACTGTCTGTGCCAGAGACCGTCCTTGTCACATCTCAGAGGTAACCAGTGTTAACCATTTCTGTTTAAGTTTTGCTGTTGCTTACTGTTGCTTACCATTATAACTTTAAATAATATGCGTATAATTCTGCTTCTTGATTTATCAACTTTAGGCAGTTTTTGTTAAGTTTCCATCAGAGAAGCTGAGCAATTTTGTGAAATCCTACTACCCCCTTTTGTTTTCTCATCCTAACCTTCAAATTTATTACTTCTATTTTAATTTGTTTCTAGTAAATACTTTTATGGCTTTAAATTATAAACTTAAATTTCTTTTTCATTATGTATCAATTTAGATACTATCTCTGATCTCAGTGTGAATTTTTTTTCTTCTTTTAAATTTTAGATTTGGGGATACATGTGCAGGTTTGTTGCATGGGTATATTGCAGTATATATGCTGAGTTTGGGTTTCTATTGAACCCATCACCCAAATAGTGAACATAGTACCCAGTAGGTAGTTTTTCAACCCTTTCCCCTCTGTTTTTGCCCTTTTAGAGTCCCCAGTGTCTATCGTTCCCATCTTTATGTCTGTGTGTACCCATTGTTTAGCTCCCACTTGTAAGTGAGGACATGCGGTAATTAATTTTCTGTTATCTTACTTATTTCACTTAGGATAATGGCCTCCAGCCCAACCCATGTTGCTGCAAAGGACATGGTTTCACTCTTTTTTATGGCTGCATAGTATTCCGTGGTGCATCTATACCACATTTTCTTTTTAACTGTTGATAGACACCCAGGAGGATTCCATGACTTTTCTATTGTGAATAGTGTTACGATAAATATACAAGTGCAGGTGTCTTTTTGGTAGAATGATTTCTTTTCCTCTGGGTAGATACCTAGTAATGGGATTGCTGGGTCAAATGGTAATTCTATTTTTGATTCTTTGAGGAATCTCCAAACTGCTTTCCACAGGGGCTGAACTAATTTATATTCCCACCAACTGTATATAAGCGCTCCCTTTTCTCCTCAACCTTGCCAACATCTCTTGCTTTTTATTTTTGATAATAGCCATTCTGACTGGTGTAAGATGGTATCTCACTGTGGTTTTAATTTGTGTTTCTCTGATGACTAGTGATGTTGAGCATTTTCTCCCATGTTTTTTCACTACTTGTATGTCTTCTTTTGAGACGTGTCCATTCATGTCCTTCGCCCACTTTTTAATAGGGTTGTCTTTTTCTTATTTTAAAAAATTTAAAATAACTTTAAGGTTGGGTGTGGTGGCTCACGCCTGTAATCCCAGCACTTTGGGAGGCCAAGGCAGGTGGATCACAAGGTCAGGAGAGCGAGACCATCCTGGCTAACATGGTGAAACCCCTTCTCTACCAAAAATACAAAAAATTAGCCGGGCGCAGTGGCGGGCACCTGTAGTCCCAGCTACTCGGGAGGCTGAGGCAGGAGAATGTGTGAACCCGGGAGGCGGAGCTTGCAGTGAGCCGAGATGACACCACTGCACTCTAGCTTGGGCGACAGTGCAAATCCCTGTCTCAAAAAAAAAAAACCTGTAATTTATTTTATTTTTTTGAGACAGAGTTTTGCTCTGTCACTGAGGCTGGAGTGCAGTGGCATGATCATGGCTCAGTGCAGTCTCAATCTCCTGGGCCTAAGCAATTCTCCCATCTCAGCCTCTTGAGTAGCTGAGACCACAGGTGTACACCATTAAGCCTGGCTACTTTTTAAATTTTTTGTGGAGACAGGGTCTCACTATGTTGCCATAGCTGGTCTTGAACTCCTGGGCTCAAGCAATCCTCCCACCTTGGCCTCCCAAAGTGCTGCCGATTACAGGTGTGAGCCAGCTTCTTCCCCCAGCCCCCGGCCAATATTGCATTCTTGGTTTGGTTCTCAGCTTGAATGTTACTGGTGTATAGAAATGCGATTTATTTTTATATGTTGATTTTTTATCCCGAAACTGTACTGAAGTCGTTTATCAGGTCTTGGAGTCTTTTGAAGGAATCTTTAGGGTTTTCTAGGTACAGGATCATATTATCAGTAAATAGATAATTTGACTTCCTCTTTTCCTGTTTGGATGCCTTTCATTTCTCTCTCTTGTCTGATTGCTCTGGCTAGGGCTTCCAATACTGTATTGAATAGAGGTGGTGAGAGTGGGCATTCTTGTTTCAGTTCTTGGGGGAATGCATCCAACTTTTGCTCTTTCAGTATGATGTTGGCTGTGGGTTTGTCATAGATGACTCTTATTATTTTGAGCTATGTTCCTTCAGTGCCTTGTTTGTTGAGCATTTTTGTCATGAAGGGAATGTTAGATTTGTCACATGCTTTTTCTGTGCCAATTGAGATGATCGTATGGTTTTTGTTTTTATTTCTGTTTATGTGGTGAATCACATTTCTTGATTTGTATGTGTTGAACCATCCTTGCATCCCAGGAATAAAGCCCACTTGATTGTAGTGAATTATCTTTTCAGTGTGCTGCTGGATTTGGTTTGTATTTTGTTGAGGATTTTTGCATCTATATTCATCAGGGATATTGGCCTGTAGTTTTCTTTGTTTGTTGTATCTTTGCCAGATTTTAGTATCAGGATGATACTGGTTTCGTAGAATAAATTAGGGAGGAATCCTCCCTCCTTGATTTTTTGGAATAGTTTCAGTTGGATTGGTACCAGCTCTTCTTTGTATGTCTGGCAGAATTCAACTGTGAATCCATCTGGTCCAGGGCTATTTTTGGTTGGTAGGCTTTTAATTACTGATTCCATTTCATAACTTGATATTGGTCTGTTCAGGGTTTCAGTTTCTTCCTGGTTCAATCTTCAGAGATTGTGTCTTTCTAACATGAACGTTAAAGGAAGTAATACACCTTTCCTACTGTTTATTGCTACTTCCCAATTTTTAAAGTATAATGTTTGTAATAATGTTTGTAGTATTTTGGTGTATTCAGTGCTCTTTTGTCCATGGGTTGATTCTAAAAAGTGAACACTTAAGCATTCAACAGCATTAAAATACTATGATTTTAAAATTTATTTACTGCTGAGTAGATGAGTATGTTGAGACTCGTGGAGAAGGAAATGTAATCTTTAGTACAGTCAGCCCTCTCTATGGGTTCTGCATCCACAGATTCAATCAACCGTGTGTTGAAAATATTCAAGGTCGGGTGCTGTGGTTCACCTATAATTCCAGCACTTTGGGAGGTCTAGGCGAGTGGATTGCTTGAGCTCAGGAGTTCAAGGCCAGCCTAAGCAATATAGTGAGACTTCGTCTCTACAAAAAAGTAAACAAAAAAACTAGCTGGGTATAGTGGTGCATGCCTGTGGTCCTAGCTAACTTTGGGGGCTGAGGTGGGAAGATCACTTGAGCTGGGGAGTTTGAGGCTGCAGTGAGCCGAGATTGAGCCATTCAGACTTGGCAACAGAGTGAGACCCTGTCTCCAAAAAAAAAATTAGAAAAAACTCCAAGACAATAAAAAATAATGCAAATAAACCCAGCATAACTATTTATAAAGTATTTACATTGTATTAAGTATTATAAGTAATTTAGGGATGATTTAAAGTATACGAGAGGATACATATAGGTTATACGCAAATACTGTGCCATTTTATATCAGGGACTTTGAGCATTCTTGGATTTTGGTTTGGAAGGAACTGAAACCAACCACATGGTCCACATACTCCTCCCCACACCATACTGAGGGATGACTGTATTAAATAAGTGCTACTTGAAACAGTGTTCCAGGTATTAAGGCCTAATTGTTGATGTTAATTTATTCTGCCTTTTCTTCAAGTCTTCTGGGTCATATTCAGCTAGTAGTTTTTCTTTGTATCCTATGTGTGGTTTTTCTTGGATTCTTTTTTTTTTTAATTGTTTTTAGATGAGGATGTCTTTTTTTTAAAGACAGGGTTTTACTCTTAACACCCAGTTTGGAGTGCAGTGGCATGATCACAGCTCACTGCAACCTTGACCTCCTAGCTCAGGTGATCCTCCCACCTCAGCCTCCTGAGTAGCTAGGCTTAAAGGCACCCACTACCACGCCTGGTTAATTTTTGTATTTTTTTGTAGAGACAGGGTTTTGCCATGCTGCCCAGGCTGGTCTTGAACTCTTGGGCTCAGGTGATCCGCCTGCCTCAGCCTCCCAAAGTACTAGGATTACAGGCGTGAGCCACCATGCCTGGCTGAGGATGTCTTTTTAAGTAGCATTTTCATATAGGATTTGTAGATTTTCTGAGTTCTTGCATGTCTGATGATGTATTTTGTTCTCATACTTGATTGATAGTTTGGCTGAATTAATACTTAAATATTAAGAATATTTTTTTTCTCAGCATTCAAAACTATTGCTTCATGTCTTCTAGTATATCTTGTTGTTCCTGGGAAGTTTCTTTCTTTTTTTTTTTTTTTTTTCTGGAGACAGAGTCTCACTCTTGTCGCCTAGGCTGGAGTGCGATGGCGCGATCTTGGCTCACTGCAACCTCTCTCTCCCGGGTTGAAGGGATTCTCCTGCGTCAGCCTCCTGAGTAGCTGGGATTACAGGTGCCTGCCATCATGCCCAGCTAATTTTTGTATTTAAGTAGAGATGGGGTTTTACCACGTTGGCCAGGCTGGTCTCAAACTCCTGACCTCAGGTGATCCACCCACCTCGGCCTCCTAAAGTGCTGGGATCACAGGCGGGAGCCATCATGCCTGGCCAGGAGGTTTCTTTTTCCAAACTTGTATTTTTCCTCTCCAGAATCTCTAGGATTTTTTACTTTTTTTGTTTTCCTGATTTTTCTTTAATACAGTTGCCATCTTACATAATGTACTATGAAGTGCGTTCTTAATAGCTTCTAATCTACCCTTCTGTTACACTGGTTGGCATCCTGGGATGGAACTCTTTTTACCACTCATGTTTGTGGAGTGCTGTTCTTCAGTACAATACACCTGACTCATATGGTCAGGCCATATAATTCATGGGTAGTGGTATTAATTTCTATAACTGAATTAATGCACACATCCAAACCACATATTCTTTCTTTCTTTTTCTTTTTTTCTTTTTTTCTGAGACGGAGTCTTGCTCTGTCGCCCAGGCTGGAGTGCAGTGGCGCAATCTCGGCTCACTGTAACCTCTGCCTCCCAGGTTCAAGTGATTCTCCTGCCTCAGCCTCCCGACTAGCTGGGATTACAGGCATGCACTACCACGCCTGGCTAATTTTTGTGTTTTTAGTAGAGATGGGGTTTCACCATGTTGGCCAGCCTGGTCTTGAACTCCTGACTTCAGGTGATTCACCCGTCTTGGCCTCCCAAAGTGTTGGGATTACAGGTGTGCACCACTGTGCCCGGCCTATATATTTTTCAACTTAGAGTTCATAAAAAGTCTGTTTCCTTTCTATAGTAGCTATTGCTCCAGATTGTGGTTTAAAAATCCAAGAAGTGGGAAGAATGTCTGTTTGTTTTCAATGCTGCTTTCTTCCTTTTTTCTTTTCTATCTTCCTTCCCTCCATTTTCTTTCTTCTGTTCATTTCCTTTCTTTTTTTCTTTCTTAAGAGGTTAACAGAAATGGGTTATTAAGGAAATGAAAGTCTAGTAAATGTTCAGAACATGAGATCAGAGTATTCACAAACTCTTCTTTGTAGTGATGTTAAATTACTGACAAATGTTTTTTGAAAACAGAAAAAGTCTTTTTTTTCTTTTTTTTTTTGAGACCAAGTCTCCCTCTGTCGCCTAGGCTGGAGTGCAGTGGCACAATCTCAGTTCACTGCAGCCTTTGCCTCCCAGGTTCAAGTGATTCTCCTGCCTCAGCCTCCTGAGTACCTGGGATTACAGGCACCTGCCACTGTGCCTGGCTAATTTTTGTATTTTTAGTAGAGACGGGGTTTCACTATCTTGGCCAGGCTGATCTTGAACTCCTGACCTCGTGATCCACCCACCTCGGCCTTCCAAAGTGGTGAGATTACAGGTGTGAGCCACCGTGCCCAGCCAAAAATCCAATTTCTTATTTCAATTTATGTGTATTTCTTTCTTTTCTTTTTTTTTTTTTTTTTTTGAGATGGAGTTTTGCTCTGTTGCCTTGGCTAGAGTGCAGTGGCACAATCTTGGCTCGCTGTAACCTCTGCCTCCTGGGTTCAAGCAATTCTCTTGCCTCAGTCTCCTGAGTAGTTGGGATTACAGGTGTGTGCCACCACGCCTGGCTAATTTTTTGTATTTTTAGTAGAGATGGGATTTCACCATGTTGGCCAGGCTAGTCTCGAACTCCTGACCTCAAATGATCCACCCACCTTGGCCTCCCAAAGTGCTGGGATTACAGGTGTGAGCCACCGCACTTGGCTGTTTTTTTCTTTGCTCTTCTTTTTGTTTGTTTTGAGACATGGTCTCACTCTGTTGCTCAGGCTGGACAGCAGTGATGCAGCCTCGACCTCCCTGGGCTCAGGTGATCCACCTCAGCCTCCCAAGTAGCTAGGACAACAGACATGTGCCACTATGCCTGGCCGATTTTTGTGTTTTTTTGTAGAGATGGGGTTTTGCTACGTAGCCCAGGCTGATCTTGAACTATGGAGCTCAAGTAATCCGCCCGCCTCCATCCCCCAAAAGTGCTGGGATTTTAGGCGTGAGCCACCATGCCCAACCCTCTTCACTCTTTTTTGATTTTATACTTTTTTCTTTAAATCTTTTTTGTAATTTTAAAATTATTTTTTAATTTTATTTTATATTTATTGTTCTATCTATCTAATCTATCTAATCTATCTATCTATCTATCTATCTATCTATCTATCTAATCTATCTATCTATCCTATCTATCTAATTTTTTGAGGCGGAGTCTTACCCTGTCGCCCAGGCTGGAGTGCAATGGCACGATGATCTCAGCTCACTGCAACCTCTGCCTCCCGGGTTCAAACTATTCTCTTGCCTCAGCCTCCCAAGTAGCTGGGATTACGGGCACCCACCACCACACTCAGCTAATTTTTGTATTTTTAGTAGAGGCGGGGTTTTACCATGTTGGTCAGGCTGGTCTCAAAACTCCTGACCTCGTGATTCTTCTGCCTCGGCCTCCCAAAGTGCTGGGATTACAGGCATGAGCCACTGTGCCTGGCCATATATGTATATTTTTTCTCACAGCTGAGGCAAAGATCAATTTATGTGTATTTTATGTTTATTTATTTATTTATTTGAAATGGTCTCACTATATTGCTCAGGCTGGGGTGCAGTGGTACGGTCTCAGCTCACTGCAACCTCTGCCTCCTGGGCTGAAGCCATCTTCTGATTTTAGCTTTCTGAGTAGCTGGAAGGTGCATGCCACCATGCCCAGCTAATTTTTGTAGTTTTTGTAGAGATGGGGGTCTCACCATGTTGTGTTGGCTGGTCTCAAACTCCTGAGCTCAAACAGTCCACCCACCTCAGCCTCCCAAAGTGCTAGGATTACAAGCAGGTACCACCACTCCCAGCCTGTATTTTTATTTATTTATTTGTTTGTTTGTTTGTTTGACGGAATCTCACTCTGTCGCCAGGCTGGAGTGCAGTGGCACGATCTCGGCTCACTGCAGCCTCTGCCTCCTGGTTCTAGTGATTCTCCTCCCTCAGCCTCCCAAGTAGCTGGGACTACAGGCCTGCACCACCATGCCCAGCTAATTTTTTGTATTTTTAGTACAGACATGGTTTCTCCATGTTGGCCAGGATGGTCTCGATCTCTTGACCTCGTGCTCCACCTGCCTTGGCCTCCCAAGGTACTGGGATTACAGGCGTGAGCCACCATGCCCAGCAGCCTGTATTTTATTTTTCAATAATTATATGTTGTTTGGACATAAGTAGTTACTAAATTACTTTACCTAATTATGTAATAAATGGAATCATTAGGTATTTCCTTTGACCTAGGGTCCTGTGAACGAATTACTAAGATACTAAGCGTTCTGTGAATGAGTTTGAGATCCTCTAACTGTAGATATGATCAGTGTTTATCTAATATTATCAAATTTTTCTTTAAGAACTTGATTTTTAGTGAATGTTTATACTCTCATATGAATATGCAATGCTTTACTGAACTCTTTCTGCTTGTTGAACATTTAAGTTTTTCCTAATATTTTGATAATGTATGTAATACTAATAGCTGTTATTGTGTCTAAATCTTGGTCCTTATATCTAATTCTTTCCTTAAAATAGCATCTTATAAGTTAATTTGCTGTGTCAAAGGGTATTAGTTGTTTAAGGCTCTTAGTATATATAACCTAATTTTTTTCGTATATAGTTTTCTCCACTACTACTAACAATATATAAAAAGTGCCCCTCATCTCAACCTCAGTGGCTGTGAATGTTCTTTATCACAATTTGACAGTTGAAATGGTTTCTGCTTTAGCGTGATAGTAATTAGAGCTGTTTCTCTATGATTTTCCTACATCTGAGCTAAAGATCTTACCAGCCTTACAATTTACATCTCTCTTAGCTCCTAGGACCTGTAGTTCATGGTTGAGGTACCACCCCTCTTCCAACCTCAGTAGTCTTTACCCATTTTATAGTTGATAAGTATTTTTGACTTATTAAAAAGCAGGAAGTTTATGCTGGGCATGGTGACTCATACTTGTAATCCCAGCACTTTGGGAGGCCAAGGTGTGTGGATTGCTTGAGCCCAGAGTTCCAGACTAGCCTGTGCAACAAGGGGGAAACCTGTCTCCACAAAAAAGACAAAAATTAGCCAGGCATGGTGACATGCACCTGTAGTCCCAGCTACTCAGGAGGCTGAGGTGGGAGAAACACCTGAGCCAGGGAAAGTTGAGGCTACACTGAGCCATGATCACACCACTGCACTCAAGCTTTGGCGACAGACTGAGACCCTGTCACAAAAACAAAACAAAACAAGACAGCAGGAAGTTTTCCTTGGAATATTTTACATTTATGTAATCTTGTCATCCACATTTTTCTACTTTTATGTTAAAGATATGTTCTACAATATAATTTACCAGGAAGTTTTCTAGTCATCTTAATTTCCTACTCTTAATTTTTATTGGAATAATGAGTGATTTTTTTTTTCACAGATATATATATTATTCTGGAAAGTAGTGAAGAATAAACAAAGTTTCATGTTGTGTTTTGGTGTAGAAATTGTTAAAAGCATTTTAAAAAATATCAGGCCAGGCGTGGTGGCTCACCCCTGTAATCCCAGCACTTTGGGAGGCTGAGGCGGGTGGATGACGAGGTCAGGAGATCGAGACCATCCTGGCTAAGACGGTGAAACCCTGTCTCTACTAAAAATACAAAAAAAATTAGCTGGGTGTGGTGGCAGGCGCCTGTAGTCCCAGCTACTCGGGAGGCTGAGGCAGGAGAATCGCTTGAACCCGGGAGGCAGAGGTTGCAGTGAGCCAAGATGACGCTACTGCACTCCAGCCTGGTGACAGAGCGAGACCCCGTCTCAAAAAAAAAAAAAAAACAACAAAAACAGAAACAAAAAAAAAGTTTCAAACTACTGGAGAGAGGAGAGTGCAGATCTAGCTGTCATTTAACACTGGGAAGAACAGGCCGGGCGCGGTTGCTCACAGGTAATCCTAGCACTTTGGGAGGCCGAGGCGGGCGGATCACCTGAGGTCAGGAGTTTGAGACCAGCCTGACCAAATATGGTGAAACCCCGTCTCTACTAAAAATACAAAAGTTAGCCACGCGTGGTGGTGGATGCCCTTAGTCCCAGTTACTTGGGAGGCTGAGACAGGAGAATTGCTTGAACCCGGGAGGCAGAGGTTGCAGTGAGCTGAGATTGCGCCACTGCACTCCAGCCTGGGTGACAGAGCGAGACTCCATCTCAAAACAAACAAAAAAACTGGGAAGAACACAGCTGTGGTGTTTATCGTGTGTGGATTTGTCATTCTGGCTTTGTGCAACAGAAAAACCAATCAATATTGTACAAATAAGGTGTTTATTTTTCTCTTGTAATGAAAGGTCCAGAGATGGGGCATGCTGGGCTGGTGCAGTTGTGCCAGGATATTAACAAGTATTCACCTCCTTTCCTCTGTCTGTTCAGTGGTTTTTGTACATGTGGTCCCAAATGATTGTTATGCCTCCAGGTATTTCTTTCACATTCTAGGCAGGAAGAAGGGGAAGAGGCAAAGGCTGAAAGGCAAAAGAGACTGTGCCAGCAAAATGGTAAGCAAATGCCTTCTATGGATTAGAGGAACACAAGGGAAAACAGGCTGTGAATGGCTCTGGGGAAGCCAGTCAGTAATAGTCTCTGCCACAGTGTGGAACAAAGGGTTCAGTGAAAGGTGGGAAAGAAATCTTTGAGTTAATGGTAAGCAGTTAAAACCCACATTCTTAATGATAAGTACAATTTATGAACTATAACTGTCTCCCACACTGTGTAAAGACTTTTCATAATCAACCAAAACACATTTTGTTGACTTTCATGTCCATATAAGTATAAAGACTTAACATTTAGGATAATTTTTTTTAAGCAAAGCCTTATAACACTAATGTTGTCCTTATCTTTTTAGATAAGTGATAGCAAAACACCACAGAGAAATTTGGTATTTATAATAGTGAAGAGAACAGAGTCATACTAGATTTTACCTTTGCTCTAGGCCGATTAGCCAAGGCTCCTTCTTTAGTTTACTGTCACAAAGACATTTTCTTTTTCAGCATTTGAATAAACAGTATTTTTTGGGGACTAAATGATTTTAATAATGTTTATTCCCTCTTAACAAACTACTTGTATTTTCCGTTCTCGGGGAAGGATTTTTGCTCCTGATTCCTAGTAAATATACATACAAAGGAAAAACAAACTGTGATGTACCAAAATCTTTTGAAAACCTATTTCAAATATCAGCTAATAAATACTGTCTAGCAGTGGGATTTTGGTAGTTAAATAATCTCTCTGTATCTCAGTTTCCCCATCTGTAAGATCTGTTGGATGACAAAGTACTCCTCACTGATTGTTGCGAGGAGTAATTGAATCAAAATGTATAAAAGTCTCCAGCAAAGCATTAGTTTATTTATTCGCTAAATCTATATAGAGGGGTTTCAATGATAAATTTCCCTGAAAGTTAAGTTAGTAAATAAAAAGTGTAGATATTGAGTAAAACTTATAGTCAGTTTTTTGAGAGTGATTTTTTGAGATTAATCTGGTTAGATTCAGCAGGAAGACAGAATTTTATCCACATCTATAATGAATTGTTATAAAAAAGTATTCGCCACGAACGTCCATCCCTCACCTGTCGTGGTGGGTGGATCACCTGAGGTCAGGAGTTCGAGACCAGCCTGGCAACATGGCGAAACCCCATCTCTACTAAAAATACCAAAATTAGCTGGGCATGGTGGCACGCGTCTGTAATCCCAGCTACTCGGGAGGCTGAGGCAAGAGAATCGCTTGAACCTGGGAGGCGGAGCTTGCAGTGAGCTGAGATTGCGCCACTGCAGTGAGCCGAGATCGTGCCACTGTACTCCAGCCTGGGTAACAGAGCAAGACAACAACAACAAAAAGTTTATTATATTAGGAAAGAAAAATTGGTTTGATGATGGGCTCTTTTATTTTAGCCTTGAAAATAAAGAAAAAAGATAAAGGAGAAGACCTTATCTTTTCTCAAATTAAATTAAAAAAATAAATAAAGGGCCAGGTGCGGTGGCTCACGCCTGTAATCTCAGCACTTTGGGAGGCCGAGGTGGGTGGATCACGAGGTCAAGAGATCAAGACCATCCTGGCCAACATGGTGAAACCCCTTCTCTACTAAACATACAAAAATTAGCTGGACATAGTGGCACATGCCTATAGTCCCAGCTACTTGGGAGGGTGAGTCAGGAGAATTGCTTGAACCCGGGAGGCAGAGGTTGCAGTGAGCTGAGATCATGCCACTGCACTCCAGCCTGGCAACAGAGTGAGACTCCGTCTCAAAAAAAAAAAAAAAAAAAAAAATGTTTAAGAAAAAATTAGAAAACATGCTGGGTGGCTGGGCTGGGCTTTGTGGCTCATGCCTGTAATCCCAGCACTTTGGGAGGTTGAGGTGGGAGGATTGCTTGAGGCCAGGAGTTCAAGATCAGCCTAGACAACATAGCGAGACCCTATCTCTAAAAATAATAATAGTAATGATTATTATTTAAAAAATCAAGCTGGGCACAGTGTGTGTGCCTGTAGTCTCAGCTACTCAGAAGGCTGAGGCAGGAGGGTCGCTTGAACCCAGGAGTTTGAATTCAGCCTGGGTGACATAGTGAGACCTTGTCTCTATAAAAAAAATAAAAATTAGAAACAAAGATAAGCAAAAAGAAGTAAAGTTATTCATAGATAACCATTATGAATGATGTGGTATGTTTTTCTACACTTCTTTCTCAGGAAATACCTACTTTTCTCCAAAATGCGATCATATTCTACATACTTTTTAGTAGCCTGTATTTTACATTTTACAATATATAATGAATATTTTTCCATTTTACTAAACCATCTTTTCCAATAGTTGTGTTCTGTCCTTTTTTCCTAAAGAAAATCTATACCATTTACATCTATAACCCTTCCATCAATAATATCTTTAATTACATGCAGTTATTCTTATGGGTATGGATAAAAATCTGCTTTCTGACCTTCTTTCCTCCCAAAATCACTGTTCTACATTTTTCTTTTCTTTTACTTTTAAAATTTAATTCTATTTTTCTTTTTTTCCATGACAGATCAGAACCAGTGTTCTACATTTTTATTTAATTAATTAATTAATTAATTTTTTTTTTTGTTTTGGAGACGGAGTCTCACTCTGTTGCCCAGGCTGGAGTGCAGTGGTGCGATCTCAGCTCACTGCAATCTCCGCCTCCCGGGTTCACGCCATTCTCCTGCCTCAGCCTCCCGAGTAGCTGGGACTACAGGCGCCTGCCACCATGCCCGGCTAATTTTTTGTATTTTTGGTAGAGACGGGGTTTCACCGTGTTAGCCAGGTTGGTCTTGAACTCCTGACCTCGTGATCCACCTGCCTTGGCCTCCCGAAGTGCTGGGATTACTGGCGTGAGCCACCACACCCAGCCCTTGTTCTACATTTTTAATAACTATAGTCTGTATACGTGTACCTTTATTTGTCTAACCAGTTACTCTGTTGATTGATGCTTATTTATAACTTTTTATTATTATAAATAGCACTGTGATAAACAGATGTCCAGTTAAAACTTTGTTTTTCTGAGAGAGAGAACTTTCTAAAGTAGAAATATATAGAGGCATAGGAAAGAGTATGTAAATAAAAATGTACTTTAATTTATCATGATAATTATTATAAAATTTCAAAGTGAATCTGTGAATCAATATTTCTTATTACTATATTGGTTTACATAAAGTAGGAGCTTTAATCACCTATATAATTTATTTTTTATTTTTATTTTATTTTATTATTTTTTGAGACAGAGTCTTGCTCTGTCACCCAGGCTAGAGCATAATGGTGTGATCTTGGCTCACTGCAACCTCTGCCTCCCAGGTTCAAGTGATTCTCATGCCTCAGCCTCCCCAGTAGCTGGGATTACAGGCACCTGCCACCATGCTGGGCTAATTTTTCTACTTTTAGTAGAGACGGGTTTTCTCCATGTTGGCCAGGCTGGTCTTGAACTCCAGACTTCAGGTGATTTACCTGCCTCCGCCTCCCAAAGTGCTGGGATTATAGGCGTGAGCCACCATGCCCAGCCTAAGAACCTGTATAATTAAAAACTTAAAAATCTCTTCTTGGATGTACTTATGGGTAGCAGTATAAATACAACATAAGCGTTTAGAGCTATGTGGAATCTTATCTGGTTCAAATTGCTTGCCTCAGAAGAAGTCCAGAAATATACAGTGCCTTCCTTAATATCACATGATATGTTTCAGCATCTGATATATTGGTGTTGAGTACATGAATAGCTATATATTGGTTTTTCTAACTCCTATCCCAACATTTAAGTCTGTAGCAGGATTTATAAAGATAATGAGAACTATAGTTGCTCTTTGAACAAAATTTGAACTGTGCAGGTCCACTTATACATGAACTTTTTCCAATAAGTATGTAGAAAAATTTTTTGGAGATTTGCAACAATTTGAATAAATTGGTAAATGAATTGCATTGCTTAGAAATATGGAAAAAATTAAGAAAAAATTAGGTGTGTCATGAATGTATAAAATGTTTATAGATACTAGTCTATTTTATCATTTACTACCATAAAATAGACACAAATCTATTATAAAAAGTTAAAATTTGGCCAGGCATGGTGACTCATTCCTGCAATCCCAGCACTTTGGGAGGCAAAGGTGGAAGAATTCCTTAAGCTCAGGAGTTTGAGATCAGCCTGAGCAACGTGGTTAGACCCTGTCTAAAAATAAAGTTAAAATTTGGCTGGCGTGGTGGCTCACGCCTGTAATCCCAGCACTTTGAGAGGCTGAGGCGGGTGGATCACAAGGTGAAGAGATCGAGACCATCCTGGCCAACATGCTGAAACCCTGTCTCTACTAAAAATACAAAAATTAGCTGGGCGTGGTGGCGCATGCCTGTAGTCCCAGCTACTTGAGAGGCTGAGGCAGGAGAATCTCTTGAACCCAGGAGGCGGAGGTTGCAGTGAGCCGAGATTGTGCCACTGCACTCCAGCCTGGTGACAGGGCAAGACTCCGCCTCAAAAAAAAAAGAAGTTAAAATTTATCAAAACTTATGCACACAAACACTTAAAGACCACACATGATGCCATTTGCAGTCCTGAGAAATGTAAACAAATGTAAAGGTATAGTACTGAATCATAACTACTTAAAATTCACTGTTGTACATACTGTACTACTTACTATAATAATTTAATAGCCACTTCTTCTTGCTATTGCTGTGAGCTCAAGTTTTGCAGATATACGCTTAAAATGCAATGTGATGCTAATCATCTCCACATAAGCAGTTTGTCTCTCTGGTAAGTTGGATATGGCAGTAAAAAGTGATCACTTGTGGTTCTTGTGTATTTTTCATCATGTTAAGTGGAATACTGTAAAGTTTGAATAACACCATGGCACCCATATGGAGTGCCATTAATCATGCCAGAAGTGCTCCCAAGAAGCAGAGAGAAGTCATGACATTAGAAAAAAAAGTTCAATTCCTTGATATGTACTGTAGATTGAAGTCTGCAGCTGCAGTTGCTCACCATTTCAAGATAAATGAATACAGCATAAGGATCATAAAAAAAAAAAAAAAGAAAGTTGTGAAGCCATTTCTCCAGCTATGCCAACAGGTGTAAAAACCTTGCACTTTTTGCTAAATAACTTTTTATCTTGTATTGAAAAGATACAGCTTCTCTGTGGGTGCAGGATTGCTATAAGAGAGGCATACCTATAGATTCTAATGTGATTTGAGAAAAAAAGAATTCATGTGACACCTTATAGCAAAAGAAAGGTGAAGGATCTAAAGCTGGATAATTTTATGGCAGCCAAGGATGGTTTGATAATTTTGGAAAGAGATGGCTTTAAAATTGTCAGGATAGGCTGGATGTGGTGGCTCATGCCTGTAATCCCAGCACTTAGGGAACCTGAGGCAGGAAGAGCTCTTGAGACCAGGAGTTTGAGATCAGCCTAGGCAACATAGTGAGACCCTATCTCTTAAAAAAAAAAAAAAAAAAAAATTAGCCAGGCATGGTGATGCAAACTTGTAGTCCTAGATACTTGAGAAGCTGAGGCAGGAGGGTCACTTGATCCCAGGAGTTTGAGGTTATAGTGAGCTATAATCTTGTACCACTTCACTCCAGCCTGGGCAGCAGATCAGGAGCCTGTCTCAAAAACAAACAAAAAAACAAAAAACAGGACGGGTACAGTGGTTCACACCTGTAATCCCAACAATTTGGGAGGCCGAGGTGGGCAGATCACTTGAGGTCAGGAGTTCGAGACCAGCCTGACTAACATGATGAAACCCTGTCTCTACTAAAAATACAAAAATTAGCCGGGTATGGTGGCACATGACTGTAATCCCAGCTACTCAGGAGGCTGAGACAGGAGAATCATTTGAACCCGGGAGGCAGAAGTTACAGTGAGCCGAAATCACGCCACTACACTCCAGCCTGGGCAACAGAGCGAGACTACGTCTCATAACAAAACGAAACAAAAAAAAAAACACCCCAAAACCCAGTCAAGATAACAGTAAATGCAGCAGATAAGTTCCCAGATGCTAATAAGAAAATCATTGAATTATGGAAGCTCAAAACAATAAATTCCTGCCAGGTGTCATGGCTCACGCCTGTAAATCCTAGCACTTTGGCAGGCCAAGGCAGGAGGATCACTTGAGCCCAGGAGTTCGAGACCAGCTTGGGCAACATAGTCAGACCCTGTCGCTACAAAAATATAAAATAAAATATGGTGGCACGTTACCTAGAATCTTAGCTACTTGTGAGGCTGAGGTTGGAGAATCCCTTAAGCCTAGGAGGTAGCGGCTACAGTGAGCTGTGATTGTTCCACTGCACTCCAGCCTGGGTGACAGAGTGAGACCTTGTCCCCCCCCCCCAAAAAAAAAAATCATTGAGGAGAAAGGATATCTGCTTGAATAGGTTTTTGTTTGTTTTTTTTTTTAGACAGAGCCTTGCTCTGTCACCCGAGCTGGAATGCAGTGGCACAATCTCCACTCACTGCAAACTCTGCCTCCCAGGTTCAAACGATTCTCCTACCTCAGCCTCACAAGTAGCTGGGATTACCAGCATGCACCACCACGCCCAGCTAATTTTTATATTTTTAGTAGAGACAGGGTTTCACCATGATGGCCAAGGCTGGTCTCGAACTCCTGACTTCAAGTGATCCGCCCATCTGGACCTCCCAAAGTGCTGGGATTACAGGTGTGAGCCACCGCACCTGGCCCTGAATAGGTTTTTAATGTGGACAAAAGGGCCTTATTCTGGAAAAAATGCCACAAGGAACATTTATTAGTAATGAAGCAAGCCCCAGGATTTAAGGCAAGAAGGGATAGAAGGATAGAATTCTACCATTGTGTGCAAATGCAGTTTGGGTTTATAATTAGGACTGCCCTTATCTATAAAGCTGCTAACCCCTGAGCCTTGGGAGGAAAAGATAAACACCAGCTGCCAGTCTTTTCATTTTACAAAAGAAAAGTTTGGACAGTGAGAACTCTTTTTCTTGATTGGTTCCATCAATGCTTTGTTCCCTAAGGAAGTACCTTGCCAATAAGGGACTGCCTTTCAAAGTTCTTTTGATATTAGACAATGCCGTGATCCCCCATAGCCCAATGAGTTCAACAGTAAAGGTGTTGAAGTAATCTATTTGCCCCCAAACACATTTCTAATTTAGCCTGTAGATCAGTGGGTTATAGGACCTTTAAGGCTCATTACACGCGGTACCCTATGGAAAGGATTGTCTACATTATGAAAGAGAAACCCAATAGGGAGAACATCATGAAAGTCTAGAAGGATTGCACCATTTAAGATGCTATTGTTACAGCCACAGAAGCCATCAAGCTCAGAACAATACATTCCTGCTGGAGAAAACAGTGTCCAGATGTTGTGCATGACTTCACAGGGTTTATGACAGAGCCAGTTAAGGAAATCATGAAAGAAATTTGTGGGTATGGAAAAAAAGATGGGGGAGTGAAGAGTTTTAAAATACAGATCTGAGAGAATTAAAGACTTAATAGATGGCACACCAGAGGAATTAATAAATGACTTGATGGAGATGCGTGCTTCCAAACCAGTACCAGATGATGAGGAAAAAGACACACAAGAAGCAGTATCAGGAAACAAATTGATGTTAGACAAGCTGGCAAAATGGTTCTGATTATTTAGGCTGCTTTGGACTTCTTTTACAATATCTCCTCTTCTATGATACAGACACTGAAACTAAAGCAGACGGTGGAAGAAGGAATGGTACCATACCAAAACATTGCTGGAGAAATGAAAAAGCAAAAAAGTCCGGCAGAAATTATGATGTATTGCTTTTTTTTTTTTTTTTTTGAGATGGAGTTTCGTTCTTGTTGCCCAGGGTGGAGTGCAATGGCTTGATTTCGACTCACCACAATCTCTGCCTCCCCGGTTCAAGCGATTCTCCTGCTTCAGGCTCCCGAGTAGTTGGGATTACAGGCATGTGCCACCACGCCCGGCTGATTTTGTGTTTTTAGTAGAGACGGGTTTTCTCTATGTTGGTCAGGCTGGTTACCAACTCCCAACCTCAGGTGATCTGCCTGCCTTGGCCTCCCAAAGTGCTGGGATTACAGGCGTGAGCCACCACACCTGGCTTATGACGTATTTCTATAAAGTTACACTAAGTGTGCCTGCCTCTTCTGTCTCCCCTTCTACCTCCTCTGCCTCTGCCATCCTTGAGACTGCAAGACCAACTCCCCTCTTTCTTCTCAGCCGACTCAATGTGAAGACAATGAGGATGAAGAACTTTATGATGATCCACTTCTACTAATGAATAGTAAATATATTTTGTCTTTTTTATGGTTTCCTTAGCATTTTCTTTTCTGTAGCTTACTTTATTGTAAGAATACAGTATATAATAAAAATAACATACAAAATATATGTTAATTGACTGTTTATGTTATCGGTGAGGTTTCCAGTCAACAGTAGGCTATGAGTAGTTAAGTTTGTGGGAGTCAGAAGTTGTATGTGGGTTTTTGACTGTGTGTGGGGTAAGCGCCGCTAAGCCCTGTGTTGTTCAAGGATCAACTGTTTGCCTGTGGGGCAAGCAATGATCTCTAATAAAGGGAGACTGATGAAGGCAAATTGGTTATCAAAAATTGTCAGAATGTACTTTTCTATAAACGTTCTAGGATATTGACTGATTGATGAATTAGTGCATTTTCCATTAGTTAAATGTTTGTTTAGGGCCTTCTAGCCAGGGGCTTTTTTTTTTGACAATTCAGTGGTTTTTAGCATATGCACAGGGTTGTATAATTATCACCATTATCTAATTTTAGAACATTTCATCACCACAAACACTGTACACATTAGCAGTCACTCCTCATTTCCCTCTAATCAACTTTTCGTGGCTCGTCTATGGATTTGTCTATTCTGGACATTACGTAAAAATGAAATCATACTATATATGTTATTGTGTGTCTTGCTTTTACTCAGCATAATCAAAGTTCACCCATATTGTAGCATGTATGAGTATATCATTCTTTCAAATGACTGTGTGGATATATCACGTTGTGTTTATCCATTCATCAACTGATGAACATTTGATTGTTTCCACTTTTAGGCTATTGTGATTAATGCTGATATAAATATTTTTGTAGAAGTTTTTGTTGGGCCATATGTTTTCAGTTCTCTTGGGTATATATCTAGGAGTGGAACTGCAGCATAATATGTTAGCTGTTATGATGTTTAACCTTTGGAAGAACTACCAGCCTCTTTCCCAAAGCAGCTGTACCATTTCACATTTTCACCTGAAATGTGTGAGGGTTTCAGTTCTCTACATCCTTGTCAGCATATGGTATTGTCTGTCTTTCTGATTTTAGTCATCCTCGTGGGTGTGAAGTGGTAGCTCACTGTGGTTTTGATTTGCAGTTCCCTAATAACTTATGATGTTGAGCATTTTTTCATGTGCTTAGCGACCATTGCATATATTCTTTGGAGAAATGCCTACTCAAATTCTTTGCTCATTTTAAAATTAGGTTGTATTTTTATTATTGTAAGAGTTCTTTTTATATTCTTAATACTATGCTCTTATGTGATGTATAATTTGCAAATATTTCTTGTTTTTTTTTTGAGTTGCCTTTTCACTTTCTTTTTTTTTTTTTTTTGAGATGAAGTCTTGCTCTGTCACTCAGGCTGGAATGCAGTGGTGCGATCTTGGTTTGCTGCAGCCTCTGTCTCCCCGGCTCAAGCAATTCTCCTGCCTCAGCCTCCCGAGTAGCTTATGTTACAGGTGTGCACCATCACGCCAGCTAATTTTTGTATTTTTAGTAGAGACGAGGTTTCACCATGTTGGCCAGGCTGGTCTTGAACTCCTGACCTCAGGTGATCCATCCGCTTCAGCCTTCCAAAGTGCTGGGATAACAGGCGTGAGCCACCGTGCCCAGCCTGCCTTTTCAATTTCTTGATGATTCACTTCTTTGGTTTTGTGATTCACTTTGAATCACAAAAGTTTTTAATTTTGATGAAGTCCAATCCATCTCTTTTTTTTCTTTTGTTGCTTGTGCTAAGAAACCACTGCTTGATCCAAGGTTGCAAAGATTTACTCTTTTGTTTTCTTTTAAGAGTTTTGTGGTTTATGCTCTTATATTTAGGTCTGGAAGTGCTTTTTTTTTTTTTTTTTTGGAGACAGAATCTCGCTCTGTTACCCAGGCTGGAGAACAATGGTGTTATCTCGGCTCACTGCAACCTCCACCTCCTGGGTTCATGCGATTCTCTTGCCTCAGCCTTTGGAGGAGCTGGGATTACAGGTGTGTGCCACCACACTCGGCTAACTTTTGTATTTTTAGTAGAGACGGAGTTTCATCATGTTGGCCAGGCTGGTCTCAAGCTCCTGACCTCAAGTGATCTGCCTGCCTTGGCCTCCCAAAGTGCTGAAATTATAGGTGTGAGCCACCACACCCAGCTCAGATATTCTTAGTGTTTTTAAATTTAACTTTATTGTGCTTTTACTTGATGTGGAAATTTGCAACACTTCAAGTAAAGCTATTACACTCCAAAAAGTTGTGCAGCAAATTTAACGAGGGTCCTTGCCCTATATTTGTCTGCTGTTCCTGCCCCTACCCAAAGTTAGTACTCTGCATTGTGCTGCCTCCTCCCATGTCATCTCTCAGGCTGTGGATGCAAAGTGTCATTTTATTTTATCCTTTTAAAAACATCAGTTACCCTGACCAGAAGGAAAGAATTTAGTATGTTGGTATAATGGTGGGACTGTAGGCTGCAGACTGTAGGAATAGTGTGCTGCAGGTGAGCAAGTGAAACTTCATTCTTAGATTAATAATTTATGATAGCTATTAGTGGGAGATAGATTGCTTATATGGAACAGACTCAAGATTATTGTTACATCTTTGTAGTCTATGCAGAGAAAGCAAAATATATAAAATTGTGGAGGAAAGAACAATAGCAAGTCATTCAGGATATCTAGAGCAAATACTCAGGATGGAGGTTGGAAATGCGTTTGAGAGAGAGGGAGAGCATAATCATGTGTGCCAGGCTAAAGAATTTGGCGTTTAACCTGATGGAGAAAGGGAGTAATAGATTCCAAATGGAATAAATTATTTTAGTTCCCAAAATGGAAATAGTGATTTTTTTTTTTCTGATTGTAAAGAGAATACATGTTTGTTGTAACATGCAAGCAAGTAATAAAAAATAGGCAGTGAGAAGTCCCTGTAATCCCATTCACTAGAGATAACCACTGCTGAACAGTTTGCTGTATAGTTTTACAGAGGAGAATTTTGTGATCAGTTTTGCAGCAGTGTGGATGGTGGAAAGGACAAAAGTTGGATGACATTGGAAGTAGATGGCTGTTAGGTCCAAATAGAAATGATGAGGACCTGTTTCTTAGTGGTAGCTGTGGGGGTAGAAAAGGTACAGAACTGGGGAAAAGTCCAAGGGATTTTTTTAGGAGCTAGGAATCAGTGACCAGTTTGGCAACTGGGTGGAAGGACTGATAAGTGGCCAGGATGAGAGTTGATTGGATTTCCCAGAACCTGGGACCAAACTGTGGCATCATTTGAGCAGGCATAAAAGGGACAAATAGCAGTTGTTGCCAGCAGCATAATTTCAGAGTGGAAAGTCTGTCCTTTTGTTCTTATTTTCCTCCTGTGTTTCTGGGTTTATTTAGAAGGGGAGGGTACAAGTAAGAATTCAATTTTGTTTGGACAGATAAAAGCTATTATATCATGCCCTTTTCTCTAACTAATTCTGTTTCTTTTATTAGTTGAGTTTAGCAGGTTTCTTTGAGAAGTTGCTTCTGTTTTGTTGTGTAATTATAGCATTAGCTTTTAAACTTCACAAAGTTTATGTCGGAATCTTTAAATTTTTATTCTGGGGAATTGGGATTGAGGTGGGGTGAGGGAGCCACTTTGGCAAGTTATTGACAGAGATTCTTTGACTCTAAGAGCTGATTGTATCTCTGAATAGGTGTTTTTTTTTTTTTTTCCATTTGAGACAGGGCCTCACTTTGTCACCTAGGCAGTGACATGATCTTGGCTCACCGCAGCTTCCACCTCCTGAGCTCAAGCAATCCTCCCACCTCAGCCTCCTGAGTAGGTGGGACTACCAGGATGTGGCAACACGCCTGGCTAATTTTTGTATTTTTTTTGTAGAGATGGGGTTTCACAATGTTGCCCAGACTGGTCTTGAACTCCTGAGCTCAAGCCATCTGCCCGTGTTGGCCTCCCAAAGTGCTAGGATTAGAGGTGTGAGCCACTGCACCCAGCCCGAATTGGGTCTTGCTTTCACCAGGTTCTGCTGTGTTTCTTATTACTGGGAACAGGCAACTGTCAGATATAGTTTGGATATTTGTCCCCTCCAAATCTCAGGTTGGAAATTGACCTCCAGTGTTGGAGGTGGGGCCAACTGGGAAGTGTTTGGGTCATGGGGGCAGATCCCTTATGACTGGCTTGGTGCTGTCCTAGGTAATGAGTGAATTCTTGCTCTGTCAGTTCCCAGGGAGATCTGGTTGTTCAAAAATAATCTGGGACATCCCTCCTCTCTCTCTTGCTCCCTCTGTTGCCATGTGACACACTGGCTCCCCTTCCCCTTGTGCCATGATTGAAAGCTTCCTGAGGCCCTCATCGGAAGCAGATACTGGTGCCATGTTTCTTATATGGCCTGCAGAACCATGAGCCAAATAAAATTCTTTTCTTTATAAATTAGCCAGTTTGAGGTATTCCTTTATGGCAACGCAAAATGGACTGATACACTAATATCTCACACATTTTCTTTCCTTACAACTTTTTGGATGGTTAATCAAGATAATGTGCATAAAGAACTACATAATGCTATGTAGTAGGCACTAAAAGACACTGGCTTCTTCTGTCTTACCTAAGAACAAACTTGAGATTATAAAAAAAATGAAAAGTTAAAATCTCTTTCTTGCAAGTTTCATTTTTCCTTTAAAAATTTTAAAAGTATATCTAAATGCCACCTCCTCTCTGCTTTCTCATCTCTGGAAGATGGGAAATCTTCCAGAGATGAGAAATGTCCATGATACTCCTCCTTTGCACTCATAGTACCTTGGAACATTCTTCTTTCAAGCAGCTCATCATTCAGTATTTTAATTGTGCAGTACAATGCCTGGCACATAATTGATCCTCAATAAATATTTGTTGTAGAGATGTCTTGAAATGAGATAAAATGTTCTCCAGTGCCTTCTCTTGAACAGCTGAACAACCGTACTGAAAAAAAGAGGTTTGTTTATCCACTCAGGAAGCTTGGTTTGTTTTAGAAGAAAAATGGTATTTTGTAGTTAGGAAGTTTAAGTATTACCAACTGTCTTAAAATAAATTTAAATAAAAATAAATAAATAAATAAATAAATTCTGATGTCTTCTGATATATACCTTGATAGGAGATTTTGTGTGATTTGAAATGAAGGCAACAGCGTGACTTTTTTTTTTTTTTTTTTTTTTTGAGACGGAGTGTCTCTCTGTCGCCAGGCTGGAGTGCAGTGGTGCGATCTCAGCTCACTGCAACCTCTGCCTCCCAGGTTCAAGTGATTCTTCTGCCTCAGTCTCCTGAGCAGCTAGGATTACAGGTGCATGCCACCACGCCCGGCTAATTTTTGTTTTTTGTTTTTTTTTTTGAGATGGAGTCTCACTCTGTCGCCCAGGCTGGAGTGCAGTGGCGCCATCTCTACTCACTGCAACCTCCATCTCCTGGGTTCAAGTGATTCTTCTGTCTCAGCTTCCCAAGTAGCTGGGATTACAGACATGTGCCACCACACCCAGCTAATTTTTATATTTTTAGTAGAGACAGGGTTTTCCCATGTTGGCCAGGATGGTCTCGATCTCTTGATCTTGTGATCTGCCTGCCTCGGCCTCCTGAAGTGCTGGGATTACAGGTGTGAGCCATCGCGCCTGGCCTAATTTTTGTATTTTTGTAGAGATAGGGTTTCACCATGTTGGCCAGGCTGGTCTCAAACTCCTGACCTCAAGTAATCCGTCCACTTTAGCCTCTCAAAGTTGGGATTACAGGTGTGAGCCACAGCGCTCAGCCTCCTTTAAGTGCTTGAGAATATGAGATTTTACAAAATTTATTTTTTTGTTGTAGAGATGGGGTCTTACTGTTTTGCCCAGGCTGGCCTCAAACTCCTGAGTTCAAGTGATCCTCTTGCCTCAGCCTTCCAAAGTGCTGGGATTACAGGTGTGAGGCACTGTGCCCCGCCAAGGTTTTTGAAGTACTTAAGAATGACTGTTTCTCTGAACTTCATTTATTCATCTAACATTTATTGAGTTCTTTATGCCCTAGTCTAGACCTTGTGCTAAGGGCTATGGAAAGTCAAAGAGTTACAAATGGTTTCCTGTCCTCAAGGCCTTTCACTTTAATGACAGAGGAAGACCAAAACATCTCCACATTGCATTATAGTTTCATAGGAAAGGTAAGCACAAAGGAACATTGTCCATTCATATTTGGTGCATGAGTTTGTTGTTTATGCCTGTGTATAGGGTGAGTGCAGCAGGAAAGCTTTTTGGAGGAGCCGAGACTTGAAGGATACATGGAGAAAGACTGGGGAAAGGCATTTATTCCCAGCAAAGTGTATATACCTGTGCAAAGGCAGGGTGGTATTAGAAGTCTATAATTGGTTCTTTATGGCTGGAGGTAAGGCTGCAGATATAAGCAGAGGTCAAAGGAATCATGAAAGATAAGGAATCATGTGCCAAGATAAGGATTTTGATGATTCTGATTTGTATTTTAGAAAGATCACTGATACAGCAGTGTAAAGGTGGGTATATTAGATTTAGGTTCACCTATAATACAAAACAGGTGGTCTCAACAAAATAGAGGTATATTTCTCCCACTGAAGTCCAGTTTTGGCATGATGACTCTAGGATCATCAAAGACCTGAGTTCCTTCTGTTTGACTGTCCCTTGGCACAGCTTCCATTACCCTTATTGTCCAGAATGACTGCTGGAGTGCCATCCACCATATCTGAACTACAGACACACTTCTAGCTAAGTTCCCTTTAAGTAGCTATCTTGGAAGTGTCTCATCCAGTGACTTCCACTTCTAGCTTATTGACCAGTCGTAGCAGCGAGGAAGGCTGGGAAATATACACTTTTACCTGGATACATGCCACCCAGAATAAAACCATGGTCTGTTCCTAAGGAAGAAAGGGAGAATGGGTGTATACTAGGCAGCCAGTAGTGTTTGCCACAAAGAGGATGGATAATGGAGGTAGGGAGAACAATTTAGTACAATTTACCCAAGTAGTAATACGTGTGATTGCTTACACGAGACTGGTTTGGTTAATAATGCAAGAATTGAAACTCTGTAGTAACTCTGAGTAAAAGCCATTCTGCTGGGAAACCTAGAGGACTCCAGTGGTTATTTTGATAACATAACTGTTTTAGTGGGGCAAAAATTGTACTTTAATTATTTTAATCTTTGAATTAAAAGACTTCCAATTAAACTTTTAGTAAAATTAAATGAGTACTAAAGAGAATTAATGTTTTTAAGAAAGGCATTGATAGCAATTCCTTTTTTAAAAAAGTGTGTAGTATGATTTTTAAAAACTATATGACAATATACATTAAACGGGTTTACAGTGGTTTTTTGGGAGATGAAATAATTTTATTTTTCTTTTTTGCAATTCCCTTTTTAGATTTTCTGTACTTAGCACATGTTACTTTTTAAAAAATTGTGATAAAATAACAAGAAATTTGCCATCTTAACTATTTTTAGGTATACAGTTCAGTGGCATTGAGTACATTCATATTGTTGTGCTACCATCACCACCATCCATCCACAGACCTCTTTCATCTTACAAATCTGAAACTCTGGACCTATTATAGAATAAGTCCCCATTCTCCCCTTCCCCCAGCACATGGCAACCACATTCTGCTTTCTGTCTCTATGAATTTGACTACTGTACCTACCTCATGTACATGGGATCTATAGTGTTTGTCCTTTTGTGAGGGCTTATTTGACCTAGCATAATGCCTTCAAGCTTGTTGTAGCATGTGTCAGAATTTCCCTCCTTTTTATGGCTAATATTCTGTTATATGTATATGCTACCAATTGTTTATCCACTCATCCATTAAGGGAAGCTTGGATTGCTTCCACATTTTGACTACTGTGAATAATGGTACGACAAACATGGGTATAGAAGTATATCCTTGAGTCCCTGCTTTTCGTTCTTTTGACTCCATACCCAGAAGTGGAACTGCTGGATCATATGGTAATTCTCTGTTTAATTTTTTTGATGAACCACTATACTATTTTCTATAGCAACTGCACCATTTCATGCTCCTGCCAACAGTACACAAGGGTTCCAGTTTTTCTACGTCCTCACCTTCTTATTTTATTTTATTTTTTAGTTTTTTGATAGTAGCCATCATAAGGTATGAGGTCGTATCTTATCGTATTGAGATTTTAAAGTTTACAGAATGTTTGAGTGAGTTATGTAACCAAATGACAGCAAGTTTAAATAACTGAAATACTTAGTCTTGCTACTCTTAGACCAATATTATTTGTTATTCGGATATATTGATTTTAAATTTTAAGGCCTTTTGTTTTGAAAAAGTTCTAATTCTTCTTTTAGTTTCATATCAAACACTTCTTATTTTGTTACATATTTTATACAATATCATTTTAATTGAAATTTTCTGAGAAAATGTTGCTTATGCTGAGGAATATATAGCATGATTGAATACTTGAGAACACGTATAATTGTTTGGCTTCTTACATATAGATAGATGCTGGTTTGTATGATTTTAATTTCATAGGCTGGATGATGTGGTGACGAAGAACATGTTTCTGGGAGTGGTCTGGATTTGACTTGCCACTTCTGGCTGCATGCTTTTGGGCAAGTTTCTTAAATGTCCTGTGTCTCATTTCTTCATCTTTAAAGTATAATAGTACCTATCTCAGAGTTGTGAAGACCAAATGAGTTAGTGCTTGTACAACTCTTAGAACTGTGCCTGGCACATGAAACATTCTATGTAAGCCTTTGCTGCTATTATTGTTTTAATGGATGGGAATTTATCTCTTTGGTTTTCAGGATTATATGTAATATTCAAGTAGTCACTGTGTTTCAACATAGTATGTCAAATGCACTTAACTTAGAATGTCACAAGCACTGCTTTAGAGGAGGGTGCAGTCTAGAAGGCTGTTTTGGGAATTAAGAGAAGATACAGCTAAGGCTGGGCATATTGCTAAATTAGTAATTTGATATAATCATCTCTTGGGGACTGTGCTCTTCTGGCTGCCATTTAGCTTTGACAACTAACTATTCTAGGCTCTTTTGGCCAGCTCAAACTTTTGATTGCTTCTTCAGGCTTCCTCACACAGCTCCCCCACATTATTTGGCTGGGCAAAGAATATTTTTCTCTGGTTCTTTTTTTTTTTTTTTTTGAGACAGAGTTTCAGTCTTGTTGCCCAGGCTGGAGTGCAGTGCTGCGATCTCGGCTCACTGCAACCTCCACCTCCCAGGTTCAAGCGATTCGCCTGTCTTAGCCTCTCGAGCAGCTGGGATTACAGTTGCATGCCACCGTGCCCAGCTGATTTTTGTATTTTTAGTAGAGACGGGTTTTTGCCATGTTGGCCAGGCTGCTCTTGAACTCCTGACCTCAGGTGATCCACCTGCCTCAGTCTCGCAAAGTGCTGTGATTACAGGCATGAGCCACTGCGCCCTGCTATTTTCTCTGGTTCTTAGTTAACAACTTTTGTTAAGTCGCTAATTTAAATAGAATGCACTGGCTTAAATTTTTGCATAAAATAGCACTCTGTGATTTATAACATTTTTAAAAACCTTGTTTCACTGAAATTCAGTATAAATCTGAGAGATGGTGAAGGTGTCCTCATTGAACAACTCTGGTTATACTGAGGGATTAAGTGCCTGATATCACAAAGCAATTAAATGAGCTACCTTGGATTTGAACTCAAGTCACCTGGCTTCAGGGCCAATGTTTTAAAATACTGTTTTTTCCTTGACATGTCATCAGGTTTTAAGACAATACTTTGTTCCTTCTTTCCTAATTATTTGATGATACTTTTAAAGATTTCTAAATATTCCATAAAGATAATATGCCTCTCTCTTTTAAATTTAACAGCTGATAAAATTTATCTGATTCATTTTTCTCATACATCAGCTATATTTTGTGGTCTTTTATCCCTATTACCAGAAAATAATGAAATAAGATCTGAGATCTAAATATTTTACCTGATTAAATCCTTAATTTTTTACATGAATGTTTTCTGAAAAGCCTTTCATATTTCATGATTATTTTTATTTTGATATTGGAACAAGGTAGATTTCTCCCATACTGCCTAGCATATGTAGTACCTTGCTTATTTCAACATTACTGTCAGAATTAAATTAAATTTTGCCACTAGAATAGCTTTACAGTGCTACTTTCTCCTTTTTTCTTTTACGTTGTCCTCTTCTAGGTCTGTTTTTAATTGCTTTTCTCTGATATTCCCTATAATTTCTGATTCTAAGAAGAGAATGTACCTTGAGCTGCAGGGTTTGCCATTCTCTATTTTGCGAAGTATATTTTTCTACCTAATTTCTTTTATTTTTTCTTTTCTTTCTTTTTTTGAGTTGGATTCTCGCCCTGTTGCCAGGCTGGAGTGCAGTGGTGTGATCTTGGCTCACTGCAACCTCCGCCTCCGGGGTTCAAGCAATTTTCCTGCCTCAGCCTCCCGAGTAGCTGGGACTACAGGTGCGTGTCACCACACGCAGCTAATTTTTGTATTTTAGTAGACACGGGGTTTCACCATGTTGGCCAGGATGGTCTCGATCTCTTGACCTTGTGATCTGCCTGCCTCGGCCTCCCAAAGTGCTGGGATTACAGGTATGAGCCACCGTGCCCAGCCTATTTTTTATTTCTTTTGAAATAGGGTCTTGCTTTGTCGCCCAGGTTGGAGTGTAGTGGTGTGATCAGGACTCACTACAGCCCCAACCTCCTGGACTCAGGTGATCCTCCCACCTCAGCCTCCCAAGTAGCTGGGACTACAGGTGTGCACTGCCATGTCCAGCTAGTTTTTGTATTTTTAGTAGAGGTGGGGTTTCGCCCTGTTGTCCACGCTGGTCTTGAACTCCTGAGCACAAGCAATCCACCGGCCTTGGCTTCCCAAAGTGATGGGATTACAGGCATGACCCACTGTGCCCAGCCGTTAATTTGTTTTATATTCTTTATATAATTGTCCCTTTATCTGTGGTTTTGCTTTCTGCTGTTTAGTTACTGACTTGTGGTCTGAAAATATTAAATGGAAAATTCCAGAAATAAAGATTTCGTGTTTCAAATTGTACCCATTTTGAGTAGTGTGATGAAATCTTGTGCTGTTCAGCACTGTCCTCCTCTGTCCCTTTGGGGACATGAATCATCCCTTTGTCCAGTATATCTATGCTGTAGACACTACCTGTCACTTAGTAGCCATTTTAGTTATTAGATTAAAAAACAGTGTGTATAGGGTGTCTGGTAGTATCCCAGATTTCAGGCAGCTACTGGGGGTCTTGGAACGTATCCCCCATGGATAAGGGGGGACTACTGCATATGTATTGGCTCTCTCACATAATTTAAAAAGTTGAATTGTTACTTTCAGTGTATATAAATTCATACTTTATTGCTGCATTAGTTTTTCCAATAGTATAAATTGGTTCTTTTGGTAAGAATATAATTAGTTAAGGCTCAACTTTTGGTCTTTTCATACAATAAGCTGCATTATATATAATTAATTGTGAATGTTACCTATATATTGTTGATATGCTCATTGTCAAATCTAAAATCTGAGTTCCTTGGCAGATATGTAGACTTGTGATAGGCATTTGGCATTTTATGTTTTGGGCAGTGTAACTTTAAATCTACATAAACTTCTCTGCCTTTTGCCTCTGCTGTGTTCATAGATTCCAGGAGGGCTTCGTGTATGGACCTCAAGCGTTGGAGGTAGCAGACTTTTCAGCAGAAGGTAAAGCAGAGTATTGCCTTCTGGTGTCATTGTGTGTGTGTGCTGGGGTGGGTATGTGACAGGTGAGAGCTTTTCACAAGTGTAATCACTAAGTAATTTATAATGATGCATTAAATGATTCACTTTCATAAAATTTAAAGCCAAGATAATACCTGTACAATTTTATTCAGTATTACTAAAATTCATTTTAAAAAGTCAGATTTAGATAGAACTAAGGACTCTAAATTTCACTTTCTTTGCCATGAAGAAATAGTAGGAGTGAGTAGGAAAGCAGAGCATTAGTATAATGTATGCTATATACTATATACCATGTAATTTTCTCAGACCTAGCTTTACTCTGATTTCTTCGTGGGAACTTGTCCAAGTCATAATTCATATGCTGCTCCTTTTACTGAAAAACTGCTTCACAACAGAGGAGGGGCAGCCTAATCCATGACTCATGACTGGAAGATAGGCATTCTTGCTATAGGTCCCATTTGCCAGAAATGTTAGTTTCCAATATGCTAGTTACCTGTCTCTTGATAACTTTTTTTTGTTTGTTTGTTTTTGTTTTTTTTTTTGAGACAGAGTCTCGCTCTGTTGCCAGGCTGGAGTGCAGTGCTGCGATCTTGGCTCACTGCAGCCTCCACCTCCTGGGTTCAAGTGATTCTCCTGCCTCAGCCTCCCAAGTAGCTGGAACTACAGACACGCACCATCACGCCCAGCTAATTTTTGTATTTTTATTAGAGATGGGGTTTCACCATGTTGGCCAGGATGGTCTTGATCTCTTGACCTCGTGATCTGCCCGCAGTTAGTTCTCATCCCACACACTTGTAAAATATGTTTTTATAGAGACCTTTTTTTTTTTTTTTTTTTTTTTTAAAAGAGACGGGGTTTCCCCATGTTGCCCAGGCTGGTCTTGAGCCCTGGGCTCAAGCGATCTGCCCGCCTTAGCCTCCCAAAGTGCTAAGATTATAGGCATCAGCCACCACGCCCTGCTATGGAGACCTTCTTAATGAGTCTCTCTTTTTTTTTTTTTATTTTTTTTTGGACAGGGACTTATTGTTTCCCAGCCTTGAGTGCAGTGGTGCCATCACAACTCATTGTGGCTTTGACCTCCCAGGCCTAAGCAGTCCTCCCACTTCAGCCTCCCAAGTAGCTGGGACCACAGGCTCACGCCACCACACCTGACTACTTTTTAAGTTATTTGTAGAGACAGGGTCTTGCTTTATTGCCCAGGCTGGTCTGGAACTTGTGGCCTCAAACAACCCTCCTGCCTTGGCCTCCCAAAATGTTGGAATTACAAGTATGAGCCACTGCCTGGTGGAGTCACTTTTTATGATGTGACTCTCTGAGATCAGAAATTCTGACATATGTATTTTACCTGAGTAATGCTTCTTTTAACAAAAAAAAGAAAACATTTTGCCATTTATGTGCCAGATATTATAGATGTTACTTTCTGTGAATTTAACCATTTATGAACTTTCTTCACATGATACTTGAAGAGTTTTTTTTTTTTTTTTAGAAAGAGATCTATAGCAGCTAACAATGTACTCTTAGACATAAAGTTAGTAATGTGACTAGTTTTTAGATAGATTTTGAATGGGAATCAGAGGAATGGTTTTCTTATGGGCTTCTGGAAATTATAGTTGTTTAGGTATCAAGTAAGTGTGATATGGTTTGGCTCTGTGTCCCCACCCATATCTCCTCGTCTTGAATTGTACTCCCACAATTCCCACTTGTTGTGGGAGGGACTCGGTGGGAGATAATTTGAATTAAGGGGGCAGTTTCCCCCCTACTGCTCTCATGGTAGTGAATAAGTCTCATGAGATCTGATGGTTTTATCAGGGGTTTCCGTTTCTGGATCCTTCTCATTTTCTCTTGCTGCCGCCACGTAAGAAGTGCCTTTTGCCTCCCGCTGTAATACTGAGGCCTCCCCAGCCGTGTGGAACTGTAAGTCCAATTAAACCTCTTTTTTTCCTAGTCTCAGGTATGTCTTTATCAACAGCGTGAAAATGGACTAATACAGTAAGTTGGTACCAGTAGAGTGGGGCGCTGCTTAAAAGATACCTGAAAATGTGGAAGTGACTTTGGCAGAGGTTGGAACAGTTTGAAGGGCTCAGAAGAAGATAGGAAAATGTGGCGAAGTTTGGAACTTCCTAGAGACTTGTTGAGTGGCTTTGCCCAAAATGCTGATAGCGATATGGACAAGGTCCAGGCTGAGGTGTTCTCAAATGGAGTTGAGGAACTTGTTGGGAACTGGAGCAAAGGTGACTCTTGTTATGTTTTAGCAAAGAGACTGGTGGCATTTTGCCCCTGCCCTAGAGATTTGTGGAACTTTGAACTTGAGAGAGATGATTTAGGGTATCTGGCAGAAGAAATTTATAAGCAGCAAAGCATTCGAGAGGTGACTTGGATGTTGTTAAAGGCATTCAGTTTTACAAGGGAAGCAGAACATAAGAGGTTGGAAAATTTGCAGCCTGACAATGTTATGGAAAAGAAAAACCCAGAAAATGGGAGCCAGCTGTAAAAATTTGCGTAAGTAACCAGGAGCAGAATGTTAATTCCTGAGACAATGGGGAAAATGTCTCCAGAGCATGTCAGAGATCTTCAAGGCAGCCTCTCCCATCACAGGCCTGGAGGCATAGGAGAAAATGGTTTCGTGGGCTGGGCCAGGGGTCCCTGTGCTGTATGAAGTCTAGGGACTTGGTGCCCTGCATCCCAGTCACTCCAGCTGTGACTAAAAGTGGCCAAGGTGCAGTTCAGGCTGTTGCTTCAGAGGGTGGAAGCCCCAAGCCTTGGCAGGTTCCATGTGGTGTTGAGCCTGTGGGTGCACAGAAGTCAAGAACTGAGGTTTGGGAACCTCCGTCTAGATTTCAGAAGATGTATGGAAATGCTGGATGCCGAGGCAAAAGTTTGCTGCAGGGGCGAGGCCCTCATGGAGAACCTCTGTTAGGGCAGTGCAGAAGGGAAATGTGGGGTTGGAGCCCCCACACAGAGCCCCTAGTGGGGCACCGGCTAGTGGAGCTGTGAGAAGACCTCCAGACCCTAGAATGGTAGATCCACTGACAGCTTGCACCATGCACCTGGAAAAGCTGCAGACACTCAACACCAGCCTGTGAAAGTAGCCAGGAGGGGGGCTATACCCTGCAAAGCCACAGGGTTGGAGCTGCCCAAGACCATGGGAACCCACTTCTCACATCAGTGTGACCTGGATGTGAGACCTTGAGTCAAAGGAGATCATTTTGGAGCTTTAAAATTTGACTGCTCTGCTGGATTTTGGATTTGCGTGGGCCCGTAGCCCCTTTGTTTTGGCCAATTTCTCCCTTTGGAATGCCTGTATTTACCCAATTCCTGTACCCCATTGTATCTAAGAAGTGACTAGCTTGCTTTTGATTTTACAGGCTCATAGGTGGAAGGGACTTACCTTGTCTTGGATGAGACTTTGGACTGTGGACTTTTGGGTTAATGCTGAAATGAGTTAAGACTTTGGGGGACTGTTGGGAAGGCGTGATTGGTTTTGAAATGTGAGGACATGAGATTTGGAGGGGTCAGGAGTGGAATGATATGGTTTGGCTCTGTGTCCCCACCCAAATCTCATCTTGAATTCTACAACCATAATTCCCACGTGTTGTGGGATGGAGCCAGTGGGAGATAATTTGAATCATAGGAGCAGTTTCCCCCATACTATTCTTGTGGTAGTGAATAAGTCTCATGAGATCTGATGGTTTTATCAGGGGTTTCTGCTTTTGCATCCTTCTCATTTTCTCTTGCCGCTGCCATGTAAGAAGTGCCTTTCGCCTCATGCTATGATTCTGAGGCCTCCCCAGCCATGTGGAACTGTAAGTCCAATTAAACCTCTTTTTCTTCCCAATCTCGGGTATGTCTTTATCAGCAGCATGAAAACGGACTAATACAAAGTAGCTGCATATTATATCTTATATTTAGGATATACACCTTATGTGAAGTTGGATAGTATGTATTTATGAAATCTCTACTGTGTGCCCAACACAGGAGCACACCATTTTACAATGAACCAAGTTTCACTATTTTGCTTCCTCCTATTCAGAGAAGCTATTTTTCTTAACTAGAAGAGATAGGTGAATTTCAGGCTGTTTATTGGGGTAAGCTACAATTTTACTTCCCAAACCCTTTTGCCTTTATTTTACTTTTTTCAGTGGCTATTTTGAGGATGTTTTCTCTTTACCAATAATAGATTGGAAGCAATGTAAAGCCTTTCATACATTTGCAGGCTAGTTGGCCATTTTCATCACTGTTGAATTATGCATTCTTATATTTGTTTAGCTAATCTGACTGTGGTGTATTTTGCTACCAGTTGAGAATCTCAATAGATTATCTGTATCAAGACATAGGAAGACTCCTTACCCAGCTCCCAACTCCACCTCAGTTTCTATGAGATTAAATGGATGGTTATGAAAATATTAAAAAAATTAATTGACTATTTTCTTGAGCAGTTTTAGGTTTACCGAAAACCTGGAGTAGAAAGTAGAGTTCCCATATACTACCCCCTGCTCCCCAGTTTTCCCTGTTATTATTATTATTATTATTATTTGAGATGGAGGCTTGCTCTCTCACCCAGGCTAGAATGCAGTGGCGCCATCTCAGCTCACTGCAACCTCCAGCTCCCAGGTTCAAGCAATTCTCTTGCCTCAGCCTCCCTAGTAGCTGGGATTACAGGCGTGTGCCACTATGCCCGGCTAATTTTTTTATTTTTAGTAGAGACAGGGTTTCACCATGGTGGCCAGGCTGGTCTTGAACTCCGGACCTCAGATGATCCACCTGCCTCGGCCTCCCAAAGTGCTGAGATTACAGGTGTGAGCCACGGTGCCTGGCCAATTTTCCCTATTATTAACATCTTGCTTTACTAAGACACATTTGTTACAATTGATAATTCAATATCGTTGCATTATTGTTAACTAAAGTTCATAGTTTACATTAGGGGTTTTGTTTTTTTTTTTTGAGACGGAGTCTCTCTGTCACCCAGTCTGGAATGCAGTGGTACAATCTTGGCTTACTGCAACCTCTGCCTCCGGGGTTCAAGCAATTCTCCTGCCTCAGCCTCCCGAGTAGCTGAGACTACAGGTGCGTGCCACCATGCCAGGCTAATTTTTCTGTATTTTTAGTAGAGATGGGGTTTCGTCATGTTGGCCAGGCTGATCTCAAGCTCCTGACCTCAGGTGATCCACCTGCCTTGGACCCCCAAAGTGCTGGGATTACAGGCTTGAGCCACCATGCCTGGCCTTCATTAGGGTTTGCTCTCTATACATTAGGTATATTCTATGGGTTTTGATAAATGTGTAATGATCTGTATTTAACCATTACAGTATCATACGGAGTAGCTCACTGCCCTAAACATCCCCTGTGCTACACCTTTTCATCCCTGGTTCCCTCCCTGCAAGCCCCTGACAACCACTGATCTTTTTCTGTCTCTACAGTTTTGCCTTTTCCAAAATGTCGTAGAGTTGAGTATGTAGCTTTTTCAGGTTGGCTTCTTGTACTTTGTAATATGCATTTAAGATTCCTCCATGTCTTTTCATGGCTTGATAGCTCATTTCTTTTTAGTGCTGAATAATGTTCTATTTCTGGACGTATCAAGTTTATCCATTCACCTACTGAAGGATATCTTGGTTGCTTCCAGCTTTTGGCAATTATGAATAAAGCTGCTATAAATATTTGTATGCAGGTTTTTCTTTAGACATGTTTTCATCTTCTTTGGGCAAATACCAAGGAGTGCAATTGCTGGATCACATGGCACGAGTATGTTTAGTTTTGTAAGAAACTGCCAAACTGTCTTCCAAAGTGGCTGTACTACTTTGCATTCCCACCAGCAATGAACGAGCATTCCTGTTGCTCCATATCCTTGTCAGCATTTGATGTTGTCAGTGTTTTGGATTTTAGCCATGCTAATGGGTATGCAGTGGTGTTGTTTTAATTTGCAACCTCTAATGACATGAGAGTTGAGCATCTTTTCACGTGTCCTATTTCCCGTCTGCATTTCTTCTTTGGTGAGGTGTCTGTTCAGGTCTTTTGCTCATTTTTTAATTGAGTTGTTTGTTTTCTTTTTCTTTTTGTTTTCTTTTCAGAGCTCCTCTCAAGAAAGGAGCGCTGTTTTCTTATTGTTGAGTTTTAAGAGTTCTTTGTTTATTTCTGATACCACTTCGTTATCAGATATTTGTTTTGTAATTATTTTCTCCCAGTCAATGGCTTGTATTTTTGCCTTCTTGAAAATATCTTTCACAAAGCAAAAGTTTTAGTTTTACTCAAGTCTAACTTCCCAAATTTAAAAAATATTTTTAACTGATGTATAATGATTTTACATATTAATGGGGTACATGTGATACTCCAGTACATGTATACAATGTGTAATGATCAAATCAGGATAATTAGCGTATTCATCGCCTCAAACATTTATCATTTATTTGTGCTGGGAACATTCAAAATTCTCTCTTCTTGGCTGGGTGCTGTGGCTCACACCAGTAATCCCAGCACTTTGGGAGGCTGAGGACCGCGGATCACCTGAGGTCAGGAGTTCAAGACCAGCCTGGCCAACATGGTGAAACCCTATCTCTACTAAAAATACAAAAAATTAGCCAGGCATGGTGACGTATGCCTGTAGTCCCAGTTACTTGGGAGGCTGAAGCGAGAGAATTGCTTGAACCTGGGAGGTGGAGGTTTTTGGCCAGGCTGATCTCGAACTCCTGACCTCAGGTCATCTGCCCACCTCAGTCTCCCAAATTGCTGGGTTTACAGGCTTGAGCCACTGCACCTGGCCAATTATTCTTAACTATAGTCACTCTACTGTGCTATGAAACACCAGAACTTATTCCTCCTATCTGTGATTTTGAACCTATTAACCAACCTCTCCTTTTCTCCCCATCCCCTGGCCCTTCCCAGCCTCTGGTAACCACTGTTCTACTTGGTACTTCCATGAGGTTAACTTTTTTTTTCCTATTTATTTATTCATTTATTTATTTTTGAGGCAGAGTCTCACTCTGTCGCCCAGGCTGGAGTGCAGTGGTGCAATCTTGGCTCACTGCAACCTCCACCTTCTGGTTCAAGTGATTCTCTTGTCTCAGCCTCCCGAGTAACTGGGACTGGAGACACGCACCACAATGCCCGGCTTATTTTTGTATTTTTAGTAGAGACAAGATTTCACCATGTTGGCCAGGCTGATCTCGAACTCCTGACCTCGGTGATCTGCCCACTTCGGCCTCCCAAAGGGCTGTGATTACAGGTGTGAGCCACCATGCCCGGCCTTATTTGTTTATTTTCTTAGAGACGGGGTCTCACTATATTGCCCAGGCTGGTCTGGAACTCCTGGGCTCAAGCAGTCTTCCTGCCTTAGCCTCCCAAAGTGCTGCGATTATAGGCATGAGCCATTGCACTCGGTAGGATCAACTTTTTGTACTCCTACACATAAGTGAAAACGTGGTATTTGTCTTTCTATACATTGCATATTTTACTTAAAATAATGCTCTACAGGGTCAATGATGCTGCAAATGACAGGATTTCTTTTTTCTTTCTTTTTTTTGAGACAGAGTCTCGCTCTGTTGCCCAGGGTGGAGTGCAGTGGTGTGATCTGGGCTCACTGGAACCTCTGCCTCCCGGTTTCAAAGGATTCTCCTGCCTCAGCCTCCTGAGTAGCTTGGATTACAGGGGCCTGCCACCACACCCAGATAATTTCTTTTGTATTTTTAGTAGAGATGGGGTTTCACCACATTGGCCAGGGTGGTCCTACACCCTGCCTTGGCCTCCCAAAGTGCTGGGATTACAGGTGTGAGCCACCATGCCTGGCCTGCAAATGACAGGATTTCATTCATTTGTAGCTGAATAATTTTCCATTATATATATATGCCACATTTTCTTTATCTGTTCATCTCTTGAAGGATGTTTAGGTTGATTCCTTATCTTCAGTATTGTGAATAGTGCTGCAATAAACATAGGAGTGTAGCTATCTCTTTGACATACTGATTCTCTTTTGTTTGGATATATACCAAGTAGTGGGATTGCTGGATCATATGGTATTTCTATTTTTAGTTTTTTGAGGAATGTTCATACTGTTTTCCATAATGGCTGTATTAATTTACATTCTCACCAACAGCGTATAAGAGTTCCCCTTTCTCTGCCTCCTTGCCAACATTTGTTATTTTCTCTTTTTGATAATAGCCATTTTAAACTGGTGTGAGATGATATGTATCATTGGGGTTTTGCATTTCTCTGATAATGAGTGATGTTGAACATTTTTCATATACCTGTTCGTCATTTGTATATCTTTCCTTGAGAAGTGTCTATTCAGATCATTTACCTATTTTTTAATTGGATTTGGGTGTTAAATTGTTCAATTCTCCCCATGTTATATTTATATATATAATATTCCCTTCCCCTCCCCTCCTTGTCTTTTTTTTTTTTTTTTTGAGATGGAGTCTTGCTCTATCACCAGGCTGGAGTGCAGTGGTGCAATCTCGACTCACTGCAGCCTCCGCCTCCCGGGTTCAAGCGATTCTCCTGCCTCAGCCTCCCAAGTAGCTGGGACTACAGGCACGTGCCACCACACCCAGCTAAGTTTTAGTATTTTTAGTAGAGATGGGGTTTCACCATGTTGTTGGGCAGGATGGTGTCAATCTCCTGACCTCGTGATCCACCCTCCTCGGCCTCCCAAAGTGCTGGAATTACAGGCGTGAGCCACCGCGTCTGACCTGTCCTCTTCTTTTTGTTGATATAGATTCTCACTCTGTCACCCAGGCTGGAGTGCAGTGGCGTGATCATAGCTAATTGCAGCCTCAACCTCCAGGGCTCAAGTGATCCTTCTTCCTAAAATGTCAAAAATTTTTAATTTTTTGTAGAGACATGGTCCTGCTATGTTGCCTAGGCTGGTCTCAAACTCCTGGATTCAAGCAATTCTCCCACTTCAGCCTTCCAAAGTGTTGAGATTATAGGCGTGAGCCACCATGCCTGGCTCTTTTTATTTTCTTTGAAGTGTCTTTCACAGAGCCTAAGTTTTTCATTTTAGTCAAGTCCCACTTCCCAAATTAAAAAAAAAAAATGAATTGTGTTTTAGTATTGTAAGCCCAAGGTCATCTAGGTTTTCTTCTATGTTATCCCCTAAAATTTTTACTTATTTATTTATTTATTTATTTTTGAGATGGAGTTTTGCTCTGTTGCTCAGGCTGGTGTACAGTGGCACGATCTCGGCTCACTGCAACCTCTGACTCCTGAGTTCAAGCAATTCTCCTCTCTCAGCCTCCTGAGTAGCTGGGATTACAGGTGCCCGCCACCACACCCAGCAAATTTTTGTATTTTTAGTAGAGATGAGGTTTTGCCATGTTGGCCAGGGTGCTCTTGAACTTCTGACCTCAGGTGATCCACCTGCCTCAGCCTCCCAAAGTACTGGGATTGGAGGCGTGAGCCACTGCGTCCGGCCTTCTCTAAAAATTTTATAGTTTTCCATTTTATATTAAGTCATCAGTCCATTTTGAGTTAATTTTTGTGCAGGGTGTAAGGTCTGTGTCTAGATTCTTTTTTTTAGCATATGCACGTCCAGTTGTTCTAGCACTGTATGTTGAAACAACTTCTTTCTCCATTGCTGTTCCTTGTTCCTTTGTTAACGAACACGTGAGTACATTTGTGTGAGTCTATTTCTGAGCTCTCTGTTCTGTTCCATTGATCTATTTGTCTTTTCTGTCACCAATATCACACTGTCTTTATTACTGTGGCTTTATAATAAGTCTTGAAGTTGGGTAGTATCAGTCTTCCAACTTTGTTCTTCTCCTTCAATATTGCATTGGTTATTCTGGGTCTTTTGTCTTTCCGCATGAGCTTTAGAATCAGTTTGTCAATGTCCACAAAACAATTGGCTGGGATTTTGTTTGGGAATATGTTGTATCTATAGATTAAGTTAGAAAGAATTGAGCTCTTGACAATATTGAGTCTTCTTAGACTTATATGTGGAATATCTCTCCACTTATTTAGATCTGTTTTGATTTCTTTTATCACAGTTTTGTAGTTTAAGTTTTCCTTATATATATTTTATACTTTTGTTAGATTTATACCTAATATTTCTTTTTTGGGTTGCTAATATGAATGGTATTGTATTTGTAATTTCCAACTCCAATTTTTTATTGCTGGTATATAATAAAACAATTGACTTTTTATATTAATCTTGTACCCTGCAATCTTGCTATAGTTGTTTATTAGTTCCAGGAGTTCTTTTTTGTTGATTCTTTGGGATTTTCTTCATAGACAATTATGTTGTCTTTGAACAGAGTTTTATTTTTTCCTTTCCGATCTGTATACCTCTTATTTCCTTTTCTTGTCTTATATTAGTTAAGACTTGCAGTCTATGTTGAATAAGAGTGGTGAGAGCAGGCCGGGCGTGGCGGCTCATGCCAGTAATCCCAGCACTTTGGGAGTCCGAGGCGGATGGATCACCTGAGGTCGGGAGTTTGAGACCAGCCTGACCAACATGGAGAAACCCCTTCTGTACTAAAAATACAAAATTAGCTGGGTGTGGTGGCTTATGCCTGTAATCCCAGCTACTCGGGAGGCTGAGGCAGGAGAATCGCTTGAACCCGAGAGGTGGAGGCTGCAGTGAGTCGAGATCGCACCACTGCACTCCAGCCTGGTGATAGAGCAAGACTCCATCTCAAAATAATAATAATAATAATAAGAGTGGTGAGAGCAGACATCTTTGCTTTGTTCCTGATTTTAGGGGGAACCTGTTTAGTTTCTCTCCATGAATTATAATAATCTCAATAGATTATTCTATTTGGTAGTACAAAAATTGTCAAGTACTGCTTATATCAGATTATATGAGCGCTCCATTCTCCTCCCCTCCATTCCTTCACTTTGCCTTAACTTTTATGAGAAAGATGGGATTAAATGGATGGTCATAAAAGTATTTTAAATTATGGGATTCAGGCAGTTTTAATATATAATACCTTCTATTTTCTTTAGTTTCTCTATTCTGAACTTCCGGAGGGCAAAGACTATACCTCAGTATATTGTTGCAAGCCTTGTAGTGCCCAATATGTACTACAATGCCCTGTTGAACGTAAAACCTAATTCTGGACTCTTACTGTAAACCTCTATCTTATTTGAAAAGGCACATAGCCAGTGAAGTCAGTCATCTAATCGAATTCATCAAATATTTGGTTGTTAGCTCCAAGGTATTACATTGGCTACAAAGATATGCATGATAGTGATACTTCCTCTCTGGAAACTTATTATTCATATAAGAAATGTTAATTTCAAGTGCTGTGTTCCATTTTTACTGATATGTATTTGTCAAAAAGTCATATTCCTGTATCTCTTCCCAAGTATTCTAATTGAAATGTCTATGTGTGAACTTCTTCCATAGTCCCTAAAAGGTTTACAATTTTGTTGGAGGAACTGACGTTAATGAGCCTATAATAGGTGCTGGACACTGTGCTAGGTGCTTTATGTATTCTCCTTTATCTCATTTATCTTCAAAGCTGTTGAATAAGGTAAATATTCTTAATCTACAGGTGCAAAAACTGATAATATGAGGGTATAAGTAACCTATTCGCTGTGTGACTTAGTGGGATAGGTATATGAGGTATATGAGTCCATAGCCCAAGTTCTTTATGTCACACACTATGGAAAAGTTACCATAGTGGTATATGATGAATGCTACTTGTGTAGTGCATACACATGCTTGGTGAATGCAGAGAAGAGAGCTTTGACCTCAGGCTAGGGTGTTCACAAAATTTCTGGAAAGCTTAATCTTGTCTGATAGGAAGAATAGGAGGAAAGAGAGATCAGGGAGATCAATCAGTGAGAAGACGGAGGGCCAAAAACAGTGAATATTTTGTGATTGACAATATACAAATTTCTACTGTAGCGATAAAATACACTAGAACAAATTTTGTCTTTTATTTTAAATAAGGACCCTTCTTCTCCATTTTTCTCTTAAACAAAATAATTTTTTCCTAATTTGTTTATGGGGTATTGGGTATGAGAAAGTAGATCACAGAACCTTTGCATAACTCCCTAGTTATCAGTCCCCAAATTCATCTTTTTCCATTGGATTAGCACGGTCAGGGCAGCACTAATTGAGGGAGCAAAAGCCTGGGGGGAAAATGGAAGATCAAAGGAATCCTAAGAAAAGGATTTTCCTAGTGTCAAGTGTATTTTATTTATCCCTTCTCCATATCTCAGTTGGTTAAGTACCTCACAAATACCCATAAATATATGAAAAGCTGTGGAGTTACAGAGGCTTGTAGGAGGCATCATTGCTTTCAATGAACTTAGTATTTAGTTGGAAAGACAAAAGTAAAGTAAAATAATTGGTAAACCACTGAGCATACTTAAATGAAATTTAAATGAAAAACATCCTTAAATGATGTTTTTCAGGGTTCTGTCTTTTTTCCTAGTCTCACGACTTCAGTTTCTAAATACTTTCACATCTCTATCTCTAGTCCACATCTCCTGTCTAAACTATACGTGTGTCCAGACGCCTTTTGGACATCTTGGTTTAGGCAATACCACAGTCTTCTCAACTTCAACTTATTTAAAACTTGCCGAATCTGCTCTTCTTAACTCAGTGAATGGTATCACCATCACCCATTGCCCGAGCTAGACACTGGGAATCAAGTTCTTGCAGTTCTTTCTCTTGTTTCTTCACCACATGTTCTGTTGACACTGTTTCCTAATTACCTGTAGGATCCATCCACTTCTTTTTATTGCCTCTGCTACTATCCTAATTTAGACTATAGCCACCTCTCATTTAAATTGTTTGCAAAGGCCTCTTAACCAGTTGCCTATGCTATCTTCACACCTTCAGACTACAGAAAACACAGATTGTGTGCTGGGCAGGGTGGCATGTACCTGTGGTCCCTGCTACTCTGGAGGCTGAGGCAGGAGGATGACTTGAGCCAAGGCATTCGAGACCAGCCTGGGCAACAAAATGAGACCCCCCCATATCAAAAAACAAACGAAAACACCAACCCAGATTGCTTAAAATCCTTACCTGTGTTCCTACTTGTTCTGCTTCATCTGGCCCTTCTTGCTTCTCCAACTTTAACTTGCTTTCCCCTACTTGAAACCAGCCTTACTGAACTTCAGTTGTATGGTGCTATCTTGCCTGTGAGACTGGACAGGCATATTCCCTGTCTGAGAAGGGAAATAATCACTATAGCGATTAAAGCACAGACTCTTTAGCCAGACTACTTAAGTGTGAATTCTGGATCTGCCACTTAATGAGCTTTGTGATATAGAGTGAGTTACTTAGTCTACCTGCTTTCAGTTTCCTCATCTGTGTAGTGGGGATGGTTAATAGTACCTGCTTCATAGCATGTTGTAGGGATTTTAAGAGTTTTGTATTCTTTGAGACGAGGCCTCGCCCTGTCGCCCAGGCTGGAGTACAATGATGTGATCACAGTTCACTGCAGCCTTGACCTCTCAGTTCAAGCTGTTCTCCCACCTCAGCCTCCCGAGTCACTGGGACTACAGGCATGTGCCACCATGTCCAACTTATTTTTGTATTTTTTTGTAGCGACAGGGTCTCATTGTGTTGCCCAGGCTAGTCTTGAACTCCTGGGTTCAAGTAATCCTCCCGCCTCAGCCTCCCAAAGTTTTGAATAAACAGGCATGAGCCACTGTGCCCAGCCTAAAAGAGTTAATATAGTTGAGGCTTTTTTTTTTTTTTTTTTTTGAGACAGAGCCTTGCTCTGTGGCCCAGGCTGGAATGCAGTGGCACAATCTTGGCTCTCTGCAAACTCCACTTCTCAAGTTCAAGTGATTCTTGTGTCTCAGCCTCCTGAGTAGCTGGGACTATAGGCACGTGCCACCATGCCTGGCTAATTTTTGTAGTTTTAGTAGAGATGGGGTTTCACTATGTTGGCCAGGCTGGTCTCGAATTTCTGGCCTCAAGTGATCTGCCTGCCTCAGCCTCCCAAAGTGCTGGGATTACAAGTGTGATGCACCGCGCCTGGCCTAGTTGAGGCTTTTAGTCGGTCTCTGCCATATAGTAAGTACCATAAAAGTGTAGCTATTATTATAAATCTTATTGTAAATGTGTTGTATTGGATAGTATTACTTTTTGTTTTAATGTTGATTTAATGGTAAATGGAAAAATGCTGTTCCCCTCCATAAGTTCTCAGTTGATTGGCTCATTATTGTTGGTATTTATTCTGCTTTGGCAGTAGCTTTCTTTTCCTAACTTCTTGTTTTTCAGCTTTTTAGTGACTAGAATTTGGTCTTGGGTTGGCATTTCTATGAAATGGATCATTTAATGAGGTCAGGTTAACCTGAGCTTTCATACAGACAAATTCAGGTCAATTTATATGGAAACTTTAAAAAAAAATGATTATTATACAAGTAGTTAATATTCATTATAGAAAAAATCAGAAAGTATAGATAAGTATAAAGAAGGAAATAAAATTATCTCCAGTGTTAATATTTTATTTTACTTATTTATGTATTTTTTAGAGATGAGTTTTGCTATAATGCCCAGGTTGGCCTTGAACTCCTGGGCTAGAGTGCAATGGTGTGATCATAGCTCGCTGCAACTTCGAACTCCCAGGCTCAAGCGATCCTACTGCTGCAGCCTCCTGAGTAGCTGGGACTGCAGGCATGTGCTACTATGCCTGGCTAATTAATATATATATAAAATATATATATTTTAAGATGGAGTCTCGCTCTGTTGCCCAGGCTGGAGTGCAGTGGTGCCATCTCGGCTCACTGCAAGCTCCACCTCCTGGGTTCACACCATTCTCCTTCCTCAGCCTCCCGAGTAGCTGGGACTACAGGCACCCACCACCATGTCTGGCTAATTTTTTTTTTTTGTATTTTTAGCAGAGATGGGGTTTCACCATGTTAGCCAGAATGGTCTCGATCTCCTGACCTTGTGATCCGCCTGCCTCGGCCTCCTGAAGTGCTGGGATTACAGGCGTGAGCCACCATGCCCGGCGAAAATATTTTTTTAGTTTTTGTAGAGACAGGGTCTTGCTATGTTGACCAGGCTGGTCTCAAACTCCTGGGCTCAAGTGATCCTCCTGCCATGGCCTCCCTAAGTGCTAGGATTACAGGCATGAGCCATTACACCTGGCCTATCATTTTTTTTTTTTTTTGGTATTTATTTTTCATTGATATTTATATTTGAGATGATTTCATGAAGACTTAAATCTTAAAATGCACCTAAGGGGAGCAGATTTTTGATTCAGTACTGTCTGATCTGATGATCTAGCTCTATCTGATCTGACAGTGTGGGATTTAAGAATGGCAAAATATTTATATTTTTCCCCTTCCCTCCAGAAGGAGGTACTTGCTTTTAGGTGAATTTCTAGATATAATTACTTTTACAATAAAAATACTGATGTTTGATCATCACTGTCATTTTAATTTTATTTTTCAGAATATATGTATATTTATCTTTGGAGTATAGTTAAAAGACAGTTTTCTAGATTTTCTTATTACTATGAAAATATTTTTTAAAATGACCAAGACTAATGAACAAGTTTATTTTGGTAACATGTTTAGTTCCTACTGTTTGCAAAGTACTTAGTTAGCTCCTAGAGAATATACAGAAATGAGCAAGATAGTCTCCTTCCTCATTTGGGGATGGGGTAAGGGAGATGAATCAGTTCTAAGTAATTATAATAAAGTATGGTAAGGTCCTTGAGAGAGTATTAAACAAAGCACTTGCTCTACCAGTGATGCTCTCACAAATGTCATTAACTGTTAAATTCGATGAGCTCTTTTCCATTCTCTCCTATTTGACCTTGCTTCTGCATTTGACACTTTTGCCCACCTACCCTTTAATGCTTGTTTCTTTGCTTCTGTACACCCCTTTCTTATTGTTTTTCATTGTTTTTCTCTTTAACTCCTTTGTGTTGCGGGGAGGTGGGGGACAGGGTCTTGCTCTGTAGCTCAGGCTGGAGTGTGGTAGCGCAAACATGACTCACTGCAGCCTCAACCTCTTGGGCTTAAGCGGTCCCCGACCTCAACATCCTGAGTAGCTGGGACCACAGGTGAGCACCACCATGCACAGCCAATTATTATTATTATTATTATTATTATTATTATTATTATTATTATTATTATACTTTAGGCTCTATGGTACATGTGCGCAACGTGCAGGTAAGTTACATATGTATACATGTGCCATGCTGGTGCGCTGCACCCACCAACTCGTCATCTAGCATTAGGTATATCTCCCAATGCTATCCCTCCCCCCTCCCCCCATCCCACAACAGTCCCCGAAGTGTGATGTTCCCCTTCCTGTGTCCATGTGTTCTCATTGTTCAATTCCCACCTATGAGTGAGAATATGCGGTGTTTGGTTTTTTGTTCTTGCGATAGTTTACTGAGAATGATGATTTCCAATTTCATCCATGTCCCTATAAAGGACATGAACTCATCATTTTTTATGGCTGCATAGTATTCCATGGTGTATATGTGCCACATTTTCTTAATCCAGTCTATCATTGTTGGACATTTGGGTTGGTTCCAAGTCTTTGCTATTGTGAATAATGCTGCAATAAACATACGTGTGCATGTGTCTTTATAGCAGCATGATTTATAGTCCTTTGGGTATATACCCAGTAGTGGGATGGCTGGGTCAAATGGAATTTCTAGTTCTAGATCCCTGAGGAATCGCCACACTGACTTCCACAAGGGTTGAACTAGTTTACAGTCCCACCAACAGTGTAAAAGTGTTCCTATTTCTCCACATCCTCTCCAGCACCTGTTGTTTCCTGACTTTTTAATGATTGCCATTCTAACTGGTGTGAGATGGTATCTCATTGTGGTTTTGATTTGCATTTCTCTGATGGCCAGTGATGGTGAGCATTTTTTCATGTGTTTTTTGGCTGCATAAATGTCTTCTTTTGAGAAGTGTCTGTTCATGTCCTTCGCCCACTTTTTGATGGGGTTGTTTGTTTTTTTCTTGTAAATTTGTTTGAGTTCATTGTAGATTCTGGATATTAGCCCTTTGTCAGATGAGTAGGTTGCGAAAATTTTCTCCCATTTTGTAGGTTGCCTGTTCACTCTGATGGTAGTTTCCTTTGCTGTGCAGAAGCTCTTGAGTTTAATTAGATCCCATTTGTCAATTTTGGCTTTTGTTGCCATTGCTTTTGGTGTTTTAGACATGAAGTCCTTGCCCATGCCTATGTCCTGAATGGTAATGCCTAGGTTTTCTTCTAGGGTTTTTATGGTTTTAGGTCTAACATTTAAGTCTTTAATCCATCTTGAATTGATTTTTGTATAAGGTGTAAGGAAGGGATCCAGTTTCAGCTTTCTGCATATGGCTAGCCAGTTTTCCCAGCACCATTTATTAAATAGGGAATCCTTTCCCCATTTCTTGTTTTTGTCAGGTTTGTCAAAGATCAGATAGTTGTAGATATGTGGCATTATTTCTGACGGCTCTGTTCTGTTCCATTGATCTATATCTCTGTTTTGGTACCAGTAGCATGCTGTTTTGGTTACTGTAGCCTTGTAGTATAGTTTGAAGTCAGGTAGTGTGATGCCTCCAGCTTTGTTCTTTTGGCTTAGGATTGACTTGGCAATGCGGGCTCTTTTTTGGTTCCATATGAACTTCAAAGTAGTTTTTTCCAATTCTGTGAAGAAAGTCATTGGTAACTTGATGGGGATGGCATTGAATCTGTAAATTACCTTGGGAAGGATGGCCATTTTCATGATATTGATTCTTCCTACCCATGAGCGTGGAATGTTCTTCCATTTGTTTGTATCCTCTTTTATTTCCTTGAGCAGTGGTTTGTAGTTCTCCTTGAAGAGGTCCTTCACATCCCTTGTAAGTTGGATTCCTAGGTATTTTATTCTCTTTGAAGCAATTGTGAATGGGAGTTCACTCATGATTTGGCTCTCTCTTTGTCTGTTATTGATGTATAAGAATGCTTGTGATTTTTGTACCTTGATTTTGTATCCTGAGACTTTGCTGAAGTTGCTTATCAGCTTAAGGAGATTTTGGGCTGAGACAATGGGGTTTTCTAGATATACTATCATGTCATCTGCAAACAGGGACAATTTGACTTCCTCTTTTCCTAATTGAATACCCTTGATTTCCTTCTCTTGCCTAATTGCCCTGGCCAGAACTTCCACCACTATGTTGAATAGAAGTGGTGAGAGAGGGCATCCCTGTCTTGTGCCAGTTTTCAAAGGGAATGCTTCCAGTTTTTGCCCATTCAGTATGATATTGGCTGTGGGTTTGTCATAAATAGCTCTTATTATTTTGAGATACATCCCATCAATACCTAATTTATTGAGAGTTTTTAGCATGAAGGGTTGTTGAATTTTGTCAAAGGCCTTTTCTGCATCTGTTGAGATAATCATGTGGTTTTTGTCTTTGGTTCTGTTTATATGCTGGATTACATTTATTGATTTGTGTATATTGAACCAGCCTTGCATCCCAGGGATGAAGCCCACTTGATCATGGTGGATAAGCTTTTTGATGTGGCACAGCCAATTTTTAAATTTTTTTTAGAGATGGGGTCTTGCCATGTTCCCCAGGCTAGTCTCAAAACTCCTGGCCTCAAGCAGTTCTCCCACCTTGGCCTCCTAAAGTGCTGGGATTACAGATGTGAGCCACCATACTCGTCCTTCTCTTTAACTCTTTAACTGCTGCTTATTAGTTATTTCTCTCTTCAATTTTGTTATTAAGAAAAGTTTTGTAAAAGCAGAAAAGTTTACTTTAGAACAGTGAACACCTACCTTCAGCTGCCTTGAATGCCTAGATTCAATTGTTATTATCTTTCTATAAGTGCTTTATCTCTCTCTGTGTATATATATGAATGGTTTTTGATGTATTTGAACAATCTGAAATTAATTTGCTGTTGTCATTACATGTCACCCCCAAATAGTTGAACCTATATCTCTTAAGAATAAGAACATTTGCTTGCATTACCATACCATTATCCTATATTTGACAGTTAATAAAAATTAAAAAATAAAATTAACCATGATATCATAATGGGAATATTATGTAAATTCTGGTTCATAATTAAATTTCCCCAGGTGTCCCACAAGTAAACTTTTATAGCTATTTTTATTTGAACCACAATTTAGTCAAGTATTTCATGCATAGTATTTGATTGTTACATGCTTTGAGTCTCTTTTAATCTAGGTTATCCTTTTTTATGGCTCTCCTTTTCTAAGCGGAGGGGAGTCAACCCAGTTTTCTTAGAGTATCCCACATCCAGATTTGCTGCTATCGGGGAATTTTAATAGTTTCCCTTTCTTCAGCCTTTTGTAGGATGGTGTTTACTGAAGAAGGGCTCCTGTGGCATGGGTGCTGTGAATGGGTTGTGGGTCCTGTTAATTAATCCTCTAAATTCTTTGGCAACCAGTGGGCTTTAGGGCAGTGGAAGCCCATGGGTCCTTTTCTCTCTGCCCGTGTGTAGTTTTGTCTGCTTCTACCCTGGTGTCCAGGGTAGAAATAATAGCATTATGTGAGTGCCATCATGTGAAAGAGGTTTGGTTGCACTGACCACCATCTTTAGCCCTTTGATTCTGTGTTCTTTCCCTTTGTGATCACAGTTACTTCTGTGGTTTTAACAGTCACCTCTATGGAGATGTTCTCTTTTCTGAACTCCAGTTCTGTTATTTTCTTTCATTCATATTCTATTGCCTCTTCAGTTGCTACTTCAAAATCAACATGTCCAAAATGAATTTATTCTCTACTTCCAAACTAGCCCATTGTCAGTATTATTTTTTCTTTTTTGTAAATGAACTTAATTTCACTGAGACAAAACTTAGACTAGAAACCTCAGTTACCTTCAGCTGTTCTTTTGGCTGTCTGCCCAAGAAACATATATATACACATGCGCACACACACGTAAATATACACATACACATATACACAAACATGTGCACACATATGCATACATATTCGTTAAATATTTCTTGAATGCCTACAATGTACCTAAATATATTTGGCCACAGTAGATAATTTTTTTTTTTTTTTTTTTAAGACAGGGTCTTGCCCAGGCTGGAGTGCAGTGGTGCAATCTTGGCTCACTGCAACCTCCACTTTCCTGGCTCAAGTGATCTTCCAGCCTCAGCCTCCTGAGTAGCTGGGACCAAGGGGCGAGCCACCATACCCAGCTCATTTTTGTACCTTTTTTTTTTTTTGAGACAGAGTCTCGCTCTGTCTCCCAGGCTGGAATACAATGGTGCAGTCTCAGCTCATTGCAACCTCTGCCTACCCAGTTCAAGTGACTCTCCTGCCTTAGCCTCCTGAGTAGCTGAAACTACAGACATGTACCACCATGCCCAGCTAATTTTTGTATTTTTAGTAGAGACGGGGTTTCACTATGTTGGCCAGGCTGGTCTTGAACCTCTAACCTCAGGTGATGTGCCTGCCTCAGCCTCCTAAATTGTTGGGAGTACAGGCGTGCGCCACGCCCAGCTAATTTTGTATTTTTAGTAGAGACAGAGTTTCACCATGTGGCCCAGGCTGGTCTTGAATTCCTGATCTCAGTGATCTGCCTGCCTTGGTCTCCCAAAGTGTTGGGATCGCAGGCATGAGCCACCGCGTCTGGCCATAATAGATATATTTTTTTTCTCTGAAATGCCTCTTGAGTCCATTCCCTCCATTCTGACTACATTTACTCTAATTTTGGCCCTCATCCACCCTCCTCAAACTTCTACATTGATCCCCCTACCTCTGGCTTTAAATCTTCTGACCCACCCTGCATACTATCTACTTACTGAGAATACCTGTTTGATCATGTTTCTTTTCCTGGAAAACCTCTGATGGCTTTACATAGTACAGGAAAAGTGCCAAGTTTTCAGCATACCATGCAAAACTATGCTAATTCTGTCTGCTTTGCTCTTTTCTTGTGTTTTTTCACCTCTTGTATTCTAGCTGTATTTGTCTTTGGCTAATTGCTTGGATATAGCATGGATCTTAATTTTTGGACTTTGTCCACAGATTTCTGGTGTCTATAAGGCCCTGTCCTTTCCTCCTTTGCTCAGTGAAATCCTGCTTATCTCTCGGGACCCACTCAAATGTTCCTTTGAAAATTATTTACCTGATAGCAGTCCCTGTCTATCCCCTCCACCACAACCAAGCCCTTCTATTCACTCATTATCTGATGTTCTTTGCATGTTTTTCTGTTACAGCATTTATTAGGTTGTACCCTTTGCTTGTGTGTCTCTCTGTATAAAGACTCACAAGGGGCTAGGCATGGTGGCTCGCAACTATAATCCCAGCACTTTGGGAGGTGAGGCAGGCGGGTCACCTGAGGTCAGGAGTTCGAGACCAGCCTGGCCAACATAGTGAAACCCCATCTCTACCAAAAATACAAAAATTAGCTGAGCATGGTGGTGCATGCCCGTAGTCCCAGCTACTTAGGAGGCTGAAGCAGCAGAATAGCTTGAACCTGGGAGGCGGAGGTTGCAGTGAGTTGAGATTGTGCCACTGCACTCCAGCCTGGGCAACAAGAGTGAAACTCCATCTCAAAAAAAAACACAAAAAACAAAAAACCAAAAAAGATTCACAAGGGAAGGGATCAGCTCTTTCTGAAAGTCCATCTCAAAAAAAAAAAAAAAAAAATCACAAGGGAAGGGATCAGCTCTTTCTTCCTCCTGTTCCTGGAACCTAGCACAGTGCTTGACACATATTATGTGCTTAGTAAAATATTTCTGAAATAAATGCTTCACATCACTTATTATATTACCTTCTGTAGCAAGTAAGTCTGACTTAAGATTCATGAATTCTCAAAGTAAGATAATGTTTTCTATAAAAAATTTAGTTTAGGCTGGGCAGGGTGGCTGACGCCTGTAATCCCAGCACTTTGGGAAGCCAAGGCGGGCGCATCATAGGTCAGGAGATCGAGACCATCCTGGCCAACATGGTGAAAACCTGTTTCTACTAAAAATGCAAAAAAATTAGCTGGGCATGGTTGTGCGTGCCTGTAATCCCAGCTACTTGGGAGGCTGAGGCACGAGAATCGCTTGAACCCAGGAGGCAAAGGTTGCATTGAGCTAAGATTGAGCCACTGCACTCCAGCCTGGTGACAGAGTGAGACTCTGTCTCAAAAAAAAAAAAATTTAGTTTAACTAAATATTTACTAATGATTGCAGTCTATTAATCATTAATGTTTTAAGCCTAAGCCTTAAAAGTAATGCCTGAAGTCTTAAGCATTACTGCAGATACATTTTTTAAAAATTCATTTCCCAGCAATAAGAATTTGCCATTTTTAGGCCAGGTGCGATGTCTCAGGCCTGTAATCCCAACACTTTGTGAGGTGGAGATGGGAGGATCACTTGAGCCCAGGAGTTTGAGATCAACCTGGGCAACATAGCGAGACCCTGTCTTACAAAATAAAAAATAAATAATTAGCTGGGTGTGATGACGTGTGCCTGTAATCCCAGCTACTTGGGAGGCTGAGGCGGGAGGATTGTTTGAGCCTGGGTGGTCGAGGCTGCAGTAAGCCATGATTACACCACTGCACTCTGAGCTGGGTGACAGAGCAAGACCCTGTCTAAAAAAAAAAAAAAAAGAATTTGCCAATTTTAGAAACAAACTAAGCATTAAATATTGATGATATGTAGTAATATAGTTACTAATGCACATTGAACTTGAGATTTTAGAAGTGCACTGACAGTTCAAGTAGTTGTTGACTAAAAAGTAAGAAGCTTGGGGAAATATTATCAACATATCCTAATTAATAAGATTTGAAGCATTAGTGGGCCACTGATGAAGTATATTGATGTGCAAATTCAATTCAGTGAATTGTTGTTTTTCATTAAAACTCTCCAGGATATGGTTGCATACAGATGTCAACTAAATATGAACACCTTAAAAAAAAAGAAATTATACAATTAATTCATCAATGAAAACATTATTCTAAGCCAAGCATTGTGGTTCACCCCTCTAATCCCAGCACTTTGGGAGGCCAAGGCAGGAGGATCTCTTGAGCCTAGGAGTTTGAGACCAGCCTGGGAAACATAGTGAGACCCCATCTCTACAAAACATTAAAAAAAAAAAAATCCAGGTGTGGTGGTGCACACCTATAGTCTCAGCTACTCTGAAGCTGAGGTGAGAGGATTGCTTGAGTCTGGGAGGTCGAGGCAGTAGTGAACCATGATCGCGCCACTGCACTCCAATCTGGGTGACAGAGACCTTGTCTAAAAAAAAAGAAAAAATTATTCTAGTTGTTTTGAGAGGTTTTTTTTTTTTGGCCAAACTAATAGGGATTTCTAAAATTTTATAATTTTAGAGCTTTTAAAATACTAAATATTTATCTGACTTGGAATGCTAAATGAAGGAAATGGTATATAATGAAGATCATTTTTAAGAGAAAGATAATTAACTAGGTGTGGTGGCTCACGCCTGTAATCCTAGCACTTTGAGAGGCCAAGGTGGGCGGATTGCTTGAGCCCAGGAATTCGAGACCAGCTTAGGCAACATGGCACAACCCTGTCTCTACAAAAAGTACAAAAAATTAGCCTGGTGTGGTGGAGCATGCCTGTAATTCCAGCTACTTGGGAGGCTGAGGTGGGAGGATCATCTGAGCCCGGGAGGTTGAGGCTGCAGTAAGTTGAGGTCGTACCACTGCCTTCCAGCCTGGGTGCCAGAGTGAAGCTCTGTCTAAACAAACAAACAAACAAAAAACCAAAAACAAACAAAAAAACCCAACATAACTAGTCAATCATTTTGTAAGAAAAAGGAGTAGGCTAGGTCAGTGGCTCATACTTGTAATTCCAGTACTTTGGGAGGCCAGGCAGGAGGATTGCTTGAGGTCAAGAGTTTGGGACCAGCTTGGGCAACGTAGTGAGACCCTGTCTCCATACATACACAAAAACAGGAGTAAATAAAGGTAGTCTTTCTAAGGAATGAAAGCAAAGACATAATCAAACTGTTGTCACATTTTCATGTTGCGAGGGAATTCTTAAGTTGAATAAAGAAGAATAGTACTGTATTTTGGTGATGTTTAGAGATTGAATAGGTGAAATATTTGGTGGATGAAAGCATAATTTCTGATGCACATTTTTGTCAGAAAAGAAAAGGAAAGCATAAAGAGGGTGCTAGTATTATCTGACATCATTCATTAATAAGAGGAAGACAAAATAATAGCAATACCTTATGTTGGAAGATTTTAAATGTTTCAGAATTACTTTAAAAGACTATTATTCAAACTAGAAAAATTCTTGATATTAAAGTGTTATGACATTGAACTATTTATGAATGAAATGGAAAGATGTCTGGGATTTGTTTCAAAATAATTAAGAAAAGTGGAGGCAGTAGAAATAAGGCTCTCTGTGAGTTGATAATTGTGTGATGGGTACATGCAGCATTACTGTCATTTATTTATTTTTGAAAAATTTCATCATAAAAAATTTAAATATGTTATTATGTAATAAAGAATACTGTTTCCAAATAAGGGATCATTACTACTAGGCTGGCTGAATATTGGGCTCATGATGATACTGAATTATTCAGAATGATACCCATATGAAACAAGATGATCTTTTTTTTTGTTATTTCAAATTTTTATTCCACATTGTGTTTTAAAATTATTTTTCCATGTTGTGGAAGCCTCCTACTCGGCTAAGCCAAATCATCACATAATAAAGGAAAGGGATACAACATTGATTTATTTCATCATTCTTCTTGAAGAAAAAAATAGTTGGCTCAGATATGAAGAATGTCTTTTTTTTTTTTTAATCTGACCAATGGATGCACATCACATAGTTTGAAGAATGTCTTATTAGTAACACCTAGTTGTAAAAACTGGTAATACTGTCTTATTTTAGATACTGTATTTCTGATGATTTCATGATTTGAATTCGACTCATAAGGTTTAGAAAAAGCAAACTTCATAGAATTGTTTGTCTTCTAAGGCAGTGGTCTCCAACCTTTTTGGGACCAGGGACGGGTTTTGTGGAAGACAGTTTTTCCACAGACCCAGCAGGCTGGGGATGGTTTCGGGATGATTCAAGTGCATTACATTTATTTTGCACTTTATTTGTGTTATTATTACACTGTAGTATATAATGAAATACAACTCACCATAATGTAGAGTCAGCGGGAGTCCTGTGCTTGTTTTCCTGCAACTAGATGGTCCCATCTGGGGGTGATGGGAGACAGTGACAGAACATCAGGCATTAGATTCTCATAAGGAGCACGCAACCTATCTCTTGCACGTGCAGTTCACAGTAGGTTTTGCACTTCTATGAGAATCTAATGCTGCCACTGATCTGACGGGAGGCGGAGCTCAGGTGGTAATGGGTGTGATGGAGAGTAGCTGTAAATACAGATGAAGCATTGCTTGCTCGCCCACCACTCACCTCCAGCTGTTCAGCCCTGTTCCTAACAGGCTACCAACTGGTAGGGATCTGTGGGCCAAGTGTTGAGGACCCTGTTCTAAGGGATATGAAAGAGAAGTATTGGGCTGGGTGTGGTGGCTCATGCCTGTAATCCCAGCACTTTGGGAGTTCGAGGTGGGTGGATCGCTTGAGGCCAGGAGTCGAGACCAGCCTGGCCAACATAGTGAAACCCTATCTCTACCAAAAATACAAAAATTAGTTGGGCGTGGTGGCATGCGCCTGTAATCCCAGCTACTCCAGAGGCTGAGGCAGGAGAATTGCTTGAACCAGGAAGTGGAGGTTGCAGTGAAGCCAAAATTGCGCCACTGCACTCCAGCCTGGGTGACAGAGTGAGACTCTGTTTCAGAAAAGAAAAAGAGAAGTATCTTCAGAACTGTTTCCTTCCCTTCCTCCCTCCCTCCAGTTCTTTCCTGGGCACTCAAAAGTCTTCTTATCTATGTGCTACTTCCTCTAGGCAATATCATCACATCTATGGACTCAAACCTTTCAGTCTGAAACTCTGCTATGGTAGACCCTTAGTAAATAAATATCTTCAGGGCATCTCCTTTTTGAACTTCCGAGATATTTTCATTTTTGGTTGGGGTTTCTTTCTATGTAAAGGAATCATTTATAAGCTACAGAATCTTCTGAGATCTGATATGAACCTTGTTCTCAGTGGCATCACATCCTTGCATCAGCCAGGCTCAAAACCTCAGACTCATCTTTGACTCTTCCTTCTTAATCTTTTCTGTTCATTTGGTCCCATCAATTCCTCCTTTAAAATGACTATTACAGGTGTCCCTTCTTTTCTTCTGTCTTATTACCCCTCTGTCATGAAGAATTGGAAGAGCTGGTCTTAGCTCTGCCTCTAGCTGCTGGCCTAGGTTCTTCATCACTGAAGTGAACAGATTATACAGGATTGTCTTAGATCCCTTTCAGAGCTAACATTCTGTTCTACTCATCCAGGTTTTCACCTTCTCACACTTACATCGCAGTAACTTCCTAATTGTTTTTCATCCCTTTAATTTTAGTCCTCTCTAAGAAGATTAACCTTCATATGTAATTTTCATTGCTTTTAGGATAAAATCTTAGGTTTCCAGGTCTTCATTTAGGTCATGTCATCATTTCTTTGGTTAATGGTGTGATCATTTGGCTGGGCACAGTGGCTCACGCCTATAGTCCCAGCACTTTGGGAGGCCAAGGCAGGCGGATCACCAGGTCAGGAGTTCGAGACCAGCCTGGCCAACATGGTGAAACCCTGTCTCTACTAAAAATACAAAAATTAGCTGGGTGTGATGGCGGGCGCCTGTAGTCCCAGCTACTCGGGAGGCTGAGGCAGAAGAATTGCTTGAACCTGGGAGGCGGAGGTTGCAGTGAGCTGAGATCATGCCACTGCACTCCAGCCAGGGCAACAGAGCAAGACTCTGTCTCAAAAATAATAATAATAATAATAATAATGTGGTCATTCATACGATGAGGCAAAGTGGAAACTTCATCCCTCTTCAGAGTCATCTTCTCCTTCACACAGAATCAAGTGGTTACTAAATTCTGTCAGTTCTGACTCAAATGTCTTTTGAACCTATTATTTCTTCTCTGCTGCTGATCTAGTCCTTCATCTTCTCTTATCTGGACATTTGACACACCCTACCAAATGTTTGCTGTGCCACCTGTTTTTATCTGTAGTTATCATTGTTATTTTTCTGAGCAAAGATCTGTTAATGCACCTTCTCTATTCCAAAAACCTTTGACTCTACACTGTTTACATATCAAGTACAAGCTTCTTTGTAGATCACATGGTCTCTTTCTTTACTTTTCTAACCTCATCTCTTGCCCTAGTCATAACGCACCTAGCTTTCTATTTATACTGGATACCAGCTGTTTCTTGAATATGCTTCTGTTGTTTTTCTTATGCCATACTTCTACCTGGAATTCTCTAACCTCTTGATCCCTCCTCTACCTAGGGAACTCCTCCCTCGGGCATGGCTTATGGAGTTACCTTCCTTAAAGTTCTGAATGAATTATTGGTTGCATTCTCTCTGCACTTACTGTGCATATCTTTTGTGGGTGTGGAGCACATCAGGGTTACTTGTATTATTTTCTGGTCACCCAGAATCTCTTTCCATGTGGATTGTGAACTTCCTGATACCTGACTCTAATTTGTTCATCCCAAGAGTTTGGCAGTATTGGGATACATAATATAAACTCAGTAGTTGTTAGTTGATATAAAATAATAAGGCTTTTCTGTTTTTATTAGAAACAAAGAAAAAGGATTTTTATTCTGTTATTTTGAATACTTTAAAATTTTCCTTCAGCTTGCCTGCTTTTGGTTTTTCTTATCTTTCTTTAAAAGATGCTTCTTCTGAATTTTTTGTCTACTGTAGGTCTTTGGGATGAACATGGCCTAGGGATGGTCTGGACATCCAGCAGTATTATTGATAGGAGTCAAAGAGCCTTGGGCCAGTCTAATTGTGACTACAACAAATGGAACTTTGGTTAAACTCTGTGTTTTTGCATGTAGGCTACTGAATTGTGCTTTACCTTGCTACAGTTGAGTGGGGGCTGGTCACCAAGTTTGGATGTTATTGAAAGGTGTAAGACTATCTTTTTCATTAAAACAGGTCCTAATATTTCATTTAGAGATGTTCCTGCTGGGCTTGCTTCCCTAGACTTGAGAAATTCTTCCCTGTATTACATGTAAATTCTACCACTGAGCTTGATTTTCTGTATGGGAGTAAGCTTTCATTTTAAGGTAATGATTTCTATTTTTTGCACAGATGTGTGCTTTTTATATTTTCTACTCTCTATAGAATTGTTTGCATCAAGAATTTTCCAGAGCCAGGAGGGCGCGGTGGTGCAGGCCTGTAATCCTAGAGCTTTGGGAGGCCGAGGTGGGCGGATCACTTGAGTTCAGGAGTTCGAGACCAGCCTGGGCAATATGGCGAAACCCCATCTTTACAAAAAATACCTGGGCGTGTGGTGTGTGCCTGCAGTCCCAGCTACTTGGGAGGGTGAAGTGGGAGGATCATCTGAGCCCATGAAGTTGACACTGCAGTGAGCCCAGATCATGCCACTGTACTTCAGCCTGGGGGACACAGTTGTCTCAAAAAAAAAAAAAAAAAAAAAAAGGGAACATAGTGTCTCAGATGGAAGACCTAATAGAATCGGTCTGTGTCAAATTTATTTGTTCTATTTTGTTATGTAATGTTCACATCAAACAATTGTTTTTCATTGTGACTGCTGAGAGTGAAGTTTTCATGGTGTTGCTACATGTTATAGACATATAGAAGAAACATCTTGATATTTAAAAATTCTATATAGCATTTATCCATGTTTATAGTACAAATACATGTATTTTTAATTCTTCTGGATGCATTTAGTAAGTTCCTCTGATTAATTTCAATATGCAGTTGCTCTAATCATACTATCTAATATACACAAAAATGTAGAAAACAGTTTCTCTGAAGGCTTTGGAATTGCTTTGTCTGTCTTTATGTTATTCAGAAATAAAAGTAATTTGGAAATGAAATAGTTTTAAGGAGGAACTAAGCTGCCTCTAAAAGCCAGATTATCATAGCAGTGTAGGCTAGGCAGGTTCACCTGCTTTCAGCCTTGTCATGTAAAAGAAAAAATTATTCTTTTATGATATTTAATATTACATGTGCCTGAAACATCTAAGCTGTGAGGTATGAATTCCTCTACCTGGAAGAACTCCTGGAGAGGGGCACTCACATGGGAGCTTCCCTGTCTCATGTGCCTAATCATTGAAATATTTCTGGACGTTGTGTTAAAGGATACATGTTTCGTCTTCAGACTAAGGTGTTGGCATATGCCCAAAGATTGGCATTCACGTAGTACAGTGCCAAGGAGTCCCATATGCCCTCTGGGACCTTGCAGCTTCTTCATATGGTGAACCTTAGAGATGCCGCATCATCACTTACCATCTGACAGTTAGTTTACAAAGAGAAATAGTAATGATATATGTACTTTCTTTCATTCTCAATTTAAATGTTGCAAATAAACCTTAAAATTGCAAATTTTTTAGTATTTTATTTTAACAGGTGGAAGTTATATTTAAACTTATTAAGTGAAATAATTACTGGGTTTGTTCCTTGTTCCTGTCCACATAATTTAGAGTAAAAGGCCTATGCTCAGTCTCTTCTGTTCAAGCTTTCAAATTCCTTTGACAGCCTGGATGTGAAATTCAAAAGCCATTAATTTGATGTGTTAATTTTGCACTTTTTGACTTACTGCAAAGATCTTATAGTTTCCATAGCAACTATAACCTATCCAGATTGTGTAATATTCTTTACAGTATTAAAAATAAAACTATGCAATTACATGAGCTTCTGGACTACTTTGTCTGGGGGAACTGAGGATTGAAATGTTTCTGTAGAAAAAATTATAGTTTCATGTGAAAAATTTTTCAGAAAGCTTTTATAATTTTGTTTCAAGAATACATCAAACTTAAATATTTAGCAATAGATACCTGATAGATAACTTAATTATTAAATGTATAAAATTTACATTGTAAGCATTGTGTTGAGCTTCTCAGGCACATGTGCTCTCATTCATATACCCACAAATACATTTAAGGCACAGGAGGGACACTTGGCTTTGATTACATTCAATCACCTGCAGTTTGTGCTTCTTAGTGGCTTCTGAGTGGTCTGAAAAAGTCTAGTTTTATGTCTGGGCAAAAAACAGGATGGAGAAAAAGGAAAAAATGATCATTTAAACTTTCCTTATTTTTGACTTTTCTCTTGAAAACATGCCTGAGCTATCACTTTGAAAATACTAAAGATTGTTTCAGTAGGTATTCTCAGAATATCAATTTATTTTGGCTTTTTAAAGGCAATATAATATTAGCTCTAAAGTTAGTTGACATAACTTCCTATATCTTAACGTAACTGTTGTTAATTTTTTGTATTGCCTTCAACATGTTTGTAGATGTATATTTTTATATAGTATAATTTGTGTATTTTCTCTGTAGTATATGGTAAATATTTTCCACGTTTCTAATGACCTTCTAGCCATCATTTAAAAAATTGCATCATAGTCCATCTTGTTGACATACCTAGTATGTTTTGTTTGTCAAAATACTGTTTAATTATTTCCTGAATGCTATCTGTTGGAAGAAAAATGGATATAATTTTCAAACTCATTGTGAGGGAAGGTAACCATAACTCAATTATTTGCTTATAGATGATTGTGAAAATCTTCAAAAAGGGATGTAAAATGGTGTTTTAAAATGTGGATTTTGAATAACATCCTAAACTGCTCTATCTGCAGGTAAACACAGAATGGGGAAAATGAGGAATAGCTAAGACAGATGTGGCACTACTTTGGCGCTATATTTGACAAAAACATCATGACGTGGTGATACTTTGCTGAGGCTCTAATATGATCAAAAGACAAAACTTGGAAGGCATGGATTTAACTTCTGTTACAAGAACAGCTCACAATATGAACTATAGTTATGATATTCAGCTGAGACCTTTGTGTGGCTGGTTCTGGTATCAGCACCCTTGAGAATGCTTACCGTACTTACTGTATTGTACTAGCTGCTTATCTTATACTATTAGTATTTTAACAGAATGTTTCACTTGTTTTTGAACTGCTGTATTCTCTTGGTTAAGCAACTTAGTAACTGTTGGGATTTCCCAGGATTCCTAATACTCTGTCTATTGTTTGAAAAATCCACTTTAACTACTGGGTTTCTCCTAGTGTTCCTGAGAATGACATGTTGGTGGCTAGAACTTTGAAATCTTTAAAAGGCCTTTGATTGAGGTCCTCGGGCTTTTGAATGTCCCAATCCTAGGTGAGATACAGTGTGTTTCAGTGAGTTATCATTCCTATAAAGCTTCTTATACTATGAAATTACTTTAAGTGAATCTGGGAGTTTATATCTCTCAGTTTTTTATAGCGAATGTCTATAACAGAATGCTTTTGTAGACTCCAGATAATTAAGACAGGAGTGGAATTATCTTGCAATATGTTTGAGTTTATATTTATGCTTGTTTACTCTTTGAAACTAGTGCTGTGTTTAGTATCCTGTTCTGTTTCAATTTTGAATTTTGTGTTTTGGCTCTGTCTGATGTTTTCATTGTGACATGAATTTCTTTTGGTATTTCATATTTCTGTAGTTGAAATATTATCAAAAATAATAAGCAATGCATGGTATAATGAGAGTGTTTACATATCACTGAGAAATTAAGTGCATTTCCATTGTTTTTGTAGTTATAATTTTGAATCTGAAAGTGATATATGGAAAAATAATGTTTTTTTGTTTATGTGCAGAAAAGATGAAAAGGAATATGCATTGAAGCAAATTGAAGGCACAGGAATATCCATGTCGGCTTGTAGAGAGATTGCAGTAAGTGGATACAAATACAGTTATTTATTTTATTATTGATATTGGGTGATGATTTATTTTAATATAAAAGTTTCATTTATATATAATGAATGTTTATTTTACATATATTAGTTTAAGAATATTTTATGTAGAGTGAGAAAATCTGCATAAACTTTTTATTTTATTTTTAAATTTTGAGACAGGATCTCATTTTGTTGCCCAGGCTGGAGTCTACTGCAGCCTGGACCTCCTAAGCTCAAGCGATCTTCCTGCCTTAGCCTCTCGAGTAGCTGGGATTACAGGCATGTGCCACCACACCTGGCTAATTTTTTAATTTTTTTGTAGAGAAGAGGCCTCCTTATGTTGCCTAGGTTGGTCTCAAACTTCTGGGCTCAAATGATCCTCTCTCCTTGGCCTCCCAAAGTGCTGGAATTAAAGGTGTGAGCCACCACGTGTAGCCCATAAACTTTTCAGTTACTTCATAGTCATCTCTGAATATCCTCTTAATGATATTTAAGATTTGTGATCTCAGAAATACTGAACAAAATGATTTAATTTATTAAAATTGTGATGGAATTTTATTTTAATTAGTAATTTAATTAATGTCTATTTTTCTGTAGCTTTAGGACTGATAAGGTCTTTATAGAGAAAGGGGTCATAGTATTAAATCTTATTCATTTTAAATACTATTTCTGAAATATATAATATAGTGAGATGTTATTAGTCACCAGAAAATAAGACCATTATAATAATAGGATAATCCCTTAAAGAAAATAGTTCTCTGTTTTGGTCTTTATGTATCATACTAGTACATTTAAGAAATGATTGTTCACAAGAATACTAAACATTTAATGAGTGTGTACTAGATACCAGGCTTACTAAGTGCTTTCAAGTATTAATTCACTTAATTTTCACAACAATCTGTGAAATAAAATTCTAATATCCCCATTTTACAGATCAGAAAACAGAGGCAAAACTAATTATAGCTCAGAAGGCTTACTATTATATTACCTTATTTTAGTTCTTCAGTAAAGATTGCTAATTAGGGCTTTACCATAATATCACATCTATTAGAGATGTTTATCTCTAAATTGTTAGATATTTATTTAAATAATTGTTACTTAATAATTGTTAAATAATTATATTGTTCATATCCATTAGGGATTTCTGTCTCTAATTTAATAACTATTACATATATTGCCCACAGTTCCATGTTTCTGCTTCACCTGCATGGAAACACTCCTTCATCGCTTTTAGTCATAAGAAGTGTGGTTCAAAGAACACATGGGGTGGGAAATCTCTAGACCTGGATATCTGTCTGCCTTAGTAGCTAAGTAGTGATGAGTTCCAGTTTCATCTGAACTATTAGGTCTCTTCTAATCATACCTTCTTTAATTCTAGAATGGGAGCCTCTCCCTGGACTGTGTGTACTTTGAGGGGCAGACCTTGTCTTTTTATCTCTAGTTCCTACCATAGTGTCTGACATAGCAAGTGTGCCATAAATGTTTCTTGAATACATAAATGAATGAACAGAATAAAAAAATTCTAGCAGTGGTCCACGATTCTAAGTTTGTGTTACTTTAATTTTTAAAATTTTTTTTAGAGACAAGGTCTTGCTCTGCCACCCAGGCTGGAGTGCAGTGGCTTAATCATAGCTCACTGTAACCTTGAACCTCTGCCGCAAGCAATCCTGCCTTGGCCTCCCAAAGTGCTGGGATTGCAGGCGTGAGCCACCATGCTTGGACCTATGTTTGCTTTAGGATGCAAATTATTTGAAAAAATTCTGATTTGGTGATTTTCCATTGATTATAAAGTGGTATTTGTGGCTGGGCACGGTGGCTCACACTTATAATCCCAGCACCTTGGGAGACTGGGTGGGGGGGTGGATCACCTGAGGTCAGGAGTTCGAGACCAGCCTGACCAATATGGCGAAATCCCATCTCTACTGAAAATACAAAAATTAGCCGGGTGTGGTGGCATGCGCCTGTAGTTCCAGTTACTCAGGAGGCTGAGACAGGAGAATTGCTTGAACCTAGGAGGTTCAGTGAGCTGATATTGTGCCACTGCACTCTAGCCTGGGTGAAAGAGCAAGACTCTGTCTCAAAAAAAAAAAAAAAAATGTGCGGAGGTATTTGTAATGTTTTACCAGATAAGCATTTGGTAAGTGATTTGTCACATTTTAAAATCCTTACATGTTATTATATCAACCAATATAAATATTATTGGTGGGCTGTTTTTCTATGTTAGAGTACCATAATTTAGCACAGCATTTTCAGCCCTACCTTCCATGAATTAACTGGGTAAATAGCTGAAATTTTAGGTATTGATTAATAGGAAATGATAACCCAATTATAAATGTCCTTTTTGAAACAGAGACTTATATGTGCCAAGGAATCCATGGGCATGTGTGTCTTTATATAAATTTGGAATGTGATGGAGCAACTTAACTCTTAAAATCTGTTATAGCCTTCATTCTTTTTTTTTTGTAGGAGACAGAATCTCGCTCTGTCACCCAGGCTGGGTTGCAGTAGTGCAATCTTGGCTCAGTGCAATTTCCGCCTTCTGGGTTCAAATGATTCTCCTGTCTCAGCCTCCCAAATAACTGGGATTACAGGCGTGCACCACCATGCCCAGCTCATTTTTTGTATTTTAGTAGAGACAGGGTTTCACCAAGTTGACCAGGCTGGTCTTGAACACCTGACCTCAAGTGATCCACCCGCCACAACCTCCCAAAGTGCTGTAGTTACAGGCATGAGTCACCACTCTCAGCCATAGCCTTCATATTTGTATTGAGAGTTTGCCTGATAGAACTTTAGAAAGTGTGCAGTTTCTAGATTGAATAGCATTTTATCAGTACCCTAAATACTTAACCCCAACATGATAGGGATTTTCACACAAGTTTACCATGGATGGTATTGCACAGTGACTGTGCACATACATCTTATGCATTAAGCCCACTAACACAATTTTATAATTATTGTTTTATTGGGGGAACCAGCTCCTAATATTTCAACGTAGGTTCTTTCTATTTTCCGTAAGTGTTGGCCGGTCTGAGAAATAAAGAGAAAGAGTACAAAGAGAGGAATTTTACAGCTGGGCCTCCAGGGGTAACATCACATATTGGTAGGTCTGTGATGTCCCCTGAGCCACAAAACCAGCAAGTTTTTATTAGGGATTTTAAAAGGGGAGGGGGTGTATGAACAGGGAGTAGGTCACAAAGATCACATGCTTCAAAGGGCAATAAAGATCACAAGGCAAGGGCAAAATTAGAATTACTGATGAGGGTCTATGTCCCGCTGTGCATGTATTGTCTTGATAAACATCTCAACAGAAAACAGGATTCAAGAGCAGAGATCTGGTCTAACCAAAATTTACTGGGCTGTAATTTCCCAATCCTAGTAAGCCTGAGGGTACTGCAGGAGACCAGGGCGTATTTCATTCCTTATCTCAACCGCATAAGACAGACACGCCGAGAGCGGCGATTTATAGACCTCCCCCCAGGAATGCATTCTTTCCCCAGGGTATTCCTTGCTGGGAAAAGATTTCAGCCATATCTCTCCTACTTGCACGTCCATTTATAGGCTCTGCAAGAAGAAAAATATGGCTCTGTTCTGCCCGACCCCGCAGGCAGTCAGACCTTGTGGTTATCTTCCCTTGTTCCCTGAAAATCGCTGTTATTCTGTTCTTTTTCAGGGTGCATTGATTTCATATTGTTCAAACACACATGTTTTACAATCTATTTGTACAATAGTGGTCCTGAGGTGATGTACATTCTCAGCTTACAAAGATAACGGGATTAAGAGATTAAAGTACAGACAGGCATAAGAAATTATAAGAATATTATTTGGGAACTGATAAATGTCCATGAAATCTTCACAATTTATGTTCAGAGATTGCAGTAAAGACAGGCGTAATAAATTATAAAAGTATTAATTTTGGGAACTGATAAATGTCCATGAAATCTTCACAATTTATGTTCCTCTGCTGCGGCTCCAGCTGGTCCGTCCTTTTGGGGTCCCTGACTTCCCGCAACATTGTTTTATGTATTTGTCCTTTACATCATATTGAAGAAAAGAGTTACAGACAAAAATACATTTATGCTTTCTTTTCTCTTTACCTATGTCATTATTTTTACTGGTGTTCTTAATTTTTTGTGTGGATTTGAGCTACTGTATAGAGTCCTTTCATTTTAGCTGAAAGCCTCCTGTTAGTATTTTTTGTATATCAGGTATACTAGCAATGAATTCTTTCAGTTTTTGTATCTGGGAATGCTGTAATTCTTTTTCTGTCTTACCCAGCTCTTTTTGAGTTTCGCAATATTAGTGTTGTTGGATGTAGAGTTCTCGGTTGATAGTCTTTTTCTTTCACACTTTGACTGTGTCATCTCTGCATTCTGGCCTCCGTGGTTTCTGATGAGAAATCAATTGTTAATCTTGAGAATCTCTTGTATATGAAGAGGGTTTTTTTTTTTCCCTCTTGTTGATTTCAAGATTCTGTTTTTGTCTTTGGCTTTGACAGTTTGACTATGATATGTCTTGGTGCAGCTCTCTGAGTTATCTTACTTGGAGTTTGTTGAGCTCCTTGGATGTGTAGATTAATGTTTTTCATCAAATTTGAGAAGTTTTCAGCCATCATTTCCTTTTTTTTAAATTTTATTTTATTTTATTTTGTTTGAGACAGGATCTCACTCTGTTGCCCAGGCTGGAGTACAGTGGCATAATCATGCTCGCTGCAGCCTTGACCTGCTGGGCTTAAGCAATTTTACCACCTCAGCCACCCAAGTAGCTGGGACTACAGGTATGCACCACCATGCTCAGCTAATTTTTTTTAAAAAATTTTTTGCAAAGATGAGGTCTCACTATGTTGTCCAGGCTGATCTAAAACTCCTAAGCTCAAGTGATCCTCCTGCCTCATCCTCTGAAAGTGCTAGGATTACATGTATGAGCCACTGCACCCCACCACAGTCATCATTTCTTCACATAATCTTTCTTTCCTTTCTTTTCTCTCTTCTCTTATTGCAGCTCTCATTATACATATGTTTATAGGCTTCATGGTGTCCCATGGATCTCTCTCTAAGGCTCTGTTCATTTTTCATCATTCTTTTTGTTGGTCAGACTGGATACTCTTAATTGTCTGTCTTTAAGTTTGCTGATTCTTTCTTCTGCTGTTGAGCCCCTCTGGTGAAATTTTCATTTTAGTTATTATTTGTTTAGTTTTCCTGGTGATGGAAGGACAGAATATGTAAGGGAATTGAGAGTCAGAGAGGTTAAGAGGGACTGATAGATTGGGGAGAATGGAGGCAACACCTTAAAGAGTAGATAGGGCTTGTTCTCTGTCGTCTTCCTTCTACATACCATTATATTACCTAACACCTAGTATTTTGTAGTTCATATAGGCACACATAGCTGAGAGGATTTTAAGGCGGAAATAATTAGGAATGAACATTTCACTCATTACTTTAAAACTTGGGACTATGATTGCAGAATAACTGTTGAGGATATAGTTGGATGCTGGGAAAATAAGTTAAAGAGCTTGTAATCGTGGAATAAACTTGGAAGAAGTACAAGTTTACAGAAAGGAAAAAAGTTTAAGAATGAAATGTGTTATTACCTCGTCTCATTAAAAAAGAATGTCATGTCACGTTTTAATTTCATTTGAACCTTATTGACCAAAGGCTAATTATAACCTCATACCTTTGTACAGTGCTTTACACTTTACATTATGCCACAACAGGAAGTAATTCTGGGTGATTAAAATACCAGGATCATGTGAACATCAGCATTTTTAGCCTGGGATTACAGGGAAGTTCTAATATAAAGTCTGTTACATTTGTGGCCTCTGTGATCTTTAGGTTGGTAGGTTGAAAACATGGTAAATGCTATTAATTCAACCATTAATTTGTTTTGCGATTATGAGATTAAAATATGTTTGTCGTAAAATTAGCAGACAATATAAAAAAAGGCTGGTAAAAGTACCTGTTATGGTAACCCTCAAAAGTAATCATTATTTTTTTTTTGTATATTCTTCTAGACTTTTTTCTTTGCAAAAAACACAGAGAATTTTTCCCCCCACAAGAGCAGAGTCCATTAATTTTCATGAAATATAATTTAATCTGGAATAATACAAGTATAAATTTCAAATTTATTAATCATTCTAGTTTTGTAGGATATAAAGATTATAAGATTATTACCCTTGAGTCTAGGTGTGGTGGCCCCCACCTGTAATCCCAGCACTTTGGGAGGCTGAGGTGGGATGATTGCTTGAGGCCAAGAGTTTGAGATCAGCCTGGACAATATTGTGAGACCCTGTCTCAATAATAATAATAATAATAATAATAATAATAATTAGCTGGGCATAGTGGCACTCACCTGTAGTCCTAGCTACCTGGGAGGCTGAGGTGGGAGGATTGCTTGAGTCCAGGAGTTAGAGGTTACAGTGAGTTATGATTGCACCACTACACTCCAGCCTGGGTGACAGAGTGAGACCCCCATCTCAAAAAAAAAAATGTATATATATAAAATACAATAAAATATTATTACACCTGAGTACTTCTAACAACATCGAGATATTTCCAAATGAAGTGAAGAGCGGCTGAAGGGAAAATTAGGGGGAAGTAGGGTGAAGGGCATAGGTTGAGGAGGTGTCTTAGTCTGTTTGGGCTGTCATAACAAAATACCATAGACTTGGTGGCTTATAAACACCTATTTCTAGCCATTCTGGAGGCTGGGAAGTCCAGGATCAAGGCCCATTCAGTGTCTGGCCCATTCAGTGTCTGGTAAGGGTCCGCTTCCTGGTTCACAGATGGATGGCCGTCTTCTTCCTATGTCTCCACATGGTGGAAAGCCACCATTTCTCTCGGCTCTCTTACATAAGGGAACTAATTCCATTCATGAGGGCTCTGTCCTCGTTACCTAGTCACCTCCAGAGGCCTCATGTCCTAATATCATCACTTTGGTTAGGGGTTAGGATTTCAACATATGAATTTGGGAGGGCAAGGGGCATAAACATTCAGTTTATTGAGGAGGGAAGAGAAATAGGGAAATACTGACTTCTTGCAGACTGCTGCCTCCCTCAGCTCTGGCTTGGGTTGCTGATTAACTCCACTCCCTCATTCACCTCTGCTCAGTTCTTTCTCAGTGTATATATCCACCAGTATCCCAGCATTGATGTTTCTGTGGTGAGAGGCAGGATCAGCTGAAAGGGGCTGTCACCTGCAGTTCTTCCACATAGTGCCCAGCAGGCAGGGTGGAGTGGAGCAGCACTTTTCTTTCTTTCTTTCTTTTCCTCTCTTGCCACCATGGTGGTGTAGCAGGCTGCTTTGTAAACTTCAGTGGAATCCTTGGAACTTTCCTCTTGGCGTAAAGGAATAAACCTTTGCTTTTTTAAGTTTATGAAGTGGAATTGATAGAATGTATGTTTGCTGAGGATTCCTCTGAGAAAACCTCTAAAATGTCTATGAGCCAAGGCTCTAATTCTTTTTAATTTAATTTCTACCAAGCTTAAAATTATTTTGTTAAATTTTATGTATTGCAAGTTGAGAAATATCTATTTAGTTTTATTAAGATTATTTAATTACATCATCTCAGTTGTTTTTATGCTTTGTTTGTTTGTTATTTATTTATTTTTGAGACAGTCTTGCTCTGTCACCCAGGCTGGAGTGCAGTGGCGCGATCTCGGCTCACTGCAACCTCCGCCTCCTAGGTTCAAGTGATTTTCCTGCCTCAGTCTCCTGAGTAGCTGGGATTACAAGCATGTGCCACCATGCCTGGCTAATTTTTTTTTTTTTTTTTTTTTGTATTTTTAGCAGAGATGGGGTTTCACCATGTTGGCCAGGCTGGTCTCGAACTCCTGACCTCAAGTGATCTGGTCACCTTGGCCTTCCAAAGTGCTGTGATTACAGACATGAGCCACCACACCTGGCTTGTTTTTATGTTTTACACTGAGTGCAAGTTTCTTTTTCTTTTTAAATATGCGTGCAACTTTATGAAAGTATAGATTGGTGGAAATAGATGTGTGAATCAAGTATTTTACCTTTTCTGTGAAAGGGACAAAATCAAAGTTTAGTATTGAGATTTTTGTAAAAAACACTCAAAGTAGAAAAATAATTTTTTTTTCAGACTTTTAACATGATGTTCTGTAACAGTTATTTTCTTTAAAAGTTTGGTATGGTGTTAAGAGAATAGAACTAAGTAAATTATATGTGAAATTTCCCTTGAGCAAGATCTGTTCTTTGGTGTGATCCTTGTGTTTTCCTTAAAAACAAACAAAAATTTTACTTTTGGAGTTGAAGACTCAGCATGGATATTTCCTTATGAAAAATGTGGGTTTTTTTCCTTGCAATATATGGTGATAGTTAATATTTTTCTCAAATATATATTTAGCTTCCTTGGCAAAATAAAGACTTTCCGCCAACTCCTATACTTAAAAATGAAATCTTGTAGGAGTTTGGGATTGGAATTTGCTATTATTTTAGGAGGATTCTGGGAAACTAATACAAGGTCAGTGCCTAGGGAGGAGCTACACTGTAGCATTTTTTATTTCCTTTTAAGACCTGAAAAGGTACAAGGAGCCAGCCAGCAAATAGAACCTCCAGTCCTATCGTGTATCTGTCTGTCGTCTGCTCTACTATGCCTGTGAAGTCATGAGACTCTTGGAAGATGTGTGTGTGTGTGTGTGTATGTATACACCTATTGGACTATTTTTCAAGCTACTGTGTTTCCTATGAGAAGACTAAGTGACATATCTTTGTATTGTCAGAAGGTGATTTAAACACCCATTATTGCCAGTAATAGAAAAGAGGTGGGCCATACAGGTTTCTGGGGTTTTGTCCCTTCTCACTTTTGTGTTACTCATTTTTGTGAGAAGGAACAGTTGGAAAAAAGATATCAGCTTTGCTCATCAGTTTCTGATGTGTGTGTGTATTTGTGTGTGTGTTATGGTAAGGGAAGATGGGATGGTGTGGTAACACAAATCATAAATGTAGCTGAAAACTTTTCCATTTCCGCCACCCTACGGCAATAGACTAGTTAGCTGTTAGCACAACCTTTAGGTTCTTGTGGTAGCTGCAAATGCTCTCCTTCTTTGAAGAATTGGTGGGTTATGATGGAAAAGTTGGCTTTCTGCTGTGTCAGTATCCCTCCCTACTGAGTACATCAGTAGAGTTATTTTAGTTCTCCTAAAAATATAAAAATTATCAATTTAACATTCTTGCTCTAAGCAGTTAGATTTAATTGGCTATTAATTCCCTATTTTTAGTGTTTATTTTTCTCTTGAATAATATTGAAGCAAAGTTGTGCTAGTGATATAAATGCAGAGTGAAAGACTGAAAATAAATCTGATACTGGTATGTGAGGGGCTTGGCTCAGAGTCTGAATATAAATGTGCAGTAAATGATGCTGGTTTTTGTTGTTGGTATTATTATTGGTAATAACTTTTTCCTATTTAAACTCTAAGCAAAGAAAATAGCTTAACTTGTTTTCACTGTGGTCAAAGTAAGTTATCCTTAAGACCATAAATTTCATTTTAGAATGTGTTCTTATAGAAGATACCAAACTATAAAATTTAACATAAACTTAGTAATTCTAGATTAAAAATAGGAGATTGAAGTGATAAAACTAAAAAAAGATATATTTTTAAATATGCCTTTGGCTTCAGATTGTAATGTGGGAAAGAACTTGAACTTTGGATTCAGATAGACTTGGGGTTGTATCTGGATTCCACTATTATCCTGTACATCTTTGGCAAGTTACTGTTAGTACCTGGACCCATTTGCTAGGTAGCAGTAGAGATGAAGATTTATTTATTTATTTATTTTGAGATGGAGTTTCGCTCTTATTGCCCAGGCTGGAGTGCAATGGCGTGATCTCGGCTCACCTCAACCTCCGCTTCCTGGATTCAAGTGATTCTCCTGTCTCAGCCTCCTGAGTAGCTGGCATTACAGGCGTGCGCCAGCACGCCCAGCTAATTTTGTATTTTTAGTAGAGACAGGGTTTCTCCATATTGGTCAGGCTGGTCTCGAACTCCCAACTTCAGGTGATCCACCTGCCTAGGCCTCCCAAAGTGCTGGGATTACAGGCGTGAACTACCATGCCTGGCTGAGATGAAGATTTTAAAGGGGAATCAGGTTATGTTTTGATTTGCTAGTAAGGCTGGCACTGCTGAGGGAGTATGCCGTGCAGCAGTTCACAGGTTCCTCAGATTCTCAGAATCTCTTTCCTTGCTAAACTTTCCGGTCATTCTCAGCTCCACCCTATAACCGCAGTATCAACTGAATCTCATGAAATGTTTTGGCGAAGCACTTCTTTCCAGAGATGTTCAAAAATCTTCTGAGTTACCAGGAGGAAGTGGTTGCCTGTGAGGGCAGAGTCTTACTCTTGCATATATTTTAGTGATATATACTGTATATAAACTCTTGGATTACAATATGGATGAGTTCTACTTTTATTCTAGTTTATTCTTCAGGCTACTTATTCTGCTTAATTTGGGTTTGGAATTAAATATCTCAGTCTGTGCAACCTGTTTTTTGGTTTCTTGATTTAAAAGAATTATTAATCCCATAAGCAACTGTCAATAGAATGTATCTAATTCCTGTGAATCTTAGTTTCTTCATGTCTAAAATGGGGGATTTTTGGCATAGATTCACTATGACTTCATGAAATTTAGCTCAGAGTTTGTATCTGATATATTCACTATTGAATCCTTGGAATCTGTCTATACGGTGCTTGGAACAAAGCGGGCTGTTAATAAATTGTTAAATACATGGAAGAAATTGCTTGAAATTGTTATTTTAACAATATTAGTAACATTATAAGGGAGTGGTATTTCTTCTGGTAAAGTTTTTTTTTTTGTAGTAGAAGATTTTAAACTTTGTGTTCAGGCATATTCTTATTTGAAATATAAAATTAAAATTTGTGTGCTGGGTGTGGTGGCTGATGCCTGTAAACCCAGCACTTTGGGAGGCTGAGGCAAGAGGATCGCTTGAGCTCAGGAGTTTGAGACCAGCCTGGGCAAAATAGCAAGACCCAGTCTCATTAAAAAAAAAAAAAAAAAAAAGAAGATTAAAAATTAAATTTTGTGAACTATTTATTATCTAAAATTTTTGATCCATTCTGATTTTCCTTTCCATAACCATGTATGATTTAATGAATAAGGGGTGGAAAATAATCATTTGAATATACATTACTTGAATAGGAATTTGAGGCCATTACTATTCAAGTAATTATTTGAATAATATTTACTATTGTACCAATTACTGTTCAAGTAATTTAATTTTGCATTTAATATTTGAGTATCTATTATAATCTAGGCATTGTGCTAAATGCTGAGGATATAGCAGTGAATACAGTTTTTCCCTTTCCCTCAAGAAGTTTATAGTTTTGGAGGAGACAGACAAGAAAGTCATTTTCAACACTGTATAATCAATACTGTGACAAAGTTAAGCACAGTGTGCTGGAGGAGCACCCAGCTCATACTTGGCAGTCCGGGAAGACTCTTTGGGGATTTTGTGGTAGCATAAATTTGAAAGCCTAATAGGAGCTAGCCAGGTGGAGAAGGGAGAATGTAGAAGGACATTTGGTCTGAAACAGCATGGAGGAAAGCCCAGACATGAGAGAGAGAGAGAGAGTGAGCAGTGCTCACCCTCTTAGTTTTATGAATAGTATTTGAGGAGTTGACTGCTTTAATTCCTTCAAGCCTACCAAATTGTAGTTATTAAAACAGCAATGTGTAAATTTTTGTTGTGTTCCGCAAGTAAAATTTTGGGGCTTACTTAACTGCTGCAACTAGGGTTACCCTCACTAATGTGTGGAGAATAGAGGTACTGTTAAAAGTTGATGAAATGGCTGGGCGTGGTGGCTCACGCCTGTAATCCCAGCACTTTGGGTGGCTGAGGCGGATGGATCACTTGAGCTCAGGAGTTGGAGACCAGCCTGGGCAACATGGCAAAACCCCATCTCTACTAAAAATACAAAAATTAGCCTGACTTGGTAGTGGGTGCCTGTAATCTCAGCTACTTGAGAGGCTGAGGCACGAGAATTGCTTGAACCCGGGAGGTGGAGATCGCAGTGAGCCCCTGTCCTTCAGCCTGGGTGACAGAGGGAGACTGTCTCAAAAAAACAAAAACAAAAAAACCAAAGTTGATGAAACAAAAACTTATATGAATAATAATTTTAAAGTAAACAGTAGATGAACTAAAAGTGATCAAAAGGAGAGGAATGTTGGAAATGGAAGGTAAATGAGCTACAGTTTCATCCATTGTTTCAGAAAGTCAATAATGCTTAAAGTTGGTAAGTTAAGAATAGTGGTATAAACACTTGAAGACAGAAAATACTCAAACAAAAACCAGAGAAAGTTAATAGTTGCATATGGGAAAGGTGAAGTATGGGTCAGAGGATTACTTATTTGATTATAATCTCTGCTACGTTTTTTATGTTTTAACGATATATATAAAATATATTAAAATAACTTAATAATTAAACTGAACTAGATTTTAAAAATATACTATACCTCCACCAGAATGGCTAAAATGAAGAAGACTGATAGTACCATTGTTAATGAAGTTATGGAGTAACTGGTACTGATGGAAGCATGAAATGGTATAGCCGCTTGGGCAAAAAGTTTGCAGTTTCTTATGAATTTATACATATACCTATTGCATGATCCAGCAATTCCATTTTTAAGTAATTTGTATCCAAGAGAAATTAATGCACATGACTACAAAAAACTTGTACAAGGATGTTCATAACAGCTTTATTCATAATAGCCCCAAACAAGGGAAAATCCAAATGTTCAGCAATAGGAGAGTGGATCAATACTTTATGGTGTAACCATAGACTGCATTACTATTAAACTCTAAAAAAGAAAATCGATGTACTTAATAACATGGATGAATCTCAGAAACATTAATTTAAATAAAAGAAGCCAGATACAAAATAACACATATGGGTATGGTTTTATTTATATGAAATTTAAGAGCAGACAGAAATACCTATTGTGATAGAAATCAGAATAGTGGTTGCCTTGGGTGGGGAGGAGGGTTGAGTGGAAAGGAGTTCACAGAAACTTTACAGGGTAATGGAAATGTTGTATGTCTTCTGTTGCCCAGGCTGGAGTGCAGTGGCGCCATCTCAGCTCACTGCAACCTCCACCTTCCTGGGTTCAAGCGATTCTCCTTTCTCAGCCTCCCAAGTAGCTGGGATTACAGGCATGCATCACCATGCCTGGCTAATTTTTGTGTTTTTAATAGAGATAGGGTTTCACCGTGTTGGCCATGCTGGTCTCAAACTCCTGACCTCAAGTGATCCACCTGCCTTGGTCCTCCACAAAGTGCTGGGATTACAGGCATGAGCTACTATGCCTGGCCCTACCTTGAATGACTTTGTAAAAACGGAGGAATTGGAGAGAAGTATTTGAGATTTAAGAGAGATTTAGGAAACAAAACTTTTAGTGATGATTTCTCTGTTAGCTAGATGGCGCAGTTTACTGAGCAAAAGAGCCAAGGTGGGTGGGATGCGGAGGGTTGGGTAAAAATGGTGACCTGAATTTCACAGATCTGATTACTTAGTTTTGGGAAAGATATAGAAGATTATATAATAGTAATATTACAACTAGAAATATAATAGTACTATCACCTTTCAAGGCATTATTATTGTGTAAATTATTGTGTGTCCCCTTCTGTTCCAGCCATTCATTATCCCTTCTCATTTGTCTTTATGAAGAGATACATGATTTGCCATTCATAGTCTATACAAAATACAACTATTGAACATTGGATCGTCTATGCAAATAGGATAGAAAAATAGTTGAATAGTTTTATTCAAGAGAATGACTGTCAGTATAAGTCTCCATATTTAATTTTAATGGCCAGTCATGTAGTATTGAAATAGCCAGTTAGACTCTTTCATGAGAGAGACTGGAAAAGACCCAGTGCTAGTATATTTTTCTTTTCTAAAAATTGAGATACAATTCACATACCATAAAATCAGTCCTTTTATATAATCCATTCATTTTTAGTGTTTTCACACATCGTGCAACTATCACCACTGTCTCATTCCAGAACATTTTCATCATCCCACAAAGAAACTCTGTACCCAGTAGTAGTCATTTCCCATTACCCCTTCCCCTCCCCAACTCAGTCCTTGGCAACCACTAATCTAAATCTACTTTCTGCCTCTATGGATTTGCCTATCCAGTATTCTTTTTCAATTAGCCTGTCTCCAGCATCATCACAGCCAATGATCCCACACTGAAGGTTGTGAAGATTGTTTCTCCTTGAGTCATTCTATAATCCAGTGATTTTCAGATTTTATGGCCCTACGTATCACCTGGGGATCTTCTTAAAATACTAAAATGCAGATTCTCGTTCAGCAGGCCTGGGAAAGAGCCTGATATTCTAAATTTATTTATTTATTTATTTATTTATTTTTCTTTCTTTCTTTTTTTTGTTTGAGACGGAGTTTCGCTCTTGTCGCCCAAGCTGGAGTGCAATGGTGCTGTCTCAGCTCACTGCAAGCTCTGCCTCCCAGGTTCAAATGATTCTCCTGCCTCAGCCTCCCAAGTAGTTGGGATTACAGGCATGCGCCACCACGCCCGGCTAATTTTTGTATTTTTAGTAGAGATGGGGTATCACTGTGTTGGCCAGGCTGGCCTCGAACTCATTACCTCAGGTGATAGGCCTGCCTCAGCCTCCCAAAGTGCTGGGATTACAGGCGTGAGCCACTGTGCCCAGCCGATACTCTAAATTTCTAATAAACTCTTAGATAATGCTGATGCTGCTGGTCCAAAGGTGACACTTTGACTACTGAGGTTCAAATATGCCTCAGAAGCAGAAGAAATTTAATTACAAACATACATGAATTGTTGAATAGCAGCTGGTACTAATCTAGAGAAAATTATTCCAATCTATTGAGTTTAATAGTGTTTCTTTGTTAATTGCCTTTCAAAGTGATTACTTCTCCCCTACATCGTAACTATCTACATGTTATGGGACAGTTTATGGGCTTATTTGTATCCATAATTAGGTTAGTGAAATCAAATAGTAAAGAAAGCTGAGTTAGAACTTGTTCCACAAGTATAACTTTGTTGTTTAAACTTCTTCTGATATTCAGCTCTAATTCCTTTTTGAAAGAAACTTTTCTACAGATTTTGTGTTAGATTACTGGTAGTCTCAAATGAGTTCTCTAACCATCCAATTCTGCATGGCTTCCTTGCATTGTCTTTGGGTTGATTAGGATTGCCAGGAAGTAAAATAGCCACTATAGCTACTTCCTTTTTCAAGTCATTCAAGTTAAGCTTAATGTAGAAAAACTTTGTGAGATTTCATTAAAATTCTTCCCTACTCTCCAATTAGAGTGTAATAAATCCAATCAAGATAGGCTCTGGATTTGGCTGTTAGTACTCCAATGAAGGCAGAAATGGGGACATAGCAAACTACAGCAAGGCTTATTTTATACCAGTACAGAGCCTTGCTTATAACAGTGGAGGTATGTAGCTATTTAGTCTTGGGCCATCTATTGCTCTCAGTCTGAGACCCAGTTATACAACCCAGTTGTATAACTCAATGGATTAATATTTCCAAATTAAATAAAACTGAATTGGGTACAGTATTGTGCTCCTGTAGTCCTGGCTACTTGGGAGGCTAAGGCAGGAGGATTGCTTGAGCCCAGGAGTTTGAGGCTACAGTGTGCTACATTTGTGCTTGTGAATAGACACTGCACTGCAGCCTGGGCAACATAGCAAGACCTAGTCTCAAAAAATAAAAATAAAGGCTAGGCACGGTGGCTCACGCCTGTAATCCCAGCACTTTGGGAGGCAGGTGGATCACTTGAGATCAGGCGTTCAAGCCAGTCTGGCCAACATAGTGAAACCCCATCTCTACTAAAAAAAAAAAAAAAATACAAAAATTAGCCGGGCCTGGTGGCATGTGCCTGTAGTCCCAGCTACTTGGGAGGCTGAGGCATGAGACTCGCTTGAACCTGGGAGGCAGAGGTTGCAGTGAGCTGAGATTGTGCCACTGCACTACAGCCTGGGTAGCAGAGTGATACTCTGTCTCAAAAATAAATAAATAAATAAATAAACAACAAAATAACATAAAATAAACTCTGTTTAATTTTTCCACTGTTCTTTATCTTAGTGTAAAAGTGTCTTAATATTTATCATAGTATGAGTAAACAGTTTTTTTCAGTAACCTCTTGTCCAATAGAAGGTAGACATTTTAAATAATCAACACATATTTATTTAGTTCTACAAGCAATGGTTTGAGGGAGCAAATTCAGTTAACGGTAAAAAGCGTGGGTTTAGTGCCTGACAGATTTAGGTTTCTGTCCTAGCTCTTTTACTTACTAGGTCTGTGATATTGTATACATTACTAATCTCTTTTCACCTGTAAAAATAGGGAGAATAATAATTATTTATCTGTGGAAAGCACTTAACATAGTGCCTGGCATATAGGGTTCATTAAATATTAGACTCTATTATTATTAATCATTCAGTAGGTATACATTGCCTATTCTATGTGCTAGGCACTGTAAGTCTTTCAGAAGAGATTGTTAATGAGCAAATATTCACACGAATATTCACACAAGATGATAAGAGCTAAGGAAAAGCATAGTATCATGGCAGGATAACAAGAGAAAGATTATCTAACTTTAGGGTATCAAGGAGGATTTCCCCAAGAAAGTAACATTTGTGCAGAGATTTGAAGGATAAGTGGGAGCTAATTAGGCAGAGTAGAGGGAACATTGTGTATAAGCATGAAGCAGCATGCCACATTAGTATAGGAGATGCTGGTGTGCCTGGAGTGATGAGTGAGGATGACAGTGACCTGAGAGGGGAAGACACCCTAACAGGGCCAGGTCACATGCAGCTGTGTGGGCTGTGTTAATGATCTTGGGTTTTAGCAGGGAAATGACACAGTCAAATTAGGTTTTTTTACCACTCTGACTATGGTATCAATAGATGAGAGTAAAGATGGAGGAGAAGTTGTAGGGAGAGTAGTTAGAAAACCATTGCAGCAATCAGACTAGGAAAGATAGACAGAAGTGGAAAAAAACTTAGAGATTTTTCCTGAGGGCAGATGGATAGAAATTGAGGAATTGGATACAGGCAGCAAGGGAGAGAGATGGCAAAGATTTCCATTTTTTTCTGGCTTTGGCAGCTAATTTGACTTCTAATAGATAGCATGTGCTCTTTCTCTCTCTCTCTCTCTTTTTTTTTTTTTTTTTTGAGATGGAGTCTTGCTCTGTCACCCAGGCTGGAGTGCAATGGCGCAATCTCAGCTCACTGCAACCTCCGCTTCCCAGGTTCAAGCGATTCTGCTGCCTTAGCCTCCTGAGTAGCTAGGATTACAGGTGCATGCAACCATGCCCGGCTAATTTTTGTATTTATAGTAGAGACAGCGTTTCACCATGTTGCTCAGGCTGGTCTTGAACTCCTGACCTCGTGATCCCCCACCTTGGCCTCCCAAAGTGCTGGGATTACAGGTGTGAGCCACCGCGCCTGGCCTTTCTCATTTTTTTTTTTTTTTTTTTTTGAGACAGTCTTGCTCAGTTGCCCAGGCTGCAGTGCGGTGGTGGGATAATAGCTCACTGCAGCCTCAATTTTCTGGCCTCCAATGATCCTCCTCAGTTTCCTGAGTAGCCAGGCTGGGACAATAGGGATTTGCCACTATGCCTGGCTAATTTTCTTTCTTTCTTTTTTTTTTAAGTAGAGATGAGGTCTCAGTATGTTGCCCAGGTTGGTCTCAAACTTCCGGGCTCAAGCAGTCTGCCCGCCTCGGCCTTCCAAAGTGCTGGGATTACAGGTGTCAGCTCCTGCACCTGGTGCAGTTACTCTTCTTGAGAGAGGAATTCTAGAAGAGAACTAAGATGGAGAGGGCAGACAGAGATTTTCTTTTAAAAAAGACATCTTGAGTTTGAGATTCCATTGAAACATTTAAGAGGAGGAAGAGACAATTATGATCTCAATAATGAAGAGGATTATACAAGAGCAATATATGACATGGTTCTTTCCATCATGAACCTTATATGCTGGTCCAGAAGATAAGACACATTTTTGAATATAATTAATACTACAAGACTGTGATTGAAGGCATTCTGAAAGACTAGGTACAGTAAGTGGAGTGAGGCCACTTTGGACATGGTGATCTCAAAGTTTCAAAGATAAGGAAATACTTAAGATGGGCTTTAAAGGATGAGTAGTGTGGGAGGGAGGGAAAAGCACTCTTAACAGTAAATGGAAAAATAGGTAGTTAGTGAAAGGGGTGTGGCGAGGGTCTGGGTGGTTAGTTACTAGTTATAGAGCAATTTAGTATTCATCACAGCTCAACCAAGAATCTTTTGTATGTAATAATTTGACTTTTATAATGTGTTTTCATATATCTCATGAGAGATGGTCTTATATAACCTAATTCTGTCTTATGTCTCTGTCTTTCCTACTTATTGAAAAGTTCATATTATTGAAACCCAGTATTCTATTGTTGACCTATAATAGAACTATAAATATTATTCTCTGACAGAATGTTATGAAGATGTGCCACTGAATAATAGTTGTTCTTTCCAGCTTGATTATCTTAGGGGAAAAATGGCATGTGATTTAATTTATACGAGAGTACCTTATAGACTTTATGGGATTATGAAAATGCAAAGTATTGTTATTAATCCTTCCATATATTCCATGTTACTCTTCAGAACTTAGAAGTAAATATTTTTTGCTCTGTAGCAAAATGACTGCAACCAGTGGACTTTTTTCCAGCACCTTTGTAAAGTCTGGAGTCTAAAAAGCCCAGCTCTCTGTAGGCCAGGTTCATTTTTGGAAGTGTGTAGTGATCTTTCTTTCCCACTCAATTGTGGTTTTGTTTGCTATTAACAAAAATACAGTTTTTTATTAACAGATAAAATAAGTCTAAACCACTAGTTCAAAATATTTTTCTAAATAAATTAAGATTTAAGATCCCTCCCCACCCTATTCACTTAGGTATCTATAACTGGGGCCATTTTCTAAATGGAACCTTTTCAGGCATTACTTGTATATCAATTATTACTTAATAATTCCCCCATTTTCTTTAGGCTTGGGTTGAAAGAACACTTATATTTGATTCAGATGGCTTTCTAGGACTATGACTAGAGATAGTGTTTCAGAGTTTCAACACACATCAGAGTCCTTTCCTTTCTGATTTCTTGGGACAAGGACCTGGTAACATCTGTTTATTCTTACTCAAAATGCTTGCATTAATTTACCTTTGCTAATTATCTCCTAAAGTATTCCCTAATACTTTCCTTCCCAAGTACAGAAAAAGTATGTGAAATGCTTTTGCTGCATGATTATAACATGATTATAACAGTTGCATCGTGAAATACTAGGGTTATCTTTTTTTCCCAATCAGATAAGAGTAGTTTCCCTTCATTTTTCTTTATCTTATTGTTCTTTAAAGCTACTGGTGTTTTAAAAATGGTATTAAAATGTTGTTCCCATAGCAACACCCTACTAGTTTCTTATGGAAAACATGGCATGTTTTACAAGTTGGATTGAAAAAAAAGAAATGCTTTCTGAAAGAGTTTATTTATAAAATCAAGCCAATAGAACATAATTGTTTATTTCTTTTAGAAGCATTGTTAAGCAGAATGTAACAAAGGATTTTACACTTTGATGTAAATAAAGTGCGCTTCCTATCTTGCTTATGTAAAAGTTTATCTTTGAATTTGTATTAAGTCAACATTTCCCCTCTCATAATTAGACTTGAACAATTTAAATAAAAAACTTAAGTACTGCCAAATTTTAGTGAAATAATTTCTAGGTTCTGTTTAAAGGTGCTTATTATCCATACCCAGAAGCTGATTGGCTGCTTGTGAGACTGTTAGTGCAGTGCTCATATTACCCTTGTGATGATTTCTCAGCCAATTAGGCTGCACGAGGGATGATGGATTTTGTTCAGGATCTGTTTCTCTCTCTCTCTCTCTCTCTCTTTCTCTCTCTCTGCCCCTCTCTCTCTGTCTACTGATTTTGTAAAATCAATGCTAAGATATTTTAAATCTTTTTGCATTTAAATTGTATAAATTATGTTACCCATTTTATGCTGTTTCTTACTATCTGTGTTTAGTAATATTCAGTTTCATCTCAACATTTGAGTCATTATTTTTCTGAAAGGGTTTAGGGAAGGTATTATAATTAAAATTATTAATCCCATGTTTTCCTCTTCTATTTGCTTAGTTCTCTCTTGCTAAATTTAGTTTAATTTCTATTACCTCAGTCTTTTGGGATTTTTTAACATCCAAAAGCATTATCTATTCCATATTCTAGTTTGGGTACCGTTCTCTATCCTTTGTTGCTGTAGTTTTTGAAAGCTACAGAGCCATAAGATATCCTTTGAAACTAACATAAATTACATTTTATGGAGATTAGATTTAATGTACTTTAATTATTTGCTCATTCAACAAATTCCACATGCTGGAGATATAATAGTGAAAAATGCATACAATAATAATTCTGTACTATTGGAGCTCACATAGTAGGTATCAGTTGGAGACACTTTGATTTTGCTCACTTGGCTGTATTCATTTCTGTATTCATAGTGCCATTTTGAAAGACTCCAATAGCTGGTACCCTTCCCATATCTGTATAATTTAGAATTCTGAGTAATTTTGTATATTTCATTTTCCACCTAGGTGTTTATATATTAATACTTCTGATATTGCACTGTAGTTTTAGACATACTTAATTCCGGCACAGAAACAATAATTTAAAAAAAAGATCTTATCTAGCTATCTAATAAATTTAGAAGAGATCTTTTATGTAATAGTTGAAGATTCACCGTACTTGATTGCCAAGTCGTCTGTTTTTTCTTTCAAAAAGCTTTTCAACTTTAGCTTTTTCATTTTTACTTGTAGTGTGCCTTTATTATCTTGTTGTGCCTAAACTTTAGTGTCTGTTCTCCTTGCCTCTCTGCCAGCCTATCCTAAACAAAGCCACTGGACTGATCTCAAATTTTAGATGCAGTTGTGTCACTATTCTGCTCCAGAACCTTTCCAGGTAGACCCTTAGAACCATACAGTAAAATTTGGGGAGGAAGATTGGACAGTCCACCTTGGTGTCCCTAAGGATGAGCAGGGCAGTGTGGTCAGTCATACTCCCTTACCACATTATGTACTTGTTTTGTTGGTATTTTTTTTTTTTAAGGTGGAATTTCACTCTTGTTGCTTAGGCTGCAGTGCAATGGCATGATCTCAGCTCACTGCAACCTCCATCTCCTGGGTTCAAGCAATTCTCCTGCCTCAGCCTTACCAAGTAGCTGGGATTACAGGCATGCGCCACCACGCCTGGCTAATTTTTGTATTTTTAGTAGAGACGGAGTTTCTCTGTGTTGGTCAGGCTGGTCTCGAACTCCTGCCCTCAGGTGATCCACCCGCCTCAGCCTCCCAAAGTGCTGGGATTACAGGTGTGAGCCACCACGACTGGCTTTGTATTTTTTCTTTCTCTGTTTTTCTTTCCAGCTGTTGAAGAGATAGAAGGGATCTTTCTGAATAGTAAAGGTAGAAAGGTTATTTTGGATCTAGTTTCTATTGCCTTGAGTCAGGGATTGCAATTTAGTAAAGTTTTATGTACTTTGTTGCATTTATAATGGCTAGTTTTTTTGTTTGTTTGTTTGTTTTTTTTGAGATGGAGTCTTGCTCTGTCGCCCAGGCTGGAGTGCAGTGGCGCGATCTCGGTTTCCTGCAAGCTCCGCCTCCCGGGTTCATGCCATTCTCCTGCTTCAGCCTCCCATGTAGCTGGGACTACAGGCGCCCGCCACCACGCCCAGCTAATTTTTTTTTGTATTTTTAGTAGAGGCGGGGTTTCACCGTGTTCGTCAGGATGGTCTCGATCTCCTGACCTTGTGATCCGCCCGCCTCGGCCTCCAATAGTGCTGGGATTACAGGCATGAGCCACTGCGCCCGGCCCTATAATGGCTAGTTTTTGAAATTTCTTTTAAACTCTTTTTTTTTTTTTTTTTTAAGAATGTTGGTATGTTTTCCAGTCTTGGCTTGTGCAGTAAATGATTACTATCAATTGTAGACCACATATAAAAGATATGTTCAGTATTTTTGGATTTTGTTAATCATTTTTTTCTAGATAATGGGAAGAGAATATTCTAATACTCAGCAAGGGAAGAAACATCACAATTTATATTAACAATTTAGCTAGCTAGCATTTGAGCCTGTGGGCATGGCTTTGTTCACATAATTTCTGTGAGACTTATTTAAGAGCTGAAGTATAAAAAGGCCTTTAATTGTCATTTGTGAAAATCAGGAGTGATTAAGTTTGTTTTATTTAGAGCTTTTGGTGGCGGACACAAGAGAAAATCCGTATGTAATTTTTTTGCATTTACTTTGTTGGTGTTTTGTAGGTCAGGAGCCTAGCATTGTTTAGACTAAAAAATATCCAATTTTAGAGACAGGGTTAAGTTTTTCCCCTAATATATTTATTATTGTTATACTGCTGTTTAACACTCATTCCAAAACTTAGTGGCGTGAAACACTCTTTTTATTATGCACATCGATTCTGCAAGTTGTGCCCTCTGAAAGGTCACAGTGGGGATAGATTTTTCTCAGCCATGTGGTGACTAGGATCTCAGTTGGGAAGACTGGAAAGTTGAGATTGACACACTTGACTCCTGGGGGCCAAAATAGTTTGATGGCTTTTTCACCAACATGTCTGGTACCTAGGCTAGGACTGTTGGCCAGACTGCCTTCATGTGGCCTTGCTTGTGTATAACCTGGCGGCCTCAAGTGTTAAAGTGAACAAGGAGAAATCTGCATTTTTTTTTTTTGTTTGACAAAGCCTTGAAAGCTGAGCATTGTCATTTCCACAGCATTCTATTGGTTACAAGTGCACACTCAGACAGAGGAGGGGAATTAGACTTCACCTCTTGCTGAGGGAGTTGACAAGGTTTTGGAAGAGCCTGTGGTACAAAGATACTGTTGTGACCATCTTTAGAAAAGACATTCTGTCACAATAGTTAAATAGTTGGCCACTGTTGTTTGTTTTGAATGTGTATTTTATAATAACATTAGAGATAGAAGATCAGGAATCCATTTTTTTTTTTTGAGATAGGGTCTCACTCTGTCACCCAGGCTGTAGTACATTGGCACGATTGTGGTTCACTGCCACCACAACCTCCCCAGACTCAGGTGATCCTCCCACCTCAGCCTCTTTAGTAGCTGGGACTACAGGCACATGCCACCATGCCTAGCTAATTTTTGTAAGGACTGGGTCTCCTTATGTTGCCTAGGCTAGGAATTCTTTATCTTATTCCAGGACTTTGAGGAGAGGTCTGTAAACTGAAATTTGACAACATTTTTTTGAAAGTATTTTTTAAATGTATTTTCCTATTAATTTGAAAATTAAATATTTAAAACTTTTTTTTTTTTAAACAAAGATGAGATCTCACTATATTGCCTAGGCTGGCCTTAAACTCCTGAGTTCAACTGATCCTCCTGCCTTGGCCTCCCAAAGTGCTAGGATTACAAGCATGAGCCACCGTACCCGGCCAAAACATTTTTTTTCAAGTCAAAATTGCTCAGGAATTTGTTTCCCATCTCTTACTTTAAATAAGTATAGGGTGCTCACTTTGGCAGCACTAAAATTGGAACGATACAGAGATTAACATGGCCCCTGTGCAAAGATGACATGCAAATTTGTGAAGAGTTCCATATTTTAAAAAAATAATAAAATTTTAAAAACCCCACAAGTGTAGGGTATTGTGGATTGCTAGCATATCCATTTAGATTATGTGCAGTTTTAATTATTGCTTTATGTGAAGACTGTATAAAAGTTTCCCATTGAGAGGAATCATTTAAAATTTGCCATGGCATATGTATTTATGCAGGTTCTAGTTTAAATATAAAAAAATCCTACACATACACAGATAAGAGAAATTATAAGAACAAAAGAAAAAGTAGGATAAACTTGTGTGTCCTTTGATCTTACTCTTTTTTTTTGAGATGGAGTCTCACTCTGTTGCCCAGGCTGGAGCGCAGTGGCATGATCTCAGCTCACTGCAACCTCTGTCTCCCTGGTTCAAGCGATTCTCCTGCCTCGGCCTCCTGAGTTGCTGGGATTACAGGCGCGCACTACCACGCCTGGCTAGTTTTTGTATTTTTTGTAGAGACGAGGTTTCACCATGTTGGTCAGGCTGATCACAAATCCTTGATGTGTGGTGCGCCTGCCTCGGCCTCCAAAAGTGCTGAGATTACAGGCGTGAGCTGCCACGCCCAGCCTGATCTTACTCTTAAGAATGAATGTGCAAGGAAGCACAAGTCATGTTTTTCTTATCTGGCAAGGGTTTTATTAATGGAAGCAAGAGGCCAACAAAGCTGAAGAAACCCTTTTATGTGCCTAGCCAGAAAATATTGGGCCTTGGGAATCCTTTTATCTGATAAGAAGGTGACTTAATTTGAAAAGGCTGGGGACCTTACCTAAACTTGAATTTGTGCCCCCACAAAAGTTATCTTAGAAAATCTTGCAAGCAAAAGAAGTGATATGATTGGAGAGGCCTTGGTGAAGTCCTCCAAACTCTGGATGGTTTGTGGTTGGGTGCAGGGGAACAATGAAGGCCTCTAACATATGATATTACTCCTCTAGAATTGTTGACTTTTTTATTTCCTTGGAGTCTCTCAAATCAAGGTTTTATTAATTAATTAATTTCTATTTTTATTTTTTGAGACAGTCTCACTCTGTCACCCAGGCTGGAGTGCAGTGGTGCAATCTTGGTTCACTGCAACCTCCACCTCCCAGGTTCAAGCGATTCTCCTGCCTCAGCCTCCTGAGTAGCTGGGACTACAGGCACCTGTCATCACGCCCAGCTAATTTTTTTGTATTTTTAGTAGAGTCGGGGTTTCACCATGTTGGTCAGGCTGGTCTTGAACTGCTGACCTCAGGTGATCCGCCCACCTTGGTCTCCCAAAGTGCTGGGATTATAGGCGTGGGCCACCACGCCTGACCCCAAATCAAGGTTTTACAGGAATTGGCAACTGTGCCATTTGACATGTATAGCATGTAACCAAATGAATTTTTTTTTTTTTTTGAGACAGAGTCTTGCTCTGTTGTTCAGGCTGGAGTGCCAGTCATGTGATCTCAGCTCACTGCAGCCTCCACTTCCTGGGTTCAAGTGATTCTCCTGTCTCAGCCTCCCAAGTAGCTGGGACTATAGGTGTGCACCACCACACCCTGCTAAGTTTTGTACTTTTAGTAGAGACAGGGTTTCACCATGTTGGCCAGACTGGTCTCGAACTCCTGACCTCAGGTAATTTGCCTGCCTTGGCCTCCCAGAGTGTTGGGATTACAGGCATGAGCCACCCTTGCCTGGCGCAAATGAAATTCTGATGTATCTTAGTGAAGCTAGCTTCTCTTTCTTGTCGTTTAAGAGCATGCTAATGTCATCAAATAATTACTGTTTTGTGAACACATTTTGGAAACTGAAAAGACCACTGAGACATAAAACAGTGAAAAGTGGCTTGCCAGCAAAACCGATTGAGTACCTGACAGCACATCTGGTTTTGCTGCTTTGGTGAAGGGAGAAGCTCCACGAGCTGCTATGAATCATTGCTTTTACATTGGCATCAAAGACTCTGCCAAAGATCATGAAAGAAGTCTTGTCTAAGGTCTCTAAAGTCACATTTTAACCTAGTCAGGGCTTTGAATCACTGCCTTGTCAAGAACTTCTCTTGAGAAATAGGAGAGGATTATGAGGTTATTTTCTATTGCAGAGCAGTTCATTGATTCTGTAAAGAACAAGTATCAAAGCACTGGGAATTCTGGTTCTCTTTGCTGCTACATAACTTCATGAATCAGGGTTTTCAGAACACTTGGGGCAATCAATTGGATTGTTAAACCCACTGCCATGGCAGAGTGCAGTGGCTCATGCCTGTAATCCCAGCATTTTGGGAGGCCGAGGCGGGTGGGGGGTGGGGGTGGGGGGCAGATCACAAGGTCAGGAGTTCAAGACCAACCTGACCAACATGGTGAAACCCCGTCTCTACTAAAAATACAAAAATTGGCTGGGCGTGGTGGCGCATGCCTGTAATCCCAGCTACTCAGGAGGCTGAGGCAGGAGAATCGCTTGAACCTGGGAGGCAGAGGTTGCAGTGAGCCCAGATTGCGCCACTGCACCCCAGCCTGTGCGACAGAGTGAGACTCTGTCTCAAAACAAAACAAAACAAAAAAACCATACTGCTTACTATTCTAACTCTTTATTTAAGAGAAACAGTAGCAGCTTTCTAATTGAAATAGGTTTTTGTGGAATCTGTTTTTATTTTCCTTTAACTTTATTATCTTTTCTAGTCTAAGCATCTTTTTTACATTGGGAGAGTTTAATCTGTTTACATGAATGTATTTATTCATATGTTTAGATTTATGTATTTATTTTTTGAGTTGGGGTCTCACCCTGTCACCCAGGCTGGAGTGCAGTGGTAAGATCATGGCTTACTGCAGCTTCCATCTCCCATGCTAAAGTGCTCCCCTCACCTCAGCTTCCCACATAGCTGGGACTGCAGGCATAGGCACAGTGGGACCCTGTCTCTACCAAAAATTTAAAAATTATCCACCATGCCTGGTTGTTTTTAAAATTTTTTGTAGAGACAGGGTCCCACTGTGTTGTCCAGGCTGGTCTCAAACTCCTGGGCTCAAGTGATCTTCCTACCTCAGCCTCCCAAAGTGTTAGGATTACAGGCATGGGCTACCGCACCTGGCCTAGAATTATTTCTGCTGTCTTCTTGTAATGTTTTTTGTCTCATGCTTTCCCCCCACCTTCTTTTCTGACTTGTGTAATATTAATTGAATTTTTCTTATTTCTTTTTTCTCCCTGAACTAATGATTTGAAAATGACTTATACTCTTTCTAATTTAGTAGTTATGCTTGCATTTTTACAAACATATTTGACTTAAATATTCGAGTCCTCCCAGCTTCTGCCAGAGTAGTACAAGGACTTTAAACTCTTTACCTCAGATCTTTCCCTCCTGCTATTTCTTTCTATTATTTTAGCTCTACCTTGTTTTCACATAACTGCTCCACACTCTACCCCAACTTTATATATTTTAGTTCCTTTACAGTCAGGACTTGTTTGGATTGACGTATATGATTTTGCTTTTTTGCATATACTCCTTATTTTGGTATATCTTTTAGTGATTCTTTCAGCAACTATTTGTGAATGGCAAATTTTTTCACTTGTTGCCTGAAAATGTCTTTATTTTGCCCTCATTTTAAAAAATATAATTTAGCTTGATAAAGAATTAGGTTTTTTTTTTTTTTTTTTTTGGACTTTGAAGATTTCTCCATGGTTCTCTGGCTTTGGTTATTGCTGATATGATGTCAGCCATCAGTGTAATAGTCTTGCCTTTCTAGGTAAATTTTTCTCTCTGTGTGTGATTTTAAGGTTTTCTCTTTGCTTTTGTTCTACACACTATACACAACACAATCCCAGGACATACAACAAGCTTCCTTACTGCCTCCCCAGGCCAGGCCAGTTGATAGAGTTTTCCTAGTCTTGTTTTTACTGACACAGTAGCTCTTCCCAGGGCTCTGGACTCTGCAGGAGGCTAATTCCACACCTCAAATATATACACCTAAGGCGTCGTCATCTGTTTTTGAGTGGCGGTTTAGACCCCCAGCTTCTAGGGCCTATATCCAAATTTCAAATCCTCCTGGGCTTTATACATCAGCCCATTGCATTCTTTTGGCTTTCATTTGTTCCTGGCACCTGGTGTCTTAGTCCATTTGGGCTGCTCCAACAAAACACTTTGGACTGGGTAACTTACAGGCAACAGAAATTTGGGGTCAAGATCAAGGTGCCAGCAGATTGGGTGTCTGGTGAGGGCTTGCTCTCTGCATCATAAATGGAGCCTTCTCATGGTGGCCTCACGTGGCAGAAGGGACAAACAGGCTCCTTTAGGCCTCCTTTACAAAGGCACTAATCTCTGTAATCCCAGCACTTTGGGAGGCCGAGCGGGCGGATCACCTGAGGTCGGGAGTTTGAGACTAGCGTGACCAAAATGGAGAAACCCCATCTCTACTAAAAATGCAAAATTAGCCGGGCATGGTGGTACATGCCTGTAATCCCAGCTACTTGGGAGGCTGAGGTTGCAGGAGAATTGCTTGAACCCGGGAGGCAGAGGTTGCGGTGAGCCAAGATCGTGCCCTTGCATTCCAGCCTGGGCAACAAGCGCAAAACTCCACCTCAAAACAAAACAAAAGAAAAAAACAAAGGCACTAATCTCATTCATGAGGATGCCACCCTCTGAACTTAATCACCCCCGAAAGGCCCCACTTCTTAATAAAACCATAGTACCCAGGAATTTTCCTTTTCGACTTTTCACATGTACCATTTAAAATGTGTTTAATAAGGGAAATAAAGAAAATGAGACAGTCTTGAAAAGATGAGTCATAATGGAATTAGAGACCTTTGAAACATGGAGAATTTATTTCTCCATCTCATGAGATTTCTAGAGTGTTAGTATAAATGTATATACTACAAATGTATGTACTATCTGTCAGTTGAAATGTATAATATGTCCACAGCTCTAAGGGCTCATTGGCTGATTGTCTGCTTTATTCCATAAAAAGATTTAAAGTGGTATTTTGAGATATATATATATATATATATCTCAAAATATATCAATGTATATACAGGGGCCCAAGTATATCATTCATAAGGGATATATACATATGTATCTATATATGTGATATATAAATATATATCATATAAGCACTCCTGTATAAAAAAATAAAGCAAGCCACAAAACTCATACGTTCTATTTATTCATTTATTTATTATTTATTTTTGAAATAGAGTCTTGCTCTGTTGCCCAGGCTGAAGTGCAGTGGCATGATCTCAGCCCCAACCTCTGCCTCCTGGGTTCCAGCGATTCTCCTGCCTCAGCCTCCAGAGTAGCTGGGACTACAGGCACATGCCACCATGCCCGGCCAATTTTTGTATTTTTAGTAGAGACGAGGTTTCACTGTGTTGGCCAGGGTGGTCTTGAACTCCTGACCTCGTGATCCGTCCACCTCGGCCTCCCAAAGTGCTGGGATTGCAGGCGTGAGCCACTGCGCCCAGCCACATTCTATTTATTAAAAGTATCAATCACTGGACCACTGGATCACTGGACCAATATATATATTTATCGATATATCGATATACAGAGAAGAATATATAGAGAGTAGAGATACACATAGATCTCTTTCTCTCTTTCTCTTTGTTCTCTATATATCTATATCTGTATATCCCTTATGAAATTACCTGAGCACTGTTTCATGTTTAACTTGAGGAATTTTTCAAAGCCTGAGACTATTCTAGGCATGTTCAGATAATGTTTGAATATTCTAGAAAGATTATTTAATACTTCTATATTCATTCTGTAGAAAGATTCTTTGCCATGATCTAAGACAGTGGTTTTCAAAGCGTGGTTCCCGAGTCCTCAGCACCAGCATCACCTGGGATCATACAGTGTGTACTGTTCCTAAGTCATTCGTTAGGTTTTTTTTTTTCTTTGTTACGATTTTTCAATTAAAGTTTGATAAAATATTTCAACTCATAGGTGGTCCAGTGATTAATACTTTTAATAAATAGAAAGTATGAGTTTTGTGGCTTGCTTTTTTTTTATATAGGAGTGCTTATTAATTCTACAGTGTAATACCATGCTACATACTCTAATAAAAATTATGTATGTGTTTGTATATTTATGTTTTCCTTATACTTGAGCATCCTTCATTTTTAAAAGAACATTTTTTAAAGTTAAATGTTAGATATGGAATTAAAGAAATATGTTATATCTTTAAATTAATTATCTTATTTTAAAAATAATCTGCCTACCCTAAGCTCAGAAGAGAAATTATAATATTAGTTATGTGATTCCTCTTAATGAGCCTCATGGATTTAAAATATAATTAGCATTGTTACACTTCCTTCCAGACAGAAAATGCATGCTTTCTTAGTAAATGTAGTATGCTTTTGTTCATGAAGAATGCCATTAAGTAGTGCCATACTATTTTAGGGTGCTTATAAAAGAAGGATGTTCCATTGTTTTCTGTCTGTTACTTAAATCATATAAAAATGTTTTGAAATGCAAACTGCTTGATGTTTTAGGATTCAGAGACTTTGACGATCATTTACAAAAAGTTTCTGCCGAAGATGGCAGGGTGTGATGGCTCACGCCTGTAATCCCAGCACTTTGGGAGGCCGAGGCAGGTGGATCATGTGAGGTCAGGAGTTTGAGACCAGTCTGGCCAACATGGCAAAACCCCATCCCTACTAAAAATACAAAAATTAGCCAGGTGTGTGGCGCACGCCTGTATCTCAACTACTCGGGGGGCTGAGGCAGGAGAATCGCTTGAAGCTGGGAGGCGGAGGTTGCAGTGGGCCAAGATTGCCCCATAGCACTACAGCCTGGGCAACAGAGTGACTAGTCTCAAAAAAAAAAAGTTTCTGCCAAAGAACTGAATACACAAAATGAATGACAGAGTAGTTAGTACCATTGTAAAGACCTTAAAGACTCATTTTCTGTCTGATTCTTAAGTATTTAAACAAAGCCCCATACAGCGCCTTGAATATAGGAGTGTTCAGAAAATGTTGGTTGAGTTTAAATGACCAAGTTATTTTTGACCCTATTAGTCTATTAGCATAATGTTGTCTTTTTCACTTAATGATTAAGCTACTTTTAGGTATGTTAGGTATCATGAGCTGGTCCTCAGTGTCCTAGAGAGCATTATAAGATGTAAATTCAGAAGAGGGTGAGGAAATGTTAAACGTTAGCAAAATATGGCTAAAACCAGTCTATAGACTTGAAGAATTCAAGAAAAGGTGATTGCCTAATAGATTTAAAAATGAATATTCACAAAAAAGAAACCCCATTAAAAACCAGGCAAGGGACTTGAAAAGACATTTTTCGGCCGGGCATGGTGGCTCACGCCTGTAATTCCAGCACTTTGGGAGGCCGAGGCAGGCAGACAACCTGAGGTCAGGAGTTCAAGACCAGCCTGGACAACATGGTGAAACCCCGTTTCTACTAAAAATACAGAAATTAGCCAGGCGTGGTGGCACACGCCTGTAATCCCAGCTACTTGGGAGGCTGAGGCAGGAGAATTGCTTGCACCTGAGAGGCAGAGGTTGCAGTGAGCCGAGATTGTGCCACTGTGCTCTAGCCTGGGCGACAGAGTGAGACTCCATCTCAAAAAATTTAAAAAAAAAAAAAAAAAGAAAGAAAATACATTTTTCCAAAGAAGATATATGAATCACCTTTAAGCACATGAAAAGATGCTCAACATCATTAATTATTAGGAAAAGAAATGCAAATCAAAGCCACAAGATACTACTTCACACCCATTAGAATGGTAATAATAATAACAAAAGGGAAGTAACAACTATTGGTGAGGATTTAGAGACATTGGACCCCTCATCCATTGCTGTTGGGAATGTAAAATGGTACAGCCACTGTAGAAAACATTTTGGTGGTTCCTCAAAAAGTTACCATATGACCCAGCAGTTCCACTTCTAGATGTATACCCAAGAGAATTGAAAACAGATGTTGAAACAAAAACTTGTATGTAAATGTTTATAGCAACATTATTCACAATAACAAAAAATTAGAAATAACTGTCGTATCCATCAGCTGATGAATGGATAAACAAAATGTGCTATATCCATATAAAGGAATATTATTCAGCCATACTGGCCACACATGGATGAACCTCGAGAACATTATGTGAAGTGAAAGAACCCAGACACCAAAAGCTATATATATATTGTGTAGTTTCATTTATATAAAATGTCCAGAATAAGTAAATCCATAGACATAGCAGATTATTGGTTGCCAGGGGCTGGGATGAAGGGAGAATGGGGAGTTGTTGCTTAATGGATATGCTGTTTCTTTTTGGGGGTGATAAAAATGTTCTGGAATTATATAATTGTGATCGTTATACAACATTGGGAATATACTGGAAGTCACTGAATTCCATACTTTAAAATGGTGAAGTTTATGTTATGTGAAATTTTACCTCAGTAAAAAGAAAGAATACTCAGTAAGGTTTTCTTTAAAACAAATTTTTTTAAGTTTAAAACATTTTTGAATTTTTTGTAGAGATTGGGGTCTTGCCATGTTGCCCAGGATGGTCTTGAACTCCTACCCTCAAGCAATCCTCCTGCCTCAACCTCCCAAATGCTAGGATTACAGGCCTGAGTGCCCAGCCTATAATTCTTTTCTTAGTAAAATATTACCAAAGTAAAAAATTTAAAACTAAAAGGAATTTTATTTCAATATTGTTGTTTCGTGCTTAGAAAAATTACAAAACGTTATGTTTGGTGAAAATATATGGAAGTCAGCCCGGGCAACATAGCTAGACCCCATCTCTACAAAAAATGAAAAAATTAGCTGGGTGTGGTAGTAGTCCTAGCTACTCAGGAGGCTGAGACAAGAGGATTACTTGAGCCCAGGATTTTTTTTTTGAGACAGAGTCTCGCTCTGTCACCCAGGCTGGAGTGCAGTGGTGGGATCTCAGCTCACTGCAAGCACCGCCTCCCGGGTTCACGCCATTGTCCTGCCTCAGCCTCCACAGGCATGCAACATCGTACCCAGCTAGGAGTTTTGCTAGTTACAAAGAACCCTAGGATAAATCCCCACAAGGTCGTCTCATGCAGGGTATTTTATTGTGCCTAATATGTTGCTTTTTTTTTTTTTTGAGATGGGATCTCACTCTGTCACCAGGCTGGAGTGCAGTGGCACGATCTTGGCTCACTGCAACCTCCAACTCCCTCGTTCAAGTGAGTCTCCTGTGTCAGCCTCCCAAGTAGCTGGGATTACAGGCATGTGCCACCACGCCCAGCTAATTTTTGTATTTTTAGTAGAGACGGGGTTTCACCATGTTGGCCAAGATGGTCTCAATCTCCTGACCTCATGATCTGCCTGCCTCAGCCTCCCAAAGTGCTGGGATTACAGGTGTGAGCTACCACGCCCGGCCGTATGTTGCTTTTTAACTGTGATGAACAGTATGTCTCAAACTGTTTACACTTTCCCTGCCATCTTATTCTGAATCTGCTTAGCTTCTTACCATTAGTTTCACTCATGCCTTTCTGACCTGAAACTTTCTTCTGTTCTATTGGCATTAATTTTTGACTCCCTTTAGCTAACCTACTCCTTTAATGACACGGTTTCTAGCCACTGTGGATAAACATCCTGTTTATCCTGCTTCCCCACACTACTGCTGGCTTCCCTAGATCTTTTTATGTTTCAGCATCTCTGCTTCCTCTGCCTTAGCAAGGAAACCTGGGTGGCAAGAACCCCAAAGACCAGAGTGAAGTGGGATGGGGAATGAGAATGAGATCTAATAAGGCAAAGGCCCAGTCTTCTTTTGTGAAATCCGCTAGAAGAGAAATTGTCCATAGCAGTTAGTATTATAGTTCCACAGAAGTCTGCTTTTTCTAAAGATCAAACATTATTTAATGCTGATTCAGTATCTTTATCTAGTAAATTGATGTTTCTATCCAATGTAGAACATATAGACTATCTTGAGGGTAGTGTTTCTTTCCCAAATTATGTTCCATAGAGTATTAGTACCTGGAAATGCAAAAAGAAGCTCTGCTTTGGAAGAGAGGAGAAGATTCTATGCTCAAATATATTTAGCAAAGGTTGCTTACCTGTTCTTGGAGGTCCATAACACCTTAGCCTGTTAAGTGCTGTATTACTTACTCAGTCAAGAAACCTGTTGGAGTTAGCATTTCCCAAACTTATTTGAACTCAGAACTTTTTTTACAGGGGTAGTAGCCTGTCTGTTAATGGCCTACATAACATCATTTGGGGAGAACTGTCCTAGAGCATTGTAAATTTGTGTCACTGCAGTTTAAAAAAAGGTAGCCAATCTTACTAGCTGGTACCAAAAACTACCTGAAATTCATTGTAATTTATTTATTTATTTTTTGAGACGGAGTCTCGCAGTGTTGCCCAGGCTGGAGTGCAGTGGCGCAACCTCTGCTCACTACAACCTCCAACCCCCAAGGCAGTTCTCCTGCCTCAGCCTCCCAAGTAGCTGGGACTGCAGGCACCCACCACCACGCCCGGCTAATTTTTGTATTTTTAGTAGAGACAGGGTTTTGCCATGTTGGCCAGGCTGGTCTCAAACTCCTGACCTCAGGTGATCCGCCCACCTTGGCCTCCCAAAGTGCTGGGATTACAGGCGTGAACCACTGTGCCCAACCCATTGTAATCTATTTAATATTCATGTTACGTATATTTAGTTCATATATAAATTCTCCATCAAAGTAGACCTGATATTTTCCTTTTACTTACAAGTGTCATATTGTTGTCTTCCAGTGATTTTTTTTTCTTTTTGCTACACAAAATTATTTCTTAAGGTTTGAATAAAGTACTAGGACATTCCTGATTTTAATTGATACGTAAATTTGTTTACCTCTTTTAAAACTGTTGTATGTAAGAGTACATTTGTTGATCCTGGTATAAAATGTAAGACTTAAATAATTCAAATACCCTTTTGAAATCCAAATGTCTTCATTTACTAAGGATATTGTCAAGGCAAGCTCTTCTTTAAGAAAATAATTAACTTTAAATGTTGAAGGTATAATTAATAAATAAGCACAATTTATTTCTTTGTTAACCCCTCTCTACAGAAAATAGCTGACATTCAGTGTCTAGCCATTCTTAACATAGAAATATGTAGACATTAATATTTTATATCACAATATATTCCTAGGAAACCTATTGTAGATATCATTCCTCTTTTCGTTAGGTTTTATTAGTGTAGGATTTTGGCTTTTTCGTGTACTTGAATTTTTTTTCTCTATAAAATAACTCATTTATTACATGCTTTTCTTGCTTTTGAGAACTTTATAGTTTTTAATGGATGTCTCTAATATTCATAAATGATTGTAAGCTCTTATTATAGACGATATGAGATTAGATCAGTTGTGGCTAACCCCTCTGCCCCTTTTGTTGTTTTTTACATGCAATACATGAATCTAATGCAGAAATGAAGTCTGTAGCCTTGTAGATTAGATTCCCCTTGTGTCTTCTATGGGAGGGAGGATATGGTCTGAATGTTTGTGTCCCTCCAAAATTCATATGTTGATATCTTAGCCTTCAAGGTGATGATATTAGGAGGTGAAGCCTTTGGGAGATGATTAAGTCACTACAGCTCCACGCTCATGAATGAGATTGGTGCCCTTATAAACAGGACCACAGAAAGACCCCTTTCCCATTCCACCATGTGAGGTTACAGTGAGAAGATGGCAGTCTCTGAGGAAGTGGCCCTCACCAGACAGCAAATCTCCTGGTGCCTTGATCTTGGACTTCCTGATCTACAGAAATGTGAGAAATAAATTTCTTTTGTTTATAAGCCAACCCGTCTATGGTAATTTGCCATAGCTGCCCAAACAGATTGAGACAAAGGGTATTATTGTATTTCCATTTAGGCTTGGTATGTCTTTTGACTGATGATCCCAGGTTCTTTCATAGTTGTTTCTATGTGTTTGGCTCCCGATCCTTTAGACAAGTCAGCCAATTCTGGCAGTGATAGAACATAATGGTTTCAGAGCCTCTCCCACATAAGACAAAAATGACTCCCCGGTGAGTTGCTGAAGAGCCAGAACAGATCTTCTCTCACATGAGTCTTGACACTTCGACAAAGCATGAAGTGAAGGCTCATATAACAAAACTGTGTTTGGTTGAGTTGGCTTCAAGATTAGTTTGTTATAAATGACTACTTTTCTATTGCTTTTACTTTTTCTAGTCATAAGCCGCCTTTCTTCTTAAATGGTGTTTAGTACTTTGCATTGTTATGTGTGATCTACCAGTTATATACCATACTTTGAACTCTGTATATATTTTGTTGACTGAAAAGAGTGAGTTTGAGTATGAAATTATAATTGATACTATAATCTTTTTTGTGATGATAAATTTCTAAAGTCAAACCTATTTATTAGCTTGGGAAAATAATACATAGTGATATTCAGATGTGTCACTAACACATAGATGATTTGTGCATAAGAAGTTTTATTTTAATTTTATTAGGTTAGATTCTACCCTTGTATATATATTTTGATGGTGTGTAAACATTTCAAGAATACTACAGCTTCTTAAAGTAGGGTTTCTAGCATGATTGTGAATTAGAATTACATTAGAATTTCTATTTTTTAGTCTTTGTTCATTCCGTAATTACATGTGGGTTGTTATTTATTATCTTGCAAATGTAATTGGAAAATACATTTTTCCCTTCTACCTCAAAGAAATTGCATTTCCATGACTAAAGATCCTGTATAAAGTCTATTTGCTATTTGCATAATAAATTTGTAACAGTCTGCTATTTCTTGCTTATTACATTGCGACCCTTAACTAAGGCAAACCTTTTTTTTTTTTAATTATACTTTAAGTTCTGGGGTACATGTGTAGAATGTGCAGGTTTGTTACATAGGTATACATGTGCCATGGTGGTTTGCTGCACCCATCAACTCGTCATCTACATTAGGTATTTCTCCTAATGCCATCCCTCCCCCAGCCCCCTACCCCTCAACAGGTGTTATTTCTGAGGCTTCTGTTCTGTTCCATTCATCTGTATATCACACTGTTGAATAGGAGTGGTGAGAGAGGGCATCCTTGCCTTGTGCCGGTTTTCAAAGGGAATGCTTCCAGTTTTTGCCCATTCAGTATGATATTGGCTGTGGGTTTGTTATAAATAGCTCTTATTATTTTGAGATACCATCAATATCTATTATTTTGAGGTTCTATCAATACCTAATTTATTGAGAGTTTTTAGTATGAAGGCCTTTTCTGCATCTATTGAGATAATGATGTGGTTTTTCTCATTGGTTCTGTTTATGTGATAGATTACGTTTATTGATTTGCGTATGTTGAACCAGCCTTGCATCCCAGGGTTGAAGCCCACTTGATCATGGTGGATAAGCTTTTTGATGTGCTGCTGGATTCAGTTAGGCAAACCTTTTCTAGGTGCTTATTTCTTAAGCAGATTTCAAATGGAAAAGTAAAGAGAGCCAGTAGAGATATCAAGTTGTTATTTAAAAGCATTTGAAACGCCTGTAAGCTTTAAAAGCTTTTACTTCTTAGTCCAAGGTGGTGAGTCATCTTTCACCCTCTTACCAGTTTTTTGTTGAAACACCTGAATGGTAGAATGCAGAAGAATTTACATCACCCTTGCAAAATTAAAAGAAGTTTTCACTCCCAGTGTCATGTTGAAGAGCTTTGGTACAAAACAGTAAAGTAAGAGTAGAGGGAGGATACACATCAGCCTGCCCATTGTTAGCCAGCACACTTGAGGGAAACTTGCTTAGAGGTTGGTTGGAGAGCCTGCGCTTCCATACAAACCTAGTAACATATGCAGGCTGGGAGCTGGGGCTGGAAACAAGAGTAGGAACAATGATGTCTGCAGGTAAATCTCTGTTCTTCTAGCCTAGGTGGAGCTACAGGGGGAGGGAACCAGCTCTCCAGTGCACATCCTATGTGCTGCAGCTGCAGGGTTAGCAGAAATCACTGTGGAGGGTGGCCTTCAGGAGTAGGAGGATAGAGAGGGGCTCCAATATCAGGCTGAAGTGGGAGGCCATGCCCCAAGATTCAACACTGATCTGCATGGTCTGGAACAGTGTGGACCAGCACTGTTGAATAGAACTCTTGGCAATGAGGAAAGTATCTGTACTGTCCATTGTGGTAGTCACTAGTCACAAGGGCTTTTGGACACTTGAAATGTAGCTAGAAACTGAATCAGTACCAAAAGCCTGAAAAGAGCGCTTTCCTCTTTTGGGTATTTTTATCTTAAGGAGTTAATCATGCAGATGTACACACTATTCATTATAGCATTGTTTATAATATTAAAAAAATACTATAATATTAGAGTAACATAAACATACTATTTATTTATTTTTGAGACAGAGTCTCACCCTGTCGCCCAGGCTGGAGTGCAGTGGCATGATCTCGTCTCACTGCAGCCTCTGCCTCCCGGGTTCAAGAGATTCACCTGCCTCAGCCTCCCGAGTAGCTGGGACTACAGGTGCCTGCCACCACGTCCAGCTAATTTTTGTATTTTTAGTAGACATGGGGTTTCACCATGTTGGCCAAGCTGCTCTCAAACTCCTGACCTCAGGTGATTCACCCGCCTCGGCTTCCCGAAGTGTTGGGATTACAGGCATGAGCTGCTGCGCCTGGCTGAAACATACTATTTAAAGCAATTTCATACCCTGGCAGTGGAGTACTATGCAGCTGTTCAAACTGCTGTTGTAGATACGTATTTGTTGAGAGAAAAGTTGTTTACAATATGTTAAGTGAAAAAGGGCTGGTTACAAAACTATGTGGTTAGTGTGTTCCCATTTTTTAGTGAAAATATTATACATTTGTGTGCATATACAGATAGATGATATGATCTGTATCCTGGTAAAACACATCTTTGGATACCTGGATGCCTGTTCTGCCATTTATTGGCTGTGTACTTAGCCTTCCAGCCTTCTCAGTTTTTTTGTTTTGTTTTGTTTGTTTTTGAGACAGAGTCTCCCTCTGTCACTCAGGCTGGAGTGCAGTGGTAAGATCTTGGCTCACTGTAGCCTCTGCCTTCTGTGTTCCAGTGATTCTCTTGCCTCAACCTCCCAGGTAGCTGAGATTACAGGCACGTGCGACTATGCCTGGCTAATTTTTGTATTTTTAGTAGAGACGGGGTTTCACCATCGTCTCTACTAAAAGATTGTCATTGTTTGGCCAGGCTGGTCTCGAACTCCTGACCTCAGGTGATCCGCCTGCTCCACCTCCCAAAGTGCTAGGATTACAGGTGTGAGCCACCATGCCTGGCTGCCTTCTCAGGTTTTTTTGTTTGGTTTTGTTTTGTTTTTTTTCTGTAAAAGAGAGATGTAAAAATAATGTCTTCTGGCCGGAACTGCCATCTTCCACTTTGCCAAAATGACAAAGGGAAAGAGGAGTAGCACTGCTATATTTTCTTTAAAAATATAGCCTTTTAGAAAACGAGGAGTTAGTCCTTTGGCCACATACATGTGAATCTACAAGAAAGGTGATATTGTAGACATCAAGGGTATGGGTACTGTTCAAAAATTTCAAACAGGAGTGTCCCACAATGTTACTCTGGCAAAACTGGGAGAGTCTATCAACAGCGTTACCCAGCGGGCCGGGCGCGGTGGCTCACACTTGTAATCCCAGCACTTTGGGAGGGCGAGGCGGGCGGATCACAAGGTCAGGAGATAGAGACCATCCTGGCTAACATGGTGAAACCCCGTCTCTACTAAAAATAGAAAAATTAGCTGGGTGTGGTGGCGGGCACCTGTAATCCCAGCTACTTAGGAGGCTGAGGCAGGAGAATGGCATGAATCCGGGAGGCAGAGCTTGCAGTGAGCCGAGATCATGCCGCTGCACTCCAGCATGGGCCACAGAGCCAGACTCCGTCTCAAAAAAAAAAAAAAAAACAGTGTTACCCAGCATGCTGTTGACATTGTTGTAAACAACAGGTTGGCTGGGCATGCACGGTGGCTCACGCCTGTAATCCTAGCACTTTGAGAGGCTGAGGCGGGTGTATCACCTGAGGTCAGGAGTTTGAGAGCAGCCTGGCCAACATGGTGAAACCCCGTCTCTCCTAAAAATACAAAAATTAGCTGGGTGTGGTGGTGGGCGCCTGTATTCCCAGCTACTCGGGAGGATGACACAGAAGAATCACATCAACCCAGGAGGCAGAGGTTGCAGTGAGCAGAGATCACGCCATTGCACTCCAGCCTGGGCGACAGCGAGACTCCGTCTCAAAAACAAACAAACAAACAAAAAAGAAAAGAAAACAGGTTAAGGTCCAGATTCTTTTTATTATTATTATTTTTATTTTTTATTATACTTTAAGTTCTGGGATACATGCGCAGAATGTGCAGGTTTGTTACATAGGTATACGTGTGCCATGGTGGTTTGTTGCACCCATCAACCCGTCATCTACATTTGGTATTTCTCCTAATGCTATCCCTACTCCCTACCCGCGACAGGCCCCAGTGTGTGATGTTCCCCTCCCTGTGGCCATATGTTCTCATTGTTCAACTCCCACTTATGAGTGGGAACATGTGGCATTTGGTTTCTGTTTCTGTGTTAATTTGCTGAGACATTTCTCTTAATACTGAAATTGTTATCTGTTTCTGCTTCTGGGAGGAAGGTAATCTTTCGTGGTTTTCATAACAATATCCTCTCCTGAGAGAAGGATGCTTCGCTTCTGTGAACATACCTTCGGAGTCTGTGTAATCCTGTGCCTTAAATATCTCTTTTTCAGACCCTTATAATGTTTTTATTTTCCAAAAGAGCTCTCTACTAAATGCCCTTCCCATTTGCTCCCTTACAATGCTTCTGGGCAATCTCTTCTCTATGTTAATGACTCCCAAGTTCTTTACCTGCAGTTGAGCACCCTCTCCTGAGCTTCAGAACCAGATAACCAGGATCACTAACTGTATGCCCCATGAACATCTTGAGCTCATCACATCTGATACTAAAATCTACATTTCTGGCCAGGCGCAGTGGCTCACACCTGTAATCCCAGCACTTACGGAGGCCGAGGCAGGTGGATCACCTGAGGCTGGGAGTTTGAGACCAGCCTGACCAACGTGGAGAAACCCCGTCTCTACTAAAAATACAAAATTAGCCGGGCATGGTGGCGCATGCCTGTAATCCCAGGTATTCGGGAGGCTGAGGCAGGAGAATTGCTTGAACCTGGTAGGCAGAGGCTGCGGTGAGCTGAGATTGTGCCGTTGCTCCAGCCTGGGTGACGAGAGTGAAACTCCATCTCCAAAAAAAAAAAAAAAAATCTACATTTCTTCACACTTTAAACCTGTAATGCTTTTCCTTATCTCTAAATTGTACCACCATCTTTTTTGGTTGCTTGTACCAGCCTGGGTCATTTTCCCTCAGCCTATCAATTACTAAATCCTAGTCACTCTTTTTTGCTCTCTTTTTATCTAACCCCTCCTTTCTATTTTTATTGCCATTGCCCATGCCAGGTCCTATTCTCCCTCCCTCCATCTCCCTTTCATTGCTTCCAGAGTTAGCCTTGGCCTATGATCCCACAGTCCTGGGGCACATGTAGATTACCTGAATCTATTTAGTTGTAGAACACATGCCCTGAACAACTTTTGACTTCTGGGTTATATGAGAACTTAAAAAGATAACTAAAAAGATTTGTTGATATTGACTGCATTCATAACATGGAATGACTTTACACTTTACCAAATAGTTAATATAAGTGTATGTAAAAATAGGATATGTATAGAAAAGATAAATAATACAAGAGATCATTTGCTGACTTCTAAATGAGTGGTATAGATAATCCCCGTAGGGATTTGGAAGAGTGAGAGATCATTAAGAGTAATGGATTTAATGAATGGAAAGGAACAAAGGAAGTAAAAAGCAGACAAGGGTTGGTGGGGAGGAGGGGTGGAGAGTTGGATAAAAGGGAGAAAAAGATAATGTAAGGTAAGTAGTAAAGATACATGACACTGGGGTTCATGAAATTAAAAAAAGATAGGGCTTCCCAGGGCTGCTCTGACTGCATAATACACAGTACATGGTTTGGTTGCCATGTTAATGAAAGTAAAGTCTTTTGATTTCATACTCCCCTAGTCCTATGTTCCCAATCCTGGCTAGTCATTTTGGAGTTATCTGTCTTGACCAAACAGGAGATTGGGCAATTGATTGTGTTTGTAATCAGAACAAACACATCCTTTGACACCAAAAACAGCAACTTAAAATGCGTACCCTGATTATCGTTGTACGTATATTTGAACTATGTGGTCTTCTGTCAATATTCTGGAATTTTCAGATAGCCTAGCATTTTAAAAATTTATTATTTTGGTGACCTCTTCATAGGTAAACACTCTAATTTCAATCTTATCTATTCCAAAGACATGAATGTGTATAATTTATAATGTGGGACTATTCTAAATATATGTATATGGGTTCATTTTTAATTTTTATTTTTTAGAAACAGGGTCTTGCTCTATCACTGAGGCTAGAGTGCAGTGGTGTGATCATAGCTCACTGTAGCCTTAAACTTCTGGGTTCAAGCAATCCTCCCACTTCAGCCTTCCGAGTTGCTGGGACTACAGGTGCATGCCACCATACCTGGCTAATTTAAAAATTTTTTGTAGAGACAAGGTCTCCCTGTGTTGCCAAGGCTGGTTTTTAATTCCTGGGCTCAAGTAGTCCTCCTGCTTTGGCCTCGTAAAGTGCTGGGACTAGATGTGTGAACCACTGTGCCTGGCAGGTTCATTTTTTCAATTTCATTCAAATCAGTGTATGTTGTATAGCTGTCCTTCTAGAGTTTTGTCTCTGAATTTTCAGAAATTATATATTTTCTCCATTATCATTTCAATTAATAGTATTTTTTGAAATTGGTCATACTAAGAATTGACATATAAAAATTCCATTTAACATAAAATGATTCTTGGTTTTGAAATATGAATTATAACATAATTAATATATTTCCCTAAGCACCCTATTCAAAGTACTACTAACATAATATCTTAGAGCAGTGGTTTTCAAACTTTGAGTCAGCTTGCCTATTCTTGGTCTGGCTCTTTCTTGCTCATAATCTATGATGTGCACTGGTGTTTTCAATTATTTTCTATTTTAGTCCAGTTCAGGTTATTTCACTTGCCGGGGGTATGGTGGGGGAAATGCTGGTTTCAACTGAATAGACGGATTTCATGATTCACTAATGGGTCATAAGCTGCAGTTTGAAAAACAATACCCTAGAGTAGACTTCTACAAAAAATAATTTGAAAAATACAGAGCAATATAAAGTAGCAAATCAAACTTGATTCACCAGTTAACTCCTGTTGACATTTCAGAAATAGAAATATGTGCATAATAAGAATTCAAACAATATCACAATTGCTATTTGTTATATTAAAGTAGTACAGAAAGATACAAAATGAAAAATGTTAAACCTTTGTCTTCTTTAACACCTGGTCATTCTGCACAAAAGTAGCTAGTAAGAATGGCTTCTTATAATGACGTTTTTTGTGCATGTACCACTACATATGTATCTTTTAAAATTACCAAAGAGATATATATATTCTTTTCCATCTTTATCACTTAATATTATGTCTTAGTGATCTTTCCATATCGACAATACAGATCTTATTTTCTTAACCCCCCAAGTCAAAGGTCATTTTTTAAATTTATTTTTACTTTTGGTCAGAGTCTTTCTGTGTCTCCCAGGCTAAAGTGCAGTGATGCGATCATGGCTCACTGCAGCCTCAAACTCCTGGGCTGAAGCAGTCTTCCCAAGCAATCTTCCCATTTTAGCCTCTCAAGTTAACTAGGACCACAGGTACGTGCCAACACACTTGGCTAATATTTTTAATTTTAATTTTTTTTTTGTAGAGATGGGGTTTTACTATGTTGCCCAGGCTGCAGTGCAGAGGCACAGTCACAACTCACTGTAGCCTGAACAACCCAGGCTCAAGCAATTGTCCAGCCTCAGCCTCCTGAGTAGCCAAGACTACAGGTGTGAGCCACCATGTCCAGCTAATTAATTTTTTATATTTTGTAGAGATGAGGTCTCACTATGTTGCAGTCTGGTCTCAAAATCCTGGGCTCAAGCAGTCCTCCTGCCTTTGCCTCCCAAAGTGCTGGAATTACAGGCATGAGCCACCTGGCCTCTTATTTATTTTTATTTTTATTTTTTTGAGACAGAATCTTGCTCAGTCACCCAGGCTGGAGTATAGTAGAACGATCTCGGCTCACTGCAACCTCCACCTCCCGGGTTCAAGTGATTCTTCTGCCTCAGCCTCCCGAGTAGCTGGGACTACAGGCGTGTGCCACCACGCCTGGCTAATTTTTGTATTTTTAGTAGAGATGGGGTTTCACTGTGTTAGCCAGGCTGGTCTCGAACTCCTGACCTTGTGATCCACCCACCCCGGCCTCCCAAAGTGCTGGGATTACAGGCATGAGCCACTGTGCCCAACCCATCCACCTGGCCTCTTATTGCATTCTTTTTAATGGCTATATAATATTCCATTGTAGGGATGGACTTTAGTTTCTTCAACCAGTTCCTTATTGATGCCGTCTAGATGCTATTAAGCTTTAAAATTTTTCCCAATCTGATCAGTGAAAAATATGTCTCCATTGCTTCAATTTGTATTCTTAAGTTGAGATAGTCATAGTGTTAGATAATTTTTGACTAATTTATATTTATTTTTGTGAAATGTCTGTTCGTATTCTCTGCCCATTGGACTCTGAAGGGTTTTCCATTTTTCTTTCTTTTTTTTTTTTTTTTTGAGACAGTCTCGCTCTGTTGCCCAGGCTGGAGTGCAGTGGTGCAATCTCAGCTCACTGCAGCCTCCGCTTCCCGGGTTCACACCAGTCTCCTGCCTCAGTTTCCCAAGTAGCTATAACTACTGGCGCCCGCCACCGCGCTCGGCTAATTTTTTTTTTTTGTATTTTTAGTAGAGATGGGGTTTCACCGTGTTAGCCAGGATGGTCTTAATCTCCTGACCTCGTGATCCGCCCACTTTGGCCTCCCAAAGTGCTGGGATTACAGGCGTAAGCCACCACGCTCGGCTCCATTTTTCTTTTTCTTTTTTTTTAACAACTGGTAATTAATTTATTAAAATAGTTGACTTAAACATCTGCATTGGTGACTTCAGAATCAATTCCTGGCGCAATACTGATGGAAATAATCTGCTTGACAGTCGTGGAAGGACTGTGCAAGTCAATGAGTCACTTTTGGATTCTCATCTGGAAACCATCCCCGTGCCTTAGAACTTTGACCACAAGGAGTTTTTCTTGTAGTGATTTTCAGAGTCTTGGTAGGCATACAGACTGATCCTTTTACTTTGAGATTTTTAAACTTTTTGCCTGTGATCAAGTCAGCACACATCTTCTCCAGGGGTTTTATTCTAATTCCATGAACCACCACCCCGGCTCCACAGGTGTTTTTCTGATATCTTTAAAGGCCATGGGTGTGGCACAGCTTCCTTACTGACCTGTTCCTCAGCGAGAGTGAACAGCATTGAGTCATGAGCAGGAGTGGCAGACCAGAGCTCTCCAGCACCTATGACCACATCTTTCTCAAAAAAAGCTGAATTTTATAAGCTCTATAAGCTAGCAGTCGCCAACCTTTTTGACACCAGGGACTGGTTTTGTGGAGACAATTTTTTCACATACCGGGGTTCGGGGGATGCTTTCTGGATGATTCAAGCACATTACATTTATTATGCACTTTATTTCTATTATTACTACATTGTAATATATAATAATTATACATCTCACCATAGTGTATAATCAGTGGGAACCCTGAACTTGTTTTCCTGCAACGAATTGATTCTATCTGGGGGTACTGGGAGACAGTGACAGATCATCAAGCATTAGATTCTCATAAGGAGTGCGCAACCCACATCCCTTGCACATGCAGTTCATAATGGGGTTCATGGTCCTATGAGAATCTAATGCTGCTGCTTATCTGACAGGAGATAGAGCTCAGGTGGTAATGTGAGCAATGGGGAGCAGCTGTAAATACAGATGAAGTTTCGCTTACTTACCAGCTGCCCACCTCCTGCTGTGTGGCTTGTTCCTAACAGGCCATGAGCCAGTATGGGTCCATGGCCCACGGGTTGGGTACCCCTGCTGTAAATCAAGCAAATTAGCCCTCTATTTTCTTATAACTTGATGATTTCCAAACATTTTGTTAGCTTTTTGACTTTGTTCAGGATGTATTTTCTGTACAAGATAGTTCTGTAGTTAAATTTATTGACCCTTTTCTTGTGTATTATATTTTTAATATTTTAAAAATTTGAATAGCTTGTGGGGTACAAGTAGTTTTTGGTTACATGGATGAATTATATAGTGGTGAATTTTGAGATTTTTAGTGCACCTTGTACCCAAGTAGTGTACATTATAACCAATATATAGTTTTTCTTTATCTCCTCCCACCCTCCCTTCTTCTGAATCTCCAATATCCGTTATACCACTTTGAATACTTTCGTGTATCCATAGCTTAGCTCACACCATATGGTATTTGGTTTTCCATTCCTGAGTTATTTCACTTAAAATAATGGCCTCCAGCTATATCCATGCTTTTTTTTTTTTTGAGACGAAGTCTTACTCTCTTGCCCAGGCTGGAATGAAGTGGCATGATCTTGGCTCATTGCAACCTCCGCCTCCTGTGTTCAAGCAGTTCTCCTGCCTTGGCCTCCCATGTAGCTGGGATTACAGACATGCACCACCACAACCAGCTAATTTTTGTATTTTTAGTAGAGACGGGGTTTCATCATGTTGTCGAGGCTGGTCTTGAACTCCTGACCTCAGGTGATCCACCTGCCTTGGCCTCCCAGAGTGCTGGGATTACAGGCGTGAGCCACCGCGCCCAGCCCCAAGTTTCTGAAAAGACATTATTTCATTCTTTTTTATGACTGAGTAGTATTTCATGGTGTATATATACCACTTTTTTTTTTTTTGAGACAGGGTCCCACTTTGTCACCCAGGCTGGAGTGCAGTGGCATGAACATGGCTCACTGCAGCCTCGACCTCCTGGGCCCAAGCAATCCTCCCACCTCAACCCCCTAACATACAGGTATGTGCCACTATGCCTGGCTAATTTTTTGTAGAGATGGGGTTTTATCATCTTGCCCAGGCCAGTCCTGAGCTCCAGAAATCTGCCCACCTCGGCTTCCCAAAGTGCTCAGGTGTGAGCCACTGTGCCTGACAATTTTTTGTATCTTTAGTAGAGGCGAGGTTTTGCCATGTTGGCCAGGCTGGTCTCGAACTCCTGGCCTCAGGTGATCTGCCTGCCTCAGCTTCCCAAAGTGCTGGGATTACAGACGTGAGCCACCGCACCCGGCCTAGTGAATTTATTTATCAGATCTGGGAGCTTTTTGGATGCATCTTTAGGGTTTTCTAGGTATACAATCATATCATCAGCAAGCAGCGACACTTTAACCTCCTCTTTACCAATGTGGATGCCCTTTATTTCTTTCTCTTTTCTAATTGCTCTGGCTGGGACTTCCAGTACTGTGTTGAATAGAAGTGGGGAAAGTGGGCATCCTTGTCTTGTTCCAGTTTTCAGCGGAAATGCTTTCAACTTTTCCTCATTCAGTATAATGTTGGCTGTGGGTCTGTCATAGATGCCTTTTATTACCTTAAGCTATGTTCCTTCTATGCTGATTTTGTTGGTGGTTTTAATCCTAAAGGGATACTGGATTTTTTCAAATGCTTTTTCTGCATCTATTGACATGATCATATCATTTTTGTTTTTAACTATGATTATGTGATGTATCACATTTATTGACTTGCGTATGTTAAACCATCCCTGTATCACTGTTATGAACCCACTTGATCATGGTGTATTATCTTTTTGATACGCTGTTAGATTTGGTTAGCTAGTATTTTGTTGAGGATGTTTGCATTTATGTTGATCACGAATATTGGTCTGTAGTTTTCTTTTTTCAATATATCCTTTCTTGGTTTTGATATTAGGGTGATATTGGCTTCATAGAATGATTTAGGGATGATTTCCTCTTTGTCTATCTTTTGGAATAGTTTCAGTAAGATTGGTACCAATTCTTCTTTGAATGTCTGATAGAATTCAGCTGTGAATCCATCTGGTCCTGGACTTTTTTTGTTGGTAGTTTTTTTTTTAAATTACTATTTTAATCTCAGTACTTGTTATTGGTCTGTTCAGAGTTTCTATTTCTTCCCAATTTAATCTAGGAGGGTTATATATTTTCAGGAATTTACCCATATCCTCTAGGTTTTCTACTTTGTGCACATAAAGGTGTTCATAGTAGCCTTGAATAATCTTTTGTATTTCTGTGGTATCGGTTTTAATATCTCCAGATTCATTTCTAATTGAGCTTATTTCGATCTTCTCTCTTCTTTTCTTGGTTAATCTTGCTAATGGTCTATCAATTTTGTTTATCTTTTCAAAGAACCAGTTATTTGTTTCATTGATCTATTGTAATTTTTTTGTTTCAATTTTATTTAGTTCTGTTCTAATCTTTATTTGTTTTCTTCTGCTAACTTTGGGTTTAGTTTGTCCTTGTTTCTCTAGCTCCTTGAGGTGTGACTTCAGGTTGTCAGTTTGTGATTTTTTCAGACATTTTTAGGCATTTAATGCTATGAACTTCCCTTTTAGCAGTACTTTTCCTGTATCCCAGAGGTTTTGCTAGGTTGTGTCACTATTATCGTTCAGTTGAAAGAATTTTTAAATTTTCATCTTGATTTCATTGTTGACCCAAAGGTCATTCAGGAGCAGATTATTTAATTTCCATGTATTGTATAGTTTTGAGGCTTCCTTTTGGAGTTAATTTCCAATTTCCTTTCTTTTTTCCTTTCCCCTCCCCTCCCCTCCCCTCCCCTCCCCTCCCCCATCCCCTCCCCTCCCCTCCCTCCCCCATCCCCTCCCCTCCCTTCCCTTCCCTTCCCTTCCCTTCTCTCTTGCTCAGACTGCAGTGCAGTGGTGCCATCTCAGTTCACTGCAACCTCTGCGTCCTGGGTTAAAGCTATTCTGCCTCAGCCTCCTGAGTAGCTAAGATTACAGGCACCTGCCACCATGCCTGGCTAATTTTTCTCTTTTTAGTAAAGATGGGGTTTTGCCATGTTGGCCAGGCTAGTCTCGAACTCCTGACCTCAGGTGATCTGCCTGCCTCAGCCTCCCAAAGTGCTGGGATTACAGCCATAAGCCACCGTGCCCGGCCAATTTCCAGTTTTGTTTTACTGTCTTCTGAGAGAGTGCTTGATTTAATTTCGATTTCCTTAAATTTACTGACACTTTTTTTGTGGCCTATCATATGGTCTGTCTTGGAGAATGTTCCATGTGCTAATGAAAAGAATGTATTCTCCGCAGTTGTTGGGTAGAATGTTCTGTAAATATCTGTTAAGTCCATTTGTTCTAGGGTATACTTTAAGTCACTTGTTTCTTTGTTGACTTTCTGTCTTGACTTGTCTAGTGCTGTCAGTGGAGTATTGAGGTCCCCCACTATTATTGTGTTGCCATCTATCTCATTTCTTAGGTCTAGTAGTAATTTTATAAATTTGGGAGCTCCAGTGTTAGGTGCATATATCTTTAGGATTGTGATACTTTTCTGTTGGACTGATCCTTTTATCATTATATAATGTCCCTCTTTGTCTTTTTAAACTGTTGTTGCTTTAAAGTCTGTGTTGTCTGATATAAGAATAGCTATTCCTGCTGGCTTCTAGTTTCCTTTTGCATGGAAACATAGTTTTCTTTTGCATATCTTTTTCTACCACTTTACTTTAAGCTTATGTGAGGCCTTATGTGTTAGGTGAGTCTCTTGAAGACAGCAGATACTTGGTTGGTGGATTTTTATGCATTCTGTCATCCTGTATCTTTTAAGTGGAGCATTTCAGCCATTTACATTCAACATTAGTATGAAGATGTGAGTTACTGTTCCATTCATCATGCTAGTTGTTGCCTGAACACCTTGGTTTTTTTTTTTTTCATTGTGTTATTGTTTTATAGGCCCTGTGAGATTTATGCTATAAGGAGGTTCTATTTTGGTGTATTTTGAGGTTTTTGTTTCAAGATTTAGAACTCCTATTAGCATTTATTGTAGTGCTTGCTTGGTAGTGGCGAATTCACTCAGCAATTGCTTGTTTGAAAAATACTTTATCTCCCCTTCATTTATGGGTAAATATTCAGGTTTCTCAGGCTATGGGTGGGGCCATTGAGCTCCCAAGCATTTATGTCTTTTGTCTTCAGCTACTTGGGCAGGTAGAGAAAAACCATCAGGTGGGGGCAGGGTTAGGTGGGTCTGAGCTCAGGGCAGGGCTTGCTGTGGCCAGTATGGGGGATGGGGTGGTTCTCAAGCCAATGGGATTATGTTCCAAGGGGAATTATGGCTGCCTCTGTTGTGTCATTCAGGTCACCAGGGAAGTAGGGGAAAGCCAGCAATGACAGGCTTCACCTAGCTCCCACACAGCCAGCAAGGCCAACCTCATTCCTGTTGTGCCCCACTAACAGCACCAAGTTTATATCCAGGCAGCCAGCCTACAGGGCTGCATTCTTGCCCCAGGGCATAACTCCACTGAGAAAGCAAGCAGGGCTTTCCAGCCTTGCCCCTTCCCACCTGCTGGAGACGGGGAGAGTCTGCAGGGCTCTTTCCACTGCTTCTTCTACTTTTATATTTTGCTTAGCTCACTAAATCCATTTCGGCTCTAGGTAAAGCTAAATTCTTCTCCCATGATCTGGATTTTCAGGTTCCCCAGTGAGGATATGTGTTCGGAGGCAGACTTTTCCCTCTCTCACACTTTGGGAACTGCAGTGGCCAGCTGCTTCTTTCAAAGGGTCTGTGAATTCTTTCAGTTTTCCTGGTACGCTCCTGCAGTGAGTGGTTCTTGGAGCAAAAGTTCACAGTGTGAGTCTCCACACGCTGTTCTGTCTGTCCAAGTGGGAGTTCCACATTAGTCCTGTCTCCTGTCCATCAGATTTTAACGCTTTTGCTCACTTTTGCTTTACATTTGCGTGGAATATCTTTTTTCACCCCTTTACCTTGGGTTTATTGTTATTATTATTTTTTGAGATGGAGTCTCGCTTTGTTGCCCAGACTGGAGTGCAGTGGCGCGATCCTGGCTCATTGCAACCTCTGCCTGCCGGGTTCAAGTGATTCTCCTGCCTCAGCCTCCCAAGTAGCTGGGATTACAGGTGCCCGCCAACATGTCTGGCTAATGTTTGTATTTTTAGTAGAGACAGGGTTTTGCCATGTTGGCCAGGCTAGTCTCAAACTCTTGACCTCAGGTGATCCACCCACTTTGGCCTCTCAAAGTGCTGAGATTACAGGCGTGAGCCACTGTGCCCAGTCTCATGTTAACTTTAGAGAGCCTGTTGACCGACTGACTATATGCCTTCATGATGACCTTTTTGCAATGAATTTTCCAGGAGTTCTTTGTGCTTCTTATATTTGTGTATCTAAATCTCTAGCCAAAGGCCAGGAAGTTTTCCTCAATTATTCCCTCAAATAAGTTTTCCAAACTTTTTATTGTCTCTTCTCCCTCAGGAATACCAGTTATTTTTAGCTTTGCCTATTTTACATAATCTTGTATTTCTTGGAGACTTTGTTCATTTTTCAAATTCTTTTTTTTTTTCTTTCGTGATTGGGTTAGTTCAAAAGCCTTAGCTTCGAACTTGAAAGTCTTTCTTCTGCTTGTTCTAGTCTATTGTTAAAACTTTCTACTACATTACATTTTGTAATTCCGTAAGAGTGTCTTTCTTTTTTTTTTTTTAATTTATGAAGTATTTATTGATCATTCTTGGGTGTTTCTCGGAGAGGGGGATATGGGAGGGTCATAGGATAATAGTGGAGAGAAGGTCAGGAGATAAACACATGAATAAAGGTCTCTGGTTTTCCTAGGCAGAGGACCCTGCGGCCTTCTGCAGTATTTCTGCCCCTGGGTACTTGAGATTAGGGAGTGGTGATGACTCTTAAAGAGCACACTGCCTTCAAGCATCTGTTTAACAAAGCACATCTTGCACCGCCCTTAATCCATTTAACCCTGAGTTGACACAGCATATGTTTCAGAGAGCATGGGGCTGGGGGAAAGGCCATAGATCAACAGCATCCCAAGGCAGAAGAATTTCTCCTAGTCAGAACAAAATGGAGTCTCCTATGCCCACCTCTTTCTACACAGACACAGCAACAATCTGATCTCTCCTTCCTTTCCCCATACTTCCCCCCCTTCTCTTCAACAAAACCGCCATCGTCCTCATGGCCCGCTCCCGATGGTCGCTGTCTCTTCGGAGCTGTTGGGTACACCTCCCAGACAGGGCAGCCGGGCAGAGGCGCTCCTCACCTCCCAGACAGGGCGGCCGGGCAGAGGCGCTCCTCGCTTCCCAGACGGGGCCGCCCAGGCAGAGGCGCTCCTCACTTCCTCCCATACCGGGTGGCAGCCGGGCAGAGGCGCTCCTCACCTCCCAGACGGGGCGGCCGGGCAGAGGCGCTCCTCACTTCCCAGACGGGGCGGCCGGGCAGAGGCGCTCCTCACTTCCCAGACGGGGTGGTGGCCAGGCAGAGGCGCTCCTCACCTCCCAGACAGGGCGGCCGGGCAGAGGCTCTCCTCACTTCCCAGACTGGGCGGCCGGGCAGAGGCGCTCCTCACCTCCTAGACGGGGTGGCCAGGCAGAGGCGCTCCTCACTTCCCAGACGGTGTGGCGGCTGGGCAGAGGCGCTCCTCCCTTCCCAGATGGGGCAGCCAGGCAGAGGCGCTCCTCACTTCCTCCCAGACGGGGTGGCGGCCAGGCAGAGGCGCTCCTCACTTCCCAGACGGTGTGGCGGCTGGGCAGAGGCGCTCCTCCCTTCCCAGATGGGGCAGCCAGGCAGAGGCGCTCCTCACTTCCTCCCAGACGGGGTGGCGGCCAGGCAGAGGCGCTCCTCACTTCCCAGAGGGGGCGGCCGGGCAGAGGTGCTCCTCACTTCCTCCCAGATGGGGTGGCGGCCGGGCAGAGGCGCTCCTCACCTCCCAGACGGAGTGGCCAGGCAGAGGCGCTCCTCACTTCCCATATGGGGTGGCGGCCGGGCAGAGGCGCTCCTCACTTCCCAGATGGGGCAGCCGGGCAGAGGCGCTCCTCACTTCCTCCCAGACGGGGTGGCGGCCAGGCAGAGGCGCTCCTCACCTCCCAGACGGGGCGGCCGGGCAGAGGTGCTCCTCATCTCCCAGACGGGGCGGCCGGGCAGAGGTGCTCCTCATCTCCCAGACGGGGCGGCCGGGCAGAGGTGCTCCTCACTTCCTCCCAGACGGGGTGACGGCCGGGCAGAGGCGCTCCTCACCTCCCAGACGGAGTGGTCAGGCAGAGGCGCTCCTCACTTCCCATATGGGGTGGCGGCCGGGCAGAGGCGCTCCTCACTTCCCAGATGGGGCAACCGGGCAGAGGCGCTCCTCACTTCCTCCCAGACGGGGTGGCGGCCAGGCAGAGGCACTCCTCACCTCCCAGACGGGGCAGCCGGGCAGAGGTGCTCCTCATCTCCCAGATGGGGCAGCCGGGCATAGGTGCTCCTCACTTCCTCCCAGACGGGGTGGCAGCCGGGCAGAGGCGCTCCTCACTTCCCAGACGGGGCGGCCGGGCAGAGGCGCTCCTCACTTCCCATACGGGGTGGCGGCCGGGCAGAGGCGCTCCTCACTTCCTCCCAGACGGGGTGGTGGCCAGGCAGAGGCGCTCCTCACTTGCCAGACGGGGTGGCCGGGCAGAGGCGCTCCTCACTTCCCAGACGGGGTGGCCGGGCAGAAGCACTCCTCACCTCCCAGACGGGGCGGCCGGGCAGAGGCGCTCCTCACTTCCCAGATGGGGCAGCCGGGCAGAGGCGCTCCTCACTTCCTCCCAGACGGGGTGGCGGCCGGGCAGAGGCGCTCCTCACTTCCCAGACGGGGCGGCCGGGCAGAGGTGCTCCTCACTTCCTCCCAGACGGGGTGGCGGCCGGGCAGAGGCGCTCCTCACCTCCCAGACAGGGTGGCCGGGCAGAGGCGCTCCTCCCTTCCCAGCCGGAGTGGCCAGGCAGAGGCGCTCCTCACCTCCCAGAGTGGGCAGCCAGGCAGAGGCGCTCCTCACTTCCCAGAGTGGGCGGCCTGGCAGAGGCGCTCCTCACTTCCCATACGGGGTGGCAGCCGGGTAGAGGCGCTCCTCACTTCCCAGATGGGGCAGCTGGGCAGAGGTGCTCCTCACTTCCTCCCAGATGGGATGGCGGCCAGGCAGAGGCGCTCCTCACCTCCCAGACGGGGCGGCGGCCAGGCAGAGGCGCTCCTCACCTCCCAGACGGGGCGGCCGGGCAGAGGCACTCCTCACCTCCCAGACGGGGCGGCTGGGCAGAGGCGCTCCTCACCTCCCAGAAGGGGCGGCTGGGCAGAGGCGCTCCTCACTTCCCATATGGGGTGGTAGCCGGGCAGAGGCGCTCCTCACTTCCCAGACGGGGTGGCGGCCAGGCAGAGGCGCTCCTCACTTCCCAGATGGGGCAACCGGGCAGAGGCGCTCCTCACTTCCTCCCAGACGGGGTGGTGGCCAGGCAGAGGCGCTCCTCACCTCCCAGACGGGGCGGCCGGGCAGAGGTGCTCCTCATCTCCCAGACGGGGCAGCCGGGCAGAGGCGCTCCTCATTTCCTCCCAGACGGGGTGGCAGCCGGGCAGAGGCGCTCCACACATCCCAGACGATGGGCGGCCAGGCAGAGGCGCTCCTCACTTCCCAGATAGGGCGGCCGGGCAGAGGGGCTCCTCACATCCCAGATGATGGGCGGCCAGGCAGAGATGCTCCTCACTTCCTAGACGGGGTGGCGGCGGGGCAGAGGCTGTAATCTTAGCACTTTAAGAGGCCAAGGCAGGAGGTTGGTAGGTGGAGGTTGCAGCGAGCCGAGATCACACCACTGCACTCCAGCCTGAGCACCATTGAGCATTGAGTTAGCGAGACTCCGTCTGCAATCCCAGCACCTCGGGAGGCCGAGGCAGGCAGATCACTCGAGGCCAGGAGCTGGAGACCAGCCCGGTCAACACGGTGAAACCCCGTCTCCACCAAAAATACAAAAACCATTCAGGCGTGGCGGCGCGCGCCTGCAATCCCAGGCACTCGGCAGGCCGAGGCAGGAGAGTCACAGGAGCCCGAGGCAGGGAGGTTGCAGCGAGCCGAGATCATGGCAGTACAGTCCAGCTTCGATAACAGCGGGAGACCGAAAAAAGAAGGAGAGGGAGACCGAAGAAAGGGGAGGGAGAGGGAGAGGGAGAGGGAGAGGGAGAGGGAGAGGGAGAGGGAGAGGGAGAGGGAGAGGGAGAGGGAGAGGGAGAGGGAGAGGGAGAGGGAGAGGGAGAGGGAGAGGGAGAGGGAGAGGGAGAGGGAGAGGGAGAGGGAGAGGGAGAGGGAGAGGGAGAGGGAGAGGGAGAGGGAGAGGGTCTTTCTTTCTTTCTTTTTTTTTTTTTTTTTTGAGACGGAGTCTCACTCTGTCGCCAGGCTGGAGTGCAGTGGCATGATCTCAGCTCACTGCAACCTCCGCCTCCCGGGTTCAAGTGATTCTCCTGCCTCAGCCTCACTGGTACCTGGGACTACAGGCGCTCACCACCATGCCCAGCTAATTTTTGTATTTTTAGTAGAGACTGGGTTTCGCCATATTGGCCAGGATGGTCTTGATCTCTTGACCTTGTGATCTGCCCACCTCGGCCTCCCGAAGTGCTGGGATTACAGGTGTGAGCCACTGTGCCCAGCCAGTGTGTCTTTCATTTCCAGAAGTTCTGATTGATTTTTCTTTCTTTTTTTTTAAAATAGAGGTGGGGGGCCAGGCACAGTGGCTCAGGGGGGCCAGGCACAGGAGGCTCATTGCAACCTCCGCCTCCTGAGTTCAAGTGATTCTCCTGCCTCAGCCTCCTGAGTAGCTGGGATTACAGGCACATGCCACCATGCTGGGCTTATTTTTGTATTTTTAGTAGAGACGGGGTTTTACCATGTTGGCCAGGCTGGTCTTGAACTCCTGACTTCATGATCTGCCTGCCTTGGCCTCCCAAAGTGCTGGGATTACAGGTGTGAGCCACCCCGTCTGGCCTTGGGTTTTCTTTAAGATATCTATCTCTTAGAAAATTTTTCATTCATATCCTGGATTTTTTTTTTAAAAATTTCTCTATGTTGGTTTTCACATTTCTCTGGAATCTCCTTGAGTGGCTTAATAATTAACCTTTTGGATTCTTTATCTCATATTTCGAATATTTCATCTTGGTTTGGATCCATTGCTGGAGGGCTAGTGTAATCTTTTGTGGATGTTGTTGAGCTCTGTTTTATCGTATTACCAGAATTATTTTTCTGGTTCCTTCTCATTTGGGTAAACTATCTTTCCTAATTATTCTTGAATTTATTTTTTATTTGACTTTTTATAAATTTCTTTTTCTCTTCCTTAAGGATGTGACTTTAGTGTTTATAGTTTATTGTAGCCTAATTTGGCTTTTGGTATTTTCAGGGATGATGACTCTATATGAGTTCCTTCGTTATAGAGAGTCTTTGATGACTGTCTCAGATGCTGGTTGTAGTAGCAATGTGCTCAGTGTGTGAGCAAATTCATTGTCTCCTATAGGGTTGGAATGGCAGAGGTGTCTTGAAGCTTATCTTATTCCTTTGTGGTGGACTGACTTATTTATTTTTTCCCCAGTATTTTATTTATTAGGGTGACTATTTTAAGCTTCAGGCCAGTAGGGGAGGTGTCCTTGGGTAGAAACCCATTGTGGCTAAAGCAGTTGGGTAAATGCAATAGCCAATGGTGGGCAGAAGTCACAGCCTTGACAGAGGTGGCTGGGGAAGCTCTCAGTGGAATGCACTGAGGTCTTATCGAGGGAAAGGTGGGAGCCATCTCAGCTCGCCTGCCAGGTCAGCAGGGAAGCTATCTATCTCCTAGACACACTTCTGACCCAGTAGTCTGGCTATTTATCAGATGGGCACTTCTTCATCTGCAGGAATGTTGATGTTCTGAGTAGAGAGGAGTTGTGACTCTACCTCTTAGGCAAGCCTGAACCTGGCAGATACTCCTCCTGTGGGGATGCAGTCACCGTGAAGTGTTCCAGAAAGGCTGTCTATAGGTGCACACATACTGAGCTCCTGTGGGAGAAGCCCTAACTGTCTGCAGTGTTGAACGAGGGGGAAAAGAAGTCCCCTTCTCCAAGACCCTTCATGAGCACCAGGGCTGCCTGACTGTTGAGGTAGAGCTGCAGACTTTCCCCACTGAGCCCAGCACTGCAACTATGCCTCTGCTGAAAGAAATTTACCACTAGTGGAAAGATCTGGGACTCAAAGCCTGCTGTCCCAATTATTTTGTCCCACGGGGTGTTCCTTTGATATGGTGCACTTCCCCTTCCCCTAGGAGTAGGAGTCCCTGAGAGCCACATTACTGTGAATGCTGTTGCTCCTCTGGGTCTAGCTGCCCAGTGGGGCTGCCACACTCCAGGCTGGTGCTGCAGAATGTCTGCAAAGAATCCAGTGATGTGACCTGTCCTCAAGTCTTTCAGCAGTGGGTACCAGCACCAAGTCTGATGGGGGTGGCCGGGGAGTGACGCAGACTCTGAGATTCCTTAGATATAGATAGCCTTAGTATGTTGGCTTTCTCAAATGCCGATTGTAATAGTAATGAACCTGTCATGTGGGCAGATTCAGGACCTCCTGGTTAGGCAGAGTGGTACAGGCAGTGGTGATGCACAAGTTTTTTCCTTCCTGGCCGCAATGTCAGTGTTATTCTACCTGGAGATGCTTTAATGGACTGTGTTGATTGGCCTCTAGCCAGGAAATGACACTTGCAAGAGAGCACCAGCTGTGGTAGTAGTGGTGGGATTTTTACTTCCCTTGTGTTACCCAGGGGAGGTACTCTGATTTCTCAGGTGATGGGTGGGGCCAAAAAGCTCCCAAAAGTTTTTGTCTTTTGTGTTAAGCTACCAGGGTAGGTGGAGGGGCAAAGCCAGGTTGGGGCTCAGTCAGGTAGGTCTGTGCTCTGATTCCCTGCATGCAGGGAAAGCAGCAGCCTCTGTGAGAGTCAGGAGGTGGTTCTCTGACCTCTGGGGTAATGTTCCAGAGAGGAACATAGCTACCTCTGCTGCACAGAAGAGTTCATGCAGGGAGTGGGGAGTAGTATGCGGCAGTAAGCCCCACCCACTTCCCATGCACTTGGCAAGGCAGATCTGACACCCACCATATTCTGCTAGCAGCAGTGAGCTAAGTTCAGGCTGTGTATGCTCAGAACTCAAAACTGCCCCAGGGTGTAAGCCTTACCTGGAGATAGCAACTGCCCCTCCCAGTGTGCTGGCAAAGCCAGGGCACCCAGCTCCTGCACTCATGGCTGCAGCACACTTCCCACTTGTCACCTAGTTCTGGCCAAGGGAGTTTGTCCCCACTTGAGGTTATATTGTGAAATTCAGTTGAGGGCTTCTTTCAACCTGCAGCCACTGCCTGAGTTAGCTGGCCGACTTCCACGAGGTCCCCTGTGAGGTAGAATGGCTTCCCTCAGTCTGCATTGGAGAATGCATGCAAGGCTCTTCCCACTGCTGCTTCTACCTTTCTATTCCTCACCACTCCCTAAATCAGCTCCTGTGCTGAGTGGGGTTAAGGCCCTTCTCTGTGGCCTGGATTTCCAGGTTCCCTGGTGGGGATGTATATCTTGGAGGCAGTCTCTCCTCTTCTCACACTTAGGAGACTTACAGTTTTTTGCCTGGTTCACGGTGTAGGCTGCGGCCTGCCACTTCTTTCAAAGGGTCTGTGGATTTTTTCAGGTTTCCTAAGTTCCTGCGTTGCTTCTCAGAAAAAAAGTTCCTGGAGTGAGTCTCTACACACTATTTTGTCTTTCCTAGTGGGAGAGGCATGCTAACACTGCCTCCAATGTGCCATCTTGGAAAAAAAACTTCCCTGCATTTTATATATATATATTTTTTTGTTTTGTTTTGTTTTGTTTTTTTGGACATGGAGTCTTGCTCTTTTGCCCAGGCTGGAGTGCAGTGGCACGACTCCGGCTCCCAGGTTCAGGTGATTCACGCCTGGCTAATTTTTGTATTTTTAGTAGAGATGAGGTTTCGCCATGTTAGCCAGGCTGGTCTCGGACTCCTGACCTCAAGTGATCTGCCTACTTCGGCCTCCCAAAGTGCTGGGATTACAGGCATGAGCCACCGTCCCCGGCCTTCCCCGTGTATTTTATTTAAAAGAACCTTTCCCCGTTGTGGGTGTTTGTTTGAAGTGTATCAAAGTATGTGACCAGAACTTACACTGGAGAAAATTTCAAAGAGGAGAGTGTCTGTGAGATTTGACCCATCCCTGCAAAAAATATGTATATAATTTATTTTCAAGCAGCTTTGAATAGACAGTAAATGTCAAAGCTTAGAAATTCAAGGAAAGCTTACTTTCAGATTAATGTTTTCCTTATGTGCACTGTAAAACACAAAATTATCGAAAGTTATGGTGTTGTTACTTATTCTTCATTATTATAATTTATGATTTCTAGATTCTTTTTCTAGTCATTGTTTAACATTTTCATAAAAGCCACACATGTAATAATGTAGCTCTTTTAAAAAATTAAAGTTATCACTCTTAGTGGAAATACTATTTTTAGGATTTATTGATTAAAATTAGTAAATGCTTAGTATAAAAGAAATCATTTATTTCATTGTGGAAACTCATTCCCCTCTGTGTTTTCTCATAACACGTACCAAGTTTTCTTAGCAGAGTGGGAAGGAAGTGGCATTTTTGTTTAATGGAAACAATACAGTAACTATTTCATGGACTGTATTTGGGTCAGATCATTTAGCTGCTTTCCTTATTACTACTGTTAAAATTCCTGTGAGGTCTTCAGGAACTACAAATGGATAATTTGTCTGAGCCTTGACTTCACTGTGTTTATCTTCTCTAGAAGCATAGTGATCTAAAATACATTGAATCATTGGTACTGGTAATTTAGCCATTAATAATTAAAACCCTTGGCTGTAATTGGTTAAAGTTAGTACCATTTCTTGTGTCTGGGGTGGGGTGTCTGACCACTGATAATGCCCAGTGTCCTGAAAAGTGGAACTTCCAACATGTGTTAGGTAAGTTCCATCAGAAAGCTGACCTCCTCCTCTCCCTTCAGATCCTCAGCCAGTGCCATCTAGGAGGTAGAGAAAGTTATGAATTCTAGGGGGCTTTACCTGATAGCTTGTTTAGTAAAAGCAGAAAATGCAAACTATGTATTTTATTTTTAATTAATTAATTAATTTTAAATGTAGATATGAGGTCTCACCATGTTGTCCAGGCTGGTCTTGAATGCTTGGGCTCAAGCAATCCTCCTGCCTTGGCCTCCCAAAGTGCTGGGATTACAGGCACGAGCCACCGCACCTGGCCGAAACTATGTATTTTAGAAGTGTAAGTTACAAAGATATGGGTTAGGTGTAAAACCAAATAGCCCGAGTTTGCACTGACATAAAACTAAGGTTTGCTATGGCCACATAGGATAAAATTACACTTTATTATGCTTAATTAATCAAATGTCAATGTCAGATTATTTTTCAAACCTATGATTATTTCCTTGAGAAATCTATTTAATTTTTTTTGAATATTTTTGTAGGTGCTTGATAATGGCAGTTTTGAAAATAATATTTTCTCAATATGGAATAAATTTCATGTAACCAACATGTTTGAAAACCAGTTCATGTACTGTTACTTTCATTTACTCATCTAAAATTTGTTGAGTGTCTACTTTGTGTTAGGTCCTGTGCTAGGTGATTTTATTAATATTCATATGGAAAGATAAGAGATACACCCTATCATGTAGTGATGGAAATCTGCCGTAGCAAATTTAGAATAAAGTAGGGATTTTATCTGATGTTTGCACCCAGAAGATGAATAGTTGAGGAGTTCTTTTAGCGTCTGTGTATTCATGATATAATGAAAATAACTGCCAGCACTCATTTCTGCTGATTAATGCTCAAATTCTCAATTTCCTCTTCTTTCCAATAAGGCACACTTCCTAAGGAGCACCTTTTCTGACTTTTGTGACTGGGTTAGGTTTCCTACATATGCACTCTGTATTTTTCCTTAATAGCCTCACCATAACTGTAATTTAAAAATTGTTCGTTTTGTCTCCTCTTCAGTTCCTTTTAGGCTGTAAAGTCCCCAGGCTCTCAGTGCCTCAAATATGCTTGGCACTCAAATGTTTTCTAATGGTAGATTTTTAGACGTTTTTTTCCCATTGCTGTCTGCTGGGTATTTTCCATCATGCTTCTGCCTCATTCCCATGTCCCAGGGCAAGGCTTCATGGGAGGTAATGGGCAGAGTTCTGTGCAGTGACGACTTAGAAGCCAATTCATGATGATTGCATATGGAGCATCCTGAAGGTAAAGGCCATACATATGCCAATTATGATATTCACTTTTCCAGGGGAAAGCCCACTTATCCTTAACTTGATCTTAGTTACCTGCCATATTTTTGGTTAAAATCTTTACAGTATAGTTTTTGCTTGAGCCTCAGGCCCTCCAAAATAAATTATTTACAGGAAAAATAGTTTTAACCTTTGGGGTGAATAGCTTTGAATGGTCTATTTAGGAGTTTTAACTTTGAAGCCATCTAAAATTTCGAGGTCGGAGAGTTAACAATTAATGAGACTTTTTATCTTAGGAAGATATTCTGATGTCAATGCATAGAGTATATTAGAAGAGAGGAGATGGATTATCACTTAGCCAACATTTGTTGAAAATCACATGTATTGGCTTGTGCAAGACAATGGAAATGTATAGATGGAAGACACAGTCCCTGCATCTTACAGTCAGTTAGGGGGAGACAATTATACTATGTCATAACTTTATTTAATTAGCAGTGTGTTAAGGGTAATTCAGTATGGATGGGAACATAGAAGAGACACTTCAGAAGAAGAGTTTCAGGGAAGGCCTCTTAGAAGAAGTGATAAATGAGTTCTTTCTAAAAGGTAAGTAGGCATTTATCAGGCAAAGAAGATAGGAAATATTTTTCTGTACCTTTCTAGGCAGAGAGAAGAACACCTGTGTATATACTAGTTAAGGGTTTATTTTAATTATTAAGGTGAGAATTAATGAATGATATTTAAGAAGCAGAGTATGTAGCACTTGGTGAGTGAACACTGGTTATAAGGTTTTCTTTTCTTTTTTTTGAGACAGAGTTTCGCTGTGTCGCCCAGGCTGGAATGCAGTGGCACAATCTTGGCTCACTGCAACCTCTGCCTCCCAGGTTCAAGAGATTCTCCTACCTCAGCCTCTTGGGTAGCTGGGACTACAGGCACAAGCCACCATGCCTGGTAATTTTTGTATTTTTAGTAGAGATGGGGTTTCGCCATGTTGGCCAGCCTGGACCCTAACTCCTGACCTCAGGTGATCCACCTGCCTCAGCCTACCAAAGTGCTGGGATTACAGGTGTGAGCCACCGTGCCCAGCTGATAAGATTTTCAGCCTGCCTTGATGATTGGGAAATGTTGACATCATTGCAGGTATAGTGAACACACTAGGAGGTAAAGTTGGGCAAGTGATAACTCAGTTTTGGATCTGTGGATTTTGAGTTACAGTGGGATATTCTCTTGGTTGTATTGTATTATGCATCTTGGGAAATTGATGTCAGTTTAGATGTCATTAGGGCTAGAGATTGAGATTTGAGATTCTCCATAGAAGGAGCAGCTAAAGCTCAGGTCCATGGGTAAGATGTTAAGAAAAACTGTGGAATGGGGAAGGACAAGAAAACTAGGGACAGAATTTGGAGAATAAGTCGATACTTTTTTTCTTTTAAGCCGGAATCTAAATAAGGAATTTTAGGTTAGTTTCACCCACGTCCCCCACCCCTTATTCCCCACCCCCACCCCACCATTCTATTTCAAGGAGAGAAAAGGATAAATAAGAAGGACATAAACATTTGTTAGTAGTTGATTATTGAAATCCCAAGGGACTGAAAGACTGCCTAGGGTCTTATAGCAATGCAAAATCAACAACAACAACAAAAATAAATAAAGAAGACTACATAGAGTCAAATGCAAATTTCATTTTGTTTGATTGTCAAGGTAGGAAGGTTTTTGACAAGGAGGGTTGCAAGCAAAAGTTTACTTAATGAATCAGTAAATGAGTTAGAATGCCCCTCAGAATTCCAGGTAATTAAGATTTTACTTTGTAAACTCTTTGTTTTAGTTTGTATCTGTTTCATTTTTCATATTTAAATTGTATATATTCAGAGTGCCCTTGATTTATAAGAAGCATATCCAATTTTCTCATGTGGAATATGTTAATAAACGATTAAGGCTGGGCATGGTGGCTCACACCTGTATTCTCGGCACTTTGGGAGGCTGAGGCAGGTGGATCACCTGAGGTCAGGAATTTGAGACTAGCCTGGCCAACACGGTGAAACCCCATCTCCACTAAAAAAAAAAAAAAAAAAAAAAAACAAAAAATTAGCTAGAAATGGTGGCATGTGTCTGTGATCCCAGCTACTCAGGAGGCTGAGGCAGGAGAATCGCTTCAACCTGGGAAGTGGAGGTTGCAGTGAGCTAAGATCACGCCACTGTACTCCAGCCTGGCAACAGAGTGAGACTCTGTCTCCAAAAAAAAAAAAAAAAAAGAGATTAAATACTTACACTAAAAAAGAATAGGTATGCTCTCATAGTCAAGGGAGATGTGCATTTCTTATTTATCGCAAAGCTTACTTGGTTTCAAATACCTCTCTTAGACCAAGTACATGCAGAATTTAAAAGTCAGAGAGAAGATGAAACCAGATTGTTGAAAAATGGGAAGGGAAATAACTTTCATATAGCCATTTTATTATTATAGAAACTACTAAGTGGGTGTTTCATGGACTTTGGCAAGGAAATGCTGTGGCATTTTCCAACTCAGCCTCACTCTCTAAGTATCTCTGATGTCAAAGCTAACCGGAGTGGTTAGCATTGAAATTTTCACTTAAGTACAACAACGACAACAGCCACTGTTTATCAAGAACAATGCCAGGCATTCTATGTGGATTATCTGATTTACTCTTCATAACATTCTTGCAAATAGTGGTGGTTAAAAATGATAATAAAAGCTATAATTTGTCAAATGTTTAATTCATTCCAAGCATCGTGCTATGTACTTTTTTTTTTTTTTTTTTTTTGAGACAGTCTTGCTCTGTTGCCCAGGCTGGAGTGCAGTGGCACCATCTTGACTCACTGCAACCTCTGCCTCCTGGGTTCAAGCGATTCTCCTGCCTCCGCCTCCCGAGTAGCTGGGACTACAGGCGCCCACCACCATGCCTGGCTAGTTTTTGTATTTTTAGTAGAGATTGGGTTTCACCATATTGGCCAGGCTGGTCTCGAACTCCTGACCTCAGGTGATCCACCTGCCTTGGCCTCCCAGAGTGCCAGGATTAGAGGCGTGAGCCACCGTGCCTGGCCTATTGTGCTATGTATTTAATCTGTTTATATTAATTTATTCTTTGTGGAAACTGTTTATGTTTGTAAGTAGACATCTTATTCTTCTATGAGATTCAGAAGAGTTAAGCAATTTGCCTTATGTCTTAACTGCTGCTAGTAAGACAGGATTCAAACTCAACCTCTGATTCTAAAACCTATATTTTTTGCATTTTACTTACTGCCTCACTGTCATTTCAACTGGGTAGCAATGAGGAACATTGACCTTCCTGGAGCTTATGACTGGTAACCAAGAAGTGTCACTGAAGTAAAATGAAGCAGATTTAGGGCTACCTTGAACCAGAGCTGTGTTAGTCTGTACAGACCCCTTTTCAGAGTATGAGTGCCACCTGCTGGAAGGTTATGATAAATCTCATGTGTTTATAAAGAGCAGCTTCCAAAAGGCCTGTCATAGGTGTGAAAGTGTCAACTTTCAAATACTAATTCTTAAATTACAGTTTTAGGAGTATCAGAACATTTTGGAATTAGGCAAATCTCCTATTTACCATAAAACACACTACTTCATTTACCTTCAGTTCGTTGGGAAGGGGAAAGAGGTGTTAAGACATTTTAAAAAATGATACTCAGTGCTTTCTAAAATAAAGTCGGTGATACTGTTCTCACCAAGGGGTAAGATTGATGGTCAAATGAATCACACTGTTACTTAAAAGAGATCAAACAAGAATAGAAAATTGGATTTACTTTGAGATAAGTGAGTTATTGAAGTATAAGAAGATCTTTCCATTCAGAATACCCTTGAAAAAGGAGTCAGGGACCCATGGGGGCATCATAGACTTGGAGAACAGAAAGTGAAAAGGGAAGAAAGATGTATAGATAAAAATACAAATGGATTCTGGAATTTTTAGTCTAGTACAGACTCTCTAAATTGAGTCAGGATCCTAGAGAAAGTTTAGAATTCTAACTGTAGATTATTTTACATTTAGGACAGTGAAAAGTGGACACTTTAAAAATAGCTACTTACATGCTTTGAAAGGAGCTCAGATAAAATACTGGCATGTTCATTGAACATTCTTCATTAGGCTCCAGTGGGATCATGTTACTATGCTGTGAGTATCTGGCATGGAAGATGTTATCATGTAATATGAGACACAGGAAAATCATGGAACTTAATTGCTGTTTAAGTATGATTACACGTATTTGTAGTTGTATGATGTCATGTTGAACAAATATTTGTTAGACAAGAGATTAAAGTCCGTTGGTAAAATCTGATTTTGCCAAGAGATGGCGAAAGTACACGTATGGCCATCTCCTTCTTTCACTGTGTCCCTTCTCAGATAACCACATAAAAAGAAGCTGAGATAGTATGATAGTGTCTTATTTTTGTTGGTGGATTTCTGGAAAGTTCTGTCTTTTGGTGTGTGTATGTATTTGTTTTTAAATTATAAGAGTAATGCTCATTGAAGAAAACTTGTAAAATAGAAAAAATATAAATATAAATCATGCATAATCTCACACCCAGAAATAACTATTGTTAATGTTTTGGCATATTTCTGTTTGTTTTTTGTTTTTTTGAGACAGAGTCTCACTCTGGCGCCCAGGCTGAAGTGCAGTGGTGCGATCTCGGCTCACTGCAACCTCTGTCTCCCGGGTTCAAGCGATTCTCCTGCCTTAGTCTCTCGAGTAGCTGGGACTACAGGCATGCGGTACCACCCTCGGCTGATTTTTGTGTTTTTAGTAGAGACGGGGTTTCATCGTGTTGGCCAGGCCAGTCTTGAACTCCTAATCTCAAGACATCAAGTGATCTGCCTGCTTTGGCCTCCCAGAGTGCTGGCATTACAGGTGTGAGCCACCACGCCCAGCCCATTTTCTGTTATTTATATCTCTTCATATTTTATTTTATTTAATTAATTAATTTATTTATTTTGAGACAGAGTCTCACTCTGTTGCCCAGGCTGGAGTGCAGTGGGACGATCTCTGCTCACTGCAACCTCTGCTTCCCAGGTTCAAGTGATTCTCCTGCCTCAGCCTCCTGAGTAGCTGGGATTACAGGCATATACCACCACACATGGCTAATTTTTGTATTTTTAGTAGAGACGGGGTTTTGCCATGTTGTCCAGGCTGGCCTCGAACTCCTGGCTTCAAGTGATCTGTCCACCTCGGCCTCCCAAAGTGCTGGGATTACAGATGTGAGCCACTGCACCCAGCCTGTTGTCCTTTTACATTATATCACAACGTTATAGTCTTTCCTCGAGTAATTAAAATATTTTAGTATATATATTTGAGGCTACAATATGTGGCTATTTACCATAATTTACTTATCAGTTTTCTTATTATTGAACACTTAGGTTGTTTACTGTTGTTGTTCATTTGTTTCTTTCAGTAAACAGCAGTAGAAAAGTTAACTTCTTTGTTTTTCTCAGTAAATAGAGGTAGTGAATACACTCTTGTGTGATGTTTATCTAGAACCTAGCATTTTCTTAGTAAACTGGCCTTGGACGTAACTACTAATAAGGTTAATGTCTGCTTCACTTGTGTTCCCCTGTGTCCCCTGTTCCTTTGTGTTATTTTCTTTAGGATTTTGTAGCACTTATTGTGCTCACATCCCTTTCAGGAAACACCCTCATTGCACTCCTTTGCTCTTCGAATTATACACCAGGTTAAAGATCCCATCCTGAGATATTCAGAGCTGTGTTGCTGCTCTTTACCTCAAGCCAGCACTCTTATTCTTCTGGTAGAGTAGGTGCTAATTGAAAGAAGTCTTCCTTTTTAAGCCTAAAGTAAATGGAGCTTGTGGAGGGTTAGCGTCCCTGGAATAATTATTTTAGATATTGTCTATTCAATTTGTTGAAAACAAAATAATTTAAAACACCTTTTGAAAAAGAATAACTTATGAAAGGGTAGCAAAGTTTTATTAGGTTACAGGCCATTACTAGTTATTTTGTGAGTAAGAACCAGTTAAGTTCAGTAGATTTAATTTATTTGACAAATATTTATTGAATGCTTATTATGTGCTAGGTACCATTTTATGCATTGGAGATATAAAATCAACAAAAACCTTTGCCGTCATGGAGCTTATATGTTAGTGGAGAGAGACAGACAATAAATAACATATAAACAGTTTCATGTCCGTTTAATAGCTTCATGCCAGACAATAAACAGCTTCTTGTCAGTTTAAGTGACATATTTCTATACAATGAGTATTAAATGATTGTTTTCAAAAAAGGTAAAATTATGACTGTGATACAGGTATAAGATGAACACATTTTAATGATTTTATTTAACTTTCTTTAAAAAAAATTTTTTTTTATGTTTTTAGAGACAGAGTTTTGCTCTTGTTGCCCAGGCTGGAGCGCAATGGTGTGATCTTGGCTTACTGCAACCTCCGCCTCCCAGGTTCAAGTGATTCTCCTGCCTCGGCCTCCGGAGTAGCTGGGATTATAGGCACCCACCACCACGCCTGACTAATTTTTGTATTTTAGTAGAGATGGCGTTTCACCATGTTGGCCAGTCTGGTCTCAAACTCCTGACCTCAGGTGATCTGCCCTCTTTGGCCTCCCAAAGTGCTGGGATTACAGGCATCAGGCATGAGCCACTGTACCTAGCCTTCTTTTTTTTTTTTTTTTTTTTTAAAAAAAAACAGGGTCTCATTCTGTCACCCAGGCTGTAGGGCAGTGGTACGATCATAACTCACTGCAGCCTTGAACTCATGGGCTCAAGCAGTCCTCACACCTCACACCTCAGCCTCCCTAGTAGCTGGGACTACAGGCCTGCACCACCATGCCTGGATAATTTAATTTAATTTATTTTTTTGTAGAGATAGGGCTCTTGCTGTGTGACCAGACTAGTCTCAAACTCCTGGCCTTAAGTGATCCTCCTGCCTTGGCCTCCCAAAGTGCTGGAATTACAAGTGTGAGCCACTACATCCAGCTTATTTAACTTTTTGAATGAAGGAACCAAGTTGATATTATAGCCCATTCAAAGGAGAAACTTTAAAACAGATACATGCACAGATCAGGAATATTGAAATGGATATGCAAATTGAGGCAAAACCAGCTTCTTCCACTATTGGGGAAGGAAGTCAGTGAACCTCTACCAGACAGCACAGAATTTGTATGCTTATAGTTGAGAATTATTCTGCATCATTATCAGTTATGTGTAATGTACAGAGTTGTAAAATAGCTTCTATAGAATCAGAATCAGGTAACTGAAAGGATGTGCCCCTAACAATGCATTTTTTTCTATTGAATTACAAATAATTTTTCTACCTGAGTTACTAGAAAGCTTTTGATTTTCTACAGTTTCTTTAGAATTGTAGATAAGGGATATAGAGTTATGGTATGTTTGAAAGTGTTAGTACTTGCAGAAAGATAAAGTGCAGAATGGTGGTTACGATTTTAAATAGAAAGGCTAGGGAAGACTCACTGAGGAGGAGATATTTGGGAAAAGAGTTAAAGTAGATGAGGTTTTTGCCTGAGTAACTGCAATGATGGAGTTGCTATTAACTGAGGCGGGGGAAGAGCAGTGGGAATAGAGGGTACTGGAGGTACTGGAATAGAGGGTAGTGGAGGTAGAGAGCGCGACCTCAGTTTTGGCTTTTAGACATTCAAATGGAGCTCTTGAGGCAGCTGGATACACACAGCTGGAGTTCAGGGGAGATGGGTGGACTAGAGGTAAACATTTGGGAGTTAATGCATATGGGTGACATTTAAAGCCCGCAGACTAGATGAGATCACTTAAAGAGCTCTTTCAATGTGTCAGGCATTGTGCTAGTCCCTAGAATATAGAAATAAATTTTAAAATGTCTTTCTGGGCTAGTGTGGTGGCTCACACCTGGAATCCTAACATGTTGGGAGGCCGAGGCAGGAGGATCACTTGAAGCCAGAAGCTCAAGACTAGCCTGGACAACAAAGTGATACCCCATTTCTACAAAAAAATAAAAAAATCAGCTGGGCATGGTGGCTCACACCTGTAGTCTCAGCTACTGAGGCTAAGACAGGAGGATGGCTTGAGCCCAGGAGTTTGAGGCTGCAGTGAGCTATGATCGTGCCACTGTACTCCAGCCTAGGAGACAAAGTGAGATCTTGTCTCAAAATAAATAAGTTAGTAAGTAAAAATTGTCTTTGTCTTCAAGAACCTTATGGTCTAATGCAGGAGGAGGGCAAGGGAGAGATGCAAACAGTTAAAACATTGTAAGATACTCTAATATAATTCAGCGAGGCCAAATCTGAGAGTCATGAAACATGTACAGAAGGTAATCAAAGGGTGGTACCTTTTCTAACAGCTGGCTTCTCCACTGACCCATTTACCCTGCCATGTTGCCAGTGATACTAGAGAACCTCAATGGTGACACTTCTTCTTTTTTTTTTTTTTTTTAATGTTGAGGTGGAGTCTCTCTCTGCTGCCCAGGCTGGAGTGCAGTGGCACGATCTTGGCTCGCTGCAAGCTCTGCCTCCCGGGTTCATGCCATTCTTCTGCCTCAGCCTCCTGAGTAGCTGGGACTACAGGCTCCCGCCACCATGCCTGGCTAATTTTTTTTTTTGTATTTTTAATAGAGATGGGGTTTCACCATGTTAGCCAGAATGGTCTCGATCGCCTGACCTCGTGATCCACCCGCCTTGGCCTCCCAAAGTGCTGGGATTACAGGCATGAGCCACCACACCCGGCCAATGGTGACACTTCTGCATGGCTTACAAGGCTCCTTTTATATGGTCTTTCCCTCATCTCTTGCTTTGATTCCTTAGACCTGTTCATAGTGACAGATGATCAGTTAAGGATTTTTGAAATACCACTCCTGGTTGCAGAGTGAAAGGTGAATTAGAAGAAGTAACAAAATAGATACAGGTAACATTAGTTCGCTATTTCTTTGCCTCAGTCTGCCTTCATGTGATATTTAGTGACTTATAGAAACCCATAGGGTAGAAAAAGCATAAGAGGTACACAGAAATAGAAAGTGCATATTGATGCTCTAGAAAATGCAAATTTGGGGATTAGGGAAGAATTTCTAGTAAATGCATGTAGTTGTGAACTTTACACTCTTCCCTCTTACACAGGCAGACTTTAGAGATATTGCAAGTTTGCTTCCAGACCACTGCAGTAAAGCAAATATTGTGATAAAGCAAGTCACTCAAATTTTTTGGTTTCCCAGTAAAGTCATATTTATTATACTGTAGTTTACAGTATAAACATACACTGCTGTAAGTGTCCAGTAGCATTATGTATAAAAATGTATAAATCTTAATTAAAAAATACGTTATTGCTAAAAGGTGCTAATGATTATCTGAGCCTTCAGTGAGTCATAATCTTTTTGCTGGTGGATGGTCTTGCCTCAGTATTGATGGCTGCTAACTGATCAGAGTGGTGGTTGCTGAAGGCTGGGGTGGCAATTTCTTAAAATAAGACAATAATACAGTTTGCTGCATCAGTGAACTCTTCCTTTCTTGAAAGATTTCTCTGTAACATGCAATGATATTTGATAGCATTTTACTCATATTAGAACTTCTTTCAAAATTTGGGTCAGTCCTCTCAAACCCTGCCACTACTTTACCAACTAAGTTTATGTAATATTCCAAATTATTTGTTGTTATTTCAGTGGTGTTCACAGCATCTTCACCAGGAGTAGATTCCATCTTAAGAAATCACTTTCTTTGCCCATCCTTAAGAAGCAACTCCTTATCCAAACCTGTTTGATCATGAGATGGCAGCAATTCAGTTAATCCTCAAGCTCTACTGCTAATTGTTTTTCTCTTGTTATTGCTACCACATCTCATTTACTTCCTCCACTGATCTCTTGAACCCCTCAAAATTATCTATGAGGGTTGGAATCAACTTTTTCCACATTCCTGTTAATGTTGATGCCTTGACCTCCTTGAAGGGATCATGAATGTTTTTAATGGCATCTAGAATGGTGAACCCTTTCCACAAGGTTTTCAATTTACTTTGCCCAGATCCATCCGAGGAATCACAATCTATGGCAGCTATAGCTTCATGAAATGTATTTGTTAAAGAATAAGACTTGGAAGTCAAAATGACTTCTTGATTCATGGGCTGCAGAATGGATGTTACATTAGCAAACGTGAAAACAGCATTAATCTCCTTGTACATCTCAATCAGGGCTTTTGGGTGACTAGGTGCATTGTTAATGGGCAGTAATCTTTTGAAAGGAATCTTTTTTCTAGGTAGTCAGTCCCGATAGTGGGCTTAAAATGTTCGGTAAGCCATGCTGTCAACAGATGTGCTGTCATCTAGGCTTTGTTGTTACATTTATGGAGCACAGGTAGAGTAGATTTAGCATAATTCTTTTTTTTTTTTTTTTTTTGAGATGGAGTCTCGTTCTTGTTCCCCAGGCTGGAGTGCAATGGCACGGTCTCGGCTCACCACAACCTCTGTCTCCCAGGTTCAAGTGATTCTCCTGCCTCAGCCTCCTGAGTAGCTGGGATTACAGGCATGTGCCACCACCCCCGGCTAGTTTTGTATTTTTAGTAGAGACAGGGTTTCTCCATGTTGGTCAGGCTGGTCTCGAACTCCCAACCTCAGGTGATTCACCTGCCTCGGCCTCTCAAAGTGCTGGGATTACAGGCGTGAGCCTCTATACCCGGCCATTTAGCATAATTCTTAAGGGTCCTAGGATTTTCAGAATGGTAAATGAGCATTGGCTTCAACTTCAAATCACCAGTTGCATTAAACCCTAGTAAGATAGTCAGTCTGTCCTTTGAAGCTTTGAAACCAGGCGTTGACTTCTCTCTAACTGTGAAAGTCCTACGTGGCATCTGTTTCCAATAGAATTCTCTTTTGTCTACATTGAACATCTGTTGTTTAGTGTAGACATCTTCATCAATGATCTTAGCTAGATCTTTTGGATAACTTGCTGTATCACCTTGCACTTTTATGTTATAGAGGTGACTTCTTTCCTTAAGCCTCATGAACCAACCTCTATTAGCTTCAACCTTTTCTTCTGCAGCTTCTCCACCTCTCTCAGCCTTCACAGATTGAAGAGAATTAGGGCCTTGTTCTGGATTAGGCTTTGTCTTTTTTTTTTTTTTTTTGAGACAGAGTCTCGCTGTGTCGCCCGGGCTGGAGTACACTGGCATAATCTCAGCTCACTGCAACCTCCGCCTCCTGGGTTCAAGTGATTCTCCTGCCTCAGCCTCTCAAGTAGCTGGCATTACAGGTACCCGCCACTACGCCCAGCTGATTTTTTGTATTTTTAGTAGAGATGGGGTTTCACCACGTTGGTTGGGCTGGTCTTGAACTCCTGACCTCGTGATCCACCTACTTTGGCCTCCGAAAGTGCTGGGATTACAGGCGTGAGCCACCGCGCCCAGCCAGCTTTGTCTTAAGGTAATGTTGCAACTAGTTTAATCTTCTGTCTAGATCACTAAAACTTTCTCCCTATCCACAATAAGGCTGTTTAGCTTTCTTATCTTTGTGTGTTCAACAGAGTAGAACTTTTAATTTCCTTCAAGAACTTTTTCTTTGCATTCACAACTTGGCTAACTGGTGCAAGAGGCCTAGTTTTCAGCCTGTTTTAACTTCCAGTGTGCCTTCCTCAGTAAGCTCAATCATTCTAGCTTTTGATTTAAAGCAAGAGATATGTGAGATTCTTCCTTTCACTTGAACAGTTAGAGGCCATTGTAGTTTTATTAGTTGGCCTGATTTCAATATTACTGTTTCTCAGGCAATAGAGAGGCCCGAAGAGAGGGAGAAAGATGAGGGAACAGCTGGTGGGTGAGGCAATCAGAACACACACAACATTTATAGATTAAGTTTGCCATCTTATGTGGGTGCAATTTGTGATGCTTCAAAACAATTACAATAGTAACATCAAAGATGACTGATCACAGATCACTGCAACAGATATAATACTGAAAAAGTTTTAAATGTTGTAAGAATTACCAAAATGTGACACAGAGACATTAAGTGAGCATGCTGTTGGAGAAATGGTGTCAGTAGACTTGGTTGATGCAGGGTTGCCACAAACCTTCTACTTGGGAAAAACACAGTATCTGTGAAGCAACGAAGTAACTATCCGTTTGACATATGGAAAGGAGACCTAGGCTAGGCACAGTGGTTTACACCTGTAATCTCAGCACTTTGGGAGGCTGAAGTGGGAGGATTGCTTAAGGCCAGGAGTTCGAGACTAGCCTGGACAACATAGTGAGACTCTATCTCTACAAAAAAAGTTTTTTTACAAAAATGACCTATATGGTGGTTCCTCAAAAAATTAAACATAGAATTACCATAGGATCTAGCAATTTCACTTCTGGGTATATATACAAAGGAATTGAAAGTGGGGATTCAAATAGTTATTTATACACCAATATTTAGGGAATATTATTCATAGTAACCAAAAGGTAGAAACACCCTAAATGTCTATTGAGGGGCAAATGGACAAATGAAATGTGGTCTATACATACAATGTGATAGTATTCAGCTTTAAATAGGATTGAAATTCTCATACATGCTACAACACAAATGAACCTTGAAGACATTATATTATGTGAAAAAAAGGCAGACACAAATGGGCAGACACTGTATTGTTCCACTTACATGAGCTACATACTGAGAACAGTCAAATTCATAGAGACATAAATTAGGTAATGGTTATCAGGAGCTGGGGGTAGGGGGCAACCTGGAGATATTGTTTAATGGTATAGATTTTCATTTTGGGATGAAAAAGTTCTGGAAATACACAGTGATGATGGTTGTACTTAATCCCACTGAACTAGTATAAGTAGTGGGATTAAGTAAATATACTAAGTATACCTAGTATACTTAAAAATGGTTGAAATGGTAAATTTTACATTATGTATATATTTTACCACATTAAAAACGGTGATCTAGAAATACCATGCTACTGTAAAAAAGAACAAGAAAGATTATTTTTATTTTTTTCTTTTAAAAAATTTTTCTTTTATGCCAAATCACTTCTCACCTGAAGGAAGTATTTCTAATATTGATATTGTCCTAATATTAAGAGATTTCCAAGATAGAGTAAGGGTAAAAAAACAAACAAAGTTCAGAGCAGTGTGTATATTATGCTATCTTTTGTGTAAACAATGGAGGATAAAATGTATATTCATATTTGTTTTTATTTGCATTAAGAAACATTGCAAGGAAAATAAGCAATTAATAAAAGTTATTACCTCCAGGGAAGCAAGAGGAGTGGTAGTGAGACATTTCAATATATATCCTTGTATATACTTTGATTTGTGAACCATGTGAATGTATTATCTAGTCAAAACAATTTTTTTAACAGAGGACTTAAAATGAATTTATTCTAGCGGGATCAACAATTGGAAGTCACAGAGAATGTAGTTTTTTAGAAGTGTTGATTAAATATTGCTACTGTGACAACCACATTCCCAGACAAGCGAGGTCCAGGAATCAGGGATCTGTGCCAATGTTGGGTGTTTCAAGAGCCTGGTTTAGATGCAGAAGTGGAGTTTTACTTTCCCATCTACTTCAGGCTGCAAAGAGAACATATTTTGCATGGGTAATGAAGGCAAACTCTCTACATTCATCAGTATCAAGGAGTCAGAAAGAAGGAGACAGTCATTGTGCCCAGGGTGAAGTCTCTTACCAGAGTCTAAGTGCTTCAAGGCTGGCCATGGCAGTGGGGTCATTAAAAACAGGGTTTGCCAGAGCCAGAGAAACTGAAGTGTTCAAAATGGCAAACTCTCTAGATTTTGGGAGGCCAAGGTGGGCAGATCACTTGAAGTCAGCAGTTCGAGACCAGCCTGGCCAACATGGTAAAACCCCATCTCTACTAAAAATACAAAAATTAGCCAGGCATGGTGGTGTGCACCTGTAATCCCAGCTACTCAGGAGGTTGAGGCAGGAGAATCGCTTGAACCTTGGAGGCGGAGGTTGCAGTGAGCTGAGATTGTGCCATTGCATTCCAGCCTGGGCAACAGAGCAAGACTCCGTCTAAAAAATAAAGTTACTAAAGTTATTAGAATGGGTAAGCAGTTTATTTTTCTCTGTCTTATTGATCTATTTATATGTCTGTCTTCCTTACCACATTGTGGGAATTGAAGACATGAACTTTGGCTGTAGTGGAAAAAGCATGGACTTTGCAATCAGGCGGATCTATTTAAGTCCAAACCCCTTCTCTTTCTAGCTATTTGACTTTGGTCAAGTTATTTTTATCACACTGAGCCTTGGATTCTGTGTGCATCATAAAATTGTTCTAAAGATTAAGTGAGAGAAAAACATTTGTATATAATCATCTTGCACATATAAAATATTCAAGGGAAGTTTTGTCTTTCCCTTTTTGCATCTTTCACAGAGCTTTACATTTAAAAGGTATTCAAAATATTTATTAAATTGAATATGTTTCTCTTTACCTATGAAATCTGAACCCTGGTTAAGGACAGCCTGAGGCAGGTGTATTTCTAAGGCTTTTACCTTGAGCAATAATGTCATTGTGGCTAAATATTTTATCAAGCAGCTGTCTGTTATGCGCAAAGTGCTGTTTCTGCTTGCTGCTCTGGTCTGTCTTTCCTACATATCATCAGAGTCCAGCTTAAAGCTTTTACTTTATGAAGTCCTGTTTCTTTTTTTCTGTTTACAGGACCTGTTCTCAACTTCAGTTTTTATAAGTGGGCATGATAGTCATTCCCTTATGCTCACTACTCTTCAAAAAAAACCCTCAACCACACACTCTAGGGATGGATAAGTACAGGGATTGTTAAATATCTTTCCTTGTTTTGTCGCATATTTCTTGAGCACCAATACAGTGCTAGGGTAGATATAAGCAGTATCAATACATGATTCCTGCCTCCCAAGGAACAGTTTCTTTAGTAAAAAAGATATGCATGTACACAAATGGAATTAATTATTTAATGATATGATATTACTTTTGTTTGCTGTTTTACATTTTACCATTTAAAATCCTATTTTTAAAAACACATTCCTGCTTGCAGTCTCTGACAAGAAAGAAAGCAAAACAAAACAAAACAAATATACCTAAGCACATAGAAAAAGGATTGGAAAGATATGCACCAAGATGTTGACAGAGCTTATCTCTGAATAGAGGTATTTTGGGTGGTATTTTTTTTCTTTCATTTTGCTTACCTGGATTCTCTAGATTTTCAGAAATTTCGTTTTGAAGTTATAAGATGTTCATCGTTTCCCCCTCCTTGCTAACACAACAGTGACCCCTCTCTTTCTTTTGCATTCAGCTTTTGCGAGAATTGAAGCACCCTAATGTGATCGCATTGCAGAAGGTGTTCCTTTCTCACAGTGACAGGAAGGTATGGCTGCTGTTTGATTATGCAGAGCATGACTTGTGGGTAAGTATAATCTCACTGTATTTCTAGGATTATTTTATGTAGGTATGGAACATATTTATATAAAATACATATTGTTAATGCACAGAAAGGAAAGCTTGCTCTGTTAGCCATATTTCAAAGTCAATATAAACATAAATGTTGATTTTGAAGAATTTAAGCAATAAACTAACATTTTACTGAGAAGATAGTATTTGTAATATTTAGCAATTTTACTTCAGAAAGATTTTAATGAATGGGAGACTATACTTTTTTGGGTGGGGGGGCGAGGGGGGGAGGGAGTTTTGCTCTTGTTGCCCAGGCTGGAGTGCAATGGCACGATCTTGGCTCACCACAACCTCTGCCTCCCAGGTTCAAGCGATTCTCCTGCCTCAGCCTCTTGAGTAGCTGGGATTATAGGCATGCACCACCATGCCCGGCTAATTTTGTATTTTTAGGAGAGACGGGGTTTCTCCATGTTGATCAGGCTGGTCTTGAACTCCCAACCTCAGGTAATCCTCTTACCTCGGCCTCCCAAAGTGCTGGGATTACAGGCGTGAGCCACCACGCCTGTCAGGAGACTATACTTTTATGAAAGTAATTAATGGCAATTTACTAATATGTATAGTGAAGATTACTTTAAGGATGTTTTATCAACATATGAAAGCAAAAAATTCTAATTCCTGTCTTTTCAAATTAGGAATCAGAACATTTAAACACTTTATCTGAGGAACTGCTAAAAGTAACAAACTTCAAATCTGGCAATAAGTTCAAATTATGGATAATTAATTTAGCACCACTATGCCTGGCTAATTTTTCAAAAATGTTTTATAGAGACAATGTCTTGCCATCTTGCACAAGCTGGTCTTGAAATCCTGGACTCAAGTGATTTTCCTACTTTGGCCTCTCAAAGTGTTGAGATTACAGGCATGAGCCATTGCACCCAGCCTTTTTTGTTTGTTTGTTTGTTTGTTTGAGACAGGGTCTCGCTCTATCGCCCAGGCTGGAGTGCAATGGCACAGTTATGGTTCACTGCAGCTTTGACATCCTGGGCTCAAGCGATCCTCCTGTCTCAGCCTCCCAAGTAGCTGGGACCACAGGTGCATGACCACACCTGACTAATAAATTTTGATTTAATATAATGTGGTTTGTCATCTATATAAGTTATAAATCTTTTGAGGAATAAGTTTAACAGACTCAGGTCTTAAAGAAACTTTCAGAGTATATGCTATTATAGCAGATATGGACAAGAATTTTCAGTGTGTTTTTTTTTCAATTATTTTCATGGATATTCACAGACATTGTATTTTCCCCATTTTTCTATATTCCCCTATATGTCAACCAAGGCTTACTTGATAGTGTATGTACTTTGAACATCAGTGAGGTGGTGAAAGAAGATGATGTAGTACATTGGAATAGTCAGGTCCTGTAGAACTGTACTGTCCAATACCATATTTCAAAATAAATATAATCATAAATGTTGATTTTAAAGAATTTCAGCAATAAACTGACATTTTACTGAGAAGATAGTATTTGTAATATTTAGAAAATTCACTTCAGAAGTATCTGAAGTGCACACCTTGATTTTACCTGTTTCTTTTTTTTTTTGAGTTGGAGTTTCGCTTTTATTGTCCAGGCTGGAGTGCACTGATGCAATCTCAGCTCACTGCAGCCTCCGCCTCCTGGTTTCAAGTGATTCTCCTGCCTCAGCCTCCTGTGTAGCTGGGATTACAGGCATACGCCACTACGCCCAGCTAATTTTGTATTTTTAGTAGAGACGGGGTTTCACCATGTTGGTCAGGCTGGTCTTGAGCTCTTGACCTCAGGTGATCCACCTGCCTAGGCCTCCCAAAGTGCTGGGATTACAGGTGTGAGCCACCACACCCAGCCTCTTTTTTAAGGTAGCTGTTAAAAAGTGGAAAGTTATACATGTGGCTCCCAGTATATTTCTACTGGAAATCACTGCTATAGTATAAACTCTAATTTTCTATTATTTCTTAAAATCAAATCAATGTTATTACTGAACAATTTATAAAAATAAGAAAGCTGTATAAATAGCTTAATAATTTTACATACCATTTGGTCATCTTAAAGTTACTGGAGCACTATTGACAATTTCATCGGTATTGTTCGCATAGGATTTTGATGGTCCTCAGTGTCCATTTTATGTTTTGGACAGAGGCAGGGATGGGGTGGGGATGGAGGTGGAGGTGGGAGCACTGCGGGAGCAGGTAGCATTTTTTCCCTTTCCGTACAGTGTTTTTATAACCCACAATATAACATGTGGATATAAAAATTTGAATACGGGGCCGGGCGCGGTGGCTCACGCCTGTAATCCCAGCACTTTGGGAGGCTGAGGTGGGCAGATCACGAGGTCAGGAGATTGAGACCATCCTGGCTAACATGGTGAAACCCCATCTCTACTAAAAATACAAAAAATTAGCCGGGCATGGTGGCAGGCGCCTGTAGTCCCAGCTACTCAGGAGGCTGAGGCAGGAGAATGGCATGAACCCAGGAGGTGGAGCTTGCAGTGAGCCGAGATCACGCCACTGCACACCAGCCTGGGCGACAGAGCGAGACTCCATCTCAAAAAAAAAAAAAAAAAATTGAATATGATGACCCAGTTGTATTTATTTCAGTGGGATTGAATTTCCTATTTTTTCTCTCTCCTCCTTCTTAGCAATTTCATATTTAACATTAACTCCCAGGAATATATTCTAATTTATTCTGTGCCAAACAAAGATGAAACTTTTCCAATAATTCAAATATACACCTGATTAGTGATGTTACCCAAGTGTACTAAGTGCTAACTTTTTATAGAAAGTGAAGATTTACAATCTTTCTTTCTTTTTTTAATCTTTCATTCTGTCAGTAGAGAATATAATACTCTTCTTAGGTAGCTGTTTCAATATCAGTCCTTTTGGTCCTATTTAATGAAAATCTTAATGGTTTCAGTAAATTTAGTCACTGTAACCCCTCATTAACACGGTCACATTCACCCTCAAAATAGATTCAGTTTTGGTTGAACTTATTCAAATTATTTTTCTTTGTGTCATTATTGGCCTTTAATAAGTAATTTTAAAATATACAGCATTTATTACAGCATTGATTGTGTTTTATTGGCATAGATATTAGCAAAGACTGTATTATTATTTTTTTTAATTTTTAGCATATTATTAAGTTTCACCGTGCATCAAAAGCAAATAAAAAGCCCATGCAGTTGCCAAGATCTATGGTTAAATCCTTACTTTACCAGATTCTTGATGGTATCCATTACCTCCATGCAAATTGGGTGCTTCACAGAGACTTGGTAAGTATTTTTCTTTTAAATTCATCAATATGTTTTTCCCTCCTCTTTTAAAAAATATATTTTCTTCTTGGTACCATTATAATAAAACATTAATTATAGAAAAATTTGAAAATATACATAAGCAAAAAAGAAGATAAAAATCACCCATAAACCTATAATCAAAAGGTTAACACTATTTAACATTTGGTGTATATCATTCCATTATATTTATGCATAGCTGTAAGATATCAGTGTGATTTTGAACAAATGATTACTGTACAATTTTACATGTGAAACATGCACATTTCAATCCAATTTGTTCTTCATATTATTGCTCATCGTTAGTAAAAATGTAATTAATACTGAGTTCTCATTTTTCTTTCTCTTAAGATCTAAACTGAAATAATGACATTGCATCTAGTAAAAAGAATGTTATCAATATTAATAAACAAATGAATAAATTAACAGGTGGTATATACTTATTAGGCAAATTAGCTGCAATTTAGTGTTTGATTTTACTTTTTTGTTCAGTATACATGTAACCATCATTTACTGATGTCAAATTATATTGCTAGGTATTCATCTTCACATTGTTGTTATTTTAGTTTATGTTGATGCAAGTTTCTTTTGTTTGTTCTTAAGAAGATATGGTTATGGAATAGCTGTAATCCTCATTTTCTCCTCAGTTTATCATTGGAGGTTTTATTTTGGCTTCACAACGTGATTTCATGATCTTTTGTTTCTTAGGCTTTTGGGAATTCTGGGGATATGGTAGGGATACATCTAGGTAAATTCCATTTTATTAACTGATGAGCAGTGTTTGTTGATGAAAGGATCTAGTTAGTATCCGTTGGGACCTTGTCAGTCAGGGCTACTCATCTGACTTAACCATTCTTGCTGTGACATTGTATAAATTGGGGTTAAATGATAGTGACCACAAAAGATGCATTTACCATATTAATGGAAGCATTTCTCCTTTTTTTTTTTTTTTGTTTTTTGAGACAGAGTCTCTGTCTGTTGCCCAGGCTGGAGTGCAGTGGCGCCATCTCGGCTCACTGCAACCTCCGCCTCCTGGGTTCAAGCAGTTCTCTGCCTCAGTCTCCCAATTAACTGGGATTACAGGCACCCACCACTATGCTGGGCTAATTTTTTTTTTTTTTGTATTTTTTAGTAGAGACAGGGTTTCACCATCTTGGCCAGGCTGGTCTTGAACTCCTGACCTCATGATCCACCCTCCTCGGCCTCCCAAAGTGCTGGGATTACACGTGTGAGCCACCATGCCCAGCCTCTCCTTATAATTTTTAACTGTAAGATTCTTTGAGGCTTCCATATGTCCACTTTACTATTAGCTATGAATCAGCATGTTTTAAAATGATTATTGGGCTGGGTGTGGTGGCTTATGCCTGTAGTGCCAGCACTTTGGAAGGCCGAGGTTGGTGGATCACTTGAGCTCAGGACTTCAAGACCGGCCTGGGCAACATGGCAAAACCCCATCTCTAACAAAAAATACAAAAATTAGCTGGGGGTGGTGCGCTCCTGTGGTCCTCGCTATTTGGAAAGCTGAGGTGGGAGGATGGCTTGAGCCTGGGAGGTGGAGGTTGCAGTGAGCTGAGATCACTGCAAACTCTGCCTGGGCAACTGAGCCAGACCCTATCTCAAAACAAACAAAAAGATTATTGGGTACATGATGATGTTCTAGATCATGAGAAGAACTCCTTCATAAATGGGCTTTTAGATTTTAATCTGCTGTGCACTTAATGAAACTTATGCAGGTTATATTTTTGAGGTTATGTTCATGTTTGAATCATTGATCAGAATCTTTTATTGAAGATTAATTTATCTGAGCTCCTCTCTCTTTTTCATGAAATTCTATATTTTGTTCTAAACAGCATAGCTTAACATATTTTATTCATGATATTGTCACCTGAATGTCCACTGATACCAAAATTTAGTATGCCCAGGACTCAGTTTCCTCCCATTCGGATTTGCTGCTGCTTTAGTGTCCTCTCTTTTGGTTATGGCACCACCCTCTTCCTAGCCTAGAAATTTATTTCACCTCTGCAGACCCTTCTTTGCACCCCACATTCAGAACTTGTCAAGTTCTTTCAGTGTTGTCTCTAAAATATGACTCGCGCTCATCTATTTTCATCTCTAGTCCTCATTCCTAGTTCAGGCTTTTATTACCTCTTTCTTGCATTGTGATACTAGTCTCTATACTTGTCTGTTGTCAACAGTCTGTTTCCTTTCCAATCCAGTTTGGACCTTCTGACTAATTACTCAGCTCCTGCTCAAGAACTTTGAAACAGTTCCTCATTGCTTACAGACTAAAACTCTGCTTCCTTATTTGGCTCTCAGAGTTTTACCAATTATAGCTTTAACTGCCTTTAAAATTTTTCTCTATCCCTGTCATCTTTCATGTATACTTTACTACTGAACTGTTGAGTGTTCCGTGTCTCCTCCTGGGATTTCCTGCCTTAATGGCCTTTATTTCCCTTATCTTAAAACCCCTTATCCCTGTCTCAACATATTCAAATACTATCTGTCTTTCAGGGCCCAACACAAATGTTAATTAAAACTTACCCTCATATCCATGTCTACTTGGAACCAATCTCTTCTTGTTGTTGGTTCCTGTTGTACTGCATCTTTACTTCTGTTACGGCATTTATCTATTAGTATTATAGCAGTTTTAGAGATCTCTTAGAACATCTCGTAGCCTGTGAACTTCTTGAGAGAGCAAGGTCCATGTCTGACTCTTTTTGTACACTACTGCCCCTGTACACAATAGGTGTTGAGGAAGTATTTCCTCAGTGAATGAGTATCAGGGAGAATAGTACTGACATTTTGGGGATCAGGCATTTGTATACACTATCCTCAGTGAACATTTTTTTGTTTTCTTGTATGTGTAAAGCACAGAGGGACGGGAACAACACAAATATGACCATGTCAAAGACCTTCTTCTCAAGGAGCCTTGAAGAAATATGACATACACACAAACAATTATACTATAAGATAGATGAGAGAGAATGTGATTGTAGCTACATGAGAAGTACAGACTGAATCTATGCAAGGCCAGAAGAGCTTCTGAGTGGGGGATAGGGGTAAGTTTGAAAGAGCAGGTTGCATTTGAGCTGGACTTTGAAGGATGACTAGAATTTAAATAGAGTCTTGGGTGATGAGGGTAACCTAAGGGAGTTTTAGATGAAAAATTTCTGAGGTAAAGAAGCACTTGGATTATCTCAGAAAGGATGTGCAGTTCTGGTTGGCTCAAATATGGATAAGCTGAATTGCAGTAGTGTGAGGTTGTGCTCAGAAGATATGGGTCGGAGCCTGCTAGAGTTAGAGAGTTTTTGGGGTATTTTTGTTTGTTTAAGTACTGACAGTTTGTGAGCAACAGAATGATTTTTTACCCCACTAGAAAAGCCACCACTGATTATTATTACCTCATCAGTGGCATGAACACAATGTTGAAAATGCATTCTGAATATGGTTCTTACATAGTATAGCACTGGTTTATATTTTAGCCACACATTTACTGAATGCCTCCAACTCCTCAAGTGAGTAACTCTAATAAGATTTGAAATTTTGAACTGACTGGGCATGGTGGCTCATGCTTGTAATTTCAGCACGTTCAAAGGCCAAGGCAGGAGGATCACTTGAGCCCAGGAGTTGAAGAGTAGCCTGAGCAACATAGTGAGACCCCATCTCTACAAAAAATAAAAAGTTAACTGGGTGTGGTGGTGCATGCCTGTAGTTTCAGCTACTGAGGAGGCTGAAGTGGGAGGACTGCTTTAGCCCAGGAGGTCAAAGCTGCAGTGAGCCGTGATTGTACCACTGCGCTCCACTCCAGCCTTGGGCAACAAATCGAGACCCTGTCTGAAGAAAAAGAAAAAGAAACTTTGAACCAACAGGAATCTCGTCTGTGATAGCCTCTTCAATTCTTGATTCACTAATCTTGAGTCCTGATATCTGTGCCATATTGTCATGGTTTTGCCAAAGTACTTTCAGGAGTAGATTTAAACTGTATGCTTGCTTTATAAATACATTCTGTAGTAGATACAGAAATATAAAGTATATGAAATATGAATATGGTCGTAAAAAGAGGATGATGGAGACATTTGAAAAATTATGTTTTGTGAGCTTAAGAGTTGCTGTTGTAGTCAATGACTAGTTTTGTTTTTCTTAATGCTTCATTTTCTATTGCTGTAAGAAATTTGGCTTTACACTATTTGATAGTCACAACTGAGTGCTCACCATCTCTAAATTTCATTTGATGTGAGAAACCTGGAAAATCCATATAATTAAATGTGTTAGAGTAAATATAAATTTACAGTATAATATAAAAAATTTAAAGTAAATGAAAGCCAGTGTTTTGGACATCACACACAGAGGCATTACATCATCATAAAGGTTGGTGTTTTTCATTATGATTGATTTTATATCTGAATCAATATTTTAATTATGTCATTCGAATCCTAGAATTTAATACAGAAATAGAGAATGTAAATAAAGTCACCAAAAATAACTTAAAATGAGGAATTGCTTTAAAAGGAAAGGAGAAAGAGAGCTAAATATGTTCATCTTGGCTGAGAGACAGTGAAGTAGAGGCATAAGTCTATAAATATTTGGAACTTGTAAACACCAAGGGAGAAAAGATATATTTTAATTTTATAGCAGGATATAGCTAAGAGTAAGAAAATGAAATATAGGATGACTTATTTTTATGGGATTACTATTTGGTAGATTGGAAGAATGCCAAGATATAGTTTATCTCTTTTTCAAAATTATGAGCTTCTTGAGAGCAAGGTTCATATCTCAATAATTTTTGTAGTCCCAGCATTGGCATATTGTTTGTGCTCATAAGTTATTTGAATTGAATTTCAGCAAGGCATCTGGCAATTTCACATTATTCTTTAGCAATGATAGAGAAATGCCAGCTAAATGATAATATTATTAAGTGGATTTATGACTCCTTCATTTCAGAATCTTGCTACTAGATCAGTGATATAAATTGAACTATCAGTTAGACTATTTCTTTTTCATTATCATATCCCAGAACCTAGTACACAATAAGCACGAAGTCTTTATTGAATGAAGGATTTGAATGAATGCTTTAGGGCCCCAAACTTAGGTCTGTCTTTTAAAAAATATGTGTGGAGGCCAGGTGCGGTGGCTCATGAATGTAATCCCAGCACTTCAGGAGGCCGAGGCGGGCGGATCACCTGAGGTCAGGAGTTTGAGACCAGCCTGGCCAATATGGTGAAACCCCGTCTCTACTAAAAATACAAAAATTAGCTGGGTGTGGTGGCACATGCCTGTAATTTCAGCTACTTGGGAGGCTGAGACAGGAGAATCGCTCGAACCCAGGAGGCAGAGATTGCAGTGAGCTGAGATCATGCCACTGCACTCCAGCCTAGGCAACAGAGCGAGAGACTCAGTCCCCCCCAAAAAAATAAATAAATAAAAATAAATCAAAAAATATGTGTGGAGTTTCCATCCCAAAGCTCTTTTCACATTAGTGGGTGAATTTACAGTCTTTTGAAGTCTGTGGGCACAAATAAGTATATGATCTGCAAACATGGTACAGTATATCAAAATTTTGTGAGATCCAGTTGAGAGAGAAAATAATTTTGTATCCAGGAATCTTTTGGCTTTTATTGTTAATTAACAGCTATTAAAATGTCTAGTAGCTGTTACTTCTGTCACAGAACTAAAAACTTATTCTATTAGAGGTCTATCAGAATGAAGTAACAAAAAACCTTGCCAATACTTTGAGTCAGATATGATTTCTTCATTTGATTAAAGGAAATGATGCAAACTGGGTAGAGTGGCACATACCTGTAGTCCCAGCTACTCCAAAGGCTGAGGTGGGAAGATTGCTTGAGGCCAGTGGTACAAGGCTGTAGTGTGCTGTTTGTATCTGTGAATAGCCACTATACTCCTGTCTGGCAACATAATGAGACCCCATCTCTAAATAAATAAATAAAATAAAATAAAAAAGAAATGTTGTAATAGATATTCTAGTTGCAGAGGAAAGTACAGATATTTCCCAATTTTTCATAGAGTTACATCTCAATAGAACCATCATAAGTTGAAAATACTATAAGGCAAAAGTATGTTTTTAACTTCTAGTATCTTCAACATACAGTGGGCTTATCCAGAAGTAACCTCTTTGTAAGTTAAGGAGCTTACTGAATGTGTATTGCTTTTGCACCATCCTAAAGTTGAAAGATCAATACATTGATCCATTGTAAGTTGGGAACCATCTATATATTATATGACTTTGGATATTTTTTCATACTAATTGGCAACAAATTGTAGTTTTGGTTTGTTGATTTTGCTTTCTTGTGACACCTGTGTATTCAGGCAGAATACTTATTGGATTTTCAACAGCATTCTAGGTTATGATATGTTGGCGATGTATATTTTAATTCTGTGTCAATTATCTGTCGTGGTGTAACAGATTAACCCCAAACTTAGTGGCTTAAACAACATTTATTATTTCACAGCTTTTGTGGGTCAGGAATCCATGTGTGGCTTACCTGGGTCCTTTGTTTCAAGATCTTTTAAGAGGAGGTAGTGATCTCAAAGCTTGACTGGAAAGAATCCCTTTCCTAGCTCGCTCATTTGGTTGTTGGCAGGATTCATTTCCTCCTGAGCTGATGGGTGGAAACCTTCATCTATCAGTTCATGAGGTGAAGTTCCTTGCCACATGAGCTTCTTCATAGAGCATCTCACAAGATGGCAGTTTTGCTCACCAGAGTGAGCGAGCAAGAAGGCAAGAGAGAGAGTATTAATAAGATGAAAGTCAGTCTTCTGTAATCTAGTAATGGAAGTGAAATTGCATTACTTTTGTTGTATTCTCTTCACTAGAAGCAAGTTATTAGGTATAGTCCACACTCAAGGAGAGGAGTTTACACAATAGTGTGTATACCAGGAGGTGGGAAAGATTGGAAACTATGTCTGAAGCTACCTATTGATAGGGACAGGAGGCAGGGAAATTCTGGGCAGAAGAGGGTGGGTCCCTGGTGAAGTTCCTACCCTCAAGCCTAAAGGCCTGATACTGTGGCCCAGAGTGAGAACTTACATCCCTGTTTTCCCACTTGAATGTTGCCTTTTCCAAAACCACCCATGACTTGCCCTGCTCCCCATCCTGTGCCCATAAAAACCTCAGGCTCAGCCGGCAGAGAGGAGGAGAAGCAGCTGGAGGTCGGAGACTGGTTGCATATTAGAGATAAGCAGCTGACTTCAGAAGGACAGCTTGATGGTGTAGCTTTGGAGAAGAGTCCAGTTGGAGATGGCTGGACTTTGGGGGAAGATTAGCTTCCTGCTCCATCCCCTTTTCAGCTCCCCTTCCTGCTGAGAGCCACTTTTATTGGCAACCAAATCCCCTACATTTACCATCTTCAGTTTGCCCAGGTGACCTCATTCCTGCTGGATGCTGGACAAGAACTCGGGTGCCATGAGTGCAGTTGCAAAAGGCTGTCACAGCAACCCTCCAGTGAGCTGTTAACACTTAAGCTGTCTACAGATGGCAAAGCTAAAAGGGCACTGTACCATCCTTCTGTGGCTTAAGGGGTCATGGGCACACCCCTTAGACACTGCCATGGGCCCCGCACAGAGTTTTGCTCCTGCTGGCACTCAAAAACACTTTCCCTAGCTCCTGTACCCACTCGCCTGCATGCTCCCCCTCCTGAGAGCAGGTCGAGTGAGTGGAGTTCGCCCCTGCTGGCACCTGTGCACTCCAGTTCCAGCCTGCGAAGGGGTCAGGGAAATATCCTGTTTCACTATCAGAGTTGAGGAAGCTTTTAAATGATATTTGGGGCTAGCTGTGATGGCACATGCCTGCAGTCCCAGCTACTCAAGAGGATAAGGTGGGAAGATACCTTGAGCCCAAGAGTTCCAGTCCAGTTTGCGTAACATAGACCCTGTCTCTGAAAAACAAAACAGAGCAAAAATTAAATGATACCTGGATCCTGTTATTGTCATTTTTTATTTAGTGAGAATTGCAATGTAGAAAATGCAAAAAGTCCCCACCTTTCATATATAATTTTTTCATGTGTAAAAGTTACATGGATGATATGATCTAGTGGCAGTTCTGGTTGGAAAGAGCTAAAAAATAGTTATAATGTACTAGTTATCTCTTCCCTTTCAGAAACATTGTTCAGTGATTTTCAGAATTCAAAATATGTGTCCTAATTTTCCCCTCCTCTCCTCTCCCCTCCTCTTCTTCCCCTCCTCTTCTTCCCCTCCCTGCTGTCGAATCACAGGTTTAATCCACTTAAGTTCAGAGGATGTATTCAATTGAGGTCCAGAATTTATTACTTTGAACATACCTAGACATTTCTATCTTTTTATGCAGTCTGAGGCCTGTGCTTATCACTAGTATTAGTACTTTCTTATTTCTATATTCTATTCTTTTGTGTAAAGCAGAGGCAAAAATGCGAAGAACATTTTAAATAATGGCAAAACATTGTTTTCCAAGGCTGGTATTTCTGCTGAATTGTAATAGCTAGCCAAGAGGCATTGAAAGAACACTATGCAGAAACATGAAAAAGCCCTTTAGCTGAAGAGAGTGAAGATATCTCTGTATGAAAGTCTAATACTATGTATGCAAAAGTCAAAGACCACCCTCTGTTTTCACTCAGCTGTAAGAAAAATGCTGTACTGTTCATCTTTCTGAACATTTGATTAAAATAAGTGCTCAGAAATCTCTGCATGCAGCATAGCTTCTCTTCATAAATTGTCTGACAAGGAGATACAGCAGGTCTTTAATTTTGTCTCTGCTAAATAGGGCCTGATAAGGCAAAACCCTTAAAATCTTACTGTAACCATTATGCCAGCATTTTGCAGGCATTTAATATCGTTCTCTAGAGTTTTAGCCTTACTTAGTCCTTAAGATATAGAAACTTTGAGAACCTACACTTTAAAAAATTATTTCTAAGATTTTGATCCTTAAGCCTTAGTTTACTCATTTGTAAAATGGGGAATACTGAGAAGTAATTCATATGGTTGTTGACCCTCAGTTCCACCAAAGTTCCTGAATGTAGCTCCAGAGTTCCTGAATATCTCATTTCCTTTCTACATTCTTTCTTGATCCTGCCAGTAATCCAAAGATGCCCTTTCTTTAACCTCTTTTTCCCCCCAGAATGCCTATCGTCTCATACTCTTCCTAGCCCCTTCAGCTTTACAAAGCAGAGATCTAGTGTAGATATGTGAAATATGCCTCCTGGTGTTAAAACAAAAAAAGTAGGCTGTGTTTTATCCTGTTTATATTTAAATATTACAAATATTTTTGCCAAGTCTTCATATTTAAAATATGGAAGTTTTTAAAAAGCTTGATTAAATGAGATCACAATTAGCAACTGCTTCAAATGTACTTTTCATTCTTCTTCTTGAATGATATATTACTAAGAGAGGCTTTGGAGGTAGCAATTCCATGCTAGTCAAATGACTTAATTATTTGTTATTTTTATTTGATTTATCAGTTAACATTCTACTTAAAGAGGATTATGACAAGAAGTAGTATTTCAATATGACTTAATCATTCTGATTTCTTTTAAAATGCATAGTTAGCAATCAAAAAGCAAAGTATGGCCTGGATATCTTCTGACCTGCTATTTTAGGTGATTTTGGACAATTGCAAATCTTGTCATGCTGAAGAATCATACCAGTGTTCCTGCCAGTGACCTCTGGTTCCTAACAAGTTCCTTAAAGCTGAGTCCTTGATAGTCTATGGCTTAGCCATTCATGTCTGCAGTCTGGAGGCCTTTGATGGTAGTGATGCCATCCATGCTCCTGTCTTGCTGCCTCTACACAGGCCTTGTGAAGATCAGACACAATGTTTCTTACAGTGCTCTGGATATGGTGACACACACCTTACATATGTAAGAAGGTAATATTGATGTGTTTTCTAGACATGGGCTATGATTTTTCTTTTTGGCATGACAGTTTTTTTAATCATCTGAGTTCATAGCCCTGTAGTTGGAGCTTTCAACAGAGTCCTGCACATCTATCTGTCAGTTTGAATTAATGCTCCACCAGTTATTCCATAGTGAGAGGGTACACACCAAGAATCCCACTTCCAAGAGGGCCAGCTTGCAAGGAGCCATGGTTTGACTCACAGTGACATAGAAAGTCTCTTAAGGTTTAACTCAGGGACAGGGCTCATTTGATAATCACTGACTTAAGCATAAAGTTTTAGTGGCCTGTGCTGACAAACACATGTATTAAGAAGACTATTTACCAAACTAACTTCAAGGTCACTAAGAGGGTCTAATTAAGATACATCCCACATTGATAACAATGGCAGGAACTAGTTGAGAACCAAAGGCTACAGACAGAGCCCCAGTACTTTGAGGCCTTTGGCTATTACTGAAGAATCAATTTAGGCATGCTATTTTATTAAATTTTATTGAGGTGGAATTTATATACAGTAAGGTACACCCATTTTAATTACAAATTCATGAGTTTTGATAAATGTATACCTGGGTAATTAACACCACAGGTATTCTATTAGACTAGCAACATAGATACCTTATAAGAATAAGGGAATCTTGCATGCAAGGACTGATGATTCATTTTACCAAGAGATACATATGATAGTTATTTTGTGGGATCATATTCTCAACTAAGCACACATCGGGTAGAAGTCTTCCATAGGGAAGGCCATAATCAGTTAAGTACTATTCATTTTCCCAGAGTGCTGTGGCTCTCAAAACTCTGGCTTGGAGTGCATCTCTGAGAGAACTGGGTTTTCATCTGGACCTGCTACTCTCCGCACAGAGTGAACTTGGTCAAGTTGTAGGTCTTTCTCTTCTCTGGGCCTCTCTTTCTTCATCAGTAAAACAAGAGGGCTCAGTCTGAGAATTTCTATCTCTGACGTTCTTAATTTCTCATGATAATAAGACCAAATTATTTGATTTGGATGTGGGTATTCCAAACATAAATAGAAAGCTACTCTCTACCCGTGTTGCTTCTCTAAGGATGAATTGTGCTTGTTAATGAACAGGAATAAATCTGAATACCTTTGTAGCATTATTCCTGCCATGGATGTTAATGTGGAATATATCTTGATTATACTCACATAATGACCTTTAAGTCAATTAGGTAAATAGCCTTCTACATACATGTATTTGTTTTGCATTGAACTTTTTACAATGGTTGCTTTTTATTGGCTCTTGTTAGAGAAAAGAAAACCTTATCTCTGTTGTTAAGGCCAGTAACTACTCCTGAAAGACAAAGAAACACATTGTTAACTGTTGGCAGTGCTGGGTTGGCAAGCATTGTTTACTGTGAATACTGAAGTTTGATCAACATAGGTGTTATATTACAGATACTGTTAAACCAGTTTAAGCTAAAATGAAATTAATCATAGCGTTTAATATTGCAGGTTTCTCCTCATTTACAGATAGCCTACATATAGTTGTAAATACATAATTTCAAACTGGAATGGCATTTTCATTAGACATAACATTTTAAACAGTAGTTAGAGTCTCTGAATAGAAAGACCTATTTAGCCTACAGTATACCTAAAGTTATGACACTAATGTAATTATGGAACCTAATTGTCATTTTTAGCTATTTATTTATAACTGGATTTCTGTGGGGGGAAGTACTGGTTTACAGATAAAATACAGAATATTTGCATTACAAACATATTTGGCTTCTTAATATGTACCAGATAGTATGCTGGGTACTGGGAATACAGAGTTAATAAATACAATCCCTTCCCCCAATGAGTGCATGGTGGGGAAGAGCCAACAAACATAATCATAAAGCAACAAGATTTACAAAAGAAATTATGAGGTACATTCAAGGATCAGCTAAGCATAAGGTACTAAGTACCTTGGACAATTCATACTGAGCTGAATAGGAAAGGATTCATAGAAATTGGTAAGATGAAGAGAGGCGGGTGGGGGGAGCATTCCAGGCAGAGGAGTATGAATAAGGGCATAGAGAAGAAAGTACAAGCACTTTATATTACTGGGACAAGGCAAGAAGTAGTAAAAGAAGAGGCAGGAGAAAGAGGACCAGATTATGGTGGATCTTAGTTGTGCTGTTTAGAAGTGTGGATTTTTCCTGTGTCCAGTTTCCTGAGCTGGTCAGGTTTTTGTTAAAGAAAGAACACTCAGACAGGGCTATGGAGAGTTGGTTTGAGGACATAGGGATAGTAGCCTTATCAGGTGGTTGAAGTCAGCTGGTGGAGAAATAAGGAAGGCCTGAACTATGACAGAGGTGATCCGAATTGAGAGGAGGGGAGAAAGTTGACAAAAGTGTAGGATGTAAGTAGTCAGATCTGAGGATTGGTTAGATTTGAGGGAGAAAGGAGAGCGTCAATGCAAGTTCAGACTTCTGCTTTTGTTGACTTTGTGACTGAGAAAGGATTAACCAAAAAAAGAGGAGTTTTGACAGGGAAAAGTAAAAATTTAGTTTGGACAAGTTGAGTTTGAGGTGACTGTGGTGATGGCCACAGTCAACATATCTCTGAGATATATGGAAAGTTAGAGACCTAGAGGTATAGATTTGGGGGCCATTAGCATATAGAGGATTTTTATTTTTATTTATTTATTTTTTTTGAGATGGAGTCTTGCTCTGTTGCCCAGGCTAGAGTGCAGTGACGCGATCTCGGCTCACCACAACCTCTGCCTCCTGGGTTCAAGCAATTCTCTTGCCTCAGCCTCCCAAGTAGCTAGGACTACAGGTGCGTGCCACCATGCCCGACTGATTTTTGTATTTTTAGTAGAGACAGGGTTTCACTATGTTGGCCAAGCTGGTCTCGAACTCCTGACCTCGTGATCCAGCCACCTCAGCCTCCCAAAGTGCTGGGATTACAGGCATGAGCTACCGTGCCCGGCCTATCGAGGATTTTTGAAACCCCAGAGTAAAGTAAAATAATAACTTTTAAAAACCCTTATTCAGAAGTGAGCTTGGCATGTTTTGGGGTATTTACTCTAGTTTCCTTCAACTTCTTTTCTTTTCTTTTTTTTTTTTTTTTTTTTTGAGACAGAGTTTTGTTCTTATTGCCCAGGCTGGAATGCAATGGCATGATCTTGCTCACCATAACCTCCACCTCCCGGGTTCAAGTGATTCTCCTGCCTTAGCCTCCGGAGTAGCTGGGATTATAGGCATGCACTACCATGCACAGCTAATTTTTTTGTATGTTTAATAGAGGTGGGTTTTCTCCATGTTGGTCAGGCTGGTCTCGAACTCCTGACCTCAGGTGATCTGCCTGCCTTGGCCTCCCAAAGTTCTGGGATTACAGGCATGAGCCACTGCACGCAGCCATCTTCTTTTCAGATTGGGAACTTGCCTCTCAGAGGACACTCATACCTTACCCCATAGCTGGATGGATTATGAGTACAAACCACTGGCAATTTAGCTCATTCACTTATTTGTTTACTCATTCAACAAATATGTATTAAACACAGTATGTACCTAATTCTCAGCAGACATATAAAGTTGTGACAGAATGACTCTCCCTGCCCTCTAGGAAGTTGCAACCACAATGATCAGATTCTCCATATTTTAAATCATCTACTATCTAATCAATGAAGTTGTTTTAAGGGGTAAGCAGTTATGATAGACTAATGCTATTAGCAAATAACTGTTTGCTTAAGAAAAAAAGAAGAAAAAGGCATAGATTTTATTCTTAGGTAGTTCTTTGCCCTATTTGTTACAGTGCAGAATCTTATTTGTTCAGGGTAAACAATGAAGAACAGTATAAAGAAAGGAGCATGAACTGAGGGTTTTTTCCTGGGAATGTACATTGGTATCAAATGTGAGGAAAGTTGTGTCACCACTAACAATATTTAAATAAAAGTATAGTTGTAGCCATTAATATCAAGCCTGCACTGTTCATTGTTTCAGAAACTACTACGATTGATATTCTGATTGTCTCTGTTCCTGTTATTCAGGATTGTAGACAATTGTGTTTGTCTTTTTCTCTCTTTATTGGTACTGATAAGAGTCATATTATGAGTTTCATATTTTTGTCCCAGATGTCTTGGGGTGGGAGAAAGCAAATGTAGTAGAAAGATTGTGTATCTTTAGGCTGTGCTACTCATAATGTGCCAATTAACTGAAATATATTTAACCCTATGAAAAAATTGATTCTATAGAAGGAAAAAGCAAATCTGGAGTACATGTAAAGTATCATGAATATAAATTCAAGCATTAAGTAAATTCTGCTAAAATGCAGATATTTCAGGAGTAGCTTCTGAGTAATCATATTACTTATCACATTATTTCCCTGACTTTTGCCTTTAAAATACAATTTAACTAAAATGAACCCTGGGCATTGGTTTATCTATCTGATTTTATTGCTGATAACTTAAATGCGAGGCCTCCAACTCTTGCCATTTCTACTGTTTCTATGGTAACCAAAGTGTGCAAACCCAGCAGTATCACTTTCTTTCACAGCTGGCATTTTGTGTTCACAGTAAGAAGAGGAGTTTTAGTAAAGCATAGTCTGTGTTAATTGGGATGTAACTAGGTCAGAACAATTTTGGTATCCTTTCTTCATCCTTTTAGGTTTTTTATGTGGGTGAAGGCGTGTATGCATGAACTGTAGTTTTCTTTCTTTTTTTTTTTTAAAAAAAGCATATATTTTCACTAAAATTAATCACCATTAAAGTTAGTCTTTTGAAAATTAAGCATAACATCTGCAAACACAACTTAGTATAGAATCTTGAGGATTGGCTGGAGTTGCCCTGAGACTTGACCCATAGCCTTGTATACCCTTGAATATTTCCATTAAGAAAGATGAAATGATGGATGTGAAATGCTTTGAAAAATTAAACACGCTTTGATGGTGATTATATTGTTCATTTTGTTATCATTCATATTTTGAAACATCAAGTATCTTGAGACCTTAACATTTATTTACTTGTTCTAAAGGGATCAGGCAATCCCAGTAAAGAAATGCATATTTAAAAATGACTTCCCTCTGCAATTCCAGGTCTTAACTTGACTACAGGAGCCCTTCTCTGTGATTACTGCCCAAGCTTAGATTCTGTTCTCAAACTGTGCAAAAGAGCTCATAAGCTACGACTCCCCTAAATGATGTCACTGCCTCTGCCCTCATCTCAGACTTTACATGGGGAGTCCACACTTAGAGCTTCCATAGGCTTCAAGTATGTTAAATCAAAGATATTCTCTACTAACTTCAATACTAGAAAAGAGATATTCCTCTTTTCTCTCTGTGTCTTCATTCCATTGTGTTGCTCATATTCTCTGTTTCGACATAGTGCGACTGTAAGAACTTCTATCAAGAGATAGCTGAGTGATCTAAAACCACCTTCCTGTACTACTTGCATTCAGCAGCTTATAATCTATGTTCATTTCTTACATGAAGCAATTTTTGCTCTCAGATCTCATACTTCTCAGTGTTTTTATCTTACTATCTTTATTTTTAAAGGGTTTAAGCTCAAACTTAAGGAATGAAAAATAATTTAAAAAATAAAATAGCTTATTTGATAATTTTACAATTAAAAAAATTGTTATGTCCCCTAGAGATCCCATTCTCACTAAGGCTTTCAAAAGTGTATTCTAAAATGTGCCTTTACCTTTTCCTTATTTATTTGGATCTCATTTACTGTGTCTAGCTTCTGTAAATGCACAGAAATTATTTTTTTGGAATCACCTATGACCCAATTGTCCGTTCCAAAAGCCTTCTCAGCTTTCATTATGTTGCACCTGATGGCTACTTTTTAGGTTCTCTTAGCTTCGAGAACCCTGTGCTATCTAGGTTTTCTTACCTTTGTTTTCTTTTTTAGCTTAATTATTTATTTATTTTTTACTTGCTTGGTTTTCTTACCTTTGATGTTCCTTCACAGGATCTTTCTCTTTTTTTCTTTGTTTTTGTTTTTGTTGTTGTTGTTTGTTTGTTTGTTTGTTTTTTGAGACAGGATCTCGCTCTGTTGCCCAGGCTGGAGTGCAATGGCGTGATCTCAGCTCACTGCAACCTCCACGTCCTGGGTTCAAGTGATTCTCCCTTCACAGAGAATCACTTTCATTGACTCTTGTTCCTCCAACCTCCCTTTATTTTCCTTTGCTTGCTTGATTTATTTATTTATTATTTCTTTCTTAGACTGAAGAAGCTAAGAAATGCTAAATAAACTAAAACTGTAGTTAAAAATCTTTCTGAGAAAACATCAACCCCAGATGATCTTAGAGGCAGGTTCTCAAAATTTTCAACTGATTGTTTTGATATTATTCAAACATTGCCAAATAATAGAGAAAGAGGGAATGCTCCAAACATATTCTAGAAAGCCAGTATAATCTTGATAGCAAAACCAGACAAAGCATGAAAAATAAAAATTTCAGGTCAACCTCACCTATGAGTATAGTTGTAAAAATATTAAACAAAATACTAGTAAACCAAATCCAGGAATACGAATGTATTTTTTTAAGAGATGGGGTTTTCGCCATGTTGCCCAGGCTGGTTTCAAACTCCTGAGCGCAAGTGATCTGCCCTTCTTGGCCTCCCAAAGTACTGGGATTACAGAGTGTGCCATCATGCCTGGCCTATTTTTTATTATATGTTTTAAAATGCCATTTCTCTAATTATAAGCAATACCAAAATAGACAAAATCAAACATTATAGAAATACTTAGTGTACTAGAAGTGATAGTCTCTTCAAATCCTCTGCCATCAGAAATTGGGCAGGAGGAAGATAGATAGACAGACAGATACATAGATAGGTGTTAGACGGATAGGTAGATAGTAGATCTATTTCAACTATTTAAAAATTGTGGATAAGACAGAAGGTAATATAACAAGTGATGATAATTCTAGTCATGTAAAACCCGAAGTCTCTCCAAGTTATGTGATTCTGCATAATTGACAACCCCCTTCCCAATCCTTTGCCTGACCTCTTGATTTCTGGTCCTTACTCTCCTGTTCTTACATTGACCTCTTTGCTCTTTCTCTCATTAGCCAGTCTGCTAGCTCACCCAAGTTTTTCCTAACTGCTCTAAACACCATGACCTTGCCCTTGCCCTTGCCCTCCTGCAAACCTTGTAGCAGTAGCAGTCCTCCCCAGCTGCCAAAGCACAGGCCAGAAGGTGCTCAAGAACCTGCCCAATTCTGGTACTAAAATGAAATGGATGAAAACAGAACCATTTGAAACAGCAAGCAAGCCCTTCCTTGGGTTTCCTCTCTTTATAATTACCATCGCTGTAGCACTCTATTTTTCCTGACCCATCCTATTCTCCTTAGTCTTGTCTCCAGGTATCCCCCCTTTTGCTTTGGGCCTTCCAGCTTGCTCCTCTGTCTGCCAGGACTGCCCTTCCCTTAGACACCCAGATGACTCAGGTGTTATCCCAAATGTTATCTTCTCAAAGAGGTTTTCTCTGAAGAATCTAAAATAATGCTTAAATAATGCTGACAATTATACCCTCCCAACCCACTCCCAATAATGCCTGTCCCCATGCCTTGCTTTATTTTTTGTCTTTGTTATTATATGATACATATACAAGAATATTTGGAATATTTATGGATGTTACAAAGCATAAAAATACAGTGAACTGTTGAGAACCTGTCACTTTACCCAGTAAGTGGAAGATTACCAGTAGCATGCATAAGAGAACCTGTCACTTTACCCAGTAAGTGGAAGATTACCAGTAGCATGCTTATGTTTATGTTTCCCCCATTCTGTCCTCCTGACTCCTCCCAAGAGGTAACATATATCCTGGATTTTGAATCTATTACTTTCTTCTACTTAAAGATAGATTTATCACATTTTTATAAATGTCTAAACAGTATATTCCTTAGCTTTGTCTGATTTTAAGCTTTATGAAATGGCATCCTGTTCTATATAGTCTTAAATCTTGCTTTTTTTTCACCCAACATAATGCTTCTAAGATTTGAACATGGTTTTACATTTATTTGTAATTCAGTGATTTTTTTATTGCTGTTTTAAAATTCATTGTGTGACTCTACCACAATTTTTTTAAAAAATTGTAATCTGGCATTTTTAAAAATGGAATTACTGATTCAAAGGCTATATACAGTTGTTCCTTTTGCAAGGTCATGCCAAATTGTTTTCCAAAGAAGTTGTACCAATAACTATTCTGCCACCATCTATGTACTGGAATTCTGACTGACCTACTTCCTATTCAGTAGTTATAAATTTTGAACCCATCTAGTAGGTATAAAATGGTATGTTATTGTGATCTTAATTTATATTTCCCTCATTATTGATGAGGTTGAACTTTTTTTATATGTGTATTGGTTAAACCTGTCTGTACTTTAGTTAAATGCCTGTTCAGACATTTTGCCCATTTTTCTATTTTGTTGTTTTTCATATTGACTTGTAAGAGTTCTCTATTTTGGATACTAAATCTTTGTTGCTTATATGTGTTGCATATATTTCTGCCAGTTTGTGCTTTGTCATTTATTTTCTTTATCTTTTGATAATTGGAAGTTATTTTAATACAGCCAAATTTATCAGTCTTTTCTTTTATTATTAGGGTTTTTTTTGTATCTTGTTTAAGAAATTCTTCCCTAACTTAGGATCAAAAAGATGTTCTATATTTTTTTCCAAAAGTTTTAAAGTTTTGCTTTTTCACATTTATTTTTTTAATCTGCCTAAAATTGATGTGTTTATGGTATGAGGTGAAGATTCATTTAATTGATTTTTTCCACATTTAGATAACTTGTTGTACCAACACCATTTATTGAACAGATCCTCCTTTCTCTACTGATCTCAGGTTTCCTTTCTCTCGGTATCATGATTCCATTGAGGGTCTCTGCTCTATCCCACTGATCAATTTGTTCCATAGGAACAAAATCCCTGATGGGATTTTGATGGAAATTACTGTAAATGGAATTTACAGATAAGTATGGGGAGAATTGATTTTTTTTTACTCTATCAAATCTTATCTATATATATATATGGGTTAATTTATTTAAGACTTTCAAAATGTCATTTAAGATAAGGTTTCGGCCAGGCACAGTGGCCCATGCCTGTAATCCCAGCACTTTGGGAGGCCAAGCAGATCACAAGGTCAGGAGTTCGAGACCAGCCTGACCAACATGGTGAAACCCCGTCTCTACTAAAAATACAAAAAATTAGCCAGGCATGGCGGCGGGCACCTGTAGTCCCAGCTACTCAGGAGGCTGAAGCAGGAGAATGGCGTGAACCCGGGAGGCGGAGCTTGTAGTGAGCCGAGATCGCGCCACTGCACTCTAGCCTGGGCGACAGAGCAAGACTCCGTCTCAAAACAAAACAAAAAAACAAAAATTAGCCAGGTGTGGTAGCACACGCCTGTAATCCCAGCTACTCAGGAGGCTGAGGCAGGAGAATCGCTTGAACCTGGAAGGCAGAGATGGTAGTCATCCCAGATCGTGCCACTGCACTCCAGCCTGGGCGACAGAGCGAGACTCCTTCTCAAAAAAAAAAAAAAAAAAAAAGATAAGATTTCATGGTGTTCTGCATACCAATCTTGTACATTCTTTGATATATTTATTCGTAGGCATTGTATGGTTTTTCTTGCTATAGAAGTGTTACCTTTGAAAAATTATATTTCCTAGCTCTTTTTTTCCTGGTATATAGAAATACAATTGACTCTTTCATATTATTCAGTTAGCCAGACATCTTGCTAAGCTCTGTTACTATTGCCAACAATTTGTCTGTAAATACTTTGGTTTTCTATGTAGATAATTATAGCATCTGCAAATAACAATACTTTTGTTTCTGCCCTTCAATCTATATACCTTTAATTATTGTTTTATAGTACCAGGTTTATATTACAATGTTGATTTTAGAAGTGGTGATAGTAGGCATCCTTGTATTATTTCTGATTTTAAAGGAAATATTTCTAATGTTTCCTTCTTAGTTTTTAGTGTGTGCCTGTTGTCAGGTTAAGGTAGATTTTTTTCTAGCTTAACTTGCTGAAAATTTTTATCATAAATGGGTGTTAAATTCTATCAGCTGTTTTTTTTCCCCAGCATCTATCAAGATGATTTTATAATTTTCTTCTTTAGTCTGTGCATATGGCGATAAACTTCCATAGATTTTCTCATATTAAGCCATCTGGATGGATTTGGTTTACTAATATTTTGTTTAATATTTTTACAACTATATTCATGAGTAAGGTTGGCCTGAAGTTTTTCTTTTTCATTCTTTGGTTTTGCTACCAACATTATGTTGACCTTATATGTTTGGAGCATTTAATCTTTTTCTGTTATTTGGCAGTATTTGAATCATATTGAAACAATCCGTTGAAAATTTTGAGAACTCGCCTCTAAGATCATCTGTGGTTGGTGTTTTCTCAGAAAGATTTTTAACTACAGTTTTAGTTTATTTAGCATTTCTTAGTTTCTTCAGTTTTTCTAATTCATTGTGAATCAATTTGTAGGTTACATTTTTTACTTTACATTTTCAAATTAATAGATATGAAGTTATTCATGGGATTTTTAAATTTTTCTATCGTCTACTGGATCTAATGTAGTTTATTTGCACTTTCTCTCTTCTTGCTCCAGTCGTCCCAAAGGCTTCATAATTCTCTCTGGTTCATGGATTTCTACCCTTTATCTACCCTCTTCACAACTCCTTTGTAGTTCTAAAACACCAGAGGAAGGAGGGGCTTGGGTTTCGCTGGTTCTGCTTAAAAACATCATGGCTTTCTGTTCCATTGTTGGGGGATTTTGGTGAAGTCCCTGGTCTCTTGCTGCATAGACGAGGCTGGGGTGCAAGGAGAGAGACACCGTCGCATGCTTCGAGGTTACTGGCCGGCCGTACCCGAGCTGGACGGTGCGCTACCTCGTACCGCCACCAGGAGGCGGTTGTTCCCTCTGGCTTTTCCTTTGGGGGTGTTAGAGGGGAGTGCAGGGGTCGGGAGGCAAGAGGATGTAGACAGCGCAGAAATAGTGTGGGGTCGTGGTGGGTGAAGCAAGATCGCGAAGGCCTGGGGCCATAGGCGGAGACCCTCCTCTGTCTCTGTGGGGAGTCCTTGCGGCCACGAGGATTTCAGGATCCTGGGTTCCCTCCACAAAAGACTGGAGGTGGTCGGTCACGCGGCCCGAGGCAACAGTTACAGTGGTGGGAGATTTTCCTTCTCTCACCGCCGGGGAGCCCCTTCCTCCCGCTTGGGAGGACCAGGAAACACTGTTGCCTTCCAAGGTTTGCCCGCCACCCCACGATGAGTCAGACGCCAGAACTCAACCGTGCGCAGTGGAACAGGGGAGGCAGCCGAGGTGGGTTAACCGCATCGATAGGGACGGCTCTGAGCCCCTCTCCCTAAGCCCCCAAATGAACGAGATTCCAGAAATTCCCAGAGGGACATATAGCAAAGCCAAAGGGAAAAGGGAGTAGTAAAACTAACTTTGTCTTTTCCGAATCCCCCCTCCCCGCCCCCTCCGCCGTTGGCCCGGTTGACCCCCTGCAGGTGGCCATACTCAGCACGACTTAAGCACCTGTTGCAGGTGGAGGCGCACGTCGGTTTCCCAGGGCACCACGCTGGCACAGAACGAGCTGGGCTCCGCCTTCTGGGCCTCAGGGATGAGGCGGTGCATGGGGTAGCTGCGGCGTGGGAAGGCCACGTCGCCGCCCGCCAGCAGCCCCATGGGGCAGAAGTCGTTGGCGCCGTCGCCCACATGGAAGAGGCACTCGAAGTGCACGCCGTCGTGGGCCCGTTCGCGCAGGTAGTCGCTTAGCACCTTGTGGTTGCACATGTTGGCGGGGCAGCGCACGCAACTATGTGTGTGGAACGGCCACAGAGCCATCAGCACCTGCGCGTCGGACCCCGACGAGTTGCTGAGGATGCGGAGGAACAGGCTGTGGTGGCCGGTGGCGCGCTGCGTGCTCTCCATGCCAAAGGTGTTAGCATCAGAGATGAGCATCACCTCGAAGTAGGTGCCTTGCTTAGCCACAAACTGCAGCAGGTCGCCCATGCCTGGCAACAAAGGCATAGCTTCGTAGATGGCACGCAGGTCCCGCGACCGCACACCCTGCTTGCTCAGGTACTTGAAGACGCGCTGCATGTACTCGTTGTAGAAGCCCTCGCGGTCGGTGGCTCGCAGGCTCTCCTGCAGCTGCTGGCCCGGCACAGTTCGCACGATTGAGTCGCCGCTGTTTTCGTCCACGATAGTCTCGTCGAAATCGAAGGTCAGGAGGAAGCGCGGCGCGCCGTGCGCGGCCATCCCGCAGTCCCTAGATAGGCACCAGAGGCCAGAAACTGGAAAACAGCCACTCATTGTCCATGCGTCACCGTGGACACCGCCTGTAGGGACTCTGTTGGCCTCCAGCCGTCGTCAAGAGTTCGGAAATTGGAGGGGACAAAGTGTCTTATCCACCCCTGGATTTCTGGGCTCCGGCTCATGAGTCCCTCTAGTCCCGAGGGACCGAGGATGATGTGCATCTGAACGGTCCTCTGCACTTGCCCCCACATCCTACCCTTTATCTTTCTACTTCTACTTTCTTTTGGTTTATTCTGTTGAACTTTTCTCTCTTTCTCTATTTTTTAAACTTCTTGAGCACATAACTCATTATTCTCAGCCTTTCTCTCTTACTCTCTTACTAACATAAATATTTAAGGCTATACATTTTCCTTATACGTATTGTATTAGATGCCTTCCACAAAGTTTTGGTAGGTAGTATTTTCATTATTTCAATTCGGAGTATTTTAAATTTTTATGGTTTCTCCTTTTACTCTGAGTAATTTAGAAATATTTAAAAATTTTCAAATATATAGAGTTTTAATTGTATTGTGGTTAGAGAACATAGTCTGTTTGATAAAAAATTTCTTGAAATTTCTTGAGACCTGCTAGTATATGATCAGTATTTGTAAATGTTCCATGTGTGCTTGAGAAAAATGTGTACTCTCTAATTACTGGATAGAAAGTTGTGTATATACTCTCTAGACCATCCTAGTTAATTGTATCCTTTGGATAGTCTATATTTTACTAATCTTTTGTCTGTTTGACATGAATAATTGAGGAAAGTATGTTATCATTGGCCTTTTTACTCCCTGAAGTTATATTAATTTTGCTTCACATATATATTTTTTTAAGTACATAACAGATTTAGGATTATTGCCTCTTCCTGGTGAATTGAACTTTGTATCATTATATAGTGATCATTTCTAGCCCTAATTTTTTTTGAAATTTTTAAATTTTTACAGGCACATAGTAGATTTCTACCCTTTATCTTCCCCCCTTGCCTCCCCTCCCCCTGGCCCCCTTCACCTCCTCTGTAGTTCTAAAACACCAGAGGAGGGAGGGGCTTGGATTTTGCTGGTTCTGCTTAAAAACATCATGGCTTTCTGTTCCATGGTTGGGGGCAAGAAGTGTGCCGAGGTTCCAGCCCACGAGGGACTGGGTGTACAGTAGATGTGTATATTTATGGGTTACATGAGATATTTTGATAAAGGCATGCAGTGTGTAATAATCACAAGAGGGTAAATGGGGTATCCATCACCTCAAGCATTTATCCTTTTTGTTACAAACAATCCAATTATACTCTTTTAGTTATTTTTAAAAGTACAATTAAATTAGTATTGACTGTAGTCACCCTGTTGTGCTATCAAATACTACTTCTTATTTATTCTTTCTATTTTTTGTGCCCATTACAGCCCCACTTCCTCCTCTCTCCTGCCCCTACTACCCTTCCCAGCCTCTGGTAACTGTATTTCTACTCTCTATCTCCATAAAGTCAATTTTTTTTAATTTTTTTTTTTTTTTTGAGATGAAGTCTCGCTCTGTCACCCAGGCTGGAGTGCAGTGGCCTCATCTCGGCTCACTGCAACCTCCGCCTCCGGGGTTAAAGCAGTTCTCCTGCCTCAGCCTCCCGAGTAGCTGGGACTACAGGCACTGGCCATCATGCCCGGCTAATTTTTGTATTTTCAGTAGAGACAGGGTTTCATCGTGTTGGCCAGGCTGGTCTCAAACTCCTGTCCTTGTGATCCGCCTGCCTTGGCCTCCCAAAGTGCTGGGATTACAGGTATGAGCCACTGCGCCTGGCCAATTGTTTTAATTTTAAAAAGTTTAATTTTTAATAATTTTTAATTAATTTAATTTTTAAATAATTTAATTAAAATTTTAAATTTTAATAGTGAGATGGGGTCTCACTATGTTGCCCAGGCTGGTCTTGAAATCCTGGGTTCAGGTGATCCTCCTGCCTCAGCTTTGCAAAGTGCTGGGATCACTGTCCTGTCTTGGCTTTGCCTATAGAATAAATTCCAATTTGTTTAATGTGGTATTTTATTCCCAAGATAGTTTTCCAGTTGCATTTCTACACCAAACATTCACTGCTTTTGTCACATCAAAATATGTATAAACTCTCAACATGCCATGTCTGTGTTTTTATGTGACTGTGTCCTTACCTGTAGGGTTCCATGAGCCTGAAAACTTTTTTTTTGTTGTTGTTTATGCTTATCAAAATCTTAGTTATCCTTAGCTATAACCCCAAAATCTTAGTATCCGTTTTTTATTTATTGAGCCACTTCACCCAGCCAATTGTTTTAATTTTTAGCTCCCACAAATAAGTGAGAACATACAAAGTTTGTCTTTCTATGCCTGGTTTATTTAATTTAATGTTATGATCTCCAGTTCTATCCTAATAATGTTTTTGTCTTAAAAGCTATTTTGTCTGATGTTACCATAGTTGACTCAGCTTTCCTTTGGCAGTTTGCCTAATACATCTTTTAACATCCTTTTACTTTCAGCTTTTATGGTTCTTACCTTTAGGTGCACCTCTTTTAAATAGCATGGATTTTGTTTTTAATCCACTATGGAAATACCTCTGTCTTTTAGCTGGAAAATGTATTGTTTTACTCGTCAGGCCTAAGTTGGTGTTTCCTCCAGAAGGGGTTTACTTTGGCTTCTACTGGTAGCATCTAGGTTTCCTTTAGCGCCCTTGAAGGTCTTAGTGATTGTGGGGTAGCAGGCTCAGCTTCCTTACCTTGCTGGTGGCCCAAGGCTTAGTGTCCTTGCTGAAGTGCATTATTGGCAGCTGCTCTCAGGACTACCTTGCCTTTCCCTAACTCTCCAGCCACAAGGATGCCTTATTTGGAGTGAGGGTAAAGTTTGTTATCTCTTGTGCAATCTGGGATGCTTCAAGGAATATTTCCTTTCTTTTTCCTTTTTCTCTCCTTTCCTTCTCCTCTGCTGTCTCTCTCCCTCTTCCCCCTTTCCTTCTCCCTTCTTCTCTTCTACCCTCCTTTCCCCTTCCTGACTCCTCCCCTTCTCCCAGCCTGGCCTTGAACTCCTGGGCTCAGGCAATCCTCCCACCTCAGCCTCTGGAGTAGCTGGGATTACAGGTGTGGACCACCATGCCTGGTTTGTTTCTTTTATAGCATATAGCTGTTCTGTTAAGGGGAGGGTCCCTCAGAGCACCTAGTCAGCCATAACAGCAGATTTGACAATCTTTTGTATTCTCTTTTTGTTTTCTTTTCCATGGTACTTATCAGTATATGATATGTTGTATACTTATTTATTTATTGCCTTTCTCTTCTCACTAGACTGTAAGCTCCACAAGGGCAAGGATTTTTCCTGTTTTTGTTTTCTGCTGCTTCTGTAGCATCGAAATCACTGCCTGTTACTTAGTTTGTGATCAAACAATATTTGTTGAATGAATGAGGGTTGAGAAGATGGTGTGAAAAGGCAATGCCACGTCTTGAACTCTTTTTTTTTTTTTTTTTTTTTTTGAGACAGAGTCTCACTCTGTTGCCTAGGCTGGAGTGCAGTGGCGCAATCTTGGCTCACTGCAACCTCCGCTTTCCAGGTTCAAGCGATTCTCCTGCCTCAGCCTCCTAAGTAGCTGAGATTACAGGTGCACACCACCACGCCCAGCTAAGTTTTGTATTTTTAGTAGAGACGGGGTTTCACCATGTTGGTCAGGCTGGTCTCGAACTCCTGACCTCGTGATCCGCCCGCCTCGGCCTCCCAAAGTGTTGGGATTACAGGTGTGAGCCACCATGTCCGGCCAAGTCTTGAACTCTTACCTTGAAATGCTTTTGTATGTTCCTCTATGACCATTTTCACAAGTTAGGGTGCCCTTACTTTTCCCTAGACCATTTTACCCCACTTCTAGCTGGTCTCTCTGTCTCTATTTTGTGGTCCGTCCATCCTTTCCAATCCATTCTTCATATGGCTGCCAGACTTTCTTCCTAAATATAGATATGATTATCTCACTGTCCTGTCTTGGCTTGCCTATAAAATAAATTCCAATTTTTTTTTTTTTTTTTTTTTTTGAGACAGAGTTTTGCTCTTGTTGCCCAGGCTGGAGTGCAATGGTGTGATCTTGACTCACTGCAACCTCTGCCTCCTGGGTTCAAGCAGTTCTCCTGCCTTAGCCTCCCAAGTAGCTGGAATTACAGGTGTGCACCACCATGCCTGGCTAAATTCTTTTGTATTTTTAGTAGAGATGGGGTTTCACCATGTTGTTCAGGCTGGTCTCAAACTCCTGATCTCAAGTGACCCACCCACCTCGGCCTCCCAAAGTGCTGGGAGGCTGACAGGCGTCAGCCACCACGCCCAGCCTCCAATTTCCTTAATCTGGTATTTTATTCCCAATGTTGTTTTCCAGTTGCATTTCTACACCAAACATTCACTGCTCTTGTGACATCAAAATATGTCTAGGCTCTCAATATGCCATGTCTGTGTTTTTATGTCCTTACCTATAGGGTTCCATGAGCCTGAAAACTCTTTATTTTTGTTGTTCATGCTTATCCAAATCTTAGTTATCCTCACTTAAAGTCATCCAGAGTCATCTTCCTAAAGGCTATTCTGATGTTCAATGAAAAGAATCATTCATTCCATGCAATTTTTCTTTCTATATTGGTAATTTTCATAATCTGCCCTCTGCCTGCCTGCCTGCCTGCCTGCCTGCCTGCCTGCCTGCCTTCCTTCCTTCCTTCCTTCCTTCCTTCCTTCCTTCCCTCCTTCCCTCCTTCCCTCCTTCCCTCCTTCCCTCCTTCCCTCCTTCCCTCCTTCCCTCCTTCCCTCCTTCCCTCCTTCCCTCCTTTCCTCCTTTCCTCTGCTTTCTTTCTTTTTTTTTCTTTTTTTGATGGAGTCTCACTCTGTTGCCCAGGCTAGAGTACAGTGGCATGATCTCAGCTCACTGCAACATCCACCTCCTGGGTTCAAGCGATTCTCCTGCCTCAGCCTCCCAAGTAGCTGGGACTACAGGTGCACACCACCATGCCTGGCTGATTTTTGTATTTTTAGTAGAGATGAGGTTTCACCATGTTGACCAGGCCGGTCTTGAGCTCCTGACCTCAGGTGATCCACGTGCCTCGGCCTTCCAAAGTGCCTGGGATTACAGGTGTCAGCCACTGCACCCGGCCTCTTCCTTGTATTCTTAAAAGCAGTCTGTCTTTTCCTCCTGGATTTAAGCTCCTTAAAGTCAAGATCTTCATGTTTTATTTCCTGTTGTTTCCTAAAGGCCTGAAGTACAACACTTTATACATAATGGACCTTTGATAAATGGTTTTTTCTTTCTAATATGGTGAACCAATCTCATCTCATGTTTTCAGGTATCACACTCTGGTGATAATAACTTTCAAATCCAAATCTTCTTCTTCTCACTCCTCTGGCTAGTATGACTTAGGCATCTCACATTCTCAAACTCTTTCATTTTATTTATTATTTTTTGAGATGGGGTCTCACTCTGTTGCCCAGGCTTGAGTGCAATGGCATGCTCACAGCTCACTGTAGCTTTGACCTCCTGGGCTCAAGCAGTCCTCTCACCTCAGCCTCCCAAGTAGCTGGGACCACAGGCATGTACCACCATGCCTGGATAATTTTTTTTTAATTTTTTTTTTTATAGAGACTGGGTCTTTCCATGTTGCTTAGGCTGGTCTCAAACTCCTGGGCTTAAACGATCCTCCTGCTTCGACTTCCCAAAGTGCTGGGATTACAGGTTTGAGCAACAGCCTAACCATTTTTCAAACTCAATATGTTGTCGCCTTCTCTTTGTTGTTCCTTATTTTTAAACCATTACCTCTTATAACTTTTCTGTGTCCATAAAAGGCACCATTATTCTTCCAGTCACATAAACTTAAAACCTTGGTAAAATCTTTACCACCCTTTTTCTTAATCTTTTATCTTAAGCCAGTCACAAAGTCCTGTTAATTTTCTCCTCTAAAATGCTTCTCAGCTCCATACCTCCCTCGCCATTTCTGCTGACAAGACATTGGACAGAGCTCTTACCACCTCACACCCAATTTCACTCCCTCATCCTCTCCTGTAAACTCACTGACTGTAATATAACCGTCCGATTACTTCACTTGGCATTTAAGACTATCCAGAGTCTAGGTTCATCCTGCTACCCTCAACATGAGCCCTTTTCAGAATTTTTTTTTTTTTTTTTTGTGACAGGGTCTTGCTCTGTCACCCAGCCCGGAGTGCAGTGGCATAATCATGGCTCACGGTAGTACCCTGGCAGCCTCAATCTCCTGGACTCAAGCAATCCTTCCGCCTCAGCCTCCTGAGTAGCGGGGACTCCAGGTGCATTTTAAAAAATGCAGGCTAGGCTATTTTAAAAAATTATTTGTAGAAACAGAATCTTACTATTTTGTGTTTTGCCCAGGCTGGCCTTGAACTCCTAGACTCAGGTGATTCTCCCGCCTCGGTCTCCCAAAGTCCTGGGAGAACAGGTATGAGCCACTGCACCTGGCCCAAGTCAGACTTCTGTGTCTTATGCATACCTGGTCATATCCTTTTTCCACTTCCTATGGTGTCCTTGCCCTTCCTCTGCTCTGCCATGATGGTTCCTGTTCATTTTCATATCTGTCTAATGGACACCATTCCCACTTCCATCCCCAGTGAGCATTTCCCTTAACAATGGAATCTTTAATTCATCACTTCCTCCTTTGAATTAGTTTTTTAAGTGCTTTTTGTTTTCATTGAAACATTTTTAACAGTCAGCAAATTGAAAGGGATCTTTAAAGTAATCCAGTTTAATTTTGAACCCAAGACCTCAGTCTTCTCTATAACTCACACATAGCACTAGCTTTTAATATTACACAATCCTTCTTAGTTTTCTTTCTACTTATGTAGTAAGCGTCTGGAGGTTAGGAACTTGGTTTTTACTGTGCTTTTGTTTTCCCTCTTAAAGATTGGCATGGTTCTTTATCCTTAGAAGATGCTAAAAATACATTCATTGATTGAATAAATGAATCCAGTAAGTTAATAACACATACATTTTCCTTCAAAGACTTTGCAAAGGAGACTCACTCTCTCCCCCTTCCAAAGCCTATCTCAACAGTTTCTCTATTTCCAAGTGTCTACAGATAAGGGTGACTGAAAATATGGTAGATACATTTGCAGCCTACTCTTTTCTTTTTATAGTTCTGTATTAGCCTTGGTTTTTTCCTACATCTTGAAATTATATTTGGAATTTCCTACTTTTGCATGTATGATAGCTGATGCATGAATTTTAATAGAGTTGTTGGCTGATCATGTTTTTCTATGGTAGTTTAGAAATATTTAGGAAGGAATATTCCATTCAACTTATTCACATGAAGGTGATTATGTTGTGGTTTGAAATTTTATATAAAATTTTTCAACCACATAAACTCTATGCAGGTTTAAAAATTATTATTAGTTTTTTCTATGGGATGAATCTATTTAGAATGATAGCTTTAATTGCTTCGTAATTATTTGTATGATATAATTTTGAAAATAAGGTGTGTTTCCATAGCAAGGATGTTTATATAAAGTTAGTGCAACTTCAATTATGTCAAATGCTTAACTATGTAGAGGGTGCTTAATATTTGATTTACTTTTGATGAAAATACAGAAATGATTTTTTATATGATAAGAACTTTTCTCCATTTTAGAGCATGTCAAAAGAATAAACATGGTAATTTGAATGCTCTATTTTTATTTCTAGAAACCAGCAAATATCCTAGTAATGGGAGAAGGTCCTGAGAGGGGGAGAGTCAAAATAGGTAGGTAATTATTCCTAAAATAATTTATTTAAAAACTGAAGTTAACTGCAAAGATGGTTTCCCTTTTTAATGCCCTTATTTAGGTAGTTCATTTTAAAATTACTTTCTCATTATTTTTAGAAAAGATACTGGAAAATTGTAGACAGATAGTCTACAAAACTCCTAGGCTTTTTCCCAAAATAAGATTCTTTAGTTCTAAGTTGAGGCATCACTGGAAATTGACAAGCAAGTTCACAAACGCATTCATTCCCATACAGTAACCCAAGCATGTGTTTATGTCACCACCACTGTCCTGCACAGCCACCTTAAATATAATCCTGTAAATCTCACTTTTGTTTCAGGTTTACCAACTATTCTCTTCCTGAATATTTTCCTCCCCACCCTGAGCGAATACATTTAAACCTTCACAGGTTCTCCCTACATCACCATACCTGGCCTGCATGTCTTGCGCCAAATACTAACATATCTTTTCCAAATGGATATATATGTTTACAGACTCTCTTAACTGCCTCTCTTAGATTGAGGCACTAGCAGGATTCTTATTTGTATATTAAGATTTCCTTATAATCCTGAATGTTCTAAAAAAAGAAAAATCAGCATCATTTATACCTATTACATATTTGGGGAGAAGATGAGCTAAGAAATGCTTTATTCTAATTTCTTTTTTTGAGACGGAGTCTCACTCTGTTGCCCAGGCTGGAGTGCAGTGGCGTGATCTTGGCTCACTGCAACCTCCGCCTCCTGGGTTCAAGCAATTCTCCCTGCCTCAGTCTCCCAAGTAGCTGGGACTACAGGCTCCCGCCACCACGCCTGGCTAATTTTTTTGTGTATTTAGTAGAGATGGGGTTTCACCATGTTGGCCAGGCTGGTTTCGAACTCCTGACCTCAGGTGATCTGCCTGCCTTGGCTTCCAAAAGTGCTGGGATTACAGGCATGAGCCGCCACGCTAGGCCTATTCTAGTTTCTTTTACTAGAAATTATATTTATTGAAAGTTGAATGCTTTTTAGAAATATGTTAAAATAAAATGTGTTAATCAGCCTGGTTTCTTTGCTACTTAGAATATACCATGCTAAAGGTGATGCAAAATTGTGCTCACTTGACCCACTACAAATTCATGCTGCCCTATTTGAAGCCCACCCTGCTGTTTAGTTTTCTACTTCTTCAGTTAACTCTGTAGCCCAGTTGCTAAAGAAGCTGTTCTAAACCAACTTGCTTTTCTTTAAACACCTCTATCCTAAGTTTGCTGAGATTATCAGATTCATTCAAAAGTTTGTTGATGTTAATTAAGTAGCTGGTAGCTTTCTTTCTCTTCCCTCCCTCACTTCCACCATAATTTCTCACTTGTCTCTATTTTTATTTTACTCTTGCACTCCTTTTCTTAGAGGCATTTATTGAGTTCCTACTTTTTGCCAGATACAGGCGAAAGGGAGATAAAGGATGGTCCCTTCTGTGAGAGACAGTAAAATGAACAGTTTACTATACATTGCAATATGTACTTTCACGTTACCACATTTATTTTACACAACCACCCTCTGAAAATAAGGAAGACAAGATTTAGAGAGGTTGTAGCTTCCTCAGCCTGTCAAAGCTAGAATTTGAATTCCAAGTCCTGAGGTTCTTTCCCTACAAACATCCCTGCCTAGTGATATCAGAGCTGTCTGGTGTGACCTCACTGACCTCTACTCTTTGGCTGTACAGCCCTGCCCTTGAGAAAGCCTCTGTGAAAGAGAGACTCTCCTTTCCTGAGTCCTATCTACTAGTGCCCTTCCTAGCTTCTAAATGTCTTCCTACCTCATAGTACAATATTGCCATTTCCCCTTCTCAAGTTTCTCTTTTTCACCTTTAAACCTTCATTGTCCTTTTCCCAATTTAAAATAAATCTTATATCCATCTTGTTTTTCTTTAGCACTTGCTCTATTCATTTCCCTTTTTGTTCCTCTACTTTTAGAATGCATGATGTTCACTCTTTGGTTCCACTTACTGTAATTTGTTATAACCTGGCCTCTAATTCCATCCCTCTATCAAAAGTCCTCTCTAAAAGGACACCTGTGACCTCTACCTTACCAAATCAAGTGGCCTGTATTAATCACCTTTCTCCTTTACTGCAGTAAACCATTTGTTCTTCTGACAGTCTGGTTTTGAGGGTGTCTTCTCTGTTGGTCTATATGGCATACCATAATTCCATTTTTCTGCCTCCCACTTTTGCTGTGACTTTGCCTTCTATTCATTTCTTGCCTCTTACTCCTACTAACCTATTGTTTCAAGGCACTGGCTTAGGACATGGCTTCCCTCTAAAATTACTTCTTTAGGAAATTGATCCTCAGGATCATGGATTTATGAAAATGATTCTAAGATCTTGATACCAGAGTCTAATCTCTCACCCTAGCGGAAGTCTTTATTTCTATTTGGATATCTTGTGGTAACTTATCCTCCATTGTCCCAAACCAAATTCATCATCATCATCTTGTATTCCCCTTGTTTGTACCATTCGTCACATTTCTCCCAGTCACCCAAATCTAATTTGTTCCTTAGTACTCCTTAGCAAAATTCTGTACTCTGGCCAGGCCAGTTAGTTACCTTACTATTAAGAGTTTTAAGATTGTAATTCTGCCAAGATTAGGGATAAAACTAGGGTTAAAAGTAAGTAATAATTAATGATAAAGATCCAATGGACAATCAAGATAGTTTATTAAATGGATTTTAAATTTTGTTTTAGTAGCCACTATTGTTTTTTAAACATGAGTAATACTGATGCCTATGCCTAATGCTTTGATACAGTGTTCTTTTTTGCTTAAAAGAAAAGGATAGTTGGGCTGGGCACAGTGGCTCATGCCTGTAATCCCAGCACTTTGGGAGGCCAAGGCAGGCAGATCATGAGGTCAAGAGATCGAGACCATCTGGCCAACATGGTGAAACCCCGTCTCTGCTAAAAATACAAAAATTAGCTGGGCGTGGTGGCACGTGCCTGTAATCCCAGCTAATCGGGAGGCTGAGGTGGGAGAAGTACTTGAACCCGGGAGGCGGAGGTTGCAGTGAGCCGAGATAGTGCCACTGCACTCCAGCCTGGGTGACAGAGCAAGACTCCATATGGGGGCGGTGGGGGAGTGGGAGTGGGTAAGAAAAGGATACTTGCATGGAAAACACATTTTGCCCTTTGCTGTATCTGAGCCTTCCTTCCCATTCTCAGCAACCTAAAAACTTCCCAGGCCTTACCTAAAATGCTTATTGCCTTCCTCTTTTGCTATTCAAAATAATTCATCCTTCAGGATCCAGCCTAAGTCCCATTTTCAATTTAGTCTGCTTTTACAAATGTTTATTATACATTGTTCCAGATAACATAATAAAGGAAAAATAGACCTTCTCCCAGGGGACTTAGCATCTGGTAGAAACCGGTTACAACTTCCTTTATTCTCACAGTACTTATCACTTTTTTGCTTCTACTCTGTGTATTTTGTCATCTCACCTTCGTGTAAGCTCCTTAGTGGTAGACCTTGTTTGTTGCTGCTTTTCATCATTTGATACTAATTAGCACTCACACCAGAATTTTACTACCTTTATCTGTGAACTGGAACAATTTCATCCATGTGTAATTTTAGAAAGTCTACTGTTATAGTAATCTTTAGGCTAATTACCTTTTGTCTAAATTAGTAATTATTTGAAAAGTAGTTTGAAACTCTTTTAAAGTTCATAAAATAGACAGGAATTGTTTTTAAAAGTATGTATTTTTTCCTTCGGGCCTTGATTGCATCTGCGAGTGAATAGATGAGGCTTAGGTAAAACTGAGGAGGTAGAAAATAAGGAGAGAAATACTGGCTTTAGCTAACTTCACTTTAGAATGTTTTTCAATGGATGAAACAGCATTCCATCATATTACTTTGTCATCAACAACAATTGGCATCTATTAAATATATAAAACAGTGCCTTGAATATTGTGTAATATTGTAGAATAACAGGTGTAATATTGGTAGAATGAACTTGAATATTTTTATTTGCTATAGGGAAATGTAGTTTAAAAAGAGTAGGTATCAGCATAGGCTTCCTTTGGATAGCTTTAGTTTTTAAGAGTTGGATACTCCAAAGCATTCCCAAAAAAGTCTTACAAATTATTCAAAATCCAAAGAAACAAAATCACTACAGGCCGGGCTCAGTGGCTCATGCCTGTAATCCCAGCCCTTTGGGAGGCTGAGGCAGGCAGATCACTTGAGGTCAGGAGTTCATGACCAGCCTGGCCAACATGGTGAAACCCCATCTCTACTAAAAATACAAAAATTAGCCAGGCATGGTGGTGGCGTGCCTGTAATCCCATCTACTCAAGAGGCTGAGGCCGGAGAATCGCTTGAACCTAGGAGGTAGAGGTTGCAGTGAGCCAAGATGGCACCATAGCACTCCAGCCTGGGCAACAGAGCGAGACTCCGTCTCAAAACAAAAACACAACAAGACAAAAACCCAAAGTTTCTATAAATTAAAAAGATTTTTTGCCTATTCTGCTTATGTAAATGTAAATTAAAATTTTAATTTATGTTATACCGTAGCACATTAGTTTTAGATTAAATGACATTCTGTGGTTGAAAGTTTTATGTGCATTTATGCATTTTATAGTACATTGGGGCCCCTTATACAATCAAAATTTGTTATGTATATTATGTATTCAAATGATAGAGGCTTATTCTTGTGACTTTGCCTTTGTGACTTGCAATTATCATACGTATAATTTGTTGGATGTCAGATTTAGTAGTTAAGGAGGTAACTCCTAAATTATAACATGGTTTTTGTTTGAGTACTGGCATCTTTATTTACTGTCCCTGTGACCATAGGCAAGTCATTTAACTGCTTTGGGCCTTAGATTCTTCATCTCTGAAATACGGAGCAAAATACTGATTAAACCAGTGTTCTTATGAGGATTCAATGAGGTGAAATATGATGTATATGAAAGCCATTTGTAAACTGCAAAGGACTTTGTAGATAAAACGTGTTTGTTATTTATGATATCTTAAGAAAATTAGTTTCCAGGATCTTATTGCAGTAGTAATTTTTTTTACTACTTTTATATACCCCCAATATTTCAATTGATTAGCTTTGGTTTAGACCTTTGTTAAATGCTGAATTACAACAAATTATCTTTTAAGTGTTCTGTGTATGCTCTTGAAAACATGCATGTGATGTGCTGATTACCATTCAGCAACTGGCTCTCTGGAGCAAAAAATGTCCCAATTTGTAGCATTTGCTGTTTTCCATGTTGTAGATACTCCTACCATAGCCAATTCCAAATCACCAGTATGCTGTCATTGAATGCAGAATTGGGAAAAGATATGTATATATCAGCTCTTGCGAGTCTGTTGGATCTAGCTGCAGCACACGCTGAACTAAGACATAGTCAGGTTTTGTTTGTTTGTTTGTTTTGAGACAGAGTCTTGCTCTGTCTCTTGTTTGTTTGTTATGAGACAGAGTCTTGCTCTGTCACCCAGGTTGGAGTGCAGTAGCATGAACTCGGCTCACTGCAACCTCTGCCTCCTGGGTTCAAGTGATTCTCCTGCCTCAGCCTTCCTAGTGGCTGGGACTACAGGTGTGCGCCACCACGCCCAGCTAATTTTTGTATTTTTAGTAGAGACTGGGTTTCACCATGTTGGCCAGGATGGTCTTGATCTCTTGACCTCATGATCCGCCTGCCTTGGCCTCCCAAAGTGCTGGAATTACAGGTGTGAGCCACCGCGCCTGGCCATAGTCAGTTTTTAAATGGATAAGCATACAGAAGTCATCATTAATCAGGGAGACTTTTGAACTATTTTACATTTCAAAATCACTTAAGAATGTTTTTGTAACTGTCTCTGAAAGCCAGGAATCTGAAGTCAGACCTGGATTCTAATTCTGCCTCTGCACTTACTAGCTCTGTGACCTTAGGCAAATCAGAATATCTTTTTTGGGGGACAGGGGTTGGAGTCTCACTCTGTCACCCAGGCTGGAGTACAGTGGTGTGATCTCGGCTCACTGCAGCCTCCGCCTCCCGGGTTCAAGCGATTCTCCTGCCTCAGTCTCCCGAGTAGCTGGGATTACAGGGGCGCACCACCATGCCCAGCTAATTTTTGTATTTTTAGTAGAGATGATATTTCACCATGTTGTGCAGGCTGGTCTCTAACTCTTGACATTAGGTGATCCGCCCACCTCGGCCTCCCAAAGTGCTGGGATTATAGGTGTGAGCCACCCCACCAGCCCAGAATATCTTTAAGCTTCAATTTCTTTATCAGTAAAACAGGCATAATAATAGTATGTACTTCTGATGGTAGATAATAAAGGTATTATGAAGTTAATTCCTTTCTGGTACTTGTTGTAGACCTCTGGTTAAAAAGGGAGGAAAAGGATTGCTTTATAAGGTCAGCAGCTATTGTTGTCAACCTTGCATGGTTCTAATAGCATGTCAAACTGAATTTTACACTTGATCTTAGCCAAAAGGATGAGAAACAATCAAACTGAATTTTATGTTAATTTATTTTATTTTTTTAGCTGACATGGGTTTTGCCAGATTATTCAATTCTCCTCTAAAGCCACTAGCAGATTTGGATCCAGTAGTTGTGACATTTTGGTATCGGGCTCCAGAACTTTTGCTTGGTGCAAGGCATTATACAAAGGCCATTGGTAAGTTGGTCTAAAATGATTTACTATCTTGTCATCTAACGATCATAAATATAAAATGGTATAATAATAAAGCTACTTGATAAAAACCATTTTATACATTTTTGTAAAAGCCCTATTGTCTTCTATATTCCTAGATTTCTGGTAGATTTAGATTCTGGTTTTTTTTTTTCATTTTTATTTTTTTATTATTATTATTATACTTTAGGTATATCTCCCAATGCTATCCCTCCCCCCTCCCCCCACCCCACAACAGTCCCCAGAGTGTGATGATCCCCTTCCTGTGTCCATGTGTTCTCATTGTTCACTTCCCACCTATGAGTGAGAATATGTGGTGTTTGGTTTTTTGTTCTTGTGATAGTTTACTGAGAATGATGATTTCCAATTTAGATAGTTTACTGAGAATGATGATTTAGATTCTTAACTGTATAGGAGAATATGGTTATTTTAAAAGAAGAAAACATTTTCTTTCAGAGAATAGAGGTATCAGTATCTGATTCTGTTGAGTTGCTACAGAAACAATAACATGCACATTTTATTTTGTACTTAGTAGCTGTTGATCAGAAGAACTGGAGAGAAGTTTAGAATTGTTTTCTTCACAAAATGAAAAACAAAAACAGGAGTAGTGCAGTATTGGAAAGAACCCCTTCTATTTGGGGAAAAGTTAGTCACATTGTTTCCTAAGCAAGAAGCAATATAACTAATCTTTCTCTCTTGCCATTACAGTTATGAGAATGGCAGTTTCTCCATTAAGGTAGGAAATAGAGTCTGGGTAGATTAGCTGTGCTCAGCATCTTGCCATCTCATCAAGTTAAAAAAACTGAGTAAGAAAATCTGTTATAAACACACTCTCTGTAAGATTTAAAGTCTGCCTCAGAACAGTGGCTTCAGAGATTTGCTACCTGGTGACTCCAGTATCCTCAGACGGCCCAGCTGTGAATGGAGGGAGTCAGTACGTGCTGGCCCTCCTCAAACCTAGAGATTTCTTTAAAGGAAGGAAAAGGAGAGAGTAGGGGAGAGTACATTGTAGCTGTTAGAAGGGCTAGTTCTACAAGGTATCCAAATTTCTTAAGTATATTTCTTTAAATTTTCCTTTTATTGAATTTTCTGTTTACTGGCATTAGTCTCATATCAGTTTTGGCTACCTTTAGCTGTTTTTGTTGAATTCTATTTAATAAAGGCACTGCAAGTATAAAATTATTAAAAATAGACAAGCACAATCCTTTCTCTGCTAAACAAGCTTATGAAAAACCTGGTGATACCCAAAGAGCTACAAAGGAAACTCTCACACTTGGAAAGATTAGACTGATAATTAGCCTACTCATGGGTTAAAAAAGAACACAAAAATTAAAATATAGTAAGTCCTCATTCATTAAGACGTCTGATTTCTGCAAAACTCAGACACCAGAACACATTTAGATTTTGTCCAGAGACAGAGACTCTAGCACAGTGCTGGAATATTGTAAATTATTGATAAATACTGCTGAATAGTTTTGTTAAATTAGTGAAAAAGCCTCTGAGTAGACTGGTACGTGTTTGACAGTAGAGGAATGTGAGAGTGACATAAAACCCTTACCTGTGCAGCTGGGCCTCTGGTAAGGCAGCAGATCAGAGGCTACCAAGGCCAGGTGGTCATCAGTGGATAGTGGCAGCCGTCTGCAAAAGGTGAGGAAAGAACTACAGACAGCAAATGGAAGGGATGGAGTGGCCCTGTGAGTGAGGAGCTAAAATCAGATCCTGCCTGTGTACATTCCAACCAGTGACTTTTACTATGGAGCTGTATTTTTGAGACTTTTAGAATCATAAGTTTGTTTTTTCTGTCATTTAGGTCTCCTTACCCACTATTTAAAACAGTCAAATCCCTTAGACAACCTCAGAAGGAACCAGAGGATAGGAGGAGACTGAAAGTAAGCCAGAGAAGGGAAGAGTGTTAGTTGAAAGTAACAGGTGATGCCTTAGAACAGGTTAATGACAGATAACCCAGGACACGAGGAAGGGAGAAGAGGATGCAATCTCTGTAGAAATCCATATACCTTAGACTTAATCCAAACACTAGGACAGTCTATATCTAGAAGGGAGATTTCTTTTAGGAAAAGGCACATTCAGTCAAAACCTTCTGTTAAGCTAAATGACTTCCCACCAATGTCTGTCCCACTCTCAGAGAATCTAACACAGCAGGTCCATGCCCTTAGGTAGGTGATCCTGTTGTGCAGGACCCATATAATTTGAGAGCCCACACTTTGAGAAGCACAGTTTTATGAATATTTTCTGATTTATTTTTCTCTTGTTGAAATGAAAATAGATGCTTTTTTTTAAATAAATGTAATTGGATATGAATTGAAAACCAATTATGCTTCTTATTTCCTCAGGGTAAGGAAAAATGAAATTGAATTTTAACCAGCTTGCAACTCACTTGCTTGGTAAATGAAATTTACCGCTTAAAGATAAAAACATAATCATTAATTTCTAATTTTAGTCAATTCCCAATTATCCATTCTGGATAGAAGGTAGGAGAAAGTTAAGACAGACAGAAAGAATAATCCCCAAATCAGTTATCTTAGGGCTTCAAATATGTTAATAGCAGACATTTATAAGTACATACTTACTCACTTTTTCATACTCTTCTCCATACCTGGTCCATGTTAGAAATGAGTACTTAGGGCCGGGCAAGGTGCCTCATGCCTGTAATCCCAGCACTTTGGGAGGCTGAGGCAGGTGGATCACTTGAGGTCAGGAGTTCAAGACCAGCCTGGCCAACATGGTGAATCCCCGTCTCTACCAAAAATACAAAAATTAGCCAGGCATGGTGGTGTGTGCCTATAATCCCAGCTACTCAGGAGGCTGAGGTGAGAGAACCGCTTGAACCCGGGAGGCATTTGATATCAGTGGAGGTTTGTGGAGTGACAGTTGGGGAGGGGAGTGGCAGTGATGGTGACAAGCAGTGTTGGGGCGGGCGTGTTTATGGGTGTGTCAGGAGAACAAGTCATCGATAGAGGAAAGAAACCTGAGAAGTAGCTACAGATGGTGCAGGAGCCAGATGGCCTTCTGAAATTATAGGCTAATATGAGGCAGAAAAGCTTTGAATTTACTGCCACCTGCTATCTGAGGTTTCTTATGTTAGCAGTTCACTGGGAACTCAAGACCCTGGCTCTTGTCCTTTGAATGGAGGACAAACCAGGAATTGGCATGACCAGGCACATGCAGTAGTAGTCCTGGTATACTGCATAGTAGAGGTGATAATGAGGAAGAGAGATGGGACCATCAGAAGCAGCCATATCGGGGGAAGAGTGCAACCAGTATGACATGGGAGAGAGAAAAGAATTCAGAAATGGACGCTGAGCAGTATTATTACTCTACTCTGTAGTGATGGATGTTCATAATGATGATGACCTTGCTGCATCATTAAGGAGGATTACATTTTTTATAGCCTCTTATGGTGGCAGGCAATGGTGTAATTAAAAAATGGTTGTTGAAGGAATATGTTTCCATTATCCAGAAGGCTAAATTATGTGGAAGGAAACTGTACCTGAATGTGGTCAAATAAGTAAGGCATTACTGTATGGATTTTTCCATTTGGCAATTTGTTTTAGGAGAGAGCATTCTGATACGTCTTCTAGCTAATGGATATACAGTAGTCCCCACTTATCTGCTGGGAATATGTTCCAAGACCCCCCCAGGGGATGCCTGAAACTGCAGGTAGCACCGAACCCTGTATATACTATGTTTTTTTGATCTGATAACCCAGACGACCACTAAGTGACTAACCAGCGGGTAGTGAGTATACAGTGTGGATGAACAGGGAGATGATTCACATCCCGGGAAGATGGAGAGCATAGCATGAGATTTCATCACACTGCTCAGAATGGTACACAATTTAAAACTTATAAATTGTTTATTTCTGGAATTTTCCATATAATATTTTCGAACTGCAGTGGTTGACTGCAGGTAACTGAAACTGGAGGGGCAAAAACTTAGATGAGGAAGGAATAGTGTAATTAACCTTTTTCCTTGTTTAGCTTATCGCAGAATGTGATTCACATATTTAATAGGCTAGTAAACACAGTACTTTTTTATGCTATACCATAGTTTTTTGTTTGTTTTTTCCGAGATAGTGTTTCACTCTGTCGCCCAGGCTGGAGTACGGTGGCGTGATCTTGGCTCACTGCAACCTCTGCCCTCTGGGTTCAAGAGATTCTTCTGCATCTGCCTCGTCAGTAGCTGGGACTACAGGCGTGTGCCACCACACCCGGCTAATTTTTTGTATTTTTAATAGAGACAGGTTTCACCATGTTGGTCAGGATGGTCTCGAACTCCTGACCTCAAGTGATCCACCCACCTCGGCCTCCCAAAGTACTGGGAATACAGGTGTGAGCCACTGCACCCAGCCTCCCCAATTCTTTTATATGGTCTATACTGTCTGTCTAGACTCAAAACTTATAAATTCTACTCTATCATTATACATTGGATGGCTTTAAAAGAATTACATCACCATGTCTGATGATGATATTGTTTCAGTATATCAGATCTGTGTATTATGCCTGGTATTAGATTATCAATTGAATAATTTAATGATTAAATTATTAACAGTGGTTAGACATGGTAAGACCTTGTCTCTACAAAACAATTTTTTAAAAAATTAGCCAGGTATAGTAGCACACACCCATAGTCTGAACTACTCTGGAGGCTGAGGCAGGAGGATTGCTTGAGCCCAGGAGGTCAAGGCTTCAGGGAGCCGTGGTTACACCACTGTACTCCAGCCTGGGTGACAGAGACCCTAAAAACAACAACAAAAAAAGTGGTTAGAAAGACCTTTGCCTAAATCTAAAGAATTTGTTGCTTGCTGAATTGACTTTCCCCATTTATTGTCATCAGAAAATTTACAAGTAAATGTTTTTTATTACTTGGCTTTCAATTTGTTACATGATGATATAGCTATTTCATGTCATGTATATATATACACATACACACACACATATATACATACTTATATATACACACATACCCACACATATGTCAAAATACAAAGTACAATAATGTTTTCTTAATGCACTTATTGTACTTTGTATATTGATTTACTGAAAAGTATTTTTATAAGTAGGCTGGGATTATATCTAGAAATTATAACCAAGGAAATATATACAAAAACTTATGTTTCTTCCTTCCCAGATATATGGGCAATAGGTTGTATATTTGCTGAATTGTTGACTTCGGAACCTATTTTTCACTGTCGTCAGGAAGATATAAAAACAAGCAATCCCTTTCATCATGATCAGCTGGATCGGATATTTAGTGTCATGGGTTTTCCTGCAGGTAATTTATTTTCCTTTTTAAAGTCATATTTTGAGTCATATTTCAAAATCATTTCTTCTCAAAAGTATATTTTAATGTATATTTATAAACTAACATAATTAGGAGATTTTAAATTAACACATTATTTTCTATAACAATATTTAATTTTTTTGTAAGATAAAGACTGGGAAGATATTAGAAAGATGCCAGAATATCCCACACTTCAAAAAGACTTTAGAAGAACAACGTAAGTAATTCCACACGGTCTTAGTCTTTTTGTGCTGCTATAAAAAAATATCTTAGAGTGGGTAATTTATAAACAACAGGAATTTGTTTTCTCCCGGTCCTTGAGGCTGGGAAGTCCAAGGTCAAGGCACTGGCATGTTTGGAATCCCATGAAGGTTGCTTTCTGCTTCCAGGGTGGCGCCTTATTGCTGTGTCCTCACATAGGTAGAAGGGCAAAAAGGGGCAGATGCTGTGTGATGCCTCTTTTACAAGGCATTAATCCCACTCTTGAAAGCAAGGCCCTCAATTCTGGAAGGCCTTATCTTCTAATACTGTTGCATTGAGAATTAAGTTTCAACATGAATTCTGGAGGGGACATAAACATTCAAACCATAGTGCACATTAATTAGAGGTAGTAATTTCAAAGAGAATAGTTAAATTAATCTTTCTAAAAAACAGATGTAGATTGTTATTTAAACTAGAAACTGAGATTTTAGTGTATTAATTATGCCTGTGATTTAAAGAAGATATTCCAGATACTGTTAACATATATAGTTCAGGTTTAGGCTGCAGTATTAAAAACTTTTAAGAATTTAAGGGTCAATAAGTAGTTTATATCTGCTCTGTTTTAGCATGAATAAAGTTCTCAGTTCTAGGTCACAGTTGTGGTTTTATCTTTATCTGAGTAATGACTGGTGACTGACATGCTGGACTAGGAAACCTGGAAGGCTGGCAGAAGGAAGAACACGTGGCCTGGAATATGAGTAAAACAAACTGATGAAGACATTTACTTTGAGCAGAAAGGAGATTAAGAGTGATGGCATGTGAGGTGTTTGTTATAAATATGCACACCTACTGAAAATTGTGGAAGAGCTTCTCTACGGACAACTTACCAGGAAAATTTCAGGACAGGATGGCTTATAGGAACAAAAGCAGACATCATAAAGAGAAATAGAGAATGGCATTGATCATTTCTGACCCCTTTTTCTCACAGTCCTTGGTGGGGTCCTTTGCCTGTATCCATCTCTTAAGGACAGTGCTGCTATCAAGGTTCTATCCTGGGCTCTTTTCTCACTCTAGATATTTTTCCAGTCAGACTCTATGATTTTGATGGCCACAATTTACCATCAATTATGTGGATAACTCCCAATATTTATCTTACTCAGTTCACTTTTCCAAGTTTCAAAATCATTTATCTAATTGCCTTATGGAATCCCAACCTGAATGTTCTATAAATTCTGTAAACATTCAAAACCAAACTAGTTATTTTCATTTAACATTTTATTGTACCCTTGTTGGCAAGGGTACAATAAAATGGACATTCTGGCCAGGCACAGTGGCTCACTCACGCCTGTAATCCCCACACTTTGGGAGGCTGAGGTGGGAAGATCTCTTGAGCCCAGGAGTTTGAGACTAGCCTGGGCAACATAGTTAGACCCTATCTCTATTTTTATTAAAAAAAAAATTATTACTCATATGCTACTGGTGAGGATGAGTACTTCTCAAACTTCAGTGTACCTACAAATCACCTGGAGACCTTGTTAAAAATGTAGATTCTGAGTCAGAATCAGGGGTGAGTACTGAGAACCTTCATTTCTAATGCAGGCTCTCAGGTGATGCTCAGGTTGCTGGTAAAAGCTACATTTGTGTAGCGAGATTCTAGAGCACCTAAAAAAGGCTTTAAAATATGCATGCCCTTTGACCTGATAATTCCTGGAATTTATTCTGTGGAAGTAATCAGAGCTGCCACAAATAGATGAGTACTTATTATATACCAGGGTGGTGCTAAACCCTTTATCTACATTTTTTCGTATGATCTTCCTAGCAAATCTATAGGGTAGGCATAATTATAATTTCCACTTTTCAGATTCAGAACCTAAGGCTTTCTTAGAGATTAACTAACTTGCCCAATATCATACAATTGGTGAATGACAATCAGGGTCTACTAGGGGTCTCTGAGTCTCACATGCTAGGCAGTATCGGCTCCCTGCCATGCACATCAGATTTAGCTACAAGGACTTGTATGCTACAGCTATTATGAAAGAAGTAATACCCGTACCAGTAGGAGATAGGCAGCCACTCAAAATAATAAGTTTGAAGAGTATTTGACAAGAGAAAATATTTATGGAACAATATTAAAAAGCTGAGACAATTTTTTAGTAGGATTCCAATTTTATAAAAACAAAGCAAAAATTCCTGTGTTTTTACCATATATGTATATGCCACACACACACAAAACATCAAAGGGACATTATAAAAATTTTGTCAGTGGTTTTTTTGTCACTGAGTGGCTTGATTGTGAGTGATTTTAATTTTCTTCCTTATACTTTCTATATTCTGTAATTCTTTTTATCATGAACATATATTACCTATTTTTAGACCTTTTAATTTGAAATATTTCATATGTAGGAAAGAATATATAATGAAAAAATATCTAATATATTTAGAATAATAAAATGAATACCCCTTTGCTCACCTCTGAACCTAAGAATTAGAACATCACTAAGATTACTAAAGTACCCTGTATGCCCCACCTCCCTATCCACATCCCTTCCAGAGAGTAAACTCTGAGTGCTCTGCATTTGGGTTTATTATCCCCACAATTTTTATTATAGTTCTAGTCCACATGTATATGTATCTCTGAAAGTTATTGTTTGGTTTATTGTCTTTCAACTTTTTATAAATGGTAACATATTACGTGTTTTCTTCTGCAACTTGCTTTTTCTCCTCACTCAACCTTGCATATTCATTTTTACTGTTGTGTAACATTCCATTCTGTGAATGTATAAAAATGTACCCATTTTTCAGTTGATGGACATTTGGATTGTCTATATATATATAATATATAATATAATATATATTATATATAATATAATATATATTTAAATATATAATATATATTTTATATATATATTTAAATATATATTATATATAATATAATATATATTTAAATATTTATATATTTTATATATATATTTAAATATATATTATATATATTTTATATATATTTAAATATATATTATATATTATATATATTTAAATATATATATTTTATATATATTATATATATTTTATATATATATTTAAATATATATTATATATATTTTATATATATATTTAAATATATATTATATATATTTTATATATATATTTAAATATATATTATATATATTTTATATATATATTTAAATATATATTATATATATTTTAATATATATATATATTTTGGCCATTACTAAAAGGCTGCTAAGAACATTTTTATCCCTGTATCCTGATATACATGTACAAAAGCATCTCTTTGACTCAGGTATGTGCCTAGAAATGGAGTTGCTAGGTCATAGGCTATACACATTTTCAACACTAATGGTTACTGCATAACTGTTTTCCAAAGGGATTGTAACAGTATAAACTCTCATGTTGTGTGTGACAGTTCCTATTTCTTCACACATTTGCTAATATTTGGTAATGTGTTCCTTCTTATTCAGAAAAAACAATGGCTTAAACACATACCTTATAGGAAAGCCAATCTTGGAGCTTATCATTAAAAAAAATCAGTTGGATGAGTGTTCCCAGTGATGTGTGACTGTGTGTGTCCTTGCAGGTATGCCAACAGTAGCCTGATAAAGTACATGGAGAAACACAAGGTCAAGCCTGACAGCAAAGTGTTCCTCTTGGTAGGTGCTTCTCTCCCATACTGAAATCTGATTCTCAGCACAAATCGTGCCTTCTATTACTCAACTAGTCCTCCTCTTTAGAAACAAAAGAAATTAGTGGATGCTGGGGTAAAATTAAGTATTTTTTTGTTGAGATGTCACCCTTGTCTTTCAGCCTTCACTTTAAATGATTTATCAGCAGAAAATGAACTTTATAAGGGCTTTAATGCTGATGATTTCTGCCAGTTTCACATAAAAGTATGTAGTATGCATAATCTGCAGTGAGCTATACAAAATGTATTTTATATTAATCCTGTTACACAGTAATACAAAAGACAAGGTGTTGACTTGTAAATAACCTTTTCATGTGCTGTACATTTCCTGTGTGTCACTCTAGCTTCAGAAACTCCTGACCATGGATCCAACCAAGAGAATTACCTCGGAGCAAGCTCTGCAGGATCCCTATTTTCAGGAGGACCCTTTGCCAACATTAGAGTACGTATCCCGTCTTTTCTGTGTCCTTTGCTCCAGGCTGAGGAGGCCGCATGGTGGTTGAAAGCAAGGGAAGCACTTGCTACTGAAGTATTTAACTTTTTCAGTGATACCACCTAAAGACTGCTCAAGAGCAAGCTTCCACCTTTTGAAACAGACAAAGCTGTAGAGAGGGATGAATGAAAACAAGTACTTTAGGAACGACCATTTTTCAGTTTTACAGATGAAAACTAAAGCTGAGAAGAGATAAGACCTTTACAGACCAATTGGCCAGATCAGAAATTCAGCCAAACCAGTAGGCAACAGAAGTTAATCTGTCTTCCAGAGCATGTCCACTGCACTACAAAACCTCTCTACTCCTTCATCCTTCTTACCCCCAAGTGTAGACTTTGTGTTTTCATCTATAAGAGGTACAGTTTTTCTTGTTAAGGCAAATACAAATTAAGTTATTTTTGGTGCTAATGAAGTTAGTATAGAGAAACTTCTGTGTCCTATATGTCACCTAGCTAGCAGCAGTCAAGATTTGAACACTAGCCGCAGATGAAGAGTAGGAAATAAGTGAAGAAAAACAAATTGGAATTTTAAATTAACAAGGTAATGATATTACAGATTTTTAGATCATGATATGTTTTTTCTTTTTAATGATTTTTAGTGTATTTGCCGGCTGCCAGATTCCATACCCCAAACGAGAATTCCTGAATGAAGATGATCCTGAAGAAAAAGGTGACAAGGTATAAACTGCATGGTATACTTTCACTTCCAAAGAGCGAGGGAGGCAAAAAGATAGTTTAGGTATCGTTCCATAATTCCTATACATTTAACTACCTTTTCTAATATTTAATTAAATTTGAATGTATCTTATTTTCTGTGGAAGTTTGGGGATTGTAAAGGTACCTTGAAGTTTGAAGTATGACCAGCTCACAGATAACTGAGCTTCCGGTGTGTGTCACAGCCAGTTCTACTCCTGGATTCCCACTTCTTGCTCTTTCTGTTTGTTTGGTGTCACTACCACCCCTTTATGCAGGATGGCTTTTGCTAGCATCACTCTGTTCTTTCCTCTTAACTGGATATATTGGCTCACTCTCCAGACTGCTCTGCCTTTCCAGAATCATGATTGAAAAGATTTCTTATAGCTGTTTTTTAATGAGCTATAAGAAATGTATTTCTGATGTGCCTGTGGCCTTCAGTGAGATGTCTGTGACTGATTTGGAGGATCACTGTGCAACCTAAATGAACTTCAGGGAAAGAGTCCTGTTTGGGGCTCGGCGCCTTGCCCTTTGGGAACACTGTGTTCCCTGGCTGCTGCATTCTCCAGTCCTCCCCATCACTCTAGTGTCCCACATAGATTGCTCCCCCAGGTTGGTCAGCAGCCACATGTGCATATCAAATAATTAAAGAAAGCTCCTGTTAATTTGGTTTCATACCAAGCTTGCTTTTTTCCCCTTAAAAGAATCAGCAACAGCAGCAGAACCAGCATCAGCAGCCCACAGCCCCTCCACAGCAGGCAGCAGCCCCTGCACAGGCGCCCCCGCCACAGCAGAACAGCACCCAGACCAATGGGACCACAGGTGGGGCTGGGGCCGGGGTCGGGGGCACCGGAGCAGGGTTGCAGCACAGCCAGGACTCCAGCCTGAACCAGGTGCCTCCAAACAAGAAGCCACGGCTAGGGCCTTCAGGCGCAAACTCAGGCGGACCTGTGATGCCCTCGGATTATCAGGTACTCCCCGAATGTCTAATGTTCATATGCTTTATGAAGTGGGGAAAAGATTTATCCTAGATCCTTTTAGAGTTAAGTAATACTTAATTTAACTCTTACATTTGACTCTGCAATCCTGTTTCTAGGGCATTCTATGAAGAGAAAGATTTTCATCATATTTCATGTAATTGTAAGATATCTCATATTCTGACTTGTTTATCCTGACACCCTGAGGAGAGGAAGGTAGGGAGGCCAATGCCCCCATCCTTAAAGAAAATTTCATCATTTTACCCTTACAGCTGCCTTAGCAGTTTTGGTGTATCAGAAAAAGATACGTAGATATGCAGTTGAAAAGGGAAGGGGAGTGGTGTCTTACTTTGGCCAAAATTAATTGCATTTTTTAGAAAGATATGCTCTTTCTGGGAGGAAGTAGCTACATAGATAAAGAAGAGAAGGGAGCTAAGACTGAGGCTTCTCCGAAATAACTGTTAAGTCTCATTAGAAATAATTTTGAGACTAGAAAATACTTTTTGTTATTCAGATAAAAAGAGAACACCAATTGCAGTACTAATTCAGGAAATTAAATGAGCTAAGTCTAAGGATTGGTATTTGGAGAGAGAGGTAAAGATACCCATTGTGATAACCATGGGAAATTTTGGAAAAAAAATTTTTTTCAAGGTAGTAACAAGTTAAGAAAACATCTAGGAAGAAGGGAAAACTTAAGTTTTTTGTTTGTTTGTTTTGTTTTAAGTTTAGAACCACAGTCCCTCCGGGAACTCTTGCAGATGAGTGCATAGGATAGAGATAATAGAAAACAAAACCTCTGGCAAGGGAACCATAAACTCACTGATAAGGAACTGCAATAAAGAGAAACTTTAACAAGAAAGACATAACAAATAGCTGCATAAACTGCCTTCACATTTTGAATAGCTCAACAAACTAATGTGTTTCCACACAACTACTTCTCTGAAAAACTTCTCTTCAGAATATCCCTGCAAGCAGAAGAGGACCTAATACTTCCACTTGGTTCCAATTAAACAAATTGAGGCTTCAGTTTGATCTACTAAAAACAGCTTGCTAGCTGGGTAGTAGCACGAGCATATTTGAATTTTGTTATAAAATCTGTTTCCCCTCAGTTATATGAGCAACAAATACTTACTATATACCGGTTCATCTTTGTGTGTCTGCTTGAATTATATTAACCTGTGTTAAAAAATAATAATAATTTGCCTAAACACTTGTTAAAGTTGGTAAGGCAGACTTTCTTCAAGGCGGGGCCATGGCAGTGCATAAAGGGACCACTGCAACAGGGGCTGGCAGTTGGGGAGGAAGACTGGATTCAATTCAAACTCCCATATGACAAGTGGAGAGGTATAGCCAAAGAGCAGGGTGGGGATCAGTGGATGGAAAGTTACCAAGAGGAAACATCCAGGATAAAAGGTTTCTGGCTAAACAGACTGCATAGTATTAGGCTGAAGGGAGGCCTGGGTACATAAGCTCTTAAAGGTGGGGGATTTTTGCCAAGCCAATTTAGCAAGATTCTTGCTCTAACAGGATTCTTCAAGGACAGAGGAAAGCCCAAGGTGAGGCCTAGTCAAGCAGAAGACTCACAGAGCTCCCTCCAACACAACCCTGTAAAACTTCCCTCCAGCCTCTTTGCAGACAACACCTCCTCTACTCTGCTGCCCCAGGCAACAACATGTTTTCATACCTTCTGTAATAAACCTGCCTCTCTTTACCCAAAATCATCTTGGTTAAAACCTTGACCGCCTGAGAGCAGCCTGACTGCAGTTTTTGTCAAAGGAAAGAGTCTTTGTCACCCAATTACAGTCAATTATAGACAGATTACTGTATTTCTTTTTTTTCCCCAAATTCAAAAATTCTTTGAAATGCTTTTCTATGTCCATATTGTTCTGTTGACTTAAAAATAAACCTTTCATAGCTGAGTCCCGATGTCTGTGGAAAAAAATAATAAACCTTCCAACATATCTATTAAATGAATAGATACAGCTATTCATTTAATAGAGAGACTGTCATGAGGGGCAGTCAGGTGTCCCATTACGCAGAACTTGCAACTCATACACCATCTAGGGGCCAAGGGAAAAACTTTCACTCTCTGAAAGTTCGCTGAAAAATCAACTCACAAAAGGCAGGTTAATTGGAGAAAATGTCATGGGTGCGACTAGCTAGGGCCAGTGTCTCAGGCAGTCAAGGTTTTTACTAAGACAGTTCTGCGTAAAGAAAGGCAGATTTATTACAGAATGTATGAAAACATGTTGTTGCAACAGACAGCACAACAGAGAAGGGGCTGTCTGCAAAGAGCAGGGGCTGGAAGGAAGTTTTACAGGGTCTTGCGGGAGGGAGCTATGTGCCAAATGAGTTCATTGTGCCCATCAGTTGTTTGTGACTAGCAGTGTCTCAGAACAATTGTTCATTGTTTTTCCCCACCTGGAGCCCCTTCCTCCTTGTTGCTTACTTATCAGGACAGAAAGGCATACAACTTTGATACCAGTGGGCTGAGGGAGGTCCCCAAATGCTGGTGGGACCTCGACCCCACCCTGTGTCCAGGCTCCTAACACCATCGGGAGAAGGAATTAAAGGATGAATCAAAAATAGCAAAAGTATGGAGATTTATTGCAGAGGGAAAAGTACACGACTCAAGAAAGGGGAGTGTGGGTATATGCAAGAGAGAATCTGGCTGGGGACAGTGGCTCATGCCTGTAATCTCAACACTTTGGGAGGCTGAGGCGGGTAGACCACCTGAAGTCAGGAGTTCAAGACCATCCTGGCCAACATGGCAAAACCTCGTCTCTACTAAAAATATAAAAATTAGCCGGTTGTGGTGGTGCAAGCCTGTAATCCCAGCTACTTGGGAGGCTGAGGCAGGATAATTGCTTGAACCTGGGAGGCAGAGGTGCAGTGAGCTGAGATCGCACCACGGCACTCCAGCCTGGGTGACAGAGTGAGACTCCATCTGAAAAAAAATAAATGAATAGAGAGTCATGCAGTCTGGTTTGGGTTTCTATCTTTATGGGTTTCTTTAACCAAAGGGTGGAATATTCATGAAAATTCCTGGAAAAAGGTGGAGATTTCTTGGAACTGTGGTGCCACCCATTTTTGTGCCAAATATGGATGTTCTTGGAACTGTCATGGTGCTGGTGAGTGTGTGATTTAGTATGTTAATGAGCATATAGTGATGTCCTAGGTTTTTAAGCAGAAATTCAAAGTGTGTTTCATGTAGTCTTTTTTTTTTTTTTGAGACAGAGTCTCACTCTGTCACCCAGGCTGGAGTGCAGTGACGTGATCTTGGCTCACTACAACCTCCTCCTCCCGGGTTCAAGTGATTCTCATGCCTCAGCCTCCCAAGTAGCTGAGACTACAGGCATGTACCACCACTCCTGGCTAATTTGTGTGTGTGTGTGTGTGTGTGTGTGTGTGTGTGTGTGTGTGTGTGTGTGTACATATATTTTTTATTATTTTTTTTTTTAAGTAAAGACAGGGTTTCGCCATGTTGGTCAGGCTGGTCTCAAACTCCTGACCTCAAGTCATCCACCTTCCTTGGCCTCCTAAAGTGTTGGGACTACAGGCATGAGCCACTGTGCCCGGCCAGAAATTGTCCATTTTTATGGTTTAGGGTCAAGAAAGTGTGGACAGCCATGTAGAAACATGATTGGACAGAAAGGGTATGATCTGATGCTAATAGACTGAGGGGGAGACCCAGCATGGCCTGTCTAGGTTCCTGTTGGTCTCTCTGAGCATGCATTCCTGCCACTGGGTGTGGGGCAGGACCCCCTCTGGGACAGGAGTCTCATGACCTACAGTCAGACAGGGTATGCCAGATCATTTCTTCATGGCCAGTTTTTACACAGAAAGGTAGGGGGAAGTTAGAGTAATATTTTTAGGTTTCACAGCTGGTGTTGGGGAAGTGGGGTTCTGGTTTCTATAGCCTGCCTTAGGGAAGGGGAATTCTAGTTTCTATGGCTGGCTCTGGGGAGAATGGGACTGTGAGACAAGAGGGCATGAAAAGGTCAGAGAAAAACTTTTGCTCCTGAGGCCTTCATTTTGGGGTATTGTTTTCTGTGCCCCAACAGATCCATTAGTAGAGTTTCAAGGCTTTTGAGCTGTTTCATCAATGTATTGTAAGCAAGTACAATTAGCACTTTGAAAAGCGGGACATTGGCTTATTTTCTGTCTAAAAAACCCCTTGTCATTAAAAAAGCTATGTTACAGCACATTAGATTCTTACATGTTTGCATTATATTTTAGGGCAAAATTGCCCCAAATAACGTATGAGTTGAAAGAACATTTTTCATAATAAACTTCAAAATAAAACACGTAATTAAAATTTAAAGACTTCTGTAACCAGTGTAACTATTCAGTTGTGTAACTTAGGAAGGAGCAAAACTGAGTTTTGTTTTGTTTTTTGTTTTTTTTTTTTTTGAGATGGAGTCTCCCTCTGTTGCCCAGGCTAGAGAGAAGTGGCGCCAATCTTGACTCACTACAACTTCTGCCTCCTGGGTTCAAGCAATTCTCCTGCCTCAGCCTCCCGAGTAGCTGGAATTACAGGGACCCACCACCATGCTCGGCTAATTTTTGTATTTTTAGTAGAGATGGGGTTTCACCATGTTGGCCAGACTGGTCTTGAACTCCTGACCTCAGGTGATCTGCCCAGCTCAGCCTCCCAAAGTGCTGGGATTACAGGTGTGAGCCACTGTGCCCAGCCACAACTGAGTTGCTTTTAACCAAAACTACCTTAGTGCCCTGTTATCTTGGACCAGATATTCCAAGTCCAGTTTGGCAGCCTTTGAGCACTGAGCAGGAGGACCTTGCTGATCTGTTCTTTCCTAACCCCCCAGTGCTACCTCAAGATCATTTACATTTTTAACCCAAAGTGTAACCACCCGACAGGTTCTTCTTGCCCTCTGCCCAGATAGAGCCAATTTATCAAGACAGGAATTTCAATAGAGAAAGAGTTTAATACACATAGGGCCAGCTAAATGGGACATCAGAGTTTTATTATCAGCCTCCTCAAAAATTTGGAGGCTAGGATTTTTCAAAGATACTTTGATGGGCAGGGGTCTAGGGAATGACTACTGCTGCTTGGTTGGGGATGCAATCAAAGGGGTGTGAAAAATGGTCTTCCTTTGCTGAGTCCACTTCTGGGTGGGGGCCACAGGACTGGTTGAGTCGTGAGTCTCAGTCTGGGTGGAGTCATCCGAAATGCAAAAGTCTGAAAAGCCTTCTGAAAAGGTTGACAATAGTGATGTTATTTAAGGAGTAATTGGGGAGTAGCCAATTGACCTCTAGAACAATGACTGGTAATTGTTTAACTGCACCTACATCTTAGCAGAATTCAGGCCTCTCTCATAATCCTAAACTTGTGGCCTTTTAGTAGTTTTATAAAGGCAGTTTAGTTTTGGGATGGGCTATTGTCATTTAAACTATAAACTAAATTTCTCCCAAAGTTACCTTGGCCCATGCCCAGGAGTGACCAAGAACAGTTTGGAGGTTAAAGGCAAGATCGAGTGGGTTAAATCAGATCTCTTTCACTGTCATAATTTTCTCGCTGTTTAATTTTTGCTAAGGAAGTTTAAAAAGTAATAGCTTTATTACATATATTCTTTCCCACTTTGCTTACAAGAAAAACCAGCCTTCTGAATATAGCCAAAGATACTACTTCCAGCTATGCTTGTCTCTTACATACTGTTCTTATTCTATAGATGATTTTTCCTTTTACACATTTTTTTTTTTTTGTATTTGCGTTAGGTACTATGAAGATGAAGGTTTCATTTAATGTGATAAAAATATATTGAATTGAAATGCATTTTTTATCTTCTCTTGAGGACAATCATATGTGAAAATTGCTTTATTCTAAATGTTACCTGAAGTTTATAAAACCCACATGTTGCTGCCACACCCCACCTAATCTTAATCTTGCCTTACTTTGTCTTGTAGGTAGAACTCCTGATACCCCTAGCTTCTACCTCTGAAAACCCTTTGCTCTAAAATAATGATTTCTTAATCACAGCTTTGTTATTTATAATGGGAAAAATAATAGCATGTCAGTATACATTATGAATACTATTGATTTCAGTATGCCAAATTGATTATTCTTGTTTGCATGTCTCAGTTATGCAAACAATTAAGTTACACCCCAGAATTGGAATAAAGAGAAGAGGGTCCACTGAAATTTCCCCTTTTCCTTTCTTTCCAGTGTAGCTTATCTCCCACAAAAATCTAGCCAAATTTCATGCCTGCCAGAATGTGTGGTTACAGTGGTGGCAAACTGTGATTTCAAATAAGCAAAATGTGTTAACAACTTAAGTTGCTGTCAGCTATGTGTGTCTGAACCAGGAGCCTAATGATGAAAACAGCTTATATCTCTATCCTACTGTGATGAGCATCTTGGGTCATCCTCTTCCTCCATCAGTAATTCCCTTTTCCTGTTTCCTTCTCCTAGCACTCCAGTTCTCGCCTGAATTACCAAAGCAGCGTTCAGGGATCCTCTCAGTCCCAGAGCACACTTGGCTACTCTTCCTCGTCTCAGCAGAGCTCACAGTACCACCCATCTCACCAGGCCCACCGGTACTGACCAGCTCCCGTTGGGCCAGGCCAGCCCAGCCCAGAGCACAGGCTCCAGCAATATGTCTGCATTGAAAAGAACCAAAAAAAATGCAAACTATGATGCCATTTAAAACTCGTACACGTGGGAGGAAAACCTTATATACTGAGCATTTTGCAGGACTGATATCTCTTCTTTATTGACTTAAAGAAGATTCTTGTGAAGTTTCCCCGGCACCCTTTCCCTGCATGTGTTCCATTGTGACTTCTCTGATAAAGCGTCTGATCTAATCCCAGCACTTCTGTAACCTTCAGCATTTTTTTGAAGGATTTCCTGGTGCACCTTTCTCATGCTGTAGCAATCACTATGGTTTATCTTTTCAAAGCTCTTTTAATAGGATTTTAATGTTTTAGAAACAGGATTCCAGTGGTGTATAGTTTTATACTTCATGAACTGATTTAGCAACACAGGTAAAAATGCACCTTTTAAAGCACTACGTTTTCACAGACAATAACTGTTCTGCTCATGGAAGTCTTAAACAGAAACTGTTGCTGTCCCAAAGTACTTTACTATTACGTTCTTATTTATCTAGTTTCAGGGAAGGTCTAATAAAAAGGCAAGCGGTGGGACAGAGGGAACCTACAACCAAAAACTGCCTAGATCTTTGCAGTTACTGTGCTTTATGCTATGAAGAACTGAAGTATGTGGTAATTTTTATATAATCATTCATATGGAACTGAGTTCCCAGCATCATCTTATTCTGAATAGCATTCAGTAATTAAGAATTATAATTTTAACCTTCATGTAGCTAAGTCTACCTTAAGGGTTTCAAGAGCTTTGATGAAATACAGTCTCGATGGCCCACACCAAAACGCTGAAGAGAGTAACAACTGTACTAGGATTTCTTTAAGGAGTAATTTTGATCAAAAGACATGTTACTTTCCTTTGAAGGAAAAGTTTTTAGTGTGTATTGTACATAAAGTCGGCTTCTCTAAAGAACCATTGGTTTCTTCATATCTGGGTCTGCGTGAGTAACTTTCTTGCATAATCAAGGTTACTCAAGTAGAAGCCTGCAAATTAATCTGCTTTTAAAATAAAGAGCAGTGTTCTCCATTTGTATTTGTATTAGGTATAGAGTGACTATTTTTAAAGCATGTTAAAAATTTAGGTTTTATTCATGTTTAAAGTATGTATTATGTATGCCTAATTTTGCTGTTGTTACTGAAACTTAATTCTATCAAGAATCTTTTTCATTGCACTGAATGATTTCTTTTGCCCCTAGGAGAAAACTTAATAATTGTGCCTAAAAACTGTGGGCGGATAGTATAAGACTATACTAGACAAAGTGAATATTTGCATTTCCATGATCTATGAATTAGTGGCTGAGTTCTTTCTTAGCTGCTTTAAGGAGCCCCTCACTCCCCAGAGTCAAAAGGAAATGTAAAAACTTAGAGCTCCTATTGTAAGGTCAGGGGCAAGAAATTTGTGTTCTTCTGAATGCTACTAGCAGCACCAGCCTTGTTTTAAATGTTTTCTTGAGCTAGAAGAAATAGCTGATTATTGTATATGCAAATTACATGCATTTTTAAAAACTATTCTTTCTGAACTTATCTACCTGGTTATGATACTCTGGGTCCATACACAAGTAAAATAAGATTAGACAGAAGCCAGTATACATTTTGCACTATTGATGTGATACTGTAGCCAGCCAGGACCTTACTGATCTCAGCATAATAATGCTCACTAATAATGAAGTCTGCATAGTGACACTCATCAAGACTGAAGATGAAGCAGGTTACATGCTCCATTGGAAGGAGTTTCTGATAGTTTCCTGCTGTTTTACCCCTTCCATTTTTTAAAATAAGAAATTAGCAGCCCTCTGCATAATGTAGCTGCCTATATGCAGTTTTATCCTGTGCCCTAAAGCCTCACTGTCCAGAGCTGTTGGTCATCAGATGTTCATTGCACCCTCACCATGTGCCCAGTGCCCTGCTGGGTAGAGAACACAGAGGACAGGGCATACTTCTTGTCCTTAAGGAGCTTGTGATCTGTGACAGTAAGCCCTCCTGGGATGTCTGTGCCATGTGATTGACTTACAAGTGAAACTTTTATAATATGAAGGTCTTTTTGTTTACTTCTAAACCTACTTGGGTAGTTACTATCCCCAAATCTGTTCTGTAAATAATATTACGGAAGGGTTTCTATGTCAGTCTACCTTAGAGAAAGCCAGTGATTCAGTATCACAAAAGGCATCGATGTATCTTTGAAATGTTCACAGCAGCCTTTTAACAACTGGGTGGTCCTTGTAGGCAGAACATGCTCTCCTAAGTGGTTGTAGGAAATTGCAAGGAAAGTAGAAGCTCTGTTCATGCTCTCAAGGAGATTACCTTTAATAAAAGAAGACAAACCCAAATAGATATGTAACCCAAAATACTATGCCCCTTAATACTTTATAAGCAGCATTGTTAAATAGTTCGCTTATACATTCACAGAACTACCCTGCTTTCCTTGTATATAATGACTTTTGCTGGCAGAACTGAAATATAAACTGTAAGGGGATTTCGTCAGTTGCTCCCAGTATACAATATCCTCCAGGACATAGCCAGAAATCTCCATTCCACACGTGACTGGGTTCCTATCCCTGCACTGGTATTGGCTCTTTTCTCCTCTTTCCTTGCCTCAGGGTTAGTGCTACCCACTGATTCCCTTTACCCTTAGTAATAATTTTGGATCATTTTCTTTCTCTTTAAAGGGGAACAAAGCCTTTTTTTTTTTTGAGACGGAGTGTTGCTCTGTCACCGAAGCTGGAGTGCAGTGGCACGATCTTGGCTCACTCCAACCTCCACCTTCCAGGTTCAAGTGATTCTCCTGCCTCAGCCTCCCAAGTAGCTGGGACTACAGGCACGCACCACCACGTCTGGCTAATTTTTGTATTTTTAGTAGAGATGGGGTTTCACCCTATTGGTCAGGCTGGTCTTGAACTCCTCACCTCAGGTGATCCGCCTGCCTCGGCCTCCCGAAGTGCTGAGATTACAGGTGTGAGCCACCGCACCCGGTTGGGAACAAAGCCTTTTTAACACAACGTAAGGGCCCTCAAACTGTGGGACCTCTAAGGAGACCTTTGAAGCTTTTTGAGGGCAAACTTTACCTTTGTGGTCCCCAAATGACTGCATTTCTCTTTCAAATTTATTAGATACTGTTGTGTCCCCCAAGGGTACAGGAGGGGCATCCCTCAGCCTATGGGAACACCCAAACTAGGAGGGGTTATTGGCAGGAAGGAATGAATCCAAGTGAAGGCTTTCTGCTCTTCGTGTTACAAACCAGTTTCAGAGTTAGCTTTCTGGGGAGGTGTGTGTTTGTGAAAGGAATTCAAGTGTTGCAGGACAGATGAACTCAAGATAAGGTAGCTTTGGCAGCAGGGCCGATACTATGAGGCTGAAACAATCCTTGTGATGAAGTAGATCATGCAGTGACATACAAAGACCAAGGATTATGTATATTTTTATATCTCTGTGGTTTTGAAACTTTAGTACTTAGAATTTTGGCCTTCTGCACTACTCTTTTGCTCTTACGAACATAATGGACTCTTAAGAATGGAAAGGGATGACATTTACCTATGTGTGCTGCCTCATTCCTGGTGAAGCAACTGCTACTTGTTCTCTATGCCTCTAAAATGATGCTGTTTTCTCTGCTAAAGGTAAAAGAAAAGAAAAAAATAGTTGGAGAATAAGACATGCAACTTGATGTGCTTTTGAGTAAATTTATGCAGCAGAAACTATAAAATGAAGGAAGAATTCTATGGAAATTACAAGTCCAAAACTCTATGATGATGTCTTCCTAGGGAGTAGAGAAAGGCAGTGAAATGGCAGTTAGACCAACAGAGGCTTGAAGGATTCAAGTACAAGTAATATTTTATATAAAACATAGCAGTTTAGGTCCCCATAATCCTCAGAAATAGTCACAAGTATCTTATAACAAAGTTCATTGTTTTAGGGTTTTTAAAATATGTGTTGTACCTAAGGCCATACTTACTCTTCTATGCTATCACTGCAAAGGGGTGATATGTATGTACTATATGAAAAAAAACCCTTAATGCACTGTTATCTCCTAAATATTTAGTAAATTAATACTATTTAATTTTTTTAAAGATTTGTCTGTGTAGACACTAAAAGTATTACACAAAATCTGGACTGAAGGTGTCCTTTTTAACAACAATTTAAAGTACTTTTTATATATGTTATGTAGTATATCCTTTCTAAACTGCCTAGTTTGTATATTCCTATAATTCCTATTTGTGAAGTGTACCTGTTCTTGTCTCTTTTTTCAGTCATTTGCTGCACGCATCCCCCTTTATATGGTTATAGAGATGACTGTAGCTTTTCGTGCTCCACTATGAGGTTTGTGCTCAGAGCCACTGCACCCCAGCGAGGCCTGCTCCATGGAGTACAGGATGAGCTACTGCTTTGGAGCAAGGGTTTCCTGCTTTTGAGTTGACCTGACTTCCTTCTTGAAATGACTGTTAAAACTAAAATAAATTACATTGCATTTATTTTATATTCTTGGTTGAAATAAAATTTAATTGACTTTGCTTCTGTGTGGATTTTTTAAATATAAAAAAATCTTATAATAAGGTTTAGTGGCTGGACACAGTGGCTCATGCCTGTAATCTCAGCACTTCGGGAGGCTGAGGTAGAAGGATTGCTTAAGGCCAGGAGTTTGAGACCTGACTGGACAACATAGCGAGACCCCATCTAGCATTAAAATTTTATCTGTGTGCCTACAAGCTTTTATAATTACACTTGTCCTGCAGAGAGATGAAGTCTTTCTGTGAGTTTTAATATGTTATTTTGTTCAGGATGCTATGATGTCATAATACTGCAAAGCAAGCAAGGCTTGCAAATACCTCATAAGTAAAATTGCAGATTTTTATACATCTTTAGGAGAAACATCTTTTTAAAAAAATATAAATGAGAATTAGAAAAAGACTAATAAGCATTTTGTGGATGGGGTTGGATTGGGAGTTTCTTGTTTTATAAGAGCACTCTGTGGTACCTGGCTGCTCTTTCTATAATTTGTTTGATGAATCTTCTATGGTTGTTACTCCAATATCCAAAGGCATCACAGAGTGAACTGAACAATGTTAAAGTGGCATAAATACAGAGCTTTCATTTCTATTTAAAATAATCACATCCCACTTGGCTGCTTCTCTTTTTGGCACAGATTTCATACTCAGTGCTGTGCTATTTGTAGGATAGATCTTCTCCTGGAAAACTGTTGTTTGGTCTCAGCTGCCTTTCTCACCAGCCATCTGGGTAAGACAAAGCAGATGACTGGACAAACCCTTTACCACTCCTGGGAGAACTGGACAGGTGATATACATCACCTTAGCAGACTGTAAATTCTTGGGAACAGGGCCTGAGTTTTATTCCCCTCTTGCGCAGCAGCTGTCAAGATGCCCAACACAGAGCAGATGCTTAATATGGTAAGTCATAGCATCACTTGTACACTTGCATAGAATTCCTGGGTCATGTAATATTGTATGTGGATAAGGATGAACATAATTTTGTTCCATGAATAATAAAAATACTAGAAACAGGCATCACTTTGTTTTTCTTTTGGATAGATGGCATCTGTGTTGTCCAGGCTGAAGTGCAGTGGCTATTCACAGGTGTGATCATAACACTTTGTGGCCTCAAACTCCTGACCTCGCTGGATCCTCCTTCCTCAGCCTCCCAGGCACAGGCCACTATGCCTGGCTTGCTTGTTTTTGTTTTGTTTTGTTTTGTTTTTTTAAAACAGGGTCTTTTGTTCTGTCACCCTGGCTGGAGTGCAGTGGCCTGATCATAGCTCACTGCAGCCTCAACCTTCCGGGCTCAAGCAATCCTCTCACCTCAGCCCCCCTAGTAGCTGGGATCCAGGTGTATGCCACCACACCTGGTTATTTTTTAAAAATTTTTATAGAGATGGAGTCTCTATAAAAAGTGTTAGGATATAGGTGTGAGCCACTGCACTCGGCCTGGTTCACTTTCTTAAAATAGGTTTATTTCTATGTTTGACTGCAGAGTCATAAAATTCACCCCAAAGGGACAAACAAACAATTCAAATTGCATTTGAATAAAAGAAGTATGGCCAGGTGTTGTGACTCACACCATTTGTAATCCCAACACTTTGGGAGGCCGAGGTGGGAGGATCACTTGGACCCAGGAGTTTGAGCTCAGCCTGGGCAACATTGTGAGATCCCATCTCTGCAAAAAATAAAAAAAATTAGCCAGGCATGGTGACACATACCTGTAGTCCCAGCTACTTGGGAGGCTAGGGTGAGAGAGTCACTTGAGCCTGGGAGGTTGAGGCTGCAGTGAGCTGTAATCACACTACTGTACTCCAGCCTGGGCAACAAAATGAGGCCCTGTCTTATTAAAAAAAAAAAAAAAAAAAAGATAAATTAGCCATACTTGCCAATCTTCTTTAGAAGCCATCTTTTTTTGAGACAGAGTCTCACTTTGTGGCCTAGGCTGGAGTGCAATGGTGCAATCTCGGCTCACTGCAACCTCTGCCTCCCAGGTTCAAGCAATTCTCCTGTCTCAGCCTCTCAAGTAGCTTGGACTACAGGCATGTATCACCAAGCCCGGCTAATTTTTTTGTATTTTAGTAGAGACAGGGTTTCACCACGTTGCCCCCAGGGTGCTCTCCAACTCCTGAGCTCAGGCAATCCGCCCACCTCGGCCTCTCAAAGTGCTAGGATTACAGATCTGAGCCACCACACTCAGCCAGAAGCCGTCTTTCTTTTGGCTACCTAGAGGTAGGCATTTTAAAGCCTTGTATAACATCATTTTATCTAGTAGGCAGTAGGAAACCAGCTTGGACAAGCAACATACAAACCTAAAAGGAAATTTTATTTATCTAAATGAGAGAATATAGTATCAGGGAAAGAAATGAAAATGTTGACTGAAAACGTCAAAATGTATCTGTTCAGCACATTCTTTGCTGCACAAGCTTTTTCAAAAAGTGCTGCTGAGTTCCCACAATGATGCTGCTGTGGACTGAATGCTTGTGTTTTCTCCAAATTCACATGAAGCCCTAACCCCCCATGTGTCTATATTTGGAGATAGGGCCTTTACAGAGGTAAGTAAGGTTAATAAGGGTAGGGCACTGAACTGACAGGATTGGTGCCCTTATAAGAAGAGACCCCAGGGAGCTCGTTCCCTCTCCACAACAAAAAGGTGGGCATCTTCAAGCCAGGAAGACAGCCCTCACCAGAAGCGGATTCTGCCAGACCAAATCTTGGAAGTTTCCAGCCTTCAGAACTGTGAGAAAGTAAATTTCTGTTGTTGAAGCCACCCAGTCTATAGTATTCTGTCATGGCAGCCCGAGCTGACTGATGTGGATGCTCATCTTACCTTTTAGCTAGCAAAACGAGTTACCCTTGTGATATGGTTTGGCTCTGTGTCCCCACCCAAATCTCATGTTGAATTGCAATCCCCAGTGTTAAGGGACGGACCTGGTGGGAGGTGATTGGATCGAGGGGACAGATTTCCCCCTTGCTGTTCTCGTGATATTGAGTTCTCACGAGATCTGTTTGTTTGAAACTGTGTAGCGCTTCCCCCTTCCATCTCTTCCTCCTGCTCCAGCCATGTAGGGTGCGTTTGCTTCCCCTTCACCTTCCACTGTGATTGTATTTCCTGAGGCATCTCCAGAAACAGAAGTCTGTACAGCATGAAAAACCATGAGCTGATTAAACCTCTTTTCTTTATAAATTACCGTATCTCAGGTATGTGTAGCAGTGTGAGAATGGAGTAATACACCTTGCTCGGTCTCTGACTTCTCTCCCTCCTCTATAGAGGTCAGTTGTCCCTGAACTGGTAAGACAGTCCTTACCTTCTATTTCCTGTCTTTTCCAACATGGTTTTTGCTGACTTAATTTTAACTGAATTCTGAACCCCTCTTTTCTACCAATCTGGTGTGAATTCAAAGGGTCTCCAAGAGTCTCCTGCCCAAAGATTATCCTCACATTTGAACAGGTACATGCACCTACTACACACACTTGGAGATTATTCTTCTGTCTTCCTAAAAATTACTAACGTTCCTGGGAAGAACAACTGTAAATGTGTCCCCATCACCCCCTGTCCGGATCGTCATTCCATAAATACCTACTGTGAACCGGGCACTATGCTGGAAAATTGGAGACGCCGACATGGCCAATGTGTGTAAGACATTCCCAGCCCTGTAACTAGAGTTGAAGAAGGGCAAAGACTTAAGGCAGGTCATGAGACAAAAAGACAGTGTGATAGGGACTAAACAAGAGGGCATGGAGGAGTGGGACAGCTGCCTGGGGGGTCACAGCGTGTGTCAAAGACAGATGTTTGACAGAGTGAACCAGAGGGTAAGGACTCCAGGCAAAGAAAGAAGCATGAACGAGTGAGGTGTATATGAGAACAGCAAGAACTTGAGAATGATGTGTGTGTGTGTGTGTGTGTCTGGATGGGGGAGAGAAGAAAGGCTGGAGATGAATCTGGAAAGACCACATGAATTTCAAATTTGCATCTTAGGAAGATCTCTTTCGTGGTGGTGGGGAGGATAGGCTGAATAGGTCCAACTCACAGCATATCAGAAGGCAGACTGGAGACTAGGCAGAAAAGGTACATTTCAGACTTGTACCTTCCTCCAGCCTTGTCCTCTGCATTTATTCTCTTACATGAATTCACTGGTCCTGGGAAAATCCTCTTTTAAAAAAAGATCTGGGCCCATAGGCTGCGTACAGTGGCTCACACCTGCAATCCCAGTGCTTTGGGAGGCCAAGGCGGGAGGATTGCGTGAGGCCAGAGTTCTAGACTGCAGTGAGCTATGATTGCACCACTGCACTTCAGCCTGGGTGACAGAGCAAGATTCAGTCTCGAATGAATGAATGAATGAAAGATCTGGGTCCTCCAAGCAAATACTATCCTATACTGAGCTTTCCTCTTTGGCTGCAAGATTAACCTACATTAATTAAAACTTGTAGGCCTTACGTTATAAACCAGATGGTGCCAGATTTCACTGAATTCAGCTGCAGATGCCGTGTTTGGGTTGTAAACGTCTGATTAAATTTTTCTTTTTTCTTTATGGATATATTTTATAAGTAGTAAAATGCACAGATCTTAAGTGTACAGTTCAAAGAATTTTGATGAATGTGCACACCCATATAACCAAAATCCAAATCAAGAAATAGAATCTTTTCATTACCATCCCCTCAAATTCCTTCATTTTCATTTGTAGTCAATACCTCCTCACCCACAGAGGCAACCACTGTTCTGATGTCTACCATCGTATTTTAATTTTGCCTTTTAAGAATTTCATACAAATGGAATCACATAGTTTGTACTCATTTTATCTAGGTTCTTTTGTACAAAATATTGTTTTTAACAGTTATCTATGTTGAGTATATTAGTGATTTGTTTCTTTTTATTGCTGTATAATATTCCATTACATAAATATACCACAATTTGTTTAATCGTTTATCTGTTACTGGACATTTGGGTTGTCTCCAGTTTGGGGCTATTATGAATAAAGCTGCTGTGAACATTTTTGTATAAATTTTGTGGACAAATGTTTCCATTTCTCTTGGGTATACTTAGAATTGTTGAGTTATAGGACAGCTGTATATTTCATCTTTAAAAAATGTCTAGCATTTTCCAATATTATTATTGTATCCTTTTATACTCTATGAGCAGTGCATAAGAATTTCAATTGTTTTACATTTTTAATAACATTTAATGTTGTCAATGTTTTTAGTTTCGGCAATTCAAATGGGTCTCTAATGGTATGTCATTATAGCTTTAATTTACATTTCCCAACTAACTAATGAGGTTGAGCACTTTTCCATGTGCTTTTTCGCCATTTGTATTATCTTTTTTTTTCTGTAGTGTCTAAGACTTTTTCCACTTTTAAAAGTTTTATTATTGATTTGTAAGCATTCTTTATATGTTTTGAATATAAGTCCTATGTCAGATACATGCAACGTAAAGTTTTTTTTGTTTTAATAATGTCAATTTTAACATCAAAATGTTAATTTTGATGAGGTAGAGTTCATCCCTTTTTTCTGTGTGTGTGTGTATTCTGAGAAACCCTTGACTATCATATGAAGATACCTTTACTTTCTTCTAGATCTATGGTTTTAGCATTTATGTTTAGGTCTCAGATCCATTTCAAAATAATTTTTGTGTAATATGTGAGGTGGAGGTCAGGGATCATTTTTTTCATATGAATACTCAGTTATCCAGCTACTATTTGATAAAAAGACATTCCTTTCTGCATTAGTCCATTTTTGCGTTACTATAAAGGAAAACCTGGGACTGGGTAATTTATAAAGAAAAGAGGTTTAATCGGCTCATGGTTCTGCAGGCCATACAAACATGGCACCAACAACTGCTCGGCTTCTGGTGAGGGCCTCAGGAAGCTTACAATCATGGCGGAAGGCAAAGTGGGAGCAGGCACATTACATGGCGAGAGTGGGAGCAAGAAAGAAAGGAGGGAGATCCCAGGCTTTTAAACAACCAGGTCTCACATGAACTCACTTATCACCATGGGGATGGTGCTAAATCATTCATGAGGGATTGGTCCCCATGATCCAATCTCCTCCCACCAGGTCCCACCTCCAACACTGGGAATCACATTTCAACATGAGATTTGGAGGAGACAAATACCCAAACTATGTCATTTTGCCTCACTGAATTGCATTTGTGTCTTTGTTGAAAAATTGACTGTATGTGTGTGAATCTATTTGCGGACTTCTTATTCTGTTCCATTTAACTGTTGTCTATCCTAAGCTACTATTATTATTATTATTATTATTATTATTATTATTATTGAGACAAGCTCTCACTCTGTTGCCCAGGCTGGAGTGCAGTGGTGTGATCACAGCTCACTGCAGCCTCAACTTCCCAGGCTCAAGTGATCCTCTCACCTCAGCCTCTGAAGTAGCTGTGACTACAGGCATGTGCCACCACACCCAGCTAATTTTATTTTATTTTTTGTAGAGATGAAGTCTTGCCATGTTCCTCAGCCTGATTTGAAACTCCTGGGCTCAAGCGAAACTTCTGCCTCGGCCTCCCAAACTGTTGGGATTACAACCATGAGCCACCACGTCTGGCCTCACTATTTTAAGTATTGGAATTTTAAAATAAGTCTTAAAACAAGATAGGGTAAGCTTTATAACTTTGTTCTTATTTGTAGGATTATTTTGGTTACTCTAGAGTCTGCACATTTCCATATACATTTTAAAATCAGCTTGTCAATTTCTACAAATAAAACCTGCTATGTTTTGATTGGAATTTCCTTGTACCTATAAATCAACTTGGAGAGAACTGGTATCTTAATAATATAGAGTTTCCTGGTCCATGAACATGATGTATCTCTCCATTTATTTAGGTCTTCTTCAATGTTTCTTAGCAATGTTTTGCAAATTTCAGTGTAGAGGTCTGCAGATCTTTTGTTAAATTTATTCCTAGATGTCGATGCTACTAGAAATGGCACTTTTAAAATTTCATTTTCTACTTATTTGTTGCCAGTAAATAGAAATACAATCGTTTTTTGCATTTTGCCTTTATAGCCTGTAACCTTGCTAAATTCACTGTTCTAGAAGTGTTTATGTGTGTGTGAGGAAGGATTCCTTTAGTTTTCTACATACACAAACAGGTCATCTGTGAAAAAAGACACTGGTACTTCTCCCTTTCCAATCTGTATAACTTTTATTTATTTATTTATTTATTTATTTATTTATTTATTTATTTTCCCTAAATGCATGGGCTAATACTCCTAATACAATATCAAAAGAATTGGTGTGAGTGAATACCTTGTAATGTTCTGAATCTTGGAGGGAAAGTGTTTCATATTTCACCATTAGGTATGGTGTTCGGTAAAAGTTTTTTGGTCGGGCGAGGTGGCTCACACCTGTAATCCCAGCACTTTGGGAGGCCAAGGCGGATGGATCAAGGTCAGGAGTTCGAGACCAGCCTGGCCAACATGGTGAAACCCCGTCTCTACTAAAAATACAAAAATTGGCTGGGCATGGTGGCAGGTGCCTGTAATCCCAGCTACTTGGGAAGCTGAGGCAGGAGAATTGTTTGAACTCGGGAGGTGGAGGTTGCAGTGAGCTGAGATTGTGCCATTGCACTCCAGCCTGGGTGACAGGGCAAGACTTCATCTCAAAAAAAAAAAAAAAAAAAAAAATTTCATAGATGCCCTTTATTGAATTGAATAAGTTTTTTTCTACTCCTATTTTGATAAGAGTTCTCATCATGAACTGATGCTAACTTTTGTTAAATGCCTTTTCTACATATGAAATGATCATGAGTTTTCTCTCTTTTATGTTGTTAATGTAATGAATCACATTGATTTTTGAATGCTGGAAGAACCTTGCATTCATTCCTGGGGGAAACACAGAGGATAAGGCAATGGTAAGGTGGAGGCAGAGATTGGAATGATGAGACCACAAGGCAAGGAATACCTTCATCTATGTTGTAATATAAATATTTCTCATAAGATATATACTTAGATATGAAATTACCAACTGAAAGGCAATGAGCACCTTTAATTATGATAACATTTATGGAGCTAACATTTATTGAGCACTTCTGATATGCACTTCATATATATTAATTCATTTCATTCTCACAAGTGTATGAAGTAGACACTATTATTATCCCCATTTCTTAAAAATTTAATTCAATTATTTTTTGTTTTTAGAGATGGGGTTCTTGCTATTGCCCAGGTTATCCCCATTTAAAAATTTTTAATTTATTATTATTATTATTATTGTTTTTAGAGATGGGGGTCTTGCCCCTGTTGCCAAGGCTGGAGTGCAGTGGGATGATCACCGTTCACTGCAACCTCTAATTCCTGGGCACAAGTTATCCTCCTATCTCAGTCTCCCAAGTCGCTAGGACTGCAGGTGTGTGCCACTATGCCTGGCTAATTTTTTTTTTTTTAATACTTTAAGTTCTAGGGTACAAGGGCACAACATGCAGGTTTGTTACATATGTATATATGTGCCATGTTGGTGTGCTGCACCCATTAACTCGTCATTTACATAAGGTATATCTCCTAATGCTATCCCTCCCCCCTCCCCCCACCCCACAACACGCCCCGGTGTGTGATGTTCCCCTTCCTGTGTCCAAGTGTTCTCATTGTTCAATTCCCACCTATAAGTGAGAACATGCAGTGTTTGGTTTTTTGTCCTTGCAATAGTTTGCTGAGAATGATGGTTTCCAGCTTCATCCATGCCCCTACAAAGGACATGAACTCATCATTTTTTATGGCCACATAGTATTCCATGGTGTATATGTGCCACATTTTCTTAATCCAATCTATCATTGATGGACATTTGGGTTGGTTCCAAGTCTTTGCTCTTGTGAATAGTGCTGCAATAAACATACGTGTGCTTGTGTCTTTATAGCAGCATGATTTATAATCCTTTGGGTATATACCCAGTAATGGGATGGCTGGGTCAAATGGTATTTCTAGTTCTAGATCCTTGAGGAATCGCCACACTGTCTTCCACAATGGTTGAACTAGTTTACAGTCCCACCAACAGTGTAAAAGTGTTCCTACTTCTCCACATCCTCTCCAGCACCTGTTGTTTCCTGACTTTTTAATGATCGCCATTCTAACTGGTGTGAGATGATATCTCATTGTGGTTTTGGTTTGCATTTCTCTGATGGCCAGTGACGATGAGCATTTTTTCATGTGTCTTTTGGCTGCATAAATGTCTTCTTTTGCAAAGTGTCTGTTCATATCCTTCGCCCACTTGTTGATGGGGTTGTTTGTTTTTTTCTTGTAAATTTGTTTGAGTTCTTTGTAGATTCTGGATATTAGCCCTTTGTCAGATGAGTAGATTGCAAAAATTTTCTCCCATTCTGTAGGTTGCCCATTCACTCTGATGGTAGTTTCTTTTGCTGGGCAGAAGCTCTTTAGTTTAATTAGATCCCATTTGTCAATTTTGGCTTTTGTTGCCATTGCTTTTGGTGTTTTAGACATGAAGTCCTTGCCCATGCCTATGTCCTGAATGGTATTGCCTAGGTTTTCTTCTAGGGTTTTTATGGTTTTAGGTCTAACATTTAAGTCTTTAATCCATCTTGAATTAATTTTTATATAAGGTGTAAGGAAGGGATCCAGTTTCAGCTCTCTACATATGGCTAGCCTGTTTTCCCAGCACCATTTATTAAATAGGGAATCCTTTCCCCATTTCTTGTTTTTGTCAGGTTTGTCAAAGATCAGATGGTTGTAGATGTGTGATATTATTTCTGAGGGCTCTGTTGTGTTCCACTGGTCTATATCTCTGTCTGGGTACCAGTACCATGCTGCTTTGGTTACTGTAGCCCTGTAGTATAGTTTGAAGTCAGGTAGCGTGATGCCTCCAGCTTTGTTCTTTTGGCTTAGGATTGACTTGGCAATGCGGGCTCTTTTTTGGTTCCATATGAACTTTAAAGTAGTTTTTTCCAATTCTGTGAACAAACTCATTGGTAGCTTGATGGGGATGGCATTGAATCTATAAATTACTTTGGGCGGTATGGCCATTTTCACGATATTGATTCTTCCTACCCATGAGCATGGAATGTTCTTCCATTTGTTTGTGTCCTCTTTTATTTCGTTGAGCAGTGGTTTATAGTTCTCCTTGAAGAGGTCCTTTGCATCCCTTGTAAATTGGATTTCTAGGTATTTTATTCTCTTTGAAGCAACTGTGAATGAGAGTTCGGTCATGATTTGGCTCTCTGTTTGTCTGTTTGTCTGTTATTGGTGTATAAGAATTCTTGTGATTTTTGCACATTGATTTTGTATCCTGAGACTTTGCTGAAGTTGCTTATCAACTTAAGGTGATTTTGGGCTGAGATGATGGGGTTTTCTAGATATACAATCATGTCATCTGCAAATAGGGACAATTTGACTTCCTCTTTTCCTAACTGAATACCCTTTATTTCTTTCTCCTGCCTGAATGCCCTGGCCAGAACTTCCAACACTATGTTGACTAAGAGTGGTGAGAAAGGGCATCCCTGTCTTGTGCCAGTTTTCAAAGGGAATGCTTCCAGTTTTTGCCCACTTAGTATGATATTGGCTGTGGGTTTGTCATAAATAGCTCTTATTATTTTGAGATACATCCCATCAATACCTAATTTATTGAGAGTTTTTAGCATGAAGGGCTGCTGAATTTTGTCAAAGGCCTTTTCTGCATCTATTGAGATAATCATGTGGTTTTTGTCTTTGGTTCTGTTTATATGCTGGATTACATTTATTGATTTTTGTATGTTGAACCAGCCTTGCATCCCAGAGATGAAGCCCACTTGGTCATGGTGGATAAGCTTTTTGATGTGCTGCTGGATTCGGTTTGCCAGTATTTTATTGAGGATTTTTGCATTGATGTTCATCAAGGATATTGGTCTAAAATTCTCTTTTTTGGTTGTGTCTCTGCCAGGCTTTGGTATCAGGATGATGCTGGCCTCATAAAATGAGTTAGGGAGGATTCCCTCTTTTTCTATTGATTGGAATAGTTTCAGAAGGAATGGTACCAGCTCCTCCTTGACCGTTAGAAGAAAAACTAACAAACAGAAAGGACATCCACACCAAAACCCCATCTGTACATCACCATCATCGAAGACCAAAGGTAGATAAAACCACAAAGATGGGGAAAAAACAGAGCAGAAAAGCTGAAAATTCTAAAAATCAGAATGCTTCTCCCCCTCCAAAGGAACACAGCTCCTCACCAGCAAGGGAACAAAGCTGGACAGAGAATGACTTTGACGAGTTGAGAGAAGAAGGCTTCAGACGATCAAACTTCTCCAAGCTAAAGGAGGAAGTTCAAACCCATCGCAAAGAAGATAAAAACCTTGAAAAAAGATTAGATGAATGGCTAACTAGAATAAACAGTGTAGAGAAGTCCTTAAATGACCTGATGGAGCTGGAAACCATGGCACGAGAACTACATGATGAATGCACAAGCTTCAGTAGCCAATTCGATCAACTGGAAGAAAGGGTATCAGTGATTGAAGATCAAATGAATGAAATGAAGCGAGAAGAGAAGTTTAGAGAAAAAAGAGTAAAAAGAAACAAACAAAGCCTCCAAGAAATATGGGACTATGTGAAAAGACCAAATCTACGTCTGATTGGTGTACCTGAAAGTGATGGGGAGAATGGAACCAAGTTGGAAAGCACTCTGCAGGATATTATCCAGGAGAACTTCCCCAACCTAGCAAGGCAGGCCAACATTCAAATTCAGGAAATACAGAGAATGCCACAAAGATACTCCTCAAGAAGAGCAACTCCAAGACATATACTTGTCAGATTCACCAAAGTTGAAATGAAGGAAAAAATGTTAAGGGCAGCCAGAGAGAAAGGTCGGGTTACCCTCAAAGGGAAGCCCATCAGACTAACAGCAGATCTCTCGGCAGAAACTCTACAAGCCAGAAGAGAGTGGGGGCCAATATTCAACATTCTTAAAGAAAAGAATTTTCAACACAGAATTTCATATCCAGCCACACTAAGCTTCGTAAGTGAAGGAGAAATAAAATCCTTTACAGACAAGCAAATGCTGAGGGATTTTCTCACCACCAGGCCTGCCCTACAAAAGCTCCTGAAAGAAGCACTAAACACGGAAAGGAACAACCAGTACCAGCCACTGCAAAAACATGCCAAATTGTAAAGACCATCGATGCTTGGAAGAAACTGCATCAACTAATGAGCAAAATAACCAGCTAACATCATAATGACAGGATCAAATTCACACATAACAATATTAACTTTAAATGTAAATGGGCTAAATGCTCCAATTAAAAGACAGACTGGTAAATTGGGTAAAGAGTCAAGACCAATCAGTGTGCTGTATTCAGGAGACCCATTTCACGTGCAGAGACACACATAGGCTCAAAATAAAGGGATGGAGGAAGATCTACCAAGCAAATGGAAAACAAAAAAAGGCAGAGGTTGCAATCCTAGTCTCTGATAAAACAGACTTTAAACCAACGAAGATCAAAAGAGCCAAAGAAGGCCATTACATAATGGTAAAGGGATCAATTCAACAAGAAGAGTTAACTATCCTAAATATATATGCACCCAATACAGGAACACCCAGATTCATAAAGCAAGTCCTTAGTGACCTACAAAGAGACTTAGACTCCCACACAATAATAATGGGAGACTTTAACACCCCACTGTCAACAGTAGACAGATCAACGAGACAGAAAGTTAACAAGGATATCCAGGAATTGAACTCAGCTCTGCACCAAGCAGACCTAACAGATATCTACAGAACTCTCCACCCCAAATCTGGGGTGGAGACGTCTACAGAACTCTCCACTCCAAAGAATATACATTCTTCTCAGCACCATATCGCACTTATTCCAAAATCAACCACATAGTTGAAGTAAAGCACTCTTCAGCAAATGTAAAACAGGAATTATAACAAACTGTCTCTCAGACCACAGTGCAATCAAACTAGAACTCAGGATTAAGAAACTCACTCAAAACCGCTCAACTACATGGAAACTGAACAACCTGCTCCTGAATGACTACTGGGTACATAACGAAATGAAGGCTGAAATAAAGATGTTCTTTGAAACCAATGAGAACAAAGACACAACATATACCAGAATCTCTGGGACACATTTAAAGCAGTGCATAGAGGGAAATTTATAGCACTAAATGCCCACAAGAGAAAGCAGGAAAGATCTAAAATTGCACCCTAACATCACAATGAAAAGAACTAGAGAAGCAAGAGCAAACACATTCAAAAGCTAGCAGAAGGCAAGAAATAAGATCAGAGCAGAACTGAAGGAGATAGAGATACAAAAAACCCTTCAAAAAAATCAATGAATCCAGGAGCTGGTTTTTTGAAAAGATCAACAAAATTGATAGACCTCTAGCAAGACTAACAAAGAAGAAAAGAGAGAAGAATCAAATAGACACAATAAAAAATGATAAACGGGATATCACCACCGATCCCCCAGAAATACAAACTACCATCAGAGAATACTATAAACACCTCTACGTGAATAAACTAGAAAATCTAGAAGAAATGGATAAATTCCTTGACACATACACCCTCCCAAGACTAAACCAGGAAGAAGCTAAATCTCTGAATAGACCAATAATAGGCTCTGAAATTGAGGCAATAATTAATAGCTTACCAATCAAAAAAAAGTCCAGGACCAGACGGATTCACAGCTGAATTCCGGCTAATTTTTTTAAATGTTTGTAGAAATAGTACTCACTTTGTTCTCCAGAGTGGTCTTCAACTCCCAGACTCAAGCGATCCTCCTGCCTCAGCCTCCCAAACTCTTGGGATTACAAGCATGAGTCACTGTGCGCAGCCTGTCCCCATTTTTAACAAATAAAAAAAAAACTAAGAGAGATTAAATAACTTGTATAAGTCACACAGCTGAAAAGCATCAGAGCCAGCCTCCTAACCATTTCTACCAGTGGTTCACAAAGTGTTCTCCCTGGACCAGCAGCATCAGTATCACCTGGGAACTTTTTAGAAATACATCTTCTCAGACCCCACTCTAAACCATTGAATCTGAAACTCTGGGGGTAGGACTCAACAATCTGCTTTAATGAGCCTCCAGGTGATTCTGATGCATGCTGGAGTTTAAGAACCACTGACTTATGTGTACTCTTCTCACACATTCTCCCAAATTACTTTCGAAAATGGCTGTACTAATTACACCCCCACTAACAGTGTATGAGAATGCCCATATCCTTTGGCCTTACCAAAACTCACTGTGAGCAATCTTTAAATTATGAACCAATCTGATTGGCAAAAAGTAGTGTGTCTTGTGCCTTAAAAAAAAATTTTGGTCCTTCTTCTAATGAGAGAGTCAGGTTCTGTCCCTTCTCCTGCCTCTGCTTGGGCCTCCTTTCCTTCCTAGTCTCTGGCTCCACTGAGGATTCTCAATTTTAACACTACTAACCGTGACAGGCAACTGTGGGTGCTTGAGCACTAAATTAATCTTAGTCTTTGGGAGTAGGGAGAAGAAAATAGGTGATCTTACATAAATACAAAAATCTCATTTTGTTTGCTGAGCATAAAATACAACATCTTTTTTAGTTCAACTTCTGTCAATGAAAGTCTTTTTCTAAATTGTACATTTTTCTTAGATCTTTGTGTACTTATTGGTGCCAGCTACTGAACATGAATGAGGAACTTAGGTAGAGGAGCAGAGGAGTTTTGTAGTCATCCCAAGTGTCTTAGTCCATTTTGTGCTGCTATAACAGAATATCACAGACTGGGTAATTTATAAAGAAAAGAAATTTATTTCTCACAGTCTGGAGGCTGGGAAGTCCAAGATCAAGGTGCTGGCATCTGACAAGGGCCTTCATGCTGCATCATCCCATGGCAGACTGCAGAAAGGCCAGAGAGAGTGAGAGAGCAAGAGGGAACAGAATTTGCTTTGATAACAAAGCCAGTCTTGTGGTAACAAACCCATGCTGCAATAAAGACATTAGTCTATTCATTCCTGAGAGCAGAGACTTCATGACCTAATCACTTCTTATCTCACCTCTCAACACTGTTGCATTGGAGGTTAAGTTTCCAACACATGAAATTTGAGGGATACATTCCAACCATAGCACCAAGGGATAACCTTTCAAGTATTTGGGGAAAACTACTCCCTGATCCCAACATTTTTTTCAGGGTGGTTACCTTTCTTATGACCAAGAACAGGAATAAGTTGATTGACCCACGGCCCTTATCAGTTGATTTCATGACATTTCCCATTGTATTTTTCCCACATTGCAGAAAAGACCATAAACATTGAGCTGGTTAAATCTCACAGGGATGATTTCTACTTATACTTCCTAGTAATGATTGAGTTGTGATATTCACCTCTGCCTCAGCTGTATCAACACAGCATGACAAAAATTACACGGGTTTTAGAGACTAGACAAACTTAGGCTTGATGCCCAGCCCTTCTATACACAGGGCTCTGAGCTGTGTGACCTTAGATAAGTTACTGAACCTCTGTGATCTTGTTTTAGTTTTTGTCAAATGCCAAAAATATTATTTACCTCACAGAGTTTAAAGAATAAATGAGATGAGTGCTGACCAGAGTGCCTGCCCCAAAGTAGATTCTGAATAAATGTGATTTCCTTTGGTTTGCACTTTCCTCTCCAACTTCTGTGTTTGAATCTGTGTTTCTAGTATAAATACAAAGTTCAATGTTCTTTATCTCCTTCATTTGATGATCACTCTTTTGACAGAGGATGACATCTGTATCTGTACAGATGTCTGGGTTAGCCATTTTGCATGAGTGAATGCCAAGAAGGGCACCACTCCTCATGCCTGGAGGCATTCCCACAAGCAGCGGGCTGTCCAACAAGCACCAGGGCCTGGCTTCATTAACGAAACTCTTGAAAAAATGAGGCATTCTTTCGTTGTGTTTTGGTGACATCACCCATCACCTCCTTTTGTTCCTCCTACATCAGCAAGGAAAAGTTCACTAAATTGTATTTCTATACCATTTATAACTGTGGTTCTACCAAGGAGCAACTTATCTTTTCTGAATGTTCAATTGCAACATTAAAAAGAAGCCACCCAGCTAGTCTGGATCCACCTGCATCTGAGATTCTAAAGGGAACATAATTCCTCTATTTCTATACTGTGGTTCTCATAAATTACCATCTGTACTCCCAACTCCTAAGTGATCATATCTTATAAGGCATGGCCTAGAGATTCACAAAACTTCTCAGTTGCCAATACTTTTGTATCGTTTATATGAGAAAGACAGCCAGGAACAAAAATAACTTGTGAATTTTGAGAGAAAAAGAGATCATCCATCTGCAAGTAGACAGCACAAGGGGTCCCTCTGATTACAGCAGCCCCTAGTGCATGAGTGGGTGGGAGTAGGAGCGCTCAGATTCCAGTTAGTTTGGTAAGCACCACTCGGTGAGGCCTGATGGAGTTGCAGCAGTCAAGGTCCATAAACTCTAAACCAATAAAACAGGGCTCCCTTCCAAAGTCCTGCCCTTAGGAAAAACTGCTGGAAGCATCATCCCAATTGAGCAGGGCAAAGGAAAGAGAAGGTTCAAATGCAAGTGGAAAAGGGAGAAGAGGTGGATCCAGAAAACCCAAAGGCATATTTCTCCCTAGAGAATTTGTAGAAACTTTCTAAGTTTTTCTAAACAGGAGCATTTCAATTCTACCCACATATCTAAACATCTTCTAAAAAACACTTTCTCAATTTTCCAATGGCTTAAAAAAATCCACACATATTTTCACATAGGCAAGGAATAGATTTGTATTTGCTTTTCTGCTCATACTATGTATATAAAAGCTTTTTTGACTTGAGCAAGGAGCTTAGCATTAATTGTAATATATGTGTATACATATTTTCATATATAATTACTTATTTGCTTAATAGGAACTTGAACAAGATGACTCCAAAAAGAATTACAGGCCAAATGGAGGCTTCTACCAACTAAATTGTATGAAAAATTATCCTACAATTGTTTGTAACATGTTCTTTTTTTTTTTCTAGCAAGTTCTCAATGAGGAAGAATAGGTTTTGAAGCAGAAATTCTTGTGTGTGTTTCATGTAGTCTTTTTTTTTTTTTTTTTTGAGACACAGTCTCGCTCTGTCACCCAGGCTGGAGTGCAGTGACACCATCTTGGCTCAGCAGTGACACCATCTTGGCTCACTGCAACCTCCACAAGCCCGGGTTCAAGTGATTCTCATGCCTCAGTCTCCCCAGTAGTTGGGATTACAGGCGCCGATCACCAGGCCTGGCTAATTTTTATATTTTTAGTACAGATGGAATATCACTATATTGGCCAGGCTGGTTTCAAACTCCTGACCTCAAGTGATCTGCCCACCTCAGCCTCCCAAAGTGCTGGGATTATAGGCGTGAGCCACTGTGCCCAGCCTCATGTGGTCCTAAAACTGCCTGGTGACTTTTCTCGTGTAATTGCCCTGCATTATTTAGTTGTTCTATTCTCATTTAACATTTAGGCTTTTATCTTGACATGAACTAAATAGTGTACTTGTTAGAGCAAGTACCATATTTCTGTTTTTGTTCACCTTTGAATCTCCCCAGGGCCCTGTACATATAATGAATGTCCAATTACACTGTTTAAGTGAGCTATAGAAGATTAAGTTTGGGCATATGGAATATGAATAACTTATGGAATTTAGAATAACTTCCTAAATTGAAACCTTTCTAATTGGTTACTAATCTACACAAGGCCATGTAACCTCACTGTTGGAAACCATCAACCATTCCGTTGCCCTTGAGGTGGTTTACATACTACGTGGCTTTTGACAGGCTCTTTGTATTTTTCCTGTCCCTATGTTCTGTGGGAAAAAAAGTAATAGAAAGGCTGAACATCTTATCTGGGACTTGCCCTGGCCAACAGAATGAACTTTTGTTTGCTCCCAAGGCTAAGGAATAAAAACAATGGCTCTAGAATCTAGATCTTTTCACCAGATCTAGTTTCAGCAAACAAGCCAATCTCTAGCCTGCCACGGCCACCACACCCTTTCTAATTCAGAGAAAGCAGCAAATGGATTCTGCAACATTTTACGCTGTTTTAAAAAATCAGCAAAACATTTCAAGTTAAAACTACCTAAAATCCTCCTTATCAATGTATCTGCACATAAAACTTATTAACATCTAAATGCAACTTAAAATATTGTTCAGAAAGCCAAAAAAAATTCAATATCCATCCTAGTGTGTCACAAATGAATGTTTCATGAAACACTACTTTTAATGTCTTGTTCACAGCTTTTTCACAAGCAAAAAATTACATGGCCAAATACATCTGGAAAATTGTGGGTTAACACCATTAAAAAGAACAGGACCAGGCCAGCATGGTGGCTCACGCCTGTAATCCCAGTACTTTAGGAGGCTGACCTGGGAGGATTGCTTGAACCCAGGAGTTTGAGACCAGCCTGACCAAAGCGAGACCCCATTTCTACAAAAAGTTAAAAAAAAATTAACCAGGCATGGTGGCTCATGCCTGTAGTCCCAGCTACTCTGAAGGCTGAGGCAGGAGAATCCCTTGAGCCTAGAAGTTAAGGCTGCAGTGAGTTGTGATGGCACCACTGCACTCTAGCCTATATAACAGAGCAAGACCCAGTTTCAAAACAAACAAAAAGAATAGGACTTCATCAGAGCCTTTTTTTTTTTTTTTTTTTTTTGAGACAGAGTCTTGCTCTATTATGCAGGCTGGAGTATACTGGCATGATCTTGGCTCCCTGCAACCTCTGCCCACCAGGCTCAAGTGATCCTCCCACCTCAGCCTCCCAAGTAGCTGGGACTACAGGTGTGTGCCACCACACCAAGCTAATTTTTGTTTTTTTTGTAGAGACGGGGTTTCACCACGTTGCCCAGGCTGGTCTTCGACTCCTGAGCTCAAGTGATCCACCCGTTTCAGCCTCCCAAAATGGTGGGATTACAGGCATGAGCCGTGGTGCCCGGACAAGCCTTTAATATGCTGATAACATTGTGAATTTCCAGGAAGGTGATATAGTGCAACCTTTCTAAGCTTACTTGGCCAAAGAACTGTTTTTTTCTTGCACCTCCAAAGAATGCTCTGATGAAACAATTTAGAAATCCCTGGTTGCAACAGATGCTGTTGTTGCCTCCTGCCCAGCCATCCTTTGCTTCCTCCTTGCTGTCAGAAGCTTGATTTGTTCACTCTGCCCAGAGTGGCCATATCCTTCTGAGAAGGGTGGGCCCCTTCCTCAGCTCCAGATAAATACTGATTGGACCTAACCAAATACACTGAACTCTGTCATAGTCCATTTTCTGTGCTATAGTAGAATAGTGCAGTCTGGGTAATTTATTTGGCTCATGGTTCTAAATGATAGGAAGTTCACAATCAAACAGCCATGTTTGGTGAGGGCCTTCTTGCTGTATCATAACATCGTAGAAGGCATCACATGGCCAAAGAGGGCAAGAGTGCGTGAGACAGAGAGAGGAAACAGGGTGAACTCATCCTTTTATTAAGAGCCCACTCCTGCCATAACTAACCCGCTTCTGTGAAGATGGCATTAGTCCATTCATGAAGTCAGAGCCCTCATAATCTGATCGCCTCTTAAAAGGTCCCATCTCTCTTTTTTTTTTTTTTTTTTTGAAATGGAGTCTTTCTCTGTCACCCAGGCTGGAGTGCAGTGGCACTGTCTCGGCTCACTGCAAGCTCTGCCTCCCAAGTTCACACCATTCTCCTCCCTCAGCCTCCTGAGTAGCTGGGACTACAAGTGCCCGCCACCTCTCCCGGCTAATTTTTGTATTTTTAGTAGAGATGGGATTTCACTGTGTTAGCCAGGATGGTCTCGATCTGCTGAACTCGTGATCCGCCCACCTCGGCCTCCCAAAGTGCTGGGATTACAGGCGTAAGCCACCGTGCCTGGCCAACCCATCTCTTAATATTATCACAATGGCAATTAAATGTCAACATGAGTTTTGGAATGGACATTCAAACTGTAGTATCTTGTTTTCTTTGCCAAGCTATTGGTTTAAGTATGGTGTGTTAGTCCATTTGCATTGCTATTAAAAAATACCTGACTGGTTAATTTATAAAGAAAAGAGGTTTATTTTGGCTCACTGTGTTAGTCCATTTTCACACTGCTATAAAGACACTACCTGAGACTGGGTAATTTATAAACAAAAGAGGTTTAATTGACTTATAGTTCTGCATGGCTGGGGAGGCCTCAGGAAACTTACAATCACGGTGGAAGGGGAAGCAGGTATCTTCTTCACAAGGTGGCAGGAGAGAGAGAGAGCACAGAGGAAAATGCCACATTTAAACCTTGAGATCTCATGAGAACTCCCTCCCTGTCACAAGAACACCACAGGGGAAACTGCCCCCATGACCCAATCACCTCCTACTAGGTCCTCCCTGAACATATAGGGATTACAATTTGATATGAGATTTGGGTGGGGACACAGAGCCAAACTATACCACTCATGGTTCTGCAGGCTGTACAAGAAGCATGGCACTGGCATCTGCTTCTGGGGAGGTCTCAGGAAGCTTTCAATCATGGCAGAAGGTGAAGGAGGAGCAGTTGTGTCACATGACTAGGGAGAGAGAGGGAGAGAAAGAAGGCGGTGTCCAAGGCTCTTTAAACAACCAGCTCTTGTGTGAACTAATGTCCATGGGGAGCGCACCAAGCCATTCATGAAGGACCCACCCCCATCACCCAAATACCTCCCACTAGGCCCCTCTTCTCCAACACTGAGGGTCACTTCAACATGAGATTTAGAGGGGGCAAGCCTCCTAACCATATCACAGGGAATGTAATACAATTCTGGCCAATAAAATTTGAGGGAAAATCTTCTAGGGGGGTTCTAGTAGGATCTGTTTCAGCTTAAAAAGATAACCAAGACACCAAAATTCCCTTTTCTACCTGTGGACATCTGTAAATGAGCTAGGAACTGTGACAGCCATGTCAGGGCCATGAAGGGAGCTAGCCTTAAAGGCCAAGCTGAAACGCGAGAACCAACGAGAACAAAGGTGGAAAGAGCTGGGATCCTTAAGAACAGCATTGAATCTGTGATCTAATCAGTCCTGGAACTGCCCTATCTCTGGATTTCCTTTCTGGGAGATTATAAATGACCTTATTTTAAAAATAAATTTTATTTAGATTTTCTGATATTAGCAGTCAAAATCATTCAGATACGGGGAGTTTAACCAGTCAGAGACTTATTTAATGCCATTAGCATGATTACAGAACATTCAAAGCATTTTGTTTGGAAATCTTTATTGTTACAAAGCAGTGGCTGATTACAAACTGAGTGTCTCCTGCTATTATTACTAAGGGCTGCAATCTTTATGTTTAGATGAATGACTCTAATATTACTATTTCTAGTGCCTCTGAATTAGGAAATTAAACATTTATTCCTTAGCAGGCTATAATGATAAACAGTTCTCAAATCACTGCAACAGTGAAATCCATAACTAAGTGCTGAATTCCCTTGGAGCCTCTGAGGGAGGCAGAACACGTTTAGCAGCCCTGTGCCCCTGCATGGCTGTCTGTTCGCGTGCTGCAGTGCCTAGGCTAAGACTATTCTCCCCTTCACCTTCAACAAATTTGCATTGAGTCCTTCCTATATGCAAGGCACTAGAAGAGGTTCCTCTCTTCTGTCCTCCAAACCCTAATCCCCCACCCCAAAAGTCCTGCTTAAGCCTCATCTCCATGAAGACTCCCTAATTACTCCAGCTCCCACTGAGCAAACTTTTTCAAGAATTTATCCTAGATACCCAGGCTGAACCATGTGGTTTGGCATTTAATTGTATACACCTATATTTTTCTCATATCAGCTCATGTTTTCTCTACCCCATCCCATTGAAAGAAAGTAGTAGAGATAGTGGAAATGATAAGAGTACTGTTTAAGTCCGTAGTTCTCTGTCAGACCTTCCTCCCCTTTTTACAAGAAATATTTTTGTTATGCCCTTTATCTATCATGAAAATCATAGATAATATAATTGGCCTCCACATGCAATTTCCAAATACATCGATACAATACTCTAGGTGTTAATATTTTAAGAGAGAATAAAAGGAAAGTAACATGATAAAGTGCTGATGCTCCCCAGCTTATGACAGGGTTACATCCCTCACAAATCTAGGAGCTACTGAGTAAATATCACTTTTACGGCATCATAAAGTTGAAAAATTGTAAGTCAAACTGTCATAAGTTGGAGACCATCTACAATGTGTATTTCATTGTATAGATGTTTCGCATGACTGCATTAGAAGCCACTACAAACTAGTAAGAAAATGCAGATTGATATGAGGTATTGTATTGGCCACTCAGATGCCACAAGCCATGGTACTATCAGTGATGTGGCTTTATTATTTATTATTATTTTCCTGTAGATCTCTTCTGTGGTCATGGTGCAACTTTCTGAAACGAGGAACAACTTTTGGTGATGTTAAAGAAAAAAAGAAGCCAATCAGCTTAGCTTGATTTATGTGGTAGTCTTATTTCTAGCAATTCAGCATATATTAAAACTATGCAAAAAGTATATTTTGTTTATATGAAAAGTGAGTTAGGTTCACTTTTATTAGTTTATATAATTATAAACAGATTTCAGGACATTCAAAAGTTGTAAAGGCTGCAGGATAATTCATTGCGGGGCACAGTCTGGCATAGTTTGGCACACCCAGCAACTCTGGCCCTCACCCCCTACAGGCCAACACTAAACCCCTATTTTTAGATAACCTCAAAAGTCCCTACAAATTTCTAGAAAGGCTCCTGGGATGTAATGGTTATAGTAAGATCCACTGACCTAAACCAAGACCCCCTGGAGATAGGATTATTACCATATAATCCAGCTTTACCCTGAGGGCCTAAGGTGAACCCCCAAATGCCAGTTTACTGGTTCACTGCCCTGGTTCTCAAGGGGGTGCTGAGACCCATCAAAGGAGACAGCAGGTCAAACTAGGGGAGAAGGATGGTGTCCTTCCCCCTCAGGTTTCCATTTGTTTCATGCACCAGTTGAGTTCCCATGCATACTTATGTTTGAACAAAGGGTTCCTCCATTTTAAGAAGTGTTACATACGTTTTGGCAGTTGTGTTCAGCTTTATAATTGCCTTTCTGGGAGGGGACTTGTTTATCTTCTCACCCCATCATGCCAGAAGTGAATGTTCCATTCAATTCTTGTTTATAGTTTCCACCTCTCTATTGAGACTCCCTGTCTATTGAGTCATTGTCATTATAGTTTTCTTTAATTCTTTGAACATATATGTAATAACTGCTTTGAAGTCTTTGCTGAAACTAACTTCTGGGCCCATGCAGGGTCAATGAGTACTGCTGGTCCCTCATCTGAACCTCACATCTCAGGGTTCAGTCAGCACATTCACTTCCTGTGGTCAAAACTTCATGGGAGACCACATCATTGTTCATAATCACTTTTCAAATTCATCATGAGAAATCCCTGTCCAAGGAGAGAAACCTCTGATGATGGAACAGCTGAGGAGAGATGACTCTGGGCTGAGAAAGAAGTATTAAGCAGGGCTGGGTGGCCTAGCTTGGTGGTCCGGGCCTTCTGGAGGCACTGCAATGCTGGGCATCTCCAGGAAGAAAGAAGACCCCTCCCACTAGCACTTCTTCCTCTTGCTGGCAGAGAGAGAGGATGCAGTGGGCCTGGGCTCAGAACATAGGAGCTGGAAAGACACAAGACTCTCTGGCTTCAAGCTCAAGAGCTGATGAATTCGTCCCACAGTCGGGATGCCGTGGGGGCCTGGGATGGATGTTAGACATACCTAACTCCTCAGCCAGCTTCTGGTCCCCTATTGTGCTTGTGTCCACCTTGCATACATCTGCCTCGGCCTTTCCTTTCCTGTCCTTTCATGGCTGACCCCCACCACTCCCCCATCTAACAACTCTGTTTAGTTAAACACTGCCTATATTCTATCTGTTTATAGTAGAGGCCCTGAGCCTGGGAGCTACTTGTAAATATCTTCTCTTTGATCTATTGACAGCATAACCCTCAGAGAGTCATGTTATTTCTCACATTTCCAGCTCCTGAGGGCCTGTGTTTGTGTATCTAGGTACAGAGAAACTCCCCATCTTGATGGCGAGCTCTGGAGGGCACAGCACAGCTCTGGTCAGGAAGATCTGGGTCCCAGCCCCTCCCTGGTGCATGGTGTGTATGCCCCTTGGTGAGCTCTTTGGAGCCCAGTGTATTAAACTGTGAAAGGAAGACCACAGGGCTCATGCCAGGGCAAAATAAGCTAAGGATCATCCAGCATCCGGCTAAGATGTTATTGACAAACAAATTAACAAAATTAGCCTTTTCCTGTCTCTTCACGGCAGGGGCCTTATTTCCCATGCACCCCCTACATCATCTAGCTCAGTTCCTGCTTCTCAGTTGCTGCTTAGTAAATATTTATTAGGGGAATTATCTGATGCTGGTCTCTTCTGCTTTTTTAATTGGTGGATTTCACATTGTGTTCAGTGCAGTTTTAGGAATTCTGACAAGGTGCCTGAGGGCCCAGGTGGGCCAGGGTGGGTGAAGCCAGCAAGGGTAGGTGAGAACTGATAAGAGTGGACAGTGGGGGCTGGGATGAGTTGGGCTCTAGGCCTGCCCCTATGTTCACACTGCTAGTTTGCATTTAAATTGGTATAGGAATAATATTTTCTTCCTTGAAGAAGGAATTCTGTGATTTAAAGTTTGAAAATAGGCTGGACATGGTGGCTCATGCCTGTAATTCCAGCACTCTGGGAGGCCGAGGTGGGTAGATCACCTGAGGTCAGGAGTTCGAGACCAGCCTGACCAACATGGTGAAACCCTGTCTCTACTAAAAATACACACAAAAAATTAGCTGGGCATGGTGGCGCACGCCCGTGATCCCAACTACCCAGGAGGCTGAGGCAGGAGAATCACTTGAACCCAGGAGGCTGAGGTTGCTGTGAGCCAAGATCACACCACTGCACTCCAGCCTGGGTGACAGAGCAAGACTCTGTCTCAAAAAAAAAAAAAAAAGTTTGAAAATAACTGCCTACGCTTTGAATAGTTTAGAGGAGGAATTTAATTTTACGAATGATGTAAATGTCTATCTCCGTCTTCATTGTCCCAAACATTAGCCATTACAATTAAATTAAAAACTCAGTTCTAAGTTCTTCAGCCACACTGGCTGGTCATATTTCAAGTACTCAGCAGCCAATGTGGATACTGGCTACCACTTTGGGCAGCACAGATATGAACATTCTTATCATTAGGTAACTGTTCAATGTGTTCATCTTGTCTACTACCCAGAGAGAGCAGATTTTTCAAGACAGGGGAATGGCAAAAGAGAAGGAGTTTAATACATAGAGAACTGGCTAAAGGGGAGACGGGAGTTTTATTATTACTCAAATCATCCTCCTCGAAAATGTGGAAGCTAGGGTTTTGCCAGGATAGTTTGGCAGACAGAGGACTAGGGAATTGGTGCTGCTGATTGGTTGGGGATGCAACCATCGGGGTGTGGAAGCTGGTCCTGGTGCACTCAGTTGGCTTCTGGGTGGGAGCCACAGAAGAGTTGCTGGTCCCAGTGGGTCCATCTGGTCAGAAAGGCAAAAGCTTGAAAAGACATCTCTAAAGGCCAATCTTAGGTTCTACAATAGTGGTGTTATTTACAGGAGTAATTGGGGAAGCTGCAAATCTTGTAACCTCTGGAATAATGGCTGGTAATCATCTAGCTATGCCTACATGGTAGCAGAGTTCAGGCCCCTCTCATTCTCCTAACCTGGTGAGCTGCCATTAGTTTTACAAAGATGGTTTAGTTTTGAGGACTATTATCATTTAAACTATAAATTTCTCCCAAAGTTAGCTTGCCCCACACCCAGGAATGACCAAGGGCAGTTTGAAGAGTAAAGGCAAGATGGAATTGGTTAGGTCAGATCTCTTTCACTGTCATAATTTTCTGTTATAATTTTTGCAAAGGCAGCTTCAGTTACAGAAAGTTCTGTTAGACATTGCTGGGTCTGTATTTTCTATTGTTTCAGTCATAGGACTTAGTAGACAGACAGTGGCTGTATCCCTGTGCTGTAATATATTTGTGGGCTTAAAGGGTATGTTGAGTTGTCCATAGATGTAGGTTTGAATCCTATTTATTAACTTGCTATTGGCCTACCTGACTGGCTTTACATTCCCTCCTCTGTACCAGGGAGGTTCAGTCACATCAGAGGTTTCCATCTACTTTATCTCCAAGGGTCCCTGTGATTGTGTCTTTGTTCTCTTGGACCCACACCCATGATGGAAATGAACTGCTTTATTAGGTAATGATTGGCTTACCCTCCCACTTTTGTTAACGAAGGCTATTTATAACTACCAACAAAAACCCTTGATCAGCATACGATTATCAGAATTCTTACAGTGAATTGAAGTAGTTCCAACCCAAACTTAGAAACAGGACATTATGGTTAGCTTAGCACCTTATCTCTAGTAATTGTACAGTTTCCATGTGGCATCTTTCAAATATTGAAAATAACTTATTAGTGTTGTTCCCTGTCTCTGTTACTACCTTCTCCCACCCTTAAGTCTTGTTAGGATTGCTTAAAGTTTTTTTCAGGTTTTTAAAGAGATTCTAGGTCCAGGGAGTGAAAAATGTTTGACAAAATAAAGTTAACAGAGTTTATCTGAGTGAAGAACAATTTATGAATCAGGTGGCACTCACAACCAGAAGACGTCCAGAGAGCTCAGCTCTATAATATGGGCAGTGAGTATTTAAGACAGGAAAATGCTTGAAGAAAGCAGAAACAAGGAACAAAAAGTGCATTGGTTGTTTCAAAGTTACTCTCCTTGTAAGGGTTAAAGCAGAGGGGACTTCCTTATCATGCTGGCTAAAGCTGGCCAGTTTGGAGATTTGGCATTAATTATGTTTCTCTCCTGATTTCTTGTTTCAGTTTGGTGACATGAAACTTTAGCATGAGTGACTCCATTTTGGTTTGGTCTGATGGGGCCTAGTGCAGGAGCTCAGTCCAAATCAATGGCCTCCTATAAATGTTATGTAACAATATTCTCCCATTTTGGTCAGGCTATCACCTAGATGAGTGTGACCAAAACTTAGGGCATCAGTGTTACTCTCTTTCACCATCATTCCCAGTTCTTGACCTCAACATGTCACTCATAGGTCCTGGTGACCTTGATATCATGCTTTTCTTTGATTTTTAAAAATCATTCCAATCATATAGAGACCATTTGCCATTCAACTAATGCTGCATGCAAATGTTTTAGACCTTTTGAGAGGGAGACTACTATTATGACTGTCAGGAGGATAATACCAAGAGTGTGGTGTATGCTCCTTAGCCAGGGCTCCCATGCACCAAACCAACTAAAACAGACAAAGTGAAAACAAAGGTTGATGGCTAGAAACATGGTCTCTGAGTCCAGAGGGCAATCAGTCAAGAAGATTACAAGATGTTGGATTTGAAGCATCTTATATTTTTTAACCTTTTTTTTCAGAGACAGGATCTTGTTATGTTGCCCAGGCTGGTCTTGAACTTCTAGGTTCAAGGGATCCTCCTGCCTCAACTTTCTGAGTAGCTGGGGCTATAGGCACATGCCACCATGCCTAGCTATTTATTTCTTCTTCTTCTTCTTATTTTTGGATATGGGTTTTCACTATGTTACCCAGGCTGGTCTTGAATTTCTGGCCTCAAGTGATTCTCCCACCTCAGCATCCTGAGTACCTGGGACTATAGGCATGAGTCATCATACCTGACTTTGAAGCATCTTTTGCAGTTTGAATGTTTCCAGTGATGTCTGAGCAGCTCACAGCAACAGGCACAAAAGTTGTCCATATGTAAGCTGCGGTGGTGAGTTCTCTTTAAGTCTAGATCAAGTTGTCCAGCTTCAGCTTTCAGGGTTTCCAGAAAAGGGCAGTTTTTGTTCTTAGTGATTCCAAGTCAGAAAGATAGGAGAAAATTGGAAATGTTAGTTTGAAGAGTTACAACCAGATATTGAAGGAAACTAAAAGAATCTAGGATCCAGTCCAGTTTACAAGTAAAAGCTTTACAAAATGAACAGAGCTAGAATCTAATAACGGGTGCACAATAGTTTTTCTCCTGAAACATAGTTATTCTCTCAATCATCCCCATCCCCACCAAAGTCAATTACGGGAAGCTCAATCAGCCTGCAAAACAAGTCTAATCTCATTAACATTGGCTGATCACCTATACAAGTGTAACAAGAATAGTGATTGACCACACAAGCGATTGACCACACACTGACCTGATTTGGTCAGGAATCTCAGATTAGACTTTTAAAAGCCTTTTGTCTAGTCTGTTTTGCATGGCTCTAAAGGAATACGTGAGGCTGGGTAATTTACACAGAAAAGAGGTTTATTTGGCTTACAGTTCTGCAGGGTATACACAAATCATGGTGCAAGCATCCACTTGGCTTCTGGTGAGGGCCTCAGGAAGCTTTAATTCATGGTGAAAGGCAAGGGGAACTGATGTGTCACATAGCAAGAGAGGGAGCAAGAGAAAAGAGAGGAGGAGGCGCCAGGCTCTTTTAAACAACCAGCTCTTGTATGAACTAATAGAATGAGACTCACTCATTACTTCAGGGAGGGCATCAAGCCATTCATGAGGGATCCACTCCCATAAACCAAACACCTCCCACTAGGCCCCACTTCCAACACTGGGGATAATATTTCAACATAAGGTGTGGAAGGGACAAATATCCAAACTATATCACCTTTCCAGACTAGGAAGCCAAGCCACAGACTCATCTCTCATGCCATCATACCTGTAATGCCAATAGGTTTGGGTGAATTCTTCTCTTCTTCAGATCTTTAAAATATATTTAAAGTTTCTGGGCCTTCTTTTCATAAGGCTAAAAAACCCAGTAGTCTATGCACATTTTCAAATATGATGCTCCAGCCAAAGCCTTGGTAAAATAACCAATGTTTCCAATTGTATTCTGTTATAAAGAGAACAAATTTTTATTGAATTTATGTAGATAACTATATTGTCATAAAATAAGAATATTCAGCCAGGTGTGGTGGCTCACACCTGTAATCCCAGCACTTTGGGAGGCCGAGGTGGGAGGATTTATTTTTAATTAATTAATTAATTAATTAATTATTATTATTATTATAATACTTTAAGTTCTAGGGTACATGTGCACAATGTGCAGGTTTTTTAGGTAGGTATACATGTGCCATGTTGGTTTGCTGTACTCATCAACTTATCATTTACATTAGGTATTTCTCCTCATGCTATCCCTTCCCCAGCCCCCCACCCCACAACAGGCCCCGGTGTGTGATATTCCCCTCCCTGTGTCCATGTGTTCTCATTAAATTCCCACCTATGAGTGAGAACATGCAGTGTTTGCTTTTCTGTCCTTCTGATAGTTTGCTGAGAATGATGGTTTCCAGCTTCATCCATGTCCCTGCAAAGGACATGAACTCATCCTTTTTTATGGCTACATAGTATTTCATGGTGTATATGTGCCACATTTTCTTAATTCAGCCTATCATTGATGGACATTTGGGTTGGTTCCAAGTTTTTGCTATTGTGAACAGTACCACAATAAACATGCATGTGCATGTTCTTTATAGTAGCATGATTTATAATTCTTTGGGTATATACCCAGTAATGGGATGGCTGGGTCAAATGGTATTTCTAGTTCTAGATCTTTGAGGAATCACCACACTGTCTTCCACAATGGTTGAACTAGTTTACACTCAGTGGGAGGATTTCTAGAGCCCAGGAGTTCAAGACCAGCCTGGGCAACATAGTGAGACCCTGTCTCTACAAAAAACAAACAAATCAGCTGGGTATCATGTTACATGCCTGCAGTCCCATCTACCTGGGGCTGAGGTAAGAGGATCACTTGAGCTTGGGAGGTCGACACTGCAGGAGGCCATGATGATGGCACTGTATTCTGTCCTGGGCGACAGAGCAAAACACTTTCTCACTAACAGTTTCTGAATTATGGAGAGATCAACTAGGGAGAAAAAAGGAATTGGTCAATTACGTTACAAAGGTATAATTTACCAAATTCTTGTAAGCTATAGATAGATTTTAAAAATCCCTTAAATCTGAAATGCAAATATGAAAACGATAATTTAAAAAAATTACTGCTGGATGTGGTGGCATATGCCTGTAGTCCCAGCTACTCAGGAGGCTGAGATGGAAGGACTGCTTGAGCCGAAGAGTTTGAGTCGAGCCAGCTTGGGCAACATGTCTCTGAAACAAAGACAAAACAAAACAAACCAAAACAAAAACTGAATTATTTCTCTCTCTCTCTCTCTCTTTTTGAGACAGTCTTGCCCTGTCACCCAGGCTGGAGTGCAGTGGCACAATCATGGCTCACTGCAACCTCCGCCTTCGGGATTTAAGTGGTTCTTATGCCTCAGCCTCCTGAGTAACTGGGATTACAGGCATGCGCTAGCATTCTCAGCTAATTTTTTGTATTTTTAGTAGAGACAGGGTTTTGCTGTGTTGGCCAGGCTGGTCTTGAACTCCTGGGCTCAAGTGATCTGCCTGCCTCAGCTTCCCAAAATGCTGGGATTACAGGCATGAGCCACTGCGCCCAGCCTGATTCTTTTTCATCAGTTCATTTAGTTCCACATAATTAATTCTCATTTTGCTTGATGTTGGGCTAGCAACTTATGAACCAATTTGTTTCTTCATTAGAGTTCTGGAAGTTCTTACACAGTCCAATAGTATATTCCTATGTTACCAGAAACCTGTACTTGTCAGAGTTCTTTCCATACATTTCCTTGGAGATACACTATTTTAGGATTATAGTTGCTTAAAAACCTTTCAGGAGAGCATCAGAGTAAAACAATTTACTGTCTATGGATGACAAGACTTAAAATGGTCATGGTTGTGATGGCTCATGCCTGTAATCCCAGTACTTTGGGGGCCGAGGCAGGCGGATCACGAGGTCAGGAGATTGAGACCATCCTGGCTAACATGGTGAAACCCCGTCTCTACTAAAAATACAAAAAATTAGCCGGGCGTGGTGGTGGGCGCCTGTAATCCCAGCTACTGCAGTGAGCTGAGATTGCGCCACTCCACTCCAGCCTGGGCGACAGAGTGAGATTCCATCTCAAAAAAACAAAAAAACAAAAAGGTCATGGTTAAAGATCTGATGACAGTTTATTATGATAATGACACAATTGACATGTAAAATCATTATTTCTGTGACATACAATATTTTAACATAATAATCAGAATTATGATTGATAACATTATGCCAGGACATATCAGATTTCTCAGAATTTCACATGATTTCTGGAACAGGTAAACCATCATTGCTTATTTGACAATGCTTATTCTGCAAATTTAATGTAGCAATTAAGCCTAATTAGCTTAACATTTCTCTTTTATAAGAAGACCTTCCAGGGCCCCTGGGAGGTTCCAAAGTCAATGTGGGGTAAAAAAAGGCTTAATTTAGAATTTGATTTTGGAAAGTTTGTCAAAAATACAAAAATGTTTGTCAATATTAATATAAATGTTAAAGGTTTGATTTTATCAATATCAAGGGCTTGGTTTGGAAAGTTTGTCAAAAATATCAAAACACTTGATTAACTAGGATCACAGATCTTTATTTATTTATTTATTATTATTATTTTTTTATCACAGATCTTTGTGAGACAGTACCAGAATGACAAAGGATTTTAAAGACAAATACAGAAAAGTTACATAGTTGAAAAAAAAAATTCAACATTGAGAATACTCTGTTTTCTTAATTAAAAGATCCAATAAAAGACAACATGGGCAATACAAAATATCTTCTACAACCTCTTCATTATGTTCATAAACTTTGTTACTGGGTGGCTTTGATGAAAATCAGATATTCAAAAGATATCTCTCCAACAGATACATTCTCAGCCTCTTGAGTAATGGTGACGGTATTTAATTATAAAGCATTATTCAGATGTTAATGAAAACTTTCACTGCATACTCATTTACTTCTTTTTTTTTTTTTTTTTTTTTTTTTTTTTTTGAGACGGAGTCTCGCTCTGTCGCCCAGGCTGGAGTGCAGTGGCGCGATTTCGGCTCACTGCAAGCTCCGCCTCCTGGGTTCACGCCATTCTCCTGCCTCAGCCTCCCAAGTAGCTGGGACTACAGGCGCCCGCCACTACGCCCGGCTAACTTTTTGTATTTTTAGTAGAGACGGGGTTTCACCGTGGTCTCGATCTCATGACCTTGTGATCCGCCCGCCTCGGCCTCCCAAAGTGCTGGGATTACAGGCGTGAGCCACCGCACCCGGCCACTCATTTACTTCTTACAAGAACTCTGTCATGTAGCTAAAAGCAGTTAAGCTAACATTAGAACTAAAAAAATTTTAGTTCTTTCTTTTGAAGCACCCTATTTACAGATGGAAATTTTTACCTCCTGAGAGACATAAGTGAACATATATGCTCTTTTTTGGCTAAGCAGTATATATTTTCCTTTCTTTTAGTTAATGCTATTAATAATTTGAACTTCTAAGAGAACCACCCTAAGTGCTTCAACTAGACTTAACTCTATCCCTGATTCCAGGGATGAACATGTGACTCAGACTGGCCAATCAGAGATGTCATTCCCCTGGCCTGTGACCCAATATAGGCCAATAAGAGTCAGGTACAGAACTTTTATAGAAGAAAATATAAGAAACTGCATTGTGGGCAGCCATCTTGCTAAACATGTGGAGTCTAAGAAAGAAGCCAACAGAGCTGATGTATCAGACACTTGGATCTGAGAACATAATTTAAGTTCCTGAACCCTGTCAAGCCAGAAGTCAAATTTACTTGTGGACTTTTTGCAAAATTTCCCCTTTTGCTTAAACTAGTTCATGTTAGATTTTCCTTATCAATTGTTGGTGAAATAGTGAATTTTATCTCATATGGATAAATAATTATTTAAACAAGAAAAGTTAAATACTGGAGAAGAGCTATGTCATTTTTAATCACTTCTACTTTCAGACGTTAGTTGAAAGCTTGAGGGACACTTATGTAGCTAGTTTGGCCCCAGGCACAGGATCTGAAAATATCCTACTCAGGATTTTGTGTCCTTCCTCATGAGGTCTACTGGAGCCCAGCACATGTAGAAGCTCAGTAGAAAACTTGTTGAATGTTGAATAAATCTGAGGTAGCATGGACTTCCATGAAGCTGTAATATGTGTGCATGCCTTATTCCTGAAATAAACTGTTTATAACTATGCAAAAAAAAAAAACAACATAAAGCACAGGAAATCATTTTGATAAAAGACCAATTCTTTGTTTTCTAGGCAGAGCACTTAAGAAAACGTTTTTCCAATAAAACTTTATTTTTTTCTTTAACTTAGAGAAACCGGCTTCAAGTTTTGTACCAAGGTACTTTTGATATTAAGGTTCATTTTTAAAACCCTTAAATAATTTTATTCAATTTTGACCATCTTGACCACACATAAAATCTCTCTTTCAAAAGCCTTCTAAAACTTAAAAAAAATTTTTTAAATTTTAAGTTCCAGGATGCATGTGCAGGACGTGCATGTTTGTTACGTAGGTAAACGTGTGCCATGGTGGTTTGCTGCACCTATCAACCCATCACTTAGGTATTAAGTCCTGCATGCATTAGCTATTGATCCTGATGCTCTCCCTCCCCCCACCAACAGGCCGCAGTGTGTGTTGTTCCCCTCCCTGTGTCCATGTGTTCTTATTGTTTAGCTCCCAGTTATAAATGAGAATATGAGATGTTTGGTCTTCTGTTCCTTCATAGTTTGCTGAGGATAATGGCTTCCAGCTCCATCCATGTCCCTGTAAAGGACATGATCTTGTTCCTTTTTTATGGCTGCATAGTATTCCATGGTGTATATGTACCACATTTTCTTTGTCCAGTCTATCATTGATGGGCATTTGGATTGATTCCATGTTTGCTATTGTGAATAGTGCTGTAGTGAGCATATGCATGCATGTATCTTTGTAATATTTATATTTACATATTAATTATAATGTATAATATATTACATATAATACATATAATATATAATGTATATATTATATATTGACTTCCTCTCTTCCTATTTGAATACCCGTTATTTCTTTCTCTTGCCTGATTGCCCTGGCCAGTACTTCCAATAGTATGTTGAATAGGAGTGGTGAGAGAGGGCATCCTTGTCTTGTGTGGTTTTTCAAGGGGAATGCTTCCAGATTTTGCCCATTCAGTATGACATTGGTTGTCGGTTTGTCATAAATTGCTCTATTATTTTGAGGTCTGTTGAGAGTTTTTAACATGAAAGGATGTTGAATTTTATTGAAGGTCTTTTCTGCATTTATTGAGATAATCATGTGGTTTTTGTCTTTAGTTCTGTTTATGTGATGAATTACACTTATTGATTTGCATATGTTGAATCAGCTTTGCATCCCAGGTATGAAGCTGACTTGATTATGGTGGATAAGCTCTTTGATGTGCTGCTGGATTTGGTTTGCCAGTATTTTACTGAGGATTTTTGCATCAGGGATATTGGCCTGAAGTTTTCTTTTTTTTGTTGTATCTCTGTCAGGTTTTGGTATCAGGATGATGCTGGCTTCATAAAATGAGTTAGGGAGAAGTCCCTCCTTTTCAATTGTTTGGAATAGTTTCAGAAGGAATGGTACCAGCTCCTCTTTGTACCTTTGGTAGAATTCAGCTGTAAATCCATCTGGTCCTGGGCCTTTTTTGGTTGGTAGGCTAGTTATTACTACCTCAGTTTCAGAACTTGCTATTGGTCTATTCAGGGATTCATTGTCTTCCTGGTTTAGTCTTGGGAGGGTGGATGTGTCCAGGAATTTATCCATTTCTTCTAGATGTTCTAGTTTATTTGCATAAAGATGTTTATAATATTGTTTGTATTTCTGTGGGGTCAGTGGTGCTATCCCCTTTATTATTTTTTATTGTGTCTATTTGATTCTCCTCTCTTTTTTTCATTAGTCTAGCTAGTGGACTGTCTATTTTATTTTTTTCAAATAACCAGCTCCTGGATTCATTGATTTTTTTTTGAACTGTTTTTCATGTCTCTATTTCCTTCAGTTCTGCTCTGATTTTGGTTATTTCTTATCTTCTGCAAGCTTTGGGGTTTGCTCTTGGTTCTCTAGTTATTTTAGTTGTGATGTTAGGGTGTCAATTCTCTAACAAAAGCTAGAAAGTGAGATCTTTCTAGCTTTTTGATGTGGGCACTTAGTGCTGTAAGCTTCCCTCTTAACACTGCTTTAGCTGCGTCCCAGAGATTCTGGTATGTCATCTCTTTGTTCTCATTGGTTGCAAAGAACTTCTTGATTTCTGCCTTAATTTCATCATTTACTCAGGAGTCATTCAGGAGCAGGTTGTTCAATTTCTCTGTAGTTGTATGGTTTTGAGTGAGTTTCTTAATCTTGAGTTCTAATTTGATTGCTCTGGGGTCTGAGAGACTGTTTGTTATGATTTCAGCTCTTTTGCATTTGTTGATGAGTGTTTTACTTCCAAGTATGTGACCAGTTTTAGAGTAAGTCCCATGTGTTGCTGAGAAGAATGTATATTCTGTTGTTTTTGGGTGGAGAGTTCTGTAGATATCTATCAAGTTCCACTTGATCCACAGCGAGTTCAAGTAGTGAATATCCTTGTTAATTTTCTGTTTCAATGATCTGTCTAATATTGACAGTGGTATGTTAAAGTCTCCCACTATTATTGTGTGGGAGTCTAAGTCTCTTTGTTGGTCTCTAAAAACTTGTTTTATGAATCTGGGTGCTCCTGTATTGGGTGCATATATTTTTAAGATAGCTCCTCCTGTGAATTGAACCCTTTACCACTATGTAATGCCCTTTTTTGTCTTTTTTGATTTGTGTTGGTTTAAAGTCTGTTTTGCCAGAAACTAGGATTGCAACCCTTGCATTTTTCTGCTTTCCATTTGCTTGGTAAATTTTCCTCCATCCCTTTATAATGAGCCTATGTGTGTCTGCACTGAGATGGATCTCTTGAATATAGCACACCAATGGGTCTTGACTCTTTATCCAGCTTGCCATTCTATGTCTTTTTACTGGGACATTTGGCCTATTTACATTTAAGGTTAATATTGTTATGTGTGAATTTGATCCTGTCATCATGATGCTGGCTGGTTATTTTGCAGACTTGTTGATGTAGTTGCTTCATAGTGTCATTGGTCTTTGCACTTCAATGTGTTTTTGCAGTGGCTGGTAACAGTTTTTCCTTTCCATACTTAGTGCTTCCTTCAGGAGTTCTTGCAAGGCAGGCCTGATGGTGATGAATTCCCTCAGCATTTGCTTGTCTGAAAAGGATTTTATTTCTTCTCTGCCTATGAAACTTAGTTTGGCCAGATATGAAATTCTGGGTTGGAGATTATTTTCTTTAAGAATGTTGAATATTGACCCCTAATCTCTTCTGGCTTATAGGGTTTCTGCTGAGAGGTCTGCTGTTAGTCTGATGGGTTTCTCTTTGTGGGTGACCCAGCCTTTCTCTCTGGCTGCCCTCAACATTTTTTTCGTTTGTTTTGACCTTGGAGAATCTGATCATTATATGTCTTGGGGTTGGTCTTCTCATGGAGTATCTTACTGGGGTTTTCTGGCTCCTGAATTTGAATGTTGGCCTGTCTTGTTAGGTTGGGGAACTTTCCCTGGATGATATCCTGAAGTATATTTCCCAACTTGGTTCTTTTCTCCCCGTATTTAAACATAAACTAACATTTACTCATTAATGCTTCAGTATTTTAACTTTTGTTTTTTTTTTTTTTGAGACCGAGTCTTGCTCTTTCATCCAGGCTGGAGTGCAGTGGTGTGATCTTGGCTCACTGCAATTTCCACCTCCCAGGCTAAAACAATTCTCGTGCCTCAGCCTCCCAAGTAGCTGGGATTGCAGGCATGCATCACCATGCCCTGCTAATATTTGTATTTTTAGTAGAGATGGAGTTTCACCATGTTGGCCAGGCTGGTCTTGAACTCCTGGCCTCAAGTGATCTGCCTGCCTTGGCCTCCCAAATTACTGGGATTGCAGGTGTGAGCCACTGTGCCTGGCCTATTTAAACTTAATTAGAAATGACCCAGGCATTTAATGAATACCTATTACCTAATTTAACTTACCATAACTTTAAAGCTTTTGAGCTACCAAAGAGAATTTTGAAACTATGAAAAGTTTACTTATAAACTTTTGTCTCACTTACATTCACCTAATTCCCTTGTTCTTAACAGTTATGCTTGAATTGCTCATGAAAATTTTCACAAGACATTAAACAAAACTAGTCATTATCAGGCTGGGCGTGGTGGCTCACGCCTGTAATCCAGCACTTTGGGAGGCTGAGGCAGATGGATCACTTGAGGTCAGGAGTTTGAGACCAGCCTGGCCAACATGATGGAACCCCATCTCTACTAAAAATACAAAAATTAGTCGGGCATGGTGGCATGCACTTATAGTCCCGGTCACTCAGGAGGCGGAGGCAGGAGAATCTCTTGAACCCGGGAGCCGGAGGTTGCAGTGAGCTGAGATGGTACCACTGCATGCCAGCCTGGGCGACAGAGCAAGACTCTGTCTCAAAAACAAACAAACAAAAAAAACTAGCCATTATCTTAAGTCATTTCCCTGTTAACTATTTTTACAGCATGTGCATATTAGGCACCATCATCAAAGCAAGAAACTAAAAGTTACATACATGTTTTTTTACATGTAAGTCAGGAGAGGAGACACAGCTGTTTATCATTAACCCAAAAATATTTTTAAAAATTCTCTTTATTTTTAAAACAATTATCTTAGAAAAATCAACAATATTAAACAAATCTTATTTACCAAAGGTTTACCCAAGTCATGTAAACTCTGAAAGCATTTGGGTTAGTTTCTGAACTTCCAAAGAGTTTAAGGAATCCTTAATTCATAAGAGCACATCTTTTCCTTTAAGCCAATCAAATGGATCTTCTTTAAGAGATTTTATAAATTAATTTGGAAATAGTATCTGAGGTAGGAAAATATGATATACATAACATATAAACAGACATACATAAATACACATGTTGGGGCTCAGAAAACAATACCCCAAAATGAAGGCAGCAGAAGCAGCCTCAGAAATGAAAATTTTCTTCTGAACTTTTTCTCCCCTCTTGCTTTAGTCCTTTTCTCCCCCAAGGGTAGCTATAGAAAGTAGAATCGCTCTTCCCCAAGGCAGGTCATAGAAACCAGAACCCCTTTTCTTCAAAGCCAGCTGTGAAAACAAAACATATTACTCTGCCTTTCCCTCCACCTTTCTGTGTAAAATCTGACTGTAAAGAAATGATCTGATCCATCTTGTTTGACTGTAGGTCATGAGACCCTCAATCCAGAGGGGGTCCTGCCCCACACCCAGAGGCAGGAATGCGTGCTCAGAGAGGCCAACAGGAATCTAGACAGGCCGTGCTGGGTTTCCCCGCTCAGTCTATTAGCATCAGATCACACCCTTTCTGTCCAATCATGTTTCTACATAGCTCTTCCTACTTTGTTGAACCTAAGCATAAAACTTCACAATTTCCCTTGTATCTTTGAGTCTTCATTCTGAAGGCTCCCATGTATACCTGTTAAATAAATTTGTTTGCCTTTTATCCAATTACTCTACCTTCTGTGAGTTGATTTTTCGGCAAATCTTCAGGGGCCAAAGACAACTTTTCTCTTGCCCCTACCGAGACCCAGACTCCCTGAATTTAAATGAACTCATTATTTTCTGTCTTCCTGAAACCTTTCCTACTAGAGGTATTTTACTAAACCCAGTTTGGTTTTTGTCTAACTTAGTAAGATACCTAAAGCCTTCTTATAGAACCTAATCCAGTTTCTCTTGTGACTTCCACAGATAGTCTGGATCAAAACTATTCATATAAACTTGGACACAAACAATGGAGCTCATATCCAAGGGGGACTTACCAGTGACACCCTCTAAATGTGCAAGGAGAAGCAGTGAGCACAAGGAACTCAGCAGAGTAGCCAGTCTGTTTGCTTGTTAATCCTGGAGTTCATCAATGGGGATCTCCTTTGAACCGTTGCTTTTGACCCTACATCTAATAAAATAAAACCTTAGACAAAATAAATTTAACAGAGTTTATTTGAGCAAATAATAATTCAAGAATCAGGTAGCCCTCACAACCCGAAGAGGTTCAGAGACCTCTGCTCTGCAATGTAGCCAGTGAATATTTATAGACAAGAAAAGGCTGAAGAATGCAGAATAAAATAATAAAAGATGGAGTGATCATTTCAAAGTTGTTTTCCTTGAAAGGGTTAAAGCTGGGGGGGATTTCCTTGCTATGCTGGCTAAAACTGGCCTGTTCGAGGATTTGGCTATTATCTCTCCCCTGATTTATCTGGAAGGTTAAACAACTTAGTTTCAGTTTGGTGCATATGAAACTTTAGCATGAGTGACTCCATTTTGGTTTGGTCTGGTGGGGTCTAGTGCAGGAACCTAGTCCAAATCAGTGGCCTCCTATAAATTTTATTTAATAGGAGGTAATGATCCCAAAAGTTTAATGTGAGAATTTAGAAAATCAACTAAAAAAAGCCTAGTTATTGGCCGGGCGTGGTGGCTCATGCCTGTAATCCTAGCACTTTGGGATGCTGAAGCAGGTGAATCACGAGGTCAGGAATTCGAGATCAACCTGGCCAACATGGTGAAACCCAGTCTTTACTAAAAATACAAAAAATTAGCTGGGCGTAGTGGCAGGCGCCTGTAATCCCAGCTACTTGGGAGGCTGAGGCAGGAGAATCGCTTGAAGCTGGGAGGTGGAGGTTGCAGTGAGCCGAGATCGAGCCACTGCATTCTAGCCCAGGTGATGGAGTGAGACTCCGTCTCAAAAAAAAAAAAAAAAAAAAAAAAAAGCCTAGTTATCAAATCTGTAAATCAAACAAAATCTAGAATATATAGACTTTTTAGTGTAGAAAACAGGATATACTGTGTGGTTGCATTTATAAAGTACATATAGGGTGGGACTGTTGGCTATTGCAGAGTGAAGAGGTTGACAAATTCTCACCACAAAACTGGGCAACATTGTGAAAAACAATTTCAGGGCTATGGAAATCAACCAAAAGGAAACAAGGAATTAAGAAGTTTTTAGTTTGAAAATTTACTGGCCAGGCGTGGTGGCTCACACCTGCAATCCCAATACTTTGGGAGGCCGAGGTGGGTGAATCACTTGAGGTCAGGAGATCGAGACCATCCTGGCCAACGTGGTGAAACCCCATCTCTACTAAAAATACAAAAATTAGCCAGGCATGGTGGCAGGCGCCTGCAGTCCCAGCTACTCGGGAGGCTGAGGCAAGAGAATTGCTTGAACCTGGGAAGCGGAGGTTGCAGTGAGCCGAGATCACTCTCTGCGCACTCCAGCCTGGATGACAGAGCAAGACTCCATCTCAAAAAAAAGAAAAAAAAAAAAAAAATGAAAGAAGAAAAAGAAAAAGAGAAAAAAAAAATGTTACTAAAATTTTATGTAAAAATGATTGATAAGCATCTATGGTTTTCATGCCTGGAGCTTCCGCCTTCCCTGTGCCCTGAGGACATGCCGCCTGGCAATTTTACCAGGGCAGTACTGGCTGTGAAAACCATCAGCCTCACTGTCAGAGGGATATAGGTTTGATTTGGAGGGGAAATGTAACTCCACACCCAACAATGTTGTCAGTAAAAGCAGTAAACTCAGTAGAAATTGGAAAGCAAAACTCACAGCTCGGCTAGTCTGCAAACACAGTCTTGGTTGGTGTGAGCAGCTGACCAGCTAGAAATTTAATGGAGAAAGCCTAGAAACAAGAAAGCCATAGAAATGCTATGAAATCTCTCCACAGACCCCGAATGACCAGGAAACTATGCATATGCACAGGGGAAAGCCACGAGGGCCTTGACAAAAGTAAAAGTTAGGCAGACTTGAAAACAGAGTGAACTTTAAATGTATTCTTCATCCCACACACAGATCCATTAGTAGAGGATGGATCTTGTAGGCTTAAGGTGTTTGAGCACAACCTCTGCCCAATCATTGGCTGACCACTAAACTAAGCTACAGGGACTACTCTTAGAAGGCCAGGCTGAAAGTTAAACACAAGACTTAAAAACAAAAAAGCTGAGCAGAGACATTAGTGGCCATGTGCTGCAGGAGGCAAAGATTCTGCAGATTACCTCTGGGAAAGCCAATAAAGACAATAATAACTGCCTCGGGAAAAGAAATCAGAGTCCAGAGTTGCTAGAGTATATTATCTAAAATGTCAAGTTTTCAAAAAACGTTATGAGACATGAAGAAACAAAATCTGACCCATACTCAGGAAAAAAAAAAGCAAATATGAACTATGAGTGGTTCCAGAAATTAGATTATTGGACAAAGATTTCAAAGCAGCTATTATAAATATGTTCAAAGAACTAAAGAAAACCATGCTTAAGAATGACTAAATCAGTGTAATGACAATGATTCAACAAACAGATGATCTCACTTAAAATGCAGAAATTATTTTTTAAAAAAGAACCCAGTGGAAATTCTGAGTTGCAATAAATAATAACAAAAATAAAAGTACTAGAGAAGGTCACAGAAGAGTCAGTGAAATTGAAGATAGATCATTAGAAATTACTCAGTGTGAAAAAAAGAGAGGAAAAGATAGAAGAAAAATACACAGTGCCTCAGAGACTGGTGGGATAACATGAAGCATACCAACATACATGTAATTGGAATCCCAGAAGGGGACTCCAGAGAAACGACAGAAAAATATTTAATGACATAATGGATGAAAATTCCCCAAATTTGACTTTAAAAAATCATTTCACAGACTCCAGAAGCTCAAGAAACTCTAAGTAGAATAAATACGAAGAGATTCACACCTGGACACATCATGGTCAAACCACTGGAAGCCAAACCAAAGACAAGAGGAAATCTTAAAACTAGCAAGAGAAAAACAAATCACCACATACAAGGGGACAATACGATCAATGGTCAACTTCTTGTCTTTAAACCATGGAGGCCAAAAGACAGTAGAATGATATATTCAAATTGCTGAAAGAAAAAGAGAAAAACTGGCTGGGCATGGTGGCGCACGCCTGTAATCCTAGCACTTTGGGAGGCTGAGGTGGGTGGATCACTTGAGGTCGGGGGTTCGAGACCAGCCTGACCAACATGGAGAAACCCCATTTCTACTAAAAAATACAGAACTAGCGGGCATAGTGGTGCATGGCTATAATCCCAGCTACTCCGGAGGCTGAGGCAGGAGAATTGCTTGAACCCAGGAGGCAGAAGTTGCGGTAAGCTGAGATTGTGCCATTGCACTTCAGCCTGGGCAACAAGAGTGAAACTCCATCTCAAAAAAAAAAACTGTTGACCAAGAATTCAAAATCTAGAAAAACTAATCTTTAATAATGAAGGTAAAATATATTCCCAGATAAAGAAAGAATGAGATAATTTGTTGCTAACTGACCTGTTTACAAAAAATAAAGAAATAAAAAATGCAGGAAATGGTAAATATGTGGATAAATGTAAAGACTTATATAAACATTGATCTTTTCTTATCATGATTACTTTGAAAAACATAACATTCTGTAAAACTATAATTACAACTCAGTTTTAAACTTGTAACACATATATGTGTAACATCTAAATACTAATCACATAAAGGAAGGTGGAAATAAAGTTATAGTGGAGAAAAGTTGTTATATTTTACTGGAACTAAGTCAGTATTAACTTGAAGTAGATTGTGACAAGGTAAGATGTATACATTCATCTGTCGAGCAACCATTACTAAAATAAAATTTTAAAATAGCTGCTAGGCATGGTGGCTTACATTTGTAATCCCAGCACTTTGGGAGGCCAAGGCAGGCAGATTGCTTGAGCTGGGGAATTCAAGGCTAGCCTAGGCAACGTGGTGAAACCCCATCTCTATAAAAAACGCAAAAATTAGTCAGGCATGGTGGTGCCCGTTTTTAGTCCCAGCTACTTGGGAGGCTGAGATGGGAAGATCGATTGAGCCCAGGAAGTTGAGTCTTCAGTGAGCTGTGATCACGCCACTACACTCCAGCCTGGGCAATAGAGCAAAGCCCTGTCTCAATAAATAAATAAATAAATAAAATTAAATAAATAAAAAGTAAATAAAAATGTTACACAATGTATTTGTTTAACACAAGACAGTAAAAGAGCAACAAAAGAACAAAAAATCTGCAATATATAGGAACTAAATAGCAAAATGATAGCTATCCAATCCTATCAAGTACATTAAAAGTATATTTTTCCTAAACATCTAATGAAAAGGTAGAAATTCTCAGGCTGGATACAAAACAAGATCTGATAATATGCTGTCTACAAGAGACAAACTTGAAATTCAATGATAAATATAGATTGACAAAGAATAGGGAAAGTTTTACTATGTAAACAGTAACAGTAAGAGAGCTGGTATGGTCATACAGACATCATACAAATAGACTTTAAGACAAGAAATATGCTAGAAATAAGGAGAGATATTTCATAATGACAAAAATGTCAGTACATCAGGAAGATATAAGTGTATACACACCTAAAAACAGAGCTCCCAAATATATAAGACAAAAATTGGCAGAATCGAAAGAAGAAATTGACAATTCCACAACTTTTGATAATTGATAGAACAACTGCACAGAAGATGAGTAATGCCAGAAAAAAGCATGATGGAAGATTATACATTCTTTTCTTCTTCTTTTTTTTTAATGGGGTCTTATGTTTCACTATGTTGCCTAGGCTGGCCTTGATTTCCTGGACTCAAGCAATCCTTCCACCTCAGCCTACTGAGTAGCTGAGAGTACAGGCACCCACCTCTGGGCCCGGCTACTGGATACACCTTCTTCTTAAGTGCACATGAAACATTCTCTGGGATAGACCATATGCTAGGCCATTAAACAAATATAAACAAATCTGAAATAATTTGAATTATTCAAAACATGTTCTCTGAATACAATGGAGTTAAGAAATTTGAGACATCCCCAAATATTTGGAAGTTAAACAATGTATTTCTAAGTAACCATGCACCAAAAAGTAAATAAAAAAGGAAATTTAAAAACATTAAGAGGCTGGGAGTGGTGGTTCACACTTGTAATCCCAACACTTTGGGAGGCTGAGACAGGAGATTTGCTTAAAACCAGGAGTTCCAGATCAGCCTGCGCAGCATGATGAGACTCCATTTCTACCAAAAATTAAAAAAAAAAATTAAGTAAACAAAATACAACATGTTAAAATTTATGAGCTGTGCTAAACCAACGTTTAGCACAGCTCATAAATACTGACCACCTATATTAAAAAAGAAAAAAATTACTAAAATATTACAAATCAGCTTTCACTTTAAGCAATTAAAAAAAGAAAACAAATGAAACTCTAAGTAAGCAGAAGGAAAGAAAGAATAAAAATTGTAGTAGAAATCAGTAAAATAAAAACAGAAAAACAATACAGAAAATCAATTTAATTGAATGAAAAGTACGAAAATATTTTCAAAGGATAAACGTTTAGTTAGACTAAATAAGAAAAAAAAAAGAAAAGGCACAAATGATCAAAATCAGTAGTGATTAGGGGCCATCGCTACTAATTTAAAACAAATTAAAAGGATTTTAGGGGGCTATTATGAAAGACAAGAATTACCAAAGCTAACTCAAGAAGAAACAGAAATTCTGTACTCATCTATGACAAGTAAAGTAACTGAATTTGTAGCTAAAAACCTTCCAACGAAATAAACTCTAGGCCCAAATGTTTTCACTGGTAAATTCTACCAACATTTAAGGAAAAAATAATGCCAACTCTACAGTCTTTCCCAGAATATAGAAGCAGAAGAAACATATTTCAACTCAATTAATTAGGGCAATGATACCCTAACACCAAAACTACAAAAAGATATTACAAAAAAAAAAATCAAATTACAGGCCCAAATTCCTCATGAACATAGATGCAGAAATCCTTAACAAAACATTAACAAGTCAAATTCAGCAATATAAATAAAAAGATAATACATCACAACCTAGAGGGGTTTATCTTGGTAATCTAAATTATTAATAATTTGTCTCTGGATGATGAGATTATGGGGAGTTTTTTTTCTCCAAATTTTCAATAATGAACATGGTTTAGTTCTTTAATGAGAATTTAAATATTGCAATTTAAAAGAAATACAATGAATTTTCTTCCAATATTTTCTGGAGTAGATAGTGAGTGGAAACGCTGATTTGGGTAAAAGAGAACACATCTCTCTCTCTCTCTCTTTTTTTGTTTTTGTTTTTGCTTTTGTTTTTGTTTTTGAGATGGAGTCTTGCTCTGTCACCCAGGCTGGAGTGCAGTGGTGCAATCTAGGCTCACTGCAACCTCCGCCTCCTGGGTTCAAGTGATTCTCCTGCCTCAGTCTCCTGAGTAGCTGGGACTACAGGCGCGCACCACCACGCTCAGCCAATTTTTGTATTTTTAGTAGAGACGGGCTTTCACCATGTTGGCCAGGATGGTCTTGATCTCTTGACCTCGTGATCCATAAGGAAAAGATGAAAGCGTGAAATTAAAAACAGCAAATGTAGCAGGATGCCACCTCATCTGTCCCATGACCAAGCAGGGGTCCAGCAGAGTCCTCAGTGACAAGCAGGGGCCTCTGAGGCCCCAACCACACAGAGGAACCACCTCCCCCGCATGACAGGGACGTTTGCACAAGGACACAATTAGGTTTTGTCATTTGCAAGGTATGTTATAATAACTCCTTTTTCAAGGGCAAAGCAGTGAGGAAGTCATCAAAGTGGCCATGTTTGTAAATGGCATGGCATGTGCAGAAAAAAGAAATTTATAAGTTTTTCTTCATTCTCTGTTCTTAGCTGGGACCTTGGACTTTATTCTAAATAGTTACTCTAGTACCAAAAGCTGAATGAGACTATTGTGCCATGGGGAAGGGTAATCTCCGCTGGCAGGAAACCAGAACTGGTCTACCTCTAAAATCACCAAGAGGGATATTTTATTTAATTTTCTATTCTGTCTCCTATTTTATTTTGCAATTTGAAAAAGGAAATGATGGGTGATATAAATTGAGTAATTTCTTTCCTTACCAATCTGCCATCTTTCCCAAAATTCTGGCTCAGAGCTCTGGTGACACAACTTCTTCCCCTGCTTCAGTCTGTAACAGAGTGGGCAGGCGTGGAGACTTAGGGTTGGGACAGCTGAGGCAGAACTCACTGAGCTGATGCTGGTGAGAACCCGCAGTCACAGGCTTGGGTATCCCTGGGCCTGAGCAATGTGGGATCCCTCCCTCCCTGGGCCCTATGTGCCTCCTCATGTACTCGATGATGACCCAAATTCCTTTAAGAAAAAGTGTTTACTTACACTAGAGACAGAAAGTCTAAAATGCTAACTGCAGGAGAGGAGAATCGTAGGCTGGGGTTCAAACTAAAATGCAGCGATTGATACAGAGCCAGTTCAGGGAGCAGCCTGCTGAGAGTTCTAGGTGTCTGAATGGAGGCCTCTTGCCTACACGATTCTGCCTGTGTTTGGATGCCATCTTTCATCAGACCTAAAACCCATGTCTATATTTTTGCCAAAGAACAGGTTAAGGTTCCTGGGGACTCTGGGCAGTATAAGCAATTCTATGAGGTGATATGGCTGACTTCACACACAAGGTACTACACTGCAGGGCCCCTTCAGCACCACAAGAGTAGTGAGCTTCCCACTCATAAGCGAGAAGGTATCAGGCCTGATTCAGCAGGAGGAACAGTAACGTGAAGGATGTCCCTCGGACAAAAGTCAGAATAAGGCCAGGTGTGGTTGATTCACAGCTATAATCCCAGCACTTTAGGAGGCTGAGGCGAGAGGACTGCTTGAGCTCAGGAGTTCCAGACCAGCCTGGCCAACATAGTGAGACCTTGTCTCTACAAAAAAAAAAAATCAGGCCGGGTGCAGTGGCTCACGCCTGTCATCCCAGCACTTTGGGAGGCTGAGGCGAGAGGATTGCTTGAGCCCAGGAGTTTGAGACCAGCCTGGCCAACATAGTGAGGCCCAGTCTCTATAAAAAATTAAAAAATTGTCCAGGCGTGTTGATGCGCACCTCTAGTCCTAGTTACTTGGGAGGCTAAGGCGGGAGGATCACTTGAGTCCAGTAGGTCAAGGTTTCAGTGAGCCACTGCACTCCAACCTAGGTGACAGAGTGAAATGACAGAGTAAGACCCTGTCTCTAAAAAATAAAAATAAAATAAAAAGTCAGAGAGGTGAGAAGCACTGGGCAGGAGGAAGCAGGCAGGGAGACTGAGAGCTGCCCTGGGACAGCGGATGACATGCCCGCAAGGAGGATGTGGAAGCCGCTGAGGGCAGGGCCTGGAGTCACTAGCGTGCCTGTGTGTCAACAGTTTCCCTGAGCCCAACTGTGGTGGTGGAGAAGGCCCTGACTCCCTTGAGGCTGCCTGACTTCCTTCTGGCCTCTCCTTGCAAGTCCTAAATATCACTCCCCACCCCTTGTCACCTCAGAATCTCTTCAGCTAGGGTTTTGCCATGGCCAGGACACACATGAGGAAACTGAGATGGCTTAAAGGTCAAGTCTTCCGATTCCAGCACCTGTGTCCTTGTTCACAGAGCCAAGACTGGTCTGCCTGCTTCTTCACTCTGCTTCCGTGTCCTTGGTCTTGTACATGTTTCTGTCTTCTGCGCTCTGCAAGTGCATGTTGCTTTATTTGCCACCTGAGCCTCACTCTTCATGCAGCTGTCTAAATTCAATTGTCTAAAGGCAATGAATCATGCAGCAGTTAAGAAGATAGGCTCTGGTGCCAGGCGTTTATTAGCTGTGCAATCATGGGCAAGTTACTTATGCACCTTCTGCCTTAGTTTCCTTCTATGTGAAAGGGATAATAATACCACCTGTTTTCATAAGCACGTAAGAATAGAAAGAGTAAATATTCATAAACAATTTTTTGAGACATGGTTTCACTCTGTTGCCCAGGCTGGAGTGCAGTTGCGTGATCACAGTTCACTGCAGCCTTGACCTCCTGGGCTCAGGAGATCCTCCCACCTCAGCCTTCCAGGTGGCTGGGACTACAGGTGTGCACCACCGCACCCAGCTAATTTTTTTGTGTTTTTTGTAGAGACAGGGTTTCGCCATATTTCCCAGGCTGGTCTCCAACTCCTGGGCTCAAGTGATCTGCTTACCTTGGCCTCCCAAAGTGCTAGGATTGCAGGCATGAGCCACCACGCCCGGCCCATATAAACAATTGACTAATGACTGGCATATGGCATAAGGCTTGGATCTTGTGCATTTATTTATTTATTCAACACATGTGTATTGAACACCCACTTGCTACGTGCTGCATCAAGTGATGGAGATGCAATGGTGAATACAGAGAAGCACTGATCTTGCCCTCAGGAAGCTTCTAGTCTAAATAAGAGACATTTAGACTTTAATCAATAATTGTACTGTAAATAACAGTACACAGTGCTTAAAGGAGAGGTGGTGTTATAGGACCACCAGGTTCAGCTGCACATTGGACAGTAACAGACCAATACACAGAAATGGTGGGAGTTGTAGCAGAGAAACAGTGTAATAATTGTATGGCAGCCAAACAAGGGGGTGGGAGGGAACCTCAAATCTGCCTCCCCAAAGAGTTTTAGACTGGACTTTTTAAGTGAATTTTGGTGGGTAGGGGGCTGAGGAGCTAGGGGTTGCTGATTGGTCGAGAAGTGATAAGTGCAGTTATGGGACAAGGAGATGAAGGAATCACATTTCTGTGCTGGATTGGCACCTTGGGGCTGGGGTTCTGCAGACTCGTTGACGTCAGGCATTCTGCTGGAATGCAGGATCTGAAAAATACCTTAAGCAATTTTTTAGTAAAAAGGTCCAGTGTCACAGATTCTCTCTATAGGAACAATGAGGGAGCAGGTGGTCTGTGTGCTACGTGACTCTCGGTTAGCGAGCAACTGCAGGGAAGTGGGTCAAAGTGCACCAGCACACCCTGGTCAGTGCCTAGCTATAACTCTGCCTAGAGCCTGGCTTGACATTCTTGTTAACCCTGTGAGAGTGCTTTCAGTACGGTGCTGAGAGAGTGTAATATTAATAGATCTCATCCAGAGTGGGGTGAAATGTCTGAGGCCAGACATTCATTTCCCATCTTCTCACCTGGCATTTTGAGATAACCACTGGCTACCCTTTGGACTCTGGTCCCTGAAAAGGAGCCGGTTTGCTTCCTGAACTAAACCAGTGCCCTGAGATGGAAGCAGGCTATTATATAAACCACCACCATCAAACAGCATACCAGGAAAACACAACTCAGATCTTCCTGGCTCTTCCACCAGCTGTGAGACATAGGGCAAGGCTCCAGGTTCACCTGGGCCTTTATTAACCAGCCCTGGAGTTAAATCATCAACCCAGAGGTCTGTCCTAGCCCTGGAGCCCAAGGAGACCCCTGATTATGCAGCAAGCAGGGTGAGTGTTCATGGATATGTCCTTCCCAGTTACAGAGAGTATTTCAGAGTCAGCAAAGCTCAAAGTGCCAAACCACACCACAAGTGACAAGGACAATTTAAAAATCCAGTGAGCCCATTAGATAATTAAAACTGTTCAGACTCTCAACTTTAAGGATTCTTTTTTTTTCTTTTTTTTTTAGATAAGATTTTGCACTGTGGCCCACCCTGCAGTGCAGTGGCACGATCACTGCTCACTGCAGCCTTGCCCTCCCAGACTCAAGTGATCCTCCCACCTCAGCCCCCTGAGTAGCTGGGACTACAGGTGCATGCCACCATGCCTGGCTAATTTTTTATTTTTTTACTTTTTGTAGAGGCAGGATCTCACTATATTGCTCAGGCTGGTCTCCAACTCCTAGACTCAAGAGATCCTCCTGCCTCAAACTCCCAGAGTGTTGTGATTACAGGCCCGAGCCACCACACCCAGCGGGGATATTTTTAAGGCAGAAAAAATGATAAATATGTGACCAGCGTGCAGGGATTTGTTAATTCTTTTAACCCAAGTCAGGGCTACTGTCCAGGCGATACGCCAAACCTGCACTGGCTTCCGTCCCAAAGTGGACTTTGATGCCTTACCACTCAACGTGCTGGCCTTTGGGCCAGCAACATCACCATCTCCTGGGAGCTTGTTAGAAATGCCGAACCTTGGCTGGGTGGGGTGGCTCATGCCTGTAAACCCAGCACTTTGGGAGGCCAAGGTGGGTGGATCACCTGAGGTCCGGCATTCGAGGCCAGCCTGGCTAACATGGTGAAACCCCGTCTCTACTAAAATTACAAAAATTAGTCGGGCGTGGTGGTGGTGGGGGTGCTTGTAATTCCAGCTAATCGGGAGGCTGAGGCTGGAGAATTGCTTGAACCCAGGAGGCGGAGGTTGCAGTGAGCCGAGATCATGCCATTGCACTCCAGCCTGGATGACAGAGCGAGACTCTGTCTCAAGAAAAAAAAAAAAAAAGGAATGCAGAATCTCAGGCTCTCCCTTCAGACCTACTGCATTAGACTCTGCATGTGAACAAGCTCCCCTGGTGAGTGGCGTGTGCATCAGTGTTTGAGAAGCACTGGCCTGAAGGGTGTTGGGAGGCTGCCCACCTGTTTCAGGTGTGCTTTAAATATGGCACCTGTATCTGCATTGTACCAACTCAAAGGACCCAAAAAGTCATCTCCCTCTGAGTCTTCCGTTAACATAAATATCCTAAACTGGGGGTGGAAGGTGGGTGTCTGAATATTCCTGGTTTAGCAGTATGAGAATTCTTCAGCAATGAAGAAAATCTAATTTGCATTCCTAAATGGCACAAAGCCTGTTTCCTTTATGGTTTTGTCTTTGTTTCATCAAATTTACCCGCTGTGGTCCATATCTGAGACCAGTCAGCTCTGTACACCAACCGAGTTAAGGCCTGCCTCGCTCCCCCAGCCAACCAGCAAGTGTGGGTGCCACGCTGGGTGCCAGGGGGTGGAGATGGATAGCATATGATCCCTAACCTTGAGGGTGCCTTTGTTTTGCTTTGAGTTTTGGAATTTCATAGACTTGGAACTCAGAGAAGTTCAGCTAAAAGAGCTGAACGTCCCCAAGCTTCCTGCAGAAACTCCCAAACCATGAACTTTGCCCATGGTTCTGAGTCAAAGCCATAATCTAGCCAAGTCTCACTTTTATCTGAATCAAAGAGCATGTCTGAAGTGATAGTTTTAACTTCCTATTCTGATGGTAGGGAGGATGGTAGGAAGGATGGGGGGGTGGGTTCTTTGTCCTTGTGGATTTCTGACTTTTTTTAAAAAAAATTATTTTCGTTTTTTGTAGAGACAGGGTCTCCCTATGTTGCCCAGGCTAGTCTTGAACTCTAAGGCTCAAGTGATCTTCCTATCTTGGCATCCCAAAGCGCTGGGATTACAGGCACCAGCCACTGCACCTGGCCTGTTGTTGTTGTTTTTTATTTTTGTTTGTTTGTTTGTTTGTTTTTGAGACAGTGTCTTGTGCTATCACCCAGGCTGGAGTGCAGTGGTGCAATCATGGCTCACTGCAGCCTCGATCTCCTGGGCTCAAGTAATCCTCCCATCTCAGCCTCCCAAGAAGCTAGGACTACAGGCAAGCACCATCATGCTCAGCTACATTTTTATTTCTGTTTGTTTGTTTATTTATTTATTCGTCATAGAGATGGGGTCTCCTTATGTTGCCCAGGCTGGTCTCAAACTCCTGGACTCAAGTGATCCTCCTGCCTTGGCCTCCCAAAGTGCTGACATTATAAGCTTGAGCCAATGTGCGTGGCTGGATTTTTGATTCTTAATCTTGGCTGTACCCAGGAATCTAAAAATGTTTATGCCTAAACTGCAACCCAGGTCAGTGCAAGAACATTTGCATAACAAAGAAGTTAACCGTTCTAAGTGCTTTTCATTTTGCTGAATCTCCACAACAACCCTATGGAGCAGGTACTCTCACTACCTTCATGTTTGGATGAGGATTGTGGGGGTCTGGGGAGTTAAGTGACTGATTGAAGGTCCCTCAGTCTGTGAGGGGTACAGCCAGGTGGTCTGTCAGTTTCTGCACTAGACTATTATGCTAAAGTGCTTCAAATTGGCCCCCAAGTGCCCTTACACATCTCCCCAGGTGTCCATAGAGGGTTAAGCACCTCTGCTATAGACTCAGCAGGAGCCTGACCTGCTCTTGACTCCAGTCTCATAGAATCTATGCTCCCCCAGGTAGGAGGTGGCTGCCAGGCCTGGGGTGGGGGTGACACCTCAATTGTGCAGCCTCAAGTCAGAGCAATGCCCCTGGCTTTGTTCCTGCTGTCTAGCTTCAGGTGCTCACATCTCAGTGATGGCAAATCACTCCAAATTCATTTTGCCCCAGCCCCGATCTCTTTTCCCACCTTCTTTTCCTCTCCATCTTCTTTCCATCTCACTCCCTACCTTTAATCTCATCGATCTAAATAGGTTCACAGCACTGTTTATTGCCCACTGGATTGGGTTATAAATCCACCCAATTATAACCCAGGGAGGCTGAGGCTGGAGAATTGCTTGAACCCAGGAGGCGGAGGTTGCAGTGAATTCTGCAACCTCCACCTCCTGGGTTCTTCCACCAGGCTTTCAAGGCCCTCTATATCTTCAGCTGGCCCAGGCTTTGTTTCCCTAAACCGACCTCTGCTCTCAGCCTCTCTGCTTTTCTGGGCCCTACCCTTCTTCCCTTGCCTGTGCTGGACTGACCCAGGCCCCAGCTTCTCCCTGCTCCTCACCTCCGGCCAACAGGGAGCTCTCCAACCTCTCACTTAACACTTTCTGTCAACCCCATAAGCCTTTGATTAACTATTCTGCACTGTCTTCTGATTGTTTCAGAGATATTAGTCTATCTTACCAACAACACCAAGGACAGGGACTATAATAAATAGTTCTTGTGTTTTCCCTGCAACATGAAACACTAAGCTAAACACATCACAAATTTGCAATAAATGCTTGCAGAATTAGATTTATGGACAGACTTAGAAACCAGGCTGATTTAACCTTTTTCCTGGAGGTGATTGAGAAATATGGGGTGGGGGATGGTCTTTGAGGGGGTTGGGACAGTGTCACAGTTGAATACTGGGCAGGCTAGATGCTGCAGTTGAGTACTGGGCAGGCTAGATGCTGGACAGGACACAGGAGACAAGGAGGTCTGGATTGCAGGGTGCAGTGAGATCGATGTGTAAGGGCTGTCTATTGTGTATTGGTTATCTAGTGCTGTGTAACAACCAACCACCAACCTTAGTGGCTTAAAATAACAAGTGTTCTTTTGAGAATTTGAGAACAGCTGTTCCCCTGGCTGGCAGTGCAGAGGTGTCATGATTCCTGGAGTTACTGTAGAAGACGTGAATCAGCAGGAGTTCATCAGAGCTCTGGTAGCCTTCCTCAAAAAGTCCGGGAAGCTGAAAGTCCCTGAATGGGTGGATACTACAAAACTGGCCCAGCACAAAGAGCTTACTCTGAGATGAGAACTGGTTCTACACATGAGCTGCTTATACCGCCAAGGTGGCGCTGGGGTTGTCTCCATGACCAAGATCTATGGGGAATGTCAGATAAATGGTGTCCTGCCCAGCCACGTCAGCCGAGTCTCCAAGAGTGTGGCCCACTGCGTCCTCCAAGCCCTGGAGGGGCTGAAAATGGTGGAAAAGGACCAAGATAGGGGCCACAAACTGACACCTCAGGGTCAGAAAGATCTGGACAGAATCGCTGGATAGGTGGCAGCTGCCAACAAGAAGCATTAAAACAAACGATCCTGGGTTAATAAATTGCCTCGTTCATTAAAGAAAAAAAGAGAATTTGAGAGCAGCTTAGTTGGATGGTTCTGAATCAGGGAATCTCATGAGGTTGTAATCATGATGTCAGTTGGGGCTTCAGTTATCTGAAGCCTTGACTGGGGCTGCAGAATCTGCTTCCAAGCTCACTCATGTGCATGGCTGTTGGCAGGAGGCCTCAGTTCCTTGCCATGTGGTTGTTTATAACACAGCAGCTCACTTCCCCCAGAGCAAGCAACCTGAGAGAGAGACAGAGAGGGCAGGGCAGGGCAGCATGAAGTGTCTGATGACTTAGCCTTGGGAGTGACAACCATCACTTCTACTGTGTTCTATTGGCCACACAGACCAACCCTGAGACTATGTGGAAAGAGACTACTCAAGGGCAGGGACACCAAGAAGGAAGCTCATTAGGAGCTATCTTGGAGGCTGTTTCCACCAGGAAACATAAGACCCTGGCTCAAACCCACTTGAGGGATGGAAAAGGAGGGGAAAGAGTCTCAAAGGACTCCAGCCTGGAGCCTGGAATTGAGGGGTCTCCTTTTCAAAAAGGCCTTTCTTGACTACTCTGGCCAAACACTGCCCACCACCCTCACGTCACTCTCAGGTTATCCCATATACATTCTTTGCACTTTTCACTCTGAAATTGCCTTTCTTGCAGATTTGTTGTATCTTTCCCATTAGGAAATAAACTCCTTATGAGCTGGGAGCCTGCCTTGTTCATGCTGTGTTCCCAGTACCTAGTATGGTGCATGACATGTAGTAGGTATCAATATATATATATCTAATGAACAAATGAATGACACCTGGGGGAAGGGACACGACCCTTTGCCTAGGGGTGGGAGTTCGCACTTTGCACAAGGATGGGGCGAGTGTGGCTGAAATCCAGCTGGCGCCCTGCACTGAAGTCTTGTCCTGGGACAAAGCCTTCCTCCACTGAATACCTGAGTCCTCTCAGCTGGGTCTGCCTCAATCCTACGAAAGGGCCATATGTGCTAGCAAAGGTAGGGGGCTCCTGCCAGAATGTTGGGGTGGAGGCTGCAGTCCATAGTGCTATCCCAGAGATCTTTTTATTCTTATTTTTTATTTTTGGAGACAGGGTCTTGCTCTGTCACCCAGGCTAGAGTGCAGTGGAGTGATCATAGCTTGCTGCAGCCTTGAACTCCTGGGCTCAAGAGATCCTCCTGCCTCAGCCTCCCCAGTGGCTGGGACTATAGGCGCATGCCACCGCACCTGGCTCAGAGATCTTTCTGAAGCTCACTCTACTTTTCCTGTGGTTCTAGCCCTTTCCTTCCTGTTTGAGGCTCCCTTAGCCTATAAAAGTCACTCGGCAGCCTCTCCTCTAGAGTAAATAAACCATTCTCTTGAGGTCCTTTTCTGCCCCAACCATTTCACCTTTTCTGTGACTTTACGAGCTTGACTTAACAGGAAGTTCACCTTCTGGCTTCTGTTAAATAGCATTGTCTGGACTGACAGCCTCCGCTCTGCTGAGCGTGGAACCCAGGGGAAGAAGTGGACACTCTAGTTTGAGTTTGGCCATTAAAACAGAAGGAACATTGATCAACACAGGACCTACTTCGTTTCATAGCAGCTACACACAGTCATGACCATTTCTTACGTTTCTGTGGTGGTGTATGGTTGTAAACAGCTTTTCCATACTTCAGTTCTCAACAGGAAACTGCCATTACCACTAGCTAAAAAGCATTTCCTGAGCACCTGTTGCATGCAGAAGGTGCTGTGATAGGGAATATAGTTATGACAAGAGAGATGATAAGTTATTTATCTCCCAAATTTATTGTTAGGTAAGAAATGTGAGGAGCAGAACACTGGGTATGGTAAATTTCTACTTGCATAAAAAAGGTATTATACAAGGAAACATGCTCTCACCTGGCCAACAGAAAGGTGGCTGTTTCTTGAGAGGCCTCACAGGATAGTATTATTGGTGAAACAACCACAGCGCAGGGGCTGGCCTTCATTAAAAATAAAAAAAATAGATGTATATATATTTTTCTATGGCTTGGTATCTTCGGGAGAATACACAAGAACCTGACTACTCTGGTTCCCTTTGGGTGGCTGGGATGAAAAGAAAACTTACTTTTCATTGTATTCTTTTGCACCTTTTGAATTTTGTACCGCATACCCATATGAACACATAATAATGTGTAATTAAAGGAAATGATGAGATTTAAAAATAGAGCATTGTTCAAAGCCACATAATCTGTAAAGTAGAATATGTAATGTAGATATTTTTGTCTCTAAAAATGTTGTGGGCCGGGCGCGGTGGCTCATGCCTGTAATCCCAGCACTTTGGGAGGCTGAGGTGGGCGGATCACGAGGTCAGGAGTTTGAGAACAGCCTGTCCAACATGGTGAAACCCTGTCTCTACTAAAAATACAAAAATTAGCCGGGCATGGTGGCAAGTGCCTGTACAAGTCCCAGCTACTCGGGAGGCTGAGGCAGGAGAATTGCTTGAACCCAGGGGGACAGAGGTTGCAGTGAGGTAAGATCGCACCACTGCACTCCAGCTCTGGGTGACAGAGCAAGACTCCATCTCAGAAAGAAAAAGAAATGTTGTGGTTTTTGTCTTTTAGTAACTTTACTGGAGTGATTAACCGAAGCAAAACATGTAGGTATTTGCTTCCTCTCTGTCTGGGCCTCTGCCTTGGCCACTTGGGCTTCCTAACAGCATGGCAGCTGGGTTCCAAGAGGCCTGGAAAGGAAGCTGCAGGGCTTCCCCTGATCTAGTTTCAGAAGACCTACGCGGTCATGCGCACCACATTTTATTAGTCAAGTAAGTCACTAAGGCCAGCCCAGATTTAAGAGAAGGCAAATTAGGGGCACATTTCGGTATGAAAAGTTCCAAAGAGTTTGTGTCCATCCCTAATCCACCACACACAGAAGCAAAAGCAAGCATGCAAACAAACAAAACGAGGACTAACGCAGTGTTGCCAGGTTTTATTTTGACAAATAGAAATATTAAAAAGCAACACCAAAAAATGTTGTCGTCCACTACCACATTGTCACATCTGTTCCTTAAAAGTACTTTTTTTCCACCAAAAAAAGTAGAAAGGACATAGTTCCAGAACAAACGGCAGTTCTTTAAATAGAACAAATTTAGTTTAATGAAAAACTTGCTATGCTGTACTTATTTTTCTCATTTCAGACCAGGTAGAAAACTAGGTCATGGAGAAGTTGTCCACTGGCAAACCACCAGGTGCAAGGCATGAGCACCTCCGCAGTGCCGAGCAGCAGTCCCCTACTGCTGGTTTCCATCCAGGTTCTCCATGAAACCTGTGTTCTGTTGGCTTCCGGGATTTACCTCCCTACTCAGCTCCCAGTTCCCAGGGAGGTGCCAATGGGCTCGTAGGCAGAAAGATCTGCCTGCTGTCTAGGGTTTCCATGGCACCACACTGATGGGGATTTTTTTTCTGGCATCGTCAGGCTTTCTGGCCCAGGTTGGGCTTCTTACACTGTGGCTTCTGCTCTGTGGGCTGGGCTATTCTGGCTCTGCAGGTCTGGACAAGAATTAGTGATACCGTGGGCCTGACACAATGGGAAGCCTGCCCAAGACCACCACCATCACCCTCTCTGAGCATATCAGAATCACTGGGGGAAGCTTTTCAGCACCAGCCTCCACTCTCCTTGAATTCCTGGCACCTCTTCAGTATGGAGCCTAACAGGTCCCACAGTGGGAATGTCATACTAGATCAACAAGCAACCTTTACTTGGTCCTCTGGGACCAAGTGTCCAGAGACCTCTAAGCCAAGCCAATACTGTATTTCTATGTATCGCCCAGCGTAGCTGACTGAAGTTTTACCGGTGGAAGGGAATTGTCTGCTGACAATCAGCTACTCAGATGGCTGAGGATTAATTTTCTAAGTGTGTCTGACCTAGAAACATGTCAGGTCGGGAGCAGGAGTGGGTCCAAGCCAGGGAGACTCATACCCTCCGGGTCACATCCTCTCTGCAAAGCCTCAGCATCTTGGGGAAGCAGAGTCCTACTCCACTTTCCCTAAACATTTCCAAAATTCTTTCAATATTTATTTATTTATTTATTTATTTTGAGATGGCGTCTCGCTCCATCACCGAGGCTAGAGTGCAGTGGCACAATCTTGGCTCACTGCAACCTCCACCTTCTGGGTTCAAATGATTCTCCTGCCTCAGCCTCCCGGGTAGCTGGGATTACAGGCATGTACCACAACACTCAGATAATTTCTGTATTTTTAGTAGAGATGGGGTTTCACCGTGTTGGCCAGGCGGGTCTCAAACTCCTGATCTCAAGAGATCCACCCACTTTGGCCTCCCGAAGTGCTGGGATTACATGTGTGAGCCACCGTGCCCAGCCCATTTATTAAATTCTCGATGCAGAGGGAGGAACTAGTGTCTACTGCTCACCCTACAACTTTTAGGTAAATAGTTGTCTCAGAGAAATGACCTCAGAATGGACTTTTGTTTATTAGAGGTATAATTGGATAAAAGGGCCAACTAGAAACAAGAGTTAGGCATCTAGAAACCAGAGTCATGTATCTATTCACTCCAGGGGTGACAGCATATCTCTTGGGTATTTCTCCAACAGCCCTGATATCAGACATCAGGAAGCAGGACAGGGTCACCTTCCCCATCTACTGATGCATCTGAGAAGCAGGTCGGCCCAAGCATGGGCAGGCAGAAAGTCCTAGATTTGCAGTGAGCACAAAGAGTCAATTCAACAGCCCACAGAGCTCATCCTCTGTAACAGTCCCAATTAGAAACATTATACATAAGGAGAGGAAACAATTTACACAGACTCCAGCATGAGCTCATGGCAATAGCTTGTTTGTTTTCCAGCTCCAGCCCTGAGGCTATAGACACACACCTCTGAAAAAATAATGCATAGGTATTTCCAAGACTGATATTTTCAGATACTCCAGAAAAATGTGGCAGTTAACGATATGCTGTAGCAAAAGCATCTCCATTGTGACTCTGTCTTTCCTTCCCCTTTTACCACCCCTGTTGTCTGTCTTGGTGTTAGGATTTTGTTAGTAGCTTAATAGTTCAAAAAATAATTTACAACATGTTCCTTCTTTTCTGTTCTCACATAAACTTGAGATTTAAACATTTTTCCATCTGCTTTTTGTTCCTTTCCACTGGGCAGCCCCTAGTGATGTTTCCTGTGCTTAACGGAGCAGAAATTAGCATGCATTTCTGTTTACCAGGGATGCTGTGCCTGGTGGAACAGTCTCGCCGGCGTGTTACTGAGCATTTACATTCATACTACTTAACTGTTGCTAGGGGAGCCAGAAAGAAAAAGACAAAGGGCATAAATCACAGCGTCTCACTGATATTTTACCATCAACACTCTTTCTCTTCTTTCTCATTTGGAGCAGGAGTTTTTTTCTCTCTCTATAGCCTTTTGGTCTGGAATTCTTCATCCTGGTTTCAGGAGATTCATAGAAGATGTCAACTGATCTTCCTTATAACCCACACCTTGCTTATAACCCCCATATATCTCCTCCTTTTTTCTGCCCTCCTGCTCTGGTTTGCCTGTGTACTTACAACAGCTGATGGGTAAGATGTGGTCTGTGGTTCCACATTGTCTGGGTTTGAATCCCCACTCTAGTTGTGTGATCTTGGGTTAGTTCCTTAGCTTCTCTGAGTGGGCTTCCTCCTCTGTAAGATGGGGGATATGCTTGTCCCAGCTTCCTGAGATTGTTACGAGCATTAAATGAGGCTCTGCATGTGAAGAGTCCAGTACACAGTACGGATTCAATAAACCACCTTTATTCTTGTCATCAGTAGTCTCATGGCTATCTTCAAGCTTGTCCAACCCATGGCCCACGGGCCACATGTGGCCTAAGATGACTTTGAATGCAGCCCAACACAAATTTGTAAACTTTCTTAAAGCATTGAGATATTTTTGCAATTTTCTTTTTTAGCTCATCAGCTATCGTTAGTGTTAGTGTATTTTATGTGTGGTGCAAGACAATTCGTCTTCTTCCAATGTGGCCCAGGGAAGCCAAAAGATTGGACACCCCGTGAGATCTCCTAGGCGACTGGCTCCCTGTGAAATTGTGATCACGGAGGATAGTAGAGTCCCAGTAGTACACACAGGAGATGTTCCACAAACTCCATATGATCAGCACCATTTTCGGGAGGCCCCACACTGTGCCGAACATCATGAATCAGTGAGGGTTTAGGACGCACATCTACCTCCCAGTGTTTGGGAGTTGCTGTTTTAAGAAGGCCCCGTTTACCATTGTACTGCCCACATGAAGAGTGAAGACTAATCCGTGGACAGGATGCCTCTCCAGCCTAGCTGTGCCCCGCTCCCTCTTTCTCATCTAAATCGAACCCTTTTCCTGTGGATTGAGATGAAAAGTCCTTGAAGGCACCACCTCGTGCTGCTAGGTCAGTCTGGACGATATTAAGTCACATCCATTAAGTTTTCCTTAAAGAGAGTGTTTGAAATATTTCTTCCTTCAGTTCGATACTAAGTGTATTTTGCCACAAGACACCTCCTGATGACCCAATTTCAGGTCCCCATTCTTTTATCTATGTGAGAATTCTCCACTTTCAGACTCTGCTTAATTTAACTCTCTCTGAAAATGTGCAAGTTCATAAAATAAGGTAAAATAATTACCACGGTACATACAAAGAGGTGAACATTTCTTTTTTATGTACAAATTGTGCGTTACCCCAAGTGGACTTTCCTGGGCCCACCTCCTCCTTCTGTCCCAGGAGCCTGGCCCAGCTCTGGCCCCCAATGAACTGCAGAGGTAGAGGGGTAAAGAAGAGCAGTTGAGTGGCTCAGATTGCTGCCTGAACTCTGGACCGAGGAGCAATCACGAGTAACCCCAAAAACTGCCCGTTGGTTTGCGCACTCATAGCATGAAAACAAGTTCCGTTCTTTTGTGCTGTCCTGGAACATCAGCCAGCTCTTAAGTCACGTTGCCCGGATTCATGTGCTCCTGCAATGAAAGGCCCTATTGTCAACAAGGCTGGTCAACAAGGCAAAGCAAAGTTTGACCCGTGCATCAAAACCTGGAACATCCTGACTTGTTACGTGCTGAGAAATGTGTGCTTAGTATTGTATTAAAGTAAATGGGGAGGGGCAGTGTCTTTAAAAATACCCAAAGCAAAGAAAAATAGATACTATCTGCTCAATGTCCCAGAGTTGAGGTTTTTAAAATGACCTGAGAAATAGGTTTATTGCTTTCATTGCTTCCTTCCTTCTTCTTCCTCCTTCTCTGACATTTGGCCCTCCTCTCTAAAAACTTCCCCTCATAGTGACCCCAGGCTCCTGTCGGGAAGTCTCACCCACTGTGTGGGTGAACAAGCAAAGCGACTGTTAAAAGTGTTCAGATAACATGGACAAAAAACACATGGAAAAGCTGATATCGAGTTCCATTGGGTTTGGAGTGGTTCTTGTGGGCAAAGAATGCAGTGAGCTGAACATACATTAAAAATACAAACCCTTAAGAGCTGACTGGGTAAGACTTAAGCCCAGTATCTTTCAGAGATGAGTATCTAGGTGCATCACCCAGATCTTAGCCTGCCTGAGTGTACCAGTGAACCTGCCCAGGTTTTAGTTTCCTTTTCTATAAAATGATAGCTTGGTTCTGATGATCTTCAGGCTCCCTTGGGAGGTCCTTGAGGCTTCAGCTCAAACCCTAGCTCTGCTATCTACCTCTTCTTGGTGCTGAGATTCCATGATATCCTTCAATTATTGTGGGACTGACTTAGTAGAAGGCATCAGAGGGAATGGAAGCCTCTACATTATCAATGCAGAAATTGAGGCAAGAGGCCAACATTATTGCACAAAACATGGCAGATGTTGGAATGAAGAAGACAGTGAGACACAGGCAGCAACAGAGCCTCCTTAGTCTCTGACCCAAAAGAGTCTTGACTTGAAGTTCCCCAAGCCGCTTCTTTTCTCCCAGGCGCTCACTGCTTTCAAAGCGACTTCAATCTCAAGTTGGGAGATGTGGCCCAGTTCAGGGTCTGCTGCAGACTCAGGCACCGTCCTTTCTCCTATCTCAGTTTCTTCACTGGCAAATGGAAGATATGCAATTAGATGATTTTTAAAGCCAAGCTCAGAGCTAACATCCACAATTCCAGGAATTCCAGGAAATGCACACTAAAACTAAGGTTCTGAAACAAGTAAAAAAAACAGATCAAATATTCGAACCAACGATTTTCAGACATTGGAGCACAGGTGGCACAGGACAATGATTCCCGAATGGAAACAAGTGAGGTGAGTCCTATGATTGCCCCAGCTTGCTGCCTGGAGAGACTTTCCAGGCCATGGAACAGGGACACAGAGTACAGGTGGAGCACAGCCATATCCCTGTGTAGAGGGATGGGGCTGGGGTCCCAGGGACACTTCTGCACCTAGAACTCACAGGAGAGAATACTGGAGAGAAGAAAGCTGCACACAGAGAGAACTCTGGGCTCTGCAGAGTGTCATCTTTGGGTCTTCAGCGCAGTATTGATCAGCACATGCATGTGAGGAAAAGAAATGAGGCCAGAAAAAGAATCACCCAAAAAGATTAGAGGGAACCATTCCTAGAGCTCCCACCAGCCAGAGAATAGCCCCTGTGGCCACCAGCCACAGTTGAAAACCTTCTAATTCATGGGGCACTGAGTAGAACACTCTGAGTATTGTCTCAGTAATGCAGCCCAATTCAGCTTACTCTAAAAGCTCCTGCGGCCCCTCCTAACAAGGCTTAAATGCAAGTCTTGGCTGGCACCGTGGTGCGTGCCTGCAGTCCCAGCTACCCAGGAGGGTGAGGGCTGAGGCAGGATGGCTGTTCAAGCCAGGAGTTCAAGACCAGCCTGGGCAACATAGTGAGACTCTGTATCTTTTTTTTTTTTTTTTTTTAAAAAAAAAAAAAGGCCGGGCACGGCGTCTCAACCCTGTAATCCCAGCACTTTGGGAGGCCGAGGAGGGTGGATCATCTGAGGTCGGGAGTTCGAGACAAGCCTGACCAACATGGAGAAACCCCGTCTCTACTAAAAACACAAAATTAGCCAGGTGTGGTGGCGCAAGCCAGTAATCCCAGCTACTCGTGAGGCTGAGGCAGGAGAATCGCTTGAACCTAGGAGGCAGAGGTTGCAGTGAATGGAGACCGCGCATCGCTCTCCAGCCTAGGCAACAAGAGGGAAACTCCATCTAAAAAACAAAACAAACAAACAAAAAACAAGTCATGAAAGGATCAAACTGTTTTCAAGTAAATTAACTATGTCCTAGAACAACACTCAAAAGTTTTTTTGTGTGTTTGTTTGTTTTTTAAAGAATATCCAGGCCAGGCATGGTGGCTCACACCTATAATCCCAGCACTTTGGGAGACCGAGGAAGGTGGATCACTTGAGGTTAGGATTTTGAGACCAGCCTGGCCTCAAACATGGTGAAACTCTGTGTCTTCTAAAAATACAACAATTAGCCAGGTGTGGTGGGGGAGGTGCCTGTAGTCCCAGTTACTCAGGAGGCTGAGGCAGGAGAATCGTTTGAACCTGGGAGGAGGAGGTTATACTGAGCTGAGATTGCACCACTGAACTCCAGCCTGGGCAACAAAGTGAGACTCCATCTCAAAAAAATAAAAAGAAAAAGAATATCCAGCACTCAGCAAGGTAACATTCAAGCAAGAGAAACATGAAGGAAATTATAACAAGACAAATCATAATCAAATTGCTCAATACCAGTGATAAAGAGAAAATCTTAAAATTAACCACAGGAAAAAAATTATTTTCCTGTGAGAAACAGGAGAACAAAGATAAGAATGGCAGCAGAGTTCATGTCAGAAGCAAAGCAAGTAAGAAGACAGAGGAACAATAATCTTTAAAGTAATCAGAGAAAAATATTGTCAACCTAGAATTCTAGGTTTTTGGTTTTTTTTTTTTTTTGGTCTTTCACATGAAATGGCCACTAATTCTATACCCAGCAAAAATGTCTTTCAAAAACAAATGCAAAAGACTTTTTCAAATATATAAAAGCTAAAAAAAAAGATCTTCTGAGGACCTATACTATAAGAAATGTTAAGGGATGTCCTTCAAGCAGGACAATGATACCAGATAAAATTCTGGCTCTACAAAAAGAATGAAGAGTTCTGGAAGTGGAATTTCAACTACTCTAAACATGCAACAAGTATGAATGGGGAGTCTTTCTGTGGAAGCTTCCAGGACCCAAAAGTGAGGACAGAGAAGTACTCTTTGCCTGAGCTGACACCCACCAGAGCTGAGAACCAAGGATTCCTAAGAGGTGACATATGTGGCTGTGTTACCGCCAACTCCACCTTCTACCCAGTAAGACTGGGAAGGAGGGAGAGAGAGAAATAAGTCTAAGGCTCACTGGAGCACAGGATGTGTGAGGAGAGGAGACTTCCTGCCCTTCCTGTGGTTATGGGTAATGGGGTGGCTGTGCTTTCTCCCTAGTAAGGTTCTAATAAAATGGTTCCACAAATATTGGGATGTAAAGTAGCTCCCCCGTTGGACACTTGATTAGGAAAAGGATTTGCTGGCTTATTCATACATCATTAGGGATAGAGGAGGGTCTTGGAGAAAGAAGAAAGGGCAGAAAGAAGAGCTGCAGGGGCAGTCTGTACTCACCCAGTTGGTCAGGGCCAGAAAATGCATTTCCTGCAGTTCAAGTGGATGCTACTTAGAAGGCAGCTGGATTTGTTCCATCCCTACCCTAACAGGGTTCTCTCTCCTATTTACCGGGGAGCTTGAGCTCAAAGAGTCCGTAGAGTATATATTCAGTCATGGGAGTTGAGGGGCATGGAGGTGGTTGAGTCTGGATTTACCATATCCGTGCCCTTCAAGTCTCTCTAAAAGAACCCAGATGTGTCTTCCAGAGAAAGTTAGCACGTCAATGCCTGCCTCACAGCCAGTCCCAATGGGACACCACTAGAGAGAAGGCTACCGCTGCCCTGTTAGTTTACGACCCTCTGCCCTTTCTCTGTCCTACCTCTCAGCCCAGCGCACTAGAGGAACTAGTTCCCAAAGCGGAAAGCGAGAGTGGAGGAGTGTCCCAGAAATAGACCTCCCTCATTCAGGGTCCAGGTCCAAGCTTGCACTGGACCGGGGGAGGGCAGTGGCGCTGGGAGATGAGGTGAGAGTGGAATCAAGTTTGGAATTGATGTTTTAAAGTGGACTGAGGGTTAGTACCTGAAAACAATGGTAAAATCTTGGACCCGCCCAAGATGTAATTAAGAGATCTGCTACCCACTGGAGAAGGTTGAGCACATTTGAAAGGGTTTCAGAAAATGAAAAAGCCTTTTCTGTCTTTAAGAAAACAAACAAACAAAAAAACAAAACAAAAGAACAGAAAACCTGTCTTTCCCCAACAGGCACAATTACATTTGTAAAGATGGTTCCCAGCAGATGGTGAGGTGCTAATGAGTCCCAGGAGGGGCTCAGGAGAAAACTCACCTTCACCACCTTGCTCCTGGTGACTCCCAGCACACCTGGTCCAGCCTTTCCTCTGCAGCTGTTCTTTAGTGCATTGCCTGTCCGCCTGGAAGGAAAACTGGAGAGCGTGACCTGATCCAAGAAGCAAAGGCTTCATGTGCCCTGTGGCCTTTTTCAGCAGGGTTAGCGGGGTGGGACTCTGGGCCCACTCTCAGGTTTGGGGCCATCACTAGGTCCTGGCAGCTGCAGTCCAGGCTGGCCCCACAGGAGGCCACAGGCGGTGGCTCCACCTGAGGAGAAGGTGGCATGTGAGTACCCCACCTGGTTCTCTCGGGAAGGGCCCTTGGCAACATCCGCAGCAGCTGGGCTCCACCCCATTGCAGTCTTGACATTTGGTTATTTTCTATTCTTTTTACTCTGCAAATAATATATGTTCTTTATACAATCAGTTAGAATGTACAAATAAGCAAATAAATAAACAAATACCTCTCATAATCTCACTACCAAACAGCCACTGTTAATAACATTTTTGTGTATTTCCTCTGAGATTGAGTATGAAATACATATATATACACTATATATATGTATATACAAACAAAATGGATTAACATTCCATATGCATATGTGGGACATTTATATTGTTTACAACTTTCTGTTATCTTAAATAAGGTGTGATGAATGCCTTTACTCATAATTTTTTGTGCATAATTTATAATTCCTTCAAATAACTTCCCAAAAGGAAGCTATACCAGGGAAGTCGCACGTTTTTAAAGTCTAGTAGCTGAATTTCTAGCTAGTAGTGGTGGAGGAGGAGGACCTTGAGAAGGAGGTGGAGGCTTGGGGGGAGCTGGGCCTCAGGGGAGGCTCGGGAAGCTGCCCCTCTCCTTTGCCTCCTTCGGTTTCCCTGTTTAATCCTTCCCTCTGTCCTCAGGCTCCTCTTCCCCTGGTCTTCTCTTTCATCCTCTAATTCCTTCACCCTTTGCCCCTTCTGCTATTTCAACTCTGGATTTTTCCTCCAGTGCTCAAACCTCATTCTGTTCCACTGAACGTCCCTCATTGAATGTCCCTCACTGCTTGGCCTGCCTTCCTACCCGCGTCCCCACCAGGCTCCCTGTGGTGACCCCGTGGCGGCAGCGTGGGCTTCCTGCCCTCTCAGGTTTGTGTCCTGCAGGGAAGAGTGAAGGTCTTTTCTAGTGGCTCCCACAATGCCCTAGGGACTCTCTGATTGGCTTGGCGTAGGTCACATGCCCATCTCTGAACCAATGACTATGCCCGATCTTCACTGGGGCCTCATCTGGGCCACCTGGTGGATCCCTGGAGTTGGGATGAAGCCTCACCCAGCCTACAGGAAGTAAAAGTGGGGCAGAGGAGGGCCCTTGGATGAAGGTCGAGCTCTGTTCTGGGAATAGTGGGAATATCCTTGGGGCATTAATCTCCCACAGACAGTGAAACTCTCCTTGCCTATGGGAGGATATGACAAACATGAAGATTTTGCTTTTAAATGTAAGAATTGTCAGTGTCATATCTAAGAAATAACGGAAAATAATATTAAAAATTTAAGAGTGTTAAAATAGATCAACTGCAAACTGTGTTCCCAGGACACAAATCTGAAGGGTATACATTAACTAATAGATGGGTTATTTTTCTTTAAAGAAAAATCCCTTATATCTTATATATACACAAGGGATTCTTAAGGAAGGACAACCTAGTCTTCCTTTTCACCCAAAATTTACAGTATTAAAAATAATTTTATGGCTGGGTGTGGTGGTTCACACCTGTAATCCCAGCACTTTGGGATGCCGAGGCGGAAGGGTCACTTGAGGTCAGGAGTTTGAGACCAGCCTGGCCAACATGATGAAACCCCATTCCTACTAAAAATACAAAAATTAACTGGGCTTGGTGGAGCACGCCTGTAATCCCAGCTACTCAGGAGGCTGAGGCAAGAGAATCATTTGAAACTGGGAGGCAGAGGTTGCAGTGAGCCAAGATTGTGCCACTGCACTCCAGCCTGGGTGACAGAGTGAGTGGGACTCCATCTCAAAAAAATAAAATAAATAGATGAATAAATAAATAAATAAATAAACAATTTTACTATTAACTGAGAATCATTTCAGTGCCAGATCCTGAGCTAGGCTCTTGATGTGTTGTTATTTTTAATCCTTACAACAACTCTACAAAGCAATCTTAGTACTCTTCATTTACAAAGGAGAAAAAAAAGGCTGAGAGAGATTGTATAACCTTCCAACAGTGACAGCACTAGTAGTGCCCACCAAGTGGTCAAGCCCAGGTTGTATGTACCAGAATGCCCTTCTTGGCTAAGAAAACCCAAAATTCCCTAACTTGTGTTTGGCTGAATTTCTGAGGACTTTGAGTGCCCACAGTGCTCCTGCTGCTTCAAAAGCTGCAGCTTCAGCTGCTTTTGAACATCTCAGTGACTGCAGGGACAGAAATAGCACTAAGTGGAAAAAGGATCCAAAAGAAGAATCTAAAACTTCAGCTATTATATAGACACAAGGACATACTACTTAGATCTTTCCAAATGGATGAAAGGATGCCACACCTAGGTTTTCCAAAGAATTCATTCCTTTTGGTGTGGCTGAACTGGTGAGGTGTGGCGGCTTCTTAAAAGCATTCTGATGCCATCTCCTGGTAAAGCCTAGGGCTTGGGAACTGAAATGTACAAGAAATAAACATGCAGTGAAACACCTAAGAGTCTATCCTCTTTGTGTCTCCCATCATTTCTGCAGGCTGAAGTTTCCATTTAATTTTTGCATCACATCTTTAGCACTATTGGACATCCTAGAAATCTCATTCACAAGATTTCAAGTTTGAAGTGATAGTGTTTGCTACCAGAACCCCTTTTCTGTCAAAGAAATTAGAAGCAGGAAGGTTGATGCATTCCCTCACAGGTGAATCACCAAGAAAATGTTTGAGTCTTCAAAAGGCGATGGTTCCACTCTTAGCTGGTGAATTCCATGAGCATACAAAGCTCTGTTTGTAACCCTGTCATAGAAGAAGAATCTGGGATGTGTTTTTTATTTGGTACAGGAAATAAGAGGTGGATGATTCCAGTTTGTGGAATTTGACAGTCTTCTGTTCAGTCAGTATCTCTTATTTTGTTACGCTTATTTTAACAGAAAGAAAAGAGGTCTTTTAGAATAATGTGAAACTCACACTCTGCATGGGGACAGGTAAGGAGGGAAGCGTGGGATGTGTGCAGAGAAAAGGCAGCATGTCTGTTTGACTGGAGCAAAGGAAATGTGGCATGGAGGTGGAGGGAGAGGGCCACCTCAGGGAGCATTGAGGGTTCAGCCATGGAGTTCAGGCTTTATTCTCAAAGTAGTGAGAGTTAATGAAGGTTTTTGACTAGATGTATCAGAATTGCCTGTCTGTTTGTTTGTTTGAGACAGAGTCTCTCTCAGTTGCCCAGGCTGGAGTGCGGTGGTACTATTGAGATCTCTGCTTCCTGGGCTAAAGCCATCCATCCTCCCACCCCAGCCTCCCGAGTAGCTGGGGTCACAGGTGCATGCCACCAAGTCTGGCTTATTTTTGTACTTTTTTTTTTTTTTTTGTAGAAAATGGGGTTTCTCCGTGTTGTCCAGGCTAGTCTCGAGCTCCTGGGCTCAAGTGATCCACCCACCTCAGCCTCCCAAAGTGCTGGGATTATAGGTGTGAGCCACTGTGCCTGGCCAGAACTGTTTTAGGAAGAACAATTTATTAACAATATAGGAAATAGAACAGAAACAGAGGGTGGATGTAGGCAAGCCTGTGAGATGTCTACTATAGAGTTCCAGGCTGACACTGGAAGGCAGGCGTTCACATCAAGGGTCAGAATGGAAAAGACGTCAGGAGGGAGAAGCTACTATAGAGATGGAAGTTATGAGTCAGAGTGGATAACGAAGGACAAGATGGTGCTGCACTGGGTGACTGCATGGGTGGTGGTGCTGTGTACAGATTGGGGCGAACGTGGAGGAAGCACAAGTGTTGAAAGAAGGGATCATGGGTCCACTTTTGAACATAACTGAGTTTGAGGTTTCAATAGGACATCTTTGTAGGGATGAGCAGAAGACAGTTGGAAATACGAGTGTGGATTCAGAGACAAGTCCAGCCTTCAGTGGAACTCAGACAAGTCCAGGAAGATGAGGAAGAAGGGGGCTAGAGAAATAGTAGAGGAAGGGGGCTAGAGAAATAGTAGAGAAAGGAAAGAACACAGATCTGGGAAGCTGAGGGAGGAGTTTTAAGAAAAGGGTGGGCCAGGCGCAGTGGCTGTAATCTCAACACTTTGGGAGGCCAAGGCACAGGGGGATCACTTGAGGCCAGGAGTTCAAGACCAGCCTGAGCAAGATGCTGAGACCACATTTCTACCAAAAAAAAAAAAAAAGTTAGCTGGGGCAGTGGTGCACCTGTAGTCCCAGCTACTCAGGAGACTGAGGCAAGAGGTTTGCTTGAGCCCAGGAGGTCGAGGCTGCAGTGAGCCATCATACCACTGCATTCCAGCTTGGGTGACATAATGAGACCTTGTCTCAGGAAAAAAAAAAGCGTGGTGTGGTTAGCAGTATCTGATTTAGTAAAGGGCTGAGAAGGTTGAGGATGGACACTGGCAGACTTTGGCTTTTACCCTCATCCCTGTCCAGTAAGAGTTCTCTCAATTACAAAACATTTAAAAGTGAGTGGGAATCATTAATGGAACCATACATTTCAAAATGATTAAAATGGAAAATCCTATGTTATATTTTGCTATAAACGAGTAAATGAGAGAAAAACATTAACATTTAAAAAAATCATATTGTTCTTTACATGTTTCTGTATGCTTAAAACATTATAATAAATTGCTTTGAAAAGTAAGTGGTAGGTCAAAAACAGAAGTATTGATACAAACCACACTTTGGAGAAATGTGATAGCTAAGTGAAGGAGGGAAAGCATGAGTGACTCAGCTTAACAGGTAACAGGAAAGAAAGAACTTGTTTTTTCGTTTGTTTCGATGAGGCAACTTGTTTATCTTTCTGGGGGCCATCGCTTACCCACCACCTGCCCCCCATCTTTGTTCCCGCCTTCATTGTGGAGTCTCACACTCAACTCAACCTGGAAACAACTCAACCTAGAAACAACACGGTGAAGGTGAGAATGAAGATGGGGGCCAGATGGTGGGTAAGTGATGGCCCCCAAAAAGATACGTCCACGTCGTAGCTCCTGGAACTGTGGATGTGACCTTATTTAAAAAGAGGATCTTTGCAGAGGTAATTCATAAGGATCTTGAGATGAGATCATCTGGATTATCCAGGTGGGTTCTGAATCCAATGACAAGTGTCCTTATAAAGGGCAGAAGAGGAGAAGACAGACAGAATAGGAGGAGCCCGTGTGCAGATAAAGGCAAAGTTGGCAGCGATGCAGCCACAAGCCAAGGAAAGCTGGGTATCACCAAAAGCTGGAAGGGACAGGAAGGATTCTCCCCTAGAGCCTTTGGAGGGAGCATGGCACAGCTGACGCCTTGATTTCAGACCTCTGCCCTCTCAGAACCGTGGGAGAGTGTATTTCTGTGGTCTGCAGCCACCATATTTGTTGTGGTGATTTGTTAAAGCAGCCCTAGGAATCTAACAGGGGCGGGGAGCTTGGCCACAGTCTGAGGTCCTGAGCAGTGGGGCTGTGTCTCAGGCTTCTCATTTTCCACGCCCCACCCGGGGCCAACACAATCAGTTTTTATGAGTTTATTCACTTGGAGCTTAAATTCACAGGACAGCATTTCTCTCAAAGAGATAACTTTGTCTTCATTTTTTTCCTGTCTTCATTTTTTTTCTGTCTCATTCCCAGTGGGTTTTAGAAAATCAACAGATATTTTATTTCTTTTTAAATTTTTTTCTCACACTTTTACCCCAGAGGATAGAAAGTCAACAAATATTTTAGTACAGATATCTTTCTCTTTCACTTTCATTTTTTAAGCTGGGACATTGGTGCCAGCAGGGCCCAGGGCTTGCAAGGGGAGCTCCTCCCTGGAGTCCCACTCCTGCCCTGGCACACAGACCAGGTGACGGGGGGCCTGTGACCGAGCAGGGCAGCACGTGGCAAAGGGCAGGGTGCCAGGGAGACCTCCCTCTGATAACTGCTGCGCATTTGAGCTGCTGATGGGGATTGTCCCAACCCTTCTAAGGGTCATGAGATGTCAGCTCTCAGCAACCAAGGAGACTGGACTGCGCAGGGGACCTCAGGGCCAGGCGCCTGAGGAATGGCGATCCCTGTCTTCCCCCGACTCTGCCTGGGTGGAGGTAGGTGCTGATCTGGCTGAGATCCTCCTCCAAGCCAGACCTGAGGTTCTATTTTTGAGGACCAAAGGAGGTGAGGGATCTTGGTCTAGGGAGAGCTGACATAGCTGCCCTCCCTCCTGTGCCTGGGAAACATTTTTCCTTGGGGACTTTCAAGGTGTAACGACCTCTAGGAGCCACTCCAGTCCTCTTGTGTGCTGTTGTCTGGCAGCCCTAGGGGTGACTGCTGGGCGGGGTGGCCCTGGGAGAGACTGCAGCAGAGTTCTGCGCTGCCAACATTGTCACTTCCCAGCCACCCAGACCCAGCCTCACTGGTCCTGGTGCCTGCCCTTCTCTTCCATCTTTCCCGGGCCAGCGAGGCACTGAGTCCTTTGCTTCTTTCTCACTTCATGCACCTCTGCCCTTCTTTCTTGAGCTGGCTTGTCCAAGAGTCCTTATCTGGAATCTCTGGTCTTTGTACCTCCTGGCCTGCCCTCAGCTGCTCCGTTGCCTGGGTCCCAGTGCTTGCCCACCATATTCAGGGGACATCCTGGACTCCTTGGCCACCACCCAGACCCTTCTGTATTCTGCTCCCCCTAACACCTCCCGGTCTCTGCATGAACCTCCCACTCTGACCACACTGCACTATTGTTTCCTGGACACATGGCGCCCACTCCTGCCTCCATGCTCCCACTTCCTCCACCTGGAATGCCCTCTCTGCTGACCTACCACACACTCCTTTAAGAATGTGCTTTCCATCTTCCTTCATAAAGCCACTTCCACTTGCTCCAGGCCACAGAGTTCTCTCTCCCATGACAGTTTCCTTCCTGTGCAATAGTATCGCCTCTGGAGCTTCCTCACCTGCCACCTGGTGCTGCTACATTTCCACGTATGTATGTACGCTTTCATTCATTCATTCTTTCTAACATTTGTTCTGAAAAAAAAACATCATGTGCCATTATGCACCAGGCTCTAGAATATAAAGATGAGTAAAACCTAGTCCCTGAGTTCTAGAGGTCTCCAGGTGTGGTGTGTATGCTGCGTGCCTCCCACTGGCTCTTCCAGATCCAGCCTCTGCTCTGCTCATGCCCTGGGCAAAATGGCCCAAAGTCAAAACAATCAAACTGGTTCCCCTATAACCAAACCAGACAGCTTGGGGCCTGGCAGTGCCGGGGAGAGCTGGCATGAGCAGGGCAGAGGCTGACTCGTATGGCGCCATCCACAGGCCCCATTGCCCTCTGGCTTCTGGTGGGCTGTGGCTGGGGAGCCCCCCAGGAGAGCAGAGGTTGAAGCTGCAGGGGCTGGATTCCCCTGTCCCTTGCTGTGGGGTCGCCTGTCGGCTGTGTCATGATTCCTGTTAGTTCCCACTCTGCTGTCTCTGGATCTAGTGACTGTTCCCTTCACCCTCAGGCCAGGGGTGGAGCCCTCCCCCCAGCCCCCAACCCCATACCCTGCTCACACCTTTGCAAATAGTGTCTTTACTAAACTCTCCCAAGTGTCTATATGTGACATTTCCTTTCCACCCAGCACCCTGAGTGAAAGCGTTTTGAAACCAGGGAGAAGCTGGAGGACAGAGGCACATAAGGTGCCGAGGACAGGAGAGACTGCACACTCTTTGTAGCTTCCACACAACCAGAGTCCAGTGCACAGAGTGTGTACTCATGTCTACAAAAGAAACTTCACTCTTCTTAATTCAACCCATATCCCACTCTACTGCCCACGTGGATCATTTTATCATTGCAGGATGACCAAAGTCATTAAAACTTTGTAAAAAGTCTGCTTTAGTGAAGAGCTTCTGGCGAAGGCCTTTGAATCTGTGCCCCTGAGGGCTCCAGGGCAGGACTCCAACTGGTGGTGTAAGACTTGATGTCTTGATGTGGGTGGCAGTTGCTAGAACAGGGACTGTTTCATTTCATTAGCAGTGAAGTGTGCTGTCATCCAGCAGTGATAGCCACGGGACAAGATGCAACCCAATCTGACTCTGAAACATCCTGTCCTAGCCACCGCTGAGCTCTTCCCCCTTAGGGGGTCGCCAGAAGAGTGTTGATTGGACAAGGAGAGAGAGCCCTCTTGAAGAGGAATGGTGCTGAAGTCAACCTGAAGCCTTCTGAAAATTCAGCGGCCCTAGAACTGCTCCAAATGCTATCTACTGCAAAGCAGCATTCTGTATCCAGAGGGGTCGTCCTGGACTCCACTCAAGAGGTTTAGCTTTTAAAGAGCCTAAAGGATTCCTGGCTTATCTGTTGGGTGAGTGTGAGAGTCAGATCCCAAAGGATTGTACGATATGATGGATGCTTTAGCACGCTGCTTCACAGGAATTTAACAGAAATATAAGATTGCTCAGCTGGAGCAGAAGCGTCTAAGAGACAAACCTTTTTAAAACCCCACTAATGTACAACCTCAAGCCACAACTGGATTCAATTACTGCGTGGAAAGAAAGGCATTTTCTTATAAAGCCACTCTGTTTCCGTGCCTGGCTGCGAGCTGGGTCAGCCATGACAAAGACAAGCCTGTGTGTTGTTTTTGGTTGTTTTTCCTTTCAAGCTCTTCCCCTGGCACTGCCAGGCCCCAGGCTGTTTGGATCGGTTGTGTGGAGGCCAGTTTACTTGTTTTGGCTTTCAGCCTTTCTGTTCAGCATTGATGATAGAAGAGTGGGCCTGTGTCCTGCATGGCCAGTGATGGGCTATCAGCATGGCTTGGTGGTGGCACCATGCCCAGGTGCCCCTTAGGAGGCACACAGTGTTTAGAAGGCACACAGTTTGTGAGGAAGGTGAACATTCTAAGGAAGGAGACTGGCAGAGCTTGTAGGGGACTTGAGAGGGGTCTGGGCACACATGGGTCTGGGTATTGACATTCTCAAATATTAATACAAATACCTAACATGTGGAGTGCTTACTCTCTCTAGGCCCTGTCCTAAGAGCTTTACATATATTACTTCATTTAAGCCTCCCAACAATCCTGTGAAGTAAATGTTATTATTATACCCACTTTACAGATGAGGAAATTGACGAACAGAAGGGTACATAGTTTGCCCAAGGTCACACAGTAAGTAGCTGAGGGCCCACGTGCCTGATCACTCCATTGTCAGAGAGTATGGGACAGATACTTTAAAACCATGACATGTGCATTTATGCGGCCACTAAATATTTTTACAGTGTTCTTTATTCATTATTTTCCTTAACACAGTATATTAATACTTGAAAGGCAAATTTGTGTTGTTATATAACATGTTTGAAATCACAAGAATGGAAATACCCATTTGGTTCAGTCTGCCTTGGGGAAGATAAGAATATATATATAGAAAGACCTAGCCAGTGCAATAAGGCAAGAGAAAGAAATAAAAGTCATCCAAATAGGAAAGCAAGTCAAACTATCTCTCTTCACTGACTATATGATTCTATACTTAGAAAACCCTAAAGACTCTGCCAAGAGGCTACTAGAACTGGTCAATGATTCTAGTATGATTTCAGGATACAAAATTAATGTACAAAAATCAGTAGTATTTCTATACACTAAAAATATCTAGACTGAGAGTCAAATAAAAAACACAGTCCTATTTACAATAGCCATGAACAAAATGGAATACCTAGGAATACACCTAACCAAGGAGGTGAAAGATCTCTACAAGGAGAACTACAAAACACTGCTGAAAGAACTCAGAGATGACACCAATAAATGGAAAAACATTCCACGCGAATGGGTTGGAAGAATCAGTATCATTAAAATGCCCCTACTGCCCAAAGCAATTTACAGATTCAAAGCTATTCCTATCAAACTACCATGTTATTCTTCACAGAGTTAGAAAAAAACTATTCTAAAATTCATATGGAACCAAATAGCCAAAGCAATCCTAAGTAAAAAGAATTAAGCCAGAGGCATCACTCTACCTGAGTTCAAACTACACTACAAGGCTACAGTAACCAAAAGAGCGTGATACCAGTACAAAAACAGACACATAGACCAATGGAACAGAATAGAAAGCTCAGAAACAAAGCTGTATGCCTACAACCATCTGATCAACAAGGCTGACCAAAAAAAAAAAAAAGGACTTTCTATTCAATAAATGATGCTGGGATAGCTGGCTAGCCATATGCAGAAGAATAAAACTAGACCCTTACCTTTCACCATATACAAAAGTTATCTCAAGATGGATTAAAGATTTAAATATAAGACCTCAAGTTATAAAAATCCTAGACGAAAACCTAAGAAATACCCTTCTCAACATTGACCTTGGCAAAGAATTTTTGGCTAAGCCCTTAAAAGCAATTGCAACAAAAAACAAAAATTGGCAAATGGGACTTAACGAAATGAAAGAGCTTCTGCACAGCAAAAGAAACCATCAACAGAGTAAACAGACAGCCTACAGAATGGGTTGCAAAATATTCTCAAACTATGCATCTGACAAAGGTCTAATATCCAGAATCTACAAAGAACTTAAATCAACAAGCAAAAACCAAATAACTCCATTAAAAATGGGCAAAGGACATGAACAGATACTTCTCAAAAGAAGACATACAAGCAGCCAACAAATATATGAAAAAAGTTCATCATCACTGATCATCAGAGAAATGCAAATCAAAACCACAGTGAAATACCATCTCACACCAGTCAGAGTGGCTTCTATGAAACAATAAAAAACAACAGATGCTGGTGAGGCTGTGGAGAAAAGAGAGTGCTTATACAGTGTTGATGAGAATGTAAACTAGTTCAGCCACTGTGGAAAGCAGTTTGGAGATTTCTCAAAGAACTTAAAACAGAGCTACCATTTGACCCAGCAATCCCATTATTTGGTATCTACCCAAAGGAAAAAGATCGTTATACCAAAAAGACACATGCACCTGTATGTTCATAACAGCACTCTTCACAGTAGCAAAGACATGGAAACAACGTAGGTGCCCATCAGCAGTGGACTGGATAAAGAAAGTGTGGTGCATACACACCATGGAATACTATACTGCCATAAAAAAGAATGAAACACGTCCTTTGCAGCAACGTGGATGGAGCTGGAGGCCATAATCCTAAATGAATTAATGCTGGAACAGAAAACCAAATACCTGTGTCCTCACTTATAAGTGGGAGGTAAACATTGAGCACACATAGTCATAAACATGTGGACAACAGACACTGTGGACTACTAGAGGGAGGAGGGAAGAAGCAGGATGTGGGTTGAAAAACTACCTATTAGGCACTATGCTCACAAACTAGGTGCAACGTGCCCATGTAACAAACTGGCACGTGTACCCCCTGTATCTAAAATAATGGTTGATATTTTTTAAAAAGAATATATATAATCTTATATATGTTATATTTAAAATATATATATTTTAGGGCCTGGCACATGATAGTAATGACTCATATGGAAAGCCAGCAAGCTTTCATAAGATATTGCACACAAGGAAAGTTAAGAACCAGCTTGCTGGGCTGTCTGATCACTAGCTCAGGCTTTCTGCATGAGCTCGGCTTTCTGATAGGAAAATCCAGGGCTCTGAGCCTGGAATGAACATATGTATGGCCCAAGCTCCATCAGCAGCTTAATTCACTGTGACAATTATCAATTAGTTGCCTCTGAGCTCCAAATTCGTCCTTCATTACTCACTCTGCGAGAACGATGAGGGTTAGGCTTTGTCAGTGGGAAGTCCTGGAGAGACATAGTCAGAGAAAATGGCTGCTCTTCCTAGTTCCAGGGGGCTTGCTTTCTCAGGCTCTTGCAGCCTGCACAGCTTTCTCTGCAGCCCCAGGTGGCCAGCAGCCTGAGATGCCTTCCTGCGGACAGCTTCCCTGGGCACCTCCCTGTGAATGACTTCTGCCAAAGCCCCCTCAGGAAGCTTAGCAGTAGGGTGCACAAAATGGGGTACCGCCCCTTGGATGGCTTCCCTGGCACCCGCTTGGGCAGCTTTGCAGTGGGTGCCTTCCTAAGCACTCCAGAGACAGGTTTATGGAGAGCCTCAGCAGTGAGGCCCCTCATGAACTTTTCCCCCATCCTGAAAGCCCTGGCCAGACCCTCTTCCATGAGGCCTGGATCTCAGCTCTTCCTTGAATGCTCTATCTCAGTCCTAGGGGAGATAGCTGCTGTCTGTATCTGCTATTCCTATATTCTTTAGAGCTCTCTTTACTGGTTACTAGCCAATCTTTCATCACTTCAATCCCCTGTTACTAATTTGTTATAGTTAATTTTCTTATAGAAATTACTGAATTGTCTCCTGTTCAGAGTTTAGTACATTCACCATATTTTTTCAGTCCACCATTTAAAATAAAAATGTAGCTCCCTTTACATGAAAACCTGCAAGAATCATGGAAGCAACAAAAACAATATGAAAACACTTTCACTATTAATTTACTAAGTTACAAGATTCTATATTCTCTTTCAGTTCTTGGCTATCTGTCTGATTTTTCCGTATTTGTAACCTGCGTGCATAACTGAGTCTGCTCTCTAAGTTTATGAGTTGACCTTAGTTTACATAAACAGTTTGATAGCCTTATAGTCCCCAGGTAGCCACTGGTCACATAGTCCTTGCATTTGTCATCAGGCATGGCAATATAATATTCCATTTCCTTCACGTGCTCAAATTTGCTAAGCTAGTTCCTGATTGTGGGATACATGGGTTGGTTCATGCTTTTCCATATGACAAAAAGCACAGATCAAAATATTTTTGTTCAAGTTGCATCAACCCCACCTAATTTTTTCTCTTGTTTCTTGATTTCTCGGTTCTCTAACAGCTGGGCTCACATATTTTCCCACCGATAGACAAGAGATTACCAGAAAAGGGGAGAGGAATCCAGAGAGAATGTCTGCATAAGGAGGGTGGAGATTTCTTACTGAACTAAAGGCTTCAAGAATCGGCAAATACGTGCTCAGTAAGTATCTCCTGCCAGGAAAAGAACCAGTCTCAGAGGTGGAGGCAGAGGGGAATCATTGGTTGGAGAGGAGGAATTTAGAGTTGGGAACAAGGTCGTTTCAGAGATCAAGACTGTCTTTTCTTGAGTCTCTCATAGTGTAACCTGTGACTAATGCATTAGTCATACTGAGCACGTGGAAACTACACAATATACACTAGAAAAACATTTTAGTTCTCAAGAATAGCCTCAAAATCAGACAATGCCTGAAGTAATTGAGAGTGGGAAGCACATTGTGCAAGTGATTACTGCTCTCTGACATTTTAAACCACCAATAACTCAATTGTTTCCTGAATTCCCAGAGAGTCAGAGAACATGAAAAAACCTTCTTTGTCACTCAGTGGAGTAAATGTTAACCTCATACTTAAATCTTTTTCTTTTTCACATAAAAGTGTTCCTGGTATGAAGCCCAGAAAGAAGCTTAAGCATAGCACCCCCTGTGTTGTTCATTTTCTTGTTCATACATAATGCTTACCTGGAAATTCTTTATTTCACACTCATTCTTAAAAGTAATTTTGCTGAGTGTCAAAACAACTGTTTTCAAAATTTTCTTCAATTTTTCTGACTTGGAATCACTAGAAATTAAAACCGTGCTTTTCTTAAAGCTCTATAAACTGAAGCTAGCAACTTAAACTTCAGGAGAAACAATAGCAACATATGTAATTTATATATATATATATATATATATATCTATATATATACACAACTTTTGTGCCTGCCTGCTGATGTATGGACTTCTCAGAAAGTTCACTTGAACACCCAATTCGAGCCACAATCCAGAAAAATCTGTCAGGTTGCCACTGCAACCTGAAGATGCTTGAGAGACTCTAGAAAAACTAGTCTATTGACTGCTCCAGGACATTCACCTTTGCTTTCCTTCTGTTTCTGTAGAAATGCCTCCTATTAAAGATCTGTTTGCCTGCATCATATATAGTGGCCCACCCCGTCTGCAATGCCACCTCCTAGAATGAGACACAGCTGTTTAACTGAACTGATCTATTCTCAGGACTAAGAGACTGACTAAAGAAGATAAGAGGATGATATATTTAAATTTGCTCTTTTCTGTTCCTTCCAATTTGTCTTTCCATTTCTTTGTCTATCTCTAACAAGCTCTAAAACAAGTTTCTCCAAAGCTATCTGCTTGGCTTTTAATATGTGAATTTTTTTAAGTTTCAAAGTGATGACTGAAATATTTCATCCCAAAATATGGCTCCCTGGTATAGTGAGTATGTTGAATTCCACACCCTTAGAGATCAACAAGCCCTGGAAGAGGCTTTCTCCATCCACATAAAGATAGGACTGACCCACCGAGGAGAACAATTGCTCTTGTTCTCCTCCGTTATCTCATTATCCATTACAGGAAAGAAGACCAAGAATGTAACCACACCTGAACAGAACCTTTTTGAGATAATGACTGTCTCCAAGGATCATGTAAATTCCAAGAACTACTTACAAGTTAATTTCTGCTCCCTGATCCAACCATTTTCACTGGTGATCATTTATTGCTCCTCAATACAATTATTCTCCTCCCCATTCCCATAACCCATTCTACCCAGATTCAAGCCCCCATTCTTTCTGTAACCTCAAGATGGCATGTAAGCTGCTGTACCACATTGAGAAGTTGTGTCTTCATTCTGAAGGTTCCCATGTGTACACATCAAATAAGTTTGTATACCTTTTCCTCTATTTATTATTATTATTATTATTATTTTTGAGATGGAGACTCCCTCTGTCACCTAGGCTGGAGTGCAATGGCGTGATCTCAGCTCACTGCAACCTCCACCTCCCAGGTTCAAGCGATTCTCCTGCCTCAGCCTCCTGAGTAGCTAGGATTACAGGTGCCCACCACACCTGGCGAATTTGTATATTTTTAGTAGAGATGGGGTTTCACCATGTTGGCCAGGCTGGTATCGAACTCCTTACCTCAAATGATCCACCTGCCTCAGACTCCCAAAGTGCTGGGATTACAGGCATGCACCACCGTGCCTGGCCATCTGTTCCCCTATTTTTTTTTTTAAAGTAGTTTTGCTGCACATGCAATTTTCATTTATTTTCTCTTATCATTTTGAAGATATTGTTCCACAATTGTCTAGTTTCTGTTGCTGTATAAAGGTATGTTGCTAATATTTTTTGTAGATGATCTATCATTTTTCTGCTTTAAGATCTTTTTGAGTTTAGCATTCTGCAATTTTATTACTATCTTCTGCAGACTGGGTGTAGATTTTAAAAACTTTATCCTGCATGGTATATGGTGTGCATCTGTAACTGCCCAGTAAGTTCTTCTTGCCTGCTGCCCAGATAGAGCCAATTTATCAAGACAGAAGAATTGCAATGGAGAAAGAGTTTAATTCATGCAGAGTTGGCTGAATGGAAGACTTTAATACACATAGAGCAGGCTAAATGGAAGACTGAAGTTTTATTATTACTCACATTATCCTCCCTGAAACACAGTCTTGCAGGCAGGGGGCTAGGGAATGGGGAGTGCTGATTGGTTGGGTTAAGGATGAAATCACAGGGAGTCCAGGCTGTCCTCTTGCTCTGAGTCAGCTCCTGGATGGTGGCCACAAGACCAGAGGAGCCAGTTTACTGGTCTGGGTGGCGCCACTGGATCCATCAGAGTGCAGAGTCTGAAAAATATCCCAAACACCAATCTTAGGTATTATTCACAAAAGCAATTAGGAAGGTTAGGAATCTGGTGCCCTCTGGCTGTATAACTCCTAAGCCATAATTTCTAATCTTGTGGTTAATTTGTTAGTTTTACAGAGGCAGTTTGGTCCCCACACAAGGAGGGAGTTTGTTTCAGGGAGGGGCTGTTATCATCTCTGTTTCAAACTATAAACTAAATTCCTTCCAAAGTTAGTTCAGCCTATGCCCAGGAAGGAAGAGGGTCAGGTTGGAGGTTAAACGCAGGATGGAGTCAGTTAGGTCAGATCTCTTTCACTGTCATAATTTTCTCACTGTTGTAATTTTTGCAAGGGTGGTTTAACTTTCTATATCTGGGAACTCATCTCTTATCAGTTCTGGAAATTCTCATTTATTATCTTTTTTAATATTGGTTTTTCATCTATTTTCTCTAGTCTTTTCTGCCACTCCTATTATATTAAATCTTATTCTATCATCTATGTCTTAACCCCTCTTTTATGTTCTATCTTCCTGTCTGTTTGTGTTATATTCCAGGTAATTTCTTCAGATATATTAGTTAAATAATTCTCTTTTCAATTGTTTCTTATATACTGTTTAATTTGGTCATTGAGTTTTTAATGTCAACAATTATATTTTTCATTTATAAATGTTTTACTTGGCTCTTTTTCAAATCTGCCTGGTCATATTTCATAGTATCTGGGTTACTTCCACACATTTATGATCTCATCTTGGATTTCTTTAAATATTTCCTATACAACACTTAGTATGCAAGATTTTGCATTTAAAATGCACTATTTTGCATTTAATAATTCTAATACCAAAGTCTTGGGAGTGTAAATTTATTGTTTATTATTTTTGCTTTCTCTTTCATATGCTGGCTTATTCTCTTGCTGTTTGGTGGTGGTCTTTGATCCTGAACACATTGTGCTTGATCATTGGGAGTCTTGGGGGCCTAAGTTGAAGTTATGTACTCCAGAAGAGGTTGTCACTTGCTTCTTCCATGGCCCAGGGGACTGGTTGAGCCTCCTTCAGGGGTCATGGTTTACAGTGGGAGACCTGAAGTTGACTTTTGCATCTTGCAATGGGCTTGGGGCTTAGTGTCAGATTTTGTCCCACACTTACCTTTTAGCTCTTTCCTGGATTTCAGCTCACTGCCATTGTTTCTTTGTTTGGAGAGTTTGTTTGCCATTGCTGCAAGCCCAGCAGTGCATTAAAAAACATGTTGTATCCAGAATGCAGTAGAATTATAGCAGGAGGCCTTCAAAGGATCAGTTTTGTCAGAATAGTGAGAATGGATGGTGTGTGTTTGTAATGTTCAAGGCATATAAACACAACAGCAAGAATTAGACAGGCACAAGTAGGTGTAGCCCACACTTCAAAATTTTAGAAACAATAAGACATAGACATAGGAAAGAACTAGAGCACATTTCAAAGCTCTATCTCTCTTTCTCTGTCTACATCTGTCTATCTATGTCTATATCTACAGCTGTATCATCTAAATGCCCTCACATGTAATACAAAGGTAGAGATGGGTGAAGAACTGATACCCAGAGTAAGTGTAGGATTTCCTTTAAGGGCCTGAAGCTGGTACTCAGGGTGGAGGAAACAGCATGAACAGAGGCGCTAGGAGGGAATAAGTATGGGATCATCTCTGTGTCCCTGTTTATAACAAGGGCCTTGCCTCACTGTTATCCTTCTGGCTTCATAATTGCAGAATTTAGCTAGTAATTTTGTATACAAATATCCCTTTTGAGAGTCCCCTATAATTTCCTTATTTATAATATGGATGCCCATTAGAGTCCTCATAGTCTTATCAGGTGGCTTTTACATGTGGACAATGTATGGACTGTATTATTTACTCCTTTGATGATCATGGTAGCTAGGGGTGCTGAAATCAATCAAGCAACAGCGTCTCAGAGAGATGCACCTTGTTTCCTACTTTTGCTTGCAAAGTTGCTGTTTTTCACTTTCATTGTCTACTTATTGAGGTGGGGTTTGAGAGTTCTGGTTTCTGTTTTTTAACACTAAAATCACCGCTGATTGTCCATCAAGTCAGCAAAGTCTTTCCTTGGTACAGCAAAGTCTGTCTGGCTCAACCTCCATCTGGGCCTGTGACATTCTACTGAACTTTGTAGTTTTCTCTATTCTTCAAAACAAAACTATCTGAAACAGGGTCTACTTCTGGGTTGTAAATTAGTTGTAGAAAATCTGGGCTCTGAACAAAAACCACATTTGAAAGCACATGTCTTCTCTTTTATTGGCTTTTGCTCTAAAAAGCAAAGGCTGAAAAACAGCTGTTAGCTGTTTATACAGTATTTTTTATTTAAGTGTTAGACAATAGCTGTTTTCTTCTCCACTTACAATGGCACATTTTTTCTCAGGTCATTTAAGTCCTCTCTCCGTGTGGCCCTGGGTATTTGTATGCACCTCCTCCCTTTCCCTAGGTTTCTCAGGAGACTAAGGATTGTTGTTTTTTTCTTCCTTTCTTCAGTTTCTGGTTTTTGGTTTTGAATTCAGACTTTGGTCTCTCAGAATAGATGGCCGAATTTGGTCCCAGACCAGAATCCTTCTGGGCCAACTCGACACAGGTATTCACAGAAGACACTCTAGAGGAAGCTTCTATAGGTGCAAAGTGTTGATGGTTTGTGGCTAGATGACATGGGCAGAATTAGATATGGACGTAGTTATTGCTCTCTATTCTCGAGCCCTGAACATCGTTGGTTTGCTTTCCTCTATTAGGAATTCAGAAGATAATGCTTTCCAATCCCCTCATCCTTGAACGTGCTCTGAGGACACTGCCATTTCTCATTATCCTCATGGTCCCAAGCAAGCAAGATCAGCAGGGCTCAGGGACATATTGCACATGAGTGAAAACACTCCCTAGCCTGCAAAAGGAACCAACCAAAATGTTTTTCAGCACTCTTGTGCTGTGTGTTACCATAGCAATTCCTACTATATAAGACAATGGTAACACCATCAATTTACATGTTATACCAGGTTTTCCTGGGATTGTATTTGCCTATAATCTGCCTCCTTTTAATCAATTCCTGTTCTTTCAGATCATCAACTTGTATTGATTTACATATGGGGGAATAGCCTAACCTGTGATTTCTGGAAAAGACAGCTTCTTATACCTCACTAAGAAGACACAGGGGCTGGATATATCTCCCTGAGATCTTAGACATTCAAATCCTGCCTAACAAACATGAGCCCCTTCATTTACCCATCCATCACACCATGGGCTGGGCCACCTCTAAACCAGTTTCTAGGACTTGGGAATTTTTTTTTTTTTTAGACAAGGACTCACTCTGCCATCCAGGCTGAAGTGCAGTGGCACAATCACAGTTCACAGCTCACTGCAGCCTCTAGCTCCCCAGGCTCAGGTGACCCTCCCACGTCAGCTTCCCAAGTAGCTCAGGTGACAGGAATGCACCACCACAACCAGGTAATTTTTGTGTTTTTAGTAGAGATGGGGTTTCGCCATGTTGCCCAAGCTTGTCTCAAACTCCTGGGTTCACGTGATCCTCCCACCTCAGCCTCCAAATGTGCTGGGATTACAGGCCTGAGCCACCACACCTGACAAACTTGGGAATTCTTACAAGGTGACGCCAGGGAAGCACTGCAAGCTTGTTAGAAACTGCCTTTGCAAAACTTATAATGGTGAGAAAATTATGACAGTGAAAGAGATCTGACCTGACCAACTTCATCTTGCCTTTAACCTCCAAACTGCCCTGGTCATTCCTGGCCATGGGTCAAGCTAACTTTGGGAGAATTTTAGTTTATAGTTTAAATGATAATAAGTCTTCCCAAAATGAAACTGCCTTTATAAAACTAATAAAAGTTCACAAGTTTAGGATTATGAGAGGGACTTGAATTCTGCTAAGATGTAGGCATAAAGGATTATCAGCCATTGTTCCAGAGGTCACAAGATTTGTAACTTCCCCAGTTACTCCTATAAATAACCTCATTATTGTAGCCCTTTTGAGATGTTTTTCCAGACTTTTGCATTTCTGATGACCAGATGACTCCACCTGGACCCGAGACTCATGACTCACCCAGTCCTGTGGCCCCACCCAGAAGTGGACTCAGAGCAAGAGGACCATTTTCCACACCCCAATGAGTGCATCCCCAACCAATCAGCAGCACCTGTTCCCTAGCCCCCTGACTGCCAAACTCTCCTTGAGAAACCATAGCCTCCAAATTTTCTGGGAGGCTGATGTGAGTAATAATAAAACTTTGGTCTCCTATGTAGCTGGCTCTATGTGTATTAAACTCTTCCTCTATTGCAATTCCCCCGCCTTGGTAAGTCGGCTTTATCTGGGCAGTGGGCAAGAAGAATTCACTGGGTGGTTACATGTTGAAATAAATATATACCTGGATAACAGACAAGCTTTGTACCCTTCACAAAGACTCTAGGCATTTGCAAATCTTTAGTGATAATGCCACCTCCAATCTTCTAACAACCCTCCCCAAAGTACTCCTCCGTCTTATTCTGCATCACACATAACTAAACACATTTTGCTCTTATTTAATAAAGGAACAACACATTGTGATTGTTGCTTTTAGAATAGTTGGTCCAAATTAGATAATTAGAAAAATAGTTCCCATAGACGTAACTCAAAACAGTAGGTTTGTATGACACCATTTCAAAAACAAGTTTTGTGGTTAAAATAATACCTCCCTTTGGGAGATAAGAGTTTTGGCATATTAAAGGCTCCAAGAAGTCCTGTGACAAAGACATTTTGTGGAACTCTGTTTTCACAGGACATCTATTAACCTCTCTCAGTACAGTCATGGGGAAAACACGTCCTGAAATCTGTCTTGAAGTTCAAATTGTCAGCATCCTCAGGCATATTCACTCACTGGGAATCCTGGTTTCAGCTGCCCCGTCCTGCTGCTGCCCTCTCTTCACTGATCCTCACCGACTCCCTTTGTTTATGGGACAGGGCTCAATAATGGGGAAGATCAGGGTCCCACACACTTCCTCAGAGCTTAAACTAAGAGGGGAGGGGAGCTGACGGTGGAGGGAAAAGCTGCCTCTTCTCCATGGTTGTCCTCACCCACCCTCTTGCCTACAGGGGGCTGCTTCTCTTGTGTGGCACATTTGCTTTCACTATTAATAACTGTATAGTTCTTTTGCCATCCTATTCTCGTTGTGGACCAGTTGGAGGGGGGCACAGACATAATGAGTGAAGAAGGATGCTGACCCACAGCTATTCTTCCAGAAAAAGGCAGGCACCCCCAAAGTACAAGGGGAAGGGCACTTCCCCTTAGCCAGGTGGAGGCTGGCATGGAACATAAAGTGTAAGTTGAAATGGATATGGCAACCACAAGGAAACATGTGACTTTGCAGAGACAGATGGACAGTGACTCGGACAGCTGTACCACACCAGAAGCACACCAGCTTCCTGAGCACAGAAACATCCATCTCCAGCCCAGAGACAGAAACGTTTGTAAAACAGTGTAACAAGGTTCTGCCCAGTTTCCCACTAGGTGTCCGGGGAAATGGGTGGCTGGAGGATAAAGAGGAGGAGGAGGAGGAAACAGGCGCGTTCTGGCCAGTAATTCTCTCAAACAGGGGATGAGTGTTGTTGCCAGCAGGACTTCTCAAAGGAAGGTATCTTAGTTCAGGCTGTCATAACAAAATACCATAGACTAGGGGGCTTATAAACAACAGAAATTTATTTCTCACAGTTCTGGAGGCTGGTACCCCCAAGATCAAGGTGCCAGCTGGTTCGGTGTGTGGTTAGGGCCCTGATCCTCATAGATGGCCAAATTCTCACTGTAACCTCACAAGGTGGAAGGGGTGAGGGGTCTCTTAGGGCCTGTTTTATGAAGACACTAATCCCATTCATGAGGGCTTTTTATGACCTAACAACCTCCCAAAGGCTCTGCCTCCTAATACCATCAATTTGAGGGTTAGGATTTCAATATATGAATTTGAGGGGGACACAAATATTCAGGTCATAGCAGAGAGTGACTTCCATTTGTCAATGAAACCAGACTCTGTACGTATCACTCTTGCCATCCATGCCATGGTTTGCATGTGATGTTGGGCAACAGGTTTATTTGGCCACATTCATGCCCACATCCACTAAACATGCACACTCTTCCCAAGGAGAGGGAAAAAAAAGCTAGAAACTGGTTATGTAACAATCATTAGTTTTATAGCTGAGTAAGTTATGAATAATAGTGCTTTCAGCGATTTCATTACCAATCTGCCCCCAGGAGCAAGATGAAGCTGATAAAATATTTATGGGCTAGTAAATTTTTTCTACTAATTTGCAAGGCTATAATAAAATCCATGAACTTGATGGCCTGCAGGAAACATAACAAGAACTAGGAATGTAGAGTAATTTGGAGCTAGAAAGCCTCTTAAGGCCCTACAGGAAATGACTCCCAGAAAGCAGATGAATCACAGTATTTTAAACAGAAAATAATGATGTTACGTTTGTACTTAACCAGTTATAGCCTGAGAACAATTTTCCACAAGGAAATTGTGGAAATTTCCTGCTCTCCATTATTCTTGCCTTAAGAAATAAAATTAATTCAAGTGTATAAAAAAAATTCAAATAAAAACAATTACTGGAACACAGTGTATCCTGTAATGAATATGAACTTTTAGGATTGTAATTGTTAAGAAACTACAGTATACACAGTCACATTGTGCCCTCTTGTGGCAGAAATATTGTTGTGCTCCGAGGACACGCCCGGGTGTATTTTATTCAGTAATTAATCAGGTTTGTTTGGAGGAAGTCAGTTCAAGTGAAAAGATGGTTTGCAGAAGGTAGTTGGCAAAGAGTTGTTTCTGGGGCACTCTAGAGGGTGCACACCTGGAAGGGGCCGTTCTTAGCCAGGGGAGCAGCTGTCAAAAGGATTCCTGATGTTTTAACACATGCTAAGAAATACCCATCACAGAATGCTGCTTCAATTGTCTGTCTAATGTTACACTTGCTCATTTAAAATATTTTATTACTAGTTATCCTCATCTATAAATAACAGTAATTGCTATTATTTAGTGAAACAGTCAGTTGATACACAGTATCTCATTTAATCTCAAAACTATGAGGTAATATAAGGAAACTGAAGATCACAGATATTAACTAATGCTGTAGTTTACCTAACTAGTAAATGGAAGAGCTGGGATTTGATTTAACTTCCCATGTTTCCATAAGCCTATGCACTTTCCATTCTGCCAAGCTGACTATCTAGACAAATATTTCTTGAGTACTGAATACATGTGAGACTCTGTTGCTGGGTCCCCTGGAATTGACAAGGTGTAAGTAATATACTCCTATCCTTCAGGAACTTATGGCCTAAATAGGGAAATAAAAATATACACGGAAAAGAAACTGCCATACGAGGCAGCATACAAGGAATATCCATGTAGAACTTTTTTTTTTTTTTTTTTTTTTTTTTTTTTTTGAGACGGAGTCTCGCTCTGTCACCCAGGCTGGAGTGCAGTGGGGTGATCTTGGCTCACTGCAAGCTCCACCTCCCGGATTCAGGCCATTCTCCTGCCTCAGCCTCCTGAGTAGCTGGGACTACAGGCGCCCACCACCACGCCCGGCTAATTTTTTGTATTTTTTAGTAGAGACGGGGTTTCACCGTGTCAGCCAACATGGTCTCGATCTCCTGACCTTGTGATCCACCTGCCTCGGCCTCCCAAAGTGCTGGGATTACAGGCATGAGCCACCGTGCCTGGCCATGTAGAACTATTTTTTAAACAAATACACAAAAGATCTGTATAGTCATGTACATTTCTCCCCTTCAGAGCAGTAGAGCTATATACTTTCTGCAGTTACTCTCCTACTGCTTTTGGATTTGAGTGTGAGCAGGACTTGTGGCTTGCTTCTAAGCCATAGAATATGGCAAAGCTGTTGGGATGTATGTGATTATGTGTGAATACATGATTATGTTACATAGGATATTAGCACCCATCTTGCTGGGGTCTCTTTCTCTCTGGCTTTGAGGAAGCAAGTGATTACCTTGGGGAACACATGGCAAAGAACTGTGTGGGTGGTGTCTAGGAGCTGAGGGCAGTGTATTGAAGTCCTTAGTCCCAAAACCATGAGAAACTGAATTCTGCCAATAAGTGCCTCTAGTTGAGCAGTAACATTGTTACTCAACAATAGATAACTAGTACATTTATCTTTTAAAGTTTTATAATTTTAAATCCTTCATTTAGGTCTTTGATCTATTTCAAGTTGATTTTTGCTTTTTTTTTTTTTTTTTTTGAGAGAGAGTCTTGCTCTGTCACTCAGGCTGGAGTGTAGTGGCAGGATCTCAGCTCACTGCAACTTGCAACACTGGGGTTGAAGTGATTGTTGTGCCTCGGCCTCCTGAGTAGCTGGGATTACAGGCATGCACCACCCATGTCCAGCTAATTTTTGTATTTTTAGTAGATGTGGTTTCACCATGTTGGCCAGGCTGGTCTCGAACTCCTGGACTCAAGCAATCCACCCACCTTGGGCTTCCAAAATTCTGGGCTTACAGGCATGAGCCACTGTGTCTGGCCTCATGTTTCTAGGCTCTCTGCTCAGCTGATCTATGTATCTGCCTTTATGCCAATGCACACTGTTTTACTTATTGTAGCTTTTTAATAATTCCTGAAATCAGATAGAATAAGTCTTCCAACTTCATCTGTTCTTTTCTCACCAAAGATATTTGGCTATTCTAGATGCTTTACATTTTCATAAAATATTAGAATGCAAGTTCATCGCCGCACCAGAGCATCCCCCTTTTCTGCCCTGTTGTCCCAGGCCAAGAGCCATAGCCTCTTTGCTTTAGTTTCTTCAACCCTGGATAACCTGTCCCGTGGCTCACAATTTCAGGGGACATGTGTCAAGCTCTCTGAGAGGTTTCCTTGAAGCTCCTCTTCGGACTTATGGTGAGAAAGTGTCATCACCCGTCACAGGGTAGCAGCAGCTCTCACCAGGAACTCTTCCCGTAAGCCTGCTCCCAGTGGAGTTCCAAGGGGAGAGCCACGAGACTGTTTTGTGCCTTCTATGTGGCCTGTATTCTTGGCCACTTGCATTGAATGTCTTCATCTTGGTCTGTCTCAAAATTTGCTTTGTGTCCAGTATTTATCATGTCTTGATGTTTCACTCAACACTTCCAATTCAATGTTTTGTTACTCATCTAAATTTAAATGTTACACGTTTAGATAATTTCATCTAGAATTTTTAGTTGTTTTATAGAGGAAGGGATGTTCAGGGAGTTGAGCTTGCAATAGTCCCGGAAACAGAAGTTTGCTTGCTTACCCATTATTGCTGCTATTTTCTTCCTGCTACCATGATAGTTATAAATCAATCATATGGAATGTACAAATCGTTTCTCTGTAGTGCAGTCTCGTCACAGAACACAGAACTATCCTATTTGGGGAGGCAGAAGAAATAGAGTAATACTTTGCCTTTTGAATATATTGGGAAGAAGAAAAGTGCTCAGATCTCAGTAAAATCTGAACATTTCTAGGTCCTTTTCAATACTTAGATGTAGCTCTTGTGAGTACTAAGTAGGAAACCTCCCAGCTGGGGAATGTTACATAGTAGCATTTAAATGGGAGATGAACAATCTCAACCACATGCTGGTTCTGAGGCACTTTCCTGCAGAATGACTATATAAATCCAGGCGAGTGCTTGTAAAACACACAATTACACCCCCACAGAGTGGACTGAAAGCACATAGTCAGGCAATGAGCACAGTTTCTCAAGGTTAATAATATGGCTATAAAAGAAATACAGGATCTCCTTCAATTTTTTTTAAAGGAAAAGGCCAATATTCATGCTTGAATGTCTTTATAGTTTGAGACACATTTTTTATTAAAATAATACATAATTGATGATGTGTATATACATATGTACCTTTGTTTGGGGTCAATTTTTTTAATAACCTTGCAGTTTAAACCCAAGGGAAAATTTTTTAAACTGGTAATTTACTTGAGTTTTAAAAACCTGATGATGAGGGTCATAATTAAAATAGTAGCAATAGCAATGTAGTATATGAATGTATACTTTCAATGTAGCATTTGAATCAACGGAGAAAAAATGGGTTAGTGTCACTCCACAGTCTTGGGACAATTGGCAGTTATTTGGAAGAATGTATCTATGTATCCTTACCTTTTTCTTTTCTTTCTTCATTGTTGGTTTTTTTTTTTTTTTCAGTGGGATCTCACTCTGTTACCCAGGCTGGAGTGAAGTGGCACAATCATAGTTCACTGCAGCTTTGACCTCCTGGGCTCAAGTGATCCTCCTGCCTCAGTCTCCCAAAGTGCCGGAATTACAGGTGCGAGCCACTGCTCCTTGCGATCTTACTATTTCTACCAATAAAAATTCCAGATTGTATTAGTCTGTTCTCACACTGCTATAAAGAACTACTTGAGGTTGGGTAACTTATAAAGAAAATAGGTTTAATTGACTCATAGTTCCGCAGGCTTAACAGGAAGCATGACTAGAAGGCCTCAGGAAACTTACAATCATGGCAGAAGTCAAGGGAAGTGTGCACATATTTACAATGGCAGAGCAGGAGACAGAGAGCAAAGGGGGAGATGCCACACACTTTTGAACAACCGGATCTCATGAGAACTCACTAGCATGAGAACAGTAAGCGGGGAGTGTGCCCCATGATTTAATCATCTCCCATCAGGCCCCTTCTCTGACATGTGGGGATTACAATTCAAGATGAGTTTTGGGCAGGGACACAGAACCAAACCATATCACAGATGAAGTTTTATATGTAAAACACAAAGAAACACAAACCTTAAAGCAACAGAATAAACCCATATATATGTATGTGTACATACGTGCATGTGCACACATACATATATTCATGTACTCATGTAAAAATTTTGTAGCACCCAAGGGTGTAAAGTGAAAAATAAACGTCCCCTTCTTCACCCAACCTTCATGTTCTATTCCCCGGGAGAAAACAAGTTATCAGTTTCTTGCATGTCCTTCCAGAGATATTCTGTATATATTTAAGCATATATGTGTATACTTTCATTAAAAGACATTCTATTGGATAGAAAAGATTATTCTATTCACTTTTTTGGCAAAATATTAATATCTTGAACATCTTTCCACTTAGTACATATTGTTCTACCAACTCATTGTTAATGATTGCCTAGTATCTCACTGTATAGAGGCATCATATTTATTTAAACACTTTCCTAAATTGCTTTTCTCATATGGCAATGTTTCATGGTCTTCCCATATAGCCCATATGGATCTCATTATGGGAGATACCTCTACCTTATTTTCTCCTATTGCATACTATTCCACTCTAGGAATATACCACAGTGTATTAATCCATTGACAGGTTGTTTCCAACTTTTCTCTATTACAAACAATAGTTTCTAGTACATGTCCTCTTATGAAAATTTCTCTAAGACAGCAGTTCTCATACAGTCAAAGGATCACCCTGGCTATTGTGTTGAGAATAGACATGGCATCAGGGATCAAGAACAAAATCAGTGACAGTGGCAGGCCATTGCAAATAGTCCAGATAAGTGACTAAGTGGCTTGTACTAGAGAGTGGTGGCAAGGATGGTGGTGACAAGTGGTTGGAATGCGGCACATTTTGGAGGTAAGGTAACATGATTTCTTGACCCTTAGGTGTAGAGTGTGAGCAGAAAAGAGACATCAATGAAGATTCCAAAGTTTGGGGCCTAAACAACCAAGAAAATAAAGTTACCAATTACCAAGATACGGGACACTGGGAGACGAGCAGCTTTGGGGACAGGATCAATGTCACAAAATCTGTTTTGGACATATTAAGGTTGAGGGCCAATCAGACTTCCCAGTGAGATGTCAAGAAACTAAGAAAGAAGGAAAAGATCCAGGAACAGGCATTGAGAAAAAGCAGCTAGTGAGACAGGAGGAAACCAAGGAAGCATAGAGTCCTGGTTTCCAGGGAAAGGAAGTGATCTAATTTCTTAAATGCTGCTGACAGGTAAAATAAGAGAAGATGTACAAAGCACTACAGGAATCAGCAAAGTGGAGTTCGCCGATGTGGACAAAAGCCTGACTGCTGTACGTTCAAGGGAACATGGGAGAAGAAAAATTAGAGACAGTGATTAGAATTACAACTCTTTGGAGAGTTTTGCTTTAAAAGGGAACAGGAGGCCGGGCGCGGTGACTCACGCCTGTAATCCCAGCATTGTGGGAGGCCGAGGCAGGCGGATCATGAAGTCAGGAGTTCGAGACCAGCCTGACCAATATGGTGAAACCCCTTCTCTACTAAAAATACAAAAATTAGCCATGCGTGGTGGCGCGTGCCTGTAGTCTCAGCTACTTGGGAGGCTGAGGCAGGAGAATCACTTTAACCTGGGAGGCAGAGGTTGCAGTGAGCTGAGATAGTGCCACTGCACTCCAGCCTGGGCGACAGAGCGAGATTCTGCCTAAAAAAAAAAAAAAAAAAAAAAAAAAAAAAGGGAACAGGAAAAAAGGGACAGTGGCTTGAAGGGATGTGGAATCAAGTGAGGATGCTAAGATCACACCATTCTTGTAGGATGTTGGGAGATCCCAAGTCGAGAGGAGGAAAATGCAGGGAAGAAAGGCACTAAGGATTCAACTGAGGATTGATGTCCTTGAGTATGTGAGAGGAGCTAGGGACCCAGGGCACAGGTTGTAGGGCTGGCCTTAGGTAGGAGCACAAGAGTTTGTCCTTCATAACAATGGGAAAACAAAATACATGAGCACAAACGCAGGAGAGGGGTTAGATGTAGAGCTGGGAACATGTAGAAGTTCTGTACTGTTTCTATTTTCATGGTGCAATAGGAAGTTAGGATCAGCTGAGACCGACTGGCTAGGTGATGAAAGGCAGTCACGCAAGGGGTGAATGTTAAGTTTTGCCTGTGACGAAGGACAGATGGTCACGGTTGTGCCATAAAAGAACCTGAATTGGCAAGTGAAGACCGTCATGTCCCCTGGCAAGGCAAGCTGGTAAGCTGTCCTAGCAAACCAAAAACCAAGGAAGCATAAGGCCAGCTGGGCGGTGCGGTGCCAGGGAGGGCCCCTTTACTGAACAACTCCCTTAAACACCGGCTGAGAGCCGGCACTAGGCTAGGATGGTGAGGTGTGATTGCGGGTGAGACAGGCCACCCCTTCTTCTACTGGGTAATCTATGGAGATATATTTTTCTGTAAGAATAAATCTGATTTTTATAATCGAAATAACTGGGGGGAAAAAGATGATATCCTCAGGTATCTGGTGAGAGCAGGTAGAAGAGAGAAGGGAAGTTGGGAGAACTGAAGAATGAATTTGCAGGAAAATGGGAGGCACAATTTTTACAGCTTGGAACAGACATGCGCTTTCCTTGTTAGGCTCAACTCTCCTTTTGAGTTATGCAGAGCTAGCTGCCACACACTGTGCTACCAGGTGCCTGGGTGGACTTTGACAAGTCCCTTTATGTGCAAAGCACGTCCTGGAAGAGGTGCTTTCTGAGGCACCAGCGCACAGCCCAATGATTCTGCCACGGGACCTATTTTTCCTGAGCAATAATGGGAGAAGTTGGTTTTTAAAATAGACATAAAGAAAATCCATCCCAAATATTAACCGTTTTTATAAACCTCTTAAGTTATTCTGTCCCTTTCCTCTTTTATGGTTCCAAGTAAATTCAAGAAGGTCATCATTAAATAAGCCCCAATTATAAAAGACATGCTAAGACTTAGTGTGCTTGGCCGCCTCTGCTCTTTAGCCGGCAGTAATAAAACAATGAACCCCAGCAGGACTCCGTTCCAAATCATATTCTGCAGTTATTGTTCTGACTCCTTTCTTTCATTATTGCAAACGGAATCCCACTGAGCTCACACACTTTCAAAACGACTGTTTCCCCACACTGCAGAAAGTGGTGCCGCATTTTCTAAGAGCCGCTATTGTTTTCCCATGGCACATTTATATCTCGAAGCTACATTACCTAATGCTTACTGCACGTTATGATTTTCATTTGCTTCTTATAAATGCCCTTCCTTAATGAATTTTTAGAAAATACAGTTTTTTGTTAAACTTTTTTCTACCTTTTTTTTTTTAATCTTTGATTATTTCTTTATTCCACTGGACACAAAGCAGTACTTGGCAATAATTAATTCTAGGCAACCACACCAAAGAAGCTGTATTAGCATTTTCTATTAAGGTATCATTACTAAATAGTTGGTAAAGGCAATAATAATGTTTTGTTTTCTTGCTCTGGCCTTACAAATATTCTTATTTTCCCATGTATTGTTGTATAGTTCAATAATATTTAATCACACAGTGCTAAAAATTAAGTGATTCTAAGTTTTTTCTGCTGTTGGAAGAAATTGGTATGTGATTGCACAAATCATTCTGTATTTTGTAAGCTGGGATAAATCTTGAAGGGCTTTTCTTCATGACTGTGAGTCTATCTATCCTTAAAGCTTAGTATGAATTCTTCATATATCTGTGCATGAATAACTCAAGTAGTTCAAATAACAAAGAAACATATTGGTTTCTATAACAGAAAATTCACAGGTAGTTGAACTCAGATAAGGTCTGATCCAGAAAACAATGTCATGTAGGATAAAAATGTTATAGAGAGGACCAGGACATTCATTAATACAAATATTAGGCTAGTTTTTGAGATTTTGTGATTTTTAAATAATATTTGTCAGCATTTTTTTTTTTTTGCTGTGGGTGGGCATGTGTCCACATGTGTGCATCTGAATTGGTTTGCAGGTTGTGTGTGCCTCTACCTTCATGTTGTGTTCTTTTTTAAAATTTTAACATTATGTATATTTTTTTAATTAATTAATTTTTTTCTGAGACAGGGTCTCACTCTGTTGCCCAGGCTGGAATGCAGTGGTGCCATCAAAGCTCACTGGGGCCTTAATCTCCCTGGGCTCAGGTGATCCTCCCGCCTCAGGCTCCCAAGTAGCTGGGACCACAAGCACATGCCACCATGCCTAGCTCATATTTGTATTTATTGTGGAGATAGGGTTTTGCCATGTTGGCCAGGCTGGTCTCAAACTCCTGGGCTCAAGTGATTTGCCCACTTTGGCTTCCCAAAGTGCTGGGATTACAGGCATTAGTGATGCTCCTGGCCCTATTAATTTTTTAAGTTGACAAATGATAACTGCATGTATTTATTGTGTACATGTTGTTTTCAAATATGTACATATGGCTGGGCGTGGTGGCTCATGCCTGTAATCCCAGCACTTTGGGAGGCTGAGGCAGGCAGATTGCCTAAGCTAAGGAGTTCGAGACCACCCTGGACAACATGGTGAAACCCTATCTCTACTAAAATACAAAATATTAGCTGGGCGTGGTGGCACAGGCCTGTAGTCTTAGCTCTTCGGGAGGTTAAGGCAAGAGAATCGCTTGAGTCCTGGAGGCGGAGGTTGCAGTGAGCCGAGATCACGCCACTGCAGTCCAGCCTGGGCTACAGAGTGAGACTCCGTCTGAAAAAAAAAAAAAGAAAAAAGAAAAAAAGAAATATGTGCATATGGTGGAATGGCTGAATTGAGCTAATCAACATACGCATTACTTCACATATGTATTTGTCAGCTTCTTAAAATGTGTAAAATATTGTGATTTCTTTTCTTATTCTAAGTAACTTTGTATTTATAATTTTTAATTTTCTAAAATGGTTCCCCCAAGTTGTATAAACTTTAAGTCTCACAAAACCTGGATCTGTCTCTGCTGAACAAAGAGTGAGGTTGCTCCCAGAGGAAGGATTTTGTGCACACGCAGGAGAAAGGACACCTAATGGCAAAAACAGGGCATGACCAGTAAAGTTTTAAACCTTTTCTGAACTTTCTTTGCTTTGAATTCTGCCTCTATGAGGCTGATAAATGGTTTTATTGGCAATGAAGCTATTTTAAGGCAGGGATTATGTGTTAAACCTCTCTGGTTGTGCACCCAGTAATCAGCGAACTAACTTGTGTGGAAGAACATATTGATATATTAACACCTCTTTCCAGTACAGTGATTCCAAAGTGATTATACAGTCGTCCCTTGGTATACGCGTGGGATTGGTTCCAGGACCTCTCCGCCTCACCCACCCCCTCACCTATATACCAAATCCATGCGTGCGCAAGGCAAGTCCCACAGTCAGCCCTGCTGAACCTGCACATAGGAGAACTCAGCTCTCTGTACAGGTGGGTTTCATATCCCTCAAGTACTGTGTTTTCAATCCACGTTTGGTTGAAAAAAATCCACGTATAGGTGGATCTGTGCCATTTAGACCTGTGTTGTCCAAGGGTTGACTGTACTTTTTTTTTACTTGAACACATAAAATTTTCATGGAGGAGTCCAAATTCCATAAAGGAGTTACATCATAAACTCAAAAGGCTGTACAGAGAAAGATTATTACAACAATAGCAAAACATGTTTGCAGAACAAAACAATGACTCAAATCTTGGACAGGGACCCACTAATTTCAAATAATTATCTATTGGCTCTGTCTCTAGTATTTGGTGAACAGAACTTCAGCTACAGTAAGAAATCTTGCCTGATGAAAGATTATGATTAATTTAAGAATTGCTAAATGTAACTCAGTGTTTTCTAACATCCTTGAGGAGCATATATTTGTTTTAAAGGTTAATCTGGAAAATGAGTTTTAGGAAAAAGTTAATGTGCATTTACTTGGGAGGTAAATAGTTAAATTAGACTCTTCCCCTTGGCCTTTCCAAGGAGGTTTGGGTTTCATGTTGGGTTTTGCTGTAAATTGAAATTCATTTGCAGTGAGAAAGCGTGTTGAGAATGGATTTTGTCAGGTTTGTCCAGAGACTGTTGTCATTGGTCTGGAGAGGGAAGGATCTTACTCCCGTAGAATCTTTGTCTTCTTCCAGAATGTCCTCATTTGGCAGTTCTGGGTGACACGTTGGTGCATTATTAAGTAATTGTAGTTTGACCTCTTGGAGTTTGTTGGGAACAAATCCAAATAAACTGGCATCTACCTTCTGTTTGCCTTGTTCGTGCTTTGCTGTTTGTCAAATCACCTCTCTCAGCAGAGTGTCCTCTTTTTTTTTTTTTAAACAGTGTCCCCTGGTAAAAACCAGGGGGTTGTTTCAGAATGAATCCGAGGTCCAGTTAACTGCAACATTCTCTTATTCTAGGATTCTATTTTCAGGAACACAGATACTTTCAGACAAATGTTAAAAGGCTTGGTTAACATTGGAAATAGTTCCTCAAAACTTAGAGGTTAAAGTACTGTACTGTTAAAGAAGTTAAAGTACTGATTTTAAACTTTTCTAGAAATTTTCTGGGAACAAGTAGTGTTTTTCAAGATTTCTTAGAGGGAAGAGACCTTTCTTCCCTACCAGCAGTCTGTCCATCCTTTCAGACAATCATTTTGGATTAAGGATATTTATGTAAGTGGTTAGTATGCTTCAGAATACCTGAGTTTTATTAAACACAGGTGTATGCATTGTCATATATTGTGAACATCTTTCCACGTTAATAAATATGCAACTAGGCCACCATTTTTACTTTCATTTTAAAATTACATATTATTGGCCAAGTGCAGTGGCTCACACCCATCATCTCAGCATTTTGGGAGGCCGAGGCCGGTGGATCACTTGAGGCCAAGAGTTCAAGGCCAGCCTGGCCAACATGGTGAAACTCTGTCTCTACTAAAAATACAAAAATTAGCCAGCTGTGGTGGTGCATGCCTGTAGTTCCAGCTAATCAGGAGGCTGAGACATGAGAATTGCTTGAACCTGGGAGGCAGAGGCTGCAGTGAGCCAAGATTGCATCATTGCACTCCAGTCTGGGCAACAGAGACTCTGTCTCAAAAAAAAAAAAAGAAAACATATACATTATTTATTACAAAAGTAATAACATCCTAGTATAAAAACCTCAGACGATTCAGGACTGTATATTCCCCTATGCCAAAATATACTTTTCAATAGCTGCATAGTACTTTCTTATATAGAAAACACCATAATTTACTTAACCAGTCCCCTGTGAATATTTGGCCCTTAAGTTGCTTCCTTTTTGCTTTTCTTATAAATAATACTATACTGAAAATGTTGCACATAGACAATTGCACATTTCTCTGATTATTTCCTCATTTTAATACCCTTGTGATTATAGGGGTAATATACTGTATACAGTATTTATCATAGAAAATATAAAAGTAATAAAAATACTTTTATCTGAGGCAATTAGGACCAGTAGATATGACTATCTGGTCTGAATTAACTGAAATTACCAATTAACTGAAAAAGTTGGTAAAGCAAAAAATCATAAAAAAAGAAATTTTATGAAAGACCCAGATGACTTCAAAGCTATTTGAATTGTTTCAGAGCATAAAAAGAGAAAATACCCAAGTTATTTTATAGGAAGCCAACATAACATTGAAAACAGTGTGCAACAATGTTTGCACAGGAAAATTCTAGACAAATCTCATTTATTAATATCAATACAACAATCCAACATAAAATATTAGCAACCAGACTTCAATAGCACATCAAAGGATAATAAAATTAACAATTAGAGTTTATTACAGGAATGCAATGACCATTCTTTTTTTTTTTTTTGAGATAGAGTCTCACTCTTGTTGCCTAGGCTGGTGTGCAATGGCACAATCTCGGCTCACTGCACCCTCTGCCTCCCGGGTTCAAGCGATTCTCCTGCCTCAGCCTCCGGAGTAGCTGAGGTTACAGGCACCCACCACCACGCCTGGCTAATTTTTTGTATTTTTAGTAGAGATGGGGGTTTCACTATGTTGGCTAGGCTGATCTCAAACTCCTGATCTCATGATCCACCCGCCTCAACCTCCCAAAGTGCTGGGATTACAGATGTGAGCCACTGTGTCCAGCCAATGACCATTCTTTATTTCGAACTCTTTTATTATGACATGAGAAAATTAATATTATCTTTTCAGTAGGTACTGAGAAGGCATTTGATACAATCCAGTATTCATTCCTGGTGAAGACTTCGTAAACCAGCAGTAGGTGGATACTTTCGGCATGAGTAAATATATCTATCTTAGTCTAAAACCTACCATTGAGCATAATGGAGAATGGAGGAACACCATATGTTTCCATTAAAGTCAGAAACAACGCAAAGGTGTCCAGGCACACTGCAATTATTTAACATTATTCTGCAGATACTAGCTAATTCAATTAGATAAAAGAAACTAGGCATCAATTAAAAAAAGAGGAAGTGGCCAGGCATGGTGGTTCATGCCTGTAATCTTAGCACTAGTTGAGATGGATGGATCACTTGAGCCCAGGAGTTCAAGACCAGCTTGAGCAACATGGCAAAACCCATCTCTACTAAACATGAGAAAACTGAGATGGGAAGATCACCTGAGCCTGGGGAGATTGAGGCTGCAGTGAGCCATGATCCTGCCACTGCGCTCCAGAGAGACACCGTCTCAAAAAAAAAAAAAAAAAAAGTCACATAACCATAATTTGCAGATGATATCATGATATATCTGGAAAACTTAAAAAGAGTCATCTGAAAAATTATGTCAAACAATATGGGAAGTAATTTGGCTTGGTAAAAATAAATAAATACAGAGAAATAGTCTTTTATTTTTTTGACAGAGTCTTACTCTGTCACCCAGGCTGGAGTGCAGTGGTGTGATCTTGGCTCACTGCAACCTCTACCTCCCAGGTTCAAGCGATTCTTATGCCTCAACTTCCCAAGTAGCTGGGATTACAGACATGTGCCACCACACCTGGCTAATTTTTGTATTTTTAGTAGAGATTAGGTTTCACCATGTTGGCCAGGCTGGTCTCAAACTCCCGGCCTCAAGTGATTTGTCAGCCTTGGCCTCACAAAGTGCTGGGATTACAGATGTGAACCACCACACCTGGCCCAGAAATAGTCTTTTAAATACAAAAACAATAATCAATGAGAAGATGGAATAGAGGATCCTACTTACATTGTAGCTGAAAAAGTAGATTAAGCTTAAGAGAAATATAGAAGTTCCAGTTCAAAAACATTTAAACCCTACTGAGAAATACAGGAGAGAATGTGAATTATTGGAAGGTTCTGCTTTTGAGTAGAAAGACTCATCATAATCATGTCAACTGTCTTTATTTTAATGCAATCTCAGTAAAAACTCTGTAAGGAGTTTTTTTTTTTGAGACCAATTAAGGTGCCTCTCAAGTATTAAAGCATATTATTATATAAAACCAGAATAATTTATGTAGCACAGTGCTGACATATTATAGGCAGCTTGACGGAACAAGGTATAAAATCCTGAAATGCATATCAGACATCGTTTATGATATATACTGTTGTTTTGCAATATGATAACGGTGCATTTCAAATACAGAAGGAAAAAGTGGATTACTTAGTGGAAGTGAGACAAATCAGATACTCTCTGGAAATAAGTTGAATTCATATTTTACATCTTATACCAAAATACATTTCAGATGGATCCAATATTTAAATATACGAAGTAAAGAGAAGTAGAAGAAAATATGGAATGTTTTTATCATGAAATGGGGAAGAAATTTCTGAGCATAATATGAAACCCAGAAGAAAAGAAAAGAAAAATTTGATCAATTGGACTATATAATAATAAAATAATTCAATATGACAAAAATAACCATAAGGAAAGTGAAAATTCAAATAACAGACTGGGGGGATGTATACAATTTCCATCATATATAAAGGTTTTATATTCCTTATATAAAAAACTCCTACAAACAGTGAAAAATACCAACAACCAACAGAAAAATGAAAAAAAAAAAAAAAGAGATGTGAACTGTAGAAGAAAAACACAATAGGGTCTTAAGCATATGTAAAGATGCACAATTACATACATAAGAAAGTATGAGAAAATACAAACTATAAAGTAGTAACATTTTACATGCCAATTTGGCAAATCTCAAAAGTTTGCTAACATACTGTGTAGGTGAAAGTGAGAGAAAAATAAACAGTATTACAACATACTGAATGGAGTGTAAATTGGCCCAATGACTATGAAGAGTAATTTTGCAATATCCATCAAGATTATAGATATAAATATACTTTCACCCAGCAATTCACTTCTGGGAATTTAGCCAACAATAGCTCTCATATGTGCAAATAGCACATATTATTATGGCAAAATTATTCATGGTATCTTTATTTGTAATTGTGAAAGACTGGAAACAATCCAAATGTTCAACAATAGAAGTTTGGTTACAATGTTTTTGGTTACTGTTTCTTTTTTTAAATAATGGAAAAATATTGTGCAACTATTCAGAAAGAGAAATATAGTGGTTTGAACTGTCCTCTAAGAGAGTAGAGCGAGTTGCAGAACCATTTGTGTAAAACAAGGAAAGAAACAAATATATTGATTTTTTTGCTTATTTATGCATAAAATATTTCTGAAAGGATACCCAAATACCTTAGTTAGCTGGGGCTGCCATAACAAAATAACATAGTCTAGGTGGTGTAAACAACAAAAATTTATCTTCTCACAGTTCTGGAGGCTGGAAGTCCAAAATCAGGGTGCCAGCATGGTTGGGTTCTGTTGAGGGAGAGAGCGTATGAAAGCTCTTCAGTCTTTTCTTCTTCTTTCTTCTTTCTTCTTCTTTCTTTTCTTTTTCTTTCTTTTCTTCTTCTTCTTCTTCTTCTTCTTCTTCTTCTTCTTCTTCTTCTTCTTTTCTTCTTCTTCTTCTTCTTCTTCTTCTTCTTCTTCTTCTTCTTCTTCTTCTTCTTCTTCTTCTTCTTCTTCTTCTTCTTCTCTTCTTCTTCTCATTCTCCTCCTCCTCCTCCTTCTTCTTCTTCTTCTCCTCCTCCTCCTTCTTCTTCTTCTCCTCCTCCTCCTTCTTCTTCTCCTCCTCCTCCTCCTCCTCTTCTTCTTCTTCTTCTTTTTTGAGATGGAGTTTTGCTCTGTCACTCAGGCTGGAGTGCAGTGGCGCAATCTTGGCTCATTGCAACCTCCGTCTCCTGGGTTCAAGCAATTCTTGTGCCTCAGCCTCCTGAGTAAGCTGGGATTACAGGCGTGTGCCACCACACCCGGCTATTCTTTTGGTATTTTTATTAGAGACCAAGTTTCACCATGTTGGCCCGGCTAGTCTGGAACTCCTGACCTCAGGTGATCCACCTGCCTTGGCCTCCTAAAGTGTTAGGATTACAGGCATGAGCCACTGCACTCGGCCCAGTATCCCTTCTTCCAAGGGTACTAATCCCATCATGAGGGTCTCACCCTCATCAGCTCATCCAAACCTAATTACCACCCAAAGCCTTCATGTCCAAGCACCATCACATTGTGAATTGGGGCTTCAACATATTAATTTGAGGAGGACACAATTCAGTCCACAGTACCAAGTATTTGATCATAGCAGTTGCTGCTGGGCCCAGGGAGGAAAGCAAGATGTAGGAGAATAGAATTGGAAAGGTGATTTCTCACTGTTTGCTCTTTGTACCTCTGTAATTCTCTATCTGATATCAACCGAGTGTCCAACAACTCAATTCAATTCTGACCCACTGTGTTACTGACCACATGTTCTTAGACTCTCAATAGAAAGTGACATGAGGCTGAAAGAGTTTTTCCAGATAAGACTTCATTGGAGCTTATGCCCAGACAGGAAGGCAGCATGAGAGACAGAGAGAGACATTGGGGTAGATTATGCAGGTTGAAGGGTAGGGTATGCAGGTCAGCATTATCTGCTCAGGTTGGTTATCTTGAGTAATAGACCACCTGGTGGTCTGGCCAGCAGCAACAAGGCTGTAATCAATTGTTCAGCATTCCTTCCCAGGTGGGACACTCCACAACCTTGGTTTGATATGTAGATTTCTTAAGGGCAATTCCTAGAATTCTTTAAGTAAAAGGCATAGTTCAACATTATGTAGGAGGAGCCACATCCCATTCCTATTCTATCTCATATATACTTAGGGTTACTGTCAGATTCCATAAGCTAAAGAGCTCAGCCCCACAAAACCGCCCCAACTTCAGATGCTGGTCTTAAGTCATGGGCCACTCATACCTTTATTTTATTTTATTTTTTTTTGAGATGGAGTCTCTCTCTGTTGCCCAGGCTGGAGTGCAGTGGCATGATCTCAGCTCACTGCAACTTCCGCCTCCCAGGTTCAAGCGATTTGTCTGCTTCAGACTCCCAAATAGCTGGGATTACAGGCATGCACCACCATGCCCGGCTAATTTTTGCATTTTTAGTAGAGACAGGGTTTCACCATATTAGCCAGGCTGGTCTTGAACTCCTGACCTCGTGATCCGCCCATGTCGGCCTCCCAAAGTGCTGGGATTGCAGGCATGAGCCACCGCACCCGGCCCCATACTTCTGACTAGCTATAGATTGGTGATTCCCATGAATCCCTCCTCAGTTTGAGTATTTTGCTAGAATGTCCCCCAGAACTCAAGAAATCATTTTACTTATGTTTACCAGTTTATTATAAAGGACCCAAGTGAACAGCCAGAGGAAGAGGTACAGAGGGTAGGACCCAGCAGGGTCCCAAGAGCAGAGGCTTCTGTCCTGTGGAGTTGGAGCCAGCCACCCTCCCAGCGTGGGTTGGATGTGTTCACCAGCCCAGGAGCTCTCCAAACCCTGTTGTTAAGGGGTTTTTATGGAGTTTCTTACATAGGCATGATTGATTAAATCACCGGCCAATGGTGATCCGATTCAATTTCCAGCCCCTTTTCCCTTTCTAGAGGTTGGAGAGTGAAGGTTCCAATCACCTAATCAAGACTTGGTCTTTCAGGAGAAGGGCCCCTATCCTCAAGCTATCTAGAGGTCCTCCAGGAGTCACTTTATTAGCATAAACTCAGGTACAGTTGAAAGGGGCTTGTTATGAACAGTAAAAGATGCTCCTATTTTCCCTATCACAGAGGAAAACTCCAAGGGTTTTAGGAGCTCTGTGTCATGAACCAGGGACAAAGACTCAGTATATATTTTCTCTTATATTTTACTACAGTGTTAAGGAAAAGGGGTCCTGATCAACACCCAAAGAGAGGCTTCTTGAATCTCATGAAAGAAAGAATTCAAGGTGAATCCATAGAGTGAAGTAAAAGTAAGTTTATTAAGAAAGTAAAGGAATAAAAGAATGGCTTACTCCATGGCAGAACAACCCTTGGGGCTGCTGGTTGCCCATTTTTATGGTTATTTCTTGATTATATGATAAACAAGGAATGAATTATTCATGAGTTTTCTGGGGAAAGGAGTGGGCAATTCCTGGAACTGAGGGTTCTTCCCCTTTTTGGACCATATAGGGTAACTTCCTGATGTTGCTATGGCATTTATAAACTGTTATGGCACTAGTGGGAGTGTCTTTTAGCTTGCTAATGCATTATAATTAGTGTATAATGAGCAGTGAGGATGACTAGAGGTCACTTTCATCACCATCTTGGTTTTGGTGGGATGTGGTTGGCTTTACCACATTATTTTATCAGCAAGGTCTTTATGACCTGTACCTTGTGCAGACCTTCTATCTCATCCTGTGACTAAGAATGACTAACCTCCTGGGAATGCAGCCCAGTAGGTCTCAGCCTTATTTTAACCAGCCTCTATTTGAGATGCAGTTGCTCTGGTTCGAATGCCTCTGACAACAGTACCTTTTGAATTTTGACCTATGTATACAAACACACACACACACACACACAAACACAGAAGTATTAATACTGAGTAATACTGAGAGTTGGGGGGATGCTCAGAAAGACTGAGTTACCCAAGTTCACATAATTTGCCACTGTCAGAGATGGACCTCAGGTTTTCTTACTTCTGTTTGAAGGTTTTTTCCAATATGCTGTGATTACTTTCTCATCTCTTTGAAGACGTTTACTGCTTTCATGACTTCAGAATGTCTGCGTATTCTAGTTTTTAATATTTAAAGGGGAATCCTTTAGATTTAGGGGCATGGGGGCCACTTGTGGGAGGTCAATGATGTTTCCTCACACATTAATGCAATTTTTCTCCAATATTCTATGCAAGATATGGTATATAGAGAGGCAACCATGTATATCATGCAAATTGAGAAAGACTTGGAAACTGTCCCATCCAAAAGTACTCATCTATTAATCTGCTCAAAGAAATATGAATGAAAACTTAGAAGAAATCCCACTACTGTGTAGTATCTCTTAAGTAAATTGCAAATATTTCTGGGAGAGGTACTCTTGAAATGGGAGAGTTCCCTGACCACCCTTACAGGACATGCAACAGGGGTGTGGCTCATGTGTTCGGTCGTCACACACTCAAACCCCTAACAGGAGTGGGAGCACACAGAGGGGCAGGAGAGGGAGCACACAGGAGCTGGGGTGAGTGCTTTGAGGCTCCAGCCCCATAGCAGCATCTGGAGTGGGTGCCTGTGACTCCCAAAACCCAAGTGGGCATGGCATGTGTTACAGTGTGCTCTTTTAGCTTTGATGTCCACAGATGGTGTAAGTGTTAACCAGCTCAGTGGATCCTCTGCCTTTTTGCAAGGGCAGAGGGCCAGTGTGACAGCTTACTGTATCCCAGGCTCCTGTCTAACATCCCGGAAGAATCAGGTCACACATGGACTTGAAGAGTAGTGAGTGTGGGGGTTTTATCAGGTGGTAGAGGTGGATCTCAGTGGAATGGATGGGGAGCTAGAAAGGAGATGGTGTGGGAAGATGATCTTCCCTTGGAGTTCAGATGCTCTTTCTCTGCCACACCATTCTGCTGTTCTTCTGCTCTTCTGTTCATCTTCTCATTTCCTTGTCTGCTCATCTGCTTCTGGAACCTGAGGTCTGTGGTTTATATGGGTACAGGATAGGGGGGTCAAAAGACAACTTTTGGGGCATGAAAACAGGAATGCCGGTTCCCATTTAGGGCCATGAGTATCCAGGCTTGAGGATGGGGCCTTTGCTGGGGAACCACCCTCTTCTACCCAGTATTTCTCTGTCTCCTGTCCATATCACTCTTACACTGTCAACAACTATTATTAACTCCTGAAAAAATGAATTTATCAAATTCCTACTTGCAGGTCAGATTCTAACAGCAGTCTCCTACAGAAATGGGACAAGTGGTTGATGAAGAGTCAAATTCTGTAAAATATTTTAAGAGATTTATTTTGAGCCAACTTTGAGTGACCATAGCCTATGAAGGAGCTCTCAGGAGGTCCTGAGAACATGTGCCCGAGATGATTAGGCTGCAGCTTGGTTTTATATATTTTAAGGAGATATGAGACTTGAATCTAATTCATTTAAGAAATACATTGGAGGCCAGGTGCTGTGGTTCATGCCTGTAATCCCAGAACTTTGGGAGGCTGAGATGGGTGGATTACCTGAGGTCAGGAGTTCGAGGCCAGCCTGGCCAAATGGTGAAACCCTCTCTACTAAAAATACAAAAATTAGCTGGGTGTGGTGGTGTGTGCCTGTAATCCTGGCTCCTCAGGCTGAAGCACAACAATCGCTTGAACCTAGGAGGTGGAGGTTGCAGTGAGCTGAGATTGTGCCACTGCACACTCCAGCCTGGGCAACAATGTGAGACTCTGTCCCCACCCCCCACAAAAAAAAGAAATACATTGGTTTGGTCCTGAAAGGTAGGATAACTTGAAGCAGAGGTTTCCAGCTTATAGGTAGATTTTTAAATTTTCTGGTTGGCAGTTGGTTGAGTTTATCTAAAGACCTGGGATCAATAGAAAGGAACGTTTGGATTAAGATAACAGGTTGTGGAGGCCAAATTTCTTACTGGCAGAGGAAGCCTGCAGGTAGTAGGCTTCAGAGAGAATAGGTTGTAAAATGTTTCTTATGAGACTTAAAGTCTGTGTCGATATTAATGCTGGAGAGGTATAATGAGCCATGTCCAACCACTACTTCCCATCATGGCCTGAAACAATCTCTCAGGGTAAATTTTAAAAGAGCCCTGGCTGAGTAGGAAGTCCATTCAGGTGGTTGGGGGGTCTTGGAATTTTTTTTTTTGGTTTACAAAGGGATAATAAATTTTGATTTAAAAAACAAAACACCTGAGGGGTGGGCTCAGTGGCTGATGCCTGTAATCTCAGCATTTTGGGAGGCCAAGGTGGGAGGATCACTTGAGGTCAACAGTTTGAGACCAGCCTGTGCAACATAGGGAGACCTTGTCTCCACACACACACACACACACACACACACACACACACACAATCTGAGGATCTTCGTTGTCTTTTTCTTCAAAGACAGAGTCTTACTATGTTACCCAGGTTGGATTTGAACTTCTGGACTCAAGGGATCCTCCCATTTCAGCCTTCCAAGTAGATGAGACCACAGGCATGCGCCACCACACGCATTCTCTCGGTTTTGTCATCTGTAAAACGAGTGAGCTGGACCAGTGCGTCCTCAGATTTCCTCTGTCCTTCAGAGCTCTGTTCTGGCTAAATGATTTTTCAAATCCCTTGTCTCGCTTGCATCCCATGGAAAACCTGGGAAGGGCAGGAAGGACAGGGGAGACTATTTTTCTTACTTGTCAGATAAGGAAGCCAAGATTCAAGAGTTCCGTGATCACCAGCTATCTTAATCCATTTGAGCTGTTATGACAAAATGCCACAGACTGGGTAACTTATAAAAAATCAGAATTTATTTCTCACCGTTCCTGAGGCTAGGAATTCAAAGATCAAGGTGGCAGCTGATGAGGTCTCACTTCCTCTGCTTCCAAGAAGGCACCTTGGGGCAGTATCCTACAGAGGGGATGAATCCTGTCCCCTCACATGGTGGAAGGGAGAAGAACAAAAAAGGACTGAGTGCTACATGGAGCCTCAGGGCTTTAATCCCATTCACAAAAAATAATCACCTCTTAAATGTTACACCTCTTAATACTATCACAAGAACCATTACGTTTCAACACATGAATTTTGGAGGAGATCACTGAAACCATAGCACCAGGCAAGGAGCCTGTTTAGCATGGGCACTTAACTCCAAGTATAGTGGCCTTTCCACTGTATCATACACATTCATTCATCTTTTGAGTACAAGGTATTATGCTGTGTGCTGGGGATGCAAAACCAAAAAGATAAGCCTCCTGCCCTCTGGGGGCTGACAGTGGCTGGAGAAAATGAATGCTTAGAGAGCCTCATGGTCAGCTCCCTGCTGGACACAGAGATGGAAGAAGGAGGACAAAGAGTATCGGGGACAGAGCAAGTTTCCTGGGAGAGGCCCATCACTGAAGCTGAATGAGGAAGGATGAATAGGTATTTGGTATAAAGAAAGGGAGGGCCTGTGCTCTCAGGAGACAATACTTCATCCTTAAGTGGGATACTTAGGGTGCCATGTCAGTTGTCTGTGGTAGACTGGGATACAGAAACTTTTGGGTAGAGGAGTCTTTCAACCCTTTTTGGTCAAGATTGTTTGTCACTGCTGAGACCAGCTCAGTCGGGGAGAACCTAACCCAGTGGCGCTAGAAGAATTAAAGAGACACACACACACAGAAATATAGAGGTGTGAAGTGGGAAATCAGGGGTCTCACAGCCTTCAGAGCTGAAAGCCCAGAACAGAGATTTACCCACATATTTATTAATAGCAAATCAGTCATTAGCACTGTTTCTATAGATATTAAATTAACTGAAAGTATCCCTTATGGGAAACGAAGGGATGGGCCAAATTAAAATAATAGGTTGGACTAGTTAACTGTAGCAGAAGCATGTCCTTAAGGCACAGATCACTCATGCTGTGGTTTGAGGCTTAAGAATGCCTTTAAGCGGTTTTCCACCCTGGGTGGGCCAGGTGTTCCTTGCCCTCATTCCCATAAACCCACAACCTTCCAGCATGGGTGTTAGGACCATTATGAACATGTTACAGTGCTGCAGATATTTTGTTTATGGCCAGTTTTGGGGCCAGTTTATGGCCAGATTTTGAGGGGCCTGCTACCAACATGTCCCCCTTCTCTGATTTGCAAATCAATAAACTCAAAGGCAGCTTTGTCATGGTGAGCTACTTCTTGCAGGAGTCAGGATCCACATCTGCAGACTATACAAAGACAAACAACACAGATTAAAAGCACAATCATCATTGAAATCACAGAGCTTCCAAGTGTTTTTAATCAATTTTCAGCTCCTTTAAGCACTCCAGTTCCTGGCATTAAGGTCACGTGTGCCTGGGATGCTTTAAATATTTGTTCTTTTAATTTTAAATCCTTATGCTAAGCTCCTAGAGTGGGCCATATCTTTTGAGGTTGAGGTGTCACTATACTGCCATGGTTCTAGATAGTAGGAACTCTTGCCATATTATTATATCTACCATCTGACCGTTTTGTTCAGACCAGCTGAACATAGTGTGGCCATGGCACGCAGACTGAGAGATGCAATTCGAGCTGAACATCCCCTTAGGGGACCAACTAATAATGATTCCATAGGAATCATTGTGCAGCACCTCTGCCTGTTCTGCAATGCAATCTTCCTAAACAAGTATGTTCATTTTTTCTAACTGGGTCCAATCCTGTTTACAAATAGGTTTTTGAGGGCAGTATGCCTCAATTATAGGAGCAGATTGATTATGGTAAATACTGAGATCAGAAAGCATGTGTAACTGTGTCATAAAGTGATTGCATCCAGGCATTATTGCCAGCCAAGATTGATAAATATACCCAATAAGTATAATTGTTCTCTGTGTCAGCCCTTATTGAAGGAATACTCATGACAGTGGTGATAACCACTATCATAGCTACCATTAAATTATTTGTTGTGACTGGTTGTCCCGCTTTCCTCAAGTTTCCTTCCGCCATCTGTGACAGCTTCTTGATCTGTCCCCAGGTGGGTGACTGTGTTCAATGGGAGTTGCTCATGACAGTTGGGTCCTCCTCAGTGTCAGCCTTGACATGGCTGCAACCGGGGGGTCCTCGGGATCCTCCCGGAATCTCTTCCTCAGCATCTGGCTCATGGTAAGGTTTCGGGTGTCTTGATGGTATCCAAATTTGCTGTTGATTTTGGCCTGTACCCCAAGTTATTATTTTACCTATTTCCCAACTTTTTGTTATCAGATCTCTCCACCAAATCAGTTGTTCTGTTTCTGTCTTTGCAGCTGGTTTCTGTAGATGCTGTTCAGCTGCTGATAACATCTGGCCTTTGGGCAGGCTCAAAAATTTTAAAGTTAATAATGCTAGGTTCAGTTGCATCTGTGGGGTTCCATATTGTCTGTCTCCCCCTTTCTGCTTTTGCAACTTCTGTTTTAGGGAGAGATTCATTCTTTCCACTATGGCTTGTCCTTGAGAATTGTATGGGATACTAGTAATGTGTTTAATATTCCACATAGAGAAAAATGTAGCTAGAGCTTGGCTAGTATAGCCTGGGGCATTATCTGCTTTAATAGAAGCTGGAATGCCCATCACTGCAAAACACTGCAAAAGATGACATTTAACACAGGCAGAAGACTCTCCTGACTGGCATGTAGCCCAGACAAAGTGAGAAAAGGTGTCCACACATACATGTACATAAGCTAGTCTCCCAAACAAGGGAACATGTGTGACATCCATTTGCCAAAGTGAGTTAGGTTCCAGTCCTCGAGGATTAACTCCTCCTGTAAAAGATGAGGAATGTACCATTTGGCAAGTTGGGCATCGCTGGATAATATTTTTAGCTTCTTTCTAGGTAATGCTGTATCTGTGTTTGAGACCAGAGGCATTAACATGGGTTAAATTGTGAAAGTGTCTAGCATTAGATATTGCATTAGCAACTAGGTGATCAGCCATTTGATTCCCTTCAGTCAAAGGTCCTGGAAAAGGTGTATGAGCCCTAATGTGAGTGATGTAAAAAGGGTGCATTCTACTCCTAACTGCTGTTTGCAATTGGGTAAATAAAGTCATCAGTTGTTCATCTGTATGAAATCACAACTGAGCATTTCAATTAATTTTGTGGAATGAACTACATATGAAGAATCAGAAATCACATTAATAGGCATATCAAAAGCAGTCAATACCTCAATTACTGCTACAAGCTCTGCTTTTTGAACTGAAGTATAGGGCATCTGGAACACTTTATTTTTGATCCAGAATAAGAAGTTTTACCATTACTAGACCCATCTGTAAAAACATTCTCAGCACCTTCAATTGGTTTAAATTTAGTTATTTTAGGGAGAATCTAATTAGTTAATTTCAAAAACTGAAACAGCTTCATTTTAGGAAAATGATTATCAACAATACCAACAAAGTCAGCTAAATGGGTTTGCTAAGTAAGACTATTTATAAAAGCTTGCTGTATTTGTGCCTTCATGAGAGGGACAATAATTTTTCCAGGATCATATCCATGTAATTTAACAATCCAAGTTCTCCCAATCCCTATCATAGTAGTGATTTGATCTAAATAAGAAATTTGAGTCCATGAATTAGTATGTGGAAGAAAAAGTCACTTTACTAAGTCCTGTTCTTGGACAAAAACACTAGTAGGTGAATGCTGAGTTGAAAAAAAAAGCAAATCTAGAGTCTTCTCTGGATCTATTCTATTTATTTGAGCTTTATGGACTTGATTCTCAATCAATTGTAACTCTGCCTCAGCCTCCTTTGTTAATTGCCAAGGGCTAGCGAGACTAGGATTTCCTCTAAGGATAGAAAACAGATTACTCATGGCATAGGTAGGAATGCCTAGAGCAGCTCGTATCCAATTAATATCCCCTAGTAATTTTTGAAAGTCATTTAATGTTTTCAGTTGATCCCTACGTATGGTTACTTTCTGTGGCACAATGGTAGTGTCATTTACTAAGGTCCCCAAGTAGGAATAAGGAATAGTAGTCTGAATTTTGTCGGGAGCTATAATTAAACCAGCATGAGAAATCAAATTTTGCAAGTGATCATAACATTGGAGTAATATTTCCTGAGTGGGGGCAGCACAAACTATATCATCCATATAGTGAATAATTTAACACTGTGAAAATTTTTTACGAGTAGGTTCAATTGCTTGCCCCACATAGGCCTGGCAAATTGTGGGACTGTTTAACATGCCCTGTGGCAACACTTTCTAATGAAAGCGCTTGCAGGCTGCAGGTTGTTTACTGCAGGAATTGTAAATGCAAACCGTTCACAGTCTTGCTCAGCTAAGGGGATAGTAAATAAACAGTCTTTTAAATCTATGACTATTAAAGGCCAATTTTTTGGAATTATAGCAGGAGAAGGCAATCCTGGCTGTAATGCTCCCATAGGTTGTATAACTGAATTGATAGCTCTTAAGTCAGTTAACATTCTCCATTTACCTGATTTTTTCTTAATTACAAAAACTAGAGAATTCCAAGGGGAAAATGTTGGAGCTATGTGCCCATTTTCTAATTGTTCAGTAACTAATTTCTCTAAAGCCTCCAGTTTCTCTTTACTTAGTGGCCATTGTTCTATCCAAATTGGTTTATCTGTTAACCATTTTAAAGGTATATATTCTGGAGGCTTAACAATGGCAACCATCAAAACTTATTTCCTAATGTTTGGCGGGAAGTTTGATTTTCCGCTTGAAGTGGTTCTTTCAAAACTTGCAGATTTTTTTCTAGTCCCATACCAGGGACATACCCCATTTCATCCATTGTATGTTGACTTTGAGGGCTACATAATTGTTCTGGAATTATAACTTGTGTTCCCTATTGTTGTAATAAATCTCTTCCCCATAAATTTATAGGTACAGAGGTTATACTTTGTTGAATAGTCCCGGGTTGTCCATCGGGCCCTTCACAATGCAAAATATAACCACTTTGATATACTTCAGGGGCTTTACCAACTCCAACTATGTTAAATTGAGTGGGTTGAATTTGCCACGCGGACGGCCAGTGCTAAAGAGAAATTATCGAAATGTCCACTCCTGTATCTACCAAACCTTTAAATTTCTTTCCCTGAATGGTTATTTCATAGGTAGGATGTTTATCAGTAATTTGATTTACCCAATAATCTGCTTTGCCTTGTTTATTTGTGCTTCCAAATCCTCCTGTTTGTTTAATTTCACTTTTTCCCATTCCCACATACGGCACGATCAGGAACTGTGCTATGTGCTCTCCCGGCTCTGCTTTCCAGGAAACAGAAGTAGATATAATAATTTGAATTTCCCTATTGTAATTTGAATCAATGACTCCTGTATGTATTTGTACCCCTTTTAAACCTAAACTAGACCTTCCTAAAAGTAATCCTATTGTCCCTGCTGGCAAGGGTCCACAGACTCCTGTTGGGACCTTTTGCGGGGGTTCCCCAGGCAGAAGGCTTACAGCTTTTGTGCAGCATAAATCTACTGCGGCACTACCGGCTGTGGAGGGGGACAGACATTGTACAGGGGTGAGGGAATGGCCTGAGCTGGAAATGCCCAGGTTTAGAATGGGGCCCTGGATGGGCACCTCATGGCGTTTCCCGAAATCAGGTTCCCTTCTTTATTAAACTTAGAGTGACACTGATTAGCCCATTGTTTTCATTTTTTACATTTTGGACATATTTCAGGATCAGCAGTTTTCCTTTTTCCCCTATCTGACGGCCTGACTCGCTGATTTTTTCTACATTCTTTTTTAGTATGACCATGCTTCCCACAGCTAAAACAAGCTCCAGGAAATGGAGTATTTCCTTTATCCACTCTCAGTCCTGCCATTGCCTGTGCTAGCAGAGTAGCTTTATGCAGATTACCTCTGATACCATCACAGGCCTTGATATAATCAACTAAATGTGCTTTCCCTCTGATAGGTTGCAGAGCAGCCTGGCAATTGGGATTAGCATTGTCAAAAGCTAATAACTGCAGCACTATATCCTGAGCAGCCAAATCTGCAATCATCTTTCGAAGAAACTCCTGAAACTGAGCTATAAAATTAATGTATGGTTCTCTTGGTCCCTGTTTTATAGCACTAAAGGAAGGGTATTGTTCTCTACCTGAAGTGATTTTTTCCCAAGCTCTAATGCACACTCCTGTAAGCTGCTCTATGGCATCATCCTGCATGACCACTTGTGCATCTAAACCAGCCCAGCCGCCAACCCCCAAAAGTTGGTCTGCAGTTATATTAATTTGAGGTTGGCCCTGGGCATTGTGAGCAGCCTGAATGGTAGCTTCATCTACCCACCAAGTTTTAAATTGTAAGAACTGAACAAGAGTTAGACAAGCTCAAGTAAGAGCGTCCCAGTCAGTAGGGATCATCTGACTGGAAACAGCAACATTCTTTAACAGTTCCATTAAAAAAGGAGAACGTGGTCCATACTGATTTATAGCTTGTTTAAATTCTTTGAGTAATTTAAAAGGAAAAGGCTGAAATATAGCTACAATATTTCCCTGTTGATCTGGGGGCTGTATTCTAACAGGGAACTGCCAAGCCTCTAAATCACCCTCTCGTCTAGCTTACTGGATTCCTGCCTGAATAGAACTAAGAGCGGTCGCTCAAGGCACTGCTCAAATAGTCACTGGGGCAACTACTTTTCGCCCAGTGTCCTCTAGAAAAGAAAGATCTGGAGGGTCATTTTCTTCAAAATAATAAGGAGGGGGTGCAGAAGTGTAGGGATGAACCTCTCCCTCCTTTGCCGCTTTAGCTTTAGCTGGTAAATAAACATGCTCTGTAACCTCTTCTGTTACTTTGCTATACTCTTGTTCCTCCTCCTCATCAGTGTGAAAAATTTCCAAGATGAAACGAACCAGACCCCACATCTGTCCCATCATTACCCTGAAGCTTCTGAGCTCCCCTTCTTACTCACCATGGGGATTGCTTTAAGAGTACTCGGGTGTCCTCCAGCTAGTTTTCCATTCCAACTGTTGCTCTGGCAACCCTTGAACCTAGATTTGAGCCCCCACAATGGATGCCACTTGCTGAGACCAGCTCGGTCAGGGAGATCCTAACCCAGTGGCGCTAGAGGAATTAAAGACAAACACAGAAATATAGAGGTGTGAAGTGGGAAATCAGGGGTCTCACAGCCTTCAGAGCTGAAAGCCCAGAACAGAGATTTACCCACATATTTATTAACAGTAAACCAGTCATTAGCATTGTTTCTATAGATATCAAATTAACTAAAAGAATCCCTTATGGGAAATGAAGGGATGGGCTGAATTAAAGGAATAGGTTGGGCTAGTTAACTGCAGCAGGAACATGCCCTTAAGGCACAGATCGCTCATGCTATTGTTTGTGGCTTAAGAATGGCTTTAAGTGGTTTTCCACCCTGGGCAGGCCAGGTGTTCCTTGCCCTCATTCCCGTAAACCTACAACCTTCCAGTGTGGGCATTAGGGCCATTATGAACATGTTACAGTGCTGCAGAGATTTTGTTTATGGCCAGTTTTGGGGCTAGTTTATGGCCAGATTTTGGGGGGCCTGCTCCCAACTGTTACTACCGTATTAATGTCTGTATCAGATTTTCAGGGTCATAGGCGCCTTCTAACTTGCTGTTCTGCCATCCCCTATGTGGTCTTTATGCAAGAGGCTACGTTGTGAAAGATTGAAGCTGGCAGACAAATAATAGGCCACGCCATAACTACTTCTTTGGGTGGTTTATAGTTGGTTTTACTTCCCAGATTATGAAGAGGGGCATTAGCATTCCTGTTGAGCTTGTCAAAAGACTCAGTAACACACCGAAGTTTCAAAGGTGAAACACAAGAGCAAATTTTCATCACTGCTTTAAAAAAATGTATTGTGGCTTCTGCCTGGGCTGAGGGCTCCCTGGAGCAGGGACAGGTTGCTTCCAGGTAGCTTCAGTGCATCACATTTTGCAACCCTCTGCTTCACACCCCAGCCCCTTAAGAAATACACTTTGGAAGCAGAGCTGGAAAAATTTCTCTGTTGCCTTCATCAGACCTGCTCCTTATTTTTTGATAACTTTGGTCAGTGTCACTGTGAGAAGAAGCTAGCTATCTCGAAGGTGTTAGTTGTTATTCTTCAGCTCCTCGAAGGTGTTAGTTGTTATTCTTCAGCTCACTCACAGACCTGTAAACACACACACACACAGATGCACACACACCTTGCACCTCTCTACTGATGCTGGCAGAACCCATCTTCTGCTACATTCTTTGCATTTCTAACATCAACATGTTATAACATTCAAGGTTCCTAGGCCAAAATTTTATCCATTTCATGTTCTTTGAAAGAGACTGATAGTAGCTGTTCCAGGTCTTTTGCACATTCTACAGATCCCCTGTTTGTTTCTTTTCCTTTTATGCTAAGAGGGAAAACATTTCATTCACTGGAACCTTTCTTAATTTGCTGCATTTGTTTAGGAACCAATCCTTTCAAAACTGCTCCAGGTAGAGCCCTCAGCAGGTGTGCACCTGAAATGCATCAGAGAAAGACTGTGCTGTCCAGGATAAGAGGGAAACATGCATCATTTTGAAAGAGAGTGGGGAGGGAGGCAAAGGTGGAAAAGAGGGAGGAGGAAAGAGAGAAGCTGGAAAGGTCAGACCACCATTCTCTCAGACACTCAGGCTTGTAACCTCCTCTCCCCTCCTCACATTTATTTGCCGACCCCAGGGAGTAGGTTCCCATAGCCTGTCATTCTTCTCCATCATTGAGTGAAGCCCTTTATTCTGTGTCTACTATCATCTCTTTAACCTGGATGCTGAATACTAAGCTCCCAGAGGATCTTTCTGCCATCAACTTCTCCACCCTCCTCCACTCTCTGCCACACCCCCATTATCAGACCAATCTTCTGACAGCACCACTCTGGACAAAACCTTCAGTAAGCTCCCCACTGTCCATTAACTAAAGCTCAGTAGTCTTGGCCTAGAATTCAAGGCTCCCCTCCTTGTGGCCCCAACTTTATTGAGCACTTATCACAAGCCAGGTACTCTGTTAAAAGCGTCTAAATGTTAATTTGTCCATCTAAAATCCTTTTCCAGGAATGTGCTTTCTCCCCCACTTCCTCTCCCACTCTCTGAAGTGTTGTGCTGCTATTGAGGAGAGATGAGCATATGATGCAGGCCAGCCAGTCAGAGCATTTCACAGCCTGGCCACAGGCCAGCCAATCAGAACCCTTCACAGCCTGGCCATGCGCCAGCCAGTGAAAGACTTTCACAGCCTGGCCACAGGCCAGCCAATCCGAGCATTCTACCGTCTGCCACCCCACCGCCACTCTCAGCTTTCTTTCTTTCTTTCTTTTTTTTTTTTTTTTTTTGAGATGGAGTCTCGCTCTATCGCCCAGGCTGGAGTGCAGTAGTACTATCTTGGCTCACTGAAACCTCTGCTTCCCGGGTTCAAGCTGGTCTCCTGTCCCAGCCTCCCGAGTAGCTGAGATTACAGGCACGTACCACCTCGCCCGGTTAATTTTTGTATTTTTAGTGGAGACAGGGTTTCGCCATGTTGGTCAGGCTGGCCTCGAACTCCTGACCTCAGGTGATCTTCCTGCCTCAGCCTCTCAAAGTGCTGGGATTACAAGCGTGAGCCACCGCGCCCAGCCCCATCCTTAGCTTTCTGAAATGTGATGTGTAGGTGTGGTGGAGAGGGGGCTTCTGTCATCTGGGTTTGAAATCTACACAGAGAAGCAGAGAGGAGAAGTGATGGAGAATGAGAGAGAAGGGGAGACCTGATGACATTGTCTCTCTGGATCCCATGGCACGTGGGGCTCGTTCCACCTCTGGACTTTTCCCAGAGGGAGTCAAAAACGTCCGTTGTTTTCTTCTGCCTGTTTGAGTTAGGTTTGCTGTTACTTGCAACTGAAGCCATGAAGAAGGTTTCGGGGGCGGGGACGAGCAACGACTATCTGGACAGGTGGCGGGGAGGTAAAAGAATTTACCAAGACAGTCCGGGTGCGATGGCTCACGCCTGTAATCCCAGCACTTTGGGAGGCTGAGGCGGGCGGATCACCTGAGGTCAGGAGTTGGCGACCAGCCTGACCAACATGCAGAAACCCCGTTTCTTCTAAAAACACAAAATTAGCCAGGCATGGTGGCGCATGCCTGTAATCACAGCTACTCGGGAGGCTGAGACAGGAGAATCGCTTGAATCCGGGAGGCGGAGGTTGCTGTGAGCCGAGATTGCGCCATTGCACTCCAGCCTGGGCAACAAGAGTGAAACTCCGTCTCAAAAACAAACAAACAAACAAAATTTACCAAGACAGTTGTAGGTAGAAAAAGGCAGATTCATTAGAGAAAGTATGAAAATACCTTTCAAGGAAGCAACGGGCAGGCTCAGCAGAAGAGGCGCAGACTGCAAGGAAACAAAGGCTTGCTGGAGGTTTTATAGGTTGGTTCTGAGGCTGCAGAGTGCCGCACTCAGTACTGATTAACGCCAAGGTTGCAGGGAGCTAACTTGCATTTTTTCGTATCAGCTGAAGGTCTGGTGATAGCTGGATCTAGGAAGATTGCGAGTTATTTGTGCAGGAGGGCTCTGTGTCCTGGAGCACATAGAAAGACAGACTTGTAGCTTATCTGCTTCTTTTTGCTTTCCCCTGCTGCCACCAGCCTGACTCCCTTTCCCTAATTAGGACGCCAGAGAGAGCACTTAAGAGGGCCTATGTCATTTGCTCCTCATGACCACCATGAGGCAAGACTGTTAGTTCACCATTTTGATGGGGAAGTGACACCTGAGAGATAAGCCAGTGCCCAAGGCCTCACAGTTTTTAAGTGGTAGAGACGGAATTTACAGCCAGGCCTCTGACTCCGAGGCTGCTCTCTTAACGATGAGTTCCAAGGCCTTCCAGGAAAATGTACCCGGTATTTCCTATGTGTCAGGCACTAGGCTAAGTGCCATACACTTGTCCTTTCCTCATCTGCTGCTGTTTCCAGCATGTTCCACACACCCCTCAAACAGGCCCTGGGTTTTCCCACATCTGCCTCTTTACCTGGAACATGCTCTTTGCCCCACCTCTGCCTGGCAATATTTACTTATCTTTCCAATCTTGGATCAAATGTTGAATCTTTCTGGAAGTCTTCAATACCATACTCAGAAGCAAGTACTTCCTCCCTGGAGTCTTAAGGCTTTTGATTTAACCCCCAGGCCAGTCGGCTGCCTTTGAGCGCTGATGGTGCAGGAACTTGTAGGCATTTCTTAGGGAGAGTGGGGAACTGACAGTTTGAAGTTACCAGATTTAGGTTCTAGTTATTTTGGTGGCATCTCGGCAAAACACCACATTTTTCGATAACAAGAAATGCCACTGTCATGGAATGGGCTGGGTTTGAAGCTGGCTCTGCAACTCTAGAGCTTGGGTGACATTAAAAAGATTACCCATTCTCTCTGAGTCTCATTTTTCTTATCTGAATATGAGGATGAGAGCAGTGTTGATCTTAGAGAGTTGAGAGAAGTAAATGGGATAATGAATGCTAAGGGCTTAGCACCGTGTCTGGTGCCATGTATGTATGTTTTTACATAAGGGATTACATCTTAAACTCATTTTTGCCCCTGCACGCAGAGCAGATGCAGGTAACACACATACTTATTAAATGAAGAACTAAATCTTATGAATATCCCTCCTTTAAACCTCCTAGTCTTTGATAGCAACTGGCCACCTGTAGTTGCTTAAAGAAGCTAAAGAGAATTGGAGCAGCAGGATGGAAGAGAGGTAGAGGGAAATGGGAGTCAGAAAATAAACGTCCTTTTAAGAAAGGCTATCATAAGAGCAGTGCAGGTGTTCCAGCGAGGCAAGAACCAGGATTAGCTTTGTTCCTTAGATGACCCACGCTTCATTCCTTACTTTGTCTTTTCTTAGAGGACACCAGGTGAGATGACCAATGACATAGGCTGCATTGTTCCTTTTGGAATTGTGCAGTGTTCCCAGTTCAATCTTCCTCATGAGCGGGCGTGAGGCAGTGGTGCAGTGGTGGTGCTGCCATGGTGGTAACAGCAGCTGCCCAGCAGCTTCCTGACCTCGGGGTTGAAACTCTGGTGGTGTGACCTTGAAACCAGTACTCATGTTATGACCCTTGACTTCTCCTCCAGCCCTTCCAACAATGCTGAAAGCATATAATTATTATCTTTCTTATATCCCTCTCTGCTTGAAATACTTGGAGGGGTTTCTGTGTCCACTACTTAGCTCTGATTAATACACATAGCATATAAAAACAAGCATATTAAATATTAGCTTTAAATTGGGTATGGTCACACTCCTATAGTCCCAGCTACTCAGGAGGCTGACGTGGGAGGATTGCTTGAGGCCAGGAGTTTGAGGCTGCAGCAAGCTATGATTGCACTGTTACCAGTGGAAAATATCAGAGTTACCGGTGAATCTGTACGGGTCTGCAGCAACCTCAGTTCTTCCTTTCTCAGAAGAAAGAATTCAACCGAGGAGCATAAGGCAGAAAAAGAAACTGAAGCAAGTTTCAGAGCAGTTTATTTAAAAAGGCTTATTTAAAAAAAAAAAAAAAAAAGGCTTTAGAACAGGAAAGAAAGGAAAATTCACTTGGACCCAAACAGGCACCTGAAGGTCTAGTGCAGTGTTGAACCTTGATCCTAGGACTTTATAGGCTGGCCCGTTTCCCATGATTCTTGCCTCAGAGTGGGCTGCCCGCATGCACAGTGCCCTCCTTATCTTTGGGAGATGAGCATTCGCAGTGCTTAGGAAGTTGTACACATGCCCATCTGAGGCTTTCTTCCCTTTCCTGGTGGAGTGCCCTCAGAAGGTCATCCTTTGCCATTTTGTCTCTCTCTCTCTTTTTTTTTTTTGAGACGGAGTTTCACTCTTGTTGCCCAGGCTGGAGTACAGTGGCATTCTCTCGGCTCACCATAACCTCCGCCTCCCAGGTTCAAGTGATTCATTCTCCTGCCTCGGCCTCCCGAGTAGCTGGGATTACAGGCACGCGCCACCACGCCTGGCTAATTTTGTTTGTTTTTTTTTTAGTAGACATGGGGTTTCTCCATGTTGGTCAGGCTGGTCTTGAACTCCCAACCTCAGGTGATCTGCCCGCCTTGGCCTCCCAAAGTGCTGGGATTACAGGCATGAGCCACTGTGCCCGGCCTCCATTTTATCTCTTAATGCACATGCCCAGGAAATTGTGTCTCCCTGGTGTCTGCACTCAATTAACACTTCAGTGCAACAGGTGTGGGCCATCAGGGAATGGCTTCTCCCTGGTGCCGGCTGCCAATGTATCACTTTTAGAGAGGCAATGTGATCATTGCCAAAACATCACCTGACATTCCTAGCGGGTAGGGGAAGAGCCCTCTCCAGCCCCACTCATGCTTGTCTAACTACCTGTAACAGCGCTGCTTGAATTCCAGCAGCCTGAGTGTCAGAGCAAGGCTCCATCTCTTTTAAAAAAAGATTTACAATGTGAGTCAATTTATTTAGAAAATTATAGAGATATGACAGATACAAAGGTGGTCATCAGTGGTGGGATGCTGAAGTGTGGGAAACACTGGTCTTATTTAATAATCATAACCAGGTAGGCACTATCGTTACCTTCAAGAGAAAGAGAGGCTAAATGAATCCCTCAGGATTACATAGCTGTTAGGTAGTGTTTCTGACTCCACAGCTCACTTTCTGAAGCTGGAGAAAGGAGTTGGAATTTTATCTGGTTGTCATCAGAGACCAAACATCAAGTGGCACTGTAACTGCGTCCTGAAGAATGAATAGGATTTGTCCAGTGAGGTGGGGAGGGATTTCCAGGCTGACAGGCTGACATGGACAAAGGTGTGGTGGTGTGAGTGGGCACCATGCGTCATGGGAACTGACGGAGCCCTGCAATTCTAGAGCAGAGGAGTTGTATGGGAATGTGACTGGAGGTGATACCTGAGAGGGGAGCAGGAATCTAGTCCTGGGAGTCCTTCAAAGCTATGATGAGGAGATGACACAATTCTGAAAGCCAAGGATCCATGGAAGGATGTTAGACAGGGTGACCTATTTGCATGGGAATCTTAGAGAGGTTACTTCATCCAGTGGAGAGCTGGGGCTTAGGATCTAAGCCGATGAGGAAGAGGTGGGCTGAGGAGCCTGTAGGTGTGTGAGGAGAACTGAAACTATTTCCCTCCACACAGCTGGCTTTCTACATTGACATCATTTTACTATTGCGCTGTCTTCATTAACATGACTTTACTATTCCAGGAAACTCTTTCCCAGAAAGATATAAGTTACGAATACCTTGTGGTTCATTTCAGGAACTTCCCAAACTCATTTAAATGAATATCAAGGGTTAAACTTTTCAGTAGAAAGTGTGAAACAACAGTTTGCTCCCCAGAATCTTTTGAACCCCTTGCCTCAAAATCCCCACCTCACTGTGTCCTCCAATCCTAAACTCATATCAAGATGGTTATCAAACCCCAATCCAGCCCCTCCATTGAAATACCTGCCTGGAACCAGACTCCAAAACATCATCTCCTTTCGTCCTCTGCTTTCTGAACACTATTAAGACTCTGGCAAGGTTGTTTTCCCTTACTGCTGTGAGGCTTGGCTTTATCAAGCAGTAGTGAAACTGCCTTTGCAAAAATTATGACAGTGAGAGAAATCTGATGTAGCTGGCGTCATCTGGCTTCTAGCCTCATGAGCTAATCCCCTTTGTTAACTTTAAAACAAAGAGAATAACAGCCTCTTCTAATAACAGCGAAAACTAATATTCTCCTTGCCCAGGAACTGAAACAGTCTTTGTAAGACTCCTGAAAGTCTCCAAGGTTAGGATTATGGGAGGGGCCTGAATTCTGCTAAAATGTAGGCATAGTTAAATGATTACCAGCTATTGTTCCCTAGCTTGCTTTTCTGTAAGTCCTTACAGCTCAAGAGTAACGTAGCTGGTAGCTGGAGGGCACAAGATTTGTAACTTCCTCAATCCCAATTGCTCCTACAGATAACGTCATTATTGTCAAAACCTAAAATTGATCTTTGAGATATTTTTCAGACTTTTGTATTCTGGCAACCAACTGACTCCACCTGGACCCGTGACTCATATCAAGGAATGTGACACCCACACAGAAACTCCCATCCAGAAACTAACTCAGCATGCGAAGACACTTCGGACACTAATATATTTCATTCCCAATCAATCAGCAGCACCCATTTCTTAGCCCCCTGCCTGCCAAATTATACCTAAAAACTCTAGCCTCAGAGCTTTTGGGGAGGTGAATTTGAGAAATGTTTCCTGTCCTTCTGCTTGGTTGGTGATAATTAACTTTTTTTTTTTACTTTTTTTTTTTTTTTTTTTTTTTTTAGACAGGTCTCACTTTGTTGCCCAGGCTGGAGTGCAGTGGTGCAATCTTGGCTCACTGCAGCCTCAATCTTCTGGCCTTAAGTGATCCTCCTTCCTCAGCCTCCCTAGTAGCTGAGACTACAGGTGCACGACCACCATACCTGACTAATTTTGTTACCGGAAAGGGGTCTCAACCCAGACCCCAAGGGAGGGTTCATGGATCTCACACAATAAAGAATTTGAGGTGAATCCATAGAATAAAATGAAAGCAAGTTTATTAAGAAGGTAAAGGAATAGAGAATGGCTACTCCATAAGCAGAGCAGCCCCGAGGGCTGCTGGTAGCCCGTTTTAATCATTATTTCTTGATTATATGCCAAACAAAGGGTGGATTATTCATACCTCCCCTTTTTAGACCATATAGGGTAACTTCCTGACATTGCCATAGTATTTGTAAACTGTCATGGCCCTGGTGGGAGTGTAGCAGTGAGGAGGACCAGATATCACTCTCACTGCCACCTTGGTTTTGGTGGGTTTTAGCTGGCTTCTTTACTGTTTTATAAGCAAGGTCTTTATGACCTGTATCTTGTGCTGACTTCCTATCTCATCCTGTGACTTAGAATGCCTAACTGGCTGGGAATCCAGCCCAGCAGTTCTCAGCCTTATTTTACCCAGCCCCTACTCAAGATGGAGTTGTGCTGGTTCAAACATCGCTGACATTTCCTGGCTTCCTTTTATAAGAGAACCCTTAATCCTAAGGGTTACAGAGGGATGAAGATCTATCTTCTGTAACTTCATGCTGAATAGGTGTGATGATATTTCTGCCTAACTATTAGGGTTTCTTGTATTTGGGGTAGACGGGAGCTCAGTCAGAAAGTGTTGGTATGGCAAGAGTCATTTGTAACCTTTAAGTTCTGACAAAAGGTGATATCCAGAAGACTAATAAGTGTTCAGTTTAAGAGATCATTGTGTAAACTTATCCTGCACGCCTACACATAGAGTACAACGGCAATATATTCCACAAGAATAAAGCTAAATAAGCAAAATTATCCCAAGTAAATGAAATAAGAAGCCTTCCCATGAACTGGGCAACTGTTGAAACCAAGCTGATATGATATGGTGTTGCTAGATGATTCCAGTATGTGCCCAGAATTAGAATATTGTTCCAGATTTTTACATTACTCATTCCTCTTGTTTCTTCTGAGCAGCAGCCACAGATCACTAGTTGGTTATATAAGTAGAGTTAATCTAGATTGCAGAAAAAAAAACCCTCAAAAACAATTGATGAGGCTAGAATCTAATAACAGGTGTACCATAGTTCTTGAAAGATAATTTTTTCTCTTTCCAGTCTCTCATTTTTACTAAAGATGAATCATGGTATGACTGATTTGCTTTATTGTATTTGGCCTGATTATTTGTATAAAGTATAGCAAGAATAATTTTTCCCATAGGCTTTTAAAGTTGGCTTTGTTCCATAAGGAATCTCACATAAGATTTCTTTTTAAAGCTGAGCCCAGCCATGGGTTTGTACCCTCAAATACCTATGAGTTGGGTAAATTCCTCTCCTCTTGAGGTTCCAAGATAACTTGGGGCTCCAAGGCCTGTCAGAAAGTGACATTCTTTACTTACCACAGGTCAGGAACCCTATACAGGGGCTGTGTAGACAAGGTATGAGGTCAGTTTTCCCAAGGGCTTTTATTGGCTCTGTAAGTCGTTTGATTCCTTAAAGAAAAGCATGCCATTCCAGTCAAAACCTCAGTAAAGTAACCAGTTTCTCCAATTGTGTCCTGTTAGAAATGAAAATAGACGCCTATTGCACTTCTGCAAATAACTATATTGCCATAAATTAAGAATACTCACAAACAATCTTCAAGTTCTGCAGAAATCAGGTAGAGAGAAACAAATATGCTCCAAATTTTGTTCACAGGAGTATACCTTACTCAATTGTTAAAAGCTGTAAATAGCTCAAAGGAAAAGTTTTCTTGACTCTGAAAAACAAAACAAAGAATCAGCAATTTTTAAAGCAAAAAGTCAAAAAAGATTCCAGTCTTCTATTAGTTCAGTCTATTCAGTTAACTCCTGTTCTGCTTGATATTCATGAACATTTCAGTTTTTCATGAGTCCTGAAAGTTTTTTCCTCTATCCTAATGTCACAATCTCCAAAGTTGCCAGAAAATGTACATTAAGAACTCTTTTAGAGTTCTATAGTTGATTATAAACCGCCTTCTGAAGAGGATTAAAACAAGACAGCAGTTGTCTGTGAATGACAAAAAGCCTTAGGGCAGCCACAGTCAAAAACACAATTGAGGCCGGGCGTGGTGGCTCATGCCTGTAATCCCAGCAGTTTGGGAGGCTGAGGTGGGTGGATCACTTGAGGTCAGGATTTCGAGACCAGCTTGGCCAACCTGGGAAAACCCCATCTCTATTAAAAATACAAAATTAGTCGGGTGTGGTGGCGTGTGCCTGTAATCCCAGTTACTCAGGAAGCTGAGGCAGGAGAATCACTTGAACCTGGGAGGCAGAGGCTGCAGTGCCAAGATCACACCATTGCATTCCAACCTGGGCAACAGGGCAAGACTCTGTCTCAAAAAAACAAAACAAAACAAAACAAAAACAAAAACAAAAAACCACAATTGATAAAGAAATTTGTTACCTCTGTGGCACACAATAATTTAACGTAAGAGTTATTACTGATAATGTATACTAAGTCCAACCAGAATTATAGGAGTTTCACATAACTTTTGAACACATACCAGTAAGATATTTATACAAATACAGCCCAAAGAAAGTCAAACACTATTTCATATTTGACAATGCTTCCTGTATAATTTTTATGCCAAATAAGCCAAATTATGTTATTTTTGGACTTTAGGAAACCTAATATCTTAAAAGATTAATTAGGTCAGAAAAAGACATAATTTATAATTTTTGTTAAAGAGCAGATCGGTGCTCTAAGAAAAACCTGTTGTGCTTTTATTCCAATATTCAATTTACTGAAAAACTGAATATTATTCCTTTAACTTTAGCCAGTATGTTCACACACGTAATTTCTTTTGCAAGACCAATTTTTCAGAAACCTTCCAAAAAGTCAAAGAAGCAGTTCATTACCTTAAAGCATTTAGCAAACCTAATATATGACCTGCATAATTTAGACCAAATGTCTACATTTTTGAAGATATTTTTATTTCACCAATAATCTTTAAAACCATTTTTATTTCTCAAAGATTACTCAAGTCATGTGAACTAAAATGCATCATACTTTTTACTTTTCTGACAAAATATTTGCCTACCTAGTTACTATACACCAAAGCTCTCTCATAATGGGAAGTAATTTTTAATACCCCCAAAAGTAAAAAATGTCAGTTAATGCAATGCAAAACAGTACAAAGCCTTAGATTTTGAGAGGAATCTATCCACTTTTTAATTCCTGGGGTTCCATGAGGAAAACAGAGGTTTTTCCCAAAATGGGATCTGTGGCTCCTCCTATGTTTTCTCCAAGGATTTCCAGGCTGTTAGAGCTTGAATAAGCTGACTTAATCACAGTGCTCTTTTAAAAAGTCCTTTTAAATCTCGTATCACCAGACTTTAGCCAGGCCAAATGGCCAAGATTCCTGGCTTTTGAACTTTAACAAAAGCAACCTCACAGGTGAAACCAACAAGTCTTAACTAAAGTTATGGCTTAATCACGAGTGTATGAGGTATTTTCAAAAAAGGTGGTAAGCAGTTTTTACAAGATCTAGAATCTCCAGTGCTAGCTAAAAGAAAGGAAGATTCAAGAAGGGAACCAGAAATTGTACATGGAGGGGAAGAGAACCAACAAATGTTAAAGGTCATGCAGAAATCAAACCAGAAAGGGATCATCTCCTAAGCTGGAATTGAACCCGGGCCATCATTGTAAAATGGTGGAGACCAAGAGACAGTACTGCCACATGGTTACAAGGTCAAGCTCCCAAGGACATGAAACAAGATGAGAGGGAAACTTTATCCAGTTTTTTTGGTTTCAGAGACCTGCAGCAAAATTTGTAACTGACCAGTTTGCTGGACCATCTTGAACAGTGGGTTTACAGGGGTCCTAGGCTTGCATTCTATACTACGGTACCCATCTTTATGACAGAACAATACAGAAAGACACACAAAGCACACCAGATTTGCTACAGCATAAGATTACCCTCACAAATCCTTTTTCTCATTAATCAAAACTTTGCAGAAGATAAACAGAGATTTTTACCATTCATTCAATCAGTTTGAACAGCAAGAGAGAGAGAGGCCAGAAGTCTGACTGGTAAGAAATTCTTACCCTTTTGCCAGCATGCCAGGCTTCTGGGTTCCCTTTCCCTGAGTGGCCCTAGTGACCTGGCTTGCTGCACCATAGCCCTGGGGGCCAACCCTCAACACAAAGGAAAAGTATCTTTTTCCATTCTGGCTGGAGCAAAATACGTGTGACAAAATACAGACATCAGCCACTCTGCTTAGCACCCAATATCAAACTGGCAAAGCTCAAACTTGCCCCCAGTTGGCCCCGTAGTTGTTAATCCAACCTCCAACCAGGAGTTTCAATTTGTGGTGTCTGGGCAAGATGGTAGCCCTGGGTAATAGAAAAGATAAGAAAGAGAAAGGAGAGAAAAGGAGTGAAGCATAGTCTGCAGTAGGGTGGGGAAGGTGAAGAGCTCAGAGAGGCCAGAGAAAAACCCACCCATCCCAGTGATGCTGAATCAAATTTCAGGTGGCTGCTTGTCAGTCACGAAGGGATCTTTTCCAGCAGTTTCACCAGCTCTCAAGTTTCCTCCTTTAGGGAGGAAAAAGCTCCCCATGTCCCATGATCCTGTACATGACTAATTCTGTCACTCACAGCCATCAACAAAGAGTGCAAGGCAGACTTATCCAAAGAAATAGCAGTTACCATCCTGTAGGGCCAAACCTGTTCTTAGCTGAGAGGGACTTTTTACCAAGACAGGCCTCCAACCCCCTAAATTTTAGGAAGGACTCTAATCTTCCTAAGTTGGGCCGTGAACCCAGGTTTGGTCAAGCATCCTTGCCTTTTCTTAAGAGGGGTCTTTAACTCTCTCTGTCTTAGGAGAGACTCTAACTCCCCTAAGTTGGGTCTCTAACCCAATCCCATCCTTTACCTGGGTACTCCACCATGTACCCAAAGTCAGCCAGTCAGTGCTAGTCTATTTCCTTTGGGCCAAGAGTCTCCTCAGTATAGTCTCTTCATGGCTCTCAGAAAGATGTTACTGGAAAGGGGTCCTGATCCAGACCCCAAGAGGGGGTTATTGGATCTTGTGCAAGAAAGAATTCAGGGAGAGTCTATAAAGTGAAAATAAGTATATAAAGAAAGTAAAGGAATAAAAGAATGGCTACTCCATTGGCAGAGCATCCCCAAGGGCTGCTGGTTACCCATTTTAATGGTTATTTCTTAATTATATGCTAAACAAGGGGTGGATTATCCCTGCCTCCCCTTTTTAGACCACATAGGGTAACTTCCTGACATTGTCATAGCATTTGTAAACTGTCATGGCGCTGGTGGGAGTGTAGAAGTGAGGATAACCAGAGGCTACGCTCATGGCCATCTTGGTTTTGGTGGGTTTTAGCTGGCTTCTTTATTGCAATCTGTTTTATCAGCAAGGTCTTTATGACCTGTATCTTGTGCCAACCTCCTATCTCATCCTGTAAATTAGAATGCCTAACCAGCTGGGAATGCAGCTCAGCAGGTCTCAGCCTTATTTTGCTCAGCTCCTATTCAAAATGGAGTTGCTCTGGTTCAAACACCTCTGACAATTTTATTTTTTGTAGAGATGAGGTCTCACTATGCTGCCCAGGCTGGTCTCAAACTCCCAGGCTCAAGTGATCCTCCTGCCTTGGTCTCCCAAAGTGCTGAGATTACAGGTGTGAGCCACCATGCCCAGCTGATTAAACTGTTTATTTGCTGCAACACCTGATGTTCTTAGTGCATTAGCTTTTCTGGACAGTGGGCAAGACGAACCCATTAGGTTGTTACAGTTTGGGTGGTATTTTCTGGGATCTGGACTTGGAGAATCTGCTCAATCAGAAGCGGGAGCCAGCCATGGTGGCACAAGCACCTGTAGTTCCAACTACTTAGAAGACTGAGGCAGGAGGATCACTTGAGCCCACGAGTTTGAGTCCAGCCTGGGCAACATAGTGAGACCCTGTCTCTAATTTTACGAAAAGAGAGAGAGAGGAAATAGGGGAAGAAGAGCCAGGGATAAGAAATGCAGGGGACGGCCGGGTGTGGTGGGTCACGCCTGTAATCCTAGCACTTTGGGAGGCTGAGGTGGGCAGATCATGAGGTCAGGAGTTCGGGACCAGCCTGGCCAGCGTGATTAAATCCCGTCTCTACTAAATATACAAAAAAAATTAGCTGAGTGTGGTGGCATGTGCCTGTAATCCCAGCTACTTGGGAGGCTGAGGCAGGAGAATTGCTTGAACCCAGGAGGCAGAGGTTGCAGTGAGCCAAGATCGCGCCATTGCACTCCAGCCTAGGTGACAGGGTGAGACTCCATCTCAAAAAAAAAAAAAAAAAAAAAGAAAAAAAGAAATGCAGGGGACATCAACATTCAAAGGCAGTGGGGGAGCCAAGGTAATTTTTTGACAGAGAATCCAGTGTTAGCCTAAATTCCATCTAGATTCACAGGCCCCGGAAAGCAGGACTTTGAGAGATGGAGAGGAGGTAATTTGGAACCAGGAGGCTTCAGATGGGTAGAACACAGTGAGTGCTAGGTACGGGTGAGGGTGGCAATTAGAAACCAGCCCCAGCCTGGTGCATGGTGGGACAGAGGTGATGGGGTGTCTGGAATTGGAGAGAAGTGTGGGAAGTGAAGTGAGAGGGTGCTGAGACAAACTTGACTCTGGAATTTCCCCAGGCAGGCTCTGACTGGGCTCTCCTGAGGAAGGACTTCGGCTTGGTAGCTGGAGCAGGCTCCCTGGGCCAAGGGGAGGACAGGGTGGGGCAGAGCCTATGAGAATGGCTGCAAGACTCTTACTGCAAGAACTCAGTGAGCTGCCATCGTCCCCCTCCCCCACCACACAAACTCCCCTTCCCGCTTTGTTGATGATTTCTTAGCTCTGGATGCTTCCGGTCCATTTATAGCTAACCTTATAATCGGATGCATACTTGTCATTTTATAAGTATGGCTCTGGGTCACTCTTTGCCCATCAATTAACTCAATTATGGTGTTTGTTGTCTGTCCTATTTCTACTTTCTGGATACCTTGTATGGACCTAGATGTGGTTCCAGGGACACTTTGAATAGAAAGGCCAGGCTGAGATGAGGGTTGGGCCTGGAGGCCCCTTGGACCACAGGACATCAGAACATTTACTCACGTGCCAGGGACTCTAAGTCACCCAACTGAACAACTACACCTTCTAGATTTAGAAGAATGCACATACATAGTTTTCTCTCAGGCCCCTGCTTTCTCCCCTCCCTCTCTTCCCACCTCCCTTCCACTCACTGGCAGAAATATATCCACCCTGTATTGTGTTAAGATGACTTTATTGTATTTCTAAAGGGCAAGTGTGTTGTTGATAGGCTCCCTTTTAGGAAGCCGAAAGGCTTGCCTGAGTGTTGGGTGGGGTTAGAACCAGGCCCCCAGTCTTCTTCCATTCATGTGTGGAGAAACTGCTTTTAGGAAATTGCTTACATTTTGTTTTATTATTCCCTATGCTTGGACTATGTCCATTCATTCATTTATTCAACATGTATTTATTGAGCACCTATTATATGTCAAAATGCTTGCTCTCGTGGAGCTCATATTTGAGAGTAATGATATCAGAATGCACATATTATATATGTATTATATATGAATGTATTACATATATATAATTAGGTTGAAGAAAAACAAAACAAGGTAGCATGGTAAGGGGCTAGAAAGTGATGAGGACTGATATTTTAGGAGGAGCAGAGAACAGTGACCTGACTGAAGTGAGGAAATGAGCCACGTGGCTCTCCAGGACCAGAAGTTTCAGGCAGAGGAATAGCACATGTAAAATCCAGAGACAAGGGAGGTGGGTGTTTATTGTGTTTGCTATCTTTGAGGATGAGCAAGGATGCCAGGGTGGCTGGAGTGGAGCAGGAGTTGAGAAAGAGTGGTAGGGAGGTGCGTCAAAGAAGCAGCCAGAGCTGTGGCCGGACTTTGCATTTTGTTCTGAGCATGATAGGAAGCAGCTGAGCAAGGGAGGGACTTGATCTGGATTCTATTTCTGATGAGCACTTTCCTGCTATGTGGGGTGAGGGAGGAAGCAAGGAGAGCAGCTGGGAGAGACAGAGTATAACAGAATCAGGGTCTATTATAAAGGAAGAGCAACGAAAATTTTCTAATGGAAAAGGATATGGAGTGTGAAAGCAAAAGAGGAGTAGTAAAAGACACCAAGGGATTTGGCCTGAGCAACTCAGGGACAGGGGTGTCATTTACCGAGATGGGAAGTGCTGGAGAGGAACAGGAGTGAGGGTGGCCATGGTGAAATGTGGCTTTGGGATGTGTGGTGGAGATGTGGAGAAGGTGGAGGTGTTAACAAGTCTAGAGTGCTGGGATGAGGTCAGGTTGAACATGTAAATCTGGGGATTATCAGTGTGTATTTTGAAAGCCATTAAGATTGTCTGTAAAGAACCAGATGGTAAGTGTTTTAGGCATTGTCCCAACCACTCAACTCTGCCATTATAATATGAAAGCAGCCATAGACAATATGTGAATGAATGATCATGACCATGTTCCAATAAAACTTGATTTTAGAAAGCAGATAGTGGATCAGATTTGGCCCATAGGCTATAGTTCGCCAACTCTTAGACAAGGTGGTATTACCTAGGTAGACTGTATAAAGAAAAGAGAAGAACTCAGAGCCTTGGGGCACCCAACACTTAGAAATTGGGAAGAGGAGAGGGATCTAAGAGAATGAGATATAGCAATCAGCAAGGGAACAGGCAAATTAAGAGATTGGGGTGGTATGGGAGATGGAAGATGTTTCAAGAAGGACAAACCAATATTATGGTGCCAATAAATGTTGTGAAATACACTGAAATGGACAAAAAAATTGAGTATTCTGTCTAGTATACCCTTCAGGGTTATATTTATTTTTCATTGCTTTTGAGCTATTTTACAACTTTTTAAGTTGTAGAAAACTGACAATAATGCAAATGATTCTTGTCTATGAAAACAAATTATGTCCAGTTCAATGCAATTAATTGCACTGGTGGAATTGGTAGAATGCAATTACCCTGTGAATAAACCAGTTTTGCATCTATAATCATGTGATGCTTGACCACAAGGATATGTTCTAAGAAATGCGGTATTGTTAGGCAATTTTGTCATTGTACAAACATCATACAGTGTGCTTACACAAACCTAGATGGTATAGCCCACTACACACCAGGCTGTAGGGTAGAGCCTATTGCTTCGAGGCTACAAACCTGAACAGCATGTTACTGAACTGAATACTGTAGGCAATTAGAACACAGTGGTGAATATTGCTGCATCTAAACATATCTAAATATTAAAAAGGCACAGTAGAAATACAGTAAAAAAGATTTGAAATGCTACATGTGTGTAGTGCACTTACTACGAATGGAGCTTACAGGACTGGAAGTTGCCCTGGGGGAGCCAGTGAGTGACAGATAGTAAATGTGAAGGCTTAGGACATTATTGTACCTGATGGTAGATTTTATAAACACTGTACACCTAGGCTACACTAAATATATTTAACGTGTTTTTCTTTCTTTAATAGCAAATTAACCTTAGATTACTGTAACATTTTTATCCTATGAACTTTTAAATTTTAACAATCTTGTTGACTGTTTTCTAATAATATTTAGCTTAATACACAAACACATTGTACAGCTGTACAAAAATATTTTTTCTTTATATCCTTATTCTATGAACTTTTTTAGTTAAATTTTTTTTTTTATTTTTTAAACTTTTTCGTTAAAAACGAAGACAGAAACACATACATTAGCCTAGGCCACACAGGGTAAGGATTATCAATATCACTGCCTTCCACCTCTACTCCTTGTCCCACTGGAAGGTCTTCAAAGGCAATAATATCCTTGGGGCTGTCATCTCCTATGACAACAATGCCATCTTCTGGAGCACCTCCTGAAGGACTTGTCTTAGGCTGTTTTACAGCTAACTTTTTTTTTTCTTTTGAGACGGAATTTCACTTTTGTTGCCCAGGCTGGAGTGCAATGCGTGATCTTGGCTCACTGCAACCTCTGCCTCCCGGGTTCAAGTGATTCTTCTGCCTTAGCCTCCCGAGTAGCTGGGATTACAGGCACCTGCCACCACGCCTGGCTAATTTTGTATTTTTTGTAGAGAAGGGGTTTCTCCATGTTGGACAGGCTAGTCTCAAACTCCCAACCTCAGGTGATATGCCCGCCTCGGCCTCCCAAATTGTTGGGATTACAGGCGTGAGCCACCAAGCCCAGCCAACAGCTAACTTTTTTTATAAGTACAATGAGTACACTCTAAAATAATGATGAATGTACAGTATAGTAAATACGTAAACTAGTAATACAGTTGCTTATGATCATTATCAAGTCCTATGCACTGTACATAATTGTATGTGCTATGCGTTTATACAACTGGCAGTACGGTAGATTTGTTTACACCAGCATCACCACAAATACATTGCGTAATGCATTGCGCTATGATGTTAGGACAGCTATGATGTTACAAGGCAACAGGAATTTTTCAGCTCCATTATACCCTATGGGAATACCAACATATATGGGGTCCATTGTTGACCAAAACGTTGTTTTGCAATGTGCGACTGTATTTGTAAATTTAGAATAGCATTCCTTATTGCTTTTGTATGTGAGATTCATTAACTTCTTTAAACTGGTTGTAACATCTTACCGGTTCCCTCATTAGTGAGTAAAATAAAATCATTTACATGTGTTCATTTTATATTTGTACGTGAGCCATGATTTCACTTTTTGAAATAATTATTATTTGACAGTGGAGATTGAGTAAAATAAATATTAAGAATTAACAAAATTGGCAACATACAGATCTTGGTGACTTTGATAAGAACTATTTTGGAGTAGGAAGGGTGAAAGACTGATTGGAGCAAATTGTATAAAGCTATAATAATAAAGACAAATGGGCACAGGGGTAAATAAATAGACCAATGGAACAGAGTTAGAGATCCCAGAATAAACCCACACATAAATAGAAACCTTATAGACAGCAGAGATAGTAATGCAGGAAAAGGATGGAGTAGTCAATAAATGGGGCTGGTACAATTTGTCATCTATATGAGAAAAAAACAAAACTGGATCTCTACCTCAAACAAATCAGTCTGTTCCAGTGGATTTAAGATGATATGGTTTGGATCTGTGTCCTTGCCCAAATCTCACGTCGAATTGTAATCCCCAATGTTGGAGGTGAGGGCTGGTGGGAGATGACTGATCATGGAAGGGGATTTCTCATGAATAGTTTAGCACCAACCTCTTGGTGCTGTTCTCCATGATAGTGAGTGAGTTACTGTGAGATCTGGGCATGTAAAAGTGTGTAGCACCTCTTTACCTCTTGCTTCACTCTGGCCATGTGACGTGCCTGCTTGCCCTTTGCCCTCTGCTATGATTATAAGTTTCCTGAGGCCTCCCCAGAAGCTGAGCAGATGCCAGCACCATGCTTCCTGTAGAGCCTACAGAACAGTGAGCCAATTAAAATTCTTTTCTTTGTAAATTGCCCCATCTCAGGTATTTCTTTATAGCAACGTGAAAAGGGACTAATACAGACTTTTAGAAGAAAATAGAAGGGAATATTTTTGTGGCCTCATGGTAATGAAAAAAGTTTTAAAATAAGACACAAAATCACAAACCTTAAAGGAAAACATTTATGAATTTGGCACCATTAAAATTTAAAAAACTTTTGATTGTCAAAAGACACATTAAAGAGATTGAAAATACAATTACTCATAACACTTAACTGACAAAAGATAGGTATCCAGATTCTGCAAAGAACACTTACAAATCAATATAAATAAAAATAACTTAATAGAAAAATGTGCAAAAAATATGAATAAACAATTATCAGAAGAGAAAACTCAAATGATCAATGAACATATGAAAAGATGTAAAACCTCACTACTAATTACGGAAATGCAAATTAAAACACCAATATAATACTATTTTACATCTCTTTAATGGACTAATCTTTAAGAGTCTGATGATCCAAGTATTGGCAAAGATGTGGGGACATTAGAACTTTTATACTGTCTTGATTGGAAGGTAAATTGTTATAATCACTTTAGAAAGCAATTTGGCAATATTTAATATTTTAAGTTTTTCTAAGCAGTTTTCCAGGAGTTGTTGTGTTACAGGGTATACATACAACACAGCAACTCCTGGAGATATACCTTAGAAAAACTCACAAATATGTACAGAGGGACAGTTTATAGCAATGTTGCTGTAGTAAAATTTTGGCTATAACCTGCCTGTCCATCAATAAGAAAATGGTTAAGTAAATTGTGGTTTATTGGGACAATGGAATACTATGTAGCAATGAAAAAGAATGGATTAGAGCTGCATGTATCAATATGGATGAATTTCACAAACAGATGTTCAAGGGAAAGAGCAAGTTGCACAATACATGTTCATACCTAGTTTTCAGTGTACAGATCTTGCACATTTTTGTCAGATTTATCCCTAAGTATATTTTTAGTGTTATTGAAAATGGTATTTTAGGCTGGGCCTGGTGGCTCATGCCTGTAATCCCAGCATGGCTTTGGGAGGCTGAGATAGGAGGATTGCTTGAGCCTAGGAGTTCAAGATCAGCCTAGGAAACATAGTGAGACCTCCACTCTACAAAAGAAATAAAAATAGCCAGGCACAGTGGATCATGCCTGTAATCCTATCATTTAGGGAAGCAAAGGTAGGGGTATAGCTTAAACCCAGGAGTTTGAGACCTGCCTGGGCAATATAGTGAGACCATGTTCTCTACAAAAGGGGGGAAAAAAGAAAAAGAAATAAAAATTTACAAAATTAGCTGGGCATGGTGGTGCGTGCCTGAAGTCACAAATACTCAGGAGGCTGAGGTGGGAGGATCACTTGAGCCTGGGAGGTTGAGGCTGCAGTGGGCTATGATCATTCTACTGCAGTCTGGCCTGGACAACACAGTAAGACCCTATATCAAAAAAAAAAAAAGAAGAAAACAGTATTTAAAAAATTCCAATTTCTAATTGTTCCTTACTAGTATATAGAAATACAGTAGACTGTTGTATATTAATCTTATATCCTGTAACTTTGCTAAAATCACTTATTCTAGTAGCTATTAAAAATATATTCCATCAGATTTTCTCTATATTTGACCATGTCATCTGTGAATAAATACAGTTTTATTTCTTCCTTTTCAATCTGAATGCCTTTTTTTCCACCTAATGCTCTGGTTAGAACCCCCCATACAAAGCTGAATAGAAGCAGTGAGAACAGACATCTTTGTCTAGTTCCCAATCGTAGGGAGACAACATACAGTCTTTCACATGAAGTATACTGTTAGCTATGGGTTGTGTTTTGGAGATGCCCTTTATGAGATGGATATAATTCCCTTCTATTCTTAGTTTGTTCAGCGTTTTTATTATGAAAAGGTGTTGGCTTCTCCCAAATGTGTTTTTGCATTGACTGGGATAATCATGTTTTTTCATATGGTCTGTTAGTATGGCAAATTATATTGCTTGATTTTCAGATGTTAAATCACTCTTGCATTCTTGTGATAAATCTCATGTGCTCATGATGTACTGTTCTTTTAAATATAAAGAGACATCCAATTTGCTAAAGTTTTGTTGAGAATTATTGCATCTATGTTCATATAGGTATATTGGTGTATAGTTTTCTTGCCTTGTAAGGTCTTTACCTGGTTTTGATATCAGAGTAATGCTGGACCATTCAGTGATTTGGGAGGTATTCACTCCTCTTCAACTTCCTTGAACAGTTTGTGCAGAATCAATATTATTTCTACCTTAAATGTCTGACTCTGGGGCTTTCTTTCTTTTCTTTTTCTTTTTTCTTTTCTTTGAGGCAGGGTCTCGCTGTGTCACCCAGGCTGGAGTGTAGTGGCCCAATCACGGCTCACTGCAGCCTCGACCTTCCAGGCTCAAGTAATCCTCCCACCTCAGCCTCCCAAGTAGCTAGGATAACAGGCGTGCACCATGATGCCTGGCCAAATGTTTTGCATTTTTTATAGAGATGAGGTTTCACCATTTTGCCCAGGCTGGTCTCAAACTCCTTGGCTCAGGCGATCCTCCTGCCTCAGCCTCCTAAAGTGTTAGGACTACAGGTATGAGCCACTGCACGTGGCCAACCCTGGGGTTTTCTTTGTGGAAACATGTGTTAGTCTATTTGCATTGCTATAAAGGAATACCTGAGGCTGGATAATTTATAAAGAAAGGAGATTTATTTGGCTCATGGTTCTGCAGGCTGTACATGAAGCATAGTGCCAGCATCTGCTTCTGTTGAGGGCCTCAGGAATCTTCCAGTCATGGCAGAAGATGAAGTGGTGCCTGAGTCACATGGTGAGAGAAGGAACAAGAGAGAAGGAGGAGGAAGTTCCAGACTCTTTCAAACAACCAGATATTGTGTGAACTCATAACTGAGAATTCACTCATTACTGGGGAGGATGGCACCAAGACATTCATGAAGGATCTATGATACAAACCCCTCCCACCAGGCCCCACCTCCAACATTGGGGACTACATTTCAACATGAGATTTGGAGAGGACAAACATCCAAACTATATCAGAAGGTTTTTAATTGCATATTCAATTTCTTTAATAGATGTAGGCCTATTTTGGTTATCTATTTCTTCTTGAGTGTTGTTAGATTGTATTTTTCAAGTAATTTGTCCATTTTATCCATATTGTGACATTTCTATCTGGTGTAATAAGAATAGTGTTCATATCAAAGTTCAGTTTCTCCGTATCTTTTCCAGGTAACTCTCCCTTTGGTGCTTTGAAGCAATATGGCATCTTGACTGGCTGCCATGGGCCCCACCTTTCCTCCTAGGCTCAGCCCTTGACATAACTACTCCTCACTACCCTCTCATCTTCCCCCCACCTTGTATCCCTCCAGCATACCACACCTGAAGAACTTAGGCTTTCTTAAGTCTCTTTAGTTAGCAGGAAACTATGTAATTTAAAAACCCTCTCCAAGTTGTTTATTACTTAAGGGATTAGTCCTTCCAAGAGTATTTATGTTTCAGAAGAGAATGTCTAGATAGGATTGTGCATAACAAAAATAAGTCAATTTTTAACGGTGTTATTGTAGGCTCTGTGACAAGTAGGGGAGTGAAGCACTTTGGGAAATAGACTCTCCTCTCTTTCAAATACCATTCAAGTACAAGTTTGCTCCTGTTACTCTTCTGCTTTAAGACTGTCTACAGGGAGTTCCCTTTGTCGTTTGGTCAAAATAAAATGTTCAACACAGCCTTGCAAGATCCTGCCGCTTCTCGGAGCCATCAGACCCACTCTTGATGTTCTGCTCTGGTGGAGCTCTATCCTGGCCCTCAAACTGTTGGACTTCTCTGAGAAAGCGATATGTGTGCTCAGATTTTAAGGATGAGGTGGAGAAGTTCAAAGAGAGGGCATTTGCTATGGAACTGAGGCTACCAAAGTGACGAAGAGAACGCATCCCTGTTCTCTAGGAGCTCAAGGTTTAGTGGCCTCAGAGAGTGGAATAGCACACCAACAGTGGGGCCAGTGACTGCCAGGCTGACTAGAGAAGGCAACTCTCACTGTGGATATAGTCGGAAACTGGCTTTTCTGCTTCAGCGCTGTGGACCAGCCATTGACCTTTCTTCCCTAAAGTTCATTCACCTGATACCTTCCAGAAGGAAAGTCACCCCCTGCCTGGGTTGGCTATGGGCCAAACCCCTGCTCACTCCAAAGTGTGGCTTGGAATGACGTGGTCTGCTTATTAAAAATCAGATTTCGGCAGGCTAAGGCAGTTGGATCACGGGGTCAGGAGATCGAGACCATCCTGGCTAACACGGTGAAACCCCGTCTCTACTAAAAATACAAAATATTAGCCGGACGTGGTGGCGGGCACCTCCCAGCTACTTGGGAGGCTGAGGCATGAGAATGGTGTGAACCCGGGAGGTGGAGCTTGCAGTGAGCCGAGATTGCACCACTGCACTCTAACCTGGGCGACAGAGCGAGACTCCGTCTCAAAAAAAAAAAAAAAAAAAAATCAGATTCCTGTTCCCTAGGCATCCTGAATCATCAGGGATGGAGTCTTGAAATAAATGTACATTTATTTATTTTTTATTTTTGTATAGACAAGGCGTCGCTATATGTTGCCCGGGCTGGTCTCAAACTCCTTGGCTCCAGCAATCCTCCCGCCTTGGCCTCCCAAAGCACTGGGATTACAGGCCTGAGCCACCGCGCCGGCCTAATTGTACTTTTTTTTTTTGAGACGGAGTTTCACTCTTGTTGCTCAGGCTGGAGTGCAATGGCACGAACTTGGCTCACTGCAACCTCCCCCTCCGGGGTTCAAGCGATTCTTCTGCCTCAGCCTCCGGAGTAGCTGGGATTACAGGCATGTACCACCACGCCCGGCTAATTTTGTATTTTTAGTAGAGACGGGGTTTCTCCATGTTGGTCAGGCTAGTCTTGAACTCTCGACCTCAGGTGATCCGCCCGCCTCAGCCTCCCAAAGTGCTGGGATTACGGGCGCGAGCAAGTGCGTCCGGCCTTAAATGTACCTTTTAAACCAAGTTCTGCAGTAGATTCTTAGGCATTAAAGTTTGAGAGCTGTTTCCGAGGGGCGTCATGCTGAAGGCCATATATTCTTGCGGACCCCGGACCGAGCCTAGCCTTTGCATTCCCACCCTGGGCTCTCTCTCAGTGACAACTTTTCCCAGGCGTCGGGGCTTCCCTCGAGCGTGGCGATCCCGCGGACACGGTGCCAAGAGCCAGGCTGGGCGGCGGGGCGGGTGGGAGAGCGGCGGGGCTAGGGGCGCGGGCACCATGCGACCGCGGGCGCCGGGACCACAGCGCGCCGGGGAGGAGGCCGAGGCGGCGGGAAAAAGCCGAAGATACTTGTGGGGACCGAGAGGCCAAGCGACGGAGGGAGAAACAGAATACAGCCTCGCGCTGGTCCCGAGCACTGGGACGCGCGGGGAGCGCAGGAGGCCGGGCGGGGAGGTTCCGGGCGGGGCGGGGCGGGGCGGGGCGGGGCGCGCTACCCGCAGCCCCCGGAGCTCGGCTAACTCGGCGCCCAGTGCACTGCCGCACCATGGGGTCCCGCCACTTCGAGGGGATTTATGACCACGTGGGGCACTTCGGCAGGTATGGGGGCGGGGTGGGGCGCGCCACGCGGGAGGCGGCGCCGAGGGGTCTGTTTCTTTCCGTTGCGGCGGGGTTCTCGCGCGGCGCTCGCGATCCGAAAACATCTCCACTCCCTCCTTCCCCCGCGCCGTCGGGACACAGGCGTCCAGACGCCGGCCCCGAGCTGGGCTTCTCCTCTACGCCTCTGGCAGCGGGACCTGGCATGGTGAGGAGAGGCGCTGGGCTCGCTCGGAGTGCGCCTGCTGCCGGGCAGGAGCGACCTGGCGCGTGCTCTCCGCGGCAGCAGATGCTGGAGGCCCCCCTCGAGGGGCCAGATCTCACGCGTAGGGGTTGCCTGTGCCTGGCCGCCCGTTTCTCTAATCCGCCGCCACTTCCCTAGACGGCTGCCTTGGGGCTTCCCTCTGTGCCTGGCAGGTATTCCCCAGGGACAACCGTTAGTCAGAGTTGGTTGCCGTTTATTAAAACCTAATACGTGCCAGGTACACTGTACCTGGCGCTTACACATAGTTCTTCATTTGCTATTCACCGGGACCCTGCAAAGGAGGTGTTCAAATCCTTATTTTAGTAATTGGGAAACAAGCTGGCGGGGTCAAGGACTCATAGCCAACGCATGGTGGAACCACGTTTAACCTTCGTACACCCTCTTTTCATTTGTCAAATTGATTTAAAAATTTTTAAATTATTCATTCGTTCTTTCACTCATGGACAGAGCTCCTCTATCTGACTTAGAGTGTTTTGAGAGGGGAGGTAGCCGGGTGAGGGGCCATGCAGCGTGATGGCCGGAGATTTGGAGCTGCGTCTCAATCCTGGCCTGCTACTTACCTCTGATATGATTCAGGAGATACTTTGTGTCTCAGTTTCCTATCCAGAAAACGGGAATCAGGCTTAGCGAAGAGATGATGTGGTGCTGTTCTTCAAGGTGGAAGGTTGCATGCGTTTTTGTTTTGATTCCCAGTGTCTGCAAAAAGGATAGAGGAAAGGGGCAGGAAGCCCCAGCTGTTTCCTGCTTCCTCTGCTTGCATCATTGAACGCTGCCTTGTGCCTGGCTCGGTCATAAGCCGTTGGTACATGTTACTTCCTTTAATCTTCACTACAGCCTTATAAGGTTGGTAGTATCACCCTCTTCTCACAGATGAGAAAACCAAGGTTTCTGCCTAAGCACAAATCTAATACTTAGCAGGGCAGAATTGGATGCCATTGGATGCCCATCACCTCCACAGCCCACACTCTCAACCATGATGCACTCCTGAGCACGGTTAGGTGACGGCTCCTTGGCTGGGCCAAGCTCTTTATGTATGATCTCATTTCATCCTTCTGGAAGCAGAATAGCACAGAGGTTAAAAGATCAGTTTTAAGGCTGGATGTCTAAGTTCCCATTCTGGCGCTACCACACATTAACTATATGGTCTTGAGCATTTTATTTACCACTTTCTTATCTGTAAAATGGGGCTAATAATAGTACAAATGTTTTCAAATAGGAGTAGTGAAAATGTGTATATGAGGACTCTGCATGCAGTTTCTCATCCTTACAGTAACTCAATGAGGTAGGTGGTGCTAACACCTTAGTTCCCCTGTGTTTTTTAGGGATTAGCTGAGGTAATTATATTAGTTGGTGTTTGACTAAGGTGCCCTATCAAACAGATTCCTCAAATGGAAGTTTATACCTCTCCAGTAACTGCCCACAGCAGGATCTGTGCCACGAGGCCATTCAGGGACCCTGGCAGGTGGGGCAGCTCTGCCATCCACTGCATGGGGCTCCCTGTCTGTGCCTGGAGCAGCTGCTCACCCATGGTGACAGCTCACTACGGTGAAGAGGGGGCAAATGGGTTTGAGGAGACAGCTCTTAGCTGGCCACCATAATGTATGCAAAAGTCTTATTATTCAGTAAGTTCTCAATAAGTCATGGCTATTATCGTTACCTGAGTTCCCATATTGGTGGTCAGGGTTGACTCGTGAAAGCAGCTTACAGGAGGGAAAAGGGTAACAAACCACTGCTTATATAGCAGAAGATGAAAACAGTGTGACTGTAACACAGTACCCCATTTTTCTCAGATATTTGTTCTAATTGGTCTCTATTCTTTATAAACAGAGGAAAGTTATTGTGATGATTATTTAGTCCTCTCTTTAAGGGAGCCTAGTGAAAGTATTAAGTAGAGCAGTGGTCCCCAACCTTTTCAGCACCAGGGACTGATTTTGTGGAAGACATTTTTTCCACAAACCTGGTCCCTAACCTTTTTAGCACCAGGGACTGGTTTCATGGAAGACATTTTTTCCACAGACCTGTGGTGGGGTCGGGAGGATGGTTTCAGGATGAAACTGTTTCACCTCAGATCATCAGGCATTAGATTCTCACAAGGAGCACTCAACCTAGATCCCTCGCATGTGCAGTTCACAATGGGGTTCACGTTCCTATGAGAATCTAATGCTGCCGCTGATCTGTAAGGAGGTGGAGCTTAGGAGGTAATGCTCGCTGGCCGCTGCTCACCTCCTGCTGTGTGGTCCGTTTCTAACAGGCCATGGACCAGTCTGGTCTACGGCCCGGGGCTTGGGGACCCCTAAAGTAGAGAACCCTGATTACCTCTCATTTCTCATTGGTCATTTCTAGAATAAGGAAGCAGTATTCTAGTCACCTTTAAAAGGGGAAAACAGGCCAGGTGCGGTGGTTCATGCCTGTAATCCCAGCACTTTGGGAGGCTGAGGCAGGCAGATCACGAGGTCAGGAGCTCGAGACCAGCCTGGCCAAGATGGTGAAACCCCGTCTCTACTATAAATACAAAAATTAGCCATGCACAGTGGCAGGCGCCTGTAACCCCAGCTACTCCGGAGGCTGAAGCAGGAGAATTGCTTGAACCTAGGGGGTGGAGGTTGTAGTGAGCCAAGATCGCCCCACTGCACTCCAGCCTGGGCGACAGAGCGAGACTTTGTCTCAAAAAAAAAAAAAAAAAAAAAAAAGCTGGGCGCAGTGGCTAACGCCTGTAATCCCAGCACTTTGGGAGGCTGAGGCGGGCAGATCACGAGGTCAGGAGATCGAGACCATCCTGGCTAACACAGTGAAACCACATCTCCACTAAAAATACAAAAAAATGAGCCTGGCATGGTGGTGGAGGCCTGTGGTCCCAGCTACTCAGGAGGCTGAGGCAGGAGAATGGCGTGAACCGGGGAGGCAGAGCTTGCAGTGAGCCGAGATTGCGCCACTGCACTCTAGCCCGGGCGACAGAACAAGATTCCGTCTCAAAAAAAAAAAAAAAAAGGGAAAACAGGATACCTGAGAAGAACTAAAATACCATTCGAGGATTTCTCCTGAAACCATATCGTAGTTCCATAAACTTCACAGCTTAAGCTCTATATGAAAAGAAATTGAGGAGACTGAAATTTAGGCACCTGTGTTGGGAGGATCTGAACCTGGATCCCTGAGTTAGTTGTCCTGGGATAAGAGGAGAGACGGTTTAAAAGTTTAGAGTTGAAATGTGGAGCCTGTGGCAGACCCTCATCGATGGATAGAGGTAGGGTTTTGTTTTGTTTTGTTTTGTTTTGTTTCAGTATATAGAGTTTTTCTGGCTCTTTTTTGACTTCAGCGTATGAACATCATAACATCTATCATTTATATACAGCTACGGTGTGTCATACAGTGCTTTCCACGTGTTAACTCATTTCATTCCCATAAAGCCCATAGTTTAGATGAGGAAACTGAGGCACAGAAAGGCTAAGGATCTTGCTCGTGGTCCCTGGTGGTAAGTAACAGGGCCAAGATCAAACCTTGGCAGTCTGGCTCCAGAGTCCATGCTCTTAGCCACAATGGGCTCCACCAGTTACGCTTTTATACAGAATGGTATAATCTAGGACTGAAAGCAATTTTCTTCATCCGTCACTCAGACTGCATGGGTCCATTCCCTGGGGCTTCTGGCCGCCTTTGCTTTTCCTCGCCTCTGGGTTTTCTGCCGATTGTGTTTGTGTGATTATTTTTCCATTAGTGTGTCATATCTATAAGCCTGTTGTCCTGGTGGACCCCTAGGTTGGGTACATGCATGACACCTCTGAGGGCCAAGAATCTTCGTAAAAGAGAGAGTGATGTGTTAGAATGCTAGACGCCTAAGGAAATGGGGTTTGGTTTTTTTTCAAGAGGTTATTCTTGCAAAAGGGAAAGGGAAATTTGAATTGAAGGAGTGCTTAGGACCTTTCTAGCACATGGAAAGCGCGTTTATGTGAACTAGCATGGCTTGATTGGGGGCCACTTAGTGGTTTATTATTTTGGGGGTATAAAGTATGAGAGTGAGAGAGGCAGGAGGTAAGCTTACAGTCATCTCCACGAGTGTTTTTGTAGGTCATGCTGCAGAGTTGGGGTGTCAGAAGATTACTGTGCAGTGCAGAAGGTGGATTGGAGGGTCAGCGAGTGGGGCAAGGGGGCCGGTGAAGACCTAGATAAGAGCCCAGGTGAGAGAGAAAGAGGGTCTGGAGAGTAGGAGTATGGGCAGGGAGAACCAGACAGTTTTCGCAGGTGGAGTTGATGGGACCTCTTGGCCCTAAGGCATGAAGGAGAAGTGAATGGGACCACATGCCCCTCCTAGCCCACCCCATGTCCCATGCCCTGGATTTCTAGTTTGTGTGGGTGACGGTAGCCTAAACTCAGACAGTTACCCTCCAGGCGGGGCAGTCCTAGATATCGAGCTCAGTTTGAGATTGGTTTACCTTGAGTTCCTTGTGGGAATTCCAGGTGGAGGCATCCAGTAGGAAGTTGGGTAGATAATCTCTCGCTCAGGGAAAATGCCCCCTTGTCAATATGGATCAGGTGGCCACCCAGGGCTGCAGTCCAGCTGGCCCAGTGCCTCGTGGACAGATTAGGCATGCCTGGCATCTATTCCAGCTGTGCCTCAGAAGGGGCGTTGCTGAATACTTTTCCCTCTCCCTGGGCCCTGTAGATAGAAAACTTTTAAATTGATATATTACATATATGCAGAAAAGTGTCCACCATAATCTACAACCTGATGAGTTGTCATACAGTGAACACACCTGTGTTAACCCCACCCAAATCATCTCCTCTTATGCCTTCTCCCAAGCCCTACTCCGTCCCTGTCCCCCAAGCTCACTACTGTCCTTACATCAACCATACTAAATGTTACATAAGTGGGGTAAAAGGCACTTGCCCTTTGGCTTCTTTTGCTCCACACTGTGTTTGTGAGATCCACCCATATTGTGTGTCACAGAGGTTAGTCGATTTTCATGGCTACATAGTATTTAATGGCACAAATATTTCACGGTTCATTCATTTACTGTCAACAGACGTTTAGACTGTCTCCAGGTTGGGCTTATATGAGTTGCCTTTCTTGCATTTGTCTTTTAGGGTAGGGTTATATGTTGCTTAACGACAGAGATACTTCTGAGAAGTTCATCGTTAGGTGATTTTGTTGTTCTGCAAACATCACAGATTATATTTACACAAATCTAGATGGTACAGTCTGCTACACACTTAGGCTCTATGGTATAGCCCACTGCTCCTAGACTACAAACCTGCACAGCATGTTATTGTACTGAACACTGTAGGCAATTGTAACACAATGGGAAGTATTTGTGTACCTAAACATGGAAAGGGTGTGGTAAAAATATGGTATTAATATTATTATCTTATGGGACCGCTGTTGTATATGTGGTTCATCATTGACTGAAACGTCATTTTGTGGTATGTGGCTCTACTTGTGTATGCATTTCGCTGGGTAGATACCTAGGAGATGCTGTCACAGGCGGTGCATGTGGTCAGCTGCCAGAGAGTTTTGCCAAGTGGTTATAACAAATGTCACCCTCACAAGCTGTTTATTGGTTTTTCAGTTGCTCCACAACAATTGTCCAGTATTTTGAATGTCAAACCTTGTACCAGTACATAGTTTAACCAGAAAACTAGATATCCTGGGGCAATGTTTTCATCCGTATCAGCATCTCCTAAGAAGCTTCTTAAGCTTGTAGAGGCCTTGACCCCACCTTAGACCTCCTGAATCACAATTGCTAAGGGGGGGCAGAAAAGACAAATCCTAGCTTCAGAGGCCTGCCAGGGTGGGTGCTGTGTTGGGGTGTGTGTGTGTGTATGTGTGTGTACAAGAGAAAAAGAGACAAAGAGAGAAGGAGAGGGGAAGAGAGAGAGAGAATAGTTCTCGTGATGACTGTGGGGGTCACTGGCTGAGGAAGAAAAAAACTTGAGGCCAGGAAGGTGGAAACAAACCGAAGAAGCTGGTAGGATCTGAAGACTGGACGTCTGAATGGTGCTGGAAATGGGGTCAGTGGGAAGGACGGGGGAAGTAAGAGGGTGGGAGGTCATGCTCAGAATGTGAGCTTTTCAGTGGTGGAGCTGTTCCAGGTAGAGACTAGTTAGGGAACAAACCCAAATGCCTCAGGTAAATTTTAGGCAAGTTAAACATGCCTGCTGTTTGCAGGGGCTGTGTTGTCATTTGCTGAGTTGAAATTTCAGGGATGGGAGTCAAATAATTATAAATATGTGCACCATACATACATGATTTATGTTCTATTTCCAGTCATGTTCATCTGGGATTGTTATTATAAGGTGCTCCTTAGGCTCTCAACAAAATTTAGTTTCAAGAGGACGTGATTTTCATGCCCCTTATTGCCATGGTGTCTAGCGGGTAGATGCTGGTCCACCACAAGCCACACTGTAATGATCTGGATGGGGTGATTCTCAGACTAGGAATACTCCTTTAGTTAAAAACTACATGCTACCCTTTCCCTCTGGGATCTCCTAGGAGTATCTATACTTTTATCATACTTTCACTATAATTTCTTTAACCAGTCTCCTGTCAATGGACATTTCAGTTTTCTATGTTTTGCAGTTACAGACAGGGCTGAAAATAAAATTTATAAATTAACTTTGGGAGAGTTGATATCTTTGTGATGTTGACTACTGGTTACTTTTAGGGAAGTCAAGTTTTATTATTAACAAGAGCAGACAGTAACACCCATTAGTGTAATGTCTTTTAGCAAAGCAGAGACACCTAGGTGCTTGATTTTACAAAAAATTAGTACATATGAACTGTATTCTTAAGCAAGATTAGTTTCCCATTTTATTTACATCAGCGATTCACTAAGCAAAGATTTTTTTTAGTTTGTCAGCTGGCTCACAAACTCTGATGTATGTTGGGATGATTAAATGAGATAATGAGTGTGAACATGCTTTAAAGTATGATCCAATGTAAGGTGTTAGTATTTATTTATTTTTGATACAGGGTCTCTCTCTGTTGCCCAGGCTAGAGTGCAGTGGCGTGATCTTGGCTCACTGCAACGTATGCTTCCAGGTTCCAGCTATTCTCCTGCCTCAACCTCCTGAGTAGCTGGGACTACAGTCGCCTGCCACTACCTGGCTAATTTTTGTATTTATAGTAGAGATGGGGTTTCACCATGTTGGCCAGGCTGGTCTTGAACTCCTGACCTCAAGTGATCCGCCTCAGCATCCCAAAGTGCTGGGATTATAGGCACGAGCCACTGCGCCCAGCCTAAGATGTTAGTGTTATAGAGTATGCACAGTGACCAAGACAATGCTGAATAAGCTGCTATGTACAGCACAGGCAGGAGTGAACAGAGTAGAGTGGAGAGGGGAGAATTGACTTCTGCTGTGTAAGATGAAGCCCATCTACAATCTGTGCAATAGAAGCAGACTGGATGGCACTGTAGGGTCAAGGAGTCTCTTAAGAGAGCCATTCTTATTGACTGGAAGATGCTTCTTGAGAAAATGCCAGGGAAGGAAGAAACACCTCCTGAATGGACAAGCCTGTTTCCCAAGGGCAGGTGACCCACCAGCCATGCTAGGTGCTCACACCCATGAGGCCACAGGCAATATAGCAACCCCAAGGCTCTGTGGTGACATGGCAGCCAGTGCAGGGGCTGGGGACGAGGGATTCTGACCTGCAGATGTGAGGGTCAGCACCACTCATCTTCAAGCCAAGATGTTAGCCTGTGGGGTCTTTTGAGCAAGAGCATCACAGGCCTGTCTTCTCAGCCTACTGTTCCTGCCCAACCCCTCTGTCTAGGATGGACTGAGGCTGATTTCTTTTTTTCTTTTTCTTCTTCTTCTTCTTCTCTTTTTTTTTTTTTTTTTGAGACAGAGCCTCGCTTGCTTACCCAGGCTGGAGTGCAGTGTTGCGATCTTGGCTCACTGAAACCTCCACCTCCCAGATTCAAGCAATTCTCCTGTCTCAGCCTCCTGAGTAGCTGGGACTACAGGCACGTGCCACTATGCCTGGCTAGTTTTTGGTATTTTTAGTAGAAACAGGGTTTCACCATGTTGGCCAGGCTTGTCTGGAACTCCCAACCTCAGGTGATCCACCTGCCTTGGCCTCCCAAAGTGTTGGGATTACAGGCATGAGCCACCATGCCTGGCCTGATTTCTGATCATTTTACTACTGGCAGGGACATATTAATGTTTTTGGAAAAAACAGAGCTAGCTCCCATTAGCCCATCAAGCACTGGGGCTCCAAGCTCTTCTCTTGGCTGCTCATCCCAAAGAAACCCTAAGAATAGGAATTAGTGTGTTCTTTCTCATCCTGGAGCTAGAAGAACACTACTTATTTCCCGCCTGCATTTTGCTTTGTAGTTTTCTTTCGTGGACTAGCTAGCTACAAGGGCCAGTGCCATAGATAGAGTTAAGTTTTGAAACTGTGGCCAACATGACCAGCCTGTGGTGTCCTGATAGCCACAAGACTTGAAATTCATTCCATTTAACCTATTATTTATCTACATGAGGTTCTATGAGAAGTGAGGAATGGTGGCTACATGCCAGCCTGGCAGTTATCTGTGAGGACTTGGAGAGGTCACTAGGTTGTGATAGTCTCCAAAGTGGGGTGTGTTCACCAGTGGGCGGTAGAGATGATCCCTTGGACTGCCACCAAAAAACACCCATTTTATATATGAATGTGTGCATAGAAGTCAATATGTACAAGTGGAAGTTTATATTTCAATATACATAATATGTTAATTTAGCATTATATGAATATGTGTGTGTATATATGTTCACTTTATATGTCTACATGCACATCTGTGCACACATACACTTTTTAAAATTTAACTGATGGGGGACCCAGGCTAAATTTTTGGATACACTGGCCTGTTGAACATCTCTCTTTAGCAGGGTACTGAGCATGAGTCAATTTCAGCACTGTTCGTTTTCAGCCCAAGGTATTCTCCAGCATTCTATAGCCACTGCACTACACACTGTGCTGGGTGCTACAGGAGATACTAAAGTGACTGAACCACAGTTTCTGCTCTGATGAGACTTTAACTCAACCTTTTATAGGACTTCTGTCGTTGGTTTGGTAGAGAAATAGAAAACATTCACCTGGTGTTCTTTAAAAAAATCAACATAAGTAACAGAATGGTACTTCAGCTGCATATTGTGTTCATAGAAGAGAAGGAAGAGAAGAAAAAACGGGGACTAGAAAATGCATAAACGAGTGAGAATGGGAAAGGCGGAAGCAAGTAAAAAGACAGGACTGAGAGAAGCTGGCAGTGAAGGATAAAGAGACTGAAAATTAGGCATTTAGGTTGGAGGGGAAAAAAAAACGTGGAGAGAGAGGAGTATGAGAGGAACAGGCTAGACCAGCAGGTCTCAAAACGTGAGAATTCTTGTAGGTCTTTGAAGTCTGCAAGGGCAAAACTTTTTTCTAGCAATACTAAGATATTAGCTGTCTTTTTAGAAACTCTCATTCTCTCATGAAAGTACAGTAGAGTTTTCCAGAGGCTAGATGATGTGTAACAACGCATCAGATTGAATGCAGATATGTATATATATCACATTTTCTTTATCCAGTTAACCGTTGATGGACTCTTAGGTTGATTCCTTGGCTTTGCAATCGTGAGTAGTGCTGTGACAAACAGACAAATGCAGGTGTCTTTTTGATATAATGATTTCTTTTCCTTTGGGTAAATACCCAGTAGTGGGATTGCTGGATCAAATGGTAGTTCTATTTTTGTTCTTTGAGAAATCTTGATAATGTTTTCCATAGGGGTTGTACTAATTTATATTCCCGCTAACAGTGTATAAGTGTTCCCTTTTCTCCACAGCCTCGCTAATATCTGTTATTTTTGACTTTTTAATAATAGCTATTCTGAATGGTATGAGATGGTATCTCATTGTGGTTTTAATTTGCATTTCTCTGATGATTAATGATATTGAGCATTTTTTCCTGTTTGTTGGCTGCTTGTATGTCTTCTTTTGGAAAATGTCTGTTTATGTCCTTTGCCTACTTTTTAATGTTTTTTTTTTTATTAATTTGTTTGAGTTCCTTATGGATCTGGATATTAGCTCTTTGTTGGATGCATAGTTTGGTTTGCAAATATTTTTCCCATTCTGTAGGTTATGTACTCTATCAATTGTTTCTTTTGCTGTGCAGAAGCTTTTTAGTTGAATTAATTCCCATTTGTCTATTTTTGGTTTTGTTGCATTTGGCTTTGAGGACTTGGTCATAAATTCTTTGCCTAAGCTAATGTCCAGAAGAGTTTTTCCTAGGTTTTCTTCTAGGACTTTTAGAGTGTCAGGTCTTACATTTAGGCCTTTAATTCATCCTTAGTTAATTTTTGTATATGGTGAGAGATAGGGATCCAGTTTTATTCTTCTGCATATAGCTAGCCAGTTTTTCCCAGCACCATTTATTGAATAGAGAGTCCTTTTCCCATTGTTTATTTTTGTTGATTTTGTTGACAATCAGTTGGTTGTTGGTGTGTGGCTCTATTTCTGGATTCTCTATGTTGTTCCATTGGCCTGTGTGTCTATTTGTGTACAAGTTCCATCCCGGTTTGGTTACTATAGCCTTGTAGTATAGTTTGAAGTCAGGTAATGTGATGCCTCTGGCCTTGCTCTTTTTGCTTAGGATTGCTTTGGCTATTTGGGCTCTTTTGCAGTTCCATGTGAATTTTAGAATAGTTTTTTCTAATTCTGTGAAAAATAATGCTGATTCTATAGGAATTGCATTGAATTTGTAGATTGCCTTGGGCAGTATGGTCATTTAAATGGTATTGATTCTTCTAATCCATGAGCATGGGATGTTTTTACATTTTTTGTGTCACTTCTGATTTCTTTCATTAGTGTTTTGTAGTTCTCCTTGTAGAGGTCTTTTACCTCTTTGGTTAAGTGTATTCCTAGGTATTTTGTGTGTTTGTGTGGCTATAATAAATGCGATTGACTTTTTGATTTAGTTTGCAGCTTGAGTGTTGTATAGAAATGCAACTAGTTCAACCCTTGTGGAAGTCAGTGTGGCGATTCCTCAGGGATCTAGAACTAGAAATTCCATTTGACCCAGCCATCCCATTACTGGGTATATACCCAAAGGACTATAAATCATGCTGCTATAAAGACACATGCACATGTATGTTTATTGCAGCACTATTCACGATAGCAAGGACTTGGAACCAACCCAAATGTCCAACAATGATAGACTGGATTAAGAAAATGTGGCACATATACACCATGGAATAGTATGCAGCCATAAAAAATGATGAGTTCATGTCCTTTGTAGGGACATGGATGAAATTGGAAATCATAATTCTCAGTAAACTATCGCAAGAACAAAAAACCAAACACCGCATATTCTCACTCATAGGTGGGAATTGAACAATGAGAACACATGGACACAGGAAAGGGATCATCACACTCTGGGGACTGTTGTGGGGTGGGGGGAGGGGGGAGGGATGGCATTGGGAGATATACCTAATGCTAGATGACGAGTTAGTGGGTGCAGTGCACCAGCATGGCACATGTATACATATGTAACTAACCTGCACATTGCGCACATGTGCCCTAAAACCTAAAGTATGATAATAATAAATTAAAAAAAAAAAAGAAATGCAACTGATTTTTGTACGTTAATTTTGTTTCTTGAAAGTTTACTGAAGTTGTTTATGAAGTCTAGGAGTCTTTTGGAGGAATCTTTAGAATTTTTCTAGGTATAAGATCATGTTATCAGGGAACAGAGAAAATTTCACTCTTTTTTTCAGTTTGGATACATTTTGTTTCTTTCTTTTACCTAATTGCTATGTTTAGGACTTCTAGAACTGTGCTATTTAGGAGCTGTAAGAGTGAAATCCTTGTCTCGTTCTCGTTCTTAAGAGGAATGCATTTTACTTTTCCCCAATCAGTATGATGTTGGCTATGGGTTTGTTATATATGGCTCTTATTATTTTGAGGTATGTTACTTTGATGCCTAGTTTGTTGAGGTGTTTTTTTTTATCATGAAGGGATGTTGGATTTTATCAAATACTTTTTCAGCATCTATTGAGATGACCTTATGTCTTTTGTTTTTAATTTTGTTTATGTGGTGAATGACATTAATTGACTTGCATGTGTTGAACCATCTTGGCATCCCTAAAATAAAACTCATCTGATTGTGATGGATTATCTTTTTGATGTGCTGTTGGATTCATTTTGCTAGTATTTTGTTGAGGATTTTTGTATCTATGTTCATCAGAGATATTGGCCTGTAGTTTTCTTTTTTATGTGTTCTTATCAGATTTTGGTATCATTATGATACTGGTTTCACAGAATTATTTATGGAGGAATTCCTCTTCCTTAATTTTCTGGAATGGTTTCAGTAAGATTGGTTCCAGCTCTTTGTACATCTGATAAAATTCAACTGTGAATCCGTCTGGTCCTGGGCTCTTTTTTTGCTGTAGTTGTTATATTTTTTTGTTACTGATTCAATTTCATTACTCATTATTGGTCTGTTCAGAATTTCTATTTCTCTTGAGGGGTTGTATGCTTCCAGAAATTTATTCATGTACTCTGGGTTTTCTAGTGTGTGCACTTAGAGATGTTCATAGTAGTCTCTGATGATCCTTTGTGTTTCTGTGTTATCAGTTGTAATGTTACTTTTATCATTTCTGATTGTGCTTATCTGAATCTTCTCTTTTTCTTTGTTAATCTAGCTAGCCGTCTAACAATTTTGTTTACCTTTTCACAGAACCAACTTTGTGTTTTGTTGATCCTTTGTATGATTTTTTTGGTTTCAATTTAATTGAGATCAAATCTGCTCTGATCTTTGTTATTATTCTTTTCTTCTGCTAGCTTTGTGTTTGGTTTGTTCTTGATTTTCTAGTTCCTTGAGGTGTGGCATTAACGGTTGTTAATTTGAGATCTGTCTTTTTGATTTAAGCAGTTAATGCTATAAGCGTTCCTCTTAGCACTGCTTTTGCTGTATCCCAGAGGTTTTGGTATGTTGTGTCTGTTTTCCTTCACTTCAAAACATTTTTTTGATTTCTGCCTTGATTTTATGGTTTACCCAAAAGTCATTCAGGAGCAAGTTGTTTAGTTTCCATGTACTTCTGTGGTTTTGAGAGTTCCTCTTGGTATTGATTTCTAATTTTATTCCACTGTGGTCCAGGAAGATCCTAATATGATTTTGACTTTTTTTTTTTTGCATTTATTGAGACTTGCTTTATGGGCAAGCATATGGTGAATTTTAGAGAATGTTTTATGCACAGATGAGAAAAATGTATATTCTGTGGTTGTTGGGTGGAATGTTCTGTAGGTGTCTCTTAGTCCATTTGGTCAAGTTTATATAATCAAATCGACAGATCAAGCTCAATGATCTGTCATCATTGACAGCTTATTGCTGTCAGTATGGTATTGAAAGTCACTCTCTCTTTTATACGACTGTCTATCTCTTTTTGTAAGTCTAGTAGTATTTGTTTTATAAATCTGGGTGCTCTGATGCTGGGTGCATATATATTTAGGATAGTTAAATCTTTTTGTTGAATTAGACCTTGTATCATTAGATAATGCTGTTCTTTTTTTTTTTTCTGTTGTTACTTTAGAGACTGTTTTATCTGATATAAGAAGAACAACTCCTGCTCCTTTTTGTTTTCCATTTGCATGACATATCTTTTTACACCCCTTTACTTTAGGCTATGGGTATCTTTTCATATTAGGTGGTCTCTTGTAGGTAGCAGATTGTTGGGTCTTTTTTAAAAAAATCCATTTTGCTAATCTATATTCTCTAAGTGGAGCATTGAGGCCGTTTACATTTAGGGTTAATAATGATATGTGAGGTTTTGTTCCTGTCAGAGTTTTGTTAGCTAGTTGCTTTGTAGTCTCAATTGTGTAATTGCTTTATGGGATCTGTGAACTTTGTACTTATGTGTGATTTTACGGTGGCAAATATTGTCCTTTCATTTCCGTGGTTATAACTTCTTTAAGCAGTTCTTATAGAACTGGTCAAGTGGTGATTAATTCCCTTAGTGTTTGCTTGTCTGGGAAAGACTTTATTTCTCCTTCCTTTATGAGGCTTATTTGGCAGAAATAAAATTCTTGGGAGGCTTTTTTCTTTTTTCCTTAAAGAAGGCTAAAAGTAGGCCCCCAATCTGTTCTGGCTTGTAAGATTTCTACTGAGAAGTCTCGTTAGTCTGATAGGATTTCTTTTATAGGTGACCTGACACTTCTCTCCAGATGCCTTTAAGATTTTTTTCTTTAGCATTAAACTTGGATGGTATGATGACTATATGCCTTGGTGACATTCATCTTTTATAGTATCTCCCAGATATTCTCTGAATTTCTTGCATCTGAATGTCTACCTCTATAGCAAGATCAGGGAAATTTTCCTGAATTATTCTCTTAAATATAATTGCTTACTTTTTCTTCTTCTCTCTCAGGATTACATATAAGTCATACATTTGGTCCTTTTACATAATTGCATATTTCTCAAAGACTTTATTCATTAAAAAATTGTTTTTTCTTTATTTTTGTTTGACTTGTTTAAATAGAAAGATTGGTCTTCAGGCTCTGAAATTATCTTTTCTGCTTGGTCTAGTCTTTTACTATAGTTAAAGTTTAATATATCTATTTTGTCTTTCATGTCCTAAGTTTTTGGGGGTTGATTTTCAACTTTCTTTTGCATCTCAGTGAGCTTTCTTACAATCCATATTTTGAATTCTTTATCTGTCATTTCAGAATTTTCATTTTAGCTAGGATCCATTGCTAGAGAGCTAGTATGATCCTTTGGAGGTGTCAAAACACTTTGTCTTTTTGTATAGCCAGAGTTTTTATGCTGATTCCTTCTCATCTGAAGGAGCTTGATATAGTTTGGTTCTGTGTCCCACCCAAATCTCATCTTTTAACTCCCATAATTCCCACGTGTTGTGGGAGGGATGTGGTGGGAGATGATTGAAACATGGAGGCAGGTATTTCCTGTGCTGTTCTCGTGACAGTAAATGGGTCTCACAAGATGTGATGGTTTTAAAAATGGGAGTTTCTCTGCACAAGCTCTCTCTTTGCCTGTTGCCATCCATGTAAGATGTGACTTGCTCCTCTTTGCCTTCTGCCATGATTGTGAGGCCTCCCCAAGCTTGTGGAACTGTAAGTCCAATAAACCTCTTTCTTTTGTAAATTGCCCAGTCTTGGTATGTCTTTATCAGCAGCATGAAAACGGACAAATACAGAGCTGTTGCTTCCTATTTTTGAATTTGCCAACATTTGAATGAGACTTTTAAAGTTTGTATTCTTTTTTCGCTTGAGGCTGTGGCTGTAGTATATATTGTGTATGATTGTTTGGCTTTGTTTCTGGGTGCTTTCAGGGGGCCAAGGGTCTCTATGGGTTCCTTGGTTATGGATATCATTTGTGTGGTGGCTTTCCCAGATGCTGCTTGTTGTAGTGATGTGTAGGGTGTATGAGCTGACACACTATCTTCTGTAGGGCTAGGAGTGTGGAGGTCTCAGGAAGCTTATCTCATACACTAGCACTGTGCTCTTCTGACAGCAGGTTTTTTGTTTGATGATGCAGTTCAGTCTCTAGTCCAGTAAGTGACGCTTGAGGGTAAGAAGAGCTAGCTCACCCTCAGGTCATCCGAAGGTGAGTGGAAGCCCCTTCCTTGATGGGGGGGCTGAGGTCTCAGGGGTAGGGGCCAGCAGGGGCTGCACCAGCTCCTCATCCTGGGCAGGCAAGAACATGATCCACTACCTATCATGCCCCTTTCACAGCACTCATAACCCTCAGTTCTTATAAACACTGTACTTTGGCTCCTGGCCGCTCCTGAGGTCTGTGAGAAGGCTTCGATTATGGCTACCACCAAAATGGCCTCGGGTCAGAGCCTCTTTCCCCAGTCCAGAACAGTCAACTCTGTGGCTTGTCTGTCCTCTGTTCCAGGGACATTGCTACTTTGTGTAGGGAGCGGTAGATGTGCCCTGCCTTTTCTGAAAGGCCAGGCAGTATCACCTCACTTTCAGTGGGGATGCAGCCACTGTGAAAAGTGCTAGAAAGCCTTTCTTCAATTGCACAAATGCCAGCTCCCAGCAGGGAAAGCCTCTGCTGCATCTGCAACAGTGAATGGGTGGAGTAGGAAATAGTCCCGTCTCCATGTCCCTTCCCAGCTACTACTACCGCCCCTTTCAGAGATTGGTCCTGTGCCTGCATTTCCTTTGTCCCAAGGAGCACTTTGGTGGGCTGTGCTCCCCCCTCCCCTAGAAGCAACCTGCACTGAGGACTAGATTTCTGGGGTTCCTGCAGCTCCCCAGGGTCCTGCTGGTCCCCCATGGTTGCCAAAGTCAGAGTGATTATGGGGTATGTTTCTGGGGTATCTGGTGATACAATATCACAAAGGCTGAGGTTGCTTGGGCAGGGCAGTGGCTCAGAACAGGTGCACAACCGGTATGGTGCCCACTATCTGAGTTCAAGCCTGAGGGGAGTGCCAGCACACCTGCATGAGTTGGTCACCTGGTACTCTATTCTCAGAAAGTTCCCAAATCACCACTGACAGCATTGCCCAGGGTCATGAAGGCAGAGGGGCTCTCCCACAATTAGGTAGTCAGCAGTTTGTTACGGGGGTGAGGTGAGAAGGGATGCACCCCATCTGCCCTTTCTATAAGACTCCAGGCTCCCCAGGGGCCAGTCTCTGCCAGATTCTTGCTGTTTTCCTTTTCTCTGCCCCAACTTCTTCCTGTGGGCTCCCTGGCAGACCCTGGCTCTCTTTCCTCCTCTCCTTCTCCATTTTAATTTCTAATACATAAATGGTGATAAATATGATCCACATAAAGAAAGGCCTTTTGGAATCTTCAAAATTTGTAAAAATATAGAGGCTCCTGAGACCAAAAGATGTGAGAACTGCTGAGCTGAGGGATGGTCAGAAGCATCTTCCAGTGACAGGGAGCATCAGGATGCAGTGGGGTGGGCAGGTCTGCAAAGGAAGAAGGGCGATGGACATCGCATGTATCAATGGTGCAATTTGACCTCAGTTTGATCGGACAGGACCTATCTCCTACCTCCTGTTTTAATGATTTTATAGGAATGTTGGTGATTGCCTGAACTGATTCTGTTTTCAATCTAAATAATTAAGTCACCTGTTCAAAGGTCTGCTATGCCTCTTAATTTCAGGGGTTGGAATTTTGTGGGGTAATCCAAATTTTATCTGTTCTATCCTGCTGTCCTGTGGGCATAATTGTCCTTATGAGGCAATTTTTTATTTCAGAAAATATGTAACTATTGGTTTGAGTCTATAAATTTGGAGACTGTATTTTTTTAAATTTTTAAATAAACTTTTTATTTTTTGATAATTTTAGATTTATGGAAAAGTTACACAGATAGTACAGAGTCCCCATATGACCCTCACCCAGTCTCCCCTATTGTTAACATCTTACATTACCATATTTGTCAGGACTAACAAACTGATATTAATATGTTACTATTAACTAACTATATACTTCATTTGAATTTCGCCAGTTTTTCCAAGTGTCCTCTTCCTGTTCCGGGATCCAGTCCCAGAGCACCACACTGCCTTTAATTGTCTATAGCAGTTTCTCAGTCTTTCTTTATTTTTTGTGACCTTGGCAGTCTTTAGGTATATTGGCCAGGTAACCTGTAGATGACCCCCAATCTGGGGTCTTTTTTTAAATTATTAAACTAGGGTTATGGTTTTCAGAAAGAAAACAACAGAGATGAAGTGCTCTTCTCATCAGATCATAGGAGGGATACAGCATATCCACATGACGTCACTGGGGATGTTAACCTTCATCACTTGGTGACTTTAGTGTTTGCAAGTTTCTAGGTTTCCCCACTGTAAAGTTACTATTTTTCTTCTTTTCCTGCTTTGTTCTTTAGAAGCAAGTCACTAAGCCTAGCCCACCCTTTAGGAGTAAATTGCAGGAATTAAACTGTACTTCCTGGAGAGAGGGAATGTCTACAGTTAGTAACTGAATTCTAATGTAAGAAAGATTGGTCTCTTCTCCCCCTTTTATTTTTTCATTTATTTATTTATATGAGTATGGTGTATTGTATTTGTCAGGCTTCTCCAGAGAAAGAGAACAAATAGGATACACACACACACACACACACACACGTACATATATATGAGATTTATTATAGGAATTGGCTTACATGATTATAAAGGCTGAGAAGTCTCATGACCTACTATCCGCAAGCTGGAGAACTAGGAAAGCTAGTGGTGTAATTCAGTCCCAGACTGAAGGCCTGGTGTAAGTCTTCATCTAATTCCAAAAACCCAAGAAACAGGAGCTCTGATATTTGAGAGCTGGAGAATATGGATGTCCCAGCTCATGCAGAGAACAAATTTGCTCTTCCTTCCCCTTTTTGTTTTATTCAAGCCCTCAAGTGATTGGATGATGCCCACCTCAATTGGTGTGGGTGATCTTTACTTAGTCTACTGATTCATATGCTAATCTCTTCCAGAGACACTCTCACAAACACACCCAGAAATAATGTTTTGCCAGCTATCTGGGCTTCCCTTAACCCAGTCAAGTTAACACATAAAATTAACCACACAGTATGGATTCATGTATATTTATTTTATGCTTTGGGATATACTATGCCATTTATTTTGTTGCTCAAATTGTTTCAGCTTCCAACTGGCTGTAGGGGCCAGCCCTACAGGGTCTGTGGGTTTTTCTCCCCATGTGCAGAGACGAGAGATCGTAGAAATAAAGACACAAGACAAAGAGATAAAAGAAAAGACAGCTGGGCCTGGGAGACCACTACCACCAAGACACAGAGACTGGTAGTGGTCCTGAATGTCAGGCTGCGCTGTTATTTATTGGATACAAGACAAGGGGGCAGGGTAAGGAGTGTGAGCCATCTCCAATGATAGGTAAGGTAACCTGGGTCACGTGTCCACCGGACAGGGGGCCCTTCCCTGTTTAGCAGCCGAGGCAGGGAGAGAGAGAGAGAGGAGACAGCTTATGCCATTATTTCTGCATATCAGAGACTTTTAATATTTTCACTAATTCTGCTACTGCTATCTAGAAGGCAGAGCCAGGTGTATAGGATGGAACATGAAAGCGGACCAGGAGCGTGACCACTGAAGCACAGCATCACAGGGAGACAGTTAGGCCTCCAGATAACTGCAGGTGGGCCTGACTGATGTCAGGCCCTCCACAAGAGGTGGTGGAGTAAAGTCTTCTCTAAACTCCCCTGGGACAAGGGAGACTCCCTTTCCCGGTCTGCTAAGTAGCAGGTGCTTTTCTTTGGCACTGACGCTACCTCTAGACCATGGTCGCTTGGTAACGGGCGTCTTCCCAGACACTGGCATTACCTCTAGACCAAGGAGCCCTCTGGTGGCCCTGTCCGGGCATAACAGAAGGTTCACACTTGCCTTCTGGTCACTTCTCACCATGTCCCTTCAGCTCCTATCTCTGTATGGCCTGGTTTTTCTTAGGTTATGGTGGTAGAGCTAGGATTATTATAATATTGAAATAAAGAGTAATTACTACAAACTAATGATTAGTGATACTTATATATAATCATATCTATGATCTATATATATCTAGTGTAACTCTTGTTATTTTATATATTTTATTATACTGGAACAGCTCATGCTCTCGGTCTCTTGCCTCGGCACCTGGGTGACTTGCCACCCACAGCTGGCCACTGGGAACTTTTTCAGGTTGCTACTTGGGCCCCTTTCATATGCCCTTATCCTTTTGTTATTTGAGTATTTCCTTACTTTCTGGTATTGTAAGATATTCCAGGCTTATTTTGTATTCTTCTTGTCCTGGCTTTAGAATCAGCCACTTTTGCTGGCTCCTGTCATTGGAGAATGGTATTTAGAAACTAAGATCTGGGCAATGGGTGTGCTTGCTGCTATTGGGATGTCATTGCTTCTAGGACTTCTCAGTAGATGGAGCTAGGTAATATATTTATATATACTAACCCATAGATATAAATACATCTATAATTATTTCTATATTTATCCATTTGTGTATATGTTAAGATAAACATGACGGAGACCCTTCAAATTTGCTTATGTTCTTTTTCAGCCTATAGACCAGATATAATAATTAGCTTTTCTTCTCTTGCAGATTCCAGAGAGTCCTCTATTTCATATGTGCCTTCCAGAACATCTCTTGTGGTATTCACTACTTGGCTTCTGTGTTCATGGGAGTCACCCCTCGTCATGTCTGCAGGCCCCCAGGCAGTGTGAGTCAGGTTGTTTTCCACAATCACTCTAATTGGAGTTTGGAGGACACTGGGGCCCTGTTGTCTTCAGGCCGGAAAGATTATGTTATGGTGCAGTTACAGAATGGTGAGATCTGGGAGCTCTCAAGGTGTAGCAGGAACAAGAGGGAGAACACATCGGGTTTGGACTATGAATACACTGGCAGTAAGAAAGAGTTTCCTTGTGTGGATGGCTACATATATGACCAGAACACATGGAAAAGCACTGCGGTGACCCAGTGGAACCTGGTCTGTGACCGAAAATGGCTTGCAATGCTGATCCAGCCCCTATTTATGTTTGGAGTCCTACTGGGATCGGTGACTTTTGGCTACTTTTCTGACAGGTAAAATCAAATATTTAGGATTGTTGTATCAGTGTAGGGTTTATTTTCCTATCTGGTTTTCTTGGGACACAAGGAATTATGTTTAAAACTTGTCATTTTTATACTTCCTGTCTAAATACCTACCTCTTTGCTGATCCATTATTTAGGGACGTATAATGATAAGGATAGGCTCTGAAGACAGTGTACCTGGATCCAAATCCTGGTTCTACCACTTATTAACTGGGGACCCCAGGCAAATTGCCTAACTTACCTGTGTTTCAGAATCTTTGTCTATAAGCTGGTGATAAAAAATAATATCACTTACTTCAAAGGATTATTGCAAAATTAATACAGAAAAAAAGTACCCTGGACATATAATCACTCAATAGATACTGTTTATTACTTCGAATATTTTCTTCTCTTTAAATAGACTTGCTTTTTAATAGGAGTAGCCTGATCCTAAGCAGTATATCTGTAAAATTATGGGCTTGATATAACTGCCCCTTTTAGTCTTTTTGTGTTGCTGTAACAAAATACCACAGACTGGGTAATTCACAAACAACAGAAATTTATTTCTGATAGTTCTGGCAGCTGGGAAGCCCAAGATAAGGTGCCAGCAGGATTGCTGTCTGGGAAGGCTGTTGTTTGCTTTCAAGATGGTGCCTTATTGCTGCATCCTTTGGAGGGGATAAATGCAGTGTCCTCACATGGAAGAAGGGATGGAAGGGCAGGATAGTGCTCCCTTCAACCTTGAGCCCTTTTCTAAGGGTGCTAAGGGCTCTGCTGTCATGACTTTATCACCTCCCAAGGCCACCCCTCTTAATACTGTTGCACTGGAGATTAAGTTTCAACATGAATTTTGGAGGGAATACTATCATTCAAAGCATAACCTGGCCATATATTTTTAAAAATTTACATTAAAATGGATATGTAATTATTAAAATAAAGCAAAGTTTATCTCTGTATGAACATGGACCATACCAAAGCACAGAGATGAACTTATTTGGTCTCCATAGTTGTGGATTTTACAGGCATGTGGTGGGCACTGAGGACCTAAAGACAGTAGCTTAGACCAGAAATCCCTGCCCTTGAGGTATACCAGTCTAATGGGACTGATAAACATGTCAAAAGAAAAATGATAGGGCTTTGTTATGGGCAGGGCCATACCTCTCATAGTATGTCAAAGGTGCTAGGTATTAGTGTTTTCATTCAGCAAGCTGTTACACAGATTATCACTTGGGGCTTTTCTGTTGAAATGTGTTCACTGCTTGACTCTTGAAACTCAAAATATTTGCAACTACCTGTATGAAATGTACTAAAATATATTTGCTGTATGACAAAAATGGGATATAAATAATGCTTATAACACGGTCAGAGTACAAAATATGTTAACTGAAAATAAATTTAGTTCCTTTGCCTGAACTTGGTATAGTTATATAGACATGTATTGAACACTTACTTACAGTCACTTTGATAGATGCAGAGATGTGTGTGTGTGTATATATATATATATATATATAAAAGATATAAATAAAAAATATATTGGTGAAATTATATATATATTTCAGTGAAATATATATATATAAATATTATATATATATATTAGTGAAAGAAAGTTTATTAAGAAAGTAAAGGAATAACGAACGGCCACTGCAAAGGCAGAGCAGCCATGATGTATATTTTTTAAAGTCCTTGAGAAGTTGCAAACCATTAACTGGTATTCATTTGGATGTGTAGCTTGAGTTAAAATTACTTGGGAGCTCCAGAAAAACCTTAAGCTAAAAAATTGGTTTGACATGGTCCATGACTCCCAGTGTCTGTATTCTCTCAGCAGAATTTGTTGAAAGAGACAGCCTCCTTGAACCTCCTGTAGTCCTCTATACTTCTTGCTGGATGTGCCAAGATGGCAAGTCCCTGACCACTTTTTTATATGGGCCATTTCTCAGAGTTGTCTATGCAGCCAGTACCTTAAAAGATGAGTGCTATGGCTTAGATATGATTTGTCTGTTCTCACCAAGGCTCATGTTGAAATTTGATCCCCAGTGTGGCGGTGTTGGGAGGTGAGGCCTAGTGGGAGGTGTATGGGCTATGGGGGCAAATCCCTCATGAATGAATTGGTGCTGTTCTCATGGCAGTGAGTGAATGAGTTCTGGCTGTCACAAGACTGGATTAATTCTCGCAGGAATTGATTAGTTCCTGCAAGAGTGGATTGTTTTAAAGTGAGGACGCCCCTCAGGTTTCTCTCTCTTTACATGTGTCTGCTTCACCTTTGACCTTCTCTGCCACGTTGTAATGTAGCATGAAAGCCCTTGCAAGAAGCCAGTACCCTTGATCTTCCCAGCCTGCAGAACTATGAGCTAAATAAACCTCTTTTCTTTATAAATTATCCAGTCTTAGGTGTTCTTTTATAGCAACATAAAATTAACTAATATGATGAGATAATGTCCCCTCTCTGCCACAAAGAGTAGGCTTCCTAACTGCTTGCTACAAAACCGGTGGATTCCCCACATCCAGTGCTCCTCCTCTCGAATTCAACCCACTATCTGTGAAGTGTCATCTGGGCTCATTGTGGGACTTGGGGATTAGAGGACCTGAGACAAAGATGCTGCTGCCCTACTGCTTGCTAATGAAGTAAGTAATGAAGTTCTTTGTCTCTGACCCAAACATCTTTTGTTTTTGCCAGCATCCCTTAAACAGTACAGATTAACATATTAACTTAGAGTAAAATAAAATTTAATACTCTTTGTATACCCTCATCTTGGGCCTGAGAGGATTCTCATAAATTATTTTTCAAGGTGAATAAGTAGCTTAGTGAAAACCAAAAGACATAATTAAAAGGGACCATGAGTGAGAATCAACAGAAACAATTGGCAGCAGCAGCAGATTTCTGCACAAAGACTTCAAATACTAGAATTATCAGGCACAAATAATAAAATAACCACACTTAGTATTTTTAAAGAAATAGAAGACAAGCTTAAAAACATTAATAAAAACTGGACATTGTATTAAAACTAACATAAAATTGAAGAATACCCAGGACATCTAGAAATACAAAGTGAAATAAATGAATAACAAATCACCTGGATAGTTTTAACAACCTGTCACACACAGCTACAAAAAATTCATGAAATAGATGATAACTCAGAAAAAGTTATCAATATTAAAGCTCAGAGAGACAAAGAGGTGCGAAATATGAGAGATTAAAATTCATGGAGGCTGAAAAGGGAAAAGGTCTGAAATCTAATATTAGAAACTAATCAATGGTATTTACCACATTAACGTATTAGAGGACAAAATTCATACGATCAACTCAATACATATAGGAAAAGCATTTAATGAATTTCAAAATCCATTCATGATAAAAACTAAAAATAGAAGAATGCCTTTAACCTGATAAAAGGGTTTCTACAATAAGATTTACCATGAATATACTAATTGTGAAGTTTAAAATATTAATTTCTTTTTTCTTTCTTTATTTTTTTTGTTTAGAGACAGGGTTTTGCTATGTTGCCCAGGCTGTTCTCAAACTCCTGGGCTCAAGCAATTCTCCTGCCTCAGCCCTCCCAAGTAGGTGGGATTACAGGCATGCACCACTGCACCCAGCTCTTAATTGTGAAATGTTAAAAGCTTTTCCTTTGAGATTAGGGACAGACGAGGATGTATGAAACATGTCTTCTACTTAGCATTGTACTGGATAGTCTAGCCAGTGCTGTAAGGAAAAAGAGAAAGAGGGAGAAGGAAAGGAAGCAAGGAAGGAATAATGATTGGAAAGGAGAAATAAAAAGTCATTATTTGTAGTTATTACAATTTTGTATGAAAAAAGTCCTACATATGAGTTATTAGAATTAATGAGCATTGAAAATTATATTTCTATATACCAGTAACAAATATAAAAATTTTTAAAATGTCATTGCAGAAGCCTAAAAATATGAAATATAAATGGTTAAATATAACAAAAAGTGAAGAAGGCCCTCTGTGGAGAAAATTATAAACTTTAAGAATCAAATCATTACAGTAAATAGATATATCACTAGACAAACAGATTGAGGCTCTCTTAGAGGTTCCTGGAATAGACTTGTGCATTCATAAACATAAGTATAGACACATAAGGCATTTTATATTAACAGGAAAAGGATCAATCAGTAAGCGGTGCTGGGACAGATGTCTAGCCATATAGAAGGAAATACAACTGGATTCATTTTCTAACATTTTACAGTAAAACAGCAGTTCCAGAAGGACTAAACGTGCATATGTGAAAAGCAAAACTATACAATTTTAGGAAGATAATTTAGGAGAATATTTTCAGGACCTAATGGAAGAAAGGGTGATTTTTCTAAAACACAAAAAGCATTGACCATGAAAGAAAAAAGGGATACATTTGACTTCATTACAAGAATTTATGTCCACCAAAAGACACCATTAAAAGAGGAAAGACATGAATGTGTGCACACAAGAGATAGAAAATATTTGCTTTACATATAACTAAATTATTAGCGTCCTGAATAATCAAAGGATTTTTACTTACATCAGTGGGAAAAAGACAACCCAACAGAAAAATGGGAAAAAGATTTGAAGTCACTTCATAGAAAAGAAAATCCAAATGGCTAATGAAAAGATGAATTGACAGTGACATATAATCCCACCATTTTCTTTTGACCAGTTGTCAAAAGTCAGAAGTCTTGTAATACTAAGCGTTGGTGAGGATATGGAGTAATAGGATCTCTCATCCTGCTGGTGTGAATGTAAATTGAGAATCCAAATTGGGTTAATCTTGAAGACTGATTTGGTATCATATAGAGTTGGTGATGTGCACAGCCACATGCTCTGGGGCATATACCCTGAGCATGCTCTTGCACAGGTCCACAGATGTACATGCATAAAAGTGCTCTCACAGCACTGTTCCTAACAGCCCTGTACTCTAAACAACCCAGATGTCTTTCAATAATCTCATGGATACATGTATTGTAATATATTCTTACAGTAGGATATGTGGGCATGAAAATGAATGAGCCACAGCTACATGAAACAACATAGATGAATCTCCTATACATAATGTTTGATAAAGGAAGCAAGTCATAAAATACTACATGTGGTATTATCCTGTTATAGAAAATTTAAAATCATAATAGCAAAACTAACCTATACTGTTTATAAGCAGTAACCTGTACTGTTTAGCATTGCTTATAAAAGTAGTAAAATGAAACAAAAAACGAGATTATCACCAAAATTAGAAAAATGTTTCCTCCTAGAAAGGGCAAGGGATTTGTAGTCACAAAGAGAGGTGCAAGAAGCTATCAGGAGGCTGGCAATCATCTCTTTCTTGCCTTGGGTTGTGATTTCTAGGCATTTGATTTCTTATTATTCTTGGAACTGTACATATTTTATGCATGGTTATATATGTATAAAATATTATAATAAAAAAGCAAATAAATAAGATACGATCCCACCCTTAAGGAGCTAACAGTGGAGAATATAGACTTTTAAACAGACAATTTCAATGAAATGTAGTAAATGCTTTTTTTTTTTTTTTTTTTTGAGAAGGAGTCTAGCTCTGTTGCCCAGGCTGGAGTGCAGTGGTGCGATCTTGGATCACTGCAACCTCTGCCTCCCAGGTTCAAGTGATTCTCCTGGCTCAGCCTCCCGAGTAGCTGGGACTACAGGCATGTGCCACCATGCCTGGCTAATTTTTGTATTTTTAGCAGAGTAGGGGTTTCACCATGTTGGCCAGGCTGGTCTTGAACTCCTGACCTCCAGTGATCTGCCTGCCTTGGCCTCCCAAAGTGCTGGGATTACAGGCATGAGCCACCATGCCCAGCCGGTAAATGCTTTTAAAATAATAAAAATTTGCATTTATGGGCAATTTATTATACACTAGGTACTATTCTAAATGTCTTATATATCATCTCATTTAATTATTTAAAGAGGTCTGTGAGATAGACACTATTGTGCCCCCCCCCCTTTTTTTTAACCAATAGGGAAAAGGAAGCATAGAAAGTTCACATGGAAAATAAGGGATGGAGCTGGGATTTGAGCCCAGGCCAGCATCCCCAACTACTGCATCACACTGTTTCTGAATTTTTGCTATGAGACCCCAAAGAATGATCATTGGAAGTTGTCAGATGGAGAAGGCCCCTAAGGGAAATGAATAGCTTTGTGTCATGAAACAACCTGACATGTTCAGAGAATTGTGGGAAAGTCAGTGTGGCAGAAGTAGAGAAGGGCAGATTGTGAAAGGAAATGACAAGAGACAAAATCACAATGGGGATTATTTTATTTCTAGGAAGTGTGGGAGGTGTACTGATGTGAGGTTAGGAAGACCAGCTGGGAAGCTAGTGGGATGAATGGTGTAAGAAATGGTGAAGACTTGAGTGAAAGCAGGAAAAGCAGGGAGGAAAAGATGAAGACATATTTGGGAGACATTTGTAAACTCACATAATTTGATGACGAATATGCAGGAGGGAGCAGAGGAATGTATTAAGGTTTAGAAGCCTAATGGAAGGGGATTTTGCTAACCAATTCAGGAAATACTAGGGAGAGAGCAGTTTCAGAAGAGAAGGGAACATCTTTGGATATATTTCAATGAGCTTGTCCTATCCGTGTATTAAGAAAAACAAAGTGAAGATGTATTCAAAGTTAATACCAATTACAACAGCAATAAGAGATTGTAGCTCTGCAGGACATTAAAGCAGAGAAGAGCAACTGGGGCCTGATGGTGGGTGGGGAGTTAATAGCCCATACTTAGGAATCAGAGCCAGGGAAGTGGATGAAATCGCAAGGGCAGAGTGTGCAGCAAAGGACTTCAGGGAGTGCCAGCATTGAGGCAGGCGGGTCATCAGGGAGGTACAAGCAGAACCAGGTGAGAGGGATGTTTTACAAGCCAAGGGACAGAGGGGTCTGATGAGTAGGCATGGTCAGTGGCATTAGAGAGGACAGGCAGAAAGGACCAGGGGAGGCAATGTGCAGGACCCTGGTGACTGCAAAGTGAGCTCAGAAAAGTTGATTGCACCTGGTCATCATTGGCTGAGGAAACAAGTAGGAGTTGAGGAAGGAAATACTCCCTTCTGATATATCTGTCAAGGGAGGAAATGCAAGGTGGCTAAAGGAGAAATGGGGTCAAGAGAAGGTTCTTGTCTTTGGTTGGAGGAGACTAAACTGAAAGGAAGAAATCAAAGGAGAGGGAAAAACAAAGGAAAAAGAAGTGATGGGTTTCAGAGGAAATGGGAAGAGGCACAATCCGATACAAAGATTGCAAAATGATATGTGGAGAGAAAGGGGCATGTGTCTTCAGAGAGGCAGGAAGAGAAGGCGAATGCAGATGCAGGTCGTGTTGGTAAGTGGACAGAGTAGGAAGTTGTGGGTCTTCCTCTTTGATGGTCTCTGTTCTCTGCAGGAGATAGCTGTTCATCTACAGAAAGAGAAGATGTTTGAGGTGGGAGAGAGGGTCAAGCAGTGATAGGTAAAAATAGTTTTAGGTGGCATTCAGGGCTAAAATTAGATTGGGGAACATTCATATATGGGGCCAACAATCTCCACTAATGTGCAAAGGAGCAAAGAAGGCTGAAGTGTGAAGACGATGGTTTCTTATTTATTTGCATATCCTCTGCTGCACCAAGCAAACCTGTTGGTTGGACTCTCCAGACAATATTCTTTTGCCTTAAACTATTTGTCAGAGGCAACCCATAGGGAGAATATATTTGCATATTATATATCTGATAAGGGTCTAGTATCCAGAATATATGAAGAGCTCTTACAAATCAATATTAAAAAAGCAATAGACTAATTCAAAAATGGGCAAAGAATTTGGATAAACGTTTCTCTAAAGAATATATGCAAATAGCCAATACACACTTGAAAAGATGCTCAACATCATTAATCATTAGAGAATTGTAAATAAACACCACAATCAGATACTACTTCACAGCCATTGGGCTGGCTATAATAAAAAAGGCAGACAGTAACAAGTAGTGGGGAGAATGTGGAGACTCAAAACCCTCATACATTGTTGGTGGGAATGGAAAAATGGGGCAGCCATCTTGGAAACCAGTTTGGCAGTTCCCCAAAATGTTATACATAAGAGTTACCATAAGACCCAGGAATTTCACTACTAGGTATGTACCCAAGAGAATTGAAGATATAAGTTCACACAAAATCTTGTTCATGAATGTTCAGAGCAGCGTTATTCATAATAGCCAAGAAGAGGAAAATGAGCCATCAACTGATGAATAGATAAAATGTGGTTTATCCGTATAATGGTGCTACTCAGAGAGAAAAAAGGAATGAAGTGCTAATACATGCTACAGCACAGAAGAAGCTGGAAAACCTAATGCTAGGGAAAAGAAGTCAGACACAAAAGGCCACATATTGTTTGACTCCATTTATGGGAAATGTCCAGAACAGGCAAATCTATGGAGACAGAAGGTAGATGAGTGGTTGTCAGAGACTGGAGGGAGCAGGGAATAGAGGGTGGCAGCTTCTGGGCACAGAGTTTCTTTTGGGAGTGATGAATGTATCCTGGAATTAAAGAATGATGATGGTTGCACAACCTTGCAAATATACTAAAAACCACCAAATTGTCTACTTTAAAAGGTTGAATTTTATGGCATTTGAATTATATCACAATTTTAAAATCTGTCAGAAATATTATTTGTTTTTTAAAAAAGAGATGCCTCTTTCAATTATGAAAAGATAGGGCAAGTAAGCACATTATTCTAGAAGAAGAAGGTAGCAAGTCCTCTGTTTTTAGAGGGGCTTGGCAAGAGCTGTCATAGCCTTGGTGGACAGAGCCAGCCTGGCAGGGAAGATGATCCCACAGAGAGCCAAAGTCCTGGAAGGGAGAGGACAAATTCTCCCCTCTCTTCCCCCAATCCCAGGTTAAGGGGTCCTGTGGGGATGACTCAGAGTGATCAGGTACGTATATTAGCAGCTCAGGTAGAGGCCTCTCCACTGAACAGCTGGTCTTTTAAAGAAGCTATGGAACTTATGGTTTGCTCAAAATGAATAAAAGAAAAACAATCAATACATAAGCTATTCAAGGTATATAGGTAACGCCTATCTTTTATGAATTGGAGTGGATGTTTAAACTGTTACAACTCTACCTTGCCTCTTCCACTGTGTGACTCTTATTTTTCAGGCTAGGACGCCGGGTGGTCTTGTGGGCCACAAGCAGTGGCATGTTTTTGTTTGGAATAGCAGCGGCGTTTGCAGTTGATTATTACACCTTCATGGCTGCACGCTTTTTTCTTGCCATGGTGAGTTGTGTTTTTTACCTGTTTAATTCTGCTGCAGTATTTTCACAGGAAACCTTAACTCTCATCATTTTGCTCATTTAAGATCTAGTGAGCAAGATCAAGGACTCATCTTTGTCCACTCCACTGCAGAAGTCTGTCTACAGAATACCAATGCCTTATGTTTAGAATGGAACTCATTAAAGTGAAAAATTGTTGCTGGCTAGGCAGAAGTGTGTTTGCCTCTGTGTCGGGCATGTGGTTCATATGTCACAATTACTAATACATTATTTTATTTCTGAGTAATTATATTGGTCTAGTCAGGGCCTGTTCACATGAGCAAACAGACAGTTAAGGTGTGTGGTTAAAGTCACTTGTATAATGTACAGGAAGAATGAAAACAGGAAGGCATTAGGTCCTTATGTTACCAGGAACAGCAGTTCAGTGGAAAGGGCATGAGTTTGAATACCAGCTTTGTCATATATTGGCTTGTTAGTTGTATGATCTTGAGCACACTCATTAACCTCTTTGAACCTTAGGTTGTAGTCTGTAAACCGTAGAAAAGAATCCATGTTTATTATTATTATTCTCAGGATTCAGTGAGATTAAGTATAAACAACCGCAGTACAGCACCTGGTTACAGTGGTAACTGTTACTAGAAATGGACTAGCGAGCGAGGAAGCTGTTTCCATGCTCAGTGAGGCTTCCAGATAGATTTCCAACTATCAAACAACATCAAGAATAATAGAGGGAAGTTTCCATCTGGAGGAGGAGCCTGTGATCTTGCTAAATGAAGAGCAGCAGATTGGATGGTCTGAGGGTCCAGAGAGAAGCAAAGGGCTTCAGTCTCTCTGCACCCCCTCGGAGAACAAGATGGTCAGTTTTGGAGTCTTTTTTGATGGATAGAAAGGGTTTCTAGCAAACCATACAGATGGCCAAGGATAAGGAAGATGCATAAAAATAAATCTAGGAGACTGGAAGTGTTGTACCTCACTAAAAAGTAAATACATATATTTAGGAATGTAAAGAATTTTAAATACAAGATAGCAACCAGTAGTTCTGTTTCCACTGAGGACATAACTCTGTGACTGTAGAGTGAGATTTCACGAGAGAAACCTTCTGGTGGGACTGAAGTTTCCACAAAGGCACAGGTACTGAGAAAGTATAAATGTCATCCTTTGGAAGACTTAAGAGGATATTTCTGAAAATATCTGTTTCAGTCTTGCAAAATACCATGCGTTGGCTTCTAGACCCAAGAAAACAAGGCCACACCCATAGAATACATCTGTGAAATGTGGCCTTAATTTTCTATGACTGTTTCCTTTGATGTTCATGGGGAATGGATTTGTGGTGGAATTCTGTGGATGGGAGATGCAGGCAGATTCATTTACTCAATGCATTTATTGATCTGTCTACAGAGTGTAATGCTAAGTAAACCAGACCCAGCTGTCTCAATAAGTCTAGTAGGAAAGGCAAGATGTTGATCAGCCATCTTCAAAAATAAAATGTTGACAGTGAGGGCATAACATCAGTGGGTCTGGAGGGTTCACCAGGGTCTGGAGGGTCAAGGGCTTTCTCATTGTGAGGGATGGGTGAGAGAAGAACATTCCAGCAAAGATAGAAGTGGATGAAAGGGCCCTGAGATGAGAAAGAAAAGCCGGAATGTCTGGAGAATAGAGAGGAGAAACGCATTGATGAGGCTGAAGGGATCAAGGTGGTTAGGTGGGGCTTTGTAGGATTGGCAGGATTTTGCTCTATCTCCTAAAGGCAATGGCAATCCACAAAAGGGATTCCAGGAATTCTGGCTGCTATGAGGTGGTGGATTCCGAGAAGATGTGAGGAGTATTATTGGTGGAAGGGATGGGTGTGAGTGGATTCACAGAGTGTTTTGGAGTTAGTTGTATATGAATTTTCTGAATCCAGTGACAGAGGAAGTTGTAGCTGACTCATGAGAAATAATGAGCATTGAAAAACCTGACAGGGACAAATGTTACGGCCTAATTTAACTGGGAAATTTATAGTATTTGAAAGTTATCACAATCTTTGTTAATGTAACAGCAGTGCTTACCAAAAGCAACTTCTGGATTCTTGGATGTAGGGTCCTGACAATCTGAGTCTTGCCATTACAAAGTTGCACAGGGAAATAAAAGCTGTTGTCACAAAAATATTAAACTGATTATGAATACAGTAGTCCTCATCAAGCACCTCCCTGCCTCCTGCTAGTGTCAACCCTTTCTGACAGCAGGAATATCCTTGTAGGCCGGCATCTTTGTGACTGTCCAGTGCAAGGAGAAATTGCAGTTATTACAAGGGACACGTGTTTACAAAAAGTCTTTAAAAGCAATGAGGGAACACGGGAACACTGCCTGAATCCTGCCCACAACCTTTGGCCAGTTGGGATCTGGCAGAGAAACCTGTTAACTTTTGAAGAAATTAACATCTGGAAGGATAATCACATAATGAGCCTTTGAAAGAGTATGATTCAAATATCTAATGATTAAGAGAGGCCTTTGGGGAGTGGTGCTCTCGAATAATTTTACAAAAATTAATTTTTTATTTGTGTTGTAGAAGTACAAATAAATTTATGATTTGTGTTGTAGAAGTCAAATATGAAATAATTTTGTAGAAAAAATTCTTCTCCTCCTCTCAAAAAACCCATCATTGGACTCATTCTTTGTTTATTCCAAGAATGGTCACATATTATATTCTAATCACATATTGTAATCTAATTTTTATTAAAGGTAGGCATATTTCCAAAATAAAGTTTTTCCCCAGTTTTCCTTCTTGTGGTAAAGTACACATAACACAAAATTTACCATCATAACCATTTTTAAGTGTTCAGTTCAGTGATATTAAGTGCATTCATACTGTGGTGCAATTATCACCGCTGTGCATCTTCAGAACTCATTTTCATCTTGCAAAACTGAAAGTCTGTCCATTGAATAATAACTCTCTACTCCCTGTCTCCCTAGCCCTTGACAACCACCATTCTACATCCTGTCTCTATGAGTTTGGCCACTCTAGGTACCTCATGAAAGTGGAATCATACGATATTTGTCTTTTTGTGACTGGCTTATTTCACTTAGCATGATATTCATTGTATGCATAGACTACATTTTTCTTATCTGTTCATCTATGGACAGACACTTGGGGGGTTGCTTCCATGCTTTAGCTGTTGTGACTAATGCTATGAGCAGGCGTGTACAAATATCTCTTCCAGACCCCACTTTCAATTCCTTTGGGTATGTACTCAAAGGTGGAATTGCTAGATCATGCTGTAATTGTTTTTTAAGGAATCATCATATTGTTTTTCCTACAGGCTGTACCATTATACATTTCTCTCACACATTACACATGGGTCCCAGTTTCTCTACATTCCTGCTAAAACTTGTTATTTTTTTTTTAATTAGCCACCCTAATGTGTATGAGGGGTTATCTCTTTGTAGCTTTGATTTGCATTTCTCAATGATTGGTAAACATTTGTATTTCTTCTGTCTGAAATGTCTATTCAAAGCCTTTGCCCATTTTTTAATTGGATTGTTTGTGTTTTTGCTGTTGTTGAGTTTTAGGAGTTCTCCATAAAATCCCTTATCAGATATTTGATTTGCAAATATTTTATCCAGTTCTGCAGGTTGTCTTTTCCCTCCATTGATAGTGTTCTTTGATGCACAGTTTAATTTGTCTACTTTTCTTTGTCTGTCAAAATAAAATTTTAATTAAATCAGTTTTTCTTACCACTAGTTAGCGTAAATTTTTTGTCTCCATTTAGCAATTAGGATTTAACAATAAGGACCTCCTGGATACAGATAACTTGATGTATGCATTTACAAGGAATAGAGAAATACATCCACATTATAATGGAATATTTAGATGAAACAAAAGGCAATGTCTAACATTTATATCATAAATAATCTCTCAAGTTTTGCCATTTGGGGCAGGGAGGATGAGGGAAGATGAAAGGACCTATAAGAAAAAGAGATAGATCTGATTGAATGTCATTTTATACATCTGACAGGGGTTTCAGAAAGCAAGTCTTTGTCATTTTCTTTTTTGCCTATATGTGATTTGCAATGGGGTCAGACTCTTCAATAGTTATAAATGTGACCTTGAATATAGATCCTATTATTTGTTTTTCAGGTTGCAAGTGGCTATCTCGTGGTGGGGTTTGTCTATGTGATGGAATTCATTGGCATGAAGTCTCGGACATGGGCGTCTGTCCATTTGCATTCCTTTTTTGCAGCTGGAACCCTGCTGGTGGCTTTGACAGGATACTTGGTCAGGACCTGGTGGCTTTACCAGATGATCCTCTCCACAGTGACTATCCCCTTTATCCTGTGCTGTTGGGTGCTCCCAGAGACACCTTTTTGGCTTCTCTCAGAGGGACGATATGAAGAAGCACAAAAAATAGTTGACATCATGGCCAAGTGGAACAGGGCAAGCTCCTGTAAACTGTCAGAACTTTTATCACTGGATCTACAAGGTCCTGTTAGTAATAGCCCCACTGAAGTTCAGAAGCACAACCTATCATATCTGTTTTATAACTGGAGCATTGCGACAAGGACGCTTACCGTTTGGCTAATCTGGTTCACGGGAAGTTTGGGATTCTACTCCTTTTCCTTGAATTCTGTTAATTTAGGAGGCAATGAATACTTAAACCTCTTCCTACTGGGTAAGTAGTTACAGTATATTTAAATTTGGCAGTGAAGTGAGATTTCTACCATTTGTGTGTGTGTGTGTGTGTTTCTGTGTGAATTTGAGAAAAAGAGTATGTTTTTAATAGGCCCTTTAAAACCAGGAACGATACTGCCAACCATATTATTATGATATCTCTTAGCATTATGTTGTAACACATGTACATATGAGGGGACTTCAACCAGTTCATGGAAAAATGGAATTAAAAGACAAAAATTTAAAACATAAACTTTCTCAACATGATTGCCATCAAGGTCAAGACACTTTTGTAAGACATCAACCATTTATTCCATCCCTAAAGAACTGAGGGTCCTGAGAATGTAGTCATGTCAATGCAGTCTTATTTACACTATTAACTGAAGAAAAATGGGTGCCATGTACAGATTTTTTAAGATTAGGAAACAGAAAGAAGTCAGAATGAGCCACCATGAGAACTGTTAAGGTGGCTGCCTAGTGATTTCCCACCAAAACTCTTGCAAAATTGCCCTTGTTTGATGAGAGGAATGAGCATGCCCATTGTCATGGAGGAGAAGGACTCTCTGGTGATGTTTCCCAGGCATTTTTCTACAAAAGCTTTGGTTAACTCTCTCAAAACACTCTCATCATAAGTAGATATTTTCATTCTTTGGCCCTCTAGAAAGCTAACAAGCAAAATGCCTTGGGCATCCTCAACAAACGTTGCCATGACCTTTGCTCTCGACTGGTCCACTTTTGCTTTGACAGGACCATGGCCCCCCTTGGTAGCCATTGCTTTGGCTGGGCTTTGTCTTCAGGATCACACTGGTAAAACTGTGTTTCATCTCCTGTTACAATTTTCCAAAGAAATCCTTCAGGACCTTTATCCCACTTGTTTGAAATTTCCATGGGAAGTTCTGCCCTTCTCTGCAGCTGATCTGGGCACAACTGTTTTGGCACCCGTTGAGTGGAAAGTTTGCTCAACTTTAATTTTTCAGTCAGAATTCTGTAAGCCAGACTAATTGAGATATCTATGGTATTGGCTATTGCTCTTGCTGTTAATCTCAGTCTTTGTCAATTAGGGCATAAACAAGATGTATTTTTTTCCTCGGTGTGGATGCTCTGCCACTGTGGTCTTCATCTTCAATATCATCTCATCCTTTCTTAAAATGAGTTATCCATTTGTAAACTGCTGATTTATTTGGGTCATTGTGCCCATAAACTTTTCATAAAGCATCAATGATTTCACCTTTCTTCCACCCAAGCTTCACCATAGATTTGATGTTTGTTCTTGCTTCAATTTTAGCAGAATTCATGTTGCTCTAATGGGAGCTCTTTTCAAACTGATATCTTATTCTTCTTAGTGCCTCAAACTAGCTCCTCTTCAGACACGTTCTAAGAAGTTAGTACAAATTTCTTTTAGTGCAGAAAAAATCTGAAAACACGTGCATAGTTTTTTCATAATATGCACTTTCCATTAACTTTTTTTTTTTTGAAACGGAGTCTTGCTCTGTTGCCCAGGCTGGAGTGCAGTGGTGTGATCTCAGCTCACTGCAATATCCGCCTCCCGGGTTCAAGCGATTCTCCTGTTTCAGCCTCCTGAATAAATGGTATTACGGGCACATGCCACCATGCCCAGCTAATTTTTGTATTTTAGTAGAGACGGGGTTTCACCATGTTGGCCAGGCTGGTTTCGAACTCCTGACATCAGGTGATCCACCCGCCTTGGCCTCCCAAAGTGCTGGGATTACAGGCATGAGCCACAGCACCCCACCGTCCATGACCTTTTTGAAAACTCCTTGTATTTTCTATTTGAAAAAAATGCATCAGAAGAATTTAGTCTCTCCCTTTCTGCCTTCTCTCCTTGCTCACCTTCTTCACACCCATCCCCAGCCCAGAGCTCTTCCCAGGGGTAACTTCTATAATGTTTGGGTTGTGACCTTTCGGATCTATTCCTATGCATTTGTGCCGGACATGGTGGCATGTGCCTGTAGTCCCAGATAGTCGGGAGGCTGAAGAGGGAGGATTGCTTGAGCCCAGGAGTTCTGGGCTGTAGTACTCTATGCTGATCAGGTGTCCACACTAAGTTCAGTATCAGTATGGTGACCTTCTGAGAGCGGGGAACCACCAGGTTGCCTAAGGAGGGGTGAACCGGCCCTGGTCGAAAATGGAGCAGGTCAAAATTCCTATGCTGATCAGATCTGTTTCTATGCATTTCCATATATTTGTGCATATAAATGTTTTATATTTTAATATAAATGAGATCACTCACTATATATTGTTCTTTGTAAGTTGCTTCCCTTTTAAAATTTAATATGCCTTGGCTATCTGGCATCTCTCAACCTTCAGGTGTCCTTAATTTATAAATTTTAGTTGGTAAAATAACTTTTAAATACATGCAACTCTAATTTATGTTGTCGTACTTCTTTCATTTTAATGGCAGGTTAAATCACTTTAGATAGCTTGAGATGTGACTCCTAGTGTAAACCAAATTTAAACTAAAACATGAGAGAAATATTAGAAACCTCTTTTTATCCATCTAGTCTTCACTCCTGCTTATTTCTGTGTAGGCTGCCTGTATTTTATATTATCCTCAAAACATCTTACTTCTAAATTTTTATACGTAGACATCGTGCCATCTCATTAAAGTGCTCTGATGGCACATCTGGTTATTTTTTCTGATTTCCTCAGCAGACACATCTGTTTTTGTTTGTTATAGCTCAGCAGGAATTATGAAAGAAGTCGTTTTAAGAAAAAAAGATTCACTCTTTTTTTTGAAGCAAACTAACAAGTTTATAGAAAGGGCCTCTCTTGACTTCAAACTCATTCTCTATGACAATTTGCGATGGTGCAGTATCCCTAGAACAGAGTGGCCAGTGGTAGGTGGGATGGAGTGGGGATGCAGAAGCTTAGGAAGGCTAGAAGTTTAGATCTTCATGACATAGTTTTTTGCTTTTGCCAAAGACATAAATTGTCAAAAAACTGGGCAATCTCATAAATACAAAAATGTTTCCAAAGACAAACACACATGGTTTTATATTATCTACCGTTTTGGATTTTTCGCTAGTAGTCTTGCAGACGGGTGCTTCTGCTCAATAGTTCTCTGCTGTGAAATTTTTGAACAAGTTTTTATCTCCTGAGACGGTTTGGGGCTGGTGGGAATTTGGGCTCTGGCTTTGTGCCATTTGCAGGTGCCAGGCGGATTATGAGCGTTAGAGCATTTCACAGGAAACGCTCATCTTCACTGTAGTGAGTTTAAAAGTGGCGGGGCTGGCTGCCTCGTAGCAATTCTTAGAGAGTCTCTAAAGGCCCCGGAAGTGAGGAGAGGGCTGCTCATGCCTTTTGGGTAGTGGGTTAGAAGGCGGGGTCCCCTTTTGCAGTCGGGTGCCTAGACTTATAGAGGGCTGCTTGCTCAATGACAGGTGTAGTGGAAATTCCCGCCTACACCTTCGTGTGCATCGCCATGGACAAGGTCGGGAGGAGAACGGTCCTGGCCTACTCTCTTTTCTGCAGTGCACTGGCCTGTGGTGTTGTTATGGTGATCCCTCAGGTGAGTTATCTTATGTTTTATTTAGGGAATTGTTAGTTATACTGTGACAGTTTGATGGGAAGAATTTAGCTTATTACAGTTAAGTATGAAGGTCAATTCAGAGTATGATTTGGACAGAGTATATAATATTTAAAAATATGTTTTCTTTAAAACATTCTTTTTCTGTTATATAAGTAATATATGTTCATTTTAGAAAATTTAAGGAGAAAAGCGTAAAAAAAAATGCCTAACCTGGGTGCAATGACTCACACTCATAATCCCAGCAACTCAAGAGGCTGAGGGTAGGAGGATGGCTTGTGTTCAGGAGTTCAAGGCTGCAGTGAGCTCTGATCACTGCCACTGTACTCCAGCCTGGATGACAGAGTGAGACCTCATCTCAAAAAATAAAAAATAAAAAGTTCATAATCCTAATTCCCGGAGACGACCAGTGTTGTATTTTGTAAACGCAATAATCTTGTTTGAGGAAAGTCGATCACACCTTCCAGCATCATCTTACTGAACATTCAACTCATTTATTCATTCAACAAACATTTATCCACCATCTTGTATGTGCCAGGTGCTGGGAACACACAGTGCATCAAGTTTCCGTAAGTGTAACGAGAGGGCATATGGCACCCGTGTGTACTCTTTTGTCTAGGGTGGTCGAGGATGGTGTGCCTCTCAGAGGAGGTGATATGTAATCAGAAACCTGAATGAGGGAGGCAGCCATGGAGATATCTGAAGGATATGAGTCAGATATTCAAGACTGTTAGAGTTTCAGTGCACTGTTTTTCATTGCAGGAGATTAGTAGTTTCCAATGTCTGGTGTGCATAAACACCCCGAGGAACTTGTTTTTAAAAACCGTTTCTTAGTGAGAAACACTACCCAGAAATTCCTGAAATGACTTTCACATTCCCATATTTTGGCAAACTGCATCCCCGCAAAATCCAGAAGTGCTTCCCCTCTTCCCAAAAAAAGATGTTTTCAGACCTGTATTTTAATTCTTGATTTGCAAAATGTCACTATAACAGTACTTAAAATATTTTATTTACATGTTCTCCTGTGATTATATAATCATTAAGCAATAGTATATCAACATTTAGAGCAAAGCATTTTAAGTTTTGCATATCGTTTGAAATTTAATTTAAGCTAACGAGTGTCTTCCTTTTATAATAGCACTTTACTTAATGATTAGGATCAGTGAGCCAAATATTTTATGTAACAAAGTTTCCAGGTGATTGATACACAACGAATTGAATGCAATAAAACTACTCAGGACAAGGAGGTCTCTGCCAATTTGAGAGAACTTCATCCACATCTTTAAAAAAGTAGTTTGCAGTGATGGTAGTTGAGTAGATGGCAGCTGCCTTTAAGTTGGTGAGGAGTTGGGGAACACCAGAACCTTTGAGTTCTACACTAACAGGGAAGATGAGAAAGAGGCTGATGGAGATTTATAGAAATAGAGCATTAACCCACAACCACAAATCTCTCCCCTCCAATAAATTTTTCCCCAAGTGATAATGTCAACACAATACAAATACTAATTTAATTAACAATTGTTAATTAATTTAATTTACAATTGTAATTAAGGTGACATTAGCTCTTTAATAGAGGCATCCCAGAGTCTCAGTGACTTAACATAAAGGATGTTTGTTACCTGCTCATAGAAAGTTCCATGTATTTGTACCTAGTTGGCCAAAGTGGGAGTGGTGAGTGGGTGTCTGGGTCCATGGAGACATTCAGGGATGCAGGCTCACAGAGGCACTGCCGTCCTTAACACATCAGCCCCAAGGCCACCCTGGGCCTCAGCATCCAGCTGGCAGATGGGGGAGGAGGGAGATTTCGGAATATAGGGTGTCTTTATTAGTTACCTTTGGAAGTGGAACACATTAGGGAGAATAAAAACCGAGGTGGAGATAAAGGTTTTGCCATTGAGGAATGTATCAGCTGCAAACAAACAAACAAATGAACAAAAAGTCTGTATTAATAGTTCAGTTACCACTTTCAAATTATTTTCTGAAGATAATTTATAAGCCAGGGATTACTGCCACAAAGGGCACAATTTGTTTTGTTTGTTTTTTTTAAGAAAAGTAAATAGATTAAATAGAGACAAGATCTCACTCTGTCACCCAAGCTGAAGTGCAGTGGTGTGATTATAGCTCTCCGTAATCTCGAACTCCTGGGCTCAAATGATCCTCCTGCCTTAGCTTCTCCAGTAGCTGGGACCACAGGCATATACCATCACACAGAGCTAATTTTTTTGTTTTTCTGTGGAAATGGGGTCTTGCTATGTTGCCCTGGCTGGTCTAAAACTCTTGGCCTAAAAGTGATTCTCCTGCCTCAGCCTCCTAAAGTGCTGGGATTACAGGTGTGAGGCATTGGGCCTGGTCCACAATTTGTTTGTGTGGCTTCTTGATTCATTCTGCTGGATCAGTCCCAGAAGGAGTGGGGAAATTCTTGGTGCCACCAGCACTATCTGGGCGTGTCTCCTTCCAAAACAGTCTTCCCAACTGGCTTTTATCACAGTTCAAACCCTCCAAAGTGGATGGGGAGGAGAGACACACTGAAACTTTCCTCTACATTTCGTAAAGATGGAAAGCTTTCTCAGACTGTGAGTAGAGTTTAATACATTCAAACAGAAAAATAAGTCTCTTCATTGTTCTGAAAAAATATTGAAGGAATTAGAATGTTTTAAGTAATGATTTTAAAGATTTTCTATTTTCCTTTAAAAATACTACTTGTGATGATTTATTCTGCTAAATTTTTTTCAGAAACATTATATTTTGGTTGTGGTGACAGCTATGGTTGGAAAATTTGCCATCGGGGCAGCATTTGGCCTCATTTATCTTTATACAGCTGAGCTGTATCCAACCATTGTAAGGTAAGGATGAATTATTTTCTGGTTGTTTTCCTGTTATCTTTCACTTGTGTGTCATTTCATTGTATTTGGCCTTCACATGTAAATGCTTCTTTTTCATAGAAGTTACCTGGATCTCTGAGATGGGAAAATGATACTCATTTTGAGTCTGAGGCTTTGTACCATATTAGCGAGGATATTAAACAAATTATTTTGAAATAACACTCTATTATTCCAAAAACATTTTAAGTTTCAAGTACCATAGACTTCCACTGAGTCTCTGTATTGACTCAAAGCTAATTTCTCAGGATGTGTCTCTTGATGTTCTGATGCCAATTGTGTTAGTCTGCGTGGGCTGCTGTAACAAAATACCACAGGCTGGGTGGCTTAAACAATAGAAATTTATTTTCTCACAGTACTGGAGGCTGGAAGTCCAAGAACAAGGTGATGGCAGGTTTGGATTCTCCTGAGGCCTCGCTCCGTAGTCTTCAGGTGGTGCCCTCTTGCTATGTCCTCAAGGGGTCTTACCTCTGTGTGCACCGCTGATGTCCCTCCCTCTTTGTATAAGACACCAGCCATATTGGATTACGGCCCCACCCTAACAGCCTCATTTTAACTTAATCCCCTCTTTAAAGACCTTATCTACAAATGCCATTACATCATAAAGTACTAGGGGTTCAGACTTCAACACTTGAACTTTGGGAGGCACAACTCAGCCCATAACATCAGTAATCATTGGCTCCCTGAGATTACCTCATCTGGAGGTTCTCAAAGCTGGCAGCTCGTCAGAGTCATTGAGGCATTTCATAAAAAATACCAGTCTTGGGTCCTTACACCAGACCTGCTGGATCAATTCAAGAATGACACTGGGGATTTTTTTTTCTTTTTTCGAGATAGAGTCTCATTCTGTTGCCCAGGCTGGAGTGCAGTGGGGTGATCTCGGTTCACTGCAAGCTCTGCCTCCTGGGTTCAAGCAATTCTCTTGCCTCAGCCTCCCGAGTAGCTGGGATTACACGTGCACGCCACTACACCTGGCTAAGTTTTGTATTTTTAGTAGAGACGGGGTGTCACCATGTTGGTCAGGCTGGTCTCGAACTCCTGACCTCGTGATCCACCAGCCTTGGCCTCCCAAAGTGTTGGGATTACAAGCGTGAGCCACCGTGCCCAGCCGAGACTCGGGATTTTTAACAAGTCTGCAGGTGACTCTGAGTTGCCACCTCCCCCCCTCTTTGGGAATGTCTGATGTGATTCCCACTGATCTGGGAACCTCGGGGACTTTCAAGCTTTTAAAAAGCTTTTCCAAACACATTTTACTTGGAAACTCTTTATGTGGTGAAGAGGACAGAGGTCCTTTGTGGAAGCTCTGCTGAGTACCTGGAATCCCCCCAGTGCTCCTGCCTTCTTGCTCCAGGGGGCTGCAGCAGAACTTCCAGGCCTTAACAGTACATCCTTTGTAAACCACACTTCTTGTTGCAGCCCTCATGTCCAGATAAGACAGCTGAGACCAGGGAGATCAAGTACCTGGCGCAAGACACACAGCTGGGACCCCAGCTATAAAGGGAAGGGATCCTTTCTCTGATTCTCCATTGGATTTTATTTTATTTTTTTTGAGACAGAGTCTCACTCTGTTGCCCAGGCTGGAGTGAAATGGTGTGATCTTGGCTCACTGCAACCTCTACCTCCCAGGTTCAAGTGATTCTCCTGCCTCAGCCTCCTGAGTAGCTGGGATTACAAGTGTGCACCACCATGCCCAGCTAATTTTTGTATTTTTAGTAGAGACAGGGTTTCACCATGTTGGCCAGGCTGGTCTCAAACCCCTGACCTCAAGTGATCCACCCTCCTTGGCCTCCCAAAGCGCTAGGATTACAGGTGTGAGCCACTGCGCCCGGCCCATCAGACTTTTTGACTCTTTTTTTTTGCAAAATGAGCCTGTATTTTAAAGTGTAAATAGTGATTAGGGTCACACTGCTGGCAAGAGATGCTTGTCCCACAGATCTCCCTCTGCGAAATTCTGTAATAGTTTCCTATCTGCAGTCCTCCCTTAAATCCTCCAAGTGGCATTTTCCTAACACCTGCTTTATCAACGGAAGTTTTCATTTTCTAAGGAAAAAAATTTGTTAGTGAGCTTGCATGATTTCTTAGCCTATTAAAGACCCAATCTTAATGGCAACAAATAAACAAACAAGATATTAAGGTTTTTCACAGGAAACTTTTTAAAAAATCTAACTGCTTAGCTAGTGGGTTCATCCCTTTTAGGAGTACATTATTTGTCATGTGTTACAAGTGTGAAAGGCAAGTGACTTTCTGTAGAGATAAGTCCATATAACACCAGCCCAGAGATGCCTCCTCCTTGTCTCCACAAGCAGGAGGGATGTAGGACCTAGAAAATCCATTAGTCAAGAGATAGCATAAATCCTTCCCTAGGAATTTTCCACGCCCACACACCTGCCTGCTGAAATGCTAGGGCAGGCAGCCCTGTGGACCAGGATGGGTAAATACATTTGTGTTGGCTGTAGATAGATTAATGGATATCTAGATGGATGGGCGGATGGATGGATGGAGGGATGGAAGAATGGATAGATAGAGTAGGTACACATATATATCTAAGAAAAAAGTTTATCAGACTAATATGTGACCAGGGGTATAGAATAGCAGAGGAATAACTCCCTATGTAATTGTCTATTAGCCCAGTTGTCTGAGAGTAGAGTTTTTCTTCTTCCTCCATACTTCCCCTCTAGGTCACCCAGAGTGCTATTATTAGACCGCTCTCGCAGTCTAATAAAAATACATCTTCTGTCCATTTTACAGGTTGTGGAACTGGAATTCACACAAGATTAGGGTCGTGGCCAAAGGCACCTGGGTAGTCAGTGACCCATCAGAACTCAAATCCACATCTTTTGGCCCTTTCTGTCACCCAGTGAAATACATGAGAATTTTTATGGGAGACAGTGCTTAACATTAGCGAGGGATGAGTTGCTAGCAGTAGAGCTTTAGTAGCAGAGAGGAAGAAGGTATTTTGGGGTAAGGGCTTTGTGGACTCTTCTCAGATCATATTGTGAAGGTGGCAGCCCTGTGAGGATGTACAGTAGCAGACAGGCAGAATAACAGATTACATTCTAGCACTTACAGGCTGACAATGGTGGAGACTAGTTGAATGCAATAGAGAGTGAAGTAGCATAATTGCCAACTTGCGTTGTGGCTTTGGTTCCCTTGTGGCTGACCCAGGGAAGAAGCTGCTCTAAATCAGGGAGAATATCTTTGTCATGTCCTGTGGGACCCTTCTGGCCTCTCAGGTGGATTTCTGCTCAGCCAGGAAAAGCTTCAGATTTTCCCAGTTCAGAATTCAGATGGGACCAGATCCATGCAGTGGCATGTATTAGACTCTTGACACACATGTGCTGAGTGAATGTATGTTATACGCTAAGAAGGTGACAATCCAGTCAAATAATGTCAATGTGCATTGCAATTATGAATATTATAGTATTTTTTAAGATCTTTTCTTTGTTGGCTTGGTTGTTGGTTTACAACCACAGGTACATGACCTCAAAAAAATCCAATATGTAAATGTTTAATACAGGAAATCTTTAACCAACTCTATGAGCTCCCTAAACACCCTAACACTGCATGCAAAACTTTACTTATGTATGATTTCTTTCTCAGAAGAATGCCATACTTTTTATCAGTTCTTTATAAATGTGTGTGACCAGAAAAGATGAGGCACCGTTAATTTATAGAGGTACTTACTCACATAAAAGGACAGTCTTTCCTTACTAACATTCTATACATTTTCTCTAAGTAACCTTTAAAGAAAAGCACATTAAGATATTCCTTGACTCTAAAAAGTTGAAACAGAATAGTCCACAGTATACAGATACTTTGTTCTCTCAAATTCCCACTCCCTACCTGAAACAAATTCCTGCTCTAGAAGACCTTATTATTCTAAATGTTAGGCTGGATCAATACACACAAGGGCCTCACCTGTACAGCAGATGAAGAATGGCTTACCTCCACACTCCTACCTTTTTTTGTCATGAATTGTCTTGAATTACGTGCGTGCTTCTATACCCCACTGTTTCACACAATGTAGGTATTGTGATTCTTGAAAAATTTAAGAAAAATTATTTTCAAGCTTACATTTTTTTTACGGTCATGTGTTGCTTAATGATGGGCACACGTTCTGGGAAATGCATCCTTTGGTGATTTCGTGGTTGTCAGAACATCATAGAGTGAACTTACACAAACCTAGATGGCCCAGCCTACTACACACCCAGGCTCTGTGGCACAGCTTATTCCTCCTCAGCTGTGATCCTCCACAGCATGTTACTGCACTGAATACTGCAGGCAGTCGTAACACAATGGTAAGTATTTGTGTATCTAAACATATTGAAAGATAGAAAAAGTCGAGTAAAAATGTGCTATTATAATATCGCGGGGCCGCTGAGGTTGACCGAAACGTTGTAATGCGCTGCCTGACCGCACTTATCCTCATTGGGGAGGGTGGGAAAGGAGCTGCAGGAAGTAGGTCCCTCAATCCCCAGGTCACTTGTGCCTTACTTGTCTCGGCCTCTCTCCTCTGTTTCCAGGTCGCTGGCTGTGGGAAGCGGCAGCATGGTGTGTCGCCTGGCCAGCATCCTGGCACCGTTCTCTGTGGACCTCAGCAGCGTTTGGATCTTCATACCACAGGTGTGCTTCAGTTTGCAGACCCTTCCCAAGGGGGCATGGAGGCAGTTTCTAATTGCCTATTAGCAACTTCTCTATTGTTATTTATTGAAAGCCAGTACATCATTTCCTAATGGGGTTTGTAGAAACAACCCCATTACCAACAGCTGGCCAGTCGGTGAGTAGGGTGGTGGCTGCTGTGCGATTGGCCATTGGTGGCCGTCCACCACTGCTGAGCTGTTCATTACAACTCTGCTTGCCACAAAAGGGCGTGTCCTAACCCTTCCCTGGAAGCCAGGCCTGGGGAAGGGAGAGCTCTGGTCTCTGTCCTCCTCAGGGCATCTGCCCCCACGCCCTGGCCCGGCCTTGCTTCTGTGTTCCCACTGAATGCCTGCTGGGCAAGGCGAATTCTGTGGGCTGCCTGCTCCAAAAAGATTCTGTGGTGCCTAATGGAGAGCGTTAGGAACCCATGGTTCTCAGTTGACCTGAACCTGAGGGGCTCCAGCAGTGTGAGCCATTTGCCTGGCTTCAAAGAGTGAGAGCAGGGACACTTAGTTTGCAGATCCTCAGGTAGGGGCTGAGAGGCTGGGAAGGCACGTGAGCTCTGCTGCACCTGGCTTTAGTGGACTCTTCTGCTCAGGAAGAAGATGTGGGATGGGTGGAGGGCAGGTGTGATTTGCCAGCCTGCAGCTCCTCCCTCTCCGTCCCCTCCAGTGCCTCCTTTCTCTTTTCTGATTGCCCCTTAGACTCAGGCTGCAGGATTCCCTCCCGGCCTCCTCCCCGCCCTCTGCACGCATCACCTCTCCTCCCGGCTGCAGGCGCGGGTTTCCTCCAGCCTCATGGACATTCTCCCTGGATGTCTCACCGCAAACTCAATGTCTCCCAAGTAGAACTGGCCAGTGACACCTGTCTCCCACTTTGGTTAAGGATAGGTCAGTGACTTCAAGCATGACACTGTGGCATCGGCTTCTTATTCATCCTGTTCTTTCATCACCAAATCCTCACATTCTCCTTCAAAACCACCCCTGCATGCCTGGCTCCAGTGCCTCCCAGTCTTCTCCTTGCGCTTCATCCCCCACCCTGTCTGGATAGCATAGAAGGCACCATGGCCATGACCCAGTGCCCCCATCAGCTTCAGAATAAAAGTCCAAACTCAGCTGATATCCAGGGCCTTTCCCCATTGACCCCCTGCCCAGCTCCCCTGTTCTGTTCCTCATGCAGCTTCCCCTCCTCTCCACACTCAGCCCCACTGCAAGCCTTCCCCTCTCCTCCCTGTCCTCACCCCACCTCCTCCCCTTCCATGCCACTGCCCAAACGGCCCCTCCAAAGACAGCGCTCCTCTCTCATGTATCTGTTAGGTAGCCTTCCAGGTATCTGCTTTCCAGGAGGCCAGCCAGATCTAGTGACCCCACCTCTCCTTTTCTCAAGCATGTCTGTACAGCATTTAGCGGGTGCCTCTTTCAGTTGCTGTCGCAGTGTGGCTTTATTATTTGCGCTTGTGTCTTTGTCACCCCAGTCAGCCTGTTGTGCTTTGCAGAGCAGGACATTTTGCATCCCTACAGCTGGGCTTAGCCAAGAGTTTCCCTCAGCTTGTGTGCCACCCATGCTGTCATTCACCTACTATTTTAAATCAAATAGATTGACTTTTGGAAATTAGCTTTGTCCTAAACAATAGTATCAGTGAGGTCATGGGTGTTATACTAATTATGTGTTTTTCTAAAAGACACTAACATAATCTCACAAGTAATAAAACAGTGCTTGGTATCCCCTGGAGTTGCCTTGTACACACAGCAGGTACACATACGGCTCTTTGGGAATCGCTGGCTTGGCATGAGTGTCTCCCACGTCCCCGGAGCAGGTGCTCAGTAAAGCGCTTGGATGTGCCATTGGGGTGTTAGATCCCAGCCACTTTCTCAGGCTGACTCTGAGGTTAGAAACCATATGGGCTGTGTGGGAGGTGTTTTGGAGGAGTCTGCCATGCTTTTTAGGTCATGAACTTTTCTAGAAGAATCTCCTTTGTGCTAGCACTTGTTTTCCTTATTATTTTTTTCAAAAAAGATAAAATGAAAAAGTGTTTATTAAAATAATAAGTTGAAACATGCAAATATAAAATAGGTAAATTTATAAAAGGTAATTACCAGAAATAAAACCAAATAAATATATTTTTAATGGATATCTGTAAGGCTCAATTAAGGACTACGGACTCAGAAGGGATCTCTAATTTTATTTAACAGATATTTAAACAAGCTCCTTTTATTTTTATTATTCTTCTGAGACAGAATCTTGCTCTGTCGACCAGGCAGGAGTGCAGTGGTCTGATCCCAGCTCACTGCAACCTCCACCTCCCGGGTTCAAGCAATTCTCCTGCCTCAGCCTCCCAAGAAGCTGGGACTACAGGCGTGCGCCACCAAGGCTGGCTAATTTTTTAAATATTTTTTAGTAGAGACGGGATTTCACTATGTTGGCCAAGCTGGTCTCGAATTCCTGACCTCAGGTGATCTGCCCATCTCGGCCTCCCAACGTGCTGGGATTATAGGCATAAACCACCATGCCCTGCCTAAACAAGCTCTTTTGGAAAATGCTTTACAAAAATTAGTCTTCATATAATGCAGATACGGTTGTTCTCTTCATTTTACAGATGAGGCGACTGATGGACAGAAAGTAATTATTAGCCCAGGGTCACACACCTTAAAGGTGACAGAGCTGGGATTTGAACCCAAATACCACGCTCCCTTGCCTTTTACACAAGGTCCAACAAACAATCTATACAAAAGCGAGCACAGAACAGTCAGCTCCTTGTCCAGCCTGGCCCTGAGTGGCCCGTCCCTTCTCTAAGACAGCCTCTGGCCACAGGGTGTGGTGTATATTTGTGGAAGTAGTCTGTGAATGTGCTTCCTTTGGATCTAAGGAGTATTACCTATTGTTGGTAAAGAGTCAAAAAAAAGAATCAAATTTCCCATTAAACTTGTTTATGGATGTCAAACTGCCTGGGGAGCCAGTGTTTTCATTTTGAGAAATGAAAACTCTGATCTGGAAGATGTTTATATTTTCTCTTTTGAAAAGAGGCACATGAAAAATCACTCGTTCTGATGCTTTTATTATTAACCATTATTTTCTAGTAATCTAAAAAAGGTGGACACGTAATTAGCTTTTTGTGTGCTCATTAACTCATTTGGCAATTGTTGACTGAGTGTTGGTTTTGAACTAGCCACCCTGCTAGGTGCTAAGGAGCAGATGAAAGAAATAGCCTGTCTTGAGAGACGCCCAGACTGGTGGGAAGGGCAGGAGAGCAAACCATCACCAGCCCCGAAGAGAAGGGCTGGAGTGGGGAAATGCCAGGTATGGTGATTTAAAAGATACAACAGCAGTAATGATGGAACATTAAGAAACATCTTGCTTTTCAATATATAATAGCAGTAGGGCAGGCGCAGTGGCTCACACCTGTAATCCCACATTTTGGGAGGCCAGGGGTTTGGGACCAGCCTGGCCAATATGGCGACACCCCATCTCTACTAAAAATACAAATATTAGCCGGCCGTGGTGGTGCGTGCCTGTAGTCCCAGCTACTCGGGAGGCTGAGGCAGGAGAATCGCTTGAACCCAACTGCCTGACTAGTCTTACTACCAAGCTAAGAATATATATACATATATATATATGCAGTAATGAGAGCTTACATGTATTGGCTACTTACTGCAGCCAGGCACTGTTCTAAGTGCCTTTTGCGTAATATTTAATTTCATCCTCTCAACAGTCGTTTGTGACAGATACTATCCTTTCATCCATTTTACAGAAAAGGACTCTGAGGAGCAGACAGGTTAAGTAACTTGCCCAAAGCCACACAGGTAGCAGGTGGCAAGTACCCAGGCAATGTGGGTATGGAGATTATGAAAGGGTCAAGAACATTTCTTTTTCTTTCTTTCTTTCCTTTTTTTTTTTGAGACTGGGTCTCACTCTGTCACTGAGGTTGGAGTGCAGTGGTGCAATCTTGGCTCAATGCAACCTCTGCCTCCTGGGCTCAAGCGATTCTCCCACCTCAGCCTCCCAAGTAGCTGGGACCACAGGCATGTGCCACCACACCTGGCTAATTTTTATATTTTTCATAGAGAGTTTCACCATATTGCCCAGGCTGGTCTCGAAATCCTGACCTCACGTGATCCACCAGCCTTAGCCTCCCAAAGTGCTGGGATTATAAATGTAAGCCACTGCACCCAGCCTTTGAGAACTTTTTTTTTTTTGAAACGGAGTTTCACTCTTGTCCCCCAGGCTGGAGTTCAGTGGCACAATCTTGGCTCACTGCAACCTCTGCCTCCTGGGTTCAAGCAATTCTCGTGCCTCAGCCTCCCAAGTAGCTGGGATTACAGGCATGTGCCACCTCGCCCGGCTACTTTTGTAATTTTAGTAGAGACAGAGTTTCTCCATGTTGGCCAGGCTGGTCTCGAACTCCTGACCTCAGGTGATCCACCCACCTCAAGCCTCCCGAAATGCTGGGGTTATAGGCATGAGCCACCATGCCCGGCCCTTTGAGAGCTTTTCTTTTTGCCAAGGGAAAATAGCCAGCAGAAAGGAAAAGATAAAAAATATGTGAGAAGGAGGTTGGACGATGGATGGAGGGAGATCTCTGAGGAGGAGGTGAGAGGCGATGGGGTCTGGAGAGCGTGAAAGGACCCGCCTGGCCAGGAGGAGGGAGGGGTGGGAAAGGGGGGACTTATTTCGAAGTTTGGTTTGGGGTCTGGGGGGTTGTGGGGAGCTGGTCAGGGGAGCAGGAGTGAGGAGGAGGTGGAGAGGTATGATTTGTTTCCTGCCTGACTAGTCTTACTACCAAGCTAAGAAGAAAAATTCCATTCTGTTCTGCATCTTCCATTTGATTCTATTTTGCTTTTAGACTTACTCAGTGTTTTTCAGACCCTGACTTAGGGCTCTTCTGGGGTTTCTAGATCGCTGGATATACTTGCCGTGTCTTGAGAGACCAGAAAACGTCTTTAAAATTCCTTTGGAATGTCACTTGAAATTCTGCTACTGCATCTGGGTTAAGCTTACTCATATATTTCATATATTTCTAAGAATTAGGTTATCAGTGCTCTGCAAAACAAAATAAAAAACTGCCTTCCCGGGTCTCGTCTGTTATGGATGTGATCTGGCATCACTTCACACTTGCTCTATGTATTTTATGATTCTCATTCTCAGAGGCTATAAACATACCAAGTGTGTAGATTTATCAGAAAAGCCATACCTTAATTTATTTTTATAGGGTCTTTCCAGCAAATACATTTTGCTAAAGGAGTTTAAATTAAGTAAGGACAGATTGTGTTTTTACGGATTGTATAGAGATTTAGCTCTGTTAATAAAAACCACCCAGCATCTTCATGATGATGAACAGAGAATAGATATGCAGACTTTAATTTTTAATGTGACCTGCATTTTTAAAAGCAAACGCCTTGGCGCTAGTCTAAAAGGCTGCCTTTTATGTGTCAAAATCTGGAAAATAAAGAAATCACACCGAACTGTATAGGAAATTATATGGATCCCTGCCCCGTAAAGTAGCAATTTGTTTTCACTGCCTTTGTTTAGCTTCCCCCAAATTCCGTAGATTCTGGTTGATTGAAACCTGTTTTCATTCATTCATTCCCTATCATTTACTGAACTCTGATAGTGTACTGATTATTGGGGCAGGGACAAGATTGACTAAGACAGTCCCTGCTTGGCATGTCCTGACCCAGGGCTCAGTTGCTTGTCTCCTCCACAAGACTCTGGGGTCTGGAAAGATGGGGCAAGGGTCTTTTTTCTTTCTGACCACAGCTCCTAGGACAGCACCTTCAGGACTAATAAGGCAGGCAGTAGCTGGCAATTGAGGAGGCACTCCACGGTGGGTCATAAAGGAATGAATGAGTGAGTGATGACATTAAGCCTCATTGATGAGGAAAAGAACTCGAAGTCCAGCACAAGTAACCAAGGTCTCACCGAGTAATCACAGTGACAACTGTTATGTCAAATTCAATTCCATTACCCTCTGAAAACAGTTAGGAAATTCTGTTCTCCGAAGCGTGCGTTCCTTTCTTGATGTGTCACTTATCATTATTTTTAATTCCTTCTAGTTGTTTGTTGGGACTATGGCCCTCCTGAGTGGAGTGTTAACACTAAAGCTTCCAGAAACCCTTGGGAAACGGCTAGCAACTACTTGGGAGGAGGCTGCAAAACTGGAGTCAGAGAATGAAAGCAATTCAAGCAAATTACTTGCCACAACTAATAATAGTGGGCTGGAAAAAACAGAAGCGACTACCCCCAGGGATTCTGGTCTTGGTGAATAAATGTGCCATGCGTGCTGTCTAGCACCTGAAATATTATTTACCCTAATGCCTTTGTATTAGAGGAATCTTATTCTCATCTCCCATATGTTGTTTGTATGCCTTTTTAATAAATTTTGTAAGAAAATTTTAAAGCAAATGTGTTATAAAAGAAATAAAAACTAAGATGAAAATTCTCAGTTTTAAAAACTGCTTTCTTATTGCTGCAAAATATTTTTCAACATTTGTTTTTCTATGTAGTTGATTGTCAACCTTTCCCCACCACCCCCTACCATGCATGCCAGAGGGAGTTCACCTATTTCTTTTCTTTCTTTTTTTTTTTTGAGATGGAGCCTCACTCTGTCGCCCAGGCTGGAGTGCAGTGGCGCGATCTCGGCTCACTGCAAGCTCCGCCTCCTGGGTTCACACCATTCTCCTGCCTCAGCCTCCCGGAGTTCACCTATTTCTGTCTGCGCCAGTGCCCCCCTCCACGGCTTCCCCAAAGAAGGGGCATGTGAGAATGCATTTCTTTTGACAAAGCTACTTGCAGATTCTATTTCTGATATTTTTTCCCCTTTTATGAGAGTCATAGCTCTAAAAACAAGTCTTCTTCAGAAATGCCCTCTCAAAAAATGCTTGCCTTCACAGTTAAACCATAAAAAATCAGAGCTACAAAAATGATGTCTTGCTTCCCAGAACCTTGAGCCAAGAAGGCTTGAATGTGCAGACAGTTGTGCTTGTGTTTGGTTCAGATAAGGGACACACACCTGCCAGGGTCCAAGAGTGAGCTTTCTAGTCTGGTATTCTTATTTTTCCCAAATTTACCAAATTCTCTCTGTAAGTCTCCTTTACAGCCCAGAGAGGCTGTGAGTTTTTAACCCACTGCAAACTTTTTCAGTTGGCAGATCATCCAGGAAACTGACTTTAAGTACCATCTGGATTTGTTGCCATTGTAAAAATGTTTGTAAGTATTCTTGCCTTTAAAAAAATAATTTATATGAAGATTTTACTCTTTTGTTTTACTATACATTTTTCCCAACTCTACTTCAAACCATAGTCTTTCAAAAACATTAATATCCTGGACACTTCAACTGCAAATTATGTCATCATCTTATCTGTGGAAGAATGCATTTCAGATTTACAGTCAGTTTCCCATAGGTTTTGGGTTTTTCCTTACTGTGGTTTCATCATAAGTTCATTATTTTTTTTGTTGCTCTTGAGATGTTGCTGTTAGGTATGTCTTATATCCTGCATTTGGATTGGTGAAACATTAGCATTATCTGCAGAGGAAAGTAAAAGAAGGCAGTTATATAGATGTTGTGAGTTTAAAAAACATTGCCAAAGGGGAAAAAAAGGAGGGATTTAACCTGCATTATTGATTTTTTATATGAGTTTAGTTCCCTGGGTAATTGCTTAGTTCTTCACTTGGTCTTTCCATTAACAAAGAAAAAATAAAGCCAAAAACTTTTCTTCCTTTATAAAAGAAAATAACGTATATAGGAGTTTATGGAGAAAAAGGAGGAAGACATTTCTTGAGCCTTTCTCTTATTTCTTATTTTGTCTCTTTTTTCTTTTTCCTCAGCCCATTTTTCTACTGCCATTAAAATTTTTCCTCTTAGTTAACATTTGATACCTTCTTTCTTTCCTTTTTTGAGACAAGGCCTGGCTCTATCCCCCAGGCTGGAATGCAGTGGGCTCACTGCAACTTCCACCTCCTGGGCTCAAGCGATTCTCCCACCTCAACCTCCCGAATAGCTAGGACTGCAGGCACCTGCCATCATGTCCAGCTAATTTTTGTATTTTTTGTAGGATTTGTATTTTTTGACAGGATTTCACCATGTTGCTCAGGCTAGTCTCAAACTCCTGAGCTCATGCAATCCACCAGTCTTGGCCTCTTGAAGTACTGGGATTACACAGGTGGGAGACACCACGCCTGGCAACACTTTCTTGACTTTACTTTTATATTCTGTTAGTTTGCTAAGGTGATCATAGCAAAATACCACAGACTGAGTGGCTTAACCAAGAGAAATGATTTCTTCACAGTTCTGAAGGCTGAAAGCTCCAGATCATGGTGCCAGCACGGTAGGTTTCCTCTGACACTTCTCAGGCTAACAGTTGGTTGCCCTCCTGCTGTCTTTTAACATGGTCATCTATTTGTGCATACACACCTCTGGCTGGTATCTTTCCCTCTTCTTTTAAGGCCATCAGTCATATTGGACTAGGGCTCCACTCCAATGACCTCATTTTAACTTAATCACCATTTGAAGATCTCATCTCCATATATGATTGCATTCTGAGGGTTGAGATTTCAACATATGAATCTTGAGGCATTTCTTTACATTTTTATTGCCCACTATCTTTGTCAGCTTGAGCTGCTATTCAAAAAATACCATAATCTGGTCAGCTTAAACAAGAAATGTATTTCTTACAGCTCTTGAGGCTGGGAAGTCCAACATAAATGTGACAGCAAGGTAGGTTTTATTCCAGGGCTTTTTCTCTTGACTTGTAAGTGACTGCCATCTCACTGTGTGCTCACAGGACCATTTCTTTGTATGCACAGATGTGGAGAGACAGCAAGCTCTCTGGTGTGTCTCTCATCATAAGGGCACTAATCCCATACAAAGGCCCCACCCTCAGGACCTCATCTAACTCTAATTACCTCCAAAAGACCCATCTTCCAATATCATCGCATTGATGGTGGGTAAGACTTCAACATACGAATTTTCAGATCATGACATCTACATATGTATGACTGTATCAGTCAATGTCTAGTCAGGAAAACAGAAACCACTGGAGATAATTCAGAGAGGAATTTCATGCACAGTTAGTTATAAAAGTGTAGGAAAGACTGGTGGAACAAAATGCAGAAGTTACCTAGGGATCAGGAAGCCGCTACCATGGCTGGGTTGGGAGTCCACAAGCCTGCACTTTCTGCTTCCACTGCTTGGGCTGAAACCACGTTTCTGCTGCTGACCAGAAACCTAGGAGCCCACACCCCCCCTGATTCTACTGAAACTGCCTATTATGCTTTCAACTGGAAGGGGCTGAATTTTTAGATTAAGTTAGGGAAAATGCACTCTTTTTTCTGGTATTGACTCTTCTATCCATTATCATGGGTTATCTCCATTTACTTAGGTCATCATTAATATCTTTTAATGAAGTATATTTTTTTCCATAAAGGTTGTACTTGTTTTTTGTTATATTCTTATATGTAAATTTCCATTATAATTAGAAATGAGAAGTTTCTAATAATTATATTTTCTGACTGTATATTGCTGGCATAAAAGAGATTGATTTTATATGTTGATTTTGTATCCATCAACCTTGATTAAAGTATTTTTAATTCAAAAGGAAAAAAATTTTCTTTATTGGGGCAGGGTGCAGTGGCTCATGCCCATAATTCCAGCACTTTGGGAGGCTGAGGCAGGTGGATCACCTGAGGCCACGAATTCGAGACCAGCCTGGCCAACATGGTGAAACCCCATCTCTACTAAAAATACAAAAAAATTAGCCAGGCATGGTGGTGTACACCTGTAAGCCCAGCTACTCAGGAGGCTGAGGCAGGAGAATTCCTCGAACCTTGGAGACAGAGGTTGTAGTGAACCGAGATCACACCATTACACTCCAGCCTGGGCAACTCTGTCTAAAAAAAAAAAAAAAAAAAAAAAATTTTCTTTACTGGAAGAAAAATTAGGCTTTTTGTTGTAAAAATTCACAAATGTTTATCGTGCAGGAAGCCAAACATACTTTGTTCCTTCAGCATTTCTTAATATGTGCAACCTTCTGATTTTATACTTGGAAAATGGTGATGATCTATAATAGTTGGAACCTAGTCATAACACGTCTGATCTGTCTCTGATTGCAAATATTTCAAGGAGTACTTTACCATAGCATTACAATGAACAGAGAACAAACCACACACAAGTAGGTAAACTTCAGATAGGTGACCTTGTTTCTCAGTTCTATGTCACTGAGGTTAATGCACTAACTTGACTTTGACAGGCTACGAAGTGTGAGAGACAATGGAAGCCTGGAAATAAAAAAGCCCTGACTATAAGCATTCTTGCTTAAGCAAACCAATCTCTCTTTGCCTCAATCTTCTCATTTGGAAATTCAGGATTATCATACAATGTCCCTCTGGGAATGGGAAGATTAAATGAAATAATATATTGACACCATTTAACGCCACTTGGCACAGCCCCGATATTTTACAAGGCTATTTCTCCATTCACTGTATGTGATTCCACCCTCATTAGGTGTCCTGCCCAGTATTGGTCTTAGCCAGTGTGCATGAGGGCCCCATCTATCAGTGCTCCACATGTGTCACTGTCCTGACTGTGCCCTACCACACACTGTTGTCCTCCCTCATGGACTCTGCAGTTTAGCTACCTGGAGATACTTCTGCAGTTTCCCTTGTGCTCCAGTGGTTAGTTTCAGTCCATGATAGCTGCAGGGGAAGACTCACTGAAGCTAATGATGCATAAACTTCAGGCTCCTTCAGTTGGACAGGCTCCTGTGATGGAGCTTAGTAATGGGTCCACTTGGACATAAGCTTTCACAGAATTTTGTACATTTTGCAAAAGTAAGATCTAGTCACTACAATCAGCTGAGACCACCATCTTTTTCCACTTGGTTTTCCCTTCTATCACATTCCTCCTCTGTCAGATGTTATCAAAGTGGTCACAGGCATTCTTTTCTTTTCTGATTTTGTATTTTTTTTCCTCTAAAGAGGGCTCTTGAAACTGTACAAACTTCAGACCCCACAAAAGCTGAATCTGTCCCCTGAATCACTGTTAAAAGGTGTGCTGTTAGGGAGGTTCATACTCAAAATATGCTCTGAATGTACTCAATTAAATGCTCTGTTCTGAGGGGCGCACCTGTGCCCTTTCTCTCACTCCTATCAAATATGTAATGAAAACATACTAAGTGCAAAATGGTGTAGGCAAAGCGGGTACTTAATAAATTCTTGTATATGGTGAAGAGGAGTATTTTCTTATCGAAGATGGTAAAGCTGACTATGGCAGCCAACGTCTTTGTCAACTTCCCCCAACAGAATGTCTGGAAGTTTCGATGTTTGTTGTTTTACTTGAATTTGCCAGAAGTCAGTGATGGCTGCTGTTTTTATGTCTGAAGTCTACAGTGCACCAACATTTCACTGGCAACTGCTTGTTCTCTAAGTAAACTTTTTTTAATTCCCGGCCTCTCTCTGGGCTCACCCATGCCAGTTGGTGTCAGCCATTCTGCTGAAATTGAGGATCTGAAGAACATCTTAAGCAATTCTTGGGTAAAAGATCCACTGTCAGAGATTTTATCTGTAGGAACAAGTTGGGGGAGCAGGTGGTCAGCATGCTTCCTGATTCTTGATTAGTTAGCGTTTCAAGGGAGCAGGTCAAAAGTACACCAACCCACCCTGGTCAATGTCTAACTAGAATTCTCCATAAAGCCTGGCTTATAATCTCATTAACCCTATGAGGACGATTTCACTGTCCTACTTCCCTGCTCCAAACTGCTGTACACATGGGAATCCCTGGCCCCTGAGCTTAGTATCTTCAATAGTCTTCTGAAGAATGCAGGCTTAGGTCCTGCATTTACTGGCCACAGACACACCAGCAAGGCTAACACCCTGCAAACCAGAAACACCCATGGAGAGCACAGCAGGAGGGGGAGGGTGGCTAGAGAGACCCTAAATGTGCTGCAGAGGTGAGGCCCTGGGGACCTCTGCAGCCCAGGTTTAAAAGTCTCTGAAGAAGCGTTGGGAAGATGATGAAGCCCAGCTCCCCTGCAGTCTCAGGGAGATCACGTCAACTCTTCGGACCCCAACCGCTCACCTGGAAAACAACAACACTAGATTCTCCCCAGGTGGCTCCTGAGGCCCCTTTTAGAAGTCACCCTCCATGATACCTAAATCAGTTTTCCCATCCATTTTCTGAAGGACCCTTCACTTAAGTCATAGTGCTAGAGCTCTGCGTTAAAAAAAAAAAAAGGATTTATTAGTCCTATCTGTATAGACTTTGCACTACTACAGAGAAGCTTGCTTTCTGGGTTTCATTTCTGATTATGTCCTCCTCTTCTTGCTTTTCAGGAAAACATGGAGTCCTAACCTGGGCGGGGTGGGGGGGAAGAAAGAGCCTTCTCAGATCTCTTCCGTGTCTCCCATTACTTTTTGAACAGTCTTGCATCCTAGCCAGATTTCCAGCACTTTCACACCCTGGTCTTGCACGAACCTCCCCATGAACCCCCTACTCTTTCCTCAGCTCACTTTGAACTTCCTGCCTCTGTGGCTTTGTCTCTCCAGAGATTTTTCTCCCTCCTCTTCTTTGTCCATCGAAATCCCATTGATTGTTTGGGGCCTTCCTCACTTCCCATGTATGCTCCTGGACTAGCCACTTGGGTCCACTGTACTCCTCTCTCTCCTGATCCTTCACAGCACCTGCAGTATGAGCTGTTGGTTAGAGGACAGTCTTATTCTGCCTTGTTTCCTTTCTTGAGGGAGCAAACATCTCAGAAGTTCTTAAATCTTTTATAGCCCTTGCAGTATGTCTTGGACAAAGTGCCTGCTCCATAAATGTTTGTTGATTGATTTTTATAGTAGGTGCTCAATAAAATATGTATACCACCTGTGATACTGGGAACTATGTATTTGGTCTTCATTCCTATTTCCTGATATATAGCTCCTAAAACCCTTGGAATCTTCAGAGTGATAAGAGTGTCTTTTGTATGCTAATGAGATATCTGGTGGCTGGGGCCCCCTAGTAAGCTTCAGGATGAGAGTTGGTCATCTGGAAACAACAAGACAAGATTAGAGAATGGGGATTTTCAGCCCTATCCCCAACCTCTGGGGAGAAGGGGTTGAAGGTTAAGTTGGCCACTAGTGGCCAATGTTTTAACCATCATGCCTACATAATAAAGCTTTCATAAAAAAAAGAAAAACACAAGACAGTGTTTGTAGAGCTTCCAGATGGCTGAATATGTGGAGGTTCCTGGAGGTGGTGCCCCCAGAGAGGGCACAAGAGCTCCTTGCCTCTTCCCACATGCCTAGCCCTGGCCCTGTCTTCCACATGGCTCTTCATCTGTATCCTTTGTAATATCCGTATTAATAAATGGGTAAAGGTAAGCAAAATGTTCTGAGTTCTGGAGCCACTCTAGCAAATTGAACTATTATTAATTGAACCCGAAAAGGGGCTTGTAGGGACCCCGATTTATAGCCCATCAGTCAGAAACCCACAACCCAGGGCTTGTGATTGGCATCCGAAGTAGGGTAAGTCTTGTGGGACTGAGCCCTCAACCTGTGGGATCTGACATTATCTCCAGGTAACTGGTGTCAGAATTGGATTGAATTAGAGGACACGCACCTGGAATGTCTGCTAGGGAATCTGCAGATTCTTGGTGTGTAGGGAGACAACCCCCACACACCTGGTCACAGGAACTGTTCTGTATTCAGTGACTGTGACAGTATTGAGCATAGCCGGAGAAAAAGCTGCTTTCCTCCACCACCCCTGCACCAGCCCTCAGACCACCTTACAAATAATTATACATATCTCAACTTATCAGTGACCTACAACAACTTGAAAGGGATTCTTAGTTCATTCTTGGTTTTCAGATGGGCAATCAAACTCAGAAGTCGGGTGATTTGCTCAAGGTAAAAATACAGGTCTCCTGGCACCAAAGTTTGTGCTTTGGTTAAGAGCTTGAGCTTTGGCCAGGCGCGGTGGCTCACACCTATAATCCCAGCACTTTGAGAGGGCGAGGTGGGCAGATCACCAGGTCACCAGATCAAGATCATCCTGGCTAACATGGTGAAACCCTGTCTCTACTAAAAATACAAAAAATTAGCCAGGCGTGGTGGTGGGCACCTGTAGTCCCAGCTACTTGAGAGGCTGAGGCAGGAGAATGGTGTGAACCCGGGAGGCAGAGCTTGCAGTGAGCCGAGATCACGCCACTGCACTCCAGCCTGGGTGACAGAGCAAGACTCTGTCTAAAAAAAAAAAAAAGAAAAGAAAAAAAGAAGAACTTGAGCCTTGATATCAGATACCCAGACTGGATTTTACCATTTAAGAGACCCTGGGCCCTTCCTTATTGTCTTAGAGCCTCAATGTACTCATCTACAGAATGGGGATAGTGATAATAGTACCTTCTTCATAGGGTGGTTGTGATACATGATATCATACATGTGTCTAGCACATGGTTAATACTAAATATACATTATTGAAAATATTACTGTCACTATTTTGACACATCACACTGCCTCCCTGGAAACAAACTTGTTAACTGTAAAGTGCCTCATGCCTAGAGCTCAGTAGACACTCATCAAATATTGAATCCCTTCTTTGAATATGTGGGCTAAAGCAGGGATCCCAAATCCCCAGGCCACAGACCACTACCAGTCCGTGGCCAGTTAGGAACGGGCCTCACAGCAGGAGGTGAGCCGTGGGTGAGCAAGCGAAGCTTCGTCTTCATTTACAGCCACTCCCTATCATTTGCATTACTGCCTGAGCTCTGCCTCTTGTCAGATCAGCTGAGGCACTAGTTTCTTATAGGAGCACAAACCCTACTATAAACCGCGCACACGAGGGATCTAGTTTATGTGCTCTTTATTGAGAATCTAATGCCTGATGATCTGTCACTGCCTCCCATTACTTTCGGAGAAAACCAGCTAGCTGCAGGAAAACAAGCTCAGGGCTCCCACTAATTCTACATTATGTTGAGTTGTATAATTATTTCATTATACATTACAATGTAATAATAATAAAAATAAAGTGCACAATAAATGTAACGCACTTGAATCATCCTGAAACCATCTCCCCATCCCCAGTCTGTGGAAAAATTGTCTTCCACGAACCAGCCCCTGGTGCCTAAAAGGCTGGGGACTGCTGGGCTAAAGAATCATGTAGTTCTGTTCTAGATTATCTCCTGAATAGTGTTTCCAGCTCCAATCAATCAACAACATTACTCAGCCCTCACCCCCTCCTTCCTGCTTCCCCCACCAGCTGACCCAGCAGAGCCAGGCACCCGGCTAACTGTGGGCAGCCAAATGAGGTTGGAAGTTGGACAGGCTCACCCATTATTCACCATACCTACAAATCAGCTGGAGAAAGCCCAGGCTGGCGGCCAGACAGAGGGCTCGCGGGCCAGAAAGGGAAGGGCTTGGCAGAGACAGCGCCATGGAGATGACAGGTTGAGGTCACTTGCTCCTTTCTCCAGGGCAATGGGTGACAGAGACAGCCATGCAGGCCAATGGAAAGGAAGACCAGGGGGAATGTCCTGAATCAAGTCACCAATGGGAAGCAGTTTCGCTTTCCCTCTGTCCCTCAGGGCACGAGACGAGCCAGGCACTGGGAAACAAGGTTTGGTGCCAGAGACTTTGGTGGCTTCCAAGACTGCTTTTTCAGAGACAGGTACTTGAATTCTTGCTTTCAGCTGAGGGGTCATTCCATCCGTGGTCTGGGAGTTTGGGGGTGTGTCTGAATAGGGTCAGGGGACAGTGATGGACAGGCCACTCTGCCAGGACACACCACGTTGCTCGCTCACTGCTCCTCCCTGGCAGCTGGTTATTCTTAGCCACAGATTGCTTGCCCTTTCAACTTAGTTTATTAGAGCTGTTTTGAGAGAGTTGCTGGACACGGGAGGCTGATGTGAAACAGTGAAGTTAATAAGGTCATCGGTGGCTGCAGGGCAGCTCTCCTCAAGCCGGCCCCCACCAGGCTGCTCCGGCCTGGGCCCCTTGCCTTCTCTTCCCTCAGCCCTGGCAGGCCCACTCTCTCTCAGCTGACCAGCTTACCGTACAGCAATCAAATTAACGTATCAAATTAACACAGAAATGCATAGACTGCTCGAGGAATAGGAATAACACACTAAACTTCATTGGAGGGCTTTAAAATCTCATAGTGCGAGAATCTTCAGAACTGGAAGAGAAAGCAGAGGACACTAACAACAAAGCCCACGTTTTTCCTGCCAACAGCCCTTGCTGAGGAAGCTGCCCACCCTTCCAGAGGAAAGGTGAACCTCTGTGTGTGGGTGGCCATGGTTTGTACCATGTGGCCCAGTGCCCTGATTACTGTGCTTTGGACAGAGAAGGGCAACTATGCCAAGGGCAGACTCAGAGGCTGGTTTAGCCCAGCAAGCTGGCCTGGTGCTAGAATTTTGTCTAACAGGGGATGCAATGACCAACTGGTACAATTGCATTTTCTCTCTCTGGAGTTTAAACCTGAGCCATACAGAGAAAGTCAGAGCAGGAACAGATGAGGAAAGCCAAAAACAGGGAAACAAAGGCAGGCAGGGATGCTAACAGTGGAGCAAGGCTCCATGGGTGACGGGTGGGACGCCGGATGCCAGCCCTAGGACACCCGGCCCGGGCTCCTGGATGTCTGTCCCTGCATTTCCATTCGGACTCTCCCAAGGAGCCCCCTTTATGAGACCACCTCACTGGGTCTCTCCTATTTACCACCCAAAGGAGCAAGTAATCCATCTGTTCTGTGTTACAGATGAGGGAGTGGAGGCTAGGAGACCATGGGCTGGTCCTCGGGTTACAGAACCAGTCCAGGACAGAGAGGGGGCCGGTGACAGTGGCAGATGGCAGAGGAGACTGAGTTCAGCTGCTGAAACTTTCTGTAATGTCCTTATTATTAGAAACAAGTTTGTAGACAGAGTTGAGTTTTGAGTTGCTCATGGGTCATGCACCTCACCACTGTTCCTCAGGTAGTTCTGGGAGCAGAGACTACAGCTCTGCGGTTTTCTGTCAGCCTTCCCTAGGTTGTGCCCATAGGGAAAATGGTTTAGGAAAGGGGGATGAGGCTGGGCACAGTGGCTCACGCCTGTAATCCCAGCACTTTGGGAGGCTGGGGCCGGCAGATCATAAGGTCAGGAGTTCGAGACCAGCCTAGCCAACATGCTGAAACCCTGTCTCTACTAAAAATACAAAAATTAACCTGGTGAGGTGGTGGGCACCTGTAATCCCAGCTACTCAGGAGGCTGAGGCAGAAGAATTGCTTGAACCTGGGAGGTGGAGGTTGCAGTGAGCCGAGATCTCGTCGCTGTACTCCAGGCTGGGCAACAGAGCAAGACCCCATTTCAGGGGGAAAAAAAAAAGGAAAGGGTGAAGAATGAGTAGAAAACTCCTCCAAATGCAGACCTACTTACTGGCTGGGTGTTCTAAAGGCAAATCCAAGCCAGTTTTGTGCTACTCTCTAAAAGCCCATGGAGACCTTGTTGCTTATACCCCAATATTTAATGGAAAGTGAGCTTATGGAGACATCCTCTTTATCCCACAAGAAACACCAATAGGCTAAGTCTTATTCTGAGCAGCTGAAGACCTAAGGAAAAAACTGTCAAGACCAAACTTTGTCTGGATGGGAAAATCCTTAAAACAAGGTGTATAGCCCCCATTTCCCTCCTCACAGGCCCATGGACACAGCGCGGATAGCAGTTGTCGGGGCAGGTGTGGTGGGGCTCTCCACAGCTGTGTGCATCTCCAAACTGGTGCCCCGATGCTCCGTTGCTGTCATTTCAGACAAGTTTACTCCAGACACCACCAGCGATGTGGCAGCTGGAATGCTTATTCCTCACACTTATCCAGGTGAGAGATTTCAGCTCCTCTATCAGATACAATAGATGTCAGATAGAATGATGTTAGTGGAATTCTATTGACAAAGATGGCTGGCTATAGGTGTAAGTGTAATATGCAGGTTTTTTCTTTTTCCTTTCTTCCTTTTTTTTTTTTTTTTTTTTGAGACAGGGTCTCACTCTGTCACCCAGGCTAAAGTGGAGTGGTGCAATCTTGGCTCACTGCAGCCTCGACCTCCCAGGCTCAAGTGATCCTCCCATCTCAGCCTCTCGTGTACCTGGGACTACAGGTGCACACCATCATGCCTGGCTAGTTTTTGTATTTTTGTAGAGACAAGGTGTTGCCATGTTGCCCAGGCTGGTCTCCAACTCCTGACCTCAAGCGATTCATCTCCACTGGCCTCCCAAAGTGCTAGGATTACAGCCGCCATGCTTGGCCATAATGTGCGGTTTTAACATCCTGTTGGTTCGTCTCTTAGGACAGCCTCAGTTATGCCGCAGGACAGAAACAACATCCAAATCTTAGCAGTTTAAAAGGCAAAAGTTTGTTCTTGCTCACACTACATGTGGATTGAGCATCGGCAAGGGGCCAGCTTGTCATCAGGGACCTAAGCCAATGGAGCAGTTGTCATCCTGATTGTCATCAGCGCATGTGCCCAGGGGCGGAGGGGAGGGGACCTCTGAGGTTCTTGCCTCTGTGATTAAACACTCTGGACAGGAAACGACTTTCAACGCTTCTGATGATGGCTCATTGGCAGAGCAGGCCTCATGTCTCCATCCTCAGCAGGAGGCCAGCAAGTGTGATTCTATAGTTCCCAGAAGATGGATAGCAGAAGCATGCAATGAACAGCGCTGACAACTACATGACTGGCGGCTCTGTCTTCCCACTGACAACAGTAATGACTATCAAGCCAGAAATTACTTGTAAGGGAGCTAAAATTATCCTAACTTCTAAGCCTGTATAAGAACAATTATCAATATGTTTGTAATCAGTCAATCATAATTAGTTAATATGTATTAAGCCCTGAAGATGCATGGATTTTTTTTTTTTAAAGACAGAGTCTTGCCCTGTCACCCAGGCTGGAGTGCAGTGGCACAATCCTGGCTCACTGACTCACTGCAACCTCCACCTCTGGGGTTCAAGAGATTCTCATGCCTCAGCCTCCTGAGTAGCTGGGACTACAGGCATGAGCCACCATGCCTGGCTAATTTTTGTATTTTTAGTAGAGACAAGGTTTTGCCATGTTGACCAGGCTGGTCTCAAACTCCTGGCCTCCCAATCCTCCCTGTTACAGGCGTGAGCCATCGTGCCCCACCAATGCATTGATTTTGGAACATGTCCATGCATCCTTTCCTTTCTGTATTTTCCACTTGAAATGGGGGAGAAAGAAAACAGCATTAAATAGAAACCAAAATCACGCTGCAGTAATGAAGTTTATACTCACTGTCCCCATTTCCTCATTTCCACTCTATTTTTCCTCTTTAATTTTATTTTTTATTTTTTATCAGAGTTATATATGCCCATAGTTTAAACCATCAAACAGGTTACAACATTGATTACAAATCTCAGCAATCTGGAATATAAAAATTGCCCTGTCCTTTTAATCTGGAAACTCATGTCCTTTAATGTAAGAAGCAGTCTTTGAGTTACTCAGTTGTTAACTTCCTCCCTTCTGAAGTCCTTTTCCCTCTTTCTGGAAAAGTTAATATGCTGGACCTCCCAGACTGGTCCTCCAATTCTTTTAGCTTTGTCCCCCTCCTATTTATCTCTCTCTATTTTACTTTCTGGGAGACTTACTCAATTTTATCTTTTACCTTGCTATTGAATTTTTTATTTCTACTATAACGTTTCTAATATTCCAAAGCTCTTTTTTGTTCTCTGAATTTTCCTTTGTTATAACATCTTATTTGTGTTAGAGGATTGCAATGTCCTCTCTTATCTTTATGAAGATACTGATAACAGTTTTTAAAAACTTCCTCCCTGAATAGTATCTGAGTATCTGTCATCTCCAAATTGTGGGAGGTTTTTGTTTTTGTTTTTTGATTTTCTCATTTGTCATGATAGAGGTTTTTCTTGGCCGTGCGGTATTCTTTACCTGTCTGCTGATGTTTATGAGTGGACCCTGAATAGCAGATGGGAATTTCTGAGTGTGTGCATAGGTCTTGTTGCCGGTGAGCTCGCTGGAGTAAGAGGGCAGGGCCATTTATTTGGGGACATCTGTGATGTCATTCAGTTTAAGTTTTTCTTCTTGGGCGGGTCATGTTTCCCAGGGAAGAGGGTTCCATGTCCTGCCTGGGGAAGGTGAAGGCCCGGATGCCAGCTGGCATTTGAGAAGGTGACAGGGGAAGAGGCTGGGGTCCTAGCATCAAACTTGCATGTGTTTCCTTAACACTCTTGTTTTCAGCACAGCATCCCTGCCTTTGCTGGTGCTTTGTGTTTTCCAGTCCAAAGACCCCTAAGAAAGAATAGACATATCTTTTATTAGGGTGGTAATAGCAGTGGCCTTGGCATTGCAGGTCCAGGAGCTTGGCTGGTCAGCTCCTGGGAACTGTCTCCCAGGAAACAAACACAGGCACCTGGTGTACCCACCAGATACCAGCTGATATAGTTTGGCTGTGTCCCCACCCAAATCACATCTTGAATTGTAGTTCCCATAATCCCTACATGTCGTGGGAGGAACCTGGTGGGAGGTAGCTGAATCATGGAGACAGTTACCCCATACTGCTGTTCTCGTGATTGTGAGTGATTTCTCAGGACATCTGATGGTTTTATAAGGGGCTTTCCCCACTTTGCTCAGCTCAGCTCTCATTCTTCTCTTCCTGCTACCATGTGAAGAAGGACTTCTTTGCTTGCCTTTCCACCATGATCGTAAGTTTCCTGAGGTCTCCCCAGCCATGCTGAACCGTGAGTCAATTAAACTTCTTTCCTTTATAAATTACCCTGTCTCGGGTATGTCTTTATTAGCAGTGTGAGAACAGACTAATACACCAGCTTACACTAAGTGCTTTTCTTGTGATGAGAGTTCTTGGGACCATTTTCCAGGCTCTCCCTTGCCTATACCAGGCCTGAGTGAGTGTTCAGAAGGCTGCCAGCTAGTCATGGAATCATCCCTCAAAGGCGGTCGCTCATCTGAGGGCTCATAGGGCCATCGAGGCCCGAACTCTCTCTTTGGCCAGGTGGCTGGGTCTCCTGGACCAGGGTTTTTCTCTCTGTGGTGCTGCCAGATAAAGACTTTGGTCTTCTCTTTGGGTTTCTTTCCTAGACACTATTCAGATGAGCTCCAGTCATAACTATCTCCTGTGCTCATAAATGTCAATACCATATGGAGACCATGCCTGTCCCATAGGGTTGTTGTGGGGTTTAAATGAGTTGATATATGTAAAGCATTTAGAACAGTACCTGGTACATAGTAAATGCTATATTGAATTTGCTATTGTTTCCACCGTTCCAGCTATAGTTCTGTTTTACCAGGACTTGAACATGAATTAGGTCACCAGGCTTCCTAGACCCACTGTTGGATGGGAATTATCTGTTCTTTGGGATGACTTCTGCAGCATATGAATCTCAGCCACCATTTTGTTTTTAAGGTTTGGGGTGAGAACAGGGAGTTGCATTTTAATACAACCTCACACAGTGGCATAAAGTCTATTTGAGTTGGGTAAAATCTATTTGAGGCCTAATTTAGTTCTCTCTGCAGCTTATTATTTATTTATTCCTTATTTCTAAAGCAGCATCCCCAGTGTGAAATTTTGGAATATAGTGTTAATTTCACATGGGCACATGTTTAAAGATGGCAGTATAGATTCGCTACTAAAGAAATATTTATTGGCCCTATAACAAGCAAATTGTCTGAAAATCCCACTACTGACATGCCTTCAGTGATCTGAGGGCTTTGCCTGGGAAGCAGGATGTCTCCAAAGGTATTTCTATCTGTTCCTTGAATTTCAGGGACACCTCTCCAAGTGAAACCAACTTAGCACCCTCTCTGCCTCAGTTCCCTCATCTCCTCTGTGGCTTCCCTCATAGCAGCCCCTGAGGCTTATTGTTCCCTGGTCCCTGGCCTAACCCTAGTCACTCTCTCATGATCCTTCCACAGGAATCAGACGGCCACATACTTCAGCCACAGCTGAATTTGTGATTTTGGATCATTCCTGCTCTCTCTGTGCCTACACTGGACACTATTATTTTGAGGCTTAAATGCTGCCTCTTGTTTCCTCCCCAACAGGCCTGGCACTCTTCCAAAAGTTGTATCTGGGTCCAACCCCATGTGCTCTGGCAGAGGTGCCTGGGGGATGGTATAGTCCCTGCACGCCCCTGCTGGTCTCAGGAGTGCTACTCTGGCTGGCGCCTGATTCCATGGTGTGGAGGGTAATGGCAGCCCCTGCTGGGAGGTCTGGCCTGCAGGGGGCTCGCCTCCAGCATGCAAGCCTTGTTTCCTTGTACCAGGAGGCAAGCCCCTGGGACTCCCCATCGAGGTGCAGTCTGTTCTCTGTCCCGGTTGGCCTGGGCCCCACAGACCTGCCTATGTCATCCACTATGTTTTCAGCCCCCAAGAAAGAGGCCCTCCGTCCTTGGTCCTATTGTCTCAACTGTGTGGCCAGCTGGATCCCGCAGCCATGAACTAAGCTCTGCTCAGGTTGGTTATAGACCTGCGAAGGACGTCTGGAATATACCTAGTACCAAAAACCACCTTCCAACTAGCTCCCAGGCCAGGTTTTGCCCTTATTGGCCTGTTTTCCCTCAATTGATTAATCATATGAGCAGATTTGAACAGCGTGTGTCAACATGTAAATCTCTTGTTGCTGACAGATCCTCTGCCACAATGTGACACTTTATATTAATGTTCCTCCCTGCCTCCTTATTTTATTTTTGCCTCTTTATTTTTTTTCCAAGTTTCTAGGAAGGAGCTTATTTGAAGCACTGTCATTATCATCATTTTCCTTTCTGTCCCACTTTGCTTTTCTCCATGATTACAGATACACCCATTCACAAGCAGAAGCAGTGGTTCAGAGAGACCTTTAATCACCTCTTTGCAATTGCCAATTCTGCAGAAGCTGGAGATGCTGGTGTTCATTTGGTATCAGGGTAAGTGAAGAAATTTGAAGTTATTTTAGAGTGTAGCATGATCTTAACAGGCATTAGAGTTCAACATAAAATATTTACTGAGTAGCTGCTGTGAGCAGAGTGCTGACTTAGATGCAGGAGGATTCAGAAAGAGCATTATAGGCTTTACCCCAAAGAACTAAAGAAAGACAAGTTATGGTATTAGGCTTTTTAACAATAAACAACAATCATAGTTTCTCATCACAAATATGATTGATTTTGGGTTTCCTCAGAGACCATGCAGTGATTTGCAAATTTGGTTAAAAAAACACGCAGGAGGTAAATGCTGGGTTTGGGTGATGTGGGGATGGTACAGCTGATGGAAAGCAAACAGGTATGATGTTGGGATGGCTGCAGAGACCTAAGGGAGAGGGACTTCTTATTTATTCGGTGTTCTTGGAGAATGAGATATTCCAAATAAGGAAATTTTGTAGGTCACTAAACTTGCCTTTTGAAGTGCCATTTGGGAAAAAATATTTCTGAAACTGTTAGCACACTTCTATTTCATTTTTAATGTATAATTTCAGTAGGCATGCATAATTAAATGAAAATTTGAGAATAAATGCTATTTAACATTTCTATTAGTAAGACGAGCACTTAAAACATGACATCTTTTAATATCTTCTTAAACTGAGATCACTTAATATTCTATCACTTTTGGTTTACATCTCAGTGTCATCGTAACATACATGTCATTGGTGCATATTACACTTGTAACATACATATGTTATCCTGTGTGATAACACAGTCTTTCCGCGGCCTTCTGAAAAAATGTGTCTTATCTCCTCTTTTGATGTCAGGCTGCCCACTGATGTTTTCTGCTAGTCTAGTATACACACTTGCATTGGGTGAATTTCTACCCTTTTTCTCTTCTTGTTTTTCCTTACCATCACAAACACCAAGATGATGCTGACGTCAGTAATTTCCCAAAAGCCCCTCCCCAAAGTAGCAGCTTTGCTTTTCTATCAATCTATGGATTGATTCTTCTGTATAACTAAATCTAGAGCCAGTTGATGAGCCAAGTAGAAAAAACATTTTCTTTGATTTACAGTCACACTCTGTGTCCAAAACCAACATGAGTCAGTCTAATTCACAAATTTTGGCTCTAAGTAATTTTTGGAAACAGCCTTGTCCAAAATTCAAATCCCCTGTGCATCTTTGGCATAAGTATATAGCCTTATTCATCTATTTATTCCTTCAAAATGACATATTCAGTATTCTTCAGTATCAGGTTCTTTCTTAGGTATTAGGGATATAGCAGTGAGCAATTTAGTAATACCACTTGGCATACAGTACATACTTAACAATTATGTGTTGAGTTAATTTTTAAGGAAGACACAGTCCTGCCCTTATGTAGCTTATGGTCTGTAGGGAATGCAGTAAATCAAATGAGTTACTAAACTCAATGGGACATGAGTTACCAAAAGGAAGAGGCCAGGGTGCTATGGAAGCATATGTCTGGAGAAGAAACTTGCTCTGGGAAGTGATGAGAAGCCACCCAGATCAAGGTGTTTCATCCGAAACCATCAGGAAGAGTGTAAGTTAGTCTAGTGATGTTGTAGAGGTGAAGTGGGGGCGAGGCAGGGCGGGAGATGAAGGAGACAGCATTCCAAGTGGAGGAAACAGCTTACACCTAGACCTGAGTCTAGGGTGACTGTGGTGTGTGGGAGGGACTGAAGGAAGTCCAGAGAAATGGGAAGCCATTGAGGGAGTTTACACAGTGAAGTGACTGGTCATAATTGCATTTCAAAAATATGTTTTCTATAGTGTGGAGAATAGATTTGTGGGAAGAGATGATGATGAGATAGATTGGGCGTAGATCGTAGAAACAGAGAGTAGATGGACTTGAGAAATGCCTAAGAGGAGATGTGATAGGACTTGTCAGTTGATGGTGTATGAGAGGTGAGTAGGGAGAGAGAATCAAGGATGATTCTTGGGTTTCTGGCATTAGCACCTGCATGGACGGGTACCATTTTCTGAGTTAGGTAGGATTGGGAAAAGAGTGGATGTGTGTGTGTGCGTGCATGCATGTGTGTGCAAATGCATGAGACTTCTAAGTGGACTTATCTAGTGGGGAGTAGGTAACATGGGTCTGGATCTGTTTTTGGAGCTCAAGAGAGAAAATGGACTGGAGATATCACCTTCTAAGTGCTCAGGACTGGAAATGTAGCCTTCTAAGTGTCTGGCCTGTAGGTCGTGGTGAAGATATGGAAGAGGGCAAGCTAGCCCAGGGCAAGAGTGGGCCAGCACAGAGCCCTGCAGTAAAGGACATTTGTGCCTTCATGGGGACTGCTCTGAATCAATTACCTAGAGATACATATTCCGATGTGGGAATTATTAGCAACTATGCATAGCATTCAAATTATTTTCCTTGCTATTTTTGAGCAATGATGATTTATAACATTTTTTTTTTGAGGCAGGGTCTCACTCATCTAGGCTGGAGCGCAATGGTCCAATTCAGTTCACTGCAGCCTCGACCTCCCTGGGCTCAGTTGATCCTCCCACCTCAGCCTCCCCAATAGCTGGGACTACAGGCTTGCGCCTCCATACCCAGCTAATTTTTGTATTTTTTGTAGAGATAGGGTTTCACCATGTTGCCCAGGCTGGTCTCGAACTTCCCCTCGGCCTCCTAAAGTGCTGGGATCACAGGTGTGAGCCACCACGTCTGGCATTATAACATTTATTCATTTACTGATGAAAACAACGCAATATTTACAAATCTAAACATTTGCATAGCAGCTATTAGTAGTACTATTACAGCCTTCTTGTTAACAACCAAATCTAGGCAGGAGCTTTTTAGAAAAGGAGTATTAAATTCCATCTTTAAAAAGCATGTTACTTTTAAAATGTTTTATTTGCCCAGTCACCAACATCTGCTATTTAGCTACTGAGTTATCTGAACCTAAAAGAATAGTAAAATGATCATTTTCTCTTTGTGTTTATAGAAACTAAATTTTTAAAATGCTCTAGGCCAGGTGTAGTGGCTCATGCCTGTAATCCCAGCATTTTGGGAGGCCAAGGCGGGCGGATCACTTGAGCCCAGGAGTTTGAGACCAGCCTGGGCAACATAGTAAGACCCTGGCTCTACAAATAATTTTAAAAATTAGTCGGGTGTGGTAGCAAGCACCTGTGGTCCCAGCTACCTGGGAGGCTGAGGCGGGAGGATTGCCTGAGCCCCGGAAGTTGAGGCTGCAGTGAGCCATGATTGTGGCACTGCACTCCCGCCTGGGTGATGGAGTGAGACTCTGTCTCAAAAATAAAATAAAATAAAATAAATGCTCTAGAGAATGTCATGTGAAGTTTACTAGAAATATGTTATTTCACAAATTTCAGGAAAAAATTTTCACTTAATATGTTTGAGTTGGCAGATATTTCAGAGCACTCCTACCGAAGAAGTGCCATTCTGGGCTGACGTGGTTCTGGGATTTCGAAAGATGACTGAGGCTGAGCTGAAGAAATTCCCTCAGTATGTGTTTGGTCAGGCTTTTACAACCCTGAAATGTGAATGCCCTGCCTACCTCCCGTGGTTGGAGAAAAGGTCAGTTGAAATGCTCCCTGCTATTTCCTTATCTGTCATAGCCATAAATCACTTCGTAGCTATTCATAAAATACATACTGAAAAGTCTCTGGCATTCCTCAGAGCTCTTTTGCATTGCGTTGCCACTCACAAATGGCTAGGGCTTTGTAAAACAATCTGAAGACAGTGTTTGTGTCACAAGGACTAAGTCACACCATGCTTCTAGTAATTTATTTTCTATTTTTGGTGTGTACTTTGAAGCCTGACTTATTCCCTACCCTGCTTGCCCCAGGTAAAACCCTCTTATTGAAACAGTATCTTAGTTTTCCTCACCTGTAAAGTGGAACAGTTTGGAGAATATATTTCCAGCTATAAAATGATATGATTTACTCTAATTCTTTGGATGAGAGAATCTTTGCTTATTATAAATTATTTTTGAATTTTTTCTCATTTGTGGTAAAGAAAAAAAGTTTCATTATTTCCTTTTGTCTTAAATAAGAACTCTGAAACTCAGGACCTATCCCAATTATGTCACTGCTTCCTCACTAAGTTCAGCCTGTGATACCTTGAACTTGCATTTTGGCTTACTTTTCAGGACTTTCAGGAAACTAGTACTTAGTTTCCAGTTAGGAAACACATCAAGAGTATCTTCATTTGAGATATATCAATAAATCTGTCTTTAGTTTAGTCTGGACTTGCAGGCATGTTTGAGAGTTGTGAAACATTGGTCTTTTTAATTCCCATATTTGTATATTTTGGTAAATAGGAACTATGTGACTTATTGTGTAAACGTTGGGAAAGTGACTTGAAGTAGGCCGGGGCAACAGTGATCTGGTTACCAGATGTAGGTTATAGGACAATTGATTCATATAATTCATTAATTACACAACTTTTTATTGAACACTTGTATATATCTGGCATTATGCTAGAAGCTGGTCCAAAAGAAGGATAAAATGTGATTTCTTTTTAAAATAATTTCATGGTCTATTGCAGATGACTGTGTGTGTATGTGTTTGTATATTAATTAACAATGACAGTAACACACATGGTAAAATAAAGTACAGACTTATGCAGGTTGGAATGGGAGCAGAAAGGAGGAAGCCCAGATCTGCTAGGCACATGTCAGTGGCATCATGATCTAGTTTTGTAGCTTTTCAAGTGCTCTTCTCACTTTTACCTCTTAGCAATTTATATGGGACATTTTTCTTCTGTAAGTTCTAGTTTCATAAAACCCATGCCCTTTTGTGCCTTGTTCACCAGCCCATAAACCACTGTTTACATGCCAAGTTTGGACTTGTCTACATCAGCTGATAAATGTATATTTTGAGCTACCACATGATGGAGTTGCCTACCAGCCAACAAGCAAATTTTAGCAGCATCACCATCTTTCCTGAGTGGCAATAGTGTGCAGTGTTGAATTTTCCCCCTTCTAAAAATGACTAGAAATACAATATTGGAAGCATTGATGCTAGTGATAAGGAATTGAGGCATCATATAACTTATCTTAATAAAATCCAGAATAAAATAAAATAAAACAAAATAAAACAAAAAAAGTTAGAACATGTGGAAAAAGGCAATAAAATAAAATAAAATTTAGGTAAGTGGAAATTATTAGGCATGGCAAAAAATGGTAGAGCTTCCTTTCAATACAATGCATAATTTTTTAGATTATGAACCAAAAAAAAGCTCAAAATGGAAGAACATGTACAAAATATTGTGTATAAAAGGTGAGGTGTCATTAAGGAGTTTAACTTTTTTTGGTATTATTAGTGGTTTGGGCTGAAGTTTCATTATTACCCCCAAGTCCATTGTGTGGCTTTCTCATCTTGGATTTTTATCTTAATGATCAGTAAGTTTTCTAGAAAACTTGGCTGGAGCCCTGTGGTCTCCAGCAGATCACGAAGAGGCAGATGAGTGAGAACCTAAGAGTGTTGTTCTCCCTCAGAGACATGGTCAAAGGCTGATTAAGGGCTTTCCTGGGTGGGGATGGCCAGGGGTATGTGTCAGGGATGGTAATGTGTCAGGGATGGTAATAGACACAGAGCTAAGGGAGGTAGAGAAACTCTAATAAACTCTTCATACAGATTCCTAACATTTTGCTTCATTATTTTTGCTTTCTTTTTACTCCTTATACATATTTTCTTTCAGAAGCATTTGAAAGTAAGTTGCAGTTTTCCTCTTGTGACTCATGCTGGAGTGCAGTGGCGTGATCTCAGCTCACAGCAACCTCCCGGGTTCAAGCGATTCTTCTGTTTCAACCTCTCAAGTAGCTGGGAATACAGGTGCCTGCCACCACGCCCAGCTAATTTTTGTATTTTTAGTAGAGACGGGGTTTCACCATGTTGGCCAGGCTGGTCTCGAACTCCTGACCTCAGGTGATCCACCCATCTCGGCCTCCCAAAGTGCTGGGATTACAGGCATGAGCCACCATGCCTGGCCCCATGTTTAAATATTTAAATACTTGTTCTCAGAACAAGGGTATCCTCTTACATAAACACAGTAGTATAATAAAATCAATATCATTATATTGATACAATGCTATAATCTATGGACCTTATTCATATTCTGCCAATTGTCCAAATAATGTCCACATATAAATATAAACACACACAACACATAATTTTTTTCCAGTCCATGATCCAATTACAGTCACACATTGTCTTCAGTTGTCATGTCTCTTTAGTCTCTAGTCTGTCTTTGTCTTTTATTACATTTACAAGTTTGAATAGTACAGACCAGTTGTTTTGTATAATAGAATGTCCCTCAATTGGGGTTTGTGTGATGTTTCCTGGGGATCGGATTGAGGCCCTGCATGTTGGGGTGGAAATGCATAAGAAGTAGTGTTGAATCCTTATTGCATCATAGCAGGAGGCAGATGATATCAGTTTATCCCCTTATTGGGGCTGTTAACTTTCATCACCTAGAATGCCAGGTTATCTCTACTGTGAGGTTACTACTTTTTCTCTTTGTAATTACTAAATATTTTGTTGTGATATACCTGAAACTATGTAAATATCCTATTCCCATTAAACGAGTTCCTATGAAAATACTTTCACCTACGAGTTTTAGCATCCATTGATGATTCTTGCCTGAACTATTTATTACTGTGATGTTTTCCAAGTGATCATTTTATAACTCCATCTATATAGTTTGCTTTCTACTGTAAAGAAGTTTTCCTTTTCCTATATGTATTTATATCAGGATGAACTCATTGATACCTATTTTATTCAATGAATTATAACTAACCGCCCCCCCCCGTCATTTTGATGTTCAAATTGTCCAAGATTAGCTGAGTAGGAGCCCCTTCAAACTGCTTTTGTGTCTTTTTGATATGTTCAATTGATTTGCTTTTTTTTTTTAAAGCACTTTTTTACTTTGGGGCACAACAAAATTCCACACACTCCAAATTTGGAGAAGAAAAACATTTTCTTTTCATGAATATTTTCCACCATCTTTCCCTTAACACAAACCTGCTGCAATGCCACAATTTAAATTTATGAATTCAGTGCAGAAAGAAACTGTCTTTTCTCTTTTTCCATTCTCTTTTCCTCTGTCCCCTGAAATGTTCACTCTGTTGCAATGTGAATCCTGATTTGAGGTGTAGCTAAAGAACACACCTCTACCACGACCACCAGGAAGGCCAAGTTGACATTTAGAATTTCTAGATTCCTAAGAGTCCTGCATCTTCACATGGCAGCAAAGGGGCCCAGGAGCATGCCGGGAAGCACCCGCGCTCTATCCATACCTTCCCTGAAGACAGTTGTCCTTGGCCACTCCTTGGGCTCCGGGGTGCACACAGTGGCACAGTCTGCCCCTGGGAGGAAGATAGTGCAGGTCCTGGAAGAGGACAGGGAATATGGGGATCCTGGGTCCCCAGAGGACGGGCTGGAAGTGAAGGGAGAGGGCTCTGGCTGGGCACATGCCCGAGCCCCACACACTCACTTCCTCAAGAAGAAAGCATGGCTGGAGAAGGGCCAGAGCGGGGTCCTCTGGGTGCCTAGCTGAAAGAAGGTGCGGCTCAGATGAGCCAGAGTAAGTTTTGAGTCCTAGTGATAGCCTTGAGCTTATGGGTAATCAGGGAAGGGTGTGTGAAGCGTTTCTTCACAAACTTTCTCCGGCCCAAGCTTTCATTGAAGCATTGTCTCTAAAGTCTAGAAGTGAAATGCAAATGCTTAACTCCTCCTGGGAGACAGGGCTCATTGCTTTCATCTTGCTTCAAGGGGCGAATTGTTGATAAGGCCCTGGGGAGATGAGGAGAGTTCTGGAGGGGGCGTGAAGGCCCAGGGCACCTGAAGAGGTGTCACTGTGGGAGGGGGCAGAGGCAGGGACGCCAGCCTCCCCCCCAGTACACAGTCACCTCCTCTGAGGAGTCCTCACAAGTCTCCCAGCTGTCCTGGTGCCGCCCTGCCTCGTGGGCAGCGTCCTCCACTGCGGGGGCTGGGGGTCCCCACGCGGGACCGTGAGTGGGCGCCAGTCCCCGCCCCGGCCCGCTCCTGCGCACCCTCCCAGCTCCCACTACTCCGAGAGAGAGTGTTTTAGCTCCGGGCAGCCCCCGTCATTTCTACGCCGAATCAAATATTATCTGAACGGTGTCTTCTTCCTGCTTCCAAAGCATCGCCTTCTATAAGACAGGCCCCGTAGTTCCATCATCTCTGTGCTTCCAGGCCTGACCCCTGACTGCGGGAGGAAGGCCTGGGTCAACCCTGCCACCCCGTCCTGGGATGCGGGCCTGCGGTCAGCATTTCCCGCCACTTAAAATGACCCCCCGCCAGGGAGCTTGGGGCTGCGAGGACCGCAACGCCATCGGCCTGAGACCGGCGGAGGGGCGGTGCCTGGGAATACACCGCCTCCTGGCTGTGGGTCTGTTATGGGCAGCGAGGAGGAGAGGACCGAGGGCTGCCCTCTTACCCGAGTCCTGGGGAGACCGTCTTCAGTCCGTTTGTTTGATATTCGTGCCCGCCAGGAAGGCGGCTGAGGCGTGAGTGCCTTAAACAGAAGGCACAGGGTGTGCTGCGGGGGAAGACTTCAGTGCCTCTGCTCCTCACCCCCTTGTGCCCCTGAGACCTGGCTCCCTCCTGACCCCGGTGTGGGGCCTCCACAGACAGCGCCCGGTGGCCCCTGGCCATGCAGATCAGCTCCCTGCAGCCCGGAGCCGGAGTCCGACCAGGCTGGTGGAGGAACAAGGCCACGTGTCCCCTTTCCTCCCGCAGGAAGCTTTGCAGCACGGGACTCCTCTCAGCCGAAGTCGAGCCTTTCAGGGCGAGTATTTCAGGCGGGGTGGGAGGCAGGGCCGCGTCCCGGTGAGGGGGCGACACCTGGGGCTCCCTGTGGGCTGCCACCCACTGACCTCCCGCCAGGCGACCCAGATGGGACTCCACACAATCTCTGTTTGCTCCTCACACTCAGGGTCTATTTTGTTGCCACCTACGCCTCTTCCACACAATGTGAGTGTTCAGCCTTCAGTGTTCTCATTCAAAAATAAGCATTTGTTCAGCAAGCCACACAGCAATGGCTTCAGCCTAAGCACGATTCTTCTGAAATAATACAAACTTCCACAAAAAAATTTTGTACTACAAATTAGATCTTTATTATTTTTCAAAAGATAGAAGAGATCATCTCCTTCTCAAACAAAAAGTAAAACAATAATGCCCAATAATATACAGAAGAAACACAAACAAAAACCCCACAGAGTTTGAATCACCCACGCAGGTCATATTTCATATCATATTCTGCCAGTGGAGTTAAATTCTGCTGCTTTATTACTGGCTCCTTCCAGGAAATGAGTCAGCGAGGCATTAAGTCTTCCTCCAGGCAGCCCACCTAAATCAGTCCTCCCAGAGGGACCAGGATTGTCCTGCCTTTGACAACATTCAGAAAACTGGGTGGCCCATTTCTGTGCTGGGCCCTGTAACATGGACACGTTGATCTCTTTCCAAGAGGCCATGCCTTATCCTGTGTCCCCAAGGAGGCCCCATGCTGACAACAGCACTGGCCACACTGAGCTACTTGCCCTGTACTTTCCTCGCCCTTCCTCTGATGAGGCCTCTCTGTAACTTTCTCTGGGAGCGTCCTCTAGTGCCCACCTTTTTCTTCTCCTGTATCTTGCGTTCTCCTGCTCGGCCTGACTCACAGCAATGCCTACGAAAGAAACTGGCTTCCTCGGCACCATCATTAGCCCCATTAGCCAGCCATGTCTGCCCTGGAGCTCACCAGGAGCTTGTCTTTTCCCCTGTCCCCGCTGCCAGCCGTGGGCTGTCCGCATCACAGCCCCCACCTCCGTGTTTAGTGCTACCTGAGACTCCTTTCTCGCCATGGCTTCAGCTTCAGTGGAGTATGGGAATTGCCTCTGATTCCAAGAGCAGAGAGGGGATGAGGGGACTCTGCTCCTGGGAGGCCGAGTGTGTGTGTGTGTGTGTGTATGTGTGTACACGTTTAAGATTTGCTTAGTGGACCCTTATTTTCCTCAGGGGCACAGCCAACTCAATTTACCTCCTTGCTGAAACTCCCAATGAGGTGAAGGAAAGGCGCTGAGGATGACCATCTCCATGTTTGTGGGTCAGGCTGATGCAGTCCAGCAGAGGGCTAACTTAAGCTTGGGGAAATGGACACTCTTATGTTTTAGGGTGATGACCAGAGGATGCTGGGGCTATTTCGTGAGCCCTGCTTCTTGAGTGCCCCTAACCCTATTTCCTCATGGGAGGTTGGGACAACGGTATTCTCTGTCTCCAGGATGAGGTTTTGCTCAGTTGCAAGAAGCCTCAAGAGGAAAGTCATCATGCTTCTTGTACCTCCAACCATGTCATCCCAAACTTCCAGAATAACTACCTCATATGGTCATAAAAGCAGCCTGGCAGGCACTTAGTCACCTAATTTAACATCTGACTTCTGGGTACAGTTTCCTCCTATGCATTGGTGCCATCTTATGCATTGCTCATGGGATACATAATAATGACTGGGCCTCACTATGTGGTTGCATTACAACAGCATAAAAGTGACCAGTCTCCAGGCACATTTAGTGAGTTTTCCTCTGGGATCCAAGGTCTGGGAGCAATCCAGCACAGGAAGCCTGACAAGGCCTAGCCACTAGGATAGCTTAAGAAGTCACCATGCACAGGTTGGACTTTTATCAGTAGCTTGACCAGCAGGGAATCCTTGAAATGGAAAAGAAAAGACCTTTGCACTTATTGAATTCTTGCATAATCATCGTAAAAACCCTATAAGCTAGGCATTCTTATCCCTAGGAAACAATTTCAGTGAGTTTTAAAAATTTGCTGAAATCCCAAGGCTGGCAGATTCTCTTATTCCCCCAAATTATGAAAACAATTCTGAGTTTTAATTAATTAGGATATCTGGAGCACAGAACATAATGTTCAAATATTAACACATGGAATCTACAATGTCAGAATAAAAAAACCCCACAAAATCAAAATAATGTTCAAATAATGATCAGTTAAAACTTTTCAAAATTGAAATATCATCCTTAATGAAACATAAGTGATATACAGGTATGGAGGGTAAGAATACTCATAGGTAATGCACTGGGTCTTGTATTTTACAGTAGTATGAAAAACCCCTAAGCACTTCTTTTAAAATAAAAGGTCTTTATTGAGCAGCTATAGTGTGTTAGACACAGTGTTATGCTTTTTCCAGATGTTGTCTCATTTCATTTTCACAACGAGCCTAGGGAGTCAGTATTATTACCCCCATATTATGGATACAGGATTAAAGCTTAGAGAAGTGGAATAACTTGGCCGAGGTCATAAGAATGGTAAAGGATAGAGGCCTCTTAAGCTCTTTTTAAAGCTCTTTTCTTCGTGTTCACTTTTTGAAAGATTATAAACACACTGAAATGTGCTGCTCAGTATTACTACAAAACTCCAATTTACTTTTCTTTCTATGCCAATGTTAAGGGGAGAAACAACCTTTACAGAATTATTTTACCTTTAAAAACATTTATCTATTATTACATGTTTAAGAACATAATTTAAGCTTCTAAACTGGTTATTCTTACTGAGAGAGCCAAAAAAAAAATCTGTCCCCATAAAATTTGCTATATTTAATACTTTTTATCTATGAACAGTTTTACTTATAAAACAAACAAACAAACCAACAAAACAGTAGCTCCAGCTTCATTCTCTCTCTTTTAACTACTTTTAATTACACCAAAAAGTAATCCATTGGCTTTATTGGTTCTCTGTGGCCTCAAAGTGTAGATGCTTGCCAGATTCTTTTCTCTGGTTTCCTTGTCTCAGGTAAACAATATACTCCCTTCCTTGGACTTTTAGAATAAAAAGCAAGCAAATTTAGGTTCTGTTTGAAGCATTGATGCTGGCAATGCAGCTTGCATTTAACAGGAAGTGCAGTGCAGGTTCATGTGATCTCAGAGCAAGCATAGCCTCTGAGTTCTTCTTGCCTCCTAATGGTGCTGGGTACAGTACAAGCCCTCAACAAATACTTGTTGAATAATCAATGAGTCTAATCCAGGGGTTTCAAGCTGTTCTTGAAACTGCTCAGTGGACATACTTCAGAGGTCTCTGCAGAGGGAGGGAGTGTGAAGAGACTGAGCAGATGGAGCTCTGCCCAGCAGCTTGACCTTCAGTCAGATGCAGAGAACTGCAAAGATGCTGAGATGACAGCCTGTGGCTTGTACTTGATGAAATAGGAAGCTGAGCTTTTGGGATCAGGGTCTAAGATGCCATTGAGTAGCAATCTTGGTCTCTTCCATGCTCATCAACGTGAGGCATTCTCTCTTTCTCTCTTTCTTTCTTTTTTGAGATGGTGTCTTGCTCTGTCTCCCAGGCTTGAGTGCAGTGGTGTCATCTCGGCTTGAACCTCCACCTCCTGGGCTCAAGGGATCTTCCCATCTCAGCCTCCTGAGTAGCTGGAATTATAGGCATGCACCACCACGAACAAGAGACATTTTCTAGAAATGCAATCCAGCATCAGAAGGCCAGTTTTCTGCTGATCTTAATACAAGTTTCAGTTAAACTTTCCAACCAGGAAGTGGGGTGGAAAGTTAGAATCACTTCAAAGAGTCCCTCCTTGCTAAGTTAAAATTAGTTGTCAAACCCATGCCATCATTGACCACCATTACAGAAGTTTCTGTCTTTTCTTATTATTTTCCTTCACATTAAACCTGTTTATCTGGCCTTGAAAGTAGATAGCGCTCAGAACTGCTGCGATGATCACTTCTGCTCTCTTAGGGGCATGCAGGAAAAAGCATTCTGCCTCCATTTTCAAGGTCAGCCCTTCCCAGTTTCTCCCTGAAACGGGTTGGATTGCAGCAGTCAGAGAGAGAAGATGCCAAAGTTCTGCCACCCTGTATTTCTCTCCAGACAAAAAGAATGAGTAGGATGTGTAAGATCGGCAGGGTGAGTTGGCAGGCAAGCAGGAGACCCAGGAGAGCCGATGGTATAGCTCCAGTCCAAAGGCCAGCAGGCTTGAGACTCAGGAAGAGCCAATGTTTTTGTTCCAGTCCAAAAAGAGGAAAAAGCCAATGCTCCAGTTGGAAGGCAGTCCAGCAGAAGGAATTCTTTCTTCTTTAGAAAAGAGTCAACTTTTTTGTTTTATTCAGGCTTTCAACTGATAGGATGAGGCCTACCCACATTAAAGAAGGCAATTAGCTTTACTCTGCCCACTGATTTAAATGTTTTTCTCATCCAAAAACACTTTCTGCAGAAACACACAGAGTATGTTTGGCCAAATATCTGAGCACCCCATAGCCCAATCAAGTTGACACATAAATTAACCATCACAGGTCCAAACCAGGATTTCATATTGTCTTTAGTATTGGCTAACACTTACTTCCAGTCCACTTGGTGTGGGGCACTTAGCTGGGTCATAGGGAAGATAAGAAGCATAAGATACAATCTCTCCCCTTGAGGAATTTGTGATTTATTGATATCGGTCCTCTAAAATGTATTGTGATTGATGACTGTTCAAAGTTGTGGCCATTATTTAATTGGAACCTCACAACCATCCTGTGAGACAGGCAAGGGAGGTATCCTCCCCATGATGCAGATGAGGAAACTGAGATTTGGAGAAGCGAGGTGAGTTGGCCAAGAGCTCAAAGCTAATGTGAGGCAGAGCTGGGACATAAAGCCAGGCTTTCTGATTTCACACCACTTCTCCTGTAGAACTTAGTCCATTCTGCCAAGCATTTACGCTTCTGTCTGCCAGTTCCTCTGTCAGCCCTTGAGGAAGGGCACTGTCACTCACACCCTTCTGGTCCCTCTTAGCAGCGCCCTGCATGCAAGCATTCGGCCTGCATCTATTGAACAGAGCTGCTGATAGTCTCTTTCTCTATTCTACAAGTGACCTGTGAATAAGATTACAGGTCCTGGGGGTTATTGTTTATTGGGTAGACTTTCCATTTTGAGAGATTAAAAAAGTTCTGGAGGCCAGGCGCGGTTGCTCATGCCTATAATCCCAGCACTTTGGGAGGCGGAGGCAGGTGGATCAACTGAGCTCATGAGTTGCAGACCAGCCTGGGCAACATGGCAAAACCCTGTCTCTATCAAAAATACAAAAAAATTAGCCGGGCATGGTGGCACACACCTGTGGTCTCAGCTACTCAGGAGGCTGAGGTGGGAGGATCACTTAAGCCCAGGAAGTCAAGGCTGCAGTGAACCGAGATCATGCCACTGCACTCCAGCCTGGGTGACAGAGTGAGACCCCATCTCAGAAAAAATAAAAATATTCTGAAGATGGATAGTGCATATGGATGGTGATGACGGTTGCACAACAAGGTAAATGTGCTTAATACTACTGAACTTTACACTTAAAAATCGTCAAAATGATAAATTTTATGTTATGTGTATTTTACCTCAATTTAAATAAAGACTACAGGTACCGGATAAACCATTTCTTTTCACTATTGATATAGTTGGTCCAAAAAATATAATAATTACCAACCATAGCTGCCATTTAGCTCATCAGCTACAAATATTTTGTGTTCTTCTTGTGCTAACATAGTTGTAGACATAAAGCTGGTGGGGATATGACGCCTGTACCTTTTAGTTAGGGAGACCAGGCTAATACAAAGGAGCATGCAAGAGTTAACAATATGAGATAAAATGTTTAAGGTAGTAAATTTAGGTGTTAAATAAGTGGTATAAATAAGAAATGCTTGGACATTTAAAATACCAAGTCAACTTGGCATTTATTCAGCATCTAGAATAATATAGGAATTTTACAAAATTTTAAAAGGCAAAGCGTATAATTTCCTTTGTTTTGAATTTTCAAGTAGTTGCCATTTAGATTCAACTTTAGAAATCCCCAGTTCCTAGGATGTGAAGCAGTTGATGGCTAGAATTTGGCCTGATTGGGCCCTGGAAGCTCCTGAGGTGTTTGTTCATCAGATCATCGCCTAATTTTTGTTCCTGGGTTCCTTTTCTTTACTTCCTGGAAGTAGTTGGTCAGGATGCTAACAAATGTTCACTTCATGGCCTCTCTTCCATAGGATAAAAGGAAGTGGAGGCTGGACACTCACTCGGCGAATAGAAGACCTGTGGGAACTTCATCCGTCCTTTGACATCGTGGTCAACTGTTCAGGCCTTGGAAGCAGACAGCTAGCAGGAGACTCAAAGATTTTCCCTGTAAGGGGCCAAGTGCTCCAAGTTCAGGCTCCTTGGGTGGAGCATTTTATCCGAGATGGCAGTGGGCTGACATATATTTATCCTGGTACATCCCATGTAACCCTCGGTGGAACTAGGCAAAAAGGGGACTGGAATCTGTCCCCGGATGCAGAAAATAGCAGAGAGATTCTTTCCCGATGCTGTGCTCTGGAGCCGTCCCTCCATGGAGCCTGCAACATCAGGGAGAAGGTGGGCTTGAGGCCCTACAGGCCAGGCGTGCGACTACAGACAGAGCTCCTTGCGAGAGGTGGACAGAGGCTGCCTGTAGTCCATCACTATGGCCATGGGAGTGGGGGCATCTCGGTGCACTGGGGCACTGCTCTGGAGGCCGCCAGGCTGGTGAGCGAGTGTGTCCATGCCCTCAGGACCCCCATTCCCAAGTCAAAGCTGTAGATGACATAAAATGACAGCAAATAGACTGAGAGACTGTTGATCAAAGCACAGAACAGGTTCAAATAATTTTTCCACTGCATGAAAGTTTAACTAGACATTTCTTTGTTTTCAACATTAGAAGTGGTGTAACATGTAAGCTGAGCACAGTGGCATGCCTATAGTCCCAGCTAATTGAGAGGCTGAGGCAGGAGGATCGCTTGAGCCCAGGAGTTTGAGTGCGATCTGGGTAACATAGCCAGATCCCACCTCTAAAAAAACCACCAACAACAAAAGAAATGATGCGACATGTAGGCTTACTTAGGAAGTCTAGCATTAATGGCATAGGGCATAAAGCTCTATTTTTTGTTAAAAATACTTCTTATAGAGTAAAATTTCTTTAGAACTGATGTCCAAGGACCTATGCAGATTTATATGAATGTTGGAAGCTATAGAGATTTTGATATTATTTGGCTTATAAATCCACAGGAGGAGATAATGTATGGAAAACATTTAAATCACTGTCAATTGCAGAGCTGCCTGTGATCTTCTTAGGTTATAGCCAAGTCAGCAACATAATTCCTCTAAATAAAATTACATTGTGCTCACACAATGCTGGATTATTATGTTTAATTGAAGACAAAGCATGCTTACTCCTAGTACTAGCAGCAACCTTTTCCTCCCCTCAGCTGGTAATGATGGTAGGAGACAGAGATGAAGTTGCCTATGGATGTCATATCAATTCAATAGCTGCCTGGGGTCAAACACCTAGGGGTTGTACATTCCATTACTGTAAATGATTGAGAGCTGGTTTGCGGTATGGTTGGCTTTGCCTAAGCATTTTTGAAGATGAACAGCATGTGTAGCCAAAGAACTCATTTGCTAATTAAGGTGGAACAATCATTCTGAATGAAATATAATCAGAGTACTCCGCAGTTTGTTAAGAAGTATTGGGGAGGAGGGGAATGTGTCTCACAATAAAATGACTTGGAATTGTTGAGTTAAATGAATTTAACCTGTTTTTTGACTCAGGCCTACTCAGAGCCTTTAATGTGTGCATGTGTATTGTGACTCCTCTAGAGAGCTTGGGTGGATGGAAAACGACGTGCTGGTATTGAGGTAAAGAGGCTTGAGGAGGCTGGGCATGGTGGCTCACGCCTGCAATCCCAGTACTTTGGTGCAATCCCAGTACTTTGGGAGGCTGAGGTGGGTGGATCACTTGAGTTCAGGAGTTCAAGACCAGCCTGGCCAACATGGTGAAAGCTCATCTCCATAAAAATACAAAAATTAGCTGGGCATGATGGTGGGTGCCTGTAATCCCAGCTACTTGGGAGGCTGAGGTAGGAGAATCGCTTGAACCCAGGAGATGGAGGTTGCAGTGAGCTGAAATCGCACCATTACACTTCAGCCTGGGTGACAGAGCAAGACTCTGTCTCAAAAAAAAAAAAAAGGCTTGAGGAGAAATGGATTTAATTTTAATTTTTGGGGAAGATGACTTCTGTTAAATGATACAGTAAGTTATATTTTGGACATCCTGAGTGAGATACAGGGTTGCCAATGAAAGTGTGGGAAAGAGAAAGCTCTCAGCACAGCTACAGCTTTACTGTTGTGTTCATTCAGAACGTGCGTATGATTTTGTTTGCAGAGAACATTCTGCTGGTAGAGAGTGAGAGAAGCCCACTAGTGTTTTATGCAGTCATAATCATTCCTTGCAGTATTAACATTCTCAAGTAAAATCAAGTGTGGGCTCTTTTCTATAGATTTCCACCAGGGGGTGGTGGTGTATCAGATTCAGATACATTGGCACATTCAAAAATTTAGAAATGACTAAAAATAAAAGATGGATACCTGGTATATAGAGTGTGTGTGTGCTTCTTTTGAGGTTTTGGAGTTTATATACCCCAAGTGCAACTCTTCTGAATTCTGTTTTAAGTATTTGAGAAATGTGTAAGTTTAGACAGACTGGAAGCACACATATGCATCATACATAATCTGTGAGAAATAAAAGGTTATGATAAAACAGCATTTTTTAAAGGAGGAAATAATTTCTTAATAGTTAAAAATAAAAATGAAGGCCGCTGTTCAGAATAGGTAGAATTTCAGTCATTTCGAAACAGCTTTAAGTGTACTCCTTTGTTCACTATGCCTGTGGTTTAGATCCTGTGGCATTTTTATTGTGTGGGGTGGGCTCACCTTCTATGAACTTTGCCTATTTGTTACTCTAGCTCAGCTTCACTCTGCATTTTATATTTCTAAAGTGCAACGCTACAAGAGTGCAAGACTGGAGGCTTCTTGAGAAAGTAGTTGTGGCTGCATGCCCTGATTTCATTTTCACTAATTGCTAAATATTTGTTCCCAGTGTCTCTGAAACATTATTCATTTTGGTCAGTAGCTGCCAACCTGGGCTGCACCTTAGAATCACCTGGGAAGTTTTTAAACAATGTTGATGCCCAGCCCTGCTTTATGAAATTAGAATCTCTGGTGGGTGGGGCGGAGCTGCTGCATCAGTGTTTACTTAAAGCTGTCCACAAAGTTCTGAGAGCCAGGCCTGAGAACCACTGAGCACTCCTTCCCTCCCCTCCTTCTAGGCCCCCGCTGCTAGTGTCACCATTATCCTTCCCTTCCTTCCTCGCCATCTTGGGGCATCGAGTTCAGAGGGATGTGCTCACTTAGGCAAGTGTGTCCTTAGGCACTTCTGGGCAAGGTGGCCTAGAAGAATTAGCTGTCCCAAAATAGCTCTCTAGAAATACTGGAATCACCTTGCTGGCTATCGCTCAGCTGCTCCAAGACAGCTATCTGTCTTTATCTGAAAGACAACAGACTGAATGTACAAATGGACAATGGCTAGACCACATATAAAAATAGAACTCTGGCCCACAAGCTGCAGCAACCTGCCCAGGAAACCAATTCCCTTATCTACAATAAACGACACAGGAAGCCAGCCTGCTATACAAGTATATCAGACTTGCAGGAAGCCATATTGCTATCTCTAGAAATAATCCAGAAAGATAAACAACTTCTATAACAATTCGCACAAAATGGCCAGGACTTGATTAATAATTGACAGCATCCCTAATTTTTGCCCCCACCTCTAACTTAGAACAAATCAGAGAAAAAAAAAATGCTTGCCCCCACTTCTAACTTAGGACCAACCACATAGGACACTTTGCTTCTAGTTAACTTGCCTACAGTGTCCCCATGCCTATCAGGACATATGCGAAGTCTTCTCTTTTTTCTGTTGTGAAGCTTTCTCACCCCTCTGCCTACCTTTGAATCTCTGCCAAATATAAGTGTGATGGGCTGACTCCCTTGCTATAGTAAAATCTAAAGAAATAGTCTTTGCATTTCTCATTTGACTGGTATATAAGTCAGAGTTCTCCAGAGAAACAGAACCAGTAGGACATATGTAGACATATAGAAAGAAATTTCTTATGAGGGTTGGCTCACACAATTATGGAGGCTGAGAAATCCCATAATCTGCTGTCTGCAAGCTAGAGGCCCAGGAGAGCTGATGTAGTTCTAGTCCAAGCCTGAATGCCCGAAACCCAGAGGAGCCAGTGGAGTAAGTCTGAAGGCCACAGTGCTGAAATCGAGGGACAGAGAAGACAGATGTCCTAGCTCAAGCAGAGAGCAAATTTTTCCTTCCTCACCTTTTTCTTCTATTCAGGCCCTCAACAGATTGGATGATGTCCACTCAATTGGTGAAGACAATCTTCTTAGCTTACTGATTCAAATGCTTCTCTCTCCCAAAGAGATCCTCATATATACACCCAGAAATAATGTGTTGCCAGCTAGCTGGGCACCCTTAGCTCAGTCCATTTGACACATAAAATTAACTATCACAGCTGATCTTCATTTACTTCAAAGATTTCAATGTTTATATAAGTTGAGGTCTTCCTGGGTAATCTGTGCTACTGCCTGAGAATAGACTGCTTTATTTTTTCTTTCTTGTTTTCTGTTTCAGAACATCTTTTATTTTTTTCTGAACATGAAGAACAACTGATTTCCTGCTTAAATCTCTGCTTTCAAGTGTCTGGCCTTTGTGGCTGAGTGTCTGCCTGCTGTGTCTGTGACCCAGAGGAACGAGGCTGCTTTGAGCCCTGTCATTGCCAGCGTGTGCTTCTTCAGCAGGCAAAGGTTATGCACAAACTTTTAGGATTTTTTTTTTAACTTTTGGGATTTTATTTGCTTACGAAGAAAAAAAAAAAGTTAAACAGAAAGGCCATAGCCCAGTTGGACACAGTTGTATAGCAGAAAGGCTATTTTTAAAAATGACATATATTCTCCCTTTTATTGAATAATGCATTCAAATCAACTGATATTTGAACCAGTTTTTCTCAATCAATTAAAAGCTTTTAGAAAAAAGGAAGAAAAGGATGGTGGAACATGTGTCCGCTGAGAGTTGTAGTTCTTAGAAACCTATTCCAGGACTTTCATAACTTGTCAAATATTTGAAATAAATGTAGCATTTTTTTATTTCTCTCTTTTTTCTTCTTGAGGGTGTGAATGATGGAGACACATTTGAAACCTGCTTCCTCAGGATATCATTCACTCAAGAAAAGCCAATTGAGATATTTAAGTGGTCCCTTTCTTCTTGAAAAATCTCAGCAGTTTGCCACCAGGCCTGGGGGTTTTATTATCCTAAGTGACTTTGCTGCCAATAAATCACAGCCCTAAGTAGCCAAAGGGAATGCGTTAGCCAGATCTCTTATAAATATAACCAATGTTTCTTCAATTATTAGCAGAACAATTGACTTGCATCTACTCAAGGCACCTGTCAACCTGGCCTGCAGCCATGATTCCCACAATTCCACCTCCCAGAGCCTGTTCCCCTTGAATTATAATTTTTTTTATACTGGTGCATGTTCTGTGGTATGAGCCCAGGACCCAATTTTTCACGTATCCCGGTATTTCTCTTCCTTGTAGATCCAAGTCATCTGTCAATGGAACTCAACCATTGTGGCTGAAACTCCACATGGTCTTCTTTCTCTGCCCAGGACTCCTTTCCTGGGAAATGTGCTCAGACCTGGAAGATTCACTGTGTGGGCAGTATCCCTCAGGCCCTACCTCTCTGGTCACAGCTTATTGGAACAGAGGAAACTGTCAGGTTTAGGCCCCATTGCAGGTCTAAACCCCCTAAATATTTGCTTAAACAAGGTGGGCATGTATTTTACTCACATAAAAGAAGCCTAGATACAAGCAGTTTAGGGCTGTTGTGAGGTCTCCAATGGTCATCAGTGATCCCGGCTCCTTCCAGCTCATACGATGCTGTTTCAAGTGTGTGGCCCTTGTGCTCACATCCAAGATGGCAGTCAGAGCTCCAGCCATCACATCATTACATCCACCCTCCAAGGACGCTTCCCAGAAGGTTCACATAACACCTTTGCTTGTATCTCACTTCATAGGATTTAGCCTCAGGGTTACACTGAGATTCAAGGGAAGCTGGGAATGTAGTCTTTTGTCTTGGTGGCAATGTAAAAGTCAAGGTTTTAGCAGGCTCTGCAAAAGTATCAAACTATAAATTGAGTTAGGCCAGTGTTTGGGCTCAGAAACTGAAACCCCAGAACATGGCACATTGACATGCTGAACTGAAGAAGTCTCCAGGTCTGTCTGACCTTCTCTATCCCATTCCTCTGTCTCTCCCAAAGCACAGGATGCAGCTGTTCTCTGAAGTCCCATTATCTGCCTGAAGTCCAAACCACCAAAGAAAAGAATCAGTTACCTCTGGTACCTTCCCTGAGTTTTCATGAACTGAACTCATATGACAGGGAGAAAGACTGAAGTCTGTCAACACACCTGGACAGACTTCTGTCACAAACCATTGTCTGCTCCGCAGACCCAACAAACTTTGTCCCAGGCCATCATATGTTCTTTAAACCCATTGAATTCCCCCAAAGATCATTTACAACTCCCCTAAAATCATCCACACTTCTCCATCTTCCTTTCCCCTAAGAAGAAGGGTATGGAACCATCTGTACCCCACTGGATCATGGGGACTCACTCTAATTCACCCTTGTGCATGTTAAGAAATTTGTATGCCTTTTCTCCTATTAATCTGCCTTTGATCAGTTGATTTTCAGTGAACCTTTAGAGGGTAAAGAGGAAAACTTCCCTTGGCCCCTACATTAGTCAGATTAAGACTTTGTACTAAGGATTTCCTGGTGATGGTAGGCTCTGGAGACATGTAGACTGGGGCTTGGCAATCTAGGTTGTTTAGGTTTACACAGTGGAAGCCAGGCAAGAGAGAGGAAGAAGAGAAAAGGCAGAGACGGAAGCACCAGGGCCCACGTACTGCTGGGGAAGCAACGAGAATGACCTCGGTTCTGATCCAGCCCTCTTTCTTATCTTCTGTCTCACTGCACAGTCAATTCTATATTCCCCAGAAACCCCACATTTTAAAAAAATGCTTTTAAAACAATTATTGTTTTAGGAAAGTAAAAAAAAGTGGGACCTGAAGAATTTCAGGTTCCCAACAAAGTAGTTGCTTTTTCTGTAATAATTTCAATAATAAGAATGCTTTTTATAGCTGTAGAGTAAAATCTAAACATCACAGATCAAATCCAGCATTTAGCAACTTTTGCTTAAAAATCTTGTCCCTTCTTTTCCTATCACTAACATGATATTTTACAAGTCCTTTTTTCCTTTATTGTTATAACCCATTGTTAAGATAAATAAGGTCAAAACTACCCAAACAAAGCCTTTGCATTGCTCAGGCAACAGTTTTTTGTTTCTGTTTTTGTTTTTCTCAATTGGTGCTAGCTTCTAAATGTATTATTAGTTCCTAGTCAAGATCTTGTTATAACCAATGGTGACCTCAATAATGCAGATTATTTTCTTTAATTAATAGAACTGAGTTATGGCCAATTTGTGTGGCAAAACTCATATTTTAGGAGTAATGCCTGTATTTAGTTTCTTGTTCATGAATTCTGTTGGGGGAATATTTTATCATAATCCTCCTTTTTCCTTGAGCCCATTAAGTGGATTATTTCCTTTCAACCAAAAACCCTGTATAAGTCAATTTATAAAAAACAAGAGGATCACTGTGATAGGAAAGCAGAGTTCAACTATCCACTAGACCAAAGGTCAGCAAACTGCCTCTGTAAAGAGCCCAGTGGTAAATATTTAAGGCTTTGCAGGGTACACGATCTCTGTTGCAACCACTCAATTCCTCAACTTTACCACTGTAGTCTGAGAGTGGTCATAGATAATGCATAAACAAATGATCATGGTGTGTTTCAATAAAACTTTATTTAAAAAAACAGGCAGCATACCATATTTGGCCTGAGGACTATAGTTCACCTTATATTAGACAATAAGCTCTGTGTGGTCGGGGAGATGTCTGATTTAGCACTTTATAGCCCGCTCAGGCACCAAGCCTGGTACTTGATAAACATTTGTTGAGTGATTAGGTAAGTGAACTATTAATCCAACATCAATGGATAGATTATCCCAATTTAAATTTGATTTTTTTAAAAAAGCAAGCCCCATTCAACAAGCTCTTGTTTTGGCCTGCTGATTGATTTTCCTTAAAATGTAAAAATCTATCTACTACTAAAATTTCACAGCTTGACTATACCATTGAGAACACATTCATGGCCTAGATTCTCAGGCAGCTGAATTATCTAACCAGCTAGAAGGAACAGGCTGTAGAAAACTTTCTTGGGAGAAAAGCCAGCATGTGTATGCCTTCACTCAGGTCTGCATATCTTCCTGGCATTACTCTACTAAGCCATGAAGCAGGGGCCATGAAGCAAGGTAAGGGTGCCTCCGGTAAAGCAGCAGCTGAAAGCCATGTCTTTTCCCTGTTTTTATGCCTTCTGCAGCCTCCAGGCATGTTGTACCTAGGATTTGGCTCCTGCCACAAGAGCAACAAGATAATAGATTTTTTTTTCTTTATGTCTTCTAAAAAAAAAATTGGGATACATGTGCAGAACTTGCAGGTTCGTTACAGAGGTATACGTGTGCCATGGTGGTTTGCTGCACCTATTGACCTGTCCTCTAAGTTCTCTCCCTTCAACCGCCACCCCCCAACAGGCCCCTCTCTGTGTCCATGTGTTCTCCATGTTCAACTCCCACTTATGAGTGAGAATATGCAGTGTTTGGTTTTCTGTTCCTGTGTTAGTTTGATGAGGATGAAGGCTTCTAGCTTTATCCATATCCCTGCAAAGAACATGATCTCTTTCCTTTTTATGACTGCATAGTATTCCATGGTGTATATGTACCACATTTTATTTATCCAGCCTATCATTGATGGGCATTTGGGTTGGTTCCATGTCTTTGCTATTGTAAATAGTGCTGCAATAAACATACATGTGCATGTGTCTTTATAGTAGAATGATTTATATTCCTTTGGGTATATACCCAATAATGGGGTTGCTGGGTCAAATGGTATTTCTGGTTCTAGATCCTTAAGGAATCACCATGCTGTCTTCCATAATGGCTGAACTAATTTACATTCCCGCCAATAGTGTAAAAGCATTCCTATTTCTCCACAGCCTCACCAGCATCTGTTGTTCCCTGACTTTTTAATAATTGCCATTCTAACTGGCGTGAGATGGTATCTTATTGTGGTTTTGATGTGCATTTCTCTAGTGACCAGTGATGATGAGTTTTTTCATGTTTGTTGGCCACATAAATGTCTTCTTTTGAGAAGTGTCTGTTAATATCCTTTGTCCACTTTTTGATGGGTTGTTTGGCTTTTTCTTGTAAATATGTTTAAGTTCCTCATAAATTCTGGATATTAGATCTTTGTCTGATGGGTAGATTGCAAAAATATTCTCCCATTCTGTAGGTTGCCTGTTCACTCTGATGATAGTTTCTTTTGCTGTGCAGAAGTGCATTAGTTTAATTAGATCCCATTTGTCAATTATGGCTTTTGTTGCAATTGCTTTTGGAGTTTTAGTCATGAAGTCTTTGCCTATGCCTATGTCCTGAATGGTATTGCCTAGGTTTTCTTCTAGGGTTTTCATGGTTTTGGGTTTTATATTTAAGTCTTTAATCCATCTTGAGTTAATGTTTGTATAGGGTGTAAGGAAGGGGTCCAGTTTCAGTTTTCTCCATATGGCTAGCCAGTTTTCCCAGCACCATTTACTGAATAGGAGATCCTTTCCCATTGCTTGTTTTTGTCAGGTTTGTCAAAGATCAGATGGTGTTTTTGTCAGGTTTGTCAAAGATCAGATGGTGATGTGTGGTGTTATTTCTGAGGTCTCTGTTCTGCTCGCTTGGTCTATATGTCTGTTTTGGTACCAGAACCATGCTGTTTTGGTTACTGTAGGCTTGTAGCACAGTTTGAAGTCAGGTAGCATGATGCCTCCAGCTTTGTTCTTTCTGTTTAGGATTGTCTTGGCTAGATGGGGTCTTCTTTGATTCCATATAAAATTTAAAGTAGTTTTTTCAAATTCTGTGAAGAATGTCAATAGTAGTTTGGTGGGAATAGCATTGAATCTATAAATTACTTTGGGCAGTATGGCCATTTTCACAATATTGATTCTTCCTATCCATGAGCATGGAATGTTTTTCCATTTGTTTGTGTCCTCTCTTATTTCCTTGAGCAGAGGTTTGTAGTTCTCCTTGAAGAGGTCCTCACATCCCTTGTTAGCTGTATTCCTAGATATTTTATTATCTTTGTAGTGATTGTGAATGTGAGTTCATTCATGATTTGGCTCTTTGCTTGCCTATTGTTGGTGTAAAGGAATGCTTGTGACTTTTGCACATTGGTTTTGTATCCTGAGACTTTGCTGAAGTGGCTTATCAGTTCAAGAAGCTTTTGGGCTGAGATGATGGGGTTTTCTAATATATAAAATCATGCCATCTGCAAATACAGACAACTTGACCTCCTCTCTTCCTATTTGAATACCCTTTATTTCTTTCTCTTGCCTGATTTTACTGGTCAGAACTTCCAATACTATATTGAATAGGAGTGGTGAGAGAGGACATCCTTGTCTTGTACCGGTTTTCAAAGGGAATGCTTCTAGCTTTTGCCCAGTCAATATGATATTGGCTGTGGGTTTGTCATAAATAGCCCTTATTATTTTGAGATATGTTCCATCAATACCTAGTTTATTGAGAGTTTTTAACATGAAGCAATGTTGAATCTTATCAAAGGTCTTCTCTGCATCTATTGATGCAGGGATTTTGTCTTTAGTTCTGTTTATGTGATGGATTACATTTATTGATTTGCACATGTTGAACCAGCCTTGCGTCCCAGAGATGAAGCCAACTTGATTGGGGTGGATAAGTTTTTTGATGTGCTACTGGATTTGGTTTGCCAATATCTTATTGAGGATTTTCGCATGGATGTTCATCAGGGATATTGGCCTGAAGTTTTCTTTTTTGTTGTGTCTTTTCCTGGTTTGGTATCAGGATGATGCTTGCTTCATAAAATGAGTTAGGGAGGAGTCCCTCCTTTTCAATTGTTTGGAATAGTTTCAGGACAAATGGCATCAGCTCCTCTTTGTATTTCTAGTAAAATTCAGCTGTGAATTCATCTGATCCTGGGCTTTTTTGGGTTGGTTGGCTATTAATTACTGCCTCAATTTCAGAGCTTGTTATTGGTCTATTCAGGGATTTGACTTCTTCCTGGTTTAGTCTTGGTAGAGTGTACACATGCAGAAACTTTTCTATTTCGTCTAGATTTTCTAGTTTATTTGCATAGAGGTGTTTATAGTATTCTCTGATTGTATTTCTGTTGGGTTAGTGGTGATATCCCCTTTATCATTTTTTATTGTGTCTATTTGATTCCTCTCTCTCTCTTTTTCTTTATTAGTCTAGCTAGTGGCCTATATATTTTGTTAATTTTTTCAAAAAACCAGCTCCTGGATTTGTTGATTTTTTTTTTTTTAGGGTTTTTTCATGTCTCTATCTCCTTCAATTATTCTCTGATCTTAGTTATTTCTTGCTTTCTGCTAGATTTTCATTTAGTTTGCTCTTGCCTCTCTAGCTCTCTTAATTGTGATGTTAGTGTATTGATTTCAGATCTTTCTAGCTTTCTGATGTGCGCATTTAGTGCTATAAATTTCCCTCTTAACACTGCTTTAGCTGTGTCCCAGAGATTCTGGTACGTTGTCTCTTTGTTCTCATTGGTTTCAGAGAACTTCTTGATTTCTTCCTTAATTTCATTATTCACCCAGGAGTCATTCAGGAGCAGGTCGTTCAGTTTCCATGAAATTGTGTGGTTTTGAGTGAGTTTCTGAATCCTGAGTTCTAATTTGATTGCACCATGGTCTGAGAGACTGTTTGTTATGATTTCTGTTCTTTTGCATTTGCTGAGGAGTGTTTTACTTCCAATTATGTGGTCAATTTTAGAATAACTGCCATGTGGCACTGAGAAGAGTGTATATTCTGTTGATTTGTGGTAGAGAGTTCTGTAGACGTCTACTAGGTCCACTTGACCCAGAGCTGAGTTCAAGTCCTAAATATCCTTGTTAATTTTCTGTGCAGTTGATCTGTCTAATATTGACAGTGGGGTGTTAAAGTCTCCCACTATTATTGTGTGGGAGTCTAAGTCTCTTTGTAGGTTTCTAAGAACTTGTTTTATGAAACTGGGTGCTCCTGTAATGGGTGCATATATATTCAGAATAGTTAGCTCTTCTTGTTGAATCGTTCTCTTTACCATTTTGTAGTGCCCTTCTTTGTCTCTTTTGATCTTTGTTGGTTTAAAGTCTGTTTTGTCAGAAGCTAGGATTGCAACCCCTGCTTTTTTTTTTGCTTTCCATCTGCTTGGTAAATTTTCCTCCATCCCCTTATTTTGAGCCTGTGTGTGTCTTTGCATGTAAGATAGGTGTCCTGAATACAGCACACTGATGGATCTTGACTTCTTATTCAATTTGCCAGTCTGTCGTCTTTTAATTGGGGCATTTAGCCCATTTACATTTAAGCTTAGTATTGTTATGTGTGAATTTGATTCTGTCATCATGATGCTATTTGGTTATTTTGCACACTGTAGTTGATGCAGTTTCTTTGTAGTGTCATTGGTCTTTATGTTTTGGTGTGGTTTTTGCAGTGGCTGGTAATGGTTTTTCCTTTCCATATTTAGTGCTTCTTTCAGGAGCTCTTTCAGGGCAGGCCTGGTGGTAACAAAATCCCTCAGCATTTGCTTGTCTGTAAAGAATTTTATTTCTCCTTCGCTTATGAAGCTTAGTTTGGCTGGATACGAAATTCTGAGTTGAAAATTATTTTCTTTAAGAATGTTGAATATTGGCCCCCAATCTCTTCTGGCTCATAGAGTTTCTGCTGAGAGGTCTGTTGTTAGTCTGATGGGCTTCCCTTTGTATGTGACCTGGCCTTTCTCTCTGGTTGCCCTTAACAGTTTTTCCTTCATATTGACCCTGGAGAATCACATGATTATGTGTCTCAGGATTGATCTTCTCATAGAGCATCTTAATGGTGTTCTCTGTATTTCCTGAATTTGCATATTGGCCTCTCTTGTTAGGTTGGGGAAGTTCTCCTGGATAATATCCTGAAGTGTGTTTTCCAGCTTGTTTCCATTCTCCCCATCTCCTTCTGGTACTCCAATCAAGTGTAGGTTCAGTCTTTTTACGAAGTCCCATATTTCTTGGAGGCTTTGTTCATTCCTTTTCATTCTTTTTTCTCTATTCTTGTCTACATGTCTTATTTCAGTAAGGTGGTCTTCAAACTTTGATATCCTTTCTTCCACTTGGTCAATTGAGCTGTTGATACTTGTGTATGCTTAACGAAGTTCTCGTGCTGTGTTTTTCAGCTCCATCAGGTCATTTATGTTCCTCTCTAAACTGGTTATTCTAGTTAGCAATTCCTCTGATCTTTTATCAAGGTTCTTAGCTTCTTTGTGTTGGGTTACAACATACTCCTTTAGCTCAGCGTAGTTTTTTATTACTCATCTTCTGAAGCCTGCTTCTGTCAATTCGTCCATCTGATCCTCCGTCTAGTTCTGCGCCCTTGATGGAGAGACATTACAATCATTTGGAGGAGAAGGGGCACTCTGGCCTTTTGGGTTTTCAGCATTTTCTCACTGATTCTTTCTCATCGTTCTGAGTTTGTCTAGTTTCAGTCTTTGAGGCTACTGACCCTTGGATGGGGTTTTTGTGGGGGCCTTTTGTTGTTGTTGTTGTGGCTTTCTGCTTGCTTGTTTTTCTTTCAATAATCAGGCCCCTCTTCTGTAGGGCTGCTGCAGTTTTCTGGGGGTTCACTTCAGGCCCTATTCATCTGATTTGCTCCCGTGCCTGGAGATGTCACTCAAGGAGGCTGGAGAATAGCAAAGATGAGTGCCTGCTCCTTCTTCTGGGACCTCTGACCTCGAGGGGCACCAACCTGATGCCAGTTGTATCACTCCTGTATAGGGTATCTGACAACCCCTGTTGGAGGGTCTCACCCAGTTGGGTAGCACAGGGAGCAGGACCCATTTAATGAAGCACTTTACCCCTTGGTGGAGAAGGTGGGCTTCGCTTCAGGGAAATCCACTCATCTGGGCTTCCCAGATTCCTCAGAACTACCAGGACTCTGGAGAGACTAAGTCTGCTGGTCTGCAGAGACTGGGGCCACTTCTCCCTCTAGGGGCTCAGGCCCAGGGACATCCAAATTCTGTCCCTGAGCCTCTGGCTAGCATTATTGGAGATCCTGCAGGGTAGTCCCGCACAATTAGAAAGGATGGGTTAGATCTGAAGAGGCACTCTGGCCGCAGACTGCCACAGGCGGTGTGTTGGGCTGTGGGGATAAGTCTTGGGACCAAACCATTCAGCCTCCCTGGCTCCAGCAGGGGAAAAGTGCAGCCTGGAGGTATAGAGATGGGTGCCGCCATTCCCCTGCCCAGGAGCTTAGTGTGTTAGGCAATTGTGAGTCCCAGTGCTGGCTGCTGCCCCGCCCCCAAAGAGCTCAAAGGGCTTAGAAAGCAGGCAGCTGCAGCCCCTGCTGGTCACTCCTCCCTCAGGGAGTTTGGTAGGCTTAAGCAGATTCCAGCTGAGAGGCCGTAAGAATCTGCGTGTTCCAGGGTTAGGATGCTAGGCCTGGTAGTGTGGGTTCATGAGTGAGAACTTCCGATCCATGAGTTGCACAGTTCTGTGGAAAAAGCACAGTTTCCCCTGCTGGGTAGAGTGTTCACTCACTGCTTCCCTTGGCTGGAGGAGGGAGGTGGTGGTGAGGGGGCCCAAGGGTTCCCCTTCCCTGTGTGGCTCTCAGGTGGGCTGCCCACCACACTGCTCTTCTTTCTCTCTGTGGGTCACGCCAGCCTTCTAGTCAATTTTGATGACAGAACCTAGACACCTTGGTTGCTGGTGAAGAATTCATACACTTATTATGGCTTATTTTGGATGGGAGCCTCTGAGCACTGCTGCTTCTAGTTGGCCATCTTGGCCCCCAAGATAATAGATTTTAAAAAGTCAGACCTGTGTCAACAAATTGCTTTGGCCAGAAAGCCTTCTGTTGAGGCTGTTGGCCAGTCTCTGCCTGGCCCTTCCCACACTACCCCAGCGCACTGCTGTCTACCTGGCCCACCAATAGCCCTTCAGTATGTCGGATCTTCCCCAGGGCTTGCCTTGTCCTGGCACTCACTTAAATACGAGTTAACTTCCCTGAACAAAATCCTCTGGACCAGGGGTCTTCAACCCTGACTGTGTATTAGAATCACCTGGGCAGCTAAAACCAACCCAAAACCAACCAACTGAACAAACTAAAAAACATACCTGGGTCCACTGCCAGACCAAGAGAATTAGAATCTTTATGATGCAGATGGCAAGTATTAATATTTTTTAAAAAACTGCTCCCACCCCCACCTTGGTGATTTTAATGTGCATCCAGGATTGAGAACCACAGATTTAGATTTCCAGTCCTGGTTATACATTAGAATCACCTGGGGTGGGGGGGGGGGTTAAACATATACAGGTGCTTAAGCTCTATTCCAGACCTCTCAGATCAAAATCTCACAGGGTGGGAACCAGGAATGTCTACGTTTGACAGCTTCTCTGGGAGCTTCCTGATGAACAGCTAGGGCTGAGAACAAGGCCTTAGGCCATGCCAAGAGCATACTGTTATAACGTGGGCCTGGGCATGGGCATGCTAGAACCTCAGCCACCTGAGCCTGTGGGGAGGACAGAAAACCCGGACTAGGCCAAAAGATGGATGGCGTTGCAGCCCTCCAGCTCAGCTCCCAAAGACCTCTGACCCGGATGCCCACCTCAGTCCCTTGGCCAGTGATGTCCAAGCCTGGCAGTGCAGGGGATGCCCATCATCAACCATGCCCAGGACGTTTAATCAGTCATGGCACTGTATGAGTCTGTTTTCATGCTGCTGATAAAGACATAACTCAAGACTGGGCAATTTACAAAAGAAAGAGCCTTAACGAACTCACAGCTCCACGTGGCTGGGGAGACCTCACAATCATGGCAGAAGGTGAAAGGCACATCTCACATGGTGGCAGACAAGAGAAGATAACTTGTGCAGTGAAACTCCCCTTTATAAAACCATCAGATCTCGTGAGACTCAGTCACAAGAATAGCATGGGAAAGACCCGCCCCCATGATTCAATTCTCTCCCACCAGGTCATGGGGGTTATCTCCCACAACACATGGGGATTATGGGAGCTACAATTCAAGGTAAGATTTGGGTGGGGACACAATGCCTAACCATATCAGACACCAAGGCTGGCATCTGGGAGGCCTGAGCACTTGCCAGCCAGCAGGGCTGAGGCCAAGCTCTGTAGATCTGGCTTATCTGCTGCCTGGGGTGTTCTGGTATATCACTGGTTTCTGTGCCAGAAGTAGGATCCTGTGTTGAACCCTACCTTGTTTCCTTGAGAACTTGAGCCTCTGCTTAGATTTTGCCAACTCCTTTGCTCTTCCTCCCCAGGAGCAGACTTGCTTCTTGTGCCCTAGAAGCACCAGAAGAGATTTTAGAAATATACCTCCTAGGTCCTACTATCTGAAATTCTGATTTATTAAGTCTGGAATATGGCTCATGATTTAGAATTTTGAAGAAGCTCCTCAGGTGATCATGATGCAAAAAAAAAAAAAAGCACTGGAAATTTTGCCTCAACCTAGGATCTAGTCTTCCTTCCCACATTCCACCTCCCCCTCAAAATACTAGGAGCTCCTTTTCCTTAGAGCCACCAATTAGACTGCTTGTCTAAATAGCCAGTCCAGCTGAATTACTCATGCTCCCCTCTCCCTTAATCTGTGTTTTGCCCATGGTCCCCTAGACATGATGCCATAGGATTTTTTTTTTTTTACCTCCTTCCCCCATTCCTGTCTTCCTAGGTTGATCAAGTTTTCTTTCAGTCCTTCCGCTCTCCGCTGCCACTAGTTAAGATGTTACACTTCACTCCTTCCCTCTCTCTCTTTCTCTCCCCTCCTCCCTTCCTTCTCCTTTCTCCTTTCCTCCTTCCCTTCCTTCTTATTTTCCTTAGTAGTTAACCTAAATGTTTTATAAGCACACTTGACTTAAAAGGTGTAAAGTTAACCTCATCATTTTCCTCCCAATCAATATAAGAATCTTAGAATACTGTAATCCCAAGCACCTCTCCCATCTTCTATGTTATTGTTGTCTTATATTTTGTTTCCACTTGTTTTTAAGTCTTCCACATTCACTATTAAGAATTTTAAAGGCTGAGCGTGATGGCTCACACCTGTAATCCCAGCACTTTGGGAGGCCGAGGCCAGTGATTACCTGAGGTCAGGAGTTTGAGACCAGCCTGACTAACATGGTGAAACCCCACCTGTAATCCCAGCTACTCGGGAGGCTGAGGCAGGAGAATGGCCTGAACCTGGGAGGCGGAGGTTGCAGTGAGCTGAGATCATGCCACTGTACTCCAGCCTGGGCAAGAAGAGTGAAACTCCGTCTCAAAAAAAAAAAAAAAGAATTTAAAAAATCTGTAACTATTATTCAGATGTAACTACAGATTTGCTCGGATATTCATCACTTCTTGTAGTTAACTTCTGCCTGAGTTCAACATCCTTCTTGAAGTGTACTCTTCTTTCCTCAAGGCCCCTGACTGTTAAATTCTCTTGGTAATTAAAAAATCTTAATTTTGATTCTATTTCTAATGACGGGAGAGTTGTGTATGAATTCTGGGTTTGAAGTTATTTCCCTCTGCTTCTTGAAGATATTATTCTGTTTCTGTAGCTCCCATTGTTGCTATGGAGAGATGTGCTGTCAGTCCAACCATTGTCCTTTTGTAGGTAATTGGTTTTTCCTCTCTGATTGTTTTGAAAAATATTTTATCTTTGTCTTTGATGTTTGTTCTGCAGTTTATTTTTAAATAATATGTCTAGGTGTGGATTCCATTTTTCTAGACTGCTTCTTCAACCTGGGGATTTAGGCCTTTATTATTCTAGAAACTTTTCATCCACTATTTGTTCAAAAATGTCATCTCTTCCTTTCTCTCTCTTCTCTCCTTCTGGATCTCCTATTAGACCTTCTCCAGGCTGCATGCCTATTAATTTCATGTTTTAAAAATCTCTACCTCTTTGTGTTCCACCTGAGTAATTGCTTTAGATTAATTTTCCAGTTTTTAGTCTGTGCTTGCCTGGGTCCAATCTGCTTTTTAACCTATCTAATTAGTTTTACATTTCAGTAATTGTATTTTAATTTTAGAAATTGTATTTAATTGTATTTAAATTCTTTCTTATTTCATTATATCTTATTCTTTTCCTGTGGTACCAATTATTTCTTTTATCTCCTTAATCACTTTGAATATACATATTGTATAATCCAGTATTCGAAAAGATTCTAGTTTAAAATTTATTCTATTATCTGAAGACTTTGGGGGAGGGTGCTAATCTTCCTATTTGATTTATGTGGAAATTAATACATATGGTAGATTACGTCTTCATGTATTTTGTAATTTGGGAGTTGTGGGACTATCTTCAGTTGATATTTTCCACTGTGGAAATCCTGTAGCCTGGGTTGGGGAACTGTCTTTCCAGAAAAGCTTTGAATTGACTTCTGTCAACACAATCACCAATCTAAAACCAGTTTTTATATTAATTTCTCTTTGGGAATTTCTTCATCACAGGAGATGCCCAGAATCCTGTATTAAGGTAAACTTCTTTGAAATTTTCCTCAGCAGATAGATAGAGTTTTTATGATTCTCCTCACAGATAGGCCCACACTTCACGGGTTTCCCATGCCTCATGCAGGTATGTCATTTTTAATCCTTTCTTTGTGCAGCTTCAAGCCCTCTTCCCTTGAACCTTTCCTGGATATTGGAACCCAAACCCCCAGCCATGTAGCCATAGGGTCGTTCTCTGCACATGTTGCTCTAGTATAAACAATCATTTTGAGAGTAGGACAGTCTACACCCAGAATTAGAAAGAAAATGATTTCTCTAATTCTGCAGGGACATAGTTCTACAAATATATACCTTTAATCTGTGAAACAAGACACTTCCATCATGCTAGGAAGCTTTCTTCAGTCTCTAGCATTTACTCCATTCCTTCCAGCAGGGAAAAGGGCTTCTTTGTGATGCTCACCGGTGCAACTCCAATATCTAGTCAGTGCTTGGTACACAGTAGGTTCTCAACCATTATTGTGTGATGAATAATGACCAACAGGTTAATATCCATACGGCTGAGAGAGTCCTTACGAGTCAGTACGATTTAAAAATGGGCAACCCAATAGAAAAATACGCAAATGATATGAACAAGGAGGTCACAGAAGACTAGTCAAGTGACGGATACATCTGTGAAAATATGCCCAATGTTACTTTTATTTAAATAATTATAGCTCAACAATGAGATTTAGTTTTCCACTTACCAAACCAACAAAGATTATAGGGAAAGTTGATTTCCAAGGATGTAGAGAAATAGACATTTATAAACTATAGGTGAATGTATAAATTACTTTTTAGAAGGAAATAGTCTTAGTTGTTTTAAAAATTAAAAAATATTTGTTCCCTTTGACCCTATATTTCTCTCCTAGTAATTTATCCCAAATAAATTTTGGTACATCTACATGATGGAGTACTATGCAGTCATTCAAAACATTGTAAATCTATATGTACAAATATGAAAATGTGACCAGGATATGCTAAATAGAGCAAGTTGCAAATAATGACGTACTCTAATATCTTTTTTGAAAAAATATTAATAACAAAGTATAAATATTTACATTTCATTGTATACCAAAGAAGAATTGGAGATATATCTTCAAAATATTAACCTTGATTGTTTTGGAGAAGAATTGTGGGAGATGTTTGTTTTCATCTACACATAGATTTACCGTGATTACATTTTGTGTTATAAAGGGATGTTAATTGCATAATTTTTAAAAAGAATAATATAAAAAAAGAAAAAGACCTACTGTTTTTGGTATTTAGGAGGATACTGGGGACTTTGCCCAATAGTTTCTCTGAGAGGTTGCAAGTGAGAACCAAAATGCAGGGGATTGAGGAGTGAATATGTTGTGAGGAAATGAAAATGGCAAACATAGCTCTTTCAAGAAGCTCATCTGTTGGTTTCTTTTTTGTTTTTTGAGATGGAGTCTCGCTCTGTCGCCCAGGCTGGAGTGCAGTGGTGCGATCTTGGCTCACTGCAACCTCCGTCTCCCGGGTTCTCGCCATTCTCCTGCCTCAGCCTCCCGAGTAGCTGGGATTACAGGCACCCACCACCACGCCCGGCTAATTTTTAAAAAATATTTTTAGTAGAGATGGGGTTTCACCGTGTTAGCCAGGATGGTCTCGATCTCTTGACCTCCTGATCTGCCCGCCTCGGCCTCCCAAAGTGCTGGGATTACAGGCGTGAGCCACAGCGCCCGGCCCATCTGTTGGTTTCTATAGGAAGCAAGGTACAGGGAGAGCCATTTCAGATGGGAGAGACTTGAAAATGCTCAGATGCTGAGAGAAACAGGCCCTAGGATGGGAGAAAAGGAAGATCCAAGCCACAGAGGGTTAATGTGGGCAAAGGTCAAGGGACCTTGATGTACAGAGTCCCTTGGGGAAGGCAGGGGAGAAGATGGTACAGAGAACTCCTCCACTGAGGCAGAGGAAGGCTAGCAAGGGGAAGTGGATGTAAGCACGTTTGTAGGCATGTATAAAGACTCTGCTGGAGTTCTCATCTAATGACCTTGGTTATTCCCTGTAAAGTGGAAAGCAAAATCATTTGCCAATAATGGGTGGGATACTGCAGGATGGAGGAGTTTGAAGAGAGGAGTGAAGTTTTAGAAGAGCCATATGAAAGATATCTGACCAGGGGCACATGAAATTGATCACCAAGTAATGCTTGGAGGTCGGTGATCCTAGATTGGTGGTGCCCCAAGTCTGCAAAATTAATTAATTAATTAATTAAACAAAGGCATATTTATTAAGTGCCAGTGGTATGGTCACCAATGTTTTCAAACAGGGGGAAAGAGTGGTGAATGAGACAAAAGTCTAGTCTTCATGGAGCTTATATTCAACCGGGGGAGACACCATACATAAGTACATACCCTAATTTGAGGTAGTGGTAAGTGCTGTGAAGAAAAAAACGTATTTTTAATAGGGAGAATCAGTGTCTGCTATTTTACATAGAGTGCTTTGGTTGGGCCTCTCTGAGCAGGTGGCACTTGAACAGAAGCCTGAGTGAAGTGAGGGAATTATGATCCATGTGAATATCTGGGGAAGGACATTCCAGGCAGAAGGAATAGCAGATGCAAATGCTCTAAGAAAATGAGTGTGTTTGGCATGTACAAGCAACGGCAAGGAGGCCAATATGGCTGGGTGCAATGAGCAAGAAGGAAGTAGGAGAAGATTGGGTCAGAGGTGTAGACCCAGGTCAGATCCTGCAGGATTTGGGGCCATGGTAAGGCTTTTGGATTGTGTACTAAGTACAATGGGAGGCTGTTGGAGAGTTGAGGATAAAGAAATGACATGATTTCATTATTCTGGCAGCTATGTAGATAACTAACTGAAGATGGGGCAAGAAAATGAAAAGAGAGAAAGCAGTGAGGAGGCCATTGCAACAGTCCAGCAGAAAGAGGAGAGTGGGTTGGCCTAGAGTGGCAGAGGGGACAAGAAGTGGCTGCATTCAGTATGTATTTTGAAGGTTGGAATTATAGGATTTGTTAATGGATAGATGTTGGATGTGAAAATAAAAAAGGAGGTAAAGCTGACTACAAGGCTTTTGGTCTGAGCATCTGAATGAATGAAGCTGCTGTGTTCTGAGATGGAAAACACTGAGGGAGGAGAAGGTTTAGTGAAAGGGATGGGAGGTACAAATAATCAGGTGCCAGAGGAGACATCACCACCATTCAGTTCTCAGTGCCTTGGAACCATGTAGCCCTGTAATCAGGGCCAGGTTAGCCTGCAGGCAGACTAAAAAGCACCCAAGCCCAGTGACTTCAGGGTACTCAGAATATCCTCTGTTTCTTGACTTTACTGCCCTAAAATTTCACCTGAAATTTTATCTGTTACATGTAGTGACTTTTAATAGGAAGAGAATTTCCTCTCCGTTCTCACTGGGGGTAGATTGTGGGAGAGAATATACAAGGAGAATTCAAAAAGTTCATGGAAAAACGAAATTAAAATATAGAAAATATAAACTTGATTTGTCATCAGAAGTTTCATCAAGTTCAAGACACCTTTGTAAGTCACGATGCCAGCCATTTAGTTCACCCCTAGAGAACTTGGGGCCCTGGGAATTTACCCATGTCAAGGCCGTCTATTTTACATTATTAACTGAGAAAAAATGGGTACCTTTTACACATTTTTTTGAAGATTAGGAAACAGAAAGAAGTCAGAAGGAGCTGCATTGTACTCCTAAGTCTAAGGGGGATGCCTAATGATTTCCCATCAAAACTCCACAAAATAGCCCTTGTTTGATGAGAGGAATGAGCAGGAGCATGGTCATGGAGGAGAAGGACACTCTAGTGATGTTTTCCCAGGCATTTTTCTCCTAAACCTTTGGCTAACTTTTTCAAAACACTCTCATCATAAACAGGTATTATCATTCTTTGGCCCACTAGAAAAATGCCTTGAGAATCCCAAAAAACCATTGCCATGACCTTTGTTCTTGACTGGTCCACTTTTGCTTTGACTGGACCATGGCCACCCCTTGGTAGCCATTGCTTTGATTGTGCTTTGTCTTCAGGATCACACTGGTAAAACCGTGTTTCATCTCCTGTTACAATTCTCCTTAGAAATGCTTCAGGATCTTGATCCCACTTGTTTAAAATTTCAGTTGAAAGTTCTGCCCTTCTCTGCAGCTGATCTGGGCACAACTGTTTTGACACCCATCAAGTGGAAAGTTTGCTCAACTTTAATTTTTCACTCAGAATTCTGTAAGCCAGATCAATTGAGATGTCTGTGGTGTTGGCTATTGTTTGTGCTATTAATCGTCTGTCCTCCTCAATTAGGGCATGAACAAGATTAATTTTTTCCTCATAAATTGACATGGATGATCTGCCACTCTGGGCTTCATCTTCAACATCATTTCATCCCTTCTTCAAAAGAGTTATCTATTTATAAACTGCTGATTTCTCTGGGGCATTGTGCCCATCAACTTTTCAAAAAGCATCAGTGATTTCACCATTCTTTTACCCAAGCTTCACTGTAAATTTTATTTTTGTTCTTGCTCCAGCTTTAGCAGAATTCGTGTTGCTCTGATCAGGGCTCTTTTAGACTGATGTCTTATCCTTCTTAGTGCCTCATAACTAGATCCTGTTCAGTCATGTTATAACAAGTTAGTAGGAGTTGATTTTTGTGCAAGAAACTTTTGAAATTCATGCATAATTTTTTCATAATAGGCACTTTTTATGAACTTTTTGAAGACCCATCGTACATGAAGCGTGGAGAGGGATGGTGTGTCAGTGTCTGAAGGAGATGCAGAAAAGGAACAATGCCTGAGAAGGCACAGCTCTTCAAGCAGACATTAGTGGGTTTACAACTTAATGTGAATGTGTTGCAGGTCTCAGCTGAGAGTTGGCTTTGATAATGTAGAGTTGCAGATGAGGAGGGTTGTTGCAGTAAAAGGTGGAAATGTTTGGGAAATCCACATATATTGGGTCTCTGCTCAGGTCAGGAGAGTTTGTTTCCAAGGGGTGGTGGTGTGCTGAGCACAGAGGTATAGGAAGATACATTTTGTTGAGTGTGGGCCATGCCTATACCCATTAAGGCTTATGTGAAAGAGTAGAAAATACTGACATGTACAAATGTAAAGTGGGTATATGAACAGTAGGCAATGCATTTGCTAGTTCTTATAGTTGGAAGAAGACAAAGGAAAATGTATTTAGAAGAAAAGATGTGAGGGGGTCACAGGGGAATACTTTCAATCCTAGACAAGGCAGGGCTGCTGAGATTTCTCTGTCGGATAACCCAGGAAGGGTTTGTAGAAACTATGTGTTGTTTTTTTTTTTCCTTTTTGTCAGTCATGTATTAAATACTTTTGGGCTATGAGTGGAATGATTTAAAAGAGCTATTCAGAGACAGGGGAAATGACTGCTTCATCAGCATAATCCTGGGCTTTTAATGGGAGAAGGCTGAGATGTGTTCATTACGACTATTTTAAGCTTGCAACAAAGGGGTTTATCCACAAAGCATTTCTGCAGGCTTTCCTAGGAGAATTAGAAACTTTCACAACTATCTAATTTTAATCTTCCCAACATCCTTGTGAGGTAGGTAAGAAGGAATATTTTTACACTTTTTTTTTTTTAGCAGATCATAAAATTTCATGACAAGTATTTTTCAAAGAAACCATGTGGGGGCAAAGTGCAAAGCCAGAGAAGTCTGTCTTCTAAGAGCAAAGCTGTTTTTCTTGCTGAAGCATTTTGTTTAGTGTATACTTTCTACTTTCTATTCTGACCTTATGGCTGTTGATGGCTTTCAATATAGTAATGCAGAGTTTAGCATTGATCACCTTAGTTATAAAGGCTTCCTTATGGTTTTGAGAGTGGAACGTGCATGGTATGTGTATGTATATGTGTATATTTTTTTGGCCAGGCATTTATAGGTTTCAGAGTTGCAGAAAATTTCTCTGATACATGAAGCTGTTGAACCTTAGGAGCAATCTTTTGTTCAGCAGCTCAAAAAGCCTTTCCTGGAACATGAACTGCTAATGAAAGGCAGAAATTTTTTTAAGTCATTGCTAGTCATTATCTTCATGCTTCCTATTGTCTGAGGGGAGAACTAATTCTATTGATCTGCCCAGCTAAGTTTTACCCCTGTTGGTAACAAAGACTTAAGTTCTAACAATGGTGATGAATAATAGACAAACACAGCCAATTTATCCTGGGTTGTTAAAGCCTGAAACATAATGAAACTTCTCTCCTTTGTTTAATGTGGGATTTGAGGCAGACTACATAGAAATAGTTGTACTTCATTAAAGCATTATGGTCAAAAGGATAAAGACCTTTGTGTTAAAGAGGGTTTCTATGTTTTAAAGAGATTTGATTGTGACGGGTTATGGATTTAGCTTTCATTTTTATTTTTTATCAACGAAAGTTTAGGTATCTCCTTTTCACATTCAATTTGTTAACAAAGCTCAGGGCTGGAGGACCCCTGTGAAGTCAACACCATTTTGCTGTTAATCCAGAATTAGGCAACATGAAGGATTTAACTGGTCATACTGTAGTGCTTAATGCTCACCACATCCCCTGTTATGCTGAAATTGAGTGCTGGAATATGATGATGTGGCTTGCAAACAATTTTCATTATCATCCACCAAACTTAGGGAGGCTCTAATCTAATGTATCAAATGTACGAAATCAAAATTCCCTAGAAATTTCATCAGTGTAGCTTTTAAGTGCTTCAAGAAAGACACTTTAGATGTACATTATAACGTTGCTATGAGGCTATTCTTGGTGCATTCTGTGAGGCTGCAAAAAAAAGTGAGATGATTTATTCTGAAATAATTATGTTACATCATTATCTAATTTTGTGTAAAGAAAATGCACAGTTGGGCAATGGCCACTTTATTTTGTTAAATCTCTGTGTTCAAAACTTATAAAATTCTGTAAGTTTCTGGTAGAATGTTCTATGGTAAAGAAAGAGACTCATTTTGGTCTTTGGTGGTAAGAAACAGAAAAAGGCCTGGAAAAAGGTTCTTTTTGGCTTCAGAAGGTCTAGAATCAAGCTTTTTCAATGTCAGCATATCTGATGTTTTGTGTTTTACAGTTTGGTACTGTTTTAGTTTGAAGAATATAAGGTGGAGGCTTGGGGAGTACCACAACCTGCATTCTTGGAGTCCATGCAGATCTTAATGAGGTCCTACTTCAAATCATGCCAATGTCTTCTGCTCAAAAACCATCAGTGACTCCCCATGGCCCATTTAATGCAATTCAAACTTCTCAGCCTGCTCTTTTCCAGACCTATCTAGAACCATCCCATTTCCATGGCAGGGCTCATAGTATCCTTTTCAGGCAGGGGGAGTGACAAGTTTCAGAGGCAGGAAAGCACAGCAGGTTCTGGGGTAAAGTGAATGGGGGCACCTGAAGGTCAGGTCCCCATACACCAAGTTCAGCATTGTGGGTTTCCTGACATCCTCTGTTGCATCCTCTGTTCCCTGAGTTCCTCTCGGTGCCAGAGACTGGTTACCAGCAGGGAGGCAAAAATGAATAATTCACCATCCACATCCCACCCTGCATCTGCTGTGGGACTGAGGCTGGTAAACAGTCACCGCAGAGGCAGCTACGTGCTTTCATACCTGGTGGGGCCAAAGTTATAGCAATAATGGGAATTTGTTTCCTGAATTTTACATACTCTTTCCCCACATTAAGGCAGAATTTAAAAACCACAGAGACATTCAAATAAGGACTGCTGTTAAAAACCTTGCCAGTGATCTCATAGTCGGTGGTTGAAGCAGCTAATGTGCACACGCTGGCAGGAAAATAGCAAGACACAGACTCTTCCCCACTCTTCTTTGTCATCCATCCTACAGGGCTTTTCTCCTGGCCGCCCTTTCTGATAGGGAACTATTTCTTCTTCCCTCTCTCTTGCGACAGAAACATTCTTGCAGACAGCATTTGCCTCCCTCTCTGAGCAAGCATCTGAGCCACTGCGGTGAGAGAGGTGGAGTAGCCCCTGGCCTTCTGTTCTCTGGGGAGGAAGCTACTCTTGTCTTTAACACTAGAAACATTTTTGAGGGAGGGATGGGGTGAAGTGCGCTCTGTAATTGGATTTGTATTGAATACTGATGGTACTAACTCACAAATGATCAGGGCTGAGGCTATTCCAAGGGGCCGGTGATAAGGAATCAGGTGATAGAGCTGGAACAGTACCAAGAGCATGCTTTGAAGAGAAATGAAGTGTGAAGTGAGCACAGAAAACAGGAAGAGAAAGGTGAAGGAGAGAAAAGCGGTGTGGTTACATGGCACACAAACCCCACAGAAAGCAGAGATGAAAGGAAGAAAGGAGCTGTTTTAGAATAGCACAGGTCGAAAGGGAAGGGAAAGATCCACTAGTTAAATTGGATCAATGTGCTTTCCCAGAAATAACAGAAACCTTAGTGAGATACTCCCTGGCATGCGATGACTCCAAGGAAAAAACTAGGGATTTGCTCATAGCAACAGCAGCATAGCTCTGGTTTCCATTTCTCTTCTCTCTTGCTCTCTTTTTTTTGTAATTGAGAGAGGGGTCTCGCTATGTTGTCCAGGCTGACCTCCAACTTCTGGACTCAAGCAATCCTCCCACCTCAGCCTCCTGAATAGCTAGGACCACAGGCACACACCATGGTGCCCAGCTTCATTTCTCCTCTTATTTCAGTTGAGTTGAGATCCATTAAGCCCAAGCCCCAAACAATTCAACCTGAAGGCAAGAGAAAAAGGAACATAAATGGGTGCAAAACTAAAATAAATGTCCTTTATGATTTATAGTGAATGGCAACAATAACAAATTATATATGATAGCACCATGCGCCCAGTGCTTCAAATATGTTATCATTTAACCATCTCATGACAATACCTCAGTACCCTATGAGGAAGTTACTATTATTATTATTCTCATTTTAAAGATGAGGGAACAAAGCACAGAGGGTAGGGGTAACTCGTGAGCTGATGGGCATTGCATCCCAGCTAGGGCACTGAATATTTCTGGGTGCTACTGCCTTGTCAGAATAATCAAGGGACAGGCTCTTACTGTACAAGGTACCTATGGGTAATCACAACTCCTTCCTTTCACTCTACAGCTTTGGGAAATTCCCAGAGCAAATAGGGGAAGGAAGGAAGAAAGGAAGAAGGCGGGGGGGGGGGGGAGGAAAAGAAGGAAGGAAGGAAACTTCCTTTTGCACTCCCTTCACTTCCCTGTGAGGTTCTGGGGGGAGAACAGAATGGCTGCCAAAGGGGCTCCTGCTCTTTTGAATATGAAGGCCCCTTGTTAATGCCTAAAACTTTGCTAGTAACTGTGCTTAGAGGTTTGAGGGAGAACATTTGCACCTGTGGGTACAAGGACACCTTGTAATAAACTGCTCCCTATGTATTGCCCCCTGACCCTCAACCGTCATCATGGTGGGAGCCAGTGTGCCAGGGTTTCTAAAAGTTTGATCATGGACCACCTGTAGCTTAGCTTTGGGGGAGTCACCACTGACTTAAGGCTCTCTGGAGGTGGGGCTTTTGAGCCTGCCTTTGAATAAGTCCCTGGGGGATTCTCATGTACACTTAAGTTTGAGAGCCTCTGTATTATGATCTGAAAATAGTGTAGTTCTTAGCCTTTCCCCAGGGCAAAAGCAGTAATGTGATGAGAAAGAAAAATGGCTTTTGACCTCAGGATTTTTAATATATTCACAAGCTAAGTTGAAATGATACAGCCCTGAGATTTTTGCCTTTAAGCATGCTGTGCCTCACTTTATCCTGTCAGTTGCCTGGTAATCGTTTCTGACCTTAAAAGGTTTTTTTTAAAAGCCCTTGACTTTGGGAAAGTTTTAACCAGGAACGTTTTTGACTTCAAAGTGATCTGTAGCTGGGAGGTTATTTCTGGCATATCTCATAATGCTGAGATGAGTGGAAGGTGTAGGAGGGTCCACACTGTATAGGTGGTCCTATGAAAAAGATGTTTTGATCATTCTTAACCTAAGCCCTTTCATTGTCATAGAATCCAGGAATGCCTCATTGTGGGAGCTAATGTTTGTAAATAAACCTCTCTAACAATGCCTTAGATGTGTTTTCTGAACACATCCAGGAAAGTGGGTGCATGTGTCTGTGTGTGTGTGTTGCATCTTTCATCAGAACTTCCTGCCCAAGGGCTCCAAAGCCTAGGGTTCCCTCAGAGCCACCACTGCAGTGTTCACCCTGTCCATGCACTGTTCTCCCCACATCCACATCTTTGACCTTAGTTCTTTGTCCCCCAGTGGCTTAAGTGATGCATTCCCTGATTCTTTCCAAGTTCCTTCAGGGAAACAAAAAGGTATCAGGTTGGAGGTATTATTATTTGTGAGCCAGCCAATATGGGTTTGACTATGATTCTTTTTAGGTTAGGATGGATTAGCAACAAGAACTGTGGTATCTTGAGTCTGACTCCAGCAGAATTGGGATGCGATGTCTGTTGTCTGTTAACAATTCCAGAGACATGATTAAGGCCTACCCCATACAAGGCATTGCTGGTTGTGGAGAAGTGATTAAGACCCCCATCCCAATGCCTGAGAAACATCCCCGGTAGAGGAAGGATAAAACAAGTCCACAAATGTTAGAGTAAGAATGGGAGATCACGGGTGTGAGGGGGAACTAAAAAGAGGCAGGGAAGCCTTGTGCTCTCTTTCCCTGCCAGGCCTGGGCATTAAGACATTCCCCAGGCATTTTCCATAAGACCAGCCCAGAGCCAGCCTTATTTGGTTGTGGAATAGGCAGTGGTGTGATTTTAGGCAGGGCTCCCAGCCTCAAATAGCAGTTTCAATGTCTGTCATTCTATTATAACTTTGTTCTTCTAGGTCTCGAAAGCTTTCATCTTGGTGGGTTCTTCTTTGAACACAGATGTTTCTGTTAGGGTCCTAAGTCATGATGAGCTAGTATCTTTCTTATTTATTTATTTATTTATTTGAGACAGGGTCTGACTCCATCATCACCCAGGCTGGAGTGCAGTGGCATGATCTCGACTCACTGCAGCCTCAACCTCCCAGGCTCAAGCAATCCTCCTACCTTAGTCAGCCTTTCGAGTAGCTGGGACCATGGGAACACACCACCATGTCTGGCTAATTTTTTGGTATTTTTGGTAGAGATGGTGTTTCACCATGTTGCCCAGGGTGGTCTCAAACTCCTGAGCTCAGGCAATCCACTCACTTCAGCCTCCCAAAGTACTGGGATTACAGACCTGAGCCACCTTGCTCGGCCTGAGCTAGTATCTTAATATTTAGCTACACCTTTAGGGTGGAGAGGAGAAAACTAATTGACAGTCCAGTGAACACAAATCCTATCTGGCATGTGGCTTGGGATTGGCATTTGAGGGGAGTTGAAGAATGGGTTCAAGTGTAGCAACAGGAGAATAGGAGGAAACTAAAAATAAACTTTGCTTAGTTCATCCTTCTGTTAGGGGCTGGCTTAAGGCTATCCTTTGAGGTTTCCCAACAATAATAAAGGAATATTTGATGGCTTTAAATGGGATTAAAACAGCCTTTTTTGGTGGACTTAAAAATTAATGATAGCACTTCACACTGAAAGACTTATGATTTTGCCTTCATGTAGCATTCTACTCTTAAGAATTTAATGTGACAAAATAACTACGAATGCACGCAGACTTGATTCATTCCTCACTTTTTAATTCAACAACTATTTATTGAGCATATACTACATGCCAGATACTGTTCTAGGCACCAGGATTATAGCAATAATCAATGGAAACAAAGTCCCTGACCTCGTGGAGCTTACATTCTAGTTGGGGAAGACATCATAAGCAAGGCATTATGTTACCAAATCTCACAGTCAGTTTCTAGTCCACATCTTATTAGACCTCTCAGTCTGTTCCTTCTAGAAATACTCTCTTCATTTGGTTTCTGGAACACCATATTCTCTTACCTTACTGCTTATCTATCTCAGTACCCTTTGTTGGATGCTCATCTTTCTGACTTTAAACTGGTGAACCCCAGTACTAAGCCTTCAGGTATTTCACACCTGTATGCTGACGATCCAATTTTCTATTTCCAGCCCTCACCACTCCCCTGAATTTCAGTCTTTTAGATCCAACTGCCTATGCCACATCTCCATTTGTATGTCCAATAGGTTTCCCAAACTTAACGGGACTACCAAAATCTTACTGGATTTTCTACTCTAATTGCTCTTAGTTGAGTCTTTCCCTTCTCAGTTAACGGCAACTTAATTCTTCCAGTTACTAAGGAAAAAACCTCGGAATCATTCTTGACTTCTTTCTTTCTCTCACACTGCATATCTGCTCCATCAGATTTAGCTACAAAGATGTCCATCACAGCATTGTTTATAAAAATGAAAAACGTAATTATCCAATTGTTTGACAATGGAAGAATGGTTAATATGATACATGTTGTAGTTAACAGGTTACTGTTTAAGGACATTTTCCATATGGAAAATTTCATACATGCTCAAAAATAAAGAGCTGTGAACCCATCATCTAGCTACAACAATGATCAACTCACAGCCATTCTTGCTTCATTTATACTCCCACTTCTCTCCCATCTCCCCACTAGATTGTTGTTAAGCAAATTCCAAACAACATATTATTTAATACATAAACTATATAACATATTATGTTACAAAAGCACATTATAAAGAAATATATATAATATGATTTCATTTTTGAAAACCATCTACATGTGTAGGATAGTTATATCTGAATCGTGTTATGAATGTTGGTATCTTCTTTTGTTTGTGTATATTTTCCACAGTGAGCATGCACATAGAGAAAAGGTGATGAGGGGATGGGGGATGTTGATGCCAGACATTCTAACTTCATTCTTTTGTAAATTTGATTACTTTAATTCAGACTGGGTGATATGGTTTGGATGTTTGTCTCCTCCAAATCTCATGTTGAAATGTGACCTCCAGTGTTGGAGGTGGGGCCTAGCGGGAGATATTGGATCATGGGGGTGGATCCCTCATGAATGGCTTAGCACTATCCCCGCTTTGTGATAAGCGAGTACTTGCTCTACTAATTCATGGGCAATCTGATTGTTTAAAAGAGGCTGGCAGCTCCTTCCTTTCTCTCTTGCTCCCATTTTCACCATGTGATGCACTGGCTCACCCTTTGCCTTCTGCCATGACTGTAAACTTCCTGAGGCCTCACCAAAAGCAGATGCTGGCACTATGCTGCATGTACAGCATGCAGAACCAAGAGCCAATTAAACCTCTTTTTGTTATAAATTACTTAGCCTCAGGTATTTCTTTATAGTGACACAAAAAAGGACTAACACACTGGGTATGTCACATTGTGAGATATAAATAACCACTTGATGAAGGTGAGGATACTTCATCTCACCTCTGTTTTCTCTTTGGACAGTCTATAATTTAAAATGGCCACATTGGCATCTATAGTTACAGCAGGTTTTCTCAACTTGGGCTCTCCTGACATTCTGGGCTGGACAAGTCTTTGTTGTGGAAGGCTATCTTTTGCATTGGAGGAGGCTTAGCCGCATCCCTAGTCTAATAGGTAGCCATTAGACGCCAGTAGCATCCTCCAGTGGTAACAACCAAAAACATCTTCAGACGTTGCCAAATGTCCCCTGGGAGGCAAAACCAACCCTGGTTGAGAATCAATGCACTACAGCAGGTGTCCAAGTTGAAATGCATGTTGTTTAGGAGATTAGAAATGTTCTGTTTCACGCATTTTTCTGGCTAAAACCTCTAGGAGGATGTAATTTGTGATCTGATGAAAGCCGCTATTGTGGTTTACTGACCTGCTTGTTTAATTAACCAACCTATGACACAGTGTTTAATGATTATCTGCATTTTTGAGACACATCCAGAAAGGACTGAGACAAGTTCAACTCTATAAGAAAAGCAAAGGTCGTGAATGAAAGATTGCTTGTCAGCTACAACAGTGATCCATTAGATTTGCCTCTTCAGCCCACAGACTGACCCATTTTACTATTCATTATCATCCACCACACAGGAAAATACTGTGTGGAAGTTAAAAATAGATTTCTTCCAGAAAATTGATGCTATATACATATAAACAGTTCTTTTTTATTAGTAATAAACACATAGACATAAACACAACTGCAAAAGATAAAAGGCTATTTAAATATTCCATGTAATTTGAATTTTTTCCATAATGAAAACATATTAGAGAACTGTAGAAATGAGATAAAGGAAAATATGAGGTCATCCTGCCCATTCTCTTCAAGAACTACACTGTTTTGTATGCACCCCCACTCCATCCTCCACCCCCAGCCCAGAGTCTTATTAAATATCCCCATTTTAATAATAGAGGAGAGTGCTTATGCTTCCCCTCCCACCCCCAGAGAGAAACTCAACAGAGGAGCAGAGCGTACGCACTAGTGGCACCATGATCTTCAAAATATGACTTCTCTAGTCAGCGGCACTGTGTTGACTGCATAGAAAATAAAACTTCCAGCAAAGTCTACATCAGATATTACCAATCCAGGTTTATCAAGCACCCTACAAACTCTGTCTTAAAGAGCCTTATACAATTTAACAGAGTTCGTTTCTTGATTAATTGTTATTTTCTTGAAATTATTGGGTACTCTGAATTCCAGAGAATACTGTGTAAATTATTTGTAAATTTCCTTATACTTTATCTTTGCCCACTTTGGAATCAATGCTTACCTTTTGTTTTTCATGACAACATCCAGGATTTTCATGGTAAATAACAAAATAATTACTATTGAGACCCTTCTGTGAGCCAGGTATTATTTGGGCATGAAACATATAATATTTTATGCAACATTTATAATCCTGCCATATATATAGATCTGTTTATTCACGGGAAAACGGAAACTCAGAGAGGTCCAGTACTTTGTTGAAAGTCTCACAGTGCTTGAACGGCAGGGTCCTGGTTCAAACACAGTTCAAGTAAATAGTCACAGGATGTGAGGCTGGCTCTCAGTTTGTGTAAGGAAAAACTCGTACTTGTTTAAATTTGTTAAAATAGAACCCATCTGCAATATCCCCTGAACTCATCTAAGAAAAAAGCAAAAAGTCAATCCTAATGGAACGTTCAGGAGCCTGAGGATCTGGTGTGGCCAGGGGGTGGACTAGATTGGGTGGAGATATTTTGTTAAATGTAGAGAAACAGCCCAAGTGCTTTGTTCACTAGCAGGGAATAAACCGGGTCTTTCTTAAACCAGGAAGAGAAGAGGATTTTAAAGACGAGGGTTCCCTACGGAAAATACCCAACATTCAAAAGGGCAGGGGGGTAGGGCCCCATATTTGTTCTCTCTTGTCCATGCTGTAGGCTGTTACGGGGGAAGAAGATAGGTCTGCAGGCGCAGTCTCCCATGGAAGCATGGAAAATGCAAGAGTAAAGCAAGGAGAAAACGAAAAGTGACTACAGCTTAAAAAAATCTAAACCCAAACTCAAACCTAAAACCCAAACCCACCCCAAATGGGTTGTGGGAAAGGATTCTACTAACAATTGAAAATGGAACATCCACCACTGGACTTCAGGCTGTGAGAGTTCAGTCTGATTAATTAAGGTCAAGGTAGTGATGGAAATACCAGCTGGGGAGCATTTTGCCGAAAGATAAATTTGTCCCTCTGTATTTCTGCGAGACAGCAGGGAGGTGTGTGTTTGGAGCTAAATTAATTTGATTTACATCATGCCATGGTAACTTCTGTTCTCTCTCCCCCCTCCCCACCAACCCGCTGTCAGATGTCTTAGCTGGCTTTTTCCCTCCTCTTCTTCACCCCCACACATTTCATAACACGGAAAGAAAGCACGAATTGGCTTCAGGCAGAATTTAGAGATAGAATAACTCTAATTTGATTATTCTGCATTGAGTGCTATTCTCTTCGCCCCCCAATCCCTTTCTTTCTTGAGAGAGAGAGAGAAGTTGTAAGCCCGGGCATAAGTGCTATTTATTTTTATATTGTGCTTAATGGTGCAAACTGCTTGACTGTTCCTTGTATGCTCACCTACCCTCCTCCTGTGTTTCTCCAACAACGCTAATATCAGAAAATGAAGTTATGGCCCGGGATCCCGTTAGGAATGCGCTTTTTCTGGCCCTATGTCTTTCAGCTCCGTCAGGCTTTGGGGGCCGGGGCGGAGGGCACCTCTTGAGGGACCCTGCACAGCCGGGCCCTGGCACCTCCGGAGGTGCGGAGAGGGCCCCCTGTGACCGCGCTCGGCCCACCACCCTTCCAGCGGCGGGGCGCGCTCGGCAGGGCAGGATAAGGTTACGCCGGGGCTTCCTCGGTCGGGAGGGAGGGAGGCGGGTCCGAGCCCGCGCCCCGGCCCGCGGGGGAGTTCCCACAGTTGGCCGCTCCGGCCTGCGGGGCTACATCCCTGCTGCCGGCCAGGCGCGGCCCGCGGGACCCCGAGCGTAGCGCCATGGCCTGGGAGAGGCCGCCCGGGAGGGGCTGCGGCGCCCTGCGCCGGTGTCTACTCGGGGCCGCGCTGTTGCTCGGCCTGCGGCTCTGCGCAGAGCTGCGGCGCGCCGGGCCCGGGTTCCCCGCTCGCAGCGCCCCGTCAGGCCCGGCCTGGCGGCCACCTGGACCGCACCTGCCGCCCGCGCCGGGCCAGCCGCGCGGCGCCAGCAGGAGGCAGGTGACCTACGTGCGCAGCGGTCGCCGGGCGCCGCCGGGGGGCGGCGGGAGCGGGACGCCGGAGCCTGGCTGCTGTGCCCCGCGCGGGCGCCCCCGCCGGAAGGTTAGTTGCAAAGCGGTCGGTCTTGGGCCTGGGACCAGAAGCCCCCTCCCGACCGCGCTACGGAGCCCGGCGCTCAGGTCCTGCAGGCCGCCTCGCTGGGACCTCCGGAGGCTTCCGCTTCTTCTCTTCCCCCTGTGCTCTCTTAGGCGGCTCCACGGGTCGCATCTTTCAGTGCCCAGAAAAACTGAAGTGCGGCCAAGCGGAGTTCATTCACTATTCAGCCAGTACTTGTTGGGCGTCGCCGTGGCCGGGCGCCCTTCTAGGCTCCGCGCATCCCGTGAAGAAGGACGGAGCCCTGTTCTCACGGAGGGTACACTTTGGTAGGGGAGGGTTTGCGTGATAGGCAGGGAAAAGGAAAGGGAAAGAAGGCGTTGCGGCTGCCATTGATGTGCTGTGCTGCTCCCAGCCTTCCGCTTAAGGCCTGGACAGAGTTGGGTGGGTATCGCCGTGAATGGCCTGTCCACGCCACTGCCTTCATCTCGCTGAAGATCCACCAGCTGGCCGAATTTCCTCGAGTCCCATTCCAGGCGTTGGCTGGGGGCTGGGAGGCTGGCGCCAGTTGAGAAGCCGAGCACCCAGCCCCACTTAATGAGAAGTTAATTGGATCCTCGAGGACCCAAGTAATAACCTGGGTTTGTCTTATAACTCTCAACCGTGTTGTACCTCCTACCTCATTAACTTCTTGGCTCATACCTCATTGATTAGTCCAGTTTTAGCCTCTGATTGTTAAGGTTTTGGGCTCATCTCCTTTTTGGAGCTCGGTAATTTGCGTCGTACATGGAAATGAACTACAGGTATGAGCTCTCCTCATCCTTTTACCCATCAACTCCTGCTTCCAGCCTCAACCACGTTTTCCAAAGCAACTACTTTCCGTTGCCCGGCTATTCCTCGTTTCTTTTAGAGATCCACCCCAACCTCCACCCCGCTTCCCATCACCGGTCCTGGAGGGGAGGGAACAACTCTTCCTTTGCCTCGCTGCTGTCTTTGGCTGCCCAGTGCTAGCCTACTTTTTAGCACCACAACCCAGCACTCCTGCCGGGCTTCCCTTCCTCGCTTCCTTCGGGCCTCGCCCTCCGTCTTTCCACACCACTGCTGTTCCTTGCTGGGCCATCGTGCTAACTTCCTGGATAAACTGAAATACCTTTTTCTGTCTCGCAAACCTCACCTCCTGTGTAAAGTCTTGATTAGCTCTTCCAGAAGAAAGCAGCCACTTCTTCTCCAAGTTCCTAATTCACTGTCCGTGATACCATGTTAAACATTCAGCACAGTTTTGCCAAGGGCTTACCAGGTAGGCATCTGGTGCTGGAGGCACAAAACGAGTTCAGATTCTCGTGGGGGAGGCTCTTAGCACAGGCATCCGGTGATTTCCAATCCTGTAATTGAGGCCTTCAGCTCTGCCTGGGGAGTCAAGAAAGGCTGCTCAAGGCGGGGGACATATTTGACTTACAATGTGATGTTTCTTTCTTTTCTTTTTTTTCTTTTTTTTTTGAGCCAGAGTCTTGCTGTGTCGCCCAGGCTGGAGTACAGTGGCTTGATCTTGGCTCACTGCAACTTCCGCCTCCCGGATTCAAGCGATTCTTCTGGCTCAGCCTACCGAGTAGCTGGGATTACAGGCGTGCACCACCACGCCGGGCTAATTTTTGTATTTTTAATAGAGATGGGGTTTCACCATGTTGGCCAGGCTGGTATCGAACTCCTGACCTCAAGTGACCCACCCTCCTCAATCCCCCAAAGTGCTGGAATTACAGGCATGAGCCACTGAGCCTGGCCAACAGTGTGATGTTTCTTAAGAGTGGGGCTTCTTTTATTCCCCTCTGGATGTCCTCAAATGTCCCATCTTTGACACCCTCAACCCCTTCCTGCAGTTTTCCTTTTAGATTCACTCAGCATCTGTTGTTTCTGCTGTCACCTGTCAAATAAGTACTCTTAACTCTTTGTCTGTACCTCAAACGACAGTACTGATGGCTGGAGCCTGTCCTACAAAGGACAGGTTTGGAATGCATAGACTCAGTAGGGCACTGGAGTGGAGGTTCACACCCATCCCTGCTAGGAGCTAGGAGGCTGCCACAGTGATTCAGGCTGGAGATGGGGGTGGCTTGCTGTGGTAGGTGTGGAGGTGGTGAGAAGTGGTTGGTTTCTGGATGTGTTTGGAAGGTGGATGAGGAGGAGCAGTTATTTCTCTCTTGTTTGTTTTGTTTGGGGGATAGATGGAAAGCAGGAATTCAGTTTAAGATATCCTTCAGGCATGCATGTGAAAATGTCAAATAGGTAACCGGACGTGTGAGTCCAGAGCTTGGAGGAGATGTCCAGCCTGAAGGTGGTGATTTGAGAATCATCCAAGTACAAGTGGCACTAAAACAGAGATCGTATGTGGTCATCTAGGAAGTGAGTGTGTCTAACAAAGAGAAGCAATCCGAGCCTGTGGCCTGGGGCTCAGTTTTATTACAATTAAATTAGGGAAAAAATTAAAGGAAATGTTTAGCTTTGTGCCTGGCATGTTTAGCTCTCAATAATGGTAGCTTTGCTTTCTACAGTCTGCCCCAGGTTTTTAGCCTCAGCCAGTCTCCAAACGTCATTCACTGTAACCTACAAAGGTGGCTTATGCTGACTCCTCTACCTGCAAGGCCTCATCCCCCTTTCTTATGACTGCTGCCCTTTTCATCCTTGGACATTCCTCAGGTCAGGGTTCATAGCCCAGAAACCTTCCCATAGCAACCCTGCTGCTCCCCCACTTGGAATGACAACAGAAAGAGTCTGATTTGTGCATTGCTTTGTACAAGTTTAGGCCTGATAATCCATTTCGGATGGAATGTTTTGTCTCCACAGTTGTCTTGATGGGAAGGATTGCATTTCCCATAGTGACCCCTAGTAAATGTTTACTCCTGAGACCCCAGTATGTGAAAGTATAAGAATCTTACTATTTCAGCCTCTTCAGTAACTGTAAATGTCGTTGGTTAAAAATTTATAAGAAATAAATGGGCCTTTTGATGTTTCTAAAATATTAAATTTTTAGCCTCCTAAGGTAAAATTTTTCTTAGATTTCCTTCTCGCTAGGTATTATTTTCAGGATATACATCTAACCTCCCCAAATCCCTAGATAGTGCTGATGTTGAATTTGTTTTATTCTCCCATTATTTCACAGTTGAATTAAAATATTCCTTAAAACTATAGAAAGATCAGTTATCTAATCCATCCTCCCACTTCGGGGAACGAAGCTCAATAACCCCATATCTCTCTGGGGACAAGTCTTGTTTCTTTTCTGCCTCACATCAAGACAGCAGTGTAATATAAGCTGAATGTACCATTAAGTAATTGAAATAAAATTAGGAAACTATTTGTTAAACTCCTTGGATCACAGTGTATTTAGATTTTGTTTGTTGAGAATACTGATCAACAATATTCTTAGGTTCTTGGTTACTTTGCCCCAGGCGTCTCCCAGATTGATAAAGGAGAAAAAGTTCCATTCTATTTTGAGGACAGCTTTCTGGGTAGATGAAAACCTGCATGAAATAATTGGGTTGCCAAGTATTTCTTGTTAGTCTGCTTCCATTCCAGGTGTTAGAGGCACCAAAATTCTGCCACTTTAATCACAGCTTATGCTCCTCTTAAAGAAAACAATCTGCTATAAAAAAGAGTAGTGAAGTGTAGTCCTCATATAATTCTTTCTTTCCTTGTCCCCTTCTTCACGGAGCCATGCAAGAGCTAGCTCTAAATATTTTCCGATCTTTTGACATCAGGGGTTCTAATCTTCAAGCTTTGTGAAATGAGAGCCAATGACAGATGATGGATAAATACTGCCCTTTTTGATTATGCCCACCCTGGAACCTATATATTCTTGTGTAGTACAGATTCTTTAAGCATTCTGTCGGGACTCTTCATCTCCAAATTTCGCAAACTATGCATGCATAAAAATACCACTGTGATTCTTTTATCTTCTCTCTGTTTTCTATCTGCATGTGTTTCTGTTTGGGTTTTTTTTCTTTCTTAAATGAAACAGACCTTTACTATGATTACGGATAAAGTTCTTTTTGAAGGGATTTATAGAGGACTAGATATGGTCTTCATGATTTATGCTTTTTAATGCAGCTCTTGGGTGGATGTTTTATCTCTTATAGGTTGGCAATCCACCTAAAAGACAGATGCAACATACAGGGCCCATTTGCAAAAGAGAGACACTCACTCAGTGGCCAAGCTTCCCAAAAAAATTTCGTCTCTCTTATCGGATATATTTTACTTGACATTTAATATGTTGGATAGAAAAGTGACTTCTGAGTCACAGAGCTCCAGAACCCAGCAATGTGCTGGCTTGGTTCGTTAGTTACAGATCCTTTGGAACCATGTGTCAGGTGGAAAAAAAAAAAAAAAGAACTGTTTCCTCTTCTCCTGAAAAACCATATGGCAAAATTTGGTTTTTCTTTCTCACTTCTTGTCATCTTCTTAGTTTTCTAATTCTGTGATTGTCATCAAGAAGAAAGAGGAAAAATGGTATGGGATGCCCCCTGATATGTCCAACTGCCTTAAGAGTCCTTATTCTTTACAAAATACTTGATGGTAGGTTTGAATTGCTCGTGAAACATGGCCCAGCAGTAGTTTCTAGCTCCTCAGGTTTTTGCCTGTGTACCTACACTTCTGTTCTTCAGGGAGCAACATTAATCAGTCCTCTCACACTGTCCTTAGGAGGCAAAGCATTTTCATTTCAAACAAAGTCATTGAGGGTAATTGAATAAGCTCCAGCAATATGTGGGTGTGAAATAGCAGTTGCTTAGTTGCACAAAGAAAAGCGGGTTTTTATTACAACTTTGATGTGTCGTGGATGAAGAATAGAGGCCTGCACTTTTTCCAAACCCGGTAGTTCCTCAGAGAGCATTCTGTGGGCAAAGGAACTGCTAATGGAGGCTCGATTGTTTTTCAACCACTAGTGGTGGAGATTTCAGCTTTTTGTGGAGATTTCAGCTTTTTGTGTGTAATTTGTCCCAGTCCATTTTCTCCAAGGAAAAGAATGTCTTGTCAGTTTTCTCAAATAGAATTGGATTTCCTTTTTAGTCTGTGAAGAGAATCAGGTCAAGTAGTTAAACCAAAGACTGTCAAGGGTAGGCATTTGAGTTTTTCCATCTGTGCTGTAATACTTTTGGAGTCCTTGTGTTTCTAAGGAGTTTGGCATGCTTTGTTCTGTGGTTCATAGAAAGTAACATGAGCCTGTTTCACTTACCATGGGACACACACTGAGGCAGGAATCTACCAGCATTGATAAGCTTCTTTTAAAAACACCACTTGCGTCCTCTAGATACCTCACATTAGCTCCATTAATGTCTTATATTCTGATAAAAAAAAAAGATAGGAAAATTTGCTGGGCAAGAAGCATTTTTATCCTGTTCAAATAATTGAATGAAAATTGAATTTTAAGAGCCTTATAATCTAGACCCATATGTAATATAAACCACTAGCAAGGTGGGTTGCTAGTTGACAGTTCAGGAGGTAAATTTGGCCCACAAATTTTATTTGAACCACACAGTGTTTTAAGTATTTGAACATAAATATCTTTATATGGGGCATATAGTGAGTCTAGTGAGGTCCAGCTCACCATTCTCTCCATTTACCTCACCTGTCTGATCTCTGAAGGCATTTGAAGTTACAACTATAAACCAGAGGTTGTTAAAATGAGCAATTATTTTCCTAAAAAGTGACAATCAAGGCTAAGGTTGCTAAGCTCAGTGACAGCGTGGCACGTGACTACTAGGTTCAGAAAAGCCAAAGGTCCTTTTAAATTGCTCCCGTTAAGGAAGATGAGTTACCTAAGGCTGGAGCTGGATACTGGGGAGGGTAAGATCGTAGGGGAATAGACTTAGTTAATCTAACATTCTTTTGGTTATAAACAGGAACTGGGCTCTAGCCTAACTTAAACAAAAAAGGAAGAAAAAAGCATTAAAGAATAAACAACTATATGTGCCTATAATAATTAACAATTAATTTTTTTAGAATTAAATTTATTGGGAAACCTTGGGATTTCTCACTGAATTGGAGGAAGAGTTAATGACTGCCATGTGGAAGAGAGAAGGAATAGGGCTGCTATGGAAATCCCAGCTTTCTGAATTCTTTGATCTTCTCCCTCAAGTGCTATTATAATACAGGTCACCTCACTGGATTCCAAGGCTTGGTCTCTTTGATATTCACCCCGGATCAGCCGGCTCAGGCCACTTGACCTAAACAAAGGCCAAGGGCACCTGCCCTATCCTGGAAGCCATTCTTAGAGAAAAGAGAAACTTTAAGTTACCCTAAGAAGTCAAGTCCTTGGCATGCCTTAGGTATTCGGTATAATTTTTATGCAGTTTTGCCCTTAGGTTTTTGTTTTTCTCATATTTTATTCTATTATTTCAACCAACCCTTGGACTTGAGCACCTAGAAAGAGAGTATAGGGTAGTTTTGGTTTTACTAATCCTAGACCCTAACATCAATGTGTGTGTGTGTGAATATACGTATGTCTATACCTATCTAGCTAGCTCTGTCTTTCTTTAAACATTAACTATTTCTCTGTCTACATATAGTCTTATAGATAGCCTTATTTCCAAGTAGCATTGGCAATAAGTTGGCACCTTGGATATACTACTGACATTTTTAATTTAGTGAATATATGCCTACAAGATCTATGTATATGTATTATTTTTTAAAGTAAAAAGTTATTGTGAAGACATTGATTAATTTTTTACTTATTTGTTTATTTTTTTAGAGACAGGGTCTTACTCTGTTGCCCAGGCTGGAGTGCAGTGGTGCGATCATGGCTCATTGCAGGCTCGACCTCCCAACTCAGGCCTCCCAAGTAACTGGTACTACAGCACTGTCACCCGGGCTGGAGTGCAGTGGTGCGATCTCGGCTCACTGCAATCTCCGCCTCCTGGGTTCAAGCGATTCTCCTGCCTCAGCCTCCCAAGTAGCTGGGATTACAGGCGCCTGACACCATGCCCAGCTAATTTTTTGTACTTTTAGTAGACATGGGGTTTCACTCTGTTTGCCAGGCTGGTCTCAAACTCCTGACCTAGTGATCTGCCCGCCTCAGCGTCTCAAATTGCTGGGATTACAGGCGTGAGCCACTGCGCCTGGCCTAATTTTTTATTTTATTTTATTTTATTTTATTGAGACAAGGTCTCACTATGTTGCCCAGGCTGGCCTTGAACTGCTGGGCTCAAGTGATCCTCCCACCTTGGCCTCCCAAAGTTTTGGGATTACAGATGTAAGCCACCACACCCGGCCCCCATTTCGAGGACTTTTAGAGTGGAGAACGTAAGTATCAGTATTTAGCCCATGATCCCAATTAGGGTTCTCAAACCAAACTTAGAGTCTCATATTCTTTGATTTTTTTTTTTTCTGTCATGCATAGTTACCTTGCAGGAAAAAAAAATCTGAAAATTTCTTCAGGGCATCTGAATATTCACAGCCCCCCTTGCAACTGGCTAGCCTGGAATTCTTTAATGCATGATTATTTCTGTATCAGTTAGGACTCTCTGGGGTGCAAGTGGCAGACCCAACTGAAACTAGTACAAACAGGGATTGATTGAAACCCTCCTGGAGAGAAAAAGAAGAGCTGCAGGGACCAGGAAAGCTCTGGAAGTTGATTATGACTAAAATGAGCACTGAAGACCTTAGTTATCCATATTAGGCACTACCACAGATATAGTGAGTATTTACTATTCTTTTTGGTCACACCTTTGAATGTCTTTCCTGTGTGTAAGGAATTCTCTGCCTTTCTAAGAAACAAAACAAAAAATAATTGCCCACCCAAAGTGCATTCATGTGACCTAGGCGTCACCATTTAGACACACCTGCATGAGAGTTTGGATTGTACCCTACAGATGCAAAGTAGGTGGCACGAGGGCCACAGAGTAGCTCAGTGGCCGAGGTTCTATCAGAGGCATCCAGAGCTCAGGGTGGTGTCCATGCCCAGCAGTGAAGCTATGTCATCTACACTGGCATGTCTGGAGGTGGTGTTCCTGCCCTTGAGATTCTGTAAGCTAATAAATCTTTAATCAATCCTTTTCTGCTTAACTAGCCAGAGTAGTTTCTATTGTTTACAACTAAGAACCTTGGCAGACCAATAAATTAGAGCTGGCAGTTTGGAAGGTTACAACTGTAACTTTTCCTTTTCAATTTTGCTTAGGTCTATTTAATACAGATTTTGGAACATGGTGATCAGGGCCCAAGTGAACTATGGGCTGAAGGACCTTTCCCTGATGGGATAATAACATTTTACTTCAGATACTAAATTACACCAATCTGCTAACTTATTACTAGATCAACTCAATTTAATCAACACCAAGCCCTTTTTCATGGCACCATGTGCCTGAGGCATTGGGTGGGAGGGGCCAGTTTATGCTGTGGTCACAAACAATGCTCCGGACTCGTGCTAGCAGAGGTTTATTTCTTGCTTGTGCCAGATATCTGTTGCGGGTGTGGGGTGCTGCTCTGTGCCATCACTGCATCTCTCTGGACCCCAGGCTAGCAGTGTGGCTGCCATCTGGAACATTGCTGGTCACCTTGGCAGAGGGGTGAATGCTCTGGAGGATCTTTGCATGGCATTATTAAAAGCTCTAGCCTGGAAGCAACACACATTGCTTCTGCTCACAATCCAATGGTCAGAGCCAGTTGCTCAGTCCCACCCAATGCTAGAGGGACCATCCTGCTGTGTGCCATAGTCAGAGAGTTGGTGGCAAGCAATGCCAGCGGTCACCACAGTATAGTAACCCTTCAATCATCCGTGTCTAAATGGACATCGTCTAGGTCATGTTTCACATTCGCTGTTTGGGATGCCTCACTGAATCTGCACATTTGACAGTACTGAATACCTCACGGGAGCCTTTTTTCAGGGGACCGAGATCTAAAATGAAGCAGACACCTGAATTTAGCAGAACAGTGAAATAAAACAAGACTCCATTTACATCTTACAAACAGTGCCGTGGTGCATCCTGGAGTTTGTTAAATGCAATGATTCTTGTTGACATTGTTTATGTTAGGTTCTTTGCACAGGGCAGGGGTGGAATGATGGTCTGCTGGTCTTTTTCTGTAGGGGGGTGGAATACAGCAAATTATTTGAATAAATAAAGCCATGAGTGTAAATGGGCCAAAGGCCTCTGATGAGATGAATCAAACTCCAAGTCAGTCCATCTTCACGGCCATCACTTACTCATTTTTAGTTGGAGCTGGTTGAACAACTTCCAAACATGTTTTCAGAATCCGTCCCCAAATCAGAGGCAATATTCGTGTTTTATAGCATTTGCTATTGTGCACAATGCGACAGCAAGTCATTTTAGTTTATTTTTCATGTACTTTGACTAGAGCACAATCACTTAAAAATCCTGATTAGCAAAATGCATGCTCATTGAGCTCAGAGTAATTAGGCCATAGAAGGGGGCCTCTTCCTTCAGCAGTTTCGGGAGTAGCATATGGGAGAAGTCAGTGGAAGTAATACATGGGATCTAGGAGTCCTGTTTACATGGTTTTACAAATTTCATGAAAATACTTCAGTATGGTGCAGCTTCATCTATAAGATGGGCTCATATTTTCATACTTGTAGTCAGCAGTTTAAATTCTGCTCCCTTGCTTAGTGCATATGGACAAGTGGCATATCCTCTCTGAACTTGAGTTTCTTCCTTTGAAAAAAAGTTACTAATATTTAACTCACAGGGTTGTTGTGAAGATGAAATGAGAGCAGGTAGGTGAAAGCACCTTGCAGGTGTTCACATGGAAAGAGTTCAGTCAATGAATATGGTCTATGTTCAGCCTTGTGTTTCCAGCTGGGGCACTGGCCTGTGAGTAACAAAAATGTATAGATGTGTGTGCTTGTGGTGGGTAAAGCCCAATATTCATTGCAATTTTAAATATTTATTTTATTATTCTTGAAATGTAATGCATATATAATATGCTCAGGGATCAGAGGAGTTGGAATTTTTCTTTTTAATCTGAAATAAAAGCTAGCCATAACTAGTACACTTTTGTTAGTGTTTGTATTATAAATGTATTCCCCATATAACTCATTTATTATGAAATTGTTAAGGCTTATTGTTCACATTAGTTTGTGATTTTTTTTCCTTTCAAAACTAATTACAAATATTTTTTACAACATGCAGTTCAATGATTTTGGTCCATAGTAGGATTGACAGTATAAATGGGATTTCAGGCTTTTGAAATACCATTTTCCCTCAAAAGAATGTTTACAAATTTCCTATTAACTGGGTCACTTACTACCACTCTGTTACCTCTTTAGTTCAAGAGAGGCCAGTTGGGGCAATTGTGGGTTAAAAAGCTAATTGCTAAATTGTTTTTCTGGTCTTGTCTTCCACATTTTAGTCAATTAAGTGCATATTATTATACTTGATACTTTATATGCATTTTAAAGATAAACTCAGTCAACACAATAAAGTCTAAGTATCAGTGTTGCACATGGTTTTATGTGGAATATAATTCCTTCAAGCAGCTTATAATTTAAGAGTGGGGTAGGAGGGGCCTACTGTACTAGGAGAGTTGCATATATTTTTTCATTTAATTCTCAAAACAAAACCGTGAGGTAGGAATTGTTCTCATTTTGCAGACAGGGAAGTCACGGCTCAACACTTTAATAAATTTGGGCAAGACACAGCTATAAGGGATGAAGTGAAGGTTTATACTTAAAATCCATGCTTTTTTCTATATTTGCCTGCTGAGAAGGGAGCTAACAACCAATTCTCATATACAGTGGATTCTTTACCAGATAAAAATTAAAATCTTGTAAACAAGAGGCACTACAAAGTTAAAAGACAAGTCATAGTCTGGGCAAGGATATCTGCAATGTATAGCACCAATAAAGGATCAATATCCAAAATTTTAAAAGAACGCCATCAAAGTGAAAAAGAAAACTGAACAGAAAAATAAACAAGAAATCAGTCAGGGATTAATAGAAGAGGAAACCTGAAAGGTCAAAAAATATATATATTTACATATAACGATGATTAATAAGGGGAAGAAAATCAAAACACAGTGAGATTTCTATTTCACCTCCATCATACTGGAAAAAATACAAATGTCTGATTGAAAAAAAGGATTGATGACCATGTGTGCTGACTCACGCCTGTAATCCCAGCACTTTGGGAGGCTGAGGTGGGTGGATCACTTGGGGTCAGGAGTTCGAGGCCAGCCTGACCAACATAGTGAAACTCTGTCTCTACTAAATATACAAAAATTAGCTGGGCGTGATGGCACATGCCTGTAATCCCAGCTACTTGGGAGGCTGAGGCAGGAGAATCGCTTGAACCCGGGAGGTGAAGGTTGCAGTGAGCCAAAATCGTGCCATTGCCCTCCAGCCTGCTGGGTGACAGAGTGAGACTCCATCTCAAAAAAAAAAAAAACAAAAAAAAAAACATGGACACAGGAAGGGGAACATCACACTCTGGGGACTGTTGTGGGGTAGGGGGAGGGGGGAGGGATAGCTTTAGGAGATATACCTAATGCTAAATGACGAGTTAATGGGTGCAGCACACCAGCATGGCACATGTATACATATGTAACTAACCTGCACATTATGCACATGTACCCTAAAACTTAAAGTATAATAATAATAAAATTAAAAAAAATTAAACTGAAAAAAAAAAAGAGAGAATAATTTAGGGACAAAGGAACTGCTTATTACACTGTGTCACCGGAAGTAGCTCACTATCCCTACTCCTCCAATATAGTCTCTTATTTTCTCCATAGCATTACCGCTCTCTGACAATTTTTTCTTGCTTTAACTTTTGTTTGCAGTCTCATCCCCCATGAAAGCAGGGAGCTCATCTGTCTTACTCACTGTGATATCCCCAGTGACTATGATAGTTCTGGCACATAGTAGGTTCTCAGGAAATACTGGCTGAAAGAATGGTTGTTTCTATCACTGGATATAGACTGACGGGTTTGAGGAACAGCTGGATCTTTCAAGCGCTACTTCAAAGTCCATTTGAGGTGTCTGATTGCTGAATCAGGGTATTGCATTACAGACTCTTTACACAGATAACCCAGCATTCACTTTGCTTCAGGTAACAGTGGCTGCAGAACAGAAGCTGAAAACCACATGTAGCTTATGTATGGCCCATAAGCTAAGAATGGTTTCTACAGATGAACATTTGTAATCAGTTTGATGTTAGGAAAAACTAACTTTGTTTTTTGTTCTGTTTATAACTTTCGTTTCAGGTTCAGGGGTACATGTGCAGGTTTGTTATATAGGTAAACTTGTGTCGTGGGGGCTTGTTGTACAGATTATTTCGACACCCAGGTACTAAGCCTGGTACTGAATAGTTATTTTTTCTGCTCCTCTCCCTCCTCCCACCCTCCACCCTCAAGTAGGTCCCAGTCAGTGTCTATTGTTCTCTTCTTTGTGTCTATGAGTTTTCATCATTAGCTCCTATTTACAAGTGAGAATATACGGTATTTGGTTTTCTGTTCCTGTATTAGTTTGCTAAGGGTAATGGCCTCCAGCTCCATCCATGTTCCTGCAAAAGACATGATCTCATTCTTTTTTATGGCTGCCCAATAGTCCATGGTGTATAGGTACCACATTTACTTTATCCAGTCTATCACTGATGGGCATTTAGGTTGATTCCATGTCTTTGCTATTGTGAATAGGGCTGCAATGAACATTCACGTGCACGTGTCTTTATGGTAGAATGATTTATATTCCTCTGGGTACATACCCAATAATGGTTTTGCTGCGTCGAATGGTAGTTCTGCTTTTAGCTCTTTGAGGAATCGCCACACTGCTTTTCACAATGGTTGAACTAATTTACACTCCCACCAACCGTGTATAAATGTTCCCTTTTCTCCATAACCTTGCCAGCATCTGTTACTTTTTGACTTTTTAATAATAGCCTTCTTACTGGTGTGAGATGGTATCTCATTGTGGTTTTGATTTACATTTCTCTACTGATCCGTAATATTGAGCTTTTTTTTTTTTCATATGCTTGCTGGCTGCATGTAAATCTTCTTTAGAGAAGTGTCTGTTCATGACCTTTGCCCACTTTTTAATGGGGCTGTTTTTTTCTTAAAATGTAAGTTCCTTATAGATGCTGGATATTAGACCTATGTCAGATGCATGGTTTGCAGGCATTTTCTCCCATCCTCTACAGGTTGTTTGCTAACTCTGTTGATAGTTTCTTTTGCTATGCAGAAGCTCTTAAGTTTAACTAGATCCCATTTGTCAATTTTTGCTTTTGTTGCGTTTGCTTTTGGCATCTTTGTCATGAAGTCTTTGCTCGTTCCTATGTCCAAGATAGTATTGCCTAGACTGTCTTCCAGAGTTTTTATAGTTATAGGATTTACATTTAAGGCTTTAATCCATCTTTAGTTGATTTTTGTGTATGGTACAAGGAAGGGGCCTAGTTTCAGTCTTCTGTATATGGCTAGCCAGTTATGCCACAACATTTATTGAATAGAGAGTCCTTTCCCCATTGCTTGGGAAACACTAACTTGGGGTATATACATTCCAGGTATATACCCCAATGGAAAAAAATGCTATCAGTAAATTTCATTCTTCTCATTAACAGATCTGTATTACTAAAATTTGTGCACAATTATTATTTTTTTAATTTCATCAGTAAAAGTTGTAGAAATTTATCTTTTTATATAAGTACCTATTTATTAATAATATTCTTAATTTTGCTTCTTGGCTCACAAAGTTTAAAGTATTTACTGTGTGGCTTTTTTCATAAAATTTTTGTCAACCCCTGCTACAGAAGTGGCCTCAGGGCCCTTAGCTGTGACTGTTGCAGGAGGGTGGGTGAGAAAAACTTCAGTGGACCCAGTCATGTCCAGGAGACTCTCGTGCTAGAGTTTTTTTCATCTGCAGCATGAGAACAGTCCTTGACTTCCACAGGGCACTGAGAATGTTTTGGGACTTTCTGACCATTTATGGGAATGGCACCGCAAACTCTCGAAGGTCATGAGTCCATTGTCATGCAGTGAACATTAAAGTGGTAAATCTTGGATTTGCCTCCTACCCCCTGTTACCCACCTTTATAACATAACCATTGCATTGTTGGGCAGATTACAGTATGAAGGTCAGGTGATCTCATCTCTTCCAGCTTCTGGGGTCACCCTTTCCCCTAATATTTAAAATGGCTTGAGCCATGTACTATAAGTTCAGTACCTTTTCTTCCCTCCAATATTCTGATAATAATGGGGCTTACCTTTCCTGGTCATCTTTCTTTGAATTTCTGCTGCTACCTCAGTGTTTCACCTCTGGCCACTGCTGTCTCCTCTTTGCTCTGCACTGCCCACTTCTCTAATCTTCCAGAGTGACACCAACACAGGCCTTACTGAAGGTCTCAGGGAAAAGAGAGAAAATATCAACGTGGTTCAAAACAGAAATCAACTAAAACTGATTAAAGTTTTCTTGGCCATTGGAATTTCTTACAGGCTGTATTTTCTTCTTAGGCCCCTGCTCCATTGTTCCTGCCTTCTCTTATCTACACATCAATCCCTTTTCCATTTTCAAGCCTTCAACACCCCTACTCCCTACCTGACTCTAGCAAATAAATGTCATTTTTTTCCTCAGGCAATTTAGCTTCCTCTGTTTTCCCCTTTCCTTCCAGGCCTGTCCTAGACATGAATTATGCCACTCTGGCAGAAGGCAGAATTCGCTGCAGTGAGTGTTTGTTTTCAATAATCCTGTTTCTCCTTTCCTCTCCACTATTAGACAATCCATAAAATGTGCTCAGCACAGTGCCTTGTCCATAGGAAGTACTCATTATATGTTCATTGTTCTTATTATTAAGAAGATTGTGCCAACTTAGGCCCAGTGCTGGTCGCCTCATCCTAGCTATGGCTACTGCTGTGTTATGGTACAGGGGAAATATATTATTAGTGGTACTTTGAGAGCAGCAACATATTGCTTCATGCGGAACCCCTTTTTCCCTTTCTACCTGTCTTCATTTTCTCCTTTGGCTTTTGGGGTTCCTGATGAACTATATTTATTTCTGTCTGCCATGGAAGTGGGTACACGGAGGGTGATGACATAAACTTTAGGGTTCAAAAGTGCCCAGAAATGGCCCAGCAATTGCATTCCAGGTATATACCTAAGATAACTGAAAACATGTTTACACAAAACTTGCCCATGATTATTCATAGGGTCATTATCCATAGTAGCCAAAAGTTGGAAACCATCCAAATGCCTATCAGCTGATGAATGGGTACACAAGATGTGGTATACTCATACAGGGGAGACTTATTCAGCTATAAAAAGAATGAAGCACAGATACATGCTACAACATGGATGGACCTTGAAACCTAATGCTAAGTAAAAGCAGTCACAAAAGGCCACATATTGCATTACTCACTTTTTAATGAAATGTCCAGAATAGGCAAATCTAGAGAGACAGAAAGTAGATTAGTGGTTGCCAGAGGCTGGGGGTAGAGGGGAATGGGAAGCAACTGCTACTAGGAACGGAGTTTGTTTTTGGGGTGATGAAAGTATTCTGGAATTAGATAATGGTGTCAGTTGCACAAGCTGTATATATACTAAAAACCACAGTGAAATGGTAAATTTAAAATAGTAAATTTTGTGGCATGTGAATCATATCTCCGTTTTTCAAAAATGCTCAGAAGCCCATGGAATGCATGACAGGTGTGAAAGTACATGATATTCTCGGTTCAGATAAAGAGAAATGAACTGAGAGTGTACCCTGGGACCTCAGCCTGATGGTACTCACTTGTGGGCACAGGCGTCTTCAGCAAAAATGTGGAACCCGCATGCTGGCCTCTCGAGGTAGCACCTGGCTTGGCCTCTCAGGAATCTTCTTCTGGCTGCTGGTGAACTTCATGGTGCTCCCTCTCCCAACAGCTCCCCAGGCATGGCAGACGCATTGCAGAATCGGATACACACAGCCCTGCATTAGAAACATAGGAGCTTGCTGTTTGCCAGAGCAGAGAGAGCCTCAAGCTGCCATCACTGTGAGCTTGCTGACCTCCTAGTGCATTCGCTGTTTGCACAAAGCACTGACACTGACCACCAGGGGGTTTTCAAAAGATGTAGCCAGGAAGCTGTGAGCCCATTGCACCTCTTATACAAGGGAGCGCTTGTTCTGCTAAGGATTTCAACTACCTTGGCCCTTCTTTCTCACCTTCATTCTCACCCAGATGACTGTTGTCACCTCATTCTAATAACTTGTGTGCAAGAAGCATCCTATGCATTTTGGAGGGCTTTTGAGTTAAAAAGGGAACAGCAGTTACAGTACCTTGCTTTTAGACAGCTCTTCCCAGCTTACAAAGGCTTGCTCTGTTGTTATCCCAAGTGATTCTCATCATAGCCTTATGAGTGAGATGGACGTTATTTCCATTCCACCAAGAAGGAATCTGGTTAAATTACTGGATTGAGATAAATTGCGATTATAATCCAGGTCAGATGAGGTCAGATTTCATGTTCTTTCTGCTCGTACTGAGACTGCCTCTATGCTGAAATCTGGATCTCAGAAAAATATGTTGATTACTATACATTTTAGGTTTGATATTAAGGCTTCTTAGACATTTTCCAAATGAATGAATATATCTTAAAGCTTAATTTCAGCAATTTTGTCGGTTAGGATTTCAAGTATGTCCTACATTTCTTAAAAACAAATTTGAACTGGTTATATAATTATGATAGGGCATGTCCTTTTGAATAGTGAATATTCATTTTGCTCAGAAATAGCAGAAAATGGCTTATTTAACTAATGTGCACTTAGAGGAACCTCCATCAGGAGCAGATAGCTACATCAGTTTTGAAATTGAAATGCTTGAATTTATTTGGATACCCTGGTTACAGACAGTTGTTTTGGAAAATCCAAATGCCTGGGCCTTATTCCTGGACAGGGAATGTTCTTATTTATAAAACCAAACTACCAGCACAGATTGGAGCCTGTTTAACATGTACAACATTGTATCCTTTCTTGCTATGGTCATGTGTTGAGACAAGACATGGGAGAAAAGAGTGCTATCTATATGTATAATTTGTTATTTTAAAAATGTAGGTAAGCCATGATGCTGACGATTAAAATAAATACGTGTATATTTGTTCAAGCCATTAACTTAATAGGAAAAACAGACATAAAGTGCCCTTCATTTTTTTGAAAAAAAGTTTTTAATAATAAAACCATACAGGAATGTGAGAAGTAGGGTAAGGGAAATTGGAAATTTACTTTTCTGTGTCTTTTATCTGAGGAATTCTTAGGTTATAGTTATTTTGAAACCCAAACTTTTCAATGTAAAAATAGAAGTAAAGAAAGAGGAACAGATTGGAGTCTGGAAAAAAAAATAGAGAGAGAACGTACAGCAGGAAGGCTGTGAACGGGGGAATGCTGTGTTCAGCCTCATCGCAGATTTCCTCCATACTGTGGAGATAACCAGGACGGTGAAGACTTGAACTGAGTTCAGAACAGTGGTTCTCCATGCTTTTGAGTTACAAAATTTTGATGAAAACAATTTGATGGAAGCTGTAGACAAGTGCTCCAGAATACTGAACATTTACACACATGCACATTCATTTGCAGTTGATTTCAGCAGATTCATGATTCTCATGAAGGTCGCTCATGAAGAGTGGGTCAGAATTGGCCATAGGAGTTTTCAGATTACAGATACCTAGCTCTCCCCTAGCCCAGGGCTCCTGTGATGGACCACTCTGGCAGGGAGGCATGAGTGCCAGGTTAAGACATGGCCAGGGATGGTTGTGATGGTTGATTTCTAAACTTGGGATAGAGAGTTCAGTAACTGGTGTTCATCTTTAACTGAGAGCTGCCCCAGTGTGATGGGCTTCTCTCTCCAGGAATCACTTCACTGCTGTCTGGGCTGAACCCTCAGGAGGTGGACCTACTGTCCTGGACAACAGCCCCTAGAGTCAGGACCCCTCCTCTCCACCCCCATGCCCCTGCCCCTCAGCACCCCAGGCCTGGCCTAGCTCCATCCTTGTTGTGCCAGATGTGTGAGCGCCTTGGACTCCTTAAGTTAGACCTTGAAGAAGAGTTGTGTTTTCTTTTCAGGACAGTAGCCAGTGGTTCGTCCTTTCTATTGATTTTTGTGTTGTTTCATTTGTAAATAAGTGCTTGTTCTATGCTGTTAAAATGATGAATGCTAAAACAGTCTTTAAAGGTGGGAAAATTCACAGCTTCTTGAGAAAATAAATATAAAGGAAGTTATGGGTCATCTCTTCAACCTTGTCCACATCCTGGTTTATGTTCATATTCCTCCAGCTAGGCACCAACATTACTCTGGCATCTTCTAAGTTAATTGATAACATGGCACTGTCTCTATCTATACACTGTGTCATCTCTACAATCGTTTAATTGACAAGTTGAGTAGAAGCCCCATATCCAAAGTCACCAATCTGTAGTAATTGGTCAGTTATATACAATAAAATATGATTGAAACAGTGAATCACAAAAACATATACATAGACCATCTATTTTAACTGAAAACATATACATGTACATTTGTTTGCCAATCTTTTGTTGTGTGTATTGCCCCTGGCTGGAGTTCTGATCTTTCTTGCACAAAGCCATCTATACTATATCACCCACCCTTCCCAGTTTTGGTTGCTTCAAAGTGGAACAAGAATTTGACACTTGTAAAATAGTCTAAGTGCAGAACACCTCCAGATTTTAGTGGTTTTGTTATTCTTTTTTGCAGTTACCTCACCCATACCTAATGCACAGTATTTAGAAATGGCACCTAGCCTTTATTGACTTGTTTTTTCATAGGAAAGAGAACTCATTTTCTTTCTATGCACACATTTCATTGGTTTACCTAATTTTCAATTAAATTATGTCATTTCAATAACTTGTACAACTGATAGAAACTGGTTTGGGAGCAAGCCAAATGACTCCTAGGGGGAGAAAGAACCAAGCTGTTAGCAGCAGGAGTACACAGATAGGGAAAATTCTGAGTTGGTTTTGTAGAGACAGATTAAGAGTGCTTCTACTGCAATATGTGTTGAAGAAAATTAAAGTTGTGGCACCATGTTTTAAGGTACACTGAAGCTACTTTATTTTACTTGTAAAATAAATTCCTGTAAGGAGGAATGCACTTACTTAACTTTAAGAGAATCTGCACAACATCACTATCCAGGATGAATGATTAGAAGTAGACCAGAACAGTTATGACCAGGAGGTTATCTCTGGGAGGTCATCTCTGTGGGATCAACCTCCCATGACAAACACTGTTTTCATCTTCACCTTTACCAACTACTTTTTCTGCATTTAACCAATAAAATTTGCAGTAACAAATATTGATAGTTGCAAGGTTACATACAAACAGTCTTTGGAATTATGAAAGCTAACTTTCAATATTATAGACTAATTAGCTCAGTTCTGTTAAACGATTTGGACAAAACCTAACCTTAATGATTTCAAGTAGAGAACTTATGCAGATTTAGCTTAAAGTTTATGATAACTGGTATGTAAATACTTAACTTTTTAATCTATTAAAACAAATGCTAATTTTTAATGAAGTGTTTTAAATTCTCAAAAATGCTTCCTTGTAGTTTTTCTTAGGGTTCCTGCTAAACTACTTGTCATCTCTGGTTTTAATTTTAATTTGAACAAGGCTGAATCAAAGACATGTAGGGGTTTTTGTTATTGTTGTTTTGCTTTGGCTTTGTTTTTTGAAACAGAATCTTGCTCTGTTGCCCAGGCTGGAGGGCAGTGGCGTGATCTTGGCTCACTGCAACCTCTACCTCCTGGACTCAAGCGATTCTCCTGCCTCAGCTTCCTGAGTAGCTAGTATTACAGGCATGCACCATCACGCCCAGCTAATTTTTGTATTTTTAGTAGAGATAGGGTTTTGCCCATGTTAGCCAGGTTGGTCTCAAACTCCTGACCTCAGGTGATCCGCCCACCTCAGCCTCCCAAAGTGCTGGGATTACAGGTGTGAGCTACCACACCCAGCCGACATGTAGGGTTTATAATAATTTATTTCCACCCAAAGAAAGAGTATGTATATTTAGCTAGATTAAGGTATTACTATAAAGTCCAGTTAGTGAATTTCCCTACTTTCTTCCAGAGTCTTTAAAACAAATTGTCCTCAGCCCTGAGGATTATATCATGTTCTTTCCTCCCTGGCATTTAAATCAGTGTAAAAATGTCCCTTGGAATCATTTCTGTGGGGGACTGTAAAAGCAGTAGAACACATGGCATCTTCACAGGGCTTGTAGTCTGGTTAGAGAAACAAGATTGACACACTTGAAACAGATTATACCAAATGTTTGATTGAGTATAAAATGGGAAGTAAAAGTAATAATTGCTGAAGCAATAATTGCTGAAGCACCTGCTTTGCATGGTCTATTTTGCACATAGTAGAGGCTTGAAGGATTAGGAAATTTGAGGGAATATGTGGAACTAAAACTAGAGTCTGAAGAATAAGTGGAATCTGAACTGACTAGTGAATAAGTGGGAGAATTCTGGGCAGGAGGAAAAGTATGTTAGGGTCATGATGCAACAGGATTTGTTTTGTAACTGGAATTTCCTTATGGTCTATCTGGGAACTTCCTCACTTCCCTGAATCTGATCTTGACACTGACTTGTCCTTGGTTATACTTTTCTTTCCCTATCCAAGAGTCTGCATAAGACCAATGGTCTGTTCCAGCCTACCATTCAATCTCTGATGGTGTGGCATTGGGAAAGTGCTGTAGGGGTACATTCATAATGATAACCACCTCTTTTTTATTATTCTGTGCATTCTTTTTTTCTAACTTTTATTTTAGGTTCTAGGGTACATGTGAAGGTTTGTTACATAGGTAAACTCACATCACGAGGGTTTGTTGTACAGATTATTTCATCACCCAAGTATTAAGCCTAGTACCCAATAGTTATCTTTCCATTCTTCTCCCTTCTCCAACCCTCTACCCTCAAGTAGACCCCAGTGTCTGCTCTTCCCTCCTTTGTGCCTATGAGTTCTCATCATTTAGCTCCCACTTCTAAGTGAGAACATGCAGTATTTGGTTTTCTGTTCCTGCATTAGTTTTCTAAGGATAATGGCCTCCAGCTCCATCTATGTTCCTGCAAAAGATATGATCTTGTTCTGTTTTATGGCTGCATAATATTTCATGGTGTATATGTACCGCATTTTCTTTATCCAATCTGTCACTAATGGGTATTTAGGTTGATTCCATGTCTTTGCTATTGTGAATAGTGATGTGGTGAACATTCACTTGCATGTGTCTTTATGGTAGAATGATTTATATTCCTCTGGGTACACACCCAATAATGCGATTGCTGGGTTGAATATTAGTTCTACTTTTAGCTCTTTGAGGCATCACCACACTACCTTCCCTAACGGTTGAACTAATTTTCACTCCCACCGACAGTGTATAAGTGTTCCCTTTTTTCTGCAACCTCGCCAGCAAATGATAACCATCTTTTTTTTTTTTTTTTTTTTTTTTTTTGAGGAGGAGTCTTGCTCTGTCGCCCAGGATGGAGTGCAGTGGCGCGATCTCAGCTCACTGCAAGCCCCGCCTCCTGGGTTCACCCATTCTCCTGCCTCAGCCTTCCAAGTAGCTGGGACTACAGGCGCCCTCCACCATGCCTGGCTAATTTTTTGTATTTTTAGTAGAGATGGGGTTTCACCGCGTTAGCCAGGATGGTCTCGATCTCCTGACCTCATGATCCGCCCACCTCGGCCTCCCAAAGTGCTGGGATTACAGGCATGAGCCACCGTGCCTGGCCGATAACCATCTTTTATCGAGTGCCTTTTAGAGGTGCTTGCATGAATCAGGATAGGCTAGGTTATGACGCAGTAACAAACATTCACGTGGATGTTTGATTTCAAATTTCAGTGGATTAAAATGAAGAACTTTTATTTCTTGCTATGCTGCATGGCCAGTGTGGGTTGGTAGGGATGAGAGGCAAGGTCTCAGCTTGTTGCTGTCATTCAGGGACTCGGGCTGGCCCCTGCCTCTACTTACATATACCACTGCCACTCATCAGAAAGGCCCAAATCCTTTCCCCTGACACATTCTAATCCTCCTTTTTAACTCACTAAGGATTCATCCTCCATGACATTTTCAGAACCACTAGTGAACTTTTTAGTGTGTTCTGTATCTTCTGGAGAAAGAATTTCATGGATTTCTTACCTGTTGCACTGAGTTTATCAGTGCAAGACAGCCATTTTGGTTTTTACCTGGGAATCCTTTCTGAAATACTACTGGGCATGCCTTGTCTATATTATCAACTAGCTTTGGGGAAGATAAAACACAGACCTGGGATGGAGGCAGCATGGGGTAGTGGAGCAAGTATGGGACCAGCAGCCTAGAGGCCTGGGCCAGAATCCATCACTGTCACCTCCTACCTGGGTGACTTTGCCATTGTCATTTCACCTCTCTGAACTTCATTTTCTTCAATTATAATATGAAGCAGCTAGTCTTGATTATTATTAAGGTCTCTTTTAATGCAAAGACCCCCTACCAGTACAATAGGTGCAGTGTAGGCCCAGCTACTTGGGAGGCTGAGGTAGGAGGATCACTTGAGTCCAGGAGTTCAAGTCTAGCCTGGGCAATATAGTGAAACCCTAGTCTTAAACATTGTTTTTCATAAAAAAAAAAATACAATGATTCCCTACAAGTACAAAGCAAGTAAAATTTAAAGCTTGAAATTGTTTGTGTCTTTTGGATTCTGTAACTGCTTTTTTCATTTTAAATTTTTACTTATGGATGGAAGGTTGTTTTTCTTTAATGAAAGGAATATTAGTCATTTCTCATACAATTAAGAAATATATTCAAGATTTCATCAGCTTAGATGTGCTATGTTGTACAGTTTGTCACCTGTACTCTCGTTATTTCCAATCTGAAATGGGGAGAGGGGCCTGGGCCGAGGTCAGTTGCCACTTTGGCAGCTTCGCTTCTAACCTTGGAGATTCTTGCTCCCATTCACCAAAGAATCCTGAGTCCAGAGAGTTCCACAGCAGCAAACCCGATCAGAATGGATTGACTTCCAAAAAGGTCTGCTTCCTTCAGCAATTCTTCATGTCCCTGAAAAAGTCCACTTCATAATAAAGACCGTGGATTTTTCCTTCCATTTAGGGTTGAGGTTGAAATACTTTTGGTTCCAGAGGAATCCAGTCGACTCTGCCTGCCTTGTTCTGCCCTGGTGGCAGCTTCCCAGAGATTCAAAAGAAGCTTTTATGTGGCTTCTCCTAACTTGTCAGCCACTATAACTTATAGTGCATTCAGACAGAAAAATGTTCTATAAATATAGAATCATGCAAGGAATGTCCTGGAACCAGAGCATTATCTCTAATTGTCAGGTAGGATTTACTGAGACTACCAAATACTGTATCACTGTCAAAGGGCAAGAGAGTAGGATAGGTCAGTATGAAACATGAACAATATGAAAATGACAAAAGAGTTAATGGATGAATGAATGCTGAGAACTGAGAAATACATACATGTATACATGCATGGTTATGTGCAACCAATGACATATTCAGTGGGATGTGATAGCCTCATGAGGAAACCACTGCTAGTCTTTAACCATGTGGTAAATGGTGTGTGGCTTTGCTCTCCCCCATCACCCAACCCCTGGGCCTGTCTACTCATGGCAGAGCACTTTATGTCCTGCTTGCTTTTGTCCTCTCTCGGAGGAGAGGATTCAAGCATCATCCAGTGTCTTCAACTGGTTTCCAAGAAAGGCTTTGCTTCCCATCAATGTCCTGTGCCACATGTGGCCTCTGTCCCTTTGTCAGCCTTTGGGGTGGCTGGGGATGCTGCTGCTCTGTGTTTTGGGTGCTCTCTGTGGCCTCTGGGATGCATTCTTTCTGCCACGATCTCTGTTTTCCTGCACTTGCTGACTAGGTGAGGCATTTTAATTCTTTTCCGTGATAAAAATCACTTCTGGTTTAGAGCCTGGAAAGGAAACACTTTCCCTGGTTTGAATGAAGTTGAGACTGATGTGAGTTGAGAGCCACCAAAGAGACCTCGGGGAGCCCTGTGGACCCCCTGGGTTGCAGGTTCTCTTGTGGGGAAGATGGAGATTGCTGTGCAGGTGTTGCGGGAAGACCCCCCTTTCCTCTGTTTTCTCTCAAGCCCCCCTTTTCCTGTTCTCGTCTCCATTCCTCTCCCCACTTTTTTTCTGTCTGGCTTATTTACTTATAGAGAAGACTACTCTAAAATGAAAATAGAATATATAACTTCTAAATTACTCTTATTAAAAATGATGAAATACAGAAAATCTGAGAATGACAACATGTAGAGGGTGGGTGGGAAAAATAAAAAGAAAAGCCTCAAAATAAAAGTATAAATAAAGTAATGTAAATGCACTTAAGTGTGTCAGTTATCAAGAAATATAACTATTGAAGGGAAAAGTTTATAAAATTAAATCAACTAAGTGCTGTATACAAATGAAGTATTCAAAGTAACATAGGTTAAAAATCAAGGCTAGGCGTGGTGGCTTACGCCTGTAATCCCAGAACTTTGGGAGGCCGAGGTGGGCAGATCATTTGAGGTCAGGAGCTTGAGACCAGCCTGGCCAACATGGTGAAACTCCATCTCTACTAAAAATACAAAAATTAGAACCCACCTGTAATCCCAGCTACTCGGGAAGCTGAGGCAGGAGAATCACTTGAATCTGGGAGGCAGAGGTTGTAGTGAGCTGAGATCATGTCACTGCACTCTAGCCTGAACAAGGATCCCCTCAAAAAATACATAAATAAATAATAATATAATAAAATAAAAATCAAGTGAAAAAAATGCCAATAAAATACAAATCTCAAATAAAAACACAGTTTACAAATATCGACAGACAAAATTTCAAGGCAAGAAGCATTAACTGGAGCAAACTGGTGGCTTTTATGTCCTCCCCACCCTCTGCCAACCCCCATTTCCCTTTGGTTTTAACAGCAACTCAGGATCCCAAGCATCTTTGAAATGGGTTTATAGGGGTGCAGCAGACCTTCCTCCTGAATACACTGATGTCTCAGGGCTGGTAAATGTTTGGGGGAAGGGTAACTGACTGAAGTAAGTCGATGAACATAGCAGATTGGTGTTGATTCAGATGATGTTAAACTTTTAGGATTCTGAGTTTCAGAAAGTCCAGGTAACCTTATGTATTTTGAATAGGGTGTGTATACATGTGGAGGCAGGGTGTGTGAGAGAGACAGACAGAGACAAGAAGAGGCAGAGAGAGAGATAATCCTTACAAATATGGTTAGTGTTTTTCTAAATTCCCTTTGCTTTCTTAGGCACACTTTCTTTTTTTTTTTTTTCCGATAAATGTCCTTCTGTTGCCCAGGCTGGAGTGCAGTGGTGCGACCATAGCTCACTGTACCCTTGAATTCCTGGGCTCAAGCGATCCTCCTACCTCAGCCTCCCAAGCAGCTGGGACTACAGGCAGGTACCACCACGCTTGGCTAATTTTGTAACTTTTCATAGAGATGAGGGTCTTGCTTTGTTGCCCAGGCTGGTCTTGAACTCCTAGCCTTAGGTGATCCTCCCTCCCACCTCAGCCTCCCAAAACTCTAGGATTACAGGCCTGAGCCACCGTGCCCGGCCCAAACATTCTTATATAAACTTACTTTCGTAAGAAAACTGAAACTCGTCCCTCCTTTCTAGGTTGATGTGCTACCTCAATGAAACCCGTAATTTGACATCTGAAACTTTACTACGTATGCAGACACTGTATAGTTTCTACCTCATGAAAACAAGTGAAAACCTCGGCTTTCACTGGATCCACTCTAGGTATATGGCTTGTCTTTTTACTGCCTATGATAAAAATCTAAAATATATTACGTTTTATTCTCTTAGCCATCCCCTGGTGTGTTTCAGTCTCGCTCACATTTCAGCCATTTTGACCTACACAGAAAATGTGGTGAATTTAAAGATGTCAGTTTAAGAACAAACTCCAACTCAAATTTGTTTAGCCACTGTTTCCAACTTATCAAGATAACTTAGAGGATAAATCCAGAGCTGAGTGTTTATTCCTTCTTGTCTTATATTTTTTATTCCTTCCTAAAAGTTATCAGGGCCTGCTTGAATTATAGTGCATTTTTTCTTGTCAGAGCTGATTTGATTTCTGGCTCCCCTGCCTCCCAGCCTACCCTCTGTGTCATGCTGCAGAGGCGGCAGATTGGCGCTCTGGATTTGAATTTCAGCATGCCTGCTGTCTGCTGCCAGAGACATTTAGCAGATGGGCTTGTAGAGAGAGAGCTGGGTCTTGACAGGGAGGGGGCCTCAGGGGAAGAGGCTCCTATGGGACGGGCTGGCTCTGCCCGTTCTCACCTTGTCGTTTTGACCCTGGCTCACTACTGGGTCTGTCACAAGATTAGCAGAGGCTCAGTTTTTTATTGTTGTTGTCTTTAATATCCAGCACTTTGCTTATGATACATATGGGTGTGGAATTCTTCGAGGTTTCCTCTGAGGGGTTTGCAAAGCTTCTTGAATCTTTAGGCTATATTTTCCATCATATTTGGGGGTCTTTCAGTCATTCTTCCTTTTTTTTTTTTTTTTTTTGAGGCAGGGTCTCACTTTGTCACACAGGCTGGAGTGCAGTGGCACAGCATGACTCACTGCAGCCTTGACCTCCCAGTCTCAAGCAATCCTCTCATCTCAGCCACCAGAGTAGCTGGGATTACAGCTGGGATTTACTACCATGCCTAGCTAATTTTTGTATTTTTGTAAAGACAGGGTCTCGTCATGTTGCCCAGGCTGGCCTTCAACTCCTGAGCTCAAGTGATCTGCTTGCCTCAGCCTCCCAAAGGGCTGGGACTGCAGGTGTGTGCCATCGTGCCTGGCCTCATTATTTCTTTAATTTTTTTTTTTCCTGCACTGCATTCTTTCTTCCCCTTCTCTGGAATATCAGTGACATGAATGCTAGACCTCTTGGTATTGCTGCACAGGTCCCCAAGTCTCTTTACCCCCTGCCCACAATAATTTTTCTCTCTGTTTTTCACATTGGATACTTTCTATTGATCTGTCTTCAAGTTCACTGGCTCTTTCTTGTGTCAAATTCTTTCTGGTATTGAATTCATCCCCTGAGATTTTATTTCAGTTATTGTATTTTTCTGTTCTGGAATTTCCATTTGGCTCCCTATGCTTCCTATTTCTTTGCTGAGACTTTTTATGTTGCCCTTGGTTTCAAGCATGTCCACCTTTACTTCATGGATTATTTTGTAATTGTTGCTCTTAAGTCTTTGCCAAAAATTTCAACATCTGTATCAGGCCTACATTGGCATCTGTTGATTGTCTTTTTCCCACATAAGTTGGGATTTTCCTGATTCTTCATATGCTTAGTAGTTTGGGACTGTATCCTGAAAATTTGAATAAGGCCGAGTTTTGTTTAAATACTGTGGATAATGTCGATATATGTGTTTTAACAGGCAGTTATCCTGGTTGGGTCCAGGCCTCAAGTTCCCACCAGCCTCCTGTGAGTTGTAATTTCCATGTCAGCTCTGTTTTCAAAGCCTCTGTAGGGGTTTCACCTCTGTCCCATGTGTATCCCACCTACTGGCCAGTCTGGGGCTTGGGCAGAGGTCTGTCTGTTAGCTCCAGAGGTCCGTCTATTAGCTCAGTTCTCAGTCTTTGCTGTGCCAGGCAGGATCAGATCCGCACATGTACAGTTCTAGAGTGAGCCCAGGTGCTTTACAAACCCGTTAATGGGGCTGCCTTCCCAAGCTACTCCTTCTTCCCGGTTTCCGCGGTAGTACCCAGTTCCCTGCGGTTTTTGAATCTATGACCAGAAAGTTTGAGCTTTTACCGCTGCTTTGCCTACGCTCTGCTTCACACTTCCTATGACTGTGCCTGAGTCCAAGGCCAAGCTGCGGGAAGAGAGAGACAGAAATAGTCCATGAGGATTCACCCCACTGTCTGGGGTCCACTGCCTCAGATAGGAGAGGAAACTTCCATTTTCGTAGAGTTCTAGGTGCCTTCAGGTCCCCACTGTGGCTTCTACCATCTTAGTGGGATTACTTGCAAGAACGGAGAAAGGAAAAAAAAGGAGGAAAAGTGAGGTTTTCCTCTACTCTCCCTGAGCATCGGGAGACGCCCCGCCTCCTGGAGCCTGAACTGCGGGGCTGCTCCTGGTGCTTCCTGGCTGCGCCAGTGCCCACCACCGGTGCCAGGCAGCCTAGAGTAGGGGCGGGCAGGATACCAGAAGGAAAAGCAATGGTGACCTGGCTCCTAGTTTAGAGGTCTTTGAATTCTGGTCTTCTTCTCCAATCTGCCTGCTACTGTTTACTTTTCAGATTCCTCAAATAACCACTCTGTGCATTCTGTCCAGGTTTTACTGCTGCATTCCGTGGGAGGCGCGGGGTGGGAGTGTGCTTGCCCAGAACGGAAACTGAGATCCTTTGTTTTTAAATGAAATTTTTGCATGGGTTACCTGAATTTTAAACATCACTGCACAATGTATAACTGATTCTTGCTCTTTCTGAAGCAGGGCCGGGTCTGAGAAACAGGCCAATTACGGGAGAATGCTGAGGGGAAGGCACGTGAACTGCACCCGGCACTCCCCCCGCAGCCTTCAGAAGCGCTGGGCACACACTGAGGGCGTTACAGAAACGTAACGGCAGTGCTGACAGCCTCAGCCAGGGCTAGAGTCATGTTCTGTCCAGATACCATTTTGTGCCTCTCCCTCCCCCAACTGCTCCCACCCCCACCCCCTCTAAAAAGGAATAAACAATTTCCTTCAGTCATTGTTTCCTGCCCACTAACAGATGCTCTTAATTAGCACAAAATTGCAGCAAAATTGCTAAATAAATCTATTTTACTTGTTTTGGATTTGTTTCTCCCAGAAAGCTTAGGCTTCTCCATTGTCAACACATCAACACACACTCACTTTATTGTTGAGTTGGAGTCGAGGACTCACAACCTAGTTCCTTGTTCATTTCCACGCACACAATTGTGATGCACAGAATTGATGGTTAGCCATCTTTCCCAGCAGAAAACTGCTGGTTTTAAAACCCTTCAGGAGCTCACTGGGGTGGGAACATGCATTTGGGAGTATTGAAACTTTATAAAAAATATCCCAAACACTTTATCAGTTATCTATCATGATAAAGAAACTGATCATTGACATTAGTCATCATATAATTTCATCCTCGAAAGGACTGTAGCCTTGAAACACAGAGGAATGGGGCATTAGAAGCATCCTTTTGGTTTATTTTATACAAAAAATGTAGAAACATGCTTGTAAAGCTGATGGTGGCACTATTTTTTGGTAATTTCTTCATGGGCTGCCTAAGGTCATTCATGGGTGTGAGGATATGGTCTGTGAAGGAGGAAGCTGTTATTCCAAATTTTACAACAAAGAAAGCTTTTGCATAACACAGAATCGATAGCTCTCTTTTCTAGGTCATGAGTGGGCCTGGTTTTTTTCCTGTAAAGTTTTTAAATGCTACATGGTCTTGAATTAATATATTTCTATTATGTACATGAGTGTAAGCTGGTAGGCAAAGGAGTATTTTAAAAGATTGCTTTTTTTTGGCATTATCTTTTAGGAGTAAAATCTTGGAATTCAGCTTCATGGCTTGAGAGAATCACTTTCTTTTTTTCAAGAAACAAAACTTTATGCTGAGATCACAAATGATAAAAATATGCCAAAGCCTCATGGCTGTGCTTGTTGCAGTCTTTTTGAGTCAAATCCATTATCTCCATGCACTGAATGACTCAGTGATCACTTTTTACCCTTTGGGAAGTAGAATCTCAGATATCTGCAAAATAGCCACTAAATAACATGAGCTAGTTGCATATGGAATCTTCTGCTGTCCGTAATCTGAATTTTTGGAATTTTTCTCTAGTAATGAAAACATTTGCCTCTCATTAGAAGAAGCCTGCTCACTTTTCAATGCACATTTTCTGGACAAGGTGCCAGATAAGGCCTTTGCAAAACTGAAAGGAGGCTGCTTCCTTATCTTGGAAATCAGGACCACGCCTGCCCTGAGAAATGCTTGTCTGAGGTGGGGCAGGCCCCTTTGTATGAATGCCCTGGTGGTTTAGAAATAGAGGGGGTCCCCACTCCTGCAGAAGCTCAGAAACAAAGCTGCTTCTCTGTGGCAACTCATTATAATACCTCATTTGACATTTCAGCTCAGGCCTGCTGGGGACAGACAAACAGACCAATCCAAAATGATGTTATTTCCAGCCACCTCTGCTTAAGCTGCTGCTTTACCTGTCTGAAGAGGAAGTACAGGTGGCAGGCAGGATTGGGAATCCACGTTCCCACCTCCTGGGAGCAATAGGGGTGGTGTTGTTATGGCCACTTGATATTTGAAGCATGTGGATGATAGGCATTTAATGGACCCTGGCATTTAGGGAATTGTTTGGAGTAAAATCACAATGATTAAAAAAAGCTTTTAAAAAGGGAAAGATGATTTTTGTCCTTTTCTATTTAACCTGCCATTGATGTTTTAAGGTGCTCAGAGTATTCTCTTTGTGGGAATTTGGGAAGGACAAATGTTGATGTATACTCTAGAGAATTAAGACAAATGATAATTGAAAGAGATGATAAAAGCTAGTGGTTTCCATGGGGAAATAATCACAAACTGCTGTCAGACTGATTCCAATAAGAACGTTGCTTTATGTGAAATGTTTTTTAAACAGCTCAACCAAAGCATTAAGCCAGAGCACTTCTGAGGGCATCTATTTGCGGTGTTTCTATTATATCCCCATCTGAGACTCCTCAACTTAACATTATTCACTGCTCCAGCTGCTGTGCTTAGCTTCTTTGTGGTCAACACTCAGTTGGAAATGAAAAATATTAGGTTGCAAGAAGAATACTATTTGCAGACCCTTAAGATAATTCTATAGTTTCACCATATTGATTTACCATATGGATTCTAAATTATTGATCTGTGAAGTTACTTTTGTATGTTAACTCAGGTTAAATGCTACTACTGTGTTTAAGATGTCTCTTTAATAATGCTGGAAAGACCTTTCATGTGCTTTTGGGCTTCTAGTAGTGGAGACTGCTTCCCACGCTCTGCCTTTGTATTTTCAGGCATTTATTTTGGAGTAATACTCAGGCGCTGCACCTTTTTGTGCCCCCAGTGTACCCTGTAGAGATCTCTGTCAGAGCCCCTATAACCTTTATGGCATTTATTGGTTTACATAGCTGTGGCCTATATTAAATTGTAACACAGAGCCTGGCATGTGGCACAAATGCCCATTGAATGAATGAATGACTCCTTGGTCAAGTCTCACTGCCTCTTTCCAAAGAATGCTGGAACAAGAAGCCTTCCATTTGCTCCTGCTGGCCCAACCTCCACCCTGCTCCACCCCAGGAGGCTGACCTGCAGGGACCAAGCACAGCCTCACTCTTCCCTGCTTTCCCTTTGAGTTTGGCCAATAGGAGGCAGGAGATTGGTGGGTGGGGAAGACAGGGTGGAGTATGTAATAGGATTGGCTGTATTCCTATACTACAGACTTCTCCATATAGTTCCCTTTAGGCTTGTAAGGGCTCTCCGGTGTTACCAGACACAGGTATTGCATTATTTATTCTTTATTGGTTTCCTTAAGCCCTGCCCACACCTTTGTAAATAGTCTTTTTGTTAAATTCTCTCAAATTAGCCAGTTTGAATGAGCCCACTGGATCCTGCTAGGACCCTGACTGATTGCCCAAGTCACCCAGATGACAACATTGGTTATAATCTAGGTGTAATACCGTTCCTCACTCATCATAAGCATATGGCCAACCCTCTTTTAACAAAAGACAGGTGAACAAGAGAAAAGCATAACAAATTTACTTAATCAAAGTTTTACATGACATGGAAGTCTTCAGAAATGAAGACCTAGAGATGCAGGGAAAATGATCTATTTTAATGCTTAGGTTCCATGAAGATGGATAGCTACGTGGAAGTGTGATTGGACAAAAGGGTCTGATCTAATGGTAATAGACTGAGCGGGGAACCCCAGCAAGGCCCGTCTGTTCAGCTTCCTCTTGGTCTCTCTGTGTAGTGTTTCTTCCTCCTGGGTATGGGGCAAGATCCCTCTGGAACAAAGGTATTTGGGGAGAAGGGAGAGAGTGACCGTTGTAGATTTTATGGCTTGCTTTGGGGAAGAGGGTCTCCAGTTTCTCTCACCTGCCTTGCAGAAGAGGAATTCTGGTTTCTAGAACTCACTTTGGGGAAGAAAGAGGAGTGGGAGACAGGAGGGCCACAGAAGATCAGAGAGAACTCGCCTTTGAGGCCCATCCAATGTCCTTTTGAGACAGCCAAGTATAAAGGGGACCCGAGAGAAACTCTGACCAGCCTGCGCACTGGGAGGAGTGCATAATGGGCCAGAGCCCCCGGGAAGTTTGCACCATTTGCAGTGGGGAGGAGCCCGGCCTCTCCTCTTCTGGGGTGGAAACTGGGATTCAATCTGTGAGGCAGGAAGCCAGATAGCAGAACTTTTGCTTTGCTGAGAGTCCCTGTTTCCCTTTTTTTCCTTTTTGCCCAGTAAATTCCATTTATCTCACCCTTCAAAGTGTCTGTGAGCCCAGTCTCTCATGGTCATCTGACAAAGACCCCATTTTACCTGAACTAAGGAGAAAGTCCTACAACACTTTAAAGTTCATACCATGCCAAAGCACAAGACTTTGAGGAATCATATTCTGAGCCCCAACAACATCATAGTCTGTCTCCCTTGCATTATTTCAGTAAACCCCCTCTTCTAGGCCAGCCTACATCTGAATTAGAATCAGCTGGAGCAGGAGTCAGCAAACTACAGCTTGCAGGCCCAATCCAGCCTGCTGCCTGTTTGTGTAAATGGAGCTTTATTGGAAGACAGCCATAACCATTTGTTTACTTACTGACTATGGCTGCTTTTGAGCTACAACAGGAGGCAAGGAGTTGCAACAGAAACTGTGTGGCCTGCAAAGTCTAAAACATTGGCTATTTGACCCATTATAGAAAAGATTTGCCAACTCCTGATTTTGAGGAAAACCATAACATGTGAACTTCATCATTTTCATCCAGGGACTCCTGGGCCAGATGCTCGGGGCCCTTGTGAGTGGTCCATGACAGTGAAGTGGGAGGTTTTAAACCCCGGGCCTAGCTGAGTGCTCCTGGGACATCATGTTGCTGTGCTGGCTGCTGCAACAACCTGGGAAGCACTCACTCTGTCAATGTGACCAAGCAGGACTGGAGGCATTTGTGTTTAAATGTGTTGATAATTTATGATTTCAGAATCGAATAATTTCCTAAAGAGAACGACTCTCCTGAATATTTTAGCATTTTACTATCGAAGTTATTTTGTACATATCTGTCTCCCCCACCTGACCATGAGTGCCTCTTGGGAGAGCCTGGGTTTTAGTCATATCTGTATTTACCAGTGCCTGGCACAGAGTGGCTAAGGCTCAATAAATATTGTTTGACCAAATGGTAATCAACATCGAATTCAGAGAAGGAAAAAAGAAATGAGGGTGTGGGAGGCATTAACTGGGAAGATGTATGACTTAATGTTCTCCAGCTCTGTTACTAGAGTCTCTGCCTGCTCAGCCTGCACAGAACAAGAAGAGCTATAAGAAAAGGCTGTTCTTCCAGAAGGTGTCCCTCAGGGAAGACTGGCTACATGATTCGTGGGCCCAGTATAAAATGAAATGCAGGGCCTCTTGTTCAAAAATTATTAAGAATTTTGACTGACTCTAGGCACACTGCCTGTGAGTTAGCCCTGCTCTGCAAGGAGCAGTAATAAAAAAGTAATAAAATTACTAAGAATTTCGAGGCAGCATCAGCAGAGCATTAAACTGAGCATGGCCTCCTAAGACTGCACAGGTTGCATGCCCATACAGCTGGCCCTGCCCTATGGGTTCCTGAAAAAAGAGGCAGCCTGCGGGTAACCAGGGAGGCCTCCTTCAATCTAGAGGGACTGCATGGGGCTCAGCCCCCACAAGGGCAGTACAGGCTGTGGGGATGTGAGACTGTGGGCTCTACAGGGATTCTGCAGTGGTGTGTGTCTAATAATGCCGAAACTGAATAATCCTTGATCACTTCCAAAGCGCTTGCATTGATCTCAGACCCCCACGTGAGAATGGATTCCTCTTCCCCAAACCCAGATGGTCTGGCTTCACATAGACTAACCTTGTTCCCCACTACTTCCCTGTTTTCTATGTAACCCCGAGTCACCTAGGCCACCCCATCTAGGGGCAACAAACCACATTTGTACTAAAGCATCTCATGGCTGGCCTGTCTAGATGTCTCTTTTTTGGGTGCAGACAGTTCCCACCACAGTACCTGACTGGAGAACACCGTGTATATATGAATGATCCCTTTATCTTGCCCCTAGAACCCTCCCCTGCCTACTTCCTCACCATAAAAAGGTGTTTAGGGTCCCATTCTCACTACACTGCAGGAAACCTATGCTATGACACCCAAAGCCTTTCCTAGCGCTGGACATTGACCCCGCCAGCTGCTGGAGCTCTCCCTTCCCCCAGCCCTTCCCCACCCTGCATGAGCCCTCCCCACCCCTGGGAATTGCAGCGAACCTCCTGGAGGTCTCCCGGTGCTGACAACTATAGGTAGGGAGTTTTGAGCTCTAATAAGGATTCCCTGACTAGTGCCCCCTTTTTACTGGAGGGGCTCCCATTTTTGCTTTCTCCAGACCACTGCATCCCCCCAACCCTTCATTCACCCATCCTTGCTGCAAAAGGGGACTGAGCGGGTCATCCTTAACCACTCTGTTCATGGGAGCACCTCTTAACCTCTGCTAACAGGTGGTGGCTGCCTCACAGTGCTAGAAAGCCACCCTCCCCAGCCCTGGTGATGACAGTTCTGGGGTCCTTGCTCTGCCTGTGCAGGGTCCCAGCAGCCATGGGCCATGGCCCCATCTCCCTGCACTGAGGAAGATAAAAAAATGCCCAGAACAGAGACTAGCCCCCAGCATTATGGTGCTTTGTTTAGAGAGGCACATATTCTTGAAGCTGTAAGCTTTGGGAGACTGTTGTCGATAAGGGAGTTTCTTTTCCCAGTGGAGCACAGTGTCATATAAAATAAGCTGCAGTTAAGGGAGAGCCCAGTGGGGTCAAGTGGAGTTTGCCTTTGATCATACATGCAGAGTCAGACAGTCCTGGGGCCTTTGCATTCTCCTGCTTAACCTGGGAGCTGGGCTGTCTCAGGCCTCATTTGTCTCCCTGTGACTGATGTGGCCTTAATGACAGCAGCTCGCAAAGAGCCCCCTGCTGCCTGTGTGCACATGTGTGTGTTTTGCTGACAGCCAAAGCAGCCTTGCTTCCTCTCTGATACTGTGTCCCTCTCCTTCCACCCAGTTCCTCCTTCCTTACACACAACCTATGTTTTCTGTCTCTTGCAGGGTCCCCGGTGGCATATAGATCTCCAGCCTTGGGCAGGCTCTGCTCAGTCCCTGGATGAAGAAGCCTGGAGGTTCCTGAGATATATCAGCACCACCCAGGTTGTGTTTCAGGCTCAAACGAGTTAGAGAAGAATGTGAAAGATCCTGATTGCCTCTTTTGAAAGAAGGAGGTGGGGAGGTTCTCAGCGACTCCTGATGAGGACTTGATGGGGAAGTGTGTTCAGAGGCATTGTTGCTTAAACTCATCCACTCACTTGGAGGCAGATAAGATGCCTTCCATTTGCTAGGGCATGTTCCTTCCTCCAAGAGTGTCACCAACCTGAAATGTTTAAATGATTCATCCCAAAGTGTTTTAAAGATCCACTTTAGAAAATTGCTTTGGAAAACCATTTGAAATGACAGATTGGTCCCCGTGAGTAGGCAGTCGAGTATGTCACAAAACAAAACCATCATCTAGAGGTTCAAGCACCATTTTGTATTTGGGGGAACTTGCCTTTCCACTCTTCTGTCACAGATGCTTGGCAGCCAGGGATGCGCTAGGCAAGAGAGCAGAGGAGGCTTTGCAGGCAGTGTGCTGAGGAGTTAATGAATCCAAAGGCTCTCTATCTCAGAGCACTTTAAATCATTACTGAGCACAGGCCTTTATTAGTGACTTAACACATTGTGGCAGCTCCTGCCCAGCTCCAGGCTGAGCCAGTGCCCCGAGCAGGCAAAGAGACTGTCCATTAAGGAGAGTCTATGGCTCTTGACATGTTAATCAGGAGGTTCCATTCTCAAGTTGCCTGATCCCAGGGGGAAAGAGAGACAGAAAAGGAAATCAAGGCCCAAGGGAAATTTAGCTCTGAACTGAGAGGTGCTAGCAAATTAGCAGCTCAGACTGCCTGTGAGCTGCACAGAGGCTCACTCAGGAAGCTGCACAGTGGAGCTGGTGCTGCACAGGGGATCCTGGATTTTTAGAATCTCCCTCAAGCCCACTCTTGACATTCCTGTTCTCCTCCCCAGCCTCTCTGGCAGCAAAGCACTTTTCCTCTGTAGGAGAGAATATATTTCTAGATCTTTAGGAGGTTACTTAGTTTAGGGGTAAAAGAAAGTCTCGTTTATCATATAATGCACTGAGACAATCATAGGAATTTTAGTATTTGTCACCCAAACATGGACGTAAAAGCTTGTTGAATTAATCATGAGTGATGGGCTGTTGAATTAGTCCCTGTGCTTGTCATGATTTTATCTTATTTTGCTGCTGCAAATTAATTTGATGGACTTAGGCAGACTTAATTAAAATACTGAAATTTTAGTTTTGTAGTTTGATTTTACATGAACGATAAGAATCTGGACCTCTTAACTGTGATTTTAAAAAGCCCTTAAAGGCTCCAGAAAAAAATAAGAGGTTTTAATTTTATGAATTGGATTTGAGAACTATGGGCTTCACTCGCCAAAATAAATTTACGTAATGCAAGCTACTAAATTCCATTCTATACGTATTTCATATTAATGTTCCATAACTTATACAAGGCATGTTTGCTTAGAAGAAGCTATTGAGGCATGAAATGGTCATTTTTAGATCTCTCTTGGATCTTTCCCAGAAACTATGGGCTGAGAGGAGAAAATTTTTCTTTTCTTTTTTTTTTTTTAGAGACAGAGTCTCCCTCTGTTACCCAGGCTGGAGTGCAGTGGCACAATCTCAGCTCACTACATCCTCTGCCTCCCGGGTTCAAGTGGTTCTCCTTCCTCAGCCTCCCGAGTAGCTGGGATTACAGGAGCCTGTCACCATGCCCGATTAATTTTTGTATTTTTAGTAGAGATAGAGTTTTGTCATGTTGGCCAGGCTGGTCTTGAACTCCTGACCTCAGGAGATCCACCCACCTCAGCCTCCCAAAGTGCTGGGATTACAGGTATAAGCCACTGTGCCTGGCCAAATTTTTTTTTTTTTTGAAGCATCCTCTGTAGTCTGATCTTGTAAACCTGGGTACTTCACTTTGCTTCTCTGGCTCTCCTTGTTCTGATCCTGAAATGGAAGAGATTGTATCAAAATTATTTCTAAGGTCCCTCCCAGTTCTGTGAGCTTGTACTGTGCACAGAGTAGTATAGAATGGTTATTAACCAAGTATTTTTGAGTGCCTACAAGGTGCCAGGAACTGTTCTGGGCCCTGAGGATATAGTCTCTGCCCTTAAGGATCTAACTAACTCTTTGTGAAGGTGGATAACTGGATGTATAATTATTATTCAGCTTGATGAGCGATAATAGAGAATTTGTTGTTGAAGCTCACTAGAAGGATTTTTGTCCTCCAGAAAGAATGACGTAAAATTCCGGACCTCACAATGGTTTTTAATGCGGGGCCATTTTAGCCAGATAAGGTTCTGTGCTTTGATGTACTTCCGGGTTATTAGAAGGCCAGCAGATGGGAGTCACCAGAGATGACACTAAATGGTTCTTAATCAGAATCTTTTACTAACCAATGCTCTCTCCCCCTCTGTATGTAATGCAAAGCTTTATGGTTGCTTTTGTGGCTTATGCCTCATTTAGAACTCATCTTGACAATGAAAGCCTACAAAACTGGCAGAATATTAGAGTCACTGTTACCTAAAAATTTCAGTTAGCAGAAGTGAGTCATAATGGGCAAGGAAAAAAATAAAAGCTCTGAAGGTACTAATGCGAATTCCACCCCCATCCTCTTATGCTGCTTTTTAACATTAAGAAATATACTTCCCTCAAATCTGTGCTCAAGCTTGTACAGCAAGGCCAGCATTTGGTATGTGCATCACTGATGTATTCATTCCTCAATCCAGAGGGTATTTGTTGAACACCTGCTTTATGGCTGGCACTGTGCCGGGCCTTGGGATATTAAGCCTCAATAAAACACCCCTCCACACTGGTAAATAGCTAGGGTGCAAGAGAGTTGGGTGTTCTCTAACAGGGGGCAGACAGATGGGTGGGGAAAGCTTCCTAGGCCGGGAGAGCCCGGGAGCAGAGGCATAAGGCATAGGACAGCATGGCATGAGACAGCAATGGGCGTGGCACCCCTAGACTTGTGCGTTGTGGTCCTGGAGGCATGGTTGGGGCCGTGCATTTTTAAATGAAATCCCAGAGGATACGGTGTTTGGGTAGAGTGTGCGGAACATCAAGCTCAGTTTAATTAGGTACTATTGTTTTGTTTTTTCAATGTGAAAGACCATGATACACGACAGAGTTCTGCAGTCCGTGGTACACTGTCTGCTGCTAACAAGAAATAGTTAAATCATAAATACAGTGCTCTGTTATAAGGGAAGTCTCCAGATTCAGCTTTTCATGGCAACCCCCAAACCATATGCCTCCAGAAAACACGCCTTGCAGTATAAAATTAATCTAAGCAACAGTGGCTGTTTTTAAAAAGAAAAAATAAAATATGTTTTAAAGCCTGTTTTTCTGTCTATCTATGTATCTATCTATCTATCTATGTATCTATCTATCTATCTATCTATCTATCTATCTATCTATCTATCCATCTATCCATCCATCTCTACCGCTCTACCTAGTTATCTACCCATCTATCAATTTGTAAGAATAACCTAAGAATAAGAACCCGTGCTCTGGATATTCAGAATATAACTTTACAACAATAGTATCTGTTGTATTTACTGCTACACACGCACACACACACATACACACACACACACACACACACACACACAGAGGGATAAAAACAATAAGTATACAATTCTGCCCTCGAGTCTTTCAAAAATAGTGGTACTGTATAAACATACAGCATAGAGTTGATCGTTCTGTAAACATGCAGATCATCGAAGTGATTCTTAAGTTCCAAAATTTTAAGGGCTCCCTTTGCCAGATTCTACTTATGGGTTGGCAGAAATACCATTCAAGCTTTTGGGATACAAAATGAAATGAAAATAAATTAGATCCCTTTAAGTTAAATAATTAAAAAACATTTCATAAAATAGTTTTTCCTTTGTCCAGGCCTAATTTGCTTTATTTGGCTAAAATTACAAGGGGAATTAAAGAGAGACAGAGAACATAATTAGTTGAGTTGGAACTTAGCTAGAAGTTACTGCCCTCATCTATTTTGCTTACAAGAGAGTTTATTGAAGCCCTGGCCATAAATCTTAACTAGAAAGTTTGAAAAATCAATACTTAATTAATTTTTAGGAGCAGAAGTTTATGGAGGACTTTCACTTGTTTACAAAAGCTAATGTCAATCAATGAGATGTTTAATAAATGGTTAAAATTGAATAATTCTTGTGTTTTATTTCTTTTCTTTCTTTCTTTTTTTTTTTTTTTTTTTTGAGGTAGGGTCTTGCTCTGTTGCCCAGGCTGAAGTGCAGTGGCACAATCTCGGCTCACTGCAACCTCCGCCTCCCGGTTTCAAGCAATTCTGCCTCAGCCTCCCTAGTAGCTGGGATTACAGGCACATGCCAGTATGTCTGGCTAACTTTTGTATTTTTTTTAGTAAAGACAGGGTTTCACCATGCTGGCCAGGCTGGTCTCAAACTCCTGACCTTGTGTGATCCGCCTGCCTCGGCCTCCCAAAGTGCTGGGATTGCAGGCATGAGCCACCACACCCGGCCCTTGTGTTTTATTTCTGAGCTAAGAAAGGAAGAGGGGACGTTATCAGGGGGAGTGAATGAAAAAGAATGTCTCTTCAATAGAGATATTGTCTGTCCAAGATGAAATCTGTAGAATAAGAAGAAATGCTTAAAGTAGACAAAGTGTCATCTTTAATAAAATAAAACCCTAGTTCCTGACTTTAGCAAAGGAGGAGCAGCTGGACCTGAAAGCCCTCACTCTGGATCTTCAACACCTACCTGACTTTTGGAGGCCTCTGGCTAACTGTCAGTGCTAACCCCTTCAGCCCATTGTTAGGGGTGGGAGTCAGAGGGGCTGATGTTTTCAGTTTAAAGCTCTGGCCCAAGTATAGCCTCTTTTCATTTCGTGAGGCAGAGATGTGACTAGGCTGGAACCTTTCACTGGGGCTTTACAAAAGGCCTCCAGTAAACTCAAGAGGCCATCTGCATAAAAATCACCTGGGGGAGCTTATTAAAATGCATGTTCTCAGGTATCAGCCTCAAAGATTCTGAGTTTGTAGATCTGGAGGGGGCCCAGGAATCTGCATTTTAAGTACCTCCCAGGTGATTCTGATGTAGGCGGACCGCATGTTGAGAAACACTGTGGGAAAGGTTAGAGCTAGGTTTGGATGGCATTAGGAGGGAATGATGAGCAAGGACCTGCAAACATCACATCTTCATCTGTCTTTATGGAGGTGTTTAGGGAGACATGTACACAAAGAACAATGGCAAATGGGGATCATCATACTACTTTAATAAAAATATCCCAGGAGACTTCCCCGAAGCAGATGGCTCAGGCTTATAAGGTCCGGGCATGCTTTGGGGACACACAGAGCTGCCCTGGACTAACTAGTTTCCCACTGGAGGTGGAGCTCAGGAAGGTGCCCATGTTTAAGGCACAGTAATCTGTCCACTAGCAGAACAGGGTCCAATGAACACACTGAGTTCTAACTAACTAGATTAGCAACTTCTCTTCCCTTAGGTGAGTGGGTGGAGAATAGGAGGTGGCCAGGCAGAGACATAATTTCCATTTATCTGTGGGAGAAGAGTAGGAGATGAATTATCAAATTAACATGTGGACGCACCCAGTTAATAAATGTATTCTGTAGCTGTTGCTTGAGAAAAGATTCAATTCCATTTTCTCTGATTATTTTGTCCTTTAAACAGTTGTTGGAGATAGAGAAGTAGAAAAATAGTGGATTCAAGGAAAAGATATATAGGGGTTTCACTTTTTCAGTTTTCCTCTGAGATGTCCAAATCCTAGCAGAAGACTTACATTCACTGATAAATAGTGCAGGATGATTTTGCCAGGTCAGCCGGAGGGGATAGCAAGAGTAATGCAGATGCCGTGTTAGTCGAATAGGCTCCACCTAATATGCTCTTCTTAAATTAAAATTTCGGAAAATCAGTTAAAGGATTAGGCAAGCCTAGAGTATGTTTTTTTTTCCTTTTCTTTCTTTTATTTTTTATTTTTTAATTTTTTTTGAGACAGGGTCTGGTCTTGCTCTGTTGCCCAGGCTGGAGTGCAGAGGCACAGTCATGGCTCATTGCAGCTTCAACCTGAATAGCTGGGACTACAGGCGCATACCACCATGCTCGGCTAATGTTTGTATTTTTTGTATAGATGAAGTTTTGCCATGTTGCCCAGACTGGTCTCGAGCCCCTGGGCTCAAGCGATCCTCCTGCCTCGGCCTCCCAAAGTGTTGGGATTATAGGCATGAGCCACCATGCCCGGCCCTAGAATATCTTCTTAGGAAGAAAATTGCTTGCTGTTAATGTTTTCCAATGGATGAAAGCAATGAATTTCAAAACATTCTTTGCATCTGGAGTGGTCTGTAGTCTATGCTGTGACAGCAAAAGCTGCTGCATTCATGGAGCATCATGATGACTATGAGAGTTTTAAGGGATTGGGGGAAAATACTGTTGCTCAGTAAGGTAAATATCTTGGCCACAGAACTTATTTTCCTTATTTTCTTTGGTTTCAACAGCCTCAGCTGTGCGAAATGTACTAGCCTCAAACACAAGTCAGAATCCCTTATGAAGTATATTTGTTTTGTGTGCAGTTGAAATTAGAGACTTGCTTCTGCTTGACTTACACACACATTCCCTTTGGTTTTCTTATCTAATTTTGATGGATGAGTTAAGAAAAGTGCTTCTGTTAGCTCAGGAAGAGCCTCCTGCCTGGGGCTGTTGCCCTTCTCCTCCAGGAGGAAGCACATTAGAGCAGTGTATCACAAAGAACACTGCCTTATCAGCAGGGACTGCCTATTAATTTCACTTGACCCATGATCAGCTGTTTACCTTGGATAACACCTGCCATCTTTCTGGACCTTAGTGGCCCCACCTTATCTGCCTGAAATAAGGGATAGCTAATCTTGGGAGTATGCTTCTGAGATCTATGCCTATGATTGTGCCTCACATCTTATAGTAGGGACTCTAGGGATAACGAAGACGTCTATGCATGGTGAGCACTGTTCTCTGTGTCTGGAATGCCCTTCTTGGTCCAAGCCTCTCGGTTCATCCTCTAGGACTAGCACCCCTCTACAAAGCCTTCCTGACACCGCCGCTCCTCCCACCTTTTGCTCCTGATGTGTTCTCTCCTGCACACGCTGTACACATGGCTACAGCAGCTCTTAACCTCTCTCCAAACCTGCATATAGTCTCCATGAGATTACTTATTATCTGGTAATTGAAATTCCTCCAAACACTTTATAGCAGTCTTGTGGTTCCTTGGGGAGGGGAGTAGTTAGCAGTGGAAGAGATTATAACTTTCCCATTATGGTTTTCAGGGATGGGGAAGCAGTAAGTCCCTACCTGCTATTTATCATCCAACATTTCAAATTATTCACATTGATTTCCAATCTTTACAGATTGCATGCAATCACATGAATACAGACAGCCTGGCTACTGACTCTAGTCCTACACACAAGCCCTGGTCAGTGTGTCTTGACGACAGGTTCAATTTAGCTCATCAAGTCCGCAACAAGCAGTGCCGCCTCTACTCCTTAGGGTGAGTACATTTTTTTACAGCAAAAGAAAACACAAACACTGCTTCAGGCAGCTCAGACCTTTTCAGCAATACAAAGTTAGAAATGGTTGCAGTGTATAACAGGTGCCATGCTTTGCCTCCTGTCATCATTTCAGACTGATCTGGCTGTTGTGTAACTGGAGGCATGTACAGATCACCGAGGTCTCCTTGGTCAGAGGCACTTCCCCTCCCATTCTTCTGGTAGCAAGTTGGAAGCCCCCATTCTCATCATGCGGATAATCCTCTTGGTGAAACCAGTGATTTCCAGCTAGACTAAGAGCATCCTTTGTATAAAGACAGAAGAATATTACTGTGTGCAGCAAAAAAAAAAAGTTAGATTTTTTTTTTTTTCCTTGAAAGGTGATCTCACTCTGTCGCCCAGGCTGGAGTGCAGTGGCATGATCACGGCTCACTGCAACCCCTGCCTCCCAGACTCAAGTGATCCTCCCACCGCAGCCTCCCAAGTAGCTGGGACCACAGGCATGCACCCACCACACCCAGCTAATTTTTTGTATTTTTGGTAGAGACAGGGTTTTGCCATGTTGCCCAGGTTGGTCTTGGACTCCTGAGCTCAAGCAATCCACCTGCCTCGGCCTCCCAAAGTGGTGGGATTACAGGTGTGAGCCACTGCACCCAGCCATATGTTAGAAATGTTATGTACAGTTATGGTGTATAACCCAAAACAAATAATGGCTATTGTTAGATTTGTATGTTTTATACCAATGATAAATCTATATCTAGTTACATTTTTAAAAAGGAAAAGAAGGGAACTCTTATTAAAAAAACTATGTCATTTTGTCAAAACTGTTTGAGAAAAATTGATATCCAGTTATTCAGGTTGAAAATGACCTAGATGTACAAATGGATTAAGTGAGATTTTTGTAAAAGGATGGCTACAAAGTAATGGGACTATTTCACCAAATATACCAGTACTTACATAAAAACAGTTCTGAACTTACAAATGATATATGGCTTAAAAAAAAGAAGACAGGAGGAAATTATTTTTGTTTGGAACATCCTGTTCCATAGACTCTTTGTAAGGGCAATGTAGATTCTCAGGCTAGACCACTGAAGTCTTTTTACAAACAGCGCTGGGGACCCTAATGTGACATTGATCGTTTCCATATCACATACTTCCTCCTCACCTGTAGGTTTCATCACCTCTGGAGTCTACATTCAGGCCCAGGTACAACCACCAGCCAGAATCTTAGGTGGTCAGGGTTAGGGGCAGACATCTGGGTGATGTGGAGACCTACCCAAAGACTCCAATGTAGAGAGGATCATCATCACTGTCAAACTATAACAAACAAGAATTACCAGTCATTGTGGATTTTATTCTTTAAAAAAACAAAATAAGAGTTTAAAGATAGGAAACATTCTCATATGGGTTAAATGAAGAGCAATGGTGTATATTGGTGGAGCCTGGCACATACTAGGCACACAATACATACTTGCCATGTAGAAGATCGCTTGAGAGGAGAGACTAGGGAGGGAAGCTGGTTACGCTGCGATGAAAGTGTGGAGGCTGTGGATTAGAACAATTGATTAGAACAGAGCTCTCTTTCTGGAAGCCCACCAGCTATGCTTCAAGATTGGAGGGAGGATGGGAAGTTGTGAGAGCAGAATTTATTTTATGTCACATTAAAAATGTCTGAAAGTGGGTCATAAAAAATTGCATAGTACCACGTGCTAGTTGGTCCTATTTTCTTGCTCCAAATTGCCTCTATATTTTACTTAATATTTTACACCCTGGGATAATTTCATTTAAAGGATATAACTGAGTAAAATAAAACTTAAAAAGGTGTTTTGGGGGAAAGTTTCCAAATTCCTTTTTGCTTTCCTTATACTTCAGAGCTGTTGGATAAGATAGCTCTGCAGTAAGAGTTCAGATTATTACATGTAAAAAGGTAGTTTCCTATTTTAAAATATTTTTATTGACACACAATATTTGTACAAATTAATCGGGTACATGTGATATTTTGTTACATGCGTTGCATGCGTAGTAATCAAGTCAGGTCATTTAGAGTATCCATCACCTCCAGCATTGATCATGTCTATGTGTTGGGAGCATTTCCAGTCCTCTCTTCTAGCTATTTTGAAATATAAAATTTATGGTTGTTAACTGTAGTCACCCTACTCTGCTTTCGAATATTAGAACTTATTCCTTCTGAGGGAGGAAAATAGGCTCTGGAGGCAGGGAACATAAGGCCAATTCACACTTCAGCTATGACAGGGAATTTCCTCTCCATAGGGCATATGCCCAGTAAATGACTTTGTAACTTTACTTCATCCTCTTCATTTACATAGGGTGTACACCAAGTAACCAATGTAAACCTCTAGAGGGAATTTAAACCCTCAAAAATTCTGTAACAGGGCCCTTGAACCCCTATGCTCTGGCCTGTTCCCACACTGTGGAGTGTAATTTCATTTTCAAAAAATCTCTGCTTTTGTTACTTCATTCTTTCCTTGCTTTGTTTGTGCATTTTGTCCAATTCTTTGTTAAAGATGCCAAGAACCTGGACACCCCTGCACCAGTAACACTTTTATCTAACTGTATGTTTGTACCCGTTAAACAACCTCTCTTCACTTCCCCTCAAACACCCTTCCCAGCCTCTGATAACCATCATTCTACTCTCTCTATCTCCATGAGATCAACTTTTTAGCTCCAGCATATGAGTGAGAAGATGCAATATTTGTCTTTCTGTGTCTGATTTGTTTCATTTAACATACTGACCTCCAGTTCCAAACATGTTGCTGCAAATGACAGGATTTTATTCTTTTTTTATGGCCAAATAGTATTCCATTGTGTATATACGCCACATTTTCTTTATTTATTTATTACTAATGGACACTTAGCTTGACTCCATGTCTTTGTTATTGTGAATAGTGCTGCAATAAACATGGGGATGCAGGCATCCCTTTGATATACTGCTTTCCCTTCCTTTGGATATATACCCAGAAGTAGGATTGCTGGATTGTATGATAGTCCTATTTTTAGTCTTTTGAGAAATCTCCATACTGTTTTCCATAATGGCTATACTAATTTACATCCCCATAACCAGTGTGTAAAAGTTCCCTTTTCTCCAAATCCTTGCCAGTATCTGTTATTTTTTGTCTTTTTAATAATAGCCATTCTAACTGGGATAAGATAAGATCTCATTTTGGTTTTGATGTACATTTTCCTGATGATTAGTGAGGCTGAGCAGTTTTTCATATATTTATTCAAAAGTAAAATAGACAAATGGGACTGTATTAAACCAAAAAGCTTCTGCACAGCAAAAGAAACAATCAACAGAGTGAAGAGACAACCTGTTGAATGGGAGAAAATATTTGCAAACTATTTATCCATCAAGTGACTAATATCCAGAATATACAAGGAACTCAAACAACTCAATTGCAAAACACACAAAAAAATAATTCCATGAAAAAGTGGGCAAAGGACAGGAATAGACATCTCTCAAAAGAAGTTTCTTATTTTCATTTAAATGTTTACCATTGAAAATTAACTTTGGAGCCGGGCGCAGTGGCTCATGCCTGCAATCCCAGCACTTTTTGAGGCTGAGGTGGGCAGATCACTTGAGGTCAGGAGTTCGAGACCAGCCTGGCCAACATGGTGAAACTCTGTTTCTACTAAAAATACAAAAATTAGCTGGGCATGGTGGTGCATGCCTCTTGTTCCAGCTACTCATGAGGCTGAGGCTGGAGAATCACTTGAACCCAGGAGGCAGAGGTTGCAGTGAGCCGAGATTGTGCCACTACACTCCAGCCTGGGTGACAGAGCAAGACTCCGTCTCAAAAAAAAAAAAAAAAAAAAAAAAAGAAAAGAAAATCAACTTTGTAAAGAGCATCTGAATTCCACTGGGAAAAGCAATGAATAGATTACAAGGGCCAATATTTGACTAAATACATGAAAGCACTTAACTGAAAACCGAAACTAAAGAAAATATTTCTGATGCCTAAAAAAAGATGCTTTGGGTTGTGGGTAATTATGTTGATTGCACTTACTAAGGCTCCAGGACCCAGACAAGTATGCCCCTGTTCAGGTGAATTGCTTGCCTGGGGCACAAGTAGATAGCTGGCTGACAACACCTCAACTGATACTGAGGGAAGAGTGAGACCCAGACCAGAATTGGTGGTCCCGAAATTAGGAGTGAGAACAGGGAAGGTGGCCCCGGGTTCCCAGCACCAGGGAGTGTCAGAACAGTTTTGAGCTAGGTGGGGAGGGCAGGTAGTAAGTGAATTGTGTGGCCCTCCATACAGGCAGTATGTGCTCCTTGTCCCAGGGCCACAGCAGCAACAAGACCATGCCACTGCTATACCCAGTAATTCCCAGGCAAACTGAAGACAATGGATGCAGCTGCAGCTGGGAGTAACTTCCTGGCAGGAGGTAAAGGAGGGCTCCAAGGACACAGGGAGTCAGAAGACAGAGGCTGATGGCCCCACCTTCTAATCTGTCTCATCTCCTTTCCTCCACCCCTAAGAACTGAAGCAGATATCACCTCCATCTTCTCTTTGATGGCTGAAGTTTATTTACTAGGAGTCAAAGCTTTTTATTCTACAGTTAATGGAAAAGGCATTTGTCTGTGAGTGTGCACTCTGTGTCATGTTCAGTTGAAAATGAAAATTAGATCCTTTTCAGTTTTGAAATGAGGTAGACTAGACCAATTAAGATAGGAGAAGGCACTGAAAAGAAAGATACTGTAAACTAGTTCAACCATTATGGAAGTCGGTGTGGCGATTCCTCAGGGATCTAGAACTAGAAATTCCATTCGACCCAGCCATCCCATTACTGGGTATATACCCAAAGGACTATAAATCATGCTGCTATAAAGACACATGCACACGTATGTTTATTGCGGCATTATTCACAATAGCAAAGACTTGGAACCAACCCAAATGTCCAACAATGATAGACTGGATTAAGAAAATGTGGCACATATACACCATGGAATACTATGCAGCCATAAAAAATGATGAGTTCATGTCCTTTGTAGGGACATGGATGAAATTGGAAATCATCATTCTCAGTAAACTATCGCAAGAACAAAAAACCAAACACCGCATATTCTCACTCATAGGTGGAAATTGAACAATGAGAACACATGGACACAGGAAGGGGAACATCACACGCTGGGGACTGTTGTGGGGTGGGGGGAGGGGGGAGGGATAGCATTGGGAGATATACCTAATGCTAGATGACGAGTTAGTGGGTGCAGCGCACCAGCATGGCACATGTATACATATATAACTAACCTGCACATTGCGCACATGTACCCTAAAACCTAAAGTATAATAATAATAAATAAATAAATAAATAAAATAAAAAAGAAGAGAAAAAGAAAAGAAAGATACATATTATGGAGAAAGGGATAGAGAAGAGAAAAAAAGGAGAGGCTGTGGGTTCAGATGACAATGTCATCTACATAATAACTTCAGACAGGGCCTGGCCTGTAAGTCTTCTCATGTCTGGAGTGGGGAAGGGTGATGGTGGGGCAGTGGAGGGGAGGGTGAGGATGAGAGCCGTAGATAAAGTGAAAGGGGAAAATCACCTTTTCTCCTTTTTATGCCAAAGATTGTATTTTAGGGGTAGGCGTGGGCACGAGAGGAAAGATTTGAAAAGGGCTAATACATAGGTACGTATTTTTTGTCTCTTTTTTAGTTTTGTAGTAGGTTGTGCCTTTTAGTTTCAAGACATAAATTCTCAGTCTAAGATAGTAGATGATTTCATAAGTGACACTTGGTTAGATAGCAAGAGCCCATATTTTATACAGAAAATCTGGGACCTTTGGTTACCATGAGCATTTCCAGAAGAATGAAAGAGCCAAATATTTTCATCTTATAATAGTTTAACACAGCAGGAAGAGTGTTTGTCTAGTGTATGTGAAAACCATGGACCTCAAGCTTCCTTTTTGGGCATTTTTCCCCAAATTACCCTTTCCATGAAAATTTAAAACCATAGATGTACTGTACATCTATTTATGTAATATGTGCATATCTGTGCTTCATACATAAAAAGAGGAAAGGGTTTTTTTTTTTTGCCCCTAAGAATACATTTTACCCCTTTGGGAGTGATATTGTCTGATAAGGTTTGGCTGTGTCCCCACACAAATCTCATCTTATAGCTCCTATAATTCCCACATGTTGTGGGAGGGACCTGGTTTGAGATAATTGAATCATGGGCACAGGTCTTTCCCATGCTGTTCTCGTGACAGTGAATAAGAGATCTGATGGTTTTAAATACAGGAGTTTCCCTGCACAACCTTTTTTTGCCTGCTGCCATCCATGTAAGACATGACTTGCTCCTCCTTGCCTTCTGCCATGATTCTGAGGCCTCCCCAGACACGTGCAACTGTGATACAATTAAACCTCTTTCTTTTATAAATTGTCCAGTCTTGGGTATGTCTTTATCAGTAGCATGAAAACAAACTAATACATCGTCCCTGTTGAGGATATGTTTTAGATGAAATGTGGCATTGCATGTAAGTTTATTTAGTAAAAAATAACAATTATAAAGTGTTTTTACGCCCTAGTGTGTCATTTATGCTTTAGGAAGCCTATTTCTCCCCCTCTAATAGTTGGCAGCTTGAAGATCTAGATGTTACTTGGCCAGATTCTGTGGTTCCTGCTAGGATGAAGAATGGAGGACTGAATCTCCTAGGGAAAACACTAATTGTCTTACCTCTTCTAACCCTCTGCCTTCAATGGGAGGGTTAAAAACTTTCCCTGTCTTTGCTCTGAGTTCATTTTATTTGTTTTTTTACGTTTTAAAAAATGCTTGTTAAGATATATTTCACATGCCATACAATTCATCCACTTAAAAGATACAGTTCTATGGCTCTTTTAGTCACTATAGTCGATTTTAGAACATTTTCATTACCCCAAAAAAGAAGACTCTGTACCCAGTAGCAGTCACTCTCAATTTACCTCCAACCCTCTTCCCTCCATCCCCAGTCCCCCATCCTTAGGCAATCACTATTTTACTTTCTGTTTGTGTAGATTCACCCATTCTGGACATTTCACATAAATAAAAGCATATAATATTGTGGCGTTTTGTGACTGGCTTGTTTCACTTAGCATAATATTTTCAAGGTTCAGCCACAATGCAGCATGTATCAGTACTTCATCCCTTTTTATGGCTGAATAATATTCCATTGTATGAATTTTGGTATGGTTATATCATGTTTTATTTATTCATTCATTGGTTGATACACATTTGGGTTGTTTCCACTTTTTGGTGTTTATGAATAATGTTACTATGAACATTCCTGTACAAGTTTTAATGTGGACATATGTTTTCATTTCTCTTGGCTATATACCATTTTGCATTCCCACCAGTAATCTATGAGGTTTCCAATTTCTCCATATCCTTGCCTACACTTATTATTATTGATCATTCTGATTACAGCCATCTTAGAGGATGTGAAGTGGTATCTCACTGTGGTTTTGATTTGCATTTCCCTACTGACTAATGATCTTGAGCATCTTTTCATGTGCTTATGTTCTGAGTTTTTTGTTCCTGGAGAACATCAAAGCTCACTCACTTTAATACTTTCAGGAATATTTTTAAAAGAATAATCAAGGGCCCGAAACAGTGCCACAACCCATCCCGTCTGCCCTTCAGCAGTGTTAAAGGGCATGGGACTGCGGTACCACTTGCAGCTTGTCCAAAGAATACCTTTATACAATTTGGGAAAGGGCACCCCTCCCTCAAGAACTTTTACTGCTAGAAAATCATTTTTATGGTGATTATGTTGGGAATGACATCTCCCAGAATTGTTCAGTGCACAATCCACACAACTGCCTGCAGGGATCCTAGTTGTTTTTCTCTAAGACATCAGAGAAAGAGGATCAAGATGGCTCCACTATTATTCTATTACCTTTGAAAATTTAGCCCTATAAATCTCCTCCTTCCTATTTCTTCAACAGCTCTCAGATTTAATGGTCCTTCTATGTTGAAAAGTTTGTAGTTACTTCTAACCCCAGCATTAATATATGCAGAACAATATTGTCAGGATGAATTACATAATTTTGTTTCTTCTTCATAGAGAGGGAGAGGTTGCTGTCTTAATTCAAAGGTATATAGCTTTGAATATACATGTTAACTGCTTAATTATTTCAGAAAAGGGTTGTAGCAGGAACTAGTCATTGTCCCTCAATATTTATTCTCCCCTTCTTTTTTTGGTAACAGAACTCCTGAGATTAGCAGGGCGCATGGCCACCTTTCTGATGGCTGTATTTCCTAGCCTTCCATGTAGCTATAAATGGCCATATGAATATCTTTAAGCAGTGAGCTACAAATGGAAGTGATGTGTGCAACTTCCCCAAGAAGACAGGATGAGACTATCACTTCCCCTTTTACCCTTTCCTCATGGCCAAGATACAGACAGGTTGGCAAAAAATGGACTAGTTGTCTAAGACCTTGAGATGGAAGCCATATGATCTATACTTCTTGCCTCATTAAATAAATATTAAATAAAATATTTCTGTCAAGCAAAATTTTCTATAATGTATTCTCCTTCTAGTTAAATAACAGCAGAACATGATTTCCTTATAGAATAAATACATTTTTGCTATAAATAATGGTTGTCTTTTTATTATAATTATTCGTTCAAAAATCTTTCTTCATTACTACTTTGTGAACCTCTTCAGATCAAGGACCATGTTTAATTTATCCATTTGTCCCTGGTGTCCAGTGTAGTGCCTTGCACATGTAAAATGCTCTATAAATATTTGTTTATGAACATGAATAAGTCAGTAAAATATAGCTTACCACAGGCAACATTTGGATACTGAATATTGTACTGTGTGTTCTGAGAATTCCAGACCCTGCCTCATAGTTTTATTTCACTTAGGGCAGCATTTTGTAGGTCTGTCTGTCATCACTCATCTGTTCAGCACTGGGGACTTAGAAATGAGCAAGATTGACATAGCCCTTTTCCTCATGGAGCATTATTGTCTGGTAACTGACAGTTCCCTAGACCTGAGATCACAAATATTCCTTCCATGATCCTGTGTCCTGTGCTCATCAGCAACAAGGTGGCGTATAGAGAGCACGTGCTCTGGATCTACCTGGATTGGATTTGACGCCTGGTTTACCGCTTTGGGCCATGTTTTGTTAACACCTGTGCATATTACATTTACTCCTCCTCTTGCTTTTTACATGACCACAAACTTGACCAATTTCAACTATGCTTGAAGAAGTACCGTTTCAAATAAATGAAAGTAAGAATTTTATATATCAATTAAATGAATATAGTTTATTACATTCCAATGTGGTACATGTTTATATATTAAGATTATAGTAAAAGTATGACATAAATTAATCCAAAAAATTACAAATAGTTTTATGTTATCTAATGTATTATATAAAAGTTTCCCACTATTTAATGACTAACTTATATGTGTATGTGTGTGCTTATGATATTTATAATAGAGAAACACTTGTATATACATAGAAAATTTCTGGAAAGATATATAAAAAACTGCTAAACATGATCATCTCTGGAAATTAATGGCTGAAATTTCTAGTGGTAAAAAACTGTTTTCTTTTTTTTAGTTTATTTTATTTAAATAATATTTATTTATTTATTTATTTATTTATTTATACTTTAAGTTCTGGGACACATGTGCAGAACATACAGGTTTGTTACATAGGTATACATGTGCCATGTTGGTTTGCTGCACCCATCAACCCGTCATCTACATTAGATATTTCTCCTAATGCTATCCCTCCCCTTGCCCCCCAACCCCCGACAGGCCCCGGTGTGTGATGTTTCCCTCCCTGTGCCCATATGTTCTTGTTGTTCAGCTCCCACTTATGAGTGAGAACATGTGGTGTTCGGTTTTCTGTTCCTGTGTTAGTTTGCTCAGAATGATGGTTTCCAGCTTCATCCATGTCCCTGCAAAGGAAATGAACTCAACCTTTTTTATGACTGCATAGTATTCCATATTGGATATGTGCCAAATTTTCTTTATCCAGTCTAACATTGTGGGCATTTGGATTGGTTCCAAGTCTTTACTGTTGTGAATAGTGCTGCAAAAAACATATGTGTGCATGTGCCTTTATAGTAGAATGATTTATAATCCTTTGGGTATCTACCCAGTAATGGGATTGCTGGGTCAAATGGTATTTCTAGTTGTAGATCCTTGAGGAATCACCAAACTGTCTTCCACAATGGTTGAGCTAATTTACACTCCCACCAACAGTGTAAAAGCATTCCTATTTCACCACATCCTCTCCAGCATCTGTTGTTTCCTGACTTTTAAATGATCACCATTCTAACTGGCATGAGATGGCATCTCATTGTGGTTTTAATCTGCATTTCTCTAATGACCAGTGATGATGAGATTTTTTTCATGTTTGTTGGCCACATAAATATCTTCTTTTGAAAAGCGTCTGTTCATATCCTTTGCCCAATATTTGATGGAATTGTTTGTTTTTTTCTTGTAAATTTGTTTAAGTTCCATGTAGATTCTGGATATTAGCCCTTTGTCACATGGATAGATTGCAAATTTTTTTCCCATTCTGTAGGTTGCCTGTTCACTCTGATGATACTTTCTTTTGCTGTGCAGAAGCTCTTTAATTTAATTCGATCCTATTTGTCAATTTTGGCTTTTGTTGCCATTGCTTTTGGTGTTTTAGTGATGAAGTCTTTGCCCATATCCTGAATGGTATTACCTAGGTTTTCTTCTAGGGTTTTTATGGTTTTAGGTCTTACATTTAAATCTTTAATCCATCTTGAGTTAATTTTAATTAATGCTTCCTTTAGGAGCTCTTGTAAGGCAGGCCTGGTGGAGACAAAATACCTCAGCATTTCCTTGCCTGTAAAGGATTTTATTCTCCTTCACTTATGAAGGTTAGTTTGGCTGGACATGAAATTCTGGGTTAAAATTATTTTCTTTAAAAATGTTGAGTATTGGCCCCCACTCTCTTCTAGCTTGTAGGGTTTCTGCAGAGAAAGATCTGCTGTTAGTCTGATGGGCTTCCCTTTGTGGGTAACCTGACCTTTCTCTCTGGCTGCCCTTAACATTTTTTTCTTTTGTTTCAACCTTGGTGAATCTGATGATTATGTGTCTTGGTGTTGCTCTTCTCAAAGAGTATCTTTGTGGTGTTCTCTGTATTTTCTGAATTTGGATGTTAGCCTGTCTTGCTATGTTGGGGAAGTTCTCCTGGATAATATCCTGAAGTGTGTTCCATTCTCCCCATCACTTTCAGGTACACCAATCAAATGCAGGTTTGGTCTTTTCACATAGTCCCATATTTCTTGGAGGCTTTGTTCGTTCCTTTTCATTCTTTTTTCTCTAATCTTGTCTTCACACTTTATTTCATTAAGTCGATCTTCAATCTCTGATATCCTTTCTTCCACTTGATTGATTCAGCTATTGATATTTGTGTATGGTTCATGAAGTTCTCGTGCTGTGTTTTTCAGCTCCATCAGGTCATTCATGTTCTTCTCTAAACTAGTTATTTTAGTTAGCAATTCTTCTAACCTTTTATCAAGGTTCTTAGCTTCCTTGCATTGGGTTAGAACATGCTCCTTTAGCTCAGAGGAGTTTGTTATTACTCACCTTCTGAAGCCTACTTCTGTCAATTTGTCAAATTCATTCTCCATCCAGTTTTGTTTCCTTGCTGGCAAGGAGTTGTGATCCTTTGGAGGAGAAGAGGTGTTCTGGTTTTTGGAATTTTCAGCCTTTTTGCGCTGGTTTTTCCTCATCTTCATGGATTTATCTACCTTTGGTCTTTGCCGTTTGTGGCCTTCAGATGGAGTTTTTGCCTGGTCTTCCTTTTTGTTGATGTTGATTCTATTGCTTTCTGTTTGTTAGTTTTTTTCTAACAGTCAGGCCCCTCTTCTGCAGGTCTGCTGGAGTTTGCTGGGGGTCCACTCCAGACCCTGTTTGCCTGGGTATCACCAGCGAAGGTTGCAGAACAGCAAAGATTGCTGCCTGCTCCTTCCTCTAGAAGCTTTGTCCTAGAGGGGCACCTGCCAGATGCCAGCTGGAGCTCTCCTGTATGAGGTGTCTGTCAACCCCTGCTGGGAGGTGTCTCCCCATCAGGAGGCATGGGGGTCAGGTACCCACTTGCAGAGGCAATCTGTACCTTAGCAGAGCTCGAGTGTTGTGCTGGGAGATCCACTGCTGTCTTCAGAGCCAGCAGGCAGGAATGTTTAGGTCTGCTGAAGCTGCACCCACAGCCACCCCTTCCCCCAGGTGCTCTGACCCAGGGAGATGGAAGTTTTATCTATAAGCCCCTGAGTGGGGTTGCTGCATTTCTTTCAGAGATGCCCTGTCCAGAGAGGAGGAATCTAGAGAGGCAGTCTGGCTACAGCAGCTTTGAGGCACCGTGGTGGGCTCTGCCCAGTCCAAACTTCCCAGAGGCTTTGTTTACACTGTGAGGGGAAAACCGCCTACTTAAGCCTCAGTAATGGCGGACTCCCCTCCCCCCACCAAGCTCAAGTGTCCCAGGTCAACTTCAGACTGCTGTGCTAGCAGTGAGAATTTCAAGCCAGTGGATCTTAGCTTGCTGGGCTCCTTGGGGGTGGGATCCGCTGAGCAAGACCACTTGTCTCCCTGGCTTCAGCCCCTTTTCCAGGGGAGTGAACGGTTCTCTCTCGCTGGTGTTTCAGGCACCACTGGGGTATGAAAAAAAAAAAACTCCTGCAGCTAGCTCAGTGTCTGCCCAAATGGCTGCCCAGTTTTGTGCTTGAAACCCAGGACCCTGATGGCGTAGGCACCCGAGGGAATCTCCTGGTCTGTGGGTTATGAAGACCATGGGAAAAGCATAGTATCTGGGCTGGAATGCACCATCCCTCATGGCAGGGTCCCTCATGGCTTCCCTTGACTAGGGGAGGGAGCTCTTCAACCCCCTGTGCTTCCTGGGTGAGGCAACACCCCACCCTGCTTCTGCTCGCCCTCTGTGGGATGCACCCACTGTCTAACCAGTCCCAATGAGATGAGCTGGGTACCTCAGTTGGACATGCAGAAATTGCCCAACTTCTGCATTGGTCTTGCTGGGAGCTGCAGACCAGAGCTGTTTCTATTCAGCCGTATCTTGCCAGAAACTCTTTTCAGTTTACATACTTCTTACAACTTGAGTATTTCTATGTGTATTTGTTTAATTATAAGCAACTAGTTTAAATAGAAAACATATCAATATATAATAAAGTGTCTTAACAAACAGTTACAGAATTGTCTGTGGCTAATTTAATTACCTTTTTTGAGGTATATATGTGTATATATATACCCATAAGTATATATATACACCTCAATATTGCTTCTTGAAAACAACATTCTAACAATTCAGAGGAAGAAATTATTCACATATTTCACTCTAGATTTGTATACAAATTATATGTAATGAGTACTTTTTTTGACATAACGTTGTCTTTTTTTTTGATGGAGTCTCGCTCTGTCACCCAGGCTGGAGTGCAGTGGCACAATCTCGGCTCACTGCAAGCTCTGTCTCCTGGGTTCATGCCATTCTCCTGCCTCAGCTTCCTGAGTAGCTAGGACTACAGGCGCCCACCACCACACCTGGCTAATTTTTTTGTATTTTTTTAGTAGAGACGTGGTTTCACTGTGTTAGCCGGGATAGTCTCGATCTCCTGACCTCGTGATCTGCCCACCTCGGCCTCCTAAAGTGCTGGGATTACAGGTGTGAGCCACCGCACCCGGCCATAACCTTCTCTTAATGAAAATATAAAATTGCCCTTTTCTGCTGGTGACTTACAATAACACTGCTTTGTTCATCTAAGTTCTGACAAATTTCATTAAGTGAAAATTCCTTTTGGATAGGTGAGTTCTACAATATTCTGATCTATATAAAAACAAATCTATCTACTAAAAAAGTGCTTTGTAATTTCAACTGCAACTCTTGAATTTATATTTAATGCCAGGTATATCAGTTAGCTATTGGTTGTGTAATCACTCTAAAACTCAGTGGCTTATCAATCACCATTATTTACTGTTGCTTGTATGTCTTTACTGTTGCTTGTATGTCTGCAGGTCAGCTGGGCTTCAGTTGATCCAGGATGGGCTTAGCTGCGAGGCTTTCTTTACTTCAGGCTGAGATGGCTAAGGGAGGTTCTGTATTTTACAGAGGGCCGTGGACTGGCTGGAGTGCAAACTCTCGAGGGCACGTTTTTATCATGATGACAGTGTAAGAGAGAGAACAGAAGCAATCAAGGCCTAGAATCTGGACTGGCACACTCCCACTTCCTTCCATAAAGCAAGGCACATGGCCAAGCCAAAAAGTCAAGGGGCAGGGAAGGACTCTTTCTCATGATGAGCATGGAGTAGTGTGGATGGTGCAGGGTTAAAGGAGCAGAGTCAGCAAGTCAATCTGCCACACTAGATTAGATCATGGAAAACTGGGGGAAAACTAGGGTAGAGACTTCAGTGGTCTGAGCTGTGTGGATTCAATAGGTGGTAGAAAATAGGGAACAAGATCTGTTAGGTGGAAGAAATGGAAGTGCTTGTGAGAGGAGTGCTGAATTTTCTCTAGGCAAAAAGAGTTGAAAAAGCTATGGTTGGGAGACATCAGAGGGCTGACTTACCATGGGATGCAGTCGGAAAAAGAGCAGTGTAGTTGGGTGAAGGGTGAGGAAGAGGCAAATAAGACTATAATCACCCCTCAGCATCCATGGCGGTTGGTTGCAGGACCACTGCAAAGACCAAAATTTAGGATGCTCAAGTCCTGGATATAAAATGGTGTAGTATTTGTATATAACCTATGCACATCCTCCTGCATAATTTAAATCATTTCTAGATTACTTATAATACCTAATACAATGTAAATGCCATGTAATAGTGATTATACTGTATTGATTTTTATTTTTACTATTTTTAATGTTGTATTTTTTTTTATTTTTGTTTTTTCGAATATTTTCAATCTGTGGTTGGTTGAATTTGTGGATCAGATCTGTGGATACAGAGGGCTGCCTGTATTAAGAATGTCTAGGTGGGGTGTCACGGCTCATACCTGTAATCCCAGCACTTTGGGAGGCCGAGGAGGGTGGATCACCTGAAGTCAGGAGTTTGAGACCAGCCTGGGCAACATAGTGAAACCGCATCTCTACTAAAAATACAAAAGTTAGCCAGGCATGGTGGGGCACACCTGTAATCCCAGCTACTCAGGAGGCTGAGGCAGGAGAATTGCTTGAACCCCAGTGGCGGAGGTTGCAGTGAGCCGAGATCATGCCACTGTACTCTAGCGTGGGTGACAGAGCCAGACTCCATCTAAAAAAAAAAAAAAAAGCATGTCTAGGTGGATGATCTCTGAACTGAAGACTTATTTTAGTTAATTAAAATAAGGTAAATAATTATTATCCACTGAACTTATTTCCAGATTATGCAATAGTCAGTCATCCCTCTGTATGGGGTTGGCGGTTTGTTCTAGGCCACCCTCTCCCCACCAACGGATACCAAAATCCACGAACTATCAAGTCTGGCTGTGGAACTCACAGATACAAAACATTGGCCCTTCATATCAGTAGGCTCCTACATCCCATCAATGCTGTATTTCTGATCCATGTTGGTTGAATTTGCGGACGTGGAACCCACAGCTATGGAGGGCTGACTGTATTTATTGAAAAAAATCCACTTACAAAATACTTGTAGAATCTATGAGAATGAAGTGTTTCTGCACTGGGTTTAGGTTCGGCCAAGTAGTGTAGCTACTCTGTGGGATTTTGGGTTCCTAAATCACATATAAGTACAGTATTGGGGCAGACAAACCATAATCACCATTAAAAAAAATCATTCTCAGTTAATTTCATGCTTTTCATTAAAACTGGCACTTTAATCAAAGTGACAATCCTAGCACCATTAAATAGGGAATATTTCTGAGTCAATTCAATATTTGTAAGTTTATTATTTTCATATGATGTGCTACCTATTGAGTACTTAAGTACAATTAATTCATAATTTCTTCCCCTTTTGATGTGAATTTAGGTGAGGAAACCTTCTGCTTCTTGAGTTTTGGATGCAGTAGAATCACATACATTTACCTTTTTTCTTATTTGCACTATTTAAAAATGTATTACATTTCTAAGAAAACAGCTGTTGTCTTTAAGTCAAATTGCATACACAGCACTATGGCCATTAGAATGGAAACAAATTACCTCATTAGTAGAACACACCTCTCCTCAAGAGAACTAATCCTGGGGCTTATATTTGTGGACATATTCTGAGAAAATCTAAGACTACTGGATAGTCTTCTTTGTTTCATTGCTACTGTGATTTACTTCACTAAAAAAAAGCAATTTGATGATGTGCCTACATGTTTGAGTATGTGATTCTCTGGTCTTTGTCTAGCGGATAATTTATCTGCTAGACAGATTACCCTGGGGATAATTACCCTTCTATCCAGAAGCTTTGAGCAGTAATGCTTTTTTGTGAAATAAAGTTTATTGAATGTGTACATTAGCCATGAGTTAAAACAGGAGAAGGCTTGATATAACTAAGAACCTTGGCCTTGGAACTGTTATCTTGTCAGTCCAAACTTTGCTTCATTGCATTTTTTGTTGTTGATTTCCTTCCTCTTTCTTTATAGGCTAGGAAGTGATGATACCCATTTTGAGGTTAGCATGGCCAACAACGGATGTGAAGTGCATCGTTTTGATCCTAGTGTCAAGTCAGCTCACATTCTGGAGAGTCAGCACCTTTGGTATCACCGCTTGTCCATTGACTGGCGGGATCCCCATCCAGCTGTTGCTGCCCAAAAACCACACAGCAACACCAGAAAACTGGGAAGCATTTTGAATGAATTTGGACATCACAAGGTGAGGTTTTTCATTTGATTTTATACTTGAATAAAGTGAACAAACCCATCAGCTTTTTAAAATGCAAACCAAGAATAGCAACATTGACATTGGATAGCTGAAGGTCCAATTTTAATCTTACTAATCACCCAACATTATTTATAGAGTCAACTCTAGACATAAAGTGTTGGCGAGGATAGAGATATTTAAATTGATGTGAAGATTTTGGTTGCTGTTGAGTAATGTTAATGGTCTTGTCCAAGACTAGGCAAGAAGACTGAGAAACTTACTTCTGGCACAGGCTGAAGAATACCATTTTCATTTGGCAACTGACTTACACTTACCAGAAAGAGCAAACTACTTATGTTGACCTCAAATACAAGAAATAAGTCAGGGTTATGTTTACTAAGATATTACTTGTGTATCATATTTCTCACTGTTGTGACATGTTTCTCACTATTTTGAACCTCCAGGCTCTACACAGAAAATATATATAGCTTTGATTAAGATTTACTTTATAAAATTGAATGGACATTATGTACATTACAAATTATATAATTATATCAAAGGATGTCAAACCTCTGCAAACATTTTATTATGAATGGACAGCAAAAAAGAAACAATCTTTGAACTGTGTTCTTTGAAAGCAATTTTTAGTGTAGTATACCCGAGCTAACTGTATTCTGTAGGCAGATACTAGAGAATTTCTCCTGAGTGCAGTTGGCTTGTGTTTGATCTTCAGCCTTTCTTGGGTTTGGCTATTTTGGCCTGTGTTCCCAGCCAGAGATGCCATGTGATTTAGAACAGGTCAGAATGGGTGTTTCTATTTGAGAAACAGTGTGCATGAGACTCAATTTTAAACTTGAGTTGGCTTGTTGATTTTCAGTAAGTAGCTTTTCCCTGCATTGCTGTTCCTCCTCCTCCTCTTCCCCTCTTCCTCCCTTTTCTCTGCCTCCTTTCTTCATCTTCCTCTTCCTTGTCCCTCCTCCCCCTCTTCTTCCTCCTCCTCCTCCTCTTTCATCCTTTAAACAACCTTTAGATAGCCCATGCTTCTTCGAGAACAACTTCAAAGAATTTGCTGTTCTTTTAACATGCAATTAACTATTAATTTGTATTTTGCTTTGCCACCAAGGGTAACTGGTGGCATTTAATAGTCAGGAGACTTAGTGAGACACATATAGGATTTTTGGGTAAAATCTCAGAAGAGAACTCCTTTTACATGCTGTTAATGTTTTTCATATGTGTGGGAAGAAGCAGAAGCATTTTTCAGAACTTTATTTAGGGTTTTGTTTTTTTCTTTTTTGCCGCTTGTTACCTTTGTAGATCTGTTTTTTACAGCTGAAAATTACAGGCCTAATTCTCTAATATGTCAACTTTAGATTATTCAAAGAGCTAACTACTTATTCTTTGTGTTCAGTTAGGAGTCTTGCTGTTCCTCCTTTACGCTCTTTACATCCTAGCCCTCTGCAGCACCACTCTTCAAAGAAAAGACTGAGTAGGAGAAAAAGAGAAACTCAATGCCATTTTGCATATTTTTTTCCCCAATAATACTTTAGCAAAAGACTTGGTAAAGGTGAGGATAAAATAAGACTTTGAAAAAGTGATCTGCGGATATAATTTATCTAATTTTAGATAACAAGGTATGTACCTGAATTGTGTTTGTTTAGCTCCATGGGAGCTGCAGTGGGCCAACCTTTATGCTAAGGATAAAGCATGAGGCCTTTTGCAATGCTGCTCTTGAGATAGCAGAAATATTTACAATGATGCCTAGAAAGGAGAAATGCTTACGTTTCTAAGGTTACTTATTTTTTTAAAAAAATATTTACAATGAAAGTGATCTGGCACAGAATTGCCAGGAATGCATTTGCTCCTTTTTTTTTTAAATTCCTTGTTGAAGAATTTAAAAGATACTGATATTCTTCCATAGAGATTTTTTTTTGGTGAATGCTTTAAAACAAAAATAACAAAACTAAACCCATCAGCGAGTGATTGCTTTCCTTAGGAAAATGCTTCTAGGAGCTATGCGGGGCTAGATAAATGGAAACCTTTTTTGTGTCGTGTAGCAAGCACGATCTGTTTTCATTTTTCTGCATGTACAGACAGTGGTAAATAGGATGTGGCTGTGGCAGGGGAAGCAAATAGTAAAAAACACGCTAACAAATGTCAGCGTTTCTGCCTTCACACCTTCACTCATTTATTCTGAATGTGAGTGTAGAAACCAAAGCGTTTTTAGCTGTTTTATTTCAGAACTTTAAAATATCTCATATAGTTTTGTAGTAATTTCCCTATTACGCTGTTAGTTTTCCTATTCTGTATATCCATACCTAGATTCCAGCCACTCAAGTAAAAATATGGGCAAAAATGAAAGCAGTATTCTGAGATAGTGACAGAAAGATGCATATGGCTTTTGTACTGCTTTTGAAACTCTTTGGTAATTTTAACTTCAAACTATAAATCAAAAGCCTGTTCTACAGCATCAGGCTGGAGCAGCTGCATCAGCAAAACCATGTGGACCAGAAGCCCAGTCTGTCAGGGAATTATATCACTTGAATCCAGCATTATGTGAAATGATTAACTGTCTACTCTTTGCAGAAGTGCTTATTGTTAACTAAGCATACAGTTTTTTCAGAATGCAACTAAAAATGTTGAATCTGAAGTTTCTGCTCATATTAATCATAATGTATAGTTTTTTTCTAAAGTCTTTCTTACTTTAGACTTTGTTACATTCAGAGTATCCTCAATGATCTGAGCTAGTTAATGAGGAATTATAACTATTATTTTTGGTCTTAACCATGCTGCTGATAACTCTGAATAACAGAGCTGCCTGAGGGTTTCCCTATGTAAGCTCATTAATCTAGGTTTGAAGCATGGTCTTCTTATTGGCTTTTGGCATTGGGCGAGTCATTCAACCTCTCTGGCACTCAATTTGATTGTCAGTTAAATGAGGACAATGATACTTTTTAAATTGTGGGGTTTTTTTGAGAAGTAGATCTGAGAACATAGTGTGAAAGTCTCCAGCAGAATGCCTGGTGTGAATTAGTCACTCAATTGTTTTCAGTAAACTCCAAGGGTTTTTATTAACAATTTTAGTACATTTTATAGAAAACCAACCTTCCTTCCTTCCTTCCTTCCTTCCTTCCTTCCTTCCTTCCTTCCTTCCTTCCTTTCTTTTCTTTCCCAGGGAAGATAAATCAGACATTTCTCTGAAAGTTGCTAACCACCTAGTTCCACTCAAGAGTTTTTAATGAGAGCTTTGTGTGAAACTGAAAGGCAATTGGTCCTTCAGACTTGGTTGTAGAGAACTATTGTTTGCTGCCTCCAGGTGCTGAACAGCCTTGTGGGTGATTGTATAGAAAGTAAATACTATGCTGTATAGAAATTAAATAAACTGCTGAGAATTAATTGAGATTCATGCCACACAGAACAGATGTAGACCTTGGGGCTGGGGCCCTCTGGTCAGACACCCTGGGGGAGCTGGCCTCCCTGCCTGTCAGCTCAGGGAACTGTGTCTTCCTTCACCTGCCCTTGTCACCACCCAGGCTAAGGCTCAGTGTCCACTTGAACCCTCACAGGACTACCAGTTTCTGCCTCCCTTGGCTGGGAGCTCGCCATTGATTCCAGAACATCAGTTTTGTTGTGTGGTCACTATGATTACATTTGAGAGAATATGGGCTTTGAAATTAAATTACACAGCTGGGGCAACATAGCAAGATCCCATCTCTACAAAAGATTTAAAAAATTAGCTGGGCATAAGATTTAAAAAATTAGCTGGGCATGGTGGCATGTGCCTGTAGTCCCAGCTACTGGGGAGGCTGACATGGGAGGATTGATTGAGTCCAGGAGATGGAGGCTGCAGTGAGCCATGATTGCTCCACTGTACTCCGGCCTGGGTGACACAGCCACACCCCTCTCTCAAAAAAAAAAAAAAAAAAAAAAAAGAAAGAAAAAAAAAAGAAAAGCAATTAAAGACTCGCTTTTTGTTTTTCTCTTTACTTATCAAATTGGTAAATATAAACAAGATATTGATACTGCCCTGTATTGTAATGCTTGTTAGGAATAATACACTTTGCTGCTGGAAATGGAAAATAATATACTCTTTCAGGAAGAAAATTTGACCATGTGTATATGGTGTGTCAGTTTTTATTTCTAGAAATATTTTTTGCCTTAAATTTTGTTTTATCTGATGTTAGTTCTGCCATACTAGCTCTCCTTTGATAAGTATTTATGTGAAATAACATTCTAGATTCTTTTGTTTCCATTATTTTGATATAGTTTTAGTTTGTGTATGGCTTATAAGAGCAGTGTATTCAATATATGCCTGGATTGTATTTTTAAACCCAACCTGATAATGTCTTTAAATAGGTGTATTTAATGCTTTTATATTTATATTTATTGGGATTACTGGCATATTGGGACTAACTTCTACTCTTTTAAATTTGGCCTTTGGTTTTCTGCACTTTTCCCCTCTCTTCTTGCTAAAGCTTATATTTCTATTCTTCATGGTTACCTTTAGATTTAAAAAGCATATAATTAACTATAAAATTTTAATACATATGAAATTATTCAGTATTTCTATATTCCTTCTAAACATGATAAGGATCATAAAAAGTTAACTACCCATTGAACCTGGGTGCCCACATTATTATTATCTGGAGTTTTACATATTTTTATTTTCAAAAAATTTCAAATGCCGATTTTGCTGGAATATAATGAACCCTCACATATTTTTCACTGGGACTCACCATTTGTTAATATTTTGCCACATTTGCTTTCTCTCTCTCACTCTCTCTCACCATACGTTTATCTCTGCAACATAAAAAAAATAAAAAATGCAATAGAAAGCAATGGATGAGTACTTCCATAATAAATCTATCTGTATATGTGAGTTTAATCCACTTGTATGTATTGTTTTTGCTGATATATTTGAATTAATTGCTTCTTACTTTAGTGTATCTCAGTCCAAGAGCTGACATCATAATTAATGTGGAAACAGTGGAAATATCCTTATTAAAGTCGGGGAAAAATAAGGATTTTTATCATCACCATTAAAAAAAAAGATTAGAGCTCTTTAAAAGAAAAAACTTCACATTTTGAGATAGATTCACATGCACTTGTAAGAAATGATACAGAGATTCCAGATACAGAACATTTCTAGCACTACAAGGATCATGTTTCCCTTTTATAAACACACCTACCTTCTTCCCCTTACTTCCTTCCCTAACCCCTGGTAACCACTAATCTGTTTTCTATTTCTATAATTTTGTCATTTTTAAGAATGTTTATAAATGGAATCCTACAGTGTGTAATCACCATTGTTTTTTAATATAGTTCTTAAGATAACAGCTAATACAATAAGAAAAAAAATTTAGGAGTATAAATTAAGAAAGAGGTAAAAATTTTATTATTTGCAGATATTATTATTATTGAAGGACATATTATTTGAAGACAATATGATGGTATACTGGAAAACTCAAGACAATCTAATGAAAAACTATCAAACAATAAGAAAATTTAATGAGTTGTCTTGAGTACAGTATACAAAAAAATTTTAACTACACTTTTGTGAATAAAAACCAGTTAGAATATAAAAAGGAAGCAAAGTTTATTTACAAAAGCAACAAAAATAAAGCTAAAGATAAACTTAATGAGACATGTGCAAGGTCTACAAGAAGAAAACTTAGCCACTCAAAGACTTAAAGGAAAACTTTAACGAATTCAAAGGCATAGTACGTGCTTCGATGTAAATGCTCACCATCATAATGATTAACTCTTTCTTATGTTAATCTACTGATTTAACATGTTCCCAATAAAATTGCCAATAGGATTTTTTTTTCAGAACTAAAGAAGCTGATTCTAGAGTTCATATTGAATTAACAAGCAGAAATAACCAATCAAATTCTGATAAAGGAGTAATAAAGGTGGTTAACTAACCCTATGGGATAATAAAGCTTCTTATACAAGTATAATAATAAAAATGGTACTATTGCATGAACAGATAAACAGATTAATGGACAGATTTTAAAACTCCACAAATAAATCCACATACCTCCAGAGCTGATATATGATAAAGGCATTATCTCAAATCATAGAGAAAAGATGGATGTGTCAGTAAAATTATGGATTTTTTTTTGTTTTTTAATTTTAATTTTTTTTTAAGGGGCATGTCCTTTTATTTTATTTTTTTTCTTTTATTATTATTATTATTATTATTATACTTTAGGTTTTATGGTACATGTGCGCAATGTGCAGGTAAGTTACATATGTATACATGTGCCATGCTGGTGCGCTGCAGCCACCAACTCGTCATCTAGCATTAGGTATATCTCCCAATGCTATCCCTCCCCCCTCCCCCCACCCCACAACAGTCCCCAGAGTGTGATGTTCCCCTTCCTGTGTCCATGTGTTCTCATTGTTCAATTCCCACCTATGAGTGAGAATATGCGGTGTTTGGTTTTTTGTTCTTGCGATAGTTTACTGAGAATGATGATTTCCAATTTCATCCATGTCCCTACAAAGGACATGAACTTATCATTTTTTATGGCTGCATAGTATTCCATGGTGTATATGTGCCACATTTTCTTAATCCAGTCTATCATTGTTGGACATTTGGGTTGGTTCCAAGTCTTTGCTATTGTGAATAATGCCGCAATAAACATACGTGTGCATGTGTCTTTATAGCAGCATGATTTATAGTCCTTTGGGTATATACCCAGTAATGGGATGGCTGGGTCAAATGGAATTTCTAGTTCTAGATCCCTGAGGAATCGCCACACTGACTTCCACAAGGGTTGAACTAGTTTACAGTCCCACCAACAGTGTAAAAGTGTTCCTATTTCTCCACATCCTCTCCAGCACCTGTTGTTTCCTGACTTTTTAATGATTGCCATTCTAACTGGTGTGAGATGGTATCTCATTGTGGTTTTGATTTGCATTTCTCTGATGGCCAGTGATGGTGAGCATTTTTTCATGTGTTTTTTGGCTGCATAAATGTCTTCTTTTGAGAAGTGTCTGTTCATGTCCTTCGCCCACTTTTTGATGGGGTTGTTTGTTTTTTTCTTGTAAATTTGTTGGAGTTCATTGTAGATTCTGGATATTAGCCCTTTGTCAGATGAGTAGGTTGCGAAAATTTTCTCCCATTTTGTAGGTTGCCTGTTCACTCTGATGGTAGTTTCCTTTGCTGTGCAGAAGCTCTTTAGTTTAATTAGATCCCATTTGTCAATTTTGGCTTTTGTTGCCATTGCTTTTGGTGTTTTAGACATGAAGTCCTTGCCCATGCCTATGTCCTGAATGGTAATGCCTAGGTTTTCTTCTAGGGTTTTGATGGTTTTAGGTCTAACATTTAAGTCTTTAATCCATCTTGAATTGATTTTTGTATGAGGTGTAAGGAAGGGATCCAGTTTTAGCTTTCTACATATGGCTAGCCAGTTTTCCCAGCACCATTTATTAAATAGGGAATCCTTTCCCCATTGCTTGTTTTTGTCAGATTTGTCAAAGATCAGATACTTGTAGATATGTGGCATTATTTCTGACGGCTCTGTTCTGTTCCATTGATCTATATCTCTGTTTTGGTACCAGTACCATGCTGTTTTGGTTACTGTAGCCTTGTAGTATAGTTTTAAGTCAGGTAGTGTGATGCCTCCAGCTTTGTTCTTTTGGCTTAGGATTGACTTGGCGATGCAGGCTCTTTTTTGGTTCCATATGAACTTTAAAGTAGTTTTTTCCAATTCTGTGAAGAAAGTCATTGGTAGCTTGATGGGGATGGCATTGAATCTGTAAATTACCTTGGGAAGGATGGCCATTTTCACGATATTGATTCTTCCTACCCATGAGCATGGAATGTTCTTCCATTTGTTTGTATCCTCTTTTATTTCCTTGAGCAGTGGTTTGTAGTTCTCCTTGAAGAGGTCTTTCACATCCCTTGTAAGTTGGATTCCTAGGTATTTTATTCTCTTTGAAGCAATTGTGAATGGGAGTTCACTCATGATTTGGCTCTCTGTTTGTCTGTTATTGATGCATAAGAATGCTTGTGATTTTTGTACATTGACTTTGTATCCTGAGACTTTGCTGAAGTTGCTTATCAGCTTAAGGAGATTTTGGGCTGAGACAATGGGGTTTTCTAGATATACAATCATGTCATCTGCAAACAGGGACAATTTGACTTCCTCTTTTCCTAATTGAATACCCTTTATTTCCTTCTCCTGCCTGATTGCCCTGGCCAGAACTTCCAACACTATGTTGAATAGAAGTGGTGAGAGAGGGCATCCCTGTCTTGTGCCAGTTTTCAAAGGGAATGCTTCCAGTTTTTGCCTATTCAGTATGATATTGGCTGTGGGTTTGTCATAGATAGCTCTTATTATTTTGAGATACGTCCCATCAATACCTAATTTATTGAGAGTTTTTAGCATGAAGCACTGTTGAATTTTGTCAGAGGCCTTTTCTGCATCTATTGAGGTAATCATGTGGTTTTTGTCTTTGGTTCTGTTTATATGCTGGATTACATTTATTGATTTGCGTATATTGAACCAGCCTTGCATCCCAGGGATGAAGCCCACTTGATCATGGTGGATAAGCTTTTTGATGTGCTGCTGGATTCTGTTTGCCAGTATTTTATTGAGGATTTTTGCATCAATGTTCATCAAGGATATTGGTCTAAAATTCTCTTTTTTTGTTGTGTCTCTGCCAGGCTTTGGTATCAGGATGATGCTGGCCTCATAAAATGAGTTAGGGAGGATTCCCTCTTTTTCTATTGATTGGAATAGTTTCAGAAGGAATGGTACCAGCTCCTCCTTGTACCTCTGGTAGAATTCAGCTGTGAACCCATCTGGTCCTGGACTTTTTTTGGTTGGTAAGCTATTGATTATTGCCACAATTTCAGCTCCTGTTATTGGTCTATTCAGAGATTCAACTTCTTCTTGCTTTAGTCTTGGGAGGGTATATGTGTTGAGGAATTTATCCATTTCTTCTAGATTTTCTAGTTTATTTGCATAGAGGTGTTTGTAATATTCTCTGATGGTAGTTTGTATTTCTGTGGGATCGGTGGTGATATCCCCTTTATCATTTTTTATTGCATCTATTTGATTCTTCTCTCTTTTTTTCTTTGTTAATCTTGCTAGCGGTCTATCAATTTTGTTGATCCTTTCAAAAAACCAGCTCCTGGATTCATTTATTTTTTGAAGGGTTTTTTGTGTCTCTATTTCCTTCAGTTCTGCTCTGATTTTAGTTATTTCTTTCCTTCTGCTAGCTTTTGAATGTGTTTGCTCTTGCTTTTCTAGTTCTTTTAATTGTGATGTTAGGGTGTCAATTTTGGATCTTTCCTGCTTTCTCTTGTGGGCATTTAGTGCTATAAATTTCCCTCTACACACTGCTTTGAATGCATCCCAGAGATTCTGGTATGTTGTGTCTTGGTTCTCGTTGGTTTCAAAGAACATCTTTATTTCTGCCTTCATTTCATTATGTACCCAGTAGTCATTCAGGAGCAGGTTGTTCAGTTTCCACGTAGTTGAGCGGTTTTGAGTGAGATTCTTAATCCTGAGTTCTAGCTTGATTGCACTGTGATCTGAGAGACAGTTTGTTACAATTTCTGTTCTTTTACATTTATTGAGGAGAGCTTTACTCCAAGTATATGGTCAATTTTGGAATAGGTGTGGTGTGGTGCTGAAAAAAATGTATATTCTGTTGATTTGGGGTGGAGAGTTCTGTAGATGTCTATTAGGTCCGCTTGGTGCAGAGCTGAGTTTGAGTTCAATTCCTGGGTATCCTTGTTGACTTTCTGTCTCATTGATCTGTCTAATGTTGACAGTGGGGTGTTAAAGTCTCCCATTATTAATGTGTGGGAGTCTAAGTCTCTTTGTAGGTCACTCAGGACTTGCTTTATGAATCTGGGTGCTCCTGTATTGGGTGCATATATATTTAGGATAGTTAGCTCTTCTTGTTGAATTAATCCCTTTACCATTATGTAATGGCCTTCTTTGTCTCTTTTGATCTTTGTTGGTTTAAAGTCTGTTTTATCAGAGACTAGGATTGCAACCCCTGCCTTTTTTTGTTTTCCATTTGCTTGGTAGATCTTCCTCCATCCTTTTATTTTGAGCCTATGTGTGTCTCTGCACGTGAGATGGGTTTCCTGAATACAGCACACTGATGGGTCTTGAGTCTTTATCCAATTTGCCAGTCTGTGTCTTTTAATTGGAGCATTTAGTCCATTTACATTTAAAGTTAATATTGTTATGTGTGAATCTGATCCTGTCATTATGATGTTAGCTGGATATTTTGCTCGTTAGTTGATGTAGTCTCTTCCTAGTCTCGATGGTCTTTACATTTCGGTATGATTTTGCAGTGGCTGGTACCGGTTGTGCTTTTCCATGTTTAGCGCTTCCTTCAGGAGCTCTTTTAGGGCAGGCCTGGTGGTGACAAAGTCTCTCAGCATTTGCTTGTCTGTAAAGTATTTTATTTCTCCTTCACTTATGAAGCTTAGTTTGGCAGGATATGAAATTCTGGGTTGAAAATTCTTTTCTTTAAGAATGTTGAATATTGGCCCCCACTCTCTTCTGGCTTGTAGGGTTTCTGCCGAGAGATCCGCTGTTAGTCTGATGGGCTTCCCTTTGATGGTAACCCGACCTTTCTCTCTGGCTGCCCTTAACATTTTTTCCTTCATTTCAACTTTGGTGAATCTGAGAATTATGTGTCTTGGAGTTGCTCTTCTCGAGGAGTATCTTTGTGGCGTTCTCTGTATTTCCCGAATCTGAATGTTGGCCTGCCTTGCTAGATTGGGGAAGTTCTCCTGGATAATATCCTGCAGAGTGTTTTCCAACTTGTTTCCATTCTCCCCGTCACTTTCAGGTACACCAATCAGACGTAGATTTGGTCTTTTCACATAGTCCCACATTTCTTGGAGGCTTTGCTCGTTTCTTTTTATTCTTTTTTCTCTAAACTTCCCTTCTCGCTTCATTTCATTCATTTCATCTTCCAGGGCTGATACCCTTTCTTCCATTTGATCGCATCGGCTCCTGAGGCTTCTGCATTCTTCACGTAGTTCTCAAGCCTTGGTTTTCAGCTCCATCAGCTCCTTTAAGCACTTCTCTGTATTGGTTATTCTAGTTATACATTCTTCTAAATTTTTTTCAAAGTTTTCAACTTCTTTGCCTTTGGTTTGAATATCCTCCCGTAGCTCGGAGTAATTTGATCGTCTGAAGCCTTCTTCTCTCAGCTCGTCAAAGTCATTCTCCGTCCAGCTTTGTTCCGTTGCTGGTGAGGAACTGCGTTCCTTTGGAGGAGGAGAGGTACTCTGGTTTTTAGAGTTTCCAGTTTTTCTGCTCTGTTTTTTCCCCATCTTTGTGGTTTTATCTACTTTCGGTCTTTGATAATGGTGATGTACAGATGGGTTTTTGGTGTGGATGTCCTTTCTGCTAGTTTTCCTTCTAACAGACAGAACCCTCAGCTGCAGGTCTGTTGGAGTACCTGGCCGGCCATGTGAGGTGTCAGTCTGCCCCTGCTGGGGGGTGCCTCCCAGTTAGGCTGCTCGGGGGTCAGGGGTCAGGGACCCACTTGAGGAGGCAGTCAGCCCGTTCTCAGATCTCCAGTTGCGTGCTGGGAGAACCACTGCTCTCCTCACAGCTGTCAGACAGGGACATTTAAGTCTGCAGAGGTTACTGCTGTCTTTTTGTTTGTCTGTGCCCTGCCCCCAGAGGTGGAGCCTACAGAGGCAGGCAGGCCTCCTTGAGCTGTGGTGGGCTCCACCCAGTTCAAGCTTCCAGGCTGCTTTGTTTACCTAAGCGAGCCTGGGCAATGGCGGGCGCCCCTCCCCCAGCCTCGCTGCCGACTTGCTGTTTGATCTCAGACTGCTGTGCTAGCAATCAGGGAGACTCCGTGGGCGTAGGACCCTCTGAGCCAGGTGCGGGCTATACTCTCCTGGGGCACCGTTTCCTAAGCCCGTCGGAAAAGCACAGTATTCGGGTGGGAGTGGCCCGATTTTCCAGGTGCCGTCTGTCACCCCTGGAAAGGGAACTCCCTGACCCCTTGCGCTTCCCGAGTGAGGCAATGCCTCGCCCCTGCTTCGGCTGGCGCACGGTGCGCTCACCCACTGACCTGCGCCCACTGTCTGGCACTCCCTAGTGAGATGAACCCGGTACCTCAGATCGAAATGCAGAAATCACCCGTCTTCTGCGTCGCTCGCGCTGAGAGCTGTAGACCGGAGCTGTTCCTATTCGGCCATCTTGGCTCCTCCCCGGATATTTATTTTAAAAATGTTTTTTGAGCTTTATTTGATGCCTTTTGCCAAAAAATTTAAACCAATAAAGTTTTTTTAAAGACCATAAAAATATTAGAAAGAAAACTATGGGGATTTAAAAAAAAATCCTGGAGTTAGGAATTCACAAAAGAAAAGAATAGTTAATTTGATTACGTACAAAATTTCCACATGGTAAAAAATTTTTACCATGACAAACAAAATTAAAAGACAAATAACAAACTGCGAAAATACTGACAATTCATTTTATAAGCAGAGAGTTAACTTCACTGGTATAGAAGGGCTTCAACAAATCATTAAGAAAAAGATCCACAACTTGACAGAAAATTGGATGAAGAAATAGTTGATGAAAAACAGTTCACAGAAAAGGAGATTCAGATGGATTATATGAAAAAATATTAAAACTTGGACATATTAAGAGAAAGACAAATAAAACTATAGTTAGATGCAATGTTTTCATCAGATTATCAAAGATAAAAAGTCGCAGGAATCTAAATTGCTACAGCCTTTCTGCAGGGCAGTTTGGCAGTATCTATCACATTGCAAATGCAAATCCAGCAATTCTACTTCTGTGAGTTTGCCCCACAGTCATATCCCATATGTGTGAACCGACATATGAATAAAGTTATTGTTTTTTGCAGCATTGTTTGTAATAGCAAAGGGTAGAAAACCATCTGCATAGCCACCATTGTGGAAGTAGTTAAATGGAGAATTGTATATCTTTTCATGGACAACTTACAAAGCCACTTAAAAAAAGGACAAAGCAAATTTTTATGTACTGATGTGGAACAATTTCTGAGATACATTTTTAAGAAAGGGAATTTACAATACAAAGCAATTGCTAAACAGTTTTGAAAACAACAAAGTTAGAGAGCTTACGCTACTTGATTTCAAGACAATGTAAGGGATAGCAATCAAGATAGTCTGGTACTGACCTAAAGATAGACATATAGATCAATGGAACAACAAGAGAATTTGGAGATGGAAACACATATATACATTATCCTTAGCAAACTAACACCAGAACAGAAAACCAAATACTGCATGTTGTCACTTTTAAGTGGGAGCTAAATGCTGAGAACACAGGGACCCATAGAGGGAAACAACAGACAGTGGGGCCTATGAGAGGGTGGAGGGTGGGAGGAGGGAGAGGATCAGAAAAATAACTAATGGGTTCTAGGCTTAATACCTGGGTGACGAAATAATCTGTACAACAAACTCTCATGGTACAGGTTTATCTATATAACAAACCTGCACATGTATTCCTAAAAGGAAAATAGAAGTTTTAAAAAAGAATCTGCAATGAAGAAAAAAAAGAGAAACACATATATAATTAATTGATTTTTATAAAGGCATCAACATAATTCAATGGGAAAAATTATAGTCTTTTCAACAAATGGTGCTGGAACAACTGGTTATCTGTATGGGAAAAAAGTAAAACCTGACCTGAATCTCACATCATCATGAAAATTATTTTGAAGTGGAACATAGACCTAAACATAAAAGCTAAAATTATGAAGCTTCTAGAAGAAAACATAGGAGAAAATCTTTACAACCTTGACAAGGCAAACATTTTTTAGACAGTATATTTCTTAGCATAAACCATAAAAAATTTTTAAAAAGATAAATTGGACTTTATCAAGATCAAAACTCTCTGCTCATCAAAAGACATTGTGAAAAACATAAAAACTAGGAGAAAATATTCATCACAAATATATCAGAAAAGGACTTGTATCCAGAATACATAAAGAACTCTCACAACCACAAATAAGGAGACAAACAATTCAATTAACAAACAAAAGAGTTAAACTGGCACCCCACCAAACAAGATATACAGATGGCAAAAACACATACGAAAGGATGCTGAATATGATTAATTATTAGGGTAATGAAAATTAAAGCCACAATGAGATATCACTTAATAACTACCAAAATGGCTAAAATTTAAAAGATTGATGTTACTGAGTGATGGTGAGGATATGGAGTAACTGGAAAGCTCAAACATTTGTAGTGGGAATGCAACCTCTTAGGAAAAGAGGTTGGCAATTTCTTAAGTTAAACATATATTTACCAATCGATCCCGTGAACCCATTCCTAGATATTTACCCAAGATAACTGAAAACATATCTCTGCACAAAGGCTTGTAACTGAAAGTGTATAGAAGCTATATTCATGATAGCCTCAACTGGAAACAACTCAAATGTCTGTAATATGTGAATGGGTAGAGAAGTTATGGTATGAATATATCTCTTAAATATACCATATACCTACTACACATCCATATAGGATGAAATACCACTGAGCAATAAAAAGGAATAAGCTTTGTGACACATACTACACAAATGAGTCTCACAGACTTTATGCTGAATGAAGGAAGCCAGGTTCAAAAAACCACCTGTTATGTGATTCTCTAAATAAAGTTCTAGAATAGACAAAAGTATTCTATGGTGATAGAAATCAGATCAGTGGTTGCCTAGGGCAGGTGGTGAGGGAGCAGAGTTGGAGATTTACTGAAAAGATCACAAGGGAACTTTTTGGGGTGGTGGAAACATTCTATATTTTGAGTACGTTGTGGTGGTTACATGGGTATATACATTTGTCAAAAGTCGTCAATTGGCTGGGCATGGTGGCTCACACCTATAATCCCCGCTCTTTGGGAGGCTGAGGGGTGTGGATCTCTTGAGGCCAGGAATTTGAGACCAGCCTGGACAACATGGCAAAACCCCATCTCTACAAAAAATACAAAAATTAGCCAGGTGTGGTGACATGCACCTGTAGTCCCAGCTACTCAGGAGGCTGAGGCAGGAGGATCAATTGAGCCATTGCACTCCAGCCTGGACAACAGAGCAAAACCCTGTCAGAAAAAAAAGTAATTGACCAATAGCCTTAAACTGTAGGAATTTCATTGTATATAAATTATATTTCAATAAAAGCAAATTGCAGAAGAGTGTGTGTAGATTTCCACCATTCTACGACTCACATAATTGTTTTTGAAATTATATGCAAGAAACTAGTGATGCTGGGAAGCTCCAGGGAGAAGAGCTAGATGGCTGAGGAAGAAACTCTGTACTCTTTATATCTTTTGAATTTTGTACCTTGTTAATATTCAAACAGTTAAAATATTTTCCAAGTTTTCTTATCCATTTTTTAATTCTCTACTTTTGGAGTTCTTTTTAGATGTATTTTGGAGCCTCTAAGTCTATCCTTCTTGTCTCTTCATTGCTTTTTCATTCACTCTGTCCTATGTTAGGGTAAATTCCTCACTACTAGCTTCCAATTCTTTAATATTCTTTTTAACTATATCTAGGCTAGAGTTTATACCATTTATTGGTATTTAAAAAAAAAGACTATATTTTTCACTTCCAAGGTTTCTAATTGGTATTTTTCCTATCCATCTGTTCTTTTCTAGTTTTGCATGCTTTTATTTAAAAGTGTGTTGCCACTGCTTGCATGTTTGTGAAAGCTGATCTTCTTCTTGATTGAGCTGAGCATCCTAAACATACTTATTTTAAACTTTTGTCAGATTTTTCAACAAAATTAATCTTGGAATGATGTAACATTCTAATTATTGCATTGGTTGACTGTTTCTCTTAGCCTTTGACTTCAGTGTGTATTTTGGAATTTTGGTTTGCTGGCGTATTTTCAGTAGAAGGTTTTTGGTTTGGTTTTGCTTTTCTCTTTCTTTTTGGCTTGCCCTTCTCTGCCTAGTGACTTTGCAGTAACCTTCAGGACCTGGTCTTCTAGAAGCATTTCGCTCTTACTCTTCCCAGTAGTGTGTGGACTATTCAGACACCGAACCATCAGAGGTCTAGCTCATTTGCTATTTGCTAGAGTGTGTCACTCTCCTCCCATCTTCTTAGGCCAGCAGCTAATTTTATGCTATAGCTCCAGCCAGTGGTTGTTAGTTTATTTCAGTCTCCTTTCTGCAGCCAAGGAGTTCCACTCCCGCCCCTGGCTTTAAACAATGAATGGGCTTTGGCTCCTCTCTCAGGGGAGCACCTTGAGTTCCTATTTCCTGTAGGAGATGCACACCCAGCACCACTGCCACCTACTTTAAGATGGAAGCCCACCATTTCCAGCCTGCCATCCTGCCCACCGCCCTGTGTTCATTCATGGAGATGTTCATCTTGGTTTTGAGCCCTCTGTGTCCTTTTTGTTTCTTTTTCTCTCTCTCTCCCTCTCAAATAGTTCTCCCTATTTTTGCTTTGTGTTTGGCATGGGGGAAAGGGGTGCATCTCACCTTCATATTTTTCTTTAAATCAACTTTAAATGGAGTCACCTTTCTTACTTAGAATTACCTGAACAAATAATGTCCATAGACTTGTGAGCCAGTTGTCCTAGGTTTGTTTGTTAATACATTTTTAAAATACCTAACAAATGAAAGATTTTGAAATGTTGCCTCCAAATCATATTCTACACCATTATTTCACAAATGTAATGTATATGTGAACCACCTTGGGAATGTAATTAACATGCAAGTAGTGATTCCGGAGGTCTGGGGTAAGACCTGAGGTTCTGTATTTCTAGTAAGCTCCAAGATGATGCTGATAGTGCTGGCTGGGAGGCTGTACTTTGAGTAACAAGGCGTGCACCACACTTGGAGAAACAGCACCAGAGGAGAAGCACATTGCCCATGACTATGGCTTCATAGTCATGGGCAGTGCTGAGACTTGAACGCAGTCCCTGCAGAGCACAAGCACTGGTCTACTCTGTGCCCTGTTGATGTCTTCTGCCCTCAGCCTGAGACCCTGGTGTGAAGGACAGACACTGTCATTGTTTTATTGTTTTTATTCCCATGGAGCCTATCGTATCTGATTTCTGTACTAGCTGTTGTACCGGAACACATTTTTTCTCAGGAGGGAAGCTCCTTTATAAAAGTGTTCCCTGCTGGTCTGCCACACCAGGTCAAGGTCCAGGCATGCCTGAGTCTTAGATAGTGATTTACCCTCAAGCTGGAGCCTTGCTTCTGAGTTCTGTGTTCCTAAGTGAGCTGTGTGCCTCACAGGTAGAGACCCCTTATTGTACAGATTCCCATTCCAAGTACCTAGCAGGCACTCTGGAACTATACAGGATACATGTTGGCCTTTTTCTCCAGCAACTTCCTAAACAAAACGTACAAGGCATTAAAATTTGAATACCTTATCTTTGGGCACAATCTATCCTGGAGCTAACAAGCAGCAGCCTTGAGTGTCCAGAGACCTTAGCTCCTGATATTTCAGAATGCCTGGGCAGGAAACGTTATGGAAAACCAGATATGCTGTGGTAAAGGTGGAAGTCCAGGTGATTCTTTCAGGTCCCAGGGCAATTTCTATCTAAATTTGTTTAAATTCCTTTTTCAAAGAGAGGTGTCTATCTTTCTGTGTATTTGAAAGCAATTTCATCGTGCAGAATTGTGATTTAATCAGGAAGGTGCTGTGTTTCTGTGAAATAAGCCAGTGGCAATTTAGCAGTAATGAGGCATTCACGGTGCTGAATTGCAATTTGAAATGCAGAGACATCTGTTGGTCTCAGTCAATCTGCAGTGGACCCTAAGGACAAGCCATCTTGGGAAAGTGAGTCAAGAACTTCCAAACTTAACATTTAGGAAATGTTTTTTGTTTTTGTTTTTGCTTTTGCCAAAATTCATCCATAAAGGTGAGATTTGAGGTATAGCAAAATGTCTTGGCTCTTCTGAATATTTTTCAAACCATTCAGTGTTTAACTAACATGGAGCTACAATAGAGTAGAAAGCCCGTCTGATGAGAGAATTAACTGCATCTGGATTTAGGTGTTGTATTAGAGTTCTCCAGAGGGACAGAGCCAATGGAATAGATACATATATATAAAGGGAAGCTTATTAAGTATTAACTCACAAGATCACAAGGTCCCACTATAGGCCATCTGTAGGCTGAGGAGCAAGGAGAGCCAGTCCGAGTTCCAAAACTGAAGAACTTGGAGTCTGATGTTCAAGGGCAGGAAGCATCTGGCTAGGCCAGTCTCTCCTTTTCATGTTTTTCTTCCTGCTTACATTCTAGCTTTGCTGGAAGCTGATTGTGCCCACTCAGATTAAGGGTGGGTCTGCCTTTCCCAGCCCACTGACTCAAATGTTAATCTCCTTTGGCAGCACCCTCACAGACACACCCAGGATCAATTCAATATTGAGTTGACATTCAGTATTAACCATCACAGCTGTGGTGGTGTTTTCTTTGAGGTGTTCTACCTTCCATTTTCCCTGGGCAGAAGCCATGACTGGCAAGGTTGTATGTACATGGTGTTCTGGAATCTGGAGACCACTCCCAGCTGTATGACTGTGTGCAGCTTAGACTCTCCTGTTAGAATGGGGGATGCTGGCCAACAAACCAAAACAGTATCAACAACACACCACAAGCAAAGAATTCAACCACAAAGGGAGCTTGATTAAAATGTCACCCAGGCAGGACCAACCCCAGAGATTGTGATTTAGTTGTTCTGAGATGGAGCCCAGGAGCCTGCATTTTTAACCAACCCCACCCATCTCTAACCCAGGTGATGTGAAGATCATCCCTTTGAGGAACCTCTGTGTGTAGAAAGGACTTAAATGGGTCAGCCTTCCCTTTGCAAATCCTGCACCCTCTTTTGTGCATAAAGCCCTTGAAACAAGAAGGGGGTCAGGAGCCTGGCTGTCAGCTTCTGCAGCATTCCCTCTGTCTCCCCACCAAGTCGATGAGTTCCCCATTCCTCAGTTTCCCCTATTGTAAGGTGCATGATATGAACCCTTGCCACTGGAGAATGTTGTGTAAGCAAACGAGCACGTGTTAGTGAGAGAAAGGAGCAAGGAATTTTCATGAGACCAGATTTGTGATTTTATGGAGAATGATGACTATGGCTTCTTCGAGATTTTTCAAAGGGCCCGGTATTATTACAAAAGAGGAAGATTTCACATATGGAAGGAGTCAGCCCCCAGGGAGCTGGCATTTTTCTTTGTTGCTGTGTACAAGGAGTGGGCGTACTTGTCTGAGAATCTTGCCATTTTCAAGAAGTTTGGGGAATGAGAACCAAGTGCCTCTTGAGGGAGCAGAGGGCTGTAAGCCCATGTAGTTACCTGCGTTTCCCTTTGTGTGACTTCCTTTCCTAAAGGAGACGATGGGTCTGTAGAGGAATGTTATGTTCAGTGAGCACAGCTCAGATTTGCAAGGTCATGCCACTCTGCAATTCCTTTATGAGTGTTAAAAAAACAGCTAATGCCTCTTGACAGGAAGAGCATGAGAACCTGCTATCATATTAGTGAATTATCTGAGGGAATGTGTATTCCTGAGCAAATCCTTCTAGGTCACACCCATGCTGGCCGTTTCTGCCTGGGGAGCTCAGCAGTGCCAGTTTCATATGTACCCAAGCATAACAGACACACCCATGAAACAGGCTCCAGGTGCTTGGGAAAAGGCGGTCATAGTTTCATTCAGAGGTAAAGCCTGATTTATTTTCCAGACAGTGAAAATATCAGGAAAGGAAGGTTTCATTTCCCCGTTTTTAGTTAAAAACATAAGGACCTTTTAAAAAACACAAATTTCCTAGCATGGAGTGGCATTCAACAGTTTTGCAATTGAAATGATAATGAAACATTTCTTACAAGAACTTCTCTTTAAAATCACCATGATGGGTTCCCAGCACACTATTAGAAGGAATTATGTAAAGCAGCCTCTCTGTTCCCAGTTTTATTTTAAGATTTAATTTATTCCAGATTCTGCAGGAAAAAACCACCCATGTGACAAGCCTGCTAACAGATGTCAATTTAGTTTTATAGCACATGCCTGCACTTCAGAGTCAGAAAATGGAGATTATTCTTTTTGCCTGCTGCTTATTACATGACGCAGCTTCATAACACTATGCCCCAGAGGCCAGCTGATTAATAACCTGTGGGCTGGCAACTCATCCTTGCTTCTGTCTTCTGCAGTGTTAAGTGTAAGCTTTCTTCCACATTACCTTTTTGGATTAAGAGAGGTGCTGGAAAGAGCAAACGTGACAGAAAATGGATTTTTTTTTTTGTTTTAATGTCATCTAGCTCAGAAGACAGATTATACTGTAGTATAATTAGCAGATGAGAAATAAGATTTAAAAAATTATTAACTAGACAGTACCAGATTTATACTAAACTTTTTTTGTGGTGTTGGTGGGTAAAACAGTAAAACAAAGTAATTCTACATTATAAATATTATGTCAAATTCAACCATAATAAGAAACCTTCACTTCTTCATATTCATAGGGATCATTTCCCTATGTTCCCATGATCTAGTAATTATCAGCTTATATGTATATTGCATTTCTGTTCACATCCCCATCCATCTTTCTCTCCATCTGTCTGTTCATCTATTCATCCATCCAATAAATATTTATTAAGCATCTTCTGTGTGCAAGGTCCTGTGCTTAAATAATAAATGTGGAAGGATAAAGAAGTCTCTTTTTAATTTTTAAAAATTTTAATTGAGGTAAAAATACACTTACCATAAAATTTATCAAAGTAAGCATTTTTAAGTGTACAGTTCAGTAGTGTTAAGTACATTCCCATTGTTGTGCATTCAATCTCCAAAACTTTTTCATTTTGCAAAACAGAAATCCTGTACCCATTAAACAATAATTCCCCTTGCCCCATTCCTACCTGGTAACCTCTAATCTACTTCCTGTCTCTGTGAATTTGCCTAATCTAGGTACCTCGTGTAAGTGGAATCACACATTATTTTGTCGTTTTGTGTGTAGTTTATTTCATTTAGCATGATGTTTTCAAGGTTCATCGGGGTTGTAGCATGTGCCAGAACTCCCTTCCTTTTTAAGGCTAAATAATGTTCCATTGTATTAGGTTAGTAGGAAAGTAATTGTGCTTTTTGCCATATGTATAGATTGCATTTTGCTTATCCATTCATCTGTCAATAAACACGGGAGTTGCTTGACTTCTTGACTATTATGAGTAGTGCTACTGTGACCGAGGATGTACAAATGTCTCTTCAAGGCCATGCTTTCAGTTATTTTGGGTATGTTCCTAGAAGTGGAATTGTGGATCACATGGTGATTCTATTTTTAATTTTTTGAGGAACCACCATAACTGTTTTCCATAGCAGGTACATACTTTTACACTCCCATAAACAAGTCTTTTAAGATGTAGCTGAAAAGACAGAAGTATGATGAGTGCTATAAAGAAAAAATACTATGTGCTATGGGAATGTTTAATAGAGAAAGCTGGTCTCAGCTGTCATTGGTTCCCATATTTCTGATGCCTAGTCCACAGTGGAGGCTTGGTAAGTGTTGAGTGGGTGGGTGAATGAGCCATCCAGACCCTTGGTCATTAGACCTCTCTCCCTTGTTCCGTTCCTGCTATTCAGCTGCACTCCTTTCTATAGAATGGCTCTGGGGAGCAGTGAGAGGATTTGTTAGCTTCTTCTTGGTTGCCTCTGTTGTTCTCTGGCAAGATTATGGAAAAAATTTTTCTAGTAATTTTTTTCTCATTCTGTATATGATGTAATATTCAGAGATGTTGAGATAGTTTTACCAGATATGTCCCTGCCTTTTCTTTGGGGAGAAAAAGGGAACCTGCCTGTGGATGTAAGATGAAAGTGTAGTGGATATAAGATAAAAGTGTAGTGGATATAAAAGTGTAGTCTTGTCAGGAAGAGGTGGGGTATTCAGGGAGAAAAATGTTCTTTCTATTCTTAGAGCATTGCTTCTATTTTCTAAAGAATTTTGTTCTTTAAAGACAGCAAAAAGGTCTCTTGCTCAGTTTCTCATTAGGCTTAAATCAGTAGCATTTTATGTTATATAGCTAGTTTAAATGGAAATTTCATTCTTGAGATTTTTCAAGGGAATTCCAGATATTTAAAATATATAGACATTATATTTGAAGACTTAAACTTCTTGTTCCTGATGTTATAAAAAGAATCTGTTTATCAGATCCCCAAACTAATGAAAGACATAATTATTATTCTGTCCAATTTTTCATTTTGCTAGCAATTCAGGCAAAGAAAGAGGCTGGCCACAAAAAAAATCACAGCTCTTTCTTTAGAAATTTATATTGGTTTTGAGGTTTGCCGTGGTGGTGTTATTCTGATCAGCTAGAGGGATCAGTTGTTGGTCTGAAATGAGTCCTGAGGGTTTCTTATAATTGCTCTGGTCTTGGTATTGGCACAGGAGAGCAATGTTAATGACATTTTCAAGATGCTGGCTTTGGGTCAGGTAGCAGGCATTGGGCCGTGGTGCCCAGTGGGAGTTGCTGGCTCTCAACCCAAGACCTGAATACCAACTTTACAACCTGTTTGTTGTGTGAATAGCAAAGTGAATTAAGTTCTTTGAGCCACATTCCATTTTTTCCATGAAATGAGGGTGATGATACCTTTCATGCAAGACTGTTGAGGGGATCAAAGACAAAAAGGACTATAAAAAAACTGGTACAGTGGCTGGCCAGTTACTCCCTAGATGGGCACTATTTATTAAGTAGTTATTGGGTTGGATTTTTTTGAATTGTTTAAGGCCGATATTCAATTACTGGGGATGGAGTATTATGATATGGATGATTTGGTACATTTTATTGCCTTTCACTTTCTTAGTGATGGGGGAACTTCTATTAGGTTAACCATTTACTGCAGAAAATGTTAAAGAGCACCAATTTTCTGGATTGGATTCGGAAAGTATTTAAAACAGCAGCAGTGTGACTCTGATATCCAGACATCCCTTTAGTGCCCTTGAGACTCATCTTTCTCCATTGACAGCCATGGATGTAACTGGTGTGTGTTTCAAACAGTCCACCTGCCTCGTGGCATTGGTAGGCATCTTGTAATTTAGTGATCTTTCCCCTGTGCATCTCCTGGGTGTAAGTATTTAAAGTCACACAGGCTTATTGAGGATATTGTTGTGAAACAACATAGGTGGTGAGTATTCACATCTTTGAAAATATTTTATTTAGTGACAGTTCGATACTTTTCACTACATTTGCCTTATGTCATTGTATTTCCCTTAAGGTTGAACTCCCTCTTTCTGATACCTTCCGTTATGTCATTTTGACTGCTTTTGGGGACATATCAAGTATAGCGCCAAGTGTTGGCTGAACTAAGTGCTCAGGAATATACTGGATAACTAAATTCTTGACTACATGAAAGTGATGTTGCTGCACACCTCTGTCTTTTTTGTTGTTACTACCCCCACGCCCTTTTTTTTTTTGAGACAGAGTCTCACTCCATCGCTCAGGCTGGAGTGCAGTGGTGCGATCTAGGCTCACTGCAACCTCTGCCTCCTGGGTTCGACCTCTACCTCCTTAGTGGCTGGGATTACAGGTGTGAGCCACCGCACCCGGCTAATTTTTGTATTTTTAGTAGAGACGGGGTTTCACCATATTGGCTGGGCTGGTCTCGAACTCCTGATCTCATGATCCACCCGCCTCGGCCTCCCAAAGTGCTGAGATTACAGGTGTGAGCCACTCATTGTGTTAAATGTAATCACCCCATTTGATGTGCAAGGTCTCAATTCAATTTCCCAACCTCTTTATTTTCCACTACTTTCCTATGGCTATCCTATGCTCTAACCTAACTAGATGGTTTTACTTCCAACCTGCTTAAACTTCCTCATCTTATGTAGCTTTAATCATAAATCCTGTTATCTTTAATATTTTCTCTGTATCTGAACAAGTGAAAAAGTCATCCATCTTTCAAGTCCTATCCCAAATGCTGTCTCTTCCACAAAACCTTTCTCTAAACCATTTAATATTTTTAATCACATAAGTGGCGTATGTTCACTGTAGAAAATTTATATAACAGAGAACTCCAAAGGAAAAAGGATGAAAATTAAAGTCACCTGTAATTCTGCTGCTAAGATAACTACTATTAATATAGATAATCTCAGGCCAGGCATGGTGGCTCATTCCTGTAATCCCAGCACTTAGAAAGGCTAAGGTGGGCAGATCACTTGAGCTCAGGAGTTTGAGACCAGCCTGGGCAACATAGTGAAACTTTGTTTCAACAAAAAAATTGAAACATTAGTTGGGTGTGGTGGCACAGGCCTGCAGTCCTAGCTACTTGGGAGGCAAGAGGATCACTTGAACCCAAGAGACCGATGCTGTAGTAAGCACAATAGCATCACTGCATGCATTCTACCCTGGGTGACAGAGCAAGACCCTGCCTCAAAAAAAAAAGAAAAAAAAAAAAGAAATCTCTGCTTCCACACTTTTCCCCCAGTGATATATACATTTTAACAAAATTAAGGTGGGATGGTCATATATACTATTTTATAGTCTGAGTTTTTTTAACTTAAAATATCTCGAACATTTTTACATAGTATTAAACATTTCATCTACATATATTGCAGCATTGTTTGTAATAGCAAAATTCTGGAAACAACATATTTGCTCTTTAATAGGGAACTGAATACATGAAGTATAATAAAACCCATGCAATTGAATACTTGGTGACTATTGAAATACATAGTATATATCTATATTTTGCTGATATGGAAAAATATCTAAGATAATTTGTTAAGGGTCCAAAGCAAAGGGCCAAACAGTGGGTTCATACAGTACATGCCTGTTTATGTACTCTGAGGCACAGGTCTTTGAGAAATGACTTTGGGTAAAAGTGCTCATATAGTTTGGATATGTGTGTCCGCCCAAATTGTATGTCAAATTGTAATCCCAAATGTTGGAGGTAGGGCCTGGGAGAAGGTAATTGGCTCATGTGGGGAGGTTTCTCATGTAATATTTAGCACCATCACTCTTGGTACTGTCCTCACAATAGTGAGTTCTCATGAGATCTGGTCACTTAAAACTGTGCAGCACCTACTCCCTGTCTCTTGCTCCTGCTCTGGCCGTGTGACGTGCCTACTTCTCCTTTGCCTTCCACCACTATTGTAAGTTTCCTGAGGCCTTACCAGAAGCCAAGCAGATGCCAGCATCATGCTTCCTGGATAACCTGTGAAACTGGGAGCCAATTAAACCTCTTTTCTTCATAAACAGCACAGTTTCAGGTATTTCTTTAGAGCAATATGAGAATGGACTAACACAAGTACTTTCGGTTTTGGGGTTAAGGGGTGTCTTTGGGTCAAGGCAATTTGGGTAAAGTTACTAGGGATTCTGGGGTGAGAGAAAGACAATTCATTGTCCTTTTGAAGAGTTTGAACATTTTTCTTACCATATGCACTAATATTTTATAGTTTTTCCATAAAATCTTATAGAATTTGTAATGCCTACTTGTATTCTAATGAGTAAATGTATTGTACATTATTTAACCACTTCCCAATTGTTAGATATATAATCTCCAGTTTTTTACTACCATAAACTGTACAGTCTTAAGGCTTTTTGTATGCTTTGCTAAATTACCCTCAAGAGAGTTTGTACCATTTTACTCCACTGGGATTCTTCCAGTGGATGTAATTGCTTACTCATTTGAATTTCCATAAAGCTTTGTTTTTGTGTCTTTTATTGAAGTTAGCTAGTCCCTTGCATCATAATTGCCTGGGTACTTAGGGTATCTCTTTGATACACTATTTATCTGTCTGTATAATACACCATGTATCTATTTATACCATACACTTTGAAATTTTTTAGATAGCAATTTTGTCATATTTGCCTTTTTCCACAGCAGCTCACAGCATAGTGCCTAGCCCATGTGAAATGCACAGTAAATAAATACTGGATGCATTGAGATGAACTAGTTTTCATGCTGTTAGTGAGCATCTTTCTAAAATGATAGCAGTGAAACTTGTTCAGCTGGCTGAGTATGCTATGGTCATAACCCTTGTTAGAGACCACCAAACTCTTCGTGGAACATCACTGTTTCCCAGGCTGAGTGCAAAGGCACAATTACAGCTCACTGCAGACTTCACCTCCTGGGCTGAAGCGATCCTCCCACCTCAGCCTCCCAAGTAGCTGGTACTACAGGTGCATGCCACCATGACTTGCTCATTTTTCTATTTTTTGTAGAGATGGGGTCTCACTATGTTCTCCAGGCTGGTCATGAACTCCTGGGCTCAAGTGATCTTCCCACTTCGGCCTCCCAAAGTGTTAGTATTTCAGGCATAAGCCACCGTGAACAGCCTGTTTTTATTTTTAAAGTAAGATTTACTATATGAATCTGTTCTCTTATAATGCAACTCCCTTATAATTGATCTGGAGAAAAAATTATTTTAGCATATTTTTAAGCAGTGTCCAAGACAGTGCTTTGTGATAAGTAAGAGTTTTTCTATTACGGGTGAAATTCTGGTTAATTGTGAGTTTTCTCTTCAGCTAATGGCTATTATTTCAGAGATGTTCTACTAAAGAATACATATTTGAGGACAAAAGTCTCTGATCTCAGGCCTAGTACAGCCAGGCTCTAAAATTTCACAGAAAAATTAAACTCACCATATTACCTATTATCACCACTACAGCCATTGCTTTTAGTCTCATCCCCTAATCTAGATTTTAATGCAAGCTGTTTCAAAGAGGAAAGTGCAGAGATACAGTTTAGCCTCTTCTAGCTTTTGTGTAAAAAGTGATCATGTGTAGAGAAGCCTGAGGCATTAGGAAGGAACATAAACAGAAGGAATATTTCACCTGCAGGAGAGGTAGCGTTCAGAATGCCCTTTTTGCAATTCACACATGGGAACCAGAAATGAAAGACTCAGCATGCCTGTGAAATAATTACCTTGGCCTGAAAGAATTACAGAGCATAGGAAGGATAGGAATTTAGCCAATAGTGTTGTTACAAACAGTGCTAAAAAACAAACACACTAATATCATCATCGGTGGCACTTTCAATATGCCTCCCCCTGACAATAACACAAACTTTTCTCTCTCATGGTTGGGCTTATAACAGGCAAAATTTGAAGAAAATTTATCATGTGAAGAATGCCAAACACCCTTCTTTTTGCTTCTTACACATTCTGTTATCAAGGATATTTTTTCTTGAATGTTTGGGGGTAAGTTGGAATAGTTTTGCATGGTTTAGTTCAGAATAGAATATTCCTATTTATAGTTTTTGACATGCTAAGATAAGTGTTTGTAATCTAAACAAATTCATTTATTTATAAGAAAACTCTACATTGAGAAATCGAAATGAAGAATAAGAGATTATGGATTTAAACAATCTTCTATCCAAGTAGAAGAAGGTTTATTGGGACAGCCAGACATATTAAAGGAACTTTAGATTTCTATAACATTTTCCTGACAAAGATTTCTTTACTATAACTTAAACAGCACTTTCTTGAGGGCCTTTTCCATTAAGAGTGAATTTAACAATCATAGATTTAATATGGGGTAGCAATTTCCAAGAAATTATTGGACAGCAAAGGATAAATGAGTCCTGTTCCCTAGGCAACCTCATGGAGGGGTATAACATCCTTCAGGCTCCTAAAATGAAGTTTAGAGTTGCTACTATTTTTGGTTTCAGCTTCCCCTGGAAATGGTTTTTATTGCTTGAAATTATTCTTGTATATAATGAAGTCTGAGCTCTTTCCAATTCTTTTCCCTGTAACGTTAGTCTTGTATGTAACAGCATCTCCCTCCTTTGATCTCAGCATGTATGGCTATAAGAGGAAAGGCTGCCCTGGAAATAAGATCAAATTGGGGATAGCAACAAATCTCACGAGAAGCGAGGGAAGAGCAGGGACATTTGAGCCATTTGTCAGGCTTTTGTAATTTCACAAAGAAAAGTGCTCTGGGCTTTTCTGACCCACGCAATCTTTTGTGATTTTTTTAAAAGCTAATGTACTATAGGACACTCAGCTTTAGGTGGAAAACATTTTAAATAGAAAAAATGTTGGAATGGGTGCATTTCTGATTCTTTCAGTAGGCTTCTTGTGTGAGTGCCAAGTGCCATCTATCTGGGTGTGGCAGCTTCTATGTGGTTCCCCCAGGATTGTCATTCTTTCTTATCTGCCACCTTTCTCTTGGCCCTTTTTCCCTTGTTCTCTTTGCCCTAATTCTATTTGTATTATAATGGTGTTTTTTTGTTTGTTTGTTTTTTGTTTTTTTGTTTGTTTGTTTTTCCCCCACTAGGCTGGCAGTGAATACTGAGTGATTGCAATTTTGGGAACACTCATTCCCTAAGGAAGGCTCACTGGGAAATTTCTGCAGAAGGGCCAGGTGTCGGCAACCTTTCAGAAATGGAGGGAGGTCCTGCTGCTGACCCCCACCTCTTCAACATGTTGGAGCTGGTGGTATCTTGTGGCCTAGAAAGTCCAAGGGACTTCTGAAAGGCCTTCCAATGAAAATATCTCTTCAGCGTATTCTACCAGTTAGATTCATTTGAGCTATTGAGCTAATCTTTGAAAAAGATATTCCTCTCTGGGAGACCGAGTTTATTCTTGGCAGAGTACAAGTCATGTAATGTTTTTTGTATGTTTGTTTGTTTTTAAGACACAACCTCACTCTTTCACTTAGGCTAGAGTGTAGTGGCATGATCACAGCTCACTGCAACCTCAAACTCCTAGGCTCAAGGGATCTTCCTGCCTCAGCCTCCTGAGTAGCTGGGACTATAGGTACATACCATCACACCTGGCTAATTTTTTATTTATTTATTTTTAATTTTTTTTGGTAGAGATGAGGGTCTCACTATATTGCCCAGGCTGGTCTCAAACTCCTGGCGTTATGCAATCCTTGGGCCTTGGCCTCTTAAAGTGCTGGGATTATAGGCATCAACCACCACACCCAGCAAATCATGTAATCTTATTGCTTTCTCACATAGTTGTTCATGATGCTTGGCTAAAAGAATGGAAGCTGGCAGAGATGGAAAGGGAGAAATGTTGGTGTATGGTTTGGTGTGTGCATTCTACAATAACAGCTGTGGCCAGAGGGCATCTGACAATGAATACTGTGGGTGGGAAGGCACAGGAGGTGGGAGAGAAATGCAGAGGAAAGGAGAGACACTTGGGAATCATTTGCCTCCTTTGCCATTTTGGCTGAGGCTATAGACATGTCTGTCTGCAGAGTTTCATGCTATGATTTCCTCATGCAGGTGAACCATACATTGTTAATTAATGCTTGTTATATATTAACTACTATCTAGTTCATATTCTATGCCATAGGTAAAGAAGAGAGATTGAATTTTGTTGTTGTTGTTTACTTTCACTGGATAATACTGAGAATTATTTAGGTATTCTGTAAACACTTTTTGAAGGCCTCCTGTCAGTCAGGAACTCAACCAAGGATGGGGAATCCATGCTGAAGGTCCTTGCCCAAAAAGACATCATGGTCTCTAGGAGGAGACAAATATTTGTTCAAAGATTATATAATAAAGTACTTGGTGCCACCACAAGGGAAGCAGAAGAGAGGTAGCTTATTTGGCTTGGGGAGTTAAGGTGGGGGCATAGAGGAAGTGATATTTCAGATGGTTCTTGGAATTTGAATAGGAATTTACCAAAGGTAGAAGAAGGAAGGGGAAATGGTAAATGCAAGGGCATAGAGACAAGAGAAAGAATGAGAAATTCTGAGAAAGGTAAAAAACTCAGCATGGCTGGCACAGAGGGTAATTTGTGGAGGGGGCAAGGACATGAGGCAAGAAAGGGGGGTTGGGCTGAGGTTTTGAAGAGCTGGAGTGGCCGTAAAGGCATTCAGATTCATATGCAGTTGCAGGGAGCCAGCAGGGGCCTGAAGCAGGGGACTGAAATAACTAGGTTCAAAATTAGATAGATAATTCTGGAAACATTGTGGAAGGTGGGCAATTCCAAGCTAAGATCTCTTGAGAGAGTAGACATAGGTCATTAAAAATATCAGGCAAGCAGCCAGGCACAGTGGCTCACACCTGTAATCCTAGCACTTTGGGAGGCTGAGGTGGGAGGATCACTTGAGCCCAGGAGTTTGAGACCAGCCTGGGCAACATGGTAAAGCCCCGTCTCTACAAAAAATACAAAAATTAGTTGGGTGTGGTGATGTGTGCCTGTAGTCTTAGATCCTCGGGAGGCTAAGGTGGGAGGAATGCTTGAGCCGGAGAGGTGGAGGTTGCAGTGAGCCAAGATGGCACCACTGCACTCTAGCCTGGATGACAGAGTGAGGCTGTCTCAAAAAAAAAAAAAAAAACAAAGAAAGAAAGAAAAGGAAAAAAAAAAAAAAAGCTACCAAAATGTAAAATGTGGGTGGGCATGAGGGACCTTTACTTTTTGCTTTATACATTTCTGCCTTAGTTATATTTTTACAAGCAATTATTTTTAACTTAAAAAAATTTTTTTTTATGTCAGTAGTTTTTGGGGAGTGGGTGATTTTTGGTTACATGGGAAAGTTCTTTCGTGGTGACTTCTGAGATTTTGGTGCACCCATCTCCTGAGCAGTGTGCACTGTACCCAATATAGTCTTTTATCCCTTATACCCCCTACCCTTTCTCCTGAGTCCACAAAGTTCATTGTATTATTCTTATGCCTTTGCATCCTCATAGCTTAGTCCCACTTATAAGTGAGAACATCTGAGGTTTGGTTTTCCATTCCTGAGTTACTTCATTTAGAATAATGGTGGCTCACGCCTGTAATCCCAGCACTTTGGGAGGCTGAGGCAAGCGGATCACCTGAGCTCAGGAGTTCGAGACCAGCCTGGACAACATGGTGAAACCCTATCTCTACTGAAAATACAAAAATTAGCTGGGCATGGTGGCGGGCACCTGTAATTCCAGCTATTTGGGAGGCTAAGGGAGGAGAATCGCTTGAACCCAGAAGGCAGAGGTTGTAGTGAGCCGAGATCATGCCACTGCACTCCAGCCTGGGCAACAGAGCAAGACTCCATCTCAAAAACAAAACAAAAGGTTCCAACTCCATCCAGGTTGCTGTGAATGCCATTATTTTGTTCCTTTTAATGTTGAATAGTATTGATGGTGTATATATACCACATTTTCTTTATCCACTCATCGGTCGATGGGCATTTAGGATGGTTCCATAATTTTACAATTGCAAATTGTGCTGCTATAAATGTGTGTGTGCATCTGTCTTTTTCATATAATAACTTCTATTCCTTTGGGTAGATACCCAGTAGTGGGATTGCTGAATCGAATGGTAATTCTACTTCTAGTTTTTTAAGGAATCTCCATACTGTTTTCCATAGTGGTTGTACTAGTTTACATTTTCACCAGTACTGTAAAAGTGTTCCCTTTTCACCACATCCATGCCAACATCTATTATTTTTTAATTTTTAAATTATTGCCATTCTTGCAGGAGTAAGGTGGTATCTCATTGTAGTTTTGATTTGCATTTCTCTGATAATTAGTGCTGTTGAGCACTTTTGCATATGTTTGTTGGCCATTTGTATATCTTCTTTTGAGAATTGTCTATTCGTGTCCTTAGGCCACTTTTTGATGGGATTATTTGGTGTTTTTTCTTGATGATTTGAGTTCCTTGTAGATTCTGGATATTAGTCCTTTGTCAGATGCATAGTTTGCGAATATTTTCTCCGACTCTGTGGGCTGTCTGTTTACTCTGCTGATTATTTCTTTTGCTGTGCTCATGTTCTTTACCCACTTTTTAAAGGAGAAAGGTCAAATCTCACTGCAATAAAATTTTGTGCTTTAGCAGAAAACACTTAAAATCTCCATTTGAGAACCTAGAAATAAAGCCAAATACTTACAGCCAACTGATCTTCAATAAAGCAAACAAAAGCATAAAGTAGGGAAAGGACACTCTATTCAATAAATGGTGCTGGGTAAACTGGCAAGCCACATGTGGAAGAATGAAACTGGATCCTCATCTCTCACCTTATACAAAAATCAACTCAAGACGGATCAAAGACTTAAATCTCAGACCTGAAACCATAAAAATTCTAGAGGATAACATAGGAAAAACTCTTCTACACATTGGCTTAGGCAAAGATTTCATGACTAAGAACCCCCAAGCAAATGCAACAGAAACAAAAATAAATAATTGGGACCTAATTAAACTAAAACCTTTCTGCACAGCAAAAGAAATAATCAGCAGAGTAAACAGACAACCCACAGAGTGGGAGAAAATATTCGCAAACTATGCATCCAACAAAGGACTAACATCCAGAATCTACAAGGAACTCAAATCAGCAAGGATAAAAAAAATCCCATCAAACAGTGGGTGGTAAAGGACATGAATAGACAATTCTCAAAAGAAGATATAGAAACGGCCAACAAATGTATGAAAAAATACTCAACAACACTAATTATCAGGGAAATGCAAACCAAAACCACAATGAGATACCACCTTACTCCTGCAAGAATGGCCATAATTTAAAAATTGAAAAATAATAGATGTTGGCGTGAATGTGGTAAAATGGGAACACTTTTACACTGCTACTGGAAATATACATTAGTTCAACCACTATGGAAAACAGAATGGAGATTCCTTAAAGAACTAGAAGTAGAACTACCATTCAATCCAGCAATCCCACTACTGGGTATCTACCCAGAGGAAAAGAAGTTATTATATGAAAAAGACACATGCACACATTTATAGCAGCGCAATTCACAATTGCAAAAATATGGAACCATCCTAAACGCCCATCGACCAACTAGTGATAAAGAAAAGGTGGAATATATACACCATGGAATACTACTCAGCCATAAAGCAGAATGAAATAATGGCCTTTGCAACAACTTGGATGGAGCTGGAGGCCATTATTCTAAGTGAAGTAACTCAGGAACAGAAAACCAACTATCTCATGTTTTCACTTGTAAGTGGGCTAAGCTATGAGGATGCAAAAGCATAAAAATGATGTAATGGACTTTGGGGACTTGTGGACGGGGGAATGGGTGGGAGGAGGGTGAGGGAGAAAAGACTACATATTGGGTACACCAAAACCTCAGAAATCACCACTAAAGAACTTATCCATGTAACCAAAAACCACCTGGACCCCCAAAAACTATTGAAATAAAATAATAATAATAAAGCTCTATTGAATAATTTATTTTTAAAGGAAATACTCATTCCTAAAGTATTTAAAAATTCCTCTAGGGCTTGGTATAAACAAAATTTGAACTGGGTTTTTTGTCTAGGAAGAAAATGGACATATATCTCATTCTCCACAAACAATGAAATCTGCTTTTGCACTATCAGCGATTTATTATTTCCCCAGGAATCCTATTAATCTAAATTGCAGATAACACTGAATAAATACTTTATATTTAGCTATGAACTGTGCATTTATAATTGCATTTAAATGTGGGTTTGGAAATCACCCCATAGATAACTGAAAATGGACTTTTTTAGAAAAAAATGTAATTATATAGATTTTTTACATGGACTATGGACTCGCTTTTGTTGATCCTTCCCTGTGAACTGTTTTAAGTTCAAATGTAGGTGTGGGTGAAAATTTTCAGCACACAGATCAAGAAGCTCACCATTAATACAGCCTTGTTCATCACACTGAATTTTTTGGAAACCAAAAATTGAAAATGTATGCTGTTAATTAGTCATGTGTGGTGGCATGCGCCTGTGCCTATAGTCCCAGCTACTCAGAAGGCTGAGATGGGAGGGTTGCTTGAGCCTGGGAGGTGGGGGTTGCAGTGAGCCAAGATTACGCCACTGTACTCCAGCCTGGGCGACAGAGCGAGACCCTATCTGAAAAAAGAAAATAAAAAGACAAAGAACATGTATGCTCTTAATTGAAGATACTAGAAAGCTGTCTTCTGTGTGAACTTATTAGATAAACATCCACTTATAGTCCTTCAAAATAAAGTAACCAAATTTGGCAACTGCACTTCAAAAGAACCAAGATGGCTGGACACAGTGGCTCACGCCTGTAATCCCAGCACTTTGGGAGGCCGAGTTGGGCGGATCATCTGAGGTCAGGAGTTTGAGACCAGCCTGGCCAATGTGGCAAAACCCCATCTCTACTAAAAATACAAAAAAAAAGAAAAAATAGAAAATAATTAGCCGGGTGTAGTGGCACACGCCTATAGTCCCAGCTACTCGGGAGGCTGAGGCAGGAGAATCACTTGAACCCAGGAGGTAGAGGTTGCAGTGAGTCAAGATCATGCCACTGCACTCCAGCCTGGGCAACAGAGCAAGACTCCACCTCAAAAAAAAAAAAAAAAAAGAATCAAGATGGTGCTGTTCTTCCTCTCCTCATGTAATGTGAGACAAGACAATTAGAACTCATTTGTCTCCTTTAAGACATTTATGGAAAACAGTGGTATGAGGATCCTTAGTAATTTAAAAACCCTAGAGTAACTTAAACTTGCTAATATAACATCTTGTAAGAGATGTGGCTTTACAGGAAGTTCAAATATTATTATATGCCTGAAGGAAGCCGTTATTTAGGCTGTGAGGTAACAATTCTCATTCTGTGTAACTAAATTCAGAGCTCTCTTTGGCGCCTGAAAAATGTCTGCCTGAAACCACCCACTCCTCAAAATGTAGTGCATACATTTTATTTTGGGAAGGTGTTCGTGGCGACAGGTTAGCAACTGACTGGCTGCTTAGCCCCATAAATGGTGTACGCACACTGGGGAAGCTGCATTCTACCCTTTGTTTCCATTGAAAAAAATGCCATTGGAACCCCCACCCCTCCCCCCACAACCAGCTCCAGTAAAACTTCATTGCCTTATGGCTGAAACCTCCCAGATATCAGCAATTCCTTTAAGGAAGGAGGATGAGTAAGAGGATAGAGGATCCTGGAAACCTCAATCTAAAAATTTTAAAATGAGCCACCACTGAAGTCAAGTAAGATGACACAGTCCCTGGTTGACAACCCATAAAACTTTAATGATTATCTCTACTCTCTGTGTTCTGAGCCAACATATGCACTCAAAAAAATCCATTATATGTATTGATCTCTTTGATTCAGTTAGAAGTATATATTTTTGGATGATTTTCAAAGGATCATCGTTTGCCAAAATCCCCAGCATGTCGATTCATATCAACAAAGAAATAAAAGTGTCTTTTTACGTTAACTATTAGACAGCCATCCTACTCTTTTCTCTGTTGTGGGAATGAGGAGAAAGAAAGAATTTAGGGCGGTCAGAGAGGAGAAATCTCAATCAGGAGTCCTCTAGAACACTCCTCTTCCTTGTTCTTTTCCTTTATATGCTCTTCTTCTACCTCCTTCTTGTCAAACAAATGAGACTTTTAACATCATATGAATATTTAGATTACTCATTCCTCCAGTCTTCCATCCCTTCCTTCCCTTTGAATTTGCAATCTTTCTGCTTCTGCAATTCAAAAATTGCCAAGTGTGAATGAGTCGATGTTGTGGAACATGAAAAACAAAAAAAAAAAACAAAAAAACCCAACTTCTTCCTAAATTCATATTAGCATAAAAATACAATGACCACAATATTTTTTCAGGAAGGTCAGCTCTCATTTTTTATCATAGCTCTATGTAGGTTAAATTGTGTGGGCGCATTTTTACTACTATGGGATCAAAAAGTCTCGGGACAGCCTACTGAATTATGCCTAAGAGAAGCTTAGGCTGTTTGCAGTCATCAGTGGAATGCTGAAGTCAAAATGTTGAAATGTTCTTTTCCTGAAATATAAGGGAGCTGTTCATGAGTATTAAAAAATGATGCCCTTTTAAAGGGAAAACAACAACAACAGCAAAGAACTCACCAGAAACAGATTTTAGAATTATATGTACTATTTGATCCCAACTATTAATATTTTCTAAAGTAGATAAAATACTGCAAGAAATATAACCAAAAGTTGATAAACATTTCCTCTTGGGACTGGGATTTTGGACCATGTTTTTCTTCTTTATATCTTTGTTACTTTTCTGATTTTTAACAATTACCACATCTTAAACAGCAACAGCTTCCCAAATTACTGTCCCTTCCTAAGGAATGGAGAGGGTGGGGTTGGGATGTCACATGTTTGTTTCTTGGTGTATTGGGTCTCAAATAATTTTTTCTTTTTGACAATTTAACATGTGATATGATGTGGGCTGTAGACTTGGCCTCTTACAATTAGACCTAATCCTGAATCTAAGAATGAAAGAGAATAACATAATCCATTTTTGGTGTGGAAGGGGATGAGTTAGAGGGAGGAACCCCTGTGTAGCAGAACAGGGAAGGGCTTTGTGGCAGTTATTCCAGGTTCTACAGATGCAAATGATGGCTCTCTTATTATGTGATTATATTCATTTGTATGGAGTTTTATAAAACATGAAATGGCAAAGAAAATGTCCCAGCCCCAAATTATGCCATTTGGTCATACAGAACCTATGAAGTTAATAGGAATGGCAATGTCATTACTCTAAAAAAAGTCCATGGAACAAGGAGGTGGGAGAGGAGGCACTAGTTCTGATGATGTAGTGAGCTACAATTGCTGAAATGTGTGTGCCTTGTTTGCAGCCAGGCTGGATTTCTGCCGCTTACCCCCAGGAATGGCAGCAAGCGGGCCATGCACATGCTAGAAGTTCAACAAAGACTCAGATTAATAAATACTCCACATTTGCTTTTCTTCTATCATTTTTATCAAAAGAACTGTTAAGTTATGAACCCTCACCAATGTTGTATTTTGTGCTTGGATCCTTCAGTATTGTGGGGGTGTTAAGAATATGCTGCAAGAACCCCTGTTTTGAAGTCAGACCCAGTTAGAATCCTGAATCCACCACTTAATAGATATGTGTGATCTTGGTGGATTGTTTAATGTCTCTGAATCTCAGGTTTGTATGGACACTGTTTGCTATTGGTGTTGGCTTCAACTCTCACAAACTGTATGACCTTTTTGGGCCTCAGTTTTCCCATCTGTAACATGAGGATAACAGAAGTGCCTATTTCATTTGCTTGTTTGAAGATTGATTGAGGCATTCCATGTAGTGTTTAGCCTGCTGACTGGCTGGTTACATGATTTGGATGTTTGTCCCCTCCAAATCTAATGTTGAAATGTCATCCTCAGTGTTGCAGGTAGGACCTGGTGTGAGGCGTTTTGCCATGGGGGTGGATGCCTCATGAATGGCTTGGTGCTGTCCTCGAAATAGTGAGTGAGTTCTTACTGAGTTCACACAAGATCTTGTTGTTTAAAATGGTCTGAGATCTACCCCCTTGCCCTCTCTTGCTCTCTGTCTTGCCATTTGACATGCCTGTTCCCATTTTACCTTCCACCATAATTGTAAGTTTCCTGCGGCCCTCACAGAAGCAGATGCCAGTGGCATGCCAGTGGCATGCTTGTACAGCCTGCGGAACTGTGAGCCAAAATAAACCTCTTTTCTTTATAAATTACCTAGCCTCAGATATTTCTTTATAGCAATGCAAAAATGGTCTAATACAGCTGAACACAGAGCAAGTGCTTAATTAAAGTTAGCTATTAGTTGTGTCATTATCAGTAGATACAAGATAAACAAATAAACATCATGTTCTGTGGAATGGTGCATCCAAAACAAGTGTTAGGAACTTTTCAACAATATCCAGTGAGAGCTGATGAACGATTATTTCTGCAAGTAAATTGTCTAAGCATGTTTACTAAGATGAAGTTTTTTGATCTAATCTATATCTGATATCTGGTATATTTGTTTGGTTATTGTATGAGTGATATATATAAGTGATAGGTACTGATCTTTCTGTGTAGAAAGTTTTTCCCCTCTCATTCTAATTGCTACATAAATTTAGCAGGAAGTCAAAACTTGTACTGCTTTAATTTTTTCTTGCAGGTTTTTCTTTTCTTATTTCCTGGCCTTTAGCCATACACATGCTTATAGTTTGCTTTCACTTAATCCTTCCTTTTCTCTTGGGCTGGGTCTTGTATATATGTGTTGATTATAAGCAGAGGGGACTTTACCATAAATTTAGTGAAACTCAAGCTTTAGGGCCTGTCACTTGCATGGGCCATAGGCCCCTTCCAAGATCTTCACTTAATTCTGTATTAGATGTTATAATTTTGTTTGTTTGTTTGTTTTTATAAAAAGCAGGGTCCCTCAAGTAAAGCTTGAGGCCCCACAAAATCTGGATCTGCCCCAATTATAACTTACAGCTTTTTTTTCAGGTTAAAGACTTGACACATTCAACTTAAAATTATCTGAAGTGAATGTTACTATGGGAGCATTATGAGACTAAGGATGTTTTTATTTTCTTGTTCTACTTCAGGTCCTGATTACATTTTGCTCTGCTTCTTCAAGAAAAATAATCTATGCCTTCATTAAAGTCCTTTGACTGGTCAAAATAATGTCAGTATCTGGCTGCTTAAGTATATTCCAGAATTTCAAATGAATAGATGAAGAGGACACCTAGCTTTGTGAACATGCTGCCTCAAACTGAGATTTTTCAGCCTAAAGGAAGTGACCAAGTATGATTTTGCAGCCCAGTTTTGCTAAGCATTGTAGATTTCTAGAGTAAGAGAGGAGGGATAGGACAGTGTGGCGGCCATGAGAACTGTCGCAGGAGAACTGCCATGATCCTGGAGGAAAGGAGGAGGAGGCAAGAGGGAAGGATGTAGGGAATCTAGCCAAATAATAGAGATCCCAGAATTAGAAAGCTGCTTACCAATTTGGCAGTGCTAAATAAGAACAGTAGACGTTTAGGTGGGAACTTTAACCTTCGAAAGACACAGATTATTGGTCTATTGCACATCCACTAACCACTTCTTTACAAAAGCTTTGAACTCCCAATAATGTTTCCAGTGTGGATATCACTCAATAAGTAGCCGAGAATACTAGAATATGTTGAATGTATTTCAGATTAGGTTGAGTGGCATGTGAAAAAAAGTAACAGTAGTTTAAAAATAGAAGCATTTTTTTTTCCTGCCAGACACAGTGGCTCATACCTGTAATTGCAGCATTTTGGGAGGTTGAGGTGGGAGGATCGCTTGATGCCAGGAGTTCAAGACCAGCTTGGGTAATATAATAAGACCCCATCTCTACAAAAAAAATTTTTTTTAAAAGAGCCTGGTGTGGTGGTATGCACCTACAGTCCCAGCTACTCAGGAGGCTGAGGTAGGAGGATTGCTTGAACTCAGGAGCTTGAGATTGCAGTGAGCTGTGACTGTACCACCACACTCCAGCCTGGGTGGCAGAGCAAGGACCTGTGAAGAAGAAGAAGGAGAAGGAGGAGGAGGAGGAGGAGGAGGAGGAGAAGGAGAAGGAGACAGAGGGGGAGGGGGAGGGGGAGGGGGAGGAGGAATGAAAAAGAGAAATTTTCTTCCTTGTCTTACATAAAAGAAGTCTGGAGGGAGGTAGTACAAATCTTGTATGGAGACTCCAGAGTCATCAAGAACCCAAGCTCCATCCAGCTCTCCCTACCTCCTCCCCTGGCATATAATCCTTCTTCTTATGGTTCAATATTACTGCTGGAGCTCCAGCCATTACATCCTCACTCCAGTTGAAATGATGGAGGAAGCACTAAGTATAGCCTTTTCCTTTAAGGAAACTTTCTGGAAATCCCACATGACACTTTTTCTTATATCTTATTGCTCAGATTTTAGTTACATGACCACACAGTCATAAAGAGACTAGAAAATATAGTCTTTTGTCTGGGCACCATTGAAGTCAGCTAGAAGTCAGGGTTTTGTTGTTGAAGGAAGAATGGATACATGGGCAAGCAACAGTCCTGCCATGCTATATTTGCCTTTAAACTACAGTATGTATTACTATTTTCTTTATTTTATAAAACGCTTTCCTCAGTACATTTCATAGGATCTGAATTTGTATTAATGTGCAAACTGGTATTGATCAGAAGTAAATTTAGAAAACACCAGATTGTGCTTTTCTGGGCACTCCTGGTGCAGAGAGATTCTTGGCATAGAGGGATATTTTCTTTTTCTTTCTTTCTTTCTTTCTTTCTTTCTTTCTTTCTTTCTTTCTTTCTTTCTTTCTGTATGTATGTATGTATGTATGTATATATGTATGTATGTATGTATGTATTTATTTATTTTTTATGATACTTTAAGTTTTAGGGTACATGTGCACAATGTGCAGGTTTGTTACATGTGTATACATGTGCCATGTTGCTGTGCTGCACCCATTAACTCATCATTTACATTAGGTATATCTCCTAATGCTATCCCTCCCCACTCCCCCCACCCCACAACAGGCCCCAGTGTGTGATGTTCCCCTTCCTGTGTCCATGTGTTCTCATTGTTCAATTCCCACCTATGAGTGAGAACATGCGGTGTTTGGTTTTTTGTCCTTGCGATAGTTTGCTGAGAATGATGGTTTCCAGTTCATCCATGAGGACATGAACTCATCATTTTTTATGGCTGCATAGTATTCCATGGTGTATATGTGCCACATTTTCTTAATCCAGTCTATCATTGATGGACATTTGGGTTGGTTCCAAGTGTTTGCTATTGTGAATAGTGCCGCAATAAACATATGTGTGCATGCATCTTTATAGCAGCATGATTTATAATCCTTTGGGTGTATACCCAGTAATGGGATGGCTGGGTCAAATGTTATTTCTAGTTCTAGATCCCTAAGGAATTGTCACACTGACTTTCACAATGGTTGAACTAGTTTACAGTCCCACCAACAGTGTAAAAGTGTTCCTATTTCTCCGCATCCTCTCCAGCACCTGTTGTTTCCTGACTTTTTAATGATCGCCATTCTACTGGTGTGAGATGGTATCTTATTGTGATTTTGATTTGCATTTCTCTGATGGCCAGTGATGATGAGCATTTTTTCATGTTTATTTTGGCTGCATAAATGTCTTCTTTTGAGAAGTGTCTGTTCATATCCTTCACCCACTTGTTGATGGGGTTGTTTGTTTTTTTCTTGTAAATTTGTTGGAGTTCATTGTAGATTCTGGATATTAGCCCTTTGTCAGATGAGTAGATTGCAAAAATTTTCTCCCATTCTGTAGGTTGCCTGTTCACTCTTATGGTAGTTTCTTTTGCTGTGCAGAAGATCTTGAGTTTAATTAGATCCTATTTGTCGAATTTGGCTTTTGTTGCCATTGCTTTTGGTGTTTTAGACATGAAGTCCTTGCCCATGCCTATGTCCTGAATGGTATTGCCTAGGTTTTCTTCTAGGGTTTTTATGGTTTTAGGTCTAATATTTAAGTCTTTAATCTATCTTGAATGAATTTTTGTATAAGGTGTAAGGAAGGGATCCAGTTTCAGCTTTCTACATATGGCTAGCCTGTTTTCCCAGCACCATTTATTAAATAGGGAATCCTTTCCCCATTTCTTGTTTTTGTCAGGTTTGTCAAAGATCAGATAGTTGTAGATATGTGGCATTATTTCTGAGGGCTCTGTTCTGTTCCATTGATCTATATCTCTGTTTTGGTACCAGTACCATGCTGTTTTGGTTACTGTAGCCTTGTAGTATAGTTTGAAGTCAGGTAGCATGATGCCTCCAGCCTTGTTCTTTTGGCTTAGGATTGACTTGGCAATGCAGGCTCTTTTTTGGTTCCATATGAACTTTAAAGTAGTTTTTTCCAATTCTGTGAAAAAGGCATTGGTAGCTTGATGGGGATGGCATTGAATCTATAAATTACCTTGGGCAGTATGGCCATTCTCATGATATTGATTCTTCCTAACCATGAGCATGGAGTGTTCTTCCATTTGTTTGTATCCTCTTTTATTTCGTTGAGCAGTAGCTTGTAGTTCTCCTTGAAGAGGTCCTTCACATCCCTTGTAAGTTGGATTCCTAGGTATTTTATTCTCTTTGAAGCAATTGTGAATGGGAGTTCACTCATGATTTGGCTCTCTGTTTGTCTGTTATTGGTGTATAAGAATGCTTGTGATTTTTGCACATTGATTTTGTATCCTGAGACTTTGCTGAAGTTGCTTATCAGCTTAAGGAGATTTTGGGCTGAGACGATGGGGTTTTCTAGATATACAATCATGTCATCTGCAAACAAGAACAATTTGACTTCCCCTTTTCCTAATTGAATACCCTTTATTTCCTTCTCCTGCCTGATTGCCCTGGCCAGAACTTCCAACGCTATGTTGAATAGGAGTGGTAAGAGAGGGCATCCTTGTCTTGTGCCAGTTTTCAAAGGGAATGCTTCCAGTTTTTGCCCATTCAGTATGATATTGGCTGTGGGTTTATCATTAACAGCTCTTATTAGTTTGAGATATGTCCCATCAATACCTAATTTATTGAGAGTTTTTAGCATGAAGCACTGTTGAATTTTGTCAAAGGCCTTTTCTGCATCTATTGAGATAATCATGTGGTTTTTGTCATTGATTCTGTTTATATGCTGGATTATGTTTATTGATTTGCGTGTGTTGAACCAGCCTTGAATCCCAGGGATGAAGCCCACTTGATCATGGTGGATAAGCTTTTTGATGTGCTGCTGGATTCAGTTTGTCAGTATTTTATTGAGGATTTTTGCATCGATGTTCATCAGGGATATTGGTCTAAAATTCTCTTTTTTTTGTTGTGTCTCTGCTCGGCTTTGGTATCAGGATGATGCTGGCCTCATAAAATGAGTTAGGGAGGATTCCCTCTTTTTCTATTCATTGGAATAGTTTCAGAAGGAATGGTAACAGCTCCTCTTTGTACCTCTGGTGGAATTCATCTGTGAATCCATCTGGTCTTGGACTTTTTTTGGTTGGTAAGTGATTAATTATTGCCTCAGTTTCAGAGCCTGTTATTGGTCTATTCAGAAATTCAACTTCTTCCTGGTTTAGTCTTGGGAGGGTGTATGTGTCGAGGAAGTTATCCATTTCTTCTAGATTTTCAAGTTTATTTGTGTAGAGGTGTTTATAGTATTCTCTGATGGTAGTTTGTATTTCTGTGGGATCGGTAGTGATATCCCCTTTATCATTTTTTATTGCGTCTATTTGATTCTTCTCTCTTTTCTTTTTTATTAATCTTGCTAGCAGTCTATCAATTTTGTTGATCTTTTCAAAAAATCAGCTCCTGGATTCATTGATTTTTTGAAGGGTTTTTTGTGTCTCTATCTCCTTCAGTTCTGCTCTGATCTTAGTTATTTCTTGCCTTCTGCTAGCTTTTGAACGTGGTTGCTCTTGCTTCTCTAGTTCCTTTAATTGTGATGTTAGGGTATCAATTTTAGATCTTTCCTGCTTTCTCTTGTGGGCATTTAGTGCTATAAATTTCCCTCTACACACTGCTTTAAATGTGTCCCAGAGATTCTGGTATGTTGTGTCTTTGTTCTCGTTGGTTTCAAAGAACATCTTTATTTCTGCCTTCATTTCGTTATGTACCCAGTAGTCATTCAGGAGCAGGTTGTTCAGTTTCCATGTAGTTGAGCGGTTTTGAGTGAGTTTCTTAATCCTGAGTTGTAGTTTGATTGCACTGTAGTCTGAGAGACAGTTTGTTACAATTTCTGTTCTTTTACATTTGCTGAGGAGTGCTTTACTTCCAACTATGTGGTCAGTTTTGGAATAAGTGCTGTGTGGTGCTGAGAAGAATGTATATTCTGTTGATTTGGGGTGGAGAGTTCTGTAGATGTCTATTAGGTCTGCTTGGTGCAGAGCTGAGTTCAATTCCTGGATATCCTTGTTAACTTTCTGTCTCATTGATCTGTCTAATGTTGACAGTGGGGTGTTAAAGTCTCCCATTATTATTGTGTGGGAGTCTAAGTCTCTTTCTAGGTCTCTAAGGACTTGCTTTATGAATCTGGGTGCTCCTGTATTGGGTGCATATATATTTAGGATAGTCAGCTCTTCTTGTTGAATTGATACCTTTACTATTATGTAATGACCTTCTTTGTCTCTTTTGATCTTTATTGGTTTCAAGTCTGTTTTATCAGAGACTAGGATTGCAAACCCTCCTTGTTTTTTGTTTTCCATTTGCTTGGTAGATCTTCCTCCATCCCTTTATTTTGAGCCTATGTGTGTCTCTGCATGTGAGATGGGTTTCCTGAATACAGCACACTGATGGGTCTTGACTCTTTATCCAATTTGCCAGTCTGTGTCTTTTAATAGGAGCATTTAGCCCATTTACATTTAAGGTTAATACTGTTATGTGTGAATTTGATCCTGTCATTATGATGTTAGCTGGTTATTTTGCTCATTAGTTGATGCAGTTTCTTCTTAGCCTCAGATGGTCTTTACAATTTGGCATGTTTTTGCAGTGGCTGGTAGTGGTTGTTCCTTTCCATGTTTAGTGCTTCCTTCAGGAGCTCTTGTAGGGCAGGCCTGGTGGTGACAAAATCTCTCAGCATTTGCTTGTCTGTAAAGGATTTTATTTCTCCTTCACTTATGAAGCTTGGTTTGGCTGGATATGAAATTCTGGATTGAAAATTCTTTTCTTTAAGAATGTTGACTATTGGCCCCCACTCTCTTCTGGCTTGTAGAGTTTCTGCCAAGAGATCCACTGTTAGTCTGATGGGCTTCCCTTTTGTGGGTAATCCAATCTTTCTCTCTGCTGCCCTTAACATTTTTTCCTTCATTTCAACTTTGGTGAATCCGACGATTATGTGTCTTGGAGTTGCTCTTCTTGAGGAGTTTCTTTCTGGCATTCTCTGTATTTCCTGAATTTGAATGTTGGCCTGCCTTGCTAGGTTGGGGAAGTTCTCCTGGATAATATCCTGCAGAGTGTTTTCCAACTTGGTTCCATTCTCCCCGTCACTTTCAGGTACACCAATCAGACATAGATTTGATCTTTTCACATAGTCCTGTATTTCTTGGAGGCTTTGTTTGTTTCTGTTTATTCTTTTTTCTCTAAACTTCTCTTCTCGCTTCATTTCATTCATTTCATCTTCCATCACTGATAACCTTTCTTCCAGTTGATCGAATCAGCTACTGAAGCTTGTGCATTCGTCACGTAGTTCTCGTGCCGTGGTTTTCAGCTCCATCAGGTCCTTTAAGGACTTCTCTGCATTGGTTATTCTAGTTAGCCATTCGTCTAATCTTTTTTCAAAGTTTTTATCTTCTTTGCCGTGGGTTAGAACTTCCTCCTTTAGTTTGGAGAAGTTTGATTGTCTGAAGCCTTCTTCTCTCAGCTCATCAAAGTCATTCTCTGTCCAGCTTTGTTCCATTGCTGGTGAGGAGCTGCGTTCCTTTGGAGGAGGAGAGGCACTCTGATTTTTAGAATTTTCAGTTTTTCTGCTCTGTTTTTTCCCCATCTTTGTGGTTTTTATCTACATTTGGTCTTTGATGATGGTGACGTACAGATGGGGTTTTGGTGTGGATGTCCTTTCTGTTTGTTAGTTTTCCTTCTAACAGATCAGGACCCTCAGCTGCAGGTCTGTTGGAGTTTGCCAGAGGTCCACTCCAGACCCTGTTTGCCTGGGTATCAGCAGTGGAGGCTGCCGAACAGTGAATATTGGTGAACAGCCAATGTTGCTGCCTGATCTTCCTCTGGAAGTTTTGTCTCAGAGGAGTACCCAGCCGTGTGAGGTGTCAGTCTGCCCCTAGTGGGGGGTGCCTCCCAGTTAGGCTACTTGGGGTTCAGGGACCCACTTGAGGAGTCAGTCTGTCCGTTCTCAGATCTCAAGCTATGTGCTGGGAGAACCACTACTGTCTTCAAAGCTGTCAGACAGAGACATTTAAGTCTGCAGAGGTTTCTGCTGCCTTTTGTTTGGCTATGCCTTGGCCCCAGAGGTGGAGTCTACAGAGGCGGGCAGGCCTCCTTGAGCTGTGGTGGGCTCCACCCAGTTCAAGCTTCCTGGCCGCTTTGTTTACCTACTCAAGCCTCGGCAATGGCAGGCGCCCCTCCCCCAGCCTCTCTGCCACCTTGCAGTTCGATCTCAGACTGCTGTGCAAGCAATGAGCGAGGCTCTGTGGGCATAGGACCCTCCGAGCCAGGCGTGGGATATAATCTCCTGGTGTGCTGTTTGCTAAGACTGTCAGAAAAGCGCAGTATTAGGGTGGGAGTGACCCGATTTTCCAGGTGCCATCTGTCACCCTTTTCCTTGGCTAGGAAAGGGATTTCCCTGACCCCTTGTGCTTCCTGTGTGAGGCGATGTCTCACCCTGCTTTGGCTCACTGTCAGTGCGCTGCACCCACTGTCCTGCACCCGCTGTCTGACAGTCCCCAGTGAGATGAACCCGGTAGCTCAGTTGGAAATGCAGAAATCATTCATCTTCTGTGTCGCTGATGCGGGGAGCTGTAGACTGGAGCTGTTCCTATCAAGGGATATTAACTTTCAAAAGATATTGGGGGAAAAGAGGGACTGTGATTCTTTCTAAAATATTGTGGCTGTCTTTAAGTTTACCTAGCTAGCCCTTAACTTCCAAGGAGAATGAAGACTTAGAGTTGTAGACTTGCCTCAAAGCTGTGGTTTTTTTTTCTTTTCTTTTGTGTGTGTGTGTGTGTGTGTGTGTGTGTGTGTGTAAATGCATCTAAGACTCAGAGCAGAGGAATGATGTTTGGGATGTGGAATCCCTGTCACTAATTAATTACTTTGTGATCTTGAGTATATCATTTGGTTTTATGTGTTAAATAAGGAGTTGGATCATATTTTCACAAAGTCCCTACTGGCTCTAATCTTCCATAACCCAGAACCTGTGAGGTCCATTTAACCATCCACCTATCCACCCATCTACCTATCTACCTCTCCATCTAGTCTGTTTGTCCATACATCCATTCATCCACCCACCTACCCATCCATCTGTCAAATATTTTTGAGCACCTGCCAAGTGCCTATAGTGTGCTAGAGGCTAGGTATTCAAAAATAAATAATTATCAGGTATATGGTCCAGTATAAGGCATAAGGAATATATACCTCTTTTGCCTCTTGTCAGATGTAAATGCAGTTGAAGAAACTGCTTTCAATTTCATCTGCTAATGTACTTATATAGATGGCTTTTGGCTATCATGTTTGAGATACTTCTGTATATTTCCTGTACCAAATTTTAATTTTGCCTCTGAGACACCTCCCAAAATATAGCTGCTGTTATTCACAGAAGGCACATTTTGATAGTAACTTAAATCAGACCATCTTAATATTTTTTGGATTATGGAGAATGAGTGAAAATAACAACAGCTAACACTGATGGCACTCTTACTCTGTGTTAGGTTTTGTGCATGGTGCTTCACATGCATTTCTTGTTTAGCCTCAACACAGCCCAATGATATGGATGATATGGGTCCTATTGTTTTACTCTGAATCACCGAGGGGCTAAACAACCTGCCTGAGAGTCAAGGCCCCAACCACCACACTGTTCTTAGAAAAGTGCTTATGTGCACAGACATACATTTTTGCACACAGTTCCAGAGACTATAAGCCTCGCTGAAATCTTGGCATGTGTTTAGGAAATTCTAACCTCGTTATATCATAATTAAGAAAGCAGCTGGTTAGAAAACTATCCTATACCTTCCAAGGCCAAAGATTACCAGCATGTGGATATTTTCTGCATCTGATCATGGGCTGAGGCTGAGTGCTGTGCACACACACCATGCAAAGCTCACCTGGTGTTATCAGCCAAGGCCAGTGATTCACAAAGTGTGGTCGTTGTACCAGCAGCATCACCAGCAGCTGGGCTCTTAGTAGAAACACAAGTACTTAGGCTCCACTTCAGATCTACTGAGTGAGAAACTGTGTTTTTACGAGCCCTCTCGGTGATGCTGCTATGTGTGATCCTCTGAGTGGCACAGTCCAGTAGAACTTTGTGTGGTAATGTAGATGTCCTGTGGCTGCACCGTCCAGTATGGTAGCCACTAGCCATATGTGGCTATTGAGCACTTGAAATGTGGCAGAGAAACTGTAATTTTAATTTGATTTAATTTTAATGAATTAATTAAAATTAAAATGGCCACATGTGGCGAGCTTCTACTGTACAGGACAGCAGCTCAGTGGCTTTCCTAAACATTCCAGTTTAGGAACAGTTCACTTCCTTGTACACACCCACAACAAAATAAAAAACTGAATGCCATTTGGAGACTTACATATTGATATTATCCATTTCCTTATTTCAGTGTTGATCTCATTTAACTAGAAAATATATTTGAGATGGGAGCCTTGTAGTTTAATGCTAATGAGATATTCCATAAGATAAAACCAATTTGTATCTATTTCCAAGTCCTGTCAGAATTTATGTTAAATCATCCTTTCTCAGATTATTGCTCCTGCTTTAGATCATGGCGATAAGAGTTTTAGATAAATTCAACAACACAAATTTGTGCAGCCTGTACTTGAAGGGCAGTTGTGGTGCCCCGTATGCTGTCAGAGGGGGAGATGACCAGCAGAAATTCCTGGTGTTCCACAAAAAGGAAGTGACATGAATAGAGAAACGGGCATACAAGAAGGAAGTGACATGAATAGAGAAATGGGCAGAAAGGTTTTAGTGGCATTTTGAGGAATAGCAAAGAATTACATTTGGCTAAGTGTCATGTGCATAAAGAGTTGAAAATCAAGACCCGAACACAACATTTGTGCCCTGTGGGACAATGGAATTGATAACTGCTGTTATTCCTCACTCCCAACCCTTGACCTCTCTTGTCTCCTCTCTTTCCATCAGTGAGGTCTGAGGCAAGGTGATCACAGAAGTGGAGGATGGAAGGCCAGGGGGAGGGTGTTATGGAGGCAGAATAGGTGGGACTCGTTATCTGATAGGATATCGTACCTGCTGTGAGCCAGGACCTCTGATAGGAACTTGATACCCAACGAGGAGTTAGATTCCTGCCCTGTAGGAACTTACAGCCCAGGTAAGGAAATCAAAAGATCAACACAAGAGTGATCATGCTACCTACTTCGCTAGAACTCTGCATGGGGTTCAGAAATGGAGGACATGAAGGTGACTCTGACAGGTCTAGCATGAGTCGTGCTGGGGTTAACTGCAGCACTGGGACTCATATCTTGTATGACCAGGGAGGGAAAGTTGAGACTTGGAGATTGATTAATTAGAGGTGATACTAAAGTCTGAGGTGAGGCTAGGCTCAGTGGTAAAAATAATTTCCTGTATATATTTTTTCAAAGCTGCATTCCTCAGTCGTGTGTGTTGTGTGTGTGTGTATGCACATGTGTGTGCACACACATCCCGAGACTTCTTAATGTTTTCTCACCCCCTCTCATTTCTGGCTTCTAACCCTTGACCACACTCACTGCTGGTTCTTTCATTATTTTTATCCCTAGTTTCTTCTCACTTATATTCTAGTATATGCTTAAAACACAAGCAAAAACTATATACCAAATGCGTTTCTTTTGTGTCCCTCTAAATTAGTGCTTGCTTTTTGCATTGGGACTGTTTTTTTTTTTTTTTTTCTTTTCTTGCCTAAGTCACATTACTGGCTCCAGCATGCTCTGAGGTTGACCCAGTCCCACCATCTAAGGGCAAAGATTCTCCTACTGAACACCAAGAACATGTCTTCCTGAAGATTTTATTTGGATGTTTACTTGGGTTATTTGTTTATACATCTATTCATTTAGGAATCATTTATAGATGTCTGAGTTTTATGTCCCATCTCCTTCCAAAAATACTTTAGAACACTTGCAAATAAATTAACGGGGTAATGTAACTTTAAGGCATTGGATTCTGATCTTAAGTTCAGAGACTTGTTTTCGGCTGCCCAGGGAAGTAGGGTAGAAATGAAGACAGAAAAGCTGCTGCCAGGAGCTGTCCGTGGTTCTGCCATTGCCCTTCTGCCTGACTCTGCCCTCGGTCAGGTCCCTTGCTACCACCTCAGTCCTGCCTACGTTTGTGCTGCTTGGTTCCTGCTTGGTTCTTTGCTGTTGCATAGGAATCATCCTGCTGACTTCTGACATCTTGGCTGGTCACCAGCTCACTCATCATCTGTCCCTGACTTGGGTTTCTAGGCTGTGTATTCTATCACCTCACCCAGCTCAGGAGATTCTTGCTCAGCAGCCTCAGGTTGGATTATTTCATCAAGCTCCACATCTGGCCAGAAAAAAAGAGCCTTTGCTTGTAAATGTTTTCCTCATTTCCTTTTTAATTCATTTGTAGAGTGTTGTTCCCTGCAAAGGTCATTTTTGTGAGCTAATTACTACATAAAATTATTTTGTTTTATTATTAGTTCAGAATTGGTCCTACATTAGCTTAGAGTGACCCCTCATATTTCTCATAATCTGTAGGGCAAACCTCATCTCTTTCTTCCCTAGTGATAGCAGAAATCTTGTACCATTACATTTCTGCCAGTTGACAGTGATAATTGAAACTGATTTAGTGTGTTTAAAGTCTAAGGCTCTCTAAAAGACTTTTAATCCTCTTGTTCACATTCACAATAAATTAATTTATTCTATTTTTCTTCAACAACAAGACCCTCTTTCTAATGCATTTAGCTTCTAGTTTTGCAGGTACAGATATGTCTTCCTTTAAGTAAACTTGATATATAAAAGCTTAGATATATTTTATCATTAAATAACAACTTTTCACCATTAAACTAAAAAGCAAGAAGTTGTATTGATGTAATTATTTTAAAATTGTGATTGAATATTGACCCCAACTCTAAAGAATATGGAGAATGAATGTTTATTTGTTGGGGTGGTAGGGAATTGATGATAATTCCATTTTTTATTTATTTATTTTTATGTATTTATTTTATTTCTTTTTGAGATAGTCTTGCTCTGCTACCCAGGCTGGAGTGCAGTGGCATGATCTCGGCTCACTGCAGCCTCTGCCTTCTGGGTTCAAGTGATTTTTCTGTCTCAGCCTCCCAAGTAGCTGGGATTACAGGTGCATGCCACCATGCCCGGATAATTTTTGTATTTTTAGTAGAGACAGCATTTTGCCATGTTGCCCAGGCTGGTCTCGAACTCCAGGCCTCAAATGATCCACCTGCCTCAGCCTCCCAAAGTTCTGGGATTATAGGCGTGAACCACACCTGGTTGATAATTCAATTTAAAAAAATATTCATAAATAACTAGACGATGTGGCCAAATAAATAACAATTCTTAAAATATGAACTCATTTACAACACTTCTTTTCAGAATTCTGTTTTACAAAATGACAGAACACACACACAAACTTAGTTGCCCAGTTTGTTGATCACATCAGTTTGTAACATCATCCATTTGGGAAAATATCCAAATGGCCATCAGAAGGAGGACTGATTAAATAAATTAAATCATTACAAAAGCTGTTAAGAATAAGTTATTGATAGAGGCTTTCATATTTTTTTTAAGCAGGAGAGCTCTTTTCCCAAATGAAAATTTGTGAGGGATTCCAAATATGTCAAGGAGATCAAAGGGGAGCTGCTCTTGAGTTGAGGTCTGGACCTTCACCCACTTGCCATCTTCCTCACCCCTCCTGGGGACCTGCAGTCACCTCCTTCAGATTCTGAAAGCTCTGAGGGACTCTGAGAGAAAATTTTAGAGGAAAATTTATTGACATGGAAATATATTCATAGTCTGTTATGTTAAAAAGCAGATTTGAAAACATAGGATAATTTCAATTTTGTAGAAAATGTGTGTTTCAGTTATGCTCGTGTGTTTTTGTGTGTGTTTGTGTGTGCATGTGTATGTGTGTGTTTACAGCAACAAAAAATGTTTGGGAGTTCAGAAGTAAACTTTTAAAATTCTGGATTATAGGTATTTGACTTCTTTTTTTGCTTGTCTATGATTTTAATTTTTAAATAATGACCATGTATTGCTTTTATAAGAAAATATGTTTTGGTTAAATGCATATTAATTTCTAGAACTCACAGCTTTAGAATATATAGTACTTGACAGAATACAAGTAACTTTTACCTTTTTAACAAAAGATTTTCATGAATAGCACTTAGTCTCTGTTCTAGATATCTATTGCTGCATAATGAATTAGCCCCCAAGCTTAGTTTTTTAACCCAACAATTGATCCTTTGATGCTCTCTCCTAGTTTATGTGGGGCAGAGTTTTGGGAAGGGCTTTACTGGATGCTTCTGGCTCAGGGTCTCTTATGCAGCTGAAGCCAGTTGAGGGCTTGCAGCAGCTGGGGGTTGGCCAGACATCTCTCTCTCTATTCCTGTTGACTCAGGACCTCTTTATTGGTCTCTTTGCAAAGGCTAGTTTGGATTTTTTTCATAGCAGTACAGCCTCAGGTCAGTCAGACACCTTTCCTGACGGCCAAAGTTTTCAAGAATGAATATACCCTTGAGTAAGGTAGAAGCTGCATCACCCTTTACGGCCTAGGCTTGAACGCCACTTAGAATCACTTCTACTAGACTGTGTTAGTCAATCAGTCATTCACAGCTCATCACAATTCTGGAGGATGGGCTACATAATTTGTGGGGCCCAGTGCAAAATAAAAATGAGGGGTCTCTTGTTCAAAACTAGTGAAGAATTTTAAGACAGTGACAGCAGAGCGTTAAATCAAGCATGAAGCCTTTCTAGGCTTGGGGCCCTGTGTGACCACATAGGTTGATCCCATGTCTCAGTGGTGGGGGTGTCAAGGCCACATGCAGAAAAGCATGTTAGATGGGAGATAATGGTGTCACATCTTTGGAAAATAATATCTACTACAGTCTCTGTAACTCACCTCCAATTAATTTGATGGCTCACACTTTTACTAGCTAAAACCAGAGTTAGCCATTAACTATAGAGGAGACACTACAGGCTACCATAATAGTAAAAACGATGTATTCTAAAAACGCTTATGGAGATGGTGGTTGCCTCTAAATAGAGCATAGCAAAAATACCTGTTTTAGATTTGTTATGGGTTGAAGAAATTCATAGATTAAAGCCCTAACTCCCAGTGTGACTGTATTTAGAGATACAGCCTTTAAAGAGGTGATTAAGGTTAAATGAGGTCATAAGGGTGGGACCCTAATCCAACAGGACTAGTGTCCTTGTAAGAAAAAGTGGAGACACCAGGAATGCATGCAGAAAGGCCACGAGAGGACACAGGGGCAAGGCAGCCATCTGCAAGCCAAGTCTGGAGGACTTAGGAGAAACCAAACCTGCTGACACCTTGATCTTGGGTTTCCAGCCTCCAAAGGTGGAGAAAACAAATATCTGTTGTTTAAACCATCTGATCTGCTTTGCTTTAAATGTTTTTGTCTCCTCCAAAATTCATGTTGAAACTGAATCCCAATTCAGCAGTTTTTTTTTTGCTTTGTTTTTTAAGGAAGAGTTTTGCTCTATCTCCCAGGCTGGAGTATTGTGGCGCCATCTCAGCTCACTGCAACCTCTGCCTCTCGGGTCCAAGCAATTCTTCTGGCTTGGCCTCCTGAGTAGCTGGGATTACAGGAGTGCACCACCTCACCTGGCTAATTTTTGTATTTTCAGTAGAGACGGGATTTCGCCATGTTGGCCAGGCTGGTCTCGAACTCCTGGCCTCAAGTGATCCACCTGCCTCGGCCTCCCAAAGTGCTGGGATTACAGGCGTGAGCCACTGCACCTGGCCCAATGAAGCAGTATTAAGAGGTGTGGCCTTTAGGATGTGTTTGAGTCAGGAGGGCTCTACCCACATGAATAAGATTAGGTGCCCTTATAAAAGGGCTTGATGGAGGGAGTTTGCCCGTTTACACCCCTTCCATCCTTTCTGCCATGTGAGGATACTTAGGTGATGCCATCTCTGAAGAACAGGTTCTCACCAGTCACCAAATCTGCCAACCTTGAACTTGGACTTCCCAGCCTTCAGAACTGTATGATATACATTTTTGTTCTTTATAAATTACTTAGTCTAACGTATTTTGTTATAGTGGTGCAAACACACTAAGACACAGACCTAGCAGACTAATACAATATCTGACTAAGACTTACAAATATTTACTTTCATTGTCCTATTTATTATTTTCTTTATTAGTCATCTTAATCCATTGAATATCCCAGGTTCTATGTCAACTGTCAAGTGAAACCAAATCTAATAACAGATGCCATGTTTTCTTAATATTCCATCTTTAAAAACATTCTGATGAATAAAAGCTTTATTATTCATTTTTTCTGGAGTATTATTTGTGTCCAGTAAAAGTTCCAGTCCACTGTACTACTGTTGTTGATTTATGGATTTATATAAAGTAATATTGCTTTTAATTACTAGGGTTAATTGTTTGCAAATTTAGCCACGAATAATTTCTCTTCCCCTTTCTGGGTATGCCACTTCTCCTCTCAAGGGCTAGAGTCTATTTCACCTCCCCTTGAATGCGCGCTAGACTTGCAATTTGCCTTGACCAATGGAATGCAGTGGAAGTGACGTTTGCGACTCGCAGAGCTGGGCTTTACTTAAAAGGTGTTGCATTTTTGCCTTCTGCAGGCCAGCAGGCATGTCATAGAATCTGTGTGTTGTGCTTGAGAGCCCTCTTAAAGGGGAAAAGGCTCAGATTAGAAACTGTAGATGTGAGGATATTGAGTAGTCTGAATGAGTTCCCATATAGGGAATGGGAGAGGGCCAAAGGCAAAGTGCCCCTACTGGGCCTGATCGTGGGGCTGAGAAGGAACCAAAGCATGAAGTAGAGGGGTTTCACGATGGTGGTTTCAACTGGCTTTAGAAACTTGTTGACCTGCCTTGGGTTTGGCACTTGGCAAGGTCAGAGCTGTCAGTGTTGGCTGATGTAAGGACTTATCCATTAGTCAGAATGATAACCGTAATTGTCTAAGATGGTTGCTGGCCCTCGGATCTCTGGAGTAGGGCGCTTTTCCTAACTATTGGCCCTGGGAATTGGCTTCTAAACACACTGCAAAAGCCCTGTTGCAAAAGCTACCCCAAACACTGTTATGGGTTGAATTGTGTCTCCCCCAAATTAATATGTTGAAATTCTAAACCTTCGTACCTCAGAATGTGATCTTATTTGGAAATAGTGTGGTTCTAGATGTAATTAGTTAAAATGAGGTCATACTGCAGGAAGGCGGTCCCTATTCCAATCTGACTGATGTCTTTATAAAAAGAGGAAATTTGGACACGCAGAGAGAACACCCATGTGAAGATGAAGGCAGGGATCAGGTAATGCAGGAGCCAAGGAATGCTGAAGATTGCTAGCAAGCCACGGGAAGCCAGACAAGTGGCACAGGACACATTCTCTCTTATGGCTCTCAGAGGGACACTTGATCTTGGAATTCTAGTCTTCACAACTGTGAGACAATACACTTCTGTTATTTAAACCTCCCAATCCATGGTCTTTTGTTACGGCAGCCCTTGGAAATGGATACAAGCACCCATGCCTCTTCCTCCCCTTTCCTTGAATCTCTGCAGTTCTGGGTGGATGATCACAGGGATAAACTTATGCCTATGATGAGGAAGCTGCCAGATGGCATCAGGTCTTAATCCAGTTAAAAATGAAAATTCTAATTTCTTCAAAAGTTTGTGAAAGTCAATTGATTGGATATTTCAGGTAAAAGGAAAAGGAGATAATTTTTTATAGGAGGACCCTTTAATACACTGGAAATAATACCAATTAAGTTGTTTCATCTTCTTTCTTTGAGACCTTTCTACCCAAGAATGTCTTCACTTATTCCAGAGTTTTCTGGGAGTTAACCTTAAGTTGTTTTTCTCCACAAACCTGATTTATCCTAACTGTATTAGGATTGGCACTTGATTATTCCCATCTAATCATTTGTATGATTTTTAGTGGCATAATTGTTGAAAGGTGATATTAGAATCTTAAAAGTGGCATATCCTATTCAGCAATGTTTAGTGCTTTATAATAACAATAATATTGGATGCATTATGCAGTAATAATGGAAATCACATTTGCAAAATCATTGCAGTAATGGGACGTTTTAAAATGTGAGAAACAGAAAAAGCACACTGGAAGAACAGAGCATGTTTTATTCACAGCCTTTTGGCTGCCTGCACTCTCAGGTCAGAAGGCAGAGAAGAGCTTATGTGCTCCCCAGGGGGCACCACCCTGGGCTGCATGATTTAGATCAACCTATACAATTCTGATTGAAGTGGGGGATTTTCAGTCACTGGAATCAAAAGAGGGTGGGAGGGTTGTTGTGTTTGAAAATACTTTTTGCTCTTTAGAATAGATTAGCATTTTATAAATGAAAATTGGATTTTCAAAGAAAGCCTATGTTTACTACGATTTAGCCTAATAATTTGGTTCCCTTTGATTTGCTCATAACTTCTGATTGATAGTTTATTTTTAAGACATTTGGAATAAATATACAAAATATATTCCTTATACATCACTAATAGAGTTTTTAGGTTAATTTAAAGCTGATGAACTTTACTCTGTCTCTTTAATACTTTGATGTATTCCTCACATTCAACATAAGCAAACTCACAGAAAACCACGGTGAACATGAATCTGAAACGAACCTAAGACATTCTTGGCTATGTGAATTGATAGAACAAATGCTGGTTTTGGGTTTTGGATACCTTCCGTACCAATTAGAAAATTTTATAAAGTTTTGATTAAATATTTCCTTTGGCAGCTTAATTCCCCTTAATCCAGGAGTATTCTGTTTAAAATTTGCCAAGATTAAACAAAGCCATGGACATGCCAGTTCAGGAGAGATGGAAAAATGAGTGAATTAATTTATTAATAATGTTTTATTTTTATTTATTTATTTTTATTTTTTATTTTTTTGTAGAGATGAGGTCTCACTATGTTGTCCAAGGTTGTCTTGAACTCCTGGGCTCAAGTGATCTGCCTGCTGGGATTACAGGCATGAGCCACCGCACCCGGCTAAATTTCACTGTGTCTGATTCACAAGAATTATTTTAGCCTGGTGTGATTCACATGCAACCTGTCTTTGCTCAGTTCCTCTCATGAAGAAAGGTTTTGTTTTGTTTTGTTTTAACTTTTTCTCTTTGAGTTTGGAACTATTGAATGGACAAGCTGGTTTACAGACACCCAGGCTTTCCTAAGGCACTCGGTATTCTTCGGGTATTACTATCACTTTTTCCTTGGTGGACCAGGAGGTACAATCCAAGGCAAGAATGTGAAACCATGTCCTACAGAGTCTCAGGCATCAGGACAAAGCCCATTTTCTTGTAGCTGTTATATGTAAATTCTGTGTATCTTCTTTTCCATTCAACTCTGAAATCACTCAAGGAATGTGTGTTAGGCTGTTCTTGTGTTGCTATAAAGAAATATCTAAGGCCGAGTAATTTATAAAGCAAAGAGGCTTACTTGGCTCATGGTTCTACAGGCTGTATAGGAAGCATGGTGCCGGCATCTGCTCCTGATGAGGCCTCAGGGAGCTTACAAACATGGTGGAAGGTGAAGAGGCACAAGCCTGTCAGATGGCAGGAGAGGGAATAAGAGAGGTGCCACACTCTTTCTAAACAGCCAGATCTTACGTGAACTCAGAGCTAGAGCTCACTCACTATCTCGAGGACAGCACCAAACCATTCATGAGGGATCCACCCCTATGACCAAAACTCCTCTTACCAGACCCCACTTCCAACATTGGGAATCATATTTCAAGATAATATTTGGAGGGGACAAACATCCAAACTATGTCAGAATAGTTTGGATGTGGCACAAGGAGCCTCACATTTGAGCATCATATGAGAAACTTATCAAACAGACATGCAATGAGAAGGGAAAGAATGGGTAGCATACGTCTTGTTGTTTATCTGTTTTTCTAAACAAGCAAAGGTATTTTCACTTTCATGGGGCAGGATATTCATGACTTCAGTCAGCAGCTTCCTGAAGGGCTGCTTAAGGTTCTGCTGTCCCCTCTTGGGGCTACAGCCTTTGCTCTTTTGCAATGATTTCCTCCAGTCTCGTTATTCCAGTTTATGTCTGAATGCTGTCAGCTTTCCTCCATGTGGTAAAATTATCCCCCTTGAAAAGTGCTCTGCAAATGTAAAGTGGCAATATTGATAATAATACTTTACTCACTGACCCATATTCGCTCTCCAGATAGCACCTTATTTTCCAAACTCCAAACCTCTTTGGGACTCTGAGTTACCCATTTTTTCTCTTGGGTGTATTGGAAGAGGCAATGTTATGTAGGGGTTAAGAACACAGGCTCTGTAGACAGACTCTGTGCAGAGTTCACCACTGCCTCTCTAGCCATGCGACTGGGGATGGGTTCCTCACTGAGTCTGGTTTCCTGAACTTTAATTAGGGATACTCACAGAATCACCCTTACAGCATTATTGAGAGGATTAAATGGATATTGCAAGGGGAAGCCCTTAGCATGATGTCAGACACATATAACTACTTGGTAAAAATGAACTTTCATTGTGTTTAGGGTTCTGGTGTTCTAACGGATTTTTTGCACAGGCAGCAAAAAGGAGCTGATTCTTATGACTTGATTAATTGCAAAATATTGATATTCCAATCCTCTTCTTCCTCTATTCTGTCTCACTTGAATGTGAACTTGTGTTCATTAAATAAGCAGAGGATGGTGTTGCTGCTTTTTTTTTTTTTTTTTAAGAATGCTATACTGGTATGTACATTGTAAAGAAATCATAGAATAATAATAATTTTTATATTCCAATATTCAGACACTCAATAACTTTTTCCTTGATGTCCAGTCTCGATGAAGTTGGGGTTGGGGAGATGAGGCCTGCAAGATAGTCCCTGCAGGCAGTGGCCCTTTGTCACTTCCTTTCTGTAGACACCTTCTGTCAGGACTTGGCTGAGTTTCCTGGGGTGGCATAGTTTGTGGGGTACACAGAGGTCTGTGATACACACACTCTACCTTCTCCTTCTCAGATATCCATTCCCGTTGGGCAGAAAGCAAGAGGGTCTGTTGTGATTTTTGCCTGGTATTTCATCATTTGTATATTAACATATATTAACATAACAGGCTCATGCCTCTAGTCCCAGCTACTCAGGAGGCGGAGGCAGGAGCATTGCTTGAACCAGGAGTTTTATACCAGCCTAGGCAACATACCGAGACCCCCATCTCTTAAAAACAAGAACAAAAAACTAAAACATTTAGTATGGAATGGGGTTAGAAATTCATGTCATAAATGGCCACTTGAAAACCACCCTCAGCTCTAGAATTTTAAAAATTCTGTTTCCTTCAGAGGTAGTTATAATGTGAAACTCCTGATATCAAGATGGTTTTACTAAATCTGCTAATCTCATTTCATTGCTTTGTTACAGATTGACATTCTCAAGGCAGATCTGGAAAGTGCAGAATGGAAAGTTTTGGAAAATCTTATTCTGGAAGATGTTCTTGAGCAGATTGGACAGCTCATCTTTGAGATCCATCTCCACTGGCCTGGGTTTGAGGTCAGTGGCAGTGACAGCAGTGTTGTGCGGTTCTGGTACAGCCTTCTCAAAGAGTTAGAACAAAAGGATTTCAGGCTTTTTCACAGTTACAAAGATTTATCTAAACCTCAGCTATTCTTGAAGAAAGACATTTTCAATGCAAGTAGCTGTTATACTCTGAGTTGGGTGAATACAAGATGGAAATAGGATGCAGGATGTCATCAAGAGCACAAGAAAATATTTGCAGAATGGAGCATGTCCATGATTCTAATCATGAGTTTACTCATCCAGTCTCCTGCTAGCCTGTGCCCTGCTTGAGGCAGGGAGTATGTTATTGCAGTGCATGCAGCCTGGTGCTTGGCATGTGATGGGGCACAGTTAATACTTGTTAAAGGGATGAACACAGTCACCCCATTTGCCCAGACTCTTCCTTCACCTTAACTTGGAAGATTATCCCTAACTCATCTCAGTTTTCCCTAAATTTCTCTACGTATCTATAATCTATGAATTCACCAACATTGAAATGAAATTATATAAATTTCCTATTTTTACTACGTTGGTGAGATTTTTAAGTTCTTCTCCTACTGTTTAAAATAGGGTTTTAAATTTGAATTTGACTCTCCTTTTTCAAGGTTTTTCTTATTTACCTTGTCAATGATATTCTTTACAACCTTGTAGATTTCAGTCATTCCTTCTCAGCCTTTGCTGAGGCCATGCTGTGGCTTTCTAAACAGCAATACTTATTTCTGGGAACTCGGATGCACCAAATTCTGTCACTGAGTTAAAGAGACTAGACTATCAAGAGCTTCAACTCGAAGGTGTAAGTTCCAGTTCGAGACCAAGTCTGAAGGTCTTGACCTCACCAAGACCATGTCCCAGCTTGAAGACAGTCAGACAGAGAATTAATTCTTCCTTACTCTGCCTTAGGTTCTGTTCAGGCCTTCAACCGGTTGAATGAAGTCCACTCACACTGAGGTGAAGAATCTGCTTTATTCAGTCTACTGATTTAAATATTAATCTCATCTAGAAATATCCTCACAGATACACCTAGAATAATGTTTAACTAAAGATCTGGACACCCTTTAGTCCAGTTAAGTTGACACATAAAATTAACCATTGTAGCTAGGTAGGTAGGTAGGCAGGTAGGTAGATAGATAGATAGATAGATAGATAGATAGATAGATAGATGACTGATAGATAGATTGATAGATTTTCCTACTGGCATGTTTCACCATTTTCTTGACTCACATATTCTGGTTTCCATCTGGCTCCTTCAGTCTATGCTCTCCTCACTGAAGTAAGGCCTTTAATGATCACTTCATTATGAGTCCCTGAGTAATATGGTTTGGCTATGTCCCCAACCAAACCTCATCTTGAATTGTAGTTCCCATAATCCCCACGTGTTGTGGGAGAGACCTGGTGAGAGGTAATTGAATCATGGGGGTGGTTTCCCCCATGCTATTCTCGTGATACTGAGTAAGTTCTCATGAGATCTGTTGGTTTTATAAGGGGTGTCCCCCCTCACTTGGCTCTCATTCTTCTCCTTCCTGCTGCCATGTGAAGAAGGATGTGTTTGCTTCCCCTTCCGCCATGACTGTAAGTTTCCTGAGGCCTCCCCAGCCATGCCAAACTGTGAGTCAATTAAATCTTTTTCTTCTATAAATTACTCAGTCTCAGGTATATCTTCATAGCAGTGTGAGAATGGACTAATACAATGGGTATTACACTTTTTAGATTTTACATATTTGAAAAAGCACTTGCTTTTTATACCTGAATAAAGTTTATTTGTGCATAGAAAAAAAAAGAGCTTCAACTCAAGATGCTTTTTATTCTCAACCTTAATTCCCCTTCACTTCCTATTAAACTAAGCACAGAGCAGAATCTGGGTATCTTTTCTGTTGCCTCTTCTGCCTTCAAACATGATTTTCCACCCACAGACTTGCCTATGCTGTCAAATCTTTTTTAAAAAAATACATTATAATGTTAATAATGTTAAGTGCATTTTTCTTTACTCCCCGTTGGCATCACTTACAAGACTGTGGCCTAAGGACCATCATCTCACTTTCCTAGGATAGTTAGACAGTTTTTCAATAGCACCAATCCTTTCTACATTAAAAATTAAGTGGAAAGTTTAGGTTCTCAGTGGTTCAAATGCTCTCTCTCATTACTGTTTACAGAATTAAACACGTGCACAATTTTCTAAAATCTATTTCAAATAAATAGCATAAAAACCAAATTATTACCTTATTGTCAATTAAATATATTTTTTGGCATTTTTATATCCTGAGTATAAAACTGTACATTGCTCCAAATATAAAATGTACATTGCTCCAAAATTGGGGGGAGAGAGTAGAATACTGATTATTACTAGACTTTAACCCTTTTCCCAATTTTGTACTTCCTTCTACCCTCAGACATTCCCCCAGGTTGGCTCTTTGTTTCTTGAAGTGGTTTGAAAATGCCATTTCTCAAGTGAGAAATCAAACCATATTAGACTTGGATGATCTCACTAGCTTGAGTTGAAAAGAGAACAAGACTTTCTGAGTTAGTTGTGAAAATTAAAAAAAAAAATACACATGAGCTTTTTATTTTAAAACTCATAGTTCACTAATAAAAGTTGTTGAGTTGAGAGGACTGGCTTGAGTAAGTGTGATCTGAAAAGGCACTTTAGTCATTTCAATGTACAGAGGTATTTCAAATGTGCAGAATGGTCCACACACACTCTTAATTGGTTTATACTGTTAGTTTATATGGTGTCATCTCCAAAGCAAAGCTAACTTCAGCCTAGTTTTGTTTGGATTATATAACAGATTTATTTTCATAAAATTTTTATATACTGAAATATATAAACATTTTAATACATTAAAATGTGGGAAGTGTATTCATCTTAAATGTCCAGTCTGATCAGCTTTTAAATATGTAACACACCCATATTAAGATTTTTAATTCGGGGAACTGGAGATTTAGGGCATTACTGAAAGCCCCTTTGTCTACGGCAAGTTATTTATTTCAGGTTGGTGCTGTCGAGCATTGACTTCATCATGCTATATGTACCTGAAGCAAGAATGAATGTACTGTTAAAAAAGAATAAATCACGAACACATCCAGCCACATTCATTGACCAGGCAGCCTGTTTAATAGTTATCCATACTTATTTTATGCTTATTTCTAAAAAGGTCCTTCATTCCCTTCATCGGTAGTTTGAAATTTGTGATGAGTATACTGATGGTTGTTAAGGTTTTCCTGCCTCTAGAGTTTATTATGTTTATCATGTAGGCCAGGATTTCTTAACCTCAGCACTATTGCCATTTGGGCTGGATAATTCTTTACTGGGGGAGGGCTGTTCTGTGCATTGTAGGATATGTCCCCGAGGGGGCAAGATCACCCATTGTGGAGAACTACAGGTGCAGGCCATGAGAAGGGGACCAGGCTACTGTAGCACTGTTTGCTTGTGAACAGGCAAACACAAGATCCTCTTATGAGGAACAGGCAAAACCATAATCATCACCACCATAACCACCACAAGAGCAACACAAACAACACAAAACAAACAAACAAAACCACAAGTTACTCTGTATTGAGAGCTTACTGTCTGCCGGACCATGTGCATAGCTTATTCCTAATTCTTCCAACAAGGAAGTTTATTTTTTTCCAATATTATGAGCAAAGAAATTCTGAGAGAGGCCGGGCGCAGTGGCTCACGCCTGTAATCTCAACACTTTGGGAGGCTGAGGTGGGCAGATCACGAGGTCAGGAGATCGAGACCATCCTGGCTAACACATCGAAACCCTGTCTCTACTAAAAATACAAAAAATTAGTGGGCGTGGTGGCATGTGCCTGTAGTCCCAGCTACTCGGGAGGCTGAGGCAGGAGAATTGCTGGAACCTGGGAGGTGGAGGTTGCAGTGAGCCAAGATCGCGCCACTGCACTCCAGTCTGGGCGACAGAGAGAGACTCCATTTCAAAAAAAAAAAAAAAAAAGAAAAAAGAAAAGGAAACTCTGAGAGGTTAAAATGGCTTATTCAGATTACTCAAGTTGTGGATGGAGGAACAGTCATTTACATTTCAGTCTGTCAGATCCCAAAAAGCCGGTGTTGGGTCCTATCCACAATGCAGCTTCCAAAGCCTGTACCAAACATAAGATGCTTTGTCCAAAGGACTCATTTTTGCCTCCCTATTAGTAAAAGGGGAGTGGGGGAAAACTACAAATAGAAAAGGCCTGCAAGTTTGAGTCGGAATTATTTTGTAGCATGCAGGTTTGCTGAACTTAAATCATCTACTTGATTAAAGTATGCCTGCCAAGCGGAAGCTTACTGAAGAAATATGGAGACCCAACAACTTCTCTGTCAATATATTTAGGTTGCCAGAAAAGCTCTTGCAGGCCTGGAAATGACTCTTCTTCTGGCTTGTCCCAGTACTTGTCACTTTCCTCCTGGGTTTTAGAAATGGCAGTCACTTGGAGTTGCTTAAGCAAAGTAATTCTCCTTTGCTTAAAACTAGTCTTTGACTTGCAGATAAATGAGCTAAAATGTGAATATCTGTGACATGCATCTCTTACATTTTTACTAGAGCAGTGTTCATAAATGATTCTGAAAATACACATTTGATAATGCTTTTATCAAATGAGTAACAATGCTCTTTTGTAGGTGTAAGGCATATGAGGATAAAGAGATTCACAAGTTGCCTTTTAGCATAAACTCTGTGTCATAATTTGTTAAAGAAAAACAATTTTCCCCTTCTTTTCTTACAGTGCTTGTATTTGATGCAGTTATAATATAAAAGGTTATCATATAAATATTTGTAACTATTTGACATGTTCAAATGAAGAACCAGGGAGAAGTGAACAAATTTCTACTAGAATTGACTGAAGGTCCAAATTTACCTCAGGATAGGGCATAAACAAACTCACGGGTTTACAGTGTTTAGTCCAAATCAGTTATTCATGTAAGCATTTCTGCCTTAGTAATAAGATCTTTTAGTAAGTAAAAGAATTGCATTTTTTAAGCATTAAATGTTTAGATTTTGCAAAGCTTGGATTAGTCCCAGGAAGCCAGGCTTATCATATTTTGCTAGTGTAAAAATGATGACTTCATTGGCCGGGTGCGGTGGCTCACACCTGTAATCCCAGCACTTTGGGAGGCTGAGGCGGGTGGATCACGAGGTCAGGAGATCGAGACCATCCTGGGTAACACGGTGAAACCCCGTTTCTACTAAAAATACAAAAAAATTAGCCGGGCATGGTGGCGGGTGCCTGTAGTCCCAGCTACTTGGGAGGCTAAAGGCAGGAAAATGGCGTGAACCTGGGAGGCGGAGCTTGCAGTGAACCAAGATCGCGCCACTGCACTCTAGCCTAGGCGACAGAGCGAGACTCCGTCTCAAAAAAAAAAAAAAAGACCTCATTTAAATAGATCATTCTACTTAACAATACAACAGTACCTCCAAGCTCAATTAGTCTAATTGTTCTTTTCTGGTGGAGATAAATTTATGTTTGATTCTTAAGCAGTAACATAATTCATTTTGTACTAGCCAATTGCTGATACTTTGTGGATTCAATAATACATTTAACCTTATGCTAAAATGTCTTACTTTTTCTTACATTGAAAGAGGTGCCTGAACTTATCAGATAAAATCATAACCCAAAGATTTAATATATTCTTAGAACTGCTTACATTTAGAGATTATTGAAATTCTTTAAATGACTTGATTATATTTCTTAAGAAATATAAATCAAGCATACTTAATGCTGTCACACTTTATAACTATATGGAGGCTGGGTGCAGTGCCATGTGCCTGTACTTTCAGCTACATGGGAGGATCACTGGAGTCCAGGAGTTTGAGATCAGCCTCGGCACCACAGGACTCCATCTCAAAAAAAAACTATGTGGAAAAATGGTTCCCAACACATTAAAATTTAATGCTTTCTTAAAACCAGCAACTTATTATTTTTCTCAGACTATTTTAACTTTTTCTTAGTGATTAGTTTTGTACAATATGGCTATCTGAAATAATAAGGGATTTAAATTTGGGAGATCGAATTTGACTAAACTATTCAAGACTAGACTAGGGAATTTCAATAGAGAAACCAAGTGTGCACAGGACTGATATCTAATCAGTATGTACCAGCAGAGACGAGCTATGTGCAACATGGTGATTATAGTTAATAGCAATGTATCGTATACTGGAAAATTGCTCAGAGAGTAGATTTTAAATATTCTCACCACAAAAAATAAGTATTTGAGGTAATGGATGTGTTAATTAGTTGATTTAGTATTCCACAATGTATACATATAAGAAAATATCATGTTGTGTGCCATAAATATATACAATTTGTCAACTAAAAAGTATGTCCCTTGGAATACACTGGACATATTTATGCTTTTTTGAAAAGTACCAGTAGAGATACAGTGGTTCCCCAGTGGTCCCTCTCCACTGGAGACCCTCTCACAGGATGCCCAGGCCTTTCCCCATGACTGGGCAATTAAAAGCTAATGCACAGCACAAAAGGCAGCTTCCAGGATCCTGACACAGCACTGCGGCTTGCTTCTATTCTAACTGGCCTATCTTCTGCCTTACTTGTCATTGGATATTTTGAATATCACTCCTGGGTGGATCTATATAATAAACAAAGGTCCAAGTGTGTTCTATAACATGAGAAACTGCAACTATGTGTCAATAAAAATTATCAGTACAAGAAAATATTATTTCTCAAGGTTTGATGTTAGATCAAACATCATTTTCTCAGGGACCTCTCTTATTTAAGGCTCCCAGCTATGTGTCCCCACAGTGTCCTCTATTCTTCCTGTCTTAACACTGTCTGTACTTTCTCTGCTTGTATAATGTCTGGTTTTCCCAGCAGATTGTACGCTCCATGAGGGTAAGGGTCATGTCTACAGCCCCAGTGGCTAGGTAAAAAGGGCTCCATAAATTTTTGTTGAATATAAATTTAAAAAGCTATTTCCATATAATTTTTCTAAAAAATTATTTCATCTTTTGTTATTGAAGTTTTTTCTGGCATTAAAAATACCTTTGGAATTTAGATGGACCACTGTCTCTCATTTTGTTATTTAAAGTTGGACACAATTTGTTCTTTTCTCGACATGGCTGTTCATTGCACTGCATGTGGTAGTCCCCATTCCTGATTAAAGGATGCCAACCTGGAAATCTTCTTGGCCTTGGAGAACTGAGAACCATATAATAGTTGAATTGAATGAATACAATAATAATTGAAGGTTCAATTATTATTAGCAGATATCTGAGTCCTAGGATATTAAACCTCAATCTTTCTCATTGTCCTTTCTTTGTAGCAACTCCCAGCAGTCTTTTTTAGAGTCAGTATACGGAACCACAATTCATAGTATCATGGAAATATTTTTCAGTTAATGAGAGAAGGAAGGAAGGATGATGCGAGACTATTTCTACCAAAGATAGGGGTTAGTATTTTTACAAAAATGATTCAAGCCATAGTTTTTATAGGACATGGAGTAGAAAGTGCATAATAAAAACAATAGTTGAAAGAGTAAAATCAAGGTGAGAAAAGGTATTGTAGAGACTGAAATATGGCCAGAGATTTCCTTTTGGGCAAAGAGAAAGTGATGGTGGCACAACTCTAATGGAAGGAGCCATGAGAATGCCTTCAGTTACAGGCTTTGTTTTACTAAAAGATGAAATAAACACTATGTAAATAGCTGTTTCTTTTAAATTATCTAGCTCAGAGACAGCAAGCCTAGAAGCCACAAAGGTTATAACACAAATCCAACAGTTTTAAAAATATACAATTAAGTGACATTATATAGAGGCAGGACAGTAGGATGAAATAAGAGACTCTTGATACTGCTGCTAACTAGCTGTGTTATATCAAGCAAGTCTTCACCTTTCTTGAAGTATTTCCTTAGGTTAGAATATTTAATTTCTAAAGTTTCTTCTAGCTTGAAAATTTCATTATTTTGACTACTGTGACTAGATGAGGCTTAGACAATGGTAAGATAACTTCTTAATTTGTATGCTGGTATGGTCTGAATATTTTGTGACCCTCCAAAATATTCCCAACATGTTGGTATTATGAGGTGGGGCCTTTAGAAAGTAACTAGGTCATGAGGGCAGAGCTCTTGTGAATGGGATTAGTGCATTTATGAAAGGCCTGAGGAAAGTTTTTTCCCCTTTTACAATGTGAGGACACAGTGAAAAGGCACCATCTTTGAAGAAGAGAGCTAGCCCTCATCAGACATTGAATCTGCTGGCACCTTGATCTTGGACTTCTCAGCCACCAGAACTGTGAGCAATACATTTCTGTTGTTTATAAATTACCTAGTCTAAGGTATCTTGCTACAGCAGCCTGAATGGATTAAGACAAGTGCTATAAAGGGAAGTCTTCTGATAAATTCAAAAGAATCCAAATGATGTGCTTATGCAGAAAAAGCCCAGATGAAAGGTGAATCCATTATGATGGTTCTCCGGTCATCGAGATGAAGTTCCCTTAGGAAAGTACCTTTTAGTATCACACACTTAAACTCACATGGTTCTAAAAATCAGAATGTATGTTTTTTAGACTGCACTAGATTACATTCCTGTTTTTAGATTTTTCCAATAACATGGTGACATCGAAAGATACGAAATACAATCTTACATAGATCCCTAGAGATCCTTCCATATATATACATGTATGTGTATATATGTGTTTGTATATATGCGAGTACATATATGTGTGTGTATCGTATATAAGTATGTGTGTGTGTGTGTATGTGTGTGTGTATGACTGAATGTCGAAGAAGAAAACATTTTCCAGATACAAAAGTGCAGAAGGAGGGAGCCTAGAGCCAGACAGGTAGAGAGGAACCTACACTGTAGTAGCCCTTGGAGTTTAGTTATACTAACTCCAAGGATGGAATAATGGATAGAGACACTAATGGATAGAGACACTAATGGATAGAGGCCTAAAGCACAAGATAAGACCTGGTACTGGGGAGAAAGGATTGGGACTAAGGACACCTACAGCCAAGAGGGAGAGGGCTACAACCTCAGTGAAAAATGGACCTAAAAATTCTACATCCACCAGCACAAGGACGCTTATCTCTGCTTATAGCTCTGAGTACAAAGAAAAGTTTTCATGAGAAATTGAAACCTCAGGACTGTGCAAGGAGTTGAATAGTTGAATTTATCCTAATCACATGATGAGGAAAACCATAAGCTGAGAAATTAAGATAAAAACTGGTTCTACCTAAAACTATAAAAACCCTATAAGAAAACCTAGGAAATATCATTCAGGACATAGGCACGGGCAAAGATTTCATGACGAAGACGCCAAATGCAATTGCAATAAAAGCAAAAATTGACAAATGGGATCCAATTAAACTAAAGAGCTCTGTGCAGCAAAAGAAACTATCATCAGAGTGAACAGACAATCTACAGAAAGGGAGAAATTTTTGCAATCTATGCATCTGACAAAGGTCTAATATCCAGCATCTATAAGGAACTTAAACAAATGTACAAGAAAAAAACATTAAAAAGTGGGCACAGGACATGAACAGACACTTCTCAAAAGAAGACATACATGTGGCCAACAAACATGAAAAAAAGCTCAGCATCACTGATCATTAGAGAAATGCAAATCAAAACCACAATGAGATACCATCTCACACCAGTCAGAATGGCTATTATTAATAAGTCAAAAAACAACAGATGCTGGCATGGCTGTGGAGAAAAAGCAACACTTTTACACTGTTGGTGAGAGTGTAAATTAGTTCAACCACTGTGTAAGACAGTGTGGCAATTCCTCAAAGACCTAGAGGCAGAAATACCATTCAACTTAGCAATCCCATTACTGGGTATATACCCAAAGAAATATAAATCATTCTATTATAAAGACACATGCACATGTGTTCATTGCAGCACTATTCACAACAGCAAAGACATGGAATCAAGGTAAATGCCCATCAATGATAAACTGGATAAAGAAAATGTGGTACATATACACCATGAAATACCATGCAGCTATAAAAAGGAATGAGATCATGTCCTTTGCAGGGACATGGATGCAGTTGGAGGCCATTATCCTTGGCAAACTAACACAGGAACAGAAAACCAAACACCGTATGTTCTCACTTCTAAGTGGGAGCTAAGTGATGAGAATATATGGACACAGGGGAACAACACACACTGGGGCCTGTTGGAGGGTGGGGGATGGGAGGACGGAGAGGATCAGGAGGAATAATGGATGCTGGGCTTAATACCTGGGTAACAGGATTATCTTTGCAGCAAACCACCATGGCACACATTTACCCACGTAATAAACCTGAACATCCAGCACATGTACCCTTGAACTTAAAATAAAAGTTGGAAATTAAAACAAACAGGTTCTAGGGGTGATACCTCAGGGGTATATGGCAGAAGCAGATGCAAAACCACTCTAAAAGGACTTTTCACCAATCCAGGCTACAAAGGATTTCCTTAGAAAAACAAAACCCGTAATAAAATATTAGAACTGACAAGGAAATAAACAGTCCCCCACGAGGTAGAGTTAGCAGACACAATAAACCACGTGGTTTTCAGCCCAAGAACTTGACATAACAGAATAACAATCTTAAAGAAAGTATAATATACATGATTTATCATGATTAAAGGCATAAAGGACTATATAGGAGCCATAAGAAAATACGACACTGTGAAAAAGAACAGGTAAATATAAAAAAGCACAAATACACCTTCCGGAAAAGAAAAACAGCCATGGAAATAAGAAGTTTAATGGAACAACGGCACACTGGACACAGCTAAAGAGACTTAAAATGAACTGGAGGCCAGGCGCGGTGGCTCACGCCTGTAATCCCAGCACTTTGGGAGCCCGAGGCGGGTGGATCACGAGCTCAGCAGATCGAGACCATCCTGGCTAATACAGTGAAACCCCGTCTCTACTAAAAACACAAAAAATTAGCCGGGCAAGGTGGCGGGCGCCTGTAGTCCTAGCTACTCAGGAGGCTGAGGCAGGAGAATGGCGTGAACCTGGGAGGCAGAGCTTGCAGTAAGCCGAGATCGAGCCACTGCACTCCAGCCTGGGTGACAGAGCGAGACTCTGTCTCAAAAAAAAAAAAAAATGAACTGGAAGACAGGCCTGAGGAAATTACCCAAAATGTAGCAGAGAAAAATATGAGCATTTGTATTTTTTATACGAGACATTTTACGATCAGATTGAACCTTACGTTTTTCAGAAGATGAGGCAGTATACTGAATATCTGAGCCACTCATGTAAAACGTGGTACTATAACTGTACTGTGCAATATGGTAGCCTCTAGACGCATGTTGCTACTGAGCACTTAAAACTGTGGTTAACTGAGAAACTAAATTTTAAATTACATTTACTTTTAATTAATTTAAATTAAAAATATTATACAGTCACATACCACATCATAACCTTTCGCTCAGTGACAGACCACCATATGATGGTGGTCCCCTGAGATTATAATGGAACTATACAATGGAGTAGGCTATACTACCTAGGTTTGGTACATAAGTTAACTCTATGATGTTCGGACAACAATGACATCGCCTAATGACACATTTCTTAGAACCTATCCCCATTGTTAAGCAACACGTGACTGCACTTGATTTAGTTATTGGAAAACTTTTAAGTATGTTTGAAACAATTTGGGCATGTAAATCTACTTTGTATGAAAGATAAAATACTTTGATGAAAATGTAGTGTCTGAATTGAGATGTGCTGTAAGTGTAAAATATATACCAGATTTCAGACTTCATATGAAAAAAGTAAAATATTAATTTTTAAAATAATTGAGTACATCTTGAGAAAAAATTTTGGATATGTTAAAATATATTATTAAGTCCCTTTTAAACCTGGCTATTAGAAAATTTAAAATCACATATATGACTGACATATATCTATTGGATAGAAGTGTATTAGAACAAATAAAAAATGGAGCTCTGAGTTGCTCCCCCAGATCTAAAACGCTGGAGGCTGGAGAGTGGGGAATGAAAGAAACTCATTTGAAGACAGCTATTGCAGATATAAGAAGCTGTAGAATCAAGAGTTTCACTTTCACTTACTATCACTAAAAATAAAGTCCCTCTAAGGGCGCTGGCTTCAAGTCTGTGACTTCTTTTAAGTTCCAGATAAAATTGCAATTAGGTTGAGAAAGTTGTTTCCACAATTATTAAAGTGACTATGAATATGGAACATGTACACATAAATATACTATGTGCATACATTATACACACATATACATGCACATACACATGTGTACAGTGCATATTTTTGACTAGCTAAATTTCTCTTTGACTTTACATGTCCCACATAGTCTAGTTTCCTAAATGCCCAAGATAAATTTGGGACTCTACCTCAGTGGTTCTCATTTGGGGATCTTGCTAAAAGTGCTCACTTTGATTTGAAGGTCTGAGATGGCAAGAAAAATTGTACATTAAAATAAAGCTGGCCGGGCGCGGTGGCTTACGCCTGTAATCCTAGCACTTTGGGAGGCTGAGGCGGGCAGGTCACCTGAGGTCAGGAGTTTGAGACCAGCCTGACCAACATGGAGAAACCCCATCTCTACTAAAAATACAAAATTAGCTGGGCTGTGGTGGTGCATGCCTGTAATCCCAGCTACTCGGGAGGCTGAGGCAGGAGAATCGCTTGAACTCGGGAGGCAGAGGTTGTGGTGATCCGAGATCGCACCATTGCACTCCAGCCTGGGCAACAAGAGTGAAACTGTCTCAAAAAAAAAAAAAGCTTTCTAGTGACTAGATATATATGTTTGTGTGCCTACATATATATATAAATATATATTTTTAATTTGAATCTTCAGTTAGTTCATTCATTTTACTCAGTGATCAAAGAAACATTTCATAACCTGAATTTTGAGCCCAGTACTGCAATAGACACTTTCCTCCCATTGGATCTTCTCTTCTCAGGCCCTTCGTACTTGCCTTGTTTTTACTGTATTTCATCAATTATTTTATGATACACTAAGAAAGAATTGAATGCTGCCCATTAAGCTATGACATTCATTAACTATAGCCCTATTCAAAAATGTCAAAATGTGAAAAATATGCATCTGTGATGATAAATGGAATCAGTTTCCCCAGGTCTCACTTTGAGACCCGCATTTAATACTGCTGATGGATACTGGGGCCTGGATGCCACTTTATACCCCTTCCCATACCTGAATTCATGATGGCCCCCCAAATAATTCCTACTTTCTTCTGAATTCTACATCTCAGTAAGCAACGCAACCCCTAGGTAATTCAGATGCAGAGGTTCTCAGTTCATACCCTGAGAAACAATGTTCTCCAAGGAAAGTCTCTATAATTGTTCCCAGTGTTGTGATATTTATGGCTACCATCTAAGGGTTTGCTATTTCAAAGTCAATGTTTTCTTACAGGTATTTTATAAATATACCAAGGATACCAGGCAGCCCCACAACGTAGCCTCAAGAACTACTTAGAAATGTGGCTGTGTAACACTACTCCCTGTTTTTTAATCTTAAAATTTGTTCCTTACGTAGGACAAAATATTTCCAGCTTGTGACTCAATATTTAAATATTCATTCTAGTAAATCTTTCACTAAAGCATCACTTTTATCCTAACTTTTAGGAAGGAAATCTGTCCTGGATATGACAAAAAGGCTGCAATAAGGAAAAGGAGCCAGATGGTAACCACCTAAGTCCAGTAACAATGTGATCTTGAGACTTTTTATGTTGAACTATAACCCCACTCATTTATGTACTCTAAAATGTTGTGTAATCACGACTTAGTGCCACCACTAAATGAATAAATATGGAATGTGTTAGTGTGCTCTGAGGGTACTGCCGTGTATTTCATTATATAATTATAAACCCATTGATATACCTGAATAAACCACATCCACCTCTAAAGCATTATTTCTCTCCATATGACCCATTTAAAACTGCAAATGGCTTAATCTAGTGTCTCAATACACTTAAGACTTAAAAGGAGACTAAAGATGAACAAGATGAACATTTTGATAGCACTTTCTACAAAAAATGCTTTATTTAAAAATACGATCTTTTTAAAAAGGAGACAACTTTTATATACACTTACTTTAGAAACAGTCAAAAACACAACAGAATCAATCCAGATTTAGAAATGATGATCTGTAACATACAATATCGGTATGCTGAACAAGACAGTTTAAATGTATGATTCTTTTTGTCCCTTCACATTTCAATAATTCACATTTGTTAAAACTAGTGGTTGGGACTAAAGAGAAGGTCATATCTGAATCCTTTCCCCTTCAGAAATCTGTCACCCTTCTGGGCAGTTACAGAAATGGCAGCAGCTAGGCAATGTTTGTATTTCTTTGGGTGCCTCTATGTCAAAAAATATATCTCCGCTGTTATTCTTTTTCTACGAAATTTATTTTTATGTGGCTATAGGGCCTGGTCGTATGTCCCACGCCTTTTAAAATCTAAATTTCTAAAAACAGACACTCCGTAAGGGCAAGGAGCATACACTGCTATGACCTCACTGGACTCAGAGCTTAATGCTCTTAGGTTATCAGCAAGAGACATGATTTTGATCTTCCAGTTAGCACTCCAAGCAGCTATTAACCAATCTTTTTCAGCACGGTAGTGAAATATTTCAAACCATATTCAAACATCTAATATAGATTTATAATAAAACAGGAAAAATGGCTTGCCAAATTAAAGTGCTATGAGCTACTACATTCAAGAGGTTATCTTGATTTTATTTTATTTTTTGAGGTGAGTCTCGCTCTGTCGCCCAGGCTGGAGTGCAGTGGCATGATCTCAGCTCACTGCAACCTCCACTCCTGGGTTCAAGCAATTCTCCCTGCCTCAGCCTTCTGCGTAGCTGGAATTACAGGCGCCAGCCACCACGCCCGGCTAATTTTTGTATTTTTAGTAGAGATGGGGTTTCACTATGTTGGCCAGGCTGGTCTTGAACTCCTGACCTCAGGTGATTCACCTGCCTCAGCCTCCCAAAGTGCTGGGATTACACGCATGTGCCACCGCGTCCGGCCTATCTTGATTTTATAATCTGATGTTTTCAAAAACTATTTTTCACCATGGCCACTGCTTCTAAAACTGGGGAACCCTAGCCATCTTCCAGGAGTGTCATTTTTTTTTTCAGACATAGAGGTCTAAAAATTTTTTAATCTTAAAAAGTCCTGTTGTATATATTCACAGGCAAAATAAGAATAATTTTAAAGATAAAACATATGACTTCAAAGAAATTACAAGTTGACATCTTGGACTCTACCCCTCGTACTTTATCTCCTATGAGGAGGATTTCAGTAATTACAGCTGCGAAGCAATGACCTAGGAGATCCTGATTTCTCAAAGTGTAGCCAGGTCTTTACTGACAGTGAATGTAAATACAATTCAAAGTCTTGGTGCATTCTCCTGAGTTCCATCTTCAGATATAATGTAATTATCTGATTAAATATATATATAGTCCTGTCTATACTGATCAGGAATTAAGTCAACAAAAGAACTCTGGACTGATTTTTATTTTTCATTGTTTATAATTAGTGGAATGCTGCAGTTAAAGATTACTGCTTTACAACTAAAAATATACAACATATGTCATCAAAGGGAGTGGAACTCATGAAGCCAAAAGATTAAAACTTGACCCAGTGAAAATAATAGGGAGAGTAACTGTGGGTGATTTTATCCTTCTTCCAAATTTACATTAAAATATATTATCCCTATTCTTTACTGTCCTTTTGGTTGAAGAGGTAAATACATGCATTTTTCTGAATAATTAATTATAACACCTCCTCTAGAATCCCAAATCCACTAGGGATTCTTTCTTGACCCCAAAGAGATGCTTTCAGTATGTCATGAGTGTAAACTCAAACTGCTTGCCAATTATAACTACTTGTCAAATAGAAAGTCAATAGCCACTTTCTGTATAAATAACATTTATAAAAAACAAAATGAAGTTGCAAATGAAATTATGTCAAATTTACAGTTTCTTTTTTTAAACAAAGGGTCAATGTCATCAACATTATCTGTAAATCAAGTTATCATCTGATACATTTAATAATTAAATATAAATATGACAATGGATCAAAAATGATCCCAGCTAGTTTAAGGATTAATCTCATTAATCCCACAATTTAATGAGACCATCCCAACCACATGTTATGACCTTAGAAGTTTCATGAGGATGCCACACTGCACCTATACACACTTTATCATGAGCTTTAAATCGACTGTAGAGTTTTGTGGTCTTCCAGTCCCAAATGTTTAATTTTCCATTTCCATCTCCTGAAATCACATAACTATAATGGGAAGAAAGATAAATTCAAATTATTAAAATACCTTAAATTGGTCAGGTGAATGAGGAATAGGGACTTTATCTTTTCACATTAACATTAAAAAAAAAAATCCAATGCAAATATACAATACTCAGAATAAGATGGTAGAACATGAAGCAGTCTATAATTTGAAATTCTATTAAAAAAACCTCCCAACCAATCTAAGAGTAGAAAATTATTTTTAACTGGGAAGACTGGGAGTCCCAGGAGCCACAGTGAATGAGGTTACACAATCAGTCTCTAGATAGTCAGAAACAGAGACTGGAGAACCAATTCCACATATAGCTAGGGAACACCTTTAGATCTATTCTATCACAGTAAGCTCTACCACTTTCATAATTACTTTTTGGCTTTAATATCTTTTGAATACATCTAAGACTGAATCAGAGGTAGGCCCAATTACTAGGCTAAACAAACAAAGTTACTGGGATTTCTAAATTATTTCTGCCTATACATTTTAACTAAGAACCATGCTGTAGGCTTCACAAATCCAGTGTGACCTAGAAATATTCAAAAGCTGGATTTGAGGTTTCAGCACAGACAAGCTGTAGTGAAGCTGTAACTGCAACACTGTAATACACAATTAATTCTTCTGGTGTTCATTCAATCATAGCAATACAGTGATTATAGCACTTCTAGTCTTGCTTAGAAAAGCAGAGAAAATAAGGCATTGGTTATATAGACAGGGATTTATTAGGTGGTTAAAGGGCATAAGCCTAAGTAATAGAAGGGAATATACTGAAGCAAGAACCTAAAAAAAGCAAAATGTAATTTTCCTAATTTGTTCTTGCCTTTATATCCAGCATTTTGACAATTTTGACAGATTATCGAGTTCTCATAAAAACATATTATGTGAGAGTGATGTGTAAAGTGTTATTTGTACAACAACAGTTTATATCATCATATTTGAATATGAGAATGGATTAGAAGATTTAAACTTACCTCATGTCTGGTGAAAAGTCCACCTGACAAGCATAGCCTGCTACCATATGGCCCTTAAAAATTTTTTTCTTATTTAATCTAAATCTGTTCTGTGCTCCAAAGATTAAGATTTGGTTGTCCATTGATTGGCATGCTAGCCATTTTCCTGTAAATTCAATAAATGAGGTATTTTAGAGGAAGACTAAAATATTTTTTAAAACTTTTTATTTTAAATATGTTCACTGTGATTAATATAACTTTTGCTCCCAAATACTTTATAATAGTAAAAAGTAAATTTACTATACCACCTGTAAAATGTTACAAATATGTCACTGGCAAGAGGTATTCATATATAAACTAATGGCTTTTGTGTATACAATCCTATATCATTGAGCACTCTCACATAAAAGTTTTTAAAAAAATAAGAAAATATAGAAATTCCAAGCTTAATGTTAAAGAAATAAGCTAAAAGTTATGAAATGAAATTAATTTATAGTAAGTATAGACAACAGAACTATGGGAAATAGGAGAAAGAGACTTATCTGTGGTAATTATGGAATAAAGAAAGATTAAGTGGGAAGCCTAGGGTTATTAAATAAAACTATACAAAAAAAGAGATATAATTTAAAAAATTATAGTAACTTTTTAAAAGGCTACAATGCTTTTCTCTACTTAGGATTCATCAAAGCCCCTAGAGGCTAAACTGCAGCGTCTATAGTCATGCACCACTTAACAATATTTTGGTCAATGATGGACCGCACATATGACAGTGGTCCCATAAGATTATAGTGCCAAATTTTTACTGTACCTTTTCTATGTTTAGATACGTTTAGATACACAAATGCTTACCACTGACTACATTATTCAGAACAGCAACATGCCATACAGGGGTAGAGCCTAGGAGCAACAGGCTATATATACCATACAGCCTAGAGTAAGTAGACTATACCATCTAGGTTTGTGTAAGTACTCTGTATGATGTTCACAAAATGACAAAATCACCTAACACTGCATTTCTCAGAAGTACCCTTGTTGTTAGGAATGCATGACTATACTTGCATCCTATATATAGTCATCCCTTGGTATCTGTTGGGAATTGGTTCCAGGATCTGCACCCCTACCCAATACCAAAATCCACAGATGCTCAAGTCCCTTATATAAAATGGCATAGTATTTGCATATAACCTACATATCTCCTGTATACATTAAATCACCTCTCGGTTACTTATAATGCCTAATACAATGTAAATGCTTTGTACCTAGTTGTTATGCTGTGTTGTTTTTAATTGTTGTATTGTTATTTTTTATTGTTTATTTTGTTGAATATTCTGGATTCGTGCTGGTTGAATGCCAGGATGTGGTGCTCATGGATACGAAGGGCCAACTGTACATGTAAACATTACTTACTAAGGAAACAGACTTAAATAATGCCTGAGTGGGTAAATGGCCTTGTTCAAGATGGGCACAAAATCTGTAATAGGTGGTTTTAAAATATGCTACATGAAATACAGATGCACAGTGACGAAGTATATAATCTAGCAATGATCAAAAAAGGGTTCAGTTAGGTTGCTCTTCTCATAAAAATGATGGAGCATTTGGCAACTATTGCCATTTGCTTGTGTCAGAGGCCCTGATGGAGCAGCAAATTCTTCCTTGCCCTACACTTGGAGCTAATTATGTGAATTGACAGTGGTTTCAATGACAAGGTCCCCCAAACATCAGAACTCCCACTTTAAGACTCTCATGTAGAGCTATAATTACATCAGTACATTGTCAGTATATCTGTAGCACAAATTATCTTGTACTTAAAAGACAATGGATTAAACAATATTAAATAGATTTATCTTCTTAATTTTTGTCTGAGAAAATCTTTTATAGTGCTAAAGTGTTCTCATTATGGAGAATCAGACCAAAACTTCCTATCCCCTGAGAGAGTTTACAATAAATCACTACTATTTTTTTTAGAGAGAAGGGTCTTGCTCTGTTGCCAGGCTGGAGTACAGTCGCACGATCACAGTCAACCTCCTGGGTCAACCAAACTGTCCATCTCAGCCTCCCAAGTAGCTAGTGCTACAAACGTGCACCACCATGCTAGCTAATTTTTAAAATTTTATTTTGTAGAGATGAGGTCTCTCTATGTTGCCCAGGCTAGTCTCGAACTCTTGGGTTCAAGTGATTCTTCTGCCTTGGCCAAATCATTATTAAATGATTTACTGAACGTGATTCTGTTTGGAAGGAGAATTAGAAAAGAAAACTCCGGCCAGGCATAGTGGCTTAGGCCTGTAATCCCAGCACCTTGGGAGGCTGAGGAAGGAAGATCACTCGAGCCCAGGAGTTTGAGACTAACCTGGGCAACAAAGGGAAACCCTGTCTCGAAAAGAAAGAAAAGAAAAGAAAAGAGAAAAAAAAAAAAAGAAAAGAAAAGGAAAGAGAAAAGAAAAGAGGGGAGGGGAGAGGAGAGAAGGGGAGAGGCGGGGAGAGGAGGGGAAAAGAAAAAAGAAAACTGATTGTTAAATAGAAATCTGATGTTCAATCAATGTTAGCTGTAAATCATTGTTTCTTTTATTTTTATTTAAAAAGAGACACAGAAAAGTAGGTGAGGTGACTTACATATGAAAACCAGTAATTCTTTCTAATATTGTAAAGATTACCTTATACAAGTAATGGCACGGTGACAAACTTCCCCAAGAAGGAAGGGGCCAAAGTTCTTTTGAATAAAGAAATCACACCGTATCTTAGAAGCTCATTTAAAAATACAATCTACATACTAACTCACCATTTGGAGACAAAGTCACTGCAGGCATTGAGTGCATACTGGGTTCTGCTATGTACTTGAAATCCACAGGGATATCCCTAAAAATTTTCAATAGCATATCAGAATAAGCAACTTTTAAAAAGTACCTTCAGAATTATCTCCGGAACAAAGGAATAATATGCAAATAAAAGCAAACTCTTGATATTATATATTTAATAAATCTTTCATGAAACTTTCTGGAAGAAGAAAAATCACAAGATGACACTGTACTGCTTATGGTAAATCTTGTACTTCATAAATCACTTTCCATGATCATTATAACAGTGGTGGTGATTTTGTTTTCTATTTCATTTAAACTTTGGCCTTTATGTTAAAAAATTTGTTACTAAAAGTTCTTTAATAATGTACCATGGTGATGGGTACATTACAATCTCAGAATTCACCACTATATAATTCATCCATGTAACCAAAACCCACTTTCACTCCAAAAGCTGTTGAAATAAAAACAAAAATTAAATAAAAAATGTACCATGGTAGGGCGAAGCAAGATGTCTGAGGCAAGCCTATGGGGAAGTGTTACTTTACTGGCTAGCCTACCTTAACTTGAGTGGGTGAGAGTGTTAAAGAGCCTGCAGCAATGCAGGTGGATGGTAGGCAAAGCTGCAGGGATCTGTGAGCTGGTCTAGCCCATCCAGAAATGATGATAAATGATGATAAATAAATGCTTGGTACCTGGGCTATTTTCAGTTTACATGTAAAGCATTTCAAATGTGTTTGGTGAAGGAGAAAAAACATTAAAAAAAAAAAAACAAAACTCATGTGAGTGACAAAAGAATGAAAAAAAAATTAAAAGGTAGTTACCTAAATTTAGAACCATCAAAAGTTCTAAGTGCCTTTTCATTTTCAATATTCTCCACGCTAAAAATTCTTTCCTGAAAGGAGTTTTGGTCTTGTTGCTTTTCATGAGACCAGAAATATTTTTTACAGAGTAATGTGTGAGAAATGTAATCTGATGAATAACACAGATTATACAGCAGCAATTTCAATTTCAAACCCTGTTTCAAGTTCCAATACTTTGATTAACTGGAAAATAATAATAATTTGCCTTAATATAAGGATTTTCTCTATTCATCCATCCAGCAGAAGGAGGAAATGACTAGAAAAAACTTCTATCAGGGTCATGGTCAGAGGAAAACATTTTCAGGTATAACCTGGGGAATAACATCATTTGTCAGATCTCCAACCCTTTATACCACTGTGGTACCCACAAGAACTGACATTTATAATGACCCAAAAGTATTAAAAAGAGCTGCAAATGAAAAAAAAAAAGGCTTGTTTCTTCCCTCCTCGTATTGTTAGTGGTTAATAATTTTACAACACGAATTAAAACATGAGAATTTTCTAAATTAACCATAGTCCAGGTTCATATTGATCAATGTGTTAACAAAAGTAAACAAAAATATTCAAATGGATACCTTATTTCAAGGAATCTTCATACCAGGAGCTGTGGAAGAAGAATTTGAACTACCCTGTGGACTTCATTATTTCTAGCAAAAATGCCTGCTAGGCATAGTTATATTTAATAAACACAACATGGCTGGGCATAGTGGGTCACATCTGTAATCCCAGCACTTTGGGAGGCCAAAGTGGGTGGATCCCCTGAGGTCAGGAGTTCGAGACCAGCCTGGCCAACATAGCAAAACCCCATCTTTACTAAAAATACAAAAATTAGCCGGGTGTAGTGGCACATGCCTGTAATCCCAGCTACTTGGGAGGCTGAGGCAGGAGAATTGCTTGAAGCCAGGAGGTGGAGGCTGCAATGAGCCGAGATCATGCCATTGTACTTGACACTCTAGCCTGGGTGACAGAGCGAGACTCCATCACAAAAATAAACAAACAGACAAACAAATAACAGCACTATTTTCTAATTGGATACTGTAATTCAGTATAATAAGCTAGTAACTCATATCTTGCAAATAATCTCCAGTTTAAAAATGAATTCACGAAAAAAACCTAATAAAAGTCTATGAATTTTTAAAGCTAAATGATAAACAGTAGTGTCAACTTCTATAAAATTTTATTTAAAAAATATTTTACCAAAATAAATGCCTTCTGGAAAAAACATGCCTATGACATTTCATGCATTTGGTCGATTAAAATACCACAAGTTGGCCGAGTGCAGTGTAATCCCAGCTGTAATCCCAGCACTTTGGGAGGCTGAGGCGGGTGGATCACAAGGTCAAGAGGTCGAGACCATCCTGGCCAACATGGTGAAACCCTGTCTCTACTAAAAATACAAAAATTAGCTGAGCGTGGTGGTGCATGCCTGTAGTCCCAGCTACTCGGGAGGCTAAGGCAGGAGAATCACTTGAACCCAGGAGGTAGAGGTTGCAGTGAGCTAAGATTGTGCCACTGCACTCCAGCCTGGGTGACAGAGTGAGACTCTGTCTCAAAACAAAACAAAACCCACAAGTTGCTGAATATCTAATATAGCTTTTACTCTCCTTTAGAACATAAGAGTTAGTTTGTATAGTATTATTTAAGAAAGCCAAGTTTCCTTTGTTTTCTTTTATCATTATGGTACTCTAAGCAGGTACAAAGTATAAAAGTTTGGCAAACACCACTTGTCTGAAGGCCCCAGTGTTGCTAATTTTCCCATATAGGAGGTCAGCTGTCACTTTGAGGAGGTCAGGGCCTCCCTTCCTCTCCTAAGCAAGTGGCCAGTATCACTAGTAATTGCTCTTTGGGATGATTTATGCAGTGAAGCACAGTTCCAGGGATCCTGAGCTGGTTTTGCTTCCCACTTGTCTTTGTAGCAGGACAGACCCTCACATTTATTACTTTCTCACTAATCAAATCAAATACAAGTTATTAATTAATACCTTCTCTCCTTACCAGTCCCCTCATTCATCTATCCATTCATATGATCAAGAATTCAAGCTTTGTGAGGCCGAGTTTGTGACCAGCCCAGCAAACAGAGTGAGACCCTATTTGTACAAAAAATTTAAAAATTAGCCAGGCGTGGTGGCACGCACCTGTAGTCCTAGTCACTCAGGAGTCTAAGGCAGGAGGATCACTTGAGCCCAGGAGTTCAAGGTTGCAGTGAGCAATGACTGCACCACTACATTCTAGTCTAAGCAACAGAGTGAGATCCTGTCTCTTAAAAACAAAAAACAAAAACAAGCTTTGGAATCAGTTTGATCAGAGTGTGAACTCTGGCCCTTTTGTGTCCTGTGTAACCTTGGGCAAATTACTTAAACTATCTTATTTCCTTATACATAACATGGGAATAACAAATGTACCTATCTTATAAGAGTGCTTTGCACACTAAATCAGATAGTTCATGTGAAATACTTAGGATAGTGACTGGCATATAGAAAGAGCTCAATCAGTGTAGCATCATTGATAATTACACCAATAATGACTTCTTTATAGATTCAGCACATATTGTGTGCCAGGCACTGTGCTGGGAACAGACAGTAAGCATGACTCACACTGTTCTTTCTCTCATGGTTAAGAACTTGTCAGGAAAGAGAACAAATAAACAAGTACTTGAAGTATGCTAAAAGCTGTGGAAAGTCAATGACAGTGTGGGATGATGGAGAGGAGGCACCTAATCTCATCTGTGGACTGGTCAGGAAGGCTCTCATAGTAAGGGTTAAACTGAAAACTGTTTTTTTTGTTGTTGTTTGTTTTTTTTGTTTTTGAGATGGAGTCTCACTCTGTCGCCCAGGCTGGAGTGCAATGGCATGATCTTGGCTCACTGCAACCTCCACCTCCCAGGTTCAAGCGATTCTCCTGCCTCAGCCTCCCAAGTAGCTGGGATTACAGGCGCCCACCACCACGCCCAGCTAATTTTTGTATTTTTAGTACAGACGGGGTTTTACCATGTTGGCCAGGCTGGCCTTGAACTCCTGACTTCGTGATCCGCCCGCCTCAGCCTCCCAAAGTGCTGGGATTACAGGTGTGAGCCACTGTGCCTGGCTTTTAATTTTTAATTTTTTTATTAAGATGGGGTCTTGCTCTGTCACCCAAGCTAGAGTGCAGTGGCACAAGCATAGACCACGGCAGCCTCGACCTCCCAGACACAAGCAATCCTCCTGCCTCAGCCTCCCAAGTAGCTGGGACTACAGGCCTGTGCCACCACACTAGCTAATTTTTGTATTTCTTGCAGAGATGGGGTTTTACAATGTTGCCCAAGCTGGTCTCAAACTCCTGGGTTGAAGCAATCCACCCAACTCAGCCTCCCAAAGTGCTGGAATTACAGGCATGAGCCACTGCACCCAGCCAAGTTACAGTAAAATCTAAAGAATGTCATCATTTGTAACAAGACAGTATCATGACTTTTTAGGAATATTTCCTAAGATCTGAGAGGAAATGAAAAAAAAAAAAAAAAAGAAACATACTAACATTACCTGTTAGTTTAATAAAAATCCTTTCCTGACCAATGTTTTACTTTAGAATACCCACATACACATGTCCTTAAGCTCTGTAATTGCTCAATTATTTAAATATTTACCAACTTGTTTTATACCACTCTATATTTAAAATTGAAAATATCTGAAGGTAGAAACATCAGAAAGTTTGAGTATGATCAAACTGTTAACGTATATAAAACAAAACAGAACACGTATATGCATCCAGAGTTTGTGCAAGTGATCTAAGGTGGCTCATATAAAACTTGGGGTCCATGTTAGAGTCTCTGTAAAAAAACATTTCTGAATTAAAAAAGATCTTAGCTGTAAGGTACTCTCTAACATGGGCTATATATTAAGACTACTCTCTACTAATTGGGGATAATCTGAAGGGGTATAGTGGTGGTGGTGGTGAGTGTGGGAGAAACTACAATTAAATTACATTAAATGCTCAGTCACCCAGATTGTCCTGACAATGGTTAGGGACCTGCTCAGGTCCCCAAAGGGACTTAAGTATAAAGAGGAAACCACTGGCTGTGGTTCAAGGCTTTCCACTTGTTAAAGCAGAAAAGCTTCTGGGGGATGGAAAGACACACTTTTTAGTCCTTGCTAGGAGGACTCATGGTTGAGCTGTGCTTCATAACTGACTGTAAAAACATGGTGGCTTCCATCCAATCATTCATTTTAACAAAAAGGTTAGTAAGCATTTTTTTTGCAACTAACTTATAGAACACACTATGATACGTAATGAAACTAGTATATTGCTTAACTTTAGAAAAATATTTTTTCCCTAGCAAAGTACAATTAACCAATATAATATGACTATATTCTAGAAGTAAAACATTTGTACCACAGTGATGATATGGGGTGATATGGTTTGGTTCTGTGTCCCATCCCAAATCTTATCTTGAATTGTACTCCCATAATTCCCATGTATTGTGGGAGGGACCCTGTGGGAGATAACTGAATCATGGGGATGGTTTCTCCCATACTGTTCTTGCGTGGTAGTGAGTAAGTCACATGAGATCTGATGGTTTTATAAAGCGAAACCCCTTTTGCTTGGCTCTCATTCTCTCTCTTGCTGCCGCCATGTAAGAAGTGCCTTTCTGGCTGGGCGCAGTGGCTCATGCCTGTAATCCCAGCACTTTGGGAGGCCAAGGTGGGCGGATCATAAGGTCAGGAGATCGAGACCATCCTGGCTAACACAGTGAAACCCCGTTTCTACTAAAAATACAAAAAATTAGCCGGGCGTGGTGGCGGGCACCTGTAGTCCTGGCTACTTGGGAGGCTGAGGCATGACAATGGCGTGAACCCGGGAGGCGGAGCTTGCAGTGAGCTGAGATTGCGCCACTGCAGCCTGGGTGGCAGAGCAAGAATCCGTCTCAAAAAAAAAGTGCCTTTCTCCTTCATCAATGATTGTGGGGCCTCCCTAGCCATGTGGAACTTAAGTTCATTAAACCTTTCTTTTGTAAATTGCCCAGTCTTGGGTATGACTTTATCAGTAGTGTGAAAACAGACTAATACATGGGGCATTTTCAGTATTGAAAAATCATAAAAAGTAGACATTTAAAAAATTAAGATATACACCACTATTTTCTTTGGGTGGTTCTAGGGCCATGGTCTTAGGCTCAATCCCCCTACTGCTTGCCAGTTATTTTACAGAGATGAATAAAGTACCTAATAAAGAATGTAAGACAGCAAAATACAAATCTGTCATCACCATAAGAAAAACAACTCAAGATACACATCCTTTGGAAAGACTATCCAAAGATTATAAATGGTACCATGTCTGGATTTTAATTTGCATATTGTCAGTACTTAAACAGTTAAAACAGTTTGATTGGCAAGCCAGGATCACAGCTGCAAAAAATATTCAAATGGTTGCATATTATCAGGCTTCATCTTTGTCTATATAATTTTTAACTGCTTGCTTTATGTAAATCAGATTTTCTACTGATGGAAACTCACCATTCCCAAACTCTTAGGCTTTTATCATCAGATGTGCTCACAAATCTCCTATTCTCATCCACAAAAACAATGGTGTTGACAGCTCCCAAATGCCGATCATATTCCTGCACAATTTCTCCACTTCGAATGTCCCACTGTATATCAGGCAAGAAAAAGATAAAGACAGAAGTAGAGTGGATTTATGAAAGACCACAATTCTGGAAAGTGGAGGAGAAGATCTTCAACATGATGTTTTTATAAATGTAAATTTTTCTACTAAGAATGGTGCATTAGCCGTCCCTAAAAGTAGCAAACATTAAATGAGTAATATTAGCTTATTAACATATTCCATCCCCTTATACAATATAAAGCTTAGGAGTCTTAACAAAATACTGTGAAAGACTTACTTGCACAATCTTCTTATCAGACATCCCAGCCACAAAGAGATTTTGCTTATCTTCATCAGGATTGAATTTGACACAGTAAGGTACTTTTCGGTTTGTAAATCTTGATATACACTGTCCTAAAACCAAAGACTCAAATTAAATAGGTAAAATAAATTTGACCACTTAAATAGATGACTGTGAGATTAAGATCTAGAGGTCACCTGCTGAATACATTTTGTGGAAGGGCTGCCTGCTTGCTCTTTACTGTAAACTACATTTGTTCTTTTTCACAGATTTTTAATGATTAAAAATAATTTTTTCAAAAGTAAATCTGTACTACCAATTGTAGAATAAATAAATTATAACTTCATTCATATAATGGAATAGTGCAAGCAATAAAAAAGAACAAACTACTGGTACAAGCCATGAGGGAATCTCAGACATTATGCTGGAGCTAGAAACAAAAGAGAAAAAATGGTATGATTTCATTTATAAGAAGTTTAAGAAGAGGAAAAATGAATCTGTGATGACAGAAGTGGTTACTATGGTTACTGGGAGTGGGCACAGACTGGAAAAGGGCATAAGAAACCTTTACTGAGTGCTGGAAATATTCCATATCTTGATCTTGGTGGTAGACAACTGCATAGATACGTTTACCAAAAAAAAAAAAAAATCACTGAATATTTAGGCACTTCATACATTTTACTATATGTATATTTTATCTTGATTTTTAAAAGAACCTGCAAAATAGTAGTCTCTCAGCCTTGGCTACACAGTACAATCATTTAGTCTATAGCCATACCAATTACATAAATACCTTTGAAGGTGGGACTCAGGCATCAGTAATATTAAAGCTCTTCAGATGATTACAATGTGTGGCCAGAATTGAGAACCACAGCTAAAGTGCTGAAGAATATGGGCTTTGGCATCAGAGAGAGAGCTTCGTTTGAACCCAAGTCTGCCACTTATTAGCTGTGTGACCCTGAAAAAGTTAGCTCTTTAAGCCTCAGTTTCTTTATCTATAATATAATAATAGTACTTACCTCATAGGGATAAATTAAGATTGAAGGAGATACTGAATATCAATGCTTAGCAATTATGCCTGTTAAATGATGTTTAATAAATATTAACTATTATCATTACCCTTCAAACGCAGTAAGGGTAATGATAATAAGACAATAAGATAATAAGATGGTTTTTCTAATTACATAAAATTATACTAGCCACAACATATTAATGTGAATCAATTAATAAACAGCAATTAGTATGGCTGTGAATATATAAAACCAACTGGCCTGTGAAAGTTTAGACCTACATTTTAATCAATTTGTGCAAATACATTTAATTTTGTTCATTAGACATTTATTGCACTTCTGTTATGTGCAATGCACAGTGCTAGGTGATGTAGGGGAACAAAAAAATCAATTAGATGGCCTATACAAGATTTCGACTTTGCTCATCTGTCAGTATGTTTGCTTTATAAAATCTACCTGCTGGAAACAAGTTTCACAGTGAAAGAGCTACTTATGCTCAGTTTTGACTCTACAAATGTATTTTGTGATATTTGCTGACAGTGAATGGTATGAGAATCAGCAGTTAAAGAAGGTGCCATTTTGCCACAGAAGACTACTCACACCATTTCATATATAAATAACTTGTAAGATGAATATGTATTAGCATAAGTGAACTCTTACCTGTCTCAGTGTCCCAGAGCTTAAGATACCTGTCATAGGCTGCGCTGAGGAACTGTGTTCCTGCAGTATTGAAGCAGATATCCCTAACAGCCTTACTGTGACCTAAAGGTGGAGTCAACAGAAACAGCAATGAGGTGAAGTATCATATATCTTCTTCTCTTAAAACGTAAACACCATAAAGAGAAACAGCACTAAGCAGTGGTTCTCAGCTGTGAGTCAAGATCACTGGAATGCCACTGCCTGATTTACTGACTTAGAATATGTTACGTGTGGGCTTCAGAATGTGGGCGTTTTTTTCCCTTTGAAGAAGCTCCTCAGGTGATTCTGATGCATAACATCTTGGTTAAGAACCAAGAGGAAAAGGTTTAACTTTTCTTTTAAGTCTGCCATAGCAATTACTTAATATGCAGTACATACAAGTGATGACTAGCTGGCCAAGAATTTATGGAAATGTAAAAGACCAGTTATTGCCAGTGAAAGAAATGGCTGCTGGAATTTTGGAGGTTCACTCTCAGATTGTTCACCAGGCTGCAAGTGAAAACAAAGTGCCCTAAACCTAAAGTTCAGGAAACTGTAGCCCTTGTTCAATAATTGTATATTTCTGTGATCACATTACCAAATTTCATAGAAACTGATTCAGAATGTAGGAGACTTTCTGAAAACTATATTAGCTTGCACTGGTTTTTTATTTTTATTTTGAGATAGGGTCTTGCTCTGTTGCCCAGCCTGGAGTGCAATGGCTGGATCTCAGCTCACTGTAAACTCAACCTCCCTGGCTCGAGTGATCCACCCACCTCAGCTTTTCGAGTAGCTGGGATTACAAGTGCACATCACCACGCCTGGCTAATTTCTGTATTTTCTGTAGAGACAGGGTTTTGCCATGTTGCCCAGGCTAGCTTCTTTTGTTTTAAGATGATATTTTGACAATACACTAATTTTAAGGTGCTTATTATTATACTTTACTTAAAAATGAATATTGCCAGATCACTCAACTCTTTTAAAAGTTACAGGGAAAAATAAAATGTGGCTAAACAAAAGCAAAAATGTTCCTATTTTTGCCACCCCACCATGACCAAGACACGTACAACTGTGCAAAATGAGCATGGCACAAATTGTTAACCACATGCAGCAGCTCTAAACCATCACCTCCAGTGAACTCCCATCAGGATGTATGTGTCATGGTAATTAGGCATCCTTTTCTACAGCTGGAGTTCCAGTCAGAGCTGCTATCACCTCCCTCAGGAGGAAAATTTCAGTTTTCCATAGAAAAATGGTCTGCCAGTAGAGGGGAGACAGATGCGGACCAAATCCACTCTATCTGACAGAGACATTTTGTTCCCCTGTACACAGCTAAGAGCCTTCCACAAGTCTTCCTTTAGGCTGCGGTGACATCTTAGGCAGTATTAATTTGTGCAGGGAGGCCCTAAAATCATAAAGCACTGCCGAACAGACTCCCACTTTAATCTAAAAACAGAGCCACTACAAGTCACACCGTTTCAATGTGGTACAGTTAAATATGGAATGAGTAACTAGCCTTCACATGAAATTTGACAAAGACAATAAACCTTTCTCTACCAAAGAGTCTGGTTTGTCACAAAGCTGTCCTCCCTTTGGCCTTCTTTCTTTCTTCAAGGAGTTCTCTCAATCTCATTCCTTTTTTATGCTTTAGCTGCCAATTCCCAGTCTTTCTTCAAAGCTTGACATCTGGCTATCTAATTGCTTAGTGGACATTTTCACCTCAATGTCCCAAAGGCAGCTCAAATTTGGTGTATCTAAAACCTTACCATCATCTTATGTTCCTTCTTGGTGAATGGCACCATCATTCATCCAGCCTCATGGGCGTCACCCTAGATTCCTGTCTCACTGATCATTCACATGCCGTTACTAAATCTCACTGACTTTAATACGTAGTTCCTTTCTTCTCTCTCTCTGCTGCTTTGGTTCAGACTCTCATCATCTCTAAACTAGACCTATGAAATAACTGTGTAATTCATTTCCCTTCCTCCAGGCTTGCCCTACCAAATCATCCTGCATATTGCCATTTGATCTTTGTAAACTTCAAATCATGTTGCTTTCCGGCAAGAGCTCTTTAATGGTTCCCCAGTGCCCTCACAACAGAGGCTAAACTCTTTATTAATGGCACAGGAGGTCTTCCACACTCTGGTCCCTCTCTTGCTACTTTTCTCCGCTTTTGTCTCTCACCATCCCCCATACTCTTGACAATCCTGAAATGTACGTGGATCCCCTCAGCAGCACGCTGTCTCACACCATTTTTGTTTTGCATCTGCTGCTCTTGCTTCCTAGTTCTCTTTCTTTGTCTAACTGGGGACACTGACTCCTCCTTCCAGATTCAGCTCAAGTCTATGAAGACTTTACTTCCTATCAGTGTAGTAAAATTATTGTCAATGATGTTATCTTACTTTAAAAATTCTTCCCAGATTTATGTTGGAGAGAAAAGAAGCATTACCAATAAATGTTCTCAGACAGCGCCGGTCTCCATAAACCTCCCATAGCTGGGGGAGAAAAAAAATAACACATGGAAATATTACATTTAATAAAGGTCTTTCAATCAATAACAACAGCCCTATGCTGGTTATGTGTGTGCATATCTGTGTGTGTAAACACACAGCTTCAATCATTAAATATTAAACACTGAATACCACTAAATATAGCTTGGTGCTACCAGTTTGTGTTATATTATTTGGAACACACACACACACACACACACACACACACACACACACACACACACACACACAGTCACACACACTCAAAACTAAAGAGTTTTAAAGATATTTACACCAAAAAAGAGACTTAACTATAGATGGAGTTAATTCAGGTGAGTTTTCATTTTCATATTGTTCTTTTCTATTTCATACATTTTCTAAGATGAAAAGTTTCTACTTTTGTAGCACTACAAATGACGTTTAAAGGAATTGTGTTATTAAAACCTCCATGTATATAACATTTTGATACTGAAAGCCTTTTCTGTTTACTTTTCTGAATAACAAGTATTACAGAAGCTATAAGAAAATGTTGATCTAGACTAAAACAAAAGGCTCATAATTCTCAGCATATCTAAGGCAGATTAATACAATAGCTTCAAGGCTAGCTTTATTCTTGACTGCCTTGAATCCAATTCTCAACAATGTTGCTAGTACTCTAAAATAGAAAGCATTTCCTTGCCACTGGTGCCAATAGGACACAGTCTCAGTTACTGTAGCATACTAGGAAAGGACCTCTGAGACCTGGTTTCTTGCCCATGACTGCAATCATTCCTTGTCTCTTAGATGTTATGCTCCAGCAAGCACAAAACTGTTATTTTCAGCACACACCATGCTGATCCATTCTCTTCACTCTTTTCAAGCACTCTACTCCTGTTTCCTCATCCTTTACTTAGTTAACCATCTTACTAAGGTATGCTTCCTCTTTGAAACCAGCATATCTTGTGCTTGCCTCTATAATAATCATTTATATCATAATAAAATGATCATCCTAAGGGGAGGGACAGTGCCTTTATAAGCTTTTACTTTCAGTCCCCTGCACATAATAGAATGTTTATAGAAGTGAACTAAATTGAATTCTATGCTTTTTTGGTTGGTCAAAGAAAAGACCAACATCTCAATTAACATGGTTTGTACAAAGTAAAAGTAAAAGTTAAGTAAAATGGGGGTTTTTTACTCCAAAATGTTGGCCTGTCATTTTAAGCTATTAGAGACAAATGGCTAAATGGTTGCTCTTATAAAAAGAAGTGGCCTTTTTTATTGTTAATATCCATGAATTATTTACAAATGATAAAATTTTGATGACTCAACTTTTCAAGCCCCAAGAGCACTACAGGATTGGTATTTATTGAACCATCATAATGGTCCAGACAAAGAGAAGACACAAAACTGGTAAGAACTATCCTTTCAGATTTAAAATTTTTTTCAAGACATCCTGCATATTCAGGTTGAGATGCATTGGCAACCGAGTTTTTTCTACCACACATTCTATGACTGAACAGAAGCTAAAGATGGAGCTTCCCAAGACTAGAAAAGGTGAAAGAAGGGGGTGGGAGCAATCCTGTTACTTGTTGTCTACTAGTATTTAGAAGAAAAAGGATGAATTACATTTTCTACTTTCTAAAAATGGGATTTCTAACCTATGTCCTCTCTATTTCATAAGGTTTGGAGAAACAAATAAACTATTACATATACAAAATCTCTATAATGATTAGTGATTAAATATTTATATGTCCAAAGCCAAAATGATTGGATTACGTTCTCATCAGTTGTCTAAGCTTAAAAACGGGCCTAGCCACCACGGGCGCCTGTAGTCTCAGCTACTGGGGAGGCTGAGGCAGGAGAATGGCATGAACCCGGGAGGCGGAGCTTGCAGTGAGCTGAGGTCGTGCCACTGCACTCCAGCCTGGGCAACACAGCGAGACTCCGTCTCAAAAAAAAAACAAAAAACAAAAAACAAAAACAACAACAAAAAAAGGGGCCTAGCCAATTGGACCACAGAGCATAGTTGATTTTATGTTTGGAAGCAGTTCATAAATTGCTGCATTTACAGGATCTAAGAGAAAATAATTAGCTTCTAATTGCCTAACAAACCCAAATTTATTTATAATTAACCAAACAGATTTAAACAAAGAACTAGCTTTGCAGCACTCCTACTCTGTTACTGAAAACTCACCTTAATTTTACAGTCCATGGAACAAGACAGCAATAAATGGCCAGAGAGAGGAAACAATCTGACTGCACTGACGCCCTATAAAAAGGTATTACAGTTATCAACCAGAAGCATTCAAAAGATCAGCTCAAATGAAGCATCAAGAAAAGACAGTATATATTAAGCAGCCTAATTTGCTATTTTTCTTCATTCCAAAAATCTCACCCCAGAATAACTTTCATTAGCATTCCAAGAGCAGGCCTTATTGACACTAAGCTTTTGAAGATTTTTTTTTTTAACCTTTAATATTGAGTTCCTCACCCAACGGAATCCTGAGTCAATCAAATTGCTAATGCCCCCACTTCTCTTCCTTTTTTTACTTAGTCCTTTGCTCTTTGCAAAGAGTTGGAAATTACAAGTTGGAATAGTGCAGATGACAAAGAATATCAACATCAAAATTTTTCATGAACCTTATCTCTGCATTAGTTTAAAAATTACCATAGTTTATAAACCAGGGCGCATCTAATCTCTGAAGTGTGATAACCACAGAGCTAAAGCAAAATTACTGAAGCTAAGCAGGAGACTTGGTGCTAGTACCAGCCCATTACTCACTGATTTGGTGCCCAAAAGGAAGAAGACTGCAGCAGGAGCTTGTGGGGAAAGGCCTGGCTACAAGGATACAGGACACTAAATCATGAATGCTATGTCATGGCCAATTCAGATGGCCTTGAAGACTGATTAGTCACTTGTGATGGATGTTTGGGCACCTCCAAAGCATAACTCAGGCTTACATTCAATTTGACTTCCCTGTACCTTTACCAGAAATATTAAATGTTCCACATCAACAGCTAAAACTTTATGTTGGCTTCATTATTATAACATTACAGCAAACAGAAACAACCAACTTGCTTACCTTTGTGTGTCCAGACCACACATGAATTTGTTTTTTGGGAAGATAACACTTCTCAGGTGGCATAGTTGACCGTAGATTAACACCAACATCCTGAGGTATGTGAAGATAGGACCTGCCTTGATAGTCATACATTTCTTTAACTGAAACAAAAAGGCAAAGAAAATCAATAAACAAATACAACCCATAGTCATGAAACCTACATTCTTAAAATAACATTTTATTCACAGGTATATCATTCCATATTAAGGTTTAGGTAATAACACTCCAATGATGTCAAGATCAGGAGTCAGCTAAGATTTAAGTGCTTAAAATAACTGCTATCATTTACAGCTAGAGGTAGTATTTCAAAATTTCTAAATACCCAGAGATTATAGACCTTTAGATAAGATCTATACTTCTTTTCATCACTTACACATCTTAGTAATCTATAAAGACTTCACTGTGGCATAATTATAAACAAGGGAAGATAATACTTGGGCCTTGTTAGTCACTGGTAAAGAAGCAGAAGTAAAATAGGTTAAGAAGGAAGTTAAAACAAAACAAAATATATCAACTATCCTTTTCCCCTGCTTTCCTCTTTTACGCCCTTCCAGTTCCTTTTCATTTATCTTTTCCCACTTTCATCACAAATTTTACAATAAAGTCACCTGTGAGAATTAAATGACATAGTGTATATAAAGCAATTAGCAGCATGCCTGGCACAGAGTAAGTACTCAATAAATATTATTATTATATTATTGTTATTATAGTTTTAAGTACCATAGTACTAAATAGACTCCTTGGAGATAAAACGGAAGCTTGAAGAACCAAATATGGCTTCATCAAACCTAAATATCTGATGTAATATAACATTAGAATAAGCAACACTGTAAATGCTAAGCTATTCTTTACAGTTTTAGATAATCACTATGTATTTTCCTAAATATAACTAATTATTAATTAACAGGTACATTCTAGAATACTTACGATTTATTTTGGTGAATATGCATTTCCTTCTACAAGTCAAAATAAGTATAAGAGCCTTAAGCTCCATCTTTTCACATGAAAATCCAACTTTATTCTGAATATAGTTGAATAACGGTTATGAACTGTGAGGATACCTGAGTATTTGGCTTCATTAAAAACAGTTAAAATGACTGGGGCACTATTAATACACCAAAAGAGTCAACTTTATCTTACGAAAGAATAGATTGTGGACTATTCAAGTTTCTTTTTTATCTACCATTTAATAAAATTCGTTAACACTTGGAAAAAAATTATCTGTGGCTATCATTAATCATGCTATTTTTTCTCCTTTATCAGTATACAGAAGTCTGCTACAATTTCCTTGGGATACAAATTGTCCAACACAATTATACTCAACATAATGATTTTATCACAGCTGATAGTAAGGGTAATTCATATTGTATGAACAGTGAACAGAGTAAATATGAAGGTTTTTCATAAAAATGAAGATGTACAAAAAATATGTTACCATGTAAGATTGTCTTCTCCTCCCCAGGTTTCTCTTCTTCCTGTTTTCCTTTTTTCTGCCTCTTTGCTGTGATTTCATCCAATTCTTTTTGCTCTTCCTAAGAAAATTAAGGAGTGAAATTTACAATGAATGTTCTAGAACCTCATTATACCTAAAGTTGGTTATAAATTCTTTATAATGAGTTCTACATATCTGGTCCGAGTATGTTCCCAGGATAACAAGCTCAACACTTTTTTTTTTTTCTGAGACAGAGTCTCGCTCTGTCGCCCAGGCTGGAGTGCAGTGGTGTAAATCTCTGCTCACTGCAACCTCTCTCTTCCTAGTTCAATCAATTCTCCTGCCTCAGCCTCCCGAGTAGCTGGGACTATTCGGTGCACACTACCACGCCTGGCTAATTTTTTCTATTTTAGTAGAGATGGGGTTTTACTGTGTTGCCCAGGCTGGTCTCCAACTCCTGAGCTCTGGCAGTGCGCCTGCCTCGGCCTCCCAAAGTGCTGGGCTTACAGGCCCAGCCAAGCTTAAGTCTTCTATAAGCAGAGATTGATTACCTCTTCCACAAATTATGAAATGGTACTAAATACATAATGGATACTAGATAATACTTTTCAACTATATAAAATCAGTTTTCAAAACTCATCCTTCTGTGACACCTAGAAATAAATTTTAACATGTTATACTAGTTATACAAGTAAAAAGACAAGGCAATCAGAAAATCTAGTTCCAGAATGGAAACTGAATTTTAGCACATAATGTTGCTTTTCAGTTAATTGTTTTTACATAGTCCTAAGGATGTAAGTGATAGCTATACATTTGTGACACAACTTTTTTAGGAGGAGCTGGGGACAGAAGATGGGGTAGTAGTAAATCTCTATAATAACAAGTCAACAGATAAAATCTAAAATAAATAAAAAATAGTAGAATAAGTTTATTCATCTTAGATATCACCTGTTTACTTCTGTTATTATAAATATAGATTTACTGGATGTAAGTAACAGCTAGAATGTAAGCTTCATGAGGTCAGGATTTTCTTGATCTTATCCACTGCTGTATGCCTGGGACCTAGAACACTCTCTGACTCATGGAGACAGTGAGATTAGGAGGTGAGGAAGGGAACGGCAGAGCATTTACTTTACAAACTTTATAGTAGTTTTTAAAATATATATAGAGATAAAACTTGTTTAAAATTTTAAATAAATTCATAAATCAATAAAACTTATAATCAATTCTAGTGTCACAGAAGGCTGATTTTGTAGTTACTATCCGAATGTCTAGTATTAGAAGAGTAGCTACCATGGCAGCTTAATAGCAATATCAAGGAAATCTTTATGAAAATTGTTCAATATTGTATTTTAATAAAAAAGCATGAGAGAAAACAAATCAGCAGAAAAGGTAAATAAAAATATCCCAAAGAAAAACAAATAAATTTTATTGTATATTTTCAATCAACTAAAGGCAGAAAAATTTTGATGAGTCATTTGGTTCTCTAAAGAAATCTCAAGTTTATTAATGTAGATATCCTTCATAGAGATAAAGCATATACCTGAATTGACAATTAAAAACATCAAAGCTTACTTCTGAAGGTTTGGCTACATCTTTTTCATCCACATATTTTGCCCATGGTCCCAAGAAACCATCAATATTGGATGCATCATTTTCTTTAAACTTCTTCCTCTTTTCTGCTTTCTTCTGACCAGTTTCAAATACAGTTAAACCTACGTTAACCAAAAAAACAAACAAACAAAAAAACACACACAAAAAAACTGAGCGATTACAAAGATGTACATTTTCTAAAGAAATATGAGCATATGTTTAATTTTATTTTACATGGTTAAAGAAAGATGATTGTTCAAATGACCCCAGAGTTATTAAAAAACAATCTACATGAATCTACCACATACGCTGACTCATGCTACAAAAAAAGGGATTCAACCTTCTGGGCAAAGACACTTAAAACTAATTCAATATTCTGCAAATTCTAATACTGTATACTTACAGAAGAGACCCAAATATGTACTCCTACAATGGCACACAAGCCTTTTATTGAATCAAAAAGCTGTGTCAGTGGATTTGTACGACTTTCTGGCAAAAACTCAGAAACTCATTATTGCTAAGTAATGATAAAGTGACCTTTGGAAGCAAGAATAAACTGTAATTTATCATTTTAAAACTAAATTAAACTAAATTACTGTAAGTACTTAATAATTTATCTTCACTTCACTTGTAATACAAAAATGTAAATCAGACAAGGTTTCACCAGAAGTGGTATTCCTTCCAAGTGATTTCAGTCTCATCTTGACCTCTAATATCATTAACGTTAACAGTAAAAGAAAAGGAGAAGGAGGGTGTTTCTGGTTGAGATTTTGATTTGATTAGTAGGAGGTGGCATACCGTGTATAGTCATTAACTTGGAAAAAGAAAGGTTTGTGGAATCATAGTCACAAGTTAACTAAGAATCTAGCTACCTTTAGATGGGACTTGCAGAGGTCTAGCTTAAAGAAGAAATGTCTACCTATATTAATTCAGGCTATGTTTTATAGCAAAAGCCTGTTAAAATTCTATTTTAACAATAATCTAGCTCATATACAGAGACCAGCCTGATCACATAGGATCTATAGCTACTAAGCACAAATGTCCCATGCAATCAGCAAATTACTTTTTAAATTGCATTTTATGGATAATATTCTAATGGACTGATGAGCCTTGTGACAAGTTAGCATTTAGCATACGATGTTTTGTCTTATTTTAAGTACAAAATGAATATGAATACAAACATACATAAAAAACATATTCAAACTCAGCCTTCAAAGCAACTCTTCAAAGACAATCTTCACAGACTTACCAAATAAAGTATTTCTACTCTGTTAAAATGAAGCTTGGCATTAATGTTGAGAAATCAATTGCCAAAATTATCTATACATTAGTTATAATTTATTGAGTGATTTCTACAGGGTTGGCATGGTGCCAAGTACTCAAAATAACTCAAAGAGATATGTATCATTATTTTCCCTACAAGGTTACACAACTAGTAAGCGGCAAAAGCAAGCTCTAAACTGTAACGTTTCTGAACTATATTGCTCTAAACTGTATCATTCCATTGTTTCAACTTTAAAAAAAAGCACTAAATACTATTTTTTACTGTCTAATTAAAGTCACTCTGCAAGACACTAATTATAGATGTGTACATATATATGATATCAAATGTTTCAAATAAATTACCTTGATTTTTTTCAGCTTCTTCTACAGAACCAATATATTTAGCAGACACTTGATGATTATCTAATGAAGGGTCTAATGCATAACCTGAAAGGAAAAAAGTGAAAATTATTAACTCCATTTTGCTGTTTAGATTCATTTTATTATTATAATACAAATATACACATTTCACATTTTCTTTCCCAGATGTCAAAAATGATCTCTAACTCAGGACCAATCAGGACCAATCATTCTGCCCTGAGCTATATTGCTTCCGTTTTTTTTTTTTTTTTTTGAGATAGGGTCTCAACCTGTCGCCCAGGCTGGAGTGCAGTGGCGTAATCTTGGCTCACTGCAACCTCCGCCTTCCGGGCTCAAGCGATTCTTCTGCCTCAGCCTACACAGTAGCTGGGATTACAGGCATGTGTTATTACCCCTAGCTAACTTTTGTATTTTTTTTGGAGAGATGGGGTTTCACCACGTTGGCCAAGCTGACCTTGAACTCCTAACCTTAAATGATCCACCGCCTCAGCCTCCCAAAGTGCTGGCATTACAGGTGTGAGCCACCACTCCCGGCCCCTGAGCTATATTTCTATTTAGAACCCAAAGCTATATTTTTCTATTTAGAACCCAAAGCTCAGGCTAGACTCCAGAATAATATGTTTCTTATAGGATGAATTTTGCATACTGACATTACATTACTAAGAGCCTCTCTGGCCAACACATCAAACTTTAGTTTTAAATATTCTAAGAGCTTGAAAATACATGTACATGATGCATTTGGAAATCTACAAACCATTTTCCTTTTCTTCTTGGTAATACATATTGCAGGGCTAAGTTTATCAAATTATGTAAATTATTAAATAATAAAAAAGGTAAGAAGATTACATATAATCTAACTATTATTTTGAAAATACCATTTGCAGTAAGGACAGTCTTCCTTCCCAATCTTAATATATTTCTATTTCATCAATCATTCTTTATATTTCCTTAAGAGAAGTAAGGAAGGTTATCTACCAGCATATGAATGCACTTTTTAAACTAATTATAAAGTATGTAGCTACATATAAATGTGGTCTTCAGTGGTCTATGGGAATCTAAGGAAAGAAAGTCTACCTAAGTTAGCTCAAATCAGTTTTTTTCTCAAATGGGTGTGCTAGCACAGTAAATGTTTGGTAACATTAGTCTGGTATATTCACAAGAGTGCTAAATCACTGATCAGTTTATGGCCTACAACTCGTGTGTACAATGACAGAATACATAAAAAAGTACTAGGCCATTTTTTTAAAGGGCACATCCTAGTGGACAGACTTATTATTTTCATTTTCATCCAAAGTAGTCCCAGCTACTCGAGAGGCTGAGGCAGGAGAATAGTGTGAACCCGGAAGGTGTAGCTTGCAGTGAGCTGAGATTGCGCCACTGCACTCCAGCCTGGGCAACAGAGTGAGACTCCATCTCCCAAAAAAAAAAAAAGAATATAGGGAACTTCTTTTGGGGAACAGAAAAAGATTAATCATGAAGCATGCTTTTCAAACAAGCTAAGGATGTAAGTGCTCAACTCACCCTCATGATATGCTAGAACAGAACCAACCACCTGGCTATTAGCTGATTTGCATATAGATTTTTTTCAGCATTAAAATATGTTCTTAGCCAGAGGAGAGAGCTTGGTGGCAGAAAATCAGCCTTTGGAGTAGAATCTCTGAAATCACAGGTTCAAATCCCATAAGTTATTTTATCTTTAATCTCTTTGATGTACAGAAGTGTTCTGTACATAACTTTTTCCAAAAAATGAGAATTTTATAAGCTCATACCAAGTTAAAAGTTTCCATTTCAATAATAAAAAACGTATCTAGCTAGAATGTAAATTTCTACTTTGAAAGGAGACTTAACGTCTACATAAATGGCATTTCATGATACATCCGGAGGGGTGAAGGAGTAGACAGAGAGGGAAGAGGTATCCCTGGTCCTTGTCTCTGTGTAAGCACCATTCCCCAACTCATCTGGCCAGTCTTGTTACTCAGAAAAATAAGTTATGCTTTCCTCTTGCTCCACATCCTCTGTGGTAAAAATCTTTACTGCCATACCACCATCCCTACTACTGCCTTCCACCCCAGGTGATTAGGAAACAGTATTATTTTCCTTTTACAAATAAGAGTTAAATATTTGGCCTTATGTCTTACTACAAATCAGCCAGTGATAGAACAAGATCTAACTCTAACACTACTACATTTCAGTCCAATTTGTTTTCTCACTATCTTGTGTCTCAAATAAGTGAATATTTCTGCATTTCTTAAATATTCTTATCTATCTTTCTGAAGCTTATTTTCCCTTTTATCTTTTTAATGGAGTTAATGTCTACTTTCTTCCCTTTGGCAGTCTTATTTGAAATGGCCATAATATTGATTTTATTATTATACCCTTAAGATTATTAAACTAATAATAATTATTAGAACTAATTCCATTAGGTAAATGAAAAGAGACTATAAACAATTTGCAAAAGAATGGTCATAAATATATGAAAAAACCTTCGACCTCACTAGTAGTCTGGAAAAATCAAGTTGCAATAAAGAAATATAATATTTTTATTATCAAGTAAACAAAGGAAAAACAATCATATGGATCTTTGATGAAAAGAAATAGGGCCAGGCATGGTGGCTCAGGCCTGTAATCCCAGCACTTTGGGAGGCCAAGGAAGGCAGATCACTTGAGGCCAGGAGTTTGAGACAAGTCTGGCCAATATGGTAAAACCCCATCTCTACGAAAAATACAAAAAAAAAATCAGCTAGGCGTGGTCGTTCACGCCTGTAATTCCAGCTACTCAGGAGGCTGAGGCACGAGAATTGCCTGAACCCCAGAGGCAGAGGTTGCAGTGAGCAGAGATCCCACGACTGCACGGCCTGGGTGACAGAGTGAGATCCTGTCTCAAAAAAAAAAAAAAAAGAGAAATAGGACTTTTATACACTGTGGTGGTAGAGTAGGTTGAGAGAATTCTTTTGGAAAGCAATATGATAATATATACCAAAAGCTTTTAAAACACATATTATTTTACCTACATTTAGGAACTCATTTAAGAAAATAATATAAAATAATATAAGAACCTGTAAAGTTTTATGTACAAAAATATTCACTACCACGTTTTAAAATGCATTTTGTAGCATAACATACATAACATTTTTAATAGTGAAAACTGGAACCAAACTGAAATCTAAAGGATACAAGTAATTCTTTTAAAAATTATATCTTCGTTCAGTAGACTATTTTTAAAAAATCATTAAAAAATGTTAATAAGGGCGGGCACGGTGGCTCATGCCTGCAATCCTAGCACTTTGGGAGGCTGAGGCAGGTGGATCACAAGGTCAGGAGATCGAGACCATCCTGGCTAACATGGTGAAACCCCGTCTCTACTAAAAATACAAAAATTAGCTGGGCGTGGTGGTAGGCGCCTGTAGTCCCAGCTACTCGGGAGGCTGAGGCAGGAGAATGGCGTGAACCCGGGAGGCGGAGCTTGCAGTGAGCTGAGATCGTGCCACTGCACTCCAGCCTGGGCAAGAAAGCGAGACTCTGTCTCAAAAAAAATAAATAAAATAAAAATGTTAATAAAGGATTTCAAATATTGAAGTTAAAACTCATGTTAATAATGACTATTGTGAGACTAAAAGTATTTATTTAAAATTCTATTTTCCACTTCTATAGGTGGGTGTAGAGAAAATTCTAGATGAAAGTCGAACAAAAGGAAGAAACTTCATTGAGAAGCCCCAAGTCAGACTGGCAGGGGAGCAGGCAGAAAACAGGACAAAATTCACACTACCACTGAGGGGCTGAGAAGTCAGGAGAAATACCATAAATGCAAGCTAAAAGCAAAACTGTAGAGTAAGTAAATGGGATGACACAGTAAATGAGACTATTTTCAGTGATAAGGACTCTACAGGTGGGCTCTCTGATAAACTAACTGTATTGTAGAATATAAATCTTCCAGAAATAATTCACTGAAATTATAACAATCTTACAACATTTAAAAATGGGAAGAAAATTAAAATAAATATTTGTATTATATTCCAGCAGTGATAGCCCAGGGTTATGAGACTGAGGTAAAACTGAATTCATGTGTCACCTCCTGTATGTCTGTTAGATAACACCACTACAAGGTATAAGAAAGGTTTGCTCCCTTGCACTTTGCAAATGAGGGAAGGTAACAGAAAGGTCTCACAGCCTTACATTTCATGTGGAAAGATTAAAAAACAAGAACAACGACAACGAAAGTTGATAGGAAGCTGGTATAGGAATTACTATCAGAAGTCAGATGAGAACTTTCTATAAGAAAATTATAGGACAAACTAATAGAAGTCATATACTTGCTCAGTACCTGGGGGCAAAGAAAAAAGAGACTGTTAAAACTGAGGTTTAAAGAGACAGTTGTTAAAGCTTAGATAAGACTGATCTTATTTATTAAGTTCACTTATTAAGTTTACTTGAACTTAATAAACTGTCTCTTTAAACCTCAGTTTAAACCTAGATCTTACTAAGTTCACTTGAACTTAATAAATAAGATCGATCTTATCTAAGATCTATCATAAAGGAGACAAACCAAAATTTTCTTAGTTTTTTAACTGGCCATTCCCTTTATTTTAGGCTGCCTAATATACTATAGGCCCAAATTCATTTTTTGTCTTTAACTCAATAGTTCAACCTGAGTCCTAGCTCTCCACTTCCTAGTGGGAGAGGCAAAAATCTCCCACTTTATTTTATTTTAGGCTGCCTAATATACTATAGGCTGCCTTTATTTTAGGCTGCCTAATATACTACAGCCCCAAATTCATTTTTTGTCTTTAACTCAATAGTTCAACCTGTGACCTGGCTCACCACTTCCTAGTGGGAGAGGCAAAAATCACCAGATACTTAAAACAAACAAAAAAACACAACCCATTTCTGAAACCAGGTCTAAAGCCAGCTGAATAGTTTTAAATCCTTATTCTTGTTATAAGGTAATTTAAGAAGAAAAGTAGGTATCGGTATAAACTTACCTGGACTTTTTTTTGTTTTGTTTTAAAGGAGACAAGAGAACTAAATTATTGCTTAAGGTCCTTCCAAAGTCGAAGACAGTAAGTCTTTAAAAGTCTCTTATTATAGGTTAGAATACAACAAAATCATGATCTAACAGTTTATTTTTATGTGCTGCATATTACTTTAGATTTACATGGGACCCCTTATACAAGCAATGGGTATAACATATTTGTAACCATTTTATTGGACTGGAAGTATTATAGAACTGTTTTGGGTGATTTAAGTGGTATATAGTCTTGGCTGTGATATTTGGTACATTCTAAGTCTATTACAATCTTACCATGGTGAAATATGATCTAATACATGATAATCCTCTATACAAGCAGTTTCCATGCACATTAAATTTTTAAAATCCCACCACTGATAGGATGTAATTATTTTACATAATGAATTTGTGACTATTCTCTTTCCTGATACCCTTCAGTGATCACGAGAAATCATTTCCGAGATAAGATTTGAGAAACAGAGTAAAGTTAAATAGCCTATAATAAGATAAAAAAGTAACCTCTTAACACTATGTTTTCATTTGCCAACTTTAACAGCAATCTACATGTAATGGATATAAAATAACAAATGTCCATTACCTAGTACGACAACAAAGAGCATTCTGGTTAAGATCACAGAATATTTCCAGTACTCAGAAATAACAGTGGATTTACAATGACAGCTAAAAATATGAGTTCACCTTCCCATTTATATAAATATTTAAGGATATGTATAGGAAGGCATACTATCCTTTCTGAAGGAATCCAGTGAATTTTAAAAGCCAGAAGATAAAACAGATTAACACACACAGATCACACTTCTAATAAAGCCAAAATTGAAACTGCTTAAGTCTTATCACCTTACCATATGTTGCAAAAGTTCTCCTTTGCTGCTCAAACATGAAATCATTGATATGAGCTGGTTCGGCATATCCAGAAAGCATATTTCTAGGGGCAGCCATTTGCTGTGTCCTAAAGGGATTTTCTGGTCCAAACTGCAATGTTACAAGAAAAAAAATAAAATAAGAAAGAGACAAAAGTTCTGAGTGTATGGAAGTTAGAATTACTGGAATAACTGTTAAGGGCCTATTAACCTATCTGGGAACACATTAGCCTGATACGGTTCAGTGCAGCTGGGCAATGGCTGATTAGCACCATTTGTCAGCCCCTGGGACAGAAGGAGAGGAACCCCTCTCACTCAAATCTATATGTAGCTATTTATTTCAAGAGCTCAGTAGCCCCACGTAGTTGTCAGCTACTACATTCGCATTATTGCAGAAGTTCTACTTCACAGTGATGCTCTAGATAATTGAGAGTTACTATAGTTTCCCCAAACCATGATTTCGGGGATTTGGGGTGACTTTTATATCAACAGCGGCACTGTGATATAATTTTTTTTTAAAATACATGTTTCTTTTCCACTAGTTCCTCAAAGTGGGAGACTCAGAATACTCAATATTTACCACAGTGCCTGGCATATAGAAAGTATTAATGAAGGAAACATTAATGAGAATTCCATTGGGGGTGGAGGATAGAAAAACAGACAACAAAAATAAAGTGCTTGAAAAAGTCCCTAGGAAAATATATTGCAAATGTCAATAAAGTATCTCCACTCTGAGAAGTCACACTATGAAGAGTCACATTACTTGTCTTATACAAAATACTGCCAAATTATTATTTGCTTATAATACTTTTGAGTTTCCAGAATGTTTTTCCAAATGCTATTTAATCCTGACAAGTTAAACAAGTATTCTCCTTCTCATGTTGCAAATGAAGAAAAAAACCCCAAAGGCAATGTATTTTACCTGCCCTAGGATCAAAAGTTTTATTAATTGGCAGAACCAGGGCTAGAACAAACCGTAGTCAAGCATTCTAATACATCATAAAGTTCCTTAAATGCACAATCAGAGCCTCTAACTTTTAAAAATTGAGTAAAAAATTACCAGAATATGTTATGTCAAGTGCTATTAATTTAATGCTATTACAAAAGGTACTGGGAAAATCCAACTCTTTTTTTGTTTGTTTTTAAATAAAGAATCAAATGAGCTTCCCACTTTGGAAAGGGCGAAAATAATAGGATATTTTCATCTGAACTCTGTAAGACCCACTGTCATGATGAATTATTTTGACATTAGAACATTGTAGGTCATTACCATTAGAAACCATCTCTTCTATGATACATTTCCAGAGCCACAAATAAAATTACTCATCTTCTCTTAACCAGTACATTGCATTCTCTAGATATCAACATTATACTATGTATGAAAATCTGAATTTAAATGCTAGCTGTGTCTTGTATTTTTTCTGCTTTAGAAGAAAATAAATTGCCACAAGATTCCTATATATTGACAGCTTCCATTTATATGTTTAAAATGATTCAATTTTAAAATATCTGATTTATATACAAAGCTTTTATTAGTATATATTCTTAATTATAATGGATAGCGCAAGACTTTGCAGCCCATATTAGTCCTTCCTGTGCCTCCTGATGGGTGAAAAATGTCAGGGAAAAAAATCTAGATTGCTGAATGCTAGAAGTAGCAGTCAACTTCATTCAGTCATGAAATGTATTACAAAAACAGGAGCAATAAAATTACAGATAACAAAATGATTTAAAAGTTTCCTAGATTCTCTACCTGCTACAGTCAGCTATCATCCACAGAGCAGCATCTGCTATTTCTGGTCAGAGGTGGGGTGGAGGGGGCATGGTGGGGAGTCTAAAGTGATAAAAATCCCCGTTGTTCTTAACTGTTACTCACATCACATATAACAGATGACCAATCATTGTACTTTAAGTAACTTTCCATTTAAAAAAAGGAGACTACAATTTCCATATTCTTATTTAATTCAGATTTTACTAAAAAAGAAAGAACAATTTTTCTACAGGCCATACATACCAAACTAGCTCCACTTTTTTTTTTTTTTTTTTTTTTTTGAGACAGAGTCTCGCTCTGTCGCCCAGGCTGGAGTGCAGTGGCACAATCTCAGCTCACTGCAAGCTCCGCCTTCCGGGTTCACGCCATTCTCCTGCCTCAGCCTCCCGAGTAGCTGGGACTACAGGCGCCCACCACCACGCCCGGCTAATTTTTTGTAGTTTTAGTAGAGATGGGGTTTCACTGTGTTAGCCAGGATGGTCTCGATCTCCTGACCTCACGATCTGCCCACCTCTGTCTCCCAAAGTGCTGGGATTACAGGCATGAGCCACTGCGCCCGGCCACTAGCTCCACTTTTTAAAGAAAAATTGTCAGTGTAAAAGAACTGTGATTTCTATACAAAGACAGATCCATATATTAAAGCTATGTATATATAAGTTACTATACCTAAAGCAATCTAAAACTTTACATATGCCTACTACATATAAAGCAATCTAAAAATTTACATATGCCTATGTCTCATACAGATTTAAGCTGAGGCAACAAAAAAATCTTCTAGTGATACAAGGAATCAGTGAGAGGATTCATCTACTGGTAGCTATTGGAGCTGACCTTAAAGACACTGAATATTAACAGAGGAAGGCAGCGAACACTACTTAGCAGGACTCAGCTCTTCCCAATTACTCAAGATAGGTCTCTCAGCTGTTCTTGGTCCCTGTGAATATGCAACTCTCTTAGTTCTGGAACAACCATTAAAAAAATACAACAGAGCATATGGAAAACACAAAAATTTGATTTCCAAACACTTCTTTTCCAGTTTTGGTAGTTAACTGAGTTTAAGAGTAAATTTGTGTTCAAGTGATTTATAATAAGATATAAGTAAATACATAACATAAATATGAATGTATAATATATTCAAGTTCATATGCGTATTTAACAATTTTTAGCTCAAACAATAATGAAGAACAATATAGTAAATTATAATTGCAATCTCCTTATATAAAACATACACATTTAAGTGAGAAAATGTTTGCAAACCATACATCTGGTAAGGGGTTAATATCCAAAATACACAAGGAACTCAACTCAATAGCAAGAAAATAAATAACTCGATTAAAAATTGGCAAAGGACCTGAATTTCTCAGCATTTCTCAAAAGACATATAAATAGCCAACAGGGGCCAGGTGCAGTGGCTCACGCCTGTAATCCCAGCACTATGGGAGGCCAAGGCAGGCGGATCACTTGAGGTCAGGAGTTCAAGACCAGCCTAGCCAACATGGTGAAACCCTATCTCTATGAAAAATACAAAAAATTAGCTAGGCATGGTGGTGCGTGCCTGTAGACACCTACTCAGGCGTCTGAGGTGGGACAATCACTTGAACCCAGGAGATGGAGGTTGCAGTGAGCTGAGATCACACCACTGCACTTTAGCCTGGGTGACAGAGCGAGACTCCTCTCAAAAAAAAAAAGCCAACAGGTATTTGAGAAAGTACTCAACATTACTAATCATCAGAGAAATGCAAATTAAAATCACAATATCATCTCAAACCTGTCAGAATAGCTATTATAAAAACGATAAAGGGTAACAAGTGTTGGCAAGGATGTTCTGGAGAAAAGAGAATACTTGTACACTGTTGGTGGGAATGGAAATTAGTGCAGCCACTATGGAAAATGGTATGGCGGTTCCTCAAAAAATTAAAAATAGAACTACCATATGACCCCAGCAATTTTACAAGTGGGTATGTGTCCAAAGGAAATGACATCAGCATGTCAAAGAGATATCTGTATTCCCATGAATCAACCTAAATGGCTGTCAATGTTTGAATGCATAAAGAAAATGTGGTATGTCTGCACAACAGCCTACTATTCTGCCTTAAAAAAGAAGGAAATCTTGTCATTTTTGACAGCATAGATTAACCCGAAGGGCATTATGTTAAGTGAAATAAGACAGGTGCTGGGACAAGTATCACATGATCCCACATGTGGGATTCAAAAAAGTTGACCTCATAGAAGCAGAGAGTGAATGGTTAGCAGAAGCTGGGTGGGTGGGTGGGGAGGGAATGGGATGGAGGGGTTTTGGGTGATGTTGGTCAAAGGTACAATTTCAGTTAGATAGGAAGAATAAGTTCAAAAGATCTATTGTATAACATGGTGACTACAGTTAATAACAATGTATTCTTGAAAACCACTAAGAGTAGATTTTAAGTGTTCTCACCACAAAAAATGATCAGTACATGAAGTAATGCATATGTTAATTAGCTTGATTTAGCCATTCTACAATGTATACATATTAAAAAACACATTGTACATTGTAAATATATACAATTTTTATTAATTAAAAAATTAATGTATTAAAAAGTATGTAAGTACTAATTCAGATCACTACACCCAAAGTATGTATGATGTTCCCACAGGAGGTAAGTATTCTTAAACATCTGTCAACTGCACGAAGTAGTGGTTTACTTATAGGGTTGGGAGAAAAGCACTCTTTAATTTGTGAAGATGCTGGTTGATAACTCTCGGAGATCTGATACTATAAGAATGTGGATCTCAAAAATCTTCAGTAGGCAGAGTATTGGTGAGTCAGCATTTTAGCAGCATATTATAACATTGCAGGAATTAAGACAATTTATACTACTAAAAATGGGCTATATAAAATCATAGTTCACATATAGAAAAATAACCCAAATTACTGAACATATAATAGTATACTAGATTGTTGGTACATTTTTCATTCATATTTACTGCAGTCATTATTGTTTAAAAGATTTATAAACAAATTTTAAGGTGAGAAGAGTCTGTTAATTATTTCCTGCAAATTAAGAGAAGATCTCCACAATTCAATTTTATTGGTGGATATTATGTCATATCTTGTAAGGCATAAAAATATTAGTATGAGAAAATTTCATTAGTGCTGGTTCTATGATCTTTGGCCTCAGTTTCCTCATCTACAAATAGAAGATTTGAGCTATATGATTTCTAAAGTTCATCATAACATTAATTTTTGTAGCAGCCTTTATAGCCAGATTTTTAACAGTAACTGGTGTTTTTTTCTCTTAACTTTTATATTTTTTCTATTCTGAAGTACTACTATTTTAAAGAGTCTGGAATTCTTCCTGAGACTTATGGATTTTATGAGTTTATAGAAGCTAATTAATACATTTTTGTCTAAGCAGATTTAAAAAGAATTGAGTGAAATGAAGAAATTACTAGACTAAAATAATGGCTACTAAGTCTTCAAGTTTTATCCATTATGTGAGAAAAATTATCTGTATAACCAGCTAGACTATTTGGGAAAAGTCCTTGGTCAGAAGAGAGAAACAATATTTTATAAAATAAAATAAGCAATTGAGTAAATGTTCAGAACTAGCAAAGTCAAAGGCATAGGGGTTACCCTGCAAACTCCACAATGGCCTTCAAACTGGTCTCCCAATTATAGAGAGATAATTAAGAGTGATCTGGACTCAAATCTCTAAATTTGCCACTCGCTGGCAGTATGACTTAAGACTTGGTTTCCTTGCTATAAAGGACACAGGTACTTACTTCATAGGATTTTAGTGAGGACTGAAGGAGATGAGGTATGTAAATCCTTCAGTATGGTACCTGGCATACAGTAATAAATGGTGGCTTTATTTCACTAATCTATATCCCTGTTCTTTTCCATAATGCAAACTCATACCAAATAAACCTTCTTAAAAATTCAGCTTTGATTATGCCACTCCCCTATTTAAGACCCTCACAAATCTATTTATCATTGATTAAATCAAAACAAAACTCTTCACCTTGGCCCCCAAAGCCTTGTGCAATGTTATACAAAGTACCATTCTAGTCTTATCTCTTGATTCTTTCTTCTGGTAAGGACTCGGGCATTACTGTTCTTTAGATCTTTTATGATTCGGCTCATGCTGTTCTCTTCTTGGAGTCTCTCCTCATAAAAGCCTACCTACCCACCAATGCCAATAATTAATAAAAATAACAATGATGACTACCATTTGTTAAATGCCTACTCTGTGCTGGAAGGATTTTTTAACTATATCATACATTATCTGATTTATCTTTATAACTCAATAAGATAAAAATTATCTTCATCTTACCTATGAAAAAACTAAGAACTTCCAAGGTTACACAGAGCTAGTAAGTATTCCGCTTAACTCCAAATCTCATGTTCTTGACCTGGATTGAATTGTCCAGTTCAAATATTACTTCTTTTAGGGAACTTTTAAAAGTATTTACAACCAGATGCAATTTTTCCTTAAGCTTCAGTAGTACTTTAGAGGCATAATAAGAAATAGTCTGGTCTCTATCTTTTTAAAAAAACACATTTGACCAAACCAACAAACAGCACATCCTCTCTGGCAAACACTAGCTTGAGGAGAGGGATTATATCTTGTTTCTAACAATGGATACTCAAAATACAGGAACTTAAAATTTAAACTGGTGAAGTTCCTAGTGATACTTTCCCAGACTTTGCCAAGTGATACACATCCTAGTCATAGAAGACAAAAGTTCAAAATTTGATAAGTTACAGAGGATTCATTTGGCAACCAGGAACAATTATAATTTTGCCTCCCTTTTAAGTCCTATCAGTCCTTTCTTACATTGTAAAGAAGTACTGTAGTGCTCCTCACATAAACTAATTTCAATGTGACGTTCTCCAACCCGAGGAAAAAGAACATTAAAGGACTGATAATCCCACAAAGAGAATGACAAAAAAATTTTAACTGGTCTTTTAAATTTTTCTTGAAAGTTTGGAAACTAATTACACTAATGTATTAGTTATGCATGAAATTTAAGAACTCATGAAAAAAGCAGGCTTCAGAGAAAATAAAATGACATGAGAATGTTACACATCAGAATGCTTCCAAATTTTCTTATTTTCCTAATTCAATGGCTCCATTTTATTAAAGTACTTTTCATTTTAAAAAATCATGAAACATATATTTACATATAATACACAACCTCTCTTCAGTGGGGTGGCTAAAATGGTGCCAATGGATATGAGACAGCCAGTAGTCTGACAGGCTAGAAGGATTTAAGACACAATGGAATAAAAATTAAAATGTGCCATCGTGTCAGAGCATGGGAAGATTTTTGCTCAATGCAGACCCAGTGAATTGCTGGAGCTCTGTCTAAACACAAGCACTGACATCTCTGGCTGTGCTACACATTTCAATGGTCATCTTTTAAGTGAATACAGAAACCTAGGCAGGGAAAGTACTATATGAAACAGCTCCGACTCTCACATGTCACAAAAGGGCTAATTTATGCTACAAAATGAAAAATGTTACATCATTTTCCACCAAGATACCATAAGATATAGCTCCTCATCTCCATCTTGAAAGTGCTTCTTAAAGATTCTGATATCAACCGAAGCTGTACTTCTTGGTTTTATAATTACCATTTTCTGGCATCTCTATTTCATCAATCAAGCATTCTTTTCCATTTTAAAAGGCAAAATATCTAGAAATTTAATCTTTTCTGTAAACTTCCCTAAATGGATAATATTCAAAGACTTTCTTAAATGAACAATATTCGCTGTTTCTGGTTTTTTTCATCAGGAGAGGGAAAAAAAAATCCAGTACTTTGTTTTATTCAGAGCAGGCATCAAACACTGTGACTACTTTCTGGCAGTGTATCAGTATGACACGTCAGGGGCATCTGTAACTAGATGTTTCGTAATATACTACATATTGATGCTGGTAAGCCCCAATATTTTCCTTTATGGTTAATTATAATACTCCCTTATGAAGACTGAGAGGAAGATGTCAACTAAGTTCATATTTAAGAATCAGATTTCCTTTTTCAAAAGACATAGTTCCATGTTATCAGACATCTGTATGTAGACAGATAAGCAGCTAGTGGATTTTTAAAAGTATTTTCACAAAAGCACACTACCTAAACTTTTGGAGAATAGAAGGATGTATTTTTGGCTGGGCGCGGTGGCTCACGCCTGTAATCCCAGCACTTTGGGAGGCCGAGGCGAGCGGATCACAAGGTCAGGAGATCGAGACCATCCTGGCTAACACAGTGAAACCCCATCTCTATTAAAAATACAAAAAAATTAGCCGGGCATGGTGGTTGGCGCCTGTAGTCCCAGCTACTTGGGAGGCTGAGGCAGGAGAATGGCGTGAACCCGGGAGGCGGAGCTTGCAGTGAGCCAAGATTGCGCCACTGCACTCCAGCCTGGGCAACAGAGCAAGACTCTGTCTCAAAAAAAAAAAAAAAAAAAAAAGAAGGATGTATTTTCTAAAAGCTTAAATAGTATGCTTATGTGATAAAACGTTAAAAAATTCACTGCTATACCTAATTATCTACTATGATTTAAATTCTTTAGCAAAAGTCAGAACCTTAAATATGTTTTCTTACCTCAGGAGCAAACATGGTCTCATAGGTAGGATTATACTGAACTTCTTTGACGGCAGGGTCAAGGTGAACTCCAGTCTCCAAATCTTCCTAAAAAGAATACCAAATAAACATTAAAGATCTGATAAATGACTATTTTATTTTAGAAGCCACATTAAAGTCACACTAGCCATCTTTAACATCTATTTTATGGTTATAATGTATCATATGATTAATAATTCTAATAAAATTAATGTATACAGTTAGAGGTTAAAATACATAAAAAAATTTTCTTTTTGAAATACTGATTTTATTAAAAATTTAAAATTTTTAAATTTAAAACTAAATAAGTTAACATTACTCAAAGCCTTAAATTAGTTTAAGAGATTCCAACTCTTCTTTGTTATTAACTCAAAAGACCCGAACCTCTACTGCCAAATTCAAAAGAGGTATTTCTTTTTTTACTCAGCAAACTGTATTAGATATGCAACCAAATTGCACTTGGTTGGGTACTGGAGAGGAAACAAAAGGAAGTGACAGGGCCTGAATCTTCTAAATATAAAGTCTTATGATCTCAGTTAATATTTCAAACATCTTAAATTCACTCCCCAGATTACTGAAAATAAACATCTCATCTCCACTGAAGAATCACTGGTAGTATAACTTTTATATAACTCCACCACTTACAAATACGATAATTCTCAAATTGGTATCTTTAGCCTGGACCTCCCCTGATTTCTAGAGGCTTGTATATCCAACCTTCAACTTGACATCTCTTCTCCCAGGATATCTAACAGACATCTCAAACTTAATATATCCAAAAGGGAACTCGTGGCCTCCCCTCCCGCACTGAATCCTTCCAGCCTTCTCTTAGTTAATCACAATTCCACCCTTATAGTCGCTCAGGCAAAAATCTGGAGTTTTCCTTGATTCCTCTTTATTTTATAGTTTGTATCCAATTCATCATCAAATCTTCTACCTTCTGCATAAATCCAGAATTCAACCACTTCTGACATCCTCTATTGCAGTGGTTCAACTTAACATCTTGTATCTGGGTTTTTGGAGTAGCTTCTTACCTGGTCTCCCTGTTTTCTGTCCCTGACCACCTACAGCCTCACTTCCCACAGGAGATAGTATGATTCTTTCAAAATATTAGTCAGGTTATGCTACTCCTATGCTCTAAACCCCCCAGTAACCTCCCCAGTCAGAGTAAAAGCCTAACAAAGGCCTGACAAGGCCCATTACCACTGGTTCTCAGGAAGTAGGCAGGTTCCCTAGAGTAGTTTTACAGGGCATTTTTGTTTTCCTGTATTGTCCTGTCTGAACATTCACATATTAAAAACATATTTGATTATAAGTACCTTTCCTTTAAATAGTGCACTCATGTTCTATTTTAAAAATTGTATATATCATCTACAAATTATATTTCAATAAAGTCAGTATTATAACATTGCTGTCATAAAATGACAGAGTTGAGTCTAACTGGTTGAGAATTTCCCCTCCATGATCAGCCCCCTGCCCCTACCAACTTCTGTCTTCATCTAGCACTATGCCTGTGCTCACTTTACCCCAGCCTCACTGACTCATTTGCTATTCCTAGAATAGGCCAAGGAACAATCCTGCCTCGGGGTCTCTATACTTACTGTTATTTCCTTTTGGAATGAAATGTTTTTCCTGTGGATATCCACGTGATTGTTATCTCTCCTTTTAAGTCTCTGCTCAGTTTTTCTGCTTCCCCCTTACCTTGCTTTATTTTCCTCCATTACATTTATCCTCAGTGGATATATATAGTATCTTTCTCTCTCTCCACTAAAATGTAAACTACACAAGGTGGATTTTGCACACACAAATGTACAATCAAACCCTTGAACTATCCCTATCATATCACCATCTTTATTCTGCTCGCCTCTTGTTGATGGTAGGATATATCCCCTAATACAATGCAAAGATAAAGCAAAGTAACATCAGACATTCTGCAAAATAGGTGGGATTTCATGAAGCTGATATTGATGTTGGAGAAGCAGCAATGCCACAGACAAGTGAAGATCTGGTAGAGTTAGACCAGCTGATGACCAAAGACTAAAAAACCGACAAGAAAAATAACACCATAAGCCCACATTCACTGTTCCAAAATTTGACCACTCTAGAAATACTTTACCACAGCCCCTGTATCAAAACAGGCAACTTAGTTTCTCTACTTCTTAAAGATTCAGAGCCTATCAGGTCCCTTGAGCTTCTCTCCTCTCTAAACTGCCCATATCTTTACCCTATCTTATCCTTTTCATGACTTCAATTACCACCCCCAATTTTTATCTGCAGCCTTAATCACACCTAACCTTGGATCGACATATCCAACTGCCTACTAAATTTCATTAGATGAATGTCCCACAGCATCAAACACTATGCTGTGTCCAAAATAGAACTTACCATTCCCCCATGACTCCATCTTCACTAATAAATCAGGCACAGTCTTGCTGATTCTACCTCTGAATACCTCCCCAGTAATCTCACTTCTACCCGCCCCTCTTTGCATCCCAGCTACAATGGCCTAGTTAGGGCTTCATTGTATCTTGCCTGGCCTATTGTAATACTTCCTTATCTACTTTAATACACCCTCACTTTTGTCATATTAGACTAATTGCTGATTTTTAAAAATAGCAAGCACTTTGATGCTTTCTGTGCTGTAGGCAATGTTACCGCCTTGTACCTTAGGCAATGCCTTTATTATTTTATGTCGCCTTCTTATTTTTCCTGATACCTTCCCTCCTCCTGCCTCAGGAAAACTGTTGCGTTTTTGTTTGTGGTCCTAAAAAAATGCTGTACTCTATTTGATAGTACTTGTGATATATTATTTGTTGCACATGGCTTTTATGTACATAATATATCCTCACTGCCCAGTAGAACGCAGGGAATTCAGCACATATTCAATAAATATTTGTTAAATTAAATTGAAGACAGAGAAGCCAAATCTGTAGAGAAATTAAGTAAGATAAGGCTGACCAACAGTCATTGGGTTTGGCAATTATGTCACAAAAAACCTTTGCGAGAGTGACTTTGTTAGTAAGGACTATGGAAAGCCAACTGCAAGAGGCAGAGGTGTAAATGAGGATCTAGAAAAACAATACCATATAAATCTGTACTGAAAATATTGGTGGTAAAAAACAGAACAGATGGGGTGTCAGGTTGAAGGATTTTCAGGGTCAAGTGTTTCTTCTTCCTTAAGAAGAGGCTAAGTCAAAGATGTGGTCAATCGTAGGCTAGAAGGCAGGTGACGGCAGGGAGAGACACATGACAAAAAGGACCAGATAAAGGTACAGTTGTCCTAGAAGAGGTAGGAGGGAATAAAATTCAGGACACAGTTGGAAGATTAGCCTCTGAAAAGAGGAGCGCTCTCTTTGGGATGAAATAGAGATGACAAAGGTAAGAATGGGTGATAGATGACAGATCCTTGGAGATGTTGGGAATCATAATTGATCTTTTTATTTTCTTGATGTAGTCAGGGTACAGGCAAATTTATAAAGCAAGCACAGAGCTCCAGATTCATTTATTCATTCAACAGATATTGATTGTGTGCCTACTATGTGCCAGGCACTGTCCTGGGCCCACAGAAATAGACAAAGATACCTGCCCTTGTGGAGTTTATATTCTAGTGGAGGAGACAGACAATAGACTATATAATACATAAATAAGTTTACAGCTCTCTAGAAGAGGCTAAATAATATGAAGAAAAAGAATTTAACAACACTAATATGCTAGCATCAGAGCAGACACACTATTTCATATAATCTGTGAGGTTAAGTGTTAGCAGGATTAAGTCACTTAACCCAAGCTACTAATAGAATAAATGGGAAGGGGAAGAGCTCAAAGTAACCACAATGAACAATGTTAAAGAGACCTAACTAGTGACAAATTAAAAAATCACTGGCAGAGTAACTAGGTGTATCAGTCAGGGTTCTTAGTTGCAAGCAGCAGGCTGATTCGGCACTATAAAATTCTTATGAGTTTCTCTTAGAATTACCAGGAAGTGTGGAAAATCAGCTTCGACAAGTAGGCAGAAATAAAGGGTCAGTATACATTTAATAGATGAAATCACAATTCAAAATTAATCATCACAGAACCCATCCAGTGAGGATAATAGTTTACCATGACTGAACACCACTACTAAACTGCTATGGCTACCACTGGATGCTGCTATTGAAACTGCTGGCCTGAGAAACTAGAAAACATTGACCACCATTGCCAGTTTAAGTCCTCTTTCCTGGCTTCTTTGTGGATAATTTCAGATTAGAAAGCTTAGGTTGGTGCATCTGTTTGGCTGAGCCCAACAGATACACCCACCCAACAGTCCTGAGCCTTAGCTGAAAGGGAGCTGAATTAGAATAATCTGGGTTTTCAGCTTCTGAAGATGGGTGATGAACAGGGATGTTCTTCACATTAAGACCCTTAAGAAAGGGGTCTCAAATGCTAGGCCACTGAAAAGATGACAAATATTATCTATATCACCCTAGAATGAACACTAGAATCTTCTCTGATGAAAGATACTATCTTGCACATGGCCCAATAGCAAACTCAGTACTATAAAGTTAACATGTTACAAACAAATTGCTTAAACTGCATAAAAGCTAAATTAAATGCTTTTCCCGCTTAATATTCAACCCCTAGTGACAAACTGCTTAAAATAACATGAGGCTTAGCCACATTCATATCTTCCCACATGATTTTATAGTGTATAGTTGCTAGAACCACTTTATAATATGGGATATGAGATCTTTCCAATTAAGGGTATTTAAAATATTCCAAATTGAAATTATTTTGAAGAGTATCATGATACATCAATTTTTAAATGCAAAGTACAATTTAAGAAATTACTGTTTATATAAGCAACACTGGCAACCAATAAAAAATATAAGTCCCAGTTTCTGACTCCTGCTAAAATTATAGAACAAATTGAACAACCCTCAAGAAAACGAAGGGCTGTTATTTTACAGAAATTTAATTAGAAAACTTGGACAATACCACAACCTTGTTTTAATACCCATGAGGTGCTCAATACCAATTAGGCATGCAATTGGAATTACCACAGAATAACAAATAATTTCTATTCAGTTTCAATTATCCACAAAAATTAAAACGCAGTAAGTGAAGGGCACCCTGTGGGTCAAATAAGTTTAAATAGTTTATCTTTTTGTTGATTCAAAGTAATTTGAGAATACAACTGGGTAATATTCACTTTTTAGTCTTTTCCACATTTCTTCCTGTGCCCAAATAAGAAAAGAGACATAAAAACACCATGTAAACTGTAAAGCGGATCACAAATATTGTTATTATAAGTTACTTATCAATTTATGGCATAGTTTTTTTTCCTCCCAGAAAATAGAAATGACTAAACTTCCTAACAGAAGAATTTAGGTGAATGGTATAAAAGAACAGAACTTCAGATAAAGATATCCTCTGAGTTTGGCTCTTAACAGATTGCAGAGAGAAAAGGTGGTCCATTTGAAGCTCACAAATATAAGAAATACCACCCATGAAAAAACTGAAAAATATGCCTCAAAATTAGAGGCAGAATTTTTATTTTACTTTAGTTGGCTATGCTAAGGCAAAGAATATATTGGGGGGAAGTAACATAGTCACTGGTTGAAATGAGAGAAAGCCAGATCTGCTTTTGTTTTTCTAACCTTAAAGTCACTTAATAAGCAACTCTTGCAATCCAATAGGGTCCACTGCATGATTTCTAAAGTGCAAAACCTTACAATGCTGCATTCAAAAATTTTTATCGGCTAACATGGTGAAACCCCGTGTCTACTAAAAATACAAAAAATCAGCCGGGTGTGGTGGCGGGTGCCTGTAGTCCCAGCTACTAGGGAGACTGAGGCAGGAGAACCGTGTAAACCCAGGAGGCGGAGCTTGCAGTGAGCCAAGATTGCACCACTCAACTCCAGCCTGGGAGACAGTGAGACTCCATCTCAAAAAAAAAAAAAAAATTTTTATCCAGAAAATACTCATTGTCATACATATACTGGAGAACACGAATATGTGTAATTGGTGTTCCAGAAGAGAAGAGAGAATGGGACTAAAATAACATGTGAAGTGATAAGAACTGACAACTGCTAAGAAATGTCCAAAGGTCCACATTCCAAACTAATTGATCCACAATTAAAGAAATCCAACAAATTCTGAACAGAAAAAATAAAAAGAAATCCAAACATGTGTATCCTATAATAAAACTAAAGAATGAAACCATATCTCAAAAAAATGGGGTGGGGGTCTTAAAAGGTGTCAAAAGAAAAAAGAAAATCACTTTCAAAGAGAAACAGCTATACCAACAGCTGATTTATCAGTAACAATGAAAATCAGAAGACAGTAGAATATCTTAAAAGTGCTGAGAGAAAACTGCCAGCTAAGGAAACGACCCAGTGAAAATATCCTTTGAGAAACACAGTTAAATGAAAGCATTTTATTTATGTATGTATTTATTTATGAGACAGGGTCTTACTCTGTCTCTCAGGCTGGAGTGCAGTGGCGTGATTCTGGCTCACTGCAACCTCTGCCTCTTTGGCTCTAGCGATCCCCCTACCTTAGCCTCCCAAGTAGCTGGGAAGCGCACGCCACCACACCCAGCTAATTTTTGTATTTTTTCTAGAGACAGGGTCTCTCCATGTTGCCCAGGCTGGTCTGGAACTCCTGGGCTCAGGCGATCTGCCCACCTCGCCCAGCCAAAACTTTTTAAAAGACAAACTAAAACTGAAAGCATCTGCCACCAGTCAATCCTCACCAAAGAACATTCTAAAGAATGTGCTACACGCAGAAAGTGGTATCTTGCATATGAGATGTAAGCATCATCATCATTCACCATCATCTTGTGGAGGATGTGTGTGTATATGTAAGTGCATGTATTATACCAGACAACAACAGCTAAAGTAGGAGTACAGGGGATGTGAATAAAATTCAAGTGTTCTAAGGTTCTCGCATTGTTCAGTAGAAGGTGAAAGTACTGATCGAATGTGCTATGCTTTCTAGGGGTAACCACTTAAAGAATAGAAACTGACTGCATGACTTAAAACAAGCACAGGGAGATAATGTAATGATTTTAAAAATCCAAAAGAATGGATGCCTAGCATACTAACTTTCTGCCTTTCTTTTTTTCTGTGATATGTGTTTATGACTATACTTTTAAAAAAACTGCCATGGCTGCACCTCACATGTTCTGATGTACAGTTGCTTAGGAGTGCAATTTCACAATTTTCAAATATGGAAATTTTATAGCTATCTTTTTGTGGTTAGTTTCTAGCTTAGGTGCACTGTGGTCAGAGAATACAGTAACAAGATTTTAAATCTGTTGAGACTAATGTTCCAGTTCAGAGGTGGCTAACTACAGTGTGTGGGCCAAATCCAGGCCATGGTCTGCTTTTTTGTACCAACAAGCTAAGGATGGTATTTGTATTTTTAAAGGGTTAAGAAAAAAAGATGAAGAAAAAGAAAGGGCGAAAGAGAGAAAGAAAGAAGTGACAGAAACTACACAAGGCCAGCACAACCTGAAATATTTACTGTCTGGCCCTTTACTGAAGTTTGCCAATCCCTGGTCTAGCACACGGTCATTTTAAAAATGTTTCATTACGTTTCAATGTTTCAAAATATTTCCAGTGCAACGCATTCTGTGTTTCTAAGTGCCATGTTCCCTAAGACCTTTAGATGCAGTTTGCTAATTTTGTTGTTCACATATTCTGTACCATTATTGATATTTTTTACTTGTTCTATCAATTATTGAGAGGTATATAAAAATCTCCCACTATAATTGTATATTTGTCCATTTCTCTTTGTAGTTCTGTCAATTTTTGCTTAAATATTTTGAGCTTAAATTGTTTTATATCTCTTTGTGAACTGAACCTTCTATCATGATGAAGTGACTCTTTTGTCTCCAGTAATGCTTTCTGCTTTAAAGTCTATTTTTATTGATGTTAACACAAACAGTGCTAGCTTTCTCTTGGTTAAAATTTGCCTGGTACATCCTTTTTATTTTTATTTTAGATCTTCCTGGAGGTGGTAGTAAGCATGGCAAGGCAAGAAAAATAAATAAAAGAAATAATGATTAAAAGAAAGAAAAAATACTGTCATATTTGCAGCTGATATGGCTATGTAAGTAGTAAGATCAGTTAGAAAGTTAAATGAAAAATACAATACTATTTATTACTAGCATAAAAATAAGATCCACCTAGAAATACCTCCAATAAAACTGTACAAGATTTTGATATGGAGACAATTACAAACTTCGGAAGAAAAAAAAAACAAAACTAAAAAAAGGCCTAAACAAATGAACAGATATAACGTTACCTCCAAGTTGACCTATGACTCAATATACTCCCAAACAAAATCCCAACTGGGTATTAGTAGAACTTTCCAAGTTAATTCTAAACTGTATATAGAATTACAGGGCCAAGAAGAGCCAGCCAAAACATTCTTGAACAACAAAAAAGGGCAAGGGAACTGCCCTATCACCTATCAAGCCATATTATTAAGAATGTTCACACTATAGACAAAAATTAATTTCATATGGATTAATGAACGTGAAAAGCTTTCAAGAGATAATACAAGAGAATATTTTCATGACTATGAGTTAAGGATTTCTCAAACAAGCAACAGGAACCACAATACATAAAGGAATAATTTGACAAGCACAGACTATATAAATAATTGTTTGTAAACAACAGGGAAAAGTGAGAAGACAAGTCACGAAAAGAAAAAAATTTTGCAACACACACAATTGACAAAGGATAGTATCCAGAATATGTAAAGATCTTCTAAAAATCAAAAGGAAATGACAACCTTATAGTTGCTTCCAAAAGAAAAAAAATTAAATCACCAATAACATATGAAAAGATACTCAACTGCAGGAAACAGCTCAGAAAAAACATGGATTAAAAACGCTGCAAAAATGTATTCTCTGCCAAAATGCTTGCTATTAATCATAATACAATTAGTCAACTACAGATGAATATATTTGCATGCTTCACATCTCCCTTGGTCATTTTCCAATTTTCCAATCATTTGCAATCATTATATTTACTATGTATAAGTTTGTTTTCCCTTCATATAAACAAGTGTTGGTTCATAAACTAACAATGAGCAATGCCCTCTACTCTCTCATAGAACCCAGACCACTGGGTGGACTAGCCTCAGCTCTACCTCTAATGGACCTCTGGTACCTTATGCAACCTTTCCTCCTGGGTTTCCTTATTTATTCATGATTGCACTAAGTGAGCTCTAGACAAACACCCCCATCCCTGCCACTGCCTGTCCAGCTCTAAAATTCTGATTCTTAATGTGCATACTTTTACAAGACTTTCTTTTTCATTCCATTCTCTTACCAAATACACTTCCCTAATCTTGTGTACTAGGCACTGGAGACACAAACGAATGGATACAACAGTCTCTGGACCCCAGGGTCTCGCAGTTCAGAGGAAAGAAAAAGATGAACAAGTCACAGCAATGTGCTAAGTGCTATAGTTAAGATATGATAAAGGGGCTAACGTAAAATAGGAGGAAACGTGCACTGAGACTGAAGGACCATAGTGTTTGGAGTAGGGGAAGGAGGCACTAGGCAAGGGATTTCCAGGCAGAAAGACTAGCATGGGCAAAATCTTCAGAGGAAGAAAGAAAATTCGGCTTTCAGGGCTTTGTAAAGAGTTCAGCATGGGAGAATAGCAGGCCTCACATGCTACTAAAAAAAACTTAAGAAATCACCCATTGGACAACATGGTGTCTTTGGGCAGGGAAGTGATACGATGCAAGTGGAATTTACAAAGATCATTCTAAGTGCACTGTGGAGAAAAGAATGCGGTATAAAACTGGGAGACAAGAAAGGAAGAAGTAGAAAGATCAGTTAGAAGGCTACAACTGTCTGAAGAGAAAAGATGAGAATCTGAACTAAACAGTGGCAGCAGAAGAGAGAGATTTGATGAATATCATTGAGTTAAAGTGGACAGGACCCACTACCCAAAAGAAGAGGCTGAAAGAGAAAGAAAAGAATAACTCCTGGGAGAAATAAGGAAGATATGAAGCCTGCACCAGTGAAAATAGCAAGGAAGGAGTTGACGTGAGAGAAATTAATGAAACAGCAATGTTAGAGTCAATTGAATGACTAGCTTCAGGGGCTGAGGAAGAAGGAAGAGAAAAGGATACCTCCTTTGTTCTCAGCTTGAACTAGTGGGTGGATTGTGGGATGACAGATCAAAATGGGAAAAACAGAAGTGGATTTTGAGGGAAAGAAAATAATTTTTCAACACACTGAATTGGAGGTGGCTGAGCGCCAACCTGCAAGAGACAAATGTACAATTACAGTGGGAGATTTTTATATACCTCTCAAGTTCGTAAGCTAGCAAGGAGGATAGAACTGGAAATAAAAGGATAGCAAGCATTTAACTAGTGTTCATTTTATGTGGCACTGTTAAAAGGGCTTTACATCTTTTATGACAATTATTATAATTCTGTTAGATAGGTACTACTGTTATTCCTACTTTACAGATCAGCAAAAATTAGGTACAGAGCATTTAAGTAACTTATCCAAGGTCCCCAGGTGGGTAAGTGCTGGAGGCAGGATTTGAATTACAGTCTTAATTCCAGAGCCTGTGCTAACCATTTCACGGTGTTCACCTTGAGCTAGAAGCAGCACAGACTGAGGTTGAAGGTATGGGAGAATATGTGGAATGCAAAGAGGACTAAGAGCAGAGTCCTGGGAAACACCAGTATTGAAAAGGGAGAGTAAAATAATTGGAACAGAATGCTGAGTAGAGCCCCATGGAAGCGAAACGGAGAGAAAGTTTCAAGAAAGAGGAACTAATGAACAGTGTCATTTGATGCAGACATTTAAGTCAGATGGTTGAACTTGACAACTGGAAGGCCTGGGACATGACTCACAGACAGTAGTTTCCCAAGAGGATAGGGCCAGACTGCATTGGGTTGAGGAGAAAATGAGACGAAGACAAAAAGAGAGCCCCAAAAAGCTGAGCTGTGAAAGGAGAAGACTCAGGAAGTTGCTGGAGGGGCTTAAGTTTGGAAAGTCTTGTTTTGATAGTAAGTTAGGAGGATTCTAAGCATTCTTTCATGACAGATGTCCATTTTTAAAAAGTAAAATTCACATACAGCTTGTTAAAAACCTGTAAAACACTTCTTAAGTCATTAAACTAGACTTGGGGACATGATACAAGGGAATTTTTGGACACCGCCTCCCCTCTTCACATCTTGAGCTGATCACCTACCTTGGGCTCTTCTAGGCCTACACTACCAATTGGTAGATGCTCTCATCAGGCTCTAGACACATCAGCTTTTCCTCAGTTCTTCAAACCCACTAGGCTCTTTGCGTTCTCAGGCTTGCCTGTCACCTCTGCCTGGAAACTCTTGCCTTATTAATCAGCTTCCTCCATTGAGATCATGCAGCTGTTTCTCAAATCCAAGGCCTTTTTCTCACTGTATTAACATACACAATCATAAAACATTTACTGCACTCTCACTAGTTGGCTCTGTGCTATATATGCTTTATTTGTGTAATTTCACTCAATTTTCACACTCATCTTCTCATGTAGACAGATGTTTTGAAAATGATCTCCACTGTACAGGTGAGGAAAGAGAGGAGGCTGCATAACTTGTCCAAGTTCACATAAGTGGTGGTGCCAGGATTAGAACCTAGCTCTTCAAAAATAAGACAAATCGAGGCCACTGCTCTCTTCAAGTGAAGGCACAATACTCTAGTTGGGGAAGTTCTGATCTAATTTCACTTATGTTCCGAGATTACATCTGCACTTTCCAGGCTATGTCCCTAATCCACAAATTCAAATTTCACCCCCTCCTTCCACTTGCTTTCTGATGGCGGGAGGCAAGGGCAGAGAGCATCGGAGGGCTATTCCGAACTTCCAATTCTGCTTCTCCCGAGGATGCATGTGGGAAGGAGAAGAAATTCAAACGTTGGCAAATTACCTCTGAGCACTGAGAAAGAGGTAACCCGGTACCTAACAAGCGGCTGGCAGTTTTGGAGCTGAAGCCAACAATTCCCACACCGCATTAGTAGCAAAAGTGCTTACCTTAACTGCCACCTCCGGAGCCGAGTCCACTGCCACTGCTAGAGACGGCTTTGCTGAAGGCGATTTAGTCAAGTGCATGAGGGAGTCGGCGGCTGGCAGCGGACACCGACTGCTCTCACTGTCCGAGTCCGATTCGGACCCTGAACCCGAACCATAGGAAGCGGCCAGAGCTGCAATCGCAGCCGACATGACGGCAACAAATCTTCTGTGGAGACCCTGCCAGGGCGGAAGAAGAGGCTCCCAGGTCCTGACAGATTGCGATGGAACACATCATTAACTTTCTTTGCTAAGAAATAATGTGTTACATTTTGAAACAATAAGCTAATTATTATTAGAATAACTACTGTCGAAGTGAGAGCTTAAAAAAGTTTATCTAGGGAAAAAGAGAGAATTATAATAGCTTATAACTTTTAGGACCTAGTTGACTAAAGAATACGAGTTCCAAAATACCTTGAGGCCTCGCGGTCCTGCACTCCCAGCGTGCAGCGCGGCAGGAAGCGCGAGAGGGCACAATGGGAAGTGTAGTTTGGCACGAGGGGGCGGGGAGGGGGCGTGTCCCTCTTTGACCCCGCCCCCGAATGGATGTTCCATTCAATTGGCTATCATCTTCCCTCATTCCCTAGCCAAGCAGTGTTCTCTCCGTCCCCCTCCCCCAAACTGAGGATTGGGCAATACCACAGAACCTCAGGAAAGGGGGGAAGAGCGAGCTTCGGCCCCACTAATGGGGGAGTGGGCGGAGGCTGGGTTTCCCACCTCGGCTGCACCTGGGCACTGGAGGCTGAAGAGGAAAGTGAGAATCTGAAGTTTTGAGACCTCTGACTGGCCGGGAATAGCTCCTGGGGCGGGGGGCAAGGATGGGACCATAGTCGGAAAGAGTCCGGCCGTCCCCCTACTTCTGGCGCGGGTCCCTGCGCCCGGTTGTGGAGCGTCTCGCGCGGGGAGGGGGCGGGGGGAACCGCAGCTGGCGGTGTTGTTCACTCGCGCGTCGAGCACACGGTGGGTCCGGCGGCCGGTTGGCGCCCCAGGCGGCGTTCTCTGTGGCCTGGCGCCTCGGCCGCTGACCTGAGCGGGTTCCGCCCCAGAGCCCGACCCTCCTGGGGGCCCTAGGTGGAGTCCCGCGAGCCGAGGGGGACCGGCGACCGCTGCTGAAGCATGAAGAAGGGGTAAGGCGAGAGCCCCCAAGATTTCACGGTGAGCGCGAGTCCCTGAGGAATTGCTTTTTTCGGGGAGGGGGTGTTGGGAGAGGAACTCTTCCTTACTGGCCGGAGCAGACCGAGTGGTGTGTGGCCCGCAAAGGTGACGGGGATGGATGGGCGCGCCTCCCCCGCCCCGGCCCCCACCCCCATCCGCGGGTTTTCCGAGCGCCCACCGCCCACCCGCCAGCGGGGCTGGGTGCCGAGGGAGACGGCGGCGGGCGCGCCTGGGGCTCGGCTGCAGGGACCGCCCCGGGGCTGCTCTCGCTGGAGAGACTGCGGGTCTCACCTGAGGTGCCACCGCCCAGGCTTCCCTGCCCACCCGCGCCCGCCGTCCGCCCCGTGCCTTTTTCCGGGGGAGGCGGTAGCCCCGGGCTACAGAGAATCCCCTGCTCGCCCTACGTGCCCGGGGCTCAGTAAAGCGAGCTCGTGCGTTTGCGTGTTTGCTCCGCGAGTCGGTGTCTAAAGAGATAACGGTAAAGCGAGTGCGGGCATCCTTTTCTTCGTTGGAAGGAGAGGCGAAGCGGTGCTGTGGCTTCTGGTGCCTGTTCATGGGGGCTGCCTCGGGCAGAGTTACGGAGCCGCTCACTCAGCGCTCATGTCGGCAGGACTCGCCCATTGTGCCACCCAGATAATTATTCAACTATGCAGCATCCATTGCACCTTTCCCATTTTTCTTTTCCCCTTGCTACAGCATGCCCCCTAGCTTCGGTACTCTGACACCTTCTCTTGCACTTGCGGATGATGAACTGGAATAACGATGAAAGAAAGCACATCCGATCTCAACATTCGCGACCTGCCCTATAACCGATTAATTAATTGATCCCCAGCTAGACTAGGTACTTAAATACGACTTACTCTAATCATTTCCTTTTCTATATAATAAGATGTGCGGTGGATTCGACTTAAATTTTTTCTTTGGTGTTAGATTCACGATTAGCTAAGGTCTTTTTTTCTGTTCACTAATTGATGTAATTGACTTATTGGTTATTCAATCCGTCTAATGTTCTTAAATTTAAATTTGCATGGTAGGTAACATTCATTTTTCTGATTGTTCATAGCATTATATCATAATTAGAAATGCAGTCTCAATTTGAACTCTCAGGAACAGTTTATCCTTTGTGCTCTAAGTTTCTGTTAGGAAGCATTTTTGTTTATGTTGAATATTTGAATGAAGTATTTGATATAAAATTTCGGAAGTTTTGAATAAGAAAAGTTTTGTATTCGTTTTTCAGCAGCAGAATATGTCATTACTAATCGTTGCCTTCCATTGAATGGAATAATTTAATATTTAAGATGAGGATTTTAACCATCATATCAGTCATTCCCTAATTTATCTGATTTTATTTTTTATTCACTTTTTTCTTTGCAATATCATGTATTTAATTACTTGTTTTAGAATCCAGTTTTTTTTTTCTAACTTAAATCTACAAGTATGAGTAGGCTTCAGTTTTGCATGATCTACCTAAAGGATGAATTTTTTTTTTTGCAAATATAAGAAACAACTGTTGGTTACTTGATTTCTATGTTAAAAACTGTTTACATCTCATTATTTAAAAATAAATGATTCACTATCAAAAGTAAGTGTTGTATTTTTATAATTTTCCTTTTCCATCTTTCCTTGTTTAAGCTTGTTGCATTAACCCTTTTGATAAAAGAGAATCACATATAACCATTGCAGAGGCAGTTTTAAGGTATAGTAATTGTTTTATGGCACTTGGAAGTGGCGCACATATAATATAAGTTGATGGTGTAGGATTAATTGCTTGATTAGGAAATGACCTTGCAATTTACAAAATGGACACCTTTGTGCCTTGGTTTCCTTATATGTAAATGGAGATAATATTTAGTGGGTAGTGTGCATAAATTCAGGAAAGGTGTGTTTTTGTAATCCTTTTAAAGAAAATTTAAATCTTTTAGCTGATGAATGATAAAAAAATTTCTGTGAAAAATACAATGAAAAAATGTCAGGATTTTCCATGGCATGTTAGAATGGCTGATGAACATTGATTTTTGCTTTGGAGAGGTATGCCTCTGAACTGAACAATGTTTCTCATCTATCAAGGGTTTTAAATAATTGCAGACATAAAGGTTATTACAGTTAATACCTACATATAGTTAAACATATAGATAAAATAGTTAATAGTAAACAAAAATTATGACTTGATAATAAGTAGAATATTGAATTAAGTTAGTGAAGAATAATATATTCAAAAAATATTAAGGCCTTTTTTGTTAAAAATTTGCAGGTGTTAAAATCCAAAATACATAGTTGTGATCATTTATAAGGTATGCTATAGAGTAACTTTATTACTCACGTTTGTAAATATTCATATATTCAGAGACAGTTTTAATATTGTATAAGACTATATTTAATTATACATTTTGCTTTATTTTAGGAATAACTTAAGATATCTTTTCCAAGTGTTTGATTTTCATTATCACAGTACATAGTACCTTGTGATTTCCTTATTGGACTACTATCAAAAGATTATATTATTAGCACTTTTACCAAAACAGTGGTTTTGGTTACTTTGTGAGAAAACTTCATATAGATAAGACTATTAAAGTGTGTTTAAAGTTACTATTGTATGGTTTCGTTTTTGAGAATTTGATGGTTTTATAATGTTTTCTTAAATGAATTAAAATTTAGCTGTCACTGTCACTTGGGTAAATGCAGTAAAGTCATGGTTTTTCTTAGTTCTTTGAGGAGAGAAACTGACCTGCAGCTTATTGTCATAAATCCAAAGTTGTCAGTAAACTGTCAGTTGACAGTTTAACAAATAGTAGGGGCTCAATTTTCTTTGTTAAACAAATAAAATGAATGGGTAAAGAATATCCATTGAATTAATATATTTAGTGAAACATTTTTAAAGATTTATCAAACATTATAATTAATGAAATGTATAACTTTATCTCAGGAGAAAAGAGAAAAATGAATTTGGAGGTTCTTTGAACTCCATTTACCTGCTCAGATATAATTCCATTACCTGTACACTTTTGAACTGGCACTAGATACTTAATAATGTATATGTTAGCAGTCTTTGATTTATGAAATATTAACAATTTTCTTCTTATAGCTCACTTTATGAAGATGTATGTTAACATATTTTTTGTTTTTCCTACACTAGATAGAAGTGTGTTTGATTCTTTGTGACTTATGTTTTCTAGTGAAATAGTAATAAAAAGATATATGTAAATTCTGTGCTGAATGCTTGAGTACCTAGTTGTTAAAAATAAATGACCCCTGAGGTGGAACTTTTTATAAAATTAAGAATCTTGTGTTTTTAGTTTATCACATTCAGCTTATAATTTTGAGTCTTTGTGAATTGGTAGTTCTAACTTACTACACAATTGATTACATTTTACAACTTGTAAAATGGTTTGGAACTTGAGTCTTATTTTCTCAGAAACGGTATACTTAGTGGTTAGAGTCACAGACAGCCCACTAAAGCCTATTTAAATAATAAAATACCTGAATTATAGGATTATGTTAATAATACTAAAGAAATTATAAAATTATGTTAATAATTAGCATAAGTATATTAAAATACCTATAATAATTTGTATGACAATCTTTCTGTGGGAAAAATAAGTTTCAGATCTACCTTGAAATGCTAGGATCTGTAACTCTTGTGTTAGACATGACAACATTATTAGGAACTTGTTCTCTTTCACCCAGTGGACTTGAAGAGGAGGCTGTTTGTCAGTTCAGTGAGTGGCATAGGCTTACATTATCTGGGACGAGAAGTTAGGGCATGACAAAAATTAGAAGGAAATGCAGTCTTCTGTGTGACTTTACTTCTCGAGATGTTGATTATAAAATGAAAAGGTAGAAGTAGATGACTTCTGAGATCTGTTTTAGCTACAAATGAAATTCTAAGGTACTTCGAAGCTTGGTGTAACCCCCTTTTTTTCCTGAGAGTTCATTTTCCCTAAAGTTACCGCTTACGTCCCTCTTATGAGGACATTTCTTCTTTCTGGACCTACCTCTGAAAAAGAAAGTAGTCTTGATCCTTTCACACGTGCCTGTTCTCAGAAGCAAAATTTTTTAGTCTCTTAAAGGCGTTATTTTTGTGATGGGTTTTTTGTTTAATTTTTAAAAATAAACTCCCAGCACTGTCAAGAAACAGGATTTTTCTTTTGGATTGTTTCCTTTGTTTCCTTATTTTGAGCTATTAGTAAAGTCAGGGTAGATTTTGTTTATACTTTGAGGAAAGATCATATCCATGGAATTTTTTTAAGGAAAAAATATTGGAATGAGGTCATGAAGTGGGAGTATGAAGATGTAAAGATGGATTATTGCCTCATAAAGTACGGGGTATCTTGTATTTGTAGCAGCCTTACCTGGGGTGCTGTGGAGCTTTGGTATGGCTGTGATGGAGCTGAAGGCAGATTGAGAAAGTGAATCTGTGAACTCCTTGAGGACAGTTTTGTTGTTAGCGTTTGGTTGTTTTGTTTTGCTTTGCTTCATTTTTGTGTTCCCAGTGCCTGTTTTTGGTTTAAGCTAAATGGATTTTGAGTGTATGCAATTACTACAGAATAAAAGAGAAGCCTTCTGTTCCTCTGTGGAAAGATCAGGGTGCTGTGAGGGAAGAGGTCATGAAACACATCTATTTTTGTCATATGCATTGGAGTATTTAATAATTATTTGGAGATCAGTGATATTCAAAAATAATGTGTAACATGGTCCAAAAGGAAAAGAAGTGACATTGCTTGCTTGCTAGATGTACAAGATACTGTATAGATGCTGTCACATTTATTATTTATCTTGTTTAATTGCTATCATAGCCCTATAAGGATTTAATTGAAGAAAAAGGTTAACTGAATTGAACAAGTTGTTTGTTCTGCCTAGCAGAAGCCCAGATTGTCTCAGAACTGCTTTATCTCCCCTTTTACCAGTAAGTTTCTGTTGGAGCAGTCATTTTAATAACTTGATGATAGCAATTCTGCCTGCCTGCTACCGTCCCCTCATTTGTAATTGGTTCATTTAGTGGGTCCCCCTTGTTAAACCAGTGATTCATAGTTCATAATCAGCACATAATTATTGAGGGCCAAGTAGGTGCTGAAAAGGATAGGTCTCTATTCTCTTGGAGTTAACAGTATAGTAAAAAACAGGTGTCGAACAAATACATTTGTACTTAGAAATTTTGGTGAATGCTATCAAGGAAAAGAAGAGGGAACTGGATTTACATTGGGAGTCAGGGGAGGCTTCTTAGAGGCAAGATTAGTTTCCACTAGTTAGCTAGGTGGAAAAGGAAGAGAATTCAAAGAACAGGTGAAACAGTTAAAGCTTAGTGTAAGCGGGATTGTGACTTGATATGAGGTTGCAGAGGTAAACAGAAGCCAGACTATGCAGAGGGCCTACATGAGGCTTGGTTTAACAAGGTTAAGGATTTTAAGTCTATTGGGGAAGGCCATGAAGAGTTTTAATCAGGTTAATTACTGGATCAGATCTGTCTTTTATAAAGATCACTTTGGCTTGGAAGAGGCCAGAGATACCAATCACAGTTCTGTTCATTTCTGTGGTTTATTGGCCTGGTTTTAGACACTTGCACTAAGCCAAGTCACTCAGAACTTTTCCTGGGTCCTCCATGCCCAGAGGTTGAATAATTTGTTTTCTCTTCAGTTGCTGAAGCTGTGAGATACAAAACTCTGGAACTCTTAATGGCCTTGTTTCTTGCCCTGTGGCTAGATAAGCCGGGGCTTCTAGAACAAAGAGTGCAAAGAAACAGATGCATGGAGTCCTGACTGTATTTGAGTTCCTTTGTCCATGGTCCTGAGATTGTGTTCCAGAGACATCCTAGTTACCTGTCATAAGTCCTCCTTTTTGCATAAACTGTTAGAATTGTGTTTGTGGTACTTGTCAAACAGCAAACTGAGTCCTCTCATAGATCAAGTAATTTGCTCAAGGTTACATGGCTAATAGAAATGGAGGTGGAATTTGAACACAGATATGTGTGATTTCAAAGTCCCATTTTTTTCCTACTCCCTTATGCTGCAAAGGTACCATTTCTTAAACTAAAGGTCCTAAAGGAATTCTAAGGAGGTGGATTTTGGGTGTGGTGACATCTATTGGATGATGATGACAGCAAAGTTTTGTTTTTTTTTTTTTAATTTGGTGTGCTTGATAGTAGTTAGTCCAGCATGTAGCCATTCTTTATTCCTAACCTAGCCAGGTCTACTCCAATAAAGTTACATTGACTAACATATTTGAAAAGAAGAAAAGCTTTTGTGTCAGGGCATGGAATAACTTGTTTGATTCCTTTACCAAAAAAACAAGTGTGTTATGTTTTCACCTTATGCTACAAAAGTAAGTTTGTTTTCTAGTTGTTTTAATAGGGACGTCTTGCTAAATTTGCTAAATTTGCTAAATTTTTATAACATGCATGTGCTAGAGGTTATGCCAGAGAATTATGGAAAGGTTAAATGAAAAGGGAGGAACAGTGAAGCATTTTATATTTTAGTCGAGGATGAAGACTAGCACTCATTTCTTAAAATTACTTTTATAGATTTAGAGGGTACACGTACAGTTTAGTTACATGGATATATTGCATAGTGGCAAAGCCTGGCTTTTTAGTATAGTATACATTGTACCCATTAAATAATTTCTCATCCCTCACACACCATCTATCCTTCCACTCTTCCGAGTCTCCATTATCTATTATTCCACTCTTTATGTCCATGTATACAAATTATTTAGCTCCCACTTATAAATGAGAAAATAGGGTATTTGACTTTCTGTTTCTGAGTTAGTTCACTTAGGATAATGGCCTCTGGTTCCATCCATGTTGCTGCAAAAGAGATGATTTCATTCTTTTTAATGGCTGAATAGTATTTCATTGTTTGCATTTAAATTTTCTTTAATCATCCGTTGATGGACACTTAGGTTGATTCCATATCTTTGCTATTTTGAATAGTAGCACTCATTTTTTTTAAAACCAAAATAAAAGCCCTGTGTGGTACATCATAATACATGACTACAAATTTATCAATTTTTGTTATTTTCAAAGAATCTTCATTTAGTTTCATTTTTTTCTCTTGATTTCCTGTTTTCAATTTCATAGATTTCTGCCTTAATTATTCCATGGTGTATATGTGCCACATTTTCTTAATCCAGTCTATCATTGATGGACATTTGGGTTGGTTCCAAGTCTTTGCTGTTGTGAATAGTATCGCATTAAACATATGTGTGCATTTGTCTTTATAGTAGCATGATTTGTAATCCTTTGGGTATATACCCAGTAATGGGATTGCTGAGTCAAATGGTAATTCTAGTTCTAGATCCTTGAGGAATCGCCACACTGTCTTCCACAATGGTTGAACTAATTTACACTCCCACCAACAGTGTAAAAGCGTTCCTATTTCTCCACATTCTCTCCAGCATCTGTTGTTTCCTGACTTTTTAATGATTGCCATCCTAACTGGCGTGAGGTGATATCTCATTGTGGTTTTGATTTGCATTTCTTTAATGACCAGTGATGATGAGCATTTTTTCATGTGTCTGTTGGCTGCATAGATGTCTTCTTTTGAGAAGTGTCTGTTCATATCCTTTGTCCACTTTTTGATGGAGTTGTTTGTTTTTTTCTTGTAAATTTGTTTGAGTTCTTTGTAGATTCTGAATATTAGCCCTTTGTCAGAAGGGTAGATTGCAAAAATTTTCTCCCATTCTGTAGGTTGCCTGTTCACTCTGATGGTAGTTTCTTTTGCTGTGCAGAAGCTCTTTAGTTTAATTAGATCCCATTTGTCTATTTTGGCTTTTGTTGCCATTGCTTTTGGTGTTTTAGTCATGAAGTCCTTGCCCATGCCCATGTCCTGAATGGTATTGCCTAGGTTTTCTTCTAGGGTTTTTATGGTTTTATAGATCCTTCTACTTTTCTAATACAGACTTCATGATATTTTCAACTTAAAATAGGTTTATTGGGATATAACCCCATCATAAACTGCGGACCATCTGTATATACACTTGGTGCCATAAATTTCCCACCAAGCACTGCTTTTGATGTATCCCACACATTTTGATAAATTGTATTTTCATTTTCACTTAATACAAAGTATTAAGAAATTTCTCTTGAAACTTTGAACCATGTGTTATTTAGAAGTGTGATGTTTAATCTCCAAACGTTTTGAGATTTTCCCATCTATCTTTCTGAGATTGCTTTCTGGTTTAATTGCATTGTGGTCTGAGAGCATATACTCTATTAGTTCTGTTCTTTTAAATTTTTTCAGATGTGTTTTATGGCCTAGAATATAGTCTGTCTCAGTGAATGACTTATGTGAGCTTGAGAATAATGTGTATTCTGCTGTTGTTGAAGTACTATATAAATATCAGTTAGATCCAGTTGATTGATGGTATTTAGTTCAACTGCATTGTTACTGATTTTTTGCCTGTCAGTTAATTACCGATAGAAGGATGTTGATATCTCCAGCTGTGATCATGAGTTCATGTTTCCCTTTGTAGTTTTATCAGTTTTTGCTTCACATTTTGATGCTCTGTTAGGTGCATATACATTAAGAATTGTTAGGTCTTCGACAATTTGCCCCTTTATCGTAATGCAATGCCTTTCTTTATCCCTGTTAATTTCCCGTGCTCAGAAACCTACTTTGTCTCAAATTGATACAGCTACTTCAGATTTATTTTGACTCATGTTAGCATGGTATATCTTTCTCCATTTCTTTACATTTAATCTATTTCTATATTTAAAGTGGGTTTCTTGTGTACAATGTATAGTTAGATCTTTTTTTTTAAATCTACTCTGTCTCTTATCTTTTAATTGGTATATTTAGACCATTCATATTTAAAGTGATTATTGATATAATAGTATTAAAATCTACTGTATTTGCAACTGTTTTTTATTCATTGCACTTGTTCTTTGTTTCATTAAAAAGAAAAAGTTGGCTGGGCTGGTGGCTCACACCTGTAATCCCAACACTTTAGGAGGCTGAGTCAGTCCAATCACTTGAGCCCAGAAGTTTGACACCAGCCTGGGCAATACGGTGAAACCTTGTCTCTACGAAAAAAAATACAGAAATTAGCCAGGTGTGGTCACATGCACCTGTAGTCCCAGCTACTTGGGAGGCTGAGGTAGTAGGATCACTTGAGCCTGGGAGGCGGAGTTTGCAGTGAGCCAAGATTGCGCCACTGTACCCCGGTCTGAGTGATGGAAGGAACCTCTGTTTCACCCCCTCCACCCCCAAAAAATGTCCTCCCTTTTTCTGCTCTGACTTTAATTGAGCACTTTGTATGGTTTCCTTTTCTCTCCTCTCTTAGCATATCAGTTATACTTCTTTCTTTTTAAAATGTTTGGTAAGTGGTTGTCCTAGTTTGCCTCTCATTTTGTATGATTACCGAGGAGAAGTCCAATCTAATTTTTATCCTTGTCCCTCTATAGGTAAAGTAGTTTCTCTCTGTCTTTCAAAATTTTTCTTTGTCTTTGGTTTTCTGCAGTTTGAACATCACATGCCTAGGTGTAGATTTTCTGGTATTTATCATGCTTGATGATCTCTGAGCTTCATGGATTTGCTGTTTGGTTTCTTAATTTTGGAAAAATTTTGAGCACCTGCATATGCTAGGCGTTGTACTAAATACCTTACGTATGTGATTTAATCCTCACAACAACCCCGTGAAGAAGTATGATTCTCATTATTTGTGGTGGGAACTAAGTTTTAAGTATAGACCACTACAGAATTTTTTTACAATAGTCACTAAAATTTAACTGCCTGGGGCTTACCCCTGACTTAAGCTTCGTCTAGATGTAATGAAAAAATGGGATTATTTTGATTTACTTGTTAGGTCGCGATACTGGAGGTGAGTGTTGGGGATTGATTTCAGAGTTCAAGTCATGTGCAGTGTATCAAATTTGTGTACCATCAAAGGAGTTGAATGAAAATGGGTATATTGTGTCCTTTTGATGAGATGCAACTATTTTACCAGCAATTTGCATACATTTGAAAGTTGACTGAACTGATTAATGGAGAATCCAGTACTTTGCTTTAATTTAAAGATGATCTCAAATCCTAAGTGATTTGGTGCTGTTACTAGAAATAGAGAAGCCCAAAGAATGAGTAAGTTTCCTTTTTGGTGGGGGGGGAGTGGGGAATGATGGATAATGAATTTGATTTTGGATATTTTGAATTTGAATTAGTGAGATGTCCCTGTGGAGCTGTCTGGCAGACTGATAGCACAGGAGTATATATTGTCAGGACTGTTAGGGTTGATTGTTTAAGTTTGTGTAAGTAATTTAGAATTGATGGTTAAAGATCTGGCAGTGATGGATTTATGAAGAGGAGAAAGTGTAGAAAGAACTAGGTATAACAAAACTGTTGATGCCTAACATTTAGTGGAAAGAAAAAGGAGAGACAGAAGAGGATGCTGAAGGTGTGATCAAAGGATATAATGTGTTGCATTCTTAATATGACTGTTCTCTTGGGACAGGGGATAAGACCTTGTGGTCTGGCCAGATCTCTGAAGAGGAATGTGAGATGCTAGTGAGTAGGAAGGGAAGCAAAGCAAAAGTGTGTTGATGGTTTTGAAAGTAGAGGAGAATGACAGGATTGCAGGAACTTGGTAAGGACAAAGTTGTTTTCTAATAATGAGGCAATGAATGGATAGGGTAGAATATTCATGTCAGAAAGAGACACTTCGGAGATGGAGATGTCATAGGTAGAACTATTTAAAAAGTCTGTGCACAGACACTTGATGTGCTTAGTAGTGGAAGGAAAGGTGCTACTCCTCAGGACTGGAAGTACTGGCAGTGGAGTCCTTAAGAGAGATGGGGTCCAGTTTTAAAAGCCTTGCTCTTGTCTATATACTTCTAACAGTTGCTCTAGGCTTGGCAAGTAGTAAAGCCACATCATTTGAAGTGGAAATCTTGGAGGGATGAAGGTGGTTATGTATTGCTACTGATTCCTGTATTTTAAAATGTATTCTTCTTGCTTGCAAAAGCAAGTCTTTTTCATTGTGATAGAGGCAGTGCACAACTGCATATCTCATATACAATAGATAGTGTTAACATCATAAAAATCAACATTTTCACTATCACAGAAGGAAATGAAATAGAGCATGTCTTTCAGTGGATTTGTACATACAGAACTTAATTTCATTCATTAGCATTAAAAAGAAAATGTAAATTTTTTGGTAATGCTATACTAAGTACAGAAAGATGACATTAATGACTTCTTATCAGTTAAACGTGAATTTCAATATGTATTTCGTATAGTAGGGATGGATTTATCAGTTCCTCAACAATTTTAATTAAATTCACTCGTTATTAACTGTTATGTGAGAGGTCATGTTAGGACCAGAAAGTGCGGTGAAAATAGTATTTATTTTACTATTCTAATTAAATATTATTTGAGGTATAAGAGATAATTGTTATAAAAGGGCTTTTGGAACAAGTCTATATTAACATAAGATGCTACTGTTAAATTTTAAGACTAGGGAACTAGGACCATAGACAAGATCATGATTTACATTTTCCATTAAATACACAGTGTGGTATGTAAATGTTTCCAATGTAATCAATGACTAGAATAAACAATAAATATTTGTTTTGGTTATCATCAATTTAGCTTTATTATTTTGAATTTTAAGTGACTATACCAATAATGTTGAACTTAAACTACAGAAAGATGGTGATGATTTATTGAAAATTAAGTCACTTATTTTTAATTATGTTGTTTCTATTTGAATTTGTTTTTTATTTGTAGCTACCTCACCGAATATTAGTAGAATTATCTATAGTTGACCTTATTTGCGGGTTATAGTGAAACATGTAAGTTATAGATGTATCTCATCTTAAGAAAACATAATATGAATGAGATTACTAATGAAGTGAGCTTAGATAAAAATAAGAGAAAAGGTACAAGGACTAAGTCCTGGAGTCCTCAAAGAATTAGAGGTACAGAAGATAAAGAAAGGGATGCACTAGCAAAGGAGACTGAGAAGGAGGTGGGAGAAAAGCCAAGAACTTGAGGTGCCCTGGAAGTCAACTTAAGTAGGCGTTTAAAGGAGTGAATCGCAGTTGAGTTGTATCAGATGCTGTTAATAGTTTGAGTGAGAAGAGGCCTGAGAATTAACCATTGGCTATAACAGATAACCGGCCTTGGTGAGGTGGTTTGGCACAGTGCTGAGAATGAAAGCCTGAACAGGACAGATTTTAGTGAGAATTGGAAGAGAGAAATCAGATAACTCATTCAAGAAATTTTGCCGTAAAGGAGAACAGAAATTGGGAGAGGAGTGGTTGGAGGGAGAAGTGGGATCAAGAGAAGTTTTTGGTGGTGGTGGTGGTGGTTGCTTTTTTTTTTTTAAGATGGGTGAAATTATAGCATGTCTCTATGCCAATGGAAGTGATTCAGAAGAGGGAAAAATGATGATACAGAAGAAAGGAAGGATAATTAATTCCTACTGCTTAAATAGGATTTGGAAACTGGCCTGGAACTTCGCCACTGGGTGAAATGGTTTCTGTGGAGAAATTTTTGACTTTGACATAGACAAATTACAAATGCCTAATAACCCAATTCATCTATTGTTTTATAGTTGTAGATTGTTGCTAGGCACTGTACTCTTTTATATATTTTAAAGCTTATGTCTAATATTACTAAGTTTAAATCAGTTTTTTTTGTGAATAGGCAGTAGAAAATAAGCATTTTATAGTATGTGATTATTGTCTTTAGTTGGAATAGTTAATGCTATTTGATTAAGTGGATTTTTGAAAGCTTTATTGAAATACAATTGACATGTAATAAACTGTACAATTGGATGAGTTTTGATTTATGGATACACTCTATCATGACATCAAAATAATGAACCCCAAAAAGTTTCTTAGTTCTTTTTATAATCCCTGTATCCTACCTCTCCCTTCTGTGTCTACAAACCCTCACTCCTTCCCTAAGCAATGATTAACCTACTTTCTGTCACTGTAGGTTAGTTTGCATTTTCTAAAACTTTATATGTGTGGAATCATGTAGTCTGCATATAGTATGCAACACAGTCAGTCATGTGTTGCTTGATGACAAGGATGCGTTCTGAGAAATTGTTAGACAATTTCGTCATTGTGTGAACATCATAGACTGTACTTAACACAATTCTAGATAGTATAGCCTACTGTACACCTAGGCTATATGGTAGAGCCTATTGCCCCTAAGCTACAAACCTGTACAACGTGTTACTGTGCTGAATAATGTAGGCAGTTGTTAACACAATAGTAAGTATTTATGAAGATATTAAACATCTAAATATAGAAAAGGTACAGTAAATATATGGTATTAATATAAGAGATTAAAAATATTACCCCTATATAGGGCACTTACTATGAATGGAGCTTACAGGACTGGAAGTTGCTCTGGGTGACTCAGTGAGTGAGTGGTGAATGAATGAATGGGAAGGCCTAGGACATTACTGTATGTGACTGTAGTTGTTATAAACACTGTATACTTAGGTTACACCAAAATTTATTATAAAAATTTCCTCAGTAATAAATTAACCTTAGCTTACTGTAACATTTTTGCTTTATAAATGTTTAATTTTTTAACTTTTTGACTTTTGGCAGCTTAAAACACAAACTGTACAGCTGTACAAAAGTATTTTCTTCCTTTATATTCTATAAGCCTTTTTTATTTTTAAATTTTTAAAAGCTTTTTTTGGTTAAAAACTAATACCAAAACACACACCTTATCCTAGGCCTACGCAGGGTCAGAATAATTGATATCACTGTCTTCTACTTCCACATCTTGTCCCATTGGAAGGTCTTCAGAGGCAGTAACAAGCATGGAGCTGTCATCTCCTATGATAACAGTGCCTTCTGGAATACCTCCTGAAAGAGCTGCCCAAGGCTCTTTCTAACTTTGCAAAAAAAAATAAGTAGAAGGAGTACAGTCTAAAATAATGATAAAAAGTATAGGATAGTAGATAAATAAACCAGTAATATAGTAGTTTATTATTATCAAGTATTATGTAACTATACTTTTATGTAACTGGCGGCACAGTAGGGTTATTTTTTTTTTCAGTATCACCACAAATATGTGAGTAATGCTTTCCATTATGTATGATGGCTACATTGTGTATGATGGCTAACACTGTATGATGGCTACAGTGTTACTAGGTGATAGGAATTTTTTTTAGTTCCCTTAGAACCTTATGTGACTACCATCATATATGTGGTCCATCGCTGACTGAAACTCATGACTGCAACTCCAGTTATATTAAGATAGGGTAGCCCTTTATCCTTGGAAGATTCTGCTTTAAGAAATACTTTAAATTTTTTTTTTCACACAAAAAAATAAACATTTTTGAGTTTTGTGTGCTATGTGCCAGGCTTTATGCTAATCATTGTTTCTTATTTAATCCTCATAAACAGCCAGCCAAAGAAGGCAGGACTAGCCACAGAGGGATGGAGAAGTTAAGATTCTTTGCACAGTTTGTAAATGGCAGAGCCAAGATTCAAACCCATCTGATCTTTGGTCAGACTCTGTACTCCTAACTGCTATTTTGTCTACCTTTAACTGCTATTTTATCTACTCTGCTTTTAAATTTTACAGATTAAATACAACTAGCAATATTTTTGCTTGAGGACACAGTAAATTAAAAAGTCTCATCCATTGCTAGAGTATAAAATACCAATATTAATTTATTATTTTAATGAATGTAACGCTAAAACTGAAAGACCTTTCATTTCATGTTGACTTTCTGGTGTCCCTGGTCATTTTTTGAGCCTTGCTTTCTATAAAATGAGTAAGCTAACTGTTCTCATTGTCTTCAGGATAGTCTTTGTAAAGACTATACTTTGGTGTGTAAATGTAATTTGGGGAATACCACTGATATTTTTAAAACATTTAAAATCTTTTCAGGGTAAAAGAGTTCAGAAATATTTTGGTCAAAATGAGGACTCAGATTAGGAGAATTATTGTAGGGCTTTTTTTTTTTTTTAATTGGTAAACTCTCTTCTTAGTCTTTTTTCTCCCTGGTTTCCTGATCCAAGACACTGTTTCTTTTTCATAAGCATTCATCTGCTTTTCCATTTCCTTTATTCCCTAAATAATATAGAATAAATGGCTTATCGTATTTTGGCTTGGTGTATCACTGATTCTTTCATGAATGATTCTGTTTTCCCATCTGTATCCTTGACATCTTTAAAATATAACTTTGCACTACTGCATTTTTACCCCTTCTCCTTTTACAAAAACTGTACATATCTATTTGACTTTTGTGCTTTGCTTCCTTTATTCCTGGAATTCATGCATCTTGCCAGGAACATAAAGGGAGCTAGAAGGGTGCACGAGAACTAAGGCTTCTAGAACATTATACTCAGACTTTATCATGCATCTTGTTAAAAAGCAGATTCTGATTCAGAAGTTCAGGGGTGGTACCAAAATATGCAGTTCTTACAAGTTCCTAGTTGATGTTGATGCTGCTGATGCTGATTTAAGGACCACACTTTCACTGGTACAGAAGATCCATGTCAGAAAGAAGTAGTTAGAAAAAGTTTTGCTTTATATAATAATATATTATAAAAAAGTATTGCTTTAAAGGGAATACATTCTTAAATGATCATGTTTATAAAATAGATGAATTCAAAGGAGAGGCAAAAGGTCAGGTAGGTAGAGTGAGAAAAGATAGAAAGGCAACAGACATCTGAATAGAATACCTTCTTAGTTCCTAATGTTGCTAGAACTCTTTTATGACGTTTAAAAAATTGTGGTAAGATACACACGAGTTAAAATTTACAATTTTAATCATTTGAAAGTGTATATAGTTCAGTGGCATTAAGTACATTCACATCTTCCAACTTCTTTTTTAAGATACTTTTATTTTTTAGATCAGTTTTATGTTCATAGCAAAATTGAGCAGAAAGTACAGAGAGTTCCCATATATTCTCTGACCCCACATATGTATAGCCTATTAACATTCTGTACCAGAATAGTACATTTGTTACAACTGATGAACTTACGTTGATAAATCACTCAAAGTTAATATTTTATAGCAGGGTCACTCTTGGTGTTGTACATTTGATGGGTTTTGATACGAGAAATGTGTAATTTCACGTGTCTGCCATTTTAGTATGATACAGAATAGTTTCAGTGCCCAAAAATCTGTACTCTGCCAATTTATCCTCTCTCCTTTCTAACCCCTGGAAACCACTAATCTTTTCTATAGTTTTGCCTTTTCTATCATGTCATGTAGTTGGAATCATAGGGTATGTAGCCTTTTCAAATTCACTTGTTTGACTTGGTAATATGCATTTAAGGTTCCTCCCATGTATTTTCATGGCTTTATATTTCATTTCTTTGAGCGCTGAATATTCCATTATTTGGGTGTACCACACTTTATTTTACACCTACTCGAGGACATACTGGTTGGTTCCAAGTTTCGGCAGTTATGAATAAAACTGCTAAAACATCGACGTTGAGATTTTTGTATGGGCATAAGTTTTCACCTCTTTGGGTAAATACCAAAGAATGTTTTTGCTGGATTGTGTGGTAAGAATTTGTTTCATTTTATAAGAAACTGCCAAACTGTCTTCCAATTATGCATTCTCAATAGCAGCGAATGAGAGTTCTTCTTGCTCTGCATTCTCTCCATCATTTGGTATTGCCAGTGTTTTAGATTTTGGCCATTCTAATAGGCATGTAGCAATATCTCGTTTTAATTTGCAGTTCCCTACTGACACATGATGCATGATGTTGAGCATCTTTTCATATGCTTATTTGCAATCATGCAATCAGTGTATCTCTTTTGGTGAAGTGTTTGTTGAGGTGAGAACTTTTTCCCAATTTTTAATCAAGTTGTTCATTTTCTTGTTGAATTTCAAGAGTTTTTTGTATATTCTGAATAACAGTCTTTTATTAGTCTTTTGCAAATATTTTCTCCCAGTCTGTAGCTTGTTTTCTCATTCTCTCAACATTATCTTAACAGAGCAGAATTTTTAAATTTTAATAAAGTCCAACTTACTAATTATTTTTCATGGATTGTGCCTTCGGTGTTGTATTTAAAATGTCATCTTCAAACCCGAAGTCATCTTGATTTTCTGCTATGGTACCTTCTAGGAGTTTTATAGTTTTGGATTTTATGTTTAGATTTATAATCAATTCTGAGTTCATTTTTGTGAAGTGTGTAAGGTCTGTGTCTAGATTCAGTTTTTTGCATGTGGACGTCCAATTCCAGCATCATTTGTTGAAAAGACTGTCTTTTCTCATTTGTATTGTCTTTGCTTCTTTGTCAAAGATCAGTGACTATTTGCACGGGTCTGTTTCTGGGCTCTTCATTCAGTTTCATTGAACTATTTTTCTATTTCTCCAAAACTACACTGTCTTGATTACTGTAACTTTATAGTAAGTCTTGAAGTTGCATAGTGTCAGTCCTTCAATATTGTGTTGGCTCTGCTGGGTCTTTTGACTCTCTGTAATATTTAGAATCAGTTTGTTGATAGTCACAAAATAACTTGCTGGAATTTTGATTAGGATTGTGTTGAATCTACAGATCAAGTTGGGAAGAACTGGCATCTTGACAATATTGAGTTTTCTTGTCTGTTATGGACTGAATATATGTCCCCATCCCCCACCCCCAAATTCATATGATGACATCCTAACAATGTGATAGTATTAGGAGATAGGACTTTGGGGAGATTATTAGATCATGAGAGTGGAGTCCTCATGGATGAGTGCCTTTATAAAAAAGTCCCCATAGCACTCTCTGGAGCTTTCTGCCATGTGAGAACACAACAAGAAGTCTACAGCCTGGAACAGGACTCTCACTAGAACCTGACCATGCTAGCACCTTAGTCTCATAGAATTCCAGCCTCCAGAACTGTGAGAAATAAATTTCTGTCATTTATAAGATGGCTATTCTGTGGTACTTCATTATAGCAGCCCCAAATGAGAAACTGTCCACAAACAGAGTATCTCTGTATTTATTTAGTTCTTTGATTTCTTTCGTCAGAGTTTTGTAGTTTTTCTCATATAGATTTTGTACAAATTTTATGAGATTTATGCTTATTTCATTTTGTGGGGCTTGCAACATATGTTATTATGTTTTTAATTTCAGATATCACGTATTCATTGTTAAGATGTTGGGAAGCAGTTGACTTATATGTATTAATCTTGTATCCATGCTGTAATTGCTTACTAGTTCCAAGAGTTTTTTGGTTGATTCTTTCAGATTTTCTATGTAGACAATTATGTCATCTTTGAACAAAGACAGTTTTATTTCTTCCCTCCCAATCAGCATACTTTTATTTTCTTCTCTTGTATTAACTAAGACTTTTGGTGTGATATTGTAAGAGGGAACATCCTTTCCTTGTTCTTGACTTTAGCAGGAAAGGTTGTAGTTTCTTGCCATTAAGTATGATGTTAGCTGTAGGTTTTTTGTAAATCTTCTTTTCAAGTTGAGGAAGTTACCTTTTATTCCTATTTTGCAGAGAGTTTTAGTAATGAATGGGCATTGTTTTTTGTCAAATGCTTTTCCAGTATCTTTTGATAAGATCATGCAAGCTTTTCTTCTTCAGCCTGTTGATATCATAAATTATGTTAATAGATTTTTGTATGTAGAACCAGCCTTGCATATCTAGGATGAATCTCACTTGGTCCTGGTATGTAATTATTTTTACACATTGTTGGAATCGATTTGTTAATATTTTGTTGAGGATTTTTGCATTTTTGTTAATGAGAGATATTGGCCTTTAGTTTTTTGGATTTTTTTTTTTTTTGCCTTGTCTTTATCTAGTTTTGCATTAGGATGATATTAACCTTATAGGATGTGTCTGCTTCTATCTTTTCCTTTATGCCTTTTGAAGCAAGAAATACGTTGTCTGCGTGACAAATCTTAATTTATATGTTGCTTGTTTTGAGAATGCTGAATAATGAAAAAGTTAAGTTGTGATTAGGTCAGAGTCGACTCTCAGAAGAGTCTACCAAACAGTAGGAGAGGAGAAGCAGAATTTGTCTATATTCTAGGACCTGTCCCAAAAAACAGAAAGTTTTTTATTCTTAATTATTAATACTTGATATGTTTGTATTATTTTTACTCTTTGAATAGTACATTGAATGTATTTTCTTAAAATATATTCACTGAAGTGCCCAGTTTATACTTCAGATATATCAGTGATACAGATAGAATTCTGAATTTTATGACTTGTACTCTTTCAAAATTGCTTAATAATAAACTTTAGATTTATTAAACTCATTTGGTGATAACAAAGTCCTCCATTTTGTTTTGTGTTAGACCTCTTTTCTTTATTTGCATATGTGGGTAATCATATTATTTGAATGCTTTCTATAGGGATTAGGTTTTTGCTGAAATTGTGGTCCTTTCATAGAGGTCAGGTTAAGGCTGGGCCTTGGTTCTTCCTGTCATGTAGCTTGTTCATAAAGTACAAAGTAATATGGTTCATCATAGTAAGTGAGAAATCTGGAATGTAAACATCATTGTAATAATTCATTGTAAAAGGTATAATTTCTCCCCAGTTTTTTGCTGAATGGCAAGGAGTGGGTGATTCCTATTTAGTTTTTTAAAAAAGCTATGGAAAGCAACATATACTATCAGTTTTCTTCAGGGAAAACATAATACAGTGCGATAAATGAGGTCTCACATATCTTGACCATGTAAAAATATCTGGACAAGTTTAATCTGGTAAAATAAGGTACTCTTGACTGAAGAATGGTCCACTGCTATCTAAGAGGCTCATGTGAGTATAATGAGCTTATTCAGGGGATCAGTATGTGGAAGAAAGAGGGATAGCCAAATTTATCCAACAGTTGGTAGGTTTTTGGATGAGTTTCATTGCTAGTTAAATGAAACTTTAGACTAGTTAGTTCCTCCCTCCTGAGAACATGTTTTCTTTTAAATAAGATGGTGATAATGAGTAAAATGAGGTTAGTTGGTAGAAAATGTAATACATTATTTAGTACAGTTAAACAGTGCATCATGAGTAAAAGACTATAACATAAGTAAAAAGGTACTTAAAATATTTGTTGAATTAATGAATTTAGAATACTGCTTTTTTATCTTCTGAACTTAGAAGTCAGAGGAAGACATCTTGAAAGGACTTTCTGATTTATTGAGCCTTAGTTTTAACAGCTAAAGATTTTCCAGTCAGATATGGCTTTAGTAGCGATAGGTAAAGTTTTTTTTAATGAAAAAATGTTTCAGACTTCTGGGTAAGCAAGAATTGCATTTATTTCATCGAGATAATTTCAAATTCATAATTGGTAGAATTGATTAATGAGGATTTTACTATATTGATCCTCTCATTTCCTATTATAATTAAAAGTAATTGGCTAAGCTTAAATTACTCCTTAGGCCTCATGTTTCATTGTTCTAATTATTCAAAGAAAAAGGTAAGTTCTTTGAGTATGAGAAACAAGGAATAATAAATGTTGGATATTATTTTTGTTCTCAATTTTAAACAGTGTTGGAGAAATCAGCGTGTTAAAACAACTGTTGATGATAGCTGTTGGAGTAAAGTTGCAGTGGAAGCTATGGCTGCAAAATCGTTAAAATCTTCAAGATAAAATTAAGAAGTAATGTATCTCAACAGCAACTCCTGATAGCAGGTGTCAATTTAAAGCTACTTCTCATTTCTGCTTCAAAAGTTATATACTAATAAAAGTGGAATGGTCTTGAAAGCATCTTCTGCATTTAAAAATTAAGTGTGTAGGGACAGGATTAGAAAACATTGGTGGTTTTACAATAGGTTTGGAACCAGCTTCTAAATTTTTTCATTTCTGTTAAAGGTAGCACACTCTCCTAGGCTCAAAACCTTTCTTATTCCGTATCTAATGATTTTTCTTCTCTTGTTTCCAGCTACCAACAGTCTAAAACCCGAATCCTCATCAGTTCTTCAGTGGTAAATTATAAGTGCTCTTAAAAGAGTCCTATATCTCGTTTTCCCATTATTTTTAGTCTGTTCAGCAGTTAGCTAACATATTATTCTTCCTTGCTCATAGTTTTCATTAGACACTTGATTTTAAATCAGCTGTTTTTCTTACTATACTGTTTTTTACTGTGATGTAACAAGTATAACATTTTTAATATAATTTTGTGTATGATGAAAGTGTATATTCTGTTTTTAAATTAGACTTATTCTAACTAGATAAAACTTTCAAGATGGTATTTTTGAATGTAAAAGGTTATTTTAATACTAAATAGGAGTTGAAAAATTGCTGAAGCCATTGTTCTTTTAGAGCTATGCTAAAGAAATAGATGCTTCCCTAGGTACAGGTTGAGCATCCCTAATCCAAAATCTGAAATGTTCCAAAATCCGAAACATTTTGAGCACCAACATGACACCACAAGTGGAAAATTTCACATCTAGGTACTTAAAACCACTTTAATGCACAGAATTATTTAAAGTGTTACATAAAATTACCTTCAAGCCATGTGTATAAGGTATATATGAAACATAAATGAATTTCATGTTTAAACTTGGGTCCTATCCCCAAGAGATCTCATTACATGTATGCAGTATTCAGATAGTTTTGAAACTGGAAACACTTCTGGTCCCAAGCATTTCAGATAAGGGATGCTCAACTTCTAACTGTGTCTCATGAATAGTGATATTTATTTGGTTTGCTGGCCATAGCCCGGCATTAGGCTCCAACAGGTACCATCTGGTGCCAGTTGGAGTTGCTATTTGAAGACCCGTATCAGGTGCCAAAAGATAAAAGTAAAGGTGTGGAAAAAATATTGTAATGTCACTTCACTTCAGTGATAATGTTCCTTTTCTCAGATTCTGGCAGTGTCACACGGTTATCCCCTGTATCAATGGTTCTCACCTTAAATATGCATGGAGCTTGGTCTAGAACCTTACTGTCTTTAACTCAACAGACTGTTTTTTGTTTTCATTTTTGTGTTTTTTCCAAATGCAGGGTTGACTCTAGCTACTAACCTGTGTATTATTTTTACTTATTTGCTCTTTTTTCTTTTCCTGTGCTTGCGTCTACCAAATTTGCCTTCCCCAGTTTTTAAAGTAATCTGTAATTTTCTGTTCTTATTCAACTAATTCTGAATAGTCAAAACGCAAAATGCTGCTAGTTGCTATGGGACATACAGAGAAATATAAGATATGATCCCTGTCTTCAGGGAGCTTATGGTATGACTGAATAGATAAGATATTAAGCATGGAAAACTGAAATAGTGTAAGAAACAATTCAAGAAAGATCACAATGCAGTAAGTGGCTATTTGGTTAATAATAATAATTACTAGCATAGAAAATAGAACTCTGAATTCAGAGGAAGGACTAACTCACCATGAACTGGGTATATTAAGAAGATTTTCATGGCAAAGGAAGGATTCATTCAGGACATTGAAGGATTAATTGGATTGAGCTAGACAGGGAAGAAAGTAGACATCCATTCTAAATAGAATAGTAGCTGGTTCTAATCTTCACTCTTAACTCCAACATGAATCATATCTTTTTTAAAAAAAATTGCTATGCTTATGGAGTTAACATTGACTCAGACAAGTCACCTGAGTGAATTATTCACTTATTTTATCTTGGGGTCAAAGAAGCTCATGTGAGGGTTCCTCATTCCCTAAGATTCTCCTTTTATATTATGTAAGATTGTAAACAAGAAGGCACTTTAGAAATAATGTAGTCCAACCTGTAATCTCTTCTAGAGGCAAATAATTTCCTTATTGGAAATGTCTGATATAAAAAGATTTTTTTTGTGTTCAAATTAAATGTCGTCTCATCACTTTAAGCTATTGATCCTAGATTTGCTTTCAAAGAACTCTCTTAATCTCATTCCAAGCCAGGAAATGATAATGGCAAAATAGTTTGACCAAATCTACCTTTTTAGTTTCTGTTCCAGTTTGTGCTTATAGCAGATAAAAAGCATACTTATGTGTACATTGTGATGGTATATTGGTATATCGAGGCCAAAAATAATGCTTAAGAGTTACTGAATTAGTAAGAGCCCTGATACTTAGAGAGAACTATAGATTAAGTAAATCTATATTGATTTACTCCATAGACAAAACTGAAAATATGTAAAGAGTCTGATTATTTCAGGGTATTAGGAGCACCTGGTTCATTACTTTTGAATGCCCTAGCTGGAAGTCATCCATTGTGAAGGTGTCTCTTTCAGAAGTATCTATTTCATTAATACTAGCTGTCCTATTTATATTTTCAGCATATTATGTCCTTTTATATCTTATTTGGCATTAGGATGTTCTTAGCAGAAGTTTTTACGTGTGCCTGACTTTTACCAAGGACAGCTTTACATGAGATCCAGGCTTTGGATCCTTTTAGTCTTTGCATTTCAATTTTTATCCAAATTCACTGATTTTTTTTTAGTACAATAAAGTTATAAACCATGGCTGAAAAATATTTAAAATCTTCAAATGACTCTGTTGCAATATTTCCAAATTTGTGGTATGTTTGTTTGTTCCTATATAAAGTAAAATATCAATCAAAGGTAATTATATTCAGGTGTATAGTTAGGATAGTTAATTTTATTAATCAACAGAAAAGTTTATAATCTTTATAATCATGTTTATTAAAATGTTTATAACAATGGATAAATTGTGAAGTCTAGGGAACAGTTTTTATCCTCATTGCTTCTGTATGGAAATTCAATCAAGTGAAATTTTGTGGAACTTTCTACTTATATCTTTCTCTTAAGGTACTTTTTTATAATATGCAGTTACTGTCCTGGCTCAAACCATGCCTGTATTAATATATTTTAGGTATTACCTTTAGAATTCTTTTCTAAAGGAAATCAATAAATTACTTGCTTCATCCTCTTCCATTTTGATATTAAAAGCTATTTTTAAGTCCTGTGTTTCTATATGATATTGTCAGATACTTTAGAATGTTCTTTAGGAGTGTTCATTCACATCATTGTAATCCATATGATATTGTATTATATTAGGTATATAGACCACAAAATAAAAACGTTGAAAATTATGTTGGAAAAAAGTAAACTTAGAGAAAAGAGACCTAAGTCTCAGCCTGTGAGTCCATCTTCCTTGCCATCATTCAAATAATTTGTAGAACCTCACTTCCTCTAACATGTTTCAGATATAGAAAAGAGTTCACAACTTCTCCTGAAATTTACTTTTGGAACTCAAAGAAATCCCTCTAATTTTTCACTCCAAATGTATCCTCAACTCTTCTTCTCCCTACTTAAAACAAACTTATGTATATTATTGTCACATTTAAATACAAGCACAGTCCCTCTTATCAAATGTTTTATAATATTCTATTCATTCTAATTGAGTGTTTTTAAATCCAGGCTTATAGCATAAACCTCAAATTACCAGACACACACAAATCCAAGTTTTCCTATTGTTGGCATTTTTTTTTTTTTTTTGAGGCAGGGTCTTGTGTCACCCAAGCTGACCCAAGCTGGAATGTAGCAGCACATTGTAGAAACCAGGTCTATGTTATCCAAGCTGGTCTCGAACTTCTGAGCTCAAGCGATCCTCCCACCTCAGCCTCCCAAAGTGGGATTACAGATGTGAGCCACCGTGTCCAGTCTTGTGTTAGCTTTAAGCAGGATAGAAAAATGCAAATTAAAATTATGAGATACCACTGTACATGCAGTAGATTGACTAAAATTAAAAAGGTTGACTATGCCAAGTTTGGGTGAGGATACAGTGAGAAATCAACATAGATTGATTTAATCTATGGCTTCTTTTAAATATTAGGGCTCTTATTAAATCAGTCTTAAACTTTCTTTTTGGACTCAAAATGTCAGTTTATCATTACATTGTACAGCTAGTTATTTTTATCTGCCATAAGGTCAAACTGGAACAGAAACCACAACAGTAGATTTGGTTAAACTGTTTTGCCATTATTTCCTGGCTCCCTATCTTCACCTAGAACTCTGTTGGTGGAAATGTCAAATGGTTAAACTGCTTTGGGAAGCAATTTTGTAGTTTTTTACAAAGCTAAACATATAACCCAACCATTCCACTGCTAAGTTTTTACCCAAGAAAAACAAAAACATTTCCACATAGAGACTTGTATAAAATGTTCATAAGTTACTTTATTTATAATAATCAAAACTGGAATATTACCCAAATTTCCATAAACCAGTGCAACAACATGGATGAATCTCAATCATCTCAATCATTAGGCTGAACAAAATAAGGCAGACAATAGTTACTACTCTGTGAATCCATTTATATAGAATTCAACAAGCAAATTAATCTATGGTGACAGAAAGGTCAGTGGTCCTTGGAAACATGAGAGGAGGAAGGGATTACAAAGGAGAAAATTTGGGGGATGATTGTGATGATTTCACAGTATTAAGCCATGTTAAAACTGTTTTAAACCTAATCAAATTTTACACCAGTATGTGCAATGCATTAGTTTTCTTTCACTGCTTAAGGAATTACCACACATTTAGCAGGCTAAAACATCTCTAGTAATTATCTTATAGTCCTGTAGGTCAGAAGTATGAGTAGGCTTGGCTGGATTCTCTGCATAGGGACTCAAAAGTCCAAAATCATGGCACTGATGGCTACAGTTCTTTTCTGTTGGCTCTGGGGAACAATCAGCTTACAAGCTCATTCAAGTTCCTGGTAGTTGTACAATCTTAAGCTTCTCTTTTAATATCTGATAAGTACAGAGGCAGATTCTATTTTTCCTGATGGATATAATTCTTCAATGTATTGTGAATTGTTTCTGTTGGACTGTGAAGACAAAATGAAAGTTTAGAAGAATTTTGATAATACAGACATATATGAAATAATAACAGAATCCCAACTTAAGGAGAGTAGTTAGCCAGAGTAAGTTTTTGTTGGATTTAATATTATCATTCCTGGTTTCCAGGTTCCTGTCTTCTCCCTGGATGTCAGAAAAAGGTTTCTAGCTCCTAGAACTGCTTTCAGGTTCCCTCCATCTTTAAGCCAGCAGTAGCTGCCACATCTCCCTCATGCTTCACATCTTTGCCTCCTTTCTCCGTTGTCAGCTGGAGAAAGCTCAACTTTCAAAGGGCTCATATGATTAGGTTAAGCCCACCCATAAAATCTCCCAATTTTAAGGTCAGCTGATAATTGACCATAATTATGTCTTTAAAACCTCTCTTAACATGTAATATAATCATAAGAATAGTGCTAGGGACTGGATATCATGCAGCCATCTTAGAATTCTGCCTGCCATATGCTGTATGTTGTGCTTCACTTATACCTGAATAAAGTTTATATGCTTTTTTTCCTAAAAACAGGACAAAAATATATAATAATATGTGCATATAATGGGATGGTTGTGACACCCAAATAAGGTGTAAGTTGATTTTTCTCACTGATTTGATTTGGCATAGCATTTCCATGTCCAGTGGGGAAATAGAACTAAGATAATAATATACTTACCACTTCTATATTTGTTTATTTTCTTTCATCTATGATGTTAAGAAACAGTAGAAAGGTGAGGATGTAGCTAAAAATTAAACATAATAGAGGTGATTTTGTAAGTTTTTTAAGTTCACTCAAAATTGTGATTAATATTGTGATTTCATGTATGTCTACAAATGTAAAGTAGTATTTAAAAATTACTATTACTTTATTAAACTTGTGCGAGAGATGAATGAATGTAAGTGTGCATTTTGTTGATCCTGTTGTTTAGACCAATCTTGGAATTCTTGAGTTTATAGAATTCTTATGTTACAGAATGTAGGCAATAACTGTTTTTATAACATGTAGGATGCTTTTGTCTCCACCTTGTTTATTTCCTAGAAAGGATTCAGTCAAGAGTAATACATTTAATATTTTATTATAATTATTTGTGGCCAAAGGTTTTGGAAATTAAAAATTTTAGTAGACTAGATGAAACTTTAGAATGAAATGTGGTTAGTTTTGCTTGGAACCTCAAATTGCTGGTGTGTAATACCAAGTGTTACCAAGAATGTCAAACAGCTGGAACTCTCGTAAGTTGCTGATGGGAGTATAAATTAGCTCAAGCACTTTGAAAACTATTTGACAATATTTACTAAAGCTGTGTGTATGTATGTGTATATATACCCTATGACCCAGTGGTTTACTCTCCCTAGTCATTCCACATTTACTCCATAATACACATTAAAATCTTTTTAAGATCAAATGTTTGTCCTCTTTTACTCTTTTATTTTGAGACAGAGTTTCACTCTTGATGTCCATGCTGGAGTGCGATGGTGTGATCTTGGCTCACTGCAACCTTCGCCTCCCAGATTCAAGTGATTCTCCTGCCTCAGCCTCCCAAGTAGCTGGGATTACAGGCTCGTGCCACCAAGCCTGGCTAATTTTTTGTATTTTTAGTAGAAACGGGGTTTTACCATGTTAGCCAGGCTGGTCTCGAACTCCTGATGTAAGGTGATCTGCCCGTCTCAGCCTCCCAAAGTGCTGTGATTACAGGCGTGAGCCACCATGCCCAGCCCTTTTACTCCTTTTTAAGAAGACTTATTTGTTCCTTGTTGACCACCAAAGTTCAAAATCTTCAATTTGATTGCTTTTTTAAAAAATCTTTTATTCCTGCTTCTGTTTTCCTTTCAAGCAAGTGTCCTTATTTTTCCTCTCTTATTCTCGACTTAAAATATCCTCTCTCTGTGCCGTTTTTAGTTGTGGTGGACGTCAGTGCTGTCCAGTACAACTTTCTGCATTGAAGGTAGTGTTCTGTAACTACCCTGTCCAGTATGGCTATTGAGCACTTGAAATGTGGCTAGTGTGACTGAGGACCTGATTTTTAAATTATTTACTTCGTTTTAATTTAGCAACTTTTGGCTAGCTGGTTAATTTATTGGACAGAACAGGTCTAAATTACTGTCTTCCTTTAACCTCTAGCTTGTTTTGATTTCATTCTCTCTACATGCATAATAATTTACCTTAGTCTACTTTAGACCTGAGCTATATGTTCATTTTTATTGTTTTACATTTTCTGTTACATATTTTTGCTTCCTGATTATTTTGTAAGCTGCTGGATGGTGAAGCTATTTTACTTCTTTTCTATTCCTTTCACTTTCTATATTTTAACCATAATATGTAATCTGTAAATATTTATTGAAGGAAGTAGTCATCTGGGAATTGAGGAACATTATTTGGAGCTTCAAAATACCATTGAAAATCTTTTAGGGTATTGTGAAATTTGGGAGGCCAATTTGTCAAGAATACAAAATAGACTTAAAAACAGTAACAAGGCCGGGTATAGTGGCTCACATCTGTAATAGGAGGCTGAGGCAGGAGGATTGCTTGAGCTCAGGAGTTCGACACCAGCCTGGGCAGGCAAGATAGGGAGACCCCATCTCTACAAAATAATAATAAAAAACAGTAACAGATTAAGAGGGTGGGAGGGGGCTGAGGGATAAAAGACTACATACTGGGTGTAGTGTACACTGCTCAGGTGATGGGTGTACCATAATCCCAGAAATCACTACCAAATCACTTATCCATGTACCCCAGAAACTTGAAATAAAAAATTAAAATATGTATACTGACAAAAATACCGTAGAGCAATCAATAGATGCAAAATCTGAAGACAAAATCTAGTCTCATCTCTGCCACTAATTTTGTGAACTTAGAGAAGTTTCTTACCTTTTTCAGGTAAGTTTGCTAATCTACAAAAATCGGATATGGATTAGTTGGTGTTTTAATATCTCTTCCAGGTTAAGATTCTTTTCTTTTTGTTTTTTTCTTTCTTTCCTTTTTTTTCTTTTTTTTAGACAGAGTCTTCCTCTTCCATGCTGTCTCCTACAGAAAGAAGATGACATTTCATGTGAATTGTGGGGCATTGGAAGGTGAAATGCCAGGAATATTGTGTTTACCCTGGCTCTCTAGTCTAGAAGTCAGGTGGACTGAAGTTACAGGGCATAGAGAATGGCAACGATGTAGGGGAACAAAGTGATTAAGTAAATCTAAGATTTAAACTTGGGGCTGAAATAGGTAAAGTGGGCATATACCATACAGAATAATGAAATGTAAGGAAAAAAATGAAAGGGGAAAAAAAAGGAAAGCCACTAAATGTTCTCTTGCTTTCTCAATTAATTTTGGCTTTAAAACTCATCATTCTCCCGCTACCCCTGTCCCAAATACCATTAAATTACTCTCTCCATGAGCCCAGTTACTTGATTGTACATATTACTAGAGTTAGTTATAAATCTTTTTCTAATCCCATAGACTTTGTGGATAGGGAGTCATATATTGATATAATTGATCTGCTTTAGAAATAATTTTCAGTTTTTGGCTGACTATAGAAAGTTTCTTAAGCCAAGAACTTGGGCTTCACCCCTTCTGGTGATCTAATCAATCATCAGCCTGTTTCCTTCTACCTCCAGGATATATCTTGAGTTGACATGCTTCTGTATCACTATCACATAGTCCAAGTGACTACCTTCTCTGTCTCTGAACTACTTTATTCATCTGTCTGGTCCACCTGCATTTATTCTGCCATTCCCCACTGCCCAAGTCTCCATAGAGCAATTAGAATGAATAGTCATTCCTGATCTTGGCACTCCTTTGCTTAAAACCCTTCAAGGGTTTTCCATTAGGACAACATAGAAAATCGTCAATATGACCTTCAAGGTCCTACCTAATCTGATCCCCTGCTAACCCTAGAGTCTCTCATTGCACTTCACCCATGATGGCTTGCTCTCATTATTATTCCCTGTCCACCTTTCATTCTAAGAATGAAAACACACGCACAAGCTTCGGTTTCCCCAGCTTAGCTAGCTTAGCTAATAATCCTTTTGTTCTTAATTTAAATATTACTTCCTTAAGGAAACAGGTCCCCTTTATAGTGTCCCCTACTTTTACTCCATTATACTTATAAGTGTAATTAGACACTAGATTCTAGGAAATACACGGGGGATTGTTTGGTTTTGCTCACCCCTTTGTCTTTAGGCACACAGTACTTGCTTCACTGATGTTCAGTAAATGGTTGGTTAGATGAATGAATGGATGGCAGTGTGTCAGTACTGCCATTTTTCATATAAAGTACAATGTATTTGATAGGTATACGTTTTTAGAAATACTTGCAATATGAAGAACACAATCTTGTTTTTCAAGTAGCTTAATTCTGCATTTGTGGTTTAGATGCCTCAAACTTCAATTTTAAGTTTATTTATTTATTTAAATTTATTTAAAAATAAACTTGGTGGTTGGGTGCAGTGACTCATGTCTATAATCCTAGCACTTTGAAAGGCTAAGGCAGGAGGATTACTTGAGCCCAGGAGTTTGAGGCCAGCCCGGGCAACATGGCAAAATCTCGTCTCTTCAAAAAATTTAAAAATTAGCCAGGTGTGCTGGCACACCTTGTAGTCCCAGCTACCTGGGAAACTGAGGGTGGGAGGACTGCTTGAGCCAGGGAGGTCGAAGCTGCAGTGAGTTGTGATCATGCCACTGCATTCCAGTTTGGGTGACAGAATAAGACCTTGTTTCAAAAGAAAAATAATACAGTAATAACCTTGGTGCAGTATTATGCTTGTATAATGATTTCTCAAGTAAGTTTCAGTAGTGGTTATATTAATTTAAAGGAAATACATATTTTCTTTGAGAGTAACATGGAATCACGTAAGAAAATACTACTATTTAGTGGATTTTATTACTAAGATGACTATTTAGAGTCTTCTTTCCACTCTATAGGTGTCTAATACTATTGATTATTTCATTAGCATACAGTTTTCTTGACTGTATCAGAAATGTCGGTGTTATGAATTGCTGAGTATGTAGCTTATTTCTTCATTTCCTTTTGCTTTAGTTTGCTTAGCAATGTGGTATTTTCAACTTTAGTAGCCTACCAAAATTTAATGCTTTGCTATTGTGACTTCAGGTGACATAATTTTTTTTTTTTGAGACGGAGTCTCGCACTGTTGCCCAGGCTGGAGTGCAGTGGCATGATCTTGGCTCACTGCAAGCTCCGCCTCCCAGGTTCACGCCATTCTCCTGCCTCAGCCTCCCGAGTAGCTGGGACTACAGGCACCCGCCACCATGCCCGGCTAATTTTTTGTATTTTTAGTAGAGATGGGGTTTCACCGTGTTAGCCAGGATGATCTCGATCTCCTGACCTCGTGAGCCACCCTCCTTGGCCTCCCAAAGTACTGGGATTACAGGCGTGAGCCACCACGCCTGGCCTCAGGTGACATAATTATTTATATATTTATTTTTGGTAAAGATAGCACTTTTCCTAGGGCAGTTTTTCTTAAACCAAGAGCCAGAGTACCTCAGAGCAAATAACTGGAGATGTTCAGCATGATGAATAGTTCTTTAGTCCTGTAAGTACCTAAATTGGTTTTGTCATTTTCCTATGAATCTCCTTTAGGGATTCATGAGTAGTGAGTAGTTTTAAAGTTTGCTCCTCACAACAAAGGGGAAATTTATGATTTCTATATATGTCTGAGGTTGTTTTGCACAAGAAACACAAGCTTCTATTTCACTGGTAAGTGAAGTTATTTTTAACTTCGGTTTTTTAGTTTACAATAATGAAACAGTTTGAGATAATGTGCATTATAGATTTAGGGAAAGGTAAATTATAAAATTTTGTTTCTGATATACTTCTAAACAATAACCTTTCAAATATATTTTATATTAAATCACTGTTTAAAGACCTATGGTTTTGTATAATTGAAATATGGTTTTAAAATTAGATATATTTTTTTAAATAAAAAAATTAGATATATTTTTAATGTGCAGTTCTTCATGCATTCTAATTTTAAATTTTTATATTTAATAATATCTGTCACAATTATAAAGTATTTTGTCATTGGCATGGGAGTTTATTAAGAAAATTATTTCTATGAAGAGCAAAGCTCTATTTAAACATTCTCATACTCAAATTATTTAACTGGCCAATTGTGCAAAATTAAGTGGCTTCTATTCTTAAGAAGGGAGGACATTTCTTAATAAGTATTTGCCCTACCCAAAATTCTTAACATATTTGAAATATTGAAATTGTTTTTATTAGAATACTTATTTTAACCTGTTCCTTTAGGTCACATAATGTAATCCTTTTGTTTGAATAAGTATTTAATACTATATTGTGAAAATTGAAAATTATATTTTTTATTATACTTTAAGTTTTAGGGTACATGTGCACAACGTGCCGGTTTGTTACATATGTATACATGTGCTGTGTTGGTGTGCTGTACCCATTAACTCATCATTTAGCATTAGGCATATCTCCTAATGCCATCCCTCCCCCCTCCCCCAACCCCACAACAGTCCCTGGTGTGTGATGTTCCCCTTCCTGTGTCCATGTGTTCTCACTGTTCAATTCCCACCTAAGAGTGAGAACATGCGGTGTTTCGTTTTTTTGTCCTTGTGATAGTTTGCTGAGAATGATGGTTTCCAGCTTCATCCATGTCCCTACAAAGGACATGAACTCATCATTTTTTATGGCTGCATAGTATTCCATGGTATATATGTGCCACATTTTCTTAATCCAGCATATAAACAGAACCAAAGACAAAAACCACATGATTATCTCAATAGATGCAGAAAAGGCCTTTGACAAAATTCAACAACCCTTCATGCTAAAAACTCAATAAATTAGGTATTGATGGGACGTGTCTCAAAATAATAAGAGCTATCTATGACAAACCCACAGCCAATATCATACTGAATAGACAAAAACTGGATGCATTCCCTTTGAAAACTGACACAAGACAGGGATGCCCTCTCTCACCACTGCTATTCAACATAGTGTTGGAAGTTCTGGCCAGGGCAATCAGGCAGGAGAAGGGAATAAAGGGCATTCAATTAGGAAAAGAGGAAGTCAAATTGTCCCTGTTTGCAGATGACATGATTGTGTATCTAGAAAACCCCGTCGTCTCAGCCCAAAATCTCCTTAAGCTGATAGGCAACTTCAGCAAAGTCTCAGGATACAAAATCAATGTGCAAAAATCACAAGCATTCTTATATACCAATAACAGACAAACAGAGAGCCAAATCATGAGTGAACTCCCATTCACAATTGCTTCAAAGAGAATAAAATACCTAGGAATCCAACTTACAAGGGATGTGAAGGACCTCTTCAAGGAGAACTACAAACCACTGCTCAATGAAATAAAAGAGGATACAAACAAATGGAAGAACACTCCATGCTCATGGGTAGGAAGAAACAATATCGTGAAAATGGCCATACTGCCCAAGGTAATTTATAGATTCAATGCCATCCCCATCGAGCTACCAATGACTTTCTTCACAGAATTGGAAAAAACTACTTTAAAGTTCATATGGAACCAAAAAAGAGCCCGCATTGCCAAGTCAATCCTAAGCCAAAAGAACAAAGCTGGAGGCATCACACTACCTGACTTCAAACTATACTACAAGGCTACAGTAACCAAAACAGCATGGTACTTGGTACCAAAACAGAGATATAGACCAATGGAACAGAACAGAGCCCTCAGAAATAATGCCACATATCTACAAGTATCTGATCTTTGACAAACCTGACAGAAACAAGAAATGGGGAAAGGATTCCCTATTTAATAAATGGTGCTGTGAAAACTGGCTAGCCATATGTAGAAAGCTGAAACTGGATCCCTTCCTTACACCTTATACAAAAATTAATTCAAGATGGATTAAAGACTTACATGTTAGACCTAAAACCATAAAAACCCTAGAAGAAAACCTAGGCAATACCATTCAGGACATAGGCATGGGCAAGGACTTCATGTCTAAAACACCAAAAGCAATGGCAACAAAAGCCAGAATTGACAAATGGAACCTAATGAAACTGAAGAGCTTCTGCACAGCAAAAGAAACTACCATCAGAGTAAACAGGGAACCTACAGAGTGGGAGAAAATTTTTGCAATCTACTCATCTGACAAAGGGCTAATATCCAGAATCTACAATGAACTCCAACAAATTTACAAGAAAAAAACAACTCCATCAAAAAATGGGCGAAGGATATGAACAGACAATTCTCAAAAGAAGACATTTATGCCATCAACAAATATATGAAAAGAAGCTCATCATCACTTGTCATTAGAGAAATGCAAATCAAAACCACAATGAGATACCATCTCACATCAGTTAGAGTGGCAATCATTAAAAAGTCAGGAAACAACAGGTGCTGGAGAGGATGTGGAGAAATAGGAACACTTTTACACTGTTGGTGGGACTGTAAACTAGTTCAACCATTGTGGAAGTCAGTGTGGTGATTCCTCAGGGATCTAGAACTAGAAATACCATTTGACCCAGGCATCCCATTACTGGGTATATACCCAAAGGATTATAAATCATGCTGCTATAAAGACACATGCAGACGTATGTTTATTGTGGCACTATTCACAATAGCAAAGACTTGGAACCAACCCAAATGTCCAACAATGAAAATTATATTTCTATGACATATAATTTTTTAGTTAATATTAATGTCATTTTAAAAATACTGAAACACCTTTAAATGATCATAAATTATTTCATTGACCATGAATGTAAACAATTAATCACTTGTCATTTATTAGGTAATAAAATACTTTTAATTCTTATGTTCTTTATATAACCCATAAAGCAATCATTAACTGTTAATGTAATTATTTTTGTGACATCTTAAAATAAGCAGCTATTTTATTTTCCTCTGCGTTGTTAACTACAAGGAGTCCTTTAAACTTTTAAATAAGCTTTACAGGCCATTTTTTGAGTTCTGAAATCAGAATTTAGATAGTGTACTTTTTTGATTTCAAAATTCGTAAAATCATTATGACATCTGATCTTGGGTTATTTTTAATACTTTATATATTGCTTATACTCATACATATATGTGCCTCATTTTGAATCAAGAGAAGGCATTCTTTAACAGAGAATATATTATTAATATTAGTAGTAGTCAGCAAAATAAACTTAATTTAGAATTCTGTCAAACATTTTGCTATGGTTAGATTTCAGTAGTTTCATTTTCCTTGCCTTCTTAAAAGAGGGCTTTCAATATAAGATATTGTGATATCTTATAAACAGTATTGTAGCTCATTTTATTTTTAATGTTAAAATCTATATCAGGATTTAAAAGTATATCCATGAAAAGGTTTTTTTTTTTAAATGAAAAACATTATTAAGATTTTAGCTAAGTTATTTGTTCTTAAAAATTATTTTAAAATCTTTTTAGGGGATATATTCTTTAGTTTACATACTCTCAACAATCTGTCGATGTTTGCTTCAGCAATTGATAGTTTAATTGATAAGAACGCAAGAAAATAAGCAAAGAAACCTGGGAATTGCTTTAGTTTTTTTTTATATACCATTGGGAAACTTTTGGAACCACATGTGTTATATAATAGTCGGGAAATTCAAAAATTGGTTATTTTATGTTATAGCACAGTATAATTTAGCCCTTTTTAATAAAAGAGTTCCCTCTTATTAAGCAAGTTAGGCACTGATGGATTAAAAGATGTTAAATTATATGTAATTGGTTCATTCTATGCAATGTTTAAATTCTTAAACAGTGTATCATTTGCAGTATTAAAAATACTGAGATGAATTTGATTTTATATTTGCTTGATAATTAAATCATATCTTTTAGCATTTAGGGTTTCTTTTGTTTTTTGATTTTTTTAAAATTATTTTCTAGCCTGACAAAGGATCCCATGAAAAAGATGGTGTTGGGATTGCTCTAAAATGGGAATCGGGCAGTTTTCTCAGGATTTAGGAGATAAAGTTGTTAGGCTTTATTTTACTTTCTGCCACTAAGATTTTGATAGTTGAGTTAGATAAATGACATTAGAAATCACCAAGGAATAAGGTAGAGAAATAAGAAAATGGATCTGGTGTTGAAACTGAAGTAAAAAGAAAGGATGAGGAAAGGTTTTCTCTCTAAAAAGCTTTTGCATTGTACCTAAAGGCACTATTTTAATCACAATGAAAGCCATTTTTCTTTGGCGATTTGGATAATATTTCAAAACTAGTTTGTATGCTGTACATTCCTTTCATCAAAATGTGTGTGATTTTATACCCTAGAACTCTGAGCTAGCCCAGAAAGATGAAGAAATGAATAAGATATGATCCATCCATGCTTTTTCTTGGGAGAGTGAAACAAGCAAGGCTATGATTCCATAATACATTTGTAAGATACTATTTTTCTCAAATGTATTTCTTTTCCATGCACATACAAAAAAAGCAGCTCCTTAGAATCATGATTAAATAGTTGCTTTAGAAAAGTGTATGTGTGAGGCAGGCGGATCACGAGGTCGGGAGTTCGAGACCAGCCTCACATGGTGAAACCCTGTCTATACTGAAAATACAAAAATTAGCTGAGCGTGGCAGTGCACACCTGTAATCCCAGCTACTCAGGAGACTGAGACAGGAGAATCGCTTGAACCTGGGATGCGGAGGTTGCAGTGAGCCGAGATCATGCCATTGTACTCCAGCCTGGGCGACAGTGCGAGACTCTGACTCAAAGAAAAAAAAAAAAATATGTGTATGTGTGTCTGTCTTCCTGCAGCAACCTATTTTTTCTTTTTTGGCTTCCTTAAAGCTCATGATTTTGTTATTTCTTCCATTTATGTATTGATTAGCTGTTGAACATCTGTGTTCTAGATCTTGGAGATACAAGTTGAGTAAGGCAAGATTTTTGCCTTCTAAAAGCTGACATTCAGGCATGGACGTGTAAACAAATAAGCACAGTATAGTAAAGTATAATTGGTAGTAATTAGGTAGATGCATTTGTGGATCCAAGTTGAGGGCATCAAAGAGTAGATGGTTACATCTGCCTGGGGGATTCAGTTAGTCTTCAGAAAAGAGTTGCTGCCTGAGTCTAGTCTTGAACAATTACGTATTCTCTCTGAGGATAAAAAAGTGAAATACATCCCAGGCAGAGAGCAGCATGAGAAAAGGCAGGACTATAAAACAGCAAAATGTATTTAGAATAATTAGAGTATAATGTAGGAGTGTAGTGAGAAATGAGGGTAGAAGTGAGGAGGGGGCGCTAAATCCTGAAGAACCTTGTATATTATGTTTGGACTTTACCCTGACAACAAGGAACCAAGGAAGGGTTTGATTTTGCAGAAGGACATTTCCAGATCCAAAATTTTTATAATACAGTAGTCCCCCTTTCATTCATGGTTTTGCTTTCTGTAGTTTTAGTTACTAGTGGTCAACCATGGCCCAAAACTATTACATGGAAAATTGCAGAAAAAAATTCGTAAGTTTTAAATTGCATGTCATTCTGAGTAGCATGATGAAATCTTGTGCCATCCTGCCTGGAATGTGATTCATCCTTTTGTCCAGCATATCCACACTGCATATGCTTCCTTCTCATTAGTCATTGACATCCTCAGCTCCTGACTTTCAACCATTGACATTGTCATGGCTCCTTCTGACATAGCCTAACACTATGTCACAGTAGCTATGTCATTCACCTCATTTCATCTGATCCTGTAGGCATTTTATCATTTCACACCATCACAAGAAGGGTGAGTTCAGTACTGTGAGTTGAAGAAACACACTCAATGTGTTTTTCCTCTGCTCTCACACCACAGCAACATACTTGTGTGATCAGTTGTGTGGGATTTTTCCCCGCACACCAAGCAAGCAATTAATTCTTCAGCAGACACTGGCTGGGTGTTCTTCAATTCAATTCTGACACTACCTGGAGATAGTGTCAGATCCCATAGATTGAGGGTTCAGTCCCACAAGACTGCCACCTCTTGAGATACCAGTTGCAAGTTCAGGCCTCTGGAACTTCTGTTCCTACCCACTTCAAGTTGGGTTCCTATGACTCCCACTTTGGGTTTGATTAATTTGCTGGAGTGGCTCACAGAACTCAGGGAAGCACTTATACTTACCAATTTATTATTAAAGGGTATTACAGGGAACATATATAAGAATGCATGGGGCAAGGTATAGGGGAAGGGGCATAGAGCATCCATGCCTTTCCAGGACATACCACTTTCCAGGAACCTCCATGTGTTTACCTCTCTGGAAGCTCTCCAAACCCATCCTTATGAGTGTTTAGGGAGGCTTCATTACATAGACATGATTGAATAAACCTTTGGCCATTGGTGTCAACTTAACGTTCAGCCTATCTCCCCTCCCTGGATGTTAGGGGGATGGGGCTGAAAGTCCCAACCCTCTAATCATGCATTTGTCTTTCAGGTGACCAGCCCCAATCCTACAAAAAAGTAACGCTTTAGAGATTCTAAGGAATTTAGAAGTTGTATCCCAGAAAATTGGGTGGAAAACCAACCAAATAAATATTTCACAATATTACAAGTACAATTAGATGTTTTGAGAGAGAGCAAGAGGCCACATTCATGCAACTTTTATTATAGTATATTATTATAATTGTTCTATTATTAGTTATTGGGTTATCCTCTTACTGTGTCTAATTTATAAGTTAAATGTTACAGGTATGAATAGGAAAAAACATAGTATATATAGGCTCAGTACTATTTGTGGTTTCAGGCACCCACTGGAGGTCTTGGAATGTATCCTCCATGGATTGGAGGGGATCTGCTCTATTCTTAAAGCAGTGGTGTGGGATGGATTGAATTGGTGGGAGTGGTGGTGTAGATGGAATGGCAAGGAGAAAATATAAGACTGGAGGAAGAAAGTCTAGTCTGTCAACCTGAGATAATTGAAAGGATCAGAATCTACTTTAAAGAGTTTATTCAAGCAAAAAGCTGGGAATAGCCATTCAGGAGATGCAGACTCCAGAGAAATGGGGTCAGTGCTCTGAAGTAAAAAGTTAAGGTTTTGCTTATGATGGCAGCAGCAGCCCATATGTAGCAGCTGCTGCAAAGATGCCGGCTGCAACAAGGGAGGAGCAGTCAGGGCTGGGAACAGGTGGGAGCCCTGCGCTCTACCAAGTTGGTGGGGTGGGAGCCCTGTGCTACTGGGCACAACTGCAGCCCCCCAGCCACGGGCTCTGGTCCTGGCCATCCCTGTGCTCTTGGGGGCCTGGGAAGTCTCCTTGCCCCCACAGGCTTGGAAGTGCCTGTTCCCGCTCCCTGGCCTCTCCCCAATCCCGGCATCTGCTCCAGGGTAGAGCAAAGTTGTGGCTAAGCCCGGGTGGTGTCACAACCTGGCCAGGTATGTGTGCGCTCAAGGCAGTACTGACACACCAACCCCTGCCACCTTGACCCCCTCCAGACTTTGGGTGCCTATGAGCATGGGAGGAAAATGGAAGTGGGGCTGAGGGCAGCTCAGCTCAGGCCTGAAGGCGTCTCTCAGCATGAACAGTTTGGGTGCCATGGACAGCATGTTGATGGTGACAGGAGGCAGACAGGCTCCTGAGTGGAAAAGGGTGGGTCCCAAGTGAAACCCCATCTTTAAGCCAGGGAAGGCCTGAAGCCTGGGGGCTGGGCTCTCAGTTCTGTGGACCAGAGTGAAAACTTATGGTGTCTTTTCCAAGCCCACCCATGGCCGCCTATGGACCAATCAGCCTGCTCTTCCTCCCTTCTGAGCCCATAAAAACTTCAGACTCAGCCACATTCACACAGACATTGGGACTACTAGCTGCAGGAAGGAGCTACCCACTTTGGGTCTCCTCAACTCATTGGGACAACCTCTCTATGGAGAAGAGCTACCCACTCCTGGTCTCTTCTCTGCTGAGAGCTGGACACTCATCGGGATGATCTGCCTGTGGAAAGGAGCTACCCACTTCCAGTGTCCTGAGAGCGGTTCTGTTGCTCAGTGAGGCTCCTCTTCATGTGCTTCATTCTTCCCAGACGTGGGACAAGAACTCGGGACCTGCTGAATGGCAGGACTGGAGAGCTATAACACAGAGCTGAAACATGATCCTCACTTGCCATGTTGCAGAAAATGAGAAGAAGAGAAGAGAGAAGGTGAAAAGAGCTGCAGCCTTTGGAGATCCCAGACCTAGGAGCTTCCTAAGCCATTGCTGTAACACCCTCTTTGGGGCTGTGCAGTTCCTGGTGTCTCTAAGCTTCTGGGCACCACAGTGTTCCCTGGTTCCTGTGGTGGAAGCCACTTGTGGTATACCTAGTCCAGCCACAGCCTCTCAGGGAGCCAACACCTGTGCCAGCACCTGGAGCTCCCTGCCCCACTGCAGCCAGCATGCTTGGCTATGCACAGTGGCCAGACCCTGTGCTTGCTCACACACCCCTTGCCACTCTGTGCCTGGCTCACCCTTGGCAGGTATGGGATCCAGGCTAGTAGTATGAGCTGTGCAGCCTGCCAGGCTGAGTGAGTGGAACAAGCCCAGTGGCCCTGAGCAAAACTCTGGCACAGGTGCCACTGGCCACAGATGTTTCCAGCTGGAAAAGTGACACCCTAAGGACCCTGTGTTACTTACATAGGAGGAAAACAGAAATTTAATAGGACTGCAACTTTTTTTTAATAGAAGTCAGGTTTATGAGTTACAGTAATTAGTTACAGTTTATTTTCTTTTCTACCTGGCTTTTCTTTCCTTTACAGCTGTTTTTTAATTTCCTTTCTGATTTTAAAGAGTATGCTTAACATTCCATCTTATGACAGTGTGATAGCCACAAAGTCTTTGTGTGAGAAAGGTCAGAGGGAAGTTAATCCATAATGAAAATCAGCAGTGAAGAGGGAAGAGGTCTTCCCTGAGGTCCTTTCATCATGTGCAACATTTTATAAAACAGTGTAGGTAAGGAATGAGGCCAGTATATAATCAGAGAAACAAAGGTTACAGCTGCATAAGTTACAGTTGCCTGTCACATGACTGAGGTCCCATAATCACGTTCCTTTAAGGTGCAAAATAGAGTCCAACAGCTTAGATTTTGAATTACCTGTTTTCACAAGTCTAACCAAGTGAGAGAGGACTATGGCTTGAATTAAAGTAGTAGCAGTTAGAATAGAAAAAGATTATCAGAATATGAGAGATGTTAATGTAGAATTAATAAGGCTTGATCCTCTATTGGATATAGAGAAGAGACTGCAGTGGTATGGCGGAATTGAAGATGATGCCTAGATTTGAAGGGGAAAATATAAGGAATTCAGTTTTGAATGTTTTGAATTTAATAGGTTTTATGGAACTTCCAAGTAAAAATTTCTAGGAGTCAGTTGCGTATGTATATCTGCAGCTTTAGGAGAGAGATATGAACTGGAATTAAGAAATTTTGAGTTATTCAGCAAATACATATTTAACATTTCTTATGTGCCAAGCATGTACCAGGCACCAAGGATACTGTAAAACACATGAAACCTGCTTTATGACTAATAAAGGAGACAGAAATCAATCATGAAGATACATAATTACAAACTGAGACAAGTGTCATAAGGAAAAATTACAGGTTGCTGTGAGAAAATTTTAACAGGAAGACCACATCTCATTGAGACTGGGGGATCAGGGAATGTTATCATTGGAGCTAAAATTTGAAGAACAAGTAGGAGTAGGGCAAGTAGAATATCTTGGGCAGAAAGAACGTTAGCATTATACCAATAAAAGTAGTCAGATGTTAACAAACTAAGTTAAAGAAAAAGCAAAAGGCAGCAGCTAACTGTATTCTGTGAAGAGACATGTTTAAAACAAAGATAGAAGAAGATTGAAAGGAAAAGCTCTATCATGCAGACACAACCAAAAGAGTTGGTATGGCTACAAAAAATAGACTTCTAAGCAAAAACCATATTATTAGAGGAAACTTAATAATGGTAAATATACCTAATAACATAGTCTTGAAATATATAAATCATATGGAGAATTTAACAACTGTATAGTCATAGTGGGCAGTCTTAACATGTCTCTCTGATAGACCAGTAGACAAAAATCAGTAAAGCTATAGAAGATGTAGGTACATTAGCAGATGTAACTAATGGACATACGTAGACCACTGCAACCACCAATAACAAAATGTATATTCTTTTTCAGTATCCCTGGAATGTTTACAAAAATTGACTATTTTGGACAATAAAGTAAGCGTAAATACATTTTAAAAGGATGAAGTGATACAAAGTATATTTTCTGACCACAATGTCCTTATTCTAGAAATTAATACAAAAGCAAAAAACTTTTCAAGGACATTGCATTAAGATAATGGACCATTTTGGCTGGGTGCAGTGGCTCATGCCCGTAGTCCCAGCACTTTGGGAGGCCGAGGCGGGCGGATCACGAGGTCAGGAGATCGAGACCATCCTGGCTAACACAGTGAAACCCCGTCTCTACTATAAATACAAAAAAATTAGCTGGGCATGGTGGCAGGTGCCTGTAGTCTCAGCTACTCGGGAGGCTGAGGCAGAAGAATGGCATGAACCAGGGAAGCGGAGCTTGCAGTGAGTTGAGATTGCGCCACTGCACTCTAGCCTGGGCGACAGAACGAGACTCCATCTCAAAAAAAAAAAAAAAAAAAAAGATAATGGACTGTTTTCTCTCATGGATGTAAATGCAAAAAACTAATTACATTAACAAACCAAAACTACACTTGATCTTAGCCAAAAGGCCAAAAAATGATGACAAACCCAAACTAAATCCAGTAATTGGTAAAAACAACAACAACAACAACAAAAAAGATAATCTTCCTGTTTTGAGGTCAGCTGATTAGAAATCTTAACTCCATTGGCTACCTTAATTCTAAGCCCTTTGCCATATAATGTAACATATTCATAGATTCAGGGGAATAAGATCATGGGTAGCTTTAGGAGACCATTATTCTCCCTACCACATACATCTCATACAATTAGGTTAATTCCAAGGATGCAGGGTTGTTTACCAACAAAAAACCCCCACAGTCAATATAATTCACCACACTAACAGAGTAAGAGTCACATGATTATCATAATAAATGTAGGAAAAACATTTGATAGCATGATTTTTTAAAATCTTGGGCAGCTAGTAATAGGAACTTCGTTAGTCCTAGCCAGAGCAATCCGATGAAAAAGAAAGGGCATCCAGATCAGTAAAGAGGAAGTCATACTGTCGCTGTTCACCAATGAAATGATCATATACCTAGAAAACCCTAAAGACTCATCCAAAAAGCTAGAACTGATAAATGGATTCAGTAAAGTTTCAGGATACAAAATTAATGTACACAAATCAGTAGCACTGCTATACACCAATAGTGACCAAGCTGAGAATCAAGTCCAGAACTCAACCCGTTTTATAATAGCTGCAACAAATAAAATAAAATACTTAGAAATATACCTAACCAAGGAGGTAGAAGACCTCTACGAGGAAAACTACAAAACACTGCTGAAAGAAATTGTAGAAAACACAAACAAAATGGAAACAAATCACATGCTCATGGGTGGGTAGAATCAGTATTGTGAAAATGACCATACTGCCAAAAGCAATCTACAAAATGCAATTTCCTTCAAAATACCACTGTCATTCTTCACAGAACTAGAAAAAAAACTCCCAAAATTCATGTGGAACCAAAAAAGGGCCTGCATAGCTAAAGCAAGACTAAGCAAAAAGAACAAATCTGGAGACATCACATTACCTGACTTCAAACTATACTATAAGGCCATACTCACCAAAACAACATGGTACTGGTATAAAAATAGGCACATAGGCCGGGTGCGGTGGCTCACACCTGTAATCCCTGCACTTTGGGAGGCTGAGGCAGGCAGATCACCTGAGGTCAGGAGTTTGAGACCAGCCTGAACAACATGGTGAAACCCTGTCTCTACTAAAAATAAAAAAAATTAGCCAGGCGTGGTGGTGGGCACCTGTAATCCCAGCTACTCGGGAGGCTGAGGCAGGAGAATCGCTTGAACCCAGGAGGCAGAGGTTGCAGTGAGCTGAGATCGTGCCACTGCACTCCAGCCTGGGCAACAAGAGCGAAACTCCATCTCCAAAAAAAAAAAAAAAGGGCACATAGAACAATGGAACAGAATAGAGAACCCAGAAATAAAGCCAAATACTTACAGCCAATTGATGTTCAACAAAACAAATGAAAACATAAAGTGGGGAAAGGACAGCCTGTACAACAAATGGTGCTGGGATAATCGGCAAGCCACATGTAGAAGAATGAAACTGGATCCTCATCTCTCACCTTATAAAAAGATCAACCCAAGGCCAAGCATGGTGGCATACACCTGTAATCCCAGCACTTTGGGAGGCCGAGGCAGGTGGATCACCTGAAGTCAGGAGTTCGAGACCCAGCCTGACCAACATGGTGAAACCCCATCTCTACTAAAAATACAAAATTACCTGGGCGTGGTGAAGGTTGCAGTGAGCTTAGATCATGCCACTGCTCTCCACCCTGGGCAACAGAGTGAGATTCTGTCTCAAAAAAATAAAACAAAAGCAAAAGAAAATTCTAGAAGATAACATCGGAAAAACCCTTCTAGACATTGGCTTAGGCAAACAGTTCCTGACCAAGAACCCAAAAACAAATGCAACAAAAACAAAGATAAATAGATAAGACTTAATTAAACTAAAAAGCTTCTACACAGCAGCAAAGTAAACAGACAACCCGCAGAGCAGGAGAAAATCTTCACACTCTGTACTTCTGACAGTGGATTAATATTCAGAATCTACAACGAACTCAAATATCAGAAAAAAAAAATCCCATCAGAAAGTAGTCTAAGGACCTGAATAAACAGTTTTCCAAAGAAGATATACAAGTGGCCAAAAAACATGAAAAAATGGTCACCATCACTAATAATCAGGGAAATGCAAATCAAAACCACAATACCACCTTGCTCCTTCAAGAATGGCCATAATTAAAAAAATCAAAAAACAATAGCTGTTGTTGTGGATGTGGTGAAAAAGGAGCACTTTCACACTGCTGGTGGGAATGTAAACTAGTACAAACACTGTGGAGAACAGTGTGGAGATTCCTGAAAGAACTAAAAGTAGATCTACCATTTGATCTAGCAGTCCCACTATTGGATATCTACCCAGAAGAAAAGAAGTCATTATATAAAAAAGATGCTATAAAAAAGTCGTTGTACAAAGAAGTCATTTTACAAAAAAGATACTTGCACTTGTGTGTTTATAGCAGCACAATTTGTGATTGCAAAAATATGGATGTATATAGCATGTATATAGCAGCACAATTTGTAATTGCAAAAATATGGGTGTATGTAGTATGTATATAGCAGCACAAGTTTATAATTGCAAAAATATGGAACCAGCCCAAATGCCCATCAGTCAACAAGTGGATAACGAAAAGTGAGTGAGAACACACGATGTTTGGTTTTTCATTCTGGAGTTACTTCACTTACAGTAATAGTCTCCAATTCCATCCAGCTTGCTATGAATGTCATTATTTTCATTCTTTTTTATGGCTGTGTAGTATTCCATGGTGTGTATATGTGTGTGTGTGTATATATATATATCTATACACCGTGGAATACACACACACCATGGAATATATGGTGTATATACACCATGGTGTATACACACACACACACACACACCCCATGGAATACTACACAGCCATAAAAAAGAATGAAAATAATGACATTCATAGCAAGCTGGATGGAATTGGAGACTATTACTGTAAGTGAAGTAACTCCAGAATGAGAAACCAAACATTGTATGTTCTCACTCATAAGTGGGAGCTAAGCTATGAGGATGCAAAGGCATAAGAATGATACAATGGACTTCGGGGACTTGGGGGAAAGGGTGAGAGGATGGTGAGGGATAAAAGACTACACATTGGGTACAGTGTTCCCTGCTTGGGTGATGGGTACACCAAAAGCTCAGAAATCACCACTAAAGAACTTATACATGCAACCAAATACCACGTGTTCCCCCAGAAACCTATTAAAATAATAATAAAGGAACTTCCTTAATCTATTAAAAGGTGTCTATAAAACAAAATAACCACAAAAAAAACCGTATTACAGACCCCTTGTGAAATGTTGAAGGCTTTTCCACTTGAGTTAAAGAAAAAGACAAAGATGTTTGCTGTCATCCTTATGTATATGAAATATGTATTTCACATTGTATTAAAGATTATAGCTAGTGTGGTAAGGCAAGAAAAAGAAATAAAATATAGAAGATGGATTAGAATGGAGGAAATCGTCACTATTCACATATGATTGTGTACATTTAAAAATCCAAAATAATTGCAGATAGGTTAGAGATTAGAAAGGTCTCGGGATATAGGGTCAATATTAAAAAATCAATTTATTTTCTATATATACAACAATATATATTGTGGTTCCAGTATTATAAAAACATCTACATACAAATAAATAATGATGTATAATACTTCTCTTTAGAAAACTATAAAACATTAAGAGACTTTTAAAAATCCTGAAGTAGTTGGAGCAATGTATTATGTTCGTGGATAGAAAGAAATGTATAAATATCAGTACTTCCCAATATGATAGGTTTAATAACAGTTCCAGTTAAATTCCCAATAGGTAGAGGTGGGTGTATGTGTTAATGTGTGACTTGATAATCTTATTCTAAAAATTTACATGGAAATACACAGGGTCAGGAATAAACAGAACATTTTTGGAGAACAAGATTGGAGAGCTTGCCCTATTGTGTATCAAGACTTAACTATAAGCCAGGCACAGTGGCTCAAGCCTGTAATTCTAGCACTTTGGGAGGCTGAGGTGGGTCGATTGTCTGAGCTGAGGAGTTTGAGACCAGCCTGGACAACATGGCAGGACCCCATCTCCTAAAAATACAAAAAATTAGCCGGGTGTTGTGGCACATGCCTGTAGTCCCAGCTACTCTGGAGGCTGAGGCAGGAGAATCGCTTGAACCCAAGAGGCGAAGGTTGCAGTGAACCAAGATTACGCTACTGCACTCCAGCCTGAGCAACAGAGCGAACTTACTGTAAAGCCTGATTAATTAAGTCAGTTTGTCATTAGCTCTAGGTTAGTCAAAAAGAGCAATAGAATAGTATGTAGCTCAAAATCTGATTTAAAAATACATAGAAACTTGATTTATGACGAAAGTGCCACCATACAGCAGTAGAGAAATACTAGGCTTTTCAATAAGTGGTGCTGAAATAATATATAAGAAACCTAACTGCTACATCACACCATTCACAAAATTAAGTCCACATCAATTATAGATTATGAGACAAAACAAAGCTAAGAGATAAAGTGAAAGGTCATATTTATGATCTTGGTGTAGAAAAAGATTTTAGAAACTATGCTTTTGTTCTAAACTTGAAAAGATTGAGAATATCCTTACCACATGGAGCGTAAAAACTTCTGTTCATTAAAAGACATCACTAAGAAAGTGGAATAGCAAGTGAAAGAAGAGACTCGCATCACATATAACCTTCAAATGGCTCATATCTAGTGTTTCTACAAATCAGCCCTAACACAACAAATGGCCAAAAATGGACAAGAGGATTGAACAGGCACTTCCCAAGAGAAAAATCCAAAAGATCAAGAAACATGAAAAGGTGCTTAAATTCAGTAATTGGGAAACACAAATTAAAACTATAACAAGTAGCCACAACATACCCTCAAGAACAGCTAGAATTTAAAAACTGACAGTGTCAAGTGTTATGAGGATGTGGAGCAGCAGCAGCCTCTTAACTGCTGAAAGTAACGTGTTGGTACAGTCTCTGGAACAGTTTGGCATCATTTCCTAAAGATGAAGTTGTGTGTATCCTTAACTTGGCTATTCTTGTCCTGAAGTATATTCACAATAGAAATGTGTACGCTAAGACACACGTACATGAATGATCAGTATAGTCCTCTTCATAATAGCTTCAAACTGGAAACAATTCATTAACATTAGAATGGGTAAATAAATTGTAGTGTTGTCATATAGTGGACTGTTATACAGCAATGAAAATGAACAACCTGCACAGAGCAATATGGATGAATGTTACAATGTGGAATGAAAAAGGCAAGGCATAAAATAATATGTATCATATTAGTCTATATAAACTTCAAAAAGCTATCAAAACTATAGTGTTTAAAGTTGCCTGTGTAAGTTGTGAAAATAAAAAAAAAACAAGGAAATGCTTATTATAAAAAGAATAAAGGTTACCTGTTTTGGGGAGGTAAGCAAGAATGATTGGGAAGAGGACGAAAGTGGAAGGGTGCTGGCAATTGGTACAGGCAATATTTTATTTCTTAATGGGGTTACATGAGAGTTTGGTTAAATTTTTGAGGTGTACAATTTTGTATGCTTTTTTTCTCTACATTTCATGTTGCACAGTTTTAGAATGGATTAAAAATGTGGAGAGAATGCTAAACAAATAGGTCAGAGGAAACAAATTTATGCAAAAGTTTTTAAAAGCATGTTGATAAGTAACACTGAACTGCAATTAGGTTTATCCCAAACTTCTCATTTGTTAGTCATTAAAGCTCAGTAATTAATAAATTGTTTCCTTTAGTAACCATTGTTCACTGATAGATAGTACAGTCATTTCCCACTTTGCACAGTAGTGCAGGACTGTAAAAAATGACAGTATAAGTTGAAACCATGAAAAATGATCTTAATAAAAAAATGGGGATAATTACAGTGTTTTAACGTACACTCTAAAAATTTTTGTCAAGACAGTAAAACCTTTTCTATTGTAGGTTAAAATGTATAGGGAAATTTAAAAGTATTTATTTAGCACAATGTCATTTAAGATATTGGAGTCAATTAGAATTAGTGTTTTATTTCTTTGGGAAAAAAACTTATCAAAGGCAGTTTGAGCAGTTCTCGTTGTGTAACTTACAATAGCAGAGCTAGCAAAGTGAGCATCTTTTCTGTGCCTTGGCAAATTGTCACACTCCTTTCTTTTAAATTAGGATTAGCTTCCAACATTTTATCTTTTGTGCTTCCACTGTCACAAAGTACCTCCAAGAGTTTCTTAAATGTGAAGTTTTTTTGCTAGTGTCACTTCCTTTGGAACATATTCCTTCTTTTTGTCACAACCACATTCCTCATTTATGTCTGTAGGTTTGCCTTCGCTAAGTGCCTCAGGCTGCATATCTAGAAGCTCTCAAACAGTGGTAGTGGCAAAATTTCCACAGTCAGCTACTTCATCTGTTACTCCACTTATGTTGGATTTGAATTTCATTTCCAGTGTTACCATTTTTTTTGTTTGTTTTTTGTTTTTTGCTGCAGTTCTATCTTTGTTGACCAATTCCTGCTTTCATCTACCTATTTAGTAAAATTTCATGTAGACTTAGCACTGGGAGGCAAGAAGGCAACAGATGCATGCTTTGCTGTCTGTGGGTGAATTGACTAACAGATGAGGTGTAACCAATCATCAGCTGACTTTGAAAGAAGTGGTGATTGATCACTGATCATGATGTACAGCTCTTCTTAACAGTGATTTGTAGACTAGAGCAGCAGTCTCCTTGTTTTTGGCACAAGGGACTAGTTTCTTGGAAGACAATCTTTCCACAGGCGGAGGGTGGGGGTGTGTGGAGTGGGGGATGATTTCAGGATGAAACTGTACCACCTCAGATCATCAGGCATTAATTAGATTCTCATAAGGAGCGTGCAACCTAGACCCCTCACGTGTGCAGTTCACAATAGGCCTCGTGCTCCTATGAGAATCTAATGCTGCCACTGATCTGACAGGAGGTGGAACTCAGGCAGTAATGCTTGCTTACCTACCGCTCACCTCCTGCTGTACAGCCCAGTTCCTGACAGGCCACTGACCGTTACTGGTCTGCAGCTGAGGGGTTGGGGAGTCCTGGACTAGAGTACTAGAAATGAAGTTTGTATTTGTGCAATTACTCACAGTTAATATACTGTAGTAAGTGAAATTTGAATCATGGTGTTGGGCAGTGTTGTTACTTAACTCGAGTCACTCAAATTTGTGCATATGCGGAGCATGCAAAATGAGAGCAGCCTATAATTCAAAGACGGTTGAACTTTTTGATCAATTAAATAAAGATTTGGTAGATTCCAATGAGATTTCAGGTGCAGGGCTACTTGGAGTATTTGATCTGAGCTGTTGAACACCTGATACATTTTATGTGATAATGTAAATTTGATTTACTCTTACAGCTTCCTTAATCCTTTTATGCACTTCCTTAGAGAGGACATCTCACACTAACTCTCTAGAACAAAATCCCTGTTATAGTAAATAAAAACAGTGTTTTTAGGAGAATAATGGTGATGATAATTGTGAATTCACCATGTAGCAGCTGACATTGAAAGCAAGTTTTTAAAAAATGTTTTGTATAATGTTGATGTTCTAGTAATTGGAAGTTAAATCAATTTTGATTATTTTAGTTGGGTAATTTCATTTTTATTGTCTTCATACAAGCAAATATAGTTGGCCCTTGAACAACCCAGAGATTAGGGGCACCAACCCTCTGCATTGCTGAAAATCTGTGTGTAACTTCTGACTTTCCAAAAACTTAACTACTTATAGACTACTGTTGACCAGAAGCCTTACCGAGAACATAAACTGTTGTTTAACATATTTTGTATGTTATATATATTATATGCCGTATTCTTACAATAAAATAAACCAGAGAAAATAAAATGTTATTAAAAAGTCGTAAGATAAAATACATTAACTATTAAGTGGAAGTGAATCATCATAAAGGTCTTCATCCTTGTCATTTTCACATTGAGTAGGCTGAGGAGGAAGAGGAGGGGTTTGTCCTGCTGTCTCAGGGAGGCAGAGAGGGAAGAAAATCTACCAGTAAGTGGACCCAAGCAGTTCAAATCCATGTTGTTCAAGGGTCAATGGTGTTTTATTCTTCAATGAAAAATAGAGTCTCATTCTGTGTTGGCTGAAATTTAATATTGTTAATTTATTTTTGATTTCTTACAGGTGAACTGGCACAAAGGTTAATCTCAAGATGCCACTAGTGAAAAGAAACATCGATCCTAGGCACTTGTGCCACACAGCACTGCCTAGAGGCATTAAGAATGAACTGGAATGTGTAACCAATATTTCCTTGGCAAATATAATTAGACAACTAAGTAGCCTAAGTAAGTATATATCAATTAAAAATATACTCAAACCAGAATGTTATGCTTTAGAGTATTAAGAAGTTGTGCTTCTGATTAATTTGGGAGTATGATTTGGTGAGAAGAGTACAAAATTATCCTGAAAAATATAGTTACATGAACATAATTATTCAGTTTTAGAAGAATTTCTTCTTCATGAGTATAATTATTGAGTTTTAGAAGAATTTCTTCTTCTTCTGCATGATGTTTCTTCTGAGAAAGGAAAATACAGACAGAATCTCTAGGAACAGAAACACATGATGAATGAAAATTATTGAGATTGTTTTAAAAATATATAATCTGCAAAAGGACCAGATTTGTACTTTTCTTTGGTTATTATCACTATTTACTCTGTTTAGAGGCCTCAACTATTTGTGTTTTCAAACACTAGTATCCCTCTCTTTATACATATATTTAATTAGTTTAGGGAAATATTTTTATATTAACAAAGATCTAAGGTGAGAGGTATGGGGTCATTACTAGTCAGAGGAGTAGGCTAGTCAAGTGGGTTGTCTAAGAGACATTAGGATATAAGTCAGGAATCTGATATGCAGCATTGTGTGAAAACAGCAAGTGAACTTGGCCTCTGGCAGACAGAAGTCATGACGCAGGTTGGCCAGAGAATAAAGGCCAGTGAAAGAGGCAGATTAGGGAAAAGGAGACAGGCAATATGTTCTCATTACAAATTTACAGAATAGAGCAACTTGGTTAAGGAATTAAACAAATTATTTTCTATTCTAAGTTTAATCAGAAAATTTAAAAAATAAATCTGGTCTGTCTTTTGCATTGAAGGGTTATCTTTTTCATAAGACATTGATATTTCATTTTAAAGGTAAAACAAGGTGTTCTTGGCAGAGATAAGATCCACCAACTGGTCCTAGATTTATCTCATCAGCCATATAAATTCTCCTGATAAGCAGGCTTGGCTTTTCTTTTCTTTTCCTTTTAACTTTTGTCCTTTCTTTTATAATTGAGTACTTAGCACAAGAGGTTGTTAATCTAATTTGTTTCCAGTAAGAAAGTTTAGGCATACATCTGTAGTGAGAGCAACATAAAAAGTTAAATTTGAATATTCTGTGTGAGAGTACTAAATTTTTGCATTGCCTATGAAATAGTAAGAATAAATAAAAAGCTATCTTATTTGAATTTTAAGTATATTCCTTGTTCCATTCAGTGGTTATTTTTTCAGGTTAGTGAATCACTAAAATATTGTATTGTTTACTTGAGACTAATAAAAAAAGTGTTAGAGTTCCCAGATTAAATATGATTAACTATATTGTTTAAAGATATTTTGCAGATTTTTTGTGACCTAGCATGGATTGAATCAAATATAACATGATGTCATATAAAATGTGTTTTATATACGTTATGTACATACATAAGTATATAAGCATGCTAATATTAAAATACATGTTAAGAACATAGAAATGGCATTAGTAATTTTGTATAAAATATTTCTTAAAATTAAGATGAATTGTGGATCCAGTACAGGCATCTTATTTTAGGTATATACCCAATATAGAATTTAGAACTAATATTGTGATTAAGGGTGATAATTTGCAGTACTAACCCATTTGTTACAAAACTTAAAGATGAAAATTTAAGAAATTTTTAAGTCTATATAGTCCATATAAGCAACATCTATCAGCAGGCACATGGTTATGCTGTAGCCAAACTCTGAAAATTATAAATACTTTGTAACAATATAACTAAATTAGGTGTTGGGTGCTTCACATTTAGAATCAGAAACCTGGAAGGCATTGTTTAAGCAGTTTGTAGAGATTCAAAAACAAAGAGAAAACCCATGAAATATTCTAGCAAGGTATGACAATAGTTTACCGCCCTGAAATTAACTTCTCTGGCAGCTTTCCCACTTGACATAGTTGAGAACCTGGAATTAAATTTAAAAGGCCTCTAGATAGCCAGAATAAATAAACTCATGCACTAAAGACCATGCACATAAAATAACCAATTGATCCCTCTCTCAAAACCTGTTTACTTTTACCTTGATAGTTCAAACAGATTTGATGATGTGGTTTCCAAACAGTTATGCTTCAGAGGATAAAAGGAGGAAGCATGGGAGGAGATACTAGAAGGAGGCATCACTGAACCGAACCAAAAGGAGGTAGTTTACAGGAAAGGACAAAGTGATGTAAGGGAAGATGCAACATAAAAACTGGAAAGAAGCCATTTAATGTAAAGCAAATATCCTTATACATTTCAAGGCTGTTTTCTGGCCTAGGATAATATTTGATTTTCATAATTCATGCCCATGAGTCCCTAAAAAAATTAAATTACATTTAATTTTATATTCCATGTAAGAAGAGGGAAGCTTAGAATACATTTCACAAGTTTCCATCCAAAATAGTTAAAATAACAATTGATGTATTAGATAATAATTTCTGAATTACTTAGAAAACTTGGCTATCCAAAATGTTTCTAGATAATGGAGATTTTCACTTTGGTGCTATTATTAGTACCGAAAGTGCTTGAGAATATAGCAATGAAAGTAAACTGCAGGGATCCACATGGCTTAGGGCTGGATATCTTCCTGACCTTTTCCTCACAAAAGTGTACTTCCTTTTTTTATTTTTTTGAAACAGAGTCTTGCTCTGTCACCCAGGCTGGAGTGCAGTGGTGCGATCTTGGCTCACTACAACCTCCACCTCCCAGGTTCAAGCAATTCTTGTACCTCAGCCACCCAAGCAGCTGGGATTATAGGCGAGTGCCATCATGCCTGGCTAATTTTTGTATTATTTTTAGTAGAAATGGGGTTTTGCCATGTGGGCCAGGCTGGCCTTGAACTTCTGGCCTCAAGTGATCTGCCTGCCTCGGCCTCCCAAAGTGCTGGGATTACAGGTGTGAGCCACCATACCCAACCAGTACATCTGTTTTTTGTGAGATTTTTCCCAGTAGAACATAATTCTGTTTTATATTAGGTAATTACCACAAACCTATAATTCACTTTATATCAATTTCCTCTTTCTCATTTTATTGCTTTCTTAATGATGCAAGGGTTTTTACTCCTTAGCTGAGCTAGGTCCAGGTTCTTGTCTCACGACGAGGAATAATTAGGCACACAGATACTCGAAGAGTGAATAGATTAGAATTTATTAAGTGAAAGGAAAGCTCTCAGCAAAGAGATGGGTCCTGAAAGGTTGCCCCCTCACAGTTGAATACAAGGGCCTATATATATATATATATATATATAGAAGCTGATGGGGCTGGGTTCCCTATTTGTATAAGGCACAGATTACTGGTGGCTTCACCACATTCCCCCAGTGCACATGCAGGCCCTTAGTCCGCTGTGGGCATGTTTAAGCAAGCCCCCTGTGCAAGTTCCCTTATCTGCACAAAGCATCTGGTGTAAGCCCTTGTGGGGTGGGTCAGAGGTTCTCGGGGGACCGTTCCCTTACTGTCTGCCTAAAGCAAGCTAGCTAACTCCTTTCATTAACAACCATTGGGATTCTGAATACCTAAGAGATCTCTTCCCCTGGCTTTTCTCTTATTGAATATAGTCAGTTCTTATTGCCAAGATTAGTCTTTTCCATCTCTGTATCTACACCTAGCATTTGTATCCCTACCAATTGTTGAATAAATGAATAACTTTATACCTGCTTTTTCTTCCATTTGGGATGCTTCCCTTATCTGCCAGAGAAACTGTCTCTGGAAGTATCTTGATCACTGAATAACTTTTGACACCTGAAAGTGAGGTGCTTCTATCTCTGCTGTCTTGCTCTTACCTTATATTAAGAGCTGCCTGTTATTGAGCTCCTCTGTATCAGGTGCACTTCAAGGTCTTTGCTTGCTTCTTTTAGAGACAGATATTTTTATTCCTATTTTACAGATAAGGAAATTGATACCAAGGTCTCACAGTGAATAGAACAAATATTTGGACTTATTTATTAAATTGCTTTAAATATTGTTTAAATGTCTGGTTCTCCCTCTGCTCAAAATTCAGTAATGGCAGGGATCTTCTTCCAGTTATTTTGGCTTACTCTTTTCAGTAATAAGAACTTACACAACTAGAGGAATACAGTGATTTTAGATTTATGATTTTTTTTTCAGAAATTGTAACAAGAGAGTGTAAAAGATCTCCTAAATTTCTGAACCTGTATCTTGGGCATACCTGAGACAGGTAATCTTCTAGGTCTTTGATGAATCTTGGGTTCTGCCACTTGGCCTAAAATTTATTTCTAGCTAATATAAATGCTGATTATATATAAATGCTACAGTCTACATTTAAATGTTTTCAGATTGACAGGCATATTATTTGCATATACATTTACATCATAATCTTCTCTAACCCTCATAAGGTGGACAGATATAGATAAAGCAAGTAATTCCCATTTTAGACACAAATCATTTAACAGAAAGTAGTAGAACAAGGTTTAAAAGCAGGCTTCCCAGGGTATCTCTTTTTTTCCCCCACTTTGTCATGGCTGGGTGACTTTAGATAGGGTTTAAAGTTTAAAATACAGTTGGCCCTTGAACAATGTAGAAGTTAGGGGCACAGATCCTCAGTGAAGTCAGAAATTTGCATATAACTTTTGACTCCCCCAGAACTTAACTGCCTATAGCCTACTATTGACCAGAAGCCTTACCGAGAACATAAACTGTTGCTTAACATGTATATTTTATGTTGTATATATAGTAGTATACTGTATTCCTACAATAAGGTAAGCTAGAGAAAAGAATATGTTATTAAGAAAACCATAAGAAAAAATATACTTACTGTTCATTAAGTGGAAGTGGATCATCATAGAAGTCTTAATCCTCGTTATCTTCACATTGAGTAGGCCAAAGAGGGGAAGGAAAAGGAGGAGTTTGTCTTGCTGTCTCAGGAGTAGCAGAGACAGAGAGGTGGAGGAGGTAGAAGTAGTAGAGGTGGGCACACTGGTGTAACTTTACAGAAACACATCTTGATTTCTGACTTTTTGCTTCTTCATTTCTCTAAAAATGTTTTTATATGGTACCAATCCTCCTTTTATTTGCTTTAGTTTTGGTACCTGTATCATAGAAGGGTTCACGTTGTAAAATAAATCAAAATTAGTCTTGAATAATTGGAACCCTTTTGCCAGATTCTCTAATGTCAATTTGTTTTCTGACACCACTTCTTCTATGTCTTCTTTTTTTTTTTGGATTCCATTTTTTAAAATCGGAGATTCGCTTCTTTACTTTCTTTTTTATTTATTATTATACTTTAAGTTCTATGGTACATGTGCATAGCGTGCAGGTTTGTTACATAGGTATACATGTACCATGGTGGTTTGCTGCACCCATCAACTCGTCATTTACATTAGGTATTTTTTCCTAATGCTATCCCTCCCCCAGCCCCCCACCCTCCGACAGACCCGGGTGTGTGATGTTCCCCACCATGTATCCATGTGTTCACGTTGTTCAATTCCCACCTAGGAGTGAAAACATCTGGTGTTTGGTTTTCCGACCTTGTGATAGTTTGCTTAGAATGATGGTTTCCAGCTTTATACATGTCTCTGCAAAGGACATGAACTCATCCTTTTTTATGGCTGCATAGTATTCCATGGTGTATATATACCACATTTTCTTAATCCAGTCTATCATTGATGGACATTTGGAGTTGGTTCCAAGTCTTTACTATTGTAAATAGTGCCACAATAAACATACGTGTGCATTTGTCTTTATAGTAGCATGATTTATAATCCTTTGGGTATGTACCCAGTAATGGGATTGCTGGGTCAAATGATATTTCTAGTTCTAGATCCTTGAATCTCCACACTGTCTTCCACAGTGGTTGAACTGACTTACACTCCCACCAACAGTGCAAAAGTGTTCCTATTTCTCCACATCCTCTCCAGCATCTGTTGTTTCCTGACTTTTTAATGATCATCATTCTAACTGGCACGAGATGGTATCTCCTTGTGGTTTTGATTTGCGTTTCTCTGATGACCAGGGATGATGAGCATTTTTTCAAATGTCTGTTGGCTGTGTAAATGTCTTCTTTCGGGAAGTGCCTTTTCATATCCTTTGTCCACTTTTTGATGGGGTTGTTTTTTTTCTTATAAATTTGTTTAAGTTCTTTGTAGATTCTGGATATTAGCCCTTTGTCAGATGGGTAGATTGCAAAGATTTTCTCCCATTCTGTAGGTTGCTTGTTCACTCTGATGGTAGTTTCTTTTGCTGTGCAGAGGCTCTTTAGTTTATTTAGATCCCATTTGTCTATTTTGGCTTTCTTGCCATTGCTTTTGGTGTTCTAGTCATGAAGTGTTTGCCCATGCCTATGTCCTGAATGGTATTGCCTAGGTTTTCTTCTAGGGTTTTTATGGTGTTAGGTCTTACATTTAAATCTTTAATCCATCTTGAGTTAATTTTTGTATACAGTGTAAAGAAGGGATCCAGTTTCAGCTTTCTACATATGGCTAGCCAGTTTTCCCAGCACCATTTATTAAATAGGGAATCCTTTCCCCATTGCTTGTTTTTGTCAGGTTTGTCAAAGAGCAGATGGTTGTAGATGTGTGGTGTTATTTCTGAGGCCTCTATTCTGTTCCACTGGTCTATATCTCTGTTTTGGTACCAGTACCATGCTGTTTTGGTTACTGTAGCCTTGTAGTATAGTTTGAAGTCAGGTAGCGTGATGCCTCCAGCTTTGTTCTTTTGGCTTAGGATTGTCTTGGCTATGCGGGCTCTTTTTTGGTTCCATATGAACTTTAAAGTAGTTTTTTCCAATTCTGTGAAGAAAGTCATTGGTAGCTTGATGGGGATAGCATTGAATCTATAAATTACCTTGGGTAGCATGGCCATTTTCACAGTATTGATTCTTCCTATCCATGAACATGGAATGTTCTTCCATTTGTTTGTGTCCTCTTTTATTTCGTTGAGCAGTGGTTTGTAGTTCTCCTTGAAGAGGTCCTTCACATCCCTTGTAAGTTGGATTCCTAGGTATTTTATTCTCTTTGTTGTAATTGTGAATGGGATTTCACTCATGGTTTGGCTCTCTGTTTGTCTGTCATTGGTGTATAGGAATGCTTGTGATTTTTGCGCATTGATTTTGTATCCTGAGACTTTGCTGAAGTTGCTTATCAGCTTAAGGAGATTTTGAGCTGAGACGATGGGGTTTTCTAGATATACAATCATGTCATCTGCAAACAGGGACAATTTGACTTCCACTTTTCCTAATTGAATACCCTTTATTTCTTTCTCTTCTTGCCTGATTGCCCTGGCCTTCCAATACTATGTTGAATAGGAGTGGTGAGAGACAGCATCATTGTCTTGTGCTGATTTTCAAAGGGAATGCTTCCAGTTTTTGCCTATTCAGTATGATATTGGCTGTGGGTTTGTTATAAATAGCTCTTGTTATTTTGAGATACATTCCATCAATACCTAGTTTATTGAGAGTTTTTAGCATGAATGGCTGTTGAGTTTTGTTGAAGGCCTTTAATGCTGCTATTGAGAAAATCATGTGGTTTTTGTCATTTGTTCTGTTCATGTGATGGATTACATTATTGATTTGCATATTTTGAACCAGCCTTGCATCCCAGGGATGAAGCCGACTTGATCGTGGTGGATAAGCTTTTTGATGTGCTGCTGGATTTGGTTTGCCAGTATTTTATTGAGGATTTTTGCATTGGTGTTCATCAGAGTTATTGGCCTAAAATTCTCTTTTTTTGTTGTGTCTCTACCAGGCTTTGGTATCAGGGTGATGCTAGCCTCATAAAATGAGTTAGGGAGGATTCCCTCTTTTTCTATTGATTGAAATAGTTTTAGAAGGAATGGTACCAGCTCTTCTTTGTACCTCTGGTAGACTTCGGCTATGCATCTGTCTGGTCCTGGGCTTTTTTTGGTTGGTAGGCTATTAAATATTGCCTCAATTTCAGAACCTGTTATTGGTCTATTCAGAGATTCACCTTCTTCCTGGTTTAGTCTTGGGAGGGTGTATGTGTCCAGGAATTTATCCATTTCTGCTAGATTTTCTAGTTTATTTGTGTAGAGGTGTTCATAGTATTCTCTGATGGTAGTTTGTATTTCTGGGGGATTGGCAGTGATATCCCCTTTATCATTTTTTATTGTGTCTATTTGATTCTTCTCTCTTTTCTTGTTTATTAGTCTTGCTAGCGGTCTATCTATTTTGTTGATCTTTTCAAAAAAACAGCTCCTGGTTTCATTGATTTTTTTGAAGGGTTTTTTTGTGTCTCTATCTCCTTCAGTTCTGCTCTGATCTTAGTTATTTCTTGCCTTCTGCTAGCTTTTGAATATGTTTGCTCTTGCTTCTCTAGTTCTTTTAATTGTGATGTTAGGGTGTCAATTTTAGATCTTTCCTGCTTTCTCTTGTGAGTATTTAGTGCTATAAATTTCCCTCTACACACTGTTTTAAATGTGTCCCAGAGATTCTGGTACGTTGTGTCTTTGTTCTCATTGGTTTCAAAGAACATCTTTATTTCTGCCTTCATTTTGTTATGTACCCATTAGTCATTCAGGAGCAGGTTGTTCAGTTTCCATGTAGTTGTGCGGTTTTGAGTGAGTTTCTTAATCCTGAGTTCTAATTCAATTGCACTGTGATCTGAGGGACAGTTTGTTGTGATTTCTGTTCTTTTACATTTGCTGAGGAGTGTTTTACTACCAATTATGTGGTCAATTTTAAAATAAGTGTGATGTGGTGCTGAGAAGAATGTATATTCTGTTAATTTGGGGTGTAGAGTTCTGTAGATGTCTATTAGGTCTGCTTGGTCCAGAGCTGAGTTCAAATCCTGGGTATCCTTGTTAACCTTCTGTCTCTTTGATGTGTCTAATATTGACAGTGGGGTGTTAAAGTCTCCCATTATTATTGTGTGGGAGTCTTAAGTTTCTTTGTAGGTCTCTAAGGACTTGCTTTATGAATCTGGGTGTTCCTGTATTGGGTGCATATATATTTAGGATAGTTAGCTTTTCTTGGTGAATTGATCCCTTTACCATTATGTAGTGGCCTTCTTTGTCTCTTTTGGTCTTTGTTGGTTTAAAGTCTATTTTATGAGAGACTAGGATTGCAAACCCTGCTTTTTTTTTTTTTTTCTTTCCATTTGCTTGGTAGATCTTCCTGCTTCCCTTTGTTTAGAGCCTATGTGCATCTTTGCATGTGAGCATGTGAGATGGGTTTCCTGAATATAGCACACTGATGGGTCTTGACTCTTTATCCAATTTGCCAGTCTGTATCTTTTAATTGGAGCGTTTAGCCCATTTACATTTAAGGTTAATATTGTTATGTTTGAATTTGATCCTGTCATTATCATGTTAGCTGGTTATTTCGCCTGTTAATTGATGCAGTTTCTTCTTAGCATCGATGTTCTTTACCATTTGGCATGTTTTTGCAGTGGCTGGTACCCGTTGTTGCTTTCCATGTTTAGTGCTTCCTTCAGGAGCTCTTGTAAGGCAGGCCTGGTGGTGACAAAATCTCTCAGCATTTGCTTGTCTGTAAGCGATTTTATTTCTCCTTTGCTTATGAAACTTAGTTTGGCTGGATATGAGATTCTGGGTTGAAAATTCTTTTCTTTAAGAATGTTGAATATTAGCCCTCACTCTCTTCTGGCTTGTAGGGTTTCTGCCAAGCGATCCGCTGTTAGTCTGATGGGCTTCCCTTTGTGGGTAACCCGACCTTTCTCTCTGGCTGCCCTTAACATTTTTTCCTTAATTTCAACCTTGGTGAATCTGACAATTATGTGTCTTGGGGTTGCTCTTCTTGAGGAGTATCTTTGTGGTGTTATCTGTATTTCCTGAATTTGAATGCTGGCCTTCCTTGCTAGGTTAGGGAAGTTCTCCTAGATAATATCCTGACGAATGTTTTCTAACTGGGTTCCATTTTCCCCATCACTTTCTGGTACACCAGTCAAACATATATTTGGTCTTTTCACATAGTCCCATATTTCTTGGAGGCTTTGTTTCTTTTCACTCTTTTTTTATCTCATCTTTTCTTCTCGTTTTATTTCATTAATTTGATCTTCAATCACTGATATTCTTTCTTCCACTTGATCAAATCGGCTATTGAAGCTTGTGCACGCGTCACAAAGTTCTTGTGCCATGGTTTTCAGCTCCATCAGGTCATTTAAGGTCTTCTCTACACTTTACTCTAGTTAGCCATTCATCTAAGCTTTTTTCAAGGTTTTTAGCTTCCTTGCAATTGGTTAGAACATGCTCCTTTAGCTCAGAGAAGTTTGTTATTACCGACCTTGTGAAGCCTACTTCTATCAACTCATCAAACTCATTTTCCATCCAGTTTTGTTCCCTTGCTGGCGAGGAGCTGCAATCCTTTGGAGGAGAAGAGGCACTTTGTTTTTTTTTTTGAATTTTCAGCTTTTCTGCTCTGGTTTCTCCCCATCTTTGTGGTTTTATCTACCTTTGGTCTTGGATGTTGGTGACCTACAGAGGGGGTTTTGGTGTAGATGTCCCTTCTGTTTGTTAGTTTTCCTTCTAACAGTCAGACCCCTCAGCTACAGGTCTGTTGGAGTTTGCTTGAGGTCCACTCCAGACCCTGTTTGCCTGGGTATCACCACCAGAGGCTGCAGAACAGCAAATATTGCTGCCTGATCCTTCCTCTGGAAGCGTCATCCCAGAGGGGCACCCACCTGTTTGAGGTGTCTGTTGGCCCCTACTGGGAGGTGTTTCCCAGTCAGGCTACACGGGGGTCAGGGACCCACTTGAGGAGGCAGTCTGTCCGTTCTCGGAGTTCAGACACTGTGCTGAGAGAACCACTGCTCTCTTCAGAGCTGTCAGACAAGGATGTTTAAGTCTGCAGAAGCTGTCTGCTGCCTTTTGTTCTACTATGTCCTTCCCCAAGAGGTGGAATTTATAGAGGGAGTAGACCTTACTGAGCATTTCAAGCTTATCGGCCTCTTTGTTTACACTTTGAGCTACTCAAGCCTCAGCAATGGTGGACGCCCCTCCCCCCGTCAAGCTGCAGCTTCACAGGTTGATCTCAGACTGCCGCACTAGCAGTGAGCAAGGCTCTGTGGGCGTGGGACCCGCCAAGCCGGGCACAGGAGGGTATCTCCTGGTCTGCTGGTTGCTCAGACTGTGGGAAAAGCATATAGTATTTGATCAGGAGTATACTGTTTCTCCAGGTATAGTCTGTCACAGCTTCCCTTGGCTAGGAAAGGGAAATCCCCCAACCCCTTGTACTTCCTGGGTGAGGCGATGCCTCGCCCTGCTTCAGCTTGCCCTCTGTGGGCTGCACCCACTATCCAACCAGTCCCAATGAGATGAACCAGGCACCTCAGTTGGAAATGCAGAAATCACCCATCTTCTGCATCAGTTTCGCTGGGAGCTGCAGACCGGAGCTGTTCCTATTCGGCCGTCTTGGAAGTGACCCCCTCTTCTATGTCTTCTTTCTCATTGTCTGGTACTGGTTTGGAGGCACTCTTCTCCATCAAGTCATCTTCTGTTAATTCCTCTGGTGTGCTGTCTAATTGGGTCTTGAATTTCTCCAAGATCCATACCTTGCCACGCTTCATCCCCACCGTTTTTTCTGTATCCACTGTCTATTTCATTATTTCCTTGACTGGCACTGTTACAAACCCTGTGAGGTCATGCAAAACATCTGGACACAGTTTTCTCAAATTTTATGAATTTATTGTCTTGGGCTTGATGGTTTTCTTGGCTTTTTCAGTAACAACTATGGCATCTTTGATGGTATAATCCCTCCAAACTTTCATGATGTGCTCTATTGGGATTCTCTTCCATAGTGTTGACAGTCTTCCATAGAATACCGTGTGTAATGAGTCTTAAATGTCCTTATGACCCCCTGATCTAGAGCCTGAATTAGAGCTGTCATGTTTGCGGGCAAGTGGACCACTTTGACACCTTGAGTGTGAAACTAATGGGGTTCTGAGTGGCCAGAGATGTTGTACAGTTATCACAAGAATTTTAAAAGACAGTCCCTTACTGGCAAGGTACTTCCTGACTTCAGGGACAAAGCATCAATGGGACCAATCCAGAAAAAGGATTCTCATTGTCCATGCCTTCTTGTTGTCTTGCCTTCTTCTTTTGGCCTTCTTTTTCCTTCAAGACTTGAAGTTAGCAGCTTTATAGATAAGGGCAGTTCCGATGATAAACCCGACTGCATTTGCACAAAACAGTAGTTAGTGTGTCCCTTCCTGCCTTAAATCCTGGTGTTCACTTTTTCTTACTAATAAATGTCCTCTGTGGCAATTTTTTTTTTTTCTGGAATAGGACGCTCTCGTCTGCATTAAAACTCTGTTTAGGCAGATATTGTTTCTACTCAATTTTTTTCTTTTTCTTTTCTGTTTTTAGTTTTTTTTTTCTTTGAGAGAGAGAGAGAAGGTCTCACTTTGTCACCCAGGCTGGGCTGGAGTACAGTGGCATGATCACGACTCACAATAGCCTCGACCTCCCAGGCTTGAGTGATCCTCCTGCCTCACCTCCCCAGGTAGCTGGGACTACAGGCACATACCATCGTACTTAGCTAATTTCTGTATTTTTGGTTGAGATGGGGTTTCACCATGTTGTTCAGGCTGGTCTCAAACTCCTGAGCTCAGGCAGTCTGCCCACCTTGGCCTTTCAAAGTGCTGGGATTACAGACTGTCATGCCTGGCCAATTATTATTATTATTTTTTTCAAGCAGCATACATGGAAACTAATTATTTTCTTAATGGCATCTGGGAACTCATCTGCCTCTTGGCTGACAAAAGCTGCAGCTTCTCTTGTGACATTTTTAAGGCCAAACCTCTTTCTGAAAGTATCAAACCATCCTTTACTGCCATTAAATTTTCCAGGTTTAGATCCTTTGCCTTCCTTTTGCTTTAAGTTGTCATATATGGACTTACTTCACTTTTTCTCAAATCGTGTTAGAGTCTGTATGTATGCTTTCTTGTAACAGCCATGCACCCACAAAAATTGCATTTCGATACAAGATTAAAAAGTAGTCGCAAAAAGTACAAGGTTTTTGTGTCTGCTGGTGTATCTGCAGCAATGGCTCCATGGTTTTCCTTTTCTCTTTTTATAATTGCCCTTAAGTTTGATTCATTTATCTTGAAATGCTAAGCAACCACAGTTGTAGACCTCAATCTGTGGTTCATATCAAGCAATTCAACTTTTTCTTGTAATGTTATGACTTTCTTGTACTTGAGAGTACTTCCAGCATCACTGGTGGCACTTTGAGTGAGTCTCACAATGTATTCAAGGTTTACAGTATTGCATAAAACGTGATGAAAAATACACAAGAACCATGAGAGATTACTTCCTACTCTTATATGCAATTTAGTGGAGAGAGAACTGCTCAAACAGCATTTTAAGTGGATAGTAACAACACTAGAGCTAACTGCAATATCAACAGAGGGTGGCTATAAAATTGTTACAGTAATAAAGTATTACTACACTTAAATTTATTGTTATGATTTAGTACTATTAGGTTGGCAAAAACCGCAATTACATTTGCGCCAACCTAATACATCTTTCCATTTCTTTATATTTCTCTTGACTGTGAATGGCACTATGTATGTTTTTGTTTTGTGTGTAAATTTTGATAAATTTTAACTTTTTATAATAGATTTCTGTATATTTTGTGGTAGTAAATGATAAAATAATCTAGTATTTACATAGATTTTATGCATTCATGTCTTTAAAATATACTTAAAAATTTTTAGTATTTTTAGGCTATGTGGTTCATCTGCAAGTTTTTTCAAATTGTCTCAAATCTCCAAAATTTTCAATATATTTATTGAAAAAAATCTACATGTAAGTGGACTAGCACAGTTAAACGATTTTGTTCAAGGGTCAACTGTAATTCCAGATAAATTCCAAATTCAACAGGTCACCAGTTTTAATATTACATTGTTCAATATTTATCTCTGATCACAAAGTATCTGAGGCAAATATCATGCTAGATTTCTACTGCTTGCAAAGATAAAAACTCAGTGCTCTGGATATTAAATTTTATGATATATGTTTCATTTTTGCTTAGGTAAATATGCTGAAGATATATTTGGAGAATTATTCAATGAAGCACATAGTTTTTCCTTCAGAGTCAACTCATTGCAAGAACGTGTGGACCGTTTATCTGTTAGTGTTACACAGCTTGATCCAAAGGAAGAAGAATGTAAGCTTATTAATATTGTATTTTCTTCTACGTATATATTTTAAGTTAGATGAGATGAATGATATAGTTAAGAACAGTATTAATCATGAATTTATTACAGATCATACCCATGTCCTTTGGTGTACATATTTTAATAAATCAGTGAATTATCTAAAAATGCCATCAGTATGATTCTCCTGGCTTTTCTTTTCTACTCTGTTTTAAATCTCTTCTTTTTGTACACTAAACAGCTCCTAATTTTTTTGCATAAAGAAGTCATTTTAACCAGACATTTTCCTCCATTCTCTTCATTATCTTTCTCTTTTCGTTTCTCTCTTATAATTTATTTGTATACTTTTGACTTTTGTCTTAGAAATAAAAATTATTAGAAAATTACCTGAAATCTGTAGGTTTGAGTCTACAAGAATGTAAGTGCTTTTTTTTTTTTTTTTTTTTTTTTTTTTTTTTTTTTTTTTGAGACAGACACTCTGTCACCTAGGCTGGAGTGCAGTGGCGCAATCTCGGCTCACTGCAACCTCCACCTCCCAGGTTCAAGCAATTCTCCTGCCTCAGCCTCCTGAGTAGCTGGGATTACAGGTGCCTGCCACCACGCCTGGCTAATTTTTTTATTTTTAGTAGAGATGGGGTTTCACCTTGTTGGTTAGGCTGGTCTCGAACTCCTGACCTCGTGATCTACCCACCTCAGCCTCCCAAAGGGTTGGAATTATAGGCGTGAGCCACCACAGCTGGCCATGTAACTGCTTTTAATATGCTTTTGTATGTGCATATTGCTAAAGTCTTATTAGTTATTTAACTGAATGCAACTTCCTACTTTAATTGAACATTTCAAAAACAAATTGCCAGTATGTAGGGTGTAAACATTCTATACCAAGATATTAAATCAGGAATAATCAGATAGGCTAAAATAATTGTAGGAACTTCAGTAGTAAAATCATGTTTTATGCCTTGATAGAATACATTGAATGCCAATGTTTCCCAAATGCCTCTTTTTGTTTGTTTCACAAAAAGAAATGCAATGCTAAGAACATAATTTGCGCTTACCTACCACAAAGAATTGTTGAATGGAATTTCTTACACTCTCTTCAAAATATTTTTGTTGCATTAAATAGTATAAACACAAATTATATAATAGATCTAATTTTTAGTATAAATGCAAATTATATAATATAATTTATTTAACAATAAAAATACTAAAGGGTGTCAGTGGAAAGAACAAAAATATAATGTAATGACGGATGTCTTAGTGATGGAACCAGCTACTTTTGAAATAATCCAATGTGTAAATAAGGAGAGGCAAATACTTGGCAACTAGATTTGTACCACTTATAAAATGTAAACTCAGAGCTCTGGATACAAGAAGAAAAGGAAATAATAATTTAAAAATAACTTTATTAAGATATATTTCACAACCTACATGTACCTTGCAGTTCACCCATTTAAAGAGTGTACAATTCAGTGTTTTTTAGTATATTCAAGTTATGCAACCGTCACCACAATCAATTTTAGAGTATTTGTATCACTCCAGAAAGAAGCCCTGTACTCATTAGCAGTCACTCTGTTTCCCCTTCAGCTCAACCCCTAGCAATCACTGATCTTCTGTCTGTATGGACTTGCCTGTATGGATTTGTCTGTATGGATCTGTCTGTATGGATATTTCATGTGAATGAATAGTACAGTATGTGGTCTTTTGTGACTGGCTTCTTTCTTTTAGCATAATGTTTTCAAGGTTCATTCATATAACATGTATTTATATTTCCCTGATGGCTAATGATGTTGAGTATCTTTTCATGTGCTTACAGGCCATTTGTATATCTTCTTTGGAGAAATGTCTATTTAGTTCCTTTGCCCATTTATAATTTGTATTATTCGTGTTTTTATTTTTGACTTGTTGGAATTCTGTGTGTATTCTGGATCTAAATCCTTTATCAAATATATGATTTGCAAATATTTTCTCCCATTCTTTAGATTGTCTTTCTTGGTGGTATCCTTTGAAACGTGTGCATGTATCAATACATTAATTACGCCTCATGGAATCTTGAAATAAAATCATTGTTAGTGGTGAAAAAAATATTTTATGGTCATGCTTTCAAATACATAATTTATAGCCAAAATTTGTTTTTTAGATAACTCAGCTGTTTATAACTTAAATATAAATTTACGCCATCAAATAATAGAGAAATACACAGGCAGTTCTCATATGTAACAGAAATAAAAATCAACATTTAGTTTCAAAATATTGTTACATTTTAACAAATGTCTTAGACCCACCATTAAACTTGAAAGTGAAAATACAGATAACAGTAAATAAATTAAGATGTTTGTATTAAAAAACAAATTTTAATATGTCAACAGCTATACTGTCAGAATTAAACATAGTTTCCTTTAAAATTTTGTGGAGCAGTGGGGGAAGAATTCAGAATCTAAAAGCTGAACTACTTAATTTGAAATTGTTTTGGAGAGGTTGTATTGAAGGAGTTTTCAGTTATTTAACCTAGGTTTTTTAATTCAGTGGGAATTAAAAAAAATAACATCATGTGTACAGTACTAAATAGCACAGTGTGGTATCAGTTTTTTTAACCATTTTGTAGCAACTAAAAACTATCAATTTTGAAAATATTTTTAAATGAATTTTAAACAAAGGCTTGTACAATTATATTTAAGTCAATTATGTTTATAAACATTATACTCATTTATTGCTATATAATTCTATTTTATTAATATCAGATGTTATTGTTGGCAAGTGGAAGGGGCTTCACCACAATGGTCTATTAATAATAAGACAAACGGTGAATGAGAGGAGTTGAAGGTAGAAAAGTACATCATGCTTATTCGTTTACATGTTTCTTATATCCTTTACCAAGGAAGTTTGGGGAGATTAAACACTAGGTTTCATCTTAATTACATACTTATTGATTAATAAGTGCGGCAGGAGAGTGGCAAGAATTGATCCACTTTGACTGCAGAAAGCACAAGCCACTTCTGACAGGATCCTGAGAACAGTGTGTGGTATTGTGGCAAAAAGATTAGCCTCAAAGGTAGACAGATCTGACTTTTCTGTTCTGGCTCTGCTGTTTATTAACTGTTTATAACCTCAGGTCAGTTATATACTATTTCCTAGCCTTAGCTTTCTTACATTTCATAATGGAGTAATAATTACTGTCTTACTGAATTGTAAAGATGAAATGAAATGAAATTTAGTAAAACCATCTAGCACATATAGTATGTACTCATTAAATACTGTATCTCCAGTGCCACTTTTTAGTGATAGTGGGGAAAAACTTTTTGCTTCTCTGCATTTTATTTTAGTATTTATAAGTGTGTTACAGGTCATGCAGCAGTGGAATTGCTAGAAATGCAATTATGGTGCCACCGTTGCAGAGCCAGCCTATTGTACCTCCTGTGCCATTGGTCCCATGTTCATGTTGAGTGAATTTACTTGAGGAGATGATAGGAATATTATTTTAAGGAGAAGGATAACTTAAGAATTGCTGGCTGGACGTGGTGGCTCACACCTGTAATCCCATCACTTTGGGAGGCTGAGGTGGGCAGATCACGAGGTCAGGAGTTCAAGACCACCAGGGCCAACATAGTGAAACCTCATCTCTACTAAAAATTAAAAAAAAATTAGTCGGCCATGGTGGCAGGTGCCTGTAGTCCCAGCTACTTGGGAAGCTGAGGCAGGAGAATTGCTTGAACCCGGGAGGAAGAGGCTTCAGTGAGCCGAGATCACACCACTGCACTCCAGCCTGGGTGACACAGCGAGACTCTGTCTCAAAAAAAAAAAAAAAAAAAAAAGAATTGTTAGGATTGTTATACTGACCTTGCTATGTTATAGGGCATTTGTCTGTATACTTAAGGCCATATTAAACATCTAAGAAATTACCTTCTTTTTTAATATCGGGATATCACTGTAAGAGTTAAGAATGCAGCATTGTTGTGTATTTTTTATTTTAACATGCTGCACAGTTCAAAATAAATGAAGTTATTTTTAAATCATATATGTTATGGGGCTGTGCTAGTTACCGGGAATACTAATGTGCAAGATAGTCTGAGTCTTCAAGAGCTTATAGTTAGGTAGAAATCCTTATAGTACAGATAAAAGATAAGTGAAAAAGAGAATAATATAGATCACCTAATACTTAAAAGTATTTCCTTTACAGTAAAGTTTGTTTTAACTTGATAGTACACATACAATATTTATAGTATACATAGCATAGAGGTTAACAGCATGTTTAGCCCACAATGCCACTAATAAGTAAGTAAGTCCTTTCAGAGTTACTGGTGTAAGCTATAAAAAGGAATAAAGGGAGATGGAAAAGAAGATTATAGGAGAAGAGAAGCTAAGTTGGTGGGGGCCCATGATGGCAGGTAGAAGAAAGAAAAAGGTATATTTGGTTGAAATGTAGATATGTTTCAGGTGTCATTACGGCCCTCTGAGCCTTCGAAATCAAAGGTTAATTAAAACCTATCTGATTGGGAAAATTAGGCACAGAATGATATGGGCAAATATAATGAAGAACATTTAAAATATGGTTTCTGATTCATAAGCCACTAAGGTCACAATCTCTTGAGCCATGCTGACTTTTAGACAAATAAAGTATGTGAATTTGCCCTTATGTTAAATCATCCTAGTAAAATAAAATAAAATGAATTCTTGATTTTTGTTTTAGTGTCTTTGCAAGATATAACAATGAGGAAAGCTTTCCGAAGTTCTACAATTCAAGACCAGCAGCTTTTCGATCGCAAGACTTTGCCTATTCCATTACAGGAGACGTACGATGTTTGTGAACAGCCTCCACCTCTCAATATACTCACTCCTTATAGGTAGGTAGGTTAATAAATAGTAGCCCTATTATTTATCTCAGACTTCAGATTGAAATGCTAAATCCCCAAACATTCTTTATTTCATTGGGCTTCTAGCCAACACGGAGAGCCCTCTCTGTCCACCACCTTTGGAAAACGTTTGCTTTTATTCACTGGATGAATTCCTAAGATTCTGGCATACAAAAGACAAGACGTATTTAAAAGAGTTGTTTTGAAAAGTTAAGAAAAGCCACTGGTAAACTTATTAATATAAAGAGATAAGGAGTTATTATTGTCCTTTTAATTTAATTTTTAATCAAATGGAAAAAGCTCAAAATTCTGTCCTACTAACAAAATAAACATTATAATTTTTGCTTGTTTTGTCTACTCTTTTTTTTTTTTTTTTGAGGCAGAGTCTCGCTTTGTCACCCAGGCTTACTGCAAGCTCCGCCTCCTGGGTTCATGTCATTTTCCTGCCTCAGCCTACTGAGTAGCTGGGACTACAGGCACCTGCCACCAAGCCCAGCTAAATTTTTATATTTTTAGTAGAGATGGGGTTTCACTGTGTTAGCCAGGATGATCTCGATCTGACCTCGTGATCCACCCGCCTCGGCCTCCCAAAGTGCTGGGATTACAGGCGTGAGCCACTGCGCCCGGCCTGTTTCGTCTACTCTTGATTCGATTTTTGTACATTAACTTCTTACATAATGAATAGGTAGTACCTTTTTAAAATGCTTTTTACTACTTAGAATAAAATCTGGAATTATTTAGCCTTTCTTTGAAGTTCTTTCACATGGTTTGTTAAATGGGTAATTTAAGATGTACAACACATCCTGAATAAAATAGTATTCAGAGAGTTATTTGAAATTGTAAGTCAGTGTGCAGATAATTAGATATAAATGTGACTGTTAGAATGACTATTACGTGATGTCTTTTGGATTTAGTAAGATAATAAATCATAGTATTGGCAGAAACTGCAAAATTTCTCTCTTGTAGATGATGTTACTGTCTTTTCAGGCTTTTATCTTTGGCAGAGCTATTTGTAATTATTGGAATTGCCCAAAGGACTTTTTAGAAAATTTGGGATTCAGCAGAAGTTAGGGATGAAAATTGCCCAGCTATACTTTAAATTATTAGTACTAACTTGGAAAAGCATCTGGTTTACCACTTTTCTTTGTTTCCTCATATTTGTGAGAAATTTTCTTTTGGTGCAATATTCAGTTTTATTTTGGCACTGTTTTAACATGCTGTATTTTATTAATGTAAGAGGATAAACATTTTAGTGAAATTATTTCTATTCTGATTGCCTAAGTCTCACTAATATGTGTTTTAACTGATATTTTATATTTCAGAGATGATGGTAAAGAAGGTCTGAAGTTTTATACCAATCCTTCATATTTCTTTGATCTATGGAAAGAAAAAATGTTGCAAGATACAGAGGATAAGAGGAAGGAAAAGAGGAAGCAGAAGGTATTACAAGAGATTAAAAAATTGAGGTTAATTTTTGTATATTTGTGTTTTGTTGCATATATTGAACTTCATTAATCTTGTATTTTGACAGTTTTATTTTATTGGGTCCATATAGTTAAATACTGAAGTCTTTATAACTCCACAGAAAGAACACAGTCTGATGGGGAGCAGATGAGCAATTAGATTATTAGAGTATGGCATAATAAGTGCCATAGCAGAGGTATGCATAAAGGGTTTAGATAGCACAAAACAGCATCTACTTTAGCTAGCAGGCAGGGTAAACACTTCCCACAAAGCTTATAATGAATCTTGAGGAACAGATAGGAGTTAGGTGTACCAAGGAAGAGAGGAACATTTTGGCAAGAAGGAGCAATGGAATCTTGTACAGATATTGGTAACGTAGATTAAGCTAATATTTTCTTGCTACCGAGCACATCCTAAACATTTCTCTCCTAAATGTTTTGGAGAGTTTATTATATTCACATGAAATTTCTGTTATTTCTATTGTCATTTTCCACTTTCTAATAAAATTCACTTGTATCTGCTTTATATTTCATGTTAATGATAACTGAAAACACAGAAGGATGAAGCAAGGTTAGATTTAGGCTGAATTATGAAGGAGGCAAATTCTGTCTTTATCGTCTCTCTGGTTCTCCTGTAGCTATCTCTGCTTTCCCTAATCCCTGTATAATGCCATTGTATTGTCTTCTTTGCTAGATGGTAACCCAGTGTCCTAGCTAACATTTGCAAACTGGTGACTGGCAAGCCAGATTATGCCTGTAGGGAGTGTTTTGTTTGCCAAACACAGAGGTTTTTAAATTTTGGAACTAGAGTGCCTGAGATGGACATATCTGTCTAGCTCACCGCATGCCCCATCTTACACCTAACTGGCTTCATTCATGTATGTTATCCGCTTGGCCGCTTTGGGCGTTTGCATTTGTTACACTTACTGTAGCCCTTTCTGTACTTTCTCCCCCAGTTTTGAATCACTTTTTGTTTTTTTGTTTAAAGACAATGATTTCTGTTGAGTGATATAGTTATTATGGGTTAATTAGATAATTGGATTTTTTTCTAATGTGTTGGCTAGCTAATCAGTTACTTCCCAGATAACATAACCTTAGTAAATTGTTATGTTTTGATTAGAGGTAGACAATGCCATTCATCGTAGAAATGTCAAACTAATGCCTGTGGAGCAAGGGTTCATGAGTCTTTGTTCACCTGAAAGACTTTCTGACCTCAAATTGTATTCTTTAGGCATACTATTTTGTGTCTGGTGCATCAGTTCAAATTAGGGGTTAAACAAAACATGGCAGGAAACTGGGATTACAGCAAACTGCCTAAGATTTAACTCTGAATGTACAAGTGAACCATTTCTGTGTTACTTTTACTGTATTATGATGACATTGTCTTTTTCAGTGTTGTTAGAGTTTTATTTTGATTGTTATAACCTCTTTTTTAAAAATTAGCACTTAAGCATTTGACTTTGTTTCAATACATCTGTTATAGCAGAAAAATCTAGATCGTCCTCATGAACCAGAAAAAGTGCCAAGAGCACCTCATGACAGGCGGCGAGAATGGCAGAAGCTGGCCCAAGGTCCAGAGCTGGCTGAAGATGATGCTAATCTCTTACATAAGCATATTGAAGTTGCTAATGGCCCAGCCTCTCATTTTGAAACAAGGTTTCTTTGCTTTTGTTGTTTTTTTTTTTAATGATAAAACATTGGCTTTATTTGTAATATCTGTACTTCTAAGTCGTGAGTCCTAAACTATTGAACAGGCAGGCCCTGTTATAAATATAGAGATTATTTCAAGATCCTGACCACTGTGAGCCTACTAAAGTCAGGCTTTGAGCAGGTCATTTTCATACCTGGACCTTAGTTTTGTCATCTTAGAAAGAGGTGGTTGGAGTGGCTGATCTTTAGGGTTGTTTTAGCTTTAGTGTGACGTCTCAATAGCCTCTCGATATTTCAGGCACAGTCTGCTAGAATTTTGTAATAGAAGTGTAGGGTCTGGGATTTTTTTGAAATACTGTTGATTTATTGCATATAAAATAGGAGTGAAGAAGGGGTTCTGTTTTGTTCCTTTTACTTTCCCGACTTCCTTTCTTTGCCACATCGCCCACCTCAGATATATTAGGACTTTCAAACAGAAGTATTGATCCCTTTTGTAGAAAAGATTTTTTCCTTTCTCAGTGGCCAGGGGCCCTAACTAAATAACATACTACCAGCAAACACATTAAACTGACGTCTGTCTCTGAAGACATTTATTTGGGTATAGTCATACGTTTGTTTGTTTGCTTGTTTGTTTTGAGGCAGAATCTTGCTCTATCGCCCAGGCTGGAGTGCATATGATCTCAGTTCACTGCAACCTCTGCCTCCTGGGTTCAAGTGATTCTCCCACCTCAGCCTCCCAAGTAGCTGGGATTACAGGCACACGCCACCATGCCCAGCTAATTTTTGTATTTTTAGTAGAGATGGGGTCTCACCATGTTGGCCAGGCTGGTCTTGACCTCATGACCTCAAGTGATCTGCCTGTCTCAGCCTCCCAAAGTGCTGGGATTGCATGCGTGAGCCAGTGTGTGCAGTCTAGTCATATGATTTTTTTAATGGAAAAGAGCTTAAAGTTTCCTTTTAAGTAATATACATATAAATGATTGGGCCATAAGTGTGCAACCTCTTGACCTATTTTAGGAGAAATATACTTCTGGGAGATACTATTTATCTGTATTACTGAAAGAATTGACGTTAAAAAATTAATAAACTATAGACATTTATTTCTACTACAGTTGAGTAATTAAGGTACTTATCTGACTCACTAAATACAATAATTTCTGACTTGCTGTGTGCACATCTGTTAAATCCAACTTTGTCCCCAGAATGTACTAGCAAATATTTATAAATCTTAACATGTTCGAGGTATCTAAAATTTTGCTTACATCTAAGTCACATGTTGCTATGTTACTCAGCTATTTTCTGAGTACCCTTGCACCTTTGAAAACAGCAGAAGGACAGAAACAATATAGCTAGCCACCTCTGTGCTGCTAGTATCTGGGAGGCCTTTCTCTCTGGTGCAAGACTTTAGAAGTCATTTAAGTTTAAGAGCACACTGAGATATACTAGTAGGAGAAAACTCATTTTCCTATTGTACCTTTCTGTCATTGGCATCTTCTTGTAAAAAACTGAAATAGAGGCAGATAGCTTTCCACACAATTTGCTAAAAGTTAATTATTTTCTTGTTTATTAGATTACGTATGTAATGCTTTTCATCCTGTGAGTTGAATTAGTATTCTGTTATAAAATAATAAAATAACTGATGGTCATCATAGTACATCTCTAAATCAACAAGTAAGGCTTACATTGTGAGCAGCATTCTTTGTTTTAAAAGCAGGATTAATGTAATACATTTCTGAAACTTTCTTAAAAATAGTTAAAATATTGGCATTGAAAGGATAAACTTTAAATATTTAATATTTCATGTAGAACTCTTTCCTCCCAATAATTCAAGAAAAATTCACTGATACTATATATTTCTTTTAGACCTCAGACATACGTGGATCATATGGATGGATCTTACTCACTTTCTGCCTTGCCATTTAGTCAGATGAGTGAGCTTCTGACTAGAGCTGAGGAAAGGGTATTAGTCAGACCACATGAACCACCTCCGCCTCCACCAATGCATGGAGCAGGAGAGGCAAAACCGATACCCACCTGTATCAGGTATGTTGGAACAAGCATATGATGTTTTATCTTAGGAGTCAGTAAGCTTTTTCTTTCAAGGATGATGTAGTAAGTATTTTTGGCTTTCGGGCCTTACAGTTTTTGTCACAAGTACTCAATTCTGCCATTGTTGCATGAAAGCCACCATAGACTATACATAAACAAATGAATGTGTCTGTGTTTAAATAAACTCTATTTATAAAAACAGGGAGCAGGTCAGATTTGGTCTGTGGGACATTATTTGTAATCTTCTGGTTAGAGCTGACACACTCTCCTAGGAAAATTTAGCTAATAAGAATTTAAAGATTAAAGCCTGTTTCATTTTATTATAGTGTTGTTATCAAGCATATCATGTGCAGTGTATTAAGAAAAATTAAGGATTTTTTGGAATGTGGGTAACAGTCTAAGAAATGGGAACCAAAGATGTGATTATTAATCCTAATTTGGTATTAAGGAAAATACTTAAAGAATTTCAGAGAGGATTGGCAGTTGCTTATAATAATCTTTCAGTAAAGCTGTTTTGAAGTTTAATCTTGTCAGTTATTATCCAAATGATAAATTTCTAATAGAGAAATATTAGGGAAATTTTCTAATAGAGATATAGAGATCAGCTTTACAATTTTCAGTTAAAAATCCAGTTTTCTATCACTGACTCATTTGGTGTTCCATCCTCAGGAAAAGAGAGAGCTGTAAATTTCTTTTTGTGGTTTGTAATTAGCTGTCATTGATTTAACTGAAATAGCATATGATGAGACTTAATAGTTTCAGTATAAATACAGCATTGTATTGGCCACAAGTATTGCTACAAAATTGCATTATGATCAATGTTGAGTCATTACAGAGACTCCTGTCAGTATAGAATTGAGCATTTTATTTATTAAAGTAAGCATAAAATATCTGAGTGGATGCAAAAGTTGCATGAGAGAATGAGACTATTTAGACTATTACAAACCAAAGCACCACTCATTAATTTTTTTGTTGATGTGCTTTTAGTTCTTTTTTTTTCTAAATACTGTTGAAGATGTTAAATTTCTATAGGAGCATGTTAATGGATCTATTTTGATATAATTACTGATAGTCGTTTATAGTTTGTGTGGTTAGATTTTCTCTTTAGGCTTTTCTCTTTTAATAACTTGCTAGAATCTCTTTGTCATTTCAGTTCTGCTACAGGTTTGATAGAAAATCGCCCTCAGTCACCAGCTACAGGCAGAACACCTGTGTTTGTGAGCCCCACTCCCCCACCTCCTCCACCACCTCTTCCATCTGCCTTGTCAACTTCCTCATTAAGAGCTTCAATGACTTCAACTCCTCCCCCTCCAGTACCTCCCCCACCTCCACCTCCAGCCACTGCTTTGCAAGCTCCAGCAGTACCACCGCCTCCAGCTCCTCTTCAGATTGCCCCTGGAGTTCTTCACCCAGCTCCTCCTCCAATTGCACCTCCTCTAGTACAGCCCTCTCCACCAGTAGCTAGAGCTGCCCCAGTATGTGAGACTGTACCAGTTCATCCACTCCCACAAGGTGAAGTTCAGGGGCTGCCTCCACCCCCACCACCGCCTCCTCTGCCTCCACCTGGCATTCGACCATCATCACCTGTCACAGTTACAGCTCTTGCTCATCCTCCCTCTGGGCTACATCCAACTCCATCTACTGCCCCAGGTCCCCATGTTCCATTAATGCCTCCATCTCCTCCATCACAAGTTATACCTGCTTCTGAGCCAAAGCGCCATCCATCAACCCTACCTGTAATCAGTGATGCCAGGAGTGTGCTACTGGAAGCAATACGAAAAGGTAATTTTCTCAGCTCCATGAAAAGCATTGCTATAGTAGCATTGGAAACTTTCTAAATATTTAAGACAAAAATGTGTTCCTTATCTATAAAATTTTAGGCGATCATGTTTGTGTACAAATGGCCTTAGAAAGTAAAGCTATATCCAACTTATATTTAAAATTATTTTCCAGAAAATAGATCACATTTGATCATTTTATTTTCATGCTTTGTAGGTATCCTTAAAATGTTTATTGAGTGAGTGAGAAATTTAATATATCAGACTTAAATGTTATAGAACATTTAATTAAAACCCTTTATATTATGCTTAATGTGTATATTAACTCCTTTAAAAATGGTATTTTCTTCAGTTAAGGCTGTTCATATCGGGTATCCATGACACTTGCTCTACCAGATGCCTTTAAAGGAGTGAGTTTCCTCCCTTAGTAACAAAAGGAAAGACTTCTCATATTCATTCATTTATTGTCATTATTTCCTAAGCAATGACTATAGGCCAGGCACTGAGCATATAGAATGAATAATAGTGCCTTTCCCTCAAATACAATGGATAATGAAGCCACAGAAAATATATTCAACAATGTTTAATTTATTTGACTATTGAGGTGATAGAAGAAATGTACCACCTCATTAATTTTTTAGGGGGTGGTGAGCAGGGAGGTATAGTAGACCATGATGGATAAATAAACTGTAGATACCTACTGGGATACCTGGTAAGTTTTACCAACTAATAACACAGATAACATAAAGATTTAATGCCTCTCTCAGTATGATTTCTTCACATTCTTTTCTGATCTTTTTATTTTCCTATAAGTATTTCTCATGTGTATTTGATTTTATTCCAGAAATATTAATAATATCTAGTATCTAGTATTTTGATTTAAATGAATGGTTTGGATTCACTGTATCAGGTATTCAGCTACGCAAAGTAGAAGAGCAGCGTGAACAGGAAGCTAAGCATGAACGCATTGAAAACGATGTTGCCACCATCCTGTCTCGCCGTATTGCTGTTGAATATAGTGATTCGGAAGATGATTCAGAATTTGATGAAGTGGATTGGTTGGAGTAAGAAAAATGCATTGATAAATATTACAAAACTGAATGCAGATGTCCTTTGTGGTGCTTGTTCCTTGAAAATGTTTGGTCATTCTAGTGTTTTGCTTTCTTTTCCTTATAATAAATGACCCTTTTCCTCCATAACTTTTGATTTCTAAGGAAAATATTAGCATACATTTCAAACTAAATGTTTTACAGTGGCTTATCTTTTTTTTCCCCCTGAAAAGACTAATTTGGTCAAATAAACCACTAAGTATTAAGCATGGACAGCTGTTGTTAGAGTAGCAGATTCAGTTTTTTGATATATCTTAATTGTGTACTTTGTGAATTTTAATTTAAAGAAAGCAACTGAAATTGAAATCTTGAGGGCAGCTGTATCTATTAATGAGCCTTATTCCATTTCCTGATGTTTTAAAAGAAGAAACACTGCCTTGATTATATGAATACACTCAGAAAGTACATTTAGCTTGTAGTGTTGAATTCTCTTAAAGGAATGCTTGAATTTTTTCATTAATTGTTTTATTGTTTTTATATACTTGCCTTATTTGAATGTTTAGCAGTATCCCCTTCCCACTTATATATTGTGTGATATGATTTTGCTTGCCTATAGGAGTTAAAAACTTTTCCATGTGAAATACTCTGACTTAAACATACATGTAACTTACATAACTGTTAAGAATAACAGTCTGATTTAATAAATGGTTCATTTTAAAAGTTCATCAGTGTTGCTCTTTGAATAAAATGATTTATCATAATTTATCAAATACTGTATGGTAGGCTTTAAATAGTGAATGAAAATTTAAAATACACTTAAGCTACATCATTTCCTCTTAATTGCACAGCTTCATATTGTCTACTGTGTAAGGTAGCTTTTATGTCATTTTCCCCCTAAGTTCATAAACTCTATATTTCTCAACTGCTTGTGGTTTTAAATTAAAACCTCAACTTGTCATCTAATTTCAGCATACCTTAATTTCAGTTTAACAGTGTTCTTGAAATTATGTTTTACAGCCAGGCATGGTGGCTCATGCCTGTAATCCTAACACTTTGGGAGGCTGAGGCTGGTGGATCACTTGAGCCTGGGAGTTTGAGACCAGCCTGGGCAACATGGCGAGAACCCCGTCTCTACAAAAAAATACAAAAATTAGCCAGGCGTGGTGGGGTGTGCCTGTAGTCCCAGCTACTTGGGAGCCTGGGGTGGGAGGATCACTTGAGCCTGGGGAGGTTGAGGCTGCAGTGAGCTGAGATCATGCCACTGCATTCCAGCCTGGGCAGAGTGAGACCCTGTCTGGGGAAAAAAAAAAAAAAATTCTATTTTGCAATGATAAAATGAGTTAATGTTTGCACAGCTTAGATTTAGGGGTGAAGGGGAAGCACCATTAATATCAGATTACTTCATTTGAAGAAACGACTCAATGAAGTTTGGGTAAGTTGATTGTAAAAGTGACTGTAGTCTTCAGCCTTGTTTATATCTACTCCTTTTGCAGTACAATTTCCAGTTCTTCCCATCGAGAGGTGAGTTCTGTTCCATGTCCTTGAATCTGGGTGTCCCTGAAACTTGCTTCAGCTAATACTAGAATGTAGTAAAAGTGACATTGTGCCAGTTCTAAGCCTGGGTCTCAAGAAACCTTGCAAGCTTTAGCTTTCTCTCCCTGCATCTCCCTACCTCCCTCTCTCAAACCTGTCTCTGCCATGAGAATAATCCCAAGCTAGCCTGGCTGAAGATCAGAAACTTCATGGGGAGAGGTATCTCAGGTGAGACCATCACAGACCAGCCAAGCCCAAACTCGCTTGCTGATGGTAGACAGATAAGCAAGCCTGGACAAGGTTCGCCTAGACTAGCCCAGCCCAGCCCAGTCCACTGATTCAAAATTCATGAGCAAAAATAAATGCTTATTGTCTTACACCTAAGTTTTGAGCTGCCAGCATTATTGTGGCAATAGTTGATATGTGAGGTCACTTAGTAACTTGATAATTTGGAGGAGGCTATTTAGGCAGATAACTAATGACCTGTAATCTTTATAGAATAGGAATAATGAACCAAGTTCTATTGTGGCAATTCAGTTTGGACATAAAAAAAAAATTTTCTGATAGCTTTAATAAAAGATTTGATTTGCTCTTTTGGGTAGCTTAGAAAGAACAAGAGATTAGAGAGCCATTTGAGGTTCCTTTCCAACCTCATGAAAATGTATATTGTCAAATTTAACTCAAGAGAATATGTCACAGTTTAAAGTCTATCTTTCTAAGTGTTCTTATGGTCAAAAGGAGGCAACTAGTATATATATTTTATAAAACTCAAATATATATATATATTTGGGGCCAGATAACCAAAACATAATAGTACTGGTTTTGAAGCAGCTAAGGATGTTACAAAAGGAAATTGGTGAAGATTTCTTAATAATAGAAGTAGACATGTTAATCAGTAAAACCCTGCAGTGTATATGCTCAGTAGTCTATTACAGACTTTTTTTGTTTTTTGGAATATTTTTGGAAGATGAAAAGGTGCCTGCAGACTAAATAAGCCAGATATGTAGTGTCCATTTTAAAATCAAAATAAATCTTTTAATCCAGATATTTAGCTTAACTTGCTTAGGGAATTTTGGAACAGAACATTCAGTGGCCAATTTTCATACCCTAAGAAGAATGAAAGTTACTGGGTAACAATTCAACCTTCTTGTTGAATTGATTTACTACTCATCAGGGTCATGCACAAGCATAGAATCAGAAAAAAAAAAAAAAATGCATTGTATACCACGGGGTAAACAATTGGCTTCACTTGTTTTGGTTGACATCATCCATTTACCTCTGTATTATCAAATCCAATGAATGCTTTTTAATCCTTAATTCACATATTCTGTGTTTATTCTACCTCCTCGAAGCTTTCTGTCTGTTGCCTTTGTTATGCTGATCCTTCTCCTTCTCCTTCTCCTTCCCAGGAGAAGGAGACAGGAGGAGAGGGAAATAACCTAGCAGCAGTGGTGTTTGGGATGAAATGCAATCATTATGGCGGAAAAGAGAGTTTTTCTGTATCTTTTCCTAATGAAGGGATAGTCATAAGCTTCAGATTTATAAGACATTTTAAACCATCACCACTGCTTTTCATGACTTATAATCAATCTGGGCAGATGAGATGACTTCCAAAGCATTTTCATGTTGTAAATATTTACTGAAAGGTAATAATAATGTTCATTTAGGTTGTGTTCTATAAATCATGAAACATCTTCCTCTATTTCCACTTTTAGAAAGCTCTGCCCTTTAACAACCATCTCACATCTGTATTTTCATGAAGTCTTCTCTAATTACAACTGGAGCTCATATTCCTTTTGAATTTCTTTTTTGTTTTTTTTAGACAGAGTCTCACTCTGAGCTGGAGTGACAGTAGGTCAGAGTCTCGCCCAGGCTGGAGTGCAGTGGCATGATCTTGGCTCACTGCAGGCTCTGCCTCCTGGGTTCAAGTTCCTTTTGAATTCCTGTAATTCTTTTATTACAAGCTTTTTTCAAGTGATACTCATACCATTTTGCATCACAGTTATTTCCTATTTGAGCTTGCCAAATAGATTTCTTGCCCAATAGCAAGGGTGTTGTCTTAAATACGCAGCTTTCAATATCTCTTCACATAAACAGGTTCAGAAATACATTCCTTTTTATTTGCTCCACTAGGCCTCTTAAAATTATTCTTCCTAGGCACTGCTCCTGTTTAAAATTTCTTTCTCCACTAATCTCAGTAACATAGTTGATTTAAAACTAGTCCTGATTTCATCAAAACTTTGTATGTGTGTATTTTAATAAATGAATAGTATAGGAATGATTCTTCTAACCAAAATGTGAAACTTATTAGTGTTTCTGAAGTCATTTCTTAAGACAGCAAAATTGATCATGTGTTTTAATTTCATGGGAATTCTCATGAATTACTTTCAAAACACAGCTTTAAGTTTGTCCTTAGCAAACATAACACTGCTGTTTATTTTTTCATTTTCACTCCACTACATATATCTTGACCCCAGCTTTTTTTTAAAACCAGTTTTCCAAACTGAAGCAAATCTAAAATAAATTTAAAGCTCCTAAATAGTTCAAAAATTCCTTTTAGAATTCATTATTTCTGTCATATCTACTTAGTAAAAAAGTACAAATAAACCAATGCAAGATACTAATCATGCAGTATCAGGATTTAAAGGATGGCTTTGCTGTGTTGAACTAATGAAATGGAATATCAAATTATGGTATTTCCAAGTTGTGCCATATAGCTTATAATTAATTGAAATAATCTTACTGAAGCCAAACAGAATGCATAGGACCCTTGGAATACAAATAAGTTTTTTCCTCCCTTTATTCACTGCTGTACTAAGAGCAAATTTATGTCCTCCATGATTTGGCCCTAGAATGCATCAGTAATCTCTGTTGCTTTTCAAGCCTGACAACTGGGCTCTGAATAAAGAATGAATACCAGCCTTGAATGAACATTTCAGGCACTTTTTTTTAGAAGGCTAGTCATCAATACCTTTTTCTCATTATTGTAAGGCCAGCTGCTGTGTTTTTCATCTAGAAAAAAAAACAACATAACTGAGCATGTATTGAAGTCATCTTTCTCAAGATATTTATAGTTTCTTTTTTGTGTATTTGTTTAGTGGTAATGATTTTGAATATTTTATAGTATCTGTATAAATGTAATCCTTGTGTATATGTATGTGTTATACTCAAAGACTTTTTGATGGATTTCTTATTTATCCTGCCTTTAAGCTAGCTTTTTCAATACTACTCTTCTGACACCAGTGTGTCCAGGAGTATTAAAATTCCGTATCTTCCTTTCTGGCCTGGAAACAATATAAAAGACACAAAAGACATTAAGTCACAGTATGTTTTCCATTGTAACAGCTTCCAGTATTACTTAAAGCATCCATTTCATTCTTCCCTATGCAAACCATGAAATGTTACACTTCTAACTTTAATGAAAATCTATAGGAACTATTTATACCATTCCAGATAAAGCAGCACATCTCCTATTATTAGTGGTTTATTTAATATTTTTATTGTATATTTATTATATTTCTTTTCATTTATTCAGCAGCATTTGTTGATGCCTGCAGTTTTGAGACTGCTGGGTATTGGGGCCACAACAGTGAATAGACAGAGCCCTACTTTCTGAGTATACAGATAAATTAACAAAGAACAATGAGTGTTGTCAAGTAGCTCATAGTAGAGAGAACAGTCCTAGTCTAGGAAGTCAGGAAAGGCCTCTAAAAGGAAATGACACTGAAGGTTTGAGATGAACCTAGACAGATAAATGTTGAAGTGAGTGTGGAGTCTCCCAGGCAAAGGAAACAGATGCGTGTGAATGTATGCAAATGCTTGGTGCAGAGCATACAAGCAATGCAATAGCTGGAAATACATTAGAAAGATAAGCAGGAGCAAATCATGAGAGGATCTTAGGAGACATAATAAGGAGTTTGCATTTTATTCCATGGGCAATAAAACTGAAGAAGTGTTACCAGTACAGCATTTTGGAAAGATAGCTGATGGCTACAAAGTGGTAAATGGATTAGAGAGAAGTCAGCTTGGAGGTCAAGAGACCACTCAGGCTGTCAGAATGGGTGGACGGATGATAGTTATGGTGGTGGCAGAGGAGAGAAATAATGAGATAGATTTAAGAGATATTTAGGATGTGGAATATATGAGGTTTGGTAATTGGAGAGGAAGGGGTCAAGGATGACTTCCAGGGCTGACTTACTGTTGGGTGGAACTTTAGAGGAGGAACAGGTTTGGGAGAATGGGTGATAAAGTTTGGGACATTAGGCAGGGAGAGGATCACTGACATGGATGGAGGGAGGAATTAATTTTATATTTGTGGAAGGAAACTTCATATGCAGGAAGGAGAAAAGGATGGTATAAGTAGGTAAATTGAAGGTCTGATGCCAAAAAATTGAGATTTATTTTTTCTTTGAAGTAGATGACAACACTGCTTAGGGTGATTGGGGAATAAGAGGAGTGTAAACAATGTTAAGAAAAGTAGAGATGGCTTAACAATAGTCTTTGTGAAAAATGGGAGAACTTTCCAAGGAAATAGGAAATTATCACAATATTGAAGCCATTGTTAAGGTTGCTGACAATGAATTTATAGTGGATCCAATTTACTATGTATGATTTTTTTCAGCAGTCTGAAGACAATTGCCAGAAACAGTTGAATTTGTACAGAGTTTGGGGTTTGAGTGGGGTGGAAGGACTATCTCTTAGGAAGATTGACCAATCTCCTTAATATCTGAATCCCACAATTAAACTCCCATGAAAAAGTTCTTCACATCTAATTTGCTGTAATGCAAGTCTGATCTTGTCTTATGAAGTCCATTCACAGGCTCTCCTGGATTGTCAAATCATGCAGATGACTCTTCCTATCTTTTTAAGACTTTTCATTGCACTCCCCTAGACTCAACGTCATCTTGGTTTTCTTTCTACTTAGGTATATTATGCAGTTCCCCCTTTTTTTCCTGTTAACACCTACACAATTTCTGTCTTATTCCCATTTTAACATGCTCAGCTATCGTTTATACTGCTATCTTTTAAATCTAAAAATCTTACTTCTAAGGATTCTGTCAAAGATAATTCTGCCTTGAAAGTTATGTAACTTGAAACAAGGAAGCAGCAAAGGGATTTGACTTTTTGTCTGTCCCTTTCGTGTCTGAGTTATCTCATCTGCCTAATTTACTCTGTGGGCAGGAATCCTTTTTCCTTTAAAGAAATTTCCTTCCACTCAAAAAACAAGTAATTATGCTTGATTCTATTGTGGTTTTTAGGGCATATGAAAAGTAGGTGATATTTTTAGGTTTGATTTTTGGTTTGGTTAATTTTCTACAGCTCTTTGGCAATAAACTTTTTACCTTAGCCGGCCATCTCAGAAATGTCTGGCATAGGGTCTCAGCAAAAGAATGTGGATAATTCAATGTAAACTACGTATTGAGAAAATAACTCAAAGAGAAGGGCCTACTAACCAAATACCAGGCTTTTCATCTTGATTTCAAAAATTGATTCATTCCTTTTGCTTGGTGGTTTAATCTTTGTATTATGGAACATGCATACAGAAAAGTACATAAAATTTTCAACTCAGCAATCTATTATTACAGTGTAACCACCATCCAGGTCAAGAAATGGAATATTGCCATCACTCCAGAAGCGCCTCTTGTGCACCCTCCTAATCACCACCCCTTTCCTAACTCCAACCCTAAGGATAGCCACTATCCTGATTGATGGTAATCACTTCTATTTAGACGTTTGCCATCTCAGCATGTGTTCCTGAATACTATAGTTCAATTTGCCTCTATTTTGGACTTTAATTAAAGTGAATCTTTAGGTACGTGCTTTTTATTGTCTGACTTCTCTTAAAATTTTGTGAAATTTAACCGTGTTGTTACATGTAACTATTTTGTTCCTTTTCATTGTTCTATAGTAGTCCATGGTATAAACATACCACAATTTACCCACTCTACTGTTGATGAATATTTTAGTATACAATTTGGGGCTTCTTACAAATAATACTGCTGTGAATATTTTTGCATGTGTTTCTTGTTCTTTTGCAGGGATTTCTGTTAAGTGTATACCTAGAGGTGGAATTACTAGATCATAGAATAAGTGTATTTTCAGCTTTAGTGGATAATGCCAAAAATGTTTTCCAAAACCTACAAATTTATACTCCCATCAGCAGTCTGAGAATTCCTGTTGTTCCACATCCTTGTCACCCTCTGGTATTACTCTGTTTCATTTTAGGCATTCTATTATGCAATATCTTAGTGCGACTTAAATTTTCATTTTTCTGATTACTAGTAAGGTTGAACATCTTTTTATGTGTTTATTGTCATATCTTCTCCCTCTCTGTGGCTTATTTCTTATTTTAATTTTCTTTGAAATTACTAATTTAATATAATCCATATTATCCAATCTTTATGTCCTGTTTAAGAATTGTATTTTTATGCCAAAGTTAAATGTTTCTCCTATATTGTCTTCTGGAGACTTTGTTGTTTTACCTTTCACATTTACTTCTATAGTCCATCTGGAATTAACTTTGTGTGTGGTGTGAGGTAGGAGTTAAGTTTCAGGTTTTCTTTTTTCCAATCAAGACAGGCCCATTTATTGAAAAGATTGTTCTTTCCTCACTGCTCTGCCGGGCCAGTTTATCAAGAATACATAAATACAGGCAACAAATAAATATGCATGTATTATTTATGTTGATACACAACTGTATAATGTTGATGTATAGATACAAATACATGTCTATTTATAGACTTTATTTTTGTAACAGTATCACAGTTTTTTAATTGTCACAGCCTTAGTATAAAAGCTTAGTTTGGTAGCTTACAATGAGACCCTGGTGTCAATATCCAGAAAGCAAGCCTGTCTACCTTATTGTTTTTCTTAAAGATTATTATTCTTGGCTCCTTGTATATCTAACTACATTTTAGAATCCGATGGGCAGCTAACAGGACATTCAGAGACAGCAGTAGCCATATTGGCCTTGGTAAATGTGGGAGCTCATTACATAGCCTTTATTTCTGTCACTATGACCACTTTGTTCATGTGCCCTCATGCAGGTTTTCTTGGCCTTAACAGAGCACACCTGCTTCAACTGAGCGTTTAAATGTCTCTAGAACTCTCTGATGAACAGATCTTCAGTCAGCTGCTCAGCTGTATCTGCTCTTCCATAGCCAGAAATAAGGGTCTCGTTGTAAGCTACCAAACTAAGCTTTTATACTTAAACTGCCTGTTAACAGCTCTCACTTTCTCATTATCCCTCTGCAGAGCATCATAGCAACTTAGCAATAACCAGCAAACCCTACTGTCCTTGTAGGCATTGTTTTCCCCATTTCATTCAAATGCCTGAATCGTTACACATGCAAGGGCATTCTCACCAGTATGTTTTTCCAGGTTACCATTGATGAAATCTTTAGCAATTTGGCCATTGCCTTGTGCCAGGGACTATCCATGCCCCACATACCACTCAGGATGACATTCTCTTTGCCCACCAGATAGTAGAGAAGCCAGTCCAGTATTGTAACACATGTTTTTAGACTACTTCTGCCACCACCTGTATTATTAGTGTAGGCCCTTGGAGACGCATATGCCAAGACAAGGATTAGATGTGTAAGAGAATTATTGGAGGGAATGCCTATGACGAAAAAAAGGGAGGGGACCAGAGAAAGCATGTAAAAACCCTTCCAATTGTAAAGGAAAGGAGAGAAAAAGGAGGATTGGTTGGAAAGTGTTGTAGACTGCAGCACTATTATAAGAAAGTTTGGGCCAGGCATATGGGGAATCCTCAAGCCAAAGTTGCCTGTTAAAGGAATGGGCAAGTATTACTGACCCTGCTGTGCTCATTGGCTGTGAGTAGCATAAGGTAAGCTTGGTCTTAGCATAAATGTGGTAGTAGATTCAGAAGGCTGGCAGCTGGGACCATCAGTCAACTATGTTTCCCTCAGCAGGAGATATGAATGGTACATTTTCATGGCCACCACAGATTGCCTCAGTGTCTTTGTTAAGAATCAAATGACTGTATGAGTATGAGTCTATTTCTGGGCTCGCTACTGTTCCATTGATTTGTCAGTCCTCTGCCAGCACCTCAGTTCTGATGACTGGTACATTTTGTAAGTCCTGGTCAGGTACTCTAAACCCTCCAATTTGTTCAAGATTGCTTTAGAGATTCTAGGTCCTTTGCATTCTCAAATGAATTTTAGAATTAGCTTAATTTGTTTTAAAAAAAATCCTGGGGTTTTCACTGGCATTGCATTGAATCTATAGCTCAACTTGAAGGAGTGTTGTCAGCTTAACAATATTGAGTCTTCCAGTTGATAAGCATGGTTTATCTCTGTTTAAGCCCTCTTGAATTCTCAGCAGTGTTTTGTAGTTTTCAGTGTAGAGATTTGGCATATCTTCTGTTATATTTTTTCCTAAAGTATTTTATGTTTTTGACAGTACAGTATTTAAAGTATAAAATTTCACTTTCCAATTGTTTGCTGTCAATAGACAGAAGTATAGTTGATTTATGTTTATTGACTTTGTGCCCTACAAACTTGCTAAACTCACTAATTAGTTCTAATAGTTGTTTTGTAGATTCCTATAAATTTTAATGTAAACAATCATACTGTGTGAATAGAGGCAATATACTCTGTTTCTGATCTGTATATGCCTTTTATTTATTTTTCTTGTTTTATTACCATGGCTGGGACTTATAGTGCAATGTTGAATAGGAATGATAAGAGCAGGTATCCTTGCTTTGAGCCCATCTTTAATGAGAACACATTCTGTATTTCACCATTAAGCATGATATTAGCTGTAAAGTTTTTGTAGATGCCCTTTATCAGTTTGAAGAAGTTCTCTTCCTGTCCAAATTTGTTGAAAGTTTTTGTGTTGACTTGGAGTTGAGTTTTGTCAGATGTTTTTCTATATCTATTGAACTGATGATATGCTTTTCTCCTTTTTTATTAATATGATGGATTACATTGATTTTTAAACATTAAATCAACCTTGCATTTCTAGATTAAGCCCTTGCTTGATCATTACTGGATTTGATTTGCCAATGTTTTGTAAAGATTTTTGTTCTGCTGTTTAGGAGAAATATTAGTTTACTTTTTGGAATGTATTTTTCAGATATTCCTAGTGGTATTACGCTGGCCTCATAAAAGCGTCCCCTCCTCTATTTCCTGAGAGGTTGTGTAAGATGAGTATTTTCTTTTTTAAATGTTTGACAAAATTCACCAGCGAAACCATCCAGGCTTAGAGTTTTGTTTATGTGATGGATTTTTATAAAAGATTTAACTTATTTAAAAGGCATCAGATTATTTAGATTTTCAGTTGTGTCCATTTCATCCAAATTGTTTAATTTATTGGCATAAAGTTATTCATAATATGTTCTTATTGTCCTTTTAATGTCTATAGAATCTGTGATGACAGGAGTTTCTTTTTATTTATTGTTCTTGGAATCCAAAGGACTTCTTGAATCTGCAGCTTGATATCTTTCATTAGTTTTGTAACATTCTCAGTCATTATCTCTTTAAAAAGTTATCTGCCCTTCTTTTCCTCCTGAAATTCCAGTTACCCACTTATTAGACTTTACTACTTTCTCCTTTGTCTCTTAATCTTTCTTCTATATTTCCCATCTTTTTGTCTGTGTTTCATTTGGATATTTTCTTTTGGCCTCTTTTGTAATTTACTTAATCTGTGTCTAACCTGTTATTGTACCTATTGGCCAAGTTCCTAGTTTCTGTTATGTTGTTAGCATTCCTGGAATTTCCTATTTTTAAAAAGCTACTAGTTTTCTGTCAATTTTTAATCTTATATTTTATGTCTTTGAACATTATAAGGATAGCTATTTTATAGTCTCTGTCGGATAATTCCAATATCTGGGGCCCCTATTCAGTAAGATTGAATTGCAGCCCTTGGAAGGCCTATCTGTTTCTGATTCAACCTTAGTTGCAAGATGCAGCCCTTTAGGGACTCAACCTAAAGTGAGAAGGTTCACCTCACCTCCCACTTTGGCCAGTTCCATACTTTAGCTCCTATCCTCCTAGCACTCTGAGTGTGTCAGAAGTACTGCTTATTTTTTCAGTAGTCCTCTCAGGAATCATAAACTTATCCAGGAGAAAAGTGTTCCCCAAAATTGAGCTATCAAATGCTCCCAGATCTTGGCCTGGTAATTCTTTACTATTTGGATATCTCAGGTAGTTTCAAGCATATACCTTTAATAGTTTGTGCAGCTTTTCTAATTGTCCTCAAAAGATAGTAGATCCAAATTACCTAGTCCATCATTATCAGAAGAGATTAGCCAGCCCATTTATCAGGAAAAAGGAAATTAATGTGAAGCCCAGTTTTGATGCTTATAAAAAGTGGTATTAATAGCCAAATGTTTTTTCTACCCTGAGTTATAAAAAATGCAGGCCAGACGCAGTGGCTCACACCTGTAATCCCAGCACTTTGGGAGGCCAAGGCGGGCAGATCACCTGAGGGTCAGGAGTTCGAGACCAGCCTGATCAACATGGAGAAACCCCATCTCTACTAAAAATACAAAAAATATCCGGGTATGGTGGCACATGCCTGTAATCCCAGCTACTCGGGAGGCTGACGCAGGAGAATCGCTTGAACTCAGGAGGCAGAGGTTGCAGTGAGCCGAGATCGCACCATTGCACTCCAGCCTGGGCAACAAGAGTGAAACTCCATCTCAAAACAACAACAACCAAAAAAACACAGTTTCCAAATTTTGACTGAGTTCGTTAAGACCACAATTAAACCGTTTGTTGCATGCACCTGCATTTAAAGACATATCAAAACAAAAAAAGAGAACTGTGAACAATTCAGCTTATTTTTAACTAACAAAAGAAAGTGTTCAAAAGCATAGATACAGAGGCTCACATAAGTGGAGACAGTGCTTCCCTGTAGTATTTTGAGGAATAAGAAAAAGCAAGTGACAGACCTGTCAAATGGTTCGCATTCGGGTCCCGATTTACTGCTCGGGGACTTACAGGATGCTATTTGAAGCTGAACAACTTGCAAAAACTTCATCAAAAATCAAAATTCCCCAGTGGCACTTTACTTTGAAGCATTCTTGCTTAAGGGAGAGAAAGTATGTTTGAAACATTTATTTGAACATCAGTTCTATTTTAACTTTTTAGTGACTGTAGAATCTTCGTTGATTACAAACGATATCCTAGCAGGTATCACTAATGATAACTTCTGCTAGAGGGTAGAGACTGTTTCTCATCTTTCTGCTCCCAGTTCTTTGTACAATACATGTTCATTAAAACAAAATATTAGCGCTCTAGAGTCTTTTAAGAAATAAATCATTCTGGGTAAGTCTCTTTTTCAGATAATGAAGGGTTAAAATTCTGCATACTATAAAAGAAGTGTTAACTATTATCACCCCCACCCACCACCACTATCTATTATTTTTGTGCCAGGCACTGTCCGTCCTAAGCAGTTTACATTCTTTCCCTCATTTAATCTTTTTAATATTAGGATAAGGTAGCAAAAGGTATTATCTCCATTTTGCAGAGGAGAACTGAAGTTTGGAGAAGTTGTAACTTGGCCCATGTCTCACAGCTTCTATGGAGTAAGGGCTGGATAAGGCCTGAATTTGAATCCAGGTCTGTATGACTCCACAGCACATGTCTGAAGCCAGTGTTGTTACCGAAAGCGACTATGAATTTCTCTGACTTTTAAAAAAGAATATTCTGTACGTAATTTCCATTTAAAAAATGATACTAATGTAGCATTTATTAAAATGTATTATAACGCCATCTCTACTGAAAATACAAAAATTAGCCCAGCATGGTGGCCCACGCCTGTAGTCCCAGCTACTTGGGAGGCTGAGGCAGGAGAATCGCTTGAACCCAGGAGGTGGAGGTTGCAGTGAGCCAAGATCACGCCACTGCACTCCAGCCGAGATCGCACCACTGCACTCCAGCCTGGGTGACAGAGCGAGATTCCATCTCAAAAAAAAAACATTGTTTATATTACTGTTTCCAATTAGACTGTGAAAATCTTGAACTGTATCTTGTTCATTTTTGGGTTCCCAACCTTCAGTATAGGCTGTAGTTCATAGGAGGTCTACACGTTTGTTAAAATAATGAAAGAATGAATGAATCAGCGTCATGATTATCAGAATTAGTTACTGTGGGGTGCTAAAAATACAGAAGCAGAAATAGATAAAGATTATTGTGGCCAGGCATGGTGGCACATTCCTGTAATCCCAGCATGTTGGAAGGCTGAGGCTGGAGGGTCACTTGCACCAAGGAGTTGAGACCAACCTGGGGAAGATGGCAATACCTTGTTTCTACAAAAACAAAACAAAACGGAACAAAACGAATTACTGTGTTTCACAAAGTTAAATGGATAGTGTTTCCATCCTTACTCTTGAACCTTGCTTTCTTTGAGAAAAGTTCCAGGCGTCATTTAAGTTTCCCCATCCTATTATCTATTAATATCCTTTGCCCATTTTAATAGGATATTTGCCTTTTCCTTATTAATTTATATTATACAATATGCACTATATAAATATCTTCTCCCAATCTGTAGCTTGCCTTTTGAGTTTTACTATGCAGAAGTTTTAATTTTTAGTGTTTAATTTGATACTATTTTCCTTTATGGTTTATATTTTTCATGTTAGGTTTAAAACATGTTTTTGTACCTGAGGTCATAAAGATATTTTCATATAATTTCTTCTGAAAGCTTTAAAAACTAGCTTTTCACATTAAGTCTTTAACCTTCTAGAATTTATTTTTGTTTAGATGATATAGGAAATCTAATACCATTTTTCTTTATGAACTATTGTACAGTCCCTTCTATCCCCACTGAATTGCAATGCCACCTCTCTCGTATATCGCATTCCCATGTGTGAGTGAGTTGGGGATATAACAGTCCTCCTCTACAGCAACAATCCATTTCTAAGTCTTGGTTTCTGATAGGCCAAGCTCCTTTTGATTCTTTTTAAAAATAATCTTGGCTATTCTTGGTCCTTTATTCTTCCAAATGAATTTAAGGACCAATTTACCCAATACCATAAATACCTTTTTTGAGATTTTGATTGGAATTGCATAGATTGCTATTAATGCATGGATTGCACAGATACAGTATGACAGCAGTTTTCAGGAGACACATATCAAGCCAATCCCAAGGACTTCCTTTCCACACTTAGATGGCAACATCAGGCTCAGCCTCCAGATTTTGCAGCTCAGCCAGCAGCCTGCTAGAGAATCCACTGTTAGGGATCTACAGTCTCTGTTAGTCACTTGAACCCTCTGCCCTATCCGTCCCTACTCAGCTATAACCATGGATTACCACACTCCTCATAAGGCCACTACTGACCACTCTGTCTGTCCTTGTCAGTCCTCTACTTAATACACAGGGAAGGAATAGTGGTGGATGATAGTAATTCTGCATTTCCTAGAGAGAGGATTCTGACCCCATAGGTGATTTGTTTATGGTAGTGTTCCTGTAGATGGTGTACTTCGTGACTTTGTCCTTGCTTTTGATCTTTAACAGTTCTAGGGTAACTGAATAGAAAACAGTCCAGCTCATTATCTGTTTATACTTAGATTATTATTAGATACCTTTAATCTTTTTAGTTATAATTAAAGTTACCTTTTTAATTATGTTTTCTAAGTGGTGATACATAATATTTTTCTAAATATTGGTGCTTAGCTGAACTTGCCTAATAATTCTACTAGTTGATGGATTATCTTGTATTTTCTAGGTAGATATTGTAAAATCCTTGGGATTTTACACACAGTGTCTTGTTAAACTTGGTATCCCTAGCATTAACACAGTACCAGTACAAAGAGAGTGGCCAATAAATGTTTTCTGGAATAGATGAAAGCCATATATGATTTAAAAGTTTAAATTCTTGATTTAAAAAAAAATTAGCATGTTAGTGACTCTATACCTTCGAAAGCTTGGGAATGAGAGAAAGGTTTTTGAATGTTTGAAAAAAATTAAAGTCTATTAATTTCATTATAAAGTATAAAGCTTCAGTGAGGTCTAAGATGCAAAGGAGGGTCGGGATACAAACAACTGCAGCTAATACCCAGGACAAGGAAACATCCAAACCAGAGAGGAAAGCAGTCCAAATCAGGGGCAGAGACCAAAGTGCCATCTGATAGAGGACAAGGGATGAAAGGAAAGGCTCAGGGAAGAGGAAGCAGCTACTGAGGATCAGAAACAGACAATACAAGCAAGAGAGCTCTTTCCCATCTTCCTTGGGAGGTTCCATTCTCCTTATTTGGTAGGGACCTGCTTTCTTTCTCTACTTCTACATAAACAAAGATGAGACCTTGGATGAGCTATACTTCCCCTCCCATCCATCTGTCCCTGTCTACTGTTTTCCTAGACAGTCTACCCACATTAGCTCTATGCTGAAAATGTTTTGGTTTATGACTGATAGCCTGCACAATGCTTCCCACTAGTCATCTAACTGTTGCTGAGAGGGACTTTGTTGGGAGACAGTCCTCCATGACTCTTGCACTCTGGTGAGGCCCTGACCTCTGTTTATCTGGGTCATTTCTCAGGGTTGTTTTTGTAGTGGGCAACCTTGAGGGAGGAGGTAATGTCTCCCTTCAGGGCAAAGAGTAAACTTGCTTATTACAAACTTGCCAGCTCTAAAACAGCATTTACCCAAAGCTGTCCTATAATGCAACCCACTGCATGTGCTGGTTCATCTATCTAGGTCCATTCATAACACTCATGTAGGAATTGGAGCTTGGGAAACCACTGCAAACATTTGGAAAGAATTTTGAATTTCCAGAAGAGTTGTAAGAATAAGAACAGTACAAAGAAAAAAATTAAAGTCTATTATGTATGATTTTAAAATTTTAAAATATTAATAATTTTCTCTGTCGGGCATAGTGGCTCACGCCTGTAATCCCAGCAGTTTGGGAGGTCGAGGTGGGCAGATCACGAGGTCAGGAGATCGAGACCATCCTGGCCAACATGTTGAAACCCTGTCTCTATTAAAAATACAAAAATTAGCCCAGCATGGTGGCGCACGCCTGTGGTCCCAGCTACTCAGGTGGCTGAGGCAGGAGAATTGCTTGAATCCAGGAGGCGGAGGCTGCAGTGAGCCAAGATCGTGCCACTGTACTCCAGTCTGGGCAATAGAGAGAGACTGTCTCAAAACAATAATAATAATAATAATTTTCTTAAGGATTTTATACATGTTGGTAGCATATGGTTTGTACTAGAAAACTGCAACAAAAGAACTTTGATAATCTCATATTGAAAACACAAATGCTAATACCACACAACTATTAATTATGGCTTGTAGTAACTGCATATGGTACCAGTCTTATGTGTAGAAAAAGAAAAGTAGCTTAAAGAAAAGTTACAAATGAATCATTTGATATCATTAATTTTTTAATTATGCGGGATTCTGTACACATGGTCATGGCACCACTGTGATGCCAGAAAAAGCAGAAAATATTCTTTGAATATTTTAATAGAAAATTGATAAATTCAGGAAGAATGTTAGGAGTGGTTTATACCTCATGAAAATATGATTTTATTATTGGCCAATGGTGATTTATAACACTGAAACCTGAAGATATGAGCAGAAATTGTAGCCAATTTGTTTATGCCAGTTTAGAAACCTAGTGCTAGATCCACATTGATTCCAGTTAATTTTAGGAGAGAAAAGAGCTGGTTTTATTTAGGCGTAAAGTTTTCTACTGTGACTTGTGCTTAAACAAGAGAAAGAGAGTGTCAACTTAATATGACAGAGGCTGTCTTCCTAAGAAAATGGAACCACCAACAACTTACCATAATTTCACATTGTAGGAAGGCAAATAATAAATGATTCTATCAGAATTTTAGCTAACTGAATTACCTTGTTACAGCAAAAGCTGGAATGCATTTTATTTTTATTTGTTATGCAATAAATAAAATTTGTAAACTATGTAATGAATATATTCTCTTCCACATATCCTCCACCCATCTGAGGAAATACACACTAACCAATACAGTTGAAGCTACTTCTTATCTCCTTGCAGTTGTAACTGCTACCATGAATTTAGTGTGTTATTTCCATATCTTTATTTATATTTTTATTACATGCATATTTCACATATATAGTGTCAGGAAAATGTGTGGGGGGGTGTGTGTGTGTGTGTATCCCTAAGAAATATATAACATTGGACGGGCGCATTGGCTCACACCTGTTATCCCAGCACTTTGGGAGGCCGAGGCAGGCTGATCACTTGAGGCCAGGAGTTCAAGACCACCCTGGCCAACATGGCAAAACCCCATCTACTAAAAATACAAAAATTAGCTGGGCGTGGTGGTGCATGCCTGCAATCCCAGCTACTCAGGAGGCTGAGGCAGGACAATTGCTTGAACTCAGGAAGCGGAGGTTGCAGTGAGCCAAGTTCATGCCACTGCACTCCAGCCTGGGTGACAGAGTGAGACTCCATCTCAAAAAAAAAAAAAAAAGAGATAGCATTGTTGTTAATAGCTTTCAAACTATATTCATGGTATACTACATATTTTTCTGCAGCTTGCTTTTTTCTTCAACAATATGTATGTGAGTTTCATCCATGATAATATGTAGGACTCTAGTTCATTCACTCCCAGTGCCAGAACAGTATGCCAGTGGAGGAATAGACTGTAAGTGATTTATTTAATCTCTTATTGCTAACATTCACTGGGCTGAACCTTATGAAGTTTCTGTTTTCCCAGGAAGAAATGATTAACTTTCTAATATTCTCATGTGCACACAAACAGTGTTACTCTCATGAAGAAAGACCCTCCCTGGTATGACTTAGATATTCCAAGGACTGCGATGGGTTATACAGCACCAAGGAGGCTTTTCAAAGATGTGGATCTAGAATTATTCTCCTGGGAACCAGAGGGAGATAATTCGACAGAGGGAGAGGCTGGAAACACTCAGCTCACTACTGTAAGAATCTGATCGCAAGGACAAGGAAGAATAAACTTAAAGTCTGGAATCTGCCAATGAGAGATGGTTGGGAGATGGATGCCCAAGGCGAGTAGAGTAAGGTACGTCATTGATTCTGAGCAGAGCCTCGAAGACAGTGGGCAGTTTGGTCTAGAAAGCTAAGGGAGCAGCTTTGATGTCAAAGCTGGTGGACTTGGCCCCAGACAGGAAAATATACTTCTTTTCCAAAGACAGTGTCCGAAAGGGAGAACTCAACCTAGCATGGGGCTTAAAAGCCTTCAGGACAAACAGTCCCCCAACCCTTCTCCCACCCCCCACCTCCACAAGACTGAAAACTAAAGGGCTCACAGATTGGTCTGAACAGGACAGTTTTAACATGTGTCAACCATTTTACCTTATATCCATTGTACTACAGTAAAGATTACAATATAGCTATCACGGTGAGATACAGAGGAAGGGGAAAGGATGGAGGTTCAACTAGGGAAGAAGAGTGAAGTAAAATCTTGAACTTAAGGAAGCCGCCTCCCTTTGGGTGGAGGAAGAAGAACTTCTAAATAGCAGCTAAAAGTAAACCAAAGCAAATGATTGAACCATGACAAAAGGGCAAGTTTGGAGGAAGCGGAAGGTATACCATGGGAAGCAGCTGTTAGGTTTTCCCACAAGAAATAAACAGCATTGAAGGTAATCATAATTCCCTGAAGGTAACATTTAATACTTTTTTTTAGAGTTGAGGACACATATATTCAGATTCTTTTAAAATCTTATAGGCATAATCACAATTATGCAAATATAATCACATAGAACACTTAAATATGTCAAAATGTCTTTAGACCATAGGATTATCTCTTAACAGGACAGTATGCTTCTCTACATAGAAACCTTTGTTTTCAAAAGTTATATTTAAAAATCCTATCTTAGAGTTAAAAAAAAATCTATGAAAGACCACACTGATGCTAGGTTAGAATCACCAGCTAGGGCCAGCCAGGGGTGGGAGGGAAGGAAACACACACACACACACACACACACGTGTGTGTACATATGCATCTGTATGTATATGCAGAGAAAGAGAGACTTTACTTTTTTTTTGAGATAGGGTTTCACTCTGTTGCCCACGCTGGAGTGCAGTGGTGCAATCTCGGCTCACTGTAGCCTCCACCTCCTGCGCTCAAGCGATCTTTGTGCCTCAGCCTCCCGAGTAGCTGGGACCACAGGGGAACACCACCATGCCCAGCTAATTTTTGCATTTTCAATAGAGACAGGATTTTGCCATGTTGCCCAGGCTGGCCTTGAACTTCTGAGCTCAAGTGATCCACCCACCTTGGCCTCCCAAAGTGCTGGGATTACAGCATGAGCTACCATGCCCAGCCAAGACTTTACTTTTGATACCTTTCATTCTCTCCTTCCAGAGTAAATTTCCCACCTCACTCAAAAGGATGCCCTCTCCATTTCATTCTACCCCACACATCCCTCTCTGTGCTGGGCAACTCTACAGGCCCCTAACATCATAATGTCTTACCCATTTCTGGCTTTCTGAGCAGAGACTAATTCTTCACATCTCATCAACAAAACTCACCAGTCCTCTTCGTATCTCCAGTGGGTTTATTATATACTGTCAGTAAGCTAACAAGCTAATCACCAAAAAGGCTTATCACTAATAACTTGTTGTCTATAGGATCTTTAACTGGAGATATTAAGGACCAGAAAGACGGCAACCTACAGAATGATAATTAACAGGTGACGTTTGGCATTTTGAGAAAGTGTTTCGGGCCCAGGTTTCCTAGACGCCCCTCTCACTTCACACCCAAGAGATGAGATAGTGGATTAATTTTATGACTTTAAGGTGTCTTAAGGTATCTTGTGATTTTAATACTGAAAGAGACCCTGTAAATGATGTCTCAGCAAACACAGCTTTAGAGAAAGGAGCATTGTGCTTAATCCGGTTGTGGCCAGCTGAGCTCTCCAGCCCCATTGTTGCACGTTATGTGACCCTGAAGAACCCTGTGTTTTTCTTTGGTAAAAGTCATGTTATTCTAGATGTGGTCTTTTGAGATCCATGGATAAATTGTGCCAGGTATCCCATTATCCAATATGAGATCCACTTCTTCTGGAGATATGGTAAAAGAGTAAAATATGAGATGACACAGAATGGAATATGAAACAGAGCTATTCCTAGACTGATACAAAATTAAAAGACTTCATTCTGTTTCTTAGAAAATTGATTGAAGGAAAAAAAATATATATATATAGTATGTAAATTTATATATTCTCCTAGCATGAGCTACATTTTAGACGTATTTTTTGTGTTTCTGTAATTTGTCAACAAGATTAGATCTCTAACACTGATACTTGATTCAGCCCTATATTTTTAGCAGGAAATAATTTGTCTTCTCAGAAAACGTGCAAATTTCTGAAGCTCTTTTAAAATACTCCATTTTTATGCCTAAAAATGCTATCAAAGTAAATTTTTTTTTTTATCAACAGCAGTACCAACTGTCTTAAGGCTGTGACTTTAATTTGGTGTTCATTAGCTAAACTAAGTTAAAAGTAGTAAACTCACTGTTTCTGTATTGAAATGCTGCTGAACTCCACAAAAATACAGATTGTTTAAAACAAGATGGAATAGAATTTTTTTCTGCTGTGGTATTTTAGAAAAAGCTATCCTAGTTAAATGTCAAAACACAGAGGATATAGTATCTAAATGATGATACTTTTAAATAAATATTTTCAACCTCACAATTTAAATGCTTAAGATTACCATTACTCTTCAACAGATCAACAAATATTAACATTTACATGACAGACATTTCATATAAAGGGAAAACACCTAGTAAAAATATTCAACAAATATTTATGTAGCTCCACAGTGCAATAATAATAAAACATTGTGATGAAAAAGACCTGTTCATTCAGTATCCAGATGTTATCTAAGTTCTCAGTGGTATTAGTTTTATCCAAACTCTGAGGTACCACAGATCTGCCTTCAATTGAAATGATATATTCACATGGACTTTGTATCTCCTTTAACTGAAGGAATTAATATTCACATGTCACCTCTTTAAAATCGGACTTTCACATGCACACTATTTAAAAAAAAAAGATGACATGAATATGGAATATATTTCCTATGCAATGTCTTTTAACTGTTTTGTCTCTATTGTCGGGTGTGCTTGCTTGAAGCAGAAGTGAGAAGTTGTTGGCTAAGTTCAGTCAAAACTGGATCTCCTGCCCATAGAAAGCATGATAAAGCAGGGGTATAAAAAGGAGGTTTGGCCAGGTGCAGTGACTCATGCCTGTAATCCCAGCACTCCCAGCACTTTGGGAGGCCAAGGCGGGAGAATCACTTGAGCCCAGGAGTTCGAGACCACCCTGGGCAACATAGTGAGACCCCATTTCTACAAAAGTATAAAAATTAGCCAGGTGTTGTGGTGCATGCCTGGAGTCCCAGCTATTCAGGAGCTATTCAGCTATTCACCCATCTGAGGTGAGAGGACCACTTGAGCACAGGAGGATGAGGCTACACTAAACCAAGATCATGCCGCTGCACTCCAGTCTAGGTGACAGAGTCACAACCTGTCTCAAAAAAATTAAAAAATAAAAAGATTTGTGTTGCCCTTATGGGTAGTGGATATTTAAGGATGACCCCAAAGTGCCCTTGTTACCTTAGCCGCTTAGCTTGTGGCTTAACTGCTGTAGTTTATTGCCACATGTGGATGCCATTACTAGACCCTGGGATATCAGAGGGAAACCTTACAGTAGAAGAGGGAGAAATAATTAAAGAAAAAAGCTAATACTTTTTTTCCATTGGTCACATTTTAACAAACTAAAATTAATTGCAAAATTGCCCACAAAATCTGAATATAAAATGTTTCTATTATTAAGTAAGAACACAGCCAACACTTATGTGGCACGATGTTCTATGCTCCATTCTACGTGCTTTCCATGTATTATGTTATATTCACAGTCATTCTACAGAGTAGTTATTAATGTGGTCCACATTTTGCAGAATCCAAAGCACAGCAGGTTAAATACATGTGTCGAGGTCACCTAAGTAGTATAGTAGTCCTCCCTTATCCACAGTTTTGCTTTCTGAGGTTTCAGTTACCTGCAGTCCAGAAATAATAATACAGGTATATGGAAAATTCCAGAAATAATTCATGAGTTTTAAGTTATGCACTGTTCTGAGTAGCGTGATGCAATCTTGTGCCACCCCCTCTTTGTCCCACACAGCACGTCAATCATCCCTTTATCCAGCGTATTCATGCTGGATACACTACCTGGCCATTAAGGTCATGAGCTGCTCCTGACATCCAGCCATGGATCATCATGGCTCAATGATCCAGGATCACCTGAAGCAGGTAATGACATGATGATGTCAAAATCCTGACATCATCATGGCTCAGTGATCCAGGATCCCCTGAAGCTGATGAGCCTTCTGACAGGTTGGCAGAAGGTCAGTAGTAGCCTAACACTATGTCACAATGCCTATGTCATTCACCTCACTTTATTTCATCACGTAGTCATTTTATCATCTCACATCACCACAAGAAGAAGAGTTAGCACAGTAAGTTATTTTGGGAGAGAGACTACATTCACATAACTTTTATTCTATTTTACTAGTAGTTGTTAATCTCTGTGCCTAATTCATAAACTTTATCATAGATACGGCTGTATAGGATAAAACATAGTATATATAGGGTTCAGTACTATCTGGTTTACGGCATCCACTGGGAGGTCTTGGAACATACCCCCACGGATAAGGGGGAATGCTGGAACTCGTAGAGCTAGTATCTGAGCCCAAATAGCCTGGCTCCAGTGCCTGTGCTCTTCACCACTGTGTGATACTGCTTCTTATCAGTGTGAATATTTTCAAGGTCAGATGCCTAGAGAAGGTTAAGCAGTTAATATCTACATTAGCTGGACCTCTGGTAAACTCAACTGGATTTAAATTCGTGACTGTTGTATGTGTGCACTATTGAGTTCCTGGCTCTGGTCTGAGTGTACATGCCCATAATAACAGATCAACTGTTTCAGTTGTGTTCAACTTACTAGGAATGTGGGCAGTTTTCTTTTTAGAGGAGCCATGTGTCTTTATTAAAGATTTGGATGTAATGATGAAGCTTTCTCTCTTTTTAAACAAGATATTAAGTGTTACAGAGTCCCAGTAGGAGAAGGCCAATTTGGACCACAGAAAATTCCACCAAAAAGACTATCAGGAAATATAGAAGAAAATTATTCAGCCTCTATTGTTATATTTTAAAATAACTGAGTGGATGGCTACAGAGTAACTTTGTGCTTCACAGAATAATAATAGGCCTAAAACCCCATCAGTAGGCTATAGTCTGTGTTCAGGCAAGAGAAGCTTTGGAATTAAGTGGTCCCAATAGAAGAGAATTAACCTTGTGATTAACAAACCACCATGTGATCTGAGGTCTACCAGCTTGTCTAAAAAATTAAGTAGGACACATTAATTCCACTCTTGTAGGTGCATTTTTTTTTTTTTTTTGGTCTTAAGTCTTCTTTATTTCTTCTTGGGTCTCCTTTTAAATTGTAGCTTCCTCTGGGAGAGGGTGCCACTTTTGCCTTTATCAGCCCACACCTGATACTGTTCATCACTTTAGCAAGAGTTAGATGACAGGCAATCCGGTGGAAGAATGGCCCATGGAGTCAGAGAGAAGGGTGGGACAGAAAAGGTACAGAGAAGGGTGGGAGACAAACTGTTACGCCACAGATTTTCCCATGCTTGGTCTGCCTCCAAAATCTGATGTGTACAGTATTCAACCTAGAAAAAAAAGGCAGCTTTTGAAAGCCCTTTACAAAGAATGTCTTGTTTGATAGTGATCCCACCATTCTTTAGGTCTCTTGAGTTTAAAATCTTGATTCTAAGGCATAGAGAGTTCACTTCTTTCTCTCCATTCCCTGAACCTAGTCATTTATCAAGTTGCATCACATTTCTCTTGCACTGTTTTTCCTATTTACCCCTTTCTTTGAATTCCAACTCTTAACATCATAACTCAGACCCTCTTCACTTGCCTAACTTACTGTGTTGAGAGGTTGCTCAGGGCAACCATAAATTCCTCTGAGATGTGTAATTTCCAAATGAGGTTAGGAAATCCCTGAATGGTTTGCTATTCATAAGCATTGTGCCATCCTAACTGTAAATTCAGACCCACTTCCTAGTGAGAGTCAGTATCATGAAGAAAGGACAGAAGAAAAATGCTGAATAGGGTCAGGGACTCAGAAGGTTGAAAGGGGTTAGGAAAATAAGATTGGAATAACACCCTCAGGTAGAGAAAAAGGGAAAAAGCAGGAAGCTCTTAGGTACAAGGACCTCAGAAATATCACTGTGAGAACTTTTACGGTTCTGGATCCTCTTTCTGGACCCTCGTCATTGCACTTTTCATTCTCCTTAAAAATTATTTAAATGAAGAAGGGCTTACATGCTTAGTTGTAGGGATAGAAGAGAAAAGGGAAAGAGCAAATTACTGAACAGGGCTTAAAAGGATATCATTTTAGTTAATCCATGTATGCAACATTTGCTTGTGTGTGCATAACCCAGCTCTGCAAGAACACCTCAAGAACTAGAAATGTGGTGACTTCAGGGAGGAAAACTGAGGCCGAAAGACGGAGAAGTAGGCAGGCTAGCAGTGTTTGGCTCTATATTGCGTGCCTTTTGAGTGTTGTGACACATGAATAAAATATCTCTCCAAGATTAGTAAAATAGGGAATGGTATTGGGACACATACTTTTCTACAAACTGTTCTATGTAGAATGAGAACTTCAAAAAAGGAAAGTCAGGTAAACTCCAGGGAACTATGGGAAGAAAGAATGAGGTACGTGGGAGAACCCATGATTCAGGACTCTGTCAACCTAGGTTTAAGCATCAGCCGACCTGACTGTCAAAAAAAATACTGTAGCATTAGGAGATATACCTAATATAAATGACAAGTTAATGGGTGCAGCACACCAACATGGCACATGTATACATATGTAACAAGCCTGCACGTTATGCACATGTACCCTAGAACTTAAAGTATAATAAAAAATATATATATATATAAAAGATCTCAATCAGGGATATAGCAACCTAACCAACATTCCTAAAACATAAAATATTTCCATATCATGTTCCCACTCAAATGCCATTAATGGAATTTGACCTTCCAGTGGTTTCAGTAGTAGGTGAGTCCCAAATTATGACTATTTTGTAAAAGTCCCTCAGATGATTCTATTGTCAGGCCAGAGTTGGGAATCATTGCCCTAATCTGAAAGTGATCTTAAATTCAAAATCTGTAGATAGTGTGATGGAGAACAAACACTATTTTAAGGCTTAGCCTGTGGAGAAGATGCAGGCACTTTAAGTTCAGTTCAGCCTCAGCCTTCTGTATACCATCTTTCAGTGGACTTGTGGGTAAAGTTCTGTGGAGAAGCACTGAACATGACATTGACAACCAAAGAGATCCTTGTGAAACCCAGAATGAATTCTGAATCCAAATTGCAAATAAAATTTTATTTTTCTTGAAAAAAGGACACACAGGGTCAAGCTTAAGTCAATCATGAAAATATAAATCAAATGTGTGGGAGATGCATAAACTTCCAAAATTTATTTTCTTGGTAGAAACATGGATTTTATTTAGTTTTTAAAATAATTTCAACTTTTTGATTCAGTGAGTACATGTGCAAGGTGTGTTACCTGGGTATATTGTGTGATGCTGAGGTTTGGAGTATGATTGATCCCATCACCCAGGTCCTAAGCATAGTACCCAATAGTTTTGCAACGCTTGCCCACCTCCCTCCCTGCTGTAGTAGTTCCCAGTGTCTGTTGTTCCCAACTTTATGTCCATGAGTACACATTGTTTAGATCTCATAAGTGAGAACATGTGGTATTTGGTTTTCTGTTTCTGCATTAATTTGCTTAGGATAATGGCCTCCAGCTGCATCCGTGTTGCCTTAAAGGACATGATTCTGTTCCTTTTTATGGCTGTGTAGTATTCCATGGTATATATGTATCACATTTTCCTTATCCAATTCACCACTGATGGGCACCTAGGTTGATTCCATGTCTTTGCTATTGAGAATAGTCCTGCAATGAACATATGAGTGCATGTGTCTTTTTGGTAGAATGATTTATTTTCTTTTGGTTATATACCCACTAATGGGATTTCTGGGTCAAACGGTAGTTCTGTTTTAAGTTATTTGAGAAATTTCCAAACTGCTTTCCACAGTAGCCGGGCTGATTTCCATTCCCCCCTATAGTGTAGAAGCGTCCCTTTTCTCTGCAGTCTCACCAGCATCTGTGGTTTTTTGACTTTTTAGTAATAGCCATGGATAACTCGTGTGAGATAGTACCTCATCATGGTTTTGGCTTGCATTTCTCTGGTGATTAGTGATGTGGAGCATGTTTCCATGTTTGTTGACCGCTAGTATATCTTTTGAGGTTTCTGTTCATGTCTTTTGCTGACTTTTAATGGAGTTACTTTTTTTTTTTTTCTGCTTGTTGATTTAAGTTCCTTATGGATTCTGGATATTAGACCTTTGTCAGATGCAGTTTTTGAACATTTTCTCCCATTCTGTAGATTGTCTGTTTACTCTGTTGATAGTTTGTCTTGCTGTACAGAAGCTCTTTAGTTTAATTAGGTACCATGTATCAATTTTTGTTTTTGTTGCAGTGGCTTTTGAGAACTTAGTCATAAATTCTTTCCCAAGGCTAATGTCCAGAATGCTGTTTCCTAGGTTTTCTTCTAGGATTCATATAGTTTCAGGTCTTATGTTTAGGTTTTTAATCCATCTTGAGTTACTTTTTATATGTGATGAAAGGTAAGGGTCCTTGTAAAACCCAGCCATCCTGCATATGGCTAGGCAGCTATCCCAGCACCATTTATTGAATAGGAGTTCTTTCCCTGTTGCTTACTTTTGTCAACTTTGTCAAAGATCAGATGTCTGTAGGTGTGTGGCCTTATTTCTCAGTTCTCTGTTCTGTTCCATTGGCCTGTGTGTCTGTTTTTGTACCAGTACCATGCTTTTTGGTTACTGCAGCCTTATAGTATAATTTGAAGCCAGGAAATGTGATGCCTCCAGTTTTGTTCTCTTTGCTTCGGATTGCTTTGGCTATTTAGGATCTTTTTTGTTTCCATAGGAATTTTAGAATAGTTTTTTCTAGTTCTGTGAAAACTGATACTAGTGGCTTGTTAGGAATAGCACTGAATCTCTAGATTACTTTGGGTAGTAAGTCTGTTTTAATGATACTGATTCTTTCCATCCATGAGCATGGAATGTTTTTCTATTTGTTTGTGTCTTCTCTGATTTTTTTAGCAGTCTTTTATAGTTCTCCTTGTAGACATCTTTCACTTTCTTGGTTAGATGTATTCCTGGGCATTTTATTTTATTTTTCTTGTGGCCACTGTAAATGGGATTGTGTTCTTGATTGCCAAAATCTATTTTTACTTTGTTCCTGGACAAAAGATGAGTAAGCTAAGCCTAGAATCTGATCAGAAGCTTGTTGATTGAGGAGATGACCATTCTCCAGAATCCACCTGATGGAACAGCCATAGTAAATAGCCCAGAAGAGAATTCATGTCAGCTCTACCACTGCCTGGGAATGTGTCTTTGGACAAGCCACTCAAATTCTCTTGGCTCTCATTTCTCCATCTGTACTATAATGGAAAGTGCTCTGTGGGTGCCTCTGCTCTCCATGGTTGTGTGAAAGAGCACCTTCCCACCTCATAGTGGTTAGGAGTATAGGATCTGGGGTGGGCTGCCAGCCTTTGCATCCCAGCTTTGCTACTCACTTGCTGTGTATGTGGCCTTGGGCAAGTTTCTTTTTATTATTATTTTTTTTTATTATACTTTAAGTGTTAGGGTACATGTGCACAATGTGCAGGTTAGTTACATATGTATATATGTGCCATGCTGGTGTGCTGCACCCGTTAACTTGTCATTTAGCATTAGGTATATCTCCTAATGCTATCCCTCCCCCCTTCCCCCACCCCACAACAGTCCCCAGAGTGTGATGTTCCCCTTCCTGTGTTCATGTGTTCTCATTGTTCAATTCCCATCTATGAGTGAGAACATGCGGTGTTTGGTTTTTTGTCCTTGCGATAGTTTACTGAGAATGATGATTTCCAAATTCATCCATGTCCCTACAAAGGACATGAACTCATCATTTTTTATGGCTGCATACTATTCCATGGTGTATATGTGCCACATTTTCTTAATCCAGTCTATCATTGTTGGACATTTGGGTTGGTTCCAAGTCTTTGCTATTAAGAATAGTGCCGCAATAAACATACATGTGCATGTGTCTTTATAGCAGCATGATTTATAGTCCTTTGGGTATATACTCAGTAATGGGATGGCTGGATCAAATGGTATTTCTAGTTCTAGATCGCTGAGGAATCACCACACTGACTTCCACAATGGCTGAACTAGTTTACAGTCCCACCAACAGTGCAAAAGTGTTCCTATTTCTCCACATCCTCTCCAGCACCTGTTGTTTCCTGACTTTTTAATGATTGTCATTCTAACTGGTGTGAGATGGTATCTCATTGTGGTTTTGATTTGTATTTCTCTGATGGCCAGTGATGATGAGCATTTTTTCATGTGTCTTTTGGCTGCATAAATGTCTTCTTTTGAGAAGTGTCTGTTCATATCCTTTGGGCAAGTTTCTTAACCTCTCTAAGCTTTAGCTTTTTCGTCTGTAAAACTGGGGCAATAGTAGTACCCATTTTTTAGTGATGCTGTGAGGATTTAAAGGGAGATGCACATAAATCACTTATCACAGTGCCTGGTAATAGTTAAATAAGTGTTACTTATGACTATGGTTATTATTCTGTGTATAAAATTAGAAGGCACCACAGAGTAAGATGGACACCATCTAGCTCCATCCCCTTGAGTTAAAGATAAGGAAACCGTAGCCCAGAGGAAATAAGTGACTTGCTCAGGTTCTCATATTTCACCTTGTGTATTTGGGTATGGTAACATCAGAGTGTGTCCGGCAATGCTATTTAGAACTAAGACTCCATCTGGGCAACACAAAGTAGTCTGTGAATGTAACAAAATTAAGAAACATAGAGAGTATAGTTTGCACCAAGTTTAAAAGATGTATAATCACTCATTATACATGAAAACAACAGAATGAAACTTAGTTAAATGTACTTTTTAAGTAGACACCAGACACTACCTTATAATGAAAGAAGTAAAAAGGAAAAAAATATTACAAATACAAAAGACATTCTTTGCCTCTTAAACTGAGCTAAAATAGAGTTCCAAATATTTGCTTTATTTAATCTTAGCCACTTTTATAGAATGCTCCATTGGCCCTATGTTTAGCAGTTAGTAGTTAGGACTGGTTCCATCATAAAACTTCTTTACCACCCACTCTCCAGGGGCAATAATCTCTTATTGGGATCTTTCAAGCCAACTGGGAAGAGCAGGGAACATGGACCTGGACCTCCCACTCCCACCTCCCACCAGTCATCTATTACCTACTGTGTGACCTCAGTCAAGTCACCCAACTTTTCATTACGTTAGGGTTTTCATTGTTAAAACGAGGCATTGTTAAAACTTAGTGGTCTGTAATACCTCTTTTTTTTTTTTTCTTTCTTTTATTATTATTATTATTATTATTATTATACTTTAGGTTTTATGGTACATGTGCGCAATGTGCAGGTAAGTTACATATGTATACATGTGCCATGCTGGTGCGCTGCACCCACCAACTCGTCATCTAGCATTAGGTATATCTCCCAATGCTATCCCTCCCCCCTCCCCCCACCCCACAACAGTCCCCAGAGTGTGATGTTCCCCTTCCTGTGTCCATGTGTTCTCATTGTTCAATTCCCACCTATGAGTGAGAATATGCGGTGTTTGGTTTTTTGTTCTTGTGATAGTTTACTGAGAATGATGATTTCCAATTTCATCCATGTCCCTACAAAGGACGTGAACTCATCATTTTTTATGGCTGCATAGTATTCCATGGTGTATATGTGCCACATTTTCTTAATTCAGTCTATCATTGTTGGACATTTGGGTTGGTTCCAAGTCTTTGCTATTGTGAATAATGCCGCAATAAACATACGTGTGCATGTGTCTTTATAGCAGCATGATTTATAGTCCTTTGGGTATATACCCAGTAATGGGATGGCTGGGTCGAATGGAATTTCTAGTTCTAGATCCCTGAGGAATCGCCACACTGACTTCCACAAGGGTTGAACTAGTTTACAGTCCTACCAACAGTGTAAAAGTGTTCCTATTTCTCCACATCCTCTCCAGCACCTGTTGTTTCCTGACTTTTTAATGATTGCCATTCTAACTGGTGTGAGATGGTATCTCATTGTGGTTTTGATTTGCATTTCTCTGATGGCCAGTGATGGTGAGCATTTTTTCATGTGTTTTTTGGCTGCATAAATGTCTTCTTTTGAGAAGTGTCTGTTCATATCCTTCGCCCACTTTTTGATGGGGTTGTTTGTTTTTTTCTTGTAAATTTGTTGGAGTTCATTGTAGATTCTGGATATTAGCCCTTTGTCAGATGAGTAGGTTGCCAAAATTTTCTCCCATTTTGTTGTAGCTAAGTACAGAGAGACTAGGCAGGTGATGAAGAGCATCAATGTTGAAATCAAACCTCCTTGACTTGAATCCCAGCTATACATCTTACTAGCTTTGTAACCTTAGACAAGTCATTTAGCCTCTCTGTGCTTTCATTTTCTCATCTGTGAAATGGGACTGCTAACAGTACCACCTCACAAGATTGCCGTGAGGATTAAACAAGTGAATGTCAAACAGGTGGCATATCGTTAATGCTCAGTACATGGTAGTTAATATTTAAAATTCTGTAATGATATAGAGGGAGTTGTATTTATTTATTTTTGGCAACTAGAAGGAGAAGTCCTCTGAGAAAGGCACCTGTATTAGGATGCTTTGGTGAATGAGCTTAGGACAGGTTCCTCCTAACTCACGCAGGTTGGAAGGCACAGGTTTATATTTGCTCTTGGGGAGGAGGATATATGGAGAAGACTCTTCCAGGTCTAAAATCCTTCTTCTAATTCTATTCAGACTCCTCTATTAGCTAAATTTCTGAAATCTCTTTTATAGCAAAGGAATGGAATAGAGCCATGTTTAACCCCAAATGTTGTTAATTCTCTGGCAGTATGATTTATTTTATCACCTGATTCGTTAAAGAAACCAGACCATTTAGCAACAAAATCAAAAGAAGTTTAAATCAAAAGAAGTTTAAAAACTGCTGGACCATTATATGTCACAGCCAATGTGTTACACAAAAATACAGTTGTTTTCTTTATGTGTGTGTTTATTCATTCATTAACAGATATTTGCTGATCACCCACCATGTGCCAGGCACCATGCATGTGTCCTAGGGGGGAAGCAGTGAACAACAACAAAAAGTCTCTGTTTTCATAAACCTCACATTCTACTGAGGGAGACAAATTACCTATGATAATATAGGCAGTGACTAGTGTGGCAAAGAAAAATAAAACAGGATAAAGGAATAGAATGGAATGTACAAGTGGGGGTTGTTAAATAAAATAGGCAGAGTGGTTCTCTCTAAGGAGAAAACAGAAACTGGGATAAAGGGAAGGAGTGATTCCAGGTATTCCAGGCAGAGATAACAGCAAGTGTGAGGCTCTGCAGTCATGTTTGAAGCAGCAGAGAAGGCCCGCACGTCAGGAGCAGAGTGAGCCAAGAGGAGAGGTTAGGGAATTGAAGAGGAAGCACACCTGCTCATGCTCAGCGGCTGCGGCAAGAACTCGGGTTTTTATTCCTCCTGTGACACAAAAACAAGGGAAGGTTTTGAACAAGGTAGCGATGGGATCTGATTTGTATTTTTAAAAGAACCTGGCTGTAGTATAGAGAATAGACTATAGAAAAGGGCAAGGGCAAAGACAGGGAACTCAGGAGGCCGCAGGAGCAATCCAGTGTTGGCTGGGGCAGATAGGGGCTGAGGAGCAGAGTTGGAGGGCTCCGATTTGGGAAGTACTTTCATGGTGGAACCACCTGTCTACTAAGAGAAGACAGTTTGGGGCACGCTGTGTTTGTGACGCCTGTTAGACGTCCATATAGACATAATGAGAGGGAGGTCAGCTATAGCAGTCTTGAGTCCAAGAGCAGCAGATTTTTTTTTTTTGAGACAGAGTTTCCCTCTTGTTGCCCAATATGGAGTACAGTGGTGCGATCTCAGTTCACTACAACCTCTGCTTCCTGGGTTCAATTGATTCTCCTGCCTCAGCCTCTGAAATATCTGGGATTTTAAGTGTGCGCCACCATACCCGGCTAATTTTGTATTTTTTCAGTAGAGACAGGGTTTCACCATGTTGGTCAGGCTGGTCTCGAACTCCTGACCTCAAGTGATCCACCCGCCTCAGCCTCCCAAAGTGCTGGGATTACAGGCATGAGCCGCCGCACCCGTCCAGAGCTACAGATATTAATAGGAGTCATCAGTATGCAGAGGTAGTGAGAACCACGACATTAAACGAGTCCATGTAGGAAATGGAAGAGGAAGACTTCCAAGACTTAGGTCTTCTAGAGTTGGGCAATAGAAGGAAGATCCTACAAACAGAAGGGAGCAAAAGCCTTGGTGGGGTCGGAGGAAAACAAGAGAGTGAGTTCTCCTGAAATCGCATGGAGGGAATGTGTGACGAGGAGGGAGTAATTGGCTGCACTGAGTGCTGCAGCAAGATGCATGAGCTGAGCCTCAGGCCGTGTCCAATACAGTACACCAATTCAGTGTGAGAGATGCTTACCTTCTGCCGATTTCAGAGACTGGATTGCCGAAGGTCACTGGGGTTCACCTGGCATAGCAACATTTGTCTAACTGTATTTGCTCCAGGATTTTTAATATAAAGCATTCGATGAGAAGAACTGAGATTCTTCTATGGGATCAACTATGCAGTTTACAAAGTTAAACTTAAAAAAAAATTGCTGCCAACTACAAAATCTAACTATATATGGTGGGTAACTGGTGTTAACTCCGGTCCTCCTTCCTGTGGACTTGGTGAGGCCTTTTCTAGGAGCCTGAAGGAAATACCCATACCCTGTCTGGGTCCTATTAATAACTCATCCTGGTTCCTGATTGTGTGCTGATCTTTTCCTGTGCTCCATGCCAGTTTATATTAGAATGGTCACAACTGGGCTGATGTAGTCATTACACATAATTCTCATTCTGTTTCAAGAGTTCAAAAATCCTCTATGTTCAGCCTTCTTCAGTTGTACTACTCATTCTTGTTCATAATTTGCTCCTTCGTAGACCCATGTAGTGCGGAAACTTAAGGAGGTTTACTTTCCTTCATGTGCCCTTTGTGTGGCTGGCCTGCTGCCTCTCTTGAATAGCTTCTGTCACCCTGTGGTGTGTCAGTGGGAGTGCTGACAAGGCTTACCTGATTTTTGGCAGGGAAAGAACAACTTCTAAAGCAAGTTGCTATAGTTACCAAGTCTTCCCACTGCATAGCAGTCGCTGACTCTATGCTACTTTTTAATGTTGCTCTATCAGACATTCTCCTTGGGTACGGCAGCTTGGGGTTTTGTTATTTAATCATTTCATGCCCACTTATGCGTGGGTTACATAGAGAGTGAGGAGAACAGGGTCCTATTATGGGGAGCATAAACATACACCCACACATGCATACATGCATATTTCAGGTTTGACATGCCTGAAACCACAGCTGTTTTTCCACTCAGATTTCTTGCACCAAATCCATTTTAGAAGGTTTTCTACAAGGATAACAGATAGTATGTGGAATCATTTTGTACATTCCAAAGAAATGTTTGTTTCTATGTTTCCAGACACAAATTATGTGTGTGGAAAGTTTCCCCAATTCTTTTCTCAGTAATTATCTATTTTCTGTCTCTAGGAGAAAAAAATAAAATAGAAGTTGATTATAGATGAAATGATTCATTTGTGAGCATTTTTGAAAGTTAATGTTTCAAATCAGACCCATTGTTGAGCTTTTTCTATTGTTTGTGCATGACTATAATTACTAGAAATTGTGACATTTGGAGGCTAATTGAACTGCTGTCTTATCTGACAGGCACAAGTGTTCTGTGTAGAAATTCAGAAACTAATATAGTGGGTGATGAACATTATGTGAACATCATAGAGCCTTTCTCCTCACTGAATTGAGCTGCTCTCGAGGAAACACACACACATCACTAACTAGAATTGTAGTTAGTTCAGCATCACAATGTAGGCATGGTGGCAGAGCTTGGCATGGTCCTGGGTCTCACTTCCCATCAGTTCCTCAGCCCCATCCTCTCTTGGCCTCCCGGAGCTGCCTCACCTGGCCAGGCTCCAGAATGGCTGGGAGTGAACAGCCCCTGGCCCACTCTTAGAGCTGACTTTCTGGGTGGAGATTCGGGTTTGCTTTTCCCTCCGGTCTGTGTGACTTCGTGGCTCTGTGGGCTGCTGCTGGCAGCACTAGGTCTTTGGCACCTACACCTCAGGCTCTTGGGCAGATTGATTTGGGGATCACTGCCTCTGTATAAGGATGTTGGTCCTAACTAATGACTGACACCAAAGAAAGGAGGCCTTTGCCCTATCACTGCCTCTGAGGTATGCAAGGTCGGGGTCAGCTTGGGGACTGCATAGACTAAAACGACACAGTGATTTGGATAACAAATGTTGGACAAAATGGTAGCCATGTCTCTCCCACAGAGCTGGGCTTCCAGGCCTAGTGGGTGGGCTTCTTTCAGCTGTTCCTTACCATGAAGTTAACAAACAGGTGTGTTGAACTCCAGACAAGTTTCTCCAAAGACAAACTTGAGTAAGAGCAGCCACCAGTCGGCGGAGAAGGAGGTGCCTGCCCTAGCTAGGACCCTGGCAATCCTGAAGACCCTGAGAATCCACTCAGCCTGCATCACCCCTGTACCCAGTCCTTCCACACCTGGAAGGCTGACCCTCCTTTCCCCCATGGACCTGCACCCTCCAGGCAGAATGGGCCCCTCTATCACTTCTCCCACCTAGGCTGCCTGCCATGTTTTCACCCACTCATGAGCCTGTTTGCAGCTAGTTCCAGGCCCCAGGGAGAGCTCAGTGTGATCACAGGTTTCAAAGCTCTCTGGAAGAAGAGAGAGGAGAGAATAAATTGGTCTCCCCAAACTCTCACTTCTTTCTCCTTGACCCAGGAAGACCATCAAGCTATGTTGCTCCTCCCTCTCTGGCTGGCACCTGGAAACTCTCAGGTAGCTGGCTGTGTCAATTGCAGGAGACACACCTCGTTTATTTCTCTTCTCTCAGGGATCACTATCCTGTGCTGCCTGAGAACCACGGTTGAATGTCTGAGAATCATCGTTGTATACACCTCGTCTGTTTTAGTAGCTGTTTAAAGAAGGCGGCCAAATCTGGTCCCTGTTAGTCTATCATGGCCATAAGCAAAGTCCTCTTCTTCATCAAACACTTCTTTCCCATTAACTTCCGAGACCTGACGTTCTCCTGCCTTGTCTCTAATTCTCTACAAGCTCCTCTTTAGCCTCCTTGGCAGGCTCACTAACTACTGGAGTTCCTCTACCATCCACCATCCTGTTCTTTTCTCCTCCCATTCTGTAATTGCTGCCTGTGTGAACTCACCATGCTGAGGGCTTTGGTAGCCACCTCTACCATAAATGAGGTTTCTAGTCCAGAGCTCCTGTCACTAGGACTTCAACTAGGATTTCTTGCACCAGGTCCATTTTAGAAGGCTTTCTACCATAACAGATTGTATGTGGAATCATTTTGTACATTCTAAAGAAATGTTTGTTTCTATGTTTCTAGACAAAATTATGTGTGTGGAAAGTTTCCCCAATTTTTTTTTCTCAGTAATTATCTATTTTGTATCTCTAGGAGAAAAAAATAAAATAGAATTTGATTATAGATGAAATGATTCCCAGACATCCAACTGCCTCTGACTCCACAACCTGTATGTTTCTATGCATCTCAAACTCAACGTGTCTGAATGTGTTCATTATCTTTCCTCAAATTTGATCCCCCTCCTACTACATAACCAGTTATGAAGCCAAAACCCACATATATTTCTTAACACCACCTTCTCCCTCCCCACCTCATCGAATCCACTGCCTAGCCTTGCTGCCTTGGTGACCCTTCTTCAGAAAGAGCTCTGATGCCTGTTTCCTTCCCCATCTGCACAGCTGCCACCTCTGGTCCAAGCAGTAACCTCTTAACCCATCTCTACCATTTCATTCTATTTTGTTCTCTGCTGCAGCCAATGGTGACTTTTTAAAAATGCAAATCTGATTATTTTGCGTGACTGCTTCAGATACTTCAAAGACTTTCCATTGTTCTACCTGATCTGTCCCCCTCTGGTCTCAGATTATAGCACACTCCCTTCAGTCTCCCATTTCTACCGTCACTGGCCTTATTTCAGTTCCCTAGAGGCCCACACTCCCTCTTGCCACAGGACCTTAGCACATCCGTCCCCTCTGCCTGGAATGGGCATCTCCCCGCTTTGCCTGCTCTTCCGTGAGTCAGCTCAGTCACACTTCCTAGGGAAGCCTCACTAGGGCAGGCCCTCTGTTACATGTTTTCATGGTACCATGTGCCTCATTGCCTTGGCACGTGGCACAGCTATAATTTTACTTTGATTTGTCTAATTCTGTGATTAGTGTTGGTCTTCCTTCCTAGACTTGGTGAGCTCTGTGACAGCTGTTAAACTTCTCTTTCCCCTCACTGTCATCATGTTCCCAGCCTTGACATAGGGTTGGGACTCAATGAAAATCCTGCTGAGCACACAAATGAAATAGTGGGCATCCAGGGAACAGGAGAAGAGCAGCCTGGCTCCTCAGCACTGGGAGGGGCCCTGGGAGGGGAAGAGGGGTCTGCACACACTGAGGGTTGCAGGGGTCACAGCTGCCCCATCACCATCAGAAGAGGAGGAGCCCCTGCTGGGGCTGGGGCACCCACAGACTTCTGTGCTTCCGACATTGGAAGTGTCCTCTGCTATCAAAATGGCAGAACTCTTCTAAGCGTTTAAAGTGATCCACTCGACTTTCTTTTCCTTTCCATATTTTAATAAAACATTTAGGGGGGAAAAAAAACAAGCAGGACAAATGAAACTCTCACCTTAATAACCAATAGAGAAAGCTGCAACTCCAAACCATGGGTACTTGACTGTGCAGCAAGGCCCAGGGCTGCAAGTGTGAAAGCCAGATGCCAGCCTCTGTCCAGAGGCCTTCCCAGCTTCAGAGCATCTCTGACTGTGGATTTCTTCAAGGAGCAACAGCACAGCCCCACGGCCCTCCCCCCCTCCTCATCTGCCCTGACACTTGGGCACTTTTGTGAGAGAAGCACCAGGAAAGCATGAGAGTGAGCCCGGGGCCAGGTCTCAGGGGACCACAAAGCCACATGCAGTCCCACAGTCATTTTGGATCCCCTGCATGAAATGAGCAATATGGTTTTTGCACATGAGGACCTAGTGGTTAGAAACACAGCAGGCGGTTCTTTGTAGTTTCTCCTTGATGCTTCTTGTGGCCCGCAGCCCGGCAGGGCTTTGCTGTGGGGAGCAGCAGGCCCTTTGTGCAAGATGAGGTTTAGCTCACAGTCAGGGCTCCCTTCTGAATCAGGCAGGAACTGAGTGGTTTTGCTACAGCATGAACAGGACCACCTCTTTATGAGATCCGAGGCAAAGACCAAAGTGTTTACACTTAGACAATGTTTCAGCATGTGGCAGGCGAATGTGGGGATGACGGGGAAGGAGAGGGAGTGAGAGAGAGCGAATGCATTATAATGACTTCCCCAGAAGGAGAGTTATTGGCTGTGCTCTGACAGCAGATTGCATTTGTTCTTAAAGAATGCAACAACTCTTAATTCTGCCTTGGAAACTGAAAAACAGCATTCCCCTAGCTCTGATTTTTCAGGAATGGGGGTGGAGGGCAAGGGGTGGAGGTTGGGCCAATGAGGAGCCATGGCGGGGCAGCCATTCCTGGGACTTCGTTGTCAGCCTCTCCTCTCTGGGACCCTGTATGGAAAACACAATCTCAGCACTGAGGGGAAGCCCCATCAGCCAGACCCCTCCACCCCATCGCCCTGGAGCCTGGCATTTTGCTGCTGAATTTGCAAAGGCATATGAAGCTCACCTTAGTGGCCTAGGGCTTCCCACTCCCCTTTGGGAATTTTTGACATGAAAGCAGAAAGCCTGGCACAAAGAAGTGTGTGTGGTGTGTGTGCATGTGTGTGTGTGTGTGTAATGAAACCAAGCCTGGGGCATGGAGTGACAGGCACCTGGCAGAGGGAACTGGGAGTGAACAGCCCAGGTGATGTTAATATTCCACATTCCTGCCCAAGTGAGGGTGGGAATTCCTCAGACCAAAAAGTATCCAAAGTCCTGGGAGTCAGATTTTGTAATCAAATGCCAAGTTTCCCATTTGACCAAGTTACTTCTGTTCTCAGAACCTCGGTTTCCATATCTATAAAGTAGGAATATTGCCATCTATCTCCTGGGGTGCGTTAGGTCCAGTTCCTGGGAAACAGACTCTGAGGCAGAGATGGGGAGTGGGGGCCAATGCCTGTAGGGGCAGGAAGGACTCAGGACTGGGCAGGGGAGTGGTTGGGACAATCACAAGGCCTCGGCCAGTTTCACAGGATGTTCTGACGGATGGCCTTTCAGAGTTGCACCACCTTCAGTCAAGGGGGCCTGGGTCTTTGTACCTCATCTACAATTCCCCATCAGCCAGCCACTGGCCACTGACTACCCCTGGGGAGAGGGTTCCTAGGGTAAGGAGACTTAGTGTAAGCCCCCAGCCGCCAACACTCCATCCCCTCCGGCACCAGCTGAGGAGGGCTTGGGCCGTGCACTATAGCAACTCCTGCAGGGCTGTGGGAGGGAATCAAATGACACAGCACATATATAGTATGGCGACAACAACAGCAAACCAACTGATTCATCTTGCCCAGGCTTATGTTTGGAAAAAGTGGACTCGTGTTTTTAAAGTTCTGAGCTGTCCTTCAACTCAATGGCCCTCAGAGGAGAGAAAAAGCTTTTGTTTCAAACTTATTTAGTGGGAGGAGGCTGAATGGTCCCAGCCCAGCTGGACGGAGGCAAGGTTTGGAGTAAAAGAGATGAAAATAGCCTTGATTTTAAAGTGTGTGATGGAGCTGGGTGTGGTGGCTCATGCCTGTAATCCCAGCACTTTGGGAGGCCAAGGCGGGTGGAGCACCTGAGATCAGGAGTTCGAGACCAGCCTGGTGAACATGGCGAAACCCTGTCTCTGCTAAAAATAAAAAATAAAAAATAATTTAAAAAAATTAGCCGGGCGTGGTGGCAGACGCCTGTAATTCCAGCTACTAGGGAGGCTGAGGCAGGAGAATCCCTTGAACCCAGGAGGTGGAGGTTGCAGTGAGCCAAGATTGTGCCACTGCACTCCAGCCTGGGTAACAGAGCAAGACTCCATCTCAAATAAATAAATAAACATAGAGTGTGTGATGGGAAAGGAAGAAAAATTCTTTAAAACTGAGAGTGGATCTGTGGACATGGATTCTGGAATTTGGGAATGTTGGACCCATCTCATTTCTAGTTAGTCCTCTAGGAGGTGGTATATGCATTTAGGGGTAGGGAGATTGTACATGATGGGTTGTTACTTTGAAAAATCTCAGAGAAAAATCCCTGGGCTGCTAGTGGCTGGCGCAGAAGTAGCCGAGTAGCCTCTCTCCAGAGACTAGGGTAAGGAGACTTAGTGTGAGCCCCCAGCCACTAACACTCCATCCCCCCTTGCACCAGCCATGGAGGGCTTGGGCTGTGCACTATAGCAACAGTACACAACTATAGTACAGAGTCCCCCAACAGGCCAGTGGGAGCCGACAAGCAGGTGCCCTTTCAGCAAAGATCTAGGCTGCAGAAGACTCATTCTTCTGGGACTTCTGTAAGATCCAAGGAAGGGAAAGCTTCCTTCATCACCAAGACTGACTTTTCTCCTAGCCAGGTGGGTGGGGGCCCAGAGTGGGTTATCCAATTTAGAGAAGTAGATGAAAAGAAATTTATGGAGTAAATTTCATACTCAACTCACATATTTAGTATTTAACAAATGCCTGGATTTAGTGGGCACACAATAAAATAATCCATTCCTTTTTTATCCCCTTTTTCAGGGATATACCTTTACCTTTTAACCAGTTGAACCTTTTCTTGTTAAGAAAACAAACTGGAAAGAAGGACATACTTCTTTGTTAGCGTTGCCAATCAATTACAAACATTGATTAACTATTTACTATGATAGGTTGCTAGCAAGATGGTAAAACTAGCTCAAGCTGCTTGCTAATCAATGCTGCAGAAAAACAGAAGGAATGGGGAAATGTACATTTGGGAAAACAAACAAAACAACAATGAAAGCAATGAACAAAACTCCCCAATAAACAGGAGCCATGGTGGGGCAGCCATTCCTGGGGCTTCGTTGTCAGCCTCTCCTCTCGGGGACCCTGCGTGAAAGCACCACCTCAGCACTGAGGGGAAGCCCCATCACCCAGAGCCCTCTGTCCCATCCCCCTGGAGCCTGGCATTTTGCTGCTGAAGTTGCAAAGGCATTTGAAGCTCACCTTAGTGGCCTAGGGCTTCCCACTCCCCTTCAGGAATTTTTGACATGAAAGCAGAAAGCCTAGCACAAAGAAGTGTGCGGTGTGTGTGTGTGTGTGCATGTGTAATGAAATTGTACACCTGGGGCATGAAGATTTTCTTGAACTCTAGTTTGTGGAGGGGTGGCTATATCCCGGGGTGGAGAAACCCCGAGGCAGCAGTGAAGGGACTGCCTGGAGAAAGGCAGTCCTTTGCCACCTCCTCAGTGCAGAGCTCTGTGGCAGCAGCCTGGGCTATTGGTGCAGGTGTCTGCAGGGCAAGTTCATGGCAGCACCAAAGCCCTGCCAAAGGGAAAAAGTGATGAAAACAGCTGTGGACTGAAGGACTAATCTCTTACATTCATTCATCCATCACGTCCTCTCCACAGCCCAAGTGATGGGGACCATCTCTTTTCTATCTTGCCTTATCCCAAAGGTTTTAAGATGAAACCTTGACCAGAGAAGTTGTCTGGCTACTCTAAGCCAACAGCCCACAGGAATCAGTCATGATTCCATGGTGCATAGGGCTCTCCACCAAGAGCCTAAGCCATCATTGGGCTTTTCCCAACACACATCACAAAATGGAACAGAGGAAACATTACCAGGTAGGGTAAGTAGAGGAGAGGAGAGAAAAAGAAGCTCACAAGCCGAAATGACTAGAGCAATACGACTACCAAATGAACAAGCAAACTGCAGAACATGTACCATCTGGCAGAAGTATTTGAACAGGTGGACCAAGAATTTAAAATAAGCGTTATAAATATGTCTCAAGAAATAAGAAATTACATTAACAAAAATAAAAATCACACAAAAGAACCAAGTAGAAATATTAGGTATGGAAAAGGCAAGCAATGAAATAACTCCATAGATGGGGTAACTAGTAGGATGGATACAGCTAAAAAGCAATTAGTTGGGAGATCAGATTGAAAAACTCTCCCAGAACACAACAGAAAAGGGTAAGAGGAGAAAGAAAATATGTAGTTTTTAAAAATAAGCTGAGATATGGAAGACAGAGAAATGTCTACATCTGCATCAGATACCTAGAAAGAGAAAAAAAGGAAAAATGACAAAAGGCAATATCTGAAGACATAATGGGGATAAATCTTCTGGAATTAAAGAATTATATCCCACCAATATCTTAATCAAATGTAACGACACAACAAAAATATTCCCAGGCATATACAGCTTCAGAAGTTTTTCCACAGGAAGATCCATCTTGAAAACACTTTGAGAAGTCCTTATATAATAAGAGAAATAAATCCACACGGTGAAGCAAGTTATAGGAAGAAAGGGTAATCATATATCTTGGTAGAGTTTACTATTGTCTTAAAAATTAGAACGGGAGGGAATATATTTATATAGCAGCCCAGAACTAAAGTTCTATCAGCATGATGTAGCAAAATGAGAGGAAGCCCAGGGGAACATGAGATTCATAGTAAAGCAAGAAAGATGATCTAGACATTGCTAAGTTTAATAAAACAATAGATGTAAACATGAGTATGGAAGGTCAACCACCATAAGGCAAAAGCAATGTATAATTTTTAATCTTACAGAAGAAAGCTTGTTCTATTGAATGGAATTTAGGAACAGAGAAAAGAAAAAGCAGAATAAAGCAAGTAGAAAATAAGACAATGGAACTAAATCCTAATTTAGTAGCAAAAGGGTTAAACTCACCAAAGACACTGTCAGATTGGATTAAAAAACAAAATATAATACAACAATATGCTGTCTTAGAAACACACACTGAGGACAGTAAAACAGAAAATTGAGAATAAAATTATATAGAAAAATATATACCAGGTAATCATGAAGTAAAAGAGAGTGAATATACACCAGGTAATCATGAAGTGAAAGAAAGTGTAGCAATATTAGTATCTTACAAAATAAGAATTTAAGGCACAAAATATCACAAAGGATAGATGATAGACAATATATATTCATAAAAGAAATAACAAAAAGAAAAGATATATCCATTGTGACCATATATATGTGTAATTAGAAAGCCTCAAAATGTTTCAACCACTGAAAGAACTGCAGAGAGAAATAGACTATCCTACAATTGTAGTTACGGAAACAGGTTGATCAAGCAGACAAAAAAAAAAAAAAAAAAAAAAGAACAGAGATATCAAAGACCTACCAATGAAATTAAACAAGAAAAGATTTCAAGTACACATGGAACATTGACAAAAATAATCTATCAGGCAATAAACTAATAAATATATGCAGAAGTCGGTAAGAAAAATAGAGCTAAACAATCTCTTATGTTTGGAAACAGAACAACATACTAAATAGCCTTTGAGTGAAAATCATAAGTTTTAAAAAATTAGAACTATATCAAAATTGTGGGATCCAGCTGAAAATTTCAGGAAAATTTAGGTTTTTAAAATTTTTTTGTATTTCTTTTTGAGACAGAGTCTCACTCTGTTGCCTAGGCTGGAGTGCCATGCTACAAACATAACTCACTGCAGCCCGGAACTTCTGAGCTCAAGAGATCCTCCTGCCTCAGCCTCCCAAGTAGCTGGGACTGCAAGGCACACAACACCATGCCTGGCTAATTAAGAATTTAGTATTAAATACATTTATTAGGAAACACAATATGTTAATGGTAAATGAAGTCAGCAATTAATGGAAAAATCACAAAAGAGCAACAAAGCAAACAAAAAAGAAGGAAACCATTATAGGGCAGAAATAAATAAAACAGTGCACAACAAAATCAATTGAAAGGATTGGCCCAATTTTTTTTGAAGTATTAAAAAGAGATCTATAAAAAAAGGATTAAGAAAAAAATAAGACACAAATGAAAATACAGAATGGGAAGAAGGAGATCGCAACACAAAGATGAGAAGAACATAGAAGAGCACAGATACCCATCTGCCATTAGATTTGAAAGCCTAGCTAGATGAAAGAGAGAAATTCATAGAAAAATATGAGATGCTAAAATTGGTACAGGAAATAAAACTTGAACTAGGTCAGTAGAATTAAACAAATTGAAGTCAAAAGCCTACCTTCCAAACAAAAATCACAAGCTCAGTCAGTCTCCCAGGTGAATTTTACCAAACTTCGAATGGTGTGACATGTATTAAAAAGATGTCAATTATCATCCAAATCAAGCTACATATCAAATGCAACTTTAATCAAAATTCCAGCTAGATTGTTTTTTGAGGTGCTTGGTTAAATTAATTTATATAAAGACATAAAGATTCGTGACTAATCAACCTTAAAAAAAGAGTGTAAAGATGGGGAGGGGGCTAATCCTACTAGATGGTGACATGTTGTGAAACCATAATTAATCTTTTAAGTGTAGTTTTGGAGTAAGAACAGACAAGTTGGTCAATGGAGAAGAATGGAGAGGTCAGGGACAACACAGATATATGTGGAAATGAACGAAGGACAGAGGCGTTGCCACAAGTCAATAGGGAAAGGACAGATTGTGTAGTAAAAATGTTATTAGGAAATCTGGCTCACTATATAGAAAAAAGATAAAACTGGGTCCCTACTCAGTACCACATCGCTGGCATACTGGAAATAGACTAGAAACCAAAATGTTTTCTAGATAAAATTATAAAGTTAATCCAAGTAAATACAAGAGGTATCTTTATGACCCAGAAGCAGGGAAAGACTTTTTAAACAAAATTTCAAAAGCACAAATCACATTGCAAAACAACAACAAACAACGTAACAAACAGCAAACAAATGAACTGAATTAAATCAAGATTAAACATTCCTGTTCAATTAAAAAACACCAGGGACAATGTTAAGATGGACAGATGACAGAATAGGAGAAAATATTTGCGATGTCTAAACTAGACCTGGGATTAATATTTAGGTTATAGAAGAACTTCTTGCAACTAAAAAATAAAAAGAAGCTCCAATAGAAAAATGAGTAAAGTATAGCGACAGGCAATGTACAGCCACTCCAGAAGCTAATTATATGACACTATATAATACATATAAGGAGATGCTTAAAAATAACTAATTAGATAATGCAAATTAAAATGTGAGAAATTAATTTATACCAGTTAGCCTGGCAAAAATATGAAGTTGGATGATGCCAGTTGTTTATAAGAATGTGGGAACCAATATGCACTGATAGAGGGAAGGAGTGGCTGGTTCAGTCTTTCTGGAGAGAGCAATCTTGTCCCATTTAGAAAAGTGTAGTATATGCAACTCTATGCCCATCGAGTCTCTCCTGCATATTTATCCCGAAGAAACTCTCACCAGATCTACAAGGAGATTGCTCATTACAGTATTGTTTGTTAGGGTAAGGATTTGGAAATGAAGTTGGTGCCTCTCACAAGGAGAGCAGAGGTGACACGTGATGGGCACACAGCATGGGTTATTTTGCAGCAGTCATTCCCAGCCTAGTTACTATGAGATTGCAGCTTGGATGGATCTCGAAGACAGAATGCTCAATGAAAAATGTACCAAAGAGGCTGAGCACGGTGGCTCACATCTGTAATCTCAGCACTTTGGGAAGCTGAGGCAGGTGGATTGCTTGAGACCAGGAGTTCCAGACCAGACTGGGCAACATGTTGAAGCCCTGTTGCTACAAAACACACACACACACAAAAAAAGAGTGTGGTGGCACACTCAGGAGGCTGAGGTGGGAGGATGGCTTGAGGCTGCAGTGAGCAGTGATTGTGCCACTGCACTGCAGGCTGAGTGGCAGAGCAAGACCCTGTCTCAAAAAAAAAAAAAAAAAAGAAAGAAAAGAAAAGAAAAGAAAAAATGTAAGAAAGAAAGCGAGCCACAGAATACAAACCACTCACATAAATAAAGTACAAGTATACAAAATAATAACATACATTTTATAGGAACACTGAAAAGCAAAATACACGTACATAATCTGATGGAATATTTGCCTATGTGAAAGTGATAGGAAAAGAATGAGGGTGGGTTCTGTGGATAAAGGAATACATTTTTTTAGATGAACGAACAAATAAACAAAAAATGTGTGGAACTCATAAACAGCTGGGTAAAGTCATTTTAATGGATACAACGTTAAAGAAGTTTCTGTTTCATCATGTCAAGTTGATTTGTGCTTTCGAAACTTTGTTTAAATTTGTGTTGTGCAAAGATTTTAAAAACTACTGTCATTTCCAAATTGTTCTCATGATATCTCACTGGGTAATGGAGTTTAAAAGATAATTGTAAAACCAAAACTGTCTGTTATCCGTTTAATTTAAAAAATTAAATTTTAGAAAATACAGTACCTGAAAGGAAAAGGAAGGGAAATCACCAAGTCAGACAACGACAGGATAGCCCACTCCAGTGCAGTAAATCATTTAAAACAATGGTTGTCACTGTAGTTTTTTCCTTATAGCCATTATATATTTTATGCTGAACTGTGAACTCATTTACTCCTATTTTGTCCTCTGGGTATTGTCACCGTCTCTATGAACACCAGCGTGTCTAACTTCCCTGAATCACTGCCACCTTGCCTTCTTAGGGCCAGCGTTGGAGACCAAGGCCCGGCCTCCCATCCCCAAATGCCTGCTCTCACTGCTGATTTCCTGAAGGCCTCCCTGTCTCCAGGAATCCATTAATAAGATGCAAATTGCTCTTTGAAGGAAACTCTTAGTTGAAGCAGATTGGTCAATACTCTTGATAGTTGGAAGGCAGCCAATACCTGGGCAAATGCAGAGAGGAAGAGAGGATTAGGATGGAGGAAGGAAAATGAACAGGACAGTGAAAACACACTTTCACCCCTCACACTTTACTGAGGCCGCTTCTCTCCTGGTAAGCTTCAGTGTCCTGGGGAAGATGAGCAAAGGGCATGGTCGGCTGTGGGTTTCCACTCAGTAGGGTCCAAATGATGTCAATTTTCACCTTCCTGTGGGTTCCCTGGGACTCTGCTGCAGCTTTCTATGTTATTTTCCCGAAGGCTTGATGAGTGCTGAGGCTGCTGCCCTGACTGCAGACTGTGAGGCAAATTCTGCAGTTCCATATCCACTGGCTTTTCAACACAGCAAGACGCCTTGCTGGTGGCCTCCAGTCTGAGATGCACCGCCACCCCCAGCACCTTTTCCAGCTGACTCTCCAACTTTCGAGCCCCTGTCTTACCAGGTGTGAGAAACAGCCCTAACTGGCACCACACCCTCACCCTCCAGGGCCACACACACAGGTGTCTGCAGTGGTCAGGAGGGACTGGTCTTGCTTGCTGCCAGTCAAAGTTGACAAACTTCTCTGGGTCTCCAGCTGATGGCCCCTGGGGTTCCTCATGCTGGGGAAGGTCCCTGCTCTTGAACACTCTGTCTGGGGCATCTGGGTGCCTAGAGGCAGCTGCAGCCAAGGACAGTTTGAGCACACCCTCCCCTCTGAAAGAATGAGAGGGAAACTATTCCGATATATGTGGGGAGAATGGATGCGCAGCCATTTCCCCAGTTGGTCTCTCACTTCATGTACTTCTTTTCCATGGGCCCAGTGAACTGCCCCAGTGTGGTACACTGGGGAAGGTGTCAGAGAGGGCTCTGTTTAATTGTCTTAAAATAGGATTTCTGGATCGGGCACGGTGGCTCACACCTGTAATACCAGCACTTTGGGATGCTAAAGCAGGAAGATCTCTTGAGACCAGGAGTTTGAGACCAGCCTGGGCAACAAAGTGAAACCCCATCTCTACAAAAAATATAAAAATTAGCTGGATGTGGTGGCACATGCCTGCAGTCCCAGCCACTCGGGAGGCTGAAGTGGGAGGATTGCTTGAGCCTGGGATGTTGAGGCTGCAGTGAGCCGTGAGTGCGCCATTGTACTCCAGCCTGGGCAACAGAGTGAGACCCTGATCACCCCCTAACCCCGACACCAAGAAAAGAACTTCTGCAATAGAATTTTCGATGTTGTCCTTAGTTCAGAAAATTCACTCATAATGTCTTGCCATCATGTCCCCAGAACCATACAGTATGGGAGCTGGAAGTCCCCTCCCCTCAACTACTGGTGAGAAAGCCCTCGAGGCAAAGAGCCTTGCCCAGTCCCACAGCTAGGCAGTGGCTGTGCAAGGTCACAGCCCACAACTCCAGGCTTGACGTTCAAGACTCCTTTACTCCTTTGACCCTACATAATTTTAATATATGCAATGGGGACCTGGTTATTCAAAGGTGACTTTGAGAATAGGGAACTGGTATTAAAAGGTGATTTAGGTAGATTTACTCCTTATCTGTGTAAAAATTGACACACTGTACAAAAATACAGGATATTGGATTGTTAAGTAGTCAGCACTAGTAAAAGCCTTTTTTAACTTTTTTAAAAGTGTTCATGGAAATGTGTTTGGGATGAAACAGGCATTCTGGATGATCAACAGGTGGCAGTGTTTCCCTGCTTTATACAATCCTGCCAGTCTGTTCAAGGGAGGAATGTTGTTCGTGAGTCTGGGATTAGACTCTAATCAAAGGACTTTTTAGAAACCCTGCCAGGTGGAGTTGCGAGACAGTGCCTAGCAGGGTCCTCCCTGAGCCTCCTGCACCTATTTGCCAGCAGGTGGTACCAGAAGGGTCACTGGGTAAAGCACGCTTCTCCAAAATGACCCGCTTTCATCTCTCAGAGGGGAAAGGGTTGAGGAAGACAGAAAAGCCATGCTGACCATGCTGGGCTTAACTGGGTTGTTTATTCAAGTTTAATTTAGAACGTGTTTTGAAATATTTCTCTTCCATTTACTTTTAATTTGAAAGCATAGAGGGGCATGTTCATGACAGGAGGTGAGATCTGGGGAGACGGGGCAACTTGTCCAGTGTGAGCTGCTGTCTGGTGATAAGGATGCAGCCAGCTGGGTCCTTGGGCTGAAGGGACTGGTCCGGGTTGGGTAAGGATGCAGAAAGGAGAGGAAACTACACCAAAACACACACACCATTGCCTGTTGCTTGTGTGCCCCAGACCAAAAAATAGACAGAGCAATAATAGCAGCCAACTTTTATTCGGGCTTACTGTGTGCCAGGCACTGTTGAAAGTTTTTCATTTATTTCTTACCACCACCGGGAAGGTAGATACTATTATTATACCTATTTGACAGATGAAGGAAAATTGAGTTTCAGAGAGGAAAACCTGACCATATAATTAGTAAGAGAGGCAGAATTTGAACACTAAACCCAGGGAGTCTGACTCCATGCTCCTGCCACTGGTTGACTCCAACTGTCCTGCGCAGAGGGGAGCAGAGGCTTGTGAAGTTGAGGCTTGCCGCAGTAGCTCTGGGAGGCCCTGTTTCTTTAAAAAGAGCCATATTCACTGGCTGAGAAGGAACTCTGTGGAGTCGGCCTCCGGTGCAACAGGGCGCCCTGTCCTGGGAGGGTGCATACTTCACATCTGGATTGAAAGGACTGACTGCCTTGGAGCTCCATCATTGGTTAAGAATTATACTTACAATTTTGGAATCATAATTGCAAATTCTTGTGGTTTTCCCAAATAGAGGGGGCCCATCCCAGAGGGAAAGCACTGTGGACAGTCTGCATGGAGTCTTGTGGGGTCCTCAGGGCTGTGTGGAATGCCTACCCATGCTGGGGAGGTCAGTGAGGAGCCACAGCCTAGGCCAGGATTTGGCAGGAACAACACTGAAACCTTCCATTTGAAACTGGAGGGATGCATGCGACGGTTGCCAGACTGGACAGCCATGTTCCCTCTGTTGGGCAATGATCTCACACAGTACTCAATCTGGGGCAAAACACCTCACCTTTGTGTCTGGTTTGTGTTTGTGACTTCTTCTACTCCACAGAATGTGGTTTAGGCCTCTATTCATTCAATCCTTCTGAAAGGATTGACACCTGTTATATACAAGGCTCATATGGGAAGAATAATAATCAGCAGCAAGGACACCAGCTAACATTTATTAAATGCCTATCACATACCACGTCCTATGACAGGGACCCTTAAGCCTTAGGAAGCTGATCTGCTCTGGATTCACATAGTGGGTGGCTCTGGTTTCCCTTGCTTTCACCAAACCTTATGAGGGAGGCACTACTAGTATTCTCATTTACCTATGAAGAAATTGAGGCACACAGAGGTTAAGTAACCTGCCCAAGGTCGTATACTTAGAACATACAGAACTAGGATTTCAGCCTAAATGTCCGGGGTCCTTGGGCTCAGCCATTGTGCTACGCTGCGTATGTGTGGTACCTGAATGAGAAAATTGTCCCTGAGGAAGTTCTAGAAAGTGGCTGTCAAAGGTGAATAGCAACTACTAGGAAAGAAGGTGAGCCGTCCTCCAGAGTTTGAACCCAGATGTCTGACTCCGCAGCCCTGCTCCTAACCATTTGTGCTATACTGTCTGTGTTAGAGAAACAGAACAAATAGGATATAGATATTTATCTATAATAAAGAACTGGTTCACATGATTATGGAGGCTAAGCACTGGGATATACATATATATATATATATATATAAAATGAGGAAGCGGCTCATGTGATTATGGAGGCTGAGAGGTTCTGATCTGCCATCTGCAAGCTGGAGGCCCAGGAAAGGGTAATTCAGTCTGAGTCCAAAGGTCATAGAAACAGGGGAGCCAAGGTGTAAGCCCCAGTCAAAGGGTGGGAGAAGATGAGATGAGATGTCCCAGCTTAAGCAGAGAGGCAGGCAGAAAAAAGGTGAATTCCTCCTTTCTCGGCCTTTTGCTCTATTCAGGCCCTCAACGGATGATGCCCACTCACACTGGGGAGGGGAGTCCCCACTGTGGGATTACTGAGCCCACCAATTCAAATGCCAGTCTCATCCAGGAACATCCCCACAGACACACCCAGAAATAATATTGAATCTGGGCATTCCAAGGCTCAGTCAAATTGACGCATAAAATTAACTGCCTATTGAAAAGTATATTAGGATGCAAGTTCGGATGCTATAGCAAAGACGAAAACAGCAGTGGACAAAGCAAGAAAGAAGTTGGTTTCTCTTCCATAACGGTTCAAGCCTAGAAGTCCAGGGCTGGTATGCTGGTTCAGTGGTGTGGGAGACCCAGGCTCTTTCATCTCATTCCACAGCCATCCCCAACACGCGGCTTCCATCTGATTGTCTAAGCAGCAACGATTACACTTACCATGTCTGCATTTCAGCCAAGGGAGAAGGGGAAGAGAAGGGGAAGCTGTCTCTTTCTCTTCGAAGGCACCATTTGGAATCCATTTACCTCATTTCTTCTTACATGGCAGTAGTCAGAACTAATTGACTGTACCTTGCTGCAAGGAAAGCTGGGAATGCATTATTAGCGGCCTGAAATTGTACTCTAAGATAGAGAGAATGAATAGTGGAGTATATCTAGCATTTGTTTCCACAGGAAATATTTACCAGAGGTGAGACATATAGAGGATCAGATGAACGAGGCTGATAGGAGTGTACCGGTCCCTGCTGCAGAGTTAGAGGTGTGGGACCTAGTCAGGCTGCTTGAGTTTGGATGCTGGTTGCACTGTTCATGTGTGTGTGTGGTTTTAACCACGAGTTACTTTATCTGTAAAATTGGGATAATAACACTTCATTTGGATGTCATGAGTATTAAATGAGATAATCCATCTAAATGTTTCCTATTTTTTTTTTTTTGGCTTAATCTGGGTTCCCTGGAAAACAGAATCTGAGGCAAAGTTGAAGCAGTAATGCTTTTTAATGAAGTACAATAGTAGGGCAGCCAGTGTGAGGCAGGGAAGGATAGGAAGCAAATGCCGGGCCCCACTGCTGACCTGGCCAAGGCTTCACGAAGACATGGCCTGTCAGCTGGCCCCAGGAGATGCCTTTTGGACAGGCTGGAGGAAGGAATAGCAGGCGACTTGATCTGCAGAATCCCTCCTGACTCCTATCCCCAACAGATCAAGGTTCATCCCCTGTGGAGTTTCATATCCCACACTTTGGGGTTGCGTCACCTGGCCCTTTTAGAAACTGCTGAGGAATCTATCCCCCATGCATTGTGGTGTGGCTCTTCTTCCAAGTCTGGGAGGGGTGCATGGAGTCATCAGCTCTGGCTGCTGGTCAATGACTCCATGCCCTACTGTGGAATCATCTAGCAGAGTCAGTTGATGCAGGGGCTGCAGAGGTTACATGGATAATGGAGGGTGGAAAGATTTAGAGCTTAAATAGTCTAAGGCAGCTCATAAGATGTATCAAGTCCATTATTATTATGTGTTGGAAAGAACAGCAGCTTTGACATTAGACAGCACTACCATTCTCTAGCTATGACACCTTAGGTTTAATGTACTCTCACTGAGACTTGGTTTTCTCACATATAAAGATGTGGTGACAACACCGGCTTGACAAGCTATTATGAGGATTAAATAATGCCATTGATGTGAAAGGACCTGGTGCTATGCCTGGTAAACAGCAGCTTCCTGCCTGGTTTCCCACTCTGCAGTCATGGGAACCAGATCCTCCTTCCCCTGCCAGTGTTTGATATGTGCAGTTGACATGTATCTCATGCACCTTTTGATATTCTGTAAACAGCCATGCAAACAGGATTTTAAGACAATTATCCTATCCCTTTCCAACAAGATAGCCCCTCCTAGAGTATTTCTATGTTCAAATTCTAGAACCAAGATGATCACCCTGGGAAAGGTAGGAAGCTCCTGGCTGCTGTTCAGGAGAGCTTCTCCAATTCCAAACCAGTTCTTGGCAACCCCCGCCCCCCCCCACCCCGGCTACCCCTCCCCGGAGCTACTTGAGGGCAGGCAACACGTTTACCTGATTCACTGCTATATCCCCAAAACCTAGCCCAGAAAATCAAGAGCAATGAAAAGAGTGAATGTTGTTTAGTATTTTATGATGTGCTAAGTACCATTCTAAGCATGTTTGTGACTCTACTTTAAGTCTTATAACAACCCGGCAAGAAAAGAACAAATGTTAATGCCATTATTCTCCAAGCAAGGTCACCAGGCCATCTTCACCAGAATCACCGGAAGGCTTCTCAAAATGCAGATTTCCAGAGTCTACCCTAGATCTGAAACAGGACCTCTGGGGTGGGGCCAAGAAGCTGCATTTTTAACAAGGTGCCCAACTGCCTCTTCTTACCCAGAAGCTCTGAGGTCTAACCCCGACTCAACTTCCTTTCTCACTTATTCATCTCCAAGTGAGAATATTTCCTTTAACCATTAACCCTGTACTACACATAGAGAAGTTGAGTGATTTGCCCTGTGATGTGGGGTTAATAACAAACAGACAGGCAGTCACAGCTCTAGAACCCAGACAGCAATTCTTTCTAACACATAATAACGTATTAGATACATCTATGAGATTCCCCAGATTCTTTAAGTTCTAAGACTTCTGACCCAAAATAAGCTTGAGTAGGGAGTCATCCAAGCTAGATTCAGAAAGGTGTAGATACTTGAGTTGCTGTTGTGTTGTTAGATCTCTACAGCAACTAATGACTATCTATTCAGGCACCAGTGCAGCCACAGGGTGGATTCCTGTATTCCTACTTCATGAGCCTGACACTAAGCCCCCTGGAGGAAGGAATAGAGGGTGACTTGATCTGCGGAATCCCTCCTGACTTCTATCCCCAACAGATCAAAGTTCATCCCCTGTGGAGTTTCATATACCACACTTTGGGGAGGCATCACCTGCCCCTTTTAGAAACTGCTGAGGAATCCATCCCCCATGCATTGTGGTTTGGCTCTTCTTCCAAGTCTGGGAGGGGTGCGTGGAGTCATCAGCTCTGGCTGCTGGTCAATGACTCCATGCCCTACCGTGGAATCATCTGGCAGAGTCAGTTGATGCAGGGGCTACAGAGGTTACATGGATAATGGAGTATTAAGTGTATTAAGTAGTATTAACTCACATGATCACAAGGCCCCACAGTAGGCTGTCTGCAAGCTGAGGAGCAAAGAAGCCAGTCTGAGTCCCAAAGCTGAAGAACTTGGAAACCCATGTTTGAGGGCAGGAAGCAACCAGCATGGGAGAAAGATGTAGCTGGGAGGCTAGGACTGTCTAGCCTTTTCACGTTTTTCTGCCTGCTTTATATTTTGGCTGCACTGGCTGCTGATTAGATGGGTGCCCCCCCAGATTAAGGTTGGGTCTTCCTGTCCCAGCCCACTGACTCAAATATTAATCTCCTTTGGCAACACCTTCACAGACACACCCAGGATCGATAATTTGCATCCTTCAATCCAACCAAGTTGACACTAAATATTAACCATCACACTCCAGTAGCTGCTCTACAGAAGCTGAAGAGCCTCCTGAGGTAGAGAGTGAGGGACCTGGGATTCCTGTACTCCACGAAAGGATACTTCTAGTCCAAGGGACTTGCTCTTGGCTCCCCTGGGCACAGGGTTAGACCTCAGAATTTCAGAGTAAGGATGGCCTCTGGGCACCTTGGTAAAGTTCAGAGGGGAGACCCTGGAAATCTGCATCTTAAAAAGCCCCAGGTGATTTTGGAAAAGGCGCCCTGGTGGCCTCATGTGGAGAATCCTGGTTGTACCAGCTGCAGCTACTCTTGTACCCTTCACTATCATCTGGACCTGGGCTCCAAGACCTTGCTACCAGAAGAGGCAGGGGATTTTTAAAGGCATAAACATGTATTTGTTTCTTCCAATATTTTTTTTATTATACTTTAAGTTTTAGGGTACATGTGCACAACGTGCAGGTTAGTTACATATGTATACATGTGCCATGTTGATGTGCTGCACCCATTAACTCGTCATTTAACATTAGGTATATCTTCTAATGCTATCCCTCCCCACTCCCCCCACCCCACAACAGGCCCTGGTGTGTGATGCTCCCCTTCCTGTGTCCATTTGTTCTCATTGTTCAGTTCCCACCAATGAGTGAGAAAATGCAGTGTTTGGTTTTTTGTCCTTGGAATAGCTTGCTGAAAATGATGGTTTCCAGCTTCATCCATGTCCCTACAAAGGACATGAACTCATCATTTTTTATGGCTGCATAGTATTCCATGGTGCATATGTGCCACATTTTCTTAATCCAGTCTATCATTGTTGGACATTTGGGTTGGTTCCATGTCTTTGCTATTGTGAATAGTGCCGCAATAAATCTATGTGTGCATGTGTCTTTATAGCAGCATGATTTATAATCCTTTGGGTATATGCCCAGTAATGGGATTGCTGGGTCAAATGGTATTTCTAGTTCAAGATCCCTGAGGAATCGCCACACCCACTTCCACAATGGTTGAACTAGTTTACAGTCCCACCAACAGTGTAAAAGTGTTCCTATTTCTCCACATCCTCTCCAGCACCTGTTGTTTCCTGACTTTTTAATGATCACCATTCTAACTGGTGTGAGATGGTATCTCATTGTGGTTTTGATTTGCATTTCTCTGATGGCGAGTGATGATGAGCATTTTTTCATGTGTCGTTTGGCTGCATAAATGTCTTCTTTTGAGAAGTGTCTGTTCATATCCTTCACCCACTTTTTGATGGGGTTGTTTGTTTTTATCTTGTAAATTTGTTTGAGTTCATTGTAGATTCTGGATATTAGCCCTTTGTCAGATGAGTAGATTGCAAAAATTTTCTCCCATTCTGTAGGTTGCCTGTTCACTCTGATGATAGTTTCTTTTGCTGTGCAGAAGCTCTTTAGTTTAATTAGATCCCATTTGTCAATTTTGGCTTTTGTTGCCATTGCTTTTGGTGTTTTAAACATGAAGTCCTTGCCTATGCCTATGTCCTGAATGGTATTGCCTAGGTTTTCTTCTAGGGTTTTTATGGTTTTAGGTCTAACATTTAAGTCTTTAATCCATCTTGAATTAATTTTTGTATAAGGTGTAAGGAAGGGATCCAGTTTCAGCTTTCTACATATGGCTAGCCAGTTTTCCCAGCACCATTTATTAAATAGGGAATCATTTCCCCATTTCTTGTTTTTGTCAGGTTTGTCAAAGATCAGATGGTTGTAGATATGCGGCATTATTTCTGAGGGCTCTGTTCTGTTCCATTGGTCTATATCTTTGTTTTGGTACCAGTACCATGCTGTTTTGGTTACCGTAGCCTTGTAGTATAGTTTGAAGTCTGAATCTTCCAATAATTTTTAAGAGTAGTTACTAAATAATGTAGTGAACATTTAAAGAAATAAACAGAGGGCAGGCTGAGCCATTTGTCATGTTGAGCCTTCCTTGGGGCCCTTGTCGTGTCTCAGGAGGCACAACAATGGGAACCGGGAGAACCCTGTCAAAATCCCAGCCTCAGCTGCCACCAGTGCATGCTCCCAGCTGTCCTCCTAATAGACACAAGCATGTTGTTGACTGGATTTTTTTTTGGTTGATGCCTCATTTCCCCAAATATAAAATAATTTGAAAAGAAAGGAAGAAAATGAAAGTCAAGGAAAAATGGCTGTCAAAGCAGACTTAAAATTAAAACCACTCATACCATTCCTGAGGCTTGGGTGAGCCAGTGGAGAGATTTGTTCCAGAGATATGAGTCTTCCCCTCCTCTAATTGAGGTCAGGGGAAGTTTCTGTCCTCCCATATATCCCTGCAGTGGGACAGGATTCCCCATACCCACCAGAGACCCCCCAGCCCCACCTTACCAGAAACAATGACAAAGTTCGCTTGACATTGGATCTCTCCTTCCTTTTGAGGTCCGAACTACCAAATTGCACAAATTAGTGTGCATTATTCATCTGCAAGTGAGAATGTTTCCTTTAACCGTGTTAAAGGAAAGGAAAGGTTCTACTACCTATGAACCCAGCGCTTGTCAGTGCTAAATTGCTTTTCTTATATATAAAAGCTCTCTGGGATTGCAGAAGGCAGAATGCCATTGCTGTTGTTAGTTACATGGTTGACTTCTTTCTGATGGGTCTAAATTGTTACCTTAGTGACTTCCTGCCATGCTGCATCCAAGTTTTGTGGGGCCTGAAGCTTATATAATTTTGGAGGCTTTCTTAAAACAAAAATACACATTAAAAATCTAGGTATAAAAGCATTTATTTAGAATGAGAAAAGAAGTCACAATGAATCAGAAATTCCACAAATATCAAATTCAAACACCATACTATTTTTATTAATTAACTCTTTGAAACACCCTTATAACACTATATTAACACTTTATTCCCTTCATTCATTCCCCGTCTTTTTTTTTTCTTCCATACTCTTCAATCGCCTCTTCACATGACAACTTTGTGATTCTTTTTTTTTTTTACGGAGAGAAGAGAAAGATAATTCACTTTTCCTCAAACATGGTGGAAAACATTTCTTTATTATATTTTACCAAAGTTTCTTCCTGCTCTTTATTGGCAGTGTTATGTACATTTTCAGGTTTGTTGTCAAATGTTTGAAACCTGGTGTCAGGTTTCTCATGTGAGCTGTGAGAACTGGATGAATATTCCACAGACTCGCTTCTGGCTCCATCCATTCCAAATTCTGCCTCTCCCTCAGCGTTGCTGCACAGCCCCTGGCCTTGCCCTCTCAGGCAAGAAGGCGGTGAGACTTCCTGAAGCCATTCCTCACAACAGCTAGCAATTACTTAACACATAGAAGTAACTGTGGACCATATAAAATATCCCAAGAAACCCCAATTAAATGTTTCCTGTATTTAATTCCCCTTAACCAGATGCTCAGAACATCCTCTGTCACTCTACAAAAGGCACTGTGTGATGGAGGGGACGCCAAGAAGGAAAGAGTCTTCACTGGCTGAGGTGAAGATAGCTTAAATCTATACAGTTTACAAAGACACATGCCATAGGAACACATTGCTGGGGCCCTTCCCAGATCCTTGAAGTGAGGTACTAAAGCTTCATTCGCTTCAGAGTTAATCCTTCTCTGCTTGCTGCTGGGTCTGCAGAAGTGAAGTGGGGTCTTCCTGTCATACTCTGTGATTAGCATCTGTGCTGGAGACACATGTGGGCAGCGACAGGCCTGTGCATGCCTGCCCCACCCCCGCCCGGGCACCAGGAAAGCTCTCAGCTCAGCTTGGGCAGCAGGGTAGGGAAGGCCTTTCAATCCCCACCTACTTTGCTGAGATACAGGAAACTCAGGCCCTCGATTTCTTGGCATCAAAACAGCTCAGGCATGGTGGCTCACACTCGTAATCCCAGCACTTTGGGAGGCCGAGGTGGCGGGATCGAGAGGTCAGGAGATCGAGACCATCCTGGCCAACATGGTGAAACCCCGTCTCTACTAAAAAAAAAAAAAAAAAGTTAGCTGTAATCCCAGCTACTCGGGAGGCTGAGGCAGGAGAATCACTTGAACCCGGGAGGCGGAGGTTGCAGTGAGCCGAGATCATGCCACTGCATTCCAGCCTGGGCGACAGAGCCAGGCTCTGTCTCAAACAAAACAAAACAAAACAAAAACAACAACAAAAAAACGGAAGTGGCTGTTTCCTCGGTCTGGTGATTTCTGCCCCAGGGAGAAGCAAGGCACACGTGGTTTCTCTTATGGCCCAAAGGAAGTGTGTGGGGGAGAAGGGGAGCTGGGGTGGGGGTGCTGGTCTAACGTCCTGTGTGGACTAGGGTTACAGCAGCCCAGTTTGAAGGCTCTGGTCGTGGGAATGGCTTCTTGGGAGAGCTCCACATGTCAAGAAATTACTTATCAGATGTAGAGGTAATAATAGGACACGCCTGGCAATGTTTGAGGGCACTGAGAAGGCAATGAGACAGAAGGTGTTTTTTTGTTTTTTGTTTTTTGTTGCTTGTCTCTGCCAAGCCAAAAATGTACGCCATCATGAACAGTCTGGTTTATAGGGAAACTAGGGGTCAGGGGGTCAAAAGGAGACATTCTGTTTGGGGGCTTAGTTTTCATTTTTGCATTTTTTGTGGGGCTATAGATTTGCCATTGGAGGTGCAGGTTCAGGCCAGCTGGTCTGTAAAAGTCCCTTCCTGGATAACTTTCTATAATTATTGTCTTTGTCGTAAAGCACAGGCTGTTAACAGATGGAAAGTCCTGACTGTGAGTTGTCCAGGTTCTTGGTGTGTTGAACCCAACACACAAACAAAGCAACAAAAGAATGAAACAACAAAAGACAAAGCAACAAAAGAACTGAGCAACGAAAACACAGATTTATTGAAGTGAAAGTTCATTCCACAGAGTGGGAGCAGGCTCAAGCAAGCAGTTCAAGAGCCCCCTGATTTAGGGTTTTTATTAGGCTAAAATAATTTGGTAACACCCCTAGGTGCCCTTTAGAGGCCTCCAATTGGTTATTCCCTATGAAGGATTGGCCTGAGACCAATCAGAGGCTGAAGTGGAGACTTCTGTCTTGTTATCACAGGAGCCACGATGTGGGCTGTATGCTACCTAATCCTGCCTAGAACCGTCTGTACCTGTTGTTCTTTTGCTTATGCCTTAAGCCTTGGTTACCTTCAATTCCTATTCCCCTGCCTCAAGGCCCCATGATAAGGCAGCTGCTCTTGGAAGGGGTAACACACTAGGCTGTGATGACCTTGCCACAGTGAGAATTTGTTCACTAGCTAATTCCACAGACTTGGTGTCTGGGAATATCAAGAAGGGGACCAGCCTCGTAAAGGGTTAGGGGGAGAATGTGGGAGGGTCCAGGGCTCTGTCCTCTCACTCCCTCCTGTTTTTCCTTCAGGGTGAGGGGCCCTAAGCAGTCTGTGAGTAGCAAGAAGGTCCTGGTGTCAGAAGTGAGGGGGAACAAAAATGGGGGGAGATGGAGGTGACAGAGTGTCAGAGGGACATTTCAGTTGCTTCATGGACCAGTACCACTTTGTGAGAAACGAATCACTATATGTTCCATGTAAAAATTATTACCCTAAACAGGATAAACTTTTGACTCCCCTTTTGTTCATTTGGATTAAGTGGTATAATAATTTTGGCATTTGACTCTTAAGATTATGTAACCTAGCTACTTCAGGATGGCCTTAGAATATTTTTCTGGTAATTTGTTCCATTTCCTGACTCCTCCTTGCAAACAAAATGATAGTGACACTTTATCCTGATTTTTTTCTTCTTTTTGGTTTATGCCTATTCTAATTAAATGTGTATACATAAAGTTAAAAAAAACAAACAAACCTGAAATCTAATCTGGAATGTCTTGGAGAACAAAGTCTTCTGTTCCTAGAAGCCCTGCTGGGGAAGAAATGAAGTGATGTGGTTCAGGGTTGGTACCAAAGTGACCATGTTCTCGGACTGCCCAGGGTCCGGGTGATCCCAAGTGGTAGCAGTAATGACACCGACCATTCAGTCCCCCACACTCACCTGTTTATCTTCTCTCCCTCCTAGTCTCCCCTCACCTCTGTCTCTCTTTCCTTTCTCAAATATCGATTGAGTCCCAGTTACTCTCCCTTGTACTGAAGTGACACAGAAGTGGACAAACACAGACCAAGTCCCCAACCAATCACTAATAGGTTAGACATTATCCTAGGTGTTTATGTCGAATGTTCCTAACAACTCAGAAAATTGGGTTTATTATTCCCATTTTACCAACATGTAATTAAGACCCAGGGCAGTGTCTGAAAGCCTATGCTTATTTTGTAGAACAAATGAATGAACAGAAGCATGAAGAAGGTAAGTGGCTGATCCATAACCACACACCTCCCAAGTGGTTTAGCCTTGATTTGGCTCCAAACTTGCACCCTGCTTAGCCTTTTAAATTGGGTGGGGTTGAGAGGTTACTTCACCTCTGGTTCTGTTACCAAACCGAACTTGGGTCTGCTTGCCTAATGCACAGAAAAAGCCAAATACTGACACCAGGATTTGTAGTGAGAGAAAGTGAGACATTTATTGCAGTGAGCAGAGCCAAGGAGAATGAGCAGCTAAGGCTTAAGACCCAAACTCCCTGATGGCTTCCAAGCAGGGGTTTTTAAAGGTGGCAGGGTGCGGTGTGTTGGGGGATGTCTCCAAAGTGAGAGAATTTCTGGAACTTTTAAAATCTACTTCTTGGCTTCAGTCTGTCTGAGATCACTGTGAAGACAGCTGGCATTTTCCATCAGGTGGGAGTCCTGGTTTCTTAAAAACAACTCAAGGACATATGTCAAGATGCTATCTTTAGTTTCTGTAGGGAAACAAACATCTTGTGACTCTGACTTATTTGGGTGGCTAGTGCAAAAGTTATTATGATCTTCTCACTTAGGGGGTTCTTTATTCAATTCTCTAATTGCTGGCCGTAGGGCTAGTTGGGTGCCTGGAATTTCCCTTGAAGGGACTCAAAATTTTTCCATGCTGGGCAGGGGACAGTGGTTGGGGGAGCCCAGCAGGCCCCTAAGATGGTTCCCTGCCTGTCTCAATTCTGGAGACTGAGGAGAGCGAAAATCACCTGGTGACCACTGAACAGGCCCCGGAGATAAAAACTTATCTGAGCAATTCAGAAAGGAGCAAAGACCACCTGGTGACCACCAAACAGGCCATCTGGAGGCAAAACTCCTTATCTGGGGAATTTAGAAGTAATCAAACTTCTCTAGTATCTAAAGTTGTCACCTTTAAGTTGGGGTGCAGTGGCTCACGCCTGTAATCCCAGCATTTTGGGAGGCTGAGGCGGGCGGATCACTTGAGGTCAGGGGTTCGAGAACAGCCTGGCCAGCATGGTGAAACCCCATATTTGCTAAAAATATAAAAATTAGCTGGGCGTGGTGGCATGCGCCTGTGATCCCAGCTACTCGGGAGGCTGCGGCAGGAGAATCGCTTGGACCCGGGAGGCAGAGGTTGCAGTAAGCCAAGATCTCGCCACTGCACTCCAGCCTGGGCGACAGAACGAAACTCCGTCTCAAAAAAATAAAATAAATAAAGTTGGCATCTTTAAACTTTCAGAGGTTCCAATCCTCTTTCAACTTTTATAAGCAGCTAAAATTTCTATACATCTCCGGAATGCCGTGCTGAAACTCATTTTACAACCCTCAACTCCCACCTTAAAAGGTTCATAAATGCTGGTAAGGAAAATCCACCAGGGTGCGCTCAGTCCTCTCGCTGAGGTGCCCCACTGCACCCTTTTGCAGCGTTCTCCTTTCTAATAAACGTTCCTTTTTCAAAGCTGTACTGTTGTCGGTAAATTCTTTTTACCAAACCCCCAGTCGACCACTTCCCGGTGCCGGGGCTGTGACACCTCGCGCGCAGAGACAGAGGCAGGCCGCCCCCTCTCTGCTGCCCCTTCTCCCTGCTGGTCTCACGAATGCTCTCACCTGAGTTTCTCCTTTTCCTTTTCCATTTTCTCCTTTACCAAGGCGCAGCTGCTCTTCGGAGAGGCAGTTGGGTCCATGGAATCAGCTGCCTCTTGGAGAGCGGTGTGAGGTGATGAGGGAGCTGAAGGGAAGGAAAGAGAGGGTCCAGTGTGCCTCACCTTGGTCCCACGCACCGAGGGAAAGGGTTTCAGAGAGGACTGGTGGATGCTGACACACTGTTCATTTTGAGAAGACTCCTTGTATGGGTGGCAGTGTGCTTCCCCAAAACTCATATGTTGAAGCCCTAACCCATAACACTTCAGGATGTGACTGTATTTAGAGACTGGATTTCTAAAGAGGCAATTAAGTTTAAAGAGACCATTAGGGTGAGCCCTAATCCAATCTGCCTGCTGTTCTTACAAGAGGAAATTGAACCTGCGAGGAGCTAGCAGGGCCTCGTGCACAGAGGGATGACCGCATGCAGAGGCCACAAGAGGGCGCCCTCTGCAAGCCAAGGAGAAACCTCAGAAGACACCAACCCTGAAGAGGAAATTGATCTTGGACTTCTGGCCTCCGGAAGAGTGAGAAAATACATTTTTGTTTAAGCCACCCAGTCTTTGTGTGTGTGTGTGTGTGTGTGTGTGTGTGTGTGTGTGTGTGTGTGTGTCCCTAGCAAAGGAATGCAATTTTGTTCTCATGTCCTCAAAAAACTTAGTTCATCTGTAGAATTTAAAGTCTGAGGAATTGCCACTTACAAATACTTTGGGTTTTTTTTTTTTTTTTTTTGGTTTTTTTTTTTGAGACAGGATCTCTGTCGCCCAGCTGGAGTGCAGTGGTATAATCACAGCTCACTGCAGTCTCAATCTCCTGGGCTCAAGTGATCCTCCTACTTCAGCCTCCCAAATAGCTGGGACTACAGGCATGTGCCACCATGCCTGGCTAATTTTTAAAATGTTTTGTAGAAACAGGGTTTCACCATGTTGCTCAGGCTGGTCTCAAACTCCTGGGCTCAAGCAATCCACCCACCTTGGCCTCCCAAAGTGCTGGGATTACAGGTGTGAGCCATCGTGCACAGCCAACAGATACTCCTCTGAGGGAGGCAGTCAATCTGGGCAGTTTCTACAAGTTTTTGTTGTTTTTTTTTCCCAACAGAAATCAATCGTTTCTCATCTTAGCTTCAAGTAATTACACGAGAGTTGTTCAAACTTTAGCATGCATCAGAATCACCAGAGAGCTTGATAAAACTGAGATTGCTGAGCTCCACTCCCCGAGTTTCTGATTCAGTAAGTCTGGTGTAAGGCCTAAGAATGTGCATTTCTACAGCGTTCTCAGGTGATACTGATGCTGCAGGTTTGCGGACCATATTTTGAGAACCAATATATTCTATTTTAATTCCACCATTAATTATTATTTTTTATTATTTTATTATTTTTTTTTTGAGACAGGGCCTCACTCTGTTCCCCAGGCTGGAGTGCAGTGGTGCAATCATTGTAACTTTGAACTCATGGGCTCAAACGGACCTCATGCCTCAGCCTCCTGAGTAGCTGGGACTGTAGACCCAGGCCACCACCACACCTAATTTTTTTTTCTTTTTTAGACACAGAGTCTTGCTGTGTTGCCCAAGCTGACCTCCAACTTCTAGGCTCAAGTGATCCTTCCACCTCGACCTCCTGAAGTGTTGGAATAACAGGTGTGAGCCTGCACCCCAGCCTAATTCCACCATTAATTTGTAAGTGGTTTTCGCTATGTTTAAAACTTCTTGGAGGATACTTAGGAAGCCTTCTTCCCCTGTGTCCTCTAATGAGGAGTGGGCACTGTGGTCAGGGTGCTCGGCTAGGGGGTTTAGTCCTCCTATTTGGGGCTATTTCCTGGCCCTTCTGGCCCTGCCCACCCAGGAGGGCGGAAGAGAGCTGTGGTCATCTGAAAGGATACCACAGCAGGATGTGAGGGCCCAGGCGACAGGGTAAAGAGCTGCCAGCATGCGTGGCTATTCTGAGGCCTAGAATTTATGTAACTGGAACACAAAGTCTCAATCCCTAGGGCCAGAGAGGGATTTGGGTCAATGGGAAGTTGAAAACAGCAGGAAAATGAGCCCGAGTAGCTCCATGCACGTGAAGCAAAATTCAGCCTCTGCATGGGCAGTGTGAAATAGGAAATAATTAAATGTTGTCTGGAGCTCATGTAGTCTGCAGGCTTGGGACATTTACCCAGGAGCCAGCTGGGAACATTTCATAGAACTTCTGACTAATCGAAAAAGCAGTTTATTCCAAAATCAAAAATCAAAGCGATTTTCATCTGGTTGCATGTAAAACGCCCACTCACATCGGAGTCATCTATTGGAACCCAGGGGTACACACGGGTGCTATAGTTGAGTCTTTTATTGGTAAAGAATTCAATAGTACCCCCTCCTTCCCTCCTCCCCAGAGAAAGCCACTTCTGGTTTGTTTCCTTTCAGACCCTTTTCCATGCATTTGGCATGACTGGTACCTTTGGAACATTTTTAGCAAGCTGTGAATTTCTTGAGGGTATCATCAATTTCTTCGTTTTAGTAGGCCCAGTGCCTAGCACATAGTAGGTGCTCAGTAAGTGTGACTCCAATGCACCAAGTAAAGGAAGAAATAAATGAACTGGTTAATTTTCAGTGAGGAGAGTCAGAGTAAGGCAACCAGCTCTAGCTACTAAGAGCCTGGGAACCATAGATGCCTGCTCACACTGTAGTTCATGTTGATGAACTGTAGTTCATGTTGATGCTAATTTCCTTAAAAAAAAAAAAACCCTAACATTTGTATAGTGCATTGCAGTTCATAAAGCATGTTTTCATCATCCCCATATCCAGGTCTCAGCAACTCCTTTGTTGCCAACTTTTACCGGACCCGTGGGTTTGAAAGAGAAGCACAGTCCATAGTGTTCCAGCTTTGAGTGTGGCCCTCTCAGAAGCAGGTGTGACAGCTGCCTCCCCGCTAAGAGAAAGACGTTTCAGTGTTTGCCTCCTAGGAATGGAGTCTCCTGGTGACTCTGAGGATGCCGCAGGACTCTCCCAGCTAACACTACACAGAGGCTCCCCCTCTTCATGCCACCCCTTTGCCAGCTGCAGCCTGTGTGGACCCAGACACTTCTGACCCAGGCTCCAGTGCCCACATGTCTGATAGCCTGTATTTCAAACTCTGGGCACTCCTGGACATTCCCTCTCCAGCTGTGTGTGATGTTATTTTTCAGACCCATTTACTGTTGTGCAGTGGCCTGCCAAGACCTTTAGGTGAAGATGCTGACTCCCTCACCGCCTCCTCTTTGTTCTTTTCAAACACATGTCAGGGTGGAACGCACATCCCTTTTGCTTCACCTTCCAGGTTTGCTATCCCTTTAATACAGAAAGACTGTCTTTTGTGTGTGTACTCCACAGAAAAGGATCAGTGTTTACCCCTTGTGCTGATTTTGCATCAAGGATAGCATTCAATGAAGGTGTCTGGGACTGCCTTGCATTTCAAAACCATTTCAAAAGCAGAAGCTAACTCCGCAGCCTATGCTGCCCCAGTTGGCTTTCCTACTTTTCCACCACAGTGAGCTAAGGAGAGCCCATGGTACCGCCATGGTCTCCATAAGGAAGGGAGAAGACCAGCACAAGGAGTAAGGCTGCAGGGCCCTTGGTGTCTGCACTCCCAGTCCCTCTAGCCACCTTCCAGTTGGCTCCCTAAAGACAATGTTTCACCATGTTGCCCAGGCTGGTCTCAAACTCCTGGGCTCAAGCAATCCACCCACCTCGGCCTCCCAAAGTGCTGGGATTACAGCTGTGAGCCACTGTGCCTGGCCAACAAATACTCTTTTGAGGGAGGCAGTCAAGCTGGGCAGTTTCTACAAGTTTGGTTTTTTTGTTTGTTTGTTTTTGGCACAGAAATCAATCATTTCTCATCTTAGCTTCAAGTAATCACATGAGAGCTGTTCAAACTTGAGCATGCATCAGAATCACCAGAGGGCTTGATAAAACTGAGATTGCTGAGCTCCACTCCCCGAGTTTCTATTCAGTAAGTCTGGTGTAAGGCCTAAGAATGTGCATTTCTACAGCGTTCTCAGGTGATACTGATGCTGCAGGTTTGGGGACCATATTTTGAGAACCAATACATTCTATTTTAATTCCACCATTAATGGTTAACTTTTATTTTATTTTTTAGAGACAGGGACTCGGTCTGCTGCCCAGGCTGGAGTGCAGTGGTGCAATCATTGTAACCTTGAACTCATGGGCTCAAACGGACCTCATGCCTCAGCCTCCTGAGTAGCTGGGACTGTAGACCCAGGCCGCCACTACACCTGGCTAATTTTTTTTTTCTTTTGTAGACACAGGGTCTTGCTGTGTTGCCCAGGCTGGCCTCCAACTTCTAGGCTCAAGTGATCCTTCCACCTTGACCTCCTGAAGTGTTGGAATAACAGGTGTGAGCCTGCACCCCAGCCTAATTCCACCATTAATTTGTAAGTGGTTTCCGCTATGTTTAAAACTTAGCAGAAGCTGCAACTTTCCCTCAGCAAACCAGAGAACAGGCAGTAACCAAGTTCTCAAGACACCTTCTTAATTAACTACTTAACCAGCGCTAGCTGCATGCAACTGAACACTGAGGAAGACAACTTTCAGGTGCCAGGAGTTAGGAGCCAAGGCCCCGGGCAGGTGCCGTTTCTTCCATGCAGCCTTCCCTGATTCCCTGTTTGGTGGTGGTTTTCTTTTCTCTCTGCCTCCAGAATGCATTGCCTGCTTCTCCATTACAGCATTCACTGTGTGTCATCCTGAATTGTGGGTATGAGTTGTAAGTCTTACATGTTCTTGTAAACCTCTTAACAATGAGGACTGTGTCACCCAGGAAAGTGGTTTGCAACATGATAGGTTCCTGAGGTTTGCTGGATTGAAATGAATTTTAAGTCTTAAATGTTAAGTTCTTATCTTACTATTTCAAACTCTCATCACGGCCAATTCCAGGTGATGCTCTTTCCTGGGTTCCAAACGACACAGGGGCTTACTGGGGTGAAGGAGAGCTCCCCAGCACCGGGGCCTGGGAGCAGCTTGTGGCCGGGGTGGGGTGGGATGGGGTGGGGGTGAGGGGTGGGGGTGGCTGGCCTGGCCTCACCTTAGGGCTCTCCACTCTGCAGATGCTCACCCCAGCAGGGGAATCCAGTGCCATCTTTCTCTGGGATCTGGACCCGCTCAGGGGCTTTCTCTTTCCCTGCACTTATTTAGAGCAAAGCTCTGTCCTTGCCCTTTCCAGCTTCTGCCACGTGCTGCAGGAGGCTTCAGACAGCACAGGTCTGTTTTTAGATTTTGCCTCACGTGTGTGCAGCGAACTTAATGAGCTCTCTATAGGGGTAGCTTTCTTGAGAGACCGTTGCTAAGGGCCAGTCACACGTTTCTCACTGTGTTGTGATGGAAACGTGATTAGATGCTGATCTGTGCTCAGCAGAACCTGCTGGAGTGTCTGGTTGGAGTGGCCTCTTCTACAGGGGCCTGAGGGATTTCACAGGCCCACACACCCAGCCTTGTGATTTCAGCAAATGGACAAGGGGTGGTAAAATGCAATGAGGTGGAGGGTTTTGGAAGACCTCAGATCCCTGTGATTGATGGCACTGATCCACTTTAACAGCCTTGCCTGAGCACTGTCTGTGGTGGGTACCAAAGACACTGGAGCTCTGTGGCCTCTGCCCTTTAGGAGCCTATAAGCAGTTGGGGCAGTGACAGTAGACAGAAAGGGTTAATCAGCAATCTGTGGCTTCCTGGGCCTAAGGGCAGCTGGTCAGGGGGTCCCGGCAGAGGGAGAATCTGGGGAGTAGTTCAGTGGGCTGGAATGGTTAGAAAAGTTAACACTTTAACCAGGTGCTGAAGCACCAGCCTGGAGGATTGGGAGTGGTGGGGAGGAAAGGTAAGGGGCCTGCAGCAGGGAAGGAGGGATCAGTATGCAGCAGGGCTGCAGGCAGAAGTGAACTCATCTGGCAAGATAACAGTGATGGCCACCATTCGTTGACCACCCTTTTTGGGCCAGGCTCCCTTCTAGGTGTTTCCTCTTTCTGTCCTCACAACCACTCAGAAAAGTTGGTGCTATGATCCCAAGTTACAGAAGAGAACTGAAGCCTGGAGAGGCTCCATACACTGTTCATAGTCACACAGCTGGGAGGCAGCCGTCCAAAGTTAATCCCAGGCTGTTCTAATTCCCCACCCTGTGTTGGGGTGGAGGAGAGTGGAGGGTGAGCTCCCTGGAAGAGGGAGAGGTCTGGGCTGGGGTGGAGAAGGAGGCTCATCTTTAGGAGAGAGGGGGTCCAGGATGGACAGCCAGGGAGCTGCCCTGAGGGTCTTGTCTGGATCCTGTGTTAAGGGGTCTGCAGAGGAGGGATGTACTACTCATCTGCACCACATGCAAATTCCTGTAAAAAAAATATCGCTTTGTGTATATTCTATACACACACAAATATGTCAGTATGCATTAGAGAGTTGCATTTATCTTGCTGTGTAATGCTGTGCTTTATCATGTATCTACTATACTGGTATAGCAGTGCATGTCTATGATTGGTGTATAACTAAACATACATATATTGGTGTAATGTATGTTTACATACATACATTGGTGTGATGTATGTTTAATGTAATGGTGTAAAAATGTTTCAGTGATGGGGTTTCTGATAAAAGGCCTTTGGTGCCTATGGCTGGAGACGTTGTTCAGGGTGCGAAGGGCAGGAGGAGTCCCTGTAAACCTCAGGAGTGAAAACTACATGACACACCACCAGAAGAATGTGGAAGCTGGTGGACAGCATAAATTCTGCCAGATCCTGGGGCTGGTCTATTGAATCACAGAGGAGTGAAGCTGCCAATGAGAGGCTGAGACCTGGAACTGGACCCATTCCCTGGTCAGGGAGGCCTGCAGGGACGCCGAGGCCAGCAGGCAGAAGCTGGAATCGCACCAGTACAGCAAAGCGGACGCAGCCCCTGGTGTGACTATAGGGTATCCTGGCGCAGGCCAGGCTCACACAGGTGGCCGGTGGGGTTTAGGATGTCAGCATACAGCAGGGTTCTGGCCATGGGGTGGTGCCTGAGGCAGGAGAGTTGGCAGGAGCAAGGCAGGTCCCAGTGTTCAATACGCTGAGAAACTTGGGAGCATCGAGATAGGAACTGAGATGGCAATTCAGGGATCAATGCTGGTATAGTCGAGGCAATGTTGCCTAATGGTTATGAGCATAGGCTTCAGTGTGAGAAAAATCTGGGTTTAAACCCCCCACTCAGCCACTTCAAAGCTGTGTGAACTTGTGTGAATTTCCCAGCCTCCCCTAGCCTCACTTTCCTCACAGGCGAAAAGGATAATGATACTTATCCACAAGGTAGTTAGTTACAAGGATGAAATGAAATGTGCTATGTGTGTGTTTGGCACTGTATGACCTATGACAACTGCTATTATTGTTTTAGAAATATTATTTATTCTGGTGGGTCTTGGGAATAAGGCAGCTTCCTGGAAATCATAGCTGGGGCAAAGGCCAGAGCCAGGCCCACCACATGGGTGACCGGTCACCCAGTCCTTCAGTCCCTCCTGCCTCTGGTAGGGCTGGGGAGAAAGGAGGATTGTAGATATGAGGAATTAGGCCAGGTAGAACAGCAGCTCCCCAAAACCTAAGCATAAGTTGTGAGGAGGTTATTGTCCTCTAATGACAGCAATTACAGGGCCTGCTGGAAGTTTCTCACCCAGCCACCCCCTCCTCTATCTCAGGGTCTCTGCCCGAGCCGTTCCCTCTGTCCAGCCTGCTCCTTCCACAGTCTCCGCCAGGTTGGCTTCTTTTTGCCACTGATACATTTTGACTGTCACTTTCCCAGAGAAGCCGTTCCTGACCACTCCATCTAAAGCTGCCCCCAATTATAGAGCCTTCCACCCAGCAACAGCGGGATACTCATTTTTTTTTTCAAATGTAAACGGATCATTCACTACGGTAGGCCATATGCTGGTCATAAATCAAGTCTCAATAAGTTAAAAGGATTGAAATTATGCAGAGTATATTCTTTGACCACAACAATGTGAAAAATCATTAACCAAGAAGAATCTGGGAAATCTCCAAGATTTGGGAATTAAATAATACTTTCCTAAACAAGCCATGGGTCAAACAAGTCATAAGAGAAATTAGAAAATATTTTCAAGTGAATTATAATGAAAATACAACATAACAAAATTTGTGGGGTACAGGTAAAGCAATGCTTTAGGGGGAAAGTCTTAGCTGTAAATGCCTACATTTAGAAAGAAGAAAGGTCTAAAGTGAACGATCTGTGCATCCTCCTTAAGAAGCAAAACATACAAATAAATACAAGGAAAAGTGAAGAATGGGAGAGACAAAGAGTGAAAATTGATGAAATATAAAATGGATAGCAATAGATAAAATTAATAAAACCAAAGCCTGGTTCTTTGAAAGGCTCAATAAAATGGATAAACCTGTAGCTCAGCAAATCAAGCAAAAATTAAAACACAAATTGACAACATGAGGAATGAAAGAGGAAACATCACAAACACTCCACAGACATCAAAAGGACAATAAAGGGATATTATGAATACTTTTATGTCACTAAGTTTGACAATTTAGAAAATATGACCACCCCTCATTATAAAAAGTCTGGCACCATTTTTAGATGTTTGACTGCTGAAAGCTTTTAGGCCTCACCCCTTGCTCTTCCCTTTGTGCCCTACATCTGGACAAGTTGATAGGCCAAGCTGTCTCCTTTGTCATTGGCGGAAGGTTCAAACCATGCAAGACCCTTTCCCTACCTTGCACAGGAACCCTCACCCTGACCCACCCCATCATTACCGTAAAAATCCCAAGCCAGTCTCATTTTTCTACGGTCATATAGCCAAACCAGATTGTGTACTCAGTAAACTAGGTTCTGGCCATCAGGCTATACATTTTCAATAAAAATGCAGACAACCTCCTTTTCAATAAAAATGGAGGGTGTTTCTAGGGGAGTTTTGAACTTTAAATAGCACATTATAAATCACCAGCCAAAATATCTCATTCCTATTGTGGCCAAGCGTCAGTTTCATGGCTCCATATGTCTTCAGAAATAAGCACAGAGCTACTACACATAAGTCAAGTTAAACTTACACAAAGAGCATCTACAAAAATCCTACATCTCACTACATATTTAATGGTGAAAGATAACACTTTAACCTAATGTCGAGAAAAAGGCAACTCACAACTCTAGTGCAATATTATACTGGATTCTACCTGGTGCAATAAGGTAAAAAAGCCATACAAATTGAAGAGTCAGGAAGTAAAACTGTCCTTATTTGTAGATGTCATGATTGTGTATGTAGGATATCCTAAAGAATCTACAAAAAAAGCTACTAGAAATAAAAATTGAGTTCAGCAGGGTTGCTCAATACAGGGTCAATATGCAAAAATTAAGTGTATTTTTATATTCTAGCAGTAGCAAACAATCGTATTAGGTTGGTACAAAAGCAATGGCAAAAACCGCAATAACTTTTGCACCAACCAGTAGTATGACATTTTTAAAATAACACCATTTATTTATAATAGTATCCAAAGAGTTGAAATAATTAGGTATACATTTAACAAAGCCTATAAACCCTCTATATAGAAAAGAACAAAACAATGTTGAGAGAAATTAAAGGACATTTACACAAATGGATTAGAAATGTCAGTATTGTTAAGACATTAATTCTCCCAAAACTGATCAGCAGAGTCAATACAATTCAAATCAAAATTCTAACAGGTATTTAAACAAATAGAAATTCACAAGTTGATTCTAAAATTAATAGGAAAATGCAAAATTACCTTGAATAGCTGAAATTATTTTGAAAAAGAACAAATTGGGAGATTTTATACTACCTGCCTAACAAGACGTTAATCAAGACAGGTTAGTATTGGCATAATGATAGCCATAGCCCTCGGGAAAACAGAATAAATAGCCAGAACTAGATCCACACATGTGCATTCATTTGATTTTCAATAAAAACTAATTAGATAGGGAAAGGACAGTCTTTTCAGCAGATGATGTTGATATGCATTTGGAAAGAAATGAACCCAGAATCTTATGTTGTACCATATGCAAAAATTCAAAATGGATCGCAGACCTAAACATAAAAACTAACATTGTGAAACTTCTAAGGAAAACATAGAAGAAGAAAATCTTTGTGACCTTGGGGTAGATGAAGAATTCTTAGGACACAAAAAGCATACACCACTAACAAAAAATTGAAGTATTGGGCTTATTCAAAACTAAAGGCTTCTACTCTTCAAAATAAATTATTTTAAAAAATGAAAAGGCAAGCCACAAACTGGGAGAAAATATTCTTTATTTATAATATAAATTATATATAAATGTATATTTATTTTACATATTAATATAAAATTATAAATATATAAATATATTTTACATATTAATATAAAATATATATTTATAAATATAAATATATAAATATTAAATATATATTATATATTTCATATTATATACATGAAATTATTTGTATTCACAAATATTTAAATACATGTATTTATCAAATATATTTGTGAATATTTTGCTAATCTAAATCTATCTAAAATAATAAAAGGCTTATATTCAGAAGACTCAGGAAGATGATGAAAACCCACTGAAAAAATGGGCAAGGCTTTGAACAAGCATTTCACAAAGGAAGATATACAAAAGGTCAGTAAGCACATGAAAAGATGCTCAAAGTTATTAGTCATCAGGGAAATACAAATTAAATACACAACGAAATACTATGACACTCTCTCTAGAATAGCTAACATTGAAAAATAAGCTGACAATATAAAGCATTAGCAAGGATTTGAAATTACTGGAACTCATACATTGCTGAAGGGTGTGTAAAATGGTATTATCATTATGGAAAAGTCTGGCAGTTTCTTAACGAAATTAAACATATGCTTACCATATGACCCAGCAATTTCAGTCCTGTATATTTGGCCGAAAGAAATGAAAATATAGGCCTGCAAGAAAGATTTTCATGCAAATGTTTATAGTAGCTTTATTCATACATGCCCCAGATTGGAAACAGCACAAATGTCCATTAACAGATGAATATTTAAACAAAATGTAGAGCATCCGTACAGTGGACTACTACTCAACAGTACCAATAATCCAAATTCTAATGTAGACAATATATATGCTTTTATTTGTATGAAACTCTACAAAGCTAATTTATGGTGACATAGATCAGATAAGTGGTGATGGGGTAGGGTATGGGGGGAAAGGATTGACTGGAAAGGAACTTAAGGGAACTTTTGAAGTGATGCTGAAAATTGCCATATCCTGAATGGGGGTGATTGATTCACAGGTGTATACCTTTGTTAAAACTTATAGGTCTAAATCCAAAACCAGTGCATAAAGTTGGCATTTTAAAAATGTTAATATCCTACTTTTATTTTTTTTGAATAGCTGAAATTATTTGTCACCCAGGCTTGAGTGCAATGGTGCAATCTTGGCTCACTGCAACCTCTGCCTCCCCAGTTCACACCATTCTCCTGCCTCAGCCTCTGGAGTAGCTGGGACTACAGGTGCCCACCACCATACCCGGCTAATTTCTTGTATCTTTAGTAGAGATGGGATTTCACTGTGTTAGCCAGGATGGTCTCGATCTCCTGACCTTGTGATCCACCCACCTTGGCCTCCCAAAGTGCTGGGATTACAGGCCTGAGCCACCGTGCCCGGCCAATATCATACTTTTTTGAAGAGATCAAATTAATTAATTTTTGTGGGGGTGAAATTATTAGGGCTCAAATCAGCGATGGCTTTGATCCCACAGTTAGGTTTCTTAGAGCAGGGCGTATCAGGGAGCATGCCAAACACAGCCAGGGTGGCCCAGGCACCTGTCTCCAGGTGCACCTCTTCGGGTTGTCTAATGTCAAAAGAAATGGAATCAGAGGCATTCTGGCAACAAGCATAATCCAACATCTGATTAATCTGTGTGCTTTCTTTAAAAAATGGGTTGGAATCAGCTTATAAAATTATCTGTAAGAGGATAGAAGATAAACAGTTGAGGAAATGGAAACAAAGGAAAAATAATGAAAAGAGATAAAGCTAAGAGTGAAGCAAAAACACTAAGATAGCTACTGCTATGGTCTGAATGTGTCCCCCAAAATTTGTGTGTTGGCAACTTGACGTCCAGCACAGCAGTGTTGGAGGTGGGGCCTTTTGGAAGGTAGATGGTCATGAGAGCTCTGCCTTCATCTATGGATTAATGCTGTTATAAAAATGGTTTGGGGGAATGGGTTCTTTCTCTTCTGTTCCTCTGTGAGGACACAACGTTCATTCCTTTCTTGCCCTTCTGCCATGTGAGGATGAAGCAAGAAGGCCCACACCAGATGCCAACACCTTGATCTTGGACTGCCCAGCCTTCATAACTGTGAGAAATACATTTCTGTTATTTATAAATTACCCAGTTTGTGGTATTCTGTTATAGCAGCACAAAATGGGACTGAGAGCTACCTAACTTTAAGTCCTATACAAGAGTAGAAGTGGGCTGCAAAATTGACTGAGCCTCCTAGCAACTGAAGCAAAAAAGGAAACATAATCACAGTTCAATCACAGTGGCCATAGATAAAAACAAGCCTGTTGCTACACATGGTATATTTAGTACATCATTTTTCTGAGAAGATTTGTTGGGCAGAAAGAAGACTTGCTGATATGGATTTACATGAGATTTGTCAGGAAATCTGAATGCTTCTTACTACCATTATTGTTTTTGACTTTGCAAACATTCTATCCTTGCTCATGTGTAAATTAGAAATATCATGACTTCTGAACATTGGATGTTTCAGCTCCTGACCAAGTTGAAAATCACAAACTTGCCAGTAGATTTTGAATCCAGTCCACATTCTCAATATTCTTGAGCCTCTGGAGTATCCCTTTGTTGAAGTGGATTCCAGAGAGAAACGGACTTCTTTGGGTCCAGTGTAACTGATCAGAGACAACCTCCGGGATGTTGCAAGGATTGTGGGAACCCAGAGCTGAACAATGGATTCTTCCAGGGCATTAAGGGCCAGAATAATAATGTTATCTTGTCCATACAAAGGAAAAATTACAAGTTTTATAGCTACTAAATACAAGGCTCTTCTGGCATTAGGCATGATAGATATCTCAGAGAAGTGAAAAGGTCAGTACTCATTTGAGTAAAGGTTCCCCAGATCTGAGGAAGAGAGGGTATTCCAGTTGGCCTGAGGGGAAGACTGGCATTCACTTCAGTCTTCATTCTTGACAAGATTTACTATTTTAACATCATGGTAAAATAGATATTAATTCTAGGGGGAAATATCTTCCATTTTGTAATTTAACTAAAAGATAAAAAATAAATGAGCACTGATATTTTCATATTTTTGAGATACCTATAATGCCTAATGTTAAAAGATACATTTATTAGCTATGAAACTTTTAATTTTTCAATTGTGTTGGCAAGATAACGTTAATAGCCATAATATAAAATAGAAAAAAATTTACCCCGATTATTCCTATACAATATATCGTTCTTATTTTGTAATTCTGCTTTTGTACCAAATGATGTATCATACAAAAATTTAATGTTATGCAAGCATATTCATAATTGTCTTTGTAAATGGCAATATTAATTACTTATATGTTAGTTAATTATTTCCTTATACACTTACATTTATCCAGTTGCTTCACAAGTATAGATCGTGCTTTGGTAAAACATTCTTTTCTTTTGGAATATATTACTCAGATGGCAATTCAGAGTTGAAAGGCTTGAAGATTTTAATGGCTTTTAATATGTATTGACAAATTGTCAAAATTCTGCATCAAATTGCAATAACACCTAGCAATATATGAATACACAAGTTTTACCAGTCTCATCAACATTGGGTTTCATAAGATTTTCTATATTTGGCTAATCTATTATTTAATTTTTTAACACAATACATCTGGGTTTTCTTTTTAACCTTTCTTCCTTTTATTTTTATTTTTCTTCCAACTTTTATTTTAGATTCAGGGGATACATGTGAAGGTTTTTTACTTGGGTATATTGTATGATGCTGAGGTTTGGGGTATGAATGATCCCGTCACCCAGGTACTAAGCATAGTACCCAATAGTTAGTTTTTCAAACCTTGCCCCTTCCCCCTGCCCCCTCTGATAGTCCCCAGTGTTTATTGTTGCCATCTTTATGTCCATGAGTACCCCATGTTTACCTCCCACTTATAAGTCAGAACATATGGTATTTGGTTTTCTGTTTCTGCATTAGTTCACTTAGGATAATGGCCTCCATCTGCAACCATGTGGTTGCAAAGGACATTATTTTGTTCTTTTTATGGCTGCGTAATAGTTCATGGTAATACATACAATTTGGTTTCTCCCTCTTGTATGAATTTTTGGTTGAGTGGAGTGGGATGCAGAACATTTTTTCATATGTATTTTGCTAATTATATTAAGGGAGGAGACCACCCCTCATATTGTCTCATGCCCAATGTCTACCTCCAAAGAAAGAAGAAGTAAAAACTAAAAGGCAGAAATGAAATCCACAGGCAGACAGCCCGGTGCCATGCCCTGGGCCTGGTAGTTAAAGATCAACCCCTGACCTAACCGGTTATGTTATCTATAGATTCCAGACATTGTATGGAAAAGCATTGTAAAAATTCCTGTCTTGTTCTGTTTCGTTCTGATTACCGGTGCATGCAGCCCAGTCACATACCCCCTGCTTGCTCAATTGATCACGACCCTCTCATGTGCACCCACTTAGAGTTGTGAGACCTTAAAAGGGACAGGAATTGCTCACTTGGGGAGCTCAGCTCTTGAGACAGGAGTCTTGCCAATGCTCCCGGCTGAATAAACCCCTTGCTTCTTTAACTTGGTGTCCGAGGAGTTTTGTCTGTGGCTCATCCTGCTACAATATCTTTTCTGTGTGGATTGTATCATTTCTCATTTATAAGTAAGAATCTCAATAATTTCTTCATAAATCATAATTTCTTCATATTATGTAAATATTCATTACATTTTTAATAAAAATATTTTTTTTCTATTTTCTTAGTTATCCCGTCGAACTATTACACTTTTATGTAGTTGGTTCTGTTGATCTTTGCTTTTGTACTTTCTTTGATCACTTAATAGCTTTAAGTTGACCCACCAGAGATTTGATCATAACTTAGTTTTGTTTTCTGATTTTTCTGTTTTATAAAAAATGTTTAACTCTTTAATACACATATGGAATTTATTTTCAGTGTATGATATGAAGGGTTAGATTATTTCTTTCAAAATAGCCTAATTATTATTCCTGAGAACATTTAAATAATCCTTCTTTTCCTGATTATTTTGTGATGGTTCCTTTATCACATAATTAAGTTTTCACAATAAGAGTAAGTCTCCTATACTTTCTATTCTCTTTATTTATTCACATGTCCATTTTCTTTTTTCAGTAGCCTGTTGCTTTTACTCATTGTTTTAAATCATACTTAAATATCTGGTAGAACTAGTTTTCTCTGATATTCTTTAAAGGAATATTTTTTGTTTAAAATTAGTTAATAATCATAACAGCTAATGTGTAATGAGTGCTGACCTTGTGTTAGGTCTCTTCATTTGCACTCTGCCTGTGCCAGGCAGACCTGGCCAGGCTCTTCATTTGCCTGTGCCTGTGCCAGGCTCTTCATTTGCACTCTGCCATTTAATCTTTGCCACTATTCTATAAGGTAGGGATTATTGCTGTCCTCACTGTACAGATGAGGAAGTGATGCTTACAGAGGTCAAGTAATTTGTTAAGGGTCAGACAGCTGAAGCCAAAGCCTGATCAGTCTATTTTTGTAAGGAGTCAAAAATAAGATTTTTGGCAGATGCCAAGTCCTTCTCTACTTTGAATGGGATTGTTCCCAATCTATAAAGTAATGAGAAGAACAATTGGCGTTTTATCAACAGTTCTCTCAGTCTTATATAGTGCCTTTCTTCATTTATGTCTTTTTTCCATATTCAGGGCTTATATAGTGCCCTTCTTCGTTTATGTCTCTTGCTAATGTTTTTTAGATTTCTTTAAGATCTCATGCATGTAATGTGAGGCTTATTGCTAAGCACATTCTGTGTTTTGTTGCCATCATAAGTGGAGCCATTCCTGCTGAGGCTACAACACAGGGTTCCTTTGGAAATGGCACCCTAACATGGTAACATCTTTAACTTCAGCACTTGCAGGCCCACGGCGGGGACAGAGCACACCCTGAGTGACTCAGGCCTCACTCAACCAGGACACCCTTTCCTTTCATGCTGGCATGGATATTAACACAAAATATGTTCCTTCCCCACTATCTCATTTTACAGGAAGAGTAGGTTTCCAGGCCAGTGTGAAGAGAGAAAGGGCAGGAGGCAGAGGGGATGAAGAGGAAAGGCACATTACAATAAATTCAGAACCCACAACAAGCACACTGCATTTTGTAGTTACCAGGCTCATTTCTTGAAAGCAGCTAATCTTGCATTCTGGGTACAAGCACTTATATTTTTCTGGAAAAAGTCATTTGGTCAGCAACATTTATTGAGCACCCATTTTTGGTATCTCTTGGGGCCACAATGTAAATGAAAGTACTACTTCTCCCCTAAAAGAACGGGAGGTATTGGGCCTCTTTTTTTTCTCTTTCCAGGGAGAGGATGAGTCTTGAAGCATCAACAGCTCTTTGAACACTTCCCAGGAAGACTATTCAAGGTAAAATTATGAGTATCTTTTACAGCAGAAATCCTTCTATCATCATCTATCAGAAAGCGATAGGGAGCAGAGGATGAGCATGACGTTAATAGCACACATTTCACCTTGGCCAGGACCACACCACGTGCAGCCCACCCTCACCACTGCAGAAGAGCCTGTCATGCCTTTGCCATGCCTCTTGGCAACCTTCACCACTGGCAGTGCAGGGACTGTGAGACTCTGAGCTCTATCATTAACTGATGCTGAAACTGTGGGCAAGTTGCTTAATTTGGGTGAGAGTTCATTTCTTCAGCTCCAAAGTGGTAAGAGATTTATTAAAACAACAAGTGGCCATTCACAGTGGCTCATACCTGTAATCCCAGCACTTTGGGAGGCCGAGGTAGGTGGATCACTTGAGCTCAGGAGTTCGAGACCAGCCTGGTCAACCTGGTAAAACCCTGTCTCTACTAAAAATACAAAAAGTAGCTGGGCATGGTGGTGCCCGTCTCTAGTTCCAGCTACTTGGGAGGCTGAGGCATGAGAATTGCTTGAACCCGGGAGGTGGAGATTGCAGTGAACCAGGATCACAATACTGCACTCCAGGTTGGGCGACAGAGTGAGACTCTGTCTCAATCAATCAACAAAACAAGTAATAGCCAAAAATAAATAAGCATAAGTGCCTGACTGACAGGGATATCAGAGGCCTAGAATGCACTGACATATTATTTTCAAAAGATTTTTGTGAGAATCAAAATACGATAATGCAAATATTAGATAAGTATTCAAGAACCATTTTTTTTGAAAAAAGATGCAAAAATCCTTTTAAAATATTACCAAATTGAATCCAGCAATGTACAAAATGGACCACCATGACCCAGTGGGGTTTATCCCGGAAATGCAATATTTGTGTAACATACAAAAATCAGTCAGTGTAAGCCATCACATTAAACAGACTAAAAATACAAAAAGTATAATCATCTCAACAGATGCATCAAAAGCATTAGATAATATTCAACACTGATTCATGAAAACCAAACAAAAAACAAGGAATAGAAGGAAATATTCTCACCTAGGTAAAGGACACTGACAAAGATACCTATAGTTAACGTTAAACTAAATAGGGAAAGGCTGACCGTAATGTCCTCAAGATTGGGAACAAAGTAAGGATGTCTACTCTCACCATATCTATTTAATATTATACTATCATTCCTAGCCCATCTAATAAGATTAGAAAAGATACAAAAGGCATACAGATCAGAAAGGAAGAAATAAAACTATTTATTTGTGGATGACATGGTTGTCTAAAGAAATCCTAAGAAATTTACAAAAAAACTATTAGAGCTAATACATGAGTTTGGCAAGGATGCAGGGTATCAGGCCAGCATACAAAAATCATCATTTTTCTATACAATCAGTGAGTAATTAGAAATTTAACAATATCATTTATAATGTCATGAAAATATTAAATATGTAGGGGGAAATTTAGCAAAATATGTGTAAAATTTGCACAATGAAAAAATGTAAAACATAGCTTACAGAGATTAATGAAGACCTAAATAAACAGAGACCTATACTATGCTTAGAGATGGAAAGACTCAATGTTATCACAATGCTACTTCTCCACAAATTGATCTATACGATCAACACATTTCCAATCAAAATCCCTGAGGGAATTCTGCAGAAACTGACAAGCTAATTCTAAAATTTGTAGGGAAATGCAAAGGATCTAGAATAGATCTGTACCCAGAATACCCAAAACAATTTTGATTAAAATTTTGATTAAAAAGAACACAGTCATAGGATTTACAATACCTGATTTTATGACTTCATATAAAGCTGTAGTGATCAGGAAATTGCAAAATGTGTAGTTCTGATCACTAGTACACCAAGCATTTAAGAGAAAGAACTATGTGTGGGCTGAAGCAGAGAAGTCTTCATGGGTGGGAATGGACAGAGAAATGGAGAATGCACACCTGGATTTAAGTCTGCAGATTCCAAGCACCTGATAAGATTACAGAGTGTATTGACAGATTGGATGAGGCCCACCCACACTGGGGAGGTCAATCTGCTTTACCCAGTTTACCAATTCCAATGTTAATTGCATCCAGAAACACCCTCACAGACACACCCAGAATCACATTTAACCAAGTATCTGGGCACCTTGTGGCCCAGTGGACACACAAAAGTGTCACATAAGGTCTCAGCTCCACCTTGGAAAATCCTGATTTTGTGGGTCTGGATGAAACCAAGGAACTATATTTTTAATGGGTAAGCTGGGGTGATTCTGACATGCGGGTGTCTTTTTAACTCCGGTTCCTAACCATGGTGCTTAAGCAATGTGATAAGGTGGTGCTGTGGGAAGGCTTCCTGCACAGGTGAGATGAGGGGATAGTGCTGCTTGGAGCCTGCTGAAATTATTCACACTAGCCACTCATGGGATACTTACCTTGCCTCATTCCCTCTTGCGATAGCCACAATAGAGCCTTTTGCCTGAGCTTTCCTCTTGATGCTTCTGCTTCCTGCCCAATGCTGGTGCTTTCCTCTGTGGCTGTCTGCATGGTGGGCAGGCCTCCTGTTTCTAGGGCTCTGTGAGTAGAAACTTCTGCCTCCATAACAGTCATTTCCATGTCTCTGTGTTTTACCACATCTGATTTAAACAAGTTCTGTGTACATTTTAAAACAAGATGCCCATAGAAAAACAGGGAAGGTGCTGAGCCTTTCATTGCTAACACTTTGTTTGGATTTTTGTCTTCACGTGTCCTCTGGATAAGAGAAATCCTCACCAAGAAAGACCATCGGACTAAGGCCTAGCTCCAAGAGCGGTTATCTCTGTGGGCCACAGACACACATGCGGGCTCCCACTGGGGCATACTGCGCACATACCCAGCCTGACCTTCTGTTATCTTTGTTGATGTTACAATGCAAGTGCTAAATTTTAGAAACTGCTGGAGACAGACTCTCCCGTAACAAGAGCCAAAGATAGCAGGAGGACACTTGATTTTTACCTGGAACCAATCTCATGAGGCGACTAATTTAGGAGAAATAGAATGCAATCTCATGCTTTTGTGACAATGAGCGCATTAGGCTTGGTGCTACTGTCTCACAAATCATCTTTTGCCAAGCCTGGAAGGGGGAGTTTAGGGGCAGCTTGTTCAGTGCAGAGAAAGAACATCTTTTTTACACAGTAGATCATTGTTTAACATCACTAAGATTGTGATTTCTCCTCTCATTTCCTCTGCTCCATCTTTCAAAACATTTTGACCTGATAGTGAAAATGGTTTTGATCTCTAGCTTTCTTGTTACAGTCTAATTATTTTTGACAACTAATTGCATTTGCTCTCTCTATATATGCTTGGCCTGCTCCTATAGGACATCTCTACTGGAATCAGAATTATTTCCTTGGAGATGGAGAGCTCCAAAACCCACAGTGCTTGGAAGTGAGTATTGTGTGGTTGGAGATAGTTTGCAGACTTTAGATGGTAGCTGTGGATGGTGAACTGAAAGTCATCCTCAGCTTAATGTTGAGTTGTCATTTATAAAAGATATCCAAATTTTTTGTTGCAATTATTGTATGGAAGTGATCTCACATCTGTTCTCCTTTTCTCTGCTTCCCAAAGGTATTATATAGAAACACATTGTACAAAATGTTACTCTTTGAGGAGTTTCATCTGTTACATTAATTTTTTTCTTTGTACCTTTTATAAAATTTAAAAATGGTGACTTTGGTATTTGCCTCCTTGGTTTTTTTTTTTTTTTCCTGTGAAATCTCTCGGTATTTATAGTGCCCACACCAGCTCTTTCCAAGTTGTACTCAATTTAATAAGTCTAATGAGAATAGCATGAGGGTTTTTTTTCAGGTGGAGGATGCCAAATGAACTCTCAGATTGTCTTCAGAGTTTGTTCCTCATAATTCAAGGCTCTCATGTTCTACTTCTCCCTTCGACCTTCAAGAAGCTCTGCCTTCCCTCCCATCCTCCCTCCTGAGTTGAGCTCTCCAGCGCTGACCCTGACTTCCCTCCCAAGCCCAGGTCTGCATTTCAGTCATTTCCTATAAGTCTCCACGTTAATGTCCCTGGAAGCTGGCTGGGTTTCTGTTATTGTGAACCTCTAACAAGTGGGAAACTACTTGCAGGGGGTGCCTGACTTGTCCTTCACCAGGGAAGCCGGGGGTAACAGGCGGGGCTGAAGTCCTGCCCCACGACCATTCCCCAAGCACAGAACACCACAGTCTTCTCTGTCCTATAATTAAGAAAACAAAACCACCCATCAGACAGGAAAGTGGGGGCCTGGTGGGTAGTCTGAGTGGGCTTTGGGCTTCAGAACAGAAGGTGGGAGCTATGCTGTCCTTTTTTTGCAATTGAGAGGAACTCATGAGAAGTAACCAGGCTTCAGGGACAGGGTGGCTCCTACACCTAGGATGCTGGGCCAGGGATAACCAAGAATCAGAGCAGCAGTCCTCTGAAGGCTGCAGATGTGAACATGCTTCAAACTCAATGGAGGGAGAGAAGGGCAGGATATAGGATCCCATCCCCAAAATGTCCTGTGAGTATATAGGTCTCCCATGAAAAAGTAGTTTGTAATCAAATGCATTTGGGGGGAAGCTGGGCAAATAAAGTTCAATAGGTTTCTTGACTGTAGGATTCTCAGAGCCTTTAACAAGCTAATGTTCTCTGTGAAGGGGGAACAGTACACAGAATTTTCCACAGGTACCTAAGTCATATGACAATCTCTCTCTCTCTGCATATAAAGAGGCTGTGGAATTATGGAATGCTAGAATTGTGTGAAACAGTTTCTCCGATAACTAGTTACTGAGTGAAACACCACCTACCTCTGAGATTACCAAATAACACAGTGAAGGGTTTACCAGAATCCAGAACTGTGGACAGCCTGCGAAGGTAAAGAAGATGAAGTCACCATGCAGGCTGGTCAACATAGCCCAAGGCTGGGAGAAAGGATTTTTCTGAGGCCAGCAGGCCAGAAATAAGGGTGCGTGCATGGTGGTGCTCCCGGCTCATGCACACACACACATAGCCACATGCACCCAGCCAGGGTGGCTGGCGAGTGTGGGTACCTTGTAGCCCATGGTGTTAATAGATGCTGGAAGGGGTCGAGGGTACCTCAGAGTAAAGAAGTCTAGCACACCTGCTCCTGTTTTGCAGGCATTAAGCCTCTGCAGTCTCTGAGTCACTCTGGGTCCTTTTAAGTGCTGCTTCCCAGGGAGGCAGGCTGTGCACAGGAGAGCACTCTCACCTAAGAGAGGAGACTGGGGCATGGTCCTGGGACACCCCTCTCCCCGCACCATGTGTCCATGGCAGATGCACCTGACACCAGTAAATTCACTTAAGCACACCCTGAGAATGACCCTGCATGGCAGAAGCACCTGACTGTGTGTTCCCAGTTCTGAGCTAAGGAATCTGGGCGTGGCCCCTGTACTTATTTTATTTTTATCTGTGAGGAACATCTGAGCCCTTACCTATCCTGTGGAACTCAGGCCATACAGAGGATGGAGGCCCCTTGTTTTTAGTTAAATGAAGGTTACCAGGTGTGGGTTGTTAGGGAGGGTGCTAAGTGAAAATGCTATACAAACTGCATGCTTTTCACAAGCAGTGGCAGTCCTCTTATCTAGCCTGCAGCCCTGGGACTGCCCTGTGTGTAAGTTCCCACTAATAAAACCCTATGTCTCTTCTGCTGGCTCTGGGTCTCTTCAGCCTCTTGAATCTGGTGCCATCCTACTAATGTCAATAGGGGTTTGGTATGACACCCCACTCTCCCAGCCAGGTGATCTTGACTGAGACTTTAAGTTTCTCTGAGCCTCCATTCTCTTCTCTCAGGAGGGGGGAAAACATTCCCCCCACCACACCCACCTTACGACAAGCTTGTTATGTGCCATAAATGAAGCAAGGACATCATGAGTGGATTTTGTAAATGGAAAAGCACTGTTTAAGTGTCAGGACTCTTAGGGAGTCATGATCCGTTGGGAAATATGTGGAGGGTAGATGGGGTTGGGGGAGCTGCTGAGGTAGAGCGTGTTCTGACAAGATCCTGGTTGTCCCTTGGGGTCCCCTCATAACAGTCACCAGAGGCCCCTGTGTGGGTGACTATGGCTCTGGTAAAGCTCAGGGAGCTTTCTGTCCTTGGTGACGTCACTTGTATGTTTCTCTTCATCGGTTTCTGCCCAAAATGATTTCATGGTGACAAAATATGTCTTGAATAGAGTCAGACAGGCCTCCTCTTACGGGGGCACCCAGCTCTGTTTCCCCCAAGGGTGCTCCCCATGGTCACCCTCCCCTGATCTGTTCTGGACTTCACTGCTACCCACCATCCTTTTGTCTACCCAGCCCCTGTCACACCTCCCTCCGCCAAACCTACCCTCCCCTTCCCCAAGGAGATCACAGAAGTCCAGGGATAGAAAAAATAGCTTCTTTTGTCTCACAGAGGCTCAGGGACTCATGGTTTAACTCATAATAGAGTTTCCGGAAGAAAGGAACAATTAATTAAAGATGAGAAACAAGCTGCTTCTTGAGGGGAAATTGCATTAGTAATTTTCCTTTTTCTCCTACCAGCTATGGGAAAACCAGATCAGTGAGTTGCTGAACTGACCTAGTTCACACTGAGCAGCCTAAGGCAGGACTGGGTGATTTTGTATTAATGTGAAACCGTATAATTTAGAATGAAGAGGACAAGACCCATTCACGCAAGTACCCCAAAATGATGACTACAAAAAAAATCCAAAGGTGCTAGTAGCTATTTTTACATGAGTAAAAGAAAGTGAAAATGGAACTGGACATTAGTCCAAGCCCTGGGAACATTTAGAAATTCTGAGGTCTGGAGTGGGGTGGAGAATTTGCATTTCTGTAAGGTCCCAAGTGATGCTAAGGATACCAATCAAGAGCCACACTTTGGCAGCCACTGATTTAGATACATTTTCAGCCCTTGAATTTCCCTTTATTGCTAACACATTCCCTTTTCTTTCTCATTAACAATATATTAGGGAAAACAAATAACACACCCCTTCCTTTGAGCCAGCTCTAGAAAATCATCTACAAACACTTCCCCCGATACTTATATTCAATTGCATTGCCTTGTTGCATGCAAAAATAATGCCAGAATAACTATCATCCAAGTGCTTTTAGTAGAATCAGCACCAATGGAATAATGTTGCAGCCTTTACTAGAATTTGTACCTTTGTATACAGAAAAGTTTGGATAATAGTAATAAAAAATAAATAAAAAACATCCCAGTCCTATTACTTTATCTGAGGCTGCATATGCTGGTTAATCTCTAAGCTCTTTTTTCCTGGCATCTTCCCTCTGAACTCAAAGCAGGTGAGAGTGGAACAAGGGATCGGGTGTGTGGTTCAGGGGAGTTGGGAAGGGGATTTTTTTTTTTTTATTTCTAGTCCACTGGGTATTTTCTTTCACCAGCCCCAATATATTGGAAAAGAACGTGTTTATAGCCAGTATTGGATGAACTTTTATTTCTGTTAAGATTCGGAAACTTAGCTTTCAATCATTTGTTTACTGATTCAAAAAGGGTGAAAAGACAAGGAGAACAGACATTTTCCCCTTTGCCTTAGAGGTGGTAACATTATGAGGTTACAGATGAGTCCTCACTGCAGGAAGCTCGTGGAGGGAGTGCCTTTTGATTTCCTGGTCAGTGGATAGAAATGCGTGGCACATGACCTTGGCAAAAATTTTTTTTTCACCTTATTAAAAAAAGACCACTTTGGGAAGCCAAGGCAGGCGGATCACCTGAGGTCGGGAGTTCAAGACCAGCCTGACCAACATGGAGAAACCCCGTCTCTACTAAAAATACAAAATTAGCAGGGTGTGGTGGCACATGCCTGTAATCCCAGCTACTCGGGAGGCTGGGACAGGAGAATCGCTTGAACCCGGAAGGCAGAGGCTGCAGTGAGCCGAGTCTGTGCCATTGGACTCTAGCCTGGGCAACAAGAGTGAAACTCCATCTGAACAAAAAAAAAAAAAAAAAAAAAAAGACACATGACTTCACGGAAAGAACGCTACAACTTCCGACAGGAATGCATTTTGGTGTGAAAGGTGAAAATGTGATGAATCCCCACAGCCTCCTAACCCCCTACATCCATTGGTTGCCCAGAAGCACAGGACGGTCCTTGGGTGAGCCTGGGTGGTCACACTGTTTCTGGTTTGGGACTTCACTGCATTCACATTTCTGAAAGGGGCTGTCAGTTCCTCCCAAGCAGGAGGTGCTCACCTCCGAAGAGAATGGCAGGCGGGGGAGGCTTTGTTGGTGATGCAGCTGTCACATCCTATTAGTGCATAGGTGGGTGTCATAGGGTACGGGAGGTATGTCATTTATAGACAGAAATTGCATAATTAAGCTTGATAGAATTTTGACGCTTTCTTGGCATGCAATTTGTTCATCAAGTGAAAAGCCTTGAGGAAGTCGATCATGTGGAATTTGGAACTCCAAAGTTCAAGACTAGGTATTTTTCACAGTGGAATGGGAGCTCGAGAGCAGATGTGATTTAGAGCAATCATAAAGGCTCCTGGAATGTCCTGCTCTCACCTTTGGCTTCTGGCCTTATACACTCAGGAAAAGAGGATGAAGGCAAAGCCACATTTTTTCCCAAATTGAGCATATGGACATATGCATGGACTTTAGTTCCTCCCTATTCATTTTCTCTTTAAAAAGTCATTTTTTATTGTGAAGTATAACTTACACATGAAAAAACAGGCCAAACACAAATATATAGCCCAATTATCGATGGCAAAGTGAACACTAGTGTATCTGTCACTGGTTGTGACTTTGACCTTTGTTATATAAAGGGACCCAAACAATACGTATGCCTTTGTGTATGGCTTCCTTCTTCAACACTGTGTGTGTGACATTCATCCACGATGGGGTGTGTAGCAGTAGTTTTTCACTGTCATTGCTGTGTAGAATTATATTGTGTGACTAGTAGAATTTATTCTACTGTTGAGAGACATGATAGCAGTTTCTATGTTTTCACCAATACAAATAGTGCTGCTGTGAACATTTTTGCACATGTCTGCATATCTGAAGCATTTGATAGAACTATAATGCCTGGAATGTACCTTGGGAAATTCTAATTCCATGGGAATGAAAATGGTTGAGGCATAAGACATGGGTATGTCCAAAGTTCATAGATTACGCAAAACTGTTTTCCGAAGAAAATGCAACAATCACCCAATGAAGTAACTGTATTCAGGATCTGACATCTTTTATTACTGGTCATGCCAGCATCTGATTTCCACCTCAAGGTGACCCCTGATAACATACCTCAAGGTGCATATGAACGTTCTTTTTCAGTAAGAATATTCAGCTCTGCCTGTTTCTGGTCACAGGCTTTTAGAAATGTCTTCAAAATAACTTGTTGGAATGGCTTTGTCACAAAAAGCAAACAGGAGGCAAAAAGGGTACTATCTGATACTTCACCTAAAATTAAAAATGTCTTTTAGTGGTTTTCTAGAAGTTGGCCATCACTGATTTTATATTTTTCTGTTGGCTGATGAAGGAAAAACAATCTGGTTTTGAATTGCAACAGACCTAAGGAAGCACACATTTTGAGGGGAAATATAGTATTCTGTAACACTGTGTGGAATACCACACTGGGATCCTTTAAAACTTTTATGTAGATTTTATCAGAACAAAGACTGTTGATATGAAAAGCAGCTCTGGGCATACCTGGTTCCTGTGGGAGCTGTCACCCATGTGGAGAAGAAAAAACAGGGGGCTCTTTTCTCTTCAAACTCTTTCCTAACAGACCCAGATGTTGATATTGCCATGTTCTGTACAGTTAGCCAAAAGGATCTGTCCCCTCCCTAGACACATGCTCACCCACACACTGTATGGACAGTCCCAACAACTGGATGTCAATATCAAGAAAGAGCCACAACAGCACTTCTGAGTTTTCAGTCAAGTTGTGCTTTTGTGCCTCTGCATCGCTTAGGAAGAGAAAGACTGAAGATTTGTGCCTTGCCACCCTTGCATGCTACCAGCGATCTCTCAGTAATAGCAGCACTTGCCACTTCCACGTGAGCTTTTGGCGTGTGACTGTGTGTGCCAGTCTTCCAGCTGGCATTTTAATTTGAGATTGTACACTAGCCAAGGTGGGGAAGAAATCCAAAGGCAGCGTGTTGAGAAAGAGGAGGAGGAGGAGGAGGAGGATTTGTCAAGTGGTGGAAGGACATCTCTGAAGACTTTCAGCAAATCAGCAGATCGACCATGTGGCCCCCAAAGCTGGGTAAGATCCTGTCCTGGGAAAAGTGTTGAATAATCAGATTGTTAAAAACATCATAGTGTGTGTGAAGACCACACCACTGTCATAGATAAATTAACTGCACTCCCACTTTCTCAAAAGAAAATGTTAATAGAGTTTCCCAAAATAGTTGTCAAACTAAAGAATGGCTTTTAAATATTTAGCAAACTCCATTTGGGCTACAGTGGTTGGGAGTAAAACCATCCGGCGGTGTGTATGAACAGCTTTGGGAGGCAGCATCTTTCAGGGTCTCAGAGAACAGGCTTTGCAGTTGGATGCCTGGATTGAACCCAGTGTTATCAATTCCTAGCTCAGGTGACCTTAGGAAGTCACTTAACTGACTCAGTTTCCTGAGTAAGGGTTGCTGTGGGCATTAACTGGTAATACTAATGCCTAGCACATAAATAGGTGCTCAATAAATGTGAGCTGTTATTGTTCATGTGAGAGCAAGGATACTGTAGGCCCTAAGGGATGGCCTCTCAGGGCCCCTCATGCTGGGCTCCTCAGAGTCAACTTCATGTTGATAAAGTGGGACTCAGGGGACCTGAAAACACTACATTGTTTTCTGGCATCTTATTGAGATACCCCCAAACATCAAGTGGCTTCTTAGATGATTATCCTTGTGGCTTTCTGCCAAGAGACCACTAGGGATATGACCACGAGGGATATGGCCAACACCCATTCCTACAAGTCTAGGGAAAGTGTTAGCCTTTTACCATTCAGAAAAGGTATCCCAGCCATCTTATCTCAGCACCAGGGGGGCCGTCTCTTCCACCTCTGAACTCTAATCTCTAATTTCTTTAATTTTGAATCTTTCCTCTTCCTTTGCTATGTAACTTGCTACTCATTCGTTTATGTAAAAGTCTTTGTTGGGCACCAACCACACATTATAAACACTCAGAATATTGCAACGGGCTTTGCATTCTTGTGAGGGAGATAAATAAAATCTCAGCTAACAGAAAAATAAATAAAACAGTAATAAATGGTAAGAAGTTTTACACCATGAAGGAATTCAACAAGGGACTGAGAGAAGAGGAAAGGGGATGCCAATTTGAACCAAATGGTCAGGAAAGGGCCTTCCAGAAGAGGTGACATTAGTGCTCAGACCCCTCCAATCCAAGAAGTAGTGTCTGTGCACAGTGGGCACGGTGGGGGGGCATCTAGGCAGAGTGGACCACGTGGCAAAGGTCTTGAAGTAGGAACAAGCTGGGACCAAGGAAGAGCCAAGGGGCCAGTGAGGTGGGAGAGAGGGAGCAAGGGGAGAATGGTAGGAGGTGAGGCCAGTGAGAGCAGGGAAGATGGTGTGGGGCCTCGGAGCCATGGAAGGGAGATAGGCTGATTGTAACTAGACTGGTTGGCTCTTCTGGCGGAGAGAATGCTGTATTTCTCTTCATGTATCCTGATTTTTCCACTCTCACCCGTATTAGTCTGTTTTCACGCTGCTAATAAAGACATACCCAAGACTGGGTACATCTACAAAGGAAAGAGGTTTAACGGACTCACAGTTCTACATGGCTGGGGAGGCCTCACAATCATGGCAGAAGGCAAAGGAGAAAAGCAAAGGCACATCTTACATGGTGGCAGGCAAGAGGGCATGTGTAGAGGAACTCCCCTTTATAAAAACATCAGATCTTGTGAGACTTATTCACTATCATGAGAATGGCATGGCAAAGACCTGCCCCCGTGATTCAATTACCTCCCATCAAGTCCCTCCCACAACACATGGGGATTATTACAATTGAAAGTGAGATTTGGGTGGGGACACAGAGCCAAACCATATCATACCTCAAAACCAGCCCCATCATGTATCCCAAGGCCATATAGCAGATACAATAAAGAGTTGCTGAATATGATAACCTCTGGTGATTTGGGTGTACATTAAAGGGCAAATTAGTGAGAAGACCTGGAAAATGAGAGCTGGTAGAGCTCCCAGCATACAATTCATCTTTGCACTTGGTTTTATATTTGGAAATATCTTTCATAAAGGTAAATGCTGGGTCTTCTCTAATTCTGGAGATGATTTCTGGAGAAAGCTTTATGTAGACAAGTTTTATCTTACAGTAGGGAGGCTGATTGAAGAAATCCAACTTTGAATCATTTTCTACAACATAGACCTATTATGAAATATGAAAAATAAATCCTCCATCATTCAAATGCAAGTTTGTATTTTTGTAAATGTCTAATGCATGACCTGGGCCTAGTTCTCTTGGGCCGCCCACATGGCTCAATTATTGTTAATATCCTCCACCTAAGCCTGGCTCGCCTTGACCAGAGATGGGAGGAAATTGCTGCATTTTATAGCAAAAAGCTGGCAGTGAAGAGAGAATCTTTACTTCTCACCACATAGGTAAGGTAGCTAGGTTTTTAAAAAATATTGTGTATTAGGCACCAGTAAGCATTGTCTTAAATGTATTACATGCATTCTTTATTCACTTATTATTTAACTAATCAGGAAGCCAGTGCTCTGAGGGATGGAGATTGTTGTCTAAGCCCACAGTAACTGCCAGGATCGGAACCAAGTTTTTCTTTGACTTAATTTCTGAAGGGAAGCCTCACAGATACCACTTCGGCTGCTTTTCATATTCTGACATGTGAATGGACATGCAGCTAATAGGACACACTAGACCAGGCTGAATGTCTAAGCAAGGCTGTGCTGTGGGCTGAGGGACAAAAGGGAACTAAACACAGAGAGGACGCTATTGTTATTTAGCCTCATAAAACACAGCTCGTTCGTCTTCAGCCTATGGTCCCCTAGCTGAGTGATTTTCTTGTAGGAGAGCTTTATAAAAAGACGTATTTCTATTCCACTCTTTGAAAATGGTTTGTAGAACTGGAGTGAGGCCTGGAAACTGAAATATTTTAAAATCTCTACCCAAGGATTAGGCTACATAGCCAGATTTACAAAGTGCCTCACTGCTTGGCCCCCAGCCTGCCTCACTGAGACATGTGCCCGTTTACTACCCAGACCATCCTTAAAGAACTTTGGACTCCTAAAACCCCCAAATTGAGATTTAAAAAAGTTTCTTTTCCCACTGACATCCTGTTTGTTAATAAGGACAATTTCTTCCTCTTCAAAACAAATAGCTTCCATCCTTCAAGTTCTAAGCAGATAATAATCATTTCGGTCCAAGGCCATCAATCTGACATTCAGACAAGAGACAGGCTTCAAGGCATGGGAGTAAGGCATCATAGTGTCATCATAACCCAATGTCCAGAACATCCTAACCTCCTCCCCTTTTGAAAAGTTGTTTCCTGGGTTTTATTAACAGAGCTCTGCTTTTTGCTTCTGTTGCTTTGTCATTGAGTTTTGATACATCAGGATCAGCATTTTAATAACTAATATAGGTTAGATACTATCTATAAAATTCAAAACCTCTCTGAGCCTATTTCTTCCTGTATAAAAGAGGGATGGAAAAATGTTCACCTCACAGGGTTGTTTTAAAGATTAAACGAGATTACATATCTGAAGTATTGGCTTTTATACTTGGATGTATATTGGAATCATCTGAGGAGTTTGAAAAACTACTGATGCCTCGGTTCTACCCGTAGGTAGATTTAATTAGCCTGGGGTTCCACCTGAGTTTAATTAGTCTGGGTTCCACCTGAGCATCAGGAGCTTTAAGCAGTGTCTAGGTGGTTATTAAATGCAGCCTAGGGAGGCTAAAGCACCTGCCTGGCGGCTGATCTAAACAGAGAGAGGAAGGCTGGGGGCCAAGCAGGGATCTAAAGCACCTGCCTGGTGCCTGACCCATTAGTGGGGTAGACAATCAAGAAAGCCAGTGGGGAGAGTTTGGGGACAGGACTGACGTTAACATGTCACAAGTAATTTGGAGAATTATCTCTAATCTGCATGCTTAAAACTAATTTCCTAGGCTGTTCCAAATGGCTCTTGGGGAAACTGTTCATCACATTTGCAAACTTTTCATTGCTCCCATTGATTGATCTATTAAATGTTCCCAAGCATATGTAATAAGAATTGACCTTAGTGATAGGACACGTTATGGGTCTCAAAGGCACAGTGAAGATGCACACCAGGGTTTAGGTGTCCTTAAATTCTCAACCTGCTTAGCACTGAAAGCTGTCTAATCATGTTGAATTAAAAAAACGTGATTGTAACTCCTTATTCCAGGTGACCTTTGTTTGAAATGAATTCCCGCTGTTCCTCTAGTCCCTGAGTCTCAGGCTGGAGTGCTCATTCCTGAAGTGTGCCCTGCCCTGCTGTGTCACCCAGGCATTCTAGCTCCAATTGCCTGCAGACAAACAGGAGAATTTCGGCCAAGTGGTATTCAGTCTGCAGACTGATTCTAAGTGGGTGGAATAGGATAATATTCCTGCTTGTGTTGCTTGAACAGAACATTTTTTCCTCCAACTTTTTAGCCTTTGAATTGTCAAAGTCATCTTTGGTGATTTGGCTCCTTTTGCTCTAGTTTAGCCAGGAAATTTCTTTTTTTTTTTCTTTTTTCTTTTTTTTTTTTTGAGATGGAGTTTCACTCTTGTCTCCTAGGCTGGAGTGCAATGACGCGATTTCCACTCACTGCAATTTCCGCCTGCCAGGTTCAAGCGATTCTCCTGCTTCAGCCTCCTGAATAGCTGGAATTACAGTTAACTGCCATCACACTGGGCTAAATTTTGTATTTTTAGTAGAGACGGGGTTTCACCATGTTGGTCAGGCTGGTCTCAAACTTCTGACCTCAGGTGATCCACCCACCTCGGCCTCCCAAAGTGCTGGGATTACAGGCATGAGCACCACGCCCAGCCAGGAAATTTCCTCCTACTTTTTGATTCCAAGACTTTTATTGGTGATAGGTGATGAGATGACAAAGGAGAATGCAGATACGTCCCTAGCAGAAAGTACCTTCCTATCAGAGAGGTTAGAACACCTGCACTCAAATGCATATGGGCACAAGGTGTGGGTCCCCACTTCCATGACCAAAAACAATCTGAGGAGTCAGGAAATAAGAATTTCAAGTGGATATCACTGAAGAAAAGTAAAATTCCTACTGGGGCAACTTTTGTGATCTTAATCACATTTCAATCAAAAGCAGTTGAACATTCTGTGTGTAAATAGGAAAGTCTCTCATCACGAGCTTGAGTGATGTGAGCCAACTGAACAAAAGGGTCTCATGACAAGGTGTTTGCCTTTTTTATGCAAATATAAAATACATATTCATGAACTTTATTTTAGGGAGAGAAATTCTAAATGGCAAAACTAATTTAAGTTTTATTTCTCATGTGCACAAATATCTTAAATCCTTCTGAGAACAACGTAGGGGTATAATTATACGTTTTTAAATGTACAGGTGCAGGTGTACTTGTTCATATGTGCCCATTTTCACTGGAAATCAGATACTGAATCATGGTCAATTCCCATCCAAGGAGGATGAGGATGGCTTGAAAAATCCCAGAATTATTATTATATGGAAATCCCAGGCCCGGCACGGTGGCTCACATCTGTAATCCCAGCACTTTGGGAGGCCAAGGTGGAAGAATTGCTGAAGCCCGTGAGTTTGAGACCAGCCTGGGCAACATGCTGAAACCCTATCTCTACAAAAAATTAAAAAATTATCCAGACATGGTGGTGCATGGCTATTGTTCCAGTTACTCAGGAGGCTGAGGTGGGAGGATCACTTCAGCCTGGGAGGTTCAGGCTACAGTAAGCTATAATCGCACCACTGCACTCCAGCCAGGATGATAGAATGAGACCATGTCGCCAAAAAAAAAAAAAAAAGAAAGAAAGAAAGAAAGAAAGAAATCTCACAGTTGTTCACCCAGGAATTCTTTGTACCTAATCGTATCAAAACAGCAAGTGGGCTGACTTTGCCCAGCTAGCTAAACTAGTATTGTCTTGTTTTCTTTCAACTGTCTTCAATACAAATAGTTTTTTCCTTTTTATGCCAGAAAATATCAAAATACCAAGAGTAGAGAGAAGGCTGTAAGGAATCTCTGTATATGCATCACCCAGCTTCAGCAGTTATCAGCTCATGGCCCATCCGGTTTCATCCATAATAATCCATCTCCACTCCCGGATAAATTCCATGCAAATCCAAGATAGAATATTATTTTGTCAAAGCTTTTTGTCTTTTAAACCTAAGTTGAAATAACCAATTGTTCAGAAATTAAAGGTATTAACCAATTTCTATCTAGTCATAAACTGTTGGATTGACCAAATTCAGTTGCTAGAGGAAGCAAAATAATTGTTAGGCTAAATTTAACTTAAATAGTTTACGTAATCAGATATAATCACTGTTTATAAACTGTTCTGAACATAAAGTAGCAAGATGCTAAGCTAGCTTTAAATTCGAAAATGTTAAATACTGGCCTTAACCTTCTGGGTTCATCTCCTAAGAGATGTGTTTCTATCTGCATCTATGTGTGACCATAGGTCTTTGGTTATCTCACAAGACCACGTTCAAACTCTCCTATGCCTGCAAGTTCAGTTTTTGATCTGTTGGTTATGATGTTTGTGATTTACAGATGTGAAAATTGTTATCCCATTGTTTTTAGGTAAGTCTATGAAAGAAAAATTAGGATAACTGGAAAGTGTTTATAAAGCTTTCGTAAGTTTTGCTGAGTGTTAAATACATTAGACTTAATTTCTCAATTAAAATGGTGTTTGATGTTTTTAACTTAACAAAGGAAGCCTTTTAGGTATAATTTATATCTTGAACTGTGGTCATTAATGGTTATTATGCCTTTAGAAAATCATTTCACTTTGCTTAGTTTTCCAACTATTTGTTAAATTAGTCACCACTGATTTAATTAAAGTATAATGCATAGGGAGACAGAGTCATTAATTTGGACAAACTGAGGTGGTCAGTCTAAATTTTAAATATATTTTAAAAATAAAAAAAATTAACATACACTGAAACTTGTATTGAGATGTTTCCATATTAAGAGTAATGAACAGAAAATACATATCTGAGAATCTTGTTTGCATAAAAACATTTCAAAGGATTTTATTTATGTTTTTTAGATAAGCAGACCACATATATCTTTCTGAAGTCTTATTTGTGTTATTAGTTTGCTAGGCAAACTCTTTCTTTGTGGATTATTCAAAGGCAAAATTTAGCTATTCCAGCTGAGATAGAATTATAAAAAATTCTGAATGAGTAGAATGCAAATTAATGAAAATATAATTCGCAAAAAGATCAGGCTGGGCATGGTGGCTTACCCCTGTAATTCCAGCACTTTGGGAGGCCAAGGCAGGAGGATTGCTTGATGCCAGGAGTTTGAGACCAAACTGGGAAATATAGTGAGATCTTGTCCTACAGAAATTTAAAAAATTAGCTTGGCATGGTGGCGTGTGTCTGTAATCACAACAACTCGGGAGGCTGAGGCAGAAGGATCTCTTGTGCCAGGAGTTCAAGGCTGCAGTGAACTATGATTGTACCACTGAGATGGGTATCCCATCTCAAAAAAAAAAAAATTATACCTACCTGGATACCAGAAAGTAAATCATTTAGAAAAGCCAAGTTTTCTGGATGGTTGAGACTTTATCCTTTTAAGTAAATTAGGGAAAAAAAATCTTAATTTTTATGAAACTCTTTTTTAAATAACCTGAACACTTCCCTGTTTTCTTAAGGATAATTAACCAAAAAGCCGGTCTTTTTAGGCAATGAAAAGTAAGCTTTTTGAACAACAATTACTTTACTTGTTCAGAGGCATGAGTTTTTTTTTTTTTTTATCTACTGAAATCAAGTCTCAGAAACTGTGTCTGTTGTGTGTATGTGTGTGTGTGGGTGTGTGCACATTTATATTCGTACATATTTCCTAATCACCTCACTGTTGCTGTGGTCATTGTGTCCACCTATAGTAAAGTACTCCACTCAACAAGACCCAACCTCCAACCTGATACCTCCATGAACTTCTGTCTCTTTGGGAATCAGATAATCATGTTTATTAGAATGTTGCCTAAAGTCAAAGCCATATGGCTCTGTGTGAAGCCCACTGGGCTCCTGGAAATGGAATGCGGGCTGCTAGGTTTGGGGGGCATCAGTACCTCTTGCTCTGGAGGCTCAGATGTTGTTCCTGCTCACTTTCTAGTTCTTAATTGGGTCCCAGATTGATAAGGGCTGAGACACCAGTGCTGCAAGCTGGAGTGACATTCTTGTATTTAACACCTTGTAGTTCCTCTTCAGACCCGTAGAAAGGATGCTGATTAGAATCTGTCATTTATCACACAAGTTAGAGGACATACATGTAGAATATAAGTAACAATTAGAAATTCTGAATCCCTACAATAAAATAGATACATTACTAATCAAGCCAAGAAGACTCAAGCAATATGTTAATTTTAAAACATATATTTGTATCATTAAAAAATTACTAGCCTCATATCTGTGAGACAAAAACTGATTTTATCTTAAATATTCATCTCTACCAGAAAAATGGATGAAGCTATTAAAAGATGAGCCCTCTCTAATTTGGGCACTTTTTTTGGCCACATTACAGTGTAATTATCACACATGACAGATATTAACATATTTTTACTAATTAAAAAATGTTTGTTCTCTATATTTTCAGAAGTATTTGTTAATTTTAATCAAATAGAGTATTTTTGCTATACAATAGTGTGGTGGGTTGAATAATGGCTACGCTTCCCCTAAAGTCCATGTCCTAATCCCTAGAAACTGTGAATGTTACCTTACATTGCAAAAGGGACTTTATGATGTGATTAACTTACAGATCTTGACATAGGGAGATTATCCTGGATCATCTGCATGGGCTCAGTGTAATCACAAGGATCCTTATAAGATATCTATAAGAGGCAAGAAGGTTACAGTCAGGCAAGAAAAGGCCGTGTAATGATGGAAGCAGGAGGAGAAGGGTGACACGATGTGGAGTCCTGGGGCCATGGAATGAGGACAGACTTTGGAAGATGGAAAAAGCCAGGGATGCTGTCTTAACTTGTTTTCTGCTGCTACAACAGAATACCATAATCTGGGTAATTTGTAAGTAATAAATGTTTATTCAGATTACAGTTTGCAAGGCTGGGAAGTCCAAAATCAAAGGGCCACATCTGGTGAGAGCCTTGTGGCTGTACCCTCCCATGGCAGAAGAGCAAACAAGAGAGAGAGAAAGGAGACCAACTTCTCCTTTAATCAGGAGCCCACTCTTGAGATAACATCATTAATCCACTCATGAGGGCAGATCTAATTCATGATCTAATCACCTCTTAAAGGTCCCACCTCTTAATATTGTCACAATAGCAAATAAATTTCAACGTGAGTTTTGAAGGGGACATTCAAACCACAGCAGGTAGACTTTCTTCTAGAGCCTCCAGAAGAAACCAGCCTTGCTAACTTTAGCACTGTGAGATTGATTGTGGATTTCTGTCCTCCAGAACCTTAAGTGTCTTAGTCTGTTTTGTGTTGCTCTAAAGGAATACCTAAGGCTGCGTAATTTATAAAGGGAAAGGGTTTATTTGGCTCTTGGTTCTCAGCTGAAAGTTTCAAGATTGGGCATCTGCATCAGGTGAGGGCAAGCTGCTCATGGCAGAAAGTGAAGGAGAACCCACGTGTGCAGAGATCACCTGGTGAGAAAGGAGGCAAGAGAGTGGAGAAGATGCTTCCAGGCTCTTTTTTTTTTTTTTTTTTTTTCTTGAGACAGAGTCTCACTCTGTCACCAGGCTAGAGTGTAGTAGCACTATCTCAGCTCACTGCAACCTCCACCTCCCAGATTCAAACGATTCTCCTGCCTCAGCCTCCCGAGTAGCTGGGAATAGAGGCGTGCACCACCACCCCCAGCTAATTTTTGTATTTTCAGTAGAGCCGGGGTTTCACCACGTTGGGCAGGATGGTCTCGATCTTCTGACCTTGTGATCCACCCGCCTCAGTGTCCCAAAGTGCTAGGATTACAGGCATGAGCCACCGTGCCCGGCCCCAGGCTCTTTTTAACAACCAGCTCTCATGGGAACTACTAGTGTGAGAACTCACTCACCGGTGAGGGAGGGCATTAATCTATTTGTGAGGAATCTGCCCTCATGAGCCCAGTATCTCCCATTAGGCTCTACCTCCAACACTGGGGATCATATTTCTACATGAGGTTTGGAGGGGACGAAGCACAGCAAAGACAATAAATCTGTGTTGTTTTAAACCATGAAGTTTGTGGTGATTTGTTACAGCAGCCATTGTAAACTAATACACATGGGAAATAAGATCTCGTGCTTAAATATAAGCAGACATTAACAAACACGGAAATTATGTAGTCAACTCAGATTTTAACTTCCTTCTCCTGCTTATTCTTCAACAAAACAGTAAGCATGAGCTTTCTTCTCTTTTTCAATTTTTAAATAAATTCTTAATTTAGAATTAATTAAGCTAAAAGAAGGAAATGTTCTTCCTAAGCTCTTTAAAATCTCTGTGGATTAAAGCTGGCTTTTCACTTTGGTGGGCTCCCATGTATCATGGCTTCCACTATTTACTGGTAAGAAAGACTTTTTGTAAAACCCTATCGGCAAGCGTACTTTTGAGTGACTCATCCTTAGTTCTAAAATGTGTTGCAGGGTGGTTGTTCTTACTGAGAGACGATTGCTGTGAGCCCACGCCATCCCAGCTCTTCGCTAGATGATTAAGAGTTGATTAAGAGTTGACTCTGCTACTGTGTGTTGAGAATCCTGGCAGGAAATTGAACTAGAAATTTGGAACAAGAGGCCAAGTAATACATTTGCAACGTTTTAAGAAGGTCACAATACTATGTTGTCTCTAATACTAGACAACATTTTATATTTTCTTTATTATAAATTAATATTTCCACGATTAATGTGCCATATCACAAATAATTTAGAATGCAGGAAAAATAAGAGAAATGATCCATGCTCCTTTCTTAACATAAACACTCTCAGCATTAGTATATTTTCTTGCACTCTTCTACTCTCTGTTAACACAATTGTTTTGTTTTAATTCAAATAGCTATCAATGTACCTATGGTTTTGCATCTTTCTTTTTAAACTGAACAGTGTGTCATAAACCTAAAATAATGGTAACTCTGAACTTTAAAATATCTTCACTTAAGGATCTGAGTTTATATCATGATTCTTTAGTTGTAAACAACAGAAACCAAGTTTGGTCACCTTAAGCACAAAGGTAATGTATTGAAGAGATATTGAGAATCTCACATAATAGACGAAGGATGGAGAACCAGGAGAGGGACAAGAACAGGAACCAGGGCAGCTCTGGGCAGTGAGACAGCAGAAAGCATCCAGCCTTTTTTCCTGGCCACTGTCCTTAGAATGGATGCAGTCTTTTCTGTCCTTAAGGCACTGCAGTCAAGAATCAGATCTTGCAGGAAAGAGTTTGGTTGACCTAGCTTGGGTTCTCTGCCCAATTTCTGGCAAGGTAGGGCAGGACACTGTGCAAGTAAAAGGGCCATGATAAGAGGGAATGGAAGCTAGGTGGCTGCATAAAAAAATGACCAGGTCACAGGATGGCCAGGAGGAACCCGTAACACCTGCTGTTCACCAAAGTCAGCTCAATTGATCTCAGAGGCTGGTTAGAATAGGATGACCTTCCCAGGGAGGGAGGATTGCTCTTCAGTCAAAGGAAGATTTTAAATAACTATTTTGATAAACCCAAACGAAGTATTTTGCCTTATTTTGTTTTAGCAAAAGCAGACTGAGCCCCACATTATATTTCTATCTAATTTTTTATAAATATGAAGTCTTCTAACCAATGTGACAGAAAAAGTACGTTTTTTCTTCAGCTGCAGTAGCTGCCTCTGAAAATATAAGACACATGGTTGCAGTGTGTCTTATATGTAAGTAGTTCTTAATAAGCATTTTGCTCATTAAACACTATTTGCTCATTAAACACCATTTACATATAAGACATGCTGCAACCATGCTTTCTCTAGTGCATATCTGCTTGAATTAGTAGACCCTGCAGTAACAAGTAGATTTCTCAGACTCCCCAGCTGGCTTTTTGGATGTTCCTTGGCTCTGGGACTCCAGAGTTTTCCCAGGGATGTGTGGTTTAGCCATGCTGGGTGGCTTCCAGATGCCTAAGGGCACTGTAAGATGTTGGGGGAAAGGAGTATCCTGCTATCCTGGGGCATTAGGCTGTTGGAAATTAGCTAATGAGTCAAGAGATCAAAGTGGGAAGGATTTAATGCCCTCTTTGGTTAAAAGTTGAAAGACTCTCTTTACTTTTTGCTTTTTAACTAGTTAATTGATCAGCTGAGCTGACTCCCAGAGCTGTGATGTGCTGACAATATCTAATAGCCTCATCATCCCCAGCCGTTGGAATTGTCTGGAATCCCACTCGGAGTCCTTCCAACCCCAGTAGACATCTCTCCACCATTCAGCATTTTAGCTAATTAAGTCACTTAACTAGAACATCTTTGAGGCTCTTGGGCCAGTTGCCGTGGAAGTGCCAAAGAACGAAGGTATCTCTCTCATGAAGAGGAAAAAATTCCTTCCATCGCCCTCATTTAACACGTACATTTTTTAGTACCTTCTATAGACCAGGTTTGTCAAAAGTCTTAGGACACAGTGGTGATAAAGGGCAAGGTTTCTTGCAGCTAACAGTCTGGAAAGGAGACAGACAATTTTACAAATAATTATTATGAAAGGGGAAGAATACCAGGTGGGGTGATGGAGTTCAGGGCACTTGGGGAACACCTCATGGAGACCTAATCTGATCTAAGCTGGAGGAATATACAAGCTAAGACCTGAGTATGAAGGAGGAACATGAACTCTAAGATCTGAGTATGAAGGAGGAATGTGAACTCTAAGATCTGAGTATGAAGGAGGAACATGAACACTAAGATCTGAGTAAGAAGGAGGAATGTGAACTCTAAGATCTGAGTATGAAGGAGGAACATGAACACTAAGATCTGAGTACGAAGGAGGAACATGAACTCTAAGATCTGAGTATGAAGGAGGAACATGAACTCTAAGATCTGAGTAAGAAGGAGGAATGTGAACTCTAAGATCTGAGTATGAAGGAGGAACATGAACACTAAGATCTGAGTACGAAGGAGGAACATGAACGCTAAGATCTGAGTATGAAGGAGGAACATGAACTCTAAGATCTGTACCAAGGAGGAATGTGAACTCTAAGATCTGAGTAAGAAGGAGGAACATGAACTCTAAGATCTGAGTATGAAGGAGGAACATGAACTCTAAGATCTGAGTAAGAAGGAGGAATGTGAACTCTAAGATCTGAGTATGAAGGAGGAACATGAACACTAAGATCTGAGTACGAAGGAGGAACATGAACTCTAAGATCTGAGTATGAAGGAGGAACATGAACTCTAAGATCTGTACCAAGGAGGAATGTGAACTCTAAGATCTGAGTACGAAGGAGGAACATGAACTCTAAGATCTGAGTACGAAGGAGGAACATGAACTCTAAGATCTGAGTATGAAGGAGGAACATGAACTCTAAGATCTGTACAAAGGAGGAACATGAACTCTAAGATCTGAGTATGAAGGAGGAACATGAACTCTAAGATCTGAGTAAGATGGAGGAACATGAACTCTAAGATCTGAGTAAGATGGAGGAACATGGAAGCTAAGACCTGAGTATGAGTCACCAGTTGGGAAGACGTGGGAGCAGCGAGATGAAAATAGTTCAGGCAAGAGGTAATGGTACACACAAAACCTTGGCGATAGATAGAAGCCAGCGTATTTAAAAACTGAAAGATATTAGGCATATCCAGGGAGAGATCAGTGGGAAGAAGTCAGCAGGGATCAAATTATTAATGGTTTTTCTTCATAAACCCTTATTAGTCATGTTAATGAATTTGACTTGACTTTAGTGACAATGGGGAGCTACTGGGGGTTTAAGCAGAACAACTGATGTGAAAAGAACACTTCTCTGCTTTTCATAGACCTTTCTCCAATGTAGTTGGAGCCTTTTGGGAGAAGGAACAGTTAGAATATGAAATCCCATCAAGTTTCAAAAAATTTCTGCTGCAGTCAAAGCCAGAAAGCACAGAGCAGCCTTTGGATATAATAAACCCCCTCCCAAGATATTTAAGCAAGGGACCTCCCTGAGATCCCAAGGAATGGGCTAGTTCCAAGCCAACATAGCATCTCTCTATGCTCCCTCACAGATAGGATCTTGGCCAGTCAACTGCTCTGAACAGAGTGGCAGAACTCATCTCAGTCAAAAACCCCTCATTGCTGATGAACAAGCTGAGGGCCAGAGAGGTGAAAGGCCTTATCTGAGGTCACATGGCCATTCAGGAGAAGAGCTAGGACTGAGGCCCCAGTCCAACTCCCAGGACACCAGCCACCAATTAGCAGAAATCACAACCTTCATGATCTGCCTAGGGCTGTTTTGTATAAACCTACGTCTTGGAAGACTTTAGATGGACCTGGGTATCTAGGGCCTCTTCCTTGTCTCATATCTCTCACCCCAAAGATGGCTAGATTGATAATTCTAAGGGGCAGGATGTACTTGAGGGTGAGGTCTCTGTGTGCCAAGACAATCTGCAGAGGTGCCTATCTGGACCCTGGCCTGTCCCTTCCCTGTGTGGAGTTGGGGCAGTACAGGAAGAGGCTTGGGGAGGTGCCTGAGCGGAGTCTGAGTGAAGATGCAGGGGTTCCCCCGTTCCAGTGCCTGGTATCTCATGTATCCCGGAGAAATGTTGAAATCCTCTGTATTTTTCCACTGCTTCATTCCCAGAACTTTCCACGATGTAGAGGATCTGAAGAGAAAACTAACTTATGATGAAAATAATCAATGAGAATGTCAAATGAGACGACTGACGAAGATGCAGAGTGTCTGAACAGCTCCCCAGCAAAGCATAGGATGACTGATGCTGGCCCTAAAATTCCAATGTTCCAAGGCAAAAGTGCAAAGTAAGAAGCTTCAGGGAAAAGAGGGAAGAAAGCCACAGCAAGGGGGAGGGCCCAGCAGACAACAGAAGAGGTGCCAGATACAGGAGGAACTGACCATGGTGCTGCAACCCTACCAAAGGAAAAGGAACAACAAAGAGCGGGCGACCATAAGGAGGGAAGAGATAAAACCAGTTGCTAGAGCATTCCAGCTGTCTAGGGGAGCTTGAAAGCACCATAGGAAATGTATAAATGAATAAGCTGGCTGTGTACCAATAAAACTTTATTAACAAAAACAATGTGCTCTGTCTACTAAGGCAGGAAAATATTATGCATCTTCCTTCCTTCCTTCCTTCCTTCCTTCCTTCCTTCTTCCTTCCTTCCTTCCTTCCTTCTTCCTTCCCTCCTTCCCTCCTTCCCTCTCTCTTTCCCTCCCTCTCTCCCTCCGAGATGGAGTCCCACAGTGTTGCCTAGGCTGGAGTGTAGTGGCTACTCACAGGCACAATCACAATGCACTACATTTCCAGATTCCTGGGTTCATGTGATCCTCCTGCCTCAGCCTCCTGAGTAACTGGGACTAGAGGCACATGCCACTGAGCCCAACTTTACATATTTTCTTATGAGCTATTTGGTTGCTAGAAACTTAGCCCATTTGAGCTAGTGTAGGTGAAGTCAATATTTTTTTTTTTTAAGGATTCAACAAACAATTATCCTGGTAGACATTGAAAATGGAAACCAAAATTCAGCCACATCCATGATGACCAGGTCCAGAGAATTACAGAGATAAACTGCTCCCTCCATCTCTAATGAAGCCATGTGTATGTGCCAGCCTCCATTCCCCAAATTCTCTCTCTCTCTCGACTGATTCCCCCTTGTGTCCACTATTTTCTAACTGGGCTTTTTAGTGTTCTTATCCCAAATTCTTGGTAGAAAGAATCTAAGTGGCTCAGCATGACCTAGAGCCTGGCTTTGTCAATCAGCTGTGGCTTGTGGGGACCAGTTAATGTGGTAAAACTAAGGATTCCAGAGCAGAAAGCAGGTGTGGGGGATGAGACCACAATGATTAGCATCACTACTGTATCTATTCTGCTGTACAGAAAATTCCAAATACTCTTCCATAATACTGGAAAATTGAGGTAGAGATAAGGCCATTTGGGAAAGCTATTTAATACCACTTAGTCAAATGTCATCATTATTTGACTGAGAAATTCTGGGTCAAATCACCTAGTAATTCTGCTCCTAGGTATATATAGTTCAAAAATACCTGGGAATGTTCATTCTGATATTGTTTGTGGTGTTAGCAAGTTGAAAGCCATCTGGGATTCTTTACTGGGAGACCAGAATGTGGTAAAAGCACACGGTGAGATTCAACAGTGAGGAGCAAAATTTAGATACTCACGTTGCTACAAACATAGCTTAAAGGCATGGTGCTGAGAGAAAAAGGTAAGGAATTCAATGTGATCTCACACAGTACACAGCCATTAATGTAAATATAAAATATATGCATACAAAACATACATTCTGCAGAAACACGTTCAAATAGAATGATACCCATTAAAAACATATTAGGGATTTCTGACTATGATGGGCTAGCCTGTAATAAACTAGTTCTCCCACACAGAACAGCAGTAAAAGCTGAATAAAACATATGCGTGAATGTGATCTTATTTAGGAAAAGGCTCTTTGGATATGTAATTAAGAATCTTGAGGCAAGATCATCCTGGATTATCTTGGTGGGCCCTAAATCTAATGATAGACATCCTTGTAAGAAACAGAAGAGAAGACAGAGAGAAGGCCAAGGAAACAGGGATTGGAGTTATGAAGCCATGGGCCAAGGAATGTCTGGAGCCACCCAAAGCTGGAAAGGGAAAAGACGGATTCAGCCATAGAGCCTTCAGAGAGATCTCAGCCCTACAGAAAACTTGTTTTCAGATTGCTGTCCTCCTGGACTGTGAGAGAATAAGTTTCTGTTGTTTTAAGCCATGCAGTTTGTGGTAATTTGTGATGGAACCCTACGAAACTAATACAGTACTGTCACGATTTCCCAGACACTGCAAAGGCTTTGTTAAATTTTCCACCATACAGTTTTTTCCTGATTCACACATTTCTACTCTTAGACAACAAAATTTACTATTGTTTTATTTTAGTTCTACACATATTTGAAACCCAACAGACTTTATGATTATTGCTTTGTCAATATTTCATACTTTCATTTTTAAAATTACCTGACTTGCTAGATAAGAAATGGCATCTCATTTTAAGTCACATTTCTTTGGCAATACAATCCAAGAGCCATTCATTTTCCTTCAGGAAATACCTTTTATATTTTTGTCAATTTTCCTGTTGGGTTCATTAACATTTTCTGGATTTGTAAAAATTCTTCATATGTAAGAGAGTAAACCCTTTGTCATACATATTTTATTTATATATTTATTTTAATTTTTTTTAGATGGAGTCTTGCTTTGTCAGCCCAGGCTGGAGTGCAATGGCACAATGTCAGCTCACTGCAACCTCTGCCTCCCTGGTTCAAGTGATTCTCCCTGCCTCAGCCTCCTGAGTAGCTGGGATTACAGGCACACACCACCACGCCCAGCTAATTTTTGTATTTTTAGTAAAGACAGGGTTTTGCCGTGTTGGCCAGGCCGGTCTTGAACTCCTGACCTCAGGAGAGCCACCCACCTTGGCCTCCCAAAGTGCTGGGATTACAGGTGTGAGCCACTGCACCCGGCCTATTTTAATTTTTTTTAACTTTTTATTTCCGTAGGATTTTGGGGAACAGGTGCTATTTGGTTACATGAGTAAGTTCTTTAGTGGTGATTCATGAGATTTTGGTGCACCCATCTCCAGAGCAGTATATACTGAACCCTATTTGTGGTCTTATATCCCTCACCCCCTTCCCACCCTTTCCCCCGTGTCCCCAAAGTGTCTTTCTTATGCCTTTGCATCCTCATTGCTTAGCTCCCACTTACGATTGAGAACATATGATGTTTGGTTTCCCATTCCTGAGTTACTTCACTTAGAATAATAGTCTCCAATCCCATCCAGGTTGCTACGAATGCCATTAATTCATTCCTTTTTATGGCTGAGTGGTACATCATATATATTTTAAATATTTTCTCTGCTATGTTCTTTGTCTTTTAGTTTTGTTTCTGGCAGGGCTTGTTTTGGCACACATGCTTTAATTTCTTATGTACCTTTGTAATTCTGTCCATTGCTTTTAGAAAGTCTTCCTTACCCCAGAGATTTAAGAGGTAGATACTCACTTGTATTTTCTTCTAATTTTTTAATAAAATAATTTTAAAACTTTTAACTCATTAATCTATATTAAACATAAATGGAGGAGGTAGAAAACTCTTTTGACTCACTGGACTAAAAGCTTTACCTAAAGACCTTAGGATGGCCAACAGCATGATTTTGTTGTTGAAGATGATGCTGAGTACACTGAACAAGATATGAAAGAGGTCCTGGACTAAATTACAGAGCTCAGGAGAGTTTGGCTCTGGTGTTAGGGATGATGGCTCAACTTGTCTACCAACTCCCTGAATGCTTAGCCAAAGAGAGTTGTCTACAACAATAGACCTGGAAGCTGCCACCAAACTCTGCCTCCTTGGTAGTATCATTTTGTCTTGTGAAGCTCTGAAAGAAAGAGGAAAGGCAGCCACACTTTGAGCCTTGAGACAATGATAAGCAGAGCATGGGGTTCACACTCCCTTCCCCTCTGATCACATCAAAGAGCAAGAACTCTGGAGCTGTGGGACTATCCTCTCTGAGCCTGTGTCCAGAAGAGAGTGTCAGGCTCTGAAAACAGCTCCATCAGCACCCTGTTTGCCAAAGGTCAGGCTTGTGTCACCACCCCTAATAATGCTCAGAGCTCAGCCTGGGCACCAGGGTTGGTGATGGAGTGCTGGCCCAGCTGTGTTCCTAGGACGTAAGGAAGGGATGTGTCTGAGAGCAGAGGGAGGGGCAGAGAGGGGCTATAAAGACAGGCTAGAACACACCTGGGCCTGTGTAGCTGACATAATGCTGAACACCTTATGTAGTAAGAAGCCCTGGTAAACTGAGTTCCAAATCTGTCTTCCCTATTTACTAGCTGTGCAATCTCGAATAAGTGTCCCTCTTTCTCTGAGACCTGATATCATGGAAACCCAAGGGAGTTGCAAAAGATGGCTTCTAAGGTCCCTGCCTCCATGATTCCCTCTGATGCCACAACCAAACCCCCCAGCAAACACAGTTGGCTCCCTGGATAGAGAAGGTGGCCCTACGGCGGGAGGAAGAAGGTCGCAAATAGTCACAGGATCCTGGAGTTAAGTGCAATCTGCAAGCCCCAGGCAGACTGGATTTCACAAGCACTTTGCATGGCATGGAAAGTTCTGCTGGTTTAGTACCAACCCATTCAGTGACACCTGTCACATAGTAATTAAATGCCTCAGCAACAAAAATTGATGTTATCAGCTGTCAGACATTTCAGTAATAAAGTGGATGGTCATCCACAATAGTGGAAACATGATTTATCAAAATGTTCTCAAATTATTATTTAGCTGTCTTTACTTTCTGCCATAGTTTTCATATTTATCCTGTTTATAATATTTGCAAAACACAAACTTAACACCCTTCCAGTAAAAGTAACAGTGCTGTCTCATGCTCATTTACTGTGTGTTTTCCCTAATAATAGTAATTTTTAAAATCTAGGGGCAATTATTCTTTTGATACAAGGCTTATTTCAGTAGTACACTAACACCCTACTGCAAGGTACTGTAATCGTTGTTGTGTTTGGTTACACTACAATTTAAGCTGAGACAAAAGGAGGTCTGTGGCACACAGTTCTCTCCTGCATATTCAGACAGCCTGTAATACATAGAGCCTTTTCCTCCCACCCAATGTGCAGCGCCTGATAAGTGACTGTACTCAGAATTCTCTTAGTGACTGTAGGCCCTTCTTTCCCTTGCATTCATGTCTGTGTTCAAATATGTTCATCCAGCCACTACTCTGGCTAGAAATGTTGGTCTTGTAGTTTATGAATATGTGCTATGGTTTGAATTTGGTTAATCTCCACCAAAACTCATGTTGAATCTTGGTCCCCAGTGTGCTAGTGTTGGGAGGTGGTGCCTTTAAAAGGTGATTAGGTCATTAATATGGATTAATGTCTTTCTCCCAAGACTGGATTAGTTTTTGTGGGAATGGATTAGTTTCTGAGAGAGCAAGTTCTTATAAAGTGAGGTTGCCTTTCATGTTTTGTCCTTCCATTTCTCCAGCATGTTTTGACACAGCACAGGGCCCTCACCAGAGGCTACCAGATATAGCTGCTCAACCTTGAACTTCCCAGTCTGAAGAACTGTGAGCTAAATATATTTCTTTTCTTTATAAATTACCCAGTCTCAGGTATTTTGTTACAGCAACACAAAATGGACTAAGACAATATCTCTGGAGTTTATCCTAACAAATTCCTTTCTTATGCTTTTTTTAGGGAATAATTCAGTTTTGCAGACCATCCTTAAATGCAAACTACTACTGGGTGCGTATTATATCCTCCCAGTGAGTGAGCCCTGGTAGGTCACAGGGACTCCCATGTCCATAATAATGTGTGTGTGTTTCTGTGTGTGTGTGCATATGAGTCTGCCTGTGTCTGTGTGAGTTAGAAGGAGAGAAAGAGACAGACAGAGACAGAGACAGAGAGAATGTGTGTATTTGCTGGTTGGTTTTCTTTTTGTTTAGTTTTTCTGTATGAAGAAACTGGTTTGGGGGAAGCCAAGGTGATATAATCAGTGTTAATGTTATTCTGCTCAGGTATTCTTGAATATCAACATTCTATTAGAAAATTGAAGACCAATATTTTATAACAAACACATAGATCTCCATTTTAGTCTATTGGAAAAAATGGGCATAACATTAATTTGAATTGCTGTTTTGGAGATAAATCTTAACTACGTGTCAGTAATAGTTATTTTCAGAGCAGCAGCTAAAGATATCAAAATGGCAATTTTCAAGATTTGCAGATTACTGAAAACAGGTAACATATGAGAAATATTTTATGAGTGCAATAGAGGGAAACTTGAAAAGCAAAACGCACTTACGGCTATAAAATCTAGACTATGAAGTTTAGCATTCATAAACTCTGCTTAATAGTAATAAAAACGAGAGTAATAATGATAGTAGCTAAGGCACCTGTACCAGGCACTATTCTAACTTAATTTATTAACTCATTTAAACCTTACAACAACGCTGGTATGCTGTAAGGTGCTGTTCTTTCTCTCTCCCCATCTTCCTGTTCTCTATACCCCTAAATGACAAGAGCATCAATCCAGTTTGTCTATCTGGCAAGTGGCTAACTGCTTACTCCCTTCTTCCTGGCTGGAGTGGAAGGGCCAAGCACTGCTTCTTGTCTGGAGCCTAGCTAGTTCCCCTGGCTATGCTCCTCTGAGTTGGCTAGGTCCAGTCTAACTAGCCACTGGGTCTCTCTGTCTCTCCCTCTCTCGCTGTCTCTCTCTCTCTCTCTCTCTGTCTCTCTCTCTCCTCTCCCCAGGTATGGAGGTTTAAGTTTGCTTTGGTTTGTTTTGTAATGATTAGTGGCAAGATCTGAGACCTGAGTTTGAGTACTGAGGGCTTAAACTGGGCAAAGCAAGTCACGCTTTGGACTGAGGTTCATTAGCCCTTCTTGGGGTAAAAGAAAAGGACAGTTTATATGGCCTAACCCAGCTTCCAGGAATGCTCTGTATTTGGGTTATGTGCTAAAGCCACAGCTTACTGTCACATTGAAGAAGGGTTTATGCTAAACTTTCACAATTCTCCTTTCCTGTGAGACCAGGGGCAAAGTCTGGCTGAGGCTAGAAAATCAGACTCATCTCTGGAACAGCCCTTTCTTTATGTTTACCTCAAGTTTTTCCTTATTTATACTGTATTCAGCTAACTTAACCCAACATCCTTATTACATAAGTTTTATTAAAGAACTGTAAACTTCTGTCTAGTCTTAAATAATATTTGAAAATTTGGGTTTCAACCTTGCAAATCTCTTCTCTCTCTGAAACCTGATGTTCATTTTGGGATGGCAAAGATGATGTATTTGTTCTTGAAGCCATGAATGGTAAAATCTTCTCAAATGCATTCATTTCTGATTCCCCTTTCTTTCTGAGCACTCAGGAATATTACCCTTGTAGTTAGGTGAGGTCATATGACTAGGTCTGAGAGTGGAAGAGTCACTTATGAACTGTAAATGGAACTGTCACTTATGGGCTAAAACATTTAATTGCTTGCATGAGACCCTCCAGTACTCTCTTCCCTGCCCCGGTAATTAACAGAGAAGTCCTCAAGTTGAGGGGATAGAGCCAGAAGATGAATGGCTATATTGCTGCATAGAGAAGCGTTACATTGTGAAGTCTCCCAGACACTGCAGGTAACATGGCACAAATCTTTGTTGTGTCAAGCCACTGTGACTTGGGGATTATTTGTTACTGCAGCACACAACTTAGCCTATCACACTATATTGGGACTTGGCATTTTATTTTCATGTGGCATTATTTTAAATTATCTGCTATTGTACTATAGCTCTTTTTCTGACCTTTATTTATTACAAGCTTATTGAAGTATAATTGATACAATGAACAGTACATCTTTAAAGTGTGTAATTTGATGACTTTTGACATATTTATGTGCTGGTGAAACCATCATCACAGTTAAGATAAGAAGCATATTCATCACCCCAAATGTTCCTTTTTCTTTCTTTATTTCTTCTAAAATAAAACAGGATACATGTGTAGAACATGCAGGTTTGTTACATGAGTATACATGTGCCATGGTGGTTTGCTGCACCTATTGACCCATCCTCTAAGTTCCCTCCTCTCAACCCCCAACAGGCCTTGGTGTGTGCTGTTCTCCTCTCTGTGTCTATGTGTTCTCAATGTTCAACTCCCACTTATAAGTGAGAACATGCGGTGTTTGGTTTTCTGTTCCTGTGTTAGTTTGCTAAGGATGATGGCTTCCGTCTTCATCCATGTCCCTGCAAAGGACATGATCTCATTCGTTTTTATGGATGCATAGTAATCTATGGTGTATATGTGCCACATTTTCTTTATCCAGCCTGTCACTGATGGGCATTTGGGTTGCTTCCAAGTCTTTGCTGTTGTAAATAGTGCTGCAGTAAACATACGTGTGTGTATCTTTTTAGTAGATTGATTTATATTCCTTTGGGTATATACCCCGTAATGGGATTCCTGGGCCAAATGGTATCTCTGGTTCTAGATCCTTGAGGAATTGCCATACTCTCTTCCACAATGGTTGAACTAATTTACATTCCTACCAACAGTGTAAAAGCCTTCCTATTTCTCCACATCCTCACTAGCATCTATTGTTTCTTGACTTTTTGATAATCACCATTCTGACTGGCATGAGATAGTATCTCATTGAGGTTTTGATTTGCATTTCTCTGATGATCAGTGATGTTGAGTTTTATTTCACATGTTTGTTGGCTGTGTAAGTGTCTTCTTTTGAGAAGTATCTGTTCATATCCTTTGCCCACTTTTTGATGGGGTTGTTTGTTTTTTTCTTGTACATATATTTAAGTTCCTTGTAAATTCTGGAAGTTAGACCTTTGTCAGATGAGTAGATTGCAAAAATTTTCTCCCATTCTGTAGGTTGCCTGTTCACTCTGATAATAGTTTCTTTTGCTGTGCAGAAGCTCTTTAGTTTGGTTAGATCCCATTTGTCAATTTTGGCCTTTGTTGTAATTGCTTTTGGCATTTTAGTCATGAAGTCTTTGCCCATGCCTATGTCCTGAATGGTACTGCCTAGGTTTTCTTCTAGGGTTTTTATGGTTTTGAGTTTTACATTTAAGTGTTTAATCCATCTTGAGTTAATTTTTGTGTAAGGTGTAAGGAAGGGGTCCAGCTTCAGTTTTCTCCATATGGCTAGCCAGTTTTTCCAGCACCATTCACTGAATAGGTGGTCCTTTCCCCACTGCTTGTTTTTGTCAGGTTTGTCGAAGATCAGATGGTTGTAGATGTGTGATGTAATTTCTGAGGTCTCTGTTCTGCTCCATTGGTCTATATGTCTGTTTTGGTACCAGTACCATGCTGTTTTGGTACCAGTACCATGCTGTTTTGGTTACTGTAGCCTTGTAGTATAGTTTGAAGTCAGGCAGTGTGATGCCTCCAGCTTTGTTCTTCTTGCTTAGGATTGTCTTGGCTATACATGGTCTTCTTTGATTCCATATGATATTTAAAATAGTTTTTTCTAATTCTGTGAAGAATGTCAATGGTAGTTTGATGGGAATAGTATTGAATCTGTAAATTACTTTGGGCAGTATGGTTATTTTCATGATATTGATTCTTCCTATCTGTGAGAATGGAATATTTTTCCATTTGTTTGTGTCCTCTCTCTTATTTCCTTCAGCAGTGGTTTGTAGTTCTCCTTGAAGAGGTCTTTCATGTCCCTTGTTAGCTGTGTTCCTAGGTATTTTATTCTCTTTGTAGAGATTGTAAATGGGAGTTCACTAATGATTTGGCTCTCTGCTTGCCTATTATTGGTGTAAAGGAATGCTTGTGATTTTTACACATTGATTTTGTATCCTGAGACTTTGCTTAAGTTGCTTATCAGTTCCAGAAGTTTTAGGGCTGAGATGATGGGGTTTTCTAAACATAAAATCATCTAATCTGCAAACAGAGACAATTTGACTTTCTCCCTTCCTATTAGAATGTCCTTTATTTCTTTCGCTTGCCTGATTACCCTGGCCAGAACTTCCAATACTATGCTGAATAGGAGTGGTGAGAGAGGGCATCCTTGTCTTGTACAGGTTTTCAAAGGGAATGTTTCCAGCTTTTGCCCATTAAATATGATATTAGCTGTGGGTTTGTAATAAATAGCTGTGCACATAAACTAGAAAATCTATAAGAAATGGATAAATTCCTGGACTCATAAAACATACGAAGACTAAACCAGGAAGAAGAAGAATCCCTGAATAGACCAATAACAAGCTCTGAAATTGAGGCATTAATTAATAGCCTACCAACCAAAAACAGCCTAGGACCAGACGAATTCACAGCTGAATTCTACCAGAAAAACAAAGAGGAGCTGGTATTATTCCTTCTGAAACTATTCCAAACATGTGAAAAGGAGGGACTCCTCCCTAACTCATTTTATGAAGCCAGCATCATCCTGATACCCAAACCTGGAAGAGACACAACAACAACAAAAAGAAAACTTCAGGCCAATATCCCTGATGAGGACTGATGCGAAAATCCTCAGTAAAATACTGGCAAACCGAATTCAGCAGCACATCAAAAAACTTATCCACCATGATCAAGTTGGCTTCATCCTTGGGAGCAAGGCTGGTTCAACATACACAAATCAATAAACATAATCCATCACACAAACGGAACCAAAGACAAAAACCACATGATTATCTCAATAGATGCGGAAAAGGCCTTTGATAAAATTCAACATCCCTTCATGTTAAAAACTCTCAATAAACTAGGTACTGATGGAACATATCACTCCAAAACTTTCATTGTGTTCCTTTTCAATCCCTTCCTCTCTCTCATCCCTACACCCCCAGTCCCAACCATTGATCTTCTCTGTCACCATACATTTTAAAGGATTTTGTGTAAACAGAATACTTCCCTATTTGCTCTTTTTTTTTGGTTTGGCTTCTTTCACTCAGCATAATTATTTGAAGACATATCCATGGTGTTGCATGTACCAATAGTTCATTTTTTTAAATTTCAGGGTAGCATTCTATTATATGGATGTACCACCATTTGTATACTCATTCACTGTTGATGGATATTTGAATTGTTTCTAGTTTTTGGCTATTAAAAATAAAGCTGCTATAAACATTCATGTGCAAGCCTTTATGTAGACATATTCTTTCATTTCTCTTGGGTAAATACTTACTAGTGGAGTGGCTGAGTCACATGTTAGGACTTTGTTTAACTTTTTGAGAAACCACCTAAAGATTTTCCAAAGTGTTTGTACCATTTTACTTTTCCTCCATCAGTCTATGAGAATTCTAATTGCTCTACATCTTTGCAGTGCTTGTATGGTCTGAACTTTACCTTTTGTTAAATGATTACAGTGTCTCAAGTGTGCAGCTTTGTTCCCAATGTCATCAACTCAGGTTCTCGATACTTCTTGTAAAAGTCTCTTAACTGGCACTCCTCCTTCAGATGAATCTAGGTTGTCAGGTAGGAACTCTGTGAACTTCCTCCCACCTCCCATAAACTTAGATCTATCAGTAACAATTATTCCCACCTTGCCTCCTGTCAGAGCAGGGTAACTGTGTCCCCACCTCCTCCTGTCTATACTCCTCTTTCCTCTGACACTATGTCCTGGACCCCATCTTCCTCCTGTCAAGCCTGACTCTGTCAGCCATCTTCCCCCTCTCCTATTTTCAGTGTTTCCAGTTATGTGGTGATTTCTCCTCAGTCTAAAAGTGAGAAAGATTATCTTGTGACTTTGTATTTCCATCTAGATACTATCTATCTCTCTCCTTCCATTTAAAGCTAAATTTATTGAAAAACATGAAAATTCCCATTTTCTCCTCAATCCACTCAATCTAGTTTTCATCCTACTCTCCATAGAAGCTGCTCTCACTGAAGCTGTCAATGACCACCATGTTCCTAAATTGAACTCTTGCCAATCCCTATCTTACTTGATGTCTTGTCAGCCTTTACACACTTAATCACATCCTCTCGGCTTCTCAAGCTCTCCCTGGATGCTACTCCTAGGTCTCCTTTTCCCTTTTCCTTTTCTTCATTCTACTTCCATATGTTACTAGTCCCGGACTGTGACCTTGGCCTCTTCCCATTTCCTCCCATAGCTTCACTTCCACTGTAAGGTAAATGACTACAGAAATTATGTCTCCATTCCAAGCATCCTTGTGAGCTTCAAAGTATAAAAGATAAAATAATATTGAGCTCCAAAGCCACAGGGCCACTTGATATCTCACAGATCCTGAAATTCAATACATAGAAAGCTTGACTCATTATTCTCTTACTCAAATCTTCCTCTCCCTCTATGTTTCCATTTCAGTGAATTCACCCAGTTTAACACTCTTGACTTCTAAACTGTTCTTCAGCCCCTACAATCACTCACTGAGTCTGAGACACTCTACTTCTTTGAGATCTCTTGAGTTCATCTCCTCCCCAGCCCTCTGCCCTGCTTAGCTCATACTGTTATCACCTCTCACTTGCATTACTGCAACCAGCCTCCCAAATGGTGTTTGGGTTCCAGTCTTTTCCATCTACATCCATTGTCAATGCAGCTGTTTGTGCTCTGGTTCCTTCTATCTCTCCAGACTCATCTCCTGCCACCGCCTCTCTGGTCTCTACATCTTATTCACTCCAGCCGTGCTGAATGGCCTGCATTTCTCTGAGTGGCCTATGCTTTTGTGCTTCATGCTGCCCTCTTGGCCTAGAACACCCTCCACCCCCTTCAATGCCTTCAAAATTTATTTTGTTCTTCTAGACTCAGCTTGGTGTTGCCTCCTGAGTGGAGACCTGCACAACATTTTCCTGACATTCCTGTTGGATCCTTTTCTATTCTGTGCATACTTTTGTTGTCATACTTTTCATTAGTGCTGTTCTCAGAGCTGTATCTATTGCCTTATATGGCATTTCACTCCAGGCTGGGTAACAGAGTGAGTCTCTGTCTCAAAAACAAAATTAATTAATTAATTAAAATAAAATAAAATAAAGAACTCCTGGTGGGTTTATGCCTAAATCTGAAGAGTAGTCAAGGAGCAACTGTTTATGTGGGTGAGCCACTGTGTAGATAGTGGGTGGATAGGCACAACAACTGAAAGTGGGAGACAAGACAGGAAGCTGCTATAGTAATTCAGGCAAGAGATGATGAGAATGGTGTGGTTGGTGAGAAGTGGCTGGATTCTGGGTATACTTTGAAGGTAAAGATAACAGGCTTTGCTGACACATTGATTGTGAGGTATGAGAGAAATAGAAGGGCCAGTGTGAGTCTAAGGTTTCTGGCCTGAATACCCAGAAAGATGACATTGTTGTTAACTTATACATAAGGGATAAAGATCAGGTTCAAGGGTGAAGATCAGTGGTCCAATTTTAAATGTGTTAAATTCAGGATGCCCATTAGACAACAAAGTGGGTAGGCAGTTAGCTGTTTGAGTGAGTCTTGCCTTTCTCCAAGACTGCATGTTTTAATACGTATACTTACTATGTACCCACAAAAAATTAAAAATAAAAAAATTTAAAGAATTTTTTAAAAGACTATGTTTCTAGCAACTAGCATAGGATCTTGCAGTAGGTAATTCTTAATTAATATTTGATAGGTCAAATGAATATGTGACTTTCTTCTGTGGAAATGTTTCAAGATCTTCCCACAGTTTTATATTTTCATATTCCCAGGTTGGTTAATATTAAGCCTGCTGACATTACACAGCTTGGCCAACTGTGTAAGTCAGCAGTAGTAACAACTTGATTGTTTAGTGTCTTCTTAAACTTGGCTCTCCCAAACATTTTTATTAGGACCAGGGCTGATATTGAATATTAATAAGTGCATTGAAGACAGATCCATGGTTTGTGTCTTATTATTCTAGTGTTGAACTTTCTTAATGTGATGATTGCAAGAAATTTTTCTCCGTGAGTATAAAAGATAAAATAATATTGACTTCTTTGTTCTACTTCTGAAATTATACTGTTTTCCCCATCACACATGAGAAAGTTGACAGCACGAGCTTTTACATTTTAGTTCACTTGAATGCATTCCAGATGATTATAGGACCTGAACCAGTGTCTGGTGATGCTGAAGAGTCCATGATGGTTAATACTTTAGAAAATTTTAATTTGATGAGTGAGCAATAATGCTGATCTTCCCTGATTTGAATTTATAGACAGTGTAAAACTCTGCATCTATAAAATGTAGTGTGTTTTATAGTGTTGAAAAGGTCACAGTTCTGTTGTGAGTTGCTGGAGACTAGATTGTTCATATATTTTCTCTTGTACCTTCTACAGTCAGGCTTTTTTTCTTCTCTCTCTCTCCTGAAGCTTTTCTTGTCAAGTTCACCAATGACATTCACATGACATCATCTTTAGCCATTTTTTGAAGTTCTCATTTTACTTATTCTCTCAGCTGCATTTGAGCCAGTTGACTACTTCTTCCCCACACACTTTTTTCTTCTTTATTTTTGGGGTCACTGTACTCTTGGTTTCCTCCCACCTCACTGATCACTTTTTTTCTCCCTTGCTTGATCCTCTATTTCTTCTTGATTTCTAAATGCTGCCATTTCCTTGGGCTCAGTCCTTGGCCCTCTTCTCTTTTCTGTCTATGAGTACTCATGAGGTGACCCCTTCTAGACCCATGGCTTTACATACTACCTATAGGTTGACAAGTCCCCTATTCATTTGTCCTGCTTAGACCTTGGTCCTGAATTCCAGATATGCATAGCTAACCTCTCTGTGCCTCCATTTCCTTAGCTAAAAAGTGGAGCAACAAGAGTACTGAGCTCACAGCGTTTGTGCTGGATATTCTCTGTTTGCACCAGCAGGTCCACTTCTCACCCTTCTCTATCTGCTCAGTGCCCAGGGAAGCTGATCTGTGTGGCCTGCACCAAAGAGTTGTCTTGCTGTCTGGCTTCTGACTGAGTTTAGTTAATGGAAGCCTCCATCAAGAGGTGGGACGGAGGGAAGAGAGTAATTTATTCTCCCAGATCTCTCCCTGTCAAGCCATAGGTTGGCAGTTGCTGCCTTCATCTGTTGAAGGCCATAGCTCCTGCTGGACAGCTGAGACCTAAAGCCCTCTCTCCTGGTTCCAGTAATTGCTCTCTCTTCTTCCCCCTTCTCGCAGCCCTGCTGGTGCCAGCTCTGGGGGTGTTTCACCATTCCTTGTTGATTTCCCTTAACTATGCTCACACTTTTATAAATAGTCTTCTCATTAAACTCTCCTCAGTCACCTGGTTTGAGTGTGCCATTTGTCTCCTGCTGAGACCTAACCAGTTTAGAATTAAATAAAGGTGGTGATTACATAAGCTAATATTTGTAAAGGATTTAGAGCAGTGTCTGGCATATAGTAAGTGCTATAGAAGTGTTTTGAAATAAATAAATGAATAAACTGCACACGTGAGCTCTCTAGGTATTTAAAACTAACTTTTTAAGTTTGCCACCCTTCCTGTGTTGGTCAGCATTCTTCAGAAAAACAGGACCAATAGGATGTATATGTACATAGATATATCCTACCCATCGGATGTGCGTGTGTGTGTGTGTGTGTGCGCACATATGTGCACATGAAGACATGTATTCTAAGGAATTGTTCAATGATTATGGAGGCTGGCAGGTCCAAAATCTGCAAGGTGGGCCAGGGGGCTGACGACCCAGGGAAGTTGATGCTGTAGTTCCAGTCTCAAGACCATCTTCTATAGAACCAGGAAGAGCCAATGTTGCAAGTGGAGTCCAAGGGAAACCCACTGAAGACTTCTTTCTTGCTTGGGGGAGGCCAATATTTTCGTTCTATTCAGGCCTTTAAATGATCAAAATGTGTTTGACCAAATATCTGTGCTCCCTATTATCTGGCCAAGTTGACACATAAAATTAATCATCACATTTCCCAATGTACACCCCCCCAACCTTCAGTTTTTCCTTGCTCACTAAAGACGCCTGCATTCACTCATTTGATGAATTCCAAACTTTTTTCTTTCATGCCCCACCTCCCATCTATCCTTCAACACATTTCTAGAACCTACTACTTCTCACCATCTCCACCACTGCCATTGTGCTCCAAGCCATTGTCGTTTCTCATGGGGATTATATTTATAGGCCCCTATCTCCTGCTTTCACTCTGAGCCTCCTAGAGACTATTTTCAACGGAGAGCTAGAGTGATTTTTAAAAAATATAAACCATATCATGTCACTTTCATATCACTCAGGGTCAAAGCCCAAGTTCCTATAGTGGCCTGTGAAGTTTGAGATGATCATATCCCAGGTCCTCCAAGTTAACTGCATGCCTCTCTTCTCCTTGTTTAGCCTGTCTAGCCACATTGACCTCCTTGCTGTTACTTGAACTTGAAGGCCATGCTCCCACCTGGAAGCCTTCACACCTACTGCTTCCTCTGTCTGGAAAGCTCTTCCCTTGCATGCTCATGCATCTCATTCTCCCTTCACTGAGCTTTCCTCCTAGATGTTATCTCCTCAGAGAGATCTTCCCTGGCTGCCCTAACTGGAGCACTCCATCCCTCATCCTCCTTTATTTTCTTTGTCAGCATTTATCCTTACATGACATTATACATTTGTTTGTTTGCTTGTAGGCCATCTTCCCCACTAGAAGGTAGCACTATGGAGTTCAGAGACTTCTTGCCTGTTTTTTTTTTTTTTTTTCACGTCCATATTCCAATCCGTGGAATTGTGTCTAGGAACTCAATTGTAATAGGATAGTAGGAACTGAATAAATTTGCTTGTGTGTATTTTCCTAAGGCATAAGAGTAGTAACGACTTGTGCTGGTGTGCATATTAATTCACAGAGGGTTCAGAGCATGCCCTCATGTGTTCTCCGATTTATCCTCACATCATCCCATAAGAAAGGAAGGAGTGGAATCATCATGACTCACACCTACCAGTGGAATGGGAATGTTTAGAGCTTAAGGATTTTAGTGCCCTCTTTTGAAGATGAGAGTACTTCAAGAGAGGATACTGGATATAATTTTGTGTACCTCATGAGGTTGGAGGTATATATCTTGGAATTCTGTCTTGGAAGAATTTATTCATTTTACAAGCCTGTGCATTTTACTACAAGATCTGGCCAGCAACAATGTATTAAGTCAACATGAATTTTAAACATTTAAAATTCTTGCCACACTGGAAAAATTACAACTGAAAGTTGTGGTTTCAGGATTCACAAGTGCACAGGGAATGAGAGAAAGTTATGTTTTCGGACATCCTCGGATACTTGTTTTCCAAACCCAGTAACCAAGGGAGTAGACTAAATTGCACAGATAACACCAGTAACCTTTCGTTGTCCTGTGAATACTGCCACATGAATATATTACTCCCTTCCTGCACCCTCCCTCCCCAACCACAATGATGTAAATTTAGTATTTCAGTGAAAGTTTATGAACAATGTGCAAATGCATTTTTTTTTTACATTAAGGTTTTCTCAGGAGAATGATGCTACATAATAAACTTGCAATTGCAAGGATATGGAACCAACCTATGTGCCCTTCAACCAAGGATTGGATAAAGAAAAGGTTATATATAGATATATAGATATAGATATACTACAGAATACTACTCAGCCATAAAAAGAAGTGAAATAATGTCTTTTGCAGCAACCTGGATGAAGCTGGAGGCCATTATTCTAAGTGAAGTAACTCAAGAATGAAAAATCAAATACCATATGATCTCCCTTATAAGAGGGAGCTAAGCTATGAGGACACAAAACCGTACAGAGTGATATAATGGACTGTGGGGACTTGCAGTGGGGAGAGGTTGGGAGGGAGGTGAGGGATAAAAGATTACATATCAGGTACAGTGTACACTGCTCAGGTGACAGGTGCACTAAAATCTCAGAATTCACTACTAAAGAACTCATCTATGTAACCAAAAACCACCTGTACCCTCAAAACTATTGAAATTTTAAAAACTTAAAAAAAAATAAAGTAAGCTGCATGCTGTGGCATGCCTGTAGTCCCAGCTACTAGGGATGCTAAGGCAGGATTTCTTGGGCCCAGGAGTTCAAGGCTGCACTGAGCTACGATTGTGCCACTGCATTCAGGCCTGGGTGACAGAGTGAGATTCTATCTCAAACAAATGAAAGAGAAAGAGAGAAAGCAAGAGAAAGCAAGCAAGCAAGAAAGAAAGGAAAGAAAGACACTCATACACTTATAATTCAGCTCTCTAATGGTAATTCTATAGTCAGTCACATACCCCAAATTACATTCTTGTAATGGGTTTATTCGTGTACAAAATATGTTGTAATTTGTTGATGCATGTGCAGCAAAATATTCTATCACATACAACAAAAATACACCTTTTACTCCCTTTTCCCTGCCCTTGAAAATGGCAACACTGTTTTGGCAGTTCAGCAGCTAAAAATAAAGTGCTATAATTAAGCAGTATTGGAATGTCTTCGTTTGACAAATGTGATGTACAATTTGAGTATACAACCATATCTTTTTCTTGTTTTTTCACAGAATAGGAAGCTCCACATCCTGAACACCTCCAGAAGATACAAATATTTGTATATATATGTACACATGTATACACTGTATATGTAAAGTGCCAACAAGCCTCTTTGTCCTTGTGAGTTTGTTACATTTCTCTTTAGTCCCTTTTTCTTTCCAAAGTCAGACTCACACCATTGGGATCTCAGAGTTCGTCAGCAGACACCAAGCTTACCAAAGGCTGGCTTGTTGGGGTGTGGTGTTGGTGAGAGGACACGGAGCAAGCCCTTCAGACCTCGCTGGGGGACCTGGAACGAAAGGGCACTTTGGACTGGAAACAGCCACAGAGCAGGAGCCACAGGGCGCGCTGGATCTCCTGGTTGCGGAAGGCATAGATGATGGGATTGATCATGGAGTTGTAGGTGGCGGGCAGCAGGGTGGCGTAAGTGTAGACCGCCGGGTCCTCATGGCTGCCCACCACGCAATAGATGGCGAAGGGCAGCCAGCTGGCGCCGAAAGTGCCCAGCACCACAGCCAGTGTACCCACACCCTTTCTGGTGGCGGCGAGGTGGGGTGGCGCCAGGCAGTGTTGCTGCAGCGCGATCTGGTGTGCGTGGCGCCAGACCACCTGGCAGATGCGCACGTACAGGTGCAGCATGATGCCGAAGACCATGAAGAAGGCGGCGGAGAGCAGCACCACGTGGCTGCGCGCCAGCGGGCGCACCACGCTGCAGGCGGCGCGCTCTGCCAGGCAGTTCCAGCCCAGCACGGGCAGCAGCCCCAGGCCTAGGGACACGGTCCAGGTGGCGGCAAGCAGGATGTGCACGCCCAACAGTGTCCGGCGCGAGTAATAAGTGAGCGCGTTATACAGGGACAGGTAGCGGTCCACCGTAATGGCCAGCAGGCTGCTGACAGAGGCGGCGAAGGAGGCCACCAGGAAGCCCACCGTGAGCAGACTCACAGTCTCCGAGGGCACCACGTACTGGAACACAAAGTGCAAGATGAGGCCACAGCCCGCCAACAGGTCAGCGGTGGCCAGGCTGCCCACCAGCACGAACATGGGCGTGCGCAGCGCCGGGGTGGACGCGATGAGCGCCACCACCAACGCATTTTCTCCAGCGATCACTGTCCCCGACACGCACAGGAGCACGTCCCACGGATTCACCGCTGGCAGCAGGAGTCCCGGTGGCCCAGCCGACAGCTGCGAGGACAGCTCCAGAGACCCATTAGCTCCGCCGCCGGCTCCCAGAGCCGCCGCAGCAGGGGGTCCCCATTCGCCCGTGTCCGGCCCACCTGCTGCTGTGGCCGCCGCCGCCGCTCCTTCGGCCGCCACTACCACCACCTGGGAGTCGTTGAGCGAGGCGGCGCTCGCGTTCATCGTGGCCGGATTTGCACCCTGCATAGGGAGGGAGTGCAGGCGTCAGGTGTACACTTCAGGCTGCCAGGAAACTTCCCCACGCGTAGAGCCTCCTCTCACATTGCCCCACTTGAGTTGCCCACCCCACCCTGGGACCCCAGAGCAAATCGGGGAATCGTGGGTTAAGTGCGAACCCAAAATAAATACCTGTTGAGTGAGTGAGTGAGTGAAATGCCCACGCGGACTTCTGAGTTTTTGCAGATATACATCAGGACAACATGCACTCACATGCACAAGGATCAATTCTCCAAGGGTGCCTGTATTTGCACACGCACCCGAGTGCACCAAGCTAGGAGTGTCATCCCGGGAGAGTCCCGCCCGTGTCGTGGCGGCGCGACGAGGACATCCCCACGGAGCTGGGCAGCGGAGACGCTGTCCGCGGTGCTGAAAGCGAAGTTTCTGCTATTGCGAAGCCTGGAGCGCCATGGAGCCCAGAGACCCCTGCGAAGGGGGTCTGGGAGGAGAGACTAGGGTGTGTGTATGGGGGCAGCGGAGGGTCGGAGTCAAGGTTGGCTCCATTTCTCCTCTTTTGGAAAGACCTGTCCCCTGGCTATCTTTCTCCCCTCCTCTCCCCACATCCTCAAAGTTCCCTGGGGAACTCGGCCACTCACCTGGGGCGTCAGGACTTCTGGAAGTCGCTGGTCATGGGCGCCGAGGCGGGGCGCCGGGCTGAGCTCCCCGCGCGGGCGGAGCAGCTGCCTGCAGGAGGCGGCCGGGCCGGGGAGGAAGCGCGGGGCGCTTGTCGCTGTGCCGGCGCCGCGAGTGAGAGACACAGTTGGTGGCAGAAAAGGCGGCTGCGAGCGGCGCGCGCTGGAGATTGACAGGCAGGGCGTGGTGACGTCAGGCTCCCGGCTCCCGGTGCGAGCCCAGCACTCACTCTCCTCGCCAGCCCATCCTGTACCCTCCCCGCCGCACTCCCCCTGTCCCCAACACTATCTGAGGGTCCTAGGAGGGAGGAGAAGCCAGAGCAGCCACCTCCAGTCCACAACTTCCAGGAATGGGATGGGAGAGAAACAAGGAGAGGGAGAAAGGAGTGAAGAAGACCCTGAGACCAGGCGGCGAAGAGGGTGAGCTGGGAGGGGAGGGGTGAAGGATGAGTGGCACCTGCCGTGCAGCAAAGCCCAGCGTCAAAGATCACCGAGGGATCAGGTCAAAAAAGAAGCCCCGGAGAAGGGGGAGGTTGGGACAGGGGTGTTTGATGGGAAAGTAGCTACCTTTTAAAAAAAAAAATGCCGCTCCCGAAACAGGAATTATCTGGGAAAAGAAATTCACTTTTTTAAATTTTTATTTATTTATTTGTTGAGACAGAGTCTCACTCTGTCGCCCAGGCTGGAGTGTAGTGGCCCGATCTCCCCCTACTGCGACCTCTGCCTCCTGGGTTCAAGCGATTCTCCTGCCTCAGCCTCCCGAGTAGCTGGAATTACAGATGTGCGCGACCATACCCAGCTAATTTTTGTAGAGATGCGGTTTCGCCATGTTGGTCAGGCTAGTCTGGAACTCCTGACTTCATGTGATCCACCCGCTTCGGCTTCCCAAAGTGCTGTTATTACAGGTGTGAGCCACCTCACCAGGCCTGAAATCCAATTTTTAAAAAGGATGTTTGTGGTACATGCTCAGTTGAGTAGAGTCAGGGAAGAAATTCTCAGTTATGGGGAGCAGATAAAAGATGGATAAGACGGGGACATCTGAGGAAAACAATATCTTCTTTTGGAGGTTGCCTGTGCAATTCCTCTCTTTCCCATTATCTTTTTTGAACTCTACACAGCAGGTTTCACTGTCATCTTTTCTGCCCAATGTTTCCTGATTTCGGTAGCTGATAGTGCCCTTGGAACTTGCACTTTAATTAAAGACCAGGTCTGCATCTTGCTAGAGAAAAGGAAAACAGCAAAATGTGATTTACTTCCTTGGCTTCAGACTTTGCCCTGTTAATTAGTACCCTATAAAACAAATTACAGGACGAAAATAGTGATAACTCAGCTGCACCAGACTTCAGTAGGCAGGAGTTTTATTTTCAGCCCAGATAAACCATCCTTTTGTTTTAAAGGTGTTTTGTTTTGTCAGTAAGATACGAGTATTAGTCTTCTTATTCTCTTTCTTCTTCCAGAATGTGCAATAGCTGTACTTGGGCAAGAGCTAAAATAGTTGATGCCACCTGAGGTTCTAAAATAGATGATTGCACGTTGGCATGATGGCATTGCACAGAGGCCACAGCCATAATTTTCAGGGACTGCATGGTCTGGGAAAAGTGGAAATTGGCAACATTTGTTGCTAGTGCTCCCCCTACTTCTCCCTGTGGACCCTTTCCTCCCTTCCCTTTGCCTCTAGCTCCAAAGAGGGGAAGAAAGATACTCAGACTGTCCATGGGTTGGAGGATAAGTTTACCCTAGGTTGCTGCCTTTAAACATGACTCCCAAGTCCAGACTATTCCTGCCTCAATGCAGCCAACTTAATTACAAGAACAAAAGACATATGACAGTTCAATTCTTTGGTGCAATAGCTGATGTTGGACATAAAGTGAGTTTACACACAATTTATCCATTTGGGGAGCTTTAAAAAATCCACACACCACTATTTTCTTGAACCCAAAACTTGGGTAACTTCTAAATTTCTGAAAAGAACCATTTTGTGTTTCAGTACAAGATTGTCATCTAAGAGTCAAGAAGGTTATTTCAGAGCTGTCAAGTGAACCTCAAACCACTGTAATAGCATGTTAACTGAGGAGTTTCCAAATGATCAGATAAAAGCCCAAGGGGAGGAGAATCCTCCTTAATGTCTAAGTATGTTCCATTTTCACATGCCACAATGAGGCAGAAAGTATGAGGTTAAAATTGAACCTACCACAGGATCTCTGAATATCCTTAGGCTTCAACATTACCAAGAATGGATTTCTCAGTGATTTCCAGAGGAAGACAACACATGTAGAATCATGTACATAAATGCTGGTTGAGGATTTGTAGACTGACTTTGAGTGATGCCAATCTGTGGTTACCTCTCTTGGATGCTAGACTAGGTCCTGGGCAGACAGAGCATGTTCTTTCAAACTCCTCCTTATCTCCCCCATATCCATCCATATTTTGGAAGGTAGAAGATGGGAAAGCAAAATGTGTCTGTTTCGTCAGTTATGGATGGAAATTAGATGGACTTCTTTACTTGCCTTGCCTATAGCTACTTTATAAGCACCTGCCCTTCCAATGGTCTCCTAAAGTGTTCAGCCTGTAAACCACATGAAATTTTCCACACACACCCTAGTATATAGGAGGAGATTGACACCTCACCTGAAGCTAGATACGATCAGCCATCCTTTGCTGGGCTAGTGACCAAATCCTTTTCTGTTGAAAATTTGAACTAAGAAACACGTTAACAATGGTGAGTCAGTGTTGGGCTATGGACATGAAAGACAGTGATAAATTAGAGCTGAACCACTTGTGTGTTTGACCTTGTGTGAAGTGTTTAATCAGAGAAAGCCAACTGCACTGGAAGAATGAAGCAGATGTGTGAAGAGGAACAGAGATGAAGAAGATCAAACGACCTAGAGGTGAAAGGAGTGACCTCAGTCCCTGAGTGTCTGGTTCCTGGCTCTGGGAGCCCAAATCCCTTGATGCCTTGGAATTACCTTTTGGGTCTCTACCACAAACCTTCCTAATCTTGCGCTACCTTGAATGGTTTCTATTCTGTGAATCCTTGATCATTGACTGAAACATACAACCAAATGTATTGTTCATCCACCAGCTTGTCTGGTTTTGTTTATGTTTTGGGGTCTTCAGAGTTTGGCTCTGATTGGTAGCCACAGATTAAATTCATTATTGCCAACCCTTTGACCAACTCATCACAGGCTGAGGTGCCTTGCTTCTTTCTGTTCTAGCACTATTTAAGCATAAACATGAGGAAATTTTCTTGTCTGAGGCTAAGCCCAGGAATCATAGCCTTTCAACCACAATCTTTCTTTCTCTAGCTTCCTTTGGTATCTCATTCCCATCTCAGCCTAAGCTAGCAGTTCTCAATCCTGGCTGTGTATTAGAATTACATAGAAAGGTTTTTAAAACTACCCATCTTTGAATCCCTCACCCAGAAATTCTGATTCATTTTGTCTGGAGTGGGTATTTTCTAAAGACCCGAAAGAAAACTCAGGGTTGAGAACACTCATCTAAACAATCCCTTTTAGTGTGTAGTGAAACTCCTGAAACAGTGGATATCTTTTTGGAATAGTTGCAATAAAGAAATTTCAGTGAGAATCCAGCTCTAAATCATTCAGTGTAATTTCAGGTTTAGCACATTCACTACATCTCCTCTGCAGACCTTTAATTTTCCATATACACACAGAACCTCCTTCCTCTCTCAAGATAAAGGCTGGCACATGGTTCTCTCTTGGCCCTGATGAATTCAATAGCCCCATTAGGGAGCACTAAACTCTGCCTCTGGTTCAGGTTGCCCCGAACCCTTTATTCTGCTGTAGGTTTCAAGATACCTCGGCATTTGCACCCTTGCTCTGTGCTGATCTCACAGTTGCCTCCCAGGTGTGCTCTCTCCTGGCTCAAGTCCTTGCAAATCAATTCTGTTTTATAATATCAGGACTGCAGCCAGCCAAGCTGTCCAGAACCTTATAAAACTACGTTGGAAAGACCCACACTGGCAAGAAATTCCGGTCTCTCTGTCGGTCTCTTTCTTTCTCTCTGGGCATCTGCATGCGCATACACACACACACACACACACACACACACACACACACACACATGCTCCCTGTTCTTGATTCTTGGGGATAAGCAATATAGTGTTCAACTGGGAAGTGTAAGTCTATCTGGTGGTACCCAGGTGCTTGTGCTGACATCTCAGGAAGACAGCAAGTGCTTGGTGAGATGTATGAAGCTGTTTATTAAGAAAGATTGTTGCTACAAGAGACAGAAATCACAAAGGGCCACTGAATACACTACATTGTTTGTCCAGATCCATGGTGTTGGATGGAGTGTAATCTTTTGGGGACACATGCTGAGGAAGATGAATTCTATTAAAAATATCTCCTTTCCTTCTGTTTCTTCTTGTCCCCAGGGGTGCCCCTCATCCTCAGGCATCAGTGTTCTATGGTACCTACTTCTTCAGCATGTCCAGACACATCGGGGATATTCCTACCTCCCTCATACCAGGTGTGCAGTCCCCACCCCAAAGGGCTCCTATCCTAGAAGGTCAGCATCAACTGATATTCCCCACAAATTTAGATAAGGAGCAAAGCACCATTATTATCATCACATGTCCACAGGATGCAGAACACTGCAGGAAAGTTGAGATTTGGGGTTTAATTCACTTAATGAACATTATTTTGCATGAGAAATAAATCATAACATTTAAAGGCATATGTATTTTTTTCATAAAGAGTGAAAATAACTTTATTGAGTTTATGAAGGAATGTATACTATTACAACTTAGAGCACCAACTTTACTGATTATGAGAATGTTAATGAGAAAGTTGTTTCTAGTAGTGTAATTAGTGTCTTTGAAAATGAACACAGAGGCAGTCTTCCAACCTGCCATGCCCTCCATTTTCTTTTCTCTCTCTCTTTTTGTGTTTTAATCTGTATTTCCCTGATAACATGTAATGTGGAGCATCCTTTCAGATGCATATGTACCACGAGGATATCTCTTTGGTGAGGTGTCTGTTAAGGTCTCTGGCTCCCCCCACCCTTTTTTTTTTTTTTTTTTTTGAGAAAGAGAGACAGTCGTACTGTGTCACCTAGGCTGGAGTCTCTGTCTCTCTCTCTCTCTCTCTTTTTTCAAAAAAAAAAAAGGTTCGGGGGTATATGTGAAGGTTTGTGACATGTGTAAACTCCTATCACAGGAGTTTGTTGTACAAATTATTTTATCACTCTGGTGTTAAGCCCAGTACTCAATAGTTGTCTTTTCTGCTCCTCCCCTTCCTCCCACCCTGCATCCTCAAATGGACCCTACATGTTCAAAGTGCTTTGAAGCTCATTCCATACTATTTCATTTTATTCTTTGAGACAATTACATGGAGTTTGAGGTTATGATCTTTGCAGATGGGATAACTGAGGTTCAGAGAGGTGAAGTTGTCCACAGGTACACAGGGCACTAGCAGGAGACTTGAGCCTTGATCTGGTTCATTTCACCAGCGTCATACTTACTAAGGGCTGCTGTTTGCCAGGGACCATGACAGGTCCTGGAGCTGTTGATGGAAAGAACAGGATGGTCCTCTCCCTCACCCTTCCCTGGCATGGCCATCAGGCCCCCAGTAGCAGGTTTGCCTCTCTTTCTGTCCCTATCTGGGCCAAGAGGGAAAGTGAGGCCTGATGAACCATGCAAAATGGAGCAGCACTATCATCAACTCTGGCCTCCAGGACACTGGGCACGTGGTCAGGGGTTCCCCATGTGGTGGGAAAGGTGCCTCCCCTTCCCACAGTTCTCAGCTCCCCTCAGTTTCCCTGAAGGGCAGGTGAGCAGGGGCTTGGGGTTGAGTAATTCAAAAAACGTTCCTCTCCATTTCTAGCATAGACTTTTCCCTACCCCACCTTACCCCAATGTTTCTGCTTTGTATGAAAAGAAAGGCCACTCTTAAACTGGATAGCAAAATTAAGCCAGTTAAGGGCTGCCCAGCACCTGTTTAATCAGACAAATCCATTGTGTACATGAGACTGACAATCTTGTGGGGAAGCAAAAACAAATGTGGATCAAAGTGTGCAACAGTATGTAGGCAGACTCAAAAACTCAAAGAGGATTTACTGCGGATAGATGGATCCAGGATAATGGAGGTTGAATTTTATAACTTCAGTATTACTATGAGCAGCATTTGATAGACTGTTTTCTGTTTGCAAGGTGTTTTTTTAAATGTATTGCTTTGAACAATTAAAGAGAATTTTGAAAGAAAATCATTTCCCAATATTCCCATCAGCTAAACGAGATTGCTTCGCCCCCACCACCACCCCAAGACTGTAGACTTTTTGAAAGGATGGATCAATTCTAATTAATCTTTCCATTACTATTATCTGGCACAGAGTAGGTGCTAAATAAATGTCTCTTGAATTACTATTTCCAAAATTTATCCACATGCATATGTATTTCATGTAGATTTATTGCATAGTGTGCAGTGTACTATACATACAGTTTACAATTCAAATTTTCACTTAGTAATAAATGGCATGTTGTTAATATTTTTCTTTTCTTTTCTTTTCTTTTTTATAGAGATGGGGTCTCGCTATGTTGCCCAGGCTGGACTCAAACTCCTGGCTCAAGTGTTCTTCCTGCCTCAGCCTCCTGAGTAGCTGGGATTACAAGCATGCCCCACCACACCCAGCTCTTTATTGTCAATCTTTTCTATGTTGCATTGTAATTGTGTTTTTATACTTTGCCTAGCCATTGATTCAATAAGCATTTATTGAGTGCTAACTATATGCTATACATTGTGCTAGAAAATGACGCCAAAATATTGTCTGTATTCAGAGACAAGTAAACAGATTTTATGAGGACAGTATAATGCATGTTATAAAAGATGTGAATATAAGGGTAATGAAGACACTCAGAAGACTTTCATCCAGCCTGGAGGAGTCAGAGAAGGCCTCTCAGGGGAGGTGACACCTGATTTGAATCTTAAAAGATGAGTAACTGTTATCTATGTAAGGAAGACACGGAAGTGTTCCAGGCTGAGGAAGCTGCGTACCCAAAGGCTTGCAGTTAAGGAAGCCTGGCACAGGGCACTGAGACTGTGGGTAGTTAATTCTGGCTGGCCAGGAAGACAAAAGGACAGAAGCAGAGATACACCAGGTAGGTGGAGACAATTCATGAAAGGCCTTTTATGGCATAGCGGTAGTTGGATTTTACATTGAAAGTAATGGGGAATCAGTGCCAGATCTCCTTAAGAAGGAATGGTTGATAAAATCAAACTTGGGATCCTCTAACAATTTATGAAGGCCCTACCAACAACTGTATGGAGAATGGATTAGAGAAAGGTAGGAGTGAAGTCAGGCAAACCTGTTAGGAGGCTGTTACAATGATCTACTAAAAAAAGGATTATGAAAACTTAATGGAGGGTTGTAACAGAGGGGACTGGAGTAGTTCATGAATCCTTCAGATATTTTGGACTTATATTAGTTAAAGTATGTCTAGTTGCCGTGAAAGATAGTTTCAAAAATCTTGGTGGCATAAAGTACTAGGGGATTTTTTCTTACATGAAATTCAAAGCAGACCTTTCTGCCAGGCAGGCAGCCTTTCACATGGTCAGTCTGGGGCCCCAGCTCCTTTTATCTTACAGCCCTGGGCTCCTCTATGATCTTGGAGTTTCCCGCATTTACAACGTTAGCATTTCACCATTCTGGTGGTTGGGGCATGAGCTTGGGGAAATCCACTTGGAGTATTTTATGGGACATGCCTGGGGAGAAAAATACAGATAAAGGGAGAAAAGGTGTCAAGGATGTCTCCCAGTTTTCAGATATGGTCAGGAATGGGGTTGGGGAGGAGCTAAATGGTTCATGCAATTGTGGACATATGGAGTTTGAGGAAGGGCAGCCAGGCAAATGCCTCCAGTAGGACATTGAATACCAGAGTTGCTCTGAAGCTCAGCAGAGTTGAGACTGAAAAAACAGAGTAGGGTATCATATAATAATAATAATAATAATAATGAGAAGAAGAAGAAGAAGAAGAATAGCTAGCATGCATTGAATTTGTACCATTTACTAGGTATGCTGCTATGGGGTGGGTTCTGTTATTATCTCCATTTTACAGGAAAGAAAACTGATGCTTAAGAGGTGGAACAACTTTGCCACATGTTTGTAAAGTGAGAAAGTCAGAATTTGAATCCCACTTGTCTGACTCCAGTTGAAGAGAGTTGATGAACCTAGGTGAAGAGGACCAGTGACAGTCCCTTTGGGAATACTGTTTTTACAGGATGGGTAGAGGAAGAGGTAACCACAAAGGATGTTGAGAAGAGCAGTGAGAAAGGCAGGACATATGATGGAATCTCAGCCTCAGTGAGGGAGACGAGACTGTGGGAGACAAGAGAGTGGGCTGTGGGAATCAAAGGAAGAGCAGTTTCAGGAGAAGGAGAGTCAAAGTACACCCTGGGAGGCTAAATGAGCTAAGGTCAAGAGGGAAAAACTATTCACTAAACACAGCAACCAGGATGTTGGTGGCCTTGCTGAAAGCACAGGGCAGCCAGGCTGAAGTGAATGGGTGTCAGTGAGGGGTGAGAAAGGTCAGTGAAGGTGCCTCTAACAAGAAGGTGGGCTTAAAGTGGGAGGGAGCAATAGGGCAGTAGCTAGATAGAGATGTAGGTACAAGGGAGCACTTTCCTTGAAAATGAAAGTGACAAGAAGGAAAAAGAGACAGCCAAGAGGCTGAGGTTGATTTCTGGGAGAGGAGGTAATTGAGGGAGTGAGATGGTGGGGAACAAAGATAGGGAAGGTCTGCAAGACAGGTGGAGAGATTAACCTGAGAAAGTGGGCAGGGGCAGAAGGATGACAAACACAGATGGGGCCACACATGATTGATACTTAGGGGGCCAGAAAACCAAGGGATTGCCTCCTAATTCATTGCACAATGTGGGGATGAAGATATCAGATAAATATGAGATGGTAAATGGAAGGATTATTTTGATGGCTGCACAATATTACATTGAGGACACGGGGCAACATTTAATTCACCATTCCCCTACTGTTCGACATTTAGATTGCTTGTATTTTTGCTGTTGTAGATAACCCTACAAAGATTACTTTCATACACATAATTATTTTTATTTTGCGTGATTATTGACGTGAAAATTGTCAGCCAAAGAGCAGAAACATTTTCACGGCTCTTAAAATGCACTGCCAAATTGCTTTTCAAAATGATTGTAATAATTTACAATGACAATAGCACTCTGTGAACATAACAGCTTCTCTGCAGCTTTTCCAGCACTGGGTTTTATTATTTTAAAATAATTTTTCAATCTAATGGGCAAAGTGGTACCTCATTAAAAATTTAAATTACATTTATTTGACTAATATTTATTTGACTACCAATAACATTAAATATTTGTCTTTTTTGTAAGACAATTTCAGTTTCCTCTTATTTGAATGATCTATTCTTTACCCCATCTGTTAGGACCTAATGCTGTACTTGTAGAGCTGATGAAGTCCTCTGTAGATAGTAATGCTTTGTATGTCCAATTTGAGGGATTTTTTTTCATTTTTCCTTTCTAACTTTAGTTTTGATTGTCCTGGAAATTGCATTTTTATAAAGGTGATTTTAAAAGATAATGTCCACTGAGGCTTCTAGCCTCAGAAAGACACATCCATGGCTTTACAGTGGAGCTTTTCTGTCATTTATTAGAGAAGACAGAGGACCAAGAACTTCTGGGGAGATCAAAGGTTCTGGAAGGGGGCGGGTCCAGAGGCAGGCTGCAGTCTCCACCTGACTGCCCAGAGGCTGACTCTGCGGCCAAGGCCTGTACAATTTATCCAAGCAGGTTGTTAGCACATCAGGACAGAGGAGACTTTGGGCAGCTGGGAGACCATAGCCCCCAAGTTCTGGCACAGAGTTCTCTAAGAAGGTCAGAGGCTAGAACCTCAGCTGCAAGAAAAGCCAACAGGCTCTGCACAACTGGACAGCCCAGCCCAGCAGGAGCAAGGTGAAGAAGACCAACCCAGAACAAGTGGCATCCAGGCAGGATACAGTCTGCTGTGAACTGAGCAGAGAAAAGGCCGTAAACAGAAAAATGGCTACACGAGAAAAGGAAAAGCATGGGGAGAGGAATGTCACAGTGACTTAATCCCTTGCCAAGGGCCAGGCACAATGCAGGGCACTCTGTGTGCATGGTTTGACCCAGCCACGCCCCTATGGGACCATATTTATTATTCCATTTTTGTTATTCTCTCCTATGTATTATTGATCACACAAGAAAACAGAGGCTCAAAGGGGTTAAATAACATTCAGTATTACACAGTTCATTAGAGATAGAGTCCATCTGGTTCTCAAATTTGCACTTCCTTAAGAAAAAAAGGTCTCAGCTCTGGAAAGGAACCCACGGTGTCGCTGGCTTCAGTGCAATGCAGGAGCTGGGAAAGAGGCCGCAGTGGGAGCAGTGAGCTGATCGCAGAGGGGGCTGCAAGTTCAGTAGAGAAGGTTAGATTTGGTGCAAGAGGAAGCAGGGAACCACAGGAGAATTCTCAGCCGAGTTGATTTGAATTGATGCTTTAGGAAGACAGCAAGGGAGTGGTAAGCAGAAAGAAAGATGTTTTCCTGTGACACATTTGTGAGGACCAAGTCAATAAAGCAGGCCTACTAAATGAGAGCACACAGGAACTGAGATTTCTTAGTTGCCGCTAAGATAAGTCACCACTCTGCATGCTTATCTGAAATGTAATCCTCTGAGCTTTTGAGAAGGATTCTAAGTCCTAGGAGAAGTTGCTAAGGGAATAAAGCCCTAAGTATCATAAACAGCAGAATTCATAAAATAATTTTCCCGAAATATCAGGAGCTCAATTCTTCAGCCAACACTAGCAGCACTTGAAGGTTTGGCTGGAGAAAGGGAGGATACCAGCATTAATTCGTACTCTCTTTCCCCCTCCACTTTTCCTTCCCAGGGACAGAGAGGTGAGTCCCACCAGAAGTCCATCCTTTACACCTGCATTCTCAGTGGTTTCACCACTCCCCCATGTGTTCCTTGAGCCAGGGACCCTGCCCTCTCATAGGTTCTCAATTCCTCCCAGCTTTTTGCATGATGTGAAATGGTCTCCTTGGACCCCTGAACTGTATGATGCATCAAGCAAGTATTAGTAAGTGTCTTGGATAACATGCTTATTTTATTAGGTCGAATCATAGATTTTTCTTTTGAGCTTTTTAAAAAAGAATAGATATTTATACATAGTCATAAAAAGACATTTGCAAAATGCAAACAAAAAAGTGCATAAGGTATTGACTCAGTTTTGTAAAAGAAATTATATGTACACACACACACACACACACACACACACACACGCTACATATTACAATGTTAACTGATTCAGTGATTACCTCAGGGTGGAAGCTTTTTTTTTTTTTTGAGAGCGGGGGTCTCACTGTCACCCAGGCTGGAGTGCAGTGGCACAATCACAGCTCACTGCAGCCTTAACCTCCCAGGCTCAAGTGATCCTCCTGCTTCATCCTCCTGAGTAGCTGGGACAATAGGCTCATGCCATCATGGCCAGCTAATTTTTGTAGTTTTTGTAGAGATGGGGTTTCACCATGCTGCCCAGGCTCCCAAGGCTATTTTTAATCCTTTAAAAACTGTGTTGTAGAAACTAATAGCTATCTTCTTATATCCACTCTCTTTATCCTATAGTAATAGACCCCAAATTTTAACTGGCACATGGTCACTTAGAGTAAATACCATGTGTCTACACCTCTCTTGCAGCTAGGTGTGCTCACATAACTAAGTTCTGATCAGTAAGATGTACATGCACGTGAGGCACGTCACCCTCCAGAAAGTGCTCTTGAAAGAAAGGGGCATGCCCTTCCCCTTCCTGTTTCTTTGGCTGGAATGTCAGCATGATGGCTGGAACTGGAACAGCCATCTTAGACCCTGAAGTGGAAGCCATATGCTGAAGGTGTTGGAGAAACAATAGAGAAGAAGCCTGTGTCCCCAATGACGATGCAACCACAATGCCAGCCCTGGACATTCTATATATACATGAGAGAGAATTACTTTCCCCGTTCTTTCTTGTTTAAGTCACTACTATTTTGAGTTTCCCACCACTTGACAGCTGCACCAAATCCTAGCTAATACACTTTTATATATTTAAAACCCGCAAAATACAGAGGGATATACTGAGAATTCAAGACCAAGTCCTGTACATGGAATGATTTTTCTGGTTACAACATTTTTCACTGAAACCACTTGTGCCAAGTTTCACTCATCTCTGCCCTTAAATTGCATCAAATCAGCAGTGAACACCATGTTCAGTTTTTTACAGAAAGAACTCATTGTCCCATCTCTGGTTCATGGACTATCTCCATTTTAATTCAAAGGACTTCACAACTTTCCCAGGAATAAGATATTGATTGTGGCTCCACTGTGATGATTTTGGGTTCTTTGTGTTAGGCTTCTAGATTACTGGAGACACTGTAGGTCAGCAGGCCCCAAACTTTTTGGCACAAGGGACCAGTGTCGTGGAAGACAATTTTTCCACAGACCAGAGACAGGAGGATGGTCTCAGGATGAAACTGTTCCACCTCAGATTATCAGGCATTAGATTCTTATAAGGAGCACACAACCTAGATTCCTTGCATACACAGTTCACAATAGGGTCCGCTCCTATGAGAATCTAATGCTGCTGCTGATCAGACAGGAGGCGGAGCTCAGGCGGTAATGCTCGCTTGCCTGCCACTCACCTCCTGCTGTGTGGTCTGGTCCCTAACAGGCCATGAATCAGTACCAGCCCAGGGGTTGGGGACCCCTGCTGTAAGCTGAAGCAAAACCAAAGTCGCGATGGTCAAGGCAGCACTTTTCCTGCTCAAATGAGCTGCTTCTATCAACATATTGAGACATCTGTGACGGTCAAGAGGGAAGCCAGAGTAGGTGTGTGTGTGGTGCAGCTGTGTGTTATACATTATTTGTGTGGGTGTGTTATGCTCATGTGTGATATTGCTGTTTGGGGAATGCAGATATATTCTTGAGGTGTGGGTGTTCATATGTTTTGGGGGCATATGTTTGCCAAACCTGTGTGCTAGGTAGGGTGTGTATGTGGAAATGTGTATTGTGCATTGGGTCACATAGATATGTGGGTGTGTGAATGCATATTAAGTAGGTATGTGTTTGCAGTGTCTGTATGTGCGTGAGTGCATGCTCGCACATGCAGGTGTGTTATATGACACTGACAGGTTATATGATAGTGACAGGAGATACCTGTGGTAATGAGTCCTAAAGAAGATTGCAGTTGATTTAGAAGCCATGCTAGAATTAGTCATATAGGGAAACCTCCACCTCTTCCACACCTCCTCATACATTTCTAAATCTCGGGCATCTCCATTCATTCCTAATAATAATGCAATGTTTACATTACACTTGGTTATCTAGACTGTAGGAGACTATCTGCAATTTAATTTTAAGTTGGCTTCAATTCAGCTGGTACTTTTGCTCTTTCAAATGATTAGAAGTCATTTAATTATTTTTAGCATTTTAAATTGTATTTTATTATCTTTTTGAGACAGGGTCTCACTCTAGTTGGCCAGGCTGGAGTGCAATGGCATGATCATGGTTCAAAGCAGCTCGAACTCTTGGGCTCAAATGATCCTCCTGTCTCAGCCTCCTGAGTAGCTAGGACTATAGGTGTGTGCCACCATGCCCAGTTAATTTTTTTGTAGATATGGGGTCTTGCTATGTTGCCCAAGCTGGCATTAAACTCCTAGCCTCAAGCGATCCTCCTGCCTCAGCCTCCCAAAACACTGAGATTATGTGGGTGTCCCACTGCACCCAGCTTTATTTTTTTTTAATGAATTATTTCCAAGAATTTGCTTACAGTTTGAAGGGAAAATTATCCTGAAACATAAGGAATACTTAATAAAATAAGAGAGAGGTAGCAGATAAAGAAAACAAATGTCAATGAAGCATAGTGTTGATATTTTAGCTATTCTCACATTTGGTATGAAAAATATTGTTCAGAACCCCAGGCATCCATAGTATATCCCCACAAGGAATCCAGCATCTTTTGCTTGTCGACTCACTCATTACACACTGGCTGTTGCTCCTAAGCAGGTCTAGGTTAACAAGAACCATCTAAAAGGAGGTGAACCCCACTCCTGTGAGAATATTTACATATTCCATCTCTAGGCACGTAGAGATTTCTGATTCCTCAGGACTGTACTGCCCTCCTGAAGCCTCCCCAGCACAGAACACGAAGGTGTTGTGGCCTTGGAGGTTCCTGTGGAGGGAACGCCTATTTCTATGCTGTGGCAGAAGGCCAGGCAGCTTCCAGGTGATGCTGGTGAGCATTCACTTGGGGGTGTGCTTGCCACTTTGAGAAACGGGCCTGGGCATAATGTAGGTGGGGAGGTGAGCCCTAAATTGGAGCCTAGCCTGGGAGGGTTCTTGACTTCACCAGGAAAGAATTTGAGGGTGAGCTGGTGGTGTTAGACAGCAATCTTTGTTAGAACTGGCACTGCTCTTTGCAGAGTAGAGCTAACTCACAGGCAGTGTGCCCAGACTCTGCACTTGTGTACTTATACCCAGTTTTAATTACATGCAAAATAAGGGGCAGGTTATGCAGAACTCTCTAGAAAAGGGGTGGTAACTTTTGGGTTATTGTTATGGAAAGAGGCTGTAAATTGTCATGGCACTGCTGGGAGTGTCTCATGCCAATGAGGAATGAGAGCAACTAGAGGTTGCTTTAAGCACCATCTGCTGGTTGTGCCCAGTTTCATCACTTCACCAGCCTGAGACTGGAAAATCAGTCCTGTGGGTCTCCTACCTCAGGCAGGCCTTGAGAGTCTCTAGAGCCTGCTGTCCTGCCTGGCTGGTTTTGGCTACATCTGAGAATGCGCCCAGAATGTAAATATGGCATCATTAGCATGGTTATTATGCACATAGTGCAATGATGAATAGATTATTGCCAATATCTTATTTATTTTAATGCTTTATTTTATTTTTGACACATAACAATGATACATATTTATGGTGTACATAGTGATGTTTCTGTACTTATAATGTATGATGATCGGGTCAGGGTAATTAGCATATCCATCATCTCAAACATTTATCATTTATTTGTGTTGGGAACACTCACTATCCTCCTTCTAGTAATTTGAAACTATATAACATATTATTGATATCTATAGTTATCCCACAGTGGTATAGAACACTAGAACTTATTCCTCCCATCTAGCTGTAATTTTGTACCCATATTTTAAACTGAGGTTTAAAGTCCCTTGTCCAAGCTTACACATGTAGTAAAGGTCCGTGTTGGGATTTGAACCCAGGCAATTTGGTTTCGGAACTCTACCCTTAACTCCTGCTCCTTCCTGAAAACTTGCAACATGGACCACACAGGAGCCAGGTGGAGATGGGGTTCTATCAACCCACAAACTTGATGCCCGTTCTGAAAGGCTTAGCTCATGAGCAAGAGAGGCCAACAGCCTGGCCTCTTGGAGCAATGTTGCTATTTTTATTAGGAGTAATCTTGCAAGGTGAAGAAAATTCTCTCTTTCTAAAAAGTGTTTCAAATGTTGACTGGTGGTGTAGAAAGGGAGAAACATGGCCCTCTATGGGGGGTTTCTCTCGGATCTCCCAGGTAATGACAGAATCCATCAGGATGTCATGCGGGCTCCACTTTCAAAAAAACAACCAGAAACTGGCCACTTGTCACCTCCTCCATGGCTAGCCCTTGCCCACCTTCCTTCCATTCTCAATGCTGCATACAGACAGAGCATTGCTGAGGTGGAAGTCAATTCTGTTTCTCCTCTGCTCAAAGACTTCTGAGGCTCGCATCCCGCCAGGCCCTGCAGTGGCCGTGCAGGCTCGCCATGGTCTGGCCTGCCTCTCTTCTCTCCAAACATAGCTGCCACTTTCCTTTCCCTCCCTCCACTCCTGGCACACGGGTCTCTTTGTTCTTCCTCCAACACAGATGTGCACACTCCCCAGCATGGGGCCTTTGAACTGGCCACTCCCTCAGCCTGGAATGCTGTTCCAGTAGACATCACAATGAACTCCCTCACTTCCTCAGAGTCTTTGCTCAAAGCCACCTTCTTGACGAGGCCCTCTGTGACGACTCTATTGACAATTGCAACTCACCCTGCCCCATGGCTCTCTGCAGTCGTCTTCCCCACTCTGCCTCTTCCCCGTGCTCCTTATCAGATTTAACATGCTATATGTTAGTCATTTATTATGTTTCTTGTTCAATGTCTCTCTCACAAACACTAGAACTTAAGCTCTTTGAGGGCAGTGTTCACTGTATTGTTTACTGATGTATCCCAACTGCCTAGAACAGGGCCTGACACACACCATGTGCCCAGAAAATATTTTCTGAGTCAATGAGGAGAGTGCCTGCAGCCTGCAAACCTGCTCATCTGTGGGTTTGGGGCTCTGGGGAGATTTCAGGAAGCCTGTCAAGGTCCCAATGAGCTATGGTCCAGGGCTGGTGGAGGGAAGGGCCCATAAAGCTTCCTGGGCTCCAGGGGGAAGCCCTGTGTGCTCTGCTGGTTTGGCTGAACCATTGCTGCATCTGTGCAAAAGCGAGTGGCTTTATTGTGGTCTCACACTGCATCTGGACATTTTTTGAAATAAATGTACTAAGAACAGGAAATTGTTGGCAAATGCCATTTTGACTTACTCATGCAGACTGCCTTAGAGGAGGGAATATACGTCAAGTGTTTAGCATGGTGCTCGGCACACTTGAAGTGTCTGTAAAGGTCAGTTGTGGTTACCATTATCTACCTGTCTATAAAAGGAGGGAATCCTGGCCACTGCCATGAGCTTTCCTTCCTGTTTTTCCAAAGCAGCTCCGTTTCTGCCTCCTGCCTTTGGCGCAAGGCTTGGGCTCAGACATCAAGTGCTATCTAGGAAGTGACTTAGCTGGAACGTACTGATGTAAACCTGCCAGTCCGTGGAGGGAGACACCAGCCTGCAGCCAGAAAGCAGGACTGCTGAATATCGCCTCTGTGAGAGCTCAAAGGAAGCGTTGGGCAGATTGCCCTCCGGTTCAGGGGCCTTCTAACAGCCTCAGAGACGGAAGGGAAAGTAAGCCAATTTCTTTAGCAGCCATAGATTTTACCACTTTAATATACCCCTCCCTCCAGACCGTCTCTAGGTATCAGACCAAATGGCTAGGCAGTCCATCCAACTTAACCTCTTCTTTCTCCTAACTGTCTGCCTCATGCACTGGCCGAGGCCCAGCTCTGAGGTTGCAGGAGTAGCCAAGAGATCCATTTCCACAATATTTCCAGTTGATAGGGGTGTGTTTGTTTGTTTGGCTTAAAATAACACAAATTTGTTGTCTTGCAGCTCTTCCACCAAAGTCCCACATGGGTCTCACTGGGCTAAGGTCAAGGTATGGGCAGGGCTGCATTCCTTTCAGAGGCTCTAGTGGAGAATCGATTTCCTTGCCTTTTTCAGCTTCTCGAGTCTGCCTGCATTTCTTGCCTCCTGGGCCCTGTCTCCATCTTCAAGACCAGGAATTTCTCATCCTTCCAACCATTCTTCTGTGGTCACATCTCCCACTGACGACAGCCAGGAAAGGTTCCCTGCTTTCAAGGAACTGGGTAATTAGGTGCCCCCCACCCTGCCCCGGACAATCTAGGACGCTCTCCCTATCTCAGGGAACTTAATCATATCCTCAACATCCCTTTTGTTATGTAAGGTAACATATTTACAAGTTGCAGGGACTGGGACAGGGGTCTCTTTGGGGTCCATTATTCTGCCTATCACAACCATCAAGATAAAATTGTCTTTTGGTCATAAAATCATCTCTGTGTGTATGGAAGACCATCCACCCCAGTTTCAACTCTCGTTATCTTCAAATACTGGAACACATGCTAGCTGTTTTTGTTACTCTTTGATAGGTTTTTCAAAGATGTCATTAAATGATTTTGTCCTCCTATCCTGACGCCTTGAGGATCTTCTACTAAGGGCAATGTTACCTCTGTCCTTTCTTTAGTGTTGCTGGAATTCAGGAAGGGCCTTTCTGTTTTTTTTTTTTTAGAGCTGGAGTCTTGCTCTGTCGCCCAGGCTGGAGTGCAGTGGTGTGATTTCGGCTCACTTGCAGCCTCTGCCTCCTGGGTTCAAATGATTCTCCTGCCTCAGCCCTCAGTAGCTGGGATTACAGGTGTGCGCTACCATGCCTGGCTTATTTTTGTATTTTTAGTAGAGACAGGGTTTCACCGTGTTGGCCAGGCTGGTCTCGAAATCCTGACCTCAAGTGAGCCACCCACCCACCTCCCAAAGTGCTGGGATTAGAGGTGTGAGCCACCATGCCCGGCCTGTGAAGGGCCTTCCTTAAATGTAGAGGTGAGAGGCTCCAGCCAAGCCTGAGTAGCCAGGGAGGGTTCTGTATGAATCAGGAACAGCAAAGGGGTCTGAGGCATGGGGTCTAATCAGCTCCAGGACTTGTTATCTGGGATCAGTGTCTTGCAGGTGGACCACCTGGTAAAGGCAATTCTAGATGGGGAAGAAGCAAATTCTGCCCCCTTTTGTCCACTGCTGGGGTGAAAAGACAGGGAAGGGAGGCTGATGAGAGTTGACTGGGAAGGTGAGTAATTTTTAGTGGCTTCCTCCTGAGCTAGGTCTGAGAAAAATTGTACAAGGACTGAAGAAGAGAATTTACCCTTCAGGTGCCTAAATGGCACAGAAATATAAAATATTTTATTTGCTACTTTGGGTCAGAGCAGATGCTGGATAAAGGAGTGCAGGATGATGGATGCAGAAGAGGCAAGAAGGAAGTGCGGGATGGATGGCCATCCCTGGACGGAAGTGGGAGACAGGGCAAGGCATTAATGGAGATTGAGGGGGGCTTTCAGGGAAGAGCGGAATCTACTGAGAAATGGAAAGTTCCGTGAGGAGTCCTGGAAGCCCCATTCCTCTCCTCTTGGAACTTTAGACAAATAAACCTACTAGAATTCTGAGGAGAACTTTTTCCACCTTTCATTTCTGAAGAAGGCCTTGACTTTCTCAAAAGGCAGTTTCAGTTGTGAGTTGTACAGTACCACACCAGCTCTCTAGGAAACTCATCCATCAGAAACCCGACAACTGATGCCTGCATTCTATGCACAACATTTCTTGCCCCTTTAACCATAGGACAACCCCTCACTAGGATGCACTTTTGATTTCATCACAACTAGGGCAAGCTGAGGTCTTATTTTGAAGCAACATTTTAGAAAGCAAGGAGAGGGACTGTGGCCATGTTCAGAAGGACAGCTGGGAGCCTAATGGCAAGGATGATTCAACTTTCATAACCAGAACACAAGTTCCAAGGGTAGCCTAGGCTGGGACTTTGGAGTAGGCACAAACATCCCTCTACTTCCCAGGATACCAGGAGGGTTTCCTCTCCTCAGCACAGTACAGTCACTCTCACTTACAATCATGGCCCCAACTCATCAGGAAAAGGTGAATTTGGTCATTTAGCAGGAAGCTGGGGAGGGTGTCATGTGTTTTCAAACTTTCCATCAAATATGGAAGCTACCGAGAAACTCAGCTACCCAGAGTGACACACTGCCTGAAAGCACTTGATGGCCAAAGCTTTTCTGAACTGTGGGAAGTGAGCAGAGGAATTCACATGAGTGTGGCTGTTATAGGTGGCAACATCTTACCACCTCCGTATGACTCTCCAAGGTAGAGTTGAAGACATTCTCAAGCTGCAGAAGTTGTGCCATGTGTGGGAGGCTAAAAAACTGGGAGTTAACCTTGACTCTGCCTTCTTGTCTCATCCCATTTTTCTTACCTTGTCTCTTTCCATCTCATTCACTCATTCATCAAATGTTGGGTGCCTCCTGTGTGCCAGGTACTACTCTAATGCTGCAGATATATCTAAAAATAGCAAAAATCCCTCCTTTGATGGGAACGTTGACTTCCACTGTTGGTGAGGTGGTGAGCCTTCACAAAGTTTTGAAAGAGAACGGATGGACTTACATTTTAACAAGATCACTCTGGCTTCTGTATTGAGGAGGAAAGACAAGTTAGCAGACTGTTATAATAATCTAGGAAAAAGATGAGGCCTCAAGGGCTTAGACTAAGCTGATAGCAGCCAAGGTGGGGACTCTACATATATATATATATATTTTTTAAATGTTCTGAAATTTAAATTTCATTTTAGTAACACTTTTCACACTAAGGTCTTATTATTTGTAAATTTTTTAGGATATAACAAACATTGTTTTTTTCAACTTTTAGGTTAGATTCTGGGGATACATGTGCAGATGTGTTATTTGGGTACATTTCATGATGCTAGATTTGGGGTGTGAATGATCCTGTCACCCAGGTACTGAGCATAGTACCCAATAGTTAGTTTTCCAACCTTTCCCCCCTTCCTCCCTCCCTGTTTCAATAGTTCCCAGTTTTGATTGTTGCCATCTTTATGTCCGTGAGTACCTGATGTTTAGTTCTCACTTATAAGTGAGAACATTTGGTATTTGGTTTTCTGTTTCTGCATTGATTTGCTTAGGATAACGGCCTTCAGTTGCATTCCATGTTGCTGCAAAGGACATGATTTTGTTCTTTTTTATTCCTGTGTAGTATTCCATGGTGTGTATGTGCTACATTTTCTTTATCCAATCCACCACTGATGGACACCTAGGATGATTCCATGTCTTTGCTATTGTGAATAATGCTAAACATACACGTGCATGTGTCTTTTTGGTAGAACAATTTGTTTTCTTTGGGTATACACCCAGTAATGGTGGTTCTGTTTTAAGTTCTTTGAGAAATCTCCAACAGCTTTCCACAGTGGCTGAACTAATTTACATTCCCACCAACAGTGTATAAGCATTCCCTCTTTTCCACAGCCTCACCAGCATCTGTGTTTCTTTGACTTTTTAGTAATAGCCATTCTTACTGGTGTGAGATGGTATCTCATTGTGGTTTTGACTTGCATTTCTCTGATGATTAGTGATGTTGAGCATTTTTTCATATTTACATGTATATTTTGAAGGAAGTGCTAACAGAACTGGATTGGGGTAAGGATGACTCCAAAGCAACTAGAAGGATTTAGTTGCACTAACTGAGATGGAGAAGACTCTGGGAGGAACTGGTTTGCAGGGGAAAATGAGTTCAGTGTTGGACATGGTAAGTGTCACGTGCCTATTGGACACATGCAAGTGGCGTTGCTGAGAAGGAGTTGGATTTACCAGGCTGGACTTCAGGGAAGAGATCTGAGCTGGAGCCACCAGCTTACAGGTGATATTTAAGGCCACAGGACTAGATGTAATTACTGGGGCAGTGAGGGATAGAGACAGAGAAGAGTAGGGGTGCAGCTCCTGTGCTCTGAGCCTTTCTGTGTTAAAGAAACAGCGAGGGAGACTGAGAAGAAAGAGCCGGTGAGGTGGGAGGAAAACCGGGAGAGCATGATGTGCTTGAATTCAAGCAAGGGAAATATTTTCAGGGGAAAATCATCAATGGCATCAAATGCTGATGACGGGTCAAGTAATGCAAGGACCGAGAATTGATCCTCAGGAGAAAACAGTTCATGTGAGTCACTGAATGCTGTAGATTCTTTCTCCACGTTATTTTTCAAGTCAAGCCATGCTGCTCACCCCCTTGTTTCAAGCCACTGTCTTTTCTTGCCGTGCAATTGCTGCAGCTCTTAACTAGTTCTACTTCTAGTGGTGCCCTCAGTCTAGACCTGTGCTTTTCATTACGGGAGCTGCTGGTCACACACGGGTGTTGAGCAACTGAAAATGTGGCCAGTCTGAATTAAGATGTGCTGTAAGTACACACTGGATTATGAAAACTTAGCATGAAAAGACAAAAAATTAAAAAGTAGACATGTCTTATGAACAATATTTTATATTAATTTATGTTGAAATGAAAACAGTGGGAAATGAGAGCTAAGTAAAATATATTTTTAAGATTACTCACACATGAGCTTTTTTTCTTTTTACAGTTTTTAATATGGCTCCTAGAAAATTTGAAATTACATCCTTGACTCGCATTTGTGGCTTGTGTTATATTTCTATTGGATAGTGCTGGGACAGACCATGTGTGACCCTGCACCCAAAGTGATCTTTTAAAAGGACAAAATGACCGTGTCATGCTTCCTACTGCTTTTAAGATAAATCATCTCATCTTGAATGCAAGGCTCTGTGAAAACAGGGTTCTGCATGTCCAGCCTTTCTTTGGGTCACTCTCTTCTCCGTTGCCTGTGCTCAGGGCACACTGGCCACATCCCTTCTCACCCAGGTCTGCTAATGTGCACTCCACTCTGGCTGAAGCCTTCTTCTCTAGCTTCTTCACCTTGCCAGTGCCTACACATCTGTTGGGTCTCAGCTTAAGTGTCACTTCCTCAGCGCATCCTTCCTTGGTCCTCAAACTAGGTTAGGTGCTCCACTCCTAAGTCCTGAATTTTTCCTTTATAGTACTTTTTTCACATCATTATTTGCCAAATTAATTTTGCTCTTTCTCCACTAAACTGTTTGCTTCTTAAGGTCAGGGTTGGTGCTGTCTTGCTCATTAGAATATCATCTGCATCTGATGTTGCAGACAGAAAACTGAGTCTATGTTTTTTACATTACTGTGCTGTTCCTTCTTGATATTTCTTCTATTTTTTTTTAAGTTGTTACATCAAACCTACTGATGTGGTGTTTTAGAAAGGGTTCTCGTTTTTAAGGGGAAGAGAGTTGCTTTCTGTTTTGTTTTGGGTTTGGGGTATTTTTCGCAATTTATTTTTCTTACTCTTTTAAAAACTAAGGTTAAATTTGCATAGAGACAAATGCACATGATATGGTTAGGCTGTGTCCCCAACCAAATTTCATCTTGAATTGTAGCTCCCATCATTCCCACATGTTGTGGGAGGGACCCTGTGGGAGATAATCAAATCATGGGGGCGGTTTCCCCCGTACTGTTCTCATGGTAGTGAATAAGTCTCATGAGATCTGACGGTTTTTAAGGGGAAACCCCTTTCACTTGGCTCTCATTCTCTTTTGTCTGCTGCCGTGTAAGACGTGCCTTTCACCTTCCACCATGACTGTGAGGCCTCCCCAGCCACGTGAAACTGTGAGTCCATTAAACCTCTTTTTCTTTGTAAATCACCCAGTCATGGGTATGTCTTAATCAGCAGTGTGAAAACAGACTAATACAGCACAAATATTAAATATATGATTCAGTGACTTTTGGCAAATTAATATATCCATGTAATCAACATTCCAATCAAGACATTGAAGATTCCCATGACTCCCAAGAAAGTGCCCCTTTATAGTCAATCCCTGCCCTCAAATACAACCACTTCCTGATTTCTACCATCATAGATTACTTTTCCCTCTTCATATGCTTCATATTAAATGGAATCAAACAGTGCATGCTTTGTTCTGTCTGGTTTCTTTCACTCAGCGTTGTGTCATATGGGTCCATCATTTGTTCCTTTTATTGCTGAGTAACTGAATAGATATATTATAATTCGTGTGTCTATTTGCCTCTTTTTTAAAAATAATTTCAACTTTTAGTTTAGATTCAGGGGGTACATGTGCAAGTTTGTTACATGGGTGAATTGTGTGATGCTAAGGTTTGAGGTGTGGATGACATCATCACCCAGGCAGTGAGCACAGTCCCCAATAGGTAGTTTTTTAGCTCATACCACTTTCTCTCCCCTCTCCTTCTGGTAGTCTTCAGTGTCTGTTATTCCCATCTTTATGTCCGTGTGTACACAATGCTTAGCCCTCTCTTATAAGTGACACCATGTGGTATTTGGTTTTCTGTTCCTGCATTAATTTGCTTAGAACAATGGCCTCCTCTTTTTGTTGTAATGTCCTTATCTTCCTTCTCTCTCTTTTATGATGGATTTTGTGTAATGTTGGCAATATTTATAGATGTCATCACAGAAATAATCTGAGCCTGGAATTTTCTTTTTGAAAAGGTTTGTAATTGCATATTTAATTTCTTTAATATAGGAGATATTCAGATTTTCTAATTTTTTTGTCAGCTTTGGAAAATTATCTTATACGAGGTATTTGTCCATTTAACTGAAGTTGTCAAATTTAGGGGCACAAGATTATTCATAAATTTTCTTTACTATCCTTTTAATGTATTTAGGGTCTTTGGTGATGTCCCCTCTTATTCCTGTTACTGGCAATTTGTGTTTCTGTCTCTCTCTTCCTCATGAACACGGATTCAAAAATGCATACAGAAAAACATTAGAAAATAGAATCTAAAAATATATGAAAAAGATAGATTATGACTAAGTGGGGTTTATCCCAGGAATGTAAAGTTGGTTCAATATTCAAAAATCAATGTAATTCACCACATTACTAAAACAAAGGAGAAAATTGTATGATTCTTGCAATAGATGTAAAAAATCACTTGAAAAATTTTAACACCTATTCATTGTAAAAACACTGAAAATTAAAAAAGGGAACTTCCTCAATTTGATAAAATTAATATCATAGTAGAGAAATATTGAATATGTTCCCACTATACTTGAAACAGAAAAAAATATCTATTTTTATTATAAAATTTAATACTTTAGTAAAGGTCCAATCAAGTGCAGTAAAGCAATACAAAGAAATACATAACATAGAAATTGGAAAGGAAGAAGTAAATCTATTCAAAGACAACACAGTTGTGTTTACAAATAATCCTAAGGCATCTACAAAAAATTACTAGAACTAATATGCGAATTTAGCAAAGTCACAGAATACAAGATCACTAATTCAAAAATCAATTGTTTTCTTATATTCTGGCAAAAAAAGAAAAATTTAAATACCCTTTAAAATAACATCAAAAACATAACACATTTAGGAAAAAATTTAATGAAAGCCTACAGTTTGAAAACTGCTAAACACTGTTGAAATTAATATTTGCCCTTCTTTGTCCTTTTCTGTCTTCTTTTGCATTTAAAATAGGATTTTTAAAAGTAGTTTATTTTATTTCTTCTATTAGTGTTTCAACTATACCATCTGTATTCTTTCAATAGTTGCTTGGTGGTTTTTAAATACGCGCCAGTAACTTTTCACGGACTACTTAGAATTAATACTATTTCATTTCACTTATAATGTAAGAAGTTTATTAACAGAATATTCAATTTATTCTTTCTGTTCTTTGTGCTATTGTCATATACTTTACTTATACTTACATTATGGAAGCCACAAAAAGTTATTTTTTTCTTTAAATAATCAATTGTCTTTCAAAGAAATTAGCAAAATTAAAACATTTTTTACATTTACCAACATCTTTGCTATTTCTAGGAATCTTCATTGTTTTTTGTAGACCTGAATTTTCATCTGATATCATTTCATTTCCTTTCAGTCTGAAGAACTCCTTGTAACTTTTTTTTAAAGAGACAGAGTCTTGCTCTGTTGTGCAAATTTCAATGCTGTGGCACGATCCTAGCTTGCTGCAGCCTCAGACTCCTGGGCTCAATAATCCTCCTGCCTCAGCCTCCCGAGTAGCTAGGACTGTATAAAGGTGCATGCCACCATGCCTGGATAATTTTTTTTTTTTTTTTTTTGTAGAGATTGGGTATGTAGTCCAGGCTGGTCTTGAACTTCTTGTCTCAAGAGATCCTCCTGCCTTGGTCTTCCTTTTAGCATTTCTTACAGCACAGTTCTGTTGGCACTTAATTCTCTCAGCCTTTATTTTTCTGAAAATTTTCTGAGACTTTCTGTCTGTTGTCTTTCTGGCCTCCATTGTTTCTAATAATATTACAAGTACCTTTCTTATCATTGTTCTTTTGTATACAATAATGGGGTTTTTTTCTGGCTGCTTTTAAGGTTTTCTTTTTATCTTTGGTTTCAAGAGTTTTATTATGATGTGCTTAGATGCATTTTTGTGTGTGTGTTCTATAATTAATAGGAACTTGGGAAAGAAAATTCATATTTATAGTGCATCTACCTTCTGACAAATACCATAGAATGCACTGATACAGAAAAGATCTCTTCTAATCCTTTCTGTGGATTAATAGTACCTCATTGATGAGGAACCAAGGCTCATTGGTTATGAATCCAGCCATGACAGAGTGATTGATAATGGACCTATCATTTGGCCATAAACAATAATACAATCAGACAAGTTACAGGAACCAACTGTTTCAGGCATTGGACAAAAGACAATACAAATCCGTACTGTACACACCTACTATGTACTCGCAAGAATTTTAAAAATAAAATAAAACAAATAAACAAAAAACCAAATCTGGGCTCTTTGAGAAAAAGGAAGACCCAAAGTGAGCTCTGCATTCTACTCCTACCTTATCCCTTCCCTACCTTCTGCCCTGCTTTCTTAGACCTTGGTGCAGATAGGTGGAGGTTAAATGGAAAGCTACAATTTTACTGGTTGTGGGGAGCAGAGATCAGAGTTGGGGGCTTCTGGTGGTAGTAGGGCACTGGGATATGGAGGGTGGATTCTTCTTGGGCCCTGGGCCACTGAGTCCCAGAGAAGCAGGGGGAGACTTCACAGGGCCGGAGAGGCAGATGGTTGGAGGCTGAGATCTGAATAGGGTTACCAAAGATTGCCCAGTGCTAAGAGACACAGGAGTTTTGGCTCAGCCAGAGCAAAGAAAACTTCCTGAGACTCCCAAACATTCCACTGAGATCTGAGAAATGCTACATCTTAAGAGAAAGGACCACATTCAGAGGCAAGGGTTCTGCACTAAAACGAAGTACAAAGCTGAACTAGATATGCCCATTTCCCTTCACCTCGCTCTACATCCAATAACACTAAAGATAGTCAACACTTACTGCATGCTTACTATGTGCCAGGTAGGCTATTATTATTTAACCTTTGCTGATTGAACATATCACCCCAACAACCCTGTGAGGCAAGTAATATTTTTATCTCCATTTCACAGGTGTGGAAACTGAGGTACGGAGACAGTAAATAACTTGCCCAATACTGTACTGCTAAGCAGTAGTAGAGCTGGAACTCGAACTCATGTGAGCTGACTCCAAAATCTACACCTTCAACTACAACTCTCACTACTTCAGTGTTCTCTGAGTTGTTATTTCTAGGCTGAAAAATCTATAATGTCTGCTTCCCTTCTCCTGATGCACTGTCACCAGAACCTCAGTTCAGACGCTCCTCATCCTTGGCTGTATTAGTCCATTCTTGCATTGCTACAAAGAACCACCTGAGACTGGGTAATTTACAAAGAAAAGAGGTTTAATTGGATCACTGTTCCACAGGCTATACAGGCAGCATGACTGAGGAGGCCTCAGGAAACTTACAATCATGGTGGAAGGCCCTAAAGGGGAAGCCAGCATGTCCCACATCGCTGGAGCAGGAGGAAGAGAGAGAAAGGGGAGGTGCTACACATTTTTAAACAAGCAGTACTAGGAGGATGGTGCTAAAACAATAGAAACCGCCCCCATGACCCAATCACATCCCGCCAGGCCTCTTCTCCAACCCTGGGAATTACAATTCAACATGAGATTTGGGTGGGGGACACATAGCTAAACCATATCACTTGCCTAGACTTTTATAATGATCTTCCTATACGTTTCTCTGCCTCCATATTTTCTCAGAGGTGTATTTCTAAATTGCACATTCCATCATATAAACTATTTTCTGCTCAAAATCTTTGAATTACAGTACCTAATGTTCACTATGATCCACTCCCCCTCACCTTCCTATCCAGAATTTCCCCAAGCACTTTCTCCTACGTTTCTCTTTCTCTGTTTCCTTCTTCGCCACTCCAGTAATACATACCACTTGCGGTTTAATGAACCATGGTATTCATGCCTCTGAGCTTCTGCCCATGTTATTCCCTCTGCCTCAAATACATCCCCTACTTGTCAGCCTGGCAACCCTGCCTCCTCTCTGAAGCTGTCTGACTCCTTCCAGGGACATGGGGGCCTTTCTTCCTCCATGAGTCACAAACAGGCATCCACTAGCCCCCAACATAGAGCATGGCAAAGCTGTCTGTCTCTGGACATCTCATCCCTGGGGGTCTTAGTTATTGCCTAGCACCCAGCAAAGGCTCGGCACACAGTAGGCACATAACAAATGCTCTTTGAAATTGCAAACCAAAAATAAAATTCTAAGGACCCCCAACCATCTGAATAGACCTCTCCTCTTGGTCAAGGGCATTCCAAAGTTAACCTGAAAAGCTAGTTCAGGCCATCATGAGAAGGGGGAGGTTGTATATGCCTCTTTATATGCTCCTCGCTTTTGGAATTCAGGAAAAGCTGACCAGCATTAACGTCAACACAAACCTTAAGTCTGTTAAGAAACATTTACACTCTATTCTCTCTGAGGCCTGCTACCTGGAGGCTTCATCTGCACAATAAACACTTGGTCTCCACAACCTCTTATAACCCAGACATTCCTTTCTATTGATAATAAGTCTTTCAGCCAATTGCCAGTCAGAACTTTTTTTTTTTCTTGAGACGGAGTTTTGCTCTTATTGCCTAGGCTGGAGTGCAATGGCATGATCTTGGCTCACTGCAACCTCTGCCTCCCGGGTTCAAGCAATTCTCCTGCCTCAGCCTCCTGAGTAGCTGGGATTACAGATGCACGCTACCACGCTGGGCTAATTTTTGTATTTTTAGTAGAGATGGGGTTTCACCATGTTGACCGGGCTGATTTTGAACTCCTGACCTCTTGATCCACCCGCCTCGGCCTCCCAAAGTGCTGGGATTACAGACATGAGCCACCGCGCCTGGCAGAACATTTTAAAATCTACCCATGACCTGGAAGTCCCCCCACTCCCAGCTTTGAGTTGCCCCACCCTTCCAGAGTGAACCAGTGTGCATCCTACATGTGTTGATTGAGGTATTCTGTATCCCTAGAATGTATAAAAGCAAGCTGGACCTTGACCACCTCGGGCACATGTTGTCAGGATCTCCTGAGGCTGTGTCACGGTCATGTTCTTAGCCTTGGCAAAATGAACTTTCTGAATTGATTAAGTCCTGTTTCAGACACTTTGGGGTTCATAAAATGTTATACACATCAAATTCCTAACGACAGCTGAGTGACATCGTATTTTCTTCTCCTCAGGAAGGCAGAGAAGGGGTGGTACAGGGAGTCCTGAGAAACCTGCAGGCCTCAGGAGAGGAGGCGAGGAAGGTGGGAAATGTCTTTCTCAGGGGTGGCTCTGCTCTGTTAACAGAAGGTCAATATTCTCACAAGAATGAGAGATGTCTCTTTTCCTTGTTTCTAGACAAAGCTGAGATGTGACTTCAGCATTTTGTTGTTCTCTGCTCTGCATCCTTGGCCTAAAAGTTTTTCCTCGGAATTGTCTTTCTTTCAGAAGGCAGAGTTCACAAGACACAACTGATCACAAAGAGCTCGGTAATAGTTCCTTTGCGGGTGGCTCCTCAGCCCTGCGGCGCTGGGACAGTGGGAGTGGCATGGCCTCTTAGACTCTGTGCACCTGCAGTCCTCCTCCTGCCCATGTGCTGTGAATGGGGAGGGAGCACTGTCACTGTAGGTGCAGCTGAGCTGGCCAACCCACCTTCTCACTCCACCTTGCCAGAAAATTGGATCAGTAGGATAGTTTTTGTTTTTGTTCTTTAGATACTTTGTTTTTCCCCTCTAAAGCATTTTTCTAAGATTCTGAGACGGTGACTGTCAGACGAACATGCAGCTGTGACTCCTCATCTGATAGGAGAATTCATCAGCCAACCAACCCTGGTGACCATACTGGGGCAGGAGCTTTAGCCAGGATTCCCTCGCAGAACAATTGCACTAAGGTTGGGCCATCCTGGGGTGGGTGGCAAGGGCCAAGGTGCCTCGTGCAGGGGGAAGCACGCCTGTCATCTGGGCCCACCGAGGTGCTCTGGATCCCTCTGACTGTTCTGCAGGGAGGAAGCTTTTCACCCCCAGCTCGGGTCAGGTACAGCATTACACTGCCTCTCGCCACAGTACTTTTCTTTCACAGCACTCCCAGAATTTGCAAGATATAGTTGAAGGATTCCTTTATGTAATAATTATGTTTTCTAGTATTTGATGCTTTGACATCTATGCCTTGCAGTTCCTGGAGGGATTGCCCCTCCCAAGGCTAGCCAATTGCTGAAGACTAAGTAAACAACTCACCTGGGAGCGGATCGTTCCTATGCACAGCAACCAAGCCTGAGCCCCTAAGCCCCAACCACCTCCTTCCGCAGGCCCTCACACTCCTGGGCCAGTATTCCCCTGCCCTCATCAGCCCAGGCCCAGAGCCCATTGAAATTATTCAAACTTGCCAATGCTAAGCCTTCCCACCCTGTCTCACCTGTTCCTTCCCCGCCTCACCTGTTCTTTCCCCAGGAAGCCACAATAAAGACTCTTGCCCATGTTTTCCCCTCCCTCCCTCCCTCTGCCTCCTGTCCTGACCCACCCTGCTGCTTTTCCTCATGGCCCTGCAGAGCATGCCCTGCCTCCTGTTTCTAGGGATCGGTGAGTACAGAAACTCCTTTCTCATGACAGTCATTTCCAAGTCTGCATGTCTTGCTACACCTAATTAAAAGAAAGCCTGGCTACCCTTACAACGTCTTATTAATGATTCTCTCGTTCACTGGATGGTGACCTCCGTGATGAAACAATGTATCTGTTTAATCCAGTCCCTGGCCCAGCACCTGGCTTGTAGCATTTGTTGAATAAATGATTGAATGAATAACTGAATGTTGTCAAGATCCCTTAGCAATTCAGGGAAGAGGAAGAGTTTTATAAAATTTTTTCCATCTTAATGTATTGTCCATCTTTCAACAGACTGACACTCCAGTCCTTACTGATTGAGACGAGGCCCCTTCTGACCTGCTGTCCAGGAGTGGAGGTGGTTGGCCACATACTCAGCCCAAGCCAGCTTCCCCCTTTGCTGTGGACTATGCTGGACAACATGGCAGGGTACTGGGTAGAGCTTTACTGCAAAAATAAATAAGGAGAGGGAATCACTACTTCTATGGGGTCTGCAAGACTTTGAGAAGCAGATAGTACTTAAGCTGGTCTTGAAGAGATGAAAGGACTTTAGCAGATTATGGAGCACCTTCCATGTACCAAGCGCTGCTGATGTTTTATTTGTGTGACCTCCCTTGGGCTGAACTGCATCCTTGAGATATATGTAATTTCTTTTTTACAGATGAGGAAGTTGAAGCTAACTAAGGTTAAGTAACTTGTCTAAGGTTACACCATTACGTAGCAGAAGCAAAATCTGAATCCAAGAAGACTTTAGACCAAAGCCTATGATCTCTCTATTATGCCAGGCATGCCGTGTGTTCAATGATAATACCACGCCCACAATTACATGTGCCTGGCATGCACAGAGTTCACACACATCATCTAATCTAATCATCTTCAAAAAATGGGGTGATATTCTGACTATCTTCATTATACAAATTCCAAAAAGAAGCAGAGAAGAGTTTAATAACTTGTTTAAGTTCATACAACTACTAAGTGACAGAGCTAGGAATTGAATCCAGGCTGGTGTCAGAATCCACGTACTTAACCCAGTCATTTAGTTTGTTCATATACGCACATGTGTAGGGGTTTGGGAATGGCATGGAGGGCAGGGGGCAGGGAGGAGTGGAGGCTGGATGCTGGCAGTTTTATCAATTTTGGCAAAAAATCTTTTTAGGATAAGGATTGATTGGCAAAATTCTGTGTGAGCAGAAACAATAGTAATAATCAGTAATGATAAATATAGCTGAATATTTGTTTTCTCTAAGGCAAACCAATTAAGGTAAGGACAGTGTGTCTTCCTGACTCTGCACTCCCAAATACACACGATGTCGCTGGTATTTCTGGGATGGAAGGGGCTATGAACTGGGACCTGTGGTAGGCACTTCAGTGACTCACAATCCTTGACAATGTCACAGAGCCCTGGGCTCCTCTGCCTCACGGCTACGTCTGCTACCAAACTCCACAGCCAACAGCCAGCCATCAGCCTGGCAGTAAGAAAGGGGCTTGAGGCCTATGGCTGCAGGAACCTGTAGCTAGGGGCAGTGCCCTGGCTCAGCAGCCCTGGCCTCCGAGGCCGTGAAGGTGCAGAATGGCCCCCTTCCAGCCACAGCACCTGGTGAGTCGTCAGTGCTCCATCACTGCGTGTTAAAGGTGAGCCTCTGTAGGAAAGATAGAACTTACATCGCTCTGTGCCATGAGTGCTCTCAGAAACAGGCCCCGGGCCTCCCTAGCTTTCCTACGTCTGCTGTCATCACCAGCAGTACCCACAGGAACCTGGGGTGGTTGCTAGGCAACAACCCATCTTGGCATCCTCCTCCAATTTGTAGATGTCTTTACTCAGATTCCCTGTCTCTAGGTTCATCCTTCCTGCAGGAGAATTGGCCAGACCAGGGTCAGAGATTCTGTAGGACTCCTGCAGGATGCTTGGGTACTTCATCCAATAAAAGCCTCCCTGAGAACCAATCACTATCCCTTAGGTGCCTTCACCTTTCAATATTTCCAGTGTTTTCATTTTCTAACATTGAAAATATGTGTCTTCCAGAGGCAATTCATTATGGAGAAGTTTATTAGCTCATGCATGAGTTATCTGGAAGTATTCCTCTTCTCTCTCCTATGGTTACTTTTATGGCCATTTTCTGCTAGGAACCAGAGGTCTGGGAGTAACAGAAGGGTAACCTATGTTTTATGACTTTACCGCTGCTGGTTTTGGAGGCAATGTGTTATTGATTGAGTTAAAAAAAAAAAAGAAACTTTCTTTGGTCCATGGTCAAAGGTGAACAGGTTGCAAAATTAAGGAGTAAAATATTGGCCAGGTGCGGTGGTTTACGCCTGTAATCCCAGTACTTTGAGAGGCTGAGGTGAGCAGATCACATGAGACCAAGAGTTTAAGACCAGCCTGGCCAACATGGCGAAACCCCATCTCTACTAAAAATACAAAAATTAGCCAGGCATGGCAGTGCAAGCCTGTAGTCTTAGCTACTTGGGTGGCTGAGGCACAAGAATTGCTTGAACCTGAATTGCTTGAACCCAGGAGGCGGAGTTTGCAGAGAGCTGAGATCACATCGCTGCACTCCAGCATGGATGACAGAGCCAGACTCTGTCTCAAAACAAACAAACAAACAAAATGAGTAAAATATTAAATAAATTACCACCCTCCCCACCTCCCCACCCCCTATAACCTTCCCTTTCCCACCCGAGTCTTTTTCCTGCTTATGAAGATGAAGTGTATGGCCACTCTATCAGGAGGACCTGCAAAGATTGCACAGGCTGCCTTCATTTCTCCTCAATCTGCCATACTCAGTGGGGCTTCTTGCCCCTCTGGCTTTAAACCTCATTTGCATTGCTCTGGTGAAACTCACAAGCAACACAAGACTGAAGAACGTGGCAACTGGCAAGAAAGTACTGTTCAGACTTTTTAACACCAACAGGGGCATTTCTATCAAATATCCCAGAACCCATGCATGGGTCTTATTGGGCTGGACTCCACCCAACACATGCCCCACAACCCTATCCCAAGGAACAGCATTCTTTGGTGTGCACCCCTCTCCCTCCCTGTCCATTAAAGTAGCTCTCTCTCCCCCCAATTTATTTGCCTCTATCTGTGGAAGAGCCTGTCCTCCTGAAGGAGGGTGGTCTTAGGAGTAAGAATTGAGGGGAAGAGAATCAGTATTTATGGAGACCCGTAACTGGCCAGGCAATGTGCTAGGTGTCTTCTCTACTTTTTTGCATTAAATCCTTAAAATAATCCTATAATGCATAAATCATATTTTAGAAATAAGGAAGCAAAAACTTAGAGAGATTAAGACATTTCTTTTTATACCATCACACAGCTGGCAAAATCCCCAGCCCACTTGCCCTGTTTCTCAGCCAGTTCTTTTCACTAGGGGGAGAGTCTCCAGAGAAACAGGGGCTTGCTAATCCTCACACCTATCCATGACAATCAACCATGACACAAGCATGGAGAGAAAGGGAAATGGAGGGGTGGCAGCCAGGTTTCAAGCCCAGGTGCTAATACTTGCAATTAGCTGGCAAACAAAACAGAACTGACTAGAAAGCCTAGAAGAAGAGCAGAGGTTTAAGAGAAAAACCAGCAGCAGGTGACAGGTTTCCATTCTCTTCCACCCCCTGGATGTCCTTGGGAGAGTTTGAAAATGCAGCCTTGAGGACCCTGGCTGTGTTTCCTGAACTGGTAGATCTGGAAGCTGAGTGGTGGTTACAGTATTCCTAAGACCATGATCATTTCGTTTTCAAGGGGAGCTTTAGTCTGCAAAGGAAGAATTCACCTGCTACATTCTATGATCCAGCAGAAGTGACAGACTTGAATTGCCATCCTCTTGTTGCTATAGGAACGATTTCCTACCCATTTTCTGAAACACACGGGCCTGGGTAAATGCTGCCATTATTCATGCATGTACTTCCACTGGTTCAATTGGAAAAAGTCTGCCAGGTGGTCACCTATCAAAGACAGAACCTGAAGATCTCTTTCTAATGTGAAAACTATTTAACAATCCCATCTCAAATCACAGGCGTGTTTGTAGATTTTGTCCTGTGGTGCACTCAAACTTTCCTCTCAGCTTGTTTCCTAGGTAAACAATGATTGGTGAAGGAGGTACTGTGAGATTCAGTTCAAGGAATGCAACCTGGTGGATATGACTCATCTGGGAGCCAGGGGTTCAGTGCAAGCACAAAGAAGCTGAGGATGAGTGGTGTGTGCACATACTCATTCAGGCCACACACACACATACACACACACACAGCCCCCACCTTAATTGTTGTTACGCTCCACTATGTTCCCTTCCTGGAGGTCACATCACATTTGGTCAACAGAAATTTCTCAGGGTGAGCCACTGAGCCTTAGGACTCAGACAAAGTTTGCTGCCTCCCTGCATTGAGACCCACGGTCTGCACACAATGTCATTTTGCATGCGAGTGCAGGACATTTCCATTTTTTAAAGGTGGAATTCTCTATGTGGAGGCAGCCTCAACATAAGTGGAAAGGGGACTGGATTTAAACTCAGAAGACTTGTCGTCCACTGAGCTAGCTCTGGGACCTTGAGTAAGTAGTCTGGTTCAACTGGATGACACTTTTCCCATCCATGAAAACGGATGATCAAGCCTCCTTCACAGGCCGATTGGCTCAGATAAGTAAATTGATTCATGCATTCAATAGTTGTCTAGGGCTGGGGATATTCCAAATGAAGATGAAACAAGGTCCTGCTCTCATTCTAACATAAGGAAGTGAGAAAAATAATAAACAGGGGTAAATAATGTGAAGATAAATAACAGGGGAGTATGAAAGAGAGGATCTGGCAACTGCTTTAGACTGGGGGGTCCAAGAAGGCATCTCTGATGAAATGGCATCTAAGCTGAGATCTGAATGACAGGGACCAACCAGTCACACATGGGGGAAGAGCAATCAGCAGAAGGAATATGCAGTGCAATGACTGTGTTACGGGAATAAGCTTGGACTGTTTGAGAAAGCAAAAGAAAGGTGACACGGCTGGAGCATGGTTAGGGAGGGGGAGGGGGAGGGGGAGGAAGAGGCCAGCCCTGCAGCACTTTGTAAACCCAGGTAGTAAGCTGAAATTTTATTCTCATATATAGGAAGTCATGATAATGGTTTGAGAAAGGACAGGGCTGCATGGTTTGTTTTTAAAAGATTTCTGTGCTCACTCTAAGGAAAGTGGATTTAGAAACAAGAAAACAAGTTAGGAGGCAATTGCACTAGTCCTGGCAGAAGACAAGGGTGGGTTGGTCTAAGGTGATAGGAGAGAGATGGAGAGAAATGGGCACTTTGGGGCACTGTGTTGTAGATTGTGTCAATGAGTTCTACTCATGGATTGATATGTGGGGGAAAAATAACAGAGGATAGGTCAGATTTTGGGCTTGAGAATATTGTTGAGTGAGATGAGGAAGCTTAGGGGAGGAGTGGGTTTGGAGGGATCAATAATTCTATTTATGATGAGCTTCTGCTATGTTTTAGATATCCAAGGAGAGATGTTATCTGGGCTGTTGATTACATAGTCTAAAGCTCAGGAGGCAGGTCGGAGCTGGAGATAGAAATGAGGAGTTTGTGAGCATAGAGAAGGTGTTGGAAGCCATGGGACTAGATAAGGTCACCTAAGGAGAGAGGAGAGGTGCAAGGGCAGAGTCCTGGCTCTCTCCAGTCTCTAGAGATGATGTTTGAGGACAAGGATCCAGCAAAAGAAACTGAGAAATAGCAGTCACTGCAGTCAGAGGAAAAGCAGGAGTGTGGTGTCCCCGAAGTCCTGTCACAAAAGTGGTCAACTAAGAGGCCAAGTACAATGAAAAAAACAATGAGCCTGCATTTGGCAGCACGGAGGCAGCCTCACTGGGCAGCCACGTGGAATGTGAAAGTGCTTTGGAAACCGTGAAGTGTTATTGGTGCTTCTCAAAAAGGGACATTTGTGCAGAAGTACCCAGGGAGAGCTTTTTCAAAATGCGCATGCCTGAACCTTAGCCCCTGATCAACTGAATCTGAATCTGAATCTTTAGGGTGCTTAGAAAGTTCTGCTGCAGCCCTAATTAAGAGCCACTGTGCTATAAGGCTATAAGTTATTGTTGCTATCACCTGCATGTCCCATTCCCAAGTAGATTCTGAGCTCCTTTCAGCCTCTTTGCAGATATCTTATGAACATCTCTGTGGGAGGATGGTTTATGTTCTTCTTACCAGACACATTGATAATATGTATAGAACAGTCCTATTCAGTGCCTTGACTGTAATCGTTTACACAAAAGGGTTCTTTGCATTGTCTAAACACCCTGGGAGCTCTGGAATTAACAACTGAAGAGTTCAAAGTAAGTGTTGCAGATAGAGGTCTTCTTTGATTTGGTTTATTTATGAAATTTCCCTGCTCAAACATGAGTTCCAGTTGATTTAGATGAGAACATTAGTAGGTAATCCAAAATGCCCAGCAGACACATTTCAAGGCACAGCAAACAAGGCGTGTTCCAGTCTATGGCAGGCAGGCATACTGACCCCACAGAAAATTTGCTCATCATTCCGCTTCTCTTCCCCCAGCTCTGTGCCTTTCACTTTGTTATTCTTCCATTTTAGGGGCTCTGCATCCATAAGCAGATGTGGACAGGGTGGAATGTGAAGGGAATATTTTTTAAAATATCTCACCAATGCTTAATTGATTTTATAAAATGTCACTTTAAAAGTAATTCTAATACTTGTCTGACAATTGCTTCTGAGAAGTCTGCTGAACCTTTGGGGAAACAGTTATGAACACATCATTATGGCAATGATCACACAAATAATCAAATGGCCTTCTTCTCACACTCATACACCTGGATATGGCTCAGGAGGACTGTCATGGGAGTCTGCTCTGCCATGATATCTTTATTAATAAGCAAGAAGCAGAGGTAAATATTGTGCTAATTAGATCTACTGTGGATAATCATCTAGAAGGCACAGTTAGCCATGGGAAGCACAGATGCTGCACTAACTCACTCTGAGCTTTTTAAATATGTGGAATGAGAACAGCAAAATGAGTTTTGATGACAGAGAATGAAAATGTGAGGGGGAAAAAAGATTCTAGATGTTCAGATTATTAGAAAGATGATAGGAAGAAGTAAACACTGACTATTACCATTATGGCTCAGCAAGAACTCTGAGGTAGCATGGCCCTGGCCACAAATTGGATCTCCAGGAAAGACTGGAATATTAGTTGGAAGTTTAGTTTTTAAAGACAGAAAAGAGAAAGCCAGGGTGGTTTGAGACCAGATTTACTGAAAGGGAGCAGTTGAGGTCAGGTCTGCTGGGCCCTGCTAGAAGATGCCGAGACCAGTTGAAGAGGCTTGTTTTAGAGGGAGAAGTTAAGAGGCAACTGAGGAAAAGGTGAATTAAGGTAGGACCTCTTTCCCTCAGGGTCCTGGGGATAAATGGTCAGTGGGAATCTTGCTGTGCAGAGATTGACATTAATATATGGGGACTGTACCCAAGAGGGAAAGGGAGGTAAGTGTTTACCGCCTTGGTAGCATCAACCTCTTTTTACCTTTTCTTCCTTTTTTCCAAGCTTTCATCCCTTTAGCAGTATCCCCCTTCTGTCAGCCCTGGCCCTGGCCCCAATAATGACTGTGAAGAAGATTTCCAGGAACCTAAAGAATTAGCTAACCTTTTTCTTCTCCTTGCAGCACTTTCTGGGTCCGAAGAGACAACCCACCAACAGGCGGAGGGTTTAGGGAGAGGTGAGGACAGCAACTCTGACATGGACTACTGTGTCCAACCCCTTTGAAGGTGGGCCCCGTGAGGAAGACTTGAGTCCTCCCCAGTAAAAGGCCAAATTCGTCCACTCAATTAAATTCTACACACACTTACTGGGCAACTGCTAGTGCCAAGGTATGTGCTAGGATCTTGGGACATAAGGAAGCAGAAAGAACAGAAACATCAACAAACCATGTCAACACTGAGAGGTAAGCTCAGGCAATAGCCTGCCCATGCCCTAAGAGTGGCACTGAGGAGGGTGCAAACCACTCATTGTTGGGGGCAGAGGGCTTTCAGGGAAGGCTCCATAGCCTTCAGAACCAAGTAGGGTGTACTAGTCTGTTCTCACACTGCTGATAAAGACATACCTGAGACTGGGTAATTTATAAAGGAAAGAGGTTTAATTGACTCTCAGTTTCACGTGGCTGGGGAGGCCTCACAATCATGGCAGAAGGTGAAAGGTATGTCTTACATGATGGCAGGCAAGAGAGAGAATGAGAACCAAGTGAAAGGGGTTTCTCCTTATAAGACCATCAGATCCCATAAGGCCCATTCACTACCATGAGAACAGCATGGGGGAAACTACCCCCAGGATTCAACCATCTCCCACCAGGTCCCTCCCACAACACGTGGGAATCTTGGGAGCCACAATTCAAGATGAGACTTGGGTGGCAACACAGCCAAACCATACCATGGGGTGTTGGGTAAAACCAAGTTTCCCAGGAGATGTGCTGGCAGAGAAAGAAAGACTGGGATAGATGGGAAAGGGGAGGAGAGAGGTGTTCTAGACATTTGGAGAAGCATGTGCAAGACACAGGCATGGCATGGCAGGGTATGCTAAGGAGGGCACAAGGTTTTCAGCATGCTTGGAGCACCAGGGGCACCAACATCAGTAACATCTGGTTCTTTCTTTCCCGAGCACACAAGAGACTACACTTCCTACCTCCTTTGAGTAGGGTAGGGCCATAGTGAAGTTCTGGCCAGGGAAATGTGAGTGGAAGTGATGTATGTCACTTCCAGCCAGAGGCAGTGGAAGCCTGTGTGTCTCTAGTCTCTCTCCTCCTCTGTCTGAAAAACAGAGGACCAGATTGAGAGGACTGAGCCACAAGATCAAAGTGGCCTGAATCTCTGAGTCACTCGACCAAGGTTAGGTTCCTGGACCCACAGCAGTCTTTGCATAAACATAAACTTCTGGTATGTTACGTCACAGAGATTTTAAGAGTTGTTTATTCCTGCAGTAGATCCAAGCCTATCCTGACTCACAGGGGAATGTGGGAAAGGAGTTGGGCTGGGGAGACCGGCAGGGGTCAGATCTTGGATGAGGAGTACAGGGACATCTTCTCTCCCAGCTTAAGAGTATAGATATTCTAGGCCATAGGGAGATGTAAAAGGTATTTTAAACACCAGAGTGACATGATCAGCTTTGGCAAGTATTTGAAAGGGTGTGACAGCCGGCAGAGAGGCCAGGTAGGAGCAGCAGAGTGATGCTAATGGCTTGAATAAGGCCATGGCAGTGAGGATGGGAACATGCTAGTATGCTAAAACTGAAGGCCTTAGAGATTGCTTAGATGGATGAAGAGAGGAGGGATTTATTCAAATGACTCTTTAGTGTTTGGCATCAATGATTAGATGGTTAGTTTCAGGATCTGGGGTAAGAATGAGTTTTGGTGACAGGTTATTTATTATTTATTTATTTTTCCCTGTCAATTTCCCTGTAGCTTAGTGTTACATCCAGTAAAAGCTTCAGTCTACAGGGTCTTGCTTCCAGTTTCTTCCTCCATGGTGTTTCCAGCCACAGCCTGGGCCTGGAACCATATCTGGTTATTCCCAATGTATCTTTCATCACCCTGCTGTCCCACTGATGGGAAAACCTGTTGAGACATCAGCGGCTGGACTGTAAAATTAGGATCTCCCCAGCCTTCAAACCACACACTTGAGGCTTCTGGTGAAGTTATATCACTTGGAACAGCCAGTAGTAATGATTCAGACCATGTTAGACTCCAAAGCCTTGGAAGGCACCATTCACCAAAAGGAGGTGAGCCAGGTATGACCCTTGGCCCAGAAAAGTCACTCCAAAATTGTCTTGGTGAAAGGACTCTCCTGGACAGTTACCTAGGACCTAATGACCATCAAACACCAGGAGCAGTGGCTTCTCCGTATATTACTTGGCCCTACCCACCCCATTTCTATGGGTCTTTGGAATTCTATGGCTGAGTTGATAGGGCCTAGTTGTCACTTGGAACAATCACGTGCTAAACCTAAGAGGTTGGATATTGCTACCAATAATAACAATAATGAACATTCATTGAATACTGGCCCAATATATGGAGGCACTCAGCATCTGGACTCTCTGGTCAGCCTCTGGACTTATAGGTGGGTGGGCACATCCTAACCCTCAGGCTGTCTGTCCAGATTAGTGCAGGGTTCAAATTAGGGGTGCAAGGGAGGTGGGGAGAACTGGCTATTTATTTTTTTATTATTATACTTTAAGTTCTAGGGTACATGTGCACAACATGCAGGTTTGTTACATCTGTATACATGTGCCATGTTGGTGTGCTGCACCCATTAACTTGTTTACATTAGGTATTTCTCCTACTGCTATCCCTCACCCCTCCCCCCACCCCACCACAGGCCCCAGTGTGTGATGTTCCCCACCCTGTGACCAAGTGTTCTCATTATTCAATTCCCACCTATGAGTGAGAACATGCGGTGTTTGGTTTTCTGTCCTTGTCATAGTTTGCTCAGAATGGTGGTTTCTGAGAACTGGCTATTTCTGATTGGGAATGAGAGTGTGGACCAAGAATCTAGTCAGAAACAGGTGCGGAGAGAGAGACAAAAAGTAATGGAGAAAAGGTGTAGCTTGATGCTCACATGACTGCCACATGGCTACCGATGGGCCATCAAGTGCATTCCACCCTCTGCTCACTGAGATGTTGGCTGGATTTGCTTGTCTCCCCTGGGTTCGGCAGCAGGAGCAAGCTACATCTATAGGTAGCTGAGCAGGACAGGGTGGGCAGGGACAAACGGTGACCTCCAGGAGAAAAGTGAACCTGCAGTGCAGGTGACCTGCCCAGCCCAACACCTTTCTAGGGTTCTAGTCCTCTGAAAAGAAATATAGGGGAAGTAGGGAGTATGATGATGATGGGGCTCTTGGAGCTGGCATTCACATGCTCATGCTCTGTCCCCCTCGCCATCTTTGGACCTCATTGCAGCAGCTGAGGGCATATATTGAAGTCACTACTGCGTATTTTTATATGTCATGTTTGAAAATAGTCACTTAACCTCTCTGAACCTTGTGTTTCTCAACTAAAAATTGCAGATATCAACACCTAATTGCAGATAACAGTATAGAATTATTGTCATGAGGATTAAATAAGATGATAAAGGTCTAGGGGAAGGTCCCCCTTCCCATCAGCAACATTATTCATGGAAAAGTGGTCTAAAAAATGAAGGATGGGGGCTGGGCACAGCAGCTCACACCTGTAATCCCAGCACTTTGGGAGGCCGAGGCAGGCGGATCACGATGTCAGGAGTTTGAGACCAGCCTGGCCAACATGGTGAAACCCCATCTCTACTAAAAATACAAAAATTAGCTGAGCGTGGTGGCGGGCACCTGTAATCCCAGCTACTCTGGAGGCTGAGGCAGAAGAATCGCTTGAACCCAGGAGGCGGGGGTTGCAGTGAGCTGAGATTGTGCCCCACTGCACTCCAGCCTGGGTGACAGAGCAAGACTCCATCTCAAAAAAAAAAAAAAAGGACGGGAGCCCCCCGACCTGAGGCAGTTTTCAATAATGGAAGAAGAACTTGGAAAGCAAATGCAGGAAGCAACTGGTGGCTATAGACTTGGGTCCTACTAAGGCCTTTATATCTCTAATCTCTTCTAACTACAAATCTCTAGTATCAACTTGGTCAGAATCTGCATCCAGATATACTGACTTGCCTAGGGTTTTCTTTCATTCTTGGTTGCTGTGAATAAGTTCCATCTGTGCGGTGCATTTTCTGCTTAGAAACATCTGCCCAGCAAGCTAAATACAAGATAAGTATTAAGTATTACCTTAGGCTGCAAAAGAAGATCACTGCAGCTCCTGCAGCCACACAGGCTCTCTGAGCTCACACTGAGGGGAACATTTCGGCTCATGCCCATAGCCTCTGATGATGAGTTTGTAACGCTGAACTGGATCATCATTTCAAAGAAGAAAAGTGAAGCAGAAGCCCTAAGCTAGCTGAAAATCTAGCTGATTAGCATAGTGTTTTTTAAAGATTAAGTGCATCAGAATATCCCAGATTGCTTATTAAAAATCAGATGTGGCCAGGTGAGGTGGCTTATGCCTGTAATACCATCACTTTGGGAGGCTAAGGAGGGTGGATCACGAGGTCAAGAGTTCAAGACTAGCCTGACCAATATGGTGAAACCCTGTCTGTACTAAAAATACAAAAATTAGCCGGGTGTGGTGGCACGCACCTGTAGTCCCAACTACTCGGGAGGCTGAGGCAGGAGAATCGCTTGAACCCAGGAGGCAGAGGTTGCAGTGAGCTGAGATCGTGCCACTGCACTCCAGCCTGGGTGACAGCAAGACTCCATTGCAAAAAAAAAAAAAAAAAATCAGACGTGTGGGCCTCCCTCAGACCTACTGAATCAGAATCTCTGAGCTTGGGAGTTGGTACATTCCATGCACAACAAATTCCCTAGTGAATCTGATATACAGTAGTGTGAGAACAACTATAAGAAGTATAAGGACCGAAGGGAAAAAACATTCACTTAAATAGATTAAAACCAATTTGGTAGATTGAGTGGGTTAAGGGCCCCATTGTTCACCCCTTCCTGGATCCTTCCATTTGCAGGGATCTTCTCTTACTCCATGCTCAGCCATGTGACTTGCTTTGGCCAATGGGATAAACGATACACAATCATATAGTAAATGCTATATGAACGAGGACTTCTAAAGGGTTTGTGCAATCGGACCTCTGTTCCTGCACCTGCCATTTCCATAAGAATGCTATCTGGGCTAGCCTGCTGGAGGATGAAAGACACCTGGCGCAGAGTCAAGTCCCTCTGTAGTCTCAGGGAACAGACAGCCAACCTTCCCCTGTGTCAGTGAGCCCAGCCAACATCAGCTGAGCTTCCTAGCTGGCCTACAGCTGACTGCAGATGTAGGAAGAAGCCCAACTGACATCAGCAGAACCCTGCAGAATTGTTAGTTATATAAGGGTTTATTGTTGTATGCCACTGAAGTTTTGTGGGGTTTTTGTTGTTGTTGTTGTTTAAATGCAGTTTGTATTTATTGTATGCCACTGAAGTTTTTTTGCATTTGTTTCTGTTTTAATGCCGTTTGTGTGTGATATGGTTTGGCTGTGTCCCCACCCAAATCTCATCTTGAATTGTAGTTCCCAACATCCCCATGTGTCGTGGGAGGGACCTGGTAGGAGGTAACTGAATCATGGAGGCAGTTACCCCCATGCTACTGCTCTCATGATAGTGAGTGATTTCTCAGGAGATATGATTGTTTTATAAGGGGCTTTTCCTGCTTCACTCTGCACTTCTCCTTCCTGCCCCCATGTGAAGAAGGACATGTTTGCTTCTCCTTCCACCATGATTGTAAGTTTCCTGAGGCCTCCCCAGCCATGCTGAACTGTGAGTCAATTAAATCTCTTTCCTTTATAAATTACCCAGTCTCTGGTATGTCTTTATTAGCAGCATGAGAATGGACTAATACAGTGTGCACGGCTTTTTTTTTTCTAAAAGCAGACCACTGTAGCCATAGATAATTGATACAATGGAGGCAGGAAGTAGAGCTTGGTAACTAAAAACTTTGACTCCTGAGAAAGCCTGTACAAGCTTAACTCCTCATCCCTCTGTGTATATGTTATGTGGCTATCGGTAAATTATGCAACCATTCTGCGCTTGGATCCTTATCTGTAAAATGGAGGTGATGGTAGTATTAGCCCCATAAAACTGTCTGGAGGATTAAAAAAACTTAATGCATGTAAAGTTCTTAAATAGTGCCTGACACATAGTGCTCAAAAATTACTAGCTATTTTTGCTGCTTTCTAAAGTGTACTCTCACTCTTAGGCACGAATTCCTGTGTCTGTTAGTGAAGCAGTAAGCATTTGTTTCCCACCAACAATGTGCAGGGCCTGGGGGTGCTCACAGAGACAGTTGCCCACCAGAAGGCGATCTGACTATTATTTGTTCTTTTATGCTATGATGATTTCTTCAAGGCCCATATTTTCCTCAGCTCACATCATAGTCTTAAGTGGATGGTCAAAGAGGTGTGTGTTTCTATAAAAATATTATGGAACATCATCTGCGAGTTGTTCCCCTGTGAGTGGAATCCCTGGGACTCCAGCTTTTCCAAGCTATGACTCTGGGAAAATCACTCAACCTTTTAGAACCTTTGTTTGCTGCCCTATCAAATGGGGGCAAACCCTAGCTCAGAGGCTGGGGGAGGAGTAAACATGTTAACACTCACAAACAGCTCAGCACAGTGTGGGGCCTGCAGCAGGTGCTCAGTACACATTAGTGCCCTCTTCCTGCACCCCTGGCCCCTCCCTGCAGCACCTGTAGGTGCCTCCTGCATCCACTGTGCCCAAGTCCTTCTCCGTGTCAGGACTGGTGGGGCCCTGACCTGGCAGCTTCCCCAGCGCTGCTCCCATCTCTCTGGATGGATTAGGAGGGGTCTTCGAGATTGTCACTGGATTGTGTGTGTTCTCCAGCTCCACTGATGAGGGCCACTCCTCTCAGCCCATGAATGGGAACCGGCTCCCTTGTGTCAGCACTGCTGGGGGCTGCATCCCTGAGCTGCCATAGCTGTGGCGGGGCCAAGGTCTTCCTTCCCTCCCCATCCTTCCCAAACCAGTCACTTCATGGTTCCAGACAGGGCTTTTCAGTTTCGTGTAGCATCACCTGAGGAGCACACCCAGGTTCATGCAGTTTCTCCCTCACCATGCTGGAGAATTTAGGACACTTTCCCTTGAGGCAGGGTCAAAGGTCAATGCAGAACAACACATGGGGGCACCTCAGAAACCTCCCTCCCCTCCGGCAGCACTCCATGAAGGATTTGGCGCCTCGGTGCAAAACTCTCATAGCTATGTCCCCAGCTCAGGGGAGTCAGCCTCCAGGAGGCTGGGAGGGGCCTCTCACCTCTCCTCCTCCCATGGCAGCTACTACTTTTGCAGCTTTCTGCCCACCTTCTCCAATCCCTTCTCCTGGCTGAGCAGGGGCTGAATAGGGGCCTTTAGGCTGAGCCAGATCCTAGGCCAGCTGAGAGGGGTAAAGGTGGGCTGAGAGGCTACTGTCTGCAGTCTAAAGTGGACTTGGCTGAGGGGGACAAATAGAAGAGGAAGTATTTGAAGAAGAAGTCAAGTCAAAAAGTTGGCTTCACAGAAAGAAAGAAATGGGAATCAGCCTGAGCAGTCCATGCACTCCCTGAGCCTCTGCAGCCAGGGAGGCTTGTTTTCTTTTTCCTTTTGTCTTTTTTTTTTTTGAGACAGAGTCTCACTCTGTCACCCAGGCTGGAGTGCAGTGGTGCAATCTCGGCTCACTGCAACCTCCGCCTCCTGGGTTCAAGGAATTCTCCTGCCTCAGCCTCCCAAGTAGCTGGGATTACAGGCACATGCCACCACATCCAGCTAATTTTTGTATTTTTAGTAGAGACGGGTTTTCACCATGTTGGCCAGGCTGGTCTCGAACTCCTGACCTCAGGTGATCCACCCACCTTGGCCTCCCAAAGTGCTGGGATTACAGGTGTGAGCTACTGCGCCCAGCTGGGAGACCTGTTTTCTAAACCAGGCCTGTCAACAAACTTTTTCTATAAAGGACCAGGTAACAAATATTTTAGGCTTTGCAAACCATGCAGTTGCAACTGGCCAACTCTACCAGTATAGTGCAAAAGCAACCATAGACAATATGTAAACAAATGAATGTGGTCATGTTCTAGTAAAGTTGTATTAATTAATTCCAATAAAACTTTACTGAAAAATAGTCATGGACTTGTAAATATTTATGGACCTTGAAATTTAAATTTCCTATAATTATCATATCACAAAATATTCTTATTGTTTTTATGTATTTAAAAAATCATTTAAAAATGTAAAAGTATTCTTGACTTACAGGCCTTATTTAAAAAGGTGACAGGCCAGATTTGGCCTACAGTCCATAGTTTGCTGACCCCTGGTCTAAACGGTCTGTGGGCCATGGACAGGGCCAGTCCCTGGGCCTCAGAGACCATACTTGTTTCCTCTCATGAGGCCCATTGGATCCTCAAGGGGAATCCTAGGCAAGTAAAGGCAGTGTTTTTCAAACTGCAGATTTCCACCTACAGTACATATATGGGTTAGAAAACCAATTTAGTGGATTGCAACCAGCATCTTTTCAGTGAATTAAAGTGAAAAAGATTAGATTGCATTGTTCATAGTAAGGGTAAGTATTGCTTCATTAAATTTTATTTTCTTTCTTTTTGTGTTTTTCTAGAGGCAATGGGTCTTGCTATGTTGCCCAGGCTGGACTTGAACTCCTGGGCTCAAGTGATCTTCCCGGCTCAACCTTCAAAAGTTCTGGAATTACAGATATGAGTGACTACATCCAACAGTTTCATTAAATATTAATTTCATTTATATACAAGTGTAATGGTTAATATTAGGTGTCAACTTGACTGGATTAAGAGACGTCTAGATGGCTGGTGAAGCATTATTTCTGAGTGGGTCTGTGAGGGTGTTGCCAGAAGAGATTGACATCTGAGTAAGCGAACAGGGAGAGAATGTTCAACGTGGGTGGGCACCATCCTATCAGCTGCCTGCATGGCTAGAACAAAGCAGGTGGAAAAAGGCAGGATAGCTTTGCTTGCTGAGTTTTCTGGCTCTCTTTTTTCTGCTGAGACGCTTACTCCTCTCCTTCTGCCCTTGGACATCCGACTCCAGGTTCTTCGGCCTTTGGACTCTGGGACTTGCAGCAGTGGCTTCTGGGGGGCTCTCAGGCCTTCGGTGGCCTGAGACTGAAGGCTACACTGTGGGCTTCTCTGGTTTTGAGGCTTTCAGACTTGGACTGAGCCACTACCATTTTCCCTCTTCCCCAGCTTGCAGATGGCCTATCGTGGGATTTCACCTTGTCATCCTGTGAGCCAGTTCTCCCTCATAAACTCCCTTTTATATATACATATATCCTAGTGATTCTGTCCCTCTGGAGAACCCTGACAACATGTGATTGTGAATGGGTGTGTGTGTGTGTTTGAACAAGATCACCATATAAAATGTATTTCTTACTGAGGGTCGCCATCCAAAAGTTTAAAACACATTACTTTAGAATTGTGTCTTTTGTTGTTGTCTTTGTGGTTCTGTTTTATCCCAATCTTACTTCCCAGTTCATATTTGATGCTAGATGATATTGGAATGGACTTGCCTTCCTTACCCACAAAATAACCGATGGCAGGACAGGAAGCCCAAGACCTCCTAGCATCTTATCTGCTTCAGACGGTACACAGAGTAGAGCAACAGGCTTATGTGAATCAATGGGCCTGTGCCATGCAGAAAAGTAGCATCGCTTGAGCATGGCCTAACTCATTACTGGGACCTGGAGGTGGTAGGGAAAGAACTAAACCTGGCAGGTGGACAGGCCCTGCCCCTCCAAGAGCCCTCTGAGATCTCTCTGCTGACTGTCCTACGAGTCTTGCTTCTTTTTTTTCTCATCTTGCCCCAAATAGCAAATCACTCATCACTCCCTACAGACTCCTGGCTCACTCACACCTTTGGGCCTTAGTTTGCTATTTCCTCTCTCTCCATTGCCTTCTCACTTTCCACCCTTCCCAACCTTAACCCAATCAACACTTCCTTCTTCCTAAAACTCTGTCTAGGTACTACCTCTATAAGGAAACCTTTATTGGTGACCTCTACCCCTCCCTAGTCTGAGTTTAGCCCCTTCCTCAGGTCCATCCTGACAACCTTGGCCATCAAAACCTATCATAGCTTTTACTACATTGCTTCCAAGTGACCTGTCTCCATATCCAACTCTGCCACAGGGAGAAGCGAGTGGTGTATATTTATCTCTGTATCCCTGGAACCTAGTGCTGTGCTGAACAGATAAATGGGTGAATGAGTGAATGAATGAGTGAATGCCTCAGTGGAGATGACGCAGTTAGGATTTGGCCTTCCAATCTTGAAGATGGCCTAGAGTAGCCTTGTAACTAGCCATGCTATGCTGCTGGATGCTCTGCATCCTAGACATGAGGACCTAGTCCTCAGTTTTGTCTGATTTCTAGAGAATTTTCTGTAGCTTCAGGTCATTGATCTTGTAGACACACATTTGAAATAAGTTACCATTGCCAGAGGGTGAGAACAGGAAGGGAGTTGAGTAGAAGCTAGACTTTTCTGAATGAACCTTGTTTTAGAGTTGAATTTTGGAACCAGTGAATGTTTTATATAATTTTATTTAACGAAATAAAAAGAATTCCCTCAAAATCACAAACTGAAAAAGGAAATCTAATTATAAATCTAGTTTTTGACATGACCACACACAGAAGCCTTATTTCAAATGACTTGAGACCACAATATTTTCACTACACATCTCTCGTGGAATCTATCTTGAGAACCAGAAAGAACCACAGACATATCAATAAATCATACTCTGCATTCAGTGTGCAGTCTTATTGTAGGTAGTATAATACAGTGATATTGTTATTTTGATACCAGAAAATAAGATAAAACCGATATATTTCTTCAATATTGTTAGGATGGGACCCAGATTTACAGTGTAAGGAGATAAAACATAGAGGTACACATTATAAAATCAGGAAGGTTAAATAAAATCCTGTAATTCTTACTTTAAATTGAAAATATCAGTATCAACTCATTATTTTGGTGGGGTTTTTTTGTTTTGTTTTTTGTTTTGTTTTGTTTTTTGATTTTTGAGACAGAGTCTTGCTCTTGTTACGCAGGCTGTAGTGCAATGGCACAATCTCGGCTCACTGCAACTTCTGCCTCCCAGGTTCAAGCAATTCTCCTGCCTCAGTCTCTGGAGTAGCTGGGATTACAGGCACCTGCCCTACGCCCAGCTAATTTTTGTATTTTTTAGTAGAGATGAGGTTTCACCATGTTGAACAGGCTAGTCTCGAACTCATGACCTCAAGTGATCCACCCGCCTCAGCCTCTCTAAGTGCTGGGAGTACAGGCGTGAACCACCATGCCTGGCCTAATGATTTGTTTTTGTTTTCCTAAAAAATTAATATTTTCTAGTTATGTCCACTGAAAACATTTAGAAGAAGCAATAACTTAATAACAAGAAACATCCCTAGTTCTTAGACTGTGGACTCTAAATGCCATTTTCCACTAAAAAGAACAAGGACTTCTTGATCTGGAACATCTTGTCATACCTAAAAGCAAGGAAGCTGTCAAAGATTACTGTGATCATATCAAATGATATGGTAGCCAACTTGAAGGGGTTCCTATTGACCAGAGATGAGACAGTTTGAACATTTAAAACAATTACAAAAACTGGCCAGGTGCAGTGGCTCAGGCCTATAATCCCAGCCCTTTGGAAGGCCAGGGTGGCAGGATTGCTTGAGGCCAGGAGTTTGAGGCTTCAGTGAGCTATGATCATGCCACTACACTCCAGTCTGGGTGATACAGCAAGACCTTGTCTCCAAAAATAAGTAAAATAAATAAAATTTACTGCAATGGATTGAAATATATTAAATATACAAAAGTCTCTGGGTTCAAAAATAACACTCCTCATCCCACTTCACTCTTCCCCCTCTGCCAGAATAGGTAAAACCTCCTTAGTCACCTTTGATAGTTGCTAGGACACCAACTCATTATTCTGAAAACTGACTAATAAAGAAAAAGAATCAAATAATTATCCTGCCTTCCTTATATAAACTGTACCTTATAACAATCAAATAGTTGCTATTTGCTTTTTTAGAGAAGCACAAGTAGCAAATGCAACCAGAATGATAGAATTGCAAAATCGCCAGTTCTCAAACCCTAAAGAAATAATGATTCCAGGCAACAGCCATCAATGACTGCTAAAGCTATTAAGTTAAAAGTTGATGAGAAATTCTACATTGCATGGATCGAGTTGATACCACCTGAACTCAGAGGTCAAGGTTAAACCGGCCAGATGTTATGTGCACCCTGATGGATACAAAAGGAAGTATACAACATCACCTATGAAGTATTATCATGGAGTATTATTCTCCCCACCAAAAACCCAAGAACCTGAATGTGATGAATTATGTAATGAACTCCCAGTTCATAGGAAATATGAGACAGAGAGGAATACATTAAATGACACCATGAGTAATTAACTGGAAATATTAAGTACATGGGAAATTCAACAGGTCAAATTACCTATTTTCATCTAAAAATAAATGGCTCTTTTTAAAAAGAGATGGGGAACAATGATAGATGAAAAGAGATGTAAGAGACATACCAACTTCAGTAACTCTCGTTGAAAGGTAGACAGGTGTTCATTATACTATTCTCTCAACTTTTCTGTAGCTTTGAAAATTTTTCAAATTTTTTTAAATTAAAAACATATCTGCCAAATGCAGTGTATAAATCTTGTTTAGATGTTGATTTGAACAAGCCAACTAAAAATATATGTTAAAAAAACAAATAAATAAATATGTGTATTTGAGACAACCAGGGAAAATGAAACATGGGCTTTATTGCGAATTATTGTTAATTTTGTCAGGTGCAATTATTGTACCATAGTTATGTTTTTAAAAGTTGTTATTTATTAGAATGTATAGTTAAGGCCGGGGGCAGTGGCTCACTCCTGTAATCCCAGCACTTTGGGAGGCCGAGGTAGGTGGATAACCTGAGGTCAGGAGTTCGAGACCAGCCTGGCCAACATGGTGAAACCCCATCTCTACTAAAAATACAAAATTAGCCGGGTGTGGTGGCAGGTGTCTGTAATCCCAGCTACTCAGGAGGCCGAGGCAGGAGAATCACTCGAACCAGGGAGGCAGAGGTTACAGTGAGCCAAGATCGCACCATTGCACTCCAGCCTGGGCAACAAGAGCAAAACTCCGTCTCAAACAAAAAAAATTATATATATAGTTAAGTAGTAATAAGTGAAAAGATATTAACATAGTGCTAAGGTCATGAGGTACAGGAGGAGGAACCTATTGGGTGTTGTTAGAGTTAGGATTTGGGCTCAAATCCTGGTATCGCCACTTTTTAACTGGGAGAACTTGAGTGAGTTTCTTGGTCTCTCTTAGCCTCAGTTTCCATCAAATACCACCTGCCTTGTAAGACTGTGGAAATTAAATGAAACAATGTTTATGTAAATGCCTGATATATAGTTGATATTTAATTTTTTTTTTTTTTAAGATGGAGTCTCGCTCTGTCACCCAGGCTGGAGTGCAGTGGTGCAATCTCGGCTCACCACAACCTCCACCTCCCGGGTTCAAGCGATTCCGTTGCCTCAGCCTCCTGAGTAGCTTGGACTACAGGCATGAGCCACTACACCCAGCTAATTTTTTGTATTTTCAGTAGAGACAGGGTTTCACCAAGTTGGCCAGGATGGTCTTGATTGTCTGACCTCGTGATCTGCCCACCTTGGCCTCCCAAAGTGCTGGGATTACAGGCGTGAGCCACCACACCTGGAAGTTTATTTTTATTATTATTTTTTTTTTATGTAAAGGGTTATCCCTTACAGACAGATTTGCATTTAGCCAATGTCAACATCTTTAGTGGCTCATGACAGATTTGCAAGCATTCAGTATAGGTTGATGACTAAGTTATTCCTTACATCACATGAGCCCAGGTCACCTGCAGTCTCCATTGGTCCTGAAAGCATTACACTATAAATCAAGGAGAGACTTAGAGGAGTAGGCAGCCCGCACTGGTCATATCAGTGAGGTGGTCACACCGTGGTCCGATTAAATGAGTTAACATATGTAAGATGTTTGGAACAATGCCTGACTCATGGTAATATTGTGTAAACATTATTATTATTATTATTAGAAATATCTAGCAGAATATAAGCCAACTTCAGCTTCTGCAAACTCTTACTTTTTCTGTTTCTCTGAACTCCCTCTCAGGTGCTGAGGTGACAATCTATAAATTGATATATTTTTTCTACGTTTAGAAAGGATGACTCAATCTCTTAATTCACAGATTCTGCTCTTGCCTTGGGCTTGAACCATTCTGAGTTTCCATTTTGACTGCATTATCGCTAATGGGTCTTTGACTCTCAGACAACTGCCTTGACCCATAATGATGAGGGAATCGATGGCCCCATGGAGTCCTCCCCCCAGGCTCATCCTGTTGCTCCAAGGGAAGTCTGGTCCTCATTGCAGCCAGTGGTAATCAGAGATAGAGACACGATTAGTCTTTTACTAATACACTGAGAAGTTCTCAGAGGAAAGCATAGGCTATCACCCTAAGAAATCTGCCAATTTGTAGCCTTTTTGCAGGGGAGGAAATTTCTGTTTTGAATTCTTTCCCTGACCATGAGCTGCTCAGTATACATCTCCATGTAACATGTATTCAGTGAGCTGCTCTATGAATCGTCATTTTGGGCTTTGAACTTGGAGCTACTTCAGACAATGAATGTGGACTCAGAAACATGACCTACACAAGGACTTTGTGACATTGATGAAAGGCATCACCCTAAGACAAATGAGTCAGCAACAAGACCTATGATTCTGGGGCTACATCAGCCTGGGAGGAAAACATTTCATTGTCTTCACATCAACCTGAAATTGTATGGACCTCAGCTCCCTCGAATCCACTACTGCCTGATATTCCTGGATTCTCCAGGCCGCGTCTCACATTTTCTCAGTCCCAGCCCTCCTGACAGGGTGGTGACCAGCATTTGCCTCTTCTTTCTGTAGGCTCTACCCGCTGTGTCTCCTGCCTCGAGGTGCCTCTGATGCTCACCCAGAGCAGTGTGGTTCCAACGTCACTATAAAGCCTCACTGTCCTCCTGGGACCTGCTTCTGATGCTTTCTGGCCATCTGATGTCACATTGCTTTAAATTAGCAAGAATCCAAGTGAAATGAGGGCCAGTGTTGCTAGCTGCTTACTGCTTGGAGAAAAGCATCCAGTTAAGATGGCAGGATGGCTAGATCAAGGAGCCAATGAACCAAATTTGCTAGTGTTGATTGGTGAGGCCCCATCAGGGTGTGGGCTTCAGAGTGGCTAGGAAGAGAGGTCAGCAGAGCCTGGTGAAGGACTTTGAAAATAGCATGAAGACATCTTAATCTCACCCAAATGGAAAGTAGCAACCCTCTGCTGAGAGCAGCCCAGCAGAAGCTATCTAGCCTTGCTGGGGGTAAGTGACCTGGCTTAGTGCAGTTGTCTTCCCAGCACGCTTTTTCTAGGAATAACTGAATATTTTACTATATGGCAGCCTCCCACTCCACCAGCATGTCATACACGCAACCATTTCAGAGCCTCTGCTTTGAAATTATACTATCTGAATTCAAAACCTGTTAGCATTGGAAGGTGGCGCCAAAATATGTTACCAGTGGTGAATCCATACAGCTCTGCAGCGACCTCAATTCTTGCCTCCTCAGAAGAAAGAATTCAACTGAGAGGCCAAGGCAGATTTTAGAACAGGAGTAAAAGTTTATTCAAAGCTTCAGAGCAGGAATGAAAGGAAGGAAAATACACTTGGAAGAGGGCCAAGTAGGTGACCTGGGAGATCAAGGGCACGATTTGACCTTCTGACTTGGGGTTTTCTACACTGGCATAGTTCCCAGGTCTTGTGTTAGTTCTCCCAACTCCTGAGATCTTATTGGGAAGCTGTGATCACCAGTTTCAGGTGTCTTCTATCTATTAGGAGACTGCCTTTCCCTGGTGCTGTCTGCGACTAATTACTACATTAGAGAGACAGTTAACAACAGCCTGACCATGACCTGATGGTCGCCTGACACTCCTGGTGTGTGTGGGAGCCCTCTCCTGCCCTGCTTATACCCCACTAGCTACCCACTGTAACAAACCCTGCTCTGACACTTAATAGAAATGTCTTTGGGCTTATCATTTACCCTCTCTCAGCCTCAGTTTCCTCATCTGTTGGTTGGTTTAAGTTATCACAAGAATACCTCCCCTGTGGTGTTTTTTGAACATCTAATGCACCTACACACTTAGCATAGAGCCTGGCACATGGTAAGCATACCATCAGTGTTTTATGTCATCATTATAAATCACCACTGCCATTCTCAGTGCTTTTATTATCCCAGAATTTTGTGCCTGATATTAATAAAGCTTGCCATACTCACAACATGCCACAGATTACTACTTTAGAAGTGAGCTCCCAATCACAGCTCTTGAATCACACATGCAAATAGGACAATCAGTCCTGTCCTCTGCATAGGGTCGCATAGATGTGTCCAAGAGCCAACATTAACTATAAAGGTTTCCCATGTTTATTCCAATATTTACTCACATTTCCTGAAGAACTTGAAATGGATTCCAGTCCACAGCCCACCACAGTCTACTTCTGATCCTCCCCAGTTCCCTCTCTGCCTCAGCTTCTCTGAGGTCTCTTTCCATGCAACCCATCACCCCAGCACTCTGCCATACCTGGCCTGCTTATTTTTCTTCCTTTTTTCTTTCCTCCTGCCACTGCCTCTTTTTAACCTCTGCAGCCTCTCCCATCCAGCCTGTCTCTTTCCACCCTTTTCTCCCTCATTAAAATGTAGAGCAGGGCTGATTGGCCAAGAGGCAAGTCTTTTTAGGCAGCAGCCTGGGGATTTCTGCGATGAATTAAAGTAATAGAAATAATGTCACTAAAAATGTATATAGCGCCTTAACATATATTATCACATTTAGTTTTTAAATTTAATGCTGAGGGGATAACACAACATTCTCTTTGGAGGGCAGGGAAGGTAGAAAAGAATAAAAAATCAGAAATACCAGCAGGTTACTAAATCTTGGCTCCGAGAAATATACAGCAAGCATTTCCCAGGTGTTCTTCCACCCCTCAGGCCTTTGCCAAAGCTCCTTGCCCCTCCCCCTTAGATCAAAACCCGACTCCCAGCTTTCCTTCCTAACCTTTGGGTACTACTGTAGCATTCTCGTGGGGGGTGGGAGGTGGGACTGTGAGTCCTGCGAAGGTCTTCATTTGAACCCAAGCGGAGTCACCACACGTGGCCTTCCGAAGGCTTGTCATCCCTACAATCTTCAGGGGACCTCCTCTGGGGATCTCCAAGCCACTCCTACAGCCTGATTGTCCTATTTGCGTGTGTGATTCAAGAGCTGTGATTGGGAGCTCACTTCTAAAGTAGCAGTCTGTGGCATGTTGTGAATAATAGTCACTTATTTCCACAGGTGTTACTATAGAAATAACGCCTATAGAATTAATTATACTTTCCTTTATAGAGAATCCATATATATACTTTATTTTTTAGAGTAGTTTTAGGTTCACAGAAAAATTGATTAGAAATTACAGAGATTCTCCACATTCTCCTCTCCACCCCACACACAACCTCCTGCACTACCAGCATCCCCAGCAGAGGTGTCCATTTGTTATAACTGATGAATCTACATTAACACATCATTATCACCTGAAGTCCAGAGTTTACATTAGGGTTCATTCTTGGTGCTGTATATTCTATGGGTTTGGACAAATGTATAATGTATGGGTTTGGACAAATGGTTCACCCTTGTAGTATCATACAGAATAGTTTCATCCCTGAAAATCCTCAGTGTTCAGTCTATTAATCCCTCCCTAACCCTGATTTCTTTACTGTCTCCGTAGTTTTGCCTTTTCCAGAATATTAAATAGTTGGAATCACACAGCATGTAGCCTTTTCAGATTGGCTTCTTTCACTTAGTAATATGCACTTGAAGTTCCTCCATGTCTTTTCATGGCTTGATAGTGCATTTCCTTTTAACGTTGAACAATATTCCATGGTCTGGATATACTGTAGTTTATCTACTCAGCAAGTGCAGGAAGTCTTGATTGCTTTCAAGTGTTAGCAATTACGAATGAAGCTGCTGTAAACATCTGTGTGCAAGTTTTTGTGTGGCCATAAGTTTTCAGCCTCTCTGAGTAAACACCAGCAGCATGATTGCTGAATCATGTGGTCAAAGTAAGTTTAGTTTCATACGTGTTTTTAATGCACGTTGTCTAGTTTTATCTTGAAAGATCTAGTGTCACTTGGATGACTCTCCCATTTTGTATCTTAGCAACTGAGACTCCAAGGGGTGAAGGGATTTACCAAGGCCACCAGACTGAGATGTAAATCTGCTGACTTGGAAGAAGAGAATTCCTCCTTTGCCACCGCTGAATTTCAGCCCCTGGTGTCTTAACCCTTGCCAGAAAGCCCTCTAACCTGGCTCCCTCCCCACTGTTCTTCTCTCAGGCTGTGGTTGACCAGGATGCCTAGAAGGGGGGTTCAGCAAATCCCACTGCCCTCTCACGGACTTTACTTGAAGTATCTCCTGCCCATTTCTCACTGCTCCCTCCCCTTGCATCCAGCCTTTGCAGGGACAAGAGACCATCTTTCTTCTTCAAGGCTTAGGGGTCTGCCTGGGGATTCACACACACACAGATCAGAATTGGCTCAGACCACAGCTATCACCTAGATAGGAAACCCTTGTCCATCTTCACAGTGCCCTACAGCTGGCACTGTTCTGTGATGCCCATGGTGAAAACCTGTTCCATGCCAGGAAGAAGGCTGAGTAGGGAGAGAACTGCGGTTTATCACCATTGTGTTGCAAATCTGTGCAACAGAAGGGAGGCTGGAGTCTCGTTTCCTTTCTGAAGGACAATCAACCTACGACAATAGGCACTCAGTTATCTTGTGGGTGTCTTCCTTTTTTAAAACTTTCTTTCAAGCTCTGTTCCTTTAGCAATTACTTGTTTAAAATCGTTTCTTCAGAATTGACTGTTTATACTCCCCTAAATGTAGTACTTTGTGTTTCCTGTACAGTATGTCTTCTCCTGGGGACACAGAGAACCCATGCTAATAAGGGCTATGCACATTTTGTTGTTCTTTAAAAATTTTTCTGATAGGGCAAAGCACTCAGAACCTGGGAATTTTCTTTTTGGTAAGAGAGATGAGCAATTGCAAGTGGTGTGATTAGGACTGTCTCTTCACAATTATGACTGAGATCAATTTATCTAGCCTGAGTAGCTCTAGGAAAACAGGAGGGTGGAGCTGCAGGAGGACAGAGCCATTCATCTCATTGCCACATCTTGATTTCTTCTTATTCCACACAATAAGGAGACAGATGCAAAAGGAGGCAACAAAATGGCGTTTAAACGCTAACTAAGCATCAGGTGCACCCTGATTCCATGGCGATAGAAGCTTCTGCATTTGGGACCCTCCCACCTCCCAGACCTTGCCCTGTTCCACTCGTCTGTTGACTCTTCCATTTGGCTGTTCCTGAGTTGTATCCTTTATAATAAACTACAGTCATAAGTATTTTTTTAAAAAAACAAAAGTAACCAAGTACCAGAATATATGTTGATCACTAAAGTGAGGATGGTAAATGTTTGCAATGTTCTTTTTGAGAAGCCATTCCAGTGATTCAGAACTCTTAAAAATCTGATGAGTAAAACAGAAAGGGTGGACAAGGACAATGACTGTCCAGCCATTGACAACCCTATCAGTCATAATGACAACACATCCTTCCAGCATGTAAATGCGGTGCTGGGCCTGCACCTCGGGACAGTGAGTATCGCATTTCTGACAGCATGGATTCCTCAGGGCCGGTGATATGGGTGTTTGACTTCCGTGTTTCTGTGCTAGGGAGAGCAGGAGAATTACTGGTCAATACCTTCATCGAAGGAACCAGGCACTGCGCACTGTGGACTCCAGGGGCAAAGAAAGGGCTGAGTGGCGGAAGCGATGGGGAGTGGGTCTGGTAAAACTTCATGGTGGAAGGGACTTTTCTGTAGGGCTTTCGCAGAGAGAGGATGTGTAGAGGAGAGGACGGCTTCCTGGTGTGTTCTGGGCTGAGGGGATATGAGGTGGGACGCAGGGTGAGAGGAGGGGTGCAGAGTTCGCTGGGCTGAAGAGTGATCCCGAGTGCTGATGATCTTGGAGAAACAAGGTGCGTGACATAGAGTCAGATGGCAAGGGGACAGTGAGAACACTGTCATTTATACTAGGTGACCAGCGATTTCCATTTCAGGCCCTAACCTGTACAGCTTGAAAAATGCTTTGCAAATGGTGAAGGGAGATCCTAGTACTAATGCTGTTGCCCTCAGCCAAGGTTTTTTTTGTTTTTGTTTTTGTTTTTTTGGTAGAGATGGGGGTCTTACTTTGTTGCCCAGGTTGATCTCAAACTCCTGGCCTCAAGCGATCCTCCCACCTCGGCCTCCAAAGCACTAAGATTACGGGCATAAGCTACCACATCCAGCCCTATTAGCCAAGGTTTTTTTTCTGGAAGAAGCATAAGGGGGGGTTTCTGCTTTTCTTTAGTTCTTTTCTCTCATTTAGTAAGAAAAATATGTTCTATTCAACTGTGGCCAGAAATGGAACTCACTAAACTGAGGATGTTTACCGTCCATCTCCAGGAAGTTTAAAAATGTTTTCCAAACCTTTAAAAATATAAGAATAATTATATTAGAGAGGCTTTCAGGATGCTCCTATTAATGTATGTACATTTCAACAAATATTTATACACCTGTGTCATGTATGAGGTGCCCAGCTAGGTGCTGAGAATAAGGTGCACAGCAGGGATGAGAGCAGGAGTCAGGGCACACAGCACCCCAGAGGGATGGCAGGAGTCAGGGCACACGGCACCCCAGAGGGACGGCAGGAGTCAGGGCACACAGCACCCCTGGTGGGACAGCAGGAGTCAGGGCACACGGCACCCCGGTGGGATGGCAGGAGTCACGGCACACGGCACCCCAGAGGGACAGCAGGAGTCAGGGCACATGGCTATCCACTGTGTGAGAGGACTACGCTACAGGGTGTGCACGCCAGAGACAACAGGCACCCCTGACCATAGGGGAGCCCCGCTGAGCCACTCCCTCTTCCAGCTTTTCCCTGAAGCCTATCAACACTCCAGGTAGACGCCATTGACTCTTTCTTCACCTCTTAGCATCTACAAAATGGAGATAAGAATAATAATACCTACCTCACAATGTGGTGAGAATTAAATACAGTCATGCTCCATATAATGACTTTTTATGGTCAACAACGGACACATATAATGTCCGTTGTTGACCATATATAATGGTGACCCTATAAGATTATAATGGACCTAAAAAATTCCAATAGCTAGTGAAGTCATACCTTTTCTATGTTTAGATACACACATACTTACCATTGTGTTACAATTGCCTACAGCATTCATACAGTAATAGGCTATAGAGATTTGTAGCCTGGGAGCCATAGGCTGTACCATTATAGCCTGGGTGTATGGTAGGTTACACCATCTAGGTTTGTGTAAGTTCACTCCATCTGCACAAGGACAAAATCACCTACCGACCCACTTCTCAGAGCCTAGCCCCATCATTAAGTGACGCATGACTGTAATTCTGTAATTTAATACAGCCACAATAGTTAGAACAGTGCCTGGCACATAGTAAGCACCAGTAAGTGTGAGCGCTTATTATCAATTCCGTCTTAGGAGGGGATGGGAGGCAAATGCATCTACTTAGGCCACCAATCTTGAATCAGAAACTAGCATAGACATTAGCATAGAAAATTAGCATAGAAAAGCACATTTAAATTTTTTTAGAAAACAGGTTACCAAATTATAATTCCATTCTAATCCTCATTTTGGGGAAAATGTGTCTTTATACATAAAGATTAATGGATATTATGGGCTGGATTGTGTTTCTTCCCATGTCCTCAAAAAAATATGTTGAAGTCCTAACCTTCATGTTTGGAGGTAGAGTCTTTAAGGAGGTAATTAGGGTTAAGTGAGGCATTTTGGGTGGTTCCTAATTCAATCCAATGGATACCTTTATAAGAAGGGGAAATTTAGACACAGACAGTATGTGTGCACAGAAGAAAGACCTCATGGGGACACAGTGTGGTATAGCCATGAGCAAGCCAAAAAGAGAGGCCTCAGGAGAAACCAAGCCTTCCGACACCTTGATCTCGGACTTCCGCCTCCAGAACCGTGAGAAAATCAGTTTCATAGTTTTAAGCCACCCAATCTGTGTACTTTGTTATTCTCAGGGCAGAGGCCTTGCAGCAGAGTTCAATTCAATTTATTTCCCAATTAAAAAAAAAACCCACTAGTTCTTCTGTAAGTTTTCACAAAGAATTACAAGACAAAGGAGTACCCTCAGGCTGAGCTCCTCAAAATTTAGATTTCAAATCTGTTTGCTGCCATTATTTCCCCTGGCTTTGTGCTTCTCTGGCTTGGAGGCCTGGTTGAGTGAGTGACTGGCCCGGGGCCAACCTGCCATGGTCCTTACTCAAACACTATCATGGGTGTCCTCACCATAGGGTTTTCCTAGAAATTGAGCAGGGCTTTTGAAAATTATTCCATTCCAAAGAAAGGATGGTCCATTTTTACCTAGTGAATGTTTGAGTCTTTGTTACATCCAAAATGTTAACTTTGGCTGGGCACCATGGCTTACGCCTGTAATCCCAGCACTCTGGGAGGCTGAGGCGGGCAGATCGCTTGAGTCCAGGAGTACAAGACCAGCCTGGCCAACATGGGACCCTGTCTTTACAAAAAAATTTTTTTAATTAGCCAGGTGTGGTGGCCCACACCTGTAGTCTCAGGTACTCAGGAGGCTGAGGTGGGAGGATCAGTTGAGCCTGAGAGTTTGAGAGGGCCATAATTGTGCCACTGCACTCCAGCCTGGACAGCAGAGTGAGACACTGTCTCAAAATAAATAATAAATAAATAAATAAAATGTTAACTCTTCTTGTGGGAATTCTTCAGGGCCCTATCAGAAATACTCCAGAGCCCCAAATTTCCTGGCTCAGGTCCCTGGCATGGATCAGCGCCCTCGTCCATATGAACAACCTGCCTCTGTCACTCCGAATGAAAGGGCGTGAGACCAAATACCCTCTCTTCACGAAGCTCTTAGCAGCTTTGCCTTTTTCTTGCACAAAACAGCTTTGATCCCTTACCTGAAGCAGCTGGACTTCAGCCAGATGAAGGGAGTGGTGGAAGGAGAGGGGGCAGTCAGACCACCGAGGGCACCAGCAGCCTCCACCCTCATTTCATTCCATCCCCAGAGTAAAACCAAATAGATGAAAGCAAATCTGTGTGGAAGGAAGAAAACAAGAGCCCAGTTTCCCTCAAGGGTCCAGCCTCAGCTACTGCATGAACCCCTCACTGCCCCACCAAGGCAGGGGTGGGTGGCACCGAGGAGGGGTGTGTTGGCAGTAGATACCCCCATACAGACACTCTAATTTGCCCCTGCTCGAGCTGAGGGCTTCCCTGTCTCATCAGCAGGAGGAGAAGCAGAAGAACCTTTCTACCAGGCAGATGCGTCGAGCTTCGGGAAACTGTTAGTTCCTAGAGAGCCATTTCTGAGGAGGGGCATTAGAGGAGAAGGCCGGGAGAGCCTGATCTGCTCTGCTGACCTGGCAAGAATAGGGTCAGAGGGGTGATTGGAAAGGCTGCTCTGTGACCTCTGAAGACTGCCGCCTCAGCCAGAGACAGCCAGCCACGTCCAACATTACTGTGGCTGAAGGCTGAGGAATGGTGCGCAGTATCCCATTCTATTTCTGTCCAGAGTCCAGCAGTGAATGTTTCTCCAGGGAGAGAGTAGCATCTACTGAGAAGCACCTTGCATCAGCCGCAGCTCTGAGTTTCCACATACATTATCTCCTATATCACCGCATGCTGGAGTTAACATCCTGAGCTAGTAAGCTCAGGCTTTGTGACTTGAACAAATGGCAGCTTGGTTTCCTCATCTATAAAATACAGATAAGAATGTGCATACCTCATCATTTTGTCAGGAGCAGGATAATAAGCATTCAATAAGTGAGCCATGATTAAAAATGAGGAAGAGCTACAGTACCAATATGGAAATAGCACTAAGCTATCTTCAGAAAAGAAAAAAGAAAAAAAGAGGGTTGGGGATGGTGGCAGAAGACAGGAAACCCAGTACAAGCACACCTCAGAGACATTGCAGTTTCTGTTCCAGACCACGACGATAAAGCAAATATCGCAATAATATGAGTCTCATAGGGCCGGGCGCGGTGGCTCACACCTGTAATCCCAGCACTTTGTGTGACCGAGGGGCGGATCACCTGAGGTCAGGAGTTTGAGACCAGCCTGACTAACATGGTGAAACTCCGTCTCTACTAAAAATACAAAATATTAGCTGGGCGTGGTGGCGTGTGCCTGTAATCCCAGCTACTATGGAGGCTGAGGCAGGAGAATTGCTTGAACCTGGGAGGTGGAGGTTGCAGTGAACCGAAATTGTGCCATTGCACTCCAGCCTGGGCAGTAAGAGTGAAACTCTGTCTCAAAAAATAAATTAATTAATAAAATAAAATAAAATGCTTTATTGTTATAAATGCTAAGGATTATCAGAGCCTTCAGCAAGTTGTAACCTTTTTGCTGGTGGAGGGTCTTGCCTCAATGCTCATGGCTGCTGATGGATCAAGGTGGTGGCTGCTGAAGGTTAGGGTGATTGTGGCAATTTCTTAAAATAAGACAACAATAAGCCTGGGCAACATGGAGAAGCTCTGTCTCTACCAAAAAAAAAAAAAAAAAAAATTAGTCTGGCGTGGTGGCGTATGCCTGTAGTCCCAGCTACTCAGGAGGTTGAGGTGGGAGCATGACTTGAGCCCAGGAGGTCAAGGTTGTAGTGAGCTGTGATCACACCACTACACTCCAGCCTGGGTGACAGAGTGAGACCCTATCTCAATAATAATAAGAAGAAGACAACAATAAGGTTTGCTGCATCAATTGACTCTCCTTTCATGAAAGATTTCTCTGTAGCATGGGATGCTGTTTGATAACATTTTACCCACAGTAGAACTTCTTTCAAAATTGGAGTCAGACCCCTCATATCCTGCTGCTGCTTTACCAAGTTTATGGAATATTCTAAATATTTTGTTGTCATTTCAACAATGTTCACAGCATCTTCACCAGGAGTAGAGGCCATCTCAAGAACACTCTCTTTGCTTATCCATGAGAAGCAACTCCTCATCTGTTCAAGTTTGATCATGAGATTGCAGCAATTCAGTTACATCTTCAGGCTCCACTTTGAATCTAGCTCTCTTGCTACGTCTACCATATCTGCAGTGACTTCCTCCAGTGAAGCCTTAAAGCCCTCAAAGTCATCCATGAGGGTTGGAATCAACTTTTTTCCAAACTTCAGTTATGTTGATATGCTGATTTCCTCCCATGAATCATGAATGTTCTTAATGATATCTAGAATGATGAATGCTTTCCAGAAGATATTTAATTTACTTTGTCCAGATCTATCTGAGAAATCACTATCTCGGATAAAATCACTTTTACAGGGCAGCTATAGCCCTATAAAATACATATCTTAGATAGTAAGTCTTAAAAGTAGAAATTACTTCCTGATCCACAGGCTGCAAAATGGATGCTGTGTTAGCATGCGTGAAAACAACATTCATCATCGTCTTCTTTTTATTTTTAAGGGACGATGTCTTACTCTGTCACCCAGGCTAGAGTGCGGTGGCATGATCATAGCTCACCGTATCCTTGAACTAACTCCTGGGCTCAAGTGATCTTCTCGCTTCAGCCTCTCCAGTAATTAGGACTACAGGCACGTACCACCATGCCCAGCTAAGTTTTAAGTTTTTCGTAGAGATGTGGTCTCACTATGTTGCTCAGGCTGATCTCAAACTCCTAGCCTCAAGAGTTTCTATTACCTTGGTCTCCCAAAGTGTTGAGATTATAGGCATGAGCCACCACGCATGGCCAATTTAGCACAATTCTTAAGGGCCCTAGAATTTTCAGAATGGTATATAAACATTGGCTTCAACTTAAAATTACCAGCTGCATTAGCCCCTAACGAGAGAACCAGCCTGTCCTTGAAACTTTGAAGCCCAAATGCGAAGCATTGACTTTGCCTCTCTAGCTATGAAAGTCCTGGATGGCATCTTCTTCCAATATAACAGTGTTTCACCGATACTGAAAATCTGTTGTTTAGTGCAGCCACCTTCATCAGTGATCTTAGCTGAGTCTTCTGGATAACTTGCTGTAGCTTCTCCATCAGCACTTGCTGCTTCACCTTGCACTTTGATGTTATGGAGACAGTTTCTTTCCTTAAACCTCATGAACCAACCTGTACTAGTTTCAAACTTTTCTTCTGCAGCTTCCTCACCTCTCAGCCTTCACAGAATTGAAGAGAGTTAGGGCCTTGCTCTGGATTAGGCTTTAGCTTTAAAGGAGTATTGTGGTTGGTTTGTTCTTCCATCCAGACCATTCAAACTCTCTCCATATGAGCAATAAGACTGTTTCACCTTCTTATCATTCTTGTGTTTACTGGAGTAACATTTTCCATTTCCTTCATGAAAGAACATTTTCTTGGCATTCACAGCCTGGCTAAGTGGCAGAAGAGGCCTAGGTTTCAGCCTACTTTGGCTCTCAACATGCCTTCCTCACAAAGTTTAACCATTTCTAGCTTTTTAATTAAAGCAACAGATGTGAGACTCTAACTTAAACACTTAGAGGCCACCATAGGGTTATTAGGTGGCCTAATTTTAATATTGTTGTGTCCCAGGGAGTAGGAAGGCCTGAGGAGAAGGAGAGAGATGAGAGAGCGGCCGGTCAGTGGAGCAGTCCGAACACACAACGTTTATGAAGTTTGCTGTCTTATGTGGATGTGGTTTGTGGCACCCCAAAACAATGATAATAGTAGTATTAAAGATCACTGATCTCAGATTACCATGACAGATATAATAATAATGAAAAGGCCTGAAATATTGCAAGAACCATCAAAATGTAGCACAGAGACATGAAGTGAACACACGCTATTGGGAAATGGCACCATAGGCTTCCTTGATGTAGGGTTGCCACAGACTTTCAATTTGTGAAAAAATGCAGTATCTGCAAAGGGCAATAAGGCAAACTGCAATAAAATGAGGTCTGCTTGTACGTTCCTATCTGTTTAAAATGACAAGGATGCATAGGTGTATGTACATGCTTGTGTGGCTGAAGCACAGTCTGAGATTTTAACTTAGGTCTTTGTATCCTGCAAATTTTCCTCCTTTGCCTTGGGCCTGTTGGGCAGGAGAGCAAAGAAGGTGGCTTGGCAGCAATTCTCCACCTGCAGCCTCCCTCAACAGCCCTGGAGCCCTGGGGAAGCCAATGATACTCTCCCTTGTGTCAACAGCCCCAGCACCCCTGGTCAGGGCCTGCAATGGACAGTCAGTCCTTAAGTCAGCAGCCAAGAAAGTGGACTCTGCTACTTCCCAGCCAGGGGCCTGCCCCTGTATATATGTACCCCCTGGCCCCTGCAGTGTCCCAGTATAACCAAGAATTGTAGGTGGGCCCTGGATACCTGGGAAGGGACACCGGGACACCCTGCCCCTCCAGCTGGGGAAAGACATGAGAACCTCTGAATCGTGGTTCTCTGGAGAAGGGCTCTGGGGAACTGGGAGTGGGGAGGAAGACTAACCTCCCTGAAGCCCTGTCCTCCCTCTCCACTCCCTTTGGCCCACCCCCTGAGTGTCACCTTCCACTGGGAGCTTCCCATGTCTTCTGGTATTCCATCATGACTCACATCTGCCCCACCTAGCAGAGGTTGACGGCCTGTGGGTCCGGAGTATGAATCTCAGCTCCAACACCGTTACAACCATGAGAAATTACTTAATCCATTTCCATTAGCTTCTGCATCCATAATATGGTGAGAATTATAGTATCTACTCTATAGGGTCCTAGGTGTAGATTAAATAAGATAATGCAGGTAAATGCACAACACAGCAGCTGGCATGTAGCAAGCATTTAGTAAATGTTCACTAGAATTACTGAGGACAAATCTTGAAACCAGTTGAATAATTTAATTACCTTCTATGTTAAGTGAAAGGGGCAAAAAGGGACTGAGAGAAAGTGGACAGAGGAGGGGGAGGGAAGTGGGAGGGAGAGGGAGAGGGAGAGGGAGAAGGAGGCCCCTCAGGACACAGGGTTGTGTTCTCCCAGCAAGCAGAGCTGTGTCCTTTTTGCAATGGGGGAAAAGAGTGGATGTGACCTCCCATGGTGCCTCCCAGCTCTGCTACAGTGAGAAGGAGGACTGTGCCTGGCACAGGCAGGTGCATAGTAAAGTTTTATTGGTTGGTGTTGGGGAAATATAAGGAGTCTTCTCCTAGCTCAGAAAACCTCTCCACAAAGGTATTAGAGACAAAATGGTTTGATTATCGAATAAGTGAAGGAAATAATGTATACAGTGGTCTATTTCCAAGACAAAGTGTCTTAAATAGGCTCAGGTCAGCAAACTACAGAAGAAACAGGATATACTAGGCCCCTGCTTGAATAATTGATGCCTGCTTGTTGGCCTCCCCCTTCCTCCCCCTTCCCCCGGGCTTAGTTGCCCTCACCCAAACCAAAGAAGTTTAGTCTAAGATAAAATTAACCGGTCTGCGAAATAGCTCACTGTCTGTTCTTATTAGCCTGCCCAGCTGCTTAGGTCATTAAGTCAAATACTTGAAGAGCCCCTGAGCTAACTAGAATTGCAACGCATTGTGGGCTGCAATGAAATGCAGCAAGACAATCCTCCCGCCCCCCGCTCCAAAAAGGCACCTAAATCCTCTGTCTAACAATCAATAGGTGACGTCCAGGAAGATTGTGACCCCATAGTACTCAGCCTATGAGGAACCGGGCGAGGGACCTGCACACTAGGGGATAAATTGCTTGTTGAAACCGTGCTTGTTGAAACGCTGCCTGCATGCCAGACACCCAATCTTGCAAGACCATCATTAAAAGTCTCACTTTTGCTGTTCTCTGGGTCTCTGAGTCCATTCTTTGGGTTTTGACAGGTGAGTTTGTTTCTCACAATAAGTATTAAACCAGAATGTGATGCACATTGAAGAGGTTCAGAATATGCCACCCCAAAATGTGCCACTCTGGCATAAGGATATTTTGCACTGAAGGCAACTGAGAAAAAGCAGACACAAAAAAGCTCCCTCCTTCCCATCTCTACCATGGAAAGACTACTTGAATTGGCTTTAGCTGCAGGAGAAAAAAACTTCTCTCATCTTTATGACAGGAAGCAGTTTTGCAAATTGGAACAAGGTGCCCACTGAATTAGATGTCTACTCTTCCACAGTAATTGAGAGACAGGGGCACTATCTCATTTAATGCTCACATTTCAAAAAGATGTTTCCCAGGTCCTTGAAGAAACATTTCTCAGTAAGACTGGCAAGAGGCTTATTTTGTCATTATAAAGATTTACATACATTTGAAAAAGACAGAAAAAACTTCTGAAACAAAAAGGGAGAGGTAGGGAGAAGTGTCTTCCCTTATTTTCAAAATGGAGAACTAAGCTTTTATTTTAAATGTGTGACTACCTTTACAATCAAAGTATGATTAAAAACTATTTAACAATAAAGCAGTTAAAAACATTATTGAGTGCTTGCTAAGGGACAAATAGGTATTAACTGATTTAGAACCCACAAAACCCTATAAGATGCATACATATAATTATCCCCATTTTACAGGTGAGGAAACTGATGCACTAGGACACTGTTTTACTTGTTTATGGTCACATGGAAATGGAGCATGAACTTAAATCCAATCTCTCTTGATAGATGTATTAATGAATGGATGAACAGATAAAGGAATGCAATCTGCCCAGAAATCAAGAGTATTTCAAGCTGCAATTGAATTTGAAAATTGAGACAGAGGGCTGTGGGAAGTCTGCAAAATATGATACTTGTATGAAAATAAATATTTTCTCTAAGTTCAGCAAGGTAATTCCTTCTCTATGACCTTTTCACTCCAGCACCTGAGTTCAGTACTCATCTCCTCCAATATGCCTCCAGCAGTAACAGTTTTTGATGTGTCTTAATGATAAAATTACAAAATCAGATGATTGCTGATTTTAATCTTTGCCCACACATCATGCCTTCAATGATTTATTCTCTGTGTCTCCCCCAACCTTTGCAGTTTGGGAAGAATAAGCTCAGTTTCGTTCCCCAGCTGTCACCACACACACTCCGGGGCTGCTGTTTTCTGCAGTCCTCAGGACAGAGGTGCTGAGGTTCTACTTTCAATGACCCTTTATCTTTAATTTATCTCCCCCATCTTACGTAATCATGTCAGAGGATTCACTTAGGGGAAACAATGTCTTCTTTTTCTTGTCTCAGAAATATGGTTCTGCATTTTGGGAATGTTACTTTTAAAATGTTTTTAATATTGCTTTTAAACACTGTCTTTCCACAAAGAACATAAGATTTGCTGGATGGCATTCTGATATCGTGCAGTGTAGATTGTAAAATTTAAATTGTGTTCAATCCTGCTTCCAGGCTGACATTTCCATTCTCATTTACCTGATTCACTATGGGTGTTTCAGGCAGATGTTCATAAAAGACATTGGATCACAACCTAAATGCATTTAGTAGTAGGGCCCCACAGTACATCAAATGCTGAAATCAGCTTGATGCTGAATGTTGCTCAGAGTGGTCTCTGCTCCATCTACTCTCTAACAGGACAGTGAGGCAGGGGACAGCCTGAGAAGAACAGGAGGGAAGGAGATGAAACAATGAGCCTATCCATGAGTAGGCCACAAAGCACCATCACGTGGAGATTAGCTGTGAGGTCAGCACACATGGAGCCAGTTCACTGTCGAGGTGGGCTGTGTAGGCTGAGTTGTGTAACCTCCCAGAAAAGACAATATTGAAGTTCTAACCCTAGTACTTGCAAATGTGACCTTATTTTCAAATAAGACCTTTGCAGATTTAATCACGTTAAGATGTCATTAGTGTGGGCTTTGCTCCATTATGAGTGGTGTTCTTACATGAAAAGAAAATTTGAATGCAGACACACAAGGAGAATCCCATGCAAAGATACAGAGACATGCAGACACAGAGAAAAGACTTGTGAAGATGGAGACAGAGATTGGAGTGATGTTGCCACAAGCCAAGGAACACCTGTGGCAACCAGAAGCTGGAAGAGGCAAGGAAGGCTCCTTCCCTAGAGACTTCAGAGGAAGCATGGCCCTGCCACCATCTTGATTTTGCACCTGGTCTTAGTCTGTTTGTACTGCTATAATAAGATTCTTGAGACTGTGTAATTTATAAAGAACCAAAATATATTTCCCGCAGTTCTGGAAGCTGGGGAGTCCAAGATCAAGGTGCCAGCATCGGTGTCTGGGGAGGGGCACTTTCTGCTTCCAAGATTGCACCTTGTTGCTGTGTCCTCACATGGTGGAGAGTGGAAGGGAGGAGGCCAAATGTTGGGAAACCGGTTTTATAAGGGTTTAATCTCATTCACTCAGGCTCCGCTCTTGTGACTTAATCACTTCCTAAAGGCCCCATCTCTTAATACTATCGCATTGGGGATTACGTTTCAACACATGGATTTTGGACATAAACATTCAAACCATAGCCTCTGTGGTACAGTGACTTTAGGAAATTATTACATGAATTCCATAGGATATAAGCAGAAACCAACTTTATTTTCTTTCCTCCACTGCTATTTTACACCCATACTATTAGACTATGCATCCCCAAGCCTGGATAAAATCTCGGGTAGATCCCTTAACTTTTCTGGTCATTTTGAGCTATTGAAAGTCAAATTCTATCTAAAATCAAAACTTTAGTCCTCATCCTATTTAGAGCTTCTTCCCATTCTGACTGTAGGCTTAACTCAAGCTCAAACCTGCAGAGGTAAAAGGCAACGTGGCTGCTTTTTCGCTGTTTCCCATCTGCCTGTACACCCCTTTTCCCCTTTACTCACTATATGGCCTCCAGTGTTGGAGCAAAGGGGAGAAATGAGGGGAAAAAGAGTACTTTTATGAAGGTACATTTATTTTCTGATCATAAGCCCTCCAAATAAGACCGAACCAAAGTCTGGCTTTTTCTTTTATGGGGCTCAGGATATAGTCACCCCAAATAATGGATCTACCCTTCAGGCTCTTGTTAGCTGGGGCCTTTCTACTCCAGCATACCCCAATATGGAAGATGGTCTTTCAGACAGAGCATTTATGACCCACCCCAGTGATACACCACCAGCTCCTGTCTGCTGTGGTTGCCACTTCCCTTGCAGGAAGCTACAAAAGACACAGTCCTAGCCACTTCTCTTAGGCAAAGGTCTTACATTTCTCTAAAGAAGTATATCATTGGAGGAGGAGGAGGAGAAGGAGGAAGGAAGGAAGGAAGAAGGAAGGAGGAGGAGTCATTAAAAATAAAAATTAAAACAAAACGTGTTTTTTTCATATGTCAAACTACCAAAGATTTTACTTTTAAATTACTCAGCATTGGTGAGGATACAGGTACAGTTTTATCCTCTTGCTAGGCATATGAACTAAAACAATGTTTCTGGAAGATACTTGGAAATACACATCAAAGTGTTAAAATAGGCACACCAGATGGCTGGAGAATGCTTACATTCCTGAAAGCCTTAAATTCAGGCACAAGCCATGAAGGAGCTTTCCTGAAGGCCAAAAAGAGGACAATCCTGGGAATCCGGAGACTAGCCTGGAGTTAGGAATATCCAATTTTTATCAAAAGGACCCAGCTGCACCCCATCAGAATTCCTGTTGCCATTCAACAATTTAATCTATAAAGATTTTCCTCTATAGGAAAACTGGGAGCCAGCTGTTCTGAAAGTTGGATTCCTTAGCACATGCTTTGCTATTGTAGGTAATAATTCTACTGAGTCCTAAAAAATCATTTTGAGTTTTTATTTTTCTTTCGCAAAATGTATTGGTTTCTTGATGAGAAAAAATGGCATTTAAAAATGATTTTTTAAAAAACAAAATGTTCTTGATTATCTCCAGGAAAACTAGTTTTGGATGTTCTATAGTTAACAAAACAAAAACTCTATATATCTCTATAGATTGGGTCTGTCTTTGGTGCCCTATTCTAATTCACCTATTTGTTGCAGTTGCTTAAGAATCTCTATTTGTAGAAGAGGTAACAACTAGTCAATTTCGCCAGTTAGAACATTCAGTTAAAATGTCAGTCAATTTATTTTATTTTTATTTATTTATATTTATTTATTTATTTTGAGATGGAGTCTCACTCTGTTGCCCAGGCTGGGGTGGAGTGGTGCAATCTTGACTCACTGCAACCTCCATCTCCCAGGTTCAAGCAATTCTCCTGCCTCAGCCTCCCAAGTAGCTGGGATTACAGGCACCTGCCATCATGTCCAGCTAATTTTTGTATTTTTAATTGACCAGGCTGGTCTCAAACTCCCGACCTCAGGTGATCTGCCTGGGTTGACCTCCCAAGTCAATTATTATTATTATTATTTTTAAAAGGCCAGTGGGCAAAAGATCTGAACAGACACCTGACCAAGGGAGACGTACATATGGCAAATAAGTGTATGAAATACATCGTATCACTAGGGAATCACCAACTACAACTATGAGATATTGTTACATCTAGAACACTGACAATGCCAAATGCTAATGAGGATATGGAGCAACAAGGAGTCTCATCCATTGCTGGTGGGAATGCAAAATAGTACTGCCACTTTGGAAGACAGCTTGATAGTTTCTTACAAAACTAAACATATTCTTACCATACGATCCAGCAATCATACTCCTTAATATTTACCCAAATGAGCTGAAAACTTATGTTCATCAAAAATCTGCACATGGATGTTTATAGCAGCTTTATTCATAATTCCCAAAACTTGGAAGCAACCAAGATGTCCTTTGGTAGGTGGATGGATAAATAAACTATGGTACATCCAGATCATGGAATATTATTCAGCACTAAAAATGAATGGGCAATTAAGTCATGAAAAGACATGGAGGAAATTTTAAATGCATATTACTAAGTGAAAGAAGCCAATCCAAAAAGGCTGCATTTTTAATTACTCTAACTATATGGTGTTCTAGCAAAGGCAAAACCATGGAGACAGAGAAAAAAAAATCCGTGGTTGCCAGAAGTTGGGAGGCAAGAGAGAAGGAGGAATAGGGGATTTTTTAGGGCAGTGAAACTTCTCTGCATGATACTATTATGGTGGTTATATGTCATTATACGTTAGTCTAAACCCATAGAATATACAACACAAAGAGTGAGCCCTAATATAAACTATGGACCTTAATCAATATAATAGTAAAAAAAAAATCATTTATTTAAAGTAATATAATTTAAAGACATATAATTAAAATATAATAATAAATAAGGTATCAATATTGACCAATCAATTATAACAAATGTACCACATTAATGCAAGACATTAATAGGGGAAACTGTGGGGGTGGGGCAGAGGAGTATATGAAAACTCTGTGCTTTCCACTCAATTTTTCTATAAACCTAAAACTGCTCCGAAAATGAAGTTTACTAATTTAAAAAAAAGTGTCAAGTTGATTGTTTTATTGAGTTAGTGTCTCAGAAAGGTAGATCCAGGATTTCAACAGAATCTTGGGGTAACTATACAATCTGTGGGGAGATTATTTTTTCTCTAGGACCCTAGACTAACATGACTGCATGTGTTAATTCTGTTGTGACTATATCCACAACTTTGCTATGGTTAGCTAGGACATTTTCAGGAACTGCAGTGGTGAAGGTAAATGGTTTCTCTCTGAATGTTTGGTTTGGGGTTGTCCCTAGTGGCAAGAATCTCCATATCTCTCTTTTTCCCCCTGCACACATCCCCACCTTCGCACAGCCTGCCGCCTACTGATGGAATGACATCAACTTCTCTAACTTGTCCTGAAAGCTCAGCTTCTTTCAACTTTTTCCCCTTTTTCATGTGTGAGAGAAAAAGTAGTACAGTGTTGCCTCGTTCCCATAAAAACAGTCTTCTCCTACCCCCAGAGTGCATTCATGTGGGTCGGAAAGGCTGTAATTGTGCCTGTCTTGTCATTGGGTAGGCTGGAAGAGTACCCAAGCTGAGGATAAACCAGAACTCAGAGTGAACATTTGTGTTCACGGCTTCACAAGAATCTGTGAGACTGGACCTTGGAAAGGGCCTGGAGAGAGATGTGGCAGGACAGTCTGTGCAGATGCATATTGGTCCTGGGCTTCCAATCCCATACATAGGCTGCATCCCAAGTACTGGACATGGCCAGTCAGCCAGCCAGAGGGTCAGAATCCCAGACAGTTCTCACCGTGGGAGCAGGCAGCAGGCTGGAGAGAGCATCAGGGGTCTGTAGCTGTAGGGGAGGCATGTGGCACATTTCCAAAGTTTGTCCCTAAGTGCATGAAGCCATTCCTAACCTCCAGGGCTGCTCTGCAAAGATTCCCTGGCCAGCCTGGTTCTCCTCCTACCCCACCACCTTCAGCTGGTAGAGCCTGTTCTTTAGCTCCTTTGCTTTTTTTGTCATCTGTATCTCCTTTTTTTAAAGCACTCTAATTTAGTACCTGAAATTATAATTGGGAAGAGGACATCCAAGAAATTTCATTTTATATGACTGAAATTGACTAGACCAGGGTGCAAAAGTGATCTGTTGGCCAGCATGCATTCCCTCAGCCAGTATGGATCAAGGGCCTCCTCTGTATCAGGCTCTGTATTTGATGCTAAAAATAAAATAGTGAGTTAAAAAAAATTTTTAAAAAGCCCCCACCCTCAACAACTCACAGTCCATGAGAGAGACTGACACTAAAGAGATGAGTACCCTGGTACCCCTCCAGAACTTCAGTTTCCTCTACATGAAGTTGTAGCCTATCCCTTATGAATTCTAGTTCTGATATCTATCCATTGAATCATCTCATTTGAGGTCATTAGCAGGGAGGGGAGGGAAGAAGACAGAGCTTGGGGCTGAGAAGAAACAAGGGAGACACTATGAATGGCAGGGGAGAAATAGAGACATTTTCAGTGGAACCCAGGGGAGAAAGCAAGGAAACTGAGGCAACACAAATGAGGAGCCTTCTTATAGAGGAAGACGAGAAGAAGTAGAGATGTTTATCAGAGAGGCTCACTGCAAGGGATTTGCGTGACACTATCATGGACAGAGCAAAGGCTAAATGACTTGTGCAGGAGGCAGGGAGTTGAGCCACTTCCATGCAGCCAAGCTTCTCAATGATCCACACTGTTTGGAACCAGTGAGAGCTGGACGACAGGAGCCAATAACTCCAAGATACAAAATCAGAAAAGCTTTGACTGTTTGGGTAGAGAAGCAGGCAGAAAAGTACATTCCTTTTATTGGGCAAACTATCTATTTAAAAGTAAAATTTTTTCTTTTAATTATTTTATTGAAACAGCCAAGAAAGAAGAGCCTCAAGATTTTTCTTTCAACAAATGGATGTTAAGCATATAATGTACATTACTGCTAATGCAGAGTATGTAAATGTTATTAATATTCTCTTTATATAAGGTACTGTCTTTATTATTTTAGTGGATGTAATAAATAGAGTGATAGTCACTTATAACCCCTACTCCCCAAGGTACATTTTAATACAAGGTGTTGAACTTCTAACTATTGAATTATCTGGGGGTTTCTGGGGCCTGTGATACATAGCTTCTCGAGAAATCTTATGGTAGGTACTAGTGTAGGACAAAGACAAATTCATTTTGACCTGGGGAATCCAAGGGTATCTTCTCAAGGAGATGATTTTTAGGCTGGGTCTTGGAAGATGAGATTACATGAGTCCAGGTGACTAAGGAGACATCATTGCTTTCTCATGCCTGCATCCTTCTCATGGTCACAGATCGTTCTGCCCTTATCTAGATGTGTTTCCAATTTAAGAAAGAGTTGAGTAGGGATGTCAGAGAACAGCAGTAATAATATTAGCAAACCACCCCTACCTACAAAATCTCATTTGAACCTCGCAAAAACCCTGTGAGATAAATACAAAGAGCCCATCTGATAAATGAGGAAGCTGAGGCTCAAAGAAACTGACTCAGTTGCTTAAAATTACACAGGTAGTGAGTCATAGAGCCAGGATTTTTCTTAGGTCTTCTGATGCTCAAACCTGTATACCATCAATACTGTTTTTTTTTTTTTTATTACATTATGTATGTTGGGAAGAATATACCGTATCAGCATGGATGTACTCTATGTGACTAAAAGTGTACTGGATCAAAAGGGGACACTTAGAACTATTTTAGATTGGAAAAATCCATTTTTTGAAATCTTAAAAAAATATTTTGACGTAGATGCCTCCAATAAATGATGCTAAACAAGGCAAGTGGAGAAAGAGACAGGGCCAAAACCAGCATTACATATTTAGAGTAATATTAGTTGAAGCAACTTCTACAAACTAACAATAAAGGAAAAGTAAAGAGAGCATCAGAAATCAATAGCACAATTTTAGTGTTTGCTGCATTTAAGTGAGACAGCTCTGACTCATTCAACATGTGATGTCAGAACAAGCGGGTTGTAAGGGGCAAAAACGTATTTTTGGGAAAAGTTGGAAAAGGAACAAAAAATTTGAATATACCACATCTTGGCCACTCATCCCTATGGACAAAGATTTTTTAAAAATTATAAGGGATCTTCCTGGAACCCTGAGGACTCGGTATCCATTCTTAAGTCTGCAGAGCAGTACAGACCATGCACTGCCCTGTATAGGAAGCCAACACAATATGCAAATCACTGACAATAAATGGAAGATGAAGCCTGGTAAGTCTGAAAGGGAGAAAGTCTTAGGGACAAAATGATGCTATGAGAAGAGTCTCAGTCGGTAGAGCCCAGTTCCTTCAATCCCTACAGGCAAGGGGTGATCTAGGCCATCATAGGGAAGAAAAAGTAACTGCCAAAGAAAGGAGGGTCTCTAATGGCTCTTGGTGGTCCTGTCCACACTTTAATCACATTTGCTCTCAGGAAGCGTCTTCTTAATCCTTTGTTACATACAAGGTCAGCACCTGCCCCATCCTTGAAGTCTCTCCTTCTCCTTTCTTCATTCTTTATCTCCTTGCTCTAACCAACATCTATGCCAGGGCCCCTTTCGTGTTGCCGTTGGGAGATGGGACTGACCGTTCTATCACATAACCGATGCTGCTGTTTCACTCTGACAGGCATAATTTGACCAAGGACTCTCAGTGCCGTGCAATAAAAGATCTGTGTAGTTTTTGTTTTATTCTGCTTGCATTTATTGTCGTCTGTGGTTGGGAAGGATGCTTCATCCAACACTATTCATGAGTTCCTTCCCTACATTATAAAAATTTCTGTTTTGAATCTTACTTTTTTAACTATTGTTTTCTCCCTGTTGAATTACAGGAAGCTCATAGAAGAGAAAAGATTGTAAGATGGGCTATGAGATTTTAGTAGACCAGAGAAGGTGAGCTTTGAGGCAGCTCTGCTTGGTTTATAGCTAAATTTATAGCACAGAGACTGTGTCTTCTGGGTATAGGCAGGAGAAGCTTCAGAATTGGCCCTTTGCCTCTTCAGCGTGAATGGAACTGAAGTCGTTGCTGGCTGCTGGTATGCCTTCCAGCTGTGAAACTGCTGCAGAGGCCACGGCAGCTTAACTGCATTGATGACCACTGGGGTTATTGCACTGTGCACTCCATGTTCTTGCAGTGCCTCTGTGTCTGTGCTGACAGGCCAGTCCAACCAGGAGCTGTAACTATGCAACACACCACTCCACTTTCTAAGTTGTTCGGGTTTTCCATCTCCAACCCTCTCTCCTTAGATAACTGGGACCATGGGTGCCATGAAATAACCAATTTTCTTTTGAAATTCTTTCTTTCTTGTTACCTAGCAAAGGGCAAACCCACCCACATTTGTGATTTAGGCTGTCAGAAGCCTGGGAATGATTCATATCCACTGTAAAATGAAGTGTTTTTCATGATATGAAATACTATTGTTCAACAAGAAACCTCCAGATTGTTTATCCCCTTTTGCTTTATTGTGTTTTTTTAATACAAAAGTTATCCATGCTTGTTATTATAAATCCTACTGGAGAGAAGCTAATGTTTGATCAGTTTCATCCCCACCTCTAGCCCTACCTCATCCCCTTGCAGTAAAGTGTGTCCCAGCTGTGTGCACCCTTCCATGCCTTTCTTCAACACACATTCCAACATGCACGCACAGGTGTACAAGGCTCAAATTTTGACCTCTTCTAGGAGCCTCTCCAACCTTTCCAGTTTGAGATCAGGTTTTCAACACTTCCATCATCCTAGGCATTTCCATTGCGTTCAGCATTCCTAGAATAGCCTTTACTCAATCTGCTGGGGAAACAGAATGAAACATGGTGGAAGAGTGACAGTCCCTGGGGAAAGCGCTCTCTGCTTCCTCAAAGGCCAGTGGTCAAATGAATCTGAGTCACCGAACTCCTCTCTGAATCTGAGCTTGTTGAAGGTGTGAGGATTGGCACATGAGATACCTGTGTGGACCCTGGTGCAAAGAGCAGATTGTAGAGGCTTCTAACCAAGCAGGAGAAGCCGGATAAAGTATGGTTGTTGCAGTTTGATAGCTGATTCTGGAATATTCGGTGACAGTGAGTGGATAATTCCTGACTCTTACTTCTCCTCCTGGGCCTCCTGCTGAGGACAGTGTTAGGGCTCATTAGCACTTCCACTAGAGGCGAGCCCTTGCTGGGAGAAGAGGTGAGAGCAGTCGATTTTGCTACTCATTAGCAACTCTGGACAGACAGTGGTGGGAAGATTGAACCTATTGGCAAAATGAGAGTTTGCTTCTCTGGGGGCACAGTTACCCATTCTAGTCCTTTCGCCATCAGCGCATCACCCAGAGTTGATTGTCTGCTGGTCTCACAGAGCAATGAGCAAGACAATATTTTTCAAAGGATTAGTTGCTTTATATAATAACTCAGTGAATAGTCAATGTTGTGACCCTCCAGTGGTGATACTGCAGAAGGAAAAATGTCTCCTGGAAAACAGATGCCACAACCACCCTCGTGGTCTTACTGTTCTGGCCTAAAGATCAAAGATTAAGTTTGCGAAGGACAAAGTGTGTGTGTGTGTGTGTGTGTGTGCGCAATCTGGAATGCTGAAGTAAGCTTGCCAATGGATGCAAAACTGGTTAATATTCTATAAGACAATGCATGTTTGTTGGCATCTTTCTACTGGGTAGAAAATTATTCATATCTCTACTGGACACCAGCATTTGCATTGCTATGGATAAGAATAATTTCCATTACTGTTTTCTTCAACTTCTACTCCTGTAGTGTAAAATTGCTGGGTCATTAGAGAGACAGAGGGTCTACTAGACAATGCCCAGCACATCATTGAAAGGACACACAATGATGTTAATCTAAAGACAAAAAGATCTACAAACAAATCTTCAACTCCAATTCAGTAAAGGTGTTGTTGGTAGAGGTATGTATGTAGCAATTCTGGAATTATTTTGTGCTTTATTAGTGCAGCACTAAGCAAAAAAGTAAATAATTTGACTGTGGGCCAGGAGTGGCAGAGGGATTCAGGATTCTCACCACGAAAGAAAGAAGATACAAGCATAAACCAGGAAAAAGCAAAGAAGAACCATGTGGTATTGAATTGGGATTAGTGGTTACTCCTGGCTCTGTCCATTGAAATGGCAGTGACATCCCAGTAGCAATCAGCAGAGATCTTGGTTTCTAAATACCATTGCTGCCAAAAGAAGCCAAGACTTTTTGGAGAAACGGCTGATTCCAGGGTGGGGTAGGGCAAGTATAAGAACATTTGGTTGTTCTTAAAAGTAAGAGAGTGCTCATAAAATGATGGGAGGATGTTGCAAGAATATAAAAAGCAACTTGAAGGGGTTCCCTCTGGCCAAATCTGTAATAATTTGATTAGCAAAACAAATAAGAATACTGATGAATTCTAACCCATGGAAAAATAATATTTCATTGATTCATATTATACTAAATAAATAAATGAGAAAGAGAGGAAGGCTCTTCTTTAAAATAGAAAGCCAACTAATAAAAGTAGAATGGATAATGGAGTTAGATAATCAACATTTTGCAACATTGTAGTAATAATTGATTCAGACAGGAATTATTAATGGATGCTAAGACAGTGGAAGTCTCAAAGTATCTCTTTAGAGATGACTTATTAATTTCTTTCTTTTTTTTTTTTGAGACAGAGTCTTGCTCTGTTGCCCAAGCTGGAGTGCAGTAGTGCAGTCTCTGCTCACTTCAACCTGCGCCTCCTGAGTTCAAGCGATCTTCCTGCCTCAGCCTCCCAAGTAGCCGGGATTACAGGCATGTGCCACCACGCCTGGCTAATTTTTGTATTTTTAGTAGAGATGGGGTTTCACCCATGTTAGCTGGGCTGGTCTTGAACTCCTCACCTAAGGTGATCCACCCACCTCAGTCTCCCAAAGTGCTGGGATTACAGGTGTGAGCCACCATGCCCAGCCATGACTTATTAATTTCAAAGAGAAAAATAGTAACTTCATATTAGAATAACTTGGCTGACACTAACTAATTGATCAACATTAACATCACTAACAATGATGTGATATGCTGAGGACAAAACATGACTTATGTTATAAACCGCATAACCTGCATATAACCATCTAGAAACACCAGACACATTTAAATTGTGGAAATTCTACCAAATGCTTGGCTTGTGTTCTTTAAGATTGTCAATGTCATGAAAGACAAAGACAAAATAATTCTGTAAATTTTCCAGATTAAATGAGATAAGAGAAACAGGACAACTAAGTGTAATGCAAAATCCTGAATTAGATCTTCAATTTGGGGAAAAGTTGCCGTAAAGGGCATTACTGGGGCAATTGGTGAAAGCTGACTATAAACTGTACCTTATCTTAAATAATAATATTGCATTAACGTTAAAGTTCCTAAAATTGATCATTGTACTATGGTTATGAAGAGAATGACGTTGTTCTAAGGAGATCTATGCTGAAACATTTAGGGATAAAGGGGCATAATATATGCAATTTTCATTCATATGGCTCAGTAATACTAATTATAATAATTATTAGATATAGATAGAGAAAGCTGTGTCAAAATGTTAATTAGTAAATCTAAGTCAAGAGTATACGGGAGATTACTATATAACTTTTACAACTTTTCTGTAAGTTTAAAATATTTTTCAAAATAAAAAAGGATTTTTTTTAAGTATTGTATTCTGCTTTTCTAATCTCTCTATTGGAGAAATGAGGATTAGAAACTTCAATTAGAATTGAAGATGTGGTCTGGGCGCAGTAATGCCCGTAATCCCAGCATGTTGAGAGGCTGAGGTGGGAAGATGGCTTAAGCCCAGGTGTTCAAGACCAGCCTGGGCAACATGGTGAAACCCTGTCTCTACAAAAAATACAAAAATTAGCCAGGCACGGTCCACAACTGTAACCCCAGCTACTTGTGAGGCTAAGACGGGAGGACTGGTTGAGCCCAGGAGGCTGAGAGATTGAGTCTGCAGCGAGCCCTGATTATGCCACTGCCCTCCAGCCTGGGTGATAGAGCAAAACCCTGTCAAAAAAAAAAAAAAAAAAGAATTGAAGTTGTGTGGAATCCCCAAAGAGCTTGGGTTGTATGGGCAATATGCACCTTGCTAGGAGAGAGGGTCATCAGGGCACTAAAAATCCTTTTCTCAAGGTAATGTCCTGGGATGCCCAGTCCCCCAGCTGTACTGGGTTGAGTTATCTAGGTGAACTGCAGGATTTTGGAGAAAGAAAAGGTATTTTCCTGTAATTACTGTAACAGAAATGTGGGAGTCACCCTCAGTGCCAATCTCTCATTCAACTCATCACCAAATCTTATATATTGTTTCTACCTTTTAGCTATAATCCAAACGTGTCCCCTCCCCTCCATGTCCTCTGCCAGGGTCCTCACTTCCTTGCCCACATTTCTGTGTCACCTCATCACCTGTCACCTGGCCTTCAGTGGCATCCCTCTGACTTATTCTTCCCACCCAGCCAGGTGCACAGTGAGTGAAGCTTGGTGCCTTGGTAGGGCGGTGGAGAGTGCCACCATGCCTGCTCCTACCTCTGCTGGAAATATCTGCCACCACCTCCTACCATTTCCCGCTGCCCTCTCTCCAACCCTCAGTCCACACAGCCTTTGCTCCAACAATTTCGCACTATTTCTGAAGCCACCTTTGCAAAAATTATATCAGTGAAAAAATTATGACAGTGATCTGAGCTAACCCACCCCCATCTTGCCTTTCCTTTAATTATTCCTGGACTACTGGGCCAGGATAACTTTTTTTTTTTTTTTTTTGAGACGGAGTTCCGATCTTGTTGCCCAGGCTGGAGTACAATGGCACCATCTCAGCTCACCGCAACCTCTGCCTTAAGTGATTCTCCTGCCTCAGCCTCCCGAGTAGCTGGGATTAAGGCATGCACCACCACATCCGGCTGATTTTGTATTTTTAGTAGAGACGGGGTTTCTCCATGTTGGTCAGGCTGGTTTCTAACTCCCGACCTCAGGTGATCCATCTGCCTCAGCCTCCCAAAGTGCTGGGATTACAGGTGTGAGCCACCACACCCAGCTGGGCTGAGATAACTTTGAGAGGCATTTAGCCTATAGCTTAAACAATAATAGGCATACCCCCAAACTCAACCACTTTTGCGAAGCTAATGGGAGGTGATCAGGCTGGTGGGAGGAGGGGAGCCTGAAACCTGCTAAGGCGCAGACATAAATGATTGTCAGCATTATTCTGGAGGTTATAAGATATGCAACTTCCCAATTTCTCCTGAAAATAACATCACTATTGTCGAACCTAAGATTGGCCTTTTGATACCACTTTTCAGGTGTTTTGCATGTCTGACACCCGTGGCTCCACTTGGACCAGCCAACCCTGCTCCTGTGGCCCCACCCAGAAGCGATTCAGCCCACAAGAGGACAGCTTCAACACCCTGTGATTTCATCTCCACCCCAACCAATCAGCAGCAAGCACCTGTTACCTGGCCATCCCCAACCCCTTCCCCACAACTGCATTTGAAAAACTCCTAACCTATGAGTGAGCGTTAGATGAAATGATTTGAGTATGAACTCCATCTCCCATATGGCATGACCGGTCTTGTGTTTATCAAACTCTTTCTTCACTGCAATGCTGTGGTCTTTATGCAGCGGACAGAAAGAATCCCTCAGGCAGTTACATTTTTATTAATAGTTTCCCAAACACATTGTCAAGGCCTCTGTGGAGTCCTGATAAGTAAGCAACAAGGAGGAAGGTGCTCCAGGTAGGGGAGGGCCCCAGATCAGGGAAGGCCCCAGATGGGAAAGAACAATGAACAATTGTTCTAAGAGATGGCTGATCACAAACTACCCAACAGTATGACTACCTCAGTGGGCACAATGAATGGCTTCCTTCCTCAGGCACAAGAACGCTGCATGGAATCCCCTCCAGTACAACCCTATAAAACTTCCCTCCAGCTTCACCTCTTTGCAGACAGCCCCTTTTCTGCTGTGCTGCCTGTTGCAACTTTTGAATGTATTTTCATACTTTCTCTAATAAATCTGCCTTTCTTTGCCTAGACTGCCACCCCCTCTTCCTGGCTCATGTTGGGATCAGTTTGGAAAATAAAAGAACTAAGAAATTAAAGAAGTCACAGATAAAGGGAAAAATAAGAACGGCTGAGTGAGGCTAAGCTGGAGGGTGTGGTTCAGGTCTGTCAGCCAGCAAGCTGCGGACAGCTCTGGGCAGAGCAAGCTACCTCCACCTGCCCAACTCACCCTGCAAGAGCTCCAACACCCAATGAGACAAAGCTCTCAACCTCCCCAGAGACCAGGAGGTATAGGGGCTAGGTTTGTGCTGAAGGAAATCCCTCCTGTGGGCTCTCTCTAACACGCCCCAGGCTACAGCCTGCCCCTGTACCTTGTCTCAGCCTTCCCTCCCTGAAAAGCCAGGAAGTGAGCCCTCATCAGAAGCAGACCATGTGGGCCATCCTGATCTCAGGCTTCAAGCCTCCAGAACTGTGAGAAAATAAACTTTTCTTGCTTAAACCTCCCAGTCTATGATCCTTGTTGTGCCAGCCTGAGCAGACTGAGACATTGAGCATGTTCCATGTAAAGTTAATCGCATCTTCCTTAGTTCTGTCTCCTTATATGAAACTTAAAATTTGTCTCCCAAATCAGACATTTATGTAATTTTGAAAACCAAATTGTACCGAAAGGCTTATAATGAAAATAGTAGTCTACAGCTCTTTCCTAACTCCTATCTTTAGCCCAGCTCTCTGGGAAAAAAGCACTCTCCACTTTCTATTGTTTTTTTTGATTAGGCAGACCACTCAGTGCCTCCAAGTAATGTTTACACCATGAATATCGGTGTCAAAAGAAAAATCTTGACCAAATTAAGTTTAACAGAGTTTAATTGAGCAAAGAATGATTCACAAATCAGGCAGCCTCTCAGGCCAGAGTAGGCTCAGAGACTCCAGTGCAGCCACATGTTGGAAGATTTGTGGAGAGTAAAAGCAAAGTGATGTACAGGAAATGGAAATGAGGTACAGAAACAGCAAGATTGGTTACAGCTCAGTGTTTGCCTTATTTGGACATGGTTTGAACACTTGGCCACCTTTGATTGGCCAAAACTCAGTGATTGGCACAAGATTTGGCTATTGAGGACTAAGTTCTGATTTTTTCATCTTGCCCAAATTCCTATCTAAAAGGTCTGGGGAGTCATGCCCTACAAACCATAACTTCTCATTGGATGGGTTTTACTTAACCCTCTATACTGTGACTCACTTTCCAACCTGACTCTGGTGTAATATTACGAGACAATGAGAAAAAGAAAAATCAAAATATTTTATCGCAAAACATGTTTCTTTGGCATATCTTGAAATGGCCCTTCAAAGCTGTCCTTTGTGGGGGAAAATCTGCATCTGTAGAGAATCGATTAACATAGCTAGATCTTTTCCTTCCAGGCCCTCCCAATCCTAGAGAGATTAACTAAAAGTCTCGCATCTTTTAATGATTTGAATAGGAAACATTTGTCATCTATTGTCTCTAAGGGAAGCCACTATAAGATTTCAAAGGGACCTTGTTTTCCAAAACATTTTATCTTAACCTGAACATTTCCTTTCTATCAATCCCAGGTCTTATACAAAATCAACCAATTGTCAACCAGAAAATGTTTAAATTTACCTATAGCCTGGAAGCCGCCCCCCCGACCTTTGAGTTGTCCCACCTTTCTGGACCAAAGCAATGTATTTCTTAAATGTATTTGATTGATGTCTCATGCCTCCCTAAAATGTATAAAACCAAGCAGCACCCCGACCATCTTGGGCACATGTTCTCAGGACCTCCTGAGGGCTGTGTCACGGGCCATGGTCACTCATATTTGGCTCAGAATAAATCTCTTCAAATATTTTACAGAGTTTGGCTCTTTTCATTGACACTACAGTCTGTATACAACTCTATTTGGGTTATAGTTCATGGTGTAGAGAGGAACATTTAGGCTGAACTTAAAATATGTAAGGAGGCAGCTATCAGCTAAATTTGATTGAACAATTCCCCACTTTGGGTCATCCTCTCAATTTTGAGAGATTGGCCAAAACTTTAGTCATCGATGTCACTATTACCATTGTCAATGTACTTACTTGGTTTTGAGACCCACTGGGAAATAGCAGAACAGTGGGGTTTGTAAGGTGGGAATAAGAACTTTAGGGTTTTTTTGTTTTTGTTTTTGTTTTTGTTGTTGTTGTTGTTGTTGTAAGGTTTAGAGTAGAGGGTATCTCCTTATGCTGGAATGTGCTATATACAGAGGAAAAAACAAAAGCTAATCTGTTCTAGGATCGATGTGTTTCCTTAAAGTTTTACTTTGGTTGTGTCACATTTAGTATGAGAGACTCCATTTTGGTTTGGTCTGGTCTGTTGCAGCCTAGTGCATAAGCTCAGTCCAAAACAATGGCCTTTCCACAATTTTGTTTAAAAACTCTCCTGTTTTGGTCAGGTTCTCACTTAGGTAAGAGTGTGACTGAAAATTAGGGCCTTAGCGCTACTCTCAGTTACCATGATTTTGGGTTTCTGGTCTCAGCACATAATTCATAGGTTACAGTGCCCTTATGGTCACACATTTTTTCAGCTCTTGCCATTCCACTTGAAGAGAGTGGAATGACATTCTAGAGATGGCTGCATGCAAACATTTAAAACTATTGAGAGAATACAGCACACCAGAGAGACTACTATTATAACTATCAGAAGGATATTACCAAGAGTTTGGAGTATCCTCCTTAGCCAGGGTCCCCATGAACCAAATCAACTAAAATCGAACAGGTCAAAGAATAAGCTAGATAAAGAATCTACTCACTTTAACTAAGCAGTCTCTTTGTTAATCCCCTACAACTGAATCTCTGTAATACCCAGTGTGATGTATTTCTCTATGAGCAATAAGAAGTGATAGCAGCTGCACAAATGAAGCAGAAGATACAGAAAAAACAAAACACAAGTTTTTCTTTTTCAGCCTCCCCCTTCAGATTCTTCTCCCTTACCATTGTTCCTTGTTCTGTTCTTATAATTATTTTTGCAAGTTTTGTAAGTTCCTGTTTTTCCCCTTCTGTGCAGCATGGTAACATCACAAGATATGCTTGAGTTACAAAACCTGTCACTGTTCAACAACTGCCTTTGTTCTGCTTCTGTAAGCTTGTTTGCCCACACTACAGGTTTCGTGCCATCAAACTGGCCAACCCCCTCTCAGATGCATGTATAAAAGTCAAGCCCTGTCTTTGTTCAGGGCTCAGCCTTCGGATGTTAATCTGCTGGGCCGGTGTGCAGCTAATAAAATCCTCCTGTCCTACCCATTGGTCTCTCCTGTGCCTTGATTCATGTAACATTTCTGGGGGCTCATCCAGGATTGGAGATGACAGGTTTGCTGTCTCCTTTGCCTGTGGGTCTGGGGATCCAAGACAGGGGGAGACACATGACCTCAGGCATGCCAATGGGGGAACTTAAACCTGGGTGAGAGATGGGATTTCCTGTGACCCAGTGCCCCTCCCCGACAGTGCAACAGAACCTAAGGGGCTACAGGACGATTCCAGGAACAGTGTGCTACAGGACTGCGGTAAGGTTTGGGGCTCGAGGCAGGACCTGTCCCATAAGGATGGAAGAGGAGTCTTATCAACTCCCAGGATGTACCTAGTAGTCCAACCCAGGACACAAGAGTGGCTTGCTAAGTTGGTTGAAACCTACACCCCAACCTGAGAAGAGGAATTGGGAGTGGGAGAGTGTGTGAATGCATGTGAATGAGTGGAGTGGAGTATGTGGGACTGCAAGTCTCCTAGTGTGAGACCATATGTCCCAAGCAAGTGTAGGACCGACCGGGACTAGTGGTGAACTGCATACAGCTTATGGAGGCTCCCCACAAGTTAGTGATTGTGGGGTCCGGGTTTGGGGTTTATACGAACCCTCCAATGCTAAATGGCATCTGAAATACTCCCACAAGGGAGGTGGTCTAATTGGTCTGAAGTGAAAGTAAAAGAGAGTGAGTTGCACCATAACTGGGAGGAAATGGGAGGGAAGCCGTGGAAACTCACCCCATTAGAATGTATGTTAAAGAACTTTAAGAAAGGTTATACAGGGGATTATGGGATCATGTTGACCCCCAAGAAGTTAAGAACCCTTTGTGAAACAGAATGGCCCTCTTTTCATGTCAGATGGCCGACCGAAGGAACAATACATGGGGGAACAATTGGCTGTATACATTGGGTGGTGACTGGGGTCAGAGGACAGCCAGGGCATCCAGACCAATTTCCTTATATTAACACATGGCTGAATATAGTCCAAACATGACCCACATGGCTACAGCCCTGCCTGGCGGCTAGTTACAAACTGCTTGTGGCTTGAGCCAAACCTAAAATGAAAGAAAAATCAGCTTTTCCAGAAGCTACGGGGACAAAAGGAAAGACACAGGAAAGACAGGAAAAACCGGTTTTGCAGGAACCACTGGAGGAAATAGAAATCCCTCCTCCCTATACCCCAAGCTACCCCCCTTTACCAAGGCTGGCCCCTTAGGAGTCAGGTTCAGATAATGATGAGCCCCAGGCTTCACCCCAAAAGGAAAAATCAGAACGACCACCCCAGGAGGTCAAGGAGGAAATTCAGGCTGATCAAGCAAGCTGCCACCAGTCTGGCCGCATCTGGGCTTTGCAGATGCCTCTCTGGGAAACTTGGGGACCCCTCTATTATGATTAACATGGCCATATCCAAGGGGGGCAATGGACCTTCATCTACCAGCCTTTATCAACCACTGATCTCCTAAACTGGAAACACCATACTACCTCACACACGAAGAAGCCCCAGGCCTTCATAGATCTAATGCAGTCCATTTTTCAGACACATAATACAACTTGGCCAGATTGCAAACAGCTCCTCCTGACACTGTTTAACAATGAAGAGTGCCAAAGGGTGACCCAAGCAGCCCTCTGCTAGCTAGAAAACAATGCACCAGAAAGCACACTTAATGTCCAGGCATACACTCAGGGCCAATTCCCAGAAGCAGACCCACACTGGGATCCAAATGTTGCAACCCAATTATAGCACCAGCAGAGGTACTGAGAGGCACTCTTGCAAGGACTAAGGGAGGGCGGAAAGAAGGCAGTCAATATGGGAAAAATCTCGGAGGTGCTTCAGGGAACCGATGAAAGCCCTAGCCAGTTTTATGAGAGGCTCTGTAAGGTGTTCCAGCTCTACACTCCGTTTGATCCTGAGGCTACTGAGAATCAGTGCATGGTGAATGCGGCATTTGTAGGACAAACCCAGGGGGACATCAGGCAGAAACTACCAAAGCTAGAAAGTTTCACGGGCATGAATGCCACTCAGCTTTTGGAAGTGGTCACCAAGGTATATGTTAACTGTGACCAGGAGGCAAAAAAGGAAGCCGATCAGAGACTCAGGAAGAAAGCTGATCTGCTGGCAGCAGCACTCATGGAAAGAGGAACGAGTATCACGAGAGAACGTGGATGCAGACACAGACGAGGAAGGGGCAAAACTGGGCAAAGACCCAAAAATTGGCCAAGACTGGATAGGGACCAATGTACACGATGTAAGAAGAAGGGACACTGGAAGAATAAATGTCTGAGGATGATGAGGGAAATGACACAGGCTATAAAACTAGAAGACTGCCAGCCAAGGGCTACTGTACCCCAAAGGAGCCAGATGCCAACTTTATCAGGCTGGCAGGGACTGAAGGGTATGAAGACTAGGCAAGACCGGGCTCCATCTCCTTAGGCCCCCAGGAGCCCATGGTCACATTGGAAGTAGGGGGCCAACTGATGGACTTTATGGTAGACACCAGGGCTGAACACTCGGTAGTGACACAGCCCATAGGGCCACTATCCATACACCATGCAACTGTTGTTGGAGCTACAGGGGCCCCAGAGAAGAGGACATTTTGCCAGCCTAGGAGTTGTGTCATAGGGGGAAGAGAAGTCCAACTTGAATTCCTATAACTCCCAAATGGCCCAGTTCCCTTACTGGGAAGAGACCTGCTCCAAAAACTGCAAGCACAGATTGCTTTTGGGCCACAAGGGGATATGACTTTAAATCTGACTTACCCAAGGGCCATGGTGCTAACTCTTACCATCCTGCGGGCTGAAGAATGGAGACTGTACATCAAGGAGTTACCAGAACTGGGATTGGATGAACTGTATGGGCTGCTTTGTAAGATTCTTGGAGTATAGGCCTAGGATAACCCACCTGGGCTAGCTGTAAACCAGGCACTGGTGATAGTAGAGCTAAAATCAGGAGCAACACTGATCAGGTTCATCAATACCCACTACCCCAAGAAACCATACAGGGCATTCAAGAACATTTGAAGTGGCTCTTGGAACATGGAATCTTATCCTGATGCCAGTCATCCTGGAACACTCCACTTTTGCTGGTACAAAAACCAGAGAGTAATGAATACAGACCAGTGCAGGACTTGCATGCTGTAACCAGTGCAGGTTACAGACCAGTGCAGGACTGAATGAATGAATACAGACTGGGGCAGGACTTACAGGCTACTGGGTACCACCCAATGGTACCAAACCCATACACATTGATGGGACTCATTCCGGCTAGTGCCACCTGGTTTACTTGCCTGGGCTTAAAAGATGCTTTCTTCTGCCTTCACCTGCCACCAATTAGTCAGCTCATTTTTGCATTTCAATGGGAGGATCCGGTCACAGACACAAAGGTACAGCTCACCTGGACTAGACTCCCACAAGGATAAAAAAAACTCTCCCACAATCTTTGGAGAAGCATTGGCTGCCGACCTCAAGGCCTACACCCCACCGGAGGACAACTGCACCTTGCTACAATATGTGGATGACCTCCTTTTGACGGCCCCAACCCGCAAAGACTGCTACTGAGGAACCCAAGGCCTCCCCCACCTCCTATAGAAGGCCGGATATAAGGTGTCCAAGAGAAAAGCTCACATTTGCCAACAGAAGGTCAAATATTTGGGCTTCATAGTGACCCAAGGGGAACGCCAGCTAGGCACTGAACGAAAACAGGCTGTTTGTGCACTCCCAATTTCAACTACCCAGCACCAGATAAGCGAGTTCTTGGTGGTGGCAGGGTTCTGCCATATCTGGATCCCAAATTTCTCACTTATGGCCAAGCCCTTATACCAAGCCACAAAAGGTGGGGAAAGGGAGCCTGTCCTCTGGGAGGCTGATCAGTAAAGGGCATTTAAACAAATCAAAGAAGCCCTAACTCAGGCCCCAGCCTTAGAACTGCCAGATATAACTAAGCCTTTCTTTCCATATGTCCATGAATTAAAGGGAATGGCTATAGGAGTCCCGACTCAAGTCATAGAATCATTGCATCGCCCAATGACATATTTATCCAAACAACTGGACTCCGTGGTGCTAGGGTAGTCTCCTTGCCTTAGGGCACTAGCTGCCACCACCATACTGACACAGGAAGCTGACAAATTGACTTTAGGGCAACAACTGACTATTTGGGTACTGCATTCGATTATAACTTTAATGGATCAGAAAGGACACCATTGGTTATTGAATCCAAGGATGACTCAGTACCAGGGGATCGTATGTGAAAATCTCCACATAACTTTAGAAACAGTAAACACCCTTAACCCGGCCAACTTGCTCCCAATCGAACCGGGAGGCCCCCTTCATAACTGTGTGGAAACAGTAGATGAGGTATTCTTGAGCTGGGGAGATCTCACGGACCACCCCCTTAGAGACCCAGATGTTGAATATGTCACAGATGGAAGCAGTTGTATACTGGAAGGGGTCCACTGGGCTGGGTATGTGGTGGTAACATTGGACTTAGTGGTGGAGGCTCAGCCTCTGCCCACCAGAACATCAGCCCAGAAGGCAGAACTAATACCCCTGACGAGGGCCTGTTTGCTGGCGAGGGGCAAAAGGGTCAATGTTTATACTGATTCTAAATATTCCTTTTCTACACTGCATGTTCATGGAGCTATATATAAGGAGAGAGAACTCTTAACTGCTGGGGGTAAAGAAATAAAGTATAAGGAGGAAATTCTACAACTCTTAGATGCTGTATGGGCCCCGAGGAAGGTAGCTGTTATACACTGCAGGGGAAACCAAAGGGCGGGAACACTGGAAGCCAGCCCAGAGGAAACAAAAAGGCAGACAGGGAAGCAAAATGGGCAGCTATGACCACTCTGCATCTTAGGGAAGAAGCCCTGGCTATGGCCCTCCTTCCAAAGCCTCCCCTCCCGGTGGTCCTAAGTTACTCTCCAAACGCGAAGGCCTGGTTTGGCTGAGAATCTGGAAAATACATTGAGGGATGTGGTGGAGATTCTCTGGTGGGAGACTAGCCATCCCTGAAATGCTGGCCCCCAAATTTGTAAAACAATTCCATCAAGGAAATCATATGGGGAAAACGGCACTGGAAACGTTACTGGGACACCATTTCTATGTACCATGGCTCACAGCCATCACCTGAGCCGTTTGTGAACAATGTCTAATTTGTGCCCAGAACAACCCACGACAAGGGCCTACTCGGCCCCCAGGGATTCAGGAAATGGGAGCCACACCCTGTGAAAACCTACTTATGGACTTCACGGAGCTGCCCCGAGCAGAGGGCTATCAGTACATGCTAGTATTCATCTGCACCTTTTCGGGATGGGTCGAGGCTTTCCCTACCCAAACAGAGAAAGCACGAGAAGTGACTAAAGTACTGTTAAGATACATTATCCCCAGATTTGGACTGCCCCTGACGCTAGGTTCACACAATAGACCAGCATTTGTAGCTGAAATAGTTCAGGAACTAACATGGCTGTTAGTTCCTCACAGAGCTCAGGAAAAGTAGAGCACATGAACCAGACACTCAAACAGCTACTAAAGAAATATTGCTAGGAAACTCGTCTGAGATGGGATCAAGTCCAGCCCATGGTCCTCCTCTGAGTCAGGTGTATCCCCACCAAACAAACTGGGTATTCACCCCATGAGATCTTGTTCAGCCGGCGACCCTCAATCATAGGTCAAATTAAGGGTGATGTCCGTGAACTAGGGGAATTGACCTTGAGAAGGCAAATGCAGGCCTTAGGGATAGGCATACAAGGTGTCCATGGCTAGGTACAGGAGAGAATACACATAAGCCTGACAGATCCAGTATGCCCCCTTTAAACCTGGGGACTCTGTTTGGGTCAAGAAATGGAATCCCACCACTCTGGGACCCATATGGGAGGGCCTGCATACTGTGATCTTGGCTACTCCCGCTGCTATTAAAGTTACAGGAATTGTGCCTCGGACCCACCACAGTCAGCTAAAACCAGCAATCCAAGACAAGTGGACCAGCCCACAGGACCCAGACCATCCAAGCTGGCTGATCCTATGACGGGACCAAGTTGCCATTAGGGACGACAACAGCTCTGCTCTGGTCACTCTGGAAGCTGACCTGTCTATGCACAGCTGAAGCTTGAGGAGGCAACAGCCCTGCTCCTGTCACCCCAGAAACAGACTAGCCTATGCATGGCCGAAGTTAGAGTGGAACATGCAAGTACATCAACAATACATACTTCTTTTTCTCCTGACTATGATACTCCCCTTATCCGTGTTGGGAGAGGGACTCATAGAAGGATGGCCCCCTGCACTCATACTATGGGGTCAGGGAGCACCATAACCAGAACCCTGTTGTACCACACTTATTATGAGTGTACGGGGACCCCCCCGGGGAACTTGTACACACAACCAGACAATCTACTCAACCTGTGACTCAGAAAATGGCCAGCCTTATATATTTTATGACCCTAAGTCCTCACCTTCTGAAGCCTAGTTTAAAGTTTATGTTGGGTCAAAAGAAGGAAGACTTCTGAACCAAACCAAGTCCCTCCCTCCCAGGGGGAGGTCGTTTCCTTATATTTTGATGCCTGCCAAGCAACATACATAGGTCCCTATCCCGTAGTCTCCTGTGGTAGCCTATCATGGGAGAGATGCTATAGTAACTGTCACAAATATATATGTGCTCCAAGGAAAGGAACCAATCAATAGGGAATCCCTCTTTGCTCCCCCTACTCCCCAGAAAAAGACTGTCAAGACTGCACAGCATGGTCCACAGACCCTGTGGAAAGTGCAAGAACACCACAGGGGGCAGTAACTCTTACCAAAATGCCGGTAAAACCACATTGTAAGATGAAAACTCGCAATCCTTTAAATTTCACCATCTTAAAGCAAGATCTTCCCATAGGGACTACAGGTTACCCCATGACATTACAGATCAGTGGTCAGGGAACAGACCCAGGAGTCTATTTATATATTATCAAAAAAAAAAAAAACCGGATTAAGTATTCAACCCAACAATTTCAAGTTTTTGAGTCATTCTATGAGAATATCCACCAGGAGTTGCCTAAACCCTTTCCCTTAGCCAGAAACCTGTTCACCCAACAGGCTGAAAACACAGCCAGCAGCTTACACATCTCCTCATGCTACATTTGTGGGGGAACCACCATGGGGGACCAATGGCCATGGGAAGCAAGAGAGCTGATGCCCCAAGATAATTTCACTCTGACTGTCTCTTCCCCTGAACCTACATTCATGAGCCCAAGCATTTGGCTCTTAGAAACCTCTATTATCGGGAAGTTCTGCATTGTTCACTGGGGAAATGCATTTACAGATCCAGTAGGAGAGTTAACTTGCCTAGGACAATAACATTACAATGAAACGCTAGGAAAGACTTCATGGTGGAGCAGAAAGAATGATTTCAAATCGCCCCACCTAGGTTCATTCTCCCGTCTCCCCTCTTTAAACCACTCTTGGTATCAACTTGAAGCTCCAAATACCTGGCAGGCACCCTCTGGCCTCTATTAGATCTGTGGACTGCAGGCATATTGGCAGCTTCCAGCTAAATGGTCAGGGGCCTCCTGTCCCACCCATTGGTTTCTCCTGTCGTTTGATTCCCACAACACAGACACTTCTTTTTTTCAGCCAGTAAGTCATCTAGAGCAATTCTATTATTTATCATAATGTTCACAAAAGAATTTAAAGTCTGCCTTGACAGTAGAATCTGCTGTAGAACCTATCACGATGGATAAATTTCTAATCATTGCTTCATTTACTCCAAACCATAGAAAAAAAAGACCTAACAAATTATGCCCTTTAGAAGAGTGAAGGCCTCCTGGCAATATTCTCTTCAACCCATGATGTAGGTAAGATGAGTGCATCAATGTTTTGTTTCTGGCTGATTATGAGTACGTACCATTGAAATTTCTCACCCACCCTGGGCCTTCATCTTCCACATATCAAGGTATAAGATTAACCATGTAGAAGGCTGGCTGCAAAATCTTTCGCAAGTAAAAGTAAACCCCACGAATTCACAAAACAGACCCCCTTTTGACTTCTATTGTTCATAGAGGCATAAGCAAGGAAAAAAATTGAAACAGTCTCATAATAGTAGAGAAATCTTGATCTGTGATCTTGGGAAAAAGCTGTCCACATCAAAGATGCCATCTTCTGGGGAAAAACTTCCCTGTTTAGCTTTACCTTAAGGTTTCGAATAGGTGTACAGTTCCAAGAATGTAGAGGGAACCTTCCGAGTTGTGAGATTATGAACCCAAAACTTCGGGTCAAGGTCCTGAAGTTTTGCTGCAGTGTGTATGGCAAGAACAGTCTTTCTCTGATGTTCTCAAAAGATCCAATCTTCAGGTTCTAGATTATGAAGAGGTTGATTTTCTCCAGTCAGCAGACCATGAAGAGGTTGATCTTCCTCAGTGAGTAGACCACGTATTTTTTTACCTGGTGAAAATATATATACTTTTGTAAAGTGAGCTACTATTACTGTTACAACAGCTCTCTTGCATGAGAAAGTTTTTATACAACCAGAAAACATGCACTGAAAATGACAATTGGCCAGGCGTGGTGGCCAATTACAGCTGTAATCCCAGCACTTTGGGAGGCCAAGACGGGTGGATCCCCTGAACTCAGGAGTTTGAGACCAGTCTGGGCAACATGACAAAACATCATCTCTACCAAAAATATAAAAAATTAGCCAGGCACAGTGGTACATGTCTGTGGTCTCAGCTACTCAGGAGGCTGAGGTGGGAGGATATGGCAGAACCCTGCTGTCACCAAGAACTCTCTTATCTCTCTTATCTTATCTCTTATCTGGTGCCAGGTAGTTGGAATTGGGAGTGCACAAACAGCCTGTTTTCATTCAATGCCTAGCTGGCATTCCCCTTGGGTCACTGTGAAGCCCAAATATTTGACCTTCTGTTGGCAAATTTGAGTTTTTCTCTTGGACACCTTATATCCGGCCTTCTATAGGAGGTGGGGGAGGCCTTGGGTTCCTCAGTAGCAGTCCTTGCGGGTTGGGGCCGTCAAAAGGAGGTCATCCACATATTGTAGCAAGGTGCAATTGTCCTCCGGTGGGGTGTAGGCCTTGAGGTCGGCAGCTAATGCCTCTCCAAAGATTGTGGGAGAGTTTTTTTTATCTTTGTGGGAGTCTAGTCCAGGTGAGCTGTACCTTTGTGCCTGTGACCGGATCCTCCCATTGAAATGCTCTCAGGTTCCCTGGTCAACTTAGCCAAAGATTTTTTTCCTACTTGAATGCGCAGGAAAAATACAACAAAATGGGTAAACACAAAAATCCCTGCGCATTTCCAAAAGCCAAATTTTACAGCTACAGCCCCTGCAATATTGCCATTCAGTCCTCCATAAGAGTCATCTAACCGGATTCAAGCCAGTTAATTATCAGATCCAATTCAATCCTGGACCCAGTCCAGTTTCTGTTGGGACTTCCAAACCCAGTTTGGATTAGAAATTTGCTCAAAGAAACTCAGAGAGCTCAAAATACAAATCCACAGAGCTTTGGAATTCACGAGGGAATTTACCACAATCTCCAGCTGCTCTGAGAGAGCAATGGACATAATGGGCCCGGTGGGTACCTTGCTTGGTCACTCAGTGCTCAGGGGGGTTGTTAGAAGCTCTACTTCAGATCTCACTTCTCACACCATTTGTTAAAAGAATAACCTTAGCCAAATTAATTTTAAGAGTTTAATTGAGCAAAGAATAATCCACAAATTGAGCAGCATGTTAAGCCAGAGTAGGCTCAGAGACTCCAGTGAAGCTATGTGGTGGAAGATTTATGGACAGAAAATGGAAAGTGACGTACTGAAAACAGAAGTGAGGTACAGAAACACCTGGATTGGTTATAGCTGGGTGTTTGCCTTATTTGAACATGGTTTGAACACTTGGCCACCTTTGATTGCCCAAAACTCAGTAATTGGTACAAGAGTTGGCTACGGTCTGTATCAAACCCCATTTAGGCTATAGTTCACGATGTACAAAGAAACCTTTAGGCTGAACTTAAAATATGTAAGGAGGCAGCTGTAGGCTTAACTTGATTTAACATCAAATTTATCAACTTGATACATTAATTATCGACTTCTTATTATAAGGATTTGACAGTTTTATTTTATGTCCTACTGACACTTTCCCACCTTCCAACTCAGTGATAACAATCATTTTCAGTCAATGTTCAGTGTTTCTGCTATTTTGATCACATAATTGTTATTCACTGCCAAGCCAAATAATATAATTCTATTTTCTTTCTTGTACAACATTTTTGTGTTTTCCCATAGATACTGACTTTTTATTTAAGCTTAACTTTATATTACTAGCACAAATTCTTCACAAATTCTCCAACAAAATTATAGAACTCCTCTGACTGCTATTTTTCATAGAGTTAAATCATCAGTCAGTTTATTTTTTGTTTCTGTTCCTGCTATCATATTTTTAATGTCCATGAGTTTTTATATTGTTCTCCCAACATTCCTCTTTAATAGAAAACTCTTCTTGGTTTGAGGATGCTTTCTCTCTCCCAGGCTGTTGACCAGTCAGGCACTATACAACGATGTTTCAGTCAATCACAGACCACATATACGATGGTGGTCCCATAAAATTATAATGAAGCTGAAAAGTTCCTATTGCCTAGTGATGTCCTAGCCATCATAACATCATAGCACAATGTATTACTCATGTGCCTGTGGGAATGACTATGTAAACAAATAATCTATTGCATCACTAGTCATATAAAAGCACAGCACATACAATTACATACAGTACATAATACCTGTAATGATAATAAATGACAATGCTACTGGCTTACGTATTTACTATACTACATATATTTTTACATTTAGTCTTGACTTGAAACTCATATACTATACTTTTAGTCACTATTTTAGAGTGTATTCCTACATATAAATACGTATATATAGTTAACTGAAAAGCAGCCTCAGGCAGGACCTTCAGGAAGTATTCCAGAAGAAGGCCTCATTATCATATAGAAAATGACAGCTCCACATGTGTTAGTGCCCCTGAAGACCTCCAGTGGAACAAGATGTGGAGGTGGAAGACAGTGATATTGATGATCCTGACCTTGATGATTAGGCCTTGGCTAATGTGTGTGTTTGGGTTTTCATTTATTTTATTTATTTATTTTGAGATGGAGTTTTGCTCTTGTTGCCCAGGCCGGAATGCAATGGCCTGATCTCAGCTCACTGCAACCTCCACCTCCCAGGTTCAAGTGATTCTCCTGTCTCAGCCTCCCAAGTAGCTGGGATTACAGGCATGCACCACCACACCCGGCTAATTTTGTATTTTTAGTAGAGATGGAGTTTCTCCACGTTGGTCAGGCTGGTCTTGAACTCCTGACGTTAGGTGATCCGCCCAACTCGGCCTCCCAAAGTGCTGGGATTATAGGCATCAGCCACCATGCCCGGCCTGCATTTTCATTTTTAACAAACAAGTTTACAAAGTAAAGAATATTTTAAAAATTAAAAACAGAAAAAACGCTTATAGAATAAGGATATAAAGAAGGAAACTATTTTGTATAGCTGGTAAATAGTTTAAAGTAAGTTTCCTTCACTTTGAAAAACAAAACAAGGATCAGCAATATTCCAAGCAAAAGACAAAAAGGTTGCTTCAGCTTTCTGAGTTTAGTCCATTTAGTTAACTCTTGTTTTGCTTGACATTCGTGAACATTTCCACTCTTCATGAGTCTTGTACATTTTCCTTTATTCCAATGTTACAATCTCTAAAGTTATCAGAAGCCTGTATTTGAGAGCTCCTGTTAAAGTTCTATAGCTCATTATAAACTGTAGAAAGTAGAAAAGTTCCTCTTCAAAGCTCGTCTTGGTTTAAAAATAAAATAATAGACACTAGGAATAATAGTTCCTTACTCTAAAGCCTCCTATCAACTATTAGTTCTTACACTTTAGCCCAATTAGTTGCTTTGGCTTACTCAGGCATGTCTGGACAGGCCCAGGCAAGTCTTAGCTCATAGCTTATGCCCCCGGCTTATTTGGTAATGTTATTGCCTCCTTAAACCTTCTGTAAGCAACTTCCTCTCCTCCTTTGTTCTTCCCTGCACTTACCTATTTAGGAAAGTTTTAGGCTATTAGCAAATGGGGTATCAGTTTAAGAGTGTGAGGTCCAGCTCCAGCCAATGGATGCAGGACACAGCAGTAAGGATGACCCAAATGCATAAGTGATAAATATGTCTGCTTTTCCTTTGTTCAGGTGTGCTCTCACCATTGTTCCATCTGCGACTGAGCACCCTTTCTGCAGAAAGTAAAGATTGCCTTGTTGAGAGATCTTTTGTCTCCATGCTGACTTTTCTTCATGGCACCAATTATCTATGTCTAACAATTTTGGTATTTTAACATAAACCATCTATGAAAAGGATTAGAACAAGACAACAATTTTCTGTGAATATCAAAATGTCCAGGATAGTTACAATTAGAAACACAATTGACAAATGTGGCACATATACACCATGAATACCATGCAGCCATAAAAAATGATGAGTTCATGTCCTTTGTAGGGACATGGATGAAGCTGGAAACCATCATTCTCAGCAAACTATCATAAGGACAAAAAACCAAATGAGAGGTGACAGCGTGCTGGCAGTCCTCACAGCCCTCGCTTGCTCTCGGCACCTCCTCTGCCTGGGCTCCCACTTTGGTGGCACTTGAGCCCTTCAGCCCACTGCTGCACTGTGGGAGCCCCTTTCTGGGCTGGCCAAGGCCGGAGCCCACTCCCTCAGCTTGCAGGGAGGTGTGGAGGGAGAGGCGCGAGCGGGAACCAGGGCTGCGTGCGGTGCTTTCGGGCCAGCTGGAGTTCCGGGTGGGCGTGGGCTTGGTGGGCCCAGCACTCGGAGCAGCCAGCCGGCCCTGCTGGCCCCAGGCAATGAGGGACTTAGCACCCGGGCCAGCGGCTGCGGAGGGTGTACTGGGTCCCCCAGCAGTGCCAGCCCACCAGCAGCGCGCTCGATTTCTCACTGGGCCTTAGCTGCCTTCCCGTGGGGCAGGGCTCGGGACCTGCAGCCCGCCATGCCTGAGCCTCCCACCTGCTCCATGGGCTCCTGTGCAGCCCGAGCCTCCCTGACAAGTGCCACCCCCTGCTCCACGGCGCCCAGTCCCATCGACCACCCAAGGGCTGAGGAGTGTGAGCGCATGGCGCGGGACTGGCAGGCAGCTCCACCTGCAGCCCCAGTGCGGGATCCACTGGGTGAAGCCAGCTGGGCTTCTGAGTCTGGTGGGGATGTGGAGAACCTTTATGTCTAGCTCAGGGATTGTAAATACACCAATCGGCACTCTGTATCTGGCTCAAGGTTTGTAAACACACCAATCAGCACCCTGTGTCTAGCTCAGGGTTTGTGAATGCACCAATTGACAATCTGTATCTAGCTGCCCTGGTGGGGCCTTGGAGAACCTTTGTGTCGATACTCTGTATCTAACCGATCTGATGGGGACGTGGAGAACATTTATGTCTAGCTCAGGGATTGTAAACGCACCAATCAGTGTCCTGTCAAAACAGACCACTTGGCTCTACCAATCAGCAGGACGTGGGTGGGGCCAGATAAGAGAATAAAAGCAGGCTGCCCGAGCCAGCAGTGGCAACCTGCTTGGGTCCCCTTCCACACTGTGGAAGCTTGTTCTTTCGCTCTTTGCAGTAAATCTTGCTACTGCTCACTCTTTGGGTCCACACTGCTTTTATGAGCTGTAACACTCACCACGAAAGTCTGCAGCTTCACTCCTGAAGCCAGTGAGGCCACGAGCCCGACCGGGAGGAACGAACAACTCCAGACACGCCGCCTTAAGAGCTGTAACACTCACCGCGAAGGTCTGCAGCTTCACTCCTGAGCCAGTGAGACCATGAACCCACCAGAAGGAAGAAACTCCAAACACATCCTAACATCAGAAGGAACAAACTCCAGGCGCGCCACCTTAAGAGCTGTAACACTCACTGTGAGGGTCTGCAGCTTCATTCTTGAAGTCAGTGAGACCAAGAACCCACCAATTCCGGACACACAAACACCGCATGTTCTCACTCATAGGTGGGAATTGAACAGTGAGAACACATGGACATAGGAAGGGGAACATCACACACCAGGGCCTGTTGTGGGGTGGGGGGAGGGGGAAGGGATAGCATTAGGAGATATACCTAATGTTAAATGATGAGTTAATGGGTGCAGCATACCAACATGGCAAATGTATACATATGTAACAAACCTCCACGTTGTGCACATGTACCCTAAAACTTAAAGTATAAAAAAAAAAACACACAATTGACAAAGAAGTTTGATTATCTCTGTGGTTTACAATAACTTAACAACCTTAATTATGATTGGTAGCGTATACTTAGACATTAGAATTTTAGAAAGTTCATACAATTTTGGAAAATACATCAGCATTGTTACTGGCAGGTCTTTGCTCCCAGAGCTCCCAAGATGGTGGTGGGCCACTCCCAAGATGGCAGCAAGCCTCTTGTTCTCTGACCTGGGGTTCTTGGCCTCATGGATTCCAAGGAACTGAACCTTAGGCCATGCAGTGTGTGTTATAGCTCTATTAGAAGCCATGGGTCATGGAAGAGAACCTTGGAACCCAGCAACTAGTGTTCAGCTCGATTAGGACGAACCCGGGCACTTAGCCACGCAGGAACAATGGCGAGCCTCTAGCCTGATTGGGAGTGGCAATGGGTGCCTCGCTGAATCAGAAGTGCAGCAGACACTCTGCCAGATCCAGAGGGGTGGAAGTCAGTGGCAGGTCTGCGACGGTGGTGATCAGCAGTGGTGGACGGTGAGCGAAAGCTCAGCTCAAGCTGGAACAAACACGGACCAGAAGAGTGTGCAGTTGCAAGATTTAGTAGAGTGAAAACAGAGCTCCCATACAAAGGGAGGGGACCCAAAGGGGGTTGCCCGATCCTGCTGGAATGCCTGGGTTTATATCCCAATCATTGTCCCTCCCCCTGTGCTCTCAGGCGATAGATAATCTGACTATTTCTTTACCTGCTGCTTTTAGCCTAACTGGTATTTTAGTAAGCTGTCTTTACTACCTGATTAGTCGGGTGTGAGCTGAGTTACAAGCCCTGTGTTTAAAGGTGGGTGTGGTCACCTTCCCCAGCTAGGCTTAGGAATTCTTAGTCAGCCTAGGAAATCCAGCTAGTCCTGTCTCTCAGCATTATTCACAAAAATATAATCTAAAGAAGATTGAACGTCATTTTGGCAATCCTATGTACCTAAACATGTCAAATAATCTTGTTTACCCCTCTTTTTTGGACACTTCAGGGGCCCTCTGAAACATCTGAAAAGTCAGGTGCCAGGGAAGACAATTTGGAAACCGAAATTTGATTTTGGGAAGGCTGTTAAATGTTTGAGGTTTAAAACACTTGATATTATGAAATAGAATCCCAAATTACCATAAGTTATTTATTTTGCCAATATCATGACTCAGAAATTTTAAAGAAGCAAAAACCTTTCATATCCCTTTACAAATTTTGCCAAAGAGCAGATTAGTGCCTTAGAAAAACCTTTTTATGCTTTTATTTCAATGCTCAATTTACAGAAAAACCATATAATACCCTTTTTTGAATTTAGTCCATATGTTCACACAGAGAACCTCTTTTGCAAGATTTAAGTTCCACAATTCTTCCACCACTTCTTTGAACCTTCAGCTTTTTCCCTCAAAACAATCCTTTAACCCTAGGAAAAGTTCACATTTCCATGCCTTCTTACAACCTTTTACTAAAAAACACAGTTTACTGTTCTCACACACCTTGCATGTAAATCTATTTCTAGTAGTTTCAATTAACTCCTAGCAATTTTTCACCTTAAGGTAAAACTTGTTAGGTTGCTTTAATTGTGTGCTAACTGCAGCCAAGGTTTGCCTTCTCAATTAAGGGTGCGATTAGTTCCATATGTCCCCAGGCCCTACCAGTTGTGAAGCTGGCAAGTCAAATAGTTCTCAAAACCCCAAAAGCAGTTTGTAACCTTAAAACACTTAGCAAACCTTGCATCTGACCTGCATTTTACCAATAGTCTTTAGGGCTGTCTTATTTCTTAAAGATTAAAGTCTCATGAAATGAAAGGTACCACAGATTTTATCTTCCCTTTAAAAAATATTAGATCCAAGTGCTCGTCTTTCTTTAGGTCAAATTAGTTAGAGCTCTTTTTATAGACGTTACACACAGTATACACACAGACAGGCAGAAGAAAACCCAGTTGCTGTGTGGGGCCCTTTAAGAGACAGTGTTGCGGGATTTTTAAGGAATCAGAGAGACCGATGGGGTTCAAGAGGATATTTATTATTTAGGTGCACTGGCCCAGTCGGATTAACATCCAAAGGACTGAGCCCTGAACAAAGAGTTAAGTTACCTTTTAAGTATTTCGTGGGGCGGGGGGAGATCTGTGCAGGGGGAAGCATACTACAGAAGCGAGAAACAAAGGCAGTTATTCAATTAATTGAAACATGCATTACATCGTTTCTTACTTTTCAAGGAAAAACATGTTTTATGACTTGCGTTTATCTGTCTAGTGACCTTGCAGCTGCACAGCTAGGGAAACAGGGTCTTTGCAATGCCTAGGAAAGGAGGAGAGACAAGGCTCATTCGCCACAGAAAAACAGGCAGTTAATTTTTAAAGGACTCTAGCTCTTTCTCTTTCTCAGGGGGAATTGGGTTTTCTTACATACAACTGAGTTTCTGCTTACACACTGTTTAATTTCTTTTAATTCCTGTTCCAACAGGGACAGGAAAACATGGAGATATGGAACATGAGAGGGCTCATCCCCTCCGGCAGGATTGCCAAATGAAGTCTTGCCAAGAGGTTACCAGCCATGCTCTCAGGATGTAAAACAAGATGGAGGCTTGATTTCACCACCAAAACTTTGCAGAGAATACAGTGATAGTTGGGGATCCTAGCCTAGTACAATATCTTCTAAAAGAAAAAAAAATCCTTTTAAAAGTTAACTGGCTGACAGGGTAGAGAAGGGGAAAGAAAAGGCTTAAAAATGCCTGGGGAAGAATCGCTTATTCTTTTGCAAGTGGTTCCTCCACCAGGGAGAAAAGTTTAATTACTGTCCGATGGAGCTGAATCTCTTAGCTAGAAAAAGAGACTCCAGCGGCTCTTGGGGGAAAACGCCAGCCAGCCGCCCCTGGAACCTTGGGTCACGTGTTTCAGCCCCAGCAGGGAGGGGAGAGCGGTGGGGAGCTGCTGCTCTCCAATCTGTCCTGAAAAAGGAAGGAAAAGGCCATGAAAAGGCCCCAGAGCAATGAGGGTTGAGGGCATGGTTTCCCCCATCCTCAGAAGTCTGAGGGTCTGAGGATGAAAAGGCTTAAGAGTAAGAGTGAGAGACTTTGGGTCCTCATTTCACTTGCAGCTTCTGGAGCCCCCAAGTTGCGCACCAAAAATGTTGCAGGACTTTTCCTAAGTTCAGCTAAAAATGGGGTTCTTTTTCCTGTGAAAGAAAAATACCCTGGGCTCCCAAAGTCACTAAAGAAAACTCAAGCCAGGAACTGCTTAGGGCAAACCTGCCTTCCATTCTATTCAGAGTCACTCCTCTGCTCACTGAGATAGATGCATATCCGATTTGCCTCCTTTGGGAAGGCTAATCAGAAACTCAAAAGAATGTAGCCATTTGTGTATCACCTATCTCTGGCCTGGAAGCTCCTTCCCTGCTCCCAGTCTTCCTGCTTTGGCTTTAAGTTGTCCCGCCTTTTCCGACCAATCCAATGTACTTCTTACATATATTGATTGATGTCTCTTGTCTCCCTAAATGTATAAAACCAAGCTGTGCCCTGAGCACCTTGGGCACATGTCGTCAGGATTTCCTGAGGCTCTGTCACGGGTGCCTCCTCAACCTTAGCAAAATAAACTTTCTAAATTAACTACGACCTGTCTCAGATATTCTGGGTTCACAGTCCCATGGCCACAAAAATTCAGGCTGGCAGACGATGTAAATGGTGAGTACGACAGGGTTTTACTGGGTAACAAGGAAGAAAAGGGGGAAACAGGGACCCTCGCAAGGCCAGAGTCCATCTGCTAGAGCACTTCCCTCCAGCTGCTTGAATCCCAGGTTCCACCCAGGAAGAGGAGGGGCCAGGCTCCTCCCTGCTGCAAATGTCCTGAACTTCCCCAGGCTCCACCTCAGTGGGCACCTGGCTGGAATTACTCCAGGGACCCCCTCCCACCTGGCTGTCTCATCTGCACCCTTGGGATGTGGGGCAAAGAGGGCTGGGAGTCTTCCAGTTCAGCAGGTCAAGTGCCCTCAGTATGACACTTTGCCCCACTCTGTGCTGTGGAGCCCCTCTGGATCCTCCTCTCCAAGAATGAGTCTCTACTTGGGTAGGGAGGAGTGGCCTCCTAGCTGCTCTGGATGGTGAACAACCTGGGGTCTAATTTCTACTTAAAACAGAATTTCAACCAAAACCTCTTGTTTTTCACTTTATGCCCATCATGACCTCTGATAGCTTATGTGTCTCCAGTTCTCCACCCTCTCTTTGGGTGGAGCTGGTTTCTCTGATCGATATCACCTCTGCAGGCACTTTGTAGTCAGATTTCTCCATTCCTCTACTTCCTTTAGTTTCCATCCTACCAAATCCAATGGTGGTTTTCATTCATTGTGGTGTCTTCCCCAATTCTCTTGGTCTTTTTGGGTTTATGTATATTTATTTTTATTGCTCTTCTCTCATTTTAGTGCATTTTTCAGGACAGAGCAGATAAACATTCATGTACAATTCACCATCTAATAGGAAAGTTATTCCATGGTCCCTCTAGCTCCACTGTATTTCTTCTGCTTTGAGCTCCCGCTCTGTGCTCTATCAAATGTGTTGTTACTTGTCTACCACCCCTATGGTTTTCCTAAGGGTGGTGGTCACTTTGCATTCCCAGCCCCTATTATAGATCTAGGGTACGTGATAATTAATTATTCAGTTGAATGCAACTTAATTTACATAATTCGTGCTGTCCACCGGAAAGCTGGAGAATAAAGTAAATGACCACATAAGGCCTCATCATCTCCCTTTCTCTATTAAAGATAGTGTCAATGAAAGAAATTTTCCAAGATTGAAGCAGAAATAGCAAACTCCTACTCATGGAGTGTCTTATTTACAGTATGCACAGCTTTATCTGACTCTTTCAGAGAAGTGCTTGTTTTACTTAGAAGTAATTGCTTTTCAAAAGCTGGCAATTCTTATTATTATAAGGTGAGTGAATCTAATAAGAAAGGTCTCCTGACTGAGCTAGGAAAAGCAATGGAACAAAATGTATAGTGTGGGGGTTTTTTCCACCTTGCAAACCAAATATGTCCTGTATACACATAATTGAAAAAAAAATTGGCATGGATGGTGTAAGATGCGTTTTTTTTCTATGCACACAAACAAAAGTGGGCATGCAAGAGACAGTCCTTTGAGGTCCAGTAAAGGCTGTGCTGATGAGTGCGTTACCTCTTGCAGAGCACCGTTTCACTGCTTCTAGGGTCAGACTTCTGAAACAGTTCTGAAACTAACAGTTTCCCAGGGCTGCTGTAATAAAATCAAGATGTCAACAGAGTTGATTCTTCCAGAGGCTCTGAGAGAATCCACTCCATGCCTCCCTTCTAGGTTCTGATGGGGCTGGCAGTTCTGAGCATTCCTTGGCTTGTAGTTGCATCACAGCAGATGGATTCCTGCCTCCATCTTCATATGGACTTCTTCCCACTGTGTGTGTCTGTGTGCCTTCAAATCTCCCTCTTCTTATGAGGGCGCCAGTCACTCACTTTGGAGTTTACTTTAATCAGTTCCAGTATGACCTTGTCATCACTTCATTACCTCTGCAAAGACCCTATTTCCAAATAGCATATTCTAAGGTTCCAGGTGGATATAAATCTTTTGGGGGACACTATTCAATCCAGCATATGGCCTAAAACTCTTTTTTCTTGCCCCCTACTTTGAGTTATAATTTTGGAGACTGCATTTGTAATCAAATGCTTTCAGACAATTCACATAAGAGAAGACACAGGAAACTCCTGGAGAAGGTGCCTGGAAATTAGGTGAGGCTCCCACTCTCTGGCAGGGGTTCCTAATCTTGGCTGCACACTAGAATCAGTCTGGTTTTTAAAATCCTGCTGCCTTAGGCATGAGTAGTTTTTAAAGTATGCCAGGTGGTTCCAATGTGCAACCTAGGATGCAAACCACCACTCCAGGGACTCTTCCTGAAACCCTTGCTGCTGTGGCTGCCTTGTCTGAACTCCGCTGGCCTCTGCTGCCGTGGGCCTTGCACCTGCGTGCTCTTGCTGACTGTAGAGAATTTAGCAGCAGCACATGTGGATTTTATTTCTGCTCCTTCACTTGCTTTGAAGGAGAACAGCTCCCTTGATATTGAAAACTCAAAAGGTTATAAAGAGAAAGAACATTTGTAGGAGAGTGTGGATAAAGAGGAGGTTTAACATTTAGTTTTATACTTCAGAAACAATTTTTAAGTTTATCAGAGTAACAGGTACTCATCATAGAAATTTGAAAACCCCAAAAAGCACAGAAAAGAAATCACCATAATTCTATCCTTCTGAGAAAATGGTTTGGTGAATGTTCTCCTAATAATTTTTTTCTATGCATCTATAAATATATACTATGTATTTTATAAATGGGGAATTACGTGGTTTGGGCACATACATTGCTCCTTTAGCAATACATCATTACATATATATCAATATGTGCATATCAATAAATATTTCCCATTAAGTTGTCCTTGGATTTTGAATGGCTACATTTTATCCATCACAGAGAATATTCTATAATTATTAAACCAATCACTATAAGAGAAGCTCAAACAAAACTTCTGTTGTTTGATTATTGGCCATAAAGCAAAGAGGCAAAGCATAGAGGCCCTGCCCGGCTCTCCATCCTGTGGTCAATTCCACACTCCAGCCCAACCCCACAGTGCTCAGCCTCCTCTCCCCGGCCCCATGCCCACTCTCACTCCAGTCTCTATGAGCCCAAGATATGAAAACTGGAGGAATTAGATAGGGAGTTTCTGACCTAGAGAAAAATGCTCCTCAGGCCCTGATCCAGGTGAATCATAGAGTTTGGGAGTATTGTCGAAGACAGACAGGCATCTAATTTTCTGAACATTTGCTTAAAGAGTGTATTGCTGATTCAGATTCTCTATCAGTTGAGCAGAAAAAAAAGGAACTGGCTAGAGATGGCACCACAAAGAGAGGAAGCACTTGCTCTTGACCCCACCTCCACTTTATTTGGTATGATAGGGATGCATGAGTTGCCCGTGACCAAGTGGACACCATGGAAGGAAGCCAGGCTTGTGCCGCCTTTGCTGACACCCTGCCTGGATATGACTCCCTACAGGAAGACAGACTGGCAGCAAGAGCCTGTGGGGTTGTCTAGCATGGGCTGGAGTTGGGGAGCAGGGGCAATAGAAGTACATGTTCCCTTTGAGGCACCTATGTTGAGGGAGGCGTCCCAAAGACATCCCAAAGGAATTTCCCAAGTGCTCCACAAGAGACCTAGTGTATTCATGTCTAACACTTGGAGGACATGAAAGCCCAAGAGAGAACCATGCCAGGTAAAAAGACTTTCGTCCCTTTCCTATCTTTTCCACCCCTCCCTAAACCTTGCTCTGGAGGACTTGGAAGCAGCAGAGTGAGGTGGAGGAGGAGGCAGGAAAGAGCAGCCCAAACCCCCACCCCAGGGCAGTCCCCAAGCCTGGAAGAAGAAGGGCGTTGAGTGAGAAGCGGGTTTTGATAACCTGGTCATGTGAATCAGTGATCCCTAAAACATGCATGCCACTTGACCCAGCAGATCCATCTCTAGGAATTTATCTAGGGGAATAATCAGAGCTGTGTAGAAATATTTATGTAGTAAGATAATTGCCATGCATGAAAAATATTTCCATGCATCCTGTAAAACCATAATTTATTGCATAAAAAAACACTTCTTTCAATAATTAACAACAGAATTCTGAGGGCCCAATTTTTATATACATTTGCAATATAATGGCCCTTAAATAGAATAACTTAAAGTAAATGAGTTTTAAACAGCTGGTCATTACACAATGTTGAGGACATGTGTTCTGGTTACTATTCCTGTGAAAAGCTACCCCATTCTCAGCAAACTAACACAGGAACAGAAAACCAAACACTGCATGTTCTCGCTCATAAGTAGGAGTTGAACAATGATAACACAGAGACACAGGGAGGGGAACATCACACATCGGGACCTGTCAGGGGGTGGTGGCGGGAAGAGGAGGGAGAACATTAGGACAAATACCTAATGCATGCGGGGCTTAAATCCTAGATGATGGGTTGATGGGTGCAGCAAACAACCATGGCACATGTATACCTATTAACAAACCTGCATGTTCTGCACATGTATCCCAGAACTTAAAGTAAAATAAAAATAAAAATAAAAAAAAGAAAAGCTACCCCAAGTACACTGGTATAAAACAACAGTCAGGAGACAATGCCCATAAATTTTGTGGGCCAGGAATTTGGTTGGCATGTCTCTGCTTCAGGATTCTGGGGCCTCAGCTGGGAAGCTGAATGGTTGGGGTGTCTCAAACATCTGGGGGCTGGAAACATCTGGAGGCTTCTGCGTTCACATGGCTGGCACCTGGCAGGGATGACTTAATGGTCTGGCTCAGCTGAGACGCTTGACCAGAACACCTACACATGGCTCTGCCTTGTAGCTGGGGTGTCTCACAGTATGGCAACTGGATTCCAAAAGGGATCCTCAGAGCAAGAATTCTAAGAAAGAACCAGACGGAAGCTGCATGACCTTTTATGACCTAGCCTTTGAAGTAAATGTGGAGTCCTGATAAGTTAGCAACAATGAAGTAGAGGCCTTAGGTGGAGGAAAACAATTGTTCTAAGAGAGAGCTAACCAAAAACATCTGTTTTCAAATACCTCACTCTGCACATGGCCCCATCAGCATGATCCTATCTGCACATAACCCCTCCAGCACGACCCTATAAAACTTCCCTCCAGCCCCTGTTGCATTGCAGACAGCCCCTTCTCTGCTGTGTGGCCGGTTGCTTCTTTGCAATGTGCTTTCTTTCTAATAAACTTGCCTCTTTAACTCATTATTGTTTTGGTAAATTATTTTACCACCTGCAACACTGGCCCCAGCCAATTGTCACCCATGATGGTAAATGGTGTCACTTCCACTACACGTTCTTGGTTAAAACAGTTATAAACTTGTTCACATCCAAGGGAAGGGACATGGACCCTATCTTTCAACAGAAGGAATGTTAAACTGCCATAGAATTCTTAATATTTAACAAAATTGGAGTAAAGTCTGCAGTTAGAGCCAATTCAGGTTTTATGCTTTGCCTCAATTATTAGTCTAGTATATACATGGTGGTGTTTTTCCACAACAAATACAGTGTCCCAAGACCAACCAATTCTCTCATACCAACTGGGTGTTAAACAATTCAATTCAATTCTGACGCTAAGTATCCAGAAACAGTGCAGGCCCCACAGCTTAAGGGCTCAGTACCACAAGACTGCCCTCACTTCAGACGCCAGTCACAAGTCCCAGGTCCCCAGGCTACCTACACTTCTGTCTAACCTGGAGACACATCTGGGGGCTCCCATGACTCCACTTCAGGGTTGGTAATCTGCTAGAACGATTCACAGAACTCAGGAAAGCACTTTAATTACAATGACTGGTTTATTATCAAGGATAAACTCTGGAAGAGCCAAATGGAAGAGACTCATGGGGCGCAGTATCAGGGGAGTGATGGGGTACACCCCTGCCTAGCACGTGGATGTGTTCATCAACCCAGACGTTCCCTTAGCCTCATAGTGTCAATCAAAACCTCATTACATAGACATGATTGATCTCAACATTGGTTGAGATCAATTGGTGATTGAACTCAACTCCAACGCCTCTCCCATTCATGGGGGCGGTGAGGTGTAGAGCTGAACATTCTAACCCTCTAATCATGTGATTGGTTTTTCTGGTGATCAGCCCCCACCCTGAAGCTATAACCCCCGCTACCCCACCCCTTGAGTCCACTCACTAGCAGACAAAAGACATTCCTACCACTCAGGAAATTCAGAGGTTTTAAGAGTTCTGAGCCAGCAACCAGAGAGAAAGACTAAATATATATTTTATCGCACCATGATGCTCATTATCCGTCTGTGGAGCACAGAGCTGGGTGCTGGAAATCTAAAGAGAACCAAGACGCAGTACCTGTTTTTGAAGAGCTCAGAACCTAGGAGGGGAGACAGGAATATAAACAAATTTCTGCAAAATACCGTGAAATAGGCACCTACATGGACTCAAAGGAAGAATGAGTAAGTGCCGAGGAAGCATGTGCTTTTAGAAATTTTTTCCACAAAAGAAGCATATCTTGTTCATACTCCCCTGACTGCTCAGAAGGCTGCCGCAGGAGTGTCAGCATCAGCAGACTGCTCACAAAGTCACTGTGTTCATCCAAGGGGGCCACGTGACCATGGGAGCACATGCATTTCCAAGTCAGGCAGTGGAAAATCTGCTGGGGAGAAATGGAAATACTCAGGCACCTTCTTCATAATACACAATAAAAATGCAGAAAGCCCCTTGACACGCATTTTACATATGCAGCACTGTGTACACCCGAGCACTGCACTCTAAACCTTGTGAAAGAAAAATAAATTTTGGGGCCCCCAAATCACTAAGCTAAAGGGAAAAGTCAAGCTGGGAACTACTTAGGGCCAACCTGCCTCCCATTCTATTCAAAGTCACCCCTCTGCTCCCTGAGATAAATGCATATCTGATTGCCTCCTTTGGAGAGGCTAATCAGAAACTCAAAAGAATGCAACCATTTGTCTCTCACCTACCTGTGACCTGGAAGCCCCCCTCCCCGCTATGAGTTGTCCCACTTTCGCTTTGAGTTGTCCTGCCTTTCTGGACCGAACCAATGTTCATTTTACATATGTTGATTGATGTCTTATGTCTCCCTAGAACGTATAAAACCAAACTGTGCTCTGACCACCTTGGGTACATGTCATCAGGACCTCCTGAGGCTGTCACAGGCATGTGTCCTTAACCTTGGCAAAATAAACTTTCTGAAGTAACTGAGACCTGTCTCAGATTTTCTGGGTTCTCAACCTTCATGGGCAACTCCTAACATTTGCAAACTGGGGAAGGAATACGAAGGAAGGCCACATACCGTGCCTCCACTTTTGAGGAGTTATAAATCAAGTAAATAAATTGCCAAGTAAGGTATGTTCTATCTTTCTATTTTGACAAATATATCTCAGGACACCGTGGAAGGGCCAGGTTCAAATTTAAAATCTCAGTGCCATGCCTGAATGACCTTCAAGGGCTGGCCTATGCATCATCTTACCCTTGCTTTCAGAGCCCACACATGTGGACACCCCAACATGCATGCCCACACACCTGTAAGTGGCCGCCATCAGCCACCCCTTAGCCTCATGGGTACAAGCACCAGCACAGGGACCAGGGTGGGAGGATGCCTTGGGGAAGGGGCCCACTCAGGGCCCAGAAGTGAGCCCAGGGCTACTGGGATAGGGGATACTGGGTCCCACATACCTGGTGCCTGGCCCAGAAGGTGAGCGCACAGGCTCTGAGCGCACACATCCTCTTGACCTTGTGAATTCCTGGCCCCTTTAAAGCTCAGAAATCCTGGGTTCACGCCATCCTTCCACCTCAGCCTCCTGAGTAGCTGGAGTGCAGGAGTGCACCATTGCACCCAGGTGACTTTTTTTTTTTTTTTTTTTTTTTTTTGAGATGGAGTTTCTCTCTTGTTGCCCAGGCTGGACTGCAATGGTGCGATCTTGGCTCACTGCAACCTCCGCCTCCCCGTTCAAGCAATTCTCCTGCCTCAGCCTCCCAAGTAGCTGGGATTACAGGCATGTACCACCTCGCCTGGCTAATTTTGTATTTTTAGTATAGATGGGGTTTCTCCATGTTGCTCAGGCTGGTCTCGAACTCCTGACTTTAGGTGACCTGCCTGCCTTAGCCTCCCAAAGTGCTGGGATTACAGGCATGAGCCACCGTGCCTGGCTGACTTTTTTTTTTTTTAATGGCAACTTACTGAAAGTCTGTTAATACAGTAATTGTATGAATTAGGACATTCCCCCCCCGCCACCGCCACTGAATTTCCTGGGCTCAAACCAACATCATGAGCGTCTTTGCTTCCCAGAACTGAATGATATTGGCTAAATAAGAAAAAAAAAACCACCCAAACCACAAAACTGTACTTAACGTGTACTTAATGGCAGCAAATAAACTACTAAACAGGGAGGGAAGGAAAAACACTCCGTGAGCAAAAATAAATCTGGCTCCCACAGAGGGAGGTAGAGCCAAGATCAGTGGTTGAAACAGAGATTTTTTTTTTTTTCAGGTTACTGAGACATATATTGCAGCAACAGGACAGAATCAAACTAACTGATAAGTAATTTTTAGGAAAAAAAGATTTGAAGGAAGCACTGAAATCGAAGAAGAAACTCTAAGCCACACATAAGAATTTGCTAATTCAGCCAAGCTCAGAGACCAAAACCCCTTTCTTTCATGAAGCATGTTCCTGGAATTGCAAGGCGAATTGCTAAATCAGAACTTTCTAGGAGGTAAGATCTTTCCAGTGGCCAAAGGACCACTGTGGTGCCCAAGGTCACACCACAAGTAGGTCACAATGGTGGTAATTTAGGAGATGTTAAACCTATGTCTCCTAAATTCCTAGTTACTCTCCTTCCACCTATCAGCAATCACTGGTTGCTAAAAAAAAAAAAATCCATGAGCATGATTTGATTTACTAGATATAGTTAAAAATAAAAAGTGGAGAAATAATCTCTACCCATAAAAAATATAGCCAAGGGGCTTTCTGTATTTTTGTTGTGTATTATGAAGAAACTGACTGAGTATTTCCATTTCTCCCTAGCAAATTTTCCACAGCTTGACTTGGAAATGCATGTGCTCCCACAGTCACGTGATCCCCCTGGACGACAAACACAGTGACTTTGTGAGCAGTCTGCCGATGGTAACACTCCTACAGCAGCCTTCTGAACAGTCAGGTCAGAGTCTCAGCCAAGAAAAGAGACCAAAACCGCTTTCTTTCATGAAGCTTTTTCCTGGAAGTGCAAGGTAAATTGCTAAACCAGAACTTTCTAGGAGGTAAGATCTTTCCAGTGGCTAGAGGACTGCTGTGGTGGCCCCTGTTCCATGCCTGCCTGCCACATACACAGGCTGAGAACAGATGAGAGCTCAGGCCACAGCAAGTAGCCATAGGCACACACTTCTCTGGCTGTACTTCTTCTAGAACAACCGCCAGTCATGCATTCATTCAGCATGTTTTCCTTGAACATTCAATACTAGGCGTGTGTTAGTGCTGAGGTAGACACAAAGAAAGGTAAGGAATTATCCTGCCCCCAAGGAGGCTGTGGTCTGATGATATATCGCATCAAATGCAGATGAAAGAACACAGGCAAGAGGTGAGGGTCCTGAGTTGGTGATTTGGAAGTCACCCAGTGGCTCAGTTTCCCCATTTAGACATTGAGGGTTTCAGGCTGGAGGAGAGGCAATGTTGCTTCTATGCCATTTGCTCTTCTCTTGTCACTGTGGGTGCCACTTAATTTTATATAAGCTCCTGTGCTCAGGTCTCTGAAGAAAGCAGAACAATTCCATAGGGTGGAACTTGAAATTCTAGACACAAACTGTATTTCCATAGGTCTCACTAAACTTGGGGCAAAATGACCAGTTAGAAATAGTTGGGCTTGGCCAGGCACAGTGGCTCATGCCTGTAATCCCAACACTTTGGGAGGCCGAGGTGGGCAGATCACTTCGAACTCAGGAGTTCAAGACCAGCCTGGGCAACATAGTGAAACCCTGTCTCTACTAAAAATACAAAAATTAGCTGAGTGTGGTGGTGTGTGCCTGTAATCCCAGCTACTTGGGAGGCTGAGGCAGGAGAATCGCTTGAACCCAGAGGGCGGAGGTTGCAGTGAGCTGAGACTGTGCCATTGCACTCCAGCATGGGCAACAAGAGCAAAACTCTGTCTCAAAAAAAAGAAAAGAAAAGAAAAGAAAAGAAATAGTGGGGCTCTTGCTCTTTTCCACCTCTCAACTTGGGGCATCCTTGCTCCTTTCCGAGGAGTCTCTCAGGTACATCTTGGGGCCACAGGTAGATCTCACAAATGCTCATAATCCCCTGGCTGCCCAGGTCCCTGCACCCCCCATGCCCCACAGGGGCGCTGCAGCCTTCCCATGGTGTCTGGTATTGCCGGTGTTCCTTCCTCCCACAGCTACTGAAGCCCCTAAGACATCCCTGCCTCCTCTCCCAAGGGTGCAATTGCTGCTGCTCCCTGGAGATGCCCCAGTACCCCCACAACCTTAGAACAGGTGGGGCCCTGGTGTGACCACTGCCTCTGCCCCCAATTGTCCACCCATTAAGCTGTTGCGTGTCAACATTCTCTGTGCTGTTTCAAAGGACTTCCCAGGGAAAGTTCTTTTCCCAAAACTTTTTGCCACATTCTGTTATACATGTCCTGAAGCAGCCCTACCTTGTCCTGGGGTTTGGTGAGAGATAGTAGAGTCTGGGCAGAGTAGTGAAGAACTCACGGTCAAGGGCCAGAAGGTCTGGTTTGAATCCTGGTTCCTCTACTTAGAAGCTGTGTGATGTAGGGCAAGTTGCTTCTCCTCTCTGGGCTTCAGTTCCTCTTGCATCAAATGGGAATGACAATATTATTTATTTCAAGGGGGTTGTGACAATCCATTGAGTCATCACATATCAAATGCTTGGAGCAGCATTTGGTGCACTGTAAATGCTTGATATGTCCTTGTATTTGTACTTTTAAAGATGGCGAATTCTCAAAGAGCCAGCAAGAGCTTGTGTTTATTTCTGTTTGTAGCTCTAGCTCATAGCACCTGCTTTGCACAGGACAGGTGCCCATTTGGTGAACAAATGAGTTAATGAATAAATGAGTAAAACAAACATGAGCCCAGAAGACTGGATAGAGGAAGGCCATCAACCCGGAAAACAACCACAATGCCACCACCGGAAAGGCTCAAGGGCTTCAGAGGATTCTGGGAGAGTGACAGAGGAGGCAATGGGAAGAACAGAGCTCCACCCAGTTCATCCCTACACCCATGGTAAACACACCCAGTAGTGCAGCCAACATGGAGAAGAGAAATTTGGCTACACTGTGAATGGTTCCCATCCTCAGAGCAGCCCTGCCCTCAAAGGGTGGGAAGATGTTGTCTTCCTGGGGAGAGGGAAAGTTAGCAAGGGTGGGCATGGAGGCCTTAGGAAGAGATAGCCTTGATCATCTGAAACTTTGAGTTCCTTGTATAGTCAGTTGTGTATAAGTCTCACTTTATTTCTGTGCTTTTTGTGATAATACAGACTGAAAAAATGGTTTTATCCACTCACATTAGGACAATTGAAATTTTCAGACTTCACTTGCATGCATGGCAGGGTTTCACTGTCCATATAGTTCTTGCCCCCACCTCTTAAAAGCATGCCCAAAGCTAAGACACTATAGATCTGGGTGACAACCTGCAGCTCCAAGCCTCTCTCGACAAGACCACTGCCCCCTTCCTTTTCTCTCCCCGTCTTACTTTTCTCTTCCACCACATCTACCAGCCACAGTTTTATTCCTTGTATGTCCCTGCCTCTCCTGCAAGGAGGTAAGGGACTGGGTCACTGTCCTAGAACTGCTGACCTATATCTGTGCTATGAAGAGCAGCAGCTCATGGCTCAGGCCCTCAGGAAAAGTGACAGCAGTGATCTTGTGTGTTAACGTCACTGCCTTCCACATTCATAGCTTCACATACTGCATCATTCATTGAAAAATTAAAACTCATCATCTTTCCCCAGAATGAGGCTAACAGACTTTAATTGTAAGAATCAGGAAAAGCTGTGACATTTTAATTATAACAGTTTTTAATTAAAGGAGTATTACCTCATTTGATCTGTTAAAGAAAAATTATTCATGATACTTGTCAAAGATGGCAAGGTAGGCTTTATGCAAGGGGTCCATGGTGATTGGCATCAGGTCTTGTAGTGAGGGAAAAAGACTGGACTCAACTCTGGCTCCAAAAAGGGTAAGTAGGGATTTATTACAAGGAGCAGGGTGGAGGTCAATAGATGGAAAATTACTATGAGGAACTGTCAGGGATAAAGGGTTTCTGGCTAAACTGACTTGACAGTTTATCGCTGAAGGCAAGGGTGGTCAGATACCAGAGTGGGGGTCTTGGTTAATTTGGCTTAGCAGGATTCTTGCTCAAACTGGATTCTGGCCGGGCATGGTGGCTCATGCTTGTAATCCCAGCACTTTGGGAGGCTGAGGAGAAGGGAGATCACGACGTCAGGAGTTCGAGACCAGCCTGGCCAACACAGTGAAACCCCATCTCTACTAAAAATACAAAAATTAGCTGAATGTGGTGGCAGGTGTCTGTAATCCCAGCTACTCAGGAGGCTAAGGCAGGAGAATTGCTTGAACCTGGGAGGCAGAGGTTGCAGTGAGCTGAGATCACACCACTGCACTCCAGCCTGGGTGACAGAGCTAGACTCCGTCTCAAAAAACAAAAAACAAAAAAAAAACTGGATTGTATTATACAAGGACAGAGAGGGAAGCCCAAAGTCTGGCCTAGTCAAGCAAACAGCTTGCAGAAGCTTGACTGACGTTTTGATGGAAGAGTCTTTGTCAGATCCAGTGCTGTAAAATAGCATTTGAAATTTTCTTTCCCAGTAATGCCAGGGTTGGAAAGTGGTTGTATAAAGTCTTGAATGTCCAGGGAACCGTTTGATGTCAAAATCAAACACTAACTTTTTGTGTTACCTTCTAGTTACCTCCAGTTGTTTTGCTTTGTTTTCTCTTATTAATGGCTTGTATCAAATAAAACATTCTCTTCTGCTTTGTCCCAGCAGAACTAGATAAGCTCACTACATTAATTTCAAAGTTGATTCTATTCTTTCTGTACCCAGGATTTCTCAGGAGCAAAGTCCTAAGCATCCAACTATAGACTCAACAGAAAATATTCTTGAAGCATTTCAAGCTCTATATGGAGACAGATACATAAGCTCTTTCCTTTCCAGAATAGCCGTACCATGCTGGAATGATCTGATTTGTAAAACAGAAAATGTTTAACATAATTTTTAAACTCAAATCAACCCATGTTAAATTGCTTAAAAAGTTGAAACTACAGGAAAATATGTAGAAAAAATTTTAATTCACCCACAATTCTACTGACCAGAGGCAGCCATAATACAATTTTTTTTTTAAGAGTCAGGGTTTCACTCTGTCACTCAAGCCGGAATTCAGTGGCACCATCATGGCTCACTGCAGCCTTGAATTCCTGGGCTCAAGTGATCCTCCTGCCTTAGCCTCTTGAGTAGCTGAGACTACAGGAACACACCACTAAGCCCAGCTAATTTTTTAATTTTTATTTTGTAGAGATGGAGGTCTTGCTGTGTTGCTCAGGCTGGTCTTGAACTCCTAGCCTCAAACCATCCACCCACTTCAGTCTCCCAAAGTTTTGGGATTACAGGCATGAACCATCATGCCCAGCTACATAATATGGTTTTCTTTTTCTTTTTTTTTTTAGACGGAGTCTCGCTCGGTCACTAGGCTGGAGTGCGATGGTGCGATCTTGGCTCACTACAACCTCCGACTCCCTGGTTCAAGTGAATCTCCTGCCTCAGCCTCTTGAGTAGCTGGGATTACAGGCATGCCCCACCAGACCCAGCTAATTTTTGTATTTTTCATAGAGACAGATTTTCCCATGTTGGTCAGGATGGTCTCGATCTCCTGACCTTGTGATCAGCCTGCCTTGGCCTCCCAAAGTGCTGGGATAACAGGCGTAAGCCACCGTGCCTGGCCCATAATATGGTTTTCAATGAAACACTTAAAGAATCAAACTTGAAGTTTAAGTTTGGTGTGCCTTTAGGGCATGTGGTATGTGCTAAGACCATTCCAATCTCTCTCTAACCTTTCACATAAGAGATTGTCTGAAAGGCCATGGATAAGTGCTACTTTGTGCAACTTAATCTGGTACAGTAGTTTCAAATCTTGTAAAATCTGTGTTGGTAAAACAACTATATTTTTGCAGGAAAGCAACCTTCTGTTGGGGTTCCAAACTTCTCAGATGGTAGTTGTAATATGGAGGAGCAGGTTGGTACAATGTAGTGCTACTGTCAAAGAGCAAAATTTTAGCAAATTGAATTTTAAAGATCTAATTGGCTTTTATTAACAATTCATGAACTGGGCAGCATCCAGTCTATAAAATAGGAGCTCCAAGGAGCTTGGCAAGACATTGATTTTTGTGAGGTAGCTTGAGCAGAAACAATGAAACAGAATGGTGCAAAAAGTGGATTGGTCAACATCAGATTACTTCAGGTTACTTTCTTCATATGGGGTAAAGCAGAAGGAATTTTCTTATCGTGCTGGCTCAGATTGACTGGGTCCCTTTCTATTAGTTGCTGTGAATCTCCTGTTTATTTATTTATTTTTTTTGGAAAACAGGCCTGTTTAGGGATTTGGCTATCATCTCTCCCCTGATTTCTGGGAAGGTCAGATCTTTTTCTTTTTCTTTTTTTTTTTTTTTTGCAGGGATCAGAGGAGACAGGTCTTACTCTGTTGTCCAGGCTGTAGTGCAGTGGCACAATTTTGGCTCACTGCAGCCTCAACCTCCCCAGCTCAAGTGATCCTCCCACCTCAGTCCCCCAAGGAGCTGGGACTACAGGTGTGCACCACCATGCTCAGCTAATTTTTTTGTATTTTTTATAGAGACACGGTTTCACCATGTTGCCCAGGCTGATGTCAAACTCTTGAGCTGAGGCAATCCACCTGCCTTGGCCTCCCAAAGTGCTGGGATTATAGGTTTGAGCCATCACACCCAAGGAAGGTCAGATCTTACAAGTAAACAGGTTAGGTTTCAGTTTGGTGACATGGAATCTTAGCACAGGTGACTCCATCTTGGGTTCATATGTTGGGGCCTAATGCAGCAGCTCAGTCCAAATCAGTGGGCTCCCATAGATTTTATTTAACACTAGTTAAGAGGATAATAGATTTTCCTTGAAAGTGCCCTGGAGCAGAGCCAGTTTCATGGGCATGTGACTTGTGCGTGCATACAGGGCAGATGTTTAGAAGGATCCTATGTTTAATTTAATGCACTACTGTTGCTCTCTTGAAATTCTTAATAACTTTTGACACAAGATCCTGCATTTTAATTTTGCACTGGGCAAATTCTGTAGCCAATTCTGCACTGGAGTCCAACAAAACTGGTTCAAACCCTGGTCTACACTTATTACTACTACCACTTTTACTATTGTGCAACTATTACTACTGCTAGCTGTCATTTTTGGAGCACAATGTCAGAGCCTGTGCTAAACACTTTTCAGGTGTTAATGCATTTAATTCTCGTCACAATTCTATGTGCTAGCTACCATTAGAACCCCCATTTTATGGATGATAAAACTGAGGCACAGAGTAATTAAGTAACTTTCTAAACTTGCATAAGATCCCAAACAGTTTAATTTCAGAACCCATGCTCTTAACCACTGTACTATTTCATCTGACTAGATTTGTGACTTTGAACAAGTTACTTCAAAGTTACAAGTAACTTTGAACACGTTACAAATTCAGAGGGGTCTGAACCCAAGGTCTCCTAAATGTAAAATGGGGATATAGTAGTGAGAACAGAACCCACTGGCTCCCACACTCAGCCTGGATACTTAGAACCCAAACCTCCCTTACAATCTAGTTAACAGGATTTCGCTATCTTCATTAGCAAATCTTTAACATATCTTCATTAGCATGACTTTACTTTGATGGTACCCTCCAGCCCAAGGAAAAGCTTTCGTTGTCCATTACAGAAATTTCCTGTAAAAATTCTTTGAATTAGGCTACACGTGGTGGCTCACGCCTCTAATCCCAGCACTTTGGGAGCGGATCACCTGAGGTCAGGAGTTCAAGACCAGCCTGGCCAACGTGGTGAAACCCCGTCTCTAAAAAAAAAAAAAAAAAAATTAGCTAGGTGTGGTGGCACATGCTGGCCAACATGGTGAAACCCCGTCTCTTAAAAAAAAAAAAAAAAAATTAGCTAGGTGTGGTGGCACGTGCCTGTAATCCCAGCTACTTGGGAGGCTGAGGCAGGAGAATCGCTTGAACCTGGGAGGCAGAGGTTGCAGTGAGCCAAGATTGCACACCTGAGCAACAGAATGAGACTCTGTCTCAAAAAAAAAAAATTATTTAAATTCGTCATCAACTAAATCTAATAGAAAGCATCAAAGACAAGATTCTTTGAATCTCTCATCTTGCTATTTCCACCAATCCTGTACTGTTGGATCATGATGATTACCCAATCCTAATCAAGTCCCACATTATAAGACCTGCCTTAAACCAAGCTTCTAATTCTCAATCAATTTTTACCTTACTTTTCCCCTCTGAGACACTGCCAAGTCAAAGGTGGCTTTCTCTTACTGTGTTGACATGAACTCATCTGTCTTATTGACGATGACTCATTTGTCTTATTGACAGATTCTGTGGTATTTGGGGAGCCAGCTTTTGACAGTTGGTACAAATCTAACACCACACATTCATGTATATATGAAATAGAAACATATAGAACTCTTTAGTTCTCTGTAATTCCATTTCTATATGTGGCCCCCATGTTCCTCAGGGTGATAGAGATTTAATTTCTGTCACTTTTGTGTCCTTGCCCTACATGTTATTGCATGTTGAGAAAGTCCTAGGTGGTTCTCAATGTCATAAGCCTGTGCAGGCATCTACTAGAACATCTGTCACACTCTCTGTGATTGGCCACAGATTTGCACAGATCACCACTAAAACCTGTTCTGTTCCCTTCTGCAGGTTGTCCACACTGGATGGCAATTTGTAACGTCTAAGTCTCACATGGCTTGCGACCCACTGGAATAGCATGCCAAGATGTCACTGGAGAAGTCCAAAGGCCAATCTGCCTAGACACACCACATGGTCATTCCCCCTCTGGGTCAGGCCTTGTAAGGCCTCTATCCCATCTGCCTTTCCTCCCAGGTCTTGGCAGCCTGATGCAGGAAAAGTGCAGGCATTGGCCGAGCCCACACTTCTGCAGGACACAGCATTCCCACCTCTGTTCCTTCTGTTGTCCAAGACATCCCCAACCCCCAGCCCACCTTGGCCTCCTCTGTACTAAGTGTAGGCTCCTTATAGGTATGGACCACCATGAGATTCTTGGTTTTTTTTACAAGCAAAGCCAGAGAAGCATGTGTAGGAGAGGAAAGGTTTCTTTTCTCATTCATTGCTAGGTTCATGGCTGAAGCATTTATAACAAAAGACTGATCAACAAGATAAAAGCATACACATTGATTTAAGTTTTATGTGACATGGGAGTGTCCGGAAATGAAGACCCAAAGAAATAGAGAAGCCCATATATTTTTATGCTTAGGGTTGATGAAGAGTGGACAGTCATGCAGAAGTATGATTGAACAAAGAGGGTATGATCTAATGGTAATTAACTGGGGGAAACTTAGGGAGACCTGTTTGTTCAGATTCTTCTCTGTGTCCCTGTATATTCAGAGATAAGGATGTTGCTTTCCTCTTGGTTTAGGGAGCGCACCTGTGGAATGAAGGTTTTATGGCCTGGTTCATGGGAGAAGGGCAAGGGGAAGGTGAGAGTGACCTTCCTGCTTCTGCTGTTTTCTCAAATGCCAGGTGCCATATTTTGGAGAAGTGTGTCCTGAACCCTTTCACAGGCTTGCAGTGCCCTTAGTAGGAGCTACCACCTGGGAGAAACGACCACTAAATACTGAAATAGAAAGCATTTCAACCTCTTCTCAGCACACTGGTTCTTCCCTTTGCCCCAAAAAGTCTTGTCCCCAATCCTAGGGATCCAGAAGGGCCCTGTGGCATTAGAGGCATAGCCCGAGGGTTTTTAGTGGTGTCCCAATTCTAGGGGGCTTGCATATTGCCAAGCATTGGATGGGCATGAGGCAGGGAGGGGCGTTTTGTCCTCAGTGCTCTCTGCTCACATGGGCTTTTTCAGAACCTCCTCTTCCAACTTTGGTCATCTGCCCTTAGAGGTCAACACTTCTTTCCAATTTGTATTAGTCAGGGTTCTCTAGAGGGACAGAACTAATAGTGTGTGTATATATACCTGTTATATGTCTAATAGGATACATGTATAGGGGAGTTTATTAAGTATTAACTTACACAATCGCAAGGTCCCACAATAGGCTGTCTGCAAGCTGAGGAGCAAGGGGAGTCAGTTCGAGTCCCAAAGCTGAAGAACTTGGAGTCCAATGTCTGAGGGCAGGAAGCATCCAGCATGGGAGAAAGATGTAGCCTGCGAGGCTAGGCCAGTCTCTTCTTTTCACGTTTTTCTGCCTGCTTTATATTCACTGGCAGCTGATTAGATTGTGCCCACCAGATTAAGGATGGGTCTGCCTTTCCCAGCCCACTGACTCAAATGTTAATCTCTTTTGGCAACACCCACACAGACACACCCAGTATTAATACTTTGTATCCTTCAATCCAATCAAGTTGACACTCAGTATTAACCATCACAAGTCCACCCCTTGTCAACTTGAACCCATACACATCTCCTGAGATCATATATAATCTTCAAATAAAGACAATAATAAGGTCATAATTACACCTAATATAATACAGCTATCCCTCATACAACCGGAAATGCACCAATCCCCAACCCAAATACTATTACACAAAGTTAACAATATGTAGATGCTGATATGAAGTAAAATCTTATGTCACATGATAAAGGAAAAGGAAATAAAATAAAGATATTTTCCCAGTAAAAGTGTATACTTGCACAAACATGTTTTTAGCAAAAGAAGGAGGAAATGCCCATGACAATTACAGTCCCCATTTCTGCAGCTGGTCACGTGGTCGTAGCTGGTATTGATGACTACCTTCTTCTACTACCCATTCTGTATTCCCTTTGCCTTCAGCAAGCACCTCAGCAGGACATGGTTTTTTTTTCCTGGTGGAGTGACCCAAACCTTCATTCCTGAGGTGTCTGGGCCATTTGTAGTCCTGCCTGGATTGGGTTGTTGCAGTTACCCATTGACCTTAATCATAGGGCACGGTAATACCAAGGGACGCCCTAATGGATCTCCTGTATTCCATGCATATTCTTCCTTATCTCCATTGTGGAGTAGTAGACTGATTTCATCTTGATAGTTCACGTCAATCACCCCAGCCAACACTGTAACTCCCTCTTAGCCTGTTGACTTAAAGGTAGGAGGAGCCCAAAGTGTCCATGTGGCAATCTTAACTTCCCGTTTAATGGAATGGTTGTTGTGTCTCCTGGTGGCAGCGTTCCTCCCTCTGAACTAAGGCTTCTAGGCCAGCAGAATGTAATGTCGTGGGAACAGGAAGCAAAAATTTTGCTAGTGGATAACTAGGGGTGACGGTAAGTGATGCCACTTCCACTTCCACCCATTGATTCCTGGACCCATGAATCCTGGCTATGGGAAAAAGAGTACCATATATTGAACACTGATTCAGAGCATACACCGCCTTCTGGAGAACTTTGCCCCAGCCATGCAAAGTATTGTCACCTAGTTGGCATTGCAATTGTGACTTCAAAAGGCCATTCCACTGTTCTATCAAATTAGGTGCTTCAGGATGACAAGGAACATGGTAAGACCACTGAATTCAATAAGCATGAGCCCACTGCCACACTTCTTTAGCCATAAAGTGAGTGCCTTGGTCAGAGGTAATGCTGTGTGGAATACCATGATAGTGGATAAGGCATTCTGTGAGTTCACGGATGGTAGTCTTGGCAGAAGCATTGCGTGCAGGATAGGAAAACCCATATCTGGAGTAAGTATCTATTCCAGTGAGGACAAACCACTGCCCTTGGGTGCCATATTGAGGGCTCAGTGTTGGTCTCTGTTGCTGGCAAATTGGGCACTCAGCAGTGGCTGTAGCCAGGTCAGCCTTGGTGGAAGTCTATGTTGCTGAGCCCATGCATAACCTCCACCCTTGCCACCATGGCCACTTTGTTCATGGGTCCACTGGGTGATGACAGGGGTGGCTGGAGGAAGAGGCTGAGTGGTGTCCACAGAATGGGTCATCCTATCTACTTGATTATTAAAATTCTCCTCTGCTGAGATGACCCATTGGTGAGCACTCACATGGGATACAAATATCTTCACTGTTCTTGACCACTCAGAGAGGTCCATCCACATACCTGTTCCCCAAATTTCTTTGCCATCAATTTTCCAATCATGCTTCTTCCAAATCCCTGACCATTCAGCCAAATCATTGGCTACAGTCCATGAATCAGTATATAATCACACATTTGGCCACTTCTCCTTCCATGCAAAGTGCACAGCCAGATGCACTACTCAAAGTTCTTCCCATTGGGAAGATTTCCCTTCACCACTATCCTTCAGGGATGTCCTACAAAGGGGCTGTAGTGCTGCAGCTGTCCACTTTTGGGTAGTGCCTGCATATCATGCAGAACCATCTGTGAGCCAGGCCCTAGTCTTCTCTTCCTCTGCCAACTGATCATAGGGAACTCCCCATGAGGCCATTGGTGCAGGCTGGGGGAGAGAAGGCAGGGTGGCAGGAGTGGAGACCATGGGCATTTGAGCCACTTCCTCATGTAACTTACTTGTGCCTTCAGGACCTGCTCGAGCCCGATTATGTATATACCACTTCCATTTGATGATAGAATGCTGCTGTGCATGACCCACTTTATGGCTAGATGGATCAGAAAGTACTCAGCTCATAACAGGCAGTTTAGGTCGTATGGTGACTTGATGACCCATAGTCAAACGTTCAGTTTCCACCAAAGCCCAGTAACTGGCCAAGAACTGTCTCTCAAAAGGAGAGTAGTTATCTGTGGAAGATGGCAGGGCCTTGCTCCAAAATCCTAGAGGCTTCCACTGTGATTCACCTAGGGGGGCCTGCCAAAGGCTCCAAAGAGGATCCCTATCTGCCACTGACACCCAAACACCATTGGATCTGCTCGGTCATATGGCCCAAGTGGCAGAGCAGCTTGCATAGCAGCCTGGATGTGTTGCAGAGCCTTTTCCTGTTCTGGACCCCACTCAACACTGGCAGCCTTTCAGGTCACTCGATAAACGGGCTGGAATAACACAGCCAAGTTAGGAATGTGTTGCCTCCAAAATCCAAATAGGCCCACTAGGCATTAGGCCTCTTTCTTGGTTGTAGGAAGGACCAAATGCAGCAACATATCCTTCACCTTAGAAGAGTATCTCAACAGGCCCCACACCACTGGACCCCTAGAAATTTTACTGAAGTAGAAGTTCCCTGAATTTTAGTTGGATTTATTTCCCAACCTCTGGCACACAAATGTCTCACCAATAAGACCGGTGTGTTTGCTACTTCATCCCTTCATATCTGTGCCATGCTTGCAGGTAGAGGAATCATCCTGCTGGTTTCAGACCATGGTAGGCTTCCAGAATCTAAGAGGTTGTCCAAGGCCCTGTCTACCATCATGTAGTTATTCTGTCTCTTAGATCTTACCCTAGAGCTCTCAGGAAGTACAGATACTCTTTCTGGCATTCTCAAATCCAAAAGTGTTTACCACTTCCCTTGGCCCCGGTGAAAGAATGCTGGGCCCTGTTTCAATTATTTCTGCATAACAAATTACTGCAAAATTTAGAGTCTTAAAACAACTATTTGATTATGCTCATGGAATCTATGGGTCAGAAATTCGCAAAGAGCACGTGGGGACACCTTTCCTCTCTGCTGTGGTATGTGAGGCCTCAGATAGGCTCAACTTGATGGCTGGAAGCAGGAATCATCTAGAGGCTTCTACACTCACAAATGTGGTTGTTGATGGCAGTTGTTTAGCAGGGACCTCAGCTGGGGCCTGAACACCTCCACGAGACCCCGCCATGCGACCTGAGCTTCCTTACAGCATGGCTGCCCCGGACTTACAGGTGAGAGTCTCAGCTCCCAAACCAGAGCTGCATGGCCCTTAAGAGCTACTGCTGCCAGAGTCTCCAGATTGCTCAGGACCAGGGAAGGGGAAACCAGCCCCACCTCTCTTTGAAAGGTGTCACACTCACATTGCAAGAAGAGTGTGTGAGATGGGAGAGGTTGTTGTAACTCTCTTTAGACAATGGAACCTGGTGTAGCCCCTCTCTCCAGGGACCTCTAAAGGCCATTTTCTATTTATTTATTTATTTTCTAGAGGCAGGGTCTCGCTCCATCACCCAGGCTAGAGTGCAGTAGTGCAATCATAGCTCACTGCAGCCTTGAGCTCCTGGGCTCAAGCAATCTTCCCACCTTAGCCTCCCAAGTAGTTGGAACTATAGGCATGCACCACTATACTTGGTTAATTCTTTTTTTTTTTTTTTTTTTTTTTTTTTTTTTTTTTTTTGGTGAGACAAGGTCTCACTATGTTGCCCAAGCTGGTCTTGAACTCCTGAACTCCTGGGCTCAAGTGATCCTCCACCTTGGCCTCCCATACTGGGATTACAGGCATGAGCCACTGCACCTGGACCCAAAGGTTATTCTTACTTCACCATCCTCTCTTCCCATTCTTTTCCTAGTGGAGAGTGGGTGTGGCAGGTATGCAAAAGAGAATTCCTCCTTAAAAAAAAAAGTAAATCCTCCAACATTTTGGAAATGCCAATAGTCCTCTCCTTTCTCCAATATCACTGGTTTATGGAAACCAACATAGAAATGCTTCTTTCATTCCCTTTCCAATGGCATGGTTCCTAAAGCCCGGCCATGATAGGAGAGAGGGAGTGAAAACATAAACTGAAGAGGGAAAAGGTTACTATCCAAATATTCCCCTACCACAAGGAAAATAATAAGTATCTTATAAATGCATTGTGAGAATTAACATGAGAATGTATGCAAAGCCCTGGCAATTGAGTGAGGGTTCGCATCTGCCCTTACTCTCTGTGGAGACAACTCCATGTAGGTGTGGGCTCAGCAGTGGAGGAGCTGGTGCTGAGCTTCGTTAACTTGACGACAGTGAATTAATATGAACTTGGACTTGATGGTGGAGTTGACTTACGTAACTTTTTAAAGAGCATTTGGAGAGGGAAATGCTATTTCCTAAGGCCCTTTATGGCTCTAAAGTGCCTTTGCTGTTCTGAAAGCCCATTGTACTTAGATGCTTCCCAGTGCCCTGAGAGTTACTCTGGCAGCTCCTCATTTCAGACTAGATCGTCTTTGTGAGCTGATGGGAAAGCCCGTCAGCTTGGGGGGCATTCAGGGCTAGTGCAGCATGGTGCTTTTTCAAAATCAACGTCTGGGTCTCCAAAGAGGAGAGTCTTCAAAGCTCTCCAGCCTGGGAGGTGGCTGCTAAGCACCACACCTGAGGATACTAAATGTGGGAATATAAGCAACCTTGGTTAGCAAGAAATCACTTTTCTCCTCCTTGGTGGGGGCCAACTTGCAAGGCGCTTGGCCATGAGTTGTGTTTGCTCAGGGCTCTTGCCTTGAAAGTTTTTGTGGATAATTTGTTGCCCGCAATGCCAAAGAATTTGTTAGTATCTCCTGTGTCCTTCCTTCAGAAAGTAGGAGTAAAGTCAAACTCATAATGAAAACAATTTTTCAAAATATGTGTAGAGAAATTGCTTTGTCATTTACAGCAAAAGAAAAAGTTTGCCTACATTCTTTCATAAGGTGAACTTTTTACCCTCTCAGAGCAAGGAAGACACACATAATGGGCTCAGACCGAACTGTTTGTTGTTACTGATGTTGGAAACAGAAAATGACACCTTTGCTTCTTTGTGATTTAGAATGTAATGCAGCAATTCTCAATGTTTTGGTGATCACAGCATTCTTTTTAATACCAACATGTTTGCTGAGGCACTGAAAGATGAAAACAGTGCAACACCAATCAACAAGCTTTGCAACACAAACCTTACCACAAAATATAATAGCACAGTGATTGTCCCAGTGGCCCCTTCAGCACCATTGACTGTTGGAACAGAATGGTTGCTGCCTGGGCTACCTCTCCTGTACTCTGGGGACCAGTTGTCCTACGGCCCAGCATGCAGAGTCCTCTCTTTGGAGGGAACTTGACTGTGCTCCACTTCTCCCCTCTTACCCGCAGCCATGGCACCCGCTCCACAGCAAGCTGCTCAGCCAGCCCAGGTCACCTTGTACCTGAAGAGATGGCCCTGCTGTGGGAATACTCAGCTGTAGTTAAATGAGTTCTACACAACAGTGAAGAACTGATAGCACATCCATGAAAGGATTCCCTGTGTACCAGTTGAGAACCTCTAGATAAGGAGTCCACATATAGACTTTAATTTTAAGTGTGATTTCTTCCCAATCAGCAAAGCCCTGCTGATCTAGGTGCCCTCCTGGGTGCTCCCGGGATGCCTTGTACTTACCACACACTATGACGGTGATGTCTAATTTTATATGTCAACTTGACTGGACCGCAGGGTGCCCAGACATTTTCTCAAGCATTACTCTAGGTGTGTCTGTGAGGGTGTTTCTGGATGAGGTTAACATTTGAATCAGTGGACTCAAATTGCCTCCCTAATGTGGATTGCCTCCCTAATGCGGGTGGGCTTCACTCAATCAGTTGAAGGCCTGGATAGAACAAAAAGGCTGACCCTCCTGTGAGTACGAGAGAATTCTTCCTTCTAACACCCTTCAAATGGAACATAGACTTTTTTTTCTGCCTTCAGTCTTGAACTGAAATCTTGACTCTTCCTGGGTCTCCAGCTTGCTGGCCTTTGGATGAAAATGACACCATCAACTCTCCTGGGTCACCTTCTAACTTGGACTGGAGCTAAACCAAGGCTTTCTTGGGTGTCCAGCTTGCTGACTCACCCTGCAGGTCTTAGGTCTTGCCTGCCTTCATAATATGTGACTATTCCTTATAATGAATTATGTGTATATAAATAACAGTCATCCCTCAGTATCCATGGGGGATTGGTTCCAGGACCTCCTTCAGATACCAAAATCTGTTCATATTCAGGTCATTTACATAAAATGGCATAATATTTGCATATAACCTATGCACATCTTCCTGTATACTTCATTTTTTTTTATTGTTATACTTTAAGTTCTAGGGTACATGTGCACAACGGGCAGGTTTGTTACATATGTATACATGTGCCATGTTGGCATGCTGCACCCATTAACTCATCATTTACATTAGTTATATCTCCTAATGCTATCCCTCCCCCCTCCCCCCACCCCAAGACAGGCCCCGGTGTGTGATGTTCCCCTTCCTGTGTCCAAGTGTTCTCATTGTTCAATTCCCACCTATGAGTGAGAACATGTGGTGTTTGGTTTTTTGTCCTTGTGATAGTTTACTGAGAATGATGGTTTCTGGCTTCATCCATGTCCCTACAAAGGACATGAACTCATCCTTTTTTATGGCTTCATAGTATTCCATGGTGTATATGCGCCACGTTGTATGTTATTTTATTTACTTTTAATTTTTTTAATTTTTTATTTTTTTATTTCAATAGGTTTTTGGGGAACAGGTGGTGTTTGGTTACATGAATAAGTTCTGTAGTGGTGATTTCTGAGATTTTGGTGTACCCCTCACCTGAGTAGTGTACGCTGTACCCAATGTGTAGTTTTTTATCCCTCACCATCCCCTATTCTTTCTCCCGAGTCCCCAAAGTCCAATGTATCATTCTTATGCCTTTGCGTCCTCATAGCTTAGCTCCCACATATGAGTGAGAACACAGAATGTTTGGTTTTCCATTCCTGAGTTGCTTCACTTAGACTATAATCTCCAATTCCATCCAAGTTGCTGCGAATGCCATTATTTCATTTATTTTTATGGCTGAGTAGTATTCCATGGTGTGTGTCTGTGTGTATATATATATACACACACACATATATATGTGTGTATATATAGACATATATATGTGTATATATATAGACATATATTTGTGTATATATATAGACATATATTTGTGTATATATATATATATCACTGATATTGGAAACAGAAAATGACACCTTTGCTTCTTTGTGATTTAGAATGTAATGCAGCAATTCTCAATTTTTTGGTGATCACAGCATTCGTTTTAATACCAACATGTTTGGTGAGGCACTGAAAGATGAAAACAATGCGACACTAATCAACAAGCTTTGCAACACAAACCTTACCACAAAATATATATATATCACATTTTCTTTGCTCACTTGTTGATTGATGGGTATTTGGGCTGGTTCCATATTTTTGCAATTGCAAATTGTGCTGCTGTAAACATTCATGTACAAGTATATTTTTTGTATTATATAATGACTTCTTTTCCTCTGGGTAGATACCTAGTAGTAGGATTGCTGGATCAAATGGTAGATCTTTTAGTTCTTTAATGAATCCCCACACCATTTTCCACAGTGGTTGTACTAGTTTACATTCCCACCAACAGTGTGTAAATGTTCCCTTTTCACTGCATCCATGCCAACATCTATTATTTTTTTATTTTTAAAGTATGGTCATTCTTGCAGGAGTGAGGTGGTATCACATTGTGGGGTTTTTTTTTGTTTCTTTGTTTTGTTTTTGTTTTTGAGACGAAGTTTCGCTCTTGTTGCCCAGGCTGGAGTGCAATGGTGCAATCTTGGCTCACTGCAACTTCTGCCTCCCGGGTTCAAGAGATTCTCCTGCCTCAGCCTCCTGAGTAGCTGGGATTACAGGCACCCGCCACCACGCCCAGCTAATTTTTGTATTTTTAGTAGAGACGGGATTTCGCCATGTTGTCCAGGCTGATCTCGAACTCCTGACCTCAGGTGATCCACTGACTTGGCCTCCCAAAGTGTTGGGATTACAGGCATGAGCCACTGTGCCCAGTTGCATTGTGGTTTTTGTTGTTGTTGTTGTTTTTTGAGACGGAGTCTCGCTCTGTCACCCAGGCTGGAGTGCAGTGGTGCCATCTCTGCTCACTGCAAGCTCTGCCTCCCAGGTTCACGCCATTCTCCTGCCTCAGCCTCCCGAGTAGCTGGGACTACAGGCACACGCCGCCATGCCTGGCCAATTTTTTGTATTTTTTTTTTTTAGTAGAGACAGAGTTTCATGCATTGTGGTTTTGATTTGCACACAGAATCATGGTAAGTAGTTTGATGCTTTTGTCAGTATGGTCATTTTCACAATATTGATTCTACCCATACAAATGGCCAAAAAGCATATGAAAAAATGCTCAACACCACTAATTATCAGGGAAATGCACTGTGGTTTTAATTTGCGTTTCCCTGATAATTAGTGATGTTGAGCATTTTTCCAAATGCTTGTTGGCCATTCGTATGGGCAGAATCAATATTGTGAAAATGACCATACTGACAAAAGCAATCTACAAATTTAATGCAATTCCCATCAAATTATTACCATCATTCTTCACAGAACTAGAAAAAGCAATCCTAAAATTCATATGGAATCAAAAAAAGAGCCTGCATAGCCAAAGAAAGACTAAGCAGAAAGAAGAAATGTGGAGGCATCATATTACCTGACTTCAAACTATACTATAAGGCCATAGGCACCAAAACAGCGTGTTACTGGTATAAAAATAGGCACATAGACCAATGGAAAAGAATAGAGAACCCAGAAATAAAGCCAAATACTTAAGGCCAACTGATCTTCGACAAAGCTAACAAAAATATAAAGTGGGGAAAGGACACCCTATTCAACAAATTGTCCTGGGATAATTGGCAAGCCACATACAGAAGAATGAAACTGGATTCTCATCTCTTACCTTATACAAAAATCTAAGACCTGAAACCATAAAGATTCTAGAAGATAACATTGGAAAAGCCCTTCTAGACATTGGCTTAGGCAAAGACTTCATGACCAAGAACCCTAAAGCAAATGCAACAAAAACAAAGATAAACACATGGGACTTAATTAAACTAAAAAGCTTCTGTACAGCAAAAGAAATAATCAGCAGAATTAACAGATAATCCACAGAGTGGGAGAAAATCTTCACAATCTATACATCCAATGGAGGACTAATATCCAGAATCTACAAAGAACTCAAACAAATCAACAAGAAAAAAACAATCCCATCAAAAAGTGGGCTAAGGACATGAATAGACAATTCTCTTCCTGTATACTTTAAGTCATCTCTATATTACTTATAATATTTAAAACAATGTAAATGCTATATAAACAGTTGTTATAGTGTACTGTTTAGGGAATAATGACAGGGGAAAATATGCTCATGTTCAGTACACACGCAATTCTTTTTCTGAATATTTTCAATCCATGGTTGGTCTAACTTATGGATGTGGAATCCATGGATAAAGAGGGCTGATTGTGTGTGTGTGTGTGTGTGTGTGTGTGTGTGTATGCGTACAGATGCTCCTCCACTTATGCTGGGGTTATGTTCTGATAAACCCATCATAAGTTGAAATATTAACTCAAAAACATCATAAGTCAAAATGTATTTAATACATCCAACCTACCAAACATCATAGCTTAGCCTAGCCTGCCTTAAACATGCTCAAAACACTGCCATTAGCCTAGCATTGAGCAAAACCATCCGGCAACACAGTACACTGTAGAGTATACATGTATACATTGCTTACCCTCATGATAGTGTGGCTGACTGGGAGTTATGGCTCACTGCCGCTGCCCAGAATTGCAAGAGGCTATTGCACTACCTATCACTAGCCCAGGAAAAAAAACCAAAATTTAAAATTCAAAGTACAGTTTCTACTTTTACATCATTGTAAAGTCAAAAGTTGTAAGTGGAACTACCACGAGTTGGGGATGGTGAGTGTGTGTGTGCATGTGTGTGTATATACATGTATATATATATATGTATGTATGTATGTATGTATGTATGTATTTCTGTTTCTCTGGAGAACACTGACTAATACAATAATGCTTACCATTATGAAGCTTAAGTGCCCTTTTCTTGCCTATCTTTTTCACCAGGCTGTAAACTCTTTGAAAAAATTAGCTGTCTTGCTTGCCAGTGTGTTTTCAATCTCTAGCAAAGAGACTAGTAATAGTAGATATTCAGGTCTAATCCTATCATTGTCATACTTTGCTATGTATCAGGGTTGCCTTTTCTTTTTGGTAGCTGGCACACACATGTGGGGAGACCCAGTCCCTGCCTAACTCTCCAGCCTCTGTAGGCTTGCATCCGGCCTAGCACATAGAAAATACACACACACACACACACACGAAGTCTATTGAATGAATTAGCTGAAAGCATACTTAAGCCAAGGTGTAAATGGATGCATTCATAATAGTTAAGCAGCCATCTTCTCATAGTCTTGGGGGGCGTCAGTTGGAGGAGAATGGTGACCTCTTGAGATGGGAAGAGTGACATAGAAGGCTGGTGGTTGTGTGATGGGGGATGGGAAGGGTCAGAGCTCAGAGGATGGGGTTGTGGGACAGCAAGTCAAAGCACGAGGGAGAGAAGAAATCCAGACAGAAAGCTTTGGGCTCTTAAAGCACTGGCAGTGTTCATCTCTGGAAGTGTGGAGATTTGTAGCTCACTCCTAAGGCTGAAGAGGGCTCCAGGTTGGTCTAATTCTTAGGGCAAGTTGCTTGTTAGTGATGCTTCCACCAGCCAAATATAGGCACCAGGGCTCCGGATTCCTTTTGTTTTCTTTGCTTTGTGGTCTCTGCGATAGAGGGTCAGCCCAGCAATGCCCACCACATAACAGCTGGGCAGAGCTCCCCATTCTAAGTGTGCTCCTGAAAATGCTACTTTTTTTGTTTGTTTTTTTTGAGATGGAGTCTTGCTCTGTCGCCAGGCTGGAATGCAGTGGTGCAATCTCAGCTCACTGCAACTTCTGACTCCCTGGTTCAAGTGATTCTCCTGCCTCAGCTTCCCAAGTAGCTGGGATTACAGGCGCATGCCACCATGTCCAGCTAATTTTTGTATTTTTAGTAGAGATGGGGTTTCGCCATGTTGGTCAGGCTGGTCTCGAACTCAACCTCATGAGCTACCCACCTCGGCCTCCCAAAGTACTGGGATTATAGGTGTGAGCCACCGTGCCTAGCCCAATGCTACTTTTTAAAAGACGAAGTCCATCCTACTGTATATTCCTCCATAGGAAATATTTGCCCCATTATAGGTTTGTTTATATTTTTATTTTCAGTAGACAAATAATAATTGTATATATTTATGGGATACAATGTAATGATTTCATAAATGTTTACAACATACTATTTCATAAACATATTTGTCAAAAAAAGGAACAGCTGAAATTGCTGGCTCCAGGAGTTCCAACCAGAAATCTTTTTCATGTTCAAGAATGCACACCTGTGTTTTTTCAAATAGTTAGGTACTTTTTTCAAAGTTAGTTAAAAAGTAACCTACCTATTTGAAATAATAATTTATAATATTTAAGTTATTTAATATTATAAATTATTTTTAAAGTATAAACAAATATTAAATTATTGAATAATTATTTAATATTAATATTTAGTAATTCCAAAAATAGTATGCATAATTATATGCAAATTCACTGCTTCATGGGTTTCATTAAAAACTCATTACCAGTCAACTCTCTTCAGCCTCCTTTCCCCCATGTCTTTTCACTCCAGCAGTGGACAAAAGGGGGCAGAATTTGCTTCTTCTCTACTTAGACTTGCCTTTACCAGGTGGTCCACCTGCAAGGCACTGATTCCAGATAACAAGTCCTGGAGCTGACTAGACCCCATGCTTCAGACCCCTTTGCTGTTCCTGATTCATATAGAACCCTCCCTGGCTACTCAGGCTTGGCTGGAGCCTCTCACCTCTGTATTTAAAGAAGGCCCTTCACGGGCCAGGCACAGTGGCTCATACCTGTAATCCCAGCACTTTGGGAGGCCAAGGCGGGCAGATCACCTGAGGTCAGGAGTTTGAGACCAGCCTGGCCAACATAGTGAAACCCTGTCTCTACTAAAAATACAAAAAAATTAGCTGGGCATGGTGGCACGCACCTGTAATCCCAGCTACTGAGGTGGCTGAAGAGGGAGAATCTCTTGAACCCGGGAGGCAGAGGTAGTAGTAAGCTGAGATCGTGCCACTGCACTCCAGCCTGGGGGACAGAGCAAGATCGTATCTCAAAAAACAAAAATAACAACAAAAAACTGAGTTGACATGTATTAAATGGGATAGTCACAGATCCAGGGCCATGTACAGCCCTGATTCTACTCCATGTAGGGGCCTTGAGGAGTGTATCTGGCAGACGGGGCTGCTCTGGCCCCCATAACAATGAGCAGCTGTCAGACAGTGCCAGCCACCATTTCCCTGCTCCTTCTAGTGCAGAGCTGGGCCTGAAACAGATTTGAGATTTGCAGCTCAGTGTGCCTGGGACCCAGTAAGTACTCAATAAATATTTGTTGTCCAGCTCAATCAGATTGCAGTTGCTAAAAGGAGAGCCTAACATATGTAATTTTTAAATGACCTTAGATTTTCACACGGGGTTTTTCTGGGCACCGGATCAGCATATCAGCAACTATACCAAGAGAATTTTTAAAAACAGAAATGAAATTATCTCTAAGAGTTAGGCGAAGCATACCCTGGGGTGGCACTCCTGCTCTCCTCACTGGTGTATGTGACTCAGCTTAGCTCCACATTGTAAGAATCATCATTGATCCTATTGGGTCACTCCAATTATTCGGTTACTGGGTTGCTCTGCCCCCGCTCCCAAACAAAGAAGTCCTTTTTTTTTTTTTCTTAAATTCACGTGCACATGGCATCCCCAGGAGTTGGAATCCTGACATGTTTGCTGAGGTGAGGGGAGCATGCCTTCCATTCACCTCTTCCTAACTTCTCAGCAGAGCATCTTTTGGTGGAGAGGGCCAAGTGGTGGGCTGTGTCCTAGAGTCTGGAAAACATCTTGTCTTATCCTATCTGCATGCTTCCAGCTGAGGGAAAGTCCAGGGTCACTTTGCTCTGGGCTGCCGAGTCCAGCCACCAGGGTGATGATCTCCTGTGGTCTGGAAGCTCCTTCATCAGGGGCACACGGTCTGGAGGCTCTGGTCAAAGATTCAGGGCACCATGGGCAGGGCTGATAGCATCCACTGTGCAGCCGGGTTACGGAAAGGCAGGGATAGTGCTGCCCCACTGGCACAGTGAGAACAGCAACAGACTGTCAGGCTTCTAATCTCAGGCATTTGCCCTTAGTTCTATGTTACTCCTTGGCTTCAATGGCATAACCAGCCCTGTCACTGTGCCAGCCTTTGGAGATGTGCGTGTGTAACCCAAATACAACTGGGCCACCTCTAGAACCATTCTCTGTACGGTGTCACATTAAAAAAACCAGCCATCCAGACCCCTCCCTCCAAATACAGCTCAGGCATGCTGAGCTGTAAACCTCAAAATTCAATTTCAGGCCCAGCTCTGCACTAGAAGGAGCAGGGAAACGGTGGCTGGCACTGTCTGATGGCTGCTCATTGTTATGGGGGCCAGAGCAGCCCCGTCTGCCAGATATACTCCTCAAGGCCCCTACATGGAGTAGAATCAGGGCTGTGCATGGCCCTGGATCTGTGACTATTCCATCTAATACATGTCAACTCAGTTAGTTAAATTAATATAGTTTGTCAAATAAATATATTTATGTAAACAAATACACATCCATACTCAAAAGCTAGTCAAATCCCATTTCAGACTCGATTCTTGACCATCCTTTTCAGACAGCTCCTACTTTCATCTCACATCTCCCTCTCTCTTTACCACCTCCCGCCATGGGACTCCTCTCGCCAGGATGCTCTCCCTGGCTTCTTCCCAACCAGGCCTCACTGGTCATGCACTCCATGCCCCCAACATGTGATCTTCCCATTGCATGTTGGGATGTTCATGTTCCCATGTTCCCATGTTGGGAAGATCAACATGTGATCTTCCCAATTTCTTTCTCTAATCATTTTCCTAGTGAGAATCCGCCGCCCTGCAATTATGGTAAATAAGAATTCTCCACTTTGCTATATGCAGATGCATCAGGCCACCCAACCATGTCCTCCTCCCAAAGTCAGGGTGTCTCCAGTTTAGGCTGGCCTTCTGAGCCCATAAGATTGTTGGAAATCCCAGCCTTAGCAGCTTTGTGCCCTTCTTTTAGCAAATATTTTCCAGTCCAGCAAAGGGGTTGGGCCTCCTTGCACAGTTGAAAGAACCATTCTAGGCCCTGCTTTCCTTGGAGATATGTCCCAGGAGTGAGGTGCATTGCAATACATGGCTACTGCTCATCACCAGGAGTTTACTGACACCTAGGGCCATGTATGAGAGTCACGGGGGCCACTCTAAAAAGTGCCCCTCAGCCATCTTGCTTGTTAGTTCTGTGGTCAAAACTCTTCTTGACATCAGTAGCCTTCCTCGGCCTCTCACCACCTCCTCACTATGCTGCTTCTTGTCTTTGGCTCTAAAGCAGAGCAGAGCTAGGTGCTGAGATATGGAAGACTAATTTTTGTAGACTTCTCAGACTTTCAGCAAAGTACACCCCAGCTGGAGAATCTCAAATGGCCTTTAGTTTTTAGGAATACTAGCATATAAAAGTGCTCGCTATTATGGGTCAGGAATAATTCTAAACTCCTTACATAAAACGTCTCATTTAATCTTCATAAAATCCAAATGGGATTCATACTATTCTAAAAGTCATATCCCAGGCCATTTAATAGAAACAGAAAATGTGGCCAACAGAGGTTGAATATTGCTTGAAGTCCCTTGTTCACCAAGAGCTGGACCAGGGACTTGAACCCAGGTTCTCTCTCAATCCCTGCACTTTAACCAATTATTAGACAGGGGTCTGAGTTGACACTGACACTTAGGGATGCAAAATGTCATCATGGCCCCACTGCTAGAGGGAGGGCTCACAGGGGCCAGGTAATAAATGGAGTCCAGGCCACAGTCCAGCACACCATGGGCCCCTTGGGCCAGTGTGGTCATTTTCCTCAGACTTGAGTGTATAGTTGGAACTGATACACTGCAGTTAAAAGTAACGTCCACATTAGATCCTTGGACTGCAGTTCAAGACCTCTCAGAGTGGGGAAGGTCAACTAGAAACTTTTGAAACTGCTCCCCTTTCCTAGGGCCAGGATTGTGAATAAAAAATTCACATCCCAGGGCAGAAGGAGATTAGTGCCATTTTTAAAGAAAAAAGTAGCTTTCATAGAGCCCTAGATTGGTCCTAACCCCCAGGGTACACGAAGTTCCCCATATACAGAAATGCCCCCATATAGGGCACTTCTACTTGCAGCCACTTCTGACCCAAGAGCAGATCTAGAACAGTCCCTCACTGTGGCTGCCAACCTCCAGCAAGTTGATTTTGTTAAAAATAATTTTTAAAAAACTTACCCTAGTAAGGATGTAAAATAGGAGTCCTTTATATATGTAATAATTTGAGTTTCCTGAATAGACATCTACATTTTTTAATGCAGAAGACTCTCAGAAGATTTATAGAAACATCTGATTTAATTCTATCCCCAAAGATTTCATGAGGAAAAGATAAAATGGATTTTTACACAAGTTTAATTGACCTGAAACAATGATTCAAAGGTCATATACTTCCATTTACTAAATGTTTTCTGTGAACAAGCTGACCTGTGAATTTCTCTCTCTGAAGATACAGACAAAATTAAATGTTTTATTGAACTGAATTAAAGATGACTTCATAATTAGGGAAGAGCAATTCATAAGGGTTCTTTTCTATCACACATGATTTGCCAACATGTGGTATCTTTTCTCAAATTTATTTTTCAGAGTTGTTGGATTTTATTAAGGCAGAACCAAATTTAACAAAATTGTTATCCATGTATCTTGCAAAAAACCAGACCTCTGTAGCTAGTCTGGAAGTGGAGAGTTACACCATAATTCATAATTCTCCACAATTGAGTAAATAGTAAAATTTTAAAAACACGTTAATATAATCTATAGAGGTGAGGGATGAGAAATTACTTTATGGATACAATGTACATTATTAGGGTGATGGCTCCACTAAAGGTCCAGACTTCACCACTATGCAATATATCCATGTAACCAAACCGTAGGTGAACCCCCTGAATCTATAAACATAATACAATCTATAGATTATCTTTCTCTGCTACAAAACCTTTAAGAGTAAATAAATAAGAATAAAAATACATTGTCAAGAATTTTCAACATTGCTAGTATAATTTTTATTATATTTCAATGACCAAGTCCAACGAAGTTAAGGTTCTGCACTAGTTGACTGTCTTGGATGTGATAAATAAAAGTGAATTCTATATTTACATAAATTTCTTCCCTCAAGAAAGACAAGGTATCTAGTCTGTATGCAGAACACTCCCGGGTGGTAGTAGAAAGAAGTATGCCACAGGTTGGGAAGACAGGGATTAAGGAAGGTGCAGTTACATCTTCCTTGGACATCTTTTAAAACAGGAATGAGTTAACATCTTTCTAAATGGATTAGACACTCAAAGGCAAGAGGATGATTGAAATCTCCTTCTGGCCCTGAGTTTCCAGAGTCACAGTGCTGCTGAAGCCATCCTCAGGGCACTCACTCAACAGCATTTCTTGAGTGCCAGCTAAGTGAGCTCTGGGCTTGGGAGATGATGTGTGTGAATTAGTCTCTGCTCTCAAGATGCTCAGTTTTCTTGGGAGACAGACACATAAACACCACTGTTACAGAAGTGCGATAAGTGCTGTAAGATCCGAAGTGCTGTGAGCACCCAGAGGAGAGTGTCTAACAGAGGCACTCTCTTTGAGACCCTCCATGGGTCCCAACTGTCTACAAGTTAGCACCCTGAGCCTGTAATCCCTTAGCACAGAGGTTCTCAAAACGTGGCTTGTAAACCCAGGGGAATTACTGAGACCCATGCAGGCGGTCTGGTCTGCCAGGTCAGAGCTATTTGTAGAATGATACTAAAATGTTATATGCCTTTTTCATTGTGTTGACATTTGCACTAATGGTGCAAAAGCAGTGAAGGCACAACTGCTGGAGTCAGCACCAATCAAGGCAGGGACATGAAAGCTTAGTAGTAGTATAGTGTGCCTCACCACCACACACTCTCAAGAAACAACTGCTTAAGTGAGAATGTCCTTGATGAAGCTAGTAAAAATCAATTTCATTAAATCTCTACCCTTGAGTATAGTCTTCTTAAATATTCTATGTGATATGATGGGAAGTATGCCAAAAGCACTTCAGGCTGCACACCCACGTGTAATGCTTGCCTTAAGGAATACTGCAACTGTTTGAGTTGCGAGCCACTAGCCACTTTTTCAGGGAAGACTATTTTTACTTGAAAGAACAATTGTGAGACAAACCATAGCTATTCAGACTTGGGTATTTGGCAGACTTTTGCTTGAAAGTGAACAAAGGAAGCCTGCCTATCATTACAAGGAAAACTCTCAGTATTTGCTGTCAGTGATAAAATTTGAGCTTTTCAAACAAACATTAGAGTTTTGGAAAACTTGTATTCACCACTATGAGTTTGGCAGCTTCCCAACGCTTAAAAGCTTTTCTACAAGATAGGCTGGCTGTAAATGAATGTGTCAACATTTGAAAGATCTGCCAGGGACTCAGTGAACCAATTATTTTCCAAATTATCAATGCATGGTATTACAAAGTCATGCATGGGTAGAAAAGCCAATCTAAATTCAAAATTAATCAATGGATTTTAATGTCTCACACTGAAAAGTTCATTGATAGTTTCAGATATCACAATGCAACTGACCTTTAAGAATCTATTGCTTAACTATCGCAAGGACAAAAAAACCAAACACCGCATGTTCTCACTCATGGGTGGGAATTGAACAATGAGAACACATGGACATAGAAAGGGGAACTTCACAAACCGGGGCTTGTTGTGGGGTAGGGGGAGGGGGGAGGGATAGCATTAGGAGATATACCTAATGTTAAATGACGAGTTAATGGGTGCAGCACACCAACATGGCACATGTATACATATGTAACTAACCTGCACGTTGTGCACATGTACCCTAAATCTGAAAGTATAATAAAAAATAAAAATAAAAATAAAAAAAGAATCTATTGAGTATTGAGTTTAGTGTATTAAGAAAGAATATTCACAATTATCTAAAAACGCTATTTATTTATTTATTTATTTTTTGAAACACAGTCTCGCTCTGTCACCAGGCTGAAGTGCAGTGGCGCAATCTCAGCTCACTGCAATCTTCGCCTCCCAGGTTCAAGCGATTCTCCTGCCTCAGCCTCCCGAGTAGCTGGGACTACAGGCACATGCTCTCTCGCCCAGCTAATTTTTGTATTTTTAGTAGAGCTGGGGTTTCATCATGTTGGCCAGGATGGTCTCGATCTCCTGACTTCATGAACCACCTGCCTCAGTCTCCCAAAGTGCTGGGATTACAGGCGTGAGCCACTGTGCCCAGCCAAAAGGCTATTTAAATATTCCTTCCTCCTTTCTCCAACTTCATATCTGTGTAAAGATGGATTTTCTTCATGTGCTTCAACCAAAACAACATATCAAAACAGACTGAATACAGAAGAAAATGCAGGAATACAGCTGTCTTCCATTAAGCCAGATGTTAAAAAGATTTGAAAATGTAAAACATTGCCAGTCTTTGCTAATCTTTTTGTTTTGGAAAAGTTATTTTTCATAAAAAATATGCTATTTATGTTAGCATGATGAGTTTATTATGGTTCTTTTAAAATTAATAAATATTTAAAAAATCATCAGTTTCAATTTCTAAATGTGGTATATATCGATAGAACCCATGTAAACAAAAGCACTTCAGGGGTCTTCAACAATTTTTATGTTTGTAATGGAGTTCTGAGAGCCCCATTTGAGAAACACTGAGTTGGCGTATCAAGCCCTTCACAATCTCACCAGACCTATCTTCCCAGCATTATTTCCTGACCTTTCCCTTCCCATCACCACCCTCCCCTTCCACTGCCATTCCCATGTCCAGAAATACCTGATGACTTTCAGGCCCCCTGTATTAGTCCGTTTTCACACTGCTGATAAAGACATACCTGAGACTGGGAAAAAAAAAAGATTTAATTGGACTTACAGTTAGACATGGCTGGGGCGGTCTCAGAATCATGGCGGGCGGGGGAGGTGAAAGGCACTTCTTACATGGCAGCAGCAAGAGGAAATGAGAAAGAAGCAAAAGCAGAAACCCCTGATAAACCCATCAGATCTCGTGAGACTGATTCACTATCACGAGAATAGCATGGAAAAGATCGGCCACTATCATTCAATTACCTCCCCTTGGGTCCCTCTCATAACATGTGGGAATTCTGGGAAATAAAATAAAGTTGAGATTTGGGTGGGGACACAGCCAAGCCATATCATTCTACCCCTGGCCCCTCCAAATCTCATGTCCTCACATTTCAAAACCAATCATGCCTTCCCAACAGTCCCCCAAAGTCTTAACTCATTTCAGCATTAACCCAAAAGTCCAGAGTCTAAAGTCTCATCTGAGACAAGGTGAGTCCCTTCTGCCTATGAGCTTGTAAAATCAAAAGCAAGCTAGTTACTTCCTAGATACAATGGGAGTACAGGTATTGGGTAAATACAGCTGTTCCAAATAGGAGAAACTGGCCAAAAGGAAAGGGTTACAGGGCCCATGCAAGTCTGAAATCCAGTGAGGCAGTAAAATTTTAAAGCTCTAAAATGATCTCCTTTGACTCCAGATCTCACATCCAGGTCATGCTGATTCAAGGGGTGGGTTCCCATGGTCTTGCCCCTGTGGCTTTGCAGGGTACAGTCTCTCTCCTGGCTACTTTCACAGGCTGGCGTTGAGTGTTTGTGGCTTTCCCAGGTGCATGGTGCAAGCTGTGGGTGGATCTACCATTCTGGAGTCTGGAGGATGGTGGCCCTCTTTTCACAGCTCCATTAGGCACTGCCCCAGTAGAGATTCTGTGTGGAGGCTCCAACCCCACATTTCCCTTCCACACTGCCCTAGCAGAGGTTCTCCATGAGGGCCCTGCCCCTGCAGCAAACTTTTGCCTGGGCATCCAAGTGTTTCCATACATCTTCTGAAATCTAAGCAGAGGTTCCCAAACCTCAATTCTTGACTTCTGTGCACCCTCAGGCTCAACACCAAATGGAAGCTGCCAAGGCTTGGGGCTTCCACCCTCTGAAGCAACAGCCCAAGGTGTACATTGGCCCCTTTCAGCCATGACTGGAGAGGCTGGGACACAGGGCACCAAGTCCCTAGGCTGCACACAGCACAGGGACCCTGGGCCCAGCCCATGAAACCAATTTTTCCTCCTAGGCCTCTGGGCCTGTGATGGGAGGGGTTCCCATGATGGTCTCTGACACGCCCTGGAGACATTTTCTCCATGGTCTTGGGGATTAACATTAGGCTCCTTGCTACTTATGTGAATTTCTGCAGCCGGCTTGAATTTCTCCCCAGAAAATGGGTTTTTCTTTTCTATCGCATAGTCTGGCTGCAAATATTCCAAACTTTTATGCTCTGCTTCCCTTATAAAACTAAATGCCTTCGACAGCATCCAAGTCACCTCTTAAATGCTTTGCTGCTTAGAAATTTCTTCTGCCAGATACCTTAAATCATCTCTCTCAAGTTCAAAGTTCCACAAATCTCTAGGGCAAGGGCAAAATGCCTCCAGTCTCTTTGCTAAAACATAACAAGAGTCACCTTTGCTTCAGTTCCCAACAAGCTCCTCATCTCCATCTGAGACCACCTCAGCCTGGATTTTATTGTCCATATTGCTATCAGCATTTTGAGCAAAGTCATTCAAGTCTCTAGGAAGTTCCAAACTTTCCCACAATTTCCTGTCTTCTGAGCCCTCCAAACTGTTCCAATCTCTGCCTGTTACCCAGTTCCAAAGTCACTTCCACATTTTTGGGTATCTTTTCAGTAATGCCCCATTCTACTGGTACCAATTTACTGTATTAGGCCATTTTCACGCTGCTGATAAAGACATACCCGAGACTGGGAAGAAAAAGAGGTTTAATTGGACTTACAGCTCCACATGGCTGGGGAAGCCAGGGAATCATGGCAGGAGGCAAAAGTCACTTCTTACATGGCAGTGGCAAGAATAAATGAGGAAGAAGCAAAAGTGGAAACCTCTGATAAACCCATCAGATCTTGTGAGACTTATTCACTATCAGGAGAATAGCATGGGAAAGACTGGCTCCCGTGATTCAATTACCTCCCCCTGGGTCCCTCCCACAACTCGTGGGAATTCTGGGAGACAAGATTCAAGTTGAGATTTGGGTGGGGATACAGCCAAACCATGTCACCCCCAAATAGGCTACACTCCTTACTTCTATTGTTCTTTTGAATGCCCTCTCTACTACCCCTATGTGTCAAGTTTCTACTGGTTCTCTTAAAATCAAATTTAGTAAAATTTTCCTTCATTATCCTACAAAGTAAGTTACACCCTCCTGGGGCCCTGGGAGCTTTGTGCAGAGCTGATGATCCTAGGAAATCATTTTGTATTAAATTGTGTATTAGTCTGTTCTCATGCTGCTAATAAAGACATACCAGAGACCGGGTAATTTATAAAGAAAAAGAGGTTTAATGGACTCACAGTTCCACATGGCTGGGGAGGCCTTGCAGTCATGGTGGAAGGCAAAGGAGGAGCAAAGTCACGTTTTACATGGCAACAGGCAAGAGAGAGAACCATGTGCAGGGGAACTCCCCTTTATAAAACCATCAGATCTTGTGGGACTTATTCACTATCACGAGATAGTGAATCACTATCACTATCACTTTCCTGACTTGCCTTCATGATTCATTTACCTCCCACTGGGTCCCTCCCACAACACATGGGAATTATGGAAGCTACAATTTGAGATTTGGGTGGGGACACAGCCAAACCTTATCACATTGTTTACACATCTGTCTTTCCTCTGTGCAGTGGGCTCCTCAGGTAAAGGAAGGTATTCCAAAAAAGGAAGAGGAAAGAGAGAAGCAGAAATTTCATCTCACTCTCCTGCCCTGACCTAATGACTCTGGGTCAAAGGGAGGGCACATGGTTGTTGGTGTGGAAAAGGGGCAACCCCCTCAAAAAAGGGATGTGCTAGACAAGATAGGAGGTATACACTTGAGCTACTAAGGGTAGCTGCCAGGCACACATACAAACCTTCTTTCCCCAACACACTTCCAGAAATGTCTTCTTTTAACATGAGCCAAGTTGCCCACATGTAAATTTAATTATGCACCCCCTCCCCATATGAAACCACCCAGAGAACTATCCAGCTATTGTAACCATAGGTGAGGTCAGGATACCATTGTTCCCAGAGTGCAGGATCTTTAGGATGCACCTGTGTTAGGTATTCTGCCAGCTTGGGACCAGACAGAAAATTTAATCACCAGCCCAATCATCTCTAAGACACAATGACTGGTGGTTAGGGGAGGAACAAGAGAAGAGAACTTTGTTTTCAAATTATAATTCCCGTCTTAAAAGGAAAAATGATGGTGTTAGAGGAGTGCTGGACTTATTTGCTTCTTAGCAGAAAAGAAAATGCAAGTGAAAGCATTTTCCTTGTCTCTGCAACTAACCTTGAGGCAACACCATTTGAGATTCCTCTCTCCCATTATCCATGCCATGTTTCCCTGGCTTTTGACTAGAATCTTGGTTGCTGCCTAATTTAGCAAATCTGATTTCCTGGCCCTTCTCTTTCTCTATAAACTAAGGCAAGTGGTTTAGTTTTGTAATTTTTTTGTGAAAGAAATCTTCAACCCACGGGGGATCAATTAAGACAACAATTTTTATTTACCAGTTGGATTGCAATTACATTGGTGTTTCCTTGAATGTACTGAAGAAATGAACCCACAAAAATTCTGTGTATGGGTAGCAAGAGTGAAATGACAGCTTACTAGTCTCTATTAGCAAATGACCCTCAACTTCTGAAACGGAAAAGGGAGACTCAAAATTCTGTTAAAGAAAGCTGCTCAAGTGCAGATAGAAAAAACTGACCTATGCTAGGAGCACCTCAGAACCATGCAGTTTCTGAAATAATCCATTGTCTCTTCCAAAGGAGGGTGATAAGTCTTGAAATAAGGAAAACAGATCATTTTTCCTTCAATAAACGATTCATTCAAGCAATACTTATCTCAACAGAACATATAAAAAATGCTAGGGGGCCAAACCAGAAAAAGAGAATGTATCTTTAAACTGATTTTAAAAGAGCAAAACACGATTTCAAGAAAAAGCATGTTCAGGACATAAGAACATCTTTGCCTTATCTGGCCACTCTAAGCAATCTCATTCTGACCAGCTAATCTCAAAGGCACGTGTGAGGACAACTGTGAGGTGCATTACTTTCCAAAAGGAGAAAATACTTCTGATTCAGCATCTGGTAAATTCCAGGAAGAAGAAAACTCAGTGAGTTGGAGAAAAAAAGCTTTACTGTGAAACATATAATAAGATACAGGACAATTTTCGACTAAAGTTGGAATCTCATTTTCAACTGGCATCTAATTTATTCACATGTAAGTGAAGAATAAAGTCTATTTGGATTCTAAGTGGAGTCACTTTTCTATGGAGAAATGAACTTCACATGAAATAATTTCCATTTGGATCCACAAAACCTAAGATTAAACTCTGAGGACAGAGCACAATCCTATGAATTTTGCCTCATGACAAATGAATGCTTTTCCATGCCAGAACCATTTGTTCAATGCATGTGTCCAGTCTTCCCAACAGCATGGCAGGGAGTGTATAAGCTGGAAAAGTCCAACCAAGACAGAAGGATCTCCAGGTTTGACAAAATGATACATGACTTCCTCCGTAGTGGCGGCTAGATTTATATACTAAGTGGCTTTAAGAGGCATGCCCCTCTAACCCTATCCTCCACCATCACACACACACACACACACACACACGCACACACACACATGCACACCCTTAGGAAGTTCACATTGTTATTTTAATGTGAATGCTTTGCTCCTGGGTATACAATCAACAAAATTTTATTTCATGGGATCTCGCCATTATTTGCTGAGATTTCAATTTATGATCTACTGTGTCTCCAGGTTCATTTAGATTGTCTTATTTAAAGAATTAAAATCTACAATGCCAAGCTGAACTAGGACATCTTCTCCTTTTTCAGTGACTAGGACATGGTGAGCATTAATATATAACCTTGTTCTGAGATGATGCTCAGGTACCAGGTTAGCAAGTGCTGGTGATTATATGTGATCAGTGATCTTTTAGTGAATATTTATGCTGTGCTAGACACCATGCCCAGTGCTTTACAGGTATCGTCTTTCTCTCAGCAACTGTCTATACTAGATGAAAAAATTGAGGATTAGAGACGCTAAGCGATTGCTCAAAGACCCACAGCTACCAGTAAGTGATGGAGAGCAAAGTTCCTGCTCTTAACCATATTTGCTTCCCTTTGGTCTACAAATAAGAGCAGTTTCTATATTTTCCATGACATATTAGCTTTTTAGTACTTTCAGATACGCGTTTACCTTGTTTACATGCTCCTTGAGATCATTAACCTTTTTCTAGAGGTTAAATGTTATGTCTGGTTTGCTACCAATTTGTAAAGCCTTCCTTGTACATCCAAAGTTAAGGAATCTGAATGTCAAAAGTAATAGCTCAGATACCATCTTGTTACATCAAAATTGTGTTAACTCTGAAAAGGACATATACAGCTGCCTTAAATTGAAAATATCGGGGTGCTGGTGTTGAGGACACCATCACTGTCACCAATACCAACCACTGCCATCATCAACAGCAGCTACCGTTGACAGCATCATTTATGTGCCAGGAACCATGGAACCATGGCTGTATGTTTTACATGCAGAGTCTCTTAAGTGCCACAATAAGCCAGAAGAGCAGGGATTATTATCCTCATTTTACAGCTACGGAAAGTTAAGCTCAGGGAGGTTGTGAAAGAAGATCTGGATTTCAGATCTTCTCAAAGAACTTTAAGTTCATTCTTTTCGTAAGTAGGTGGACCTCTAGAAGCCATGTTAAAAATAAATTTTAAAAATGAAGATCAGTGTCTGATCTATAATTGGCACCTCTGCAGCAATTTGGGATTATTTTTTGACTTGGGAAGATTTATGTGAGATCCCACCCCCACACACAACAGCAAGCTATTGTGTTAGATATTCAACCTGCGCCAAGGCAAAATTCCTCTTACCTATTATTTTGTCATTCTCTAATCTTTACTTCATGATGGCATCAATCAAAAATATCTGTCAAATGGGGACTTAACCTTTCTTTGCAATGTAAAACCTTCCGTAGAATCCCAGCATGTCAGAGTTGGTGATAGCTCACAGGTCACTTTGGCTGACCAGTTTTCCTTCTCCCATTAGAAGGCTTGGCTTTCTTCTCTATATTGTTTATGGGGAGGGAGAATGGGACAGTCTGTAACAAAAGTATAGACATAATGAGATCAAATCATTTTTGGTAAACTGTTAGGAAATGCAGAAAGTTGTCCACATTCATGTTTGACTATACAGAGAACAAAACATGTGCTGTGATCAGTCAACACCTGACTGAACACCAAATGTATGTAACGCAGCTGCATGCCACAGGAAGTCAACTGGAATAACAATTTTAACAATTTACTTTGATATAATTTTTTTTTTTTGAGACGGGTTTCACTCTTGCTGCCCAGGCTGGAGTGCAATGGCCGATCTTGGCTTACCGCAACCTCCACCTCCCAGGTTCAAGTGATTCTCCTGCCTCAGCCTCCCTAGGAGCTGGGATTACAGGCATGCACCACCACGCCCGGCTAGTTTTGTAGTTTTAGTAGAGACGAGGTTTCTCCATGTTGGTCAGGCTGGTCTTCAACTCCTGACCTCAGGTGATCCCCCCTCTCAGCATCCCAAAGTGCTGGGATTACAGGTGTGAGCCACCGTGCCCAGCCTTGATATAATTTTATACTTACAGAAAAGCAGCACGAGTAGCTCAAAGAACTCCTGTTTACTTTTTACCTAGATTTACAAATTATTAATATTTTGCTCCATTTGATTTATCATTCATTCTTTTTATCCTGAACCACTGGAAAGCACTTTTTTGACATCTTGTCCGTTTATCCATAAATATTTCAGCATTTATTTCCTATAAACAAGGGCTTTTAGAATAATGAAATTTCTGATCAAAATACAAAGTTAACATAGAAGCCACCAGAATAAATGTCAAAATGTTAACTACAAGGAAACAATACTTTGCTTTCACGGATAAAGATAAGAAAAATGCTTTGCCTTCATTCCTCACAAGAGAGGAATTTTTTGGCCTGTTTTGCTTACTGGGATGTTCCTAGACCTTGCCATGGTGCCTGGCACACAGCAGGTGCTCAGCAGATACCTGTGAATTTCTTAATGTGATGGTGTGATAGTATATTGACCACATTTATAAACAAAGTATTTCTAAAATAAAGCAAAGGCAACAACAGCAAATTATCTAGTCATCTTTATTAGCTATAATTTGGAATTTGCAAGTGACAGAAAAGGGGAAAGGCTTCAGATGCAAAGGACTTTTAATAAGTTACCTTTTGAAGATGAGACAAGACAGGTTCTAAGCTAATCAGATGTGGCCACCATGTGGACCTGCGCTCTTTTCACAGGTAGCGGTTCCTGATGTACTCTCGGTACATGGAGGAGTCCTCTTTTCCTAGGGGCTGCATGATACCTTGGCTGGCCTGGATGTGGGCTTGGAAGATCTCTGTAGATTTTCTGTCTACTCTTGGGGGCTGAACTTCATAGATGTTATCCTGTGAGAAAGCTGAGATGGGTGTTCTATAAAAGATGAATAAAGAGAGGGCTGCATTAAAGAAAATATAAGGAAGGACCACAGGGAGCAGTCTCAGAAGCATTTGAGAGTCGCTGGCATTGAATAAGCAGGCTGACTTTTGACAAGCCGCTGGGATGACCTCCCCAGTCCTTGCGAGGCTGGTTCTCTTCTCTGCCTCGAGGAGAGAGCTGGACCAACACCTCTGGGAGCCTCACCTGATTGCACAGGCAGGGCACACCCCTCTCCTCTGTTTCCACATCTCTGTGCACACACACATCTGTGTACCCATCTGTCTCCCTCACGTGACTGGGAGCAACTTTAGCTAAGGCTGTATAGACTTTTTGCTCTTTTTCCTTGGCACACGATAGGGACTCACTGGTTTTTAAGGGAAGATTTAGTAGAAATCAGTGAAGCAAGGGATAATAAGAATGCTTACCTCACACAGACTTGTAAACAGGAGTAAATGAGTTTATATGCGTATTTATATGCATAAAGTGTTCACTTAGTGTAGTGCCTGGGAGCTCAATAAATGTGAACTATTGTTAACAATTACAGGTACAGAATTTCTTATTGCAATTCTGAAATCCTAAAAGCTGAAACAACCAGAAGTTACTTTGCTGGCAAAATATAACCCAACTGAAACTCATTTTGTGGCACATCCTAATGAGCTGACAATAATCACCCCCAATTTCCTGTGAATATTAATGTGTCTAACTATCGGACGTGGCCTCCAATCATGCTGGGGATGTTATTAGAAGGTGTATGTACCATCCTGCTATGCTAACTGACAATTCGGAATTCTGCAACTCATCTAGCCTCCGGCTTTTGGATGATGGCTTGTGGGTCTGTAATAGGCCACTTCCTTCCTTTCTGGGGTAATTTGAAAAGCACCCAATAATCTCTCTATTCAAAAATATCCCTCCATTCCCACCCCACTTGGGCTGCCATAGGCTTAAAATTTCCATCCACCCCGTGGGGAAGGCACTGTCTCCAGAAAGGCCTTGTTGAAATGCAGCTCCATGTCTGACATCCTTAGCAAGAGGTAAGCCTTCAAGGGATGAGTCAACCAACAAGTCAGGTGTGATGCAGAGCGTGTGTGTGTATGGAGTGTGCATGCACACGACCATGCCCAGGAAGGTCATGAAAAGGGGACGATGGTAAGCTAACAAGGCACTGTGAGGGGCTGGGAGGCACAATGACAACACACTCCACTACTTGGCTCAGGGCTGGCCCTGTGAGAATGCAGGTGGTTGGCCATAACAGGGTGCCCAAGATAACACAGGGAAAGAAAATCTGGAGAATATATTCCACTGAGCTGAGATGTCAGCCTTGCTAGGGTGCATCTTATCAGAGGAATCAGAAAGGCACCCTGGATGCCAAACTGTTTGGTCAGCTGGGACCCCTGTGGAGATTCCCTGCAGTCAGACACAGAACTGGACTTCAGACCCAGCTGGGTCTGTACTTGAAATATCAACATTTCACTGGACACTAGATAGTACGGTGACATACAAAGGAAGATGGAAGTTGTACAGTAAAACCCCCCAAAAGGGCTCTATCTTCATAGGATGTGCTACAATTAAATGTGGCTCTTTTTAATGCTCCCAGCAAACAGCCAAGACAGCTTACTGTACTTTGCCTTTATCTACAACAATGACACATCCTGAGATGACTGGAGACTACATTCAATTGCATTAAAATAACACAGAACTAGGGATGGCCAGGGGAACAGGTTGTCTGCTCATGAGGCCCTTCAAAGGATCAGCAATAAGGAATCTCAGCTCCTCAGAGTAGGCTGGGTCTTTAAAGACTTTGATAGGAAGAGAGTCGGTGACATTTTGATTATAGGGAGAGCATGAGGACAGCAAAACTCTTACTGTACGTGTTTCTCAAACACTGATCTGTCTTCAACCTGTCAGGGAGCCATGTCAATGACAGACCAATAAGAAAGACACTGCAGTCTGGCAAAGGTTGAGGATTTTATCGCCAAGCCTAGGCAACATCAACAGCACAAAAAAATTATTTATAGATCAAAGTATACAATGACATTAATAGATATTAAAGAAATTTATGCATTTGTTATGTCTAAGGCTGCTAAACTCTATCTTTTGTAGACTCATTTGTCATCAGATTCACTAGATTAAAAAATAATGTGTATCCATGTGTGTAGATGAGATATGGTGTGTATATATATATAGATACACACACTATATATATATATAGTTATGCTTTACATCTACTTATATATGTATATGTGTTCTTTAAAAACAACACTGAAGAAAGCGATAATTATATATATATACACACACATATACATATATATACTGCAAGCATCCCCACCAAGTAATGTGCTTTAAGTGAAGCCATGTGAACTTTTATAATGGTCATTCTATTGTGCAGATATTAGAACAAAAATATAGTTAATGAGCATACGGGGTTTGGAGCCAATAAATCTAGATAACATACTGTAACCCCTATTATTTCCTAGGTAGAGCTGGAACATCTTGTCCTTAAAATATGACTGTTTTTATTTTATACTGTTATATAGAAAAGATCAATGAAATACACATAGAGATTTAGAGGCTGCTACAAGGTTGGTAAAGTTTTCAGTTGAAATACCATTATGTATACATTAATTAAATATAAAAACTAACAATTTTACCCAATATTTATCATAGAGAAACTACTGTGTTTCAGATTTATCAGTGCTTTTCACCTTTTTATTGCAAAATAAAACCGATACAGAAAATCACACAAAACAAACACATAATTATTATAAAGTGAACATCACCCAGGTCAACAAACAGAAATTCTGACAACCAACCCAAAATCCCCTTCCACGTGCCCCAACTCCATCACAATCCCCTACCCTGACTCATAAGTAACCTCATCCTGACTTCTATAGTAATCACTTGTTTGCACTTTTAAAAAAAGACACTGTCGTTCAAATGTGCAACCCTAGATTCTATAGTCTTGCTCATTTCAAAAGTGTGATATGCTTTTTAATCTACAGATGCTCTCATCTTTCTTTTTCTTTCTTTTTTTAAGACACAGGGTCTTCCTGTATCTCCTAGGCTGGAGTGCAATGGAGCGATCATGGCTCACTGCAACCTCGAGCTCCTGGGCTCAGATGATCCTGCTGCCTTGCCCTCCCAAAGTGCTGGGATTACAAGCTTGAGCCACCGCACCTGGCCTCTCACCTTTCTTTTTCTTACAATTTATCTGTTGAACAATCTGGGTTGTAGAGTTTCCCTCAGTTTGGATTTAGCTGCTTGCATAGTCAAGACACAGTTCAAAATGTTCCTCTGCCCTTTACATGCGCGCTGTGGGTCAGCAGTTGGACCCAGAGGCTGGTGAGATGCTGTTTCGATTGCTTTGGTAACACTATGGCTGGTGGTGTATTGCTTCATCAGGAGGGCCACAGTGTCTGGTTGCTTATCTTTTTTATGTTAACAGCCATTGAGGCCAATGCCTAGATCCAGTAACTCACTGGGGCTTGTCAAATTATCACTTGACACTTCGTCTTCAATCCTTTTTAATGTCTTTCTTCATTTCTTTTTAAAGCTTTGTATTTTAGTTCATTTTGAAATACGTTTCCGTTTTAACCTCTTTTATTAACTTGTCTTTCTGGCATGGTTTTGTTGTCTGTAGGAATGTTATTTTGCTCTGTTCTTTGTAATTCTATGATGAGATTGGCCCTTGATACTTTTCTGTTGCTTATTGTGCAAAATTAGTTTTGCAGAGCCTTAAGAAGATGTTGCTCAGGAAAGATTTACTTAACTTCACAGAACTCTCTTTGGTCATTTCAGTGAAGTGTTGAAAGCCACCACAGCTTGCTCTCTGAGGTTTCCTCTCTGCTCCCCTTCCTCAGTGTTGTCTGGGCTTTCTCCTTCCTTCATCTCCATTGTCCTCCTCAATTTTAATGCCACTGTCAGCAATTTCTCCTGCCGTGTCCAGGCAGGGAGCTTTGGCCGTTTGGGTTCAAGAGTGTATGTGGCCCAGACGGCCTCAGCCCCTTTCAGAACTCACCAAAAACCCCTTGCACTCCCCTGGTATTGAATTGGTGAACCCCTTCTGTTTCAGCTGCAGTGATTTCTGGCGACTACCTGTGAGCTATTTTGGGGTTCTCCTATTCTCAGGCCTCTCAGATGCCCCACTGTTCCCTCCTGCTTCTTCCTCTTGCACACACACTGCTATCACGCAGGTCTTATGACTGTGCGGGGTTTACCTCCACATCCTCTTTAGATTTGGGGGTGTGTGGGGATACTGTATCATATACTTTTGAGGTAAGTGTTGTCTGTGGGTGCCTAGTTTTGCTAACCAGTTCTTCTGTTTTTTTGTGTGAGGATTCAGAGAGATTTTAAAATGATGCTGCTGCTGCTGCTGCCTTCTTCCAGAACCGACCAGGCTCTATTTTTAAAAGTGTATTTTTCGCCCATCCCTCAAACTGAGCCCTACATTTGCTATACTGTCAGCTGCAGGGCTCCATTTTCCTTGTTCTAGAGATGGGCACTGCCATACCACTCCTCCTTACCCAGGGCTGCTGTCAGAGAAGCTCTTTCCCAGCTCAACTCCCACATCTACTCTTGCCGGACCTGTTCCCTCCAGAGACAGTGCATACTGCAGATGTTCAGATGGACTGGCTGAGTGATGGGAGACTTGAGGGGTGTGGGTGAGGTGGTAGCACTCTTAATCTTGTGGTTCATCTGCATGTGGCTAATCAAGTATTGCCTATATAGCAGTAGAGGTACAAGAAGAGTTAAAGAAATGTTTTAAATGACTACTTATCAGATATACTTTTATTGCAGCTAATAGGAGATGGCATACCATCTATTCTAATATGAGCTGTGGTCTCAGAAGCATTTGACAGTTGCTAGATTGAATAAGCAGGTTTACTATTAACAAGCTGCTGGAATGACCTCCCCAGTCCACTCAGCGCTGGTTTTTTCCTCTGCCTTGAGGACAGAGTTGGACCAGTACCTGCCTGGGAGCCCTGCCTGATGCATAGGCAGGGCATGCCCCTCTCCTGTGTTCTCATAGCCTTGTGCACACCTATGTCTGTGCACCCATCTGTCTCCCTCATATGAGTGGGAGCAACTTTTACTGAGGCTGTACAGACTTTTTGCTCTTTTTCCTTGGCACATGGTAGGGACTCAATGGCTTTTTAAGGAAGATTTAGTAGAAATCAATGAAGTAGGGGATACTAAGAATTCCTACCTCACACAGCTGTTGAGTGGAGTAAATGAGTTTAAGTTTATATGTATAGCATAGTGCCTGAGTGCTCAGTAAAGGTGAACTATTGTTAGCAATTACATGGCCATGGTGGGTCATGCCTGTAATCTCAGCACTTTGAGAAGCTGAGGCAGGCGGATCACTTGAGGTCAGGAGTTCGAGATCAACCTGGCCAATATGGTGAAACCCCGTCTGTACTAAAAATACACAAAATAGCAGCTCGTGGTGGCGGGCACCTGTAATCCCAGCTACTTCAGAGGCTGAGGCAGGAGAATTGCGTGAGCCCAGGAGGCAGAGGTTGCAGTGAGCCGAGATCAGGCCACTGCATTCCAGTCTGGACAACAGAGTGAGACTCTGTCTCAAAACAAAAACAGAAACAAAAAAACAATTACAGATATATAATTCCTATCAGCAATTCTGAAATCCCAAAAGCTATAATAACCAAAAGTTACTTTGCTGGCAAAATGTGACACAACTGAAACTGATTTGGGCCTTGGGCTTCATGGACAAAGGAGCCCTGGATGGCTACCCAAGGACCTCACTCCACTATCTGAGCAAGGTGCTTTTACCATTGTTGCCTAGTGGGATGAGGTCACTACTAAGGACAAATAGCAGTTGTATGTTTCCCATACTCCTCCTTTCTGAATGAGAGTTTAAATTTTCCTTTGCCACCACTGTGTATCGGGAGCAGAGAGGCAGTCTTTATTTATAGGTCACTAGGTGATAAAAAGCTGTATCTGGACCTAATGAAGAGAGCTACACATACCCAGAGATCCTGGACTTTGAATGGGATGCAGAAATTTACAGGGAATGGAGTGGGTCCTACTTATAGCAAGAAGAGTATACACGGGTAACCGGGAAGCTAGAGGGCAGACAGTGACACATGACATAGATGAGGCTCCTCAGCATCCACTGCATTCCCCATCTAGTGTGCAGCAGAGGAAAAGCAAAAACTAATATCCTAGGATCCCTTGCAATTCAGGTTCAGAATGCAATTTAGGTTCTACCTACGACTTGTACTCAAGTGCTTTGATTTGAAAGTGGGTCACATGGAAAGCAGCGGGATGCAGGGTATGTGTTTTGCAGATTAGTGGCACAGGTGATGTGCTCTTGAGTTGGGCACTGTGGTAATGGCTTTTTGAATTCAGTAGTTCCCCCTTATCCTTCAGGGATATGTTCCAAGACCCCTAATGGATGCTGGAAACTGCGGATAGCACCAACCCTCATATATCCTGTTTTCCTGTACATACATACCTATGACATGGTAATTTATAAATTAGGCACAGTAAGAGATTAACAGCATACTTAATAATATAATAGAACATGTATGACAATATTCTGTAATAAAAGTTATGTGAGGCCAGGTGTGGTTGCTCATGCCTGTAATCCCAGCACTTTGGGAGACCGAGGCAGGCAGATCACCTGAGGTCGGGAGTTCGAGATCAGCATGACCAACATGGAGAAACTACTAAAAATACAAAACTACTAAAAATACAAAATTAGCCAGGCATGGTGGTGCATGCCTGTAATCCCAGCTACTTGGGAGGCTGAGGCAGGAGAATTGCTTGAACCCAGGAGGCAGAGGTTGTGGTGAGCCAAGATCGTGCCATTGCACTCCAGCCTGGGCAACAAGAGCGAAACTCTGTCTTAAAAAAAAAAAAAAAAAAAATTATGTGAATAGGGTCTCCATCTCTCAAAATATCTTACTGTTCTGTACTTCAGGTAACTGAAACTGCAGAAAGAGAAACCGTGGATAAAGGGGGACAACCGTATAGCTGAGGTGGCTGGTTTTGGAGCCAGCAGCTGCTATGATAGCTTCCTGATGAAGGCGGACACAGTAGCTCCTCTGATGGTTTGCCATATGGTTTTGGGAGTCATTTGTGGAAGTTTGGTCTAGGGTCTACTTCTTCAGCTCTCCAGTGATCCTGAACGCTATCTAAAATTCTATGATAAGTCACTTTCTACTTAATTTACCTAGAGTAGATTATGCTTTCTGCAGCTGAACCCTGGCCAACACAGCCAAGCTAACAGGTAAAGAAATCCAGCGCCAGCCCTCTTATTTTAACCAGGAGAAAGCTCCCAGGCCCCCAGGAGACCCGTGTTCCTAGATGGTTCTGGCAGAGAGTGGACCCTTTCAGCAGCTGAGGACATATATGTTTGCTCCTCAAGGAGAGAGAAAGGACAGTCTGCCACAGGCACATATTTGAGTGGAAAGGGTGGTACTTTTTATGTTTTAGCCTTTGCCATTGATATTTCGTGTTGGTCCAGGTATGGTAGAATTATACTCTTTTTTTTTTTTTTACACACTCTCTGAGAGTGTGTAAAATAAAAAAGGTCATTTGTATTTTAAAAAATAACTTTTGGCTTTAGGGAAATAAAGCTTGATGATTTTCTGACCTGAAATAAGTAAAATGCTTCCAATTCAGAATGCAATTTATAAACAGTACAATTTCCCTCCCATTTGCTGGACATATTGTCTACCTTAGCATAAAAAGAAGTGCAGTTCTTCTCTGTTTCAGCTGCATTTATTATCACAAACACTGGGGAAGCATCCACCAATATGTGGCTGCATTGTTTGTGGGCTCTAACTCAAACATTTCGGCTGTTGTTTAATGAGAGGGGGCTTGGCTCTGAGCCACAGGCAACATGGACTGGTTCTCCTGCACAGTACCGGGTCTGCTCTGAAAGGGCTTTTCTGCCAACAAAGGACAGGTGGCACATCAAGCACACAACAGCTGTTCTCAAAGGGCAAAGAACGTAACTGCTCCTACCAGAGTCATCCTTTCTCCCTGCCTGGAGGCAGGGCCTGACACTTCCTCTGCACAACTGGTCATCCATCAGACATTTATACAGCAACCTTTTGGAGGAATCAGTCCCTTCTGTCCTCACATTTCCTAGAACAGAAGCAGTGGTGGCCACTCCTGCTGTCACTCCTGGAAACTCAGACCAATGGATTGCAGTAATGGCGTGTGTCTTATCTCCCACATGGAGGTGATGACGCCCTACTTAGGTTCTTCATGTCCGTTCTGATAGTCCCATCTTTTTCTGGTTATTTACAAAGAGCTACCATTGACTTTGTCATGTCACATCATTACATTTCTTGTGACTTCCATCTTCTTTCTAATAAACTTTTAATTTTAGAACCACTTTAGATTTACAGAATTATTGTGCACAGGACGGAGAGTTCCTACATATTCCATGTTGTTTAATGAGAGAGGGCTTGGCTGTGAGCCATAGGCAACAAGGACTGGGTATCCCACACAGCACTGGGTCTGTGCAGGATACAATTTCCTGTCTTATTAACACCTTCTTCCATTAGTACGGTACATTTGCTATACTTCATGACCTGATAGTGATACGTGATTATTACCTACAGTCCATACTTGGTTTTTACCTATGTCCTTTTACTGTCCCAGGATCCCATTTGGGACACATTTCATTTAGTCATCATTTCTCCTTAGGCTCCTCTGGGCAGTGAGTCTCAGGCTTTACTTGTTTTTGATGACGTTGATGGATGTCAACCTGCATCTTTTCAGAGTTTTCCTAAGAATCACAGAAAACTGTCTTTTGGAAGAAGGTATCAGTAGGACCATAAGCCTCTAAAACAAGACCTAACTGTCCTGAGGTTGCAGACGGATGAAGTCAGGCGTGCTCTGCCCAGTGGATGTTCCATCGGCTACTGAGGATATTCCTGTGAAGGATCCAGAGGAGCAGCTCCCCAGCCTGGCTGATTGTTACATTCAAATGGAGAATTGTACAAAGCACAGATTTCCAGGCTTTGGCCTGAGTGTACTGGATTAGAATCTCTAGCAATGGGGCCTTGGATTCTGTATTTTTTTATCTTTTGAAAAATAATAGTGCTAATAATTTTTAATACTGGCAATTATAAAGAAAACATGGCCTATAATCTGTTAGTATTATTAATATAAATACAAGTATAAATATGGAAAATTTAAACAGTAGTCAAAAGTCCAAAATGAAAACTGAGTGCCCCCCATAATCTAAACACGCTCTAGGAACACTCTGGTTGCTCCCTGTTTTTATTGTTGTTTTTTTTGTTTGTTTGCTTTGGAATTTGCATTTCAACAAGCTTCCTAAAATATGCCAGCGTAACTGGAAAACTGGAACCCACTACTACAGAAAAAATGAAAAATTCAGCTGTAGGGGAGCACAATGTCCCTTTCAGTGCCAACGACCCTTATGTGATCATAAAGCCGTGCTCTTCCCCTTCTCCGCTGCACAGGCCAGTCCTAGAGCACTCAGATGGGTGGAATCTGCATGGAGAGGCAGCCTGTGACAGCCTGGGGGATGCTGGCACCAAGCAGCATGAGGAGGGCACTCTCATTAAGACGGGGGGAAGCCTGGAGTGGGGAGTTAGAGCCCAGGCAAGGGAAGGCCATCCCTCCAGAGGACAGATCCAGTATAGGGAGTGAGAACCTGGATCGGGAGAGGAGGGCATGCATGTGGACGCAGCCAGAGGAAGTATGTCAGAGCCCACGCAGGTAGAGGCAGGCATGGGAGTCCATATGGAGGGGTGGCCTGGAGCCCAAGGAGAGGAGGAGGGCATCCCTGTGGGTGGGTGTCTCCATGAGTGGAGTCAGAGCCTGAAGGAAGGGCGTTCATGTTGGGGAAGGGGTGGATGCAGTGGTGACAGCCAACTGGTTACGTATGGGGGAATAAATCAAATAAATATAACAAGGGTAATGGAAGTCCAGTTTCCTAACTGTTGGAGAAGGCTAGAATAAACCCTGGATACCCTACAGTTAGAAGAATCAGTATGAACTTATGGATTTAAATATATATTTAGCTATATTTTATTTATAAAAATATTTGATATAATATATAAAATAGATATGCATGTATATACTTATATATACATTTACACATATATGTACATGTACACATAAATTTGTGAATGTTTTTTGAGTGGGCCTGGGGGCAGTGACCCTCCAATGGCAACAGGTATACCTAATGCTCAGATCTTGGCTTTAATGTCATTTTCCACTAAAAATAATCAGGGATCCTCAGAGGAATGATTTCAGGGCTGGGACAGACAAAGGACATGATGAGCCTAGAACATCTTGTGCCAGAAATCAAAGAAGTATTCAAAGGCTGATAAGGACATATCCAAAGAACACAGGAGCCAGGCTGAGGAGACTCTGGTGAAATTTGGAACACTCTGAGCTTCACAACAAATAATGTCAGTAACAAAGTATATCCCATTGAATACACAGGACATTAGGATCTCATAGTAAGAAAAACAATGAAAAAAATGAAAATGTGATGAACGATTTTTAGTTTCAAAGTACCTTCCATAAAATATTTATTAATTAAAAGAAAAAAACAAGCAACTCACAGTAGAAAAGCTCAGAAGACATTGCTTACTCAAAGGATAAAACAAAAATCATTAGGCCAGGCACGGTGGCTCAAGCCTATAATTCCAGCACTTTGGGAGGCTGAGGCAGGAGGATCACTTGAGCCTGGGAGTTCAAAATCAGCCTGGGCAATATAGTGAGACTCCCATCTCTACAAAAAAAATTAAAAAATTAGCTGGGTATGGTGGCATGTGCCTGTGGGCCCAGCTAGTTGGGAAGCTGAGGTGGGAGGATCGCTTGAGCCAGGCAGGTCAAGGTTCTGTGGTTGTACTACTGCACTCCAGCCTGGGCTATAGAGTGAGACACTGTCTTTAAATAAATAAATAAACATCATCAGTAATGGCACAGACTGAATTTGTGTGCCCATGGTAGGATGCAATAAAAAGAACTCACTATCACTTTTGTGATATTCCTGTCTGTATTTGTTATGTACCTTAAGCCAACATTTATTATGTCACAGTTTCTGGAGGTCAGGGATCTGAGAGGGGCTTAGTTTAGTGGTTCTGGTTCCAGATGTGCCATGAGGTTGCAGTCAATCTGTTGGTTACAGCTACTGTCAACTCAAGGCTTAACGGAGGCTGGAGAATCCTCTTCCAAGTTTACTCACTTGGTTGACAGGCTCTAATTTCTCACCAGTTGTTGGCTGGACACATCAGTTCCTTATGGGCCTGTCCATAGGGCTGCTTACAACATGGAAGCTAGTTTCCCGGAGCAAGTGATCCAAGAGATAACTTTCACAACCTAATCACTTCTGCTGTATGCTCGTGGTCACAAAGACCAATCCAGGTACAATGTGGGAGGAGATTACATGAGGATATGCATAACAGGAGGTGGGGCCAACTTGAAGGTTAGCTACCACACTGTTATCCCCTGATTCATAAGCTGAAGATAATCGTAACAAACCCAAATCAATGCCTATTCTATAAAATAACTGGCCTGCATTCTTCAACATGTCAAGGTCATAAAAATCAAGGAAGAGTGGAGAACTGTACCAGAATGAAAAAGGCTAGATAGACGTGACAACTAAATGCAACATCAGATGCTGGACTACATCCCTTTGCAATTAAGGACATTTTAGGGAGTACTGGCAAAAACTTGAATGGGTTCGAGGATTAGAAAGTTGCAGTGTACTGAGGTTAATTTCCCAATTTTCCTGATTGTATTGTGATTTTCTAGGAGAATATTCTTATGTATAAAAATACCCACAAAACTGGTAGGGAGAGAGAGGATATCAGGCCTGAAACTCACTCTCAAATGATTGGCAGTGGGGAGGGAATGGTCTCTGTTTTATAATGATAACTTTTAGATAAGCTTGAGATTCCCAATTTAAAATGTATATAAATTAAAAGGACCTATAAATTTAAAATTGTCTAGGTTAAAATATTAGGTAGAATTATATGAAACTGCTATTTTTATAGGTAAAAAGTGTAAATATTGGTGATTTCATATGGTTCCATTTAATATGAGAAAATTACAACAAACTAATCAACACCAAAGATAATGAAATTCTAGATTTACATAAGAATACAAAATGATTCAGTGCCCTTTCGAGGATGTCTCTCCTGCAGTTACTCACCCTGTCCAGTGCCCAGCATCTGTCTCTGCCATCAGCATACAGAGAATCTGCTGTGTAACTCCTGTCTGAGGAACGATCGTTCCTCAAGTTCATATTCCCCTCCAGATACTGTCCTATTCCTCTGCACCCCTTTATAATAACATTTTTTGAAAGAATGACTTCTACTCCTGATGCCCTCTTACTTCCCATTTTTTCCTAAATTCATTCCAAGTGGGCTTGCAAGGCTACCACCCATAGAAACGCTCTCATCAGGGTCATTAATAACCTTCCTGCTGCCTAAACCAATAATCATTTTTCTGTATTCAACACTGCTGCCCATTTTCCTTCTTGAAACACTTTCTTCTCTTGGCTCCCATGAAACCAACTCCTCTTGAGTTTCCTCCTATTTCCCTCTTTGCTTATATCCTTGTCCACTACAATTCAGAAAGCACCCACGGTCATCTTTTAGAGATGTAAATCAGAGATGCAGCTCTCTACTTAAAACCTTCTGGATGATTTCAGAGTAACAGCTAAGCTCCTGTGAGAGGTTCCCTGAGATCTGGCCCCTACCTATGCCTCACTCCATCCCACAGCACATGCCTCTGTGCCTTTGACCCAGGCTTCAGCTTGCATATTAGTCCATTTTTACACTGCTATAAAGAACTGCCTGAGACTGGCTGATTTACAGAGAAAAGGGGTTTGCTTGACTCACAGTTCAGCATGGCTAGGGAGGCCTCAGGAAACTTACAATCATGGAAAAGGGGAAGCAAGGCACCTTCTTCACAAGGTGGCAGGAAGGAGAAGTGACAAGCGAAGGGGAAGAGCTCCTTATAAAACCATCTCAAGAGAACTCACTCACTATCACAAGAACAGCATGGGGAAAAACCATCCCTGTGATTCAGTTACCTCCACCTGGTCTCTCCCTTGACCCGTGGGGATTATAATTCAAGATGAGATTTGAGCGGGGACACAAAGCCTCACCATATCAGCTTGTTTCTCAAACATGCCAAGTTTATTCCTGCCCTGGTCTTTTGTGTATGTTCTCTCTGCTTCAAACACTCTTCCCCAGTCATCTCATGTAGACTGCTCTTTTTCATTAAGTTCTCAGCTTAAACATTAACTCCTCAGAGAAAGCTTTCCTCTAAGCCTAATTTAAAACAGCTCCTGACCTGTACCTGCTCCAAGCACTCTCTCGCATTCCCCTGCTTTGTGATCTTCAGGGTATTTACCCTAATATGAAACTGTCTTACTTATACATTTATTAGGTCAATACCAGTCTGCCTACTCTAAAACAGAAGGGCCCTGGGGAATCTTGTCAGTCTTGTTTTCTACTATGTCCCCAGTGACTAGAACAGTGCCTGACACATAGCAGGTGCTTAGGTATTTGGTGAAGAAATGAATCACCTACGTTCTGTTTCAAGCCGTTAATGATTCCAACTATTAGATGACTTGTGGCTGTGATAATAATTATAGAATCTTTAAATGACCTTTATTCCAATCATCTTGTCCAACCTCAAACCAAATGAAGATGCTCTCCATCACACTGCTGACAGAAGGTCATCTGCCTCTGCTTGAGTACTCGAGTAATGGATACCCAGGACTTTCAATCATGGAATGTTTACAGGTCACTGTTGATAGCTCTGGTTGTTAGAAAGATGTTCTCTTCAGCAACCCTAAATCTTCCTCCCTATATGTTCCACTTATTGGTCCCTGAAGCAACTCAAAAAGCTCTGCTTCACTTGATAGTGATTCGAATATTACTTGAGGGAATGATCACATGATTCCTAATTCTCTTCTCTGAGATAAATACACCCAGTTATCTCAGCACTGCATGTGACATGAAAAATTAACCAACACTGCACATGAGAAAGGTCTATGAAATTTTACCAGCTTGGTTTTAAAAAAATAAAACCTTTCTAAGCATCTTATCTGGGAACTACAACACAAGAGTGTCCCTGGATATTCCGAGAACGTGGTCTCATTTCTCACAGCTGTCTTTCTGTTCTCTTACCAGCCTGGTTCTCTGCCTCATACTCTTTCTTATACTGAGGGAACTGGGACAACTATAGACAGCTAGGCCCACAAGCATCTTTCCTGGGACAAAGACTTACCTTTTTCAGAATGTATTTTTCTGTTTTCATTTCTAAACAAATTTTATATTTAATAAGATGAGGGAAAACTTGGACTGCTCACTAATAAGCTTTGTGGCAAGGACTCTTTGCTGAGGGCACTAAACAATTTATTGCATGAGTATTCCATGAGTGAACAAACAGTTTGGATCTTACTTCCCATTGGGCTTTGAATGTGTATGCAGCACAGGAGGAAGAATGTCTGTCGTGGCTGAACAGGCAGCATTTTAGTGCTGATTTGTACCTTTCACATGACTTAAACAACTGAGTGAGCACTCAATTATTATTGAATGAAGGAGTGAGCAAGGGAATAAATGAACCAATGAACCAGACGATCCCAGAACTAATGCTCTAGCCTAAGCACCAGCAAGGCAGCCACAACCTGGACAGGCAAGGACTCACAGCTCAGCAGTGGAAGGAATGGGATCAGATCCCAGGGTGCCTGATTCTCTGGCCTAGAATTCTTTCCACAGATTCATGCTATCTCTCTTTTTGGGCACCTGTGCAAATGAATTTCCAGTTACCTGGAAAAGTAAAAAGGATTTTGTTTTTAATAACTAAGTCACTGTGATCAACTTCCCTACATCCATGCACCCTGAATGAGTATTCTAAGCCAATCACCATCAGCCCATACATAGCCTGGCAGTAACATACTTAGGGGTTAGCATGTGACCCAATCCTGGCAATTTGACATGAGAAATTTGCTGAGCAGGTTCTGGGACTCCTTGCCCCTAAGGAGGAGACACAGAGTCAGTGTTTCCCTTCTGCCCTGGGCACTGCTGTGTCTGACTGTGGCACCTGGAACTGCTGTGGCCATCTTCCTACCAGTCTGAGGATGGGGCAATACTGAGAATGGGGCAGCAGAGAGATGGAAAAACCTGGGCATTTCACAATCACACGAAGCCCCTGAATCCACCAGCTCTGGAGCTTGCCCATCTGCAATCTTTCAGGGAAGTAAGATAATAAATTCTCTTACTGTTTAAACCAGTTGAGTTAGAGGTTCTGTTATTTGGAACTGAAAGCATCCTAAGAAGTTCAGACAGTTTTTGATAGAACCCTTTAAAAAGAGAACATTTGCTTCCTGAATTCCCTAAAAAATCATAAATCATAGAAAATAAGATTTCTTCAACCAGTCACAGATATCATCCTGCTGGCAAATACTGAGCAAGGCTGTAACATAATAATGTCCCTGGTTGCCTTAGTAATGCATATTGACATAAATAATCAAATACCCTATGCGAACAAGTTCTCAAACTTTTCAGTCTCAGAATCCCTTCACACTCTTAAAAAGAATTACTGAAGACCCCAATTAGCTTTAGTTAATATGGGTTATATCTAGTGATATTTACCATATAAGACATTAAGACAGAAGTTAAAAAATAATTATTAAAATAACAAACCCAACACATGATAGCATAAACAACTTCTTAATGAAAAATAACAATTTTTAAAACAAAAAAAAATTAGTGGCAAAAGAAACAATGTTTCACAGCTTGCAAATCTTTTCTATATCTGGCTTAATAGAAGACAACTGGATTCTCAAATCTGCTTCTGCAGAATCTGTCGTGATACATTGTTTTGGTTGGCATATATGAAGAAAATATGGCCTCACAGAGATAAGTGGTTGGAAAAGGAAGCAGTATTTTAATAGCCTTCCAAATAAGTCTTCAAATATTTTTATTTGATACTACAACAAAATTTGACAAGTTTCTTAAAGGTTAGTTGCAATGTAGAACTGAAACTATATCAATGAACTTCTCATACTCTCTTATCCATTGATGCATGTTACACTTGGATGAATGAATGCTTTTTACCGATGCATGAGTTTTTAACAGCATGTATTGATCATTTGGAAAATACTGGTTCACCCAGATATGAAGATCTTCTAAATGGTAACATATCTGATTATATATCAAAAAATCACATTTGTTAAGATTGCTACGGATCTCATAAAACAATCTTAAGTATTGTTCATGGTGGTAGATATACGTTTTCAAAAATTCTAATTTTCACTTAAAAGATCTACTTTATCATTGGTAACAAACACTGTAAATTGTTTTTCTTGAAGTGACAGGCTTACTTTGTTCATTTTTGAAAAAGTGTCTGTCAAATATCCAAGCCCAAAGAAACACAGTTTGTCTGTCATTATTTCAATTGGTGTTTGGTGAAAAAAGCAGTTAGCTCACACAAAAAAAGCAATGAGTTAGCTCACAACTTAGACAATCACCACACAAGTCCTTTTCCTCAAGACAACCATAGTACTTTGAAATACAAGTATTATGATATGCAAGAAGTGCCTTATGCATATTTTCCATTTTGTCACAAAGAATACTAAAAATACATGCATTCAAGTGTTGATATTTAATAATTTTTACTGCTTTGTCATGACTTAATAAAACTGGCATTTTTTTCTTTTTTCTCTCTTTTTCTTTTTTTTTTCTTTTTTTTTTTGCTGTGAGTGTGTAAGAGTGAAGAAAATAATGATCACCAATATACTTTGGTGCCACTGCCTTGCTATCACAGACCCAATGAAAGGGTCTTGGAACCAGAGCCTGCAGACCACATTTTGAGGGTTTTGCAGACCACCTTTTGAGGACCCTTGCTTTATGTTTTCTATCTTTTCCCTCTTCTTCTTTTGGTGACAGCTGCTAGCCATTTTCTCACATGGATATTTGCTACTCTCCATGCTTCCTGTGGGTGCTCCTCCACTTTTAGCTGAACCCAGTAGGTGCCCAGGTTGGGTAAATTCTAGGTGCCTGGCTCAGCAGATTGTGTTATTGGACTTTCTGTTTGAGTCCCAAAGAAATGAATTTGAGTGCCAGCTTTACCACTTAAAAGTAACTCTGATCTGTTCTGTTCAGAACAAGAGGCCTCAGAGATAACATCACACATCTACAATCAGCTGATCTTTGACAAATCTGACAAAACAAGCAATGGGGAAAGGATTCCCTATTTAATAAATGGTGTTGGGAAAACTGGCTAGCCATATGCAGAAAACTGAAACTGGACCCCTTCCTTATACCTTATACAAAAATTAACTCCAGATGGATTAAATACTTAAACATAAGACCTAAAACCATAAAAACCGTAGAAGAAAACCTAGGCAATACCATTCAGAACATAGGCATGGGCAAACACTTCAGGACTAAAACACTAAAAGCAATGGCAACAAAAGCCAAAATAGACAAATAGGGTCTAATTTAACTAAAGAGCTTCTGCACAGTAAAAGAAACCATCATCAGAGTGAACAGGCAACCTACAGAATGGGATAAAAGTTTTGCAATTTATCCATCTGACAAAGATCTAATATCCAGAATCTACAAGGAACTTAAACAAATTTACAAGAAAAAACCAAACAAACCTGTCAAAAAGTGGGAGAAGGATATGAACAGACACTTCTCAAAAGAACACATTTATGCGGCCAACAAATATATATTAAAAAAGCTCATCATCACTGGTCATTAGAGAAATACAAATAAAAACCACAATAAGATACCATCTCATGCCAGTTAGAATGGTGATCATTTAAAAGTCAGGAAACAACAGATGCTGGAGAAGATGTGGAGAAATAGAAACACTTTTACACTGTTGGTGGGAGTGTAAATTAGTTCAACCATTGTTGAAGACAGTGTGACGATTCCTCAAGAATCTAGAACCAGAAATGCCATTTGACCCAGCAATCCCATTATTGGGTATGTACCCAAAGGATTATAAATCATTCTACTATAAAGACACATGCACACATATGTTTATTGTGACATTATTCACAATAGCAAAGACTTGGAACCAAACCAAATGCCTATCAATGATAGACTGGATAAAGAAAATGTGGCACATATACACCATGGAATACTATGCAGCCATAAAAAGGATGAGTTCATGTCCTTTGCAGGGACATGGATGATGCTGGAAACCATCATTCTCAGCAACTAACACAGGAACAGAAAACCAAACACTGCATGTTCTCACTCAGAAGTGGGAGTTGAACAACCAGAACACATGCACATGGACACAGGGAGGGCCTATTGGGGGTTGGGGGACTAGGGGAGGGATAGCATTAAGAGAAATACCTAATGTAGATGATGGGCTGATGGGTGCAGCAAACCACCATGGCACATGTATACCTATGTAACAAACCTACACATTCTGCACATGTATCCCAGAACTTACAGTATAATTAAAAAAAAAAAAAAAGTAACCTGAATGAACTACTGACCCTCTCCAGGACTCCTTATAAAATCAGAGGATGGAATCAGATGATCCCTAATCATCTTCCAGTTCTCAGATTTCATAGTCCTAATACACTACACACGCACATGCACACACACACACTCACACTAGTGTGTGCACACATGTGTGCACATTATGGGGCATCTTGAAAATGCCATCTTGCACCTCTCCACACAAGTCTGATTATCCCTTTGTATCTCTAGAAGTCATTATAGAGGGGCTTTGGGAATAAATAAATATGTGAATAATTCAGATTACACCGATTGAGTTTCTTATTATGGGTCTGCAGGGAAACATATCCAAGGTTCCAGATAAACAAAAATAAAATTAAAGGTTAAACAATAAACCTAATAAACAATAAACTAAATTAAATCACCTACATGATTTATAAACAAACCAGTAACTGATTCTGTTATAGCATGACAAAGTCTAAGAAGAGTTAAAACTGTTTAAAACAAGTAAAAGCAAAATCTTTAGGTCAATAGGAATAATAATGAACAGATAAGCATGTGCAAAACAAAGTTACTGGGCCTAAGAAGCTTCAATATAATCTTATGTAGAGCTGTCAAAAAGACATCTAAAATTACATTTTTTGTTCTTTTTCTATCTGTTAAACATTTACTGAAGCTTCTGAGATTATCAGAACAATTTTCCTAGCTCTATTCTATTATCAAAAATAAATGTATTTGAGCACACTAACTCTATTAAATTTACTTTTGTATTTTCAAGTCACATAATAAATGAGCTACCAATTTAGTTATTTATATTTTGAAATAAGCCTAAAAGTTTTATTGTAAAAAAAAAACTAATACATTTCTCTGATATACAATGCTTAAAAAGCATGAATTGATTTTATTTTGACATTAATACATTTTTAACATAAAGAGTAAAACAAAATCGTTAACAAAGTCAAGATAGTCTCAATTACTTTTCTCTTCTGAATAAGCACAGGATACATCTTATTCAGACATTTCAGGATTTAATTAGGATTTTGGTGACATCACACATACGGAATAGAAACTGCGACCCTTTAGTAATGGATGTAAAGCCATCTTATAAAGAGTGTTTTTGCAAGTTAACAGAAAGTGGGTTTGAGAGGCAAGATTTTTAAGAATATAAAAATTTCTACTCTTTCCAAGTAAGATCAAACCACAATAGTTTTCTAAAATCACAGGATTCTAAAAGTAAGTTAAATATAAAAACAAAGCAAATCCTCTTTTAGAGCTTCATGTATTTGGAAACAATAGGCAAATGCAAATCAGGAAATCATGGTTCTTCTCTAGTTATGTTGATCAAGGGACTTCAAGAGCTAATTACCTATGGGAGGAAATTCTCTCATTAAGAGCTTCAGACATTTGGTAGCAGTAGGGAATCTGAAAATCAGAAAACCATGGTCCCTTGTAGCCTGTCCTTCTAACACAATGTGTAACTCAACTAATAAGGACAGGAGTAGTTTGTCAGTTGGGAAAATCAAGGGATTCTGCTCAGAACTCTGAGCTGCTACACCTAAAACCGAAAATAAACCATAGTAAAGTAAAAACTTACAAATATTTATCATTTGCCTTGCCATTTGCTCCAATTTGTTAACCCTTGCATCTCTCCCTCACAATTACTGCATAAAATTCCTAAAAGAGGTAAAATTGTTGAATGCCAAATATTCCTCATTCATAATTTAATGTTATTAGTATCACGGTACGGACTGGGGATACAAAGACAGATGGGCCTTGCCCTCAAGAACTCAAAGTCTCTTTATATTAGTTTTAGATTAACAATACCACACAGTGGGTTCCATTTAACAAGGACTTTCTGTTCCCATAAAATTGGGAGGGATAGCAGAAAGATGTTTATAAAATATGAGCAGATCTTTAATTATGAAAATAGAATGCAATTGATTTCCAGAGTATGATTTCTCAAATTTCTTCATAAGACCCTAGGGAAAATAAGTAATAATATTAAAATACTTAACTTGGAAAATTGCTTATATAATACTAAAAGATCTGTTGGTAAATTTTAAACACAATTTGGACTTAATGAAGTTTGTACTTCTTAAGGTTCTGAGTAACATGCAAAGGGCAGTGTGACTATATTTAAATATAAAATTGAAATGTGTTTTCTTGTATTTCAGCCAAAAGTTTTATCTTAACTGAAAAGACTTGTAGTATATGCTCAGAGAAGACAAGGGCTATAAATACATCATACCTGGACACTCATCTTCATTGTACAAAAGGAATGGTTGTCAGGAAGCCACGGTGACACAGCACAAGGCTCAATAATCACTCCATCTGCCCCAAACCCTCCCACTCACCTTCCATACACAAAACTGATGATAATTTGGTAAACTAACAAAATAATAAAGGTTAAACCACTAAAAAATGTGGTTCTTGTATACAGAGCAAGGAAAACCAATGAGTAATACCCCTCATCTGACCACATCAGATATCCAAATCTGCTCCCCCAGATTAACCTGCTTGCTCATGTAAAAGGTAAGAGTGTCTTATGAGACAAAAATACATTTAAAAACCATAAAGTCTTCATCTCTATCAGTCATTAAAGAATGTTTTCCCTTTACTCTGACAAGAATCCTTAGAAAATGTTTAAACCACATATAAATAATCTATTTAACTTGGGCCCCTTTAGTTTAGGGAAAGTTAAAGAAATTTAACTTGTGATAGTTTGCTGAGAATGATGGTTTCCAGCTTCATCCATGTCCCTTCAAAGGACATGAACTATCAAACACCACATGTTCTCACTCATAGGTGGGAATTGAACAATGAGAACACTTGGACACAGGAAGGGGAACATCACACACTGGGGACTGTCGTGGGGTGGGGGGAGGGGGAAGGGATAGCATTAGGAGATATACCTAATGTAAATGATGAGTCAATGGGTGCAGCACACCAACATGGCACATGTATACATATGTAACAAACCTGCACGTTGTGCACATGTACCCTAGAACTTAAAGTATAATAAAAAAAAAAGAAAAAAGAAATTTAACATACTTGCTTTTTAAATCAAGAGCCGAGAAAACCCAAACTATTGAATCTCTCTAATCTAAAACCACTTGAGGCCCAGACATATCATCTTAGGTTTCCCATTATTGTCTGAAACTCATCACCTTAGCCCCCAAACTTGCCCTTGTTGTATATTTGCTATCCTGGCAACTTGCCACTATAGCTGGTCAACCAAGCTATAAAACCCCTGGCCTCTCAAATATTCCTGAAACCCAATCCACTAACAAGTGTTGAGAAGACTTACAGATTCTACCTTTGTAAAAGAATACCCCATCTCTATTTCAACTGCCAACAGCAGACTCCAATCACTTTCTTGTCCTGATGTTTCCAACAGATATGTTGTTTATCGCCCTGCCTCTAATCCACTCTCCCCACTACTTCCAGAGTGACCTTTCTAAACGCAAATGTAAGCCTATCGCTCCCCTGATTAGAACAGAGCTTTTAGGATAAAGGCAATACTCTCTCCCTTAGCATCTCTTCCTGATCTTGTTTCTACCTGTCCCTTGGATTAAACACACAGAATTATGTATGAGTTTCCAAAAGTGGTGCAACAGGACCATCTCCTCATGTGAAGGGGGTACCTAAGCTCTGACATGAGCCCATGAAAGCTCTCGTTCGTGGTATGCTTTGTACTTACCAAAATAAAACGGGCAATACGTTAAATTGTAAAAAAAAAAAAAAAAAAAAAAAAAAAAGGCTTTTTCATTTTGACTTTCAGCTGGGAGCTTCTTACTATTTTCTTCCCTCACATGCTTATCCCAGCTCCCAATTCACTGGAAATAATGGAAGCCTATTTTCCAAGGCCTGCATTTATTTTAGCCACTATGGATGTATCACAGAAACCACTCACTCCTCTTCTCTTTTTCTAATTATCCCCAACAGGAGTCATTCACATGTCTTTCATTCATTCAACAAACAATAAGTGCCTAGATGCCAGGAACAGAACTAAGTTTTCTCATTCTTTTGGATCCAGAAGAGATGCATTCATATAAATCCAAACGGTGAAGTCACCCACAGTAAGAAATACATGTTGCATGGCAAACTGGTACACACATGCTAAACTTTTGCACAGAAACACAAGTTTCATGAAACAAGACTTATTCATATGTGCCTTGCAGTCATACTTTATATTGTATTCAGTTCAGTGCTATTTCATTTCACTGCATAGGCCTACTAAATTAATTTCACAACTAACTAATTTTCAGAATTGTCCGAAAAACACTGACCTAGAATATGTATGGCAGGAACTTGTGTTTGGGCGTAATTACTGTATTTTTTTTAGAGCTATAAATACCCTGGAGGGGATACAGAAAGGACAGTGAGGGAGAAAGAAGAAAAGCGAAAGGAAGGCAAAAATAAACGGGGAGGGGAGAAAGAGGTAATTAGAAATAGAAAAGATATCTGGAAAAAGTCAGAGATGGGTAAAGGAAAAGAGAAAAGAAAGTAAATGTCAGGATGAAAGAGGAAGAAAGCCTATCTTGGTAATTTCTGGAGTGAGAGGAGAGATCACATCCCAGTTTCCTTGGGCTGAGGAGCTCTTATCACTTATTATCTCCACCTGTGGAGGGAATTAGCTGATTAATCATTGATCACTGCCTCCAAGCTGCTCTAATCCTTAAATGTTTGAAGACTGTATTCCAGGTGTTGGAAAAGATAACAAGAATTATCCATTAAGGCAGAAACACTTATTCAGCTTGCTGCACAGAGACCACAGCAGTATCTACAAAGTTCCAGATGAAATCAATGGAGGTGGGAGGTCCTGGGTGTGACTTGTATGTGAAGAATGTGTTATTGAAAATTAACATCATGAAAAGTAAATGAAGTTGAGTTAATCATGGCCATTGTGTCATGCCCATCTCATCAGTGTGAAGAAGTGCTCCAATTCTGTGTAACAGAATGCTCTGATCTGTAAAACACTTCCCCTGGTAGAAGCCCACACCGAGGGGCATTCACCCAGTCTTGAATAAATACCACTTTTTATGAGAGATTCTTAGGGAATAAATGCAACCATATGGTCCTAAAACTGTAAGTGCACTTATTATTATTATTTTTTCAAGATGGATTCTCGCTCTGTAGCCCAGGCTGGAGTGCAGTGTCATGATCTTGGCTCACTGGAACCTCCACCTCCTGGGTTCAAGCAATTCTCCAGCCTCAGCCTCCCGAGTAGCTGGGATTATAGGCGCCTGCCACCACGCCCGGCTAATTTTTGTATTTTTAGTAGAGATGGGGTTTCACCATACTGGTCAGGCTGGTCTCGAACTTCTAACCTCAGGTGATCCACCTGCCTCAGCCTCCCAAAGTGCTGGGATTACAGGTATGAGCCACTATGCCTGGCCAAGCACACTAATCTACCCTGCATTACATGTCAGCTTATCCTGCGCTGGAAGAATCCTAAAATACACGGTATTTATACAAACTCTGTATTATATTTTGAACCACTTAGAGGTGATTTTTAAATGAGACATATTCCTAGAATAGGTGAACCATAGAAAAGCAAGCACTAATGATATGTGTTCATGCCTTTTTAACCTACCACTGATTGGCTTAGTTAAAATCTCTCAAGAACTGGTAGGAGTGTAAAATGAGAACATGTTGGTCTTGCACGAATATAGTGAATCACTGCCTGGCCCCACAGCACCTGCCCGCCAGGCACAGCAAGTCCTGCCACTCTGGTCCTTCTCAGCTGGCATTTGGTCACAGGTGTAGTAGAGGCAGACTAAAGGGGAAAAAATGCTAACAACTTGGTGTGTTTACTTTTTTTCTCTCTCTCAGAAGGCAGCAGGGGAACAAAAAAACAGGAGGGGCAAAGGGTTTATAAGGAAAAAACACAATAGAGAAAGAACTAAAAAGTGTTCAAGGATGCCCCCCTTGAAAACCAGTGGGACATGGAGGGAGCATTCTAGGGATGCTCCTGGGGCCTCAGCCAGGCCCTGATGGTCATGGGTGTGATGAGGGATGAGAGTCAGTGCATTTCAGTAAATATTTACTGAGCACTCAGTTTAAGTTTCTGTTCTAGAGACACAAAGATGGGTTGCCCTCTAAAAATGTATAACCTCGTAGGATTATAATAATATCAGCAACACTGTTCCAGTGGTGGCTAAACAACCTCCATGCCATGTTACCAAATCAGTCAAGCAAAGTATGCTTGCCCAGGAAACTTAAGTGTGTCTACATTAGGGACAGTATGCTAGGTACCGAGGAAAGAATAAAGGTATGTTCTCCTTAAGTATTTTTTAAAACTCAAGATCAATAGAGCAGAAATATTAGAATTTCTGAATATTTCTGAATGTAGAGGTGTCTACAAATCCAGGTCATGTCAGATGCCCAAAATGAGGTCTGTTAATGCTAATAATCCAGCATTGCTACCCCAGTGATTGGAAAGCAGCTGGCAACAAGGGGCATTGATAGCTTAGTGATGGAGATCATGGGCTCTGGAGCCATCCTGTGTGGGTTTAAATCCTGGTTCCTTTACTTGCTAGCTGTATGACCTTGGGCAAGTTACATAACTTCTCTGTGCCTCAGTTTCCCCATTTGTAAAATGGAGATGATAATAAGATCTACTTTATAGGGTTATTGTGAGAACTTAGAACAGGCTATGGTACACAGAACAGTGCCCATCACACAGTGTGTTCGGTCAATGTTGGCTGATGCCATTTCTCCCTGATCACCACCCCTACACTCAGGGAGTGGTTATGACTCACAGGGAGGGGTCACACTGACACAAACTACAGCTTAGGGTGTCTGGGCTGACAGTACAGACATTGACCAGTTTGGGGTTTAACACCCACTTCTAAGCAATGTCCTGCAAGACCGTGGTTGAAAGTGTCCAGCTGCCCATCCATGTCTCTGCACGCTCATTTCAAGAGCCCCTGTTCCACTGGCTTCTTGCCAATTATTTACTGTCAATATTTTTTACATTTGGTGTTATAAATATCTCATATTTAGAAATGAAAAAAATGGTTTCTTCATGATTTCAAGAAAAACTGAGTAAGATTATGAACTATCCAGAGATGGGTAGATGCATATGTGTATGAACTTAAACTTATTATGACTCTTAAATATACTAGAAAATAAAACATAGCAAGAGGAGAATTTCAAGAATCCCATATAAATGCAATTTCTCTTGGTTTGGGCATAGCTTTAGAAATCTAAAAATGAATAGTTGACATTTTAAGAACCTGGCTAGAGTTTCAATTTAAAGCACGTCCCTGTGCACACGTGCGTGCACAACCCCCCCCCCCAAAAAAACACCAAAAACATTCTTGGGCAGTTGCCATGACAACATAATGCTGAGCTACCAAGCTCTTTGTTATCTTGCTGAAGATGCTGTGTAAAAACACCATTATGACAGATTCTTTACTAATTAAGTGGAAAAGGTTAAAGAATTCTAGATCCACGTGGTTTTCGTCTGTGCTAGGACTCACAGGCAAATACTACTTATTTTAAGAAAAAGAATGCGAAAGTAGTAACTGTAAGATCAATCACAGATCAAATCAGAAATAATGTTAAGAAAACAGGGGGGAAATGTTTTGTTTTTATTTTGTATGCTATGTTCATTTCATCATCTCCTCCTAAGTTGTAGCATATTATTTTAATGGAATAATCACTTTGTATAATACAATTTGGTTAATAGAGTCTCTTATTTTACTAGCACATTTAAATAGTTCCTTCCTTGGCCATATCTATTTCAATTCATTTGAGAGCCCATAGTTCCATATGCTAAATAGTTATAACAAAACAAAGTGGTCTCTAAATTAATAGGGGCTTATATACCAAACAAAAAAAAAATGAGGAAAAAAAGAAAAAATAGTGTTGGGGAGAGAAAGAAGGATAAACAGCATTTTTGAAGGCTGTGATAAAATATGTTCTGGGGTTCTTTCCACTTCTTTGATTAGCTATCTCTGTTTCCCTTGTAGGTTTTTCTGTCTCTGTCTCAGCCATTAGACCCAGATTCCTGCCAAGATCAGCTGCAGACTGTTCTCACTGTAGTCTCACTTCCTAGGCAGTCTTATCCTTAACTGGTGACTTTCATTATTACTCATGAGCATTTACATCCCCATCCAAGGTTCTCTTTTGAGTTCCAGATTGGTTGATCCAACTGCCTCCTAAACTTCTCCACTTTGATGCTACATTAAAGGCAAACCAGGTCCTCTTGCAGTGCTCCTGACCTCAGTGAATGGCAGCTTTAAATGGTCCTAACACAGACATACTCAATACCTATGTGTTGAATCAGTAGGCGAATGAATGAATGAATCAATCAAAACTGTTACACAAACCAAAAAACCTAAGGGTCTTCCTTAATCACACCCTCTTGTTCCCCACTCTCTGAGTCAGGATCTAAGTTCTGTCCATTTCACCACTTAAGATTATTTTCCAGATCCATCCCATTCTCAAAATCCTCACAGCCACTATTCTCTAAAAGGCTTTTGCTGGATTACTGTAATAGTAATTACTATGAGCCATTACTAATAGTAATTACTGTGAGCGATCAATTAAGAACCTGCAGATGTGAGACACAGAGAAGTTAGGCAATCAATACCTATTCAAATAAACAATTAATTGATCAAACTGATAAAACTGATCTAAGAAAAAGGAAGAGAACATTTACTAAATGTCAAGTGTATGCCAGACACTGATCTAGATGCCTCACATACACTACCTCACTGAATTTCCACAGTGACTCGTTTTTTGTTTTTTTTTTTTTTGGAAATGGAGTCTCACTCTGTCACCCAAGCTGAAGTGCAGTGGTGCAATCTCGGTTCACTGCAATCTCCGCCTCCTGGGTTCAAACAATTCTCCTGTCTCCGCCTCCTGAGTATCTGGAATTACAGGTACGTGCCACCATGCCCGGCTAATTTTTGTATTTTAAGTGGCCACGGGGTTTCATGATGTTGGCCAGGCTGGTCTCGAACACCTGACCTCAGGTGATCCACCCACCTCAACTTCTCAAAGTGCTAGGATTACAGGCATGAGCTACCATGCCCCGCCCACAGTGACCCATTTTATGGAAGCAACTCGCTGAGCATATGGCATCAGGGAGCCTCTTCTGGTCACAACCCTTTGCTTTGTGAGGTCCCAACAAGCAAGCAATAATGATGAATATGAAGAGGATGATGATGGTGATCACAACTATTTTAGAATGTATTCTAGACACTACTCTAAGCACTTTGTGTGCATTATTTCATGAGTCTCATCACTGTCCTACAAAGTAGGTGCTATTATTCCCTTTTGCAGATGAGGAAACTCAACAACACAGCAGTTAAGTTATTTGCTCAAGGTAAAAAACGGGGAAGTAGTATGATTTGAACATAGTTCTGTTTATTTAAGATTTCATAAAACACCTGTCTAACTTATAGCAAGTTATTAGAACTGATGGGGATATACAGCTAGAAGAGACAAATCCATCCATATCCTCAAAGGTCTTGTATTAAACTTGAGCATGTCTCCAGGATCAGATCTGTTTCACCATCCCACTTCTACCCAGTGGAGGGCAGAGTTCATAGTTGGAAGCCTCCAACAATGCCAAACCCACCTCCAAAGATGCATTTCAGGACCATTAGGGCTGCCAACCTCTTCCCTATCCCTCAGAGACCCAGTTTTCCTCAAGTAAGGTACCACAAGGAGATACTGTGGTGCTTATACTAATTTGGTGACAAGAGTGAATCTTTTTCTCAAAAAGTCTTCAAAGAAAGCCCTATGAATGGCATGAATATGAAGATTTCTTTAAAGATCTAATCTAGTACTTACAGTTTTATAACTCCATCTGAGCACCTGGAACAGGGCTGCTGGCTATTCTTGTCTTGTTTATGTTGACTCTGCCCCAGCTGAACAAATCTACAAATTACAATGGATAAGAGTCAGCTAAAGAAGGGAGTACTTGCAATTAATTCAGTAGATCACACAAAATGGTGTAAGCTTTCAAATTTCAGTAGTATGCTTATTTCAGAAAAGCACCTAAGAGTACTGTACGTAACATAAGACTTTGCCTGATTTTAAAGTGGGCTTGTTAAAAGTAGGAAAAGGGATTCTACTTAAAATGTAAGTCATAACCATGGATAAAAGAATGAAATCAAATGTGCATGCCATTGAACTTCTATTAATTTAAACATGGTGCAGAACTTGAACAGAAACGTTCCTGAAGCCAGGAAGATGATCTTGCAGAGCCTCACACATCTAAGGGTGACAAATATCTAATGCGTGGAATGAAGGAAGCATGGGGAAGCATGCAGGATGGTGCTGGCAGTGAGACAAGTGACATGGAAAGGGCAGGATCAGGCTGGGGATCCACCTCCTGAAGCAGGGACACTGCTAAGAGCCAGCCACAGACTAGGTTTCCTCTGGACCACAAGAATCCCGCCACCAAGTACTCTAGCCACTTCAAAGAGGAACACTTTCAACCAAGGTTGGGGAGACCCATTGATGAGCACCACGGCCATAGGACCTCTTCTGAAAAGTCTTGAACAGCACTTCTCAGACTTGAACAGCACTAAGGCAGGCTTTGAGCTAAGAGCCAGAGGGAGTGGCCTGGACCAGCTCAGCAGGCAGAGAGGATACCCAGCAGCTTTCTGGAGTGCATATCTGCTGGAAGCCTGCTTGGACTGCATGGATCTGTCTTTCCTTCAGGGATGTGGTTTTGCAGTTTTGTTCTAATTTGTCCATGGGAGGTTACAGGGCAGGATTGAAGAATTGATTTCCAGGCATGCACAGTGGCTCATGCCTGTAATCCCAGCACTTTGGGAGGCCGAGGCAGGCGGATCATGAGGTCAGGAGATCAAGACCATCCTGGCTAACACGGTGAAACCCCATCTCTACTAAAAATACAAAAAATTAGCTGGGCATGGTGGCACGCACCTGTAGTCCCAGCTACTCAGGAGGCTGAGGCAGAAGAATTACTGGAACCCGGGAGGCGGAGGTTGCAGTGAGCCGAGATCACGCCACTGCACTCCAGCCTGGGTGACAGAGCGAGACTCCGTCTCAAAAAAAAAAAAAGACTGAAACCAAAAGAACTGATTTCCTTTCCATTTTTTTAACTACTTAAAAGTATTTTCTTTGAAGACTATGGAAAAGTTTACCATTTGTTTTTCATTAGCTTTTTTAAAGGTCAAGAAAGTGTTACAGAAACTATCAATTATTGTATCATTACAGTGCTAAAGAAAAACTTTCAAACAGCTTACTTTTATCCAACTTAATATCTTCAGCAAGTAAAAAATGTTGATCCATTTTTTGGGAACAATGCCACATAGTACTGATTATTTGTACAGAACTTTAAACTTCTTAAATCAGGTGTACAATCACTGCCAGAGTTTTCTAAAAACTGGCCAGTGTATGAAGCTTTGAGGAAGTAAGTAGAAAGCTTTCAGGTCTGGCAAAATAGCAAACCAAAGACACTAGAAAAGGTGAGGGAAAAGGAAGACATAGACAGCGGGGCTCAGCAATTAGAATAAAACTACAAAACCGAGAAATCCTTAGGAGTCCAAAGGTGGGCAAGGCCTAAGGTAGGAAAAACAGGCAGAAGAATGGGAAGCTGGAAGACAGGCCATGGACACCACTTCTAGCTGTGTGGCTTCCCTTCTCCACAGTGTTCTCTGATAGGCCAGGTGGGAGCTGTTACATGCAAGCCGGGCTAGGTCACTGTCTACTATGTGCACAAACATAGCCAGCCAACTGAGTGCAGAAATGGGGTGGCAGGGGAACCTGCCAATTCAGCGCAGAACTACCTGGGCTCTAGCCCTGCCTTGAAACTCTCCCCTTTGGATCAGAGGAGGCACTAAGAAAGCTCCAGAGCCTAGCTGAGCCAAAAGTGGGTGCCAATCAGTCCCTGAACATCCCTTGGTCACCCTCTGGCACAGTTACCCCACAGATACTGATGGAGGGAGGATTCCTCTGCCTACTGCAATGCCCATGGCAGATGGAGAGGGGAGATATTCCAGGGCAGGCAAGGCAGTAAGGGCAGTGTGCGCACAGGAAGGGGTACTCACAGGGAAAGAATGGTCAGCCCCCTGTTTCTCCCCTTCCCCCAAGGTCTGCATCATAAGCAGAGGCAGCTGATTATGATCAAGAGAACAAAAAGGAGGGAACAGCCTAAAATCCCACGGTACCCAGAAACACAGGATATGACTCCTGGATAAGGCACTAAATGGCTCCACTTGCTGCGCTGTTAGCCTATAAAAGGGGATAATATCTTTTTAATCTACTACAGAATTGCCTAAAGAACAAACAAAACAGTGTAAAGTGTTATACAATGAAAGGAGGTATTATCTTCAGAATATCAAACACAGAATTTTATTCTAGGACATGGGTTCCTCCCTCCCCTGAAGTAACCCCTTCAATCCTTGGCACATACACTCATTCCATCTGCAATAAACAAAGTCATATTACTCAGTCAGTAACTTCAGATAATTCATTCTTCAGGCCACATGGTTTGTAAAGGCCCACTTCAACTACTACAGAGTTTGGCTACAGAGTTCTGACAACCATGATGAATAAGTACTGTGTGTTTGTGTGTCAGAGCGAGGAGGGTGTGGCTGTGCTCTGATGACTAAATTGGCTTCCAGTCAATGATGCATATTCACTCCAACAAATTTACAAGAAAAAAACAAACAACCCCATCAAAAAGTGGGCGAAGGACATGAACAGACACTTCTCAAAAGAAGACATTTATGCAGCCAAAAAACACATGAAAAAATGCTCACCATCACTGGCCATCAGAGAAATGCAAATCAAAACCACAATGAGATACCATCTCACACCAGTTAGAATGGCAATCATTAAAAAGTCAGGAAACAACAGGTGCTGGAGAGGATGTGGAGAAATAGGAACACTTTTACACTGTTGGTGGGACTGTAAACTAGTTCAACCCTTGTGGAAGTCAGTGTGGCGATTCCTCAGGGATCTAGAACTACAAATTCCATTCGACCCAGCCATCCCATTACTGGGTATATACCCAAAGGACTATACATCATGCTGCTATAAAGACACATGCACACGTATGTTTATTGCGGCATTATTCACAATAGCAAAGACTTGGAACCAACCCAAATGTCCAACAATGATAGACTGGATTAAGAAAATGTGGCACATATACACCATGGAATACTATGCAGCCATAAAAAATGATGAGTTCACGTCCTTTGTAGGGACATGGATGAAACTGGAAATCATCATTCTCAGTAAACTATCGCAAGAACAAAAAACCAAACACCGCATATTCTCACTCATAGGTGGGAATTGAACAATGAGAACACATGGACACAGGATGGGGAACATCACACTTCGGGGACTGTTGTGGGGTGGGGGGAGGGGGGAGGGATAGCATTGGGAGATATACCTAATGCTAGATGACAAGTTGGTGGGTGCAGCGCACCAGCATGGCACATGTATACATATGTAACTTACCTGCACATTGCGCACATGTACCATAAAACCTAAAGTATAATAATGATAATAATAATAATAATAATAAAAGAAAAAAAAAATGATGCATATTCAAAAGAGTGCAAGTTACAGGAGCTGCTTTGGCAGTCAGGAAATGCTGTGCATTTTATATTTTATATATTATAGAGTAGTTTTTATTAATTGAAACAAAAAGCTGACAATATCTAATTCAATGGATTCTGTAAATGAAATGCCCTCATTTAAAAATAACTGAAGATCAGTGCTCATTTTATATTATACAATTTACATTTTACACACACATTTACAAATTTGTATAAGTGGAACTGTATTCATATGCAATAATCAAGTCTTCTAAATCCATGTATTAAGCTGAGGAGGTGTTTGCAATGTTCTCATCAGGTTCGTGGGGATTTCTGAGTGAAGGATTCTTTTGAGAATCTGCTAACTCTATCTTCTCAAAAGGACACACATACACACGAAATTATGCACGTGATTTCAGGGAATGCCTTATGGGTATCCCCTCCTTTCAACTAGATTTGCCTAATAAAGGCCTATAACGTTGTGAATTAGCACCCTATTATTACTGTTTTCTTTTTCCTCCTCAGTCACCACTCCCACCAGCATCTAGGACCTAAAGTGATGCAAGGTCCTCATTTGTCAATATCCCAGATTTATTTTGTGAGAAGGGACTTTGATCTTGAGGATTTAGAAATGCAGGAATGTACTGGTACTTTGGTTTGTAGTTTACATACGAGCAGTGCAGATACCTGCATGCATCATAAATTTTTATCATTGAGGGGCAGAGTCTCAGGCATTTCGCACTTTAACTCCGTATATAAATCAATGTTTCAGAATTTGACTGCCGCAATGCTGAAACTGCATTTTAAGTGGAATTCATTTTCTTCTGTATTGTTGACTATTTTCATTTCTTAAAAGTTATACTAGGCTGGGCGCAGTGGCTCATGCCTGTAATCTTAGCACTTTGGGAGGCTGAGGTGGGCGGATTGCCTGAGCTCAGGAGTTTGAGGCTGGCCTGGGCAACACAGTGAAACCCCGTCTCTACTAAAATACAAAAAAATTAGCCGGGCATAGCGGCGTGCACCTGTAATCCCAGCTACTCAGGAGCCGAGATCATACCACTGCACTCCAACCTGGGCAACAGAGCAAGACTCTGTCTCCAAAAAAAAAAAAAAAAGGTATAGTAGTTAGAAGTTACTGTAATTATAAATATTCATTTTTCTTTAATATCTACATGAAAGTCTCTCACCTTGAATAAATGGAGAAATCTTCTTCTGAGAGGCCATCTGAGAGGTTAATTCCATATAGCTCCTTCATGGGTTGGACCACATTCTGGGGTTTAAAAAAAAAAAAAGAAGAACCAGGAAGAATTTTTAGACATATAGCATATCAATAATTTCCAAAAGAAAATGAAACTGTGAATTTTTCCATAAAAGCAATCACAGTGTTTCTTTAACCTGTTCATTAAACTTCTTAGTTGATGGTTTTAAAAAAATTTGATTTCCATTTCTGCTAAAAATCGTTTATTCTAGGATTTTAAAAAGCTGTTAAATAATTACTAGCTGTTTTTGTATAATGCAGGAGTTGGCAACCTTATCCTGTAAAAGGCCAGATAGCAAATATTTTAAACTTTTTTGGGTTATGCTGTCTCTGTTGCAAATACCCAGCTCTGCTGTTATAGTGCAAAAGTAGTCACATACAATGAGTAAACAAACAGGCATGGCTAGATTCCAGTGTAATTTTATTTACAAAAAAAGGCATCAGGCTGGATTTGGCCAATACGTCATAGTTTGCCAACTTCTGGAACATGGATTCAGCTCTTGTATTAACACATTTTTATTTGCCTTATCTATTTCTAAATGAGTTTTGGATATTTCTAGAAATCAAATTTCCCCAAAGCTAGAGTTGGTCCTTTTGTTGCTTATTTCTATTTGTTTCCCCCAATCTATCAGTAATATTGAATTGAACAGGATGAATTTCCCATTGCGGCCATTCAAAGATTGTGAAGGCCACGTCTAAATCCTGTGATCCAACAACGTGCCCAGTAAGAGAATAAATGGACCTCAAGCGGATGGGCTGATCAAAGAGGGCCAGAATTCACTTGAAAATTCTGAAAGGATCATTACACATGCGAGCAAAAACACCAGTTTTATTTTGAAATGAAATAAAATCATGTATATGCTAAATGTATTCATCTTATGCAGTGCCTCAAACACAACAGTGAGATAATGTGACATTTTCTTGCTCTCAGCATTTTAACTGAAAGCGGAGTTGTAAAGATCATTTTCCAGGGCTTCAGGCTGGATCTCACAGGCTTCCCTCCCCCGCACCTCGGTCACTTTGGCGCTGTCTCCTGCATCGGTCATCTTCACGGGAGTGGAGCGCTGAGACACAGAGCCCTCTTCTTCCCGATCAGTCCCAGAGTCATCCTCAGAGCTGCTGGACACAGCCTCCTCGCTGGGGGGTGGCGGGGCGCTGGCTGCCGTTTTCCGCTGTAATACAGCTTCTTCTCTATTGCTTTTGTTTCTTTTAAAATAATAATATGGAAGTGAAGCATCTTTAAACTAACCCTCAACACCCACTGTCTATCACTCTGTCCCAAAGCCTTAGGCCTAGTGAAGCATAAGAAAATGACTGTGATACTAGTTTCTGGATCCAGGTTGTGCTACAGGGAAAAGGTTCATATTTCTCCATGTCCATGTACTGACCTTATATGAATATAAGCCCTGTTATAAATTCAAAAAATAAATGAAAATTACTTGCAGAGCATGAAAAAATCTTCTCACCACTTGGTTACCATGGCTTCCTCTGGTAACTGATACCAATATTCTCAAAACTTACCCTACAATTATAGAAGACTGTATGTTTGGGATATTATTAAAATTAGCTGTAACTCATAAAAGGTCCAAGAAAAAGTGGGTAACCAAACCTATGTATATTTCTCTCCCTCCTATAAATTTTTTATCAATCATAGTGTATCCAAATAATGAACAACTGATAAACATAAACTACATTTTAAATTTTATTGTGTTATTAGTAAACAAGTGTATTTGCTGAACATTCCCTTTAATAGTAGGGAATAGAAGGGGGGAAAACCCTACACTTATAAAAGTATTTACTTTCATTTTAGTGTCAAATCGGAAGAGTAGTAAGAATGCTGTTTTTTAAATTCAGAAAACCATTTATAGTAATACTTTTTGCTTTATGAAAAATGTTTAATATTTCACTCTTTAAAAAATTCTCTATAAGGAGCTAAAAATACCATAATATTTTGAAATGTTCTAGGAAAGGAAAATGCAATTTTATGTGACCATGGGTTAGATATTGCAGAAAACAAGCAGTCTCTGACCTTTTGCAACTAAAAATTAAAGTTGGTAACGTTTCTGTGACACACACTAATATAGCTGGTCATTTACTTATTTGTCCTGGGAATTCCCTCAATTCCAAACTCCTGAAGACCTTCCTTCTTTTAAATTCCTCATAGCATCTGGTCAGGGCTTAACATGAGCTATTTAAAGGCTACACATAAAAGCTACAGAAATAGTGTTTCTGGAAAATATCAATATATGTCCCATTGGATAAATCACACATAGCTAGAATACAATTAAGATTCCATACAATTAGAACTCTGTATCTGCAGTCTGGCTGGGATATGTGGCCAGAGTCTAGAAGAAATCTGTCACTGAGACTAGGCAGGTCAGTGGAAGGGAAAGAGGTTCTCATGCCAGGAAACAACACATTTCGCTCCAGTCTCTTAAGCATGAAGATGCAAACACAGTATATCTTCTTTACTGGACTGAACAAAATAAAGTCTCCCCCCAAATAATGTTATAGCAATACACAGAAAAATCTATTAAGTTCCGTAACAGGGTATATTTGCTTTTACGTTACTGAGGATGCCAACAAAATAAATATAATAAATACAAATTTTTACTTAACTATTTCATGTTGGGAAACAGAGAATGCTGAGTTATTTATAAGACATCATATCTGTTACCTGCCTTTATGTCATCTGTTATATTCCCAATTTAAAACAATAAAATACACTGTATTGCTGAAACTCCCATGAATTCTACTTTCAGTATTGAACACCTTAGTGATCCCCAGTGCTATTAATAAACTATATATGACCTGAAGTTATTAGTTTTTGGTGGAAATCATATTGCAAGTACTATTCTTTTACACAAATCTTTGAAGTTTCGTTCTATACACAAATCTTACCCCAATACTGATTTTCCAGTTTCATCTGGTTTACGCACAGTAAATGGACTTGGATCAATTCCAACGGTCTTAGGCATAAAGTCACTAAAGAAAGGTGAAAACACAATTACATATGAATTACTGTCCATCCAGGTGATACTGGCTTCCATCTCAGTTCACACTCTTACAATATTCCTTCTTAACTCTAGGAGTTACATATTATATATTCTGAGCCAATTGCTCAGGGACATAAAACCATGAATTAACAGCACTAGGTAATTTCAATGTTATCAGTCTTAATTGTGAATTCTCTATGATCACGAGGCCCAGTAGTCTTGAATTTAAGTATCATCTACTATAACAGTGTTGACATCTGAACTTCTGCTAAGATGTATACCATCTGGTTAATCCGGTTATATATCATGAATAGTTCTCAGGTAAAATTTAAATTCCTAAAGGCCAATGACAAAACACTAAGCTGTTCAGTTTCATGGACAACATTTTTAAGCTATACCACCTAAGGAGGTAGACATAATGATCAAAAACACAGTGGTATGAACTGAAATATCAACATCTATCTCATAAGGCTGAGGTTAATTCATTAAAACACTGCCGGAACACTTTAAATAGAAACTCTTTTAATTTACCACTTACTGAGATAAGCTAAAGCTTCCACATTATGCAAACGCCACCTCACCATTACTGCTGAAGCCAGACCAGATACCACAGTAGATGTCAAAAACGCAACAGTTCCAGGATTTCTGATGGATAAGACTCCTGGCTTCTGGCAAGGACACTGCTCCAAGTGTGTGACTGAATATCATATTATTTAAAGGAAAAGAAAGTAATCTTGATTCTGGCCTAAAACAGCTATTTTAACGTTTGAAAATGTTTCAAAGATGTAACTGGCTTAATTTCTTTTCTTTTTGAACATACACAATTGATCCTTTTCATTTGCAGATTCCATGTTTGTGAGACTGCTTGCTCACTAAGGTGTATCTGTAACCCCCAAATCAATCCTCGTGGTCCCTTCACAGTCACTGCAGACATGTGCATGCACAGAGTGGTGAAAACTTGGAATCCCCTAATGCTTATGTTCTCAGCTGAGGCTGAACAAGGGGTACTCTGCTTCTTAATTTCTGCTCTCGTATCACAAATGAGTGTCTTGTTCACAGTCTATTTGACACCACGTTTTTCACATTTTTGGTGCCTTTTTTGGTGATCTTGCTATTTAAGATGGTCCCCACACATAGTGCTGAAGCTGTTTAGTGTTACTAAGCACAAGAAAGCTTGGATGCACCTGACAGAGAAAACATGTGTGTTAGATAAGCTTCATTCAGGCATGAGTTATAGTGCTGCTTGGTCGTGAGTGTTATGTTAATAAATCAACAATATACAGATGCTCCTCAACTTAGAATGAGGGTTACATCCTGACAAACCCATAGTAACTTGAATATGTATTTAGTACACCTAACCTACTGTACATCATAGCTTTGTGTAGCCTACCTTAAAAGTGCTCAGAACATTACATTAGCTTACAGTTGTGCAAAGTCATCTAACACAAAGCCTGTTTTATAGTAAAGTTATTATAAAGAATTTTGAATAAAAATTCAAAATTTGAAGCACAGTTTCTACCTAATGCATGTAACTTTTGCACCATCGTAAAGCTGAAAATTTGTTAAGTTGAATCATTGTAAGGCAGGGACTGATTGTATATTAACTACGTTTCTGTCTTTAAACAAAAACACACACAAAACTAGGTTATGTATTGATTGGCTGACAAATATGATGTGACCAGAGGCTCTCAGGAACCTAATCCTGTATTTCCCTTAGAAGCAATGATCCAGTATTTACTAATTCAGTGTTTGCAGTGACTTTATAGAACACAGCTACCACAAACACAATTAACTACAGTAAGTCCTCACTTAATGTCATTGATAGGTTCTTGGAAACTGTGACTTCAAGTGAAACAATGTACACCAGGTCCTTAATGTTGTTTTTTCCAACATCATTTCATTTAAAGTCAGTTTCCAAGAAGCTAGCAAAGATGTGAAGTGAGGGTTTATATGTATATGAACACGTATACCTAATGTCATTTATCTTTTGCTGAGTTGACAACTTCTAGAAATGACAAAGGTCTCATAGTTAAAACTGCTAAACCTTAACAAGTTTACTTGAAAAATCAAGCAAGTAAGAATTTCAAACTGTTCCTAACTATCTGAAACTGAAGCAAAATGTAGAGTGATTTCTAGGAAACAGAACCACAGAATATGTTTCTATGTACCACATAAAGTACAAGCATATAAATACCACATCTGAAGAAAATGTGAAATACAAAAAATTAAATTTTAGTAAAAAATATAACAAGTAATTTTCTTTGCTCAATTTTCTTATTCTGGTCCCAGCATTTTTCCTAAAGGGTCCCATCAAATTCTAAAAGAGACACAGAAAATAAAATGTGTCTGAAGGTGAGAGACTAGGATGGAGAGAGAATGGAAACCATGCCACATAAGTTATGGAAGAACAAATGAAGGATATTTACCCTGAAAAAAATGAATATTGCTTCCTCAAATATCTTGAGGCAAAAGAGAAACTAGATTTGTCCTATGACTAATAATAATAGTAATAATAATAGCTACCATTTATTAATCACCTGCCTGTACCAGGCACTACAAAGGCACTTGCGGGGAGTGTGTGTGTGGGAGAGAGAGAGAGAAGGAGAGAGACAGAGAAAGACAGATTAAGAAAATAATGCTCAAGTAAGTTGGATAATTTTCCCAAGGTCACACAGGAAGTGGCTGAACTAAGATTCACATCCTAGCCTTTCTAGTACCAAAGATGATGCTTTTCCCACTAATTTATGTCAACTCTCAATTTCTATGTTCAATGAAAAAACTGAGTTTATTCCAAATGGCAAACTAGGACTAATAGGAGGCAGATTTCAACCTATCAAAGGGGAGAAATCAACTCCAACTGTCAATAGAACAATAGAAGGGGCTGCCTCTTAAGTAGTGGGCTCCCCATCACAGGAGGTATTCAAAGGTAGACTACCCACCTGACAGAAGGCCTACAGAATGGATTTCTGGTAAAGACAGACATATATATACAAACTAGGAAAACTACAGTTCTCAAATACTTATGGTATCAGAATACACACAACATACCGTGCTGAGCTTGTCATAGCCAAGCAAAAGGTATCATCAAAGCTGCTCAACTCATATGGCCGAAAGAACTCATTGTGGATATCAATTTCTTCTTCATATTTGTGGAATTTCTTCACTATCAACTTCTTTAAGTTCGCAGCACAGATAACTAAGAGAGATACTGCATGTTACTCTAAAAGTCTGAGATTATATGAAGCAAACATTTCCATAATATTAACTGTGTTCACAGACAGCACTGTGATAAGCTCTGTGGGGGATACAGCCCTGACTGAGGGTAAGCTCCTGCCTCCAACACTTACACAGTTAGAAAGGAGATGAGATAGATGCATAGAAAATACAATGCAAAGCTGAGTTCAACAAGCTCTAAGGAGCCAGGAGAGCCTCAGGAAGTCCAATGGGAGCAGGGAGTTATTTAGAGGAGGCTCTTTAAATTCCTTTTTGTTCTTAAATAAATGCCCTTTGTGTTTTAGCTAAAAATTGTACAGCTTTTTCCCTAAGTTTCCTTTCATATTTCAAATTCTGTTAATAGCCACTGTTAGATAGCTAAAACCCTTTCCTTTCTCCCAGAACAACTAAACCTTCTCAGCAATATGAGTAATGATTTTGCCCAGAATTTCAAGTTACAAATACCTTCCAAAATGAATTTATAACTTAATAAGAACCAAAAATACTTTGTAATCTTACTTTATGGCCTTCCCCACCCAAAGTTGGGATGCTGAACCATGACTAGATGGAGTCCTCAATTGGAGCATTCCAGATTCGCAGGAGATCTTGCTAGGAACCCTTTACCAAATGGAAAATGAGCTTGCTCAAGGTCAGGGGAGTTAGTAACAAAGCCAGAACTAAGCTTTATTTAAAATTAGGCAATTATTTAAATTTGGAAACATCATTCTAATGTATTATACACTTGAAGGTATTCCTTTAATATAGAATGTTTCCTGCCCCTCTGACAAATTAATGAAATTTAATTTAAATGTGACTAAAATATACTTTTATACACGCATCTGTACCTTTTTTCACTGCTTAGCACAGGAAAAAAGTTTTAAGTTCTCCTTGTGAATGGGTCCTTACTTCCTCCGCATTCCCCCAAAATATGTAGAAATATAAACTGTACTAGTTTAAAGTGATGAGCTGATATATCATATTTTATTGACTAAATATTTGAAAGACACATAATAATTGTAAGACACAATACAAGGTATTGGCCTACATAGATAAAAAGAAGTATAATTCCTGCCCTTTAAGAAGCTAAGAGATGTTATAATATCCTATCTATTAAAGCAGCAACATAATACTGAACAGCCATTCATTTGTTTCTAATAAAATACTATGTGCAAAGGATTTAATGCTTCAAGTTCATTAAGGTATAATTCCAAAATATGTTAGTGTAAAAACTAAAACACAAACAGTTACCTACCTTCATCATAGGGCAATGGTAAATGCTTTATCACCTCTGGTGTCCACCAGTAAGTATAACTATAAAATAAAAATTAAAAAAAAAAGATGAACCAAATGTAAATGTTGGTTTTCTAAAATTCACTGGATAAAATAATTTATATGGTCTATAGTAACATGTTCCTACTTCAAAGTTAATTTTTTTCTTTTTAAAACATGTTTGCAAAGCTTTTGACACAGTAGGTCTTCAACATGGTAATTCCCTTCCCAACTGCTTTCTTCCCTCAACTATGTTGCAGATCTACAAAAATGTCATAAATACACCTGAGAGTCAAGATGCTCTGCTATTATTTACTTTTAGCTAAAAAGGATTAGAATGTAATAAGCTGACTCTATGAACTGCTGTTAACTTCTTCCAGGGACTGTGCCTACAGTGACTTACTCTTCCACCAGGTGAGTAGTGGGACCTTGACCCAAGTCCTACAACCAGGATTCCCTTGCGTGTAGTTATCTGATAGTTAGAATCTACTCTGCTGTATATGTACATACCTGTGTGTATAGTTAAAACAGTTAAGCAAAATCATTAAGGAAAGAATTAGACAGTCCTAACGAACAAGTTCCCTTAGAAAGCAGTATAGACCCTGTTATTCTTTAACTGTAAATATGTGCTACTGGATTACAGAAGCTAGTCAGAGTAAGAGTAAAGAATGTCACCTGTCTGGATTTCTGCTAGAAGGCTCGTCTGCTATAAGCAAAGAATCTGAAAGAATCCTAAGTGGCCTTCTCTCTGAACACCTAATTTAATTCTCAATCAAATTCTAATGAAATGAATATTTAGAGGAAAAGTGATATATGTCAAAGCTCATGAGAGCCAGGGAGAATTTTTTAAAAATCAGATTCCTAAAGATTAAAAAAAGAGCCTATAGCCAAAAATTGCTAAAAAGAGATTTTAATATAAATGAAAGGCTTTCCAAAAATATAAAGCTGAACTTACAATCTTGAATAATCCTGATTATGAAGCAACGGGAAAGTATCCAAATGAAATTGGCAACATAGGGAACTCTCCTAGAGATGGCAAGCAGAATACACAACCACTAATGATGAAAAAAGGAATATGAAGCCTAATGAATTGTGTGGGGCGAATCACTGTTCTAACAGGAAAGGTTCCTAAAGTTTTGTTTTAGACCGAAGTTATGCTTTACAGCAGTGCTACTCAAAATTCAATGTGCATGTGAATCACTTTGGGATCTTGTTAAAAGGCAGATGATTCAGTAGGTGGGGCCTGAGATTCTGCATCTATGACAAACTTCTGAGCAAAACCAAAGGGGCAGATCCTCCAACCCCTTTTCAATAACAAGGCTTTGAATATGAAAAGAACAGAGCAAGGATAAGGCTGCTGCTTGTGAAGAATTCATTCAGTCATTCCACATTTATTAAGCACCTGCTATGTGTCAGACACTGCTCTATGTGTTGAAAGTGCCAAGCTGAAAGCAATGACAGAGAAAGTAGAGCTACTTAATTCCAGTACTGTTTCTATCCTCCCTAGCCATAACAAGTTTCACACCTGAAAGAAAAAACACAAGAGGGAACTGTGTACAACCCAGAAGACAGAAGGAGGCGCTAGAGCGTCTCTGCAAGCAGGCTAGTGTCCCGGTGTAGCTGAGATCTATAATCTTTAAGGAACAGTGAAACATGGAGCTGATACTGGAAATGGGCCAATGCAGTCTTTAATTTTTACATTTAGCAGAATTTATTTATTTATTTACTTTTTTCAACTTTCATTAAGTTCAGGGGTACATGTGCAGAACGCGCAGGTTTGTTACATAGGTAAATGTGTGCCATAGTGGTTTGCTGCACAGATCATCCCATCACCTAGGTATTAAGCCCAGCATCCATTAGCTATTCATACTGATGCTCTCCCTTCCACCCTCACCACCGCAGGCCCCAGTGTGTGTTGTTCTCTCCCACCATGTGTCCATGTGTTCTCATCATTCAGCTCCCACTTCTAAGTGAGAACATGCGGTGTTTAGTTTTCTGTTCCTGCATTAGTTTGCTGAGGATAACAGGAGTCTTGATGCTCAGCAGTGAGAGGGTGACAGATTCCAAAAACCAGACATCAACAAGTGATGTAAGTGATGTTGATCCCAGCAACATAACAGAATCAAATATGAGAACGAGACGTGTTGCAAGTGACCTAAAAAGATGGCCAATGCATTCTCTGAATTCACATCTATTCACAAAAACAAGCCACACCAAGCTAATATCATTTTCTTTCCTAATAGGAAAATCAGACTGTCAGATCAGGGGAATGAAAAAGACATGGACTAATTGTTTAAGAGGGGTGTATGCATGTGTGTATGCATGCATCTGAGTAAATCTAATTCTGTGATGATCTAACACTGGCAGACGAGTAAAGTAGAGAAGTTATCAGTATATGAGAAATTCCCTAAAGAATGTTGCTTACAATCAGCTTGCTTAGGAAGAAGAATTAGACATTGCAAAAAATGTGTTTTAACTCAGAATTCTTGTGGGTGAGCAAAAATGAAAAGATAATCATGTATTCATGATTTAAGACCAGGCCATAAACTTTTAAAAAATATTACTAAATTGTATTTCCCTTAGCAATATGTAGCAATTTAACAACACTTTTAAAAAGATTCCAAGTCTTTTGGGTGAGTCTCAGAAGCAAAGAAATATCTGCCTTGGGGAAGATAAGCTAAAATGGATGGAGGATCAGAGCATCTAAGACGACTAAGCCCAAGATAGGGGAATCTTTACCACCTCTACTATCAGGTCCATTTATCCAGAGGAAGAGCAATGCACTGGGTCAGAAACCTGCTTTGGGACCAGGGATCAGAAAACAGGAGATTGCAAGTTAGTGTCACTCCCTTCTTTGCATACAAAAGAGCCAGTAAGTCAGATTCTCTTTTCTTTTTCAGTTCCTAGTATTAAGAGTTCTCAGTTCCATAGGAAGGTTAGGGAAAATTTTTAAAAACTGTCTTTAATTTTCCTAGCTAACTTGGGAGCCCTCTGAAACATTCATGAATGTCAGCACAGCAATCAATATTTGTGAACAAGATAGAGAAATATGGGCAGGGCAACAGTATAGTTAAGTGAACTTACAGCTGTTTAAATGATTACAATCAAAGGCACTAAACAATGTTATGTGGAAGGAGTTGTCTGTGGGTAGAAATCAATGGGTTCTGCCATTTACCCTACTGTACTCAACGTTTTTCATCAAGTACTTGAATTAGGATCAAGATGGTCAACTGATTAAATCTGAAGAAACTATAAAGCTAGAAGTATTCATTAAGGGATACACATTTCAATACTTTTTTTGGAAGTAGGCAAAGCATATACGAACATGACAAGAATGGTACAGATATGGCAGAGCGGCAGCGGCACATGCTAAAAAGACTTAGGAGTTCTAACAGACAGGAAGCTTGGAGAGTGCACACTGTGATGGCAACACTGAGGATGACTGGTGTGACCTTATGCTTATCAATGAAAACACAGCATCCAGCACAAGGGGAGTGATGGTCCCAGTGGTCTCACAACAGCTAGCACAAATCAGACCAAACGCTGACCATTATTGGACCCAGATCTGGGGGCCACAGTTTAAGAAGAACATTGACCTCAACTGGAATATACACAGAGGAGAGTGGTGTTCCGAATGCTGCAGGGCCTTGAAACCACAGCATATGAGGAACAGCTGAAGAAACTGGGGCTATTTAACCAGTAGAAGAAGAGATTTTGAAAGTGTATGAACTCAACTTCAAATATTTAAAAGATTATCAAGTGGATGAGGACATCTTGTTTTTTAAGGTCTTTAACTAGGATTAATAGGTAAGATTACAGAGAAGCAGATCTCAGCACGACATGAGGAAGAATTGTGTAAGCGAACTGTTCCAAAACAACTGCCTCTTCAACAGTTGACAAACAAGAGCTTGTCAAGCATAGGCCAGATTATCTCTCTCTCCCTAGGGAAACAGAAAGGGAACTCACACATCAGACAGGGGGCAGGCGAAGAAATCTCCCAACTCTAGGAGTCAATGAAATAATTAATGCTTAATACCTAAAAACATCTTGGTGACATTCTAAACACCAGTTCATTAGATGGAATCTTAGATGATTGTATGCCATATTAATCAAATTCAGAACAAAGCTTCAATTAGTGGCTTTAGGCAGATCAATAAATGTGAGATTTTGTGTCATCGAAGTACTTATCTCAAGAGGACCTTGTTTCAATGAACTCTAGGTAGAGTTAGGTTTATTCCCTCTTCCCTTATTGTGCAAGAAAAATATTATTTCATGGCATAGATATGCCACGCCATTATCTATACCATTCTTGTATCATTGATAGACACAGTATAAGATACAGCATGCCACAAATTTCAAAACACTCATGAATAAAGTCTTGATTAATATTACATTAATAAGTCACATTATCTAAGTTTCCAGACTTTATGGGCATCCCATATGATCTTTAATAAATGTTAAAAACTAGGGAATGTTATCTCCTTAAAGAATAGTAACAGGTCAGGTGCAGTGGCTCATCCCTGTAATCCCGGCAATTTGGGAGCCAAAATGGGCAGACTGCTTGAGCCCAGGAGTTGGAGGCCAGCCTGGGCACCATGACAAAACCCAGTCTCTACCAAAAATACAAAAATTAGCTGGGTGTGATGGTGTCCAACTGTGGCCTAGCAACTTGGAAGGCTAAGGTGAGAAAACGGCTTGAGCCCTGGGAGGCAGAGGCTGCAGTGAGCCGAGATCACACCACTGCACTCCAGCCTAGGTGACAGAGCCAGACTCTGACTCAAAAACAAACAAACGAAAGACAGTAACAATACTAACACCTATTGTATTCGCTAGGTGCTAACCATTTATATGATCTCATCTGATTCTCAGAGAAAGCTGTAAATTAGGTACTATTATTGTCTCTATTTTAATGATGTGGAAACAGAATGAGACCAGTTAAGTGACTTGCCCAAGGTCACCCACGTATTAACTGGAGGCAGGCTTTCCAGAGCCTGGCTACTTCAGTACAGGGTTTATTCTGTGTCAGACCTAGTATTAAGTACTTTCCATATATTTTCCCATTTAAGCCTCAATGACCCTGTGAGGTATGTATAGTCATCTCCATTCTACAGGTGAGAAAATGAGGTTGAGAGGTTAATGGGTCGCAGGCCACACACACTTGCAGAAATTCCAGCTCAGCTCTACGTGAGCCTGAGCTCCGTGCTCTTGTCCTGTTGCTGCCTCTGGGTAAACTGTTCATTTCTTTTGAGAATTGTAATGCTGCTTTAACTGTCAGCAAAATAACCTGTACAGGTGGGTGACACTAGAAAGTTTTTTAAAAAACCCACTGAAATTTATCTTACAGTTATAAAAATTGTTTATGCACAGTATCAATTCCCTCTTCCCGACACCAAAAAATAGTTTTCAGAATTTTGACATTCTAGAAGAAAAAAAAGCCAAACAAACAGAAAAAGGAGATCTAAATCAACTGAGTAAGCCATATTATCTACTTTGATACAATTTTATTTTCAGTGGTAGGCTTAGAGCTGATTCTCACTGAATCATCTAACTGAATAATCTTAGCCAAGACATTATCTCTGCACCTCAATTTCCTTTTTTAGAAAATGGGGATGTAATACCAGCTTCCTTTTTTTCCCACATATAAACTCCCAAACCACCTGCCTTCGTTATGTAACTCAAGGTGAGCAAGAGGTTTAAATTATGCTTTTAATACATAGCTAATTTCTGCAGTGGAAAATTGAGTTATGGCTGTTCCCAAGCTGTATCTAAATAGCTTCAATACTTTAAAGTAATACAAAATTTCAGAAAATCAACCATATCTACCTATAGTTAACTGTCATCAGTAAATATAAATATAGGTATTTATACTCATCTCTCAACAAATAAAGTTTCAAATTTTTTGTCAGCAAAAATTCATGTAAATAATATTTTATTAATAATAAATTTAATGTAAAAATTAGCAGTGCTCCATTTATAGGGACCGTAAGCTCAAGTATTAAGTTGGTTATTCCAGTAATATGCATTGATAAGAATAAATTTGAGAAACATACAAACTCTGAGACCTTCCAAATATTTTAAATATTCCTGAAGCAAAACAGAACTTAATTTAACAACTGCAAGAAGCCGGGCGTGGTGGCTCACGCCTGTAATCCCAGCACTTTGGGAGGCCAAGGCGGGCAGATCACGAGGGCAGGAGATCGAGACCATCCTAGCTAACACAGTGAAACCTCGTCTCTACTAAAAATACAAAAAAATTAGCTGGGTGTGGTGGCGGGTGCCTGTAGTCCCAGCTACTTGGGAGGCCGAGGCAGGAGAATGGCGTGAACCTGGGAGGCGGAGCTTGCAGTGAGCCAAGATGGTGCCACTGCACTCCAGCCTGGGCCACAGAGTGAGACTCTGTCTCCAAAAAAACAAACAACACAAGAGCTGTACTTGCAACTTTGTCAGTTGTTCATGGTCCCATACACACAATTAGCACAGACTGGCAATGATTCCTGTAGTGTTTGGTAGGGATTTTTTTTTTTTTTTTTTTTTTTTGAGACAGAGATTTGCTCTTGTTGCCCAGGTTGGAGTGCCATGGCACGATCTCGGCTCACGACAACCTCTGCCTCCTGGGCTCAAGTGATTCTCCTGCCTCAGCCTCCCAAGTAGCTGGGATTACAGGCATGTACCACCATGCCTAGCTATTTTTTGTATTTTTTTTTTGTAGTAGAGATGGGGTTCCACCATGTTGACCAGGCTGGTCTCGAACTCCTGACTGCAGGTAATCCTCCCGCCTTGGCCTCCCAAAGTGTTAGGATTACAGGCATGAGCCACCGCGCCCGGCCTGGTAGGAAATTAGGGCTCTATCAAACTGATGCTGTAAGAAAAAAGCACGATGGGAGAACTTGACATTAGAGGCCTTTGAGTGCAATGGACTAGGCTCTAACCTCATGTATGATACGTAAAAAATTTTGTTCATGTGGCAAAATTGATTATATTATTATAGTACGTGACTCCTCATTAAAAACACTAAAAAGCCTCCTCATTAAATCCTCATAATGACTCTGTGAGGTGTATCCAGGCATTTACATTTTCAGATAAGGAAAATAAGGCTTAGAGAGTTTAAATTACTCGACCCAGGTCACAGAACTGCAGAGATTCCAACTCAACTCTACCTGATCCTGAGGCTCACACCACAGAGCATCACACTAAACTGCTTCAGGTAAACTGTTTGTTTCTTCTGAGAATATTATATTACCAATTTAACTGTACTCAAAATAACCTGTACTGGCAAGTGACTCAAGCATGTGAGTGGTGGGGACATGAAAGTGGTTATCTGACGCTAGCTAGTAGCACTGCTCTAGCTTCCCGTCTTCCCAGTGTCACTGAGACTGGTTGTTTCCTGGAGGACAGAATATTGGAATTACAAGGTACATGCTGCTTAGCTGTCACACTTGAAAAATCTAAGACTGACTCTCTGCATCTTAGAGTCCTTGAGAGTTTCAAGTTTGTAGGAAACACTCAAAGATGATACTGTTGGTTTGCTTTAGTGGATCTACAACTTCTGTTTAACAATGAAGTTCTGAAGCTTCATATCTTAGAGAAAATGCAAAACAACAATTGCTAACCACATTTTCCCCAACCTACTATCAGGACATCAGTAGTACGGAACTCATGGCAAGCATGTGGCCAAACTGACTGCTTTATGCATAGGAGGATGGATACCCCACTCTCCATGATGTGCTTCCTTCCCATTGCAGCCTGTATCAAAACACCTCATGTACCCCATAAATATATACACCTACTACTTACCCACAAAAAATTTTAAAAATTTTAAAAAATAAAATAAAACTGACTACTTTAGCCTATGATTTCTCAAAATGAAAAGTATCTCATATTCAAAATAACACCAAATGGGAGTTTATATTACAGACTAGGAAGAAAAATACCTTCTTCTTGTTGGCAAAAGTCTCATGGTATTTTTGTGATGCAAATAAAAATCTGTTGGAAGCTCCCAGAGATGAGGTTTCCCTTCAGTGGGATGGAAAACTCCCAGGAAGAGATTAATGGAATCTTGTCTATCAGCATCTAAAAAGCAAAATATATATTTCAGAAAATCCATTACTGATATATATAACTCAAGAGAATATTTTCTTAGGAGGATAGTGGTACAAAAGTAGTATTTATACTTCAAATACATACAAATACAAATACTTCATACACACACACATAAGTGCTACCAAGATTTGGAGCAGAATTAAAATCTTGCTTCAAAATGTTTCCACTTTGTTCCATACCTCTCATAAAATATACAGATGATAGCGAACATAAACTGCTTGTTGAATTTGGAGACACTTAAACATCTTTAAGAACTCAGATAGTAAATACCTTAGATAGCAATTTTATTTTTAAAATGAAAATATATCCTCACCATTTGTTATTTTACCTGAAGTAAATGTATCTTCACTTTATTGCAAAGACAGAGACTTCAGAGACAAATAAAATGACCCAATTTCTATCCATATTCTGTTGCACAACCTTGAACAAGTCAGTTGCATTGTCTCCACTTTTAATCCTTGAAAAGATACTCTCCCTTTCTTTAACAGAGACAATGTTTACAACACATTTTGTCCCTGTCAGCTGTGAGCCTGGCCCATTCTCTTTTGTGGTTGAAAATGAAGGCAAAGAAGGCACATGATAACAGCCTCATTCTAACTATTCAAGCATTCCAAAGTTACCTTTTAAACTATACTATGAAGTAACAAAAGTGACTCTGTGTGTGTTTTACTTCCTCTTCCTTTTCCTAATTATCTTTTGGTAAAAATGATAATATGCACTGAAGTGGTCTCATGAACCACCCATCCCATTCTACATTCTCCTCCCTAGTGTCCTTCGTTCTTTCTCCTCATTTCCTTCTTTCCATTCTTGTCTCAGAGCCCTGTATATTCAAGTTTGTGGCAGACATCCACAATATAAATAATAACCTCTTTCCAAAAATGAGCATAGAACTAAAAAGATAGCACAGTAGAAATGACTGCATTTGGAACAAGGTAACATTATTATAAAATCAATTTTCTTCCAACAGTTATAGTGAACAAGATATACCTGAAATTAGCAACATTGTTCTCATTGGGTTATTTGATCATTACAGAAAAACTAAATGAATGAAATACGAAATATGGTACATCAAACATGTATTTCAGATATTAGACAGGAAGCATTCCATTAAAACAGCACTTACCTTTCAGGCTAAAAGTAATATATAAAAAGGGACATGTTTATATGCTGAGCACATTTGGGGACTTTCTTTACACTTGTTGAGAGAAAACATCAAGCATTAAATAATGCATACATTACTGCCCCAATTTGTACCCTCTTTACATAATACAAAAGTAAACATGATGCTCTTATGGTAATTACATTCTTTCTGCTTCTTAAATAGCCTTAATAGCACTTAATAGTTCATTCTACGTAGTACCTCAAAATATCTTAATATAATCTAGAGAAGCTTTCCACTTTTCAGCCATGTTTTCTAGGAGTTTCTTTCATCCTTTAACAGCAGTTACCTTTAATTTTTAGCAAGTATGGTAAAATGTAAGATGTGAGAAACATAGCCAAAAAAAGAATATTCTTTCAAAGGATCATAAAGAAGCCTTTTTGAAAGTACTGCTGCTGCAACTGAAAATACATGTATGATGTTTACGGGCACTTACTAAGCTTGAGATATAAGGCCAGCCCTAATGAGCCCGAGGATCTTCTCCTGGCTACTTCTGACTGCAAATAAAACAATCACCTCCAGGAAGATGGTGGTACTCTGGATATGAACAAGGGTTTAAAACTGGTAGGCTCTCTGTGGTTGTGGATAACAAGAGGGCAAAATGATTAGCCACTTTTATGTTTAATTGTGCTTTAAGGGAAGAAAGAATATGCGTCATTCAAATACCATTCAAACAGGTTAAACATTAGCCAATTTTGCTACTCACTATATTTAAATAGATCAGGTTTAAATATAACAATTCTTTTTCATTAGAGAAAAAAATTCATTTTTGAACTGAAATAGCTCTTATTCTAATATTAAGTTTATGATACAGCGTCCTCTGAAATCAGCAATGAAAGGAAGTATTATTCAATAAACAGTACAATAGCATTGGGGTGGGGGCGGAAGGGACAATGATGTTAGACCCCTACCTCACGTCAGACATTGAAATAAATACCAACTAAATGTAGGAAAGACACAGATTAACCCCTAATAGAAAAACAGGTACACACAATTTTCAAAAGAAACAGAAACAGCCAATGGATATATAAAAATCCAACTTTGCTAGCTATCAAATGCAAATTAGAACAACATACCATTTTCTGCCTGTTAAGTTGGCAAATACATTCCAAAATAGGCACTCCCATACTCTGCCAAGGGGAACATTAACTGTTACATCCTTTCTGAAAGGCAATTTGGCAAATATATATCTATATAATATATATAGATAGATATTTTAAGCCCTAAAAATTATTTTTACCCTCTGACCTAATAAATTTGCTTCTGAACTTTTCATAAGATCAAAATATGCAAAAAGGTATATGTTCAAAGATGTTTGTTTAGAACGACTCTAAATGCACAAAGCAAATAACTAAATTATGATGCTTCTCAAAGATAGAGTACCATAGGGCTACTAAAAATCATGTTACAGAAGAATATTTAAGGTTATAAAGATTCGTTACATTATCTAAAAGAGCAAAAGCAGATTATAAATTACAGGTATAGTAAAACCAGAAGGATCATGTTCTCCTAAATATACAAGTGGCTATCTCTGGAAGGTGGGGATCATATGATTTATTTGTGAGCTATTCTGTACTTTGTTTAATTAACATATATTACTTTAGTAGTTGAAAAAATGGCCTGGCATGGAGGCTCATGCCTGTAATCTCAGCACTTTGGGAGGCCGAGGCAGGCAGACTGCTTGAGCTCACAAGATTGAGACCAGCCTGGGGAACACAGGGAGATTCTGTCTCTACAAAAATAATAAAAAATATGAGCTGGGCATGGTGGCACACGCCTATAGTCCCAGCTACTTGGAAGGCTGGAAAGAGGGAGGATCACTTGAGCCCAGAGTTAGGAACCAGCCTGGGCAACATAGGGAGACCTTATCTCTACAAAAAAAAAAAAATAAATAAATAAATAAATAAAAATTAGATGGGTGTGGTCCCAGCTACTCAGGAGGCTGAGGTGGGAAAACCACTTGAGTCTGGGAAATCAAGGCTGCAATAAGCTGTGATAGCACCACTGCACTCCAATCTGGGTGGCAGGGTAAGACTTCACTCAAACAAACAAACAACAAGAATAGCAAACCCCTGCAGCCATCCAGATAACAGCTGTGGCTGTGTGGACTAGCGTGTCAGAAGTAGGGATGAAACACGGAAGATATTAGTTTGGAGGTATAACCAACAAGATTTGTTCATAGATGGGATTGGGGAACAGTGATGAGGAAAAGAAGTAACGCAGGGAGAATTCCTAGGTTTTCTGAATTGATCAACGGGTATCGAAGTAGAAAAAACAAGTAGAGAAACGGACTTGAGACAGAGTCAAGAGTTTCTGTCTCAGAAATGGTAAGTTTGTGATTTTGTTAGATATCTGTGGTAGGAAGAAATTTGGCCTCCAAGACCTTTGCTCCCTAGTATCATACCATGAATATTTTCTACTACATGGCAAAAAGGACTTTGCAGATGTAATTAAGGTTACTCATCATCAACTGCAAGATAGAAAAATCCTAAATCATCTGGTTGGGTCCACTGTAATCACATTAATCCTTTAGAGGCTGAAGAGGAAGGCAGGAGGGGAAGGCAGAGAGATTTGAAGCATAAGATGTATTTGGTGCACTGTGGTAGGCTTTAAAATAGAGCAGGCCACAAGCCAAGAAATGCAGCAGCCTCTAGGAACTGAGAGTGACTCCCAGCCAACTGCCAGCAAGGACATGGGACATCAGTCCAATAGCTGCATGGAATTCTGCCAACAATGAGAATGAGCCAGGAAGCCTCCAGTTAAGAGCCCAGGTCAGCTGACATTTTGACTTCATTTTAATGTCATGTGACATCACTTTTACTCTAGTCGTGTGAGACCCTAAGCAGAGAATACAGCTCAGTAATGCTGTGTCCATAGACTTCTGATCCTCAGAAACTCTAAGATAATGGGTATTGTTTTAAACCACTGAGTTTGTAGTAATTTGTCATGGCAATGATAAAAAACTAATTCAATGGCCAGGCATGGTGGCTCACACCTGTAATCCCAACACTTTGGGAAGTTGAGGCAGGCAGATCACCTGAGGTCGGGAGTTCAAGACCAGCCTGACCAACATGGAGAAACCCTGTCTCTACTAAAAATAAAAATCAGCTAGGCATGGTGGCACATGCTTGTAATGCCAGCTACTCGGAAGGCTGAGGCAGGGGAGTCTCTTGAACCCAGGAAGCGGAGGTTGTGGTGAGCCGAGACTGCGCCATTGCACTCCAGTCTGGGCAACAAGAGCAAAACTCCATCTGAAAAAACAAAAAACAAAAAACTAATTCAATATCCCAGAGGAGACACTAGGTAGACATTTAGATAAATGAGTCTGGAGTTCATGAGAAGTTAAAGTTAGAGATAAAAATCTGAGTGTCAAATGCATGGTGGTCAAAAGTCGAATGTGATATCCCTAGGACAAAATTGGAAAGAGAGAAGGGTTTAGAAACACAGCAGGGGAAATCAATAGGAAACTGAGACTCTCTCCTACTGAGAGAGATCTCAATATCCCACTGAGAGATCTCACAAAGTGAAGTTCAAGAAAGAGGAAGTGGTCAACTGTGATGAAAGTTATTGAAAGGTTGAGTAAGATGGAGTCAGAAGAGTAAACATTAGATTTGGCAATGTGGGAATTGTTGGTAACCCGGACAAGCACAGTTTCAGTGTCATGGCAGGGCAGTTGCCAAGTGGAGCAGGTGGAGAGAACAGGGTGGAGACAACCCTTTCAAGAGGTTTTGCTCATGAGAGCAGAAAAATAGGAGTGGCTGGAGGGGCATGTGCGATTAGGGATAGCTGGAAAGGGTGGATGGAAAATGCTAAGGTGTGCTTTTATGTTAATGGCAATGATGCGTTAGAGACGGAGAAACCAATGATGTACAGCAACAAGCATATAGTTAGGGAACACAAGAAGGCATGGGATTCAAAGAAAAAGGCAAGGCTTGACTTATGATGGAGCAGGGCCACCACAAGCATTGTAATATAATATAGGGTAGAAATTATGGGTGCAGAAAAGGACACCCTCTGCATTTGATGGTAAGAATTAGAGGAAGTCCTGGCTAACACGGTGAAACCCCGTCTCTACTAAAAATACAAAAAATTAGCCAGGCGCGGTGGCGGGCGCCTGTAGTCCCAGCTACTTGGGAGGCTGCAGCAGGAGAATGGCATGAACTCAGAAGGTGGAGCTTGCAGTGAGCTGAGATAGCGCCACTGCACTCCAGCCTGGGCCACAGAGTGAGACTCCGTCTCAAAAAAAAAAAAAAAAAAAAAAAAGAATTAGAGGAAGTTCCCTTCCAATAACTTATTTTCTCACTGAAGCATGAAGCAAGGTCATCAGATGAGACTGAGGTGTTGTAGCTTTAAGGAGAGAGGACAAGTCATGAAATAGTCATTTTGGAGAGTGGAAGAATGAACTTACTATGGAAATGTCACAGGACAGTCAGTTGTCCTTTGGAGAATTGTAGTCTGTTTAAGAGTAATAAATTACAAACTTTTCTCTTGCCATGTATAACTGCTTTGGTTGCAGAAGAGGTGAAGAGTTGGGCTTTAAGAAAAGTTACCAAGGGTATTAAAACAAACGTTATTAAAACAAAACATTTTTCCAACTGTTTTATTTCTGCTATTGCCAAATACAGCTTATTCACTCACAATCTGCTGTTTGAAGGATAACCTCAGAAGGCTATCTCACTATTCTTGATAAATTAAAATGTTCTCAGCATGTTCCCTTTGATGTCCCTCTTTCAGCAGTGAGCAGAAAGGGGAAGAAACTGCTGGCAGTCCTTTAGAGTACTATCATAAGGCCAGGTGAAGCCACCTCAGCACCATCTTCTGGGATCACTGTCTTCCACGCGTGATAAGCTTTGAAATCCTGACCCTGTGATATAGTGTGGATATTTGTCTCTGCCGAACTCTGGTGTTGAAATGTAATCCACAATGTTGGAGATGGAGTCTGGTGGAAGGTGTTTGGGTTGATGCATTCCTTGCGATAGTGAGTTCTCAAGAGATCTGGTTGTTTAAAAGTGTGTGACACCTCCTTCCCTTCACCTCTTGCCAGGTGAGACACCTGCTCCCCCTTCTTCTGCCAGGATTAAAAGTTCCCTGAGGCCCACCCTAGAAACTGAGAAGATAATGGCACCATGTTTCCTGTACAGCCTGCAAAATCATGGGCCAACTCAACCTCTCTTCTTTATGAAATTACTCAGTCTCAGGTATTTCTTTATAGCAACGCAAAAACGACCTAACACACCTTGGGAGCTTTTCTCTTTAGATCCCTGTTGAGAACATGATTCTCCTCCATGCATGCATACACACATTCACTACATTTAAATTATGCACATGCATGTGGGTGTACATATTTATGTTAGGCATATATATATACACACACACACATATATACAGCAGATCTATTATTAACTGCTGTAGGTTTCTTATCTTTTTTTTATAATAGGATTTAAATTCAACAAGCTTCAGCAAGAAAATCCAGGCTTAAAAATTTGCATTTAAAAAAAAATATAGAAAGAGCTTAGCGAGGCCCTTAAGGGAATTAAAAGCTCTCCCTAACATCTGAAGAGATACCTATGCTTTCCCTGTAAAGCATCCTCCAACTCCCTATGTAACTAGTTATATTAAAAACTAAAAGGTGCTTCCTAGACCAACATGCATGCTAGCATGTGAAGGCTCAAGAACAGTTTTTAAAATGAATAGAAAAAAGGGTCAGGTGAGTTGACCCCATAGCATCAGTCCATCCACATAATCCAAGGGTAAAATTCCTAACAACCTAATTTCACTATTCTAATTGCTTTTGTTTGCTTGTTTTTTGAGAGACAGTCTCACTCTGTCACCCAGGCTAGAGTACAATGGAATGATCATAGTTCACTGCAGCCTCGAACTCCTGGGCTCAGGGGATCCTCTGCCCTTAGGCTCTCACATAGCTGGGACTACAGGTGTGCACTACCATGCCCAGTTAATTTTTGTATTTGTTGCAGAGATGGGATCTCACTACGTTGCCCAGGCTGGTCTCAAACTCCTGGGCCAAGCAGTCCTCCTGTCTTGGTCTCCCGAAGTGCAGGATTACAAGTGTGAGCCACTGTGCCCAGCGCTTTTTTTTTTTTAATCTAGTTAATCAGCATGTTCCTGCCTAGCCCAGAGGCATAACATGAGAAGACTGATTAAGTTTTGCAAAGTTGTCTTGAGTGGTTTAAAGAAAATTCTTCTATATTGTCACCATTATATAATACCCATTGTAATTTAAAAATAAGTTGTACACCCCAATGATATCATGCTTCTTAAAATAAAGAAGCCTGTTTTAGCCACATTATTCATAAAATCATTCCTTTCATAGTAGTTCCTCTTTCAGTTGTGCATAATTTTGCCTTACCTTTCCATTTGTGCACATCATTTTCTCAGACTATCTTTATCTTCTATATTACTCCTTTCTTTTTTAAACATGGACAGCTATACAGTCATTCTGTCTGTCCTCTAGTCTTATTAAAAAGCACATTACACTCGGGAGGCTGAGGCAGGAGAATCGCTTGAACCCGGGAGGCGGAGTTTGCAGTGAGCCGAGTTTGAACCACTGCACTCCAGCCTGGGGACAGAACGAGACTCCGTCTCAAAAAAAAAAAAAAAGCACATTATTTGATCCTTAAATGTCAATAATGACCCCTATTACAGGAATAATGACCCCTATTACAGGGACAATGACCACAGGAGAGGGCAAAAGAACAGATGCCCTTTTTCATGGTGATATACACCCTGAGGGATATGTATGTATTAGCCCATGACAGAAGCAGACGGTAAGGATTCTCCTCTCTGGGTTTTCAGAGGGAGCATGGCCCTGTCAACACTTAGATTTCAGACTCCTAGCCTCCAGAACTGCAAGACAATACATTTCTATTGTTTTGAGCCACCGGTTTGTGCTGTTTTGATACAGCAGCCCTAGGAAATGGATGTGGATTTCCCCCGTGTGTGTGGACAGAGGCACCTATGATTTGCTCCTGACCAAAGAAATATGGCAAAGATGATGGGATGTCACTCCTATTATTACATTACATTTATGAGACTCAGTCTTGCTAGCACACTCATTCTATTGTCAGCTGTGAAGAAGCACGCTGCTATGAGTCCTACAGCCACAAGGAACTGAATTCTGCCAACACGTGGGCTGGGAAGAGGTTCTTTCTCAATGGCAGCCTTGAGAGACCCTAAGCAGGGGACCCAGTTAAGTTGTGCATAAATTTCTGATGCACAGATATTGCGAGGTAATGCATGTGTACTGTTTTAAGCTGCTACGTTTATAGTCATTTGTTACACAGCACAGAAAACTAATACAGTTGGATAGGAGCATAAGAGACCAGCTTTGCAAACTCTCTGGGCCTAGAAAATGTGGACAGCTGACTCTGATGGATGCTTTCCCAGATGCTTCTGAAGCTGCCAGCACTGGGGACTCTCTTACAATTCCCTTTTATCAGGCAGTTTCTTGTAACTCCTTCCTTGGCTCCTTAGGTATCCAGTATTTACCTCCTGGATCTTGCTGCTAAGGTCTCTCTGTCCTTCCAGGGGCCTTACTGGCCAGGACCCAGGCCAACCTTCCAGGGGCCTTACTGGCCAGGACCCAGGCCAACCCCATGCTGGCACCCTCCTCCATGAGGCCCACATCCGGTTACCAGTCAACACTCAAGCATCCTTTGGCCCACCCAACTGGAGGAACGCAGACAATTCCCAATGTGGCACACTCTCCTCAGCCCATCCCTCTGCTTCAGATCTGCTGTGCAACAGTCCAAGGCCTACATGCTGCGTCTCTTCAACAGCAGGATACCATGTCAAGCTTACCCAGAGTCCTGTTGAAGCCCACTCTCTTTCACTGAGGGTGGGTGTTATTGCAGGCAATAGTTCACTCCTAAGGACCTTTTTTTTTTTTTTTCTGAGATGGAATCTTGCTCTGTTGCCCAGGCTGGAGTGCAGTGGTGCGATCTTGGCTCACTGCAAGCTCTGCCTCCGGGGTTCGTGCCATCCTCCAGCCTCAGCCTCCCAAGTAGCTGGGACTACAGGCCCCCGTCACCACGCCTGGCTAATTTTTGTATTTTTTTTTAGTAGAGATGGGGTTTCACCATGTTAGCCAGGATGGTCTCGATCTCCTGACCTTGTGATCTGCCCGCCTCAGCCTCCCAAAGTGCTGGGATTACAGGCATGAGCCACCACGCCCAGCCCCAAGGACCTCTTTACTAATCTTCTCCATATCCTGTAAACTTTTCTATCCTTAATCTGGTACAAGGGCTGAAGACTCATGAAATCAATCACTGAGCACTTCCTTCATAAATTCTGTGCATGGGGGTTTGTCTCACAATCACTTTGGTCTGTGATACCTATTGTATTGGCAATTCCATCAGAATGGAGGCAGGAAAAGCACCATTTCAACACCCTGTTACATGTAGTATTCACAAGTCATAAAACAGTCGAATCTAATGAGTATAATTTAGTGCTAATATCACAATTTGTTTCTAGTTGACATTTAAAAAATTCAGTGATATTTACACTCTTAGACAATTGTCGAGACTTTGAACCCTATTTAAAAAAATGACTCAACACCCTCAAAAAATTTTATCTATATACTGCAAGCAGAAAAATAGAAAGAGACAGAAGCCAAGGAATTAAAGTGTGTTGCATTATATAAAAACTCTAATTATGGGTGCCAAAATGCAAAAGTGTGCTATTTAAAATACAAATGTTTATTCATTCATTTATTGGACAAATATTTACTGAGCACTTTCTAAGTGACAGACTGTTTTATTTAAACTTTTAAAATATTTAATTTTAATTTTACTTAGCCAGATAGCTTTAAAAGACGTATAAAAAATGCATTTCAGAGTAAGTCTTAAAAATAGCTATTATTTCACAATTACCTGAAAAAGCATTGCTGTAATATCTAGACAGGGTTTGCATGATGTCTTTGGAGTGCTGGGTCCATGGTGCTATCTTTCTGTAGGTTTTCACACGATGAACAAGTTGAGAACCACCATACTGAAGGGATAGGGTATCACCATGATCTTCATAGAGTTCCTCAAATAACCTAAAAAAAGAAAAACCTGCATTAAAGAATTTCACCAAAATCAAAGCACAAGTTATTTACTTAGCCAAACTCCAAACAAGTCTTATACTTTAAAAATTCTTCTGAGCCTTTCAAGTTAGATTCTCCAACATCTTGCAAATAAATGCAAATGCTAATATATTTTAGAGTGATATTCCAGTAAACACCAAAGCCATAGAAAACACTAAAATGGAAGCAGAGGCACCAAAAACATGGCCCACCAAAGCCAGACCAGGTTGTTTCTAACCATACTTAAAGACTCCTAACTTTCTGCAGCCTGCCAGAGCAATTCACCTCCCGTAACAGAATGTACTGTGCTCTCTGAATTGCCTCTGAAAAAAGAATATGTTCCTGTCACAGTGTCAGTCCATTCGAGCTGCTGCAACAAGACACCATTAACTGGGTGGCTTATAAACAGCAAACATTTCTCACATTTCTGGAGGCTGGGAAGTACAAGATCAAGGAGCTGGTAGATGTAGCGTCTGGTGAGCGCCCATTTCCTAGGTCACAGATGGTCTTCTCACTGTGTCCTCACGTGATGGAAGGGGCTAGCTAGCTCTCCCATGACTGGGACACCAGTCCCAGTCATGACGGTTCCTCTCAGCTCTACTCATTCTCCAAAGGTCCCACCTCCTAATACCATTCGTTTGGGGGTTAGGATTTCAACATATGAACTTAGTTAGGGAAGACACAAACATTCAGATCACAGCAGACTAAGAAACCATATTCTTTTTTAGATATGTACTTTTGAAACTTGTGTTTCTTCAAGTGTCTGTTAATATTTCCAGTGCAGTGATATCTGTTGGTGTGGCCATTTGGAAACTGATTACTTTCCTCAGCTGAGCCTTTATGACAATTTCCGACGACCAGTATCAGCTATCATTAATTGTATTTTCAAAAAATAATACTTCATGGACTGTCACAGATCCAATAGACAGTGAAGAAATAGTAATCCTTAATGAAGAAACAATCTTTTATACATATTAGATTTTTAGTATGTATGAAGACACAGTACTCTTTTTTAAAATGCCATCTGGATTTGTTTTAAAACAATGCCCACTAGTTTGTCTAAATACTTTGGATTTATCTAAAGAATGTGGTGTTTATTCATAATGAACACAAGCAAAAACAACAACAACAACAAAAGAAAAACCCAAAGCCCAAACCATGGCAAGAATACACAAATTTTTAATAGAAATATTTATTCTAAGACACCAAGAACATCCACTGGGGAAAGGACACCCTCTACAACAAATGGGTGCTGGGAAAATTGGATATTCATATGCTGAAGAATGAAACTGAACCCCTGTCTCTCATCGTATACAAAAACCAACTCAAGACAGATTAAAGACTTAAACATAAGACCAAAAACTATAAAACTACTAGAAGAAAATATAAGAAAAACAGAATTAGTTTTAATAATGTTTTCTAGCAACATAATTTTTGAGAAGTTAAAAGTAGAAACACTTTCATAAAAAAATCTTTTTAGTAACCAGGTTTGCCTTCTGCCATTATCAGAATTCAAATAGCAAAAATTAAGACTTACCTAACCGCATCTGTATCAAACTGTAGATTAGGTTTGTCAATCAGTCCCAGTGAATACAGCTGATAGGCCAGAGCACATTTTCCCACCATAAACTGTGCTGTGTTGGTGCGATCTAAACAGTCCACACAGTTGGTTCGAAGGATGCCAGTCTAAAGAGAAATACCTTAAGATTTTCAATCATTATTCCATCACCAAAGAACTTCCATACTACTTTAGATTTCTTTAAGCAAAAAAAAAAAAAAAAAAAAAAAAAAAAGTCTGTGGGCAGGTATTATTCCTGAACAAATATTATTCAGTTTTGTGTAAAGTCAAAATAATGAAGAACATGTTTAAAGTTGCATAAGGTTATATATTGCTGTAACAGCATCATTAAATCTTCTGGTCTATATTTGAATTTACTTTGTTAGTTTAACAAAATAAAACAAATAGCTAACAATTTCTACATGTACCAATTAGCAAAATATGGGCTTTTTTCTGACCTATCTCCTTATTATACAACGTAAATATTCAGTGGCTAGGGCCATATCATTCTTAAAGCATAGTTAACATACATAGTATATACACTTGGCTTCTTTTCCAAAGTCACTCTAATTTATTCTTTTCATGTTCCTGTTTGTGTTTCTATTTCTAGTAATAACATTTAATATATAGAAAAAATCCATAGGACATATTATTTCAGCTACACGTTTTTCTTTTTTTTTTTTCTTTTTGAGACAGAGTCTTGCTCTGTCACCCAGGCTGGAGTGCAGCGGCACGATCTCGCCTCACTGCAACCTCCGCCTCCCAGATTCAAGCGATTCTCCTGCCTCAGACTCCCAAGTAGCTGGGACTAGAGGTGCATGCCACCAAGCCCGGATAATTTTTTGTATTTTTAGTAGAGACGGGGTTTCATCATGTTAGCCAGGATGGTCTCGATCTCCTGATCTTGTGATCTGCCCGCCCCGGCCTCCCAAAGTGTTGGGATTACAGGCGTGAGCCACCGCACCCAGCCAGCTATACATTTTTCACAAACCATTAAAGACTAGAAGTAAGGCTTTTAACAATCACTCTCAAATAATAATTCTGCATTAAATAAGATACAGGTCTCTCCATGATTGCTTACAGAAAACATACAGTACACAATGGATACAGACTCTATTCATTACAAATTATAATATTGTGCATACCTGCAGGCGACCAGTGGGAATCACACATCCTCCTAGTTCATTCCACCTATGTTTAAAAATAAACACTTTTAAAAAACTTAATGGCAGAATAAATATTTATTTTCGGTACCAGCTCCTTGTTAAGAATCATAGAATTAAAGTAAAAGAGCTGAAGGCTCCTGAAAAATCAGCTGCTCCTGCCTACTCTCATTCTTTCAGGTAAGTGAACATGCAAATAACTGAGGCAGACTGCTTACCACACTCTCCTCAAAGACAGTCCAGGAAAGGGGCATTTTAATTTGCCCAAGTGCCCACTCTGGCATTTTGTTACCCATGCTCAACCAAAATCTCCCTTGCTTTCATTCAAACCCAATTCCTGTTTGGTCTCTATACACATGAATAATAATTGTAGGGCATCTTTCTAAGAAAATCTTCCAAGTCTTAGCCTTCCCAGCTCAACATTAGGATTCTCTACCTCCCCCAGCTTTTATTCATGGAGGCTTTGTTATATTTCTTTGGTTGGTTTTGCAGATTTCCTTTTAGAGACTACTTATTTTCTCCATGTGCAATGAATACATAGGAATATGTTTTGTTATGAAATACTATAGATGACGTTAATATTTTAATTATTTAAAAGAAGGTGCTGTGCAGAAAAGAGTTAACCTAACAGGCCTAACTGCTATCCCTAGAAAGTCCTGCTTATAAGGTTGGCCCTTGGCCAATGTCTGGGAACTTAAATTTCAGGAGGGTTTCCACCATTCCCAGAACTGATAAGAGTGACTCACTGTGCTGAAATGGTTTGTAGAAATAATACAGTTTTTCCTGAATACCTTCTTTCCCTCTGGAAGTCAAGAATTTTGGTGTATGCCAGGCAAAGGCTGCCTATGTGACCAGCCTCCAGTAAAAAAAACATGCTTCCTTGGCTGGCAACACTTCACCCATGCTTCACAACCTGTTTCTTGGGGAATTAAGTGTGTTCTATGCAACTCCACTGAGGAGAAGACTCTGGAAGCTTGTGCCTGGTTTCCTCTGGACTTTGCCCCTTTTGCCTTTTCCCTCTGTTAATGTCACTTTATATCCTTTCACCATAATAAATTATAGCCAAAATACAATAGGCGGAGTCCTTTCAGTTCTCCTAGTGAATCTCTGAAATCTGGGAGTAGTCTTGGGGGACCCCTGTCATGGGTACCCTAAAATTCAAACAATAAACAAGTGCAAACAATGCAAACTATAACAAAGGGATTACTTCCAAAGACATATACACTAGTGGTTAGTTCTTTTTTGTTGTCTTATGATTGTAGTTAACTACATTAACTGAAAATAAAATGCCATAAATACATAGTATTGGTTTCTTAAAAGATAAAGCATAAATCGTTGATCTGAAGAAGCTCCCAAAATAGTAATGAAAGATTTGTGAGCAAATAACTATAATACAATAATACTATTTTTATAAAAATGTTAGTATGTAATCTATAAGAAAAAAATGTGTTTCTATTCAATACTGAAAAATAGAGTTCACTGTTGAAAATTTTACTCACAGAAATATTTTATGTAACATTTGTTCTATGAAGCAAGAGATGCCGATCCCATGGCTTACATCTCAAGGTATGCAGGTAACCACCAAAGGAATTCCCATGCCCCAGTGAACAGTCAGTACTCAGTCATGTGAGCAGTGTGCCTCCCCGCAGGACTAAATTCATCCAATTTCCAAGTAGTACAAACTGCTCTATTTAGAATACCCATAAGAGCAAAAATCATGATTTATTATAAGTTTTAAAACACCATACATACTTTTCATCTGGCCGCAAAATGCTACAGTAAGAATCAGGGCGGTTTACAAAGAAACCTGTTTTCTTCACCACACTTTCTGCAATCACATTTAGTCGATCAAGAACATTACACAGCTTGCTGAGGAGAGAAGGAAGAATGAGAAAAGTGAGAAGAAGCCAAGTTTTAATATATATTTATCCTTATATCTAAATCCAGTAAAGTCTATAGCAATGATATTTAAGGATGTAATTTTTAAAATCTCTTGGCTGGTGCTTGATAGAAACATGTAACAATGTCTAGAATATAATGTGTACCCAGTAACCAGGAACATTTGATGTGAAAGAGACACAAAAGACCTGCAACTTAATATCAAATATTGGTGATCCTTAATCTTGGCATATAACATCCCTGCCTGAGCCTCTCCAAAGCCTTTCACTCCTCAAGAGTTGTCAAGTCAATATACATTCATAAAACGGCTGTGAAAAGAGCACCATGCACAGTGCAGGTGGCAGAGAAGAAAAAACTGGAAAATAATATGAATGGCAGCTGGGTGCAGTGGCTCACGCCTGTAATCCCAGTACTTTGGGAGGCCAATGCGGGTGGATCACTTAAGGTCAGGAGTTCGAGACCAGCCTGGCCAACATGGCGAAACCCCATCTCCACTAAAAATATAAAAAATTAGCCGGGCGTGGTGGAGGGTGCCTGTAGTCCCAGCTACTTGGGAGGCTAAGGCAGGAGAACGGCGTGAACCTGGGAGGTGGAGTTTGCAATGAGCCAAGATTGCGCCACTGCACTCCAGCCTGGGCAACAGAGTGAGACTCTGTCTCAAAAAACAAAAACAGGAACAAAAACAACAACAACAACAAAAAATTAGCCAGGCACAATGGCGCATGACTGCAGTCCCAGCTACTCAGAAAGCTGAGACAGGAGAATCGCTTGAACCCGGGAGGTGGAGTCTGCAATAAGCTGAGATCGTACCACTGCACTCCAGCCTGGGCGACAGAGCAAGACTATGTTTAAAAAATGATAATAAAAAAAATAATATGAATGGTAACAACTTGTAACCAAACTTATACTCTGGGAAAGTGTGTGTGTATCTAACTGCATAAAATGACTCAGAAAAAAGTACAATAAGTACAAAACGATATAGTAACATTTTAAAAAATAACACCTTAAGTAAACCTAGAGCTTGTGTGATTGTGTAGTAAGTGCACAAAAAGACAATGCAAAATTTAACAAAAGTAAGTTCCTTAGAAGAGATGAGTTTTGAATCAGATCTTGAAAGACAAAAGAGAGGTGGGAAAGCATCCCAGGGAGGGTGAAGAATAGGAATGGAGGCTTAGGATAGGACTTTGGCTGCTACATTTGCGGCAGAGCATGAAAATTCAGTTTTCTGAAAGAGAACAGCCCTTGGGATAAATAAAAAGTGATCACATTCTGAAGCCAACCAGATGACGAGGCTTTGACATTACACTAAGGAGTTTGGATCTACTATATACAGTCAGGAATTATCACAGATTCATCCACGAGTGACATCTGAGAAAGTGTTTAAATAGTGAGACAGAATGATATAGAAAGAAGTAAAATTAATGCCTTAAAGGGACAGTTGTAGAGATGTTCTGAAGTGACTAGATATTTCAAACAATTTGCAAATGGTATATATGATAGGCAAAAAAAAAAAAAAAAAAAAAAATGTTTGGTTAGTTTCTTGATGCACTCAAAACAGCCCCTCAACAGGTTCATGAAGGAAATTAACAGGGTAACATTTACTTTACCATAGAGGTCAGCTTCCTGTTATTTCTCATTACAAGAAAAGGAAACGATCATAGCCAGACAGATGAGTATCATTCACCTTTTGGTATACTTGGCCATGTCCCAGGGAATATAAACAATAGTGTGCTCAGGAGGCAAAAACTGGTTGAGATAGGTCACAGCAGCAACAAGCTCGTCACTCAGAATTCTTTCATGCTTTCTTTTCTCTCGTTCCTTTATCAAAAATTAAACATTTTCAGTGTTCTAATTCCCTCAAATCAGAGGAACAGGCTCAACATGTTTACTTTTAAGCTAAGCTAAGACAAAAAAATCCAAGTCTTAAATATACTAAAATGAAACCTAGCTACAATAATCAGAAATAATAAAAACACAAAGAAATAAATGCTCCATTGGATTAAAGTGAACAGCTAATGAGCTTTGAAGATTCTAGGAGATCAGGTTTCTTCCTGGTACCCTCCCTGCACCCTGAGAAACCCAGCTTACCCAACATGGGCCATGGCCCACACACTCCACATCCGTCTCTGACAGAGGAGATCCCTCCCAAGGATCAGAAGAAGGGAGCCCCCAACTTTAGCCAGCTGGAGGCCAGAAAGAAATCAACTGGTCTGGATGAACAATTCCCAAACTAGCACAGCAGAAAGCAGCTTCGCAGCCTTCACAGGACTTCATAAATTAGACTTGCAAATACTCTGTGAGATAACCAAGACAGGCATTTCTTTTTCTTTTTACACCGTAGTTGAATGAATTGAGGTTGAGAGGCATTCATGGAACTAAACCTTGCCTTCTGCCTCCTTGCCTGGGGCATCTCTTTAGTTAGACACTGCACTGCTTCTCATTCAAGAGAACCTAGTACTTTACTGTACAGTTCTGTGGTTGGAATGGTGACTCTGCCACTCACTAGCCATGTGACCTTGGGCAATGTTCTCAATTTCCCTAGGCCTCCATTTTTTCATCTATAAAATAGGGTAAAAACAGTATATTCCTTACAACATCAATGCGAGACTTAAATGAGATAGAGCATGGTGAGTTTTTTTTCTTTTTTTTTTTTTTTAATACTTTAAGTTATGGGATACATCTGCAGAACGTGCAAGTTTGTTACATAGGTATACACGTGCCATGGTGGTTTCCTGCATCCATCAGCCCAATATCTACATTAGGTAGTTCTCCTAATGCTATCCCTCCCCTAGCCCCCAACCCCTGACAGGCCCCAGTGTGTGATGTTTCCCTCCCTGTGTCCATGTGTTCTCATTGTTCAGCTCCCACTTATAAGTGAGAACATGCGGTGTTTGGTTTTCTGTTCCTGTGTTAGTTTGCTGAGAGTGATGGTTTCCAGCTTCATCCATGTCCCTGCAAAGGACATGAACTCATCCTTTTTTATGGCTGCATAGTATTCCATGGTGTATACGTACCACATTTTCTTTATCCAGTCCATCACTGATGGGCAGTTGGGTTGGTTTCAAGTCTTTGCTATTGTGAATAGTGCTGCAATAAACATATGTGTGCATGTGTCTTTATAGTAGCATGATTTATAATCCTTTGAGTATATACCTAGTAATGGGATTGCTGGGTCAAATGGTATTTCTGGTTCTAGATCCTTGAGGAATCACCACAATGTCTTCCACAATGGTTGAACTAATTTACACTCCCACCAACAGTGTAAAAGCATTCCTACTTCTCCACATCCTCTCCAGCATCTGTTGTTTCCTGACTTAAATAATCGCCATTCTAACTGGCGTGAGATGCTTTTGCATTGTGGTTTTCATTTGCATTTCTCTAATGATCAGTGATGATGAGCCTTTTTTCATATGTTTGTTGGCCACATATAAATGTCTTCTTTTGAGAAGTGTCTGTTCATATCCTTCTCCTACTTTTTGATGGGGTATTTTCTTGTAAGTTTGTTTAAGTTCCTTGTAGATTCTGGATAGTAGCCCTTCGTGAGATGGATAGACTGCAACAATTTTCTCCCATTCTGTAGGTTGCCTGTTCACTCTGATGATAGTCTCTTTTACTGTGCAGAAGCTCTTTAGTTTAATTAGATCCCATTTGTCAATTTTGGCTTTTGTTGCCATTGCTTTTGGTGTTTTAGTCATGAAGTCTTTGTCTATGCCTATGTCCTGAATAGTATTGCCTAGGTTTTCTTCTAGGGCTTTTTTGGTTTTAGGTCTTACATTTAAGTGTTTAATCCATCTGGAGTTAATTTTTGTATAAGGTGTAAGGAAAGGATCCAGTTTCAGTTTTCTGCATATGGCTAGCCAGTTTTCCCAGCACCATTTATTAAATAAGGAATCCTCTCCCCATTACTCGCTTTTGTCAAGTTTGTCAAAGATCAGATGGTTGTAGATGTGTGGTATCATTTCTGAGGCCTCTGTTCTGTTCCATTGGTCTATATCTCTGTTTTGGTACCAGTACCATGCTGTTTTGGTTACTGTAGCCTTGTAGTATAGTTTGAAGTCAGGTAGCATGATGCCTACAGCTTTGTTCTTTTTGCTTAGGATTGTCTTGGCTATACAGGCTCTTTTTTGGTTCCACATGAAATTTAAAGTTTTTTCTAATTCTGTGAAGAAAGTCAATGGTAGCTTGATGGGGATAGCACTGAATCTATAAATTACTTTGGGCAGTATGGCCATTTTCACAATATTGATTCTTCCTATCCACGAGCATGGAATGTTTTTCCATCTGTTTGTGTCCTCTCTTATTTCCTTGGGCAGTGGTTTGTAGTTCTCCTTGAAGAGGTCCTTCATATCCCTTTTAAGTTGTATTCTTGGTTATTTTATTCTCTTTATAGCAATTCTGAATGGGAGTTCATTCATGATTTGGCTCTCTATTATTGGTGTATAGGAATGCTTGTGATTTTTGCACATTGATTTTGTATCCTGAGACTTTGCTGAAGTTGCTTATCAGCTTAAGGAGTTTTTGGGCTGAGACGATGGGGTTTTCTAAATATACAATCATGTCCTCTGCAAACAGAGACAATTTGACTTCCTCTCTTCCTATCTGAATACCCTTTCTTTCTCTTGCCTGATTGTTCTGGCCAGAACTTCCCATACTATGTTGAAGAGGAGTGGTGAGAGAGGGCATCCTTGTCTTGTGCTGATTTTCAAAAGGAATGCTTCCAGCTTTTGCCCATTCAGTATGATATTGGCTGTGGGTTTGTTATAAATAGCTCTTATTATTTTGAGATATGTTCCATCAATACCTAGTTGAGAGTTTTTAGCATGAATGGGTGTTGAATTTTATTGCAGGCCTTTTCCACATCTATTGAGATAATCATGTAGTTTTTGTCATTGGTTCTGGTTATGTGATGAATTACGTTTATTGATTTGCGTATGTTGAACCAGCCTTGCATCCCAGGGATGAAGCTGACTTGATCGTAGTGGAAGAGCAAACAAATTCAAAAGCTAGCAGAAAACAAGAAATAACTAAGATCACAGCAGAACTGAAGGAGATACAGACATGAAAACCCCTTCAAAAAATCAATGAATACAGGAGCTGTTTTTCTGAAAAGACTAACAAAATAGACTGTTAGCCAGACTAATAAAGAAAAAAAGAGAGAAGCATCAAATAGACACAATAAAAAATGTTAAAGGGTAGATCATCACTGATCCCACAGAAATACAAAATACCATCAGAGATTACTATAAACACCTCTATGCAAATAAACTAGAAAATCTAGAAGAAATAGATAAATTCCTAGACACATACACCCTCCCAAGACTAAACCAGGAAGAGGTCGAATCCCTGAATAAACCAATAACAAGTTCTGAAATTGAGGCAATAATTAATAGCCTACCAACCAAAAAAAGCCCAGTACCAGACAGATTCACAGCCCAAATTCTACCAGAGGTACAAAGAGGAGCTGGTACCATTCCTTCTGAAACTATTCCAAACAACAGAAAAAGAGGGACTCCTCCCTAACTCATTTTATGAGGCCAGCATCATCTTGATACCAAAACCTGGCAGAGACACAACAAAAAAAGAAAATTTCAGGCCAATATCCCTGATGAACATCAAGGCGAAAATCCTCAATAAAATACTGGCAAACCGAATCCAGCAGCAGAGCATGGTGAGTTTTTATAGAACAGCTGGCATATGGGAAGCACCTTATAAAAATTTGCCATTTTCATTATTACCCTGATCAAGCCTTCACTTAGAAACAAAGAAAAACAATTTCACAATAGTGAGACTGAAATGGTGTTAAGGCACTATTGTTGGCATCAAAATTAGACTGTGCTGTTTTCAATCATGGAGATTACTTTTCAATTGTCATGAATTTAATGAGATAACTACTGTAGAAACAAAAAGGGGTAGCTATTGAGCACAGCTGAATACATCAAATGAAATAATTAGATAAGAATTAAGAACAGTGTTAAATCAGTTTAGGATGAAAATAAATTTTGCTTATTTATATATCAGAGAAAATTAAATTATATATCTGAAATTTTTCTCAAAAGCATTTAAAATCAACTAGGGAAACAAAATCTTTTTGAAATGCTTATATCAAATCTGACATTTTGTGGGCTGGAGAGGAAATGTTGTTTAAGCAACCTTCGTTCATCTCTGTGTGAAGAATCTGCTGTATGCATTGTCTGTCCATAGAGGAATAGTATTAGTGGGTTGTTAGTTAACCTCTTTAGAGCCACAGACCCCTAACAAGTAAACGAAAACTACATACACAAGTGATTTTGCATAACATTTCTTTTTTCTTTTCTTATAAAGAGACAGGGTCTCACTCTGTCGCCCAGGCTGGAAAGCAATGGTGCAATCATAGCTCACTGCATCCTGGAACTCCTGGACTCAAGTGATCCTCCCACTTCAGCCTCCAAGTAGCTGGGACTACAGGTGTGCATCACGCCCAACTAATTGAAAAAAAAATTTTTTGTAGAGACAGAGTCTCCTCTGCTGCCCAGGCTGCTCTCAGACTCCTGGCCTCATGCAAGCCTCCCGCCTGTTTCCCAAGTCACTGGGATTATAGGCATGAGCCACCACATCCAGCTGCATATCATTTCAAAGGGTTCCAAGATCCTCCCTAACAGCCATGCATGGCCCACAGATTAAAAACTTCTGATGTACAGTTATACTTGATCCTAGGTTGGCCTCCTGTTGATACAGTAGCAGCATTGAAGGCACATGGATTGCTGCAAACTGTCTTTCAACCAGTGCCTCAAACTTTCACAACTGGGAAGAAGTTCGCAACACAGGGTAAAAGAGAAATGAAATCACGAAAAGCATTTCGCTTTATTAACTTCTTCATATGGTGGTAGAATAAAGAGTGAGTAATCCCCTAGGTATCATTCTATACACACACGTATTCTTTGGCTCTTTAATCACAATTAATAAGGTCTTCTACCAAGTGGCCTGAATAAACATCTTCTTTAATCCTATGAATAAAACTAGCGCTATAAACAACAAAGTATTTTCCTATTCCATGAAACAGCAACTTCATCTCCAAACTATTTCTGTAGCTAACTTCTAGTCATTGTCAGGATTTTTACTGCAACAGAACAATAAACAAGTACAACTTTAAAATCCACTGACTGACCTTTAAATATTCGAAAAAATAAATGTACATGTGAGATACCTGGCAAAGAATACATTATGATCACTTGTATATGATAGTACTTTTTGAGTGTGCACAATAGAGAATTATTTCAAGCACTGTAGACATGAATCTCCATTTAATGACAGCTTTTCAACCACACTATATGAACTCTGTAAAACATGAACTTATTTTATTTTATTTTATTTTATTTTATTTTATTATTGAGGCAGGGTCGTGCTCTGCTTAAATCCACTAATTTAAATCTAGGTTTCTAATCCAGTAACCCTTTATAATTTAACACTTTAGCAATAATTTATTTCCATACTAACAATATCTTATTTTCTATACATTTATTGGAAAAGTGTCCATGAGCATTTTCACTAAAGTTTTCATATTTTAAAGTTGCAATTATGTATACTACAGCTACTGTTTAATACTAGGCTGAGGTTAGAGATTATCCACCTTACATTATTCTGAGTTGATATGGAGAGAGATGTGAATATGAAACTTCTGAATTAATATGAACAAATGTCTAGAAAATGATTATTTAATATCTGAATGATTTATCTTACAAAGTCAATCCCTAGTGGGATACAATTACAAAGTGCAACACAGGAAGAAATGAAGCTTACTGCCTCACTGTTTCACTCTTCTCCCCCAACTGCCAGTTTGGGGACATATTCCTCCATACTCTTGATTGGGGACATATTCCTCCATACTCTTGATTTAAAACACACACACACACACACACACACACACACACACACACACACACACACACACACACACACACACACACACACACACACACACACACACACACACACACACACACACACACACACACACACACACACACACACACACACACACACACACACACACACCTTCTTTGAGCCCATGCATGTAGTTATACAGTCCTCTCCTGGGAACTGTCTCTTCCCCACCCCAAGCTTTGCCTCCATCCTGGGTGACATGGTTTGGCTGTGTCCCTACTCAAATCTCATCTTGAATTGTAGCTCCCATAATTCCCACGTGTTGTGGAGGGATCTGGTGGGAGATAATTGAATCATGGGGGTGGTCTCCCCCATACTGTTCTTGTGGTAGTGAATAAGTCTCACGAGAGCTGATGATTTTATAAGGGGTTTCTCTTTTCGCTTGGTTCTCATTCTCTCTTGTCTGCTGCCATGTAATATGTGTCTTTTGCTTTCCGATATGATTGTGAGGCCTCCCCAGCCACGTGGAACTGTGAGTCCATTAAACCTCTTTTTCTTTATAAATTACCCAGGCTCAGGTATGTCTTTATCAGCAGTGTGAAAACAGACTAATACACTGGCTGACTTTCAGTATCTCCACCTCCTTTTCCACTCTAAATCCCCATTCCCACTCTCACATCTTACACCAATTCATTATCACAGGCTGCTCTTTCTTCAACATTTCTTATTCATGACCTCTTTTATTTCCACATTGCTTGCTTTAAATACCCCACCTCGTGAGGAGTGCAATCCACTGACATCTCCACTTTCTCCAGCAGCCCTGTTCTTTAAGCCCTGTCATTACTTGGCTCAGATTTCATGGACCACTTCAATCACAGTATTGCCAAAATCCAAAATGCCTTTCATCCTGTCTTTTTATGTCACACCTGCCTGGCAAAACTAAATAAACCCAATTATTATTTTACCTGTGCTTATACTCATTCACAAGCCTGCTGGAAGAAGGCAGGCAAGAGCAAAATGGTTCTATTTAAGAAATCATGATCACCAACTTGAAATTGGCTCTTGGTACTTCCTACAGGTTTCTAGTCAACCTACCCTCCCACGTACAAAAGACTTAAACCTTCTCCACTCCCTTCAAACCTCCACTCTCAGCAGATGACCATTCCTCCTACCTTAAGGAGAAATTAAAGCCATCAGAATGGAATGTGCATGCTCACAAATACACACATGCCTGAACCCTTACTATTTTCTGTCTCTCCATTAAAATAATTCCAGCCAGGCGCCATGGTTCATGACTGCAATCCCAGCACTTTGGGAGACTGAGGTGGGAGGATTACTTAAGGCCAGGAGTTCAAAGTTGCAGTGAGCTATGATCTTGCCACTGCACTCCAGCCTAGGCAATAGAGCACGACCATGCCTCAAAAACAAAATAATAATTCTACCATGTATGCTTCAGATTTCATCATTTCCTACTTTCTTAAGTACAAGAAATCACTGATCATTCCTTTTCTCTCCTGTGTCATACAACTATCCCTTTCACATGTATCCTCCCCATAGGCTTTTAAACATATCGATACAATCTCTTTTAAAAAATAAAAATGCCATCTTTCACTGGGTACTCCTATTGGGGGAAAAGTACAACACTTACTGTTATCCCACACTCGGTCCACTTCAATCAGTGCCCTCCATGATGCTAACAGTAATGGACAATCTTTCCATCCTCATCTTACTTGACCCCTCAGCATTTGATGCTGTTGATCATTTACTTCCTTCATTGTGAAACACGCTTTCTCCTGGCATTCCTAACACAGCACTTCCTGGTTTTCTTCCTACTCCTCTGGCTGTTTTTTTCTCTGACTCCTTTGGAGATTCAGCCACTCTAACTGGGCATTAAGAGCATGAGATCCCCAAGACTAGGTCTGAGGTTTTTCCTTCTCACTTTATACTCTCCACATGGGCATCTCATCCATGCCCATGCCTTCAAATGTCATCTGTACACAGAGTTACAGAAATCACATCTGGGCCTAGACCTCTCCTCTGAGCTCCTGAACCATGCCCTGACCTGTTACCTCCGTTTAGAGGACTCAAGCATCACTTCTCAGCCTTTTGGCTAAGAACAAGTGTAGAGGACTCAAGCATACCTCAAACCTCACTCAGCATGTCCAAGCTACACTCATGATCTTCCCCCAACAAACTCAGTCAGTGTTCTGTATTTCAGTGAATGGCATCACCATTCACCCACCTGAGTAAGCCAGAAACCTGGGAACCGAGCCTGACACCCCCCACCCCCTCATTTCAAATCCAGCCCATCACCAAGTCTACTGACTGTCCACTTCTGTACATCTCCACCACACCACCCTGGTTTAAGGCATAATCACCTCTTTTCTGGACAATTATAACAGCCTCCTATCTGGTCTTCCAGCATTGAAGTTAGCCTTGTACTGACCCATTTGTTTTCTATGTTGAGGTCACAGTAATCTTTTCAAAACATAAATCTGACAACCATCCTCTCAACCATGCAAGACACTTAATGACTTTCCATTACTCTCAGGAGGAAGGCCAGGCTCATTAATGCAGCCTACAATACTCTGCATGGTCTGGCCATAATCATCTCTTTAGCCTCATCTCACAACAAGCATCTTGTCCCCACCCTCTGGGCCCCAGCCACAGGGAACCCCCTTTTCTTCCTCCAACCCACCACACTTCCTCCTGTCCTAGGGCCTTTGTACATGCTGCGCTCTGAGTTGAATACCATTCTTTCCCAATGACCTGGTTAATGCCTCTTCCTTCAGGCTGATCCTAACTCATCCCGTCCTCAGGGAAGACTTCTCTCCATTATAAACTCTTATTGCACCATTTACCTTGTATTGGTGCCTCTGCATTACCTCACCATCTCCTACAACAGGCTGTTAGCTCAAGGCAGGAGTTGTTTCTAGAACTGCCTTTGCACATAGGAAACTCTCAAAAATACTTGTAAGTGACTGACTATAAGGTGTAAGGAAGGGACCCAGTTTCAGTTTTCTGCATATGGCTAGCCAGTTTTCCCAAAATGATTTATTAAATAGGGAATCCCTTCCCCATTGCTTGTTTTTGTCAGGTTTGTCAAAGATCAGATGGTTGTGGATATGTGGTGTTATTGCTGAGGCCTCTGTTCTGTTCCATTGGTCTATATATCTATTTTGATACCAGTACCATGCTTTACTGTAGCCTTGTAGTACAGTTTGAAGTCAGGTAGTGTGATGCCTCCAGTTTTGTTCTTTTTGCTTAGGATTGTCTTGGCTACATGGGCTCTTTTTTGCTTCCACATGAAATTTAAAGTAGCTTTTTCTAATTCTGTGAAGAAAGTCAATGATAGCTTGATGGGGATGGCACTGAATCTATAAATTACTTCCTTACACCTTATACAAAAATTAACTCAAGATGAATTAAAGACTTAAACGTAAGACCTAAAACCACAAAAACCCTAGAATAAAACCTAGGCAATACCATTCAGGACATACGGATGGGCAAAGACTTCATGACTAAAACACCAAAAGCAATGGCAACAAAAGCCAAAATTGACAAATGGGATTTAATTAAACTAAAGAGTTTCTGCACAGTAAAAGAAACTATCATCAGAGTAAACAAGCAACCTACAGAATGGGAGAAAACTGTTGCATCTCTCCATCTCACAAAGGGCTACTATCCAGAATCTACAAGGAACTTAAACAAATTTACAAGAAAAAAACAACCCCATCGAAAAGTAGGCGAAGGATATGAACAGACACTTCTCAAAAGAAGACATTTATATGTGGCCAACAAGCATATGAAAAAAGCCTCATCATCACTGGTCATTAGAAAAATGCAAATCAAAACCACAATGAGATACCATCTCATGCCAGTTAGAACAGCGATCATTTAAAAGTCAGGAAACAACAGATGCTGGAGACGATGTGGAAAAATAGGAACGCTTTTATACTGTTGGTGGGAGTGTAGATTCAACCATTGTGGAAGACAGTGTGGCGATTCCTCAAGGATCTAGAACTAGAAATACCATTTGACCCAGCAATCCCATTACTGGGTATATACCCAAAGGATTATGAATCATTCTGCACATATATGTGCATGTGCATAAAGACACATGCACATATATGTTTATTGCAGTACTATTCACAATAGCAAAGACTTGGAAGCAACCCAAATGCCCATCAAATGATAGACTGGATAAAGAAAATGTGGCACATATACACCATGGAATACTATGCAGCCGTAAAAAAGGATGAGTTCGTGTCCTTTGCAGGGACATGGATAATGCTGGAAACCATCATTCTCAGTAAACTAACACAGGAACAGGAAATCAAAAACTGCCATGTTCTCACTCATAAGTGGGAACTGAACAATGAGAACACATGGACACAGGGAGGGGAACATCACACACTGGGGCCTGTTCGGGGGTGAGGGGATAGGGGAAGGATAGCATTAGGAGAAATACCTAATGTAGGTGACGGGTTGATGGGTGCAGGAAACCACCACAGCACGTGTATACCTATGTAACAAACCTGCACGTTCTGCACATGTATCCAAGAACTTAAAATATAATAAAAAAATAAGTAAATAAAAATAAATGACTGACTAAATGGACACAGGGTCACAGGCTTCCTTGGTTTTTCAGTAAATTCATTTACATTTATTAACCAACCTCTCAGAATAACCTCAGACACTACTAGATTGTTGGACCCCACCAAGAACACATAACATAACAACACTCTTGCTTTTCATACTCTCAGGGTCTTCTTGGCTTCTGACTGAGAGTCTTTCAATTCACTTGGCTGCAACAGATGCAGATAAAACTTATTGTGCAGTTCCCTACCTCCTATCTTCAGCCTTTGACCTGTATGCCCATTCATATAGATAGATACGCTGACCAGTCAGTGTACTCTGCCAAGAATGCAGGGAACTACGAGCTAATACCACCTTGTCTGGGCTTCTCACATGCTCACCTGATCCTTGAGTCACAATAGTACCCCAGTATATGAATCTAGCCTTTGATCCTATTACTATAAATTAATTTGCCCAGGGGAGCTTATGGATTTTCAAGGGAGATGACTGTAAAAGTGAGGCTGTGATAGTTTGATTTTCATGCTTCTTTCTCCAAGTTGTCCTGGAAACTAAGGCAGAAATTTAACCTATATCTAATTCACACAAGGAAATCAGGACACAATGATTTCCTGATACACTGAATCACTCTACTCCCTTAGAGATATACTACTCATTTTTTTCAGCCATGCAGAGAAGCCACATGGAATCTGAGGCCAAAGAAAAGTGACTCAGCTCAGACACAGTGAGCTGTCCCAGCATAATAATCTGCACGTCTCTCCACTAGAAAGAGGGAAAGTACGGCTTGTTAACCCCCTCTGTGTTGAGGAAGAGGCTTCCCAGAGTGTCTGAATCTCATAACCAAACAGATGAGCACATCATACCTTCACTAAATTCAAGATGATGATGGGAGAGCCAAACCTCTGAAACATCTGGTCAAAGTGAAGGGCAGCCACATGTGCAAATGGATCTGCCTGATCCACTGAGAAGGAAAAAAGATGAAAAAGCACCTGAATGAAAATTGCAAAGCAAAATAAAAGAAGCATAGGGTTGTTTTTTTAAAGAAATGCAATTCAACTAATCTTTCAATAGTTTCACTTCCCAAATCCTTCTTAAGGTGCTCACTAGACACTTATTCATCATGTATTTATTACATTTGAACGATTCTTACATTTCTGAAGCAAAATAAAAATAATTTACTAACAGTCAAAATTAAATATAAATTTATTACATAAGCATAACAGAAATTCCTCTTCTAAATTATCTACCTTCCAGGACTAAAACCTCGTGAAAACCTAAGCATTTATGAGATTTCTGGGACAACAGTTCATTATCTCTAAATGTGAGGACAGGAGTTATTATTAAAAACATGGCTCCACACACATGTAATAGGTGGTTTAGGCATCATAGTTGAAATGTCCTGAGACCAGTATAAGGGCACAGATCCTCTAACTTGTACGTAAGAAGAATAACTTCCTGCAGTGAAAGACATCACAGAAGCATCGCAGAGTATTTGTTCAGTCTCCACTTCATTTGCAACATCACCCTGAAAAGAAAGGTGCATTGAAAAATATTTTATGGTCTTAGAAATGTTTAATGAAATAACTTTCAATGAAGTTATAATTCCTATTCTTTCAATGAAGTTATAATTCCTGTTCTTTGAAAGTCTTGAGAGGTAAATATTGATCAATATTCAATGTGCACATTAGAAAAGCAAAACCATTAAAATATAATAAAGAATGCAATTAAAAGTAGCAGAGAATAGACTAGGAAAAAAACAAATTGATCTCTAATAATACAAGTCAGATAGGAAACAGCTGGTTTAAATAAATGGGAGAAAGGGAAAGAACGACAATTACATGAAATTATACAGGAGATAAGGAAGACTAGAAGAATATCAAAATTCAATTCTGAAGACCAAAGTGAAATGAAAGGAGTGAGTTCAAATAATGCCTGATGGACAAAAGGAAAAAATAGGGTTTTGAGATACTTATAGAAGTATATAAGGACATAATAAAGAATAATTTTAGAGGCAGTAATAACATGTCTGATTATCCTTTGAATATTCAAAAGTAAATAATATAGCTGCAAAATTCTGATATTTTAAAGCACCAGCTGTAACAATTTTCACTGTTGATATAATTTTAAGAATAATGTGGCTATTTTAAGCCAGGATCAAAACCCAGTGCCTCACTCAATCTGTCTACCGAATCACACATCCACTCAAGACTCAAGTTGTCTATTGCAAACAGAGACGGAGCACTCAAAGGACAGAACATGGCTGATGGAAGGATGGCTGCATTTTTGCTGTTGTTATTTTCTAGCGATGAACAGAAAAAGGAGTATGGGCAAAAAAGACGAAGAGGGCAAAGGGTTTCCCGAACCTTGCTCCACTTCGTCTTCTTATCAAGAATTGACTTCCCGTGATGAGTGGTGCCTTCTACTTGGGTGGAGGTGCTTTGCTATTTTTGTCTCTACATTAAACATGTAGCACATTTCATATATTATAGAAATGGCTCACCCTCCACAACATTAGACATTTTATAATTCCTCAAAGCACTGCATAACTCTAAGATAGCTGACTTTTCAGAACATCTGTCTATTAGTCATACTTCTCACATGTTTCAGATGCACTGGAGTATTAATTATTGTCAGCCCCCCACATCCATGGGTTCCCTCCACAGAGTCAACCAATCTCAGATAGAAAATGTAGTTAGGCCTACGATGGTTGCATCTGAACTGAACATGTGCAGGCATTTTTTATTGTCATTATTCCCTTAAGAATACAGTATTAGAACTATTTGCATAGCATTTACATCATATTAGATATTAGAAATAATCCAGAGATGATTTAAAGTATACAGATGAATGTACATAGGTTATATGCAAGCACTAGGCCATATTATATAAGAGACTTCAGCATCTGTGGATTTTGGATGGGAGGGGGGTTCCTAGAACCAATCCCTTGTAGATACTAAAAGGCAACTGTATTCTCTTGATAATATCCCAAACTAAGAAATACTACTTTTTAAAATTTCAATGTGCTTCTACATCAGCAAAGCTGATATAAAAGGTTAAAAGGTCAGAGAAGATACTGTTTGTCATCTTACCTCACAGTTTGCACCTCTTTTAAGAAAACGGGTGCCAGCAAATTTACTGGATCTTCTAGCTATTAGAGTGACATATACTGGTCGTCCATAGATCAACAGCTCTTAGAAATCAAGTTAAGGTTGCTTAGCATTCATGACTGTCACATAAGACCAAGAGAGTCATTATTCCTTAAATAAACATTTAGATACAGCTTGTCCAATGGCTTAAAGAACACCAAAAGCTCCACCCAAGAATGGAACAGCCCTTGATTTAATGGTTCTTCAGAACTGCAGTGCAGCTACAAAGGGAAGGCAACATCCAACCTGACTAAGGAGTGCTTTCCATAAATTTCAGAAGAAATGGTAACCAGGTGTAGGGTTACTGGCCAAGGAAAGCCCTATGGCCAAGTAAGTATGTAAACAAGTACAACTAATCCTTCTGATATGGTTTGGCTCTGTGTCCCCAGCCAACTCTCATTTCGAATTGTAATCCCCACGTGTCAGTGGAGGGTCTGGTGGGAGGTGATTGCATCATGGAGGCGGACTTCCTCCTTGCTGTTTTTGTGACAGTGAGTTCTCACAAGATCTGGTTGTTTGCAAGTGTGTGGCACTTCCCCCTTTGCTCGCTCTCTCTCCTGCTCTGCCATTGTGAAGATATGCGTGCTTCCCCTTCACCTTCCACCATGATTGTAAGCTTCCTGAGGCCTCCTAGTCATACTTCCTGTTAAGCCCACAGTCAATTAAACCTCTTTTCTCAGGTAGTTCTTCATAGCTGTGTGAGAATGGACTAATACACCTCCCTTACTCTTCCAAGATCATACACCTCTCAAAGAGAACATGTGTCATTTAATAGGTTGTTTCAGCTATGAATAATATATAATACTGAGGGGACAAACCGAGTATAAGACTCTAAAAGCAGTCAAAATTTGTCACCTACCTGTAAATTCTGAACACTGAATAATTTATTGTGAACTGCTTAACCAATATACAGCTTATTAGTTATGTCACCTTACTTAACTTTCTGAGCCAAGTCTCATCTTCTATAAAAGGGAGTAACAATAAAGTAACCAAAGGTGGTCAGGAGGACTAGGTGAAGTAATGTGTGTACAACTAGTGCCTGGTCTGTAGTATTCATAAACTACTCTTATCAAAAGCTACTCTTTTTATAATCATATAGACTTCCAGAATTCATTAAATACTTGATAACCAGGAGACTAGATTCATTGTTTAAACTTATGAGCTTTAAAATGATCATCTATGATGGTGCTCACTATTTTAAAAAACAAACATTTATTATGTTTAATATGTGCCAGGCCCCGAGTTAGCTCTTGGAAATACAAAACAGCTTAGAACTATCTTTTAGGAACTACCTTTAGAAATTGTAGCACATTCTTTTTGGTATCCTTGATGGTGAAAAACCTGTGTTCTTCCCAGGTAGAATTTACTTTTGGAAAGAGAAAAAAGTAATTCAGGATCAAATCTCTTTATGCAGTAATGATCAACCAGATAATACCACTCACTGGTTGAAAGTGATTATAAAGTAATGAGCCTGATTTTCAAGTGTAGCACATAAATCTCACTGATCTTCGTTTCAAAATCCCTCTGTGCTTTTATCTAGCCTTTCGTCCCCCTCACAGAAGGCAGCCCTGCTGCTCTTCAAGGCTAACCTCACCAGCTGTGCCCTTGGCACCACTCCTCTCTAATGCTCCTGGTGCAAGAAAGCATAATAATGGTCAGTCACATTCACCCACTTAATAGTCTCAAAGCAACCACTCCTTTAAATGTTTTTTTGTACGTTATTATTATTATTTTAATATAGATCTGTAACTTCGGTTCCAAGTACCAAGGGGGGCCAGGGCTGGCCTGAGTGGGGCCTCACAGTGCGCCAGACAAAGTGACTGGTTTTTCTCCATAAATAAGACAAAGAAACCCTGGGGATCTGGAGAAAGATGTGAGGCCATTGAACTGCAAATCCTAACTGAAAACGAAGAAGCAAAAGTTTCTTTTTTGGTTCTTTTAAATGTCTAAAGAGAATAAAATTAAGAAAAATACAAATCCATTACAAACACTTCTTATCTGTGGGGGGAAAAGGTACAAACGCCTTTTTCTTTAAAAGCCTAACATACTAGAAAACATGCTGAATGCAAAAATGCCCTATGTGATCTCAAAAGGTGATAGAAAAAATCAAAAAACCACTTCCAGATGGTACATGCTGCCATCTTAAACCCCATAATTGCACTTATTAAAAGGCTTCAATGTAGCTACAAATTAATTTTGAGACATGAAGCTACTGAAGGAAATAAAAGTTTTTACAAAATTGAACTCATCAGCTTAACGCAAAGCTGAACCTACTTCTCTTTAATCTATTTTGCCCCCTTGCCTGGACTACTGCAATCTTTTCCTAACTCATGTTCCTTGTTCTAGTTTCATTTTACTTAATCCAGCTTGAAAATGGTTGTCAACTCAAACGTCCTAAATACTACTTTGCAAATGTCATTCTCCTGCACAAAACCTTTCAAAAGTTCTAGCACCAAACCCAAAGTCCTCAGCTTGACCACCAAGGCAATTTGGTGACTGGCCATCTGACTCCCACATACCAGTCTCCTTCCCACTATATCCTACCTCCCGGGAGTTTTATGCACAAGCCATGAGAACACTCCCATGTGTTTTTCCACCTCTACACACACAGTGTTTCCCAGGCTGAGATCTCTCTCTCTCTGCTCGGCCTGCTGATCTCTCTCGCTGCTAAGGCACTGACTTTTGTTTAGGGCCCGGGCCAAGTTCAACTATTCCCATGGGCCTGTCCCATCCTCTCCAACTATCAGTAATTCTCCTTCTCCCAGATAAGCATGACACTTATTACCTATATCACACTGCATTTTCTTCCTTGTTACTTATTCATCTTTGTGTGTATATAACAGGCCTGTTCAAATAGTCTGCATTCTTTGTATTTCTGCTACATAGTATCATGGGCAGGTTTTCCTGTTGGGGTGCACAGAGTGCTATTATAATCATATAATTCATATGTAGCTGTCTACAAATTGATACATCGTAAGTTTAGTAATATGTATCTTACTTTTTTTTCAAAAAGGATACTTGACTGCCCACAGAACCCATGAATAATATACAAAAGCCAGTCACGATGCACAGTATTTTTAATTATATCCAGAAGTTCACCATTCCATACATATTTCATATAAGGCTCACTACAGATCCCAAATACCCCTGAAAAATAAAAGTCTGTATCAGTCCATAAATACATAAAATATCTTGTATCAATTAAAAAAAAAGGTTGGTATCAGAAAGGTATGGAAATTGGCTGACATTCAACTCATTTTTAAGTTAACTTCTGTTTTTAACTTCAAAGTAACATGCTTGGTTAATAGCATTGCCATTTTCAGTGGATATCATTCCTTTCATGTCCAGAACATTGTGTTGATTCTGTAAAAAGTCAAAGAAATCCCTTTTCTGACTTGTGAGAGTTCTTGAGAGAAAAGAAAATGACAAGGAAATTGAGGACATGTTACAAATATACAAATAAAGTCAAGAGGCAGCAGGAAGTAGCGGTTGAGCACACAGCTATGAGGTCAAAGTTCCTGGATCCCAATCCTGGCTCTGCCTCTCATCAGCAGGGTCAGGCACAATCAAGAGTGTTACTTACAGAGCACGGCGCCTCTGCTTCCTCACCTGTACCACGTGGTTGTTGTAAGGATGAAATGAATTAATAATGCACATAAGGGGCCTAGAATAAGCCTAGTGTATTACAAATACTTCCAATAGGTGGCAGTTATTATTATGTCAGGCCTTTTCTCTATGAATAAATTAATTTCATCAAACATAATTTTAGCATATCCAGATAAATGTATTAAACACCAATGAGTTTAACAAAACTTACATGAAGTGAAAAATTAAAAGTATGTTTATAAGGTAATAGCTTAAAAGACTGTAACAGTTCTGAATAGCAGTTAATAAAGACCATTTTTTTCCTCAAAACATGATCTGTTAAGAGTATTTGTTTATACACTATACCACACTTAGGTTTGATTCATAAAAACTAAACTTTCTCTGCCCTTTCAATGCATTACACCAGAGAATTAATAATAAAGACATCCATAGGAGTCCTGTTTTGTCACTTACTCTGTGACTTTAGGCAAGTTACTTAATGTCTTTGAATTTCAACTTTCTAAACTAGAAAATGATGTTAATACTACTCACCTCAAAGATATTGTTCAGATTAAATAGTATATGCAAAGTATCTGACATGCAGTAAAGATTATTTTAAAAATTTATTGTTTTCCTTTTCAACCTACTCCCATACCTTCTACCCTCACTCCCTGTTTCTTATCAGTTTACCCCTGTGCGATAAGAGAATAATCTCACCTTTGACAAAGATGTATGCATGCTAATCACCAGAAACTGTGAATATGAACTGTTACATTACACGGCAAGAAGAAATTAAAGCTGCAGATGAAGTTAAGGTTCCTAATCAGGACCTTGAGATGGGAAAATTATTCTGCATTATCTAAGTGGGTCCAATATAATCACAGGGTCCTTGTAAGTCAAAGAGGAAAACAGGAGTGTGAGTGTCGGGTAATGTAATGTAGCCTTAAAGATGGAAGGGAGCCATGAGCCAGGGTATGAACGCAGTCCCCAGAAGATGGAAAGGGAAATAAAACTGATTCTCCCTTGGAGCCTCTGGAAAGGAATGCAATCCTGCTGACATGCTAATTTTAGCTCACTGAGACCCACTGTGGACTTCTGCCTTCTGTAAGATGATACATTTATGCTATTTTAGCAACTAAGCTAGATAATCTGTCACAGCAAAAAGAAGAAACTAATATACCCTGTTATTCATATCTATCAAGTAGAATTGCTCCAGAAATGGCAAAAAATTCAGTAGCATTGGAGGTTTAATTCAGATCCCAGAACAGATATTCAAATTCAGATTTTGGATGGCATGTGGGGCAAATTTAGTGATACTTTCAGCTTTTGTATTACAAATTGTGATATTCAGAAGTGTTGCAAGCAAATATTCAAACACACTAGTTGTCTTGCCCTCTATCTGTCTCTAGTGGTATGGGTTACCACCAGAGTGTCTGAACCATGGCAAGTGTATGTGATCTAATGATCTGGGAGTAGGGAGGGTGCCCTGGGTTTGACCTTAGCTCAAGTGATAATCAATCAAGTAAACTAACAAGAGTCAAGGGGAATGCCAGGGATAAATTCAGTTTAAGTAACAGCCTAAACCTTTTTAGAGTTGATTACAACCTTTGGCAAACCATTAACAGAACACAGCCTCTTTTTGAGAGTGCTGCAAGGGCAGATCTTCTGGGACTACTTTAGATTGGATTCTACCTCTGCACCTCTGCACCCACATGTTCTTCACTATCATTTAAGTTGCACAGAGCAAGGAGCCCAAAGACACTATTGACTTACTTTCCACAGTCAGCTGAACACAGCTAAAGTGTCTTAACTATTGAAATGCTTCCCTTACATTCATACTAGCAATGCCTCTAGCTTTACAGTGCTAGACCAACCCAAAAATCTGGCAATAAAGGTATCATGTGACTGGTTTAGTCCAGGATCTCAGGGACACCCTAGATGAGGCACTGAGTGGTCCCACAGTGGTCCTACAGCAGTCCTGCAGAGGCAGGACCTATGCAGGACTGATGGGTCAAGCTGAGACCGATCAAAGTAATAACGACCTCTGACCTGCTGCATTGACGCCCCGACATGGCCGTATGATCTTCATTTCCAGGCCTCCGTTTCCTACTTAGTTTTTAATTTTATAAAGCTAGCATTATACCTACTAAGCAGAGTTTTTGAGGATTAGAGATATTACATGTAAATGTCTAGCACATAATAGGCAATCCATGGTAACTCTTTTTCAAAACTCAGACCATAACAAACTGGTCTCTGTGAAGGAAAATAAAGTAGTGTGTATTATCTAATATTAAAAAAAATTATTCATGTAAACTTCACCTCTGCACACCATGTAAAAGTCTAGGCTTGAATGTATTCAATAAAAAGGATGTGAATAATTGCTAGAAAATGTCAGCATACAATTTTGTGGCTGTCCTACAAATGAAATCACATGGTGATTAATATCTCTATAAAAATGAAGTGATCAACTTCACATACCCAAAACAACCCCACATAAGGACAAACAGCAAAGAGGGATGGACAAATATGAGGGAAATGTGAGTGAATTTAATAAGATGTCACTTCATGGATACCACATTAATATACATTAGATATGTCAAGACCACCTACCGCTTCCACCTTGTGTAATTAGTCCTTCATCTTCAAAGATGTCAAAGCTCTCTTGGCGATTCTGGGTCGTTTCTGACTTTAACATCTCCAGGGGCATTCGCAAGACAGTGAGATTATATTGAAGTGAATGGGACAAATCATAGCTGTAACTGAGAAAAGAATTGAAACTTAATAAGAATTACAAAAGCAAAGCATATTTCATGGTCTTGCTTCCCATATAGAATTAAAATCTGTGAACTAAATTACTTAGCACCTGTTACTTTATTTGGAAGTAATGCTATTCAAATAAGCACTGTAAAACACAGCAAAATATAAATGTAATTGGAAATAAAAACCTCACTGCATGACTAGGCATCTGCATGACTGAAAATATACAATACAATGTCAGTAACCTACATTATTTGATTTGTACAATATGCATTTTTTGCTTCATACTGAAATCAATCTAAGTTCATGGTCTTGTGCAAACAGGGTCACACCTTCTATGAATCTGCATGCGGTTTTATAGATCTATAATATCCACTGCAATACTGCATAGTTCTGTACCCTAGTTTACCCAGGAGCAAAAATAATTCTATTAATTATTAATGGTGGTATCATAACTGACTTCATAAAACAGAAATAAGCAAATAATACAGGCCATTACAGTGAAACATGTTTTAGAAGAGTAAAAGGCATTTCAAAAATATAACCATCTTTGTGCAAATTAAATTTCATTACAATTTTGATTTCACATAATACTTTTTAAATAAGCATCTCTAGCTCTCTCTATATATAGCTAGAGATATTTTAAAAGTATGTATATATAAACATATTTACACTCTATATTTATATACAGTATTTATATATGCATACTCTATATAAATATACATATATAAATATGCATATATACATAGAGTGTATATATATACTATACTATATATATGTATAGTGTGTGTGTGTATATATATTTCTTAAGTGTTGAGGGGGCTTTCCAGTTTTTACTGGAAACTAAAGGAGCCTAGCTATATATTTTTAGCACAGAATTTCAGAAGGTATTTTGAATATTTTATACAAATTTGTTTTTAATGTATTTTAGTCATATTTTAAAATGGTTACAATTGTGTCTGGAGAGTCACACACATTATTTTAATTATTATTTATTTATATAATTTGATTGAAATTAATTTGTTTCATCTGTGAAATTCAATTGTCTCACATTTGCTTGATGGATCCATTCATTTTAACAGCATCTAATCTCAAAGGGATAAAAGGTATATTAAGAAGTTGGTTTCTGATTTTTAACAATCAATTATTTCTATTTAAAACAATTCCTCTTTTCTAGAGATTCTTAAGAATATATTATAACTTTTTTAAAAGCCTACTTATGAGGCACAAAAACTTTAACCTACATGTATTTACTTACAGAATGACTTGATCACAACTCAGTATAAAAATACAGACAAAACTGAGAAATATGAAAGGCCATTTCTAACAATAGCACTGGGCTTCAATAATAATTCACAAACACTACAAAGTTAGGCACAAAGACTGAAAACTAGAAGATGGCGAAAAATACAATGAAAATATACATTCGATAAACGTTTGTGGAAGTAAAAACTATTTCTTTAGGAGCCCTTCACTCCATTTCTGTTAAAATAATCAACTTCCTTCAGGTTTGCATCAATAAAGACATAATTCACCCCATGTAGTAGACATGTTTTTCTTTGTTTCATAAACAAATGGTTAACTATATTAATAATTTAAAATAATTTTTAATGCAAAGCACCCTGGCAGTAGTATGTAACACCAACAGCTACAAATGCTCTAGGTCCTCCTTTAGTCCTCATGACTCATGTCCTTACTGTGTTCTATTTTTATTTTGGATATTATAGCTCATAGAATTTTCCATCTATCACAATAATTGTATCTATCAGGCCCACATACTGGTCACATCGATGGTAGTAAAATACTTATCATGATGCTGTAATAATCTACTTGCCTGTTCTTCAATTATCAATATTTGGGATGTCCCTGGATTATTTGGTTTGCTTGTTTGGGCTATTATAAATAGAGAAGCAATAAATGTCTCTTTACCAATGGAGAGTTGTATTTTTGCTCCTGGTTATTTTCTTAGGACATATTTTCATATATGTTCAATGCTATATTCCTTCTCAGGAAACTTAATTTACAATGCCACCAGCAGTACATCAGTATTGCAACAGTTCTTCCTATTTTTAATTTATTTTTACCCAATTTTGCCAGATTATTTACTAAAAGTTGAATCATGAAATTGTTACAACTCTTATTAGAGGCTGAATGTAAATTTCATTTTTGTAATTTAATATTACAAAATGAGAATATTTCTTTAAAATACAGTAAGTCCTATCTAAAACAATGATGATTTTTATAATGAGAATAAATATCCTTTAATTTATCCATTTGGATTTTCAAATATAAGATTTTTAAAAGGAATAAATAGCTATATTTTAATGCTTTTAGATAAAACAAGTTGACTAAAAAGAAACAGAAGTACTACTATGTTCTCATTCTGTTTTTACCTGCTAGAAAATAATATAAAAGTTTATGTGATTGATAGGAGCAAAACTAACCTCACACTTACCTAAAGTAAAAATTGCTAGATAGGTCCACATTTTGAAATATTCGTAGATACCTAAAAAAAACCAAAGTATATTTAATTTGTCCAACACTATTATTTCTCACAGTTTAACATGTACCCATATGTACATTTATATTTGTAAATATGCTCATTAAAGCTGAGGAATTCAAACCATATCTAGAATAGGGATTACATCCAAAGCAATTCTAGGTCTGTTGATCATCCCTTTGGAGACCTTTAACTTTACAGTTTGACCTTTTACTTTATAGTAATCTCACTGATTATGCCAGTGAGAGGCAAAGTCATGCATCTACACGTGGGGGGCACAGCAGACTTTGGGCAAGACAGAAGTAAATGCTGTTTTTGCTTTTACAACATGCTTTGCAAATGCTTTGAGGATGGAGAAGGAGAGCAACAACAACAAGCGCAATGTGGGTCACCACAATTTTAAGTTGATAAGTTTTTACACCAAAAAAGGTATAGAATAAAATGTTCACATTTCCGTCACTCGGGATTAATAAGTGTTCACATTTTAAAATATCTATTTCAACCTTTTTAAGATAAATAACAAACAATTTAAAAAGTTAACATTCCCTTTAGACTTCCCCAGTCCTGTTGTCTCACTCCAAATGCAACCATTTTCCTGTCACTGATGTGAATCCTTCCAGTCCACGCATCTCTTTACTTCTATCACATTAGAGCCATCTTTAAATAATACATAGCATTATATTGTATATTTAAAATATGTATGCAAATCATCACAAACTTTGTATACTGTCCTACTTTTTTCACTCATTTTTTGAAACCTAGTTACGTTGAAAGTTATAGATTTAATTTGTTCACTTTGTAATCAATGTTTGGTCTTCACTATATACAGTCATCCCTCGGTATCTGTGGGGGATTGGTTTCAGGTCCTCCCTCAGGTAACAAAATCTGCAGATGCTCGAGTTCCTGATATAAAATGGCATAGTATTTGCACATAACGCACAATACACATCTTCCTGTATACTCTCAATTGCCTCTAGATTACTTATAATACCTAATACAATGTAAATGCTATGTAATTCTATAGTTGTTATACTCTATTGTTTAGGGAATAATGACAAGAAAAACATCTGTACATGTTCAGTACAGACACAATTTTTTTCAAGTATTTTCAACCTGTGGTTGGTTGAATTCACAGAGGTGGAACCCATGGATAAGGAGAGCCAACTACACATGACACACTTTATTTATCCATTGTCTGCTGATAGACCATTAGGTTCTTCCTAGTTCTCCACTATAAGATACAATGCTGCCAAGAGCATCCCATGCATGTTTTCCCATACACATGTGCAAGAGTTTCTCTAGGGCAGATACATGGAAACAAGAACCACTGTGCACTGTAGATAACGTGCATTTTCAATTATGATGGAATTGCCAAAGTGTTCTTCTAAGTGGTTAAAATATCACTCCAACTCATAGTGTATAACTCATAGTATACAACTCATTTCCCACATCTCTGCTATAATTTGATGATGGCAGATATTCTGATTATTCCCAAACTGACTAATGAGAATAAAATGGTAACTTTTTAATTTGCATTTCCCAAATTACTAGGTAAGGTTCAGAATCTCCACTGCGAGCTGCCTGTTCCTTTTAACCATTTTTCAGTTATGTTGCTTATTTTTTTCTCACTGATTTGTAGAAATTCTTCCCACATTCTAAATAATAATCATTGTTATATGTTACAAATATCTACTTTCAGACTGCTGCTTGTTTCCTAAAATTAGTCTAGATTATAAATATATTTTGAATATTTACAGTATCAAATACAGCATTGTTTGCCTTATAGTCTATGCATTTTGTATTTTGTTTGTAGAATCCTTTCCCATCTAGGATTATAAAAATATTTACCTTTATTTTCTTAAAATTGTCTTTGTACTTCTAGAATTGCTTCATGAATATTATCAGAGAATGGAATCAAATTTCATTTTTGTCCAATTGGAAAATCAACACTATTTATCCCATCTTTTCCCCCAATGACTTGTAATGCTCACTCTATCATATTCCAGTTTGCCACATAAAATGGATCTTTTTCTAGGCTTTCTCAACACTGTTCATTGACCCCCATCAATTCCTCCACCAATACTTAGCAGTCTTATTTACTATAGCTTACTACCTGATTATCTTAATTATTATAGGTCTTACCATCCTGTTGACTTTATCCCTTCTTGTTTTTCTTGTTTAAATTGTCTCGACCATGCTTAGACATTTGCTTTTCCATACGACTTTTAAAATCATGTCAAGTTCCATTCTCAAAACATCCTCTTGGAATCTGGATCAATGTTACATTACATTTATAAATTGGCCAGGCCCTGTGGCTCATGTCTGTAATCCCAGGACTTTGGGAGGCCGAGGTGGGAGGATTGTTTGAGCCCAGGCGTTCAAAACCTGCCTGGTCAACAGAGAAAGACCCTATTTCTGCCAAAAATACAAAAATTAGTCAGGCGTGGTGGCATGTGTCCGTAGTCCCAGCTACTGGGGAGGCTGAGGTGGGAGGACCACTTGAGCCCAGGAGTTCAAAGCTGCAGTGAGCCAAGATTGCACCACTGCACTCCAGCCTGGGTAACAAAGTGAGACCTTGTCTCAAGAAAAAAAAATTATAAATTAATTTTGGAGAAAACTAACATCTTCAAGATATCAAGCCTCATCCATGAAAAAGGGACATCTCTCCAATTATTTAGAGATTTAAAAAATCTTTTAATAATGCTCTAAGTTTTTTCCATAAGGTTTTGGATAGCTTTTGTTATATTTATTGGCAGGTACCTTATACATTTTCTAGTTTGTTACTGCTCGTGTGTGGAAATATTACTGGTTCTTGTATGTCTTATATATTGATCTTTTCTTTTTTCTTCTTTTAATCTTTTTTTTTTTTTTTTTTTTTGAGGCAGGGTCTCACTCTGTCACCCAGGCTGGAGTACAGTGGAACAAACACGGCTCATTGCAGCCTCAACCTCCTGGGCTCAATCCTCCCACCTCAGCCTCCCAAAATGCTGGGATTACAGGCGTGAGCCACCATGCCCAGCCATCTTTTCTTAGTCACCTTACTGAACTCTTTCATCAGTTCCGAGAATTTGTAGATATTCTCAAATTTTTCAAGTAGGAAATGATGCTGTTTGCATAATGACAGTAATTTTTCTTTTCAAGCTTTATGCCTTATTTTTCTAGTCTTGTGGCACTGCCTAGGGACTTTCAGTATGAGGCTGAATGTTAGTAGTGACGGCAGATACCTCTGTATTGTTCCTTACCTTGATTAAAAGCAATACTTTTAAAGTTTCACTTCTAAGAACAATTTTGGATATAGGTTTTTAATAGGTATCATTTATCAGATTAAGAAAGTCTGCTTATATTCCTAGTTTGCTAAAACCTTTTATCATAAATGGGTATTGAATTTTGTCAAATATGTTTTCTGCAAACATTAAGAAGATAATTTTTCCAGCAATATTTTAATGTGGTGAACTGTTCTAGTAAATTTTCTAACATTGATAATAATCATGCATTACAGAGATAAACATTATGTATGAAATGTTTAATAGTACTGTATTTTATTTCCAAATGTTTTACCAAATAGTTTTGCTTAGATACACTATTGGATTATATAGTTTTATAAGTGTTAAAAGTTTTTCCTATTTAGTAATATTACTTCAGTTTACCTATAAAAAACTATTAATATAATTGTATCTTATTCTGAATAAGTCCATTTACTACGTTATTACTCATAATTTTACTCTTTAAAGATATCCAAATCACTATATACAATAACATAATTTGTATTAGTATTCTTGGCTAAAGTATCATAAAGATGAGACTTATAAACAATATTAACTTCTTGAACTTTTCCTATCTCTGGATTCGCATGCTCTGGTCAATCTGATTCACTTTTAGTCAATACACTATATAGGCCTTCCTATCAGCTGTATTGGATATAACTTTTTTCAGTTAGTGCAAGACAAAGGTCTACTCTGATAAACTGTACTTATCCTCAACTGAAACAAATTATTTTCTAATAACCCCCTTCCAAATCATCATCAAAAGCAACATCACAAGGGCCCAGAAAACCACTGTCTAAGATGGTCTCAAGCAGCAGGGCTGCATCACCTTTAAATTTTGGTTCATGTATTGGAACACTACAAAAGTACAGGATATAATTAAAATCTAAACTGTTACCTATCCTAAAAACTTATAAATATTTCTTTGTTCCATTTTAATCTTCATAATATTAAATCAATTCAACCTTTACACAATTTTATCAATTTGTTAATAGCTTTTCCCACGTTCCCAAGGTTCCAATAATTTCTCCAAAACTTTTGAACATTTCAGATATACAGGAAAAATTGCAGGGAGAAAAAAGTACAATTAACACCAGTATGCCCTTCTTCTGAATTCACTTTTAGCGCTCTCTCCTTAAACACATAAACAAACATTATCTCTCTTTAAATATACAAGTACATTTTATTTTTCTAAACCACTTGACTGTAAGTAGCAGACATCATGACACTTCACTCCTAAATATTTTAGCATGTATCTATTATAAACAAGGACAATCTCCTCAGTAACCGCAAACCATTATTATACTCCAAATTTAAATACTGATTCAAGATCACTAGTATGTAGTCCACATACGAACTGTCCAAATAAAGCCCTTTAGATCTTTGTGTGAGGATGTGTGTACAAGTACATGCACTTTTAACCCAGGATCCGACCAAAATCTGCATTTAGTTGTCACGTCTGTTTAAAAATCTGGAACAGTCCTGTGTTTTTTGTCTTTGATGACTTTTACATTCTTTTAAGAATCTAGGCCAGTTATCTTGCAGAAAGTCCAGTGGTATGTATTTATCTGATTATTTCCCCATGCTTAGATTCAAGTTAAATATTTTTAGCAATATTTAACTACTAAGGTAAACTGTGTCCTTCCCACTGAGAGTCAAACAGTGTCAGTTTCGTCTCATTATTGGTGATGCGAAGTTTGATTATTTGGATAAGAATATCTGCCGTTTTTTTCATCATAAAAATACTTATTCCTCTGTAAATAACAAAGAGATCCATGGAGTTTAAAATGTTGGGACTATGTTATTATTCTATTCCTCAATAACAACCTCTCACCTAATAGTGTTAGTAGCCATTGTTGATTCTTGCCAATTGCTATAATGGAGGTTTTTAACAGCTCTTAACAAAAGTTGTAAAATTCTGAGCCAACATTTGATCTTTTTACATAACATTCGTAATATCTAAACTGTATTTTATTTTCTACCTGATCTACGACATTAAAAAAAAGTACTTGAGCCTGGGAGGCCAAGGTTACAACAATCTATGACCAGGCCATTATATTCCAGCCTTCCAGCCTGGGCAACAGGGCAAGACCTTGTCTCCAAAAAAAAAAGGTAGTTACCACCATACATACCTAGCTTCATCAGGATGAGTAACCCGTACAGAATCATTGGGTATATAGATCATATTTGTATCTTCGACCTTATAGATTGCATGACCTCCAATATCCGCCATCTTCCTCCTTTTAGTTATTAACACAATATAATAGCCTTCTAAGAACCTGACAAAACCTATGCAATAAAAAAGAAAGAGAAAAGTGCTTTATAAACTTAGTAATGGCTTTTAGATGCCTATTTAAAAGGCCAAAGACCTTTGATACATTTCTCACTTTATTATTTCTATGATTTATAGCCATACAAATTTTCAGGTGTCTTAGAATTATTCTCTAAGAATATCTATACTGATATTTATCTCACTTAAAAATATTACTCTAAACACAGCCAAATCATGAGTGATCTCCCATTCACAACTGGTACGAAGAGAATAAAATACCTAGGAATACAACTTACAAGGCACGTGAAAGACCTCTTAAAGGAGAACTACAAACCACTGCTCAAGGAAGTAAGAGAGGACACAAACAAATGAAAAAACATTCTATGCTCATGGATAAGAAGAATCAATATTGTGAAAATGCCCATACTGCCCAAAGTATTTATAGATTCACTGCTATTCTCATCAAGCTACCATTGACTTTCTTTGCAGAATTAGAAAAAACTACTTTAAATTTCATATGGAACCAAAAAAAGAGCCCGCATAGCCAAGACACCAAGACAATCCTAAGCAAAAAGAACAAAGCTGGAGGCATCACACTACCTGACTTCAAACCATACTACAAGGCTACAGTAACCAAAATAGCATGGTACCAGTACCAAAACAGATATATAGACCAATGGAACAGAACAGAGGCCTCAGAAATAACACCACACATCTACAACCATCTGATCTTTGACAAACCTGACAAAAACAAGCAATGGGGAAAGGATTCCCTATTTAATAAATGGTGCTGGGAAAACTGGCTAGCTATATGGAGAAAACTGAAACTGGACCCCTTCCTTACACCTTATACAGAAATTAACTCAAGATGGATTAAAGACTTAAATGTAAAACCTAAAACCATAAAATCCCTAGAAGAAAACGTAGGCAATACTATTCAAGACACAGGCATGGACAAAGACTTCATGTCTAAAACACCAAAAGCAATGGCAATAAAAGCCAAAATTGACAAATGGGATTTAATTAAACTAAAGAGCTTCTGCACAGTAAAAGAAACTATCATCAGAGTGAACAGGTAACCTACAGAATGGGGGACGATTGTTGCAATCTATCCATCTCACAAAGGGCTAATATCCAGAATCTACAAGGAACTTAAACAAATTTACAAGAAACAAACAAACAAACCCATCAAAAAGTGGGCAAAGGATATGAACAGACACTTCTCAAAAGAAGACATTTATGCGACCAACAAATATATGAAAAAAAGCTCATCATCACTTGTCATTAAAGAAATGCAAATGAAAACCACAATGAGATACCATCTCACACCAGTTAGAATGGCAATCATTGAAAAGTCAGGAAACAACAGATGCTGGAGAGGATGTGGAGAAACAGGAAAATTTTTACACTGTTGGTGGAAATTAGTTCAACCATTGTGGAAGACAGTGTGGTGATTCCTCAAGAATCTAGAACCAGAAATACCATTTGACCCAGCAATCCCATTACTGGGTATATACCCAAAGGATTAGAAATCATGCTAGTATAAAGACACATGCACATGTATGTTTACTGCAGCACCATTTACAATAGCAAAAACTTGGAACCAACCCAAATGCTCATCAATGATAGACTGGATAAAGGAAACGTGGCACATATACACCATGGAATACTATGCAGCCATAAAAAACGATGAGTTCATGTCCTTTGCAGGGACATGGATGAAGCAGGAAACCATCATTCTCAGCAAACTAACACAGGAACAGAAAACCAAATACCGCATATTCTCACTCATAAGTGGGAGCTGAACAATGAGAACACATAGACATAGGGAGGGGAACATCACACACCAGGGCCTGTCGAGGGGTGGGGGCAAGGGGAGGAAGAGCATTAGGACAAATACCTAATGCATGTGGGGCTCAAAACCTAGATGGTGAGTTGATAGGTACAGCAAACCACCAGAGCACATGTATACCTATGTAACAAACCTGCACATTCTGCACATGTATCCCAGAACTTAAATTTTAAAAAAAATCACTCTAAACAATTTAATTCATTCATTCCTTTTAGTCTCACTGCAAATAGGACTGAGGTGCCTTAAGCACAAATAGATATAAGATTAAGAGGAGTTGTTGTTCCATGTGTATAGAGCTTTAGTTTTCCATAGATGAAAAAATTCTCAAGATCTGTTGCACAAGATGCATATAGTTAACACTGCTGTACTGTGCACTTAAAAATGATTGTGACGGTAAATTTTGTTTTTTACCAAAATTATATTATATATATATGTATGTACATACACACACACACATACACACAAAGGATTATAAAAATGAAGGGGAAATTACAGTAAAGGAAATAATGTTTAAAAACATAGTAAGATGAGTCCAAGAATAAAAGTTGTATCTAAGAATGCATCTTAAGATCCTATGTACTATTCCCCACATTTGGCTCTCCATTTTCTAACAGATAATGCAAAGAGGAACACACATCCAATTATACTATGCACAGTGGCTGAAAGATAAAAACTAAACCACTACTTGGAGAAGCTACAGTAGTTCCAAGAACTGGGAGACAATTTCAGAGTGAGTCCTCATAAAAAGATATGTGCTGTAGAGAACAACCTCAGGAGAATTCTCCAGCAATGTCAAGGACACATTTCTCAATGCTGTTTCATATGCCAAGGCACAATTCAATAAATGTCAATCTTTACAAACTAAAAGAATGCAGGCAAGGTACACAGCTGAACGGAAGTCTAATTTCATCTGAAGATAAAAATCTAAGTATCTCTGGTAACATTTCCCCAAATGTGTTCTCCATGAAATACTAGTTAATGGAATCCCAGCGGGGAGAGGAGTGGCAGTGAGCAAATAATACTGGACTAAGAAACTTAAAACAAAAATCCTGAGAACCATATAGGACTGTGCTAAAGTACACCGTGAATCTTGATGGGAGATAAAAACCAAGTGCCTTTCCAGATTCGTTTGTTCGTGGAACCTCCTCCCACCCCCTGCCTTAAAACAACAACAACAACAAAAACCAATGGATATACGTTCTGAGGAACATATTTTGGGAAATATTGCCCAAAAGAACAAACTTCATGGACTCTTGATAATTAATGTCAAAAACCAATTTGAGCTAGCTTAAACTAAAAAAAGGAATTTCTATTAAGGATCCTGAAGTGATCCATTCCACACATGGGAAACACTGTGACTGGGCCTCAGAAAAAGCCTAGTCAAGATATGTCTCTGAATATCGACTCTATTCTTCTCTCTCTCCATAGACCAAGCTCCTCCACTTCTCTGGATCATGTGGTAGGAAACACAACTGCTGACAGCTCTGGGCTTTCCATCCAAAACCTTTACTGGGAAGAAAAGGACATTTTTATCAAGTTCAATTTCAGAATTCCTGGGGAAGAACTTGGACCGACCCAACTTGGGTCAGGTGCCCAGCCCAGGACCAATCAACTATGGCCAAAAAATAGAATCATGCAGCATTGGAAGCCATTTTATATGATAACTAGGTGGCCTAGATGAGGCCAGGGGACATGGTGACAGTTCTCTGGAAAGTGAATAGGTTGGGCAAACAAAACAATATATCAAGTAAATTACATATCCTTCATGCAATCTTCCACAAATATCATTTCTGATAGTTCAGTTTTTAAATGAATATTGGAGAGTTATAAATAGAGTTATATTTTATGTCAGATCATTAGAATACAGAGGTTCTATATTGGTGACTAAAGAAAGAGCCATACACATTAATGTTCAGCAGCATTATATTCTCAGCAACACACTAGTTGCCATACAATCTTGGTCAAAAACTTTCAGGTTCCCTGAACTTTGCTTCAGGAGTTAAAACTAACTTTCTTGGTGGTGGGGAAGAGGGGACACTTCTGAAATAGCAATGCAAGGAGCTCAGCAGACTCTTTCCTAGGAAAACAACCGTAACTAGTAAAAATAATAAAAACAAAGGAAAACATTAAAAGTTTCTGGCAACTGCCCTAAGGGCATACAGAAAGTGGAGAAACATTTATCCAACAAAATCTACTAAATCTTGGTAAGAACAGCAAGTCTGCAGCATTTGGATCATGGCCTGCTCCCCTTTCACACTGCCTCCCAGTTCAGCATGACAGGATATCTACTCTGGGCAGGTGCAGCCAAGAAGGCAGGGCTCCTTCCTCTCTCTCCAGCTCCCAGTCTAGGACCACAATTGCTGCTCATGAGGGGTAGGCCACCAGCTTTTCTCATCCCCACAAACTCTGTGTTGTAAAAACTCTATTCCAGGCAAGCATGGCTAAGGTCCAGGCTCCTTCCTTCAACCAAGCACCGACTCACAGGGTAGAGGCTCTACTCCAGGCATGTCAGGCCAAGAACACAAGGTCCCATCCCTGCCCAGCTCACTCACTCACAGGGCAAGCTAAATACAGTCATATACAGCTGTCTTCTCATCAGAAGCAATGAAAGCCAGAATGAAGAGGGATGCCATAAAGTACTAAAATATATATACATATAAGAATCTTATATCTAGCTATCTTTCAAAACGAACTTTCTTACACATACATTCTCTCTGTTTCTCTCTCTGTATGTGTGTGTGTGTCTCTCTCTCAGAGTGTTATAGTCTATAAAGTCTAAGCTAGGATCCTGGTGCTCTCTCTGAATTTTTGCTCTAGAATTGGCAAATACCTATGATCTATGTCTTGTTATTCTCAGCTGATGAAAAAAGAATGACTAATAGAATACATTAACATGAATGAGCTGAAATCTATAATGGAAAGATGCCTCAAGAATCTTATCGGCCATGCTACTGCGAAAAAAATGCTATTAAAATAATGAAAAATATTTGTACTTTAGAAATCCACAAAACACAAAGTGTTTTTTAAAAAAGGTTAGAGACTAGCCAAAAACGACCTCACTAAAGTTGAGGGACACAGGAATGGGAAGGAAGGAAAAAAAAAAGCTGATGACAACCTCACTAAAAGCAACTTAGGAAGTAGTCATCCTTTCAGAAATATAAAACTTACAAAAGTAAGCATTTCAGAAGCAGCACACACACCAAAATACTTAAAAATGGAATGTAATTGGGATTAAATAATAAATATTACAAGATAAATTAGTTTTCCTTTTATTCTTGCTGTATTTTTTTTTAGATAAAAATTCTTAGTAATAATTTCTCTCAACCTGCATTCTAATTGAACTTTAATTTTATGTTTTTAGCGCCAGGCTATTTATATCATTCTACACTTCCCTTCATAATTTGTATAAGGGAAAGTAAATATACTGCACAAAAGAGACACTCTTCTTCCAGCACAAATGGCTTCAGTATATTATAAATGAGATTATTTTCCACTTCCTTGTTACTACCAATTGGAAATGTCTCTCAACAATTAAAGGCTTCAGTTTGGCATAGACATCCACCAAGAATCAGCCTGTTCATCCCTCTAACATGATGAACACCAGAACAAGTTTCTTCATCTTCATTCTATGTACTTCTGACCCCAGACCAATTTCACTGAGTACTTTCCAGAAGACAAGATGACGGTCGTCATGCAAAAGTGATTTCTCTCTCCAAAATAAAAAAGGCTGTGTCACTTGAGAGGGAAGCCAAGCAAAGTATATTAAAAAGGACAATATGAGAGAATGGAGTAGTATGCAATTCTGGTGGCTGGAGAGGACCCTCATCAGCCCACTAACAGGGAATAATGTAATATCCTGTATGGGGGGTCACCATGCCAGCCAGCTATTATCTTGAAAGCCTCCAGTGAGAACAGCACTCCAGCAGAGGACCAAAACCCCCCGCAAGGTACCCAGTGCCTTTGTACAACAGAGCTCTCTGGAACCAAAGTGACATCTCTACTATCAAATCATACTGCCCCCTAACTAGTCTGAGACTCACACTTTTTTGGTGTTTTCACTGTTACCTTGGATCTGCAGTCTATTTGTAAGGGTGTTGTTTTAAATAATAGCTTAGTCCATCACAGTGTACCGTATTGACACTTCTTATTTTGCCACTCCCCTTCAACATACTAGAGGCTTAGAAGAGTGTCGTCTGACAGACTACAGTGGCAGAAAAAGGACACGTACCTAAGCGCTATGTATCAAAAGGAGCTGGGATGATAACAGAACTGAGTAGTATGGACTATAGGTCATTCCATTCATGTGCCCTAGGACCACATAAAACAACTTAGTGATGGATGCTCATGATCCCATCCAGTGGTTTCCCAAACTTCCTGCTGGCTGTCAAATAACAAAGGAACAGATCAGGAATTGGCCAGGCAGCTACAGGACTGGATCAATCCATTTATAGCAAGGAAAACCCTCTAGGTCAGTAATATTCAAAATATGGCCTAGGGACCAGTGCTGGTCCATGAGCTTTCAGAACTGGCCCATGAAAAGACAAGTAAACAAATTGAGAGGAAGGATTTAGAAACTTTAGAACAATTTAGATTGCCCCACAACATCTGTGTGCATGATCAGTGAATCTGCCCTCACACAGGGCACAGACTAGTTTGAATAGTATTAAACTCGTGTTTTAAGTCACATGTGGTGTTGGTCTGCAACATGTGATATATGTGAGGGAGGGGGAGAAAAATGGTCCTTTATTACAGATCCTAGAGAAGTATTGTTCTAGATTCTCATGACATGTGTACTAAATAAACCATGACAACAATCCAAAACATTCCAACAAAAATATTTTCCACCAATTCAGCATGTTCAAAAAGTTAGTGAAGAAAATATTTTAGCCACAGAATAGAACACAACCATTCTAGTCATTTCACACATGTGTTATTTTGAAAACTAGACTACACATTTTTCAAAGATAAATATTTTGTGTTAATAATTTCAGTATCCACTACATTTCTAAGCTTGTACTAGAAAAATCATAGACTTTTATTACTCCCTGTTTACTTTTCACGGATTCTTAACTTTATTTACATGACTGAAGTAGGACACATAAGGCACATTTCCATAAAAATACTAAATGTTTACCAGTACATTATTGTCTTACTTTACTTGCAGGTTAATCTTACAGTGACTTCACCATACATGCACAGTCTCAAAACTAAAAGGGCTCTAACTTCAACAGAAATAGCTAAGAATGTCACCTTTAAAAGAAACATGGAGACACCTTCAGCCCTCACCCAGAGTTTATTAACCAAAACTTGTGTGTAAAGTAAACGTCTGGTTACAAACTTGGTTATCAATTGATTCAAAGAAAAGTTCTAGTTTTACAAGCTTGGTTATCAATAGATTAAAAATGAGGCAAGGAATATGCTAAAAGCAAACATGTCAAGAACAATAAAAGGTGACCAAAGTATAAAAAAAAAAACAAAAAACAGTCCAGCAGTCTAGAGGCCATTTAACGTAAAGTCAAACAGCCCAATACAACTCTGGAATACCCAAGGACAGCTATTTTTAAACACAGTTCAGGCTGAGCACAGTGGCTTATGCCTGTAATCCTAACACTTTGGGAGGCCAAGGCAGGAGGATTGCTTGTGCTCAGCAGTTTGAGGCCAGCCTGGAAAACACAGTGAGACCCCCCACCTCTAAAAAAAAAAAAGAAAAGAAAAAAAATTAGCTGGGCATGGTGGCATATGCCTGTAGTCCCAGCTACTCAGGAGCCTGAGGCAGGTAGATCACTTGAGCCCAGGAGGTTGAGGCTGCAGCAAGCTATGACTGGCCACTGTACTCCAGCCTAGGTGACAGAGCGAGGTCCTGTCTCAAAAAAAAAACCACACACACACACAGACACAAACACACAAAACAAAACCCACACTGTTCATTAAGTGATTTTCACTTTGTTACATTTAATCATCCAGAAAACTTCAATTTTGAATAATAAAATCTGGCCAATAAGGCATTCAATAGTATATACACTTTAGGAAATGCCTATCAAAAAATTGTGGCCAGGCGTAGTGACTCACATCTGCAATCTCAGCACTTTGGGAGGCTGAGACAGGCAGATTGCTTGAGGCCAGGAGCTTGAGATCAGCCTGGCCAACATGGCGAAACCCCATCTCTACAAAAAATGCAATAATCAGCCAGGCATGGTGGCGTGCACTGGTAATCCCAGCTACTCAGGAGGCTGAGGCACGAGAATGGCTTGAACTCGGGAGGTGGAGGTTGCAGTTAGCCAAGATCGCGCCACTGCACTCCAGCCTGGGTGACACAGCAAGGCTCTGTCTCAAAAAAATTTAAAAAAAAAGTAATAAAGTATCAACATTTAAGCTTAAACTATTAAGTAACTATTATTTAAATTACAGTCTACTATATTTTAAACACATTTTATTTATAGTATTTTTTTCTTAAATTTAAAATATAAGCAGAACTGAAAGTGGAATTTAACATACTAGCATTTATGGCATTTAAACACATGAACTCACATGACACATACAGACATACACATTCCCACAAACACTCATCCATTCAACATATAACCTCAAGGGCCTTCTCAAGACTAAGCAAAAGGCATAGAAAAGGGGCCAGGCCTGAGGAGAAGAAACCAGTCATGTTATACTACTCTTTGCCTTCCCCAGCAGCCACCTAATACACAAAATGAGCCTAAAGAGATTACGTATGAAGAGCAATGACAGTATTCTTAGAAAAGCAAACTCCAAGGATGGCAGAATATAATCAAAGTTTTCATAGACATAGAGTCGCAAAATAGAAAGTGCTAAACAGAAGACCCAAAATAAGAATCTGAAAACATAGCATAGTGAAGTCCATATTAATTTTGTTAATATCTGTAGAAACCACTGATATGGTTTGCATTTGTGTATTCACACTCCATTGTAATCCTCCATTGTTGGAGGTGGGGCCTGGTGGGAGGTGCCTGGGTCATGGGGGTGGATGATTGAATGGTTTACAACCACCCCTTTGGTGCTGTTCTCGTGATACAGAGTTCTCATGAGATCTGGTTGCTTAAAAGTGTTGCTTAAAAATGTGTGGCACCTCCCCCACCCTTCCTTAATTAAGCTCCAGTCATGTAAGACACACCTGCTGTCCCTTCGCCTTCTGCCATAATTGTAAGTTTCCTGGGGCCTCCTAGAAGCAGAAGCTGCTATGCTTCCTGTACAGCCTGCAGAACCATGAGCCAATTAAGTCTCTTTTCTTTATAAATTACCCAGTCTCAGGTATTTCTTCATAGCAATGCAAGAACAAACCAATACAACCACTTAATATTACATACAGTCCACTAGGTTTAAGAAACACAGAGATAATTTCCTAAATGTTTATAGAAAAAAAGACTCAAAATAAGGTGCTGGCAGCAGTGATGCTAAAATACAATAGCCCTCTGCTTTGGCTTTCAAAGCCCGAAGCAATCTGGTCTTGCCTGACTACTCCCCAACATTCCCAGCACCTGTGGGTACCTTCATGCATGTGCCTCTGCTGTCACCCTTACTGCAGTTCCCTCTTTTCTTCTCTGCATTTATCCATACCTTGTTCCTCCTTCAAGGTACAGCTCAAGTCTCATCTACTATAGGAAATCTTCCCTGACCATTCCAGGTCCAAGTAATTTACCTCTTCTGTGACTTCCAACACCATTTAATTCATACTACACAGCTTGGCTCTTACTTATAATCTTAGAGTTGTTTTATGTACATTGGATTTTGTCCTCTGCCACAGACCAATCAGGGACAAACCCATAGTACAGTAAAGACAGGTTTATTGATCCACCACAAGGAGGGACAATGCATACCAGAGAAACCATGGAGCACCTTGCTAAAGTAAAGGAGTTATTACAGAATTGGGGGAAAGGTGGAGCTTAGGTAAAATTTAAGTGAAGAGGCTCAAACCAAAGCAAAGTGATATTTAAAGAGATCAATATCACATTTGGACTATGAAGTAGACCAAGGGTCCTGTTTCCTTGAAAACAACAGAATCATCATATCTATGGACTACTGTGTTCAGAAACCTTGTCTCTGAAGCTCTGCACCTGAGTTGGTAAACCAAAGCTGCTTCTCTGTGTCACAGTGACTTGGGTTGTCCAAGTAAATGTGGGATGTTTTATCTTACTAACACAATTTCAAACAGCGGAGTTTCTGATGGTCTGTGATTTTAGAAACCAAAGTTTCTCAGTGAGTTTAAAAAAAAAAAAAAAAAAAAAAAAAAAAAAGCAGTCATCCAAAGAAGGGGGTTATGACATTTTATAACTACAGACTAACCCTAGGAGAAATTCCTATTAATTTTAAATCCGGTTTTACGTGATTTGTTACTCCAGCTGATGAATGGCAGGGTAGATGTTTACAGTCCAAGCTAATTTTTACTTTTTCATTCATCAACGAGACAGACAGCAACATCCTCAAAGGCCAAAAACATTTTGATATTTGTTTGTATCCTAAATAAAACTGAGCAGTGCTAAGTGCATAAGCAGATGCTATAGAAATGCTGTTTGCTATCTGATTGATGAATAATGAAGTTTTAAATAACCAAAGCTACAGGTAATTATAATTTTAAAGCTTTATAGCCTTACAAAGTCTTTTAAGTAGTCTATGTAGAGAAAACAAAAACAAAAAACAAGAGATTGTAAGAAGGGGGCGGATTTCTTACCCACAACACCAAAAGCTGAAACCGCTCGAAATAAGCCCGAGGATCCTTTCTGTCCCATCTTTGTTCTATTTCCAAGATCCAAGCGGCCAAGAAGTTCCCTTACTTCTTGTTGTGTATAGACATGCTAAAAATAAGCACATTCACTCTGTAAGGTTGTGCTTGGACTTTAGATTATTTATTATTTGTGCCTAAAAGTTAAAAAGTTACCTACAAGCATCATCAGCTATTTCATACAGAAGTATATAATAGTACACAAGTAAGCTACAATTTTAAAAAGCTAACAAGTTCTTTAACATTAGCAATTAAGGTTGGTTATTGGATCATGCTGCTATACTAAAAAAAGTGTCCAAACCTTATACTTTAAACCAGAGATGCAGAGATTTAAGGGATCTACAGGTAAATTTCAAGAGTCTATGAATCCCTTAAAACTATATGCAAAATTTTGAGTAAATATGCATCTTTATGAGAAGGCCCATAGATTTTCTTAACATTTCAAAGGGCTCTCTGACCAATTGCTCCCATTTCCAAATAAAGCCAAGAACCATTATATTATATTGTTAAAAATGCTCAGATAGGTGGGGGGCAGAATGGACCCCGGGAGTAGCATGGGAAATCATAACAAAGAATTTATCTAAAATTATTACAACACAGAAAATAGTTTTGTTACAAGTAGCTTAGTGAAAATGGATTCCAAACTGTAGTTACTACACATTCGAGAAACCAGGAATCTTTATGGATTCCGAAATATTCACAGACAGGAATTTCAATACAAAAGATAACTTGAGTTCTTTCGTGTGAAAAAGTTAAACTTAACTGTTCAAACCACCATATAGTATTTCACTTTTGACTAACAGCTTCAGGTTTTTGTGCCATCTGAATTCCAGCCTCTGTATTCTTGACTCTGGATAATCTAACTCTGGATAAGAACAGCTTAACATTTCCTTAGTGTATAGCAAATCATCAGTAAAGGTCCTAGAGGTGATTTTTAGGAGGAAAATGAAGTCTGTAGCATAGAAGTCCTCCCTGACTTCAAGTACCTTGATATTAAAGAACCATAATAGATCGTCTCTTTGGCAGATGCAATATTAAGTTACACTGAATCCTTAAAATGTCAGCTCTTTAAGAAACAATACTCATTATCTTATCCTGAGAGTGTGTTTTCGAAAACAAGTCAAAACGAGGGGCAAAGTATAATTCTGGCATACTTCTTGACACCAGTGATTTCTAGAAATCAGATTGGAGATTCAAATTCTAGCCAACCAAGAAAAATAACTGAAACTTTTAGATTTATGATAAAAATAATATATCACTAAAAACTGTAAGGATATTTCACATCCTTTAAACAACAGGTATGAAAGTTTTTTTGCAGTCAGGTTTGGAGGATACTTACCCTGTCATCAATTATGACCAAATCTTTTGGTTCTGTTCTATCAATCTTCAAGACACGATATTTCGTTTCTGCATTATTGCTCCCAACTAGAAAGTATCTCTATAAATAAAAAGGAATGTCATTAGTTTATCAAGGCATTTTGCCCTATACACATTTTATACCACTTCAGTGTTTGAAATTAAATACATTAATAAAGTCAGGTTACTTTCTAAAGAAATATTTCTGTTATGTATAACTGGCAGATTAAAGAAAAGCTGACTCCAAAAGGTCAATTTTAAAATTAAAATATTCCTAGTGGTTTCATGATAAAGATCAGTCTGATGTCTGAAATGTGCCCAGTAACCAGGTCAGATGAATTTAATTGTCATAAATTTAGAGATTAATCTAACTGATTGGAGGATGATGTTTAAGCTTTACCAGGAAGAAGCTCTGGTAAAAATTCAAAAGCTCAACATATAATTAGGAATGCTTAGACAATTATAGCTACTAAAGTACTGACAGCTTATCAAAAAACTACTTACAAATTTTCATAAATGTCTGCAAATGTCTTTAATATAGTAACTATAAAATCTACCCCAAAGTCCCATAAATGATTAAAATGGTTGTCCTTCCCAAATGACCTTTTATAGATAAGCTACAAGAAATTATTATTCTTTCTTTCCTAAAACAGTTCCTTGGAGCATTCTGAGTAAACACAATCACATTAGTCTTATTAAATAAATACTGGAGGGGTGCTGGGCAAGATGGCTGACTAGAGGCAGCCAGGCGGAACAGCTGCCACCAAGGGACCAGGACAATGGAGCACTTCTAACAGATCTTCAGAGGAAAGGCACTGAGAGTGGTGGAGGGAAGACACAGAAGAGGTGGGCTGAAGAGGGAGGAAGCTGGGAACCCCGCATGGGACTACCATGCACTGGCATTCATTCCTGGCCCCCAGTGACTCTGGGGGGATGGGTGAGTTGAACTGGTAAGGAGAAACTTACTCTCGCCAAGGCCTCTGGAATCCTGACAGAAGGAGACTCCCTGACCACCACAGACACTCGAGTTGGCAGGGAGAGCTGCTCAGAGAAGTGGTAGGGGCAACACGCTGGCTTATGCAGAGCCCAAAGGGTTTGGTATGGGAGCGTTTGTAGTGGAGCACAGCCAGGGACACTCATCCCCCTAGGGTTGACTTGTTCCCATAGGAGACTTTAGCCCTAGGGGAACTGTCGGACCTGAACTCTGCAGGGCGCTCTTGCCCATCAGACTGGACAGTCGACCTGCATACCCCTTGGTCTGCTGACCTCTCTCCCAAGGCCCCAGCCCTGTTTGCAGGGAAGCCTTAGGTGTCCTGGGGGCCTGCATCAGAGCCCCTGTGCTGGTGGACTGGCACCTGATTGGTGGAGAGCTCTAGTGGGGTGGCCCCCATGGCCACCCAGCAGCCCACCCTCTCCCTCCCTCCACTGCAGCTTCCCGCAGGCTCACCGCCACTTCCAACATCACTTTGCCAACGTGTGTGCACAGGTGGGTTTTGTCTTCCTTGCTCTACCAGTGCACGTGTGCGCATGTACCCTGTCCTGCCACTGCTGCAGTTGGGGGTGCAATCCACCTCCCTCCTTCAGCTGCACTGCCATTGCAGCTGGAGCCTTGGTGGGCACAGAGCTAGCCTGCCCCGTCCTCATCCCACCCCTGTGCCAACGCTGCCATGGGAATGAAACTACGCACAGAGGCCAATGGACCCTCCCCAGCCCTCAGTGACCACCACTGCCTGCAGCACAGAGAGTATATATAAACCTGCACCTACCAGTGCCCTGCCCCTGTGCTAACAGGATCACCATGATGACTGCATGCACAGTCAGCAGCAGGGCCTCCCCCGCCCCCTCAGCCATGCTGCCTCTGCTGCTGCTGTGAATGCCCACATGGAGGCAGGCACCTGCTGGCACCCTGCTGCAGCTACCATGTTCGCTGCCACTGTCACATGCGAATGAGGACATATCCCACTGCCACTGCACCATGAAATGCTTTGGCTGACACCACCCATCAAAGCGTAGTGACCAGCAGTCACTACACATTGGCACCCTCAGCGCATTGGATACCTAACCTCGAGGAGCCAGAGAACAAAGTCAGAGCCCAATATGAGTATTCCAGAGTTAGAGCACACAGTCCAGGAGTTGGCAGCTGAACGCTGGCCCCCTATAATCTTCCAGAAACAAAACCTGTCAACTGAATCCACCTTATCCCACAATCGAACCCTTAAGGTCATCAAATAGGATAAAAGAAAAAAAGCCATATAAAAGTCAACAGCTTCAAAGATTGAAGAAACATTAGCCCACAAAGATGAGAAAGAACGAGTGCAAGAACTCTGACAACTCAAAAAGCCAGAAGTGCCTTTTTTCTTCCAAAACAACTGCACTATTTCTCCAGCAAGGGTTCTGAACCTGGCTGAGATGGCTGACATGACAGAAATAGAATTCAGAATAGTAATAGAAATGAAGTTCATTGAGCTACAGGAATATGTTGAAACCCAATCCAAGGAAGCTAAAAATCATGATAAAACATGACAGACAAAATAGCCAGCATAGAGAACATTTCTGACCTGATAGAGCTGAAAAACATACTACGAGAATTTCATAATGTAATCACAAGTACTAATAGCAGAACAGACCAAGTGGAGGAAAGAATCTCAGAGCTTGAAGACTGGCTTTCTGAAATAAGACAAGAATAGAGGAAAAAAAAGAATGAAAAGGTATGAACAAACGCTCCGAGTAATATGGGATTACGTAAAGAGACTGACTCTATGACTCACTGGTATACCAAAAAGAGAATGAAACCAACTTGGAAAACATATTTCAGGATATCATCCATGAGAAATTCCCCAACCTACCTAAAGAAGCTAACATTCAAATTAAAGAAATGCAGAGAACCCCAGTCAGATACTTCACTAGAAGATCATCCCCAAGGCACATTATCATCATATTCTCCAAGGCCAAATGAAAGAAACAATGTTAAAAGCAGCTAGAGAGAAAGGTCAGGTCACCTACAAAGGGAAGCCCATCAGACTAACAGTGGACCTCTCAGCTGAAGCCCTAAAAGCCAGAAGAGATCGGGGGCCAATATTCACCTTCTTGAAGAAAAGAATTTCCAACCCAGAATTTCATATGCAGCCAAACCAAGCTTCATAAGCAAAGGAGAAATAACATCCTTTTCAGACAAACATGCTGTGGGAATTTGTTACCACCAGAACTGCCTTGCAAGAGCTCCTGAAGGAAGCACTAAATATGGAAAGGAAAGACCATTCTCAGCCACTAGAAAAACACCCTGAAGTACACAAACCAGTGACACTATAAAGCAACCACATAAACAAGTCTGCAAAATGACCAGCTAACATCCTGATGATAGGCTCACACATATCAATTCTAACCTTGAATGTAAATGGACTAAATACCCCATTTAAAAGGCACACAGTGGCAAACTGGATAAAGGACTAAGACCCATCAGTATGCTGTCTTCAACAGACCCATCTTACATGCAGTGAAACCCACAGCCTCAAAATAAAGGGACAAAGTAAAACCTATCAAGCAAACGGGAAACAGAAAAAAGCGGGGGTTGCAACTCTAGTTTCTGACAAAACAGAGTTTAAACCAACAAAGCTTTAAAAAAAAAGACAAAGAAGGGCATTACGTAATGGTAAAGGGTTCAATTCAACAAGAAGATATAACTATCCTAAATGTATATGCACCCAACACAGGAACACTCAGATTAATAAAGCAAGTTTTTTGTTTTTTAGGTTTTTTTTGTTTTTTTTTTTGAGACGGAGTCTCGCTCTGTCGCCCAGCCTGGAGTGCAGTGGCGCGATCTCGGCTCACTGCAAACTCCACCTGGGTTCATGCCATTCTCCTGCCTCAGCCTCCCGAGTAGCTGGGAATACAGGTGCCTGCCACCACGTCCAGCTAATTTTTTGTATTTTGTTTAGTAGAGACGGGGTTTCACCGTGTTAGCCAAGATGGTCTCGATCTCCTGACCTCGTGATCCACCCGCCTCGGCCTCCCAAAGTGCTGGGATTACAGGCGTGAGCCACCGCGCCCGACCATAATAAAGCAAGTTTTTAGAGACCTTCAAAGAGACTTAGACTCCCACACAATAATAGAGGGAGACTTTAACACCACACTGACAATAGTAGACAGATCATCAAGACAAAATTAACAAGGATACTCAACATCAGAGCTGAACTGAAGGAGATTGAGACACGAAAAACCATTCAAAAGGTCAATGAATCTAGCAGCTATTTTTTTTTGAAAAACTAATAAAGTATATAGACCGGAAGCTAGACTAGTAAAGAAAAGAGAGAAGATTCAAACAAACACAATCAGAAGCAACAAGGGGGATATTAATGCTGACCCCACAGAAATACTAACAACCATCAGAGAACAGTATGAACACCTCTATTCACATACACTAGAAAATCTAGAAGAAATAGATAAATTCCTGGACCCATACACTGTCCCATGACTGAACCAAGAAGAAACTCAATCCCTGAACAGACCAGTAATGAGCTCTGAAACTGAGGCAGTAATAAATAGCCTACAAGCAAAAAACGACAACAACAACAACAAAACAAAAATCCAGGTCCAGACAGATTCCAAGCTGAATTCTAGAAGATGTACAAAGAAGAACTAGTTCCATTTCTACTGAAACTATTCCAAAAAAACTGAGGAGGAGGAACTCCTCCCTAACTCATTGTATGAGGCCAGCATCATCCTGATACCAAAACCTGTTAGAGATACAATAAAAAAAGAAAACTTCAGGCCAATATCCTTGATGAACACCAATGCAAAAATCCTCAACAAAATACTGGCAAATCGAATCCAGCAGCACATCAAAAAGCTTATCCACTACAATCAAGTAGGCTTTATCCCTGGGATGCAAGGTTGGTTCAACATATGCAAATCAATAAATGTGACTCACCATATAAACAGAACTAAAGACAAAAATCACACGATTATCTCAATAGACCCAGATGCTTTCAATAAAATTCAACATCCATTCATGTTAAAAACTCAATAAGCTAGGTATTGAAGGAACATACCTCAAAATCATAAAAACCATATATGACAAACCCACAGCCAACATCATAACAAATGGCCAAAAGCTGGAAGCATTCCCCTTGAAAACTGGCACAAGACAAGGATGTCTTCTCTCAACACTCCTATTCAATATAGTATTGCAAGTGCTGGTCAGGGTAATCAGGCAAGAGAAAGAAATAAAAGGTATCCAAATAGGAAGAGAGGAAGTCAAACTATCCCTTTTCGTAGATAACATGATTCTATTTCTAGAAAACCCAATAGTCTCAGCCCAAAGGTTCTTAAGCTGATGAACAACTTCAGTAAAGTCTAAGAACACAAAATCAATGTGTAAAAATCACTAGCATTCCTATACACCAACAACAGTCAAACTAAGAGCCAAATCAGGGACAAACTCCCATTCACAATTGCCACAAAAAAGAATAAAACACCTAGGAATACTGCTAACCAGGGAGGTGAAAGATCTCTACAAGAACTACAAACCACTGCTCAAAGAAATCAGAGATGACACAAATAAATGGAAAAACATTCCATGTTCATGGATAGGAAGAATCAATATTGTGAAAATGGCCATACTGCCCAAAGCAATTTATAGATTTGATGCTATTCCTATTAAACTACCACTGACATTTTTCACAGAACTAGAAAAAACTATCTTAAAATTCATATGGAACCAAAAAAGAGCCCAAATAGCCAACACAATCCTCAGCAATAAGAACAAAGCTGGAGGCATCATGCTACCCAACTTCAAGCTACACTACAGGGCTAAAGTAACCAAAACAGCATGGTACTGGTACAAAAACAGCCATGCAGACCAATAGAACAGAATAGAGAACCCAGAAATAAGGCCACACATCTACAACTATCTAGTCTTTGACAAACCTTACTAAAACAAGCAATGGGAAAAGGATTCCCTATTCAATAAATGATCCTGGGAGAATTGGCTAGCCATATGCAGAAGATTGAAACTGGACCCCTTCCTTACACCACATACAAAAATTAACTCAAGATGGATTAATGTCTTAAATGTAAAACCCAGAAGTACAAAAACTCTGGAAGACAATACAGTCAATACCATTCAGGACATAGGCACAGGCAAAGATTTCATGATGAAGATCCAAAAGCAATTGCAACAAAAGCAAAAAATGACAAATGGGATCTAATTAAACTAAAGAGCTTCTGCACAGCAAAATAAACTATCAAGAGAGTAAACAGACAACTTACAGAATAGGAGAAAATTTTTGCAAACTATACATCTGACAAAGATCTAATATCCAGCATCTGTGAGGGACTTAAACAAATTTACAAGGAAAAAAAACCATTAAAAAATGGGCAAAGGACATGAACAGACACTTTTCTAAAGAAGACATACAGGCAGCCAACAATCATATGAAAAAAAAAAGCTATGCATCACTGATTATTAGAGAAATGCAAATCAAAACCACAATGAAAGACCATCTCACACTAGTCAGAATGGCTATTACTAAAAAGTCAAAAAACAACAGATGCTGGAAAGGTTGCAGAGAAAAAGGAACACTTATACACTGTTAGCGGGAGTGTATGTTAGTTGAACCATTGTAGAAGACAGTGTGGCAATTCCTCTAAGACCTAAAGACAGAAATATCATTCAGCCCAGCAATTCCATTACTGGGTATACACCCAGAGGAAGAGAAGTTGTTCTATTATAAAGACACATGGACATGTATGTTCACTGCAGTACTGTTCACAATAACAAAGACATGGATTCAACCTAAATGCCCATCGGTGAGAGACTGGATAAAGAAAATGTGGTACATATATACCATGGAATACTATGCAGGCATAAAAAAGTCCTTTGCAGGAGCATGGATGGAGCTGGAGGCCATCATCCTTGGCAAATGAATGCAAAAACGAAAAACCAAATACTGCACGTTCTCACTTACAAGTGGGATGAGAACACATGGACACACAGAGGGGATCCAACAGACACTGGGGTCTTTTGGAGGGTGGAAGGTGGGAGGAGGGAGAGGATCAGGAAAAATAACTAATGGGTAGTAGGCTTAATACCTGGGTGACAAAATAATCTATCTGTACAACAAACCCCCGTGACACAGGTTTACCTATGTAACAAACCTGCACGTGTATCCCAAACTTAAAAGTAAAAAAAAAAAAAAAGAATACTGAGAATAAAATGAATAATCAAAATGTAGAAAAATATATTTAAATGAAAATGCTTTTAAGAAAAACTAAATGAAATGAATTATTCTAAAATTATATCTAAAAAATAAGTACAACTTCATTAGCAAAAATAAAGATATTTCGCTTCAAAAAGTCCTTTAAAAAGTGACAGTTTTTAAACATTGCAAAAATTGAGAAAACACTGCCATAATCAACTCACATTGTGCCATTTACTATTGGACATATAAGGTGTAGATACACAAAGCAATTAAATAACAAATAAGTCTTTCGATATTAAAGGCCAAAATGAAGCATGTAGACCATAGGAAATCAGCGTAGGAAAGATTAATGTGGTTTACTATAGATGAGAAAAATGTCAGACGAGTTGGGTCTAGAATTGAACCCTCAAGAATAGGTAACACTTTAAAAGGTAAGAATTTACTGTATATTACAATGTGAACACTTGGATATACTGTTTTAACTTTAAATCTGTAGAAATACATGGAATTTTTACTATTAAGTATATATATATATACACACACATCAGTTTATAAAGGTCTGATTTACTGATAGGTTATGAGGAGCAAAACAATCTGTTAAAAATGATGGGTTAGCCTGATCTCAAGAGGAAAGCTAGTCAAGAAATTTAATCCCTCATCTCCTAGGAAAGGTACAGTCTAGATGACACTATGAGTTATAATGAGGTAGAAATAAAGCAATTATAATAAAAATTAGTAAACTAAGTTGGGACATCCAGTGACAGGATTCGATGTACTGGGGGTGCAGATAGACAGACAGGCAAACAGGAAGAGAACGGAAGTCAGGGAAGAGCCAAGACGGCCAAATAGGAACAGCTCCGGTCTACAGCTCCCAGCGTGAGCGATGCAGAAGACGGGTGATTTCTGCATTTCCATCTGAGGTACCGGGTTCATCTCACTAGGGAGTGCCAGACAGTGGGCGCAGGTCAGTGGGTGAGTGCACCGTGCGCCAGCCGAAGCAGGGGCGAGGCACTGCCTCACTCGGGAAGCGCAAGGGGTCAGGGAGTTCCCTTTCCAGGGGTGACAGACGGCACCTGGAAAATCGGGCCACTCCCACCCGAATACTGTGCTTTTCCGAAGGGCTTGGGAAACGGTGCCCCAGGAGATTATAGCCCGCACCTGGCTCAGAGGGTCCTACGCCCACGGAGTCTTGCTGATTGCTAGCACAGCAGTCTGAGATCAAACAGCAAGGTGGCAGCGAGGCTGGGGGAGGGGCGCCTGCCATTGCCCAGGCTCGCTTAGGTAAACAAAGCAGCCTGGAAGCTTGAACTCGGTGGAGCCCACCACAGCTCAAGGAGGCCTGCCTGCCTCTGTAGGCTCCACCTCTGGGGGCAGGGCACAGACAAAGAAAAAGACATCAGTAACCTCTGCAGACTTAAATGTCCCTGTCTGACAGCTTTGAGGAGAGTAGTGGTTCTCCCAGCATGCAGCTGGAGATCTGAGAACGGGCAGACTGCCTCCTCAAGTGGGTCCCTGACCCCTGACCCCCGAGCAGCCTAACTGGGAGGCATCCCCCAGCAGGGGCAGACTGACACCTCACACGGCCGGACAGGTACTCCAACAGACCTGCAGCTGAAGGTCCTGTCTGTTAGAAGGAAAACTAACAGAAAGGACATCCACACCAAAAACCCATCTGTACATCACCATCATCAAAGACCAAAAGTAGATAAAACCACAAAGATGGGGAAAAAACAGAGCAGAAAAACTGGAAACTCTAAAAAGCAGAGTACCTCTCCTCCAAAGGAACGCAGTTCCTCACCAGCAACGGAACAAAGCTGGACGGAGAATGACTTTGACGAGCTGAGAGAAGAAGGCTTCAGACGATCAAATTACTCTGAGCTACGGGAGGATATTCAAACCAAAGGCAAAGAAGTTGAAAACTTTGAAAAAAAATTTAGAAGAATGTATAACTACAATAACCAATACAGAGAAGTGCTTAAAGGAGCTGATGGAGCTGAAAACCAAGACTCGAGAACTACGTGAAGAATGCAGAAGCCTCAGGAGCCGATGCGATCAAATGGAAGAAAGGGTGTCAGCCCTGGAAGATGAAATGAATGAAATGAAGCGAGAAGGGAAGTTTAGAGAAAAAAGAATAAGAAGAAACGAGCAAAGCCTCCAAGAAATGTGGGACTATGTGAAAAGACCAAATCTACGTCTAATTGGTGTACCTGAAAGTGACGGGGAGAATGGAAACAAGTTGGAAAACACTCTGCAGGATATTATCCAGGAGAACTTCCCCAATCTAGCAAGGCAGGCCAACATTCAGACTCAGGAAATACAGAGAACGCCACAAAGATACTCCTCGAGAAGAGCAACTCCAGACACATAATTGTCAGATTCACCGAAGTTGAAATGAAGGAAAAAATGTTAAGGGCAGCCAGAGAGAAAGGTCGGGTTACCATCAAAGGGAAGCCCATCAGACTAACAGCAGATCTCTCGGCAGAAACCCTACAAGCCAGAAGAGAGTGGGGGCCAATATTCAACATTCTTAAAGAAAAGAATTTTCAACCCAGAATTTCATATCCAGGCAAACTAAGCTTCATAAGTGAAGGAGAAATAAAATACTTTACAGACAAGCAAATGCTGAGAGATTTTGTCACCACCAGGCCTGCCCTAAAAGAGCTCCTGAAGGAAGCGCTAAACATGGAAAGGCACAACCGGTACCAGCCACTGCAAAATCATACCGAAATGTAAAGACCATCGAGACTAGGAAGAGACTGCATCGACTAACGAGCAAAATAACCAGCTAACATCATAATGACAGGATCACATTCACACATAACAATATTAACTTTAAATGTAAATGGACTAAATGCTCCAATTAAAAGACACAGACTGGCAAATTGGATAAAGACTCAAGACCCATCAGTGTGCTGTATTCAGGAAACCCATCTCACGTGCAGAGACACACATAGGCTCAAAATAAAAGGATGGAGGAAGATCTACCAAGCAAATGGAAAACAAAAAAAGGCAGGGGTTGCAATCCTAGTCTCTGATAAAACAGACTTTAAACCAACAAAGATCAAAAGAGACAAAGAAGGCCATTACATAATGGTAAAGGGATCAATTCAACAAGAAGAGCTAACTATCCTAAATATATATGCACCCAATACAGGAGCACCCAGATTCATAAAGCAAGTCCTGAGTGACCTACAAAGAGACTTAGACTCCCACACATTAATAATGGGAGACTTTAACAACCCCACTGTCAACATTAGAGAAATCAATGAGACAGAAAGTCAACAAGGATACCCAGGAATTGAACTCAGCTCTGCACCAAGCAGACCTAATAGACATCTACAGAACTCTCCACCCCAAATCAACAGAATATACATTTTTTTCAGCACCACACCACATCTATTCCAAAATTGACCACATACTTGGAAGTAAAGCTCTCCTCAGTAAATGTAAAAGAACAGAAATTATAACAAACTATCTCTCAGATCACAGTGCAATCAACCTAGAACTCAGGATTAAGAATCTCACTCAAAACCGCTCAACTACATGGAAGCTGAACAACCTGCTCCTGAATGACTACTGGGTACATAACGAAATGAAGGCAGAAATAAAGATGTTCTTTGAAACCAACGAGAACCAAGACACAACATACCAGAATCTCTGGGATGCATTCAAAGCAGTGTGTAGAGGGAAATTTATAGCCCTAAATGCCCACAAGAGAAAGCAGGAAAGATCCAAAATTGACACCCTAACATCACAATTAAAAGAACTAGAAAAGCAAGAGCAAACACATTCAAAAGCTAGCAGAAGGCAAGAAATAACTAAAATCAGAGCAGAACTGAAGGAAATAGAGACACAAAAAACCCTTCAAAAAATTAATGAATCCAGGAGCTGGTTTTTTGAAAGGATCAACAAAATTGATAGACTGCTAGCAAGATTAATAAAGAAAAAAAGAGAGAAGAATCAAATAGATGCAATAAAAATGATGAAGGGGATATCACCATCGATCCCACAGAAATACAAACTACCAGCAGAGAATATTACAAACACCTCTTTGCAAATAAACTAGAAAATCTAGAAGAAATGGATAAATTCCGCAACACATACACCCTCCCAAGACTAAACCAGGAAGAAGTTGAATCTCTGAATAGACCAATAACAGGAGCTGAAATTGTGGCAATAATCAATAGCTTACCAACCAAAAAAAGTCCAGGACCAGATGGGTTCACAGCCGAATTCTACCAGAGGTACAAGGAGGAGCTGGTACCATTCCTTCTGAAACTATTCCAATCAATAGAAAAAGAGGGAATCCTCCCTAACTCATTTTATGAGGCCAGCATCATCCTGATACCAAAGCCCGGCAGAGACACAACAAAAAAAGAGAATTTTAGACCAATATCCTTGATGAACATTGATGCAAAAATCCTCAATAAAATACTGGCAAACAGAATCCAGCAGCACATCAAAAAGCTTATCCACCATGATCAAGTGGGCTTCATCCCTGGGATGCAAGGCTGGTTCAATATACGCAAATCAATAAATGTAATCCAGCATATAAACAGAACCAAAGACAAAAACCACATGATTACCTCAATAGATGCAGAAAAGGCCTTTGACAAAATTCAACAACCCTTCATGCTAAAAACTCTCAATAAATTAGGTATTGATGGGATGTATCTCAAAATAATAAGAGCTATTTATGACAAACCCACAGCCAATATCATACTGAATGGGCAAAAACTGGAAGCATTCCCTTTGAAAACTGGCACAAGACAGGGATGCCCTCTCTCACCACTTCTATTCAACATAGTGTTGGAAGTTCTGGCCAGGGCAATCAGGCAGGAGAAGGAAATAAAGGGTATTCAATTAGGAAAAGAGGAAGTCAAATTGTCCCTGTTTGCAGATGACATGATTGTATATCTAGAAAACCCCATTGTCTCAGCCCAAAATCTCCTTAAGCTGATAAGCAACTTCAGCAAAGTCTCAGGATACAAAGTCAATGTACAAAAATCACAAGCATTCTTATACATCAATAACAGACAAACAGAGAGCCAAATCATGAGTGAACTCCCATTCACAATTGCTTCAAAGAGAATAAAATACCTAGGAATCCAACTTACAAGGGATGTGAAGGACCTCTTCAAGGAGAACTACAAACCACTGCTCAACAAAATAAAAGAGGATACAAACAAATGGAAGAACATTCCAGGCTCATGGGTAGGAAGAATCAATATTGTGAAAATGGCCATCCTTCCCAAGGTAATTTACAGATTCAATGCCATCCCCATCAAGCTACCAATGACTTTCTTAACAGAATTGGAAAAAACTACTTTAAAGTTCATATGGAACCAAAAAAGAGCCCGCATCGCCAAGTCCTAAGCCAAAAGAACAAAGCTGGAGGCATCACACTACCTGACTTCAAACTATACTACAAGGCTACAGTAACCAAAACAGCATGGTACTGGTACCAAAACAGAGATATAGATCAATGGAACAGAACAGAGCCGTCAGAAATAATGCCACATATCTACAACTATCTGATCTTTGACAAACCTGAGAAAAACAAGAAATGGGGAAAGCATTCCCTATTTAATAAATGGTGCTGGGAAAACTGGCTAGCCATATGTAGAAAGCTGAAACTGGATCCCTTCCTTACACCTTATACAAAAATCAATTCAAGATGGATTAAAGACTTAAATGTTAGACCCAAAACCATAAAAACCCTAGAAGAAAACCTAGGCATTACCATTCAGGACAGAGGCATGGGCAAGGACTTCATGTCTAAAACACCAAAAGCAATGGCAACAAAAGCCAAAATTGACAAATGGGATCTAATTAAACTCAAGAGCTTCTGCACAGCAAAGGAAACTACCATCAGAGTGAACAGGCAACCTACAAAATGGGAGAAAATTTTTGCAACCTACTCATCTGACAAAGGGCTAATATCCAGAATCTACAATGAACTCCAACAAATTTACAAGAAAAAAACAAACAACCCCATCAAAAAGTAGGTGAAGGACATGAACAGACACTTCTCAAAAGAAGACATTTATGCAGCCAAAAAACACATGAAAAAATGCTCACCATCACTGGCCATTAGAGAAATGCAAATCAAAACCACAATGAGATACCATCTCACACCAGTTAGAATGGCAATCATTAAAAAGTCAGGAAACAACAGGTGCTGCAGAGGATGTGGAGAAATAGGAACACTTTTACACTGTTGATGGGACTGTAAACTAGTTCAACCATCATGGAAGACAGTGTGGCGATTCCTCAGGGATCTAGAACTAGAAATATCATTTGACCCAGCCATCCCATTACTGGGTATATACCCAAAGGACTATAAATCATGCTGCTATAAAGACACATGCACACATATGTTTATTGCGGCATTATTCACAATAGCAAAGACTTGGAACCAACCCAAATGTCCAACAATGATAGACTGGATTAAGAAAATGTGGCACATATACACCATGGAATACTATGCAGCCATAAAAAATGATGAGTTCATGTCCTTTGTAGGGACATGGATGAAATTGGAAATCATCATTCTCAGTAAACTATCGCAAGAACAAAAAACCAAACACCGCATATTCTCACTCATAGGTGGGAATTGAACAATGAGAACACATGGACACAGGAAGGGGAACACCACACTTCGGGGACTGTTGTGGGGTGGGGGGAGGGGGGAGGGATAGCATTGGGAGATATACCTAATGCTAGATGACGAGTTAGTGGGTGCAGCGCACCAGCATGGCACAGGTATACATATGTAACTTACCTGCACATTGCGCACATGTACCATAAAACCTAATGTATAATAATAATAATAATAATAAATAATAATAATAAAAAAAAAAGAGAAAGGAAGTCAAAGAATCTCAGCCAGGCTTCAGCTAATTCCTGTCCCTGACACCCTACCCACCACTGAGAACAACGTTCACCTAAGAAGAATGGTTTGTAAACTATACATGCTTGTTAGCAGAAAAGGGAGCCCTTGTTGAGGACTTAAAAAATGGCTTCTAGGAGAGGAAATAGCAAGTGCAAAGAACTGAAAAGGGAAGAAGCTGGCATGTTTGTTACAGGCACAAGAATAAGCGAGAAAATGTTTGTTTACAAAGCACCTAACACAGTGACTACAGCAGTCAGCACAAAAAAGATACTCAATAAGTGTTAGTTCTTTTTCTTTCCTTCACTTTGTAAGAAGTCAGTGAGACTAAGCCAGTGTATTTGAGGAAAAAGACAAACTCCAGAGGAAAACAGAGAGTAGCCCAAAGGGAGGAAAGCATGTTCAGGACCAGAATGGACCCACAATCGGAGAATGCGCCAATCTGTTAGTAGTCAATGTCCTCGGGAGAGAACAGCATGCAAATTGACAACCATGAATAGCATGCTATAACAGAGGCATGAACTAGATGCCATGAGAACACAAGAAAGGCACTTGACTTATCTGGGGATGGTCAGAGAAGGCTGGTGTTGTCCTGATTCTGAATTTGGCCTTGAGGAACCTCTAAGCAGGACTTTGGACACTGAGCCAAGACAGGGCCAGTGAACCACCCATGTCCACCTGCACCAATCCCTACTCATCACCTGTTCTCCCCAAAGCACTTTTGTTTCTATCTAAATGTAGTACTTACTTCTGAAAGTCTTGTCTAAATTTGTTTGGGGCTTGTCTGCCCCCTACTATAAGCACCTCGGGAGACTGGGGCTAACTCCTTAACTTCTGTGGATTTTAATTCCCTAGTCTAGTAGCACAATATGGTGCCTCAGGCATTGGCTAAGTGTTAGGTGAAAGAACAACTATGTACCACAGAGTAATCATTTCATGTGCTGGGTAATTTTCTAAGACATTTACACTAACCCAGCTTTTCTGGGTAAGCACATAGAAAAATGGCTCTTTTAAGTCAACCACTCAGTAAGGAGGAACATCCTAGGTTTAAAAGAGGTAAAATCCCTAAATGAAATTCCCTAGAATTTTATTTTTTAATTTTAACTTTTATTTTAGGTTTGGGGGTATATGTGAAGGTTTGCTACATAGGTAAACTCGTGTCACAGGGGTTTGTTGTACAGAATTTTAATAAATCCTACAAAACCTAAAGATTAATTGCAATGGGATGATACTTTGGCAGTTTGTGATTTTAAAAACAGATATAAATCCTGACATGCTCATGGGCAAATGCATTATTGGACTTCGAAACACATACTTAGGAAGGCAGATCTGTACTTCCCATATCTAGATCCTTCCAAAGAATCCATGAATCAGAGGAGCCAAAGACTAAAACCCACAGAATCTGGAAATAGATCAGAGTGGAGGGAAAGAAATGGGAAGCACTATAACTACCCGCATTCTCTCTCTTCTCCAACAGTCTAAGAATCCTAAAAAACGTTTTGTGCAGAGAATAGCGACCTCATGTGGAGCCAGTTATGTGGGAAAGAAAATCCCTCCTTTTCAGCGGGCCTGTTGCAGACCGCGGAATCACTGCCTGCACTGCCCTCTGGTGGGCAGCTGACCATCCACTTTCACACCAATTTTTTAAGAGGTTAACTTCCAGAAAGGCCTTGTTTCTACTCGTTCTTACTTCCTTCCTGTTGAATATATCAACACTGTATATCCTCAGCCTTTGTTACATTTAATAGTATGTTTCAAAATGGACCTCAGCATTTTGGGGATTAAAAATTTCCCTAAAGTTTCCCTCCACTAAATTTTTCTCCACTGTTTTTTTCCCCAATTTTTAATTTTAAAAAATCTTCAAAGACAACAGAACAACAGTACAACGAACACCCATATACCCTTCATCTAGACTCACCAACTGTTAACATTTTGTTTCGTTTGTTTTCTCCCTCCCCCACTCCTGATAGACGCTTTCTTCCTCTGAACCTCTGGAAATGAGTTGCAGGTATTATAACACATAATCATAATATCATCAATACAATATGTATGTACAATTTATATTCCAATTTTCCCCCCATCTCCCTATAGTACCCTCTATAGCTGGATTTTTTAAAGCCAGAATCTAATCAAGGATCATGTATTACATATCTTTATGTAAAGTTATGTTACATCTTTTTAAATCTTTTAATCTAGAAGAGTCCGTCAGGCTTTGTTTTTCATGACTTCCCCATTTTTAAAGAGCCTACTTTTTTTTTTTTTTTTGAGATGGAGTCTCACTCTGTCACCCAGGCTGGAGTGCAGTGGTGTGATCTTGGCTCACCAGAACCTCCGCGTCCTGGCTTCCCAGGTTCAAGCAATTTTCCTCCCTCAGCCTCCCGAGTAGCTGGGATTACAGATGTGCACCACGACACGTGGCTAACTTTTTTGTTGTTGTTGTATTTTTAGTAGAGACAGGGTTTCGCCATGTTGGCCAGGCTGGTCTCGAACTCCTGACCTCAAATGATCCACCTGCCTTGGCCTCCCAAAGTGCTGGGATTACAGGCATGAGCCACCACGCCTGGCCCCAAACCCACGTTTTTTTAACATACATTTTCTTGGTGTTTCTGTTGATGTCACTCATTGGACCACTGACTAGTAAATGCCTCATATGTGTCAGGAACTAGGCTCGATGCCTGAGGAAAAAGATAAACTGAAGATATATTTTGGAGATATAACTTACTGGTAGATGGGATCAGGAAGGAGAGTAATAGATCCAATTACCTTTAAGCAGATAGCTAGATGATGGTGCCACTTACTGATGTCGAGATGACTGGAGAAGAAACAGGTTTGAAGGGAAACCAAGAGTTCTGTTCACAACATGCCCAGAGAGGCCAAGTGAGAACTCAGTGGGTAAAAGAGTTCAGTGGGTGCCATCAGCACGTATGCAGCATTTAAAGCCATGGGACTGGGTTAAACCTACTAGAGAGAGTAGGGAGAGTGACGAGAGCCCAAAAAAGCTAGCCCGAGGAACTCCATTATTTAGAGGCTGGATACGGAGAAGGAACCAGCTGAGAAGATTGGGAGGAATTGCTGGTGAATGAGAAAACCCCAGCACGAGGTAGACTCGTCAAAGCAAAGAAAGATCATCTGGGAAAGGAGAAAGCAGTCACATCAGATGCTGCTGAGAAGTCAAGTCGATAAGAACGAGCATCTGACGATGGGCGCTTGTGAGTGGCCCTTCTGTGGGCAGTCTCAGGGACAGAGAGGGGGCAAGATCCACAACAGAGACGTCTGAGGTGCAAAACAGGTAGAACCCTGGATAAAGATGGGGGAGTGGACACCTCTGGTCCTCCCAAACATCTTACTAAAACCATAGTAAAGTTTTTTATGTTTGTTTTTAGGCTCAAGACCCAAGAGCAAAAGGAGGAACAAAGAAGATAAAGGAGAAAAATAAAAACCATTTGAAACTGAAAAGCATGTGTAACAAAGCTGACTCCTAAACTGGCAATGGAAAAGTCAAGAAGCAATCCAATTTACACAATAGAACCTCCAAAAGGCTTGGGAATTTGAAGCCCCTGATACCTCTGTAGTGTCAGAAGAAGATAAAAAGAAGAGAGCACAAAAAGAAGTTAGCACAGCTTCTGAAAAGAAAAAAAAAACAAGCTTCAAACTAAAGATCAAGAACAGAGTAACATTAGAAGCTCTCAGCAACAATGCTGGAAGGTGGAAGAGAATGACATAAGGCCTTCAAAACTCTAAAGGAAAATTATTCCAATCCTTAATTCAGTATTTATTTTATCAATCAAACCTGAGGGTGTCATAGGACATTTTTAGATACTCATGGGCTTAAAAAAAAAAATGACCTTCTATGAACCCTTTCTCATGAAGTACTTAAAGGAAGTACTCTAACAAAACGAGGCCATAATCAAGAAACAGGAAATGATGGGATCCAGGAAAACAGGGAAACTGTCATAGAGAGTATGATATAGGGTAACGGTGAAGGGAAACCCCAGAATGGCGACTGTAGTGCAGGCCTTGGGAGCATCCAGTCTGGACTAAAGCCATTGCTTCAAGATGAAATCCAGAAGAATACTTAAGGGGTGTGAATGTGTTGAGAGATTTTTACATCTAGGGGAAAGTCAGGGTTCAATTTATTACAAATTTGTAGTAAGAACTAGGGATTGAAAGAAGACGGAAAAGTCATCTCAAGTATTGGCAGAGTCTGAAGAAGCAAAGGGCCCCTAGTTCAAATGGTAGAGGGAAAGGAGATAAATAAAATATCCAAGAAGAATAGGGAAGCAAAGGGAGCAGTAATTGGAGCACACAGGATTTCCATAGATCAGGCATGCCTCAGCCAGACTCCCTAAATGCATATATACATGCAAGTAGGTGCCTACGAATCAACACCACTAGGGAAAAGGTCTGTGTATTTGTAGATATGCTGGGGCTTGGGATCTGGTAGGAGTTCAGGTGGAGAATTAGGATACCAAAAAAAAGCTACATTGAAATAATACCTGTTAAGATAGAAGATGAGCTAAGCTGGCTCTCTTCTGAAAGTTAAGTGTCATTGTTCAGGCAAAAGCTTACAATTTCAATATAGCTTTAACAGAGGTGACTTGGTATAAAGATGAGTATTTCTAAAATATATATGTGAAATCCAAATGGAATACAATAGGTAATCCATTTAACAGGAAATTCAGTATCTACTAACATTATCTTCTTTTATAATGACAGGCTAATTAATCACTCACTTTTCATCTGAGGGAGGAAAATCAGCCTTCTTGAAAGAAATTTTAGGTTGTATGACAGCTTCAATTCATGTTAAACTTCACTTGAACTTTCAGATTAAATGTATTATTTGTAAAGAGCACCATGAAGTTGCTTCTCCCAATCTAACAGTATTGCAAGCCTGCCTCCTCACTTAGTCCAGTAATCCCAGTAATTGGGTAATGCCGCCCAGAAGGGGGAAGTGAGTCTCAAGAGAGGTCTGCAAGTCTATCCATTAGAGCTTCAGGGCTTTACTCTGGGGAAGCTTCAAATCCTCTGTAGAAACAAATGTGAATGTCACCTCCAACCACACACTCTAAACCAGTTATTAATACAATCGCTATGTTTCTCTCCCACTTTATATACTTTGGTTTCCTTTTCCAATCCTTAGTCAACTACACCCTATATTGCTCTCTCCCATTCCCTGATTACACAAATCAAGGCTAATTAAGAAAGGTGCATTTCCTCGCCATGTGGTTCTTGTTTTATTCTACTTTCTGTGATGGGGGTGGGAGGGAGCTTCCTTAAATCCTTTTGGAACAAGGCAGGCAATAAATGCATACATATACGCTAACAATCTTGAACAAGTAAGAGTAAAGATTATCCTAACAACTTTCATCTCCCCATCCCCTGCAAAATAGACACATGCAGACCTAGTTCTGTTTAGCTACCGATTTTAACATCAACCATTATGTGTTCATTTCTTTGTTATGAAATGGTCACTTATTGTGATGCTAAGATCCCTATGCCATGACATATTAAGCAAGGGCACCTTCTTGTAAAGGCAAACTGCAATTTCACCCAGGATAACTTCAGGTTGCTAAATCTCTGCTGGAAACTCCTAGTTGCACTGGGCTGTATGACTGTTAGTGCTGCGTTAGGCCTGGGCCACAGGGCATATTAGGGACCAGAGAAGAGTCACAAGAGCTAAGGAGCATACTGAAGGTGCTAGGTGCCAAAAAGAATAGGTAAGTTTGGGAAAGGGTCAACCCTCACAAGCTGGAACTACACTTCCTGCATGTCATCTGCCAACACAGCTCCCTTTCCTCTCCAAATATTCCTCAAAATCCACCTCTATACACAGAGAACAATAACAACCTGAACTTCGCCTCCAGAGCAAGTCTACCCAATATTTCTAAATGAAGGCTCAGGACAAGAGACAGCCCATCTTGTCCACTGGCTCTTTTGTTTCTTCATGTGTCTCCTAATTCCTTTATAACTAATCAAAGGTAGAGTGTCCCTTATCTGAAATGCTTGGAACCAGAAGTAAATCAGATTTTCTGTTTTCTTAGATTTTGAAAATATACATAATAAGCTATGCTGGGAATGGGACCCAATCTAAACATAAAATTCACTTATGTTTCATATACACCTTATAGACATAGCCTAAAGGTAGTTTTATACAATGTCTTAAATAATTTTGTGCATGCAACAAAGTTTGTGTACACTGAACCATCAGAAAGCAAAGACATCACTAGCTCAGCCACCCATGTGGACAATCCGCAGTTGTTGGCATTACCACTTGTGGTGTCATGTCATGTCCAAAAAAATTTTGGATTTTGGAGCATTTCAGATTTCATATTTTCAGATTAGGGATACTCAATCTGTAATACACCCCCACCAACCAAAACAAGAATGCCCATTTCTTTCAAATACTTCCCAGCAATGGCTTTGGCAAATCTTTGCCATTCTAACAAGAAAAAAGGGAATCTATTTTCATTTTATTGCTTTAATTATTTGCAAGTTGAATATTTTTTCATATTCAAACTTCTTTTTAGTGAGCTATTTGTTGATATCCTTGTCCTTTCTATTGGGTGTTTTATTTTTCAGATTGATTTTATAAGATATTTTTGCATGTAAGGATATACCGCTTTATCTGTTGTTCAGGCTACTAAGACTTTCACCATCTGTCATTAATCTTTTGACTACTTTTAAATTTACATTGATAGTTTTAAATGTTTTATATTAGAAAAAAAATTAAATCAATGGCATAAATTTCTATCTTATGAAGCTAGAGAAAGATAAGTTGATTGCTATGGTATACATGTCTGTGTCCTCCCAAACATTTAAAATTCATATGTTGAAACCTAATCCTTAATGCAATAGTATTCAGAAGTGGGACTTTTTGGAAGTGATTCAGTCCTGAGAGCAGAGCCCTCCTGAATAGGGATAGTGCACTTATGAAAGAGGTTCAAGGAAGCCTTATTTGCTCCTTCCATCGTGTGTGGACACAGCAGGTCCTCACCAGACACTGGATCTGCCAGTGCCTTGATCTTGGACTTACCAGCCTCCAAACTGTGAAAATCATAAGCCAACTAGTTGATGGGATTTTGTTACAGCAGCCTGAACGGAATAAGACACTGATTAATCCAAAATGCACATGAGAGGCCAGGCACAGTGGCTCACGCCTGTAATCCCAGCACTTTGGGAGGCTGAGGCAGGCAAATCACTTGAAGTCACGAGTTCGAGACCAGCCTAGCCAACATGCTGAAATCCTGTCTCTACCAAAAATTCAAAAAATTAGCCGGGCATGGTGGCGTGGGCCTGTAGTCCCAGCTACTTGGGAGGCTAAGGCAGGAGAATCACTTGAACCCAGGAGGCAGAGGCTGCAGTGAGCCGAGATCAAGCCACTGCACTCCAGCCTGGGTGACACAGCAAGACTCCGTCTCAAAAAAAAAAAAAAAAAAACGCATATGAGGAAAAAAATAAGCCTAAGAGCAGAAATTAATTAACCAGAAAATACACAATAGAGAAAATTAACCAAGTCAAAAGTTTATTCTTTCAAACCCCTAGCAAGATGAATCAAAGGAAAATCAAAGAGAACACAAAACACCAATGTCAGAAATAAAAGTGAGAATTTTACTACAAATCCTATAGACATCAAAAGGATTATAAGGGAATATTATGGGCAACTTAATGCCAATAAATTCAACAACTAAGATAAAATGAACAAATTCCTGGAAAAATATAATTTGTCAAAACTGATTGTAGGTCCACTGAAAATGTGTATAGCCCTATATCTGTTATGGAAAATGATTGATATCATTATCAAAATTCACCCCACAAAGGAACTCTATTCACAAATCTTTCACTGGTGAATCCTAGCAAACATTGAAAAATAGAAGCAATACCAATCATATAATCACTTTCAGAAAATGAACACTTTTTAACTCATTTTATGAAGCTGGAGTTATCCTGATATCAAAATCAGACAAAGACATTAAGAAAATGATAGACCAATATCCTGAATGTATTAATAAAAGCAAAAATTCTTAACAAAATATTAGCATATAGAATCTAGCAATATATAAAAACAGTAATAAATCATGATCAAGTAGGGTATACCTCCAAAATCCAAGGTTTAACATTTGAAAATGAATTAATGTAATTGGCCATAATATGCAAATAAAGAAAATGTCATGTGCAGATGTGAAAAAAACATTTGACAAAATTCAACATCCACTCACAATTTTTTTATAAAGTCTCATCAGACCAAAGCAAGAAATATTCCTCAATCTGAAAAAGGGTATCTAACCAATAGCTAACATCATACTCAATAGTGAAAGACTGAATACTTTCCCTCTAAGATAAAAAACAAGACAAGAATGTCTGTTCTGGTCACTTCTATTCAACTTTGTACTAGAGGTCCTGGCCAGGGCCATAGGTCAAGAGAAAGAAATAAATGGCATCAAGATGGCGAAGCAAAAAGTGTTCCTCTTTCTAGATTATACAATTTCAATTATCCCGAATTGGTTTACAGATTCCATGAAATCCAAATCACAATCCCAACAGGCTTTTTATTAGAAGTTGACAAGCCTATTGTAAAATTCATATGGAAACACAAAGGTTCTAGAATAGCCATAATAATTTGGGAAAAGAATAAAGTTGGAAAACTTCCTGATTTTAAGACTTACTATAAAACTACAATTATCAAGACAAGTTGGTAATGACACTAAAAAAACAAACAAACAAAAAAAAAAAACAGGCCAGGCACGGTGGCTCAAGCCTGTAATCCCAGCACTTTGGGAGGCTGAGGCAGGTGGATCACGAGGTCAGAAGTTCGAGACCAGCCTGGCCAACATAGTGAAATCCCGTCTCTACTAAAAATACAAAAAATTAGCCAGATGTGGTGGTGTGCACCTGTAATCCCAGCTATCCGGGAGGCTGAGGCAGGAGAATCGTGTGAACCCAGGAGGCGGAGGTTGCAGTGAGCCGAGATGGCGCCATTGCACTCCAGCCTGGCAACAGTGCAAATCACCGTCTTAGAAAAAAAAAAAAACTGATCAATGGAAAGAGTTTAAGAAAAGATCCACATTTATTCAGTCAACTAATTTTTTCAAAGGATGCCAAAGAGTCATTTTTACAAATGATATGGGACAATTGAGGTACAGACAAAAGTGAACTTTAATCTCTGCAGCCTCCAAGAACTCTTACTGATTCTTGTATCTTGGTATTCATGTCCTTCGTATGGCCCTCTCCCACACTCAACAGGGCTAACCTGTGTAAGAATATTGTAGAAATAATAGAGTGTGACTTCTGAGGCTCAGTCACAAAAGACATTGCAGTTTCCTCCTTGTTTCTCTTGCATAACTCTCTGGATGAAGCAGGCTACCACACTGTAAGGACGGACACTCAAGGAGTCCTTTGGAAATGTCCATGATGCAAGAAGGCAAAGCTCCTTGTCAACAGTCAACTCAACTTGTCAGGCACGTGAGTTAGCCATTTGGGAAGTAAATCTGCCATTTCTTTCAAGCCTTCAGATGACTGCAACCCAGTTGAATCTTGACTGCAACTTCATGAGACCCTGAGCCAGAATCACTCAGCTAAGTCACTCCCAAAATCCTGATCTACTGAATCATACTTTTTTCCCTTTTTTTTTTTTCTGAGACTGAGTCTCACTCTGTCGCCCAGGCTGGAGTGCAGTGGCACAATCTCGGCTCACTGCAAGCTCCACCTCCCAGGTTCACGCCATTCTCCTGCCTCAGCCTCCCAAGTAGCTGGGACTACAGGTGCCCACCACCATGCCCAGCTAATTTTTTGTATTTTTAGTAGAGATGGGGTTTCACTGTGTTAGCCAGGATGGTCTTGATCTCCTGACCTCATTTTTCCCTTTTTTAGGTAACATGTAATAATTGTACATATGAAACAAAGAGTGATATTTTAATACATGCATACATTGTATAATGATCAAATCAGGGTAATTAGCATATCCATCACCTCAAACATCTATCATTTCTTTGTGTTGGGATCACTCAAAATCCTTTCTTCTAGCTACGTGAAAATCTATGATAAATTATTTACTTATAGTCAGCCTACAGTGCTATAAAACACTAGAGCTTATTCCTCTTATGTAGCTGTTATTTTATATCTGTTAACCCTCCCTCCCTATCATTCCCTCTTTCCTACCCTTCCTACCCTCGAATAACCACAATTCTACTCTCTGCTTCAATAAGCTCAACATCGTTTTTTAGCGCCCACATATGAATGAGAACATTCATCTTTCTGTGTCTGCCTTATTTCATATAACATAATGTCCTCTAGACTCATCCATATTTGCTGTGAATGACAGAAATTCATTCTTTTTATGGCTGAATAGTATTCCATTGTGTGTATATATACCACATTTTTTAATACATTCACCTGTCGATTCACATTTAGGCTGATTCCACATCTTAGCTATTGTGAATAGTGCTAAAATAAATATGGAGGTGCTGATATGTCTTTGACATACTGATTTCCTTTCTTTTGAATATATAAGGGGACTTGATAAAGTTCATGGAAAATGCATATTATAAAAAGCTAAGGATTTCAAAATTTTTTTGCACCAAAATAAACTGATACTAACTTGCTATAACATGTCTGAACAGGATCTAGTTTGAAGTACTAGGAAGGACAAGAGATCAGTTTGAAAACAGCCTGTCAGAGCAACATGAATTCTGCTAAAATTGAAACCTGAACAAACATCAAATCTATGGTAAAACTTGGGTGGAAGAATGGTGAAATCATTGATGCTTATTAAAAGTTTACGGGGACAATGCCCCAAAGAAATATGCAGTTTACAAATGAATAACTTTAAGAAGGGATGAGACAACGTTGAAGATGAAGCCCACAGCAGCAGACCACCCATGTAAATTTTTCAGGAAAAAAATTCATCTTGTTTGTTCCCTGATTAAAGAGAACAGATGATTAACAGCAGAAATAAGAGCCAACACCATAGACATCTCAATTGGTACAACTTACACAATTCTGCCTGAAAATTTAAAGTTGAGCAAACTTTCCACTTGACAGCTCCCAATGCTGTTTCACCCAGATCAGCTGCAGACAAGAGCAGAGCCTTCTATAAAAATTTTAGACAAGTGAGATCAAGATCCTGAAGCATTTCTTCAAAGAACTGTATTAAACATGGCTTTACCAGTATGATCCTAAAGTCAAAGCACAATCAAAGTAACGGCTACCAACAGGTGGCATTCGTCCAATTAAAGCAAAGCAGATGGGCCAAGAGGAAAGGTCATGGCAACATTTTGTGTGTGTGTGTGTGTGTGTGTGTGTATTCACTGCATTTTGCTTGTTGACTTTCTGGAAAGCTAAAGAACAGTATCTGCTTATTATGAGAGTGTTTTGAGAGAGTCAGCCAACACTTTAGCAGAAAAATACCCAGGAAGCTCCATCACAGAGTCCTTCTCCACCACAACAATGCTGCTGCTCATTCCTCTCATCAAACATGAGAATTTTGCAAGAGTTTCAATGGAAAATAATTAGGCATCTGCCTTACAGTTCCAATTTTGCTCCTTCTGACTTCTGTTTCTTCATCTTAAAAAAAAATCCTTAAAGGGCACCCATTTTTCTTTAGTTAACAAAGTAAAAAAGACTGCACCAACATGGTTAAATTCCCAGGACCCTTGGTTCTTTGTGGATGAATTAAATGACTGGTATTATTAGTTACAAAAATGTCTTGACCTTGACGGAAATTAGCTTGAGAAATAAAGTTTATATTTATTATTTTTATCTTTTAATTCCATTTTCCCATGAACTTTTTGAAATCCCCTCATATACACACCCAGTAGTGGGACTGCCGGATTTTTAGTTTTTTGAGGAACCTCCATACTGTTTTCTATAGTGGCTATACTAATTTACATTACCACCAATACTATATAAGAATTCCCTTTCTCCATATCCTCACCAGCATTTGATAGTTTTTGTCCTTTTGAAAATAGCCATTTTAACTGAGGTGACATGATATCTCATTGTGGTTTCAATTTGCATTTCCCTGATAATTAGTGACCTTGAGTAATTTTTCATATACCTGTTGGCCATTTGTATATCTTCTTTTGAGAAATGTCTACTCAGATCCTTGCCCATTTTTAATTGGATTATCTGGGGGTATTTGCTGTTGAGTTGTTGAATTCCTCGTATATTCTGGATATTAGTCCCTTCTTAAAGAGTTTGCAAATATTTTCTCCATTCTATAGGTTGCCTCTTCACTCTGTTGATTGTTTCTTTTGCTGTGCAGAAGCTATTCAGCTTGATATAGTCCCATTTGTCTATTTTTGCGTTTGCTCCCTGTGCTTTTAAAGTCTTACTCATAAAATCTTTGCCTAGACCAATATCCTGAAGCATTTCCCCTATGTTTTCTTCTGGTAGTTTTACAGTTTTGGGTCTTGCACTTAAGCCTTTAATCCATTTTAAGTTGATCTGTGGATATGGCAAGAGAGAAGGGCCTTATTTCATTCTTCTGCACATGGATATCCAATTTCCTCAACACCATTTATTGAAGAGACTGTCCTTTCCCCAATATACATTCTTAGCACCTGCACCACGCCTTATGCCTAGTGTTCCGTTATTGGAACGCTAAGCTTGTGGGAGTTATTTATATCCTACTGCTCAAGGTCATCGCAAAGGTCTGATTTTTCACACAAAAAAATTTGCAACCTCTGGCATAAATGGGTTAAGTAATTGCCTTAAATTATCTTTGCCTCATTTTTTTTCTTTACTAAATAATGTATATAGTAGTAGAATTAACAGCATGATCTCTTAGAGGTCTTATGAGGATTAAATAATAAAATATATGTAGAATATTTTGAGCTATTATTCTCATTATTACAACCTACTACAGTTTTTGTTTTTTTAATTCATAGCATTTATCTAGTTGCCTGTAATTTTACACCTTTTTCTTATTTATTTATACTTTGAGCTTATTAGTAAAAACAAAACAAAACAAAACCTTTCTGCTTATATCTTTAAGCCAAAAAAAAAAAAAATTATTTAACAACAAAACCGAGATTCAGTGATTCAATGCGGCAGACATTTTCAAGGGTGGTTGCCCAGCCCCAACCATTTGCTGAAACAAAGAGGATGATTCCACAGCTAAATCATTCCTGCCAGACCCCCCCTGGCCATGAATGATTTGTCCACTCAGGGGATGATACCCAATCATAGTTGAGTCAATCAGATTCTTTTTCCCAGCACCTACACTGTTTTTGGCAGTACTCTGAGAGGGTTCTCAAACCTGTTATCTCTTTCCTGCTTTTCCAGAAGCTGGATACCATGCAATGGCTCCCGTAGCATCCCTCTGATAAATTTACCTTTTGTCTCTAAGCTGGCCAGAGTTAGTTTCCATTACTTAGGCGGTTGAGAGGGGTCACAGCTGAGTTCTGGAATACATCTCTATCTCTTTGTGTTAGAGCTCCTTAATCCACATCTATTGAGAGACTACTGTTTGCCAGACATGACCAGATACGTGCTGTGAGGATCAGCAAGGTTTTGACAGGAAAAGACGGGGTGTGGCATTATGAGAATAGAGAACAGCAGAAAAACACAGGGCAGATACAGGGAACTGAAAGCAATACAGTTTTACTGCAGAATAAGGCATATGAAGGCACACGGTTGATCCTCAATAAATGTTTCATTAATTGATATTAAATTAGATGTAAAACTAGATAGACAAGTTGAGGACAAATAATACATGGCTTTGAATGCCAAACTAAGGGATTCAGAGTTTACTTTCCTCAGAATTGGGACCACTGAAAATTTCTGAGCAGAAGAGCCCTATAATATGAATTGTGCTTTCTGAACACTAACGTCTCACACAGTCCTCATGAGTGATCAGCTTTTTAATGGGCTGAAATTTGTGTTTTATTTACGGCCAGATGCAGTGGCTCACGCCTGTAATCCCAACACTTTGGGAGGCCGAAGCCAGGAGTTTTAGACCAGCCTGGCCAACATGGAGAATCCCTGTCTTCTATTAAAAACACAAGAATTAGCTGGTCATGTTGTCACATTCCTGTAATCCTAGCTACTTGGGAGGCTGGGGTGGGAGAACTTCTTGAACCTGGGAAGCAGAGGTTGCAGTGAGTGAGCCGAGATAGCACCACTGCACTCCGGCCTGGGTGACAGAGCAAGACTCTGTCTCAAAGGGGAAAAAAAAAAGTTATTTATGTTTCTAATGAGGGAAATTTAGCAGCACATTTCACAGAAAATAGGTTTCACTTCAATGACAAATGATACTTCTTTATGGCTCTCATTAGAGAACTGAAAATACTTGCAAATACAGTATATTTGATAATTTCATCTTCTGCTCTAGATCTAATCAAAGTTGTCAGCAAAATTAATTTAAGGTCAACAATTCTCTACTCATGTTAACCTGAGGGAGAGGTTATTGTGCTATTAGGACTATGCTATAACTGAGAAACTGTTAAATGCCTTCTCATACTCCTCTAATGGAGACAACCCAAGTTTCAGAGAAACAGTTTATAAAGCACTCTATAACATAGTGAAGAGCATTATGCAAATATCTGGCATATGCAATCTTGTTAGCATGAAATGGGTAATATTAAACAGAGTCCCTAATATCACTGTGGCACCCCAATTTAGAAGAGCTATACTGTACCAACTTTGCTTTCCACCCACAGAAAGGACCAAGTATGAAGTTCTATAAACACCATTCCCCCTTAATTGAGGAACTGGTAATCGAAATACAAACTGATCTGCTTATTCACTATTTACATGGCCATTCAAAGTAATAAAATTTTAAAAGTAAATGTTATGTTGAAAAAAGTCAAGTGAAAAGCAAGATGTTATCCAAACAAATTAGCTGTCTTTAAACAAAGTAAGTTTTCCTTTCCTTTCAAATAAGAAAAAAAGAGAACCAAAAAGTTCAGCAATAGAAGTGTAATTCACATGAATCGCAGTGATGGTATACCATGGAATAGGAAAAAATAAGTTACGAGTCATAGTTCAAATTTTTTTCATACCCCTGCCTGTACTGTAACTTGTGAACTCTAGAACTTTAACAGACTTTCTGAAAGCTGAAAAGAATCCAGTAACTGGTACAGAGAACCTCATGAACAGTTCCTGAGGTGCCACAAGCACCTGTTTCCAGCGTGTTCCAGTCATGGCTTGTAAGTGGACCTGCAAATGCTGCAATGTCCAGGGTACCAAAATAGGGGAAAGGCGCCCAGGTACAGCTCAAGGGAGCTAGCTTACCCCAAGGCTGTGTTTGACAGGGATTTGGGAACTGGAGAGAAAGGAGGAGGAGGCAGAGTACAGCCTCTGCCCTAAGGCCCCACACCCACCGGCAGACATCCATCCTCCCGCCTGCGCTCCGCCGCGAGGGGTTACTCACAGCTCTAGTCTCATACAGAACCAGCTTCTGGACCGAGCTGATGATGGGGGCGGCGGCCGTGGGCATGGCGGCGGCAAATGGGGGCCCCAAAACAGAGCACGAGCCGCCGGACCGCCCCAAGAGACTCGGCGAGAAAGCCCCTCAAACCCTGGACATCAAGTCTAGCCAGGAACAACACCCCCTGAGCACTAAACCTATAGATGATCAGGTGTTTCCGGATCCCTGCGCCCCGCCTCCAGGCAAGCCCCGCCCCTCACGGCGGGAGCGGGGCTGGAGGACGTATCATAGAGAGGTCGGGTAGAGGCTCCCGGGACCTGCGTGCTGCCGAGAGAGGAAGCGAAGGGCGCCATCTTTGGTAAGGACTGGAGAAAAACATGGGCGGAGAAAAAGTCGACGGATTAATTGAGTCTATTTATCTCCTCCCTCTCTTTGGAAAAAAAGGGAAGGTTTGGGATTGGGTAGCTTCTTTTGAAAAGGGTTCTCCGAGTTGCACGATAGATCCTTGTGTTTTCCGTGCCTGCTGCTGCCCATTTTCCTGGAAGCCGGCCCTCTGACGGTCCTTCACTGAGTGTCAGTTTTCCCCTTACCTCTAATCCATGTTGTACCTACGCTGTGTAGCCCAAGAAATTGTTTTAAAATCACCTAAAGCTGGAAAGTGTGGCTTTGCCACACGTTTGTGCTTGAGGCTAGCCACTTGAGTTTTCGACAGAGACTAGCGCAGTGTGGCGGAGCCGCGCTTGAAAGGAGGTTTCTTCATGTGTGCTACATAAATGGGCAGGCGCGTACCCTCTCTTCCATAGTTGTGAAAATGAGTGTATTATAATTATGAATGCCAAATTAGGTACAAAAGTGACTATTTCGAATTGGAAAAGAAATGACAAAGAACTACAGCCCCGCCTCCCGAGGCCCCGCCCCCCAAGCAGCGGGTGCGCGGCGGCCAGAGGTCTCCCCGGCAACCGCCCGACAGCCCCGCGGAGTCCCTGGAGGCAGTTGCTTCCCTGAGGAGGGTCCGGCTGCGGCCAGGTAAGGAGCCTTCCGGCGGCCCGCTGGGTCGTGGTCCGCCCTGGAGGCATCTTGGTAGCTGTTGCATGGAACCCCGCCTCCTGCGGGGACCCCCAGACCAGCTTCTTTTCTTGCAAAACGGTCTCTTTGTAAATCCACTTTTTAAAACCACGTCTCCTTTCAACGACTGAAGTATTTATTCCACAAATATTTACTGAACACCTACTGCAAGAGTATAAGATGTAGGGGAGAGGCAGCTATCCTATCTTAGGCGGCAATGCTGGGTTTCCCAGGAAACCTCTAAACCTCAGAAACCTCTGCTAGAGGGCTTCTCAACTGCTAAGTGTAAGGAAACTTTTTTTAAAAATTATAGAATTATAGCATACACAGATAACATTCATGTAATACCAAAGATCATATTGTAAATTAAAATTTGAGAAATTACAAAAATTTTAAAGAAATACTTAAGTATATGTTATTTTGCGCTTCTTTCCCCTGTAGTTTGGTACTCCTTTTATTAAGAACTAGAAAGATGGCCGTGTCCGTTCTGGCATTTTGGACTTGGATCTTTTAACTGGGAAAAATAGTTAGCTGTGTTCTGTTTCATAATGAAACCAACTCTTCTGAATATTAGTTAAATGTTTGCACAGTGTTTTTTATCTAGGATAGCAACTCTTAAAATACCTGAAGGATTCTAGTTTTCAATTATTATGGTTTAGCACTTCCATTTTAACTTTGTCTTAGTTTCTTTCACCCGGAATCAGATCCTAAGACAAAACTTTGAGGGCAGGTTGTTTATATGAGACGTAAACCCGGGGGGGGAAGAAAACTAATAAAGGGAATATTACCAAAGAAGTTTCTTTGTGGGCTGAATTCACTAGGGAATACTGGGAGGCATGTCTCAGTTATCCCCTCTTGAGGGTCAAGGAAGCTGGAGTATTTATTCGCCAACTCGCATCAGTTATTGGATGAAGCCTGATAGGGCAGAACTTTGATTCCCTAGAACTTCCAGTCTACGCTGTGTTCAGGGAGAGTAGGTTCTGGCAGCCAGAGAGAGCCCTTAGGCAAAAAGTCGTACATGCTAACATTTTGGAAGTTGGGCTGGTCGTGCATAGAAAAGCTGTATGTCAAGTGGATATGGGGAAGGCATTAATAGCAGCTGCTACATTCCACCCTTTGCAGCACTCATATCCATTCTTCCTCCACATCAAGTTCACACCATGCCACCCTAATTCTGTAAGGTAGTGGCTAGTCTCAATTTTTAAAAGAAAAGGACTTACAAAAAAAAAGATTAATGGGACAAGCTGCAGAATCCACTACTGCAATTAATCTGAGGTCTGTAATTGATCATCTCCTTCCTCTAACATCATTCTAGATTTTCCTTACTCTTGGCCAACACTTCTCCTGGTCTGTGTTTGCCCAGTAGGATAACGAGCTTTCATCCCTGAGGAGTGTAAGCCCTTGGTTACTGTGTCATTGTCAGGTTTTGGTTGCTGCAATTACCCATTCACTGGACATGAAAGCATCAAGAGCTGTCTCAGAATCCCCTGAGTTCAAGAAATGCATCCCCTATCCCACTTATCTAGCAGTTTATGGCCATACCACCCTGAACACCCACAATCTCATCCAATCACATAGCAGCAACCCTATCTCCATCTGCCAGTGCAATAACTCCTTATGGGCTTTTGGAGTCAAAAATGACCAGGTGGCAGCAGTAGTTTTAAGATTTAATGAAACCTTTACTGGGTCCCCTGATAGAACCATCTCTCTCCTCCACCAGACCCAGGACCTCTTGTCCAGAAGTGAGGTGCAAATTTCCCAAGTCAATCACTGAGAGTATTAGTGAGAGGGGTCACTACTACTTCCAGCCCTTGATTCAAAGCATATTCCTCATCTTGAAGTACGTTGTCTCAATCCCACACAATCCCAAGCTAGCACCTTAGCTGTGCCTTTAAGAGACCATTCCAACATTCTGTCAAACCAGTAGCTTCTAGGTAAAGTGGTATTGTAAAAAGGGTCCTCTGATCCAAGGCAATAGTATATGAGATCTCATGAAGATAAATGAGACATACTCTAAACCTTTAGGTAGTGGTGCTGGCCAAGGCACTGCAGGCAGGAAAAACAAGCCCATATTAGGAGCATTTGTCACTTGCCCCTTTAAAGGTGAAGGGGTCCCATGTAATCAATTTGTCACTGAATGAATGTTTTGTCTCCTAAAGGGCTTGTACCATATTGAGGGCTCAATATGAACAGGTCTCAATTTGTAATCAATTTGTCACTGAATGAATGTTTTGTCTCCTAAAGGGGTTGTACCATATTGAGGGTTTAATATGAACAGGTCTCTGCCATGAACAGGTAGAGCATTCAGCAGCAGTAGTGTAGCTAAACCAGCCTGGTGAAAGGGGGCCTTGTTATGAGCCCATGCCTATTCTTCATCACCTTCATCCCTGCCACCATGCCTACCTCATTTACAAACCCATTATGCAAGCATTGAGGTGACCAGAAGCAAAGATTGGCTCATGTCTACTGGATAAATTATCCTGTCCACCTGGTTTTTCCAGTGCCTCTTCTGAGATGGATGCTTTCTGAGATACAAATATCTATGTATTTTACATCCACGTATATTAGTTTTCTATGCTGCATAGCAAATTACCGCAAATTTAGCAGCTTAAAACAACACATTTGTGATCGCACAGTTTCCACAGCCAGGAGCCCTGGCATCACTCAGCTGGGTCCTCTGCTCAGGGTTTCACAAGGCTGCAATCTGGTGTTGGCTGAGATGTGCTTCCATCTGGAGACTTGACTAGGGAAGAGTCCACTCCCAAGCTGATTCACATTGTTGGCAAGCATCATCGTTTTGTGGTTGTAGGACTGAGGTCCCTGTTTTCTTACCAGCTGTTGGCAGGGGCTGCACTCACATGCCACCCACTCTTCCTCATCACATGGTCCTCTCACAACATGGCAGCTTACTTCTTCCAAGCCAACAGAAAGTCTCCCTCCAGTCCCCTAAGATGGAGTCTTATACAAGGTAGCATATTCATGAGACAGACATTCTGTCACCTTTGCTATATTTAGAAGCAAGTTACAGACCCCACTCCCACTCAAAGGAAGAGGATTATGCAAGGGTGTGACTCATTGGAGGTCAGATTAGGATGTGTTTGTTACACCACCCTCATAGGCCCAATCACATGCTTCTTCCCCAGAACTCTTTTTCTCTTACCTTCTGATCTTGCACCTTCTAGGCCCTTGATGAAACCAATCGGCATTGTCCTCCAAATTGAGGGCCTAGGAATACTGCTTAAAGCTCTGCCTGCCAGGAAGATTTCCCCTAATCACCATTTTTCAGGGCTACTTGTGAGAGGAACTAATGTCTGGAAGCATTACATTTACAGCTTTTACCAGTATACTGTGATTCATCCATGAATTTTGTTTTCATCTTCTGTCAGCTCTTCCTAGGGAATTCCACATGAGGTGTGAGCTGAAAGAGACATTGGTGCATGAGACAGGTGACGTGGGCATCTGGGCTGCTTATTTATGAAATTTATTTATGCCCTGAAGACCTGTTTGAGCCTGATCCCAATGTTCCATTTTTATCATTGAATGGGTTGCTGCAGTGCCTGCCTGACTTTAGGACTTGACTTGTCTGACATAACCAGCTCATAGTGGACACTTCCAGTTGCATAGTCACTTGATATCCCATGACCAGGCATTCATTCTCTACCAGAGCCCAAGAGCATGCCAAGAGCTGTTTTTTGAATGGGGAATTGTTCTCTGCTGCAGACAGCAAGGATCTACAGAGAGAAGCTCCTGTTGTGGCTTTCCTAAGACTCCAGAAGGTATCCTTACATACCGCAGCATTGTGGGACCTTTAGTATTGTGGGATCTAGCCAGATGTATGGCCCAGGAAGCAAAGCCTCTGGTACTACAACCTAAAACTACAGAGCTCTTTCTTGCTGTATGCCCCACTCAAAAATGACAGCTTTCCATGTCACCCACTAAATGGGTCAAAACAGTATTCTTTAGTGTGCTTCATGCTCTCTTTGAAAACTAAAGAGGCCTACAAAATACTGTGCCTCTTTTTTAGAGGTTGAAGGTACAAGGTACAGTAACTCATCCTTTACCTTGGACAGAATGTCCCAGACCACTGGCCTTTAAAAACTTTACCAAAGTAATAAGACCTTCAAACTTTGTAGGTTTATCTCTCACTTTATACTTACTGCTTATGTGTCTTTATAAGGGGATCTGGCACACTTGCAACTTCCTGCTCGCTAGGTCTGATATTGTCAATATTGTGGATCAAGACCCTTTTATACTATATTGTCTCAAGCAGCAGGAGAGTCCTTGGGTAAGACTGGATGTTCACTGTCACTGCTCTAAGTGAATACAAATTGCTTCCGATCCTCTTTCTTGATAGGGATTGAAAAGGATGCACACATTGCCAGATCATCAGCTGCATAAAAAATACAAGAGACTGTGTCTATCTAGTAAAGATCCCATCTGCACAGCAGTTGCAACTGAGACTACCAGCTTGTTAAATTTGCAGAAGTCTACCCTCATCTGTTGTGCTCTGTCTAGCTTCTACAAAAGCAAGACTGGAGAAATAAGCAGGATTGTGCATCTTTTAAATTGTGGTTGGTATCACTCTTCATTCAGAATGATTTACTCTTGGTTATCTTGCCCAGGGGTGGAGGACCCAGTATGCAATGTCATGAGCTTCCACTTGGCCTTTTCTTTTTCTTTTTTTATTATTATATTTTAAGTTCTGGGGTACGTGTGCAGAACGTGCAGTTTTGTTACATAGGTATACATATGCCATGGTGGTTTGCTGCACCCATCAACCCGTCACCTACATTAGGTATTTCTCCTAAAGTTATCCCTCCCATAGCCCGCCACCCCCAAAAGGCCCCAGTGTGTGATGTTCCCCTCCCTACGTCCATGTGTTCTCATTTTTCAACTCCCACTTATGAGTGAAAACATGCAGTGTTTGGTTTTCTGTTCTTGTGATAGTTTGCTGAGAATGATGGTTTCCAGCTTCATCCATGTCCCTGCAAAGGACGTGAATTCATCCTTTTTTATGGCTGCATAGTATTCCATGGTGTATATATGCCACATTTTCTTTATCCAATCTATTATTGATGGACATTTAGGTTGGTTCCAAGTCTTTTCTGTAGTAAATAGTGCTGCAGTAAACATATGTGTGCGTGTGTCTTTATAGTAGAATGATTTCTAATCCTTTGGGTATATACCCAGTAATGAGATTACTGGGTCAAATGGTATTTCTGGTTCTAGATCCTTGAGGAATTGCCACACTGTCTTCCACAATGGTTGAACTAATTTACACTCCCACCAACAGTGTAAAAGCATCTCTGTTTCTCCACATCCTTTCCAGCACCTGTTGTTTCCTGACTTTTTAATGATCGCCATTCTAACGGGTGTGAGATGGTATCTCATTGTGGTTTTGTGTTTCTCCAATAACCAGTGATGATGAGCATTTTTTCCATATGTCTGTTGGCTGCATAAATGTCTTCTTTTGAGAAGTGTCTGTTCATATCCTTTGTCCACTTCTTGATGGGGTTGTTTTTTTTTCTTGTAAGTTTGTTTAACATCTTTGTAGATTCTGGATATTAGCCCTTTGTCAGAGGGCTAGATTGCAACAATTTTCTCCCATTCTGTAGGTTGCCTGTTCACTCTGATGGTAGTTTCTTTTGCTGTGCAGAACATCTTTAATTTAATTAGATCCCATTTGTCAATTTTGGCTTTTGTTGCCATTGCTTTTGGTATTTTAGTCATGAAGTCTTTGCCTGTGCCTATGTCTTTAATGGTATTGCGCAGGTTTTCTTCTAGGATTTTTATGGTCCTGGGTCTTACGTTTAAGTCTTTCATCCATCTTGAGTTAATTTTTGTATAAAGTGTAAGGAAGGGGTCCAATTTCAGTTTTCTGCATTTGACTAGCCAGCTTTCCCAGCACCATTTTTTAAATAGGGAATCTTTTCCCCATTGCTTGTTTGTGTCAGGTTTGTCAAAGATCAGATGGTTGTAGATGTGTGGTGTTATTTCTGAGGCCTCTGTTCTGTTCCATTGGTCTATGTATCTGTTTTGGTACCAGTACCGTGCTGTGTTAGTTACTGTAGCCTTGTAGTATAGTTTGAAGTCAGGTAGTGTGATGCCTCCAGCTTTGTTCTTATTGCTTAGGATTGTCTTGGCTATATGAGCTCCTTTTTGTTCCATATGAAGTTTAAAGTAGTTTTTCCCAATTCCATGAAGAAATTCAGTGGTAGCTTGATGGGGATAGCACTGAATCTATAAATTACTTTGGGCAGTATGGCCATTTTCACAATATGATTCTTCCTATTCATGAGCATGGAATGTTTTTCCATTTGTTTGTGTCCTCTCCTATTTTCTTGAGCAGTGGTTTGTAATTCTCCTTGAAGAGGTCCTTCACATCCCTTGTAAGTTGTATTCCTAGGTATTTTATTCTCTTTGTAGCAATGGTGAATGGGAGTTCACTCATAATTTGGCCCTCTGTTTGTCTGTTATTGGTGTACAGGAATGCTTGTGATTTTTGCACATTGATTTTGTATCCTGAGACTTTGCTAAAGTTGCTTATCAGCTTAAGGAGATTTTGGGCTGAGACAATGGGGTTTTCTAAAAATACAGTCATGTCCTCTGCAAACAGAGACAATTTGACTTCCTCTCTTCCTATTTGAATACCCTTTATTTCTTTCTCTTGCCTGATTGCCCTGGCCAGAACTTCCAATACTATGTTGCATAGGAGTGGTGAGAGAGGGCATCCTTGTTTTGTGCCAGTTTTCAAAGGGAATGCTTCCAGATTTTGCCCATTCAATATGATATTGGCTGTGGGCTTGTCATAAATAGCTCTTATTATTTTGAGATACGTTCCATTGATACCTAGTTTATTGAGAGTTTTTAGCATGACAGGGTGTTGAATTTTGTTGAAGGCGTTTTCTGCATCTATTGAGATAATCATGTGGTTTTTGTCATTGGTTCTGTTTATGTGATGGATTACATTTATTGATTTGCATATGTTGAACCAGCCTTGCATCCCAGGGATAAAGCTGACTTGATTGTGGTGGATAAGCTTTTTGATGTGCTGTTGCATTCAGTTTGCCAGCATTTTATTGAGGATTTTTGCATTGATGTTCATCAGGGATATTGGTCTGAAATTTTCTTTTTTTGTTGTGTCTCTCCTAGGGAGGTTTTGGTATCAGGATGATGCTGGCTTCATAAAATGAGTTAGGGAGGATTCCCTCTTTTTCTGTTGTTTGGAATAGTTTCAGAAGGAATGGTGCCAGCTCCTCTTTGTACCTCTGGTAGAATTCGGCTGTGAATCCGTCTAGTCCTGTACTTTTTTTGGTTGGTAGGCTATTAATCACTGCCTCAATTTCAGAGCTTGTTATTGGTTTATTCAGGGATTCGACTTCTTCCTGGTTTAGACTTAGGAGGGTGTATGTGTCCAGGTATTTATCCATTTCTTCTAAATTTTCTATTTTATTTGCTGAGAGGTGTTTATGGTATTCTCTGATGGTAGTTTGTATTTCTGTGGGATCAGTGGTGATATCCCCTATATCATTTTTTATTGCATCTATTTGATTCTTCTCTCTTTTATTCTTTATTAGTCTGGCTAGTGGTCTATATATTTTGTTGATCTTTTCAAAAAACCAGCTCATGGATTCATTGACTTTTTTTTTTTTTTTTTTTGAGACGGAGTCTTGCTCTGTCACCCAGGCTGGAGTGCAGTGGCCCGATCTCGGCTCACTGCAAGCTCCGCCTCCCGGGTTCACGCCATTCTCCTGCCTCAGCCTCCCAAGTGGCTGGGACTACAGGCACCCACCACCACACCTGGCTAATTTTTTTGTATTTTTTTAGTAGAGATGGGGTTGCACCCTGTTAGCCAGGATGGTCTTGATCTCCTGACCTTGTGATCCGCCCGCCTAGGCCTCCCAAAGTGCTGGGATTACAGGCATGAGCCACCACGCCCGGCCGGCCAATTCATTGATTTTTTGAAGGGTTTGTCATGTCTCTATCTCTTTCGGTTCTGCTCTCATCTTAGTTATTTCTTGTCTTCTGTAGATTTTTAATTTGTTTACTGTTGCTTCTCTAGTTCTTTTAATTGTGATGTTAGGGTGTCAATTTTAGATCTTTCCTGCTTTCTCTTGTGGGCATTTAGTGCTATAAATTTCCCTCTACACACTGCTTTAAATGTGTCCCAGAGATTCTGGTACGTTGTGTCTTCATTCTCATTGGTTTCAAAGAACATCTTTATCTCTGCCTTAATTTCGTTATTTACCCAGTAGTCATTCAGGAGTAGGTTAGTTTCCATGTAGTTGTGTGGCTTTGAGTGAGTTTCTTAATCCTGAGTTCTAATTTGATTGCACTGTGGTCTGAGAGACTGTTATGATTTCTGTTCTTTTGCATTTGCTGAGGAGTGTTTTACTTCCAATTATGTGGTCAATTTTAGAATAAGTGCAGTGAGGTGCTGAGAAGAATGTATATTCTGTTGATTTGGGGTGGAGAGTTCTGTAGATGTCTATTAGGTCTGCTTGGTCCAGAGCTGAGTTCAAGTCCTGAATATCATTATTAAGTTTCTGTCTCATTGATCTGTCTAGTATTGACAATGGGGTGTTAAAGTCTCCCACTATTATTGTGTGGGAGTCTAAGTCTCTTTGTAGGTCTCTAAGAACTTGCTTTATGAATCTGGATGCTCCTATATTGGGTGCATATATATTTAGTATATTTAGCTCTTCTTGCTACATTGATCCCTTTACCATTATGTAATGACCTTCTTTGTCTCTTTTGATCTTTGCTGGTTTAAAGTCTGTTTTATCAGAGATTAGGATTGCAACTCCTGCCTTTTTTTGCTTTCCATTTGCTTTGTAAGTATTCCTCCATCCCTTTATTTTGCACCTATGTTTGTCTTTGCATGTGAGATGGGTCTCCTGAATATAGCACACTGATGGGTCTTGACTCTTTATCCAGTTTGCCAGTCTGTGTCTTTTAATCAGGGCATTTAGCCCATTTACTTTTAAGGTTAATATTGTTATGTGTGAATTTGATCCTGTCACTATGATGCTAGCCGGCTGTTTTGCCCATTAGTCGACGCAGTTTCTTCATAGTGTCGATGTTCTTTACAATTTGGTATGTTTTTCAGTGGCTGTTCCTTTCCATGTTTAGTGCTTCCTTCAGGAGCTCTTGGAAGCCTCGTTGTGACAAAATCTCTCAGCATTTGCTTCTCTGTAAAGGATTTTATTTCTCCTTCACTTATGAAGCTTAGTTTGGCTGGATATGAAATTCTGTGTTGGAAATTCTTTTCTTTAAGAATGTTGAATATTGGCCCCCACTCCCTTCTGGCTTGTAGGGTTTCTGCAGAGAGATCCACTGTTAGTCTGATGGGCTTCCCTTTGTGGGTAACCCAAGCTTTTTCTCTGGCTGCCCTTAACATTTTTTCCCTCATTTCAACCTTGGTGAATCTGACAATTATGTGTCTTGGGGTTGCTCTTCTCAAGGGATATCTTCATGGTGTTCTCTGTATTTCCTGAATTTGAATGTTGGCCTGCCTTGCTAGGTTGGGGAAGTTCTCCTGGATAATGTACTGAAGAGTGTTTTCCAACTTGATTCCATTCTCCTCATCACTTTCAGGTACACCAACCAAATGTAGATTTGGTCTTTTCCCATAGTCCCATATTTCTTGGAGGCTTTGTTTGTTCCTTTTCATTCTTTTTTCTCTAATCTTGTATTCTATCTTTATTTCATTAAGTTGATCTTCAGTCACCGATATCCTTTCTTCCACTTGATCGATTCGGCTATTGAAACTTGTGTTTGCTTCATGAAGTTCTTGTGCTGTGTTTTTCAGCTCTGTCAGGTCATTTATGTTCTTCTCTACACTGGTTATTCTAGTTAGCAATTCGTCTAACCTTTTATCAAGGTTCTTATCTTCCTTGCATTGGGTTAGAACTTGCTCCTTTAGCTCGGAGGAGTTTGTTATTACCCACCTTCTGAAGCCTACTTCTGTCAGTTCATCAAACTTCTTCTCTGTCCAGTTTTGTTCCCATGCTGGCAAGGAGTTGTGATCCTGTGGAGGAGAAGAGGCATTCTGGTTTTTGGAATTGTCAGCCTTTTTGCGCTGGTTTCTCCCCATCTTTGTGGATTTATCTACCTTTGGTCTTTGGTGTTGGTGACCTTCGGATGGGGTTTCTGAGTTGACATCCTTTTTGTTGATGTTGATGCCATTCTTTTCTGTTTGTTAGTTTTCCTTCTAACAGTCAGGCCTCTCTGCTACAGTTCTGCTGGAGTTTGCTGGAGGTCCACTCCAGACTCTGTTTGCCTGAGTATCACCAGCGGAGGCTGTAGAACAGCAAAAATTGCTGCCTGTTCCTTCCTCTGAAAGCTTTGTCCCAGAGGGACACCTGCCAGATGCCAGTGGGAGCTCTCCTGTATGAGGTGTCTGTCGGCCCCTGCTGGGAGGTGTCTTCCAGTCAGGAGACATGGGGGTCAGGGACCCACTTCAGGAGGCAGTCTGACCCTTAGCAGAGCTCAAGCACTGTGCTAGGAGATCCCCTGCTCTCTTCAGAGCTGGCAGGCAGGGATGTTTAAGTCTGCTGAAGCTGTGCCCACAGCCACCCCTTCCCCCAGGTGCTCTGTCCCAGGGAGACAGGAATTTTATCTATAAGCCCCCGACTGGGGCTGCTGCCTTTTTTTCAGAGATGCCCTGCCGAGAGAGGAGGAATCTAGAGAAGTAGTCTGGCTATAGCGGCTTTGCCGGGGGCAGGCTCCGTCCAGTTGAAACTTCCCCAGGGCTTTGTTTACACTGTGAGGAGAAAATCACCTACTCAAGCCTCAGTAATGGCAGACTCCCCTCCCCCCACCACTCTCCAGCATCCCAGGTCACTTCAGACTGCGGTGCTGGCAGGGAGAATTTCAAGCCAGTGGATCTTAGCTTGCTGGGTTCTGTGAGGGTGGGATCCGCTGAGCTAGACCACTTGGCTCCCTGGCTTCATCCCCCTTTCCAGGGGAGTGAACAGTTCTGTCTCACTGGCGTTCCAGACGCCACTGGGATATGAAAAAACTCCTGCAGCTAGCTTGGTGTCTGCTCAAACAGCTGCCCAATTTTGTGCTTGAAACCCAGGGCCCTGGTGGCGTAGGCACCAGAGGGAATCTCCTGGTCTGTGGGTTGTGAAGACTGTGAGAAAAGCATAGTATCTGGGCCAGAGTGCACCGTTCCTCATGGCACAGTCCCTCACGGCTTCCCTTGGCTACGAGAGGGAGTTCCCTGACCCCTTGCACTGCCTGGGTGAGGCAATGCCTCACCCCGCTTCAGCTTACCCTCCGTGAGCTGCATCCACTGTCTAACCAGTCCCAGTGAGATGAGCTGGGTACCTCAGTTGGAAATGCAGAAATCACCCACCTTCTGTGTTGATCTCGCTGGGAGCTGCAGACCAGAGCTGTTCCTATTCAGCTATTTTGCCAGCCTCCCGCATTAATCTTTTTTGGTGGGCGGCAACTAGTTAATATTTTTTAGTCAAACTTTTCATTTTGAGATAACTGTAGATTTACATGGAGTTGTAAAAAATAATATAGAGGAATCTTCTGTGCCTTTATTTCTCTTATGATAATATTTTGCAAAACTATAGTATTGACATTGATACAGTCAAGATACAGAACATTTCCATTCCATATGTTGCCCATATATAGTCATACCCACTTCCTTTCTGCTCTACTCCCTGCTAACCCATGGCAACCATTAATTTGTTCTCTATTTCTATATTTTTGTCATTTCAAGAATGTTACATAAATAAGACAATATGTAAACTGTGGGATTGACTTTTGTTGTTGTTTTGCTCTGTATAATTCTTTAGAGATTGATACACGTTGCTGCATGTATCAATAGTTTATTCATTTTTATTATTATCATATTCCATGGTATGGATGTACCACAGTTTGCTTAGTTGTTCACCTTTTGAAGAACATCTGGGTTGTTTTCAGCTTTTGACTATTTTGAATAAAGCTGCGATGAACATTAACGTATATGTTTTTATGTGAACATAAATTTCCCTTTCTTTGAGATAAATGCCAAAAAGTGCAATGGCTAGTCATATGTAGTTGCATGTTTAGCTTTTTAAGAAACTTCCAAATATTTTCCAGACTATACCATTTTATATTCCCACCAGCAATGTATGAGGGATCCAGTTTCTCTGCATCCTCACCAACATCTGGTGTTGTCACTATTTTTTATTTTAGCCATTCTGATATGCATGTAATAATATCTGATTATTATTTTAATTGCATTTCTCTAATGGCTAGTGATTTTTAACATCTTTTCATGTGTTTGTCATCTGTATATCTTCTTTGATGAAATGTCTCTTCAGATATTTTGTGCATTTTCCAATTGGATCATGATATTTTTTTCCTGTTGACTTTTTTTAAACTCAGTGAAAAGAATTCTGTTGACTTTTGATAGTTATTTATGCATAGCCAATTATTCTAAACAATTTATTTTTTATTCACCAATTTGAAATGCCTCCTTTATCATATTTTAGGCATGTATATATTTAGCAGGGCTAGGACTCCTTCATGCATGGCTCTTCACACACACACACATCACACACACACAGACTCTTAATTTTATGTATTAATTTGAACATAATAGATATCTTTACAAATTAAATCCTTCCATCCAAAAATATATTATGGTTTTTTCTTCTTTAGTATTCATCAGCAAAATGTTATAGTTAGTGCACATATCACTAATGCACATTTTTACTAAAATTATTCATACCTTTTTATAGATTTGTGCAATTATGAGTTTTTGTTGTTATTAGTGTTGGTCTGAAAGAAAATTACTATTTTTAAAAAATATTTTTGCTATATCATTTTATTTTATTTTTTAACTTTTAGGTTCAGGGGTACATGTACAGGTTTACTATATAGGTAAATTGCATATCGTAGGGGTTTGGTGCACGGATTATTTCATCACTCAGATAATAAACATAGTACCCAATAGGTAGTTTTTTTTATCCTCTTCCTCATCCTACCCTCTACCCTCAAGTAGGCCTTAGTATCAGTTGTTCCCTTCTTTGTGTCCTTGTGTACTTGATGTTTAGTTCCCACATATAAGTGAGAACATGTAGTATTTGGTTTTCTGTTCTTGCATTAGTTTGCTTAGGATAATGGCTTCCAGCTTCATCTATGTTGCTGCAAAGGACATGATCTTATTTTTCATGGCTGCATAGTATTCCGATATATATGTACCACATCTTCTTTATCTAGTCTACCACTGATGGGCATTGAGGTTGATTCCATGTCTTTGCTGTTGTGAGTAGTGTTGTGATGAGCGTATGTGTGCATGTGTGCAAAGGACATGCTCTTGTTACTTTTTGCTATATCATTTTAACTAAATATTTAATAATACTATTATTTTGCTAATATTTTATTTCCATTTTAAAATTGTATTGATCAAGTAATATTTAGAAGAATATTGTTTTCATTTTTCTTTTTAATTTTCAACAATTAGGGATTTTTAAAAATACTTTTATCACTTTTTTACATTATTTTATTGTGATTAAGAGATATGTCTCATGCTATTTTACTGTTTACACAATAGAAATATTCAATGGATATATATAAATATTTTATGAACATAAATATGTAGTCTACAAGTGCTTGAAAACAAGAGACAGTCTTTGTTCAAAAACAAATAAACTGTTATGACCTTATTTGTTTCTGATTGACTCCAAAAGAGTTGGACTAAGTTGAAAATTGTTCATGTTAAAATGCTGAGGACTCAAGCTTCTGTGCCTAGAAATCCGCTTAAGAGCAAATCAAAATAGCAAAAGGTTTCTGAAAACAACTTTAAAATAAATATATGTTCTTACAGATATTTATAAAATATTACAAAAGAAAAAATGTAAAAATGACATTACTTTTGGAAAAGTTTTCTTCATGGAATTAACCAAAGCTTCCTAAAATATGAAAATATGAATCTAATACATTTAACCAACATTACCTTTTCTATTTCTGGTAAAATTTATACATGCACCTATGTTGCATGTGCATGTACAACATATTTAACTTTAATTTGGTTTTTAATATAATACACACAAATCTGTATTTTTTCCTTAAGTTAGTCTTTCAGAAACACTTTGAGCTCTCTTTTATACAACATATAGTTGGATTTTGTTTTTGTCTCAAACTAAGAGCTTACTATTGTTTTTATAAATGAGTTAAACTTATTTGCAATTACTGACAAAATTCATGTGTTTAATGGTACGAAATGACTTCTGGGCTAAGAAAACTCACAGGTTATTTCAATTGTTCCTAGTCACCTCCTCCAACCAAATTAGACAAGTTAACAATCTTATCCTTTTTTATTGTAGTATTTTGTGTCATGACTTCTCAAGAGAAGACAGAAGAGTATCCTTTTGCAGATATATTTGATGAAGATGAAACTGAAAGGAATTTTTTGTTGTCCAAACCTGTTTGCTTTGTTGTATTTGGGAAACCAGTAAGTTATCTCTTATTATTTGGTATAATTTATTTTATTTTTAAAATCACAATTTTCTAAGTTACCATATAAAAATAAAAACCACATATTGTGCTCATTTTTTGAGTGTCTGATAAGCTTTCATTATATGACTTAAAATCTGACATAATATTGGTTATAAATTCATAACTATCTCTTGCACACATGCACACATATGCTCATCGCAACACTACTCACAACAGCAAAGACATGGAATCAACCTAAATGCCCATCGGTGGTAGACTAGGTAAAGAAGATGTGGTACAAATATACTGGAATACTATGTTATATGTTATAATTGAGAAGGAACCCAGACTATATTTAAATTTGCTTTTATATTATGACGAAATTAACTTACCGAAACACTGCACATGACAACTGTTAGTACTGTGTAATCTGAGGTTATTTCAGACTTGATTTGCATATGAAACTTCCTTTGCAATTTGTTGTGAGGCTCTCTGGATATGTGAAGATAGGACACCATCAAGATGAGCCAGGAGGTTCTCCTGTTAATATCTGAGATCCTGAGAGGCACCGTGCCTCAGGCTTTACCTACAGCATGTTAGGGGACCTATGTGTTGTCTTTCCACAAATCAGAAAGAAACCAAAATGGCTGTTATAATAAAGTTTGCTTTTCTAGACATTTCTAGTAAGAAACTCTAGATAAGAGCTACTGACAGCCACTGAGCTGGTTAATTAAAGAGCCTCTCCAGAATAGCAGAGATTAAGAGCTGGATCCCATTCTTGACTTATTTTATGTGGACCCTGGGACAGGTACCAATAAATGGTTTCAACAACTTTCACTATGTTTCTAAAAACATAATGGGTTTTAAAAAGTCAACAGTGAAAGCAACCAGATGCAAATGTTACTTCATCAAAACGACCTTCTATCTTTAAAGTATGATACTTTCCAAAGATGTCAGTTAAAAAGGATCTTTTTGCTCATCAAAATTACTAAATGGAAGCCTGTCAAAACATTCATGATTATAAACTTTAGAAAGGAAATAAAATGATGACTCTCCAATATAATCACAATGATTTGTAATCAAAATTATAAAAATTGACAGTTAAAAGAGTGCAGTACCATAATGGTATAGCTTCTTGATTTTAGGGCTATGTACTTAATATTAAAAAGTTTATTTATATTACTTTAGGAGATGTGGCATATGCAAAAATTAGTAAAGAAAAACTAAACTATACGTATCTAGGGTCTGTTCTTCATTTTTTATGGGAAAAATTATAACGATGTAATAGTAGCTAGCAATAGAATCTTTAAAAATTGCTGTATCTGTTTCACTGGCAAGTAACTGCTCTATTGGGCTTTAAATAACATTTTTCTTTTTAAGGGTGTTGGGAAAACAACATTAGCCCGTTACATAACACAGGCATGGAAATGTATTCGTGTTGAAGGTAAATTTTATCTTTTTTCTCTAATATTTTATTATGAAAACTTTCAAATATGCATAAAATGGAGATAATTATACAGTGAATGCCCATATACTCACCATCTAGAGTCTGTGATTAACTTTTTGCTATATTGGCTTTATCACACATTTGTCCACCTATCAACCCGGTGAATATTATCTGCTTGGGTTTTTATTTATATTTAATTTAATTAATTAATTATTTTTTTTTTTGGTAGAGACATGGTCTTGCTTTGTTGCCCAGGCTGGTTTCAAACTCCTGGGCTCAGTCTTCCCACCTTGGCCTCTCAAAGTGCTGGATTACAGGTGTGAGCCACAACACCCGGCCCGATATTATTTTTATAACAGCATCATCAATCCAATAATGTTTTGCCCTTCTGTTTGTCCTAGTTTTGTTCATAGCATTTATGAAATGTCATCAACTCTATTCTACTACCTCCAATTCTCTAATTTCGTAATTTAGAACTGTTTGGGATATGTGTGTTTGGGTGTCTTTTTGTGAAAGCTCAAATGAGATGGAACTCTCACAGCTTTTCTTAGGAACATTTTTCAGAACTTAATTGTCTTCAATGATAACTTTTATTTTTTATTTATAAATTTTCTTGCATTCTTTGCAATATATAAGAGAATGGGTTTATATCTTTATATATAAATATTCTTTTAATTAATAAAACTATTTATGCCCTAATAGAAAAATAAGAAGAAGAATGAATAGGCAATTCATAAAAGTAGAAATAAAAATAAACAATGTAAGAAAAAAGAGTTTAACATCATTCTAAGAAATGTTAATTAACATAACACTGGTCCATATTTGCCTATCAAATTGGCAGTGAATCTTTACAATTACTACAATCACTGTAGGTAAGGATGTTATGAAATGGGCATTCCACATGCTGTTAGTAAAGTTGCAATCTGGTACAATTTTTTTGGAGAACAATTTGTAGTACATAACAAACACACACACACACACACACAAAACTCTACAAGTTTCTTCTTTCTTTGTTCAAAAAGTTTACTTCTAGGACATCTTAAAGAATACCAAACATCCCATAGATTATTAATAACTAATGATATAACAGCTCTCCTGGGTCCTCCCCTGGGTCATGCCCCTGTCATTCCTATCCCAGGAAATTCCTATCCCAGGATGTCCTCTATCAAGGAATGATACATTTTAGACCCCTCTTTCTAATCAGTGTTTACCCATTTTAACATTTCTTGATTCATTTCCTTTTACACCATGTACAAAACTAGCGGGCTTTGGATGTAATTGTGTGGTTATGAAAATCTGGATTAATTAATACCAGTGCATACTTTTGTAACTGTACTTAATGATTTAGAAATCACTGTCATATACACCACCTGATTTCATCCTTACGTTCTACTATACACTACACAGTACATATGCATCCAAGGTGCAGAGGGGTTTACGGAGTTAGCTCCCCCAGGATTCTTTATTTTTTTATTTTTTATTTTTATTTTGAGACACGCCCTTACTTTGTCATCCAGGCTGGAGTGCAGTGACATGATCACGGCTCTCTGCAGCCTTGACCTCCTGGGCTCAAGTGATCACCCCACCTCAGCTTCCTGAGTAGCAGGGACTATAGGCATGCACCATAACGCCCTGCTAATTTTTTAACTTTTTGTAGAAATGTAGTCTCCCTATGTTGCCCAGGCTGGTCTCAAACTCCTGGGCTCAAGCAATCCTCCTGCCTTGAACTCCCAAAGTACTGGGATTGCAGACATGAGTCACCATGTTCGCTTCTCCAAGATTCTTAAGCTTAGTGGCAGAGACAAGTTCTCTATGGAAGACATTCTGCTGCTGCTGCTTTGGTTAGGCTTAAGTGACGTAATATGCATACATTTGCATTGTAAATTATAAAGCGATGCCCAAATGTTAATCTTTGTTACCAGTTACAAGACGCTAGAATGTGTTTCTTCTTTTGGTGATCTTAATATCAGTCTGTATTAATATTTTGAATTCATGTTTTAGCTTTGCCAATTTTAGAAGAACAGATTGCTGCTGAAACCGAATCAGGAGTTATGGTAAACAAACCTAAATTTCAAAGTAACTATGATTACAAAAAAAAGCTCTGTATCATAGATATATTATACAGTAATGTACAATATCTATGCTTGTCCTTAGTTGCAATCAATGTTGATCAGCGGTCAAAGCATTCCAGATGAACTTGTCATAAAGCTAATGTTGGAGAAGCTCAACTCCCCAGAAGTCTGTCACTTTGGTATGTTTATTTTAATATATTTACAGCCCACAAAGCAGCCTTAAAACTCATGCTTTATCTGAGGCAAAAATAGTTTCTGGAGTTGCCCTTTCTTTTGCCTTAGCACAAGAATCTCATTATCTCTATTCAGTTGAGCAGTTCAGATGGTTTTATTTGCTTGTTTGTTTTTATTTCTCAGCTTGTACATTTGTTTTAAAAATAAGTTTATATGACCCAATCTTCTTTAACATTGTGTTATCCAATAAAAGCATCAGAAATCTGCTGTGGTCCATCTTGCAGTACTGCTAACTCTGCTGACTGCTTCCTCATACACCTTGGGTTATATTGCTAAGTCCTGACAATGGCTAGGGTTGTCTGCATTAATCCACACTTAGAAGGCGGGAATGGGAAATGGAATGCCACTATCTTACTGTTGAGCTCCAGATATTGTTAGGCTTCAGCCTGTTCTTCCAGTCTGCCCTCTGACTCTGGACCTGAAACCTCTCCTGGTACTCAAATGGATGCTGAGCAAGGGCTTTGGATCTAATTTTTCAAGACAAAGACCACTGAAGCTCAAAATGATTAAAAAGAAAAGAGCAAACTCTAATACCTCTGCAAAAGAAGAGAAGAGTAATGACAAGTTTGGGATAAAGTCATCCACCTGAAATGGATTTCCTGAATGAAAAAAGAAAAACTAAGAAAGTTGCTTTATATTCTTAGTAAGTTAGAAGAAGACATTGTAACTATTAATGCAGGAATAAAAATACAAGAAAGTAAAAACCATAACTGCCAAAGCAAATCAATGATGGAAGCAGCAAACACAGCCTTGTCAAACTGTATTTACTGGTCTCTATCTATGGACAGAAAGATACCTCTTCACATAGCTCATATGTATAGAGAGACGATACATAGAATGTCCCATATCCACATATGTAGACAGGTCTGTATATGGATATATGGGTTTTTATATATAATACATATATAGAGATTAATATATATGGATTATAAATACATTATAATGTAAGTAGATAAGGTTTCTCTGTAAACTATCTACCTATCTATCCACTTATTACCTATTTGTTCAGCAGTGATAAAGAGACTGAACTTGGGCAAAATATCCAGAATATGGAAGGCTGGATAAGTAAAAAGGCAAACAGGAATCACAGAATTCCAAATTATATCAATAAATGACCTCAGAAAACATAGTATTTGAAACAGATATGTATATAGGTAGGTAAGTAAATACCTCTTTGTTAACCTCACTTACCTCTTGAAAAACTTAAATTGGTTTACATGGCTACAAAAAAGATGACATAAATTATAAGTATTGGCAAAAGGAGAAAGAAAAAAAAACAACATGAAGAAACTCAGTTGTGCCTCTCATGGTGTTCATAATGTTTTACAGTTGTTATTAGGAAATAGTTCAAACAAAAGTAGGGAGATTAGTATAAAGATGCTTCCACATTACCACTCAGGTTCAGCATATGTCCAAAACCAACTCTAGTTTAATCTCATTTTATCTACACTTCTACTTACTCCCTTCTCTCAACCTATGTTATTTTGAAGCTAATCCATATCATATCAGTTCATCTGTATAATGTTCCATTTATATCTCTAAAAGATAAGGACACTTAAACCTATTACACATTACCATTATCACACCTAAAAAATTAATTATTATTTCTTGATATCATCTACTAGATTTCATTAATTACCTCATAGATATTTTTTAGTTGATTTCTTTTTGAAGCAGGATCTAACCAGGTTTCACATAGTGCAAGTTACTAGTATGTCTCAAGTCTCTTTATAAGTTTCCCCTACTTCTTTCTATCTTCTTGTGTCTTCTCTGTTGAAGAAAACGGGTCATTTGTCTTGTAGAGTTTCCCACATTCTGGATTTGGCTGATTACATTCCTCAGACCCCAGTACTTCCTGTATGCCGATACTTGTCCCAGGAGCTGGCAGAGGAAAAGTGATATAAATGGTTTCCTGAGTCTGGGGGCCACACCCTCACCATTTGGTTACAAGGCCACGTTCTAAGTATGCACAAATGAGCTCATTTAAAGGCTGCAGTGGAGATGGAACCTAAAGCGCCTTCTGCCCAGCCACCCCTTAACCCATCCTGTAGCATCTCCACAGGAATTTTTTTAGAACCTAGCACTCTGCTAATTACAGTTTGAAAAGCTTTGCCCAAATTCCCAGCAAGCCTTCTCATCCTGATGTTTGCTCTCAACCCGTAGCCTGGTAGAAGGTAGAAGCAAAATTGGAAGTGAAGGGTTTTCAAAACAGGGATATAAACTTGATTAGGTCAATAGATGCAGAAAAGGCCTTCGACAAAATTCAACAGTCCTTCATGCTAAAAACTCTCAATAAATTAGGTATTGATGGGATGTATCTAATCATAATTAAGCTATTTATGACAAACCCACAGCCAATATCATACTGAATGGGCAAAAACTGGAAGCATTCCCTTTGAAAACTGGCACAAGACAGGGATGCCCTCTCTCACCACTCCTATTCAGCATAGTGTTGGAAGTTCTGGCCAGGGCAATCAGGCAGGAGAAAGAAATAAAGGGTATTCAGTTAGGAAAAGAGGAAGTCAAATTGTCCCTGTTTGCAGATGACATGATTGTATACCTAGAAAACCCCATCGTCTCAGCCCAAAATCTCCTTAAGCTGATAAGCAACTTCAGCAAAGTCTCAGGATACAAAATCAATGTGCAAAAATCACAAGCATTCTTATACACCAGTAACAGACAAACAGCCAAATCATGAGTGAACTCCCATTCACAATTGCTTTGAACAGAATAAAATACCTAGGAATCCAACTTACAAGGGATGTGAAGGACCTCTTCAAGGAGAACTACAAACCACTCCTCAAGGAAATAAAAGAGGATACAAACAAATGGAAGAACATTCCATGCTCATGGATAGGAAGAATCAATATCGTGAAAATGGCCATACTGCCCAAGGTAATTTATAGATTCATTGCCATCCCCATCAAGCTACCAATGACTTTCTTCACAGAATTGGAAAAAACTACTTTAAAGTTCATATGGAACCAAAAAAGAGCCCGCATTGCCAAGACAATCCTAAGCCAAAAGAACAAAGCTGGAGGCATCACCCTACATGACTTCAAACTATACTACAAGGCTACAGTAACCAAAACAGCATGGTACTGGTACCCAAACAGAGATATAGACCAGTGGAACAGAACAGAGCCCTCAGAAATAATACCACACATCTACAACTATCTGATCTTTGACAAATCTGACAAAAACAAGAAATGGGGAAAGGATTCCCTATTCAACAAATGGTGCTGGGAAAACTGGCTAGCCATATGTAGAAAGCTGAAACTGGATCCCTTCCTTACACCTTATACAAAAATTAATTCAAGATGGATTAAAGACTTAAATGTTAGACCTACAACCATAAAAACCCTAGAAGAAAACCTAGGCAATACCATTCAGGACAGAGGCATGGGCAAGGACTTCATGTCTAAAACACCAAAAGCAATGGCAACAAAAGCCAAAATTGACAAATGGGATCTAATTAAACTCAAGAGCTTCTGCCCAGCAAAAGAAACTACCATCAGAGTGAACAGGCAACCTACAGAATGGGAGAAAATTTTTGCAACCTACTCATCTGACAAAGGGCTAATATCCAGAATCTACAATGAACTCAAACAAATTTACAAGAAAAAAACAACCCCATCAAAAAGTGGGCAAAGGATATGAACAGACACTTCTCAAAAGAAGACATTTATGCAGCCAAAAGACACATGAAAAAATGCTCATCATCACTGGCCGTCAAAGAAATGCGAATCAAAACCACAATGAGATATCATCTCACACCAGTTAGAATGGCGATCATTAAAAAGTCAGGAAACAACAGGTGCTGCAGAGGATGTGGAGAAATAGGAACACTTTTACACTGTTGATGGGACTGTAAACTAGTTCAACCATCGTGGAAGACAGTGTGGCGATTCCTCAGGGATCTAGAACTAGAAATATCATTTGACCCAGCCATCCCATTACTGCGTATATACCCAAAGGAATATAAATCATGCTGCTATAAAGACACATGCACACATATGTTTATTGTGGCACTACTCACAATAGCAAAGACTTGGAACCAACCCAGATGTCCAACAATGATAGACTGGATTAAGAAAATGTGGCACATATACACCATGGAATACTACGCAGCCATAAAAAATGATGAGTTCATGTCCTTTGTAGGGACATGGATGAAACTGGAAACCATCATTCTCAGCAAAATATCTCAAGGACAAAAAACCAAACACCACATGTTCTCACTCATAGGTGGGAATTGAACAATGAGAACACTTGGAAACAGGAAGGGGAACATCACACACTGGGGCCTGTTGTGGGGTGGGGGGAAGGGGGAGGGATAGCATTAGGAGACATACCTAATGTAAATGATGAGCTAATGGGTGCAGCACACCAACATGGCACATGTATACATATGTAACAAACCTGCATGTTGTGCACATGTACCCTAGAACTTAAAGTATAATAAATATATATATATATAAAAGAAAATGGGGAACATATGCACCATGGAATACTATGCAGCCATAAAAAATGATGAGTTCATGTCCTTTGTAGGGACATGGATGAGGCTGGAAACCATCATTCTCAGAAAACTATCGCAAGGACAAAAAACCAAACACCGCATGTTCTCACTCATAGGTGGGAATTGAACAATGAGAACACTTGGACACAGGAAGGGGAACATCACACACTGGGGCCTGTTGTGGGATGAGGGGAGAGGGGAGGGAAAGGATTAGGAGATATAGCTAATGTAAATGATGAGTTAATGGGTGCAGCACACCAACATGGCACATGTATACATATGTAACAAACCTGCACATTGTGCCCATGTACCCTAGAACTTAAAGTATAATTAAAAATAAATATATAAAATAAAATAAAAAATAATTAAACAAATGACAACTAAAATAGTAACTTCAAAATGAGATTAATGGAATAAAATAACAAAGAGAACTGAAAAAAAAACCAACTTGATTGGGGGGCTGGGTGAGGATGGATAATTGATGACTCCAAAATCCCAGAAGAGATATGTGCACTTCCAGGGACATCACACAGCAGAGTATTGCCAAATTCATCTTAATTTTGTTTTATACTAGAGCCCTTTTAATAATTGGTGTTTCCATCACTATTTTAAAAGGGCCTACACGATCTATAATTATCTTTTCATTCACAATCTATTGTGTTGTTTTGGTCCCTAGCCAAAATCAGCTTCTCGGAGCTATATCCTTACCCAAGAGAAACAGATAGAGTCAATATGTGGCATCCTAAAAGCTCCTCACTACTCCCTGCTTCTAGATTCTGGAAAATCTCGTTTTCCCCAGTGAATGAATAGCCCCAGTCTGGGCATTCCCTGCCCCGAGTGTATCTTTATGAATAGTCTTGCAAGTCATTGGTCACCAATGTGTCCACTCATATCAGCCTGGCCTGAGGTCATATGGGTAGCAGAGATGGCTGGACACAAGGCTACATCAGCCTGGCCAGAGGTCAGATGGGTAGCAGGGATGGCTGGACACAAAGCTACCTGATGTCTCTGAATCTGTCATCACTTCAATCTGAAAGCAGTAGTCTGCCATCTTCATTTGTATGGAAATAGAAAATGCCTTCTTCCCGCTGTGCCAAGAAATGGTGGCAAAGTGATGGTATGGGCCTGGGACAAGTCAGTTTCCTCTGGGTAGTGGTCTGGACAGTCTTACAGTTTCTCACTGGTTGGGCTAATGAGAGCTGGGCAATGGCCTACAAAGCACCTACGCTGCCTATGATAGAACATGCAGTCTCCCAGCAAGGACTGGCTTGGGGTGCGCCACTCCTCCATCGTTAGCATGGAAGGGCAAGGGCTTGGTAATGGTCTCAAGGACATTTGGGGTGGGAGCGAGGAGTTCCTCATCTATGCTTTCATCCTCACATGTCTCTGGAATTGAAAAGGTTGACAGTGGGCTCAGTAGTTCTGGTCTGTTTAACAAGCAATGTGTCCCTGGGATCTTCCAGAATTGGGACTAGAGGACTAATTTATTCCACTTTACATCTGCAATGGTGAGACAAACTTAGATGACATAACTGTCTATCCCACACCTCCTCCCATAGATACACCCCTAGGCTCTGGAATGATAATACTAGACATCTCTCAGAGGGTAGAGCCCCAAAATTCATAGCTCAGAACATTCAGGCAGCCCAAATAATGGCCTTTCAAGAGAGAGCTAGATCCATGGAAATTACTTATTCTTCTGCCGCTTCCATCAGTAAAGAGACCAAGTATGAACATCATTCCAATATACATGTACACCAGAAGTTCAGCATTCCTGCAAACATTTGCACGTGGAATGCCTGATAAGCTCTCCAGGCAGTGGCAGTGGCTGTAGGAACAGGAAGGTTTTGGCAAGCACAGCAAACAGAGTGCCAAGCATCTTTGTGTGATCCACTTATGATACACAGATGTTGGGAAGTATTACCAGCATAGGGAATGGCAGGGAGATATTGTTGCTTTTGCTTACAAGGCAAGGGCAAGGTCTCTGGAACTGTCTAACTTGGAGGAGTTAGCTGGGCAAGGTCTGAGTTCCATCCAGAGCTAGGCATGCAGTCCCCTTCAGTATAGTACGTACCATCACAATGTGTCAGACCAGGAGTTAATGCCAGCCATTGTGTCCCAGAGGAGATACTGGTCAAAGTCTTAAAAACCAGTTCAAACATGTTGTTAATCGAGTGGAAGCTAGACTCACAACAAGAGCAAAGATGCCAAACCAAATGAGGGTGGTGTGGAGCCAGAAAAGCAGAAAGCAGAGAACAAGAAGAGGCAGGTAGAGAAAGGTCTGGCCCGATTCTTGAGACAGTGCAGGCAGTGTCTACATTTTTTTAGGGATGTACTGAGCTAATTTAATGAACCTCCAATAGGATAGATGCCTTGGGGATACCACGCTACGTTTAAGACAATAGCAGGAGCATGTAAGTCAGTCAAGTTGGACACTAAGGATTATAGCAAGACAAGAGGGAATCATAACTATAGTTCATATATCCAAAACCAAGATGACAAGGTCATCCTTTCTGCCTTTTTAAGTTAAATTAGGTAGGATTGCTTCTCTGGATAGAGCCCAACACACTGTTAGCAGAAAGTAAAGTGATCAAAAAAGCTTAGGAGAAATTGTGTATGCCTAAGCATTTAATTAGGTTTTGAATTAGCATGATGGTTCTTGGTCTTCTTCTTTATTTTTTTTGAGACAGAGTCTCGCTCTGTTGCCCAGGCTGGAGTGCAGTGGTGCGATCTCGGCTCACTGCAACCTCTGCCTCCGCGGTTCAAGCGATTCTCCTGCCTCAGCCTCCTGAGTAGCTGGGATTACAGGCACCTGCCACCACGCTTGGCTAATTTTTGTATTTTTTTTTTTAAGTAGAGATGGGGTTTCATCATGTTGGCCAGGCTGGTCTTGAACGCCTGACCTTGTGCTCCACCCTCCTCGGCCTCCGAAAGTGCTGGGATTACAGGCATGAGCCACCGCACCTGGCCTGGTCTTCTTTTTTAAAAATAAAAGACTGTGACCTGGCGTGGTGGCTCATGCCTGTAATCCCAGCATTTTGAGAGGCCGAGGCAGGCGGATCACGAGATCAGGAGATCAAGACCATCCTGGCCAACATGGTGAAACCCTGTCTCTACTAAAAATACAAAAATTAGCCGGGCGTGGTAGCATGCGCCTGTAGTCCCAGCTACTCAGGAGGCTGAGGCAGGAGAATCACTTGAACCCCGGAGGCGGAGGTTGCAGTGAGCTGAGACCACACCACTGCCCCCCATCCTGGGTGACAGAACAAGATTCTGTCTCAAAATAAATAAATAAATAAAAATAAAAATAAAAGATTGTGATGAGCATGTTCTCAGGTGAGGAATTTTAAGTTTGTTTTACACACATTCATTCACTCGTCTATCAACAGGTGCTTGGTAACTTTTTTTATTATGCTATTCTAGGCATTGCATTAAGATAGTGGTTCTCAAACTTTTGGGGCACAAGACTCTCTTACACTAATAAGAATTGTTGAGGCTCCATAAGAGGTTGTGCTTACATGGGCTATATGTATTTATATTTACCATATTAGAAATTAAAACAGAGACTTTAAAAAATATCTGTTTAGAAATCATAAAACCATGACTTGTTAACATAAATTGCATATTTTATGAAAGATAATTTTTCAAAACAAAAAATTAGAAGAGTGGCATTGCTTTACATTTTCACAATCTCTTCAATGTCCAACTTAAGAGAAAGCTGGATTCTCACACCTGCTTCTGCTCAATCTGTTGCAATATATTGCTTTCGCTGAAGTACATGAAGAAAATGTAGTTTCACATAGGTATATTCTTGGAAAGGGAGGAGTATTTTAATAGCCTTGGAATAATTGTGGATATTCTTGATTCTACATCAAAACCCAACAGGTGGAAGTTTCCTGAAGGTTGGTTGCATTGTGGAATCTGAAACTGTATCAGTGAACTTTTCAAAACTTGGTTACATTAAAATCCATTGGTCTATCTTGCACTTGGAATGAGCCTGTAACCCATGCCTAATTTTTGTGGCACCATGCATTGGTCATTTGGAAAATGTTGGTTCACTGAGTTATACAGATCTTCCAAATGTTGACATATTTTACTATACAGTATCAAAAAATCACATTTGTTAATGTCACCACCAATCTCATCAAGAAAAGCCCATTATTAAGCTTTTCTTAATAATGGATGTAAGTTTTTCAAAATTCAGATTTTCACTTGAATATTATAACTGGCAACAAATGCTATCAGTTTTTGTCCTTGCAGTGACAGGGTCATTCCATTCACTTTTCATAAGATTTCTGCCAAATACCCAGGGCTGAATAAACATAGTTTGTCTGTTGTTCTTCCAAGAAAAGATGTACAAAAATAAGCTGAAAGCTTTTAATTCCCACTGAAGGAATTGAGACTTTATTAATAAGAGAAAAGTTTCTTGAGCAAGACAGTAACATAATTGAAGAAATATATTAAGGAAATTAATATGATGATGGTAAACAGGGTGAATTTCAGTGAGAAGATTGAGATTTCTGGGTGGGGATACAAGCCAATAACCACTAAACCAAGATCATATTGGCTGTTTAAAAAACAGAAAATTATAGTGTGTCCATGGGTGTTTTATTACTCTCATAACTTATAAAAACATTATACACACGTGTTCTACTATATTATGAAATATTAATATGAGAAAAAAATAAATATGGCATGCAACCCCTATAATATACCTTTACCATTCATATGAGTAAACTTTCCTAACATGAGTTAAGATAATTACTAGCATGAAATTTCCTTCTCTAGGCACCTCATCTGTCTAAAATAAATTGACTTGGAGTTTTCAAAAATGTCTTCTAGCCCAGTGATTTCTTTATCATCAGAAAAACATTATTCATAGTTACACTTCATGTGGCAATAACCTTAAGTGTTAATTTAAAATTTTTGACAGATGACTTTATGATAGATGAGTATAAAGTAATAATATAGTAAATATATATATATAATATAATAAATCCATGCCCTCATATGTTGATAATTTTATAAAAGGTTTAAAATTATATTTTACTTTACAGGTTATATTATCACTGAAATACCATCACTTTCACAGGATGCCATGACTACCTTACAGCAAATAGAATTAATTAAAAACTTAAATTTGAAACCTGATGTTATAATCAATATAAAGGTAAGGATATTAATTGTTTTGCTAGTAGAGTAAACCATTCTTTTTGATAGTAGTTAAATTCAAGGAATGCTTTAAACATTTTTAAGTAGTTATGGAGATAGTAACTTATGCATCAATCACAGGAACTGGGTCATACTTTCTCATAGTTCTGTGCTCTTGCTCCTACAACTCCATCCACATGAGATACCTTCTTGCCTCTTCACCAGGCTTCATCATAGCCATCCTTTGAAAGTCAGTTAAGACATCATCTCTTTAGAACTTTCCCTGACAACTACCCTGCTCCACCACCTCTCTTTCTTTCTCTCCCTTCCACACCGTACTTATCATAAGAGAGTTAAATCCTTCTCTGATGACCATTCGTGGTGCTCTCCACTCCCTATCATGTTACTTACCTTACTATATTATAATTATCCATTTTCCTCCTAGACTCTGTCTTACTTGAAGGTAGGAACCATGTCTTGCTCATATAAACATCAACCAGTATATTACGTGGTACCTAGTGGCACCTAGTAAGTTTACTAATAAAATGAAAGAATAAACACATGACATGAATGTATGAATGTTAAAGAACACTACTACATTAATTACGAGTTAAGGTTGGGTCTTGTTCCTAATTCTCTCTTTTATTATTATAATTTGGTAAATCACATCTAGAAGTCTTGATTTCCTTTTTACAAAAATGACCATAGCTGCCTCATGGGGTTGTGATAAGAATTTAGTAAGGTGGTGTCTTCTTGTTTATGTCAAAATGAATGATAAGCTTTTGTATCCATACTCGGCCAGGGTTTATGACAGCTCAAATAAACTTGATGGTTTTCAGCTCAGATGCTGGGACCCAGTGGAGTGTCAGGGTCAGCTGTGAGAGAGAGGTGGCCTTGCAGTGCTGAGTGTGGTGTAATCTGCAGCCCCAGCCACCACTCATGGCCAGGGGTCAATCACAATTGTGAGTGAACTTGAGAATGTCACACATGTGAATGTGGACATAACAGAGAGATCTCGTTCAACTGAAACCACATATAAAAACTAAGCCGAGGAAAAGACAGATTCAATAGAAAATTAAGATCTAATTGAGAGAGCGCACACAGATGTACAGGCCAGAAGACCCCAAATGCTTACTAAGTTTGGGTCATAAATTTGGTTCTAGGTTTGATGAACTAAAGTAAAAGGGGAAATGTGACCAGTTATAAAATTCACATTGTCCATGAGAAGACAAGCCATTCCTCAGGCAAAACAAGACTGCCATTGAGAATGAGAGAAATACCTTAGATGGGTCTTAATATAAGAGACTGCTTAATGTAGTGAATAAAGTCCTTAACCCCATTCATGTTATAAGTGTGATCATGAAGTGTCCTATGGCAGTTTCTACAGGGTAACCAGAGTATCATCAGAGGGCTTAGTGTGAGACAGAATTCAGTGCAACACACATTTTTTGGATAGTTTGTCCTTATTGGGGAATAAGCCTGGAATTTCTAGAGCAGAAGCTGTTAGCCCAAGATCCATAAATCCCTAAGCATTCATGAACCTCTTGAAATTATACATAAAACTTTATGCATATGTGAATTTTTCTGATGCAAAAATCTATGGCTTTCATCATATTCTAAAGGATTCTGTGCTACCAAAAACCTGGTTAAAGGCTAGCAATCTACTAGAGCAGTAGTTATCAGAGAGTGGTCCCAGAGCCAACAGCACCCAGAAGCGTGGTAGAAATGCAAATTCTCAGGCCCTACCCCAGAACTAAGAACCAGAATCTGTCAGGTGGAGCCCAGCTATTGGTGTTGCAAAGCCCTCTAGGTGACACTGAGCACTTCTGCTCTGAGTCATATCCTTCAGACTAACACTTTCATTAGTCACTTCCTGCAAATGAGAACGGGAGACAGCTGAAGGAGATAGTCCTTGTCAAGGTCCCAGAAGGTGGGTATCCTGGGTTGTAAAACAGATGTTTTAAAAAATTACCTGAGCAGGTTGAAATTCTTTTTGTGAAAAATTAGGAAGCCTAACAAAAGTCTTACCTCAACAATTACCCATCCCATCTCCACCTAGAGATGGCATGAAGAAATCAGAAAATGAGCAATGAAGGTTCCAACGTTCCTGGCTTCCTTTGTTTCTCAATGTGTGGTACATGAACTGCCAGTATCAGAATCACTGAGGATGCTTGTTGAAGAATCTAAGCCTCACTCCAAACTTAATAAATGACAAGAGGAGCTGCAATTGATTTAACAAGCTCCCCAGATAGAGTTACATGCTCGTATATCAGAATCACTGCCTCAGAAAACCATACAGTTTTTTTTTATCCTGAAAAACATTCAGAGCACAATTTACAGCCTCAAACCATCATCATTAATAATGCACCATAGACCATGGACTACAATCAGAAGGCTTGGTTCCAAGTTGCAATTCCTCCATGTGACATTGTGACCTGAGATTGGTCTCTTAGTCTGCCATAGCTGTACTTCTCTGACCTGAAGGATGGCTTTAATCATAATTTGGATTGCTTATCTTACAGGGTTAGTTGAGAATTCAGTAAAATCACACATGTGAAAGCACTTTGGAACAAGAAACTTACTTGTAGACTTTGGTTTTGGCTTTTTTACTACATGGTTTCAGTTTTCTCATTTACAAAATATAAATGTTATACTAGAATAGATGATCTTTCAGGTCCCATTTATGACTGGCATTGTATAAAATACCTCACCCATAAAGCTGTAAGTGATAGTAAATATTACAAATAAACAATATGTTTTATTGGAAATATGTGGCTATTCCCCCCATTTTGCTCCATTCTTAAACTTTTCAAGCTAATCATGGAATTCTGTGTACATTTGCAGAGTTAACTGATTTTCTATTCCATTTCTCTACTTTTTCTACTTTTCCAATCCTCTTTTCTCATCTTAAGACTTGTAATACTTTTTCACCTATATTAATTTTGGACAAATAAAAACATATAGCATAAAATTAGTGTCTGAGCCTCTCTTGGCATGTAATGAAACCTGATGCAAAATGCCAGTCACAATATTGCATTTGCTCAGGTTTTCAAGGAATTTTTTGGTTTATGTACTGTACAATATATTCAATAAATACACAGGGAATTAAAAGCATATTCAAAATGTTTTAAGTGATTTAATAATGTTGTTTCTTAGTGTCCTGACTATGATTTGTGCCAGAGAATTTCTGGGCAAAGACAGCACAATAATACAGGATACATATACAGTAGAGACCAGTGGGATCCTGAAGTCATTGAGAACCATAGGAAAAAGAAGAAAGAAGCCCAAAAGGACGGAAAAGGAGAAGAGGAAGAAGAGGAAGAAGAGCAAGAAGAAGAAGAGGTAATATCTCAATAGGTGACTACCATACACTACACTTTTAAAAATTGCTATAATTAAGGTAAATGATGGTATAGGTAATAGGAAATAGTAGATGCTATACATTTTCTTTACATTTTTATTGAGTTTGGAGGAAATAAGCAAAAATCTTTCATGTTTTCAAGGATTATGAGATCATAATCTTGAGGTCAAGTTTAGCCTTCCTGTCAGCATAGACATGTCTCTACATTTCTGATGTTCTGACACCTAGTGTGCTTCATTTCATAAAGATGGAGTTATTGGTCACCTACTATGTGTCAAGCACTAGGCAAGGTAGAATAAGAAGTTAGAGCATTTCTTAGTCTATTTTCTGTTACGTACAGCAGAATACCTGAAACTGGGTAATTTGTAAAGAATGACTTTTTTTTTAAAATTTAAGCTTCATGCTTTTTAAAAGCAAAAAGAAACAAGTAAAAGTCATTTGAATAATGTATTTTATTTAATTGAATATATCCAAAAATTTTATTTCAACTTATAATCAACATAAACAAGTGAAAGTCATTTGAATAATATATTTAATTAAATATATCAAAAAATTTTATTTCAACTTATAATCAACATAAACATTCTGAGAATTACATGTTCTATTTTCATCTAAGTTTTTGAAATCTGGTATGTATTTTACATTTACAGCACATTCCAATCGCACTTGCCACATTTCAAGTGCGCAATGGGGAGATGTGGCTGATAACTTCCGTGCTGGATAGCCTAAGTCTAACCCTTTGCTCTGTTTTATTTTCCTTATAGAACTTATCACTTTCTGAAATTATGTTACTTTTTTTACTTGCTTATTATCTGTCTGCCCCACTGAATGAAAACTCTATGCAGCAGGGACTGTCTCCAGTGCCTGATAGTGGGTACTTAATACGAAGATGTGTAATGGCTGAATGAATGAATGCCAGTGTGCTAGCAAAGCCCTCTACTAGGGAGAGAAGAATGGTAGCTTCTTTTGGAAAAGACATGTATTGAGCTACTTTGAAATGTATAACCTTGCTCCAGTAATTCTACTTGTAGGAACTATTCTAAGAGAAAATATTAGCCATATAAAGATTTATCTGTGAAGCTACTTATTGCAACATTATTTGTAATTGTGAAAAGCCTGAAACATTGTTGTCCAACTATAGAGTAATTAAATAATTGTACATTCAAGGAAATTAATATATTATTTGACTATTAAAATAATACTTAAAACAGGTTATAAAATGGCTTATATAGAGAATATGGCTCAAGTAAAATATGTATGTGTGTACATTGATAAAAATGGGAAAGAATGAATAATTAGCATCATAAATATGATATGGAACACTTATCCTGTGCCAGGCTCTGGGATGAGAACTTTTACACACGTTGTTCCCTCTACTTTAAAATGTTCTTTCTCTAGAAACTTGTGTGGCACATGTTCTCACTCATAGGTGGGAATTGAACAATGAGAACACTTGGACACAGGAAGGGGAACATCACACACCGGGGCCTGTCAGGGGGTGGGGCGAGGGGGGAGGGATAGCATTAGGAGATATACCTAATGTAAATGACGAGTTAATGGGTGCAGCACACCAACATGGCACATGTATACATATGTAACAAACCTGCACGTTGCACACACGTACCCTAGAACTTAAAGTATAATAAAAAAAAAGAAAGAAACTTGTGTGGTAGTTCTCTCTCCCTCATTTCCTTCAGATTTCAACTCCAATTCCATTTCTCTAGATAACCCTTTCATGACCACTTGATGTAAACAGATCTTCTCCCACCACTCTTCATACATGCTACCCTGCTTTATTTTTCTTCCTAGTACTTACCACCACCTAATATGTTATATATTTATTTGTGTACTTGTTTATGCTGCCTTCCTCAACTGCAATGTGTGTGAGTGCTATGAGCCCAGGATGTTAGTTGGTTTTGTTCACTGTTCTATCCCAAATCCTTAGAACAGTGCCTGATGCATAGAAGACACTCAATAAATACTTGAAAGGATGAACTACAAGCTCAGGTGTTCACAGAAAATCTAATTTCTCTATTTTGTCTCTGAAAATCTGATGTTCTTCCCCTACTCGTCCCTACTTATTGGGGAACAAACAGAAATGAGTAAATATCCAGGTCAATTTAAAGCTTTATTCCATCTGATGAAGACCCCTTAGGAGTCTTCCATTCTCTTAAATAAAAATCCTTAATCTCTAATCGTCCCCTCCCCCTGCTTCTCACCCCAAAGTGATGTCTAGGTGTAAGGAGTGGGGAATGTGGCTTGTAAACTGAATAGTCATTTACCTAAAGATATTTGAAATCTCTTCTTTTCCATTTAGGCATTTATTGCCGAAATGCAGATGGTGGCTGAAATTCTTCATCATCTGGTTCAGAGGCCTGAAGATTATTTGGAAAATGTTGAAAACATTGTTAAGCTTTATAAGGAAACAATTCTCCAAACTTTAGAAGTAAGAACAAAATATATCGCTGAAAATGAATATTGATATTTGTGTTTCATCACTGGTTAAATAGCTTTCACATGTCTTCATCCCTATGTATTATTATCTGTCTGATTCTCCCCTTGAGCTTTGTAGAAAGCTGTCAGAAAAAGGCCTCCATCCCAAAGACTGTTTCCCAGAACAATATTATTTCACTCTTAAAAAGCAACTCTGTTACTGCAAAGTGACAAATGAACTGCATTTTTCAAAAGCCAGTGAGGAAATTCCTTTATGGATGGGAGTTGGGAAATTCATGTTAAAAGACTATGTTATAAAAGCGCTTTCAGTCTGTAAGTTATAGCTTTATCAAAACAAATATACATTTAAGGTACACTTTTTGTTTAAAAGGAATTGTTCATTTAGTTAAATTGCAATCTAAAGAATTTGTTACACTGATTGGTCTATGGTTATCCCATTATACGTAAACATGGTAAGACCATTATATAATGTAATAGGAAGGTTTTAATTAAAATAATTAGTATTTTAAAAGTATAATGACTGAGATTACAAGTATGTGAAAAGCATATTTTATATGGTGAAAAGTCCAGGTAAGACTCTACCAAATGTAATCATTTGTATTGGAGATTCAGTCAACAAATATTTATTGAACTTACGCATTTAGCCAGACTCTATGCTAAGCAACAGAACTGTGAAGACAAATAAAACACAGTCCTCCAATTGCCTGTTCCCATATGATAGAGAAACTAAAGAATGTGTTTCATGCTGTCTCACAATGTTTATATTATTTTAAAGATAAATGAGTGGATCATTTTCATTCTCATCATCCATCCTCCAAAATGAGAACCACACTTAATTGCTTTCATATGTATGACTTCTATTCCTCCCCACCTCTCCTGTCACTGGCTTATAAACGTAGCTTCTGAAGCATGAAGTACATGACTATCAATAACATCCTTTCTTCCTTCAATAAAAGTATCTTGACTACTCCTTAAGTGGCCGGCAGTGGGTATGAAATAAAGCCAAATTAGAATCAGATTCAGAAATTAGAAAATTGTATTTATGGGGGGGAAATGCAGAGGTTATCTTTTTAAGAACAAGCACCAGGTTATACTTCCTCACATTTGGGCAGTGCAGTGCCCAAAGTCTGGCAAGCAGTAAATACTTAAAAATGTTCATCAGCACAAATGACAAGATACAAAGGAAAAAGAATGATAGCTTCAATTTCATTAAATGTACAACTTCCAGAAATTAAATAGATAAAACCACACTCAAACTAAAAGACAATAAACTGGAAAAATATTCACGTTAACTATGATGAAAGATTTAAAGCTTTGATATATTAAAAGGTCATAGAAATGATTTTTTAAAAACGTGTAAGTTCACTCTGTCTTGAGATAAATGGACAACAAATATGAGCAGTTAACAAAAATGAAGAATGATAAGCCTGTAGAAAAAACGTTCAGCTTCACTGATAATAAAGAAATGCTAATCTAAGTAATGAAATATCATTTCCGTGATCAAAATTTAAAAGATGAACAGGTAGTAAGAATTCCTAATGCTAGCAAGGATATGGTAAAGAACTCTTATACCCCAAATATGAATTTGTATGGCCATCCTTTGAAAGGTTGTCCACAAAAACACCCAGAAGTAGAAAACTTCTAGGCCCTGCAGCAAAATATAGATAAGAATTCATTGCCCTAGTGCAACAAAGCAGAATTTCAAAGCCAAGAACCTAGACTTTAGGCCTAGATGACACTCGCTGAATAGCCAAGCAATTGCCTTATATATTGAGGGAGGAGAGCCATAAAGGGTAAGACCCTACAATTCTAGTCTCCTCTGACCTGGCTGAGATGTTACTTCACTTTTAGACCAAGACCACTAAAGTTCAGTGTGTCTCCAAGAGATACAAGGAAAGCAAGCAGGAGCAAATTGAGCTGCATCACTTTCTGGTATACGTTCTGCAAACTGCTTCAGGGCTAAGCCAACACCATGTTCCCATTTTGGCCTGTCTGAATCCCAACTCAACTCCTGGTGCAGGTATCCATTTCCTTAAGAGTGTTGATACTCTCCAACTTAGTAGTTCACTCTTAAGATTGAATCTAGCTTAAGGAAATGGTAAAAAAAATAAAGAACAGGCCGGGCGTGGTGGCTCATGCCTGTGATCCTAGCTCTTTGGGAGGCCAAGGAGGGTGGATTGCCTGAGCTCAGGAGTTCGAGACCAGCCTGGGCAACATGGTGAAACCCCATCTCTACTAAAATCCAAAAAACAGCCGGGCATGGTGGTGCACACCTGTAATCCCAGCTACTTGGGAGGCTGAGGCAGGAGAATCACTTGAACCCAGGAGACAGAGGTTGCGGTGAGCTGAGATTGTGCCTCCAACCTGGATGACCGAGCAAGACTCTGTCTCAAAAAAGAAAAAAATATATATATATATTATATGTAAAACAATGTGATGTGAAGCCTTGTTCAAAACATGATTATTTATTGGTAAGTGAATAATGCTGATAATATCTGTTGTCGGTCTAGAGGAAAACACGTAGAATCTAACCTCACACAATATTGTGAAAAACAAAATACACTGGATAAAGAGATGACTTTGTTCAAACTTGCAATAAGGAGAATGTTCATTAATAAGGACCTTCTGAAAGAAATGGAAGAGAGCTGGGTTTTATGGAAGCAGGTAAATAAGGGAGCCATCCTTGAGTCATGAGAAAAGATGGAGACAGACTTTATCTGAGTCCTTGAGGAAGGATGGAGGTGGGTCTTATTTCTCAGCCATCCCTGCTTTCCAGGAACACAGGGCTCAGAGTTCAACATTGTTGATGTACACAAATAAAATCCAGTAGATATTGGATTTTATATTAAAAATAAAAACAAATAGTAGAAGAAAATTTAGAAGAATATTAATCTTGAGATAAAGAAAATCTAATTTAGGCCAGGTGTGCTGGCTCATGCCTGTAATCCCAACACTTTGAGAGGCCAAGGTGGGCAGATCACTTGAGCCCAAGAGTTCAAGACCAGCCTGGGCCACATGGCAAAAAACATGGTGAAACCCTGTCTCTACAAAAAAGAGAGAGAGAGAGAAAAAAAAAAATCTAAACAGGAAAGGAAATCTACAAGTAATGAAAATATATATTTGATTATAAAAATATTTTATCTTGCTGAAGACGCCATAAATACATTCAAAAGATAAATCATAGAAAGGTAAAATGTTTGCAATCCACATGCCAGATAAGGGTTAAAAACTTTCTGTGAATGTCAGAGAAAGGAAACAATCCAAAAGAAAAATGCATAGAGGCTATGATAAGGCAGTTTACAGAGATGCATATCTGAATGCTGAACCTCACCACAGGAATAAAAAGTAAAATAAACCGATTCCATTTTTTAACTCAGTTTGGCAGAAATTTGAAAGCTAAGATAGCCAGTGGTGGCAAGAAGAAATGAACCTTGTCATACATTGCAGGTTAGGGCTTTGAATTGCCACCACCTTTGGAAAACCAACTGGCTATACCTACCTGTATTAATATTAAAACCTACTTTTGCCAGGCGTGTTGGCTAATGCCTGTAATCCCAGTACTTTGGGAGGCGGAGACGGGTGGATCACCTGAAGTCAGGAGTTCGAGACCAGCCTGGCCAACATGGTGAAACCGCCTCTCTACTAAAAATACAAAAATCAGCCAGGCATGGTGGCAGGTGCCTACAATCCCAGCTACTCAGGAGGCTGAGGCAGGAGACTCACTTGAACCCAGTGGGTGGAGGTTGCAGTGAGCCAAGATAATGCCATGCAGTCCAGCCTGGGTGACAGTGAAACTCCATCTCAAAAACAGAAAAAAACACCTACTTTTACAAATCTGGCCCATATATCCAATATATCAGGATATACCAAAGGATGCATATTCTGTGTTACTGAACATTTATTTGTGTGCATGTATTTATATCAATGAGGTGAATGGTTGTATAAAGAGACCCACTGGGTTGTGCGGGCAACATGGAGGAGTAGGGAGAAGTCGTGTTAACTGTTTCTACGTACTTTTTTGCATTCCTTCACTGGTTGCAGTTAGTACAAGTTATTTTTGTAATTATTAAAGAAGAAAGTAATTTTTAAAACTTTCATAAAAAGAAATGCTTGAAAATAACTAATAAAGTATTGTAACATACATAAATGTCAAACAGCAGAAGAATATTGAATAAATTATGCTATATCCACAGTATATAATCTTATAAAACCATTAAAATGTTACATTGACAGTGATCTTACAAAAAGTATAGGGGAAGGTTAGTTATAATGTTAAGTGGAAAAGTAAGCTCCATTATGATCTCGAACTCCTGAGCTGTGGGTTTGTCATAAATAGCTCTTATTATTTTGAGATGCATCCCATCAATACCTAGTTTATTGAGAGTTTTTAGCATGAAGGGCTGTTGAATTTTTTCGAGGCCTTTTCTGCATCTATTGAGATAATCATGTGGTTTTTGTCTTTGGTTCTGTTTATATGATGGATTACATTTATTGATTCGCATATGTTGGACCAGCCTTGCATCCCAGGGATGAAGCCAACTTGATCATGGTGGATAAGCTTTTTGATGTGCTGTTGGATTCAGTTTGCCAGTATTTTATTGAGGATTTTTGCATCGATGTTCATCAGGGATATTGATCTAAAATTCTCTTTTTTTGTTGTGTCTCTGACAGGCTTTGGTATCAGGAGGAGGCTGGCCTCATAAAATGAGTTAGGGAGGATTCCCTCTTTTTCTATTGATTGGAATAATTTCAGAAGGAATGGTACCAGCTCCTCTTTGTACCTCTGGTAGAATTCGGCTGTGAATCCTTCTGGTCCTGGACTTCTTTTGGTTGGTAGGCTATTAATTATTGCCTCAATTTCAGAGCCTGTTATTGGTCTATTCAGGAATTCAGCTTCTTCCTGGTTTAGTCTTGGGAAGGTGTATATGTCCAGGAATTTATCCATTTCTTCTAAATTTTCTATTATTTATAGTATTCTCTGATGGTAGTTTGCATTTCTGTGGGATCAGTGGTGATATCCCCTTTATCATTTTTTTCTTTTATTATTATTATTATTATTATTATTATTATTATTATTATTATTATACTTTAGGTTTTATGGTACATGTGTGCAATGTGCAGGTAAGTTACATATGTATACATGTGCCATGCTGGTGCGCTGCACCCACCAACTCGTCATCTAGCATTAGGTATATCTCCCAATGCTATCCCTCCCCGCTCCCCCGACCCCACAACAGTCCCCGAAGTGTGATGTTCCCCTTCCTGTGTCCATGTGTTCTCATTGTTCAATTCCCACCTATGAGTGAGAATATGCGGTGTTTGGTTTTTTGTTCTTGCGATAGTTTACTGAGAATGATGATTTCCAATTTCATCCATGTCCCTACAAAGGACGTGAACTCATCATTTTTTATGGCTGCATAGTATTCCATGGTGTATATGTGCCACATTTTCTTAATCCAGTCTATCATTGTTGGACATTTGGGTTGGTTCCAAGTCTTTGCTATTGTGAATAATGCCGCAATAAACATACGTGTGCATGTGTCTTTATAGCAGCATGATTTATAGTCCTTTGGGTATATACCCAGTAATGGGATGGCTGGGTCGAATGGAATTTCTAGTTCTAGATCCCTGAGGAATCGCCACACTGACTTCCACAAGGGTTGAACTAGTTTACAGTCCCACCAACAGTGTAAAAGTGTTCCTATTTCTCCACATCCTCTCCAGCACCTGTTGTTTCCTGACTTTTTAATGATTGCCATTCTAACTGGTGTGAGATGGTATCTCATTGTGGTTTTGATTTGCATTTCTCTGATGGCCAGTGATGGTGAGCATTTTTTCATGTGTTTTTTGGCTGCATAAATGTCTTCTTTTGAGAAGTGTCTGTTCATGTCCTTCGCCCACTTTTTGATGGGGTTGTTTGTTTTTTTCTTGTAAATTTGTTGGAGTTCATTGTAGATTCTGGATATTAGCCCTTTGTCAGATGAGTAGGTTGCGAAAATTTTCTCCCATTTTGTAGGTTGCCTGTTCACTCTGATGGTAGTTTCTTTTGCTGTGCAGAAGCTCTTGAGTTTAATTAGATCCCATTTGTCAATTTTGGCTTTTGTTGCTATTGCTTTTGGTGTTTTAGACATGAAGTCCTTGCCCATGCCTATGTCCTGAATGGTAATGCCTAGGTTTTCTTCTAGAGTTTTTATGGTTTTAGGTCTAACATTTAAGTCTTTAATCCATCTTGAATTGATTTTTGTATAAGGTGTAAGGAAGGGATCCAGTTTCAGCTTTCTACATATGGCTAGCCAGTTTTCCCAGCACCATTTATTAAATAGGAAGTCAAATTGTCCCTGTTTGCAGCTGACATGATAGTATATCTAGAAAACCCCATTGTCTCAGCCCAAAATCTCCTTAAGCTGATAAGCAACTTCAGCAAAGTCTCAGGATACAAAATCAATGTGCAAAAATCACAAGCATTCTTATACATCAATAACAGACAAACAGAGAGCCAAATCATGAGTGAACTCCCATTCACAATTGCTTCAAAGAGAATAAAATACCTAGGAATCCAACTTACAAGGGATGTGAAAGACCTCTTCAAGGAGAACTACAAACCACTGCTCAAGGAAATAAAAGAGGATACAAACAAATGGAAGAACATTCCATGCTCACGGGTAGGAAGAATCAATATCATGAAAATGGCCATCCTTCCCAAGGTAGTTTACAGATTCAATGCCATCCCCATCAAGCTACCGATGACTTTCTTCACAGAATTGGAAAAAACTACTTTAAAGTTCATATGGAACCAAAAAAGAGCCCGCATCGCCAAGTCAATCCTAAGCCAAAAGAACAAAGCTGGAGGCATCACACTACCTGACTTCAAACTATACTACAAGGCTACAGTAAGCAAAACAGCATGGTACTGGTACCAAAACAGAGATATAGATCAATGGAACAGAACAGAGCCGTCAGAAATAATGCCACATATCTACAAGTATCTGATCTTTGACAAACCTGACAAAAACAAGAAATGGGGAAAGGATTCCCTATTTATCATTTTTTATTACGTCTATTTGATTCTTCTCTCTTTTCTTCTTTATTAGTCTTGTTAGTGACCTATCAATTTTGTTGATCTTTTCACAAAACCAGCTTCTGGATTCATTGATTTTTTTGAAGAGTTTTTTTGTGTCTCTATCTCCTTCAGTTCTGATCTGGTCTTAGTTATTTCTTGCCTTCTGCTAGCTTTTGAATTTGTTTGCTCTTGCTTCTCTAGTTCTTTTCATTGTGATGTTAGGGTGTCGATTTTAGATCGTTCCTCCTTTCTCTTGTGGGCATTTAGTGCTATAAATTTCCCTCTACACACTGCTTTGAACGTGTCCCACAGATTCTGGTATGTTGTGTCTTTGTTCTCATTGGTTTCAAAGAACATCTTTATTTCTGCCTTCATTTCGTTATGTACCCAGTAGTCATTCAGAAGCAGGTTGTTCAATTTCCATGTAGTTCTGCGGCTTTTAGTGAGTTTCTTTTTTTTCTTTTAATTTTATTATTATTATACTTTAAGTTTTAGGGTACATGTGCACAACGTGCAGGTTTGTTACATATGTATACATGTGCCATGTTGGTGTGCTGCACCCATTAACTCGTCACTTAGCATTAGGTATATCTCCTAATGCTATCCCTCCCCACTCCCCCTACCCCACAACAGTCCCCGGTGTGTGATGTTCCCCTTCTTGTGTCCATGTGTTGTCATTGTTCAATTCCCACCTATGAGTGAGACCATGCAGTGTTTGCTTTTTTGTCTTTGTGATAGTTTGCTGAGAATGATGGTTTCCAGTTTCATCCATGTCCCTACAAAGGACATGAACTCATCATTTTTTATGGCTGCATAGCATTCCATGGTGTATATGCACCACATTTTCTTAATCCAGTCTATCGTTGTTGGACATTTGGGTTGGTTCCAATCTTTGCTATTATGAATAGTGCTGCTATAAACATACGTGTGCATGTGTCTTTATAGCAGCATGATTTATAATCCTTTGGGTATATACCCAGTAATGGGATGGCTGGGTCAAATGGTATTTCTAGTTCTAGATCCCTGAGGAATCGCAACACTGACTTCCACAATGGTTGAACTAGTTTGCAGTCCCACCAACAGTGTAAAAGTGTTCCTATTTCTCCACGTCCTCTCCAGCACCTGTTGTTTCCTGACTTTTTAATGATCACCATTCTAACTGGTGTGAGATGGTATCTCATTGTGGTTTTGATTTGCATTTCTCTGATGACCAGTGATGATGAGCATTTTTTCATGTGTCTTTTGGCTGCATAAATGTCTTCTTTTGAGAAGTGTCTGTTCATATCCTTTGCCCACTTTTTGATGGGGTTGTTTTTTTCTTGTAAATTTGTTGGAGTTCATTGTAGATTCTGGATATTAGCCCTTTGTCAGATGAGTAGGTTGCGAAAATTTTCTCCCATTCTGTAGGTTGCCTTTTCACTCTGATGGTAGTTTCTTTTGCTGGGCAGAAGCTCTTGAGTTTAATTAGATCCCATTTGTCAATTTTGGCTTTTGTTGCCATTGCTTTTGGTGTTTTAGACATGAAGTCCTTGCCCATGCCTCTGTCCTGAATGGTATTGCCTAGGTTTTCTTCTAGGGTTTTTATGGTTGTAGGTCTAACATTTAAGTCTTTAATCCATCTTGAATTGATTTTTGTATAAGGTGTAAGGAAGGGATCCAGTTTCAGCTTTCTACATATGGCTAGCCAGTTTTCCCAGCACCATTTGTTGAATAGGGAATCCTTTCCCCATTTCTTGTTTTTGTCAGATTTGTCAAAGATCAGATAGTTGTAGATGTGTGGTATTATTTCTGAGGGCTCTGTTCTGTTCCACTGGTCTATATCTCTGTTTGGGTACCAGTACCATGCTGTTTTGGTTACTGTAGCCTTGTAGTATAGTTTGAAGTCATGTACGGTGATGCCTCCAGCTTTGTTCTTTTGGCTTAGGATTGTCTTGGCAATGCGGGCTCTTTTTTGGTTCCATATGAACTTTAAAGTAGTTTTTTCCAATTCTGTGAAGAAAGTCATTGGTAGCTTGATGGGGATGGCATTGAATCTATAAATTACCTTGGGCAGTATGGCCATTTTCACGATATTGATTCTTCCTATCCATGAGCATGGAATGTTCTTCCATTTGTTTGTATCCTCTTTTATTTCCTTGAGGAGTGGTTTGTAGTTCTCCTTGAAGAGGTCCTTCACATCCCTTATAAGTTGGATTCCTAGGTATTTTATTCTGTTCAAAGCAATTGTGAATGGGAGTTCACTCATGATTTGGCTGTTTGTCTGTTATTGGTGTATAAGAATGCTTGTGATTTTTGCACATTGATTTTGTATCCTGAGACTTTGCTGAAGTTGCTTATCAGCTTAAGGAGATTTTGGGCTGAGACGATGGGGTTTTCTAGGTATACAATCATGTCATCTGCAAACAGGGTCAATTTGACTTCTTCTTTTCCTAATTGAATACCCTTTATTTCCTTCTCCTGCCTGATTTCCCTGGCCAGAACTTCCAACACTATGTTGAATAGGAGTGGTGAGAGAGGGCATCCCTGTCTTCAGTTTTCAAAGGGAATGCCAGTTTTCAAAGGGAATGCTTCCAGTTTTTGTCCATTCAGTATGATATTTGCTGTGGGTTTGTCATAGATAGCTCTTATTATTTTGAGATACATCGCATCAATACCTAATTTATTGAGAGATTTTAGCATGAAGAGTTGTTGAATTTTGTCAAAGGCCTTTTCTGCATCTATTGAGATAATCATGTGGGTTTTTGTCTTTGTTTCTGTTTATATGTTGAATTACATTTATTGATTTGTGTATGTTGAACCAGCCTTGCATCCCAGGAATGAAGCCCACTTGATCATGGTGGATAAACTTTTTGATGTGCTGCTGGATTCAGTTTGCCAGTATTTTATTGAGGATTTTTGCATCAATGTTCACCAAGGATATTGGTCTAAAATTCTCTTTTTTTTGCCAGGCTTTGGTATCAGGATGATGCTGGCCTCATAAAATGAATTAGGGAGGATTCCCTCTTTTTCTATTGATTGGAATAATTTCAGAAGGAATGGTACCAGCTCCTCTTTGTACCTCTGGTAGAATTCGGCTGTGAATCCATCTGGTCCTGGACTTTTTTTGGCTGGTAAGCTATTAATTATTGCCTCAATTTCAGAACCTGTTATTGGTCTATTCAGATATTCACCTTCTTCCTGGTTTAGTCTTGGAAGGGTGTATGTGTCGAGGAATTTATCCATTTCTTCTAGATTTTCTAGTTTATTTGTGTAGAGGTGTTTATGGTATTCTCTTATGGTTGTTTCTATTTCTGTGGGATTGGTGGTGATATCCCCTTTATCATTTTTTATTGTGTCTATTTGATTCTTTTCTCTTTTCTTCTTTATTAGTCTTGCTAGCGGTCTATCAATTTTGTTGATCTTTTCAAAAAACCAGCTCCTGGATTCATTGATTTTTTGAAGGATGTTTTGTGTCTCTATTTCCTTCCGTTCTGCTCTGATCTTAGTTATTTCTTGCCTTCTGCTAGCTTTTGAATGTGTTTGCTCTTGCTTCTCTAGTTCTTTTCATTGTGATGTTAGGGTGTCAATTTTAGATCTTTCCTGCTTTCTCTTGGGGGCATGTAGTGCTATAAATTTCCCTCTACACACTGCTTTGAATGTGTGCCAGAGATTCTGGTATGTCGTGTCTTTGTTCTTGTTGGTTTCAAAGAACATCTTTATTTCTGCCTTCATTTCATTATTTACCCAGTAGTCATTCAGGAGCAGGTTGTTCAGTTTCCATGTAGTTGAGCAGTTTTGAGTGAGTTTCTTAATCCTGAGTTCTAATTTGATTGCACTGTGGTCTGAGAGACAGTTATAATTTCTGTTCTTTTACATTTGCTGAGGAGTGCTTTACTTCCAACTATGTGGTCAATTTTGGAGTAGGTGTGGTGTGGTGGTGAGAAGAATGTATATTCTGTTGATTTAGGGTGGAGAGTTCTGTAGATGTCTATTAGGTCCACTTGGTGCAGAGCTGAGTTCAATTCCTCAGTATCCTTGTTAACTTTCTGTCTCGTTGATCTGTCTAATGTTGATAGTGGGGTGTTAAAGTCTCCCATTATTATTGCAAGGGAGTCTAAGTCTCTTTGTAAGTCACTAAGGACTTGCTTTATGAATCTGGGTGCTCCCATATTGGGTGCATATATATTTAGGATAGTTAGCTCTTCTTGTTGAATTCATCCCTTTACCATTATGTAATGGCCTTCTTTGTGTCTTTTGATCTTTGTTGGTTTAAAGTCTGTTTTATCAGAGACTAGGATTGCAACCCCTGCCTTTTTTTGTTTTCCATTTGCTTGGTAGATCTTCCTCCATCCCTTTATTTTGAGCCTGTGTGTGTCTCTGCACGTGAGATGGGTTTCCTGAATAGAGCACACTGATGGGTCTTGACTCTTTATCCAGTTTGCCAGTCTGTGTCTTTTAATTGGAGCATTTAGCCCATTTACGTTTAAAGTTAATATTGTTATGTGTGAATTTGATCCTGTCATTACGATATTAGCTGGTTATTTTGCTCGTTAGTTGATGCAGTTTCTTCCTAGCCTTGATGGTCTTTACAATTTGGCATGTTTCTTCAGTCGCTGTTACCGGTCGTTCCTTTCCATGTTTAGTGTTTCCTCAGGAGCTCTTGTAAGGCAGGCCTGCTAGTGACGAAATCTCTCAGCATTTGCTTGTCTGTAAAGGATTTTATTTTTCCTTCAGTTATGAAGCTTAGTTTGGCTGGATATGAAATTCTGGGTTGAAAATTCTTTTCTTTAAGAATGTTGAATATTGGCCCCCACTCTCTTCTGGCTTGTAGAGTTTCTGCCGAGAGATCCACTGTTAGTGTGATGGGCTTCTCTTTGTGGGTAACCCGACCTTTCTCTCTGGCTGCCTTTAACATTTTTTCCTTCATTTTAACCTTGGTGAATCTGACAATTATGTGTCTTGGGGTTGCTCTTCTCAAGGAGTATCTTTGTAGCATTCTCTGTATTTCCTGAATTTGAATGTTGGCCTGCCTTGCTAGGTTGGGGAAGTTTTCCTGGATAATATCCTGAAGAGTGTTTTCCAACTCAGGTCCGTTCTCCCCGTCACTTTCAGGTACACCAATCAAACTTAGATTTGGTCTTTTCACATAGTCCCATATTTCTTGGAGGCTCTTTCATTTCTTTTTACTCTTTTTTTTTTCTAAACTTCTCACTTCATTTCATTCATTTGATCTTCAGTCACTGATACCCTTTCTTCCACTTGATTGAATCGGCTACTGAAGCTTGTGCATGCATCACGTAGTTCTCATGCCATGGTTTTCAACTCCATCATGTCATTTAAGGTCTTCTCTACCCTGTTTATTCTAGTTAGCCATTCCTCTAATCTTTTTTCAAGGTTTTTTACCTTCCTTGCAATGGGTTCGAACATCCTCCTTTAGCTCAGAGAAGTTTGTTATTACCGACCTTCTGAAGCCTACTTCTGTCAACTTGTCAAAGTCATTCTCCGTCCAGGTTTGTTCCATTGCTGGTGAGGGGCTGCAATCCTTTGGAGGATTAGAGGCGCTCTGGTTTTTAGAATTTTCAGCTGTTCTGCTCTGGTTTCTCCCCATCTTTGTGATTTTATCTACCTTTGGTCTTTGATGGTGGTGACCTACAGATGGGGTTTTGGTGTCAATGTCCTTTTTGTTGATGTTGATGCTACTCTTTTCTTTTTGTTAGTTTTCCTTCTAACAGTTAGGACCCTCAGCTGCAGGTCTGTTGGAGTTTGCTGGAGGTCCACTCTATGGATACCCTGTTTGCCTGGGTATCACCAGCAAACGCTGCAGAACATCAAATATTGCAGAACAGCAAATGTTGCTGCCTGATCCTTCCTCTGGAAGCTTCGTCTCAGAGGGGCTCTTGGCTGTATGAGGTGTCAGTGTGCCCCTACTGGGAGGTGTCTCCAAGTTAGGCTACTCAGGGGTCAGAGACCCACTTGAGGAGGCAGTCTCTCCGTTCTCAGAGCTCAAACTCTGTGCTGGGAGAACCACTGCTGTCTTCAAAGCTGTCAGACAGGGACGTTTAAGTCTGCACAAGTTTCTGCTGCCTTTTGTTCAGCTATGCCCTGCCCCCAGAGGTGGAGTCTACAGAGGCAGGCAGGCCTCCTTGAGCTGTGGTGGGCTCCACCCAGTTTGAGCTTCTGGCTGCTTTGTTTACCTAGTCAAGCCTCAGCAATGGCAGACGCCCCTCCCCCAGCCTGGCTGCTGCCTCGCAGTTGGATCTTGGACTGCTGCTCTAGCAGTGAGCAAGTCTCCGTGGGCATGGGGCGCTCTGAGCCAGGCACAGGATATGATCTCCTGGTATGCCATTTGCTAAGACTGTTGGAAAAGCACAGTATTAGGGCAGGAGTGTCCCGATTTTCCAGGTACCCTTGGAAACAGCTTCCCTTGGCTAGGAAAGGGAAATCCCCCCACCCCTTGTGCTTCCCAGGTGAAGTGATGCCCTGCCCTGCTTCAGCTTGCCCTCCATGGGCTGCACCCACTGTCCAACCAGTCCCAATGAGATGAACCAAGTACCTCAGTTGGAAATGCAGAAATCACCCATCTTCTGCATCGATCACGCTGGGAGCTGTAGACCGGAACTGTTCCTATTTGGCCATCTTGGAACGATCAAAATACGTTGTATCTTCTAAATGATGCTAGTATCTATGTGAAGAAAGTCTGTGACTTAAATTTTAATCAGATGCTTCCATGGTTTAGAAACCAAATAGCAAAGCTCTGAACATATGCAGACAGATGCCCCAAAACATTTTGTATTGGAAAAAACATTAAGGCATCAAAGTAGAGAAAAAAGATTTTTTTAAACAGGAGAATAAAATTCATGGTGAGAAGATTAGTTTGAGCTTTTACAAAAGATCTCTTGAGCATTGAAAATAACATACATTATAGCATGTATAAGGCAAACAATTTACTTTAAATATTTCTGCATAGTATATGAAGATTCTGATCTTGTATTCAGTTTTTCTAGTGATCCTGTATTATAAAGTTTCTTTTCTATTATCTGCAGGAAGTAATGGCTGAACACAATCCCCAGTATCTCATTGAGCTAAATGGAAATAAACCAGCAGAGGAGCTCTTTATGGTGAGTGCAGTGTTAAGCAGGAATACTTCACAGCATGGAAAATTTAAAATCTATTGAGAGTATTGTACTTCTTTTAATAAACAGAAGAATATTTATATTTGAACACCATTTATCTTTGAACAATCTGTCTTAACACTTAAAATTTTGATGTTCTGTGTATTCATCTGTCCATTTTAAAATCCAAACTACATTCGAATTTAAAATCTCTGTCAAAAGGTGTCTCAAAGAAAAGTAAAAGCAGTGGTAACCAAAAGCACACGAGAAGATGCTGGACATCATTAGTCATTAGGGAAAGGCAGGTCAAAACCATAATGGGAACCCCTTTTACCTTCTAGGATGACCAAAGTAAAAACAAACAAACACAAAACAAATAATAAAAAGTGTTGGTGAGGATATGGAGAAATTGGAACCCAAAAATGTTTTACAAAAATAATTCAATAATACAAAAATATAGTAACTATCTCTTAATGTCAAATAAGTGTCTGGCATTATAATGGGCTCTAGGGATAAAGATAGGAAGGAGGCAGAAGGGTCCACACATCTCTCTGCTCATGCAGTATCCAATATGTTGAGGAAAATAAATCTCTAGAGAGCAGTTTGTGTTACAGTCAGGGATACACATGCATGGTATTATAGCAGTTCATAGCATAAAGACAAAACCTAGTCTGGTAAGGAGGACCACCTGTCTGAAACTATGTTTAAATAGAAACTTAAAGGATGAGTAAGAACTAGACCTTGAAGACAAGGGGAGGTGAGGGAAGTGAGACAGTGTTCCATGCCGAGGGAAGAGTCTGTGTCAAGGCCTCAGAGGCCACAAAGAGCATAGTGAGTTGCAAGAACTGAATATAGGACTGGAACGTAGGAGGATGGGGCCAGAGGGGTGGAATAGAGCCAAAACTAGAAATAAGAAGGGGTTGCACCAAGAAAGACCTTGTAAACCATAGTAAGGAGTTTAAACTTCAACATGAGGGAATAGGCAGCCAGTGAAAGGTTTTAAGCCAGAAAGTACAAATGATCCTATTTCTGTTTAAGAAAGATACTCCGTTCCATGCAAGGAAAAAAAATGAAAGGAGAATCAAATTGGTGTAGGAAAACTAGTTTTGGCTTTTGCCATTAATCAGGTATGAGATAGTGGCCTAACCTAGGGTAGTGACCACAGGAATGGACAGAAAACGACAGATCTGAGAGACATTTAAGAAATCTACTTGACAGGACTTGGTGAGTAACTTAATATGGGAATTAAGGGAGAGAGAAAAGTCAAATATAATGCCCAGATTTCTGGCTTGATCTGACTGGTGGCAACATGGTAACAGTGCATGCTAGTGGTGGAGCCAGCTCAGGGAGAAGCTCCTCACTTGGGACATGCTCTTGCCAAGATCACCTGTGATCTCATGACCAAAGTCACTGCTCATTTTTCAGTCTTCAGCTAATTCAATCTATAATAGAAGTAGCATTTGACAGAACAGATCACTTCTTTTTTTCTGCACCCTTCTTCCCTTGGTTTCTTGGACCCCACACCACAGTAGTTCCATTACACCTCACTTCACACTCTAATTCGTTAACCTGCAGTGTTGCAGGACCCCAGAGTTCACAAGGCATGAGCTCTTCTCTGTTTACCCTCACTCATTAAGAGACTTCATTCAGTCAGTAGCTTTAGATATCTTCTAACCACTGACATCTCTTAAATTCATGATGCTATATCAGATCTTTCCCCTGAATTCTACACTTGTATACTTAATGGCTGCTCAACTGCTGTTTTTCCGATTGGATGTCTGCTACTCATTTCGGATTTAAGTGTGCAAGACAGAACTTCACCACCACCACCCTGCCCCCAATGTGCTTCTCCCACCATTCTCCTTTTTCAGTAAATGCAGAAATCACCCAGCCAGCTGCTCTCCTTGACTTTTTTTCTCACATCCCACATCCCATTCACCAGCATACACAGCAGGCTTCTCCTTCAAAATATGGCCAGAATTCTACCACTTTTTACTACCTGGGACACACTTTCCTCAAGATAGAGGGCAGAAGCTCCAAGGGGCCTGGTTGGAACTTGCCAAACCTGTGAAGGCGCCCATGGGAACTGGTACTCTGCACTTCCACCCACGTTCCATTGGCAGAGCAGGCTACATGGAGAAGCTCGACATTAGTGGAATAAGGAAGTGTACTCCACCCAGAATGAACTAGGGAATTAATCAGTGAAGGTTGCATTGTAACACAGTCTATCACAGGCTACCACACACCATCAGGATTTTGGCTATCTCACTATCTCCCATCTCATGATCTATGTGCTGGCCTGTTTTATTTTTCCAGATTCTTCCATGTAGTGTCTGCATTAATTTCTTGGGGTTGCCATAACAAAGTGCCACAAACTGGTAGCTTAAAATGACAGAAATGTATTCTCTCACAGTTCTGGAGGCTAAAAGTCCAAAATTAAGGTGTTGGCCGTGCCATGCTCCTTCCAAAGTCTCTTGGGGAGGCTCTATTTTTGTTTCTTCCAGCTTCTGGTAGCTCCCGGCATTTCTTGACTTATGGCAGCATAACTCCAATATCTGCCTCCATCTTCACATGGCAGTCATCCCTTTGCCTGAAGAGGTCCCAGAGACCAAGACCTCTAAGGACATGAATATCTGGGGACCAGAGGGCAGACTGTTATGAGTTGAAATGTGTCCCTCAAAAAGATATGTTGAAGCCCTGAAGTCCAATACCTGTGAATGTGACCTTATTTGGAAATAAGGTCTTTGCCTATAGATTAGGAGAAGAGACTCAGACACACAGGGAGAAGATGGTTCTGTGAGAACAGAGGCAGAAATTGGAGTGATGCCTATACAAGCCAAGACATACCAAGGATTGTCAGCAAACAGCCAGAAGCCAGAAGAAGCAAGCAAGGATTCGACCCAGAGTCAGGGGGAGCGTGGGCTTGGCTCATAAGCCCACCACTGTTTCAGAGTATTTGAGATATTCAGATGCCAATGTAGTTAAATATCTGTTCTTTAAATCTAGATTGTTATGGATCGACTTAAATATCTGAACCTAAAAAGAGCAGCTATTCTAACCAAACTTCAGGGCGCAGAGGAAGAAATTAATGACACAATGGAAAATGTAAGTTATATGGAACTGTCTGAAAGTCTAATTTTCAATATATGTTTGTGGGCAGGGTGCAGTGGCTCACACCTGTAATCTCATGGGAGGATCACTGGAGCCCAGGAGTCTGAGACCAGCCTGGATGACCTAGTCAGAACCCATCTCTACAAAAAAGAAAAAAAGAAAAAAAAAACAAGAAAGAAAAAAAATTAGCCAGGTGTGGTGGTATGCACCTGTAGTCTTAGCTACTCAGGAGCTGAGACGGGAGGATTGCTTGAGCCCAGGAGGTTAAGGCTGCAGTGAGCCATGATCATGCCACTGCACTCCAGCCTGGGCAACAGAGCCAGATCCTATCTCAAAAAAAAAATTATATATATATAAATGTATATATATATTTATTCATATATATATGTGTGTTGTGGCCTTAATTTGTATTCCTTTATAAAAATGGATGTGATTTCTGGGAAGAAGCTGTAATATTAGCACAATATCCTTTTAGATATTAGACACAACACAAGTTTTGAAACAAAATCATAACAATTAAATGTAGGAACAGTAAAAAAGAAAGAAATCTAAGTTCAGTTTAAAAATTTGCAGCACCAAAGAACGTGAAGACCTAAAAGTTCTTAACTCTATTTCTTTAATCATTCAACCAATTTTTTTGAGTAACTAATGTGTTCCTGGCACTGATGTGCTACATATGTGATGGGTATCAGATTATAACTGCCAATTGCCAAAAGTGCCACAAGGAGTTTTAATTGGAGGATTTGACCTATTCTGAGAAGCTCAGTTTCACCTAAATGAGTAGAAATTATTTTTAAAAAATGCATACCAGGACTGGGCACAGTATCCCAGCACTTTGGAAGGCTGAGGTGGAAGGATCACTTGAGCCCAGGAGTCTGAGACCAGCCTGGGACATAGCGAGACTCTGGCTCTACAAAAAATAAAAAATAAAAAATTGGGGTGGAGTTCCAAGATGGCCAAATAGGAACAGCTCCAGTCTGCAGCTCCCAGCGGGATCGACGCAGAAGATGGGTGATTTCTGCATTTCCAACTGAGGTACGTGGTTCATCTCATTGGGACTGGTTAGACAGTGGGTGCAGCCCATGGAGGACGAGCTGAAGCAGGGCAGGGTGTTGCCTCACCCAGGAAGCACAAGGGGTCTGGGGATTTCCCTTTCCTAGCCAAGGGAAGCCATGACAGACTATACCTGGGAAAAACAGGACACTCCCTGCAAATACTGTGCTTTTCCAACTGTCTTAGCAAATGGCAGACCAGGAGTTACTATTCTGCGCCTGGCTCGGCAGGTCCCACGCCCATGGAGCCTTGCTCACTGCTAGCGCAGCAGTCTGAGATCGAACTGTGAGGCAATACAGTTTTGGTTCATATAGAACCAAAAAAGAGCCCGCACTGCCAAGGCAATCCTAAGCAAAAAGAACAAAGCTGGAGGCATCATGCTACCTGACTTCAAACTATACTACAAGGCTACAGTAACCAAAACAGCATGGTATTGGTAACCAAACAGAGATATAAATCAATGGATCAGAACAAAGGCCTCAGAAATAACACCACACATCTACAACCATCTGATCTTTGACAAACCTAACCAAAACAAGAAATAAGGAAAGGATTCCCTATTTAATAAATGGTGCTGGGAAAACTGGCTAGCTATATGTAGAAAGCTGAAACTGGATCCCTTCCTTACACCTTATACAAAAATTAATTCAAGATGGATTAAAGACTTAAATGTTAGACCTACAACCATAAAAACCCTAGAAGAAAACCTAGGCAATAACATTCAGGACATAGGCATGGGCAAGGACTTCATGACTAAAACACCAAAAGCAATGGCAACAAAAGCCAAAATTGACAAATGGGATCTAATTAAACTCAAGAGCTTCTGCCCAGCAAAAGAAACTACCATCAGAGTGAACAGGCAACCTACAGAATGGGAGAAAATTTTTGCAATCTACACATCTGACAAAGGGCTAATATCCAGAATCCACAAAGAACTTAAACAAATTTACAAGAAAAAAACAACCCCATCAAAAAGTGGGCAAAGGATATGAATAGACACTTCTCAAAAGAAGACATTTATGCAGCCAACAGACATATGAAAAAATGCTCATCATCACTCATCATCAGAGAAATGCAAATCAAAACCACAATGAGATACCATCTCACACCAGTTAGAATGGCGATCATTAAAAAGTCAGGAAACAACAGATGCTGGAGAGGATGTGGAGAAATAGGAACACTTTTACAGTGTTGGTGGGAGTGTAGATTAGTTCAACCATTGTGGAAGACAGTGTGGCAATTCCTCAGGAATCTAGAACTAGAAATATCATTTGACCCAGAGATCCCATTACTGGGTATATACCCAAAGGATTAGAAATCGGGCTACTATAAAGACACATGCATGCGTATGTTTATTGCGGCACTATTCACAATTACAAAGACTTGGAACCAACCCAAATGTCCATCAATGATAGACTGGATTAAGAAAATGTGGCACATGTACACCATGGAATACTATGCAGCCATAAAAAACGATGAGTTCATGTCCTTTGCAGGGACATGGATGAAACTGGAAACAATAATTGTCAGCAAACTATGGCAAGGACAGAAAACCAAACACTGCATGTTCTCACTCATAGGTGGGAATTGAACAATGAGAACATTTGGACACAGGGCGGGGAACATCACACAACACGGCCTGTCATGGGGTAGGGGTCTGGGGGAGGGATAGCATTGGGAGAAATACCTAATGTAAATGACGAGTTGATGGGTGCATCAGACCACCATGGCACATGTATACCTATGTAAAAAAACCTGCATGTTGTGCACATGTACCCTAGAACTTAAAGTATAATTAAAATTTTTTAAAAAAATTAACCAGACGTGATAGCACATGCCCATCATCCCAGCTACTTGAGAGGCTGAGGTGGGGGGATCAGCTGAGCCTAGAGGTTGAGGCTGCAGTGAGCCATGATTGTGCCACTTGCACTCCAGCCTGCGTGATAAAGCAAGACCCTGTCTCAAAAATAAAAATAAAATAAAAAACAAAAACATATGCCAGGATCATAAATAGACATAATTCAAATTTTAAAATCTTTGAAGAAAGAGGTCATTTTGTTATCCTGTATCATAACAAGATCTCAGTGGGTCCACATAACTGGAATATGTGCTGGGACCTCTGCAATATGAACTGGTGCTGAAGAGGAAGAAAAGTGGGCTTGGTCAGAACAGAGGCTGGGAAAAATTGAGTACTGAGGCCTCGTGTTCTAGGTCATCGTTGAAGGAAAGAGAAAAAGTATCTATAAAACCTGCAGGAAATTTCTGAGCCAGAAAGTTTGTCCTTAGAAAGCATTGCATGCATGGGGCATAGGTGTAAGGTTGTAGTTCATAAGCTGTATGACTAGGTGAACCTGCCTCCTTTTTCATAAAAAGGAGGAAGATGTGGCTGTGTTCGCTGGAGTCATTATTCATATCCCTTAAGCAGCATTTCTACCTGGCAGTCCAGACCACCTCCAAAAGAATCACCTGGGAAGCTTACTACAAATACAAATCCCTGAGGCCCAAATCCCAGTCTGATTGAACCGGACTATCTGGAGATGGAACCTGAAAATGTATTTTTACAAAATCTAGAACAAATTCCTATGCCCACTTAAGTCTGAGAACCCCTACTTTAACTCCTGGGACACCAAAGGAGCCTGGTCAATTAAAGTTGATTGATCTACAAGTTCCTGTGTTTTTAGAGGACTTTAGATGAATAATCTTCCACTAAAGGCAGGTGATTTTTAGAGAATCAATATAATGGAAATATTTAAAGCAGTGAGTCCCAGCCCTAACTGCAAAACGGGGTCATCTAGGAAGCTTTTTAAACATTACAATGCCCAGGCCAGTTAAAACAATTTCTAGGGTAAGGCTCTGTCATTAAGTGAAACAAAACAAAATAGGATATGACATCAAAGGCACAGACTACAAAAGAAAAAATACAAAAAAACTTTTCTGCATCAGCACTATCAGTAGAAGCCGGGCATGGTGGCTTATGCCTGTAATCCTAGTACTTTGGGAGGCTGAGGCAGGCAGATCACTTGAGGCCAGGAGTTTGAGACCAGCCTGGCCAACATGGTAAAACCCCATCTCTACAAAAAAAAAAGGAAAACACATCAATCAATAGAGTAAAAAGACAACCCACAGAAAGGAGAAGAATATTTGAAAATCATATATCTGATAGAGATTAATATGCAGAATATGTAAAGAACAACTACAACTCCACAGCAGTAAAAAAATCCAGTTCAAAAATGGGCAAAGGATTTGAATAGATATTTCTCTAAAGAAGATATGTAAATAGCCAGTAAGTACATGAAAAGATGCTCAATATCACTAGCCATTAAGGAAATGCAAATCAAAACTGCAGTGAGATGCCATCTCATATCCATTGGGGTGCTATTGTTCAAAAAATGAGAAATAACAAATGTTGCTGAGGAGAAATGAGAACCCTCTTGCATTGTTTGTGGGGATGTAAAATGGTGCAGCTACTGTTTAAAATAGTTTGATGGTTGCTCAAAAAGTTAAACATAGAATTCTTATAATCCAGCAATTAACACTATAATCCAGCAATTAACACTTCTAGGCGTTTCCCCCAAAGGATTGAAACCAGGAACTCAAACAGATACTTGTACACCAATATTTATAGCACCTTTATTCACAATAGCCAGAAGGTGGAGATAACCCAATGTCCATCAGTGGATGAACTGATAAACAAAATGTGGTGTGTGTGTGTGTGTGTGTGTGTGTGTGTGTGTGTGTGTGAGATGGAATATTATTCAACCTTAAAGAGGAGTAAAATTATTATATATGATAAAATGTGATCCATGAAAACATACTAAGTGAAACAAGCAGATACAAAAGGGCAATCATATGATTCCACTTATACGAGATACACAGAATAGACAAATTCATAGAGACAGAATGTAGGATAGAGGTTACCAGGAGCTGGGGGGAAGGAGAGTTATTTCATGAGTACAGAGTTCTGTTTGGGATGATGGAAAAGTTCTGGAAATGAATAGAGGTGGTGGTTGCACAACACAGTGAATATACTTAATACCACTTAATTGTATGCTTAAAGGTGGTTACAAAAACAAATTTTATGTGATGTGTATTTTACCACAATTAAAAAAACAAAAAATAAACCCAAAAATCTTCCCTAGGAGATTCTACTATGCAGCTCAGGAAGAGAACCACTGGTTTAAAGGGGTAGGAAAGGCCCAGAGACCTTACTGTAGACTCCAGCTCCCTGGTGAAGAGTAAGAGAGCTATAGCATCTGCTGAGTTGCAGGAGAGGAGGGGCTGTGCAGGTAGATGGGGACATGGGCATGGGTTTGTGCAGTAGGAGGAAGGACAGGGTCAGACTGGCACCTAGCACAGTAGAAGTTTTGGCTTTCGAGTCACACAGACCTGGATTTGAATTCAGCGGTACAGCCTATCAGACTTGTGACTCTGCTTAACCTTGCTGCCCTTTATTCAATGGTATATATTTAAAAAGCAGCAACAATCCCTATGGCATCGTGTTATTGTAAAGATTACATGAGATTATGCTTTTAAAGTGCCTAGAACCAATGGTGATATTTTAAAAATTTAACAGCTGCATTACAGGGGCAGAGTTGGCTTCATGAACTTCACACAGGACCGTGTGCTTAGTTTAATGCTCTGCTGCTGCAGTCTTGAAATTCTTAATAATTGTAGAACAAGGGTCCTGTAATTTTCATTTTGTTCTGGCCCTGGCAAATTAGTTTGTGCTATGCAAGAGCATTCACCCAATCACAACAGAGCTGGCAAAAGTGCTAAAGACATTTGCCAGGCATTAACCCTTAGTTGCTGGACCATGGAAAGGTCCAGAGTTTCTTCAGCAAGAGGATGGGTAGGAGTAGAGCTTGAGGGTAGTGGTTATAGTGGCCAACTTTCTTCTGCCCCTGCCCTGCTACCTTGGCTGTGTCTGGGGTCCCTCACATGCTCCTCTGGTTAAGTGGCTCCAGAAAGTATGCTTCTGGTCTTCTCAATGGGAGAGAGGTGGTGGGAGGGGACCAAGTGGAGTGGGAGTGGCTCTGGCACTAGCACCTTCTTTCAAAGATTTCCAACCAGTTATACTGTTTTCTGCTCTCCATTCATTCCCCTTCAGAGGTACCTGGTATCACAAGGTCCCATGTCTTTCCAGGGTTTTGCAAAGTGAATCCACTGACTCCTTGTTGTTCTTGCCCCTCCCATACCTATCTTTGCTCCACAGATATTTAGCTTTCACCTTTCTCTGATATAAGTCAGTTATCACTCATCCATCTGCTTTCTAACTTACAAAACTGTGTAGCTGTAACTGGTGAGCCGTCAGCCCTGATCAGCATCTCTAGTCTCTTCTCCCATTCTGTGTCCTCATGAGTTTATTTGTTTTTTTTTTTATTCTTCTACTGTCATTTTAGTGAGGTTTTAGGAAAGCAGCAAACATAAATTCATGTTTTCAGTCTGCTTTGTTTAACCAGAAATCAGTCCTGATCATTTTTAAGACTGTAATATCAAATTCATTCAAAAGCTCATCTTCTCCTCTCCCTTCGGCACCTGCTGAACGTGTGGCCCCATGGGCATGAAGTTGAGAGAGGAACATGGTCTGCTATTCAAATACTTAACCTTTTAGAGAATACTTATGGCCTACTCAAATACTTTTTTCATGTATGGGCGGGAAATATGGATGATAAGGAAAGAGTGACTGCCTCCTGACCTAACTGGGCATGGTTTCAGTCCCTAGCTCATTGTCCACGAACTCTGTGGAGAAGGCCTATAGCTTAATGTGCTCCATGGATGAGGTTCTCAGTCTTATACAACTCTCCTAAGCATTGACAGTTTCCTTAATATTTACTATCACTTCCAGCTCTCACTTGGGAACATTCATGCAGCATCCCTGCAGTGCACATGCCTCTTTGTTCTCTGATGCTGCAGTGGTCCATGGAAGATCATAGCTCACAATCTCATCTGCATTGCATAGTCAACTCTGAAGCCAGCATATACATGTGTGACCCACATCTGAGGGTTGAGGGGAGCAGTTTTCCCCTCACCATTGCCCACTCTCTTCATTTTCTTTTGCTGTAGCAGAATACCACAGACTAGGTAATTTATAAAGAAAATAAGTTTATTTGGTTCACAGAAATAAGTTTATTTGGAGCCTGGGAAGTCCAAGTGCATGGCACCGGCATCTGGTGAGGGCCTTTGTGCTGTGTTTCCCATTGTGGAAGGTGGAAGAACAAAAGAGTGCAAGAGCCAGAGCCAGGGCAAGAGGGGGTGAACTTGCCTTTATAATAAGTCCACTCTCAAAATAACTTACCCACTTCTGAGATAAGTACGTTAATCTATTCGTGAGGGCATAGCACTCATGACCTAATCACCTCTTAACAGTCCTACCTCTTAATACCATCACAATGGCAATTAAATTTCAACCTGAGTTTTGGAGGGGACATTCAAACCGTAATACTCACCATACCATCTCTCACCAGTTTTCTCATCCCCTGGTAAGGAACCACAAGGACAGAGGAACCTTTCAAGCCACCTTTCTATCATATGGTAAAGTAAGCATAAATATAAAATAAAATAAGCATGTTCCCAACTGAGAATTAGCAGTTTTCTACAGAATTTTGCAGTCTGTAGAAAAGTATTTCTCAACTTATCTGGAGGTCACCAACAGAAAGGATTGCTGATGAAGGAGACTTTAAATTTTAAGAATTAAAGAACTACTTATAGCTAAGTAAATGCAAAAACAATCTGTACATAACATCTTAGGTATATGTAAAAGCCAAGGTAAATTAGCTAAGAATCTGGTACATTTTCGAAAATTTTTAATAAGAATTTTTCATAATCTGTTTTCTAAGGAAGATGATAGAAAATGCACTATCTACCTTATGCTTATTTTACCATATGATAGAAATTGCTCAGTAGAATTTAAAGATTTTTTAACATAAATGTAAACTAGTTCTTTGTAAAACAAGGGTCCTGTAATTTTCAACTAGTTCAAACTAGTTCTACACTGTCTTATTAAATCAAGGACAAGTGCAGAATGTTGCAATTAAGAAAAAAGCCAAAATTTGCTTTTTAAATTATTTCTTAAATAGTAAAGTGCACTATAAAATAATAAATGAAATATTTAATACTCCTAATTTCCGCAAAATTTATGTCCATATTTTTAATGTAGTATTTGCAATTCACAGGATGAGCTATTTCGTACTCTCGCATCTTATAAACTTATTGCACCAAGATATAGATGGCAGAGAAGTAAATGGGGACGTACATGTCCTGTGAATTTAAAAGATGGTAACATTTATTCAGGATTACCAGATTATTCTGTGAGGTAAGTAAGATTTTCAGAACTTAATTTTAAATCTTCCTCATTAAATCTTCCTCATACATCTTTTCAGTTGTTTACTAATATGGCATATTTTAAGTTTTCTAGGTAAAATCTACTGTCTTTCATCAGAAGAAGCACTAAAACCATTTTTATTGAACCCACGTCCCTATCTGCTTCCACCTATGCCAGCACCACCATGTAAAGTATTCATACTTGGACCTCAATATTCAGGGAAAACAACACTTTGCAATATGCTTGCAGAAAATTACAAAGGAAAGGTAACTATCTATCTATCTATCTATCTATCTATCTATCTATCTATCTATCTATCTGTCATGTATCTATACTTGATTATAATTTGTAGGATTTTATTTGTACTCAGTTTTTAAAATTTCATGTTTTAATTGAATAATTGTTCCACTGGGCTTGGGGTAGGGAAGGCATTCTTTTTGTTGTTTATTGCTGCTTCCAGACCAGAGTCCCTCCCTGCTTCCCAAAAGCTCCCACATGTGAATATCATGTCATTCAGACTCTGCCACCTATTTGCTTTCTTGGTTCTACTGATCTTCTGTCCCCTGGGTTTCAGTACTCCTGGCTCACTCTCACTCTCCCCATATAATCACTCCTGTCCTAATTCTTGGTGATTTCAGTATTACAAAGATGATCCTCCCAACACCTTGACACCTCCCTCAGTAATCTTGTTCTCCACTCTCAGTAAACGAAATTATTTTTAGCTTAGACAAGAGTGATAGCAGTAAAAGTGGTATGAAACAAGCATATTTGGGATATAATTTGAAGACAAAGCCGAAAGATTTGATGAGAGATTGGAATATGGAGGAATTCTAGAAGGGGCAGTGTGGCTTGAGGATTGCCTATGCAAGAAGGAATGGCACAAGATCATGGCTAAAGACAGAGCAATTCAGGCCACAGAAAGGTATTAGAAGTTGTTCAAAGTGCTGTTGCATTCTTTTAAGCACAGGAGTATCATTTTCTGTTTGCTTTTAACTTTTTCATTGTGAAACATGACAAACATACAGAAAAGTGAAGCCCACTGAGTTACCGCAAAATGAACCCCCATGTAACCACCACCCAGGTCAAATCTGGAATGTTGCCAGCACCCAGAAGCCCTCTCATGTTTCTTCTCAATACCAGTCTCCTCACTCTCCACACAAAGGTAACCACTGCCCAGAATTTTATGGCATTCACTTCCATACTTCTCTTATGGTTTTGCCGTGGAAGCATACGTCCAAATACCATAGACTAGTTTTGCATGGTTTTTTTGAACTTTATAGACTTAAACAATTTATCTTCTTTGTGCCTGGCTTCTTTCACTTAACATTATAATTGTGATATTTGTCCAGACTATTGAATGTAGCTGTAGTTTATTCATTTTTATTGTTTTATTGTATTCTGTTGATTGACTTATACCATAATGTATTTATCCACATTTGAGCACTAATAAAACTTGGATTGATTCCAGATTGGAGTAAATAACACTACTATAAACATTCTTGTATGTGTCTCTTGGTGCACACATGGACATATGTTCAACTTGTGTAGATAATGCCAAATTGTTTTCCAAAGTAGTTCCATTATTTCACAATACTATCAGCAGTATATGAAAGTTCTGTTATTCCACATTCCTGTCAACTCTTATTATGGTCGGTCTTCCTAATTCTAGCCATTTTAGTGAGTGTATAATAGTATCTCACTGTGGTTTTAATTTGCATTTCCCTAATGACTATGAGGTTGAACCTCTTTCATGTGTTTACTGACCATTTAAATATTCTCTTTTTGAAGTGTTTTCTCAAGTGTCTTGCCCATTTTTAGTTGTGTTTTTGTATATTATTAGTAAGAGTTCCTAATATTATCTATATACAAGTTCTCTGTTGATTATAAGCATTAGGACTATTCTCTGTCTGTCTGTGGTTTGCCGTTTCACTTTTCTAATGGCATCTTTTAATAAACAGAAGTTCTTTGTTTCAATGAGGCATGATTTATCAACCTTGTCTGTTATCATTAGTGCTTTTTATGTCATACTTAAGAAAATTTTTCTGCCCAAACATCGTGAGGATATTGTCCTATATTAACCGCTAAAAGCTTTATTGTTTTGACTTTCACATTTAGATATATACTCCATCTAAACTTGACTTTCTTATGATGTGAAGGACAGGGTAAGTTTTACTTTTTCCCATGTAGATATTCAGTTGTTTCAGGATCATTGAAGAAAAGATCATCCTTTATCAACTGTTTTGCCCCCTTTGTCTTATATCATGTTTTTATACATATGTGTGTCTCTTTTGGGGCTCAGTGGTCTATTTCTTTTTTTTTCTTTTCTTTTTGAGACAAGGTCTTGCTCTGTTGCCCAGGCTGAAGTGCAATGATACCATCATAGTTCACTGCATCCTCAAACTCCTGGGCTCAAGCAATCCTCCCACCTCAGCCTCCTGAGTAGCTGGGATGACAGATGCACACCACCATGCCTGGCTAATTTTTGTATTTTTTTGTAGAGATGGGGTCTTGCTATGTTGTCCAGGCTGATCTCAGGAACTCCTTCCCTCAAATGATCCTCCTGCCTCAGCCTCCCAAAGCACTGGGATTACATGTGTGAACCACCATACTGAGCCTCACTGATCTATTCCATCATTCTATTAGTATTTTGCCAATACTACATTGACTTAATTATTTTAGCTTTACAATAAATCTTGATGTCAAGTAGAGCAAGCTCTTCTATCTTATTGTTCTCTTTCAGGAGTGCATTGGCTATTCTTAGCCCTTTGCAATTTTATGTAGAAAAATCTTTTGAGATTTTAACTAGGATAGCATCACATTTATAGATCAGTTGGAGGAATGGACATCTTTACAATATTGACTTCTAGTCCATAAACATGATACATTTTGCCATTTATTTAGCCCCTCTTTAATTTATGTTAGTAATAATTTGGAGTTTTCTGTGTAGAAATTTGCACAGACCTCTGGGTATTTGATGGGTTTTGATGCTATCCTAGGTAATATCATTTTTAACCAATTAAAAGTTCTCTCTATTATCTTGTATGTTATATATTATTTTCTTTAAAGAGTCACCCAAGAATTAATGCCTGACATATTACTTTCAATATAAATTGGTACTTTCATACTTCTTAGATAGTGCAAGGGTCTTATAATTCAAACATACCCTTAAAATGTATTCCCACATAATGTTTTCCTGTAAAGCATCACCTGGTTTTTAATGTGCAAACATCATAGACCACACATATCTCCCGGTGGCTCACGCCTGTAATCCCAGCACTTTGGGAGGCCGAGGCGGGTAGATCATGAGGTCAGGAGATCGAGACCATCCTGGCTAACACAGTGAAACCCCGTCTCTACTAAAAATACAAAAAAATTAGCCGGGCATGGTGACGGGTGCCTGTAGTCCCAGCTACTCGGGAGGCTGAGGCAGGAGAATGGCGTGAACCCGGGAGGCGGAGCTTGCAGTGAGCTGAGATCATGCCACTGCACTCCAGCCTGGGTGACAGACCCAGACTCTGTCTCAAAAAAAAAAAAAACATTTTTCAAATACTGTTTATATTTACATCTCCAAAAGAAAATTCTACATTTTAAATTTATAATATTCAGGAAAGATGGTGTGACACATTTCAAATACAAGTAGTAGAATGTCAAAATCAAGTGTAAGTGTTTAGAAAACTTCCTCATGTGTCAGTAACGGAGTCTCAAATGTTGCTGGCCCTAAGAAAGGCCATTTTACTGCGTGGAAAACAAATGTGTATCACCAATAATATTAATTGTTTGGTGATCACATAATGATGTTTTAACCATTTTGCATCCAAACATGATTGCCTATTACTTGTAATAGGTCTTTGCTTATGTTTTAGTTACATTATAGAATTTGAGTCAAGGTATAATGCATTATAAATTTCCCATTTAAAATAATGAAAAATCAGCTGGCATGGTGGCTCATGCCTGTAACCCCAGCACTTTGGGAGACTGAGGCAGGAGGATCCCTTGAGTCTAGGAGTTTGAGGCCAGCCTGGGCAAAATGGTGAGACCTCTTCTCTAAAAAAGTAAAATAAAATAAAATAAAATCATGAAAAATTATTATTTCTGACCCTCAAAAACTGAAATAATAATTTTTGTTTGTTTTAAGTCCTTAAGTTTTTAGGTACTTTGTTATGCAGCAATTAGAAAATACCCCAAAATAATTTTTTAAGATTGATAATTATACTTCATCAAAGTATAAAACATTTCTCTCTGATACAAGGCCTCTGTTTTTTTAAATGAAACCCGGTAGCCTGGGAGATCTTTGAAACAAGTATAACTAAAAACGTGTTTCTGGCGCTGTATACTTATAGCGCCTACAGATCAAAAGGATAAAGATAGGCAATGCTAAGAAAATAGACAACAGATAGCTAGAGAAAAACCACAGAAGATGAGTTGTCAGTGGAAAAAACTTATGAAAGATGCCTAACCTCATCAGGAGATAAGTAACATAAAAAATAGTAAGATGAAAATTTTTACCCATATCAGAAGAATGACAACCTTTGTTCTAATGAGAACATGTATGGGAAGTTTTAAAAACTATTGATGAAACTGTACATTACTACCATCTTTTTAAGAATCTTTAAATTCCAGCCATGACAGTGAACTAACCCTCCTAACATGTGATCCCTGCGGGAAGAGAAACTCATGAGGTGAGCTCCATGGTTACCTCAATTGTCTGCATGGATAGGGACAGTTTCCTGACAGGACAAGCAGAGCATGGTGCTTCCATGGAGCTGAGGAGACTGAGCTCAGTTCTGAAGCAGCCTGCACTGTGAAGCAGAGCAGCAGGGAGAAGGGAGCTGCTTGTGAGTAGGGTGGGAGCAAGGCCCAAGTGTGTGTAGTCAAGAGCTTCTCAAAGGAGACTTCACAAAGCTTATCGAAGGATGGCTCCTACAGGTTGTGAACAGAACAGATACTGGAGGTTGAGCAGTGCAGGGACTTGAGACATCTGGCCCAGTTGCAAGGGAGAGGCCTTATTACCAGAACATTGAGCTGACACACTGTAAAGGCCATCCCTTGGGTGTAAGGACCACAACCTAGATTAAGGCCTACTCTACAGCCTCCCTTACTGAGCCTACAACCACTTTATTGAGGAATAAAATCTGGGGGAATGAATTTGGAGATTGAGCCCTATCAAATTGGGAAATACTTGGGGGCTTTTCAAATATTGGATTTAATAAAGCACAAAATAGAAGTTCAGGCCAGTTGCAGTGGCCTGTAATCCCAGCACTTTGGGTGGCTGAGGAGAGCAGTTCACTTGAAGCCAAGAGTTTGAGACCAGTTTGGCCAACATGGTAAAACCCTGTCTCTACAAATACGAAAATTAGCCAGGTATGGTGGTGTACGTGTGTAATCCCAGCTATTTGGGAGACTGAGGCAGGAGAATTGTTTGAACCCAGGAGGTGGAGGTTGCCGTGACCAGAGATTACACCACTGTGCTCCAGCCTGGGCGACAAGGAGAGACTCTGTCTCAAAAAAACAAAAAACAGAAGTTCAGTGTGGTAAACCAATACAGTCATGTGCTGCATATACAACAGTGGTCCCATAAGATTATAATGGAGCTGAAAATTTCTCATCGCCTAGTGAAGTCATAGCCATTGTAACATCATAGCACAAGTTACTCATGTGTTTGTGATGCTGCTATAAACAAACCTACTGTGCTGCCAGATGTATAAAAGCATAGCACATACAGTCATGTACAGTTATGTAATACTTGATGACAATAAAAAACAATGATGTTAATGGTTTAGTATTTACTATACTATACTTTTAATCATTATTTTAGAATGTACTCCTTCTACTTGTAGAAAACGTTAACTGTAAAACAGCCTCAGGCAGGTCCTTCAGGAGATATTCCAGAAGGCATTGTTGTCGTAAGAGATGACAGCTCCATGCATGTTCTTGTCCCTGAAGACCTTCCAGTGGGACAAGATATAGAGGAGGAAGACAGTGATATTGATAATCCTGACCCCATGTAGGGCTAGGCTAAAAAAAAAAAAAAAAAGCTTAAACATCGAAAAATAGAAAAAAGCTTATAAGATACAAAGAACCTATTTTGTACATCTGTACAATGAGTTTGTGTTTTAAGCTAAGAATTGTTACAAAAGAGTCAAAAAGTTTAGAAATTTTAGAAGTTTATAAAGTAAAAAAGCTATAATAAGACAAGGTTAATTTATTATTGAACAAAGAAACAAATTTTAAATAAATTTAGTGTAGCCTAAGTGTACATTGTTTATAAAGTCTATAGTAGTATACAATAATGTCCTAGACCTTCTTATTCACTCACCACCCACTGTCTCACCCAGATCAACTTCTAGACTTCCAAGTTTCATTCATGGTAAGTTCCCTATAGAGCTGTAGCATTTAAAAAATGTTTATGCCATATTTGCACAGTACCTTTTGTATATTTAGATATGTTTAGACATACAAATCCTTAACATTGTGTTACAGTTGCTTGCAAAATTCAGTGCAGCAACGTGCTGTACAGGTTTGTAGCCTAGGAGCAATAGGCTATACCATATACCCTAGGTGTTTAGTAAGCTGTACCCTCTAAGTTTGTGTAAGTACACTCTATGCTGTTTGCACAACAACAAAATCACCTTATGACACATTTCTCAGAATGTATCCCCATTGTTAAGCAACACATGACTGTAACTGAACTGCCTGATAGAACAAAAGTCAACACTGACAGTCTTCAGAGGAAGATAACAGAATTCAAAGTTCCTAATAATGTATCATCCACAATGTCCAACATGTAATGAAACATTACAAGACATGCAAAGAAACAGGAAAATGTTACCCATATGAAGAAAAAAGGAGACAATAGAAACTGGCCCTGAAATGGACCAAATGTTGGATTTACCAGATAAAATCTTTAAGATGGCTATTATAAATAATGCTTAAGGTCTTTATAAGAGAATAGAGAACCTCTTAAGATAAATGAAAAAACTACTTAAAACAGAACCAAATGGAAATCCTGCACTAAAAATATAAAAACCAAACTGAACGTTTTACTGAATTAGCTTGACTGCAGATTGGAAGTTGTGGAAGAACTTGAAGACAGATCAATAAAACATTTCTAGTCTGAAAAATAGAGGGAGAAAAAAATATTGAAAGAAATGAACAGAGCTTCTGGGACCTGTGGGACAAATCAGATGGTCTAATGTGAGTAAGTGGAGTCCCAGAAGAAGATGATAGTAGAAATAGGACAGAAAAAAAAATACTTGAAGATATTGTCAACATTACTGAAATTAAGAAACCAAGCAAAAACCAAAAAATTATAGATTGACTTACAGGTCCAAGAAGCTCAGCAAGCCCCAAACAGGATAAATACAAGGAAAACCACACCTACACACATCATTTTTAATGGTGAAAACCCCAAAAGCAGCAGTCCCCAACCTTTTTGGCACCATGGACTGGTTTTATGGAAGACAGTTTTTCCACAGACTGGGTTGTGGGGGTGGAGGATGGTTTCAGGATGAAACGGTTCCACTTCAGAGCCTCAGGCATTAGATTCTCATAAGGAGCACACAAACCAGATCCCTTGCATGTGCAGTTCACAATAGGGTTCGTGCTCCTATGAGAATCTAATGCTGCCACTGCTCTGACAAGAAGCAGAGCTCAGGCAGTAATGCTCATCGACTGCTCACCTCCTGCAGTGCCGCTCAGTTCCTACCGGTCCACGGCCTGAGGGTGGGAGACCCCTCCCCTAAAGCAGCCACAGAAAAATTGATATGTTAAATAGAATAAAACATTGATACAAATGACAGCCAACTTGTCATCAGAAGCAATGGCAATCAGAAAACAATGAAACAAGAGCTTTAAACAACTACAAGAAAAGCCATCCTAGAAGTATATAGCAAGTGAAAATGTCCTTGAAAAATGAGTTAACACAAAGACATTTTCGGATAAAAGTCACTTCTGGCCTTCTGATGACTATGAGTTTCATAATACAATTGTCAAGCCAGATCACCTAAACACTAAACAAACAATACTCACACAAATGAAGCTTCCAATTATTAACATGCTCTGGAAAATAAGAGTAATTATTGAATCCAGAAACTAGATCAGGATACTAGAAACAGAAAAGGGAACATTTGGAAAACAAAAAGGGTCCTTTGAAATTAAAATATATGCAAGATGAAAGAACATTAAAAAAGAAAATATAACACAAATGAAAAATTCAATAGAAGAGTTAAAAGATAGAAATTAAAGTTACCTTTTAGAAATTAGTATAAACTGACAAATGGAAAAAAGAATAGAAAAGAAAAGAAACTATAAGGTCAGTCTAGGGTGTTCATTATCCATATAGGAATTCTTGTAGGAGCTACCAGAGAAAAGAATATTACCAAAGAAATAACTGCAGAAAATTTCCCAGATTGAAGGACATGCTTCCAGATAGAAATGACACAGTAAATGCCCAGTAAAATGGATGGAGAAAGACCCACATGAAGGGACATCACTTTGAAATTATAAGACAATGGGGGCAAAGATCCAGAAGCTTCTGGTAAAATGAGCCTAGAAGACTCTGGAGAGGAAAACTAGGTCCCATGGAAAGGACTGGGAATTCCAATAACATAGAACTTCTCAACCCACAACTCTGGAAGCCAGAAGACAATTTTTGGGGGGAGTGGCTGATAGCCTAGAATTTTATATTCAGGCAAATGAAGTCTAATAATAGAATGAGGGCATTTTCAGTCACACACACAAAAAATTGCCTCCCATGTATTCTTTGTCAGAAGCTACTAGAGGATGTGGTGCATCAAAATGGGGGCCTAAACAAAGATGGCGACATGGGATTCGGAAGCAAAAGGGCATCCATGCATCCCTGACAAGGAAGAGGGTTAGGAAATCCCAAGATGGTGGGGGAAGGAGAGCCCATGATGTCAGTTGTTCTGCAGGCCTAGAAGCCTAGAAAACAACCAGCCCAGTTTGGGGTAGGAGAACGGGGGGCTCCAGAAGAGATAGCTCCAGGGAGATGATTACCTGATGTATTTTCAAGCAGAAATTTGTACTTGTGAAGAAAAGTTTGGGAATTCATTATTGATAGGTATATAGAAAACTAAGCAACCCCCCACAAAAAAAAACCCTGCAGGAACAGAAATATGAACATGTTCTATGTAATTGTGAGTAATTGTTCTATAAGCATAATAACATGAATAATGCATATTATTTTTTAAAAATGTATTATCTAATTCTTGGGGGCTTATGGAGGGATGTGGGAGAAGAAGTGTGTGTGTGTGTGTGTGTGTGTGTGTATGTGTCTAAGATTCCTAACTAGTTCATCATTTGGGGAAGAAAAAGTTTTATCCAGGTAATTTCAGATTATTTAAAGTGTAAATTAGAAGGAAAAAGGAAAAAAATTAGAAGGAAAGTAAAACTTTTGACAGCATACAGAGGAAAATACTGAGTATATATTTGCCATGTGTGTGTTTCTCATCTATTACTGCATAAAAAATTACCCTAACAGCTTGCAACAACAATAAGCATTTATGATCTTGCATAGTCTCTCTGAGTCAGGAATTCAGGAGTGGCTTAGCTACATGGTTCTGTCCTAAATGCTTTCATGAGGTTACAGATAAGATGTCATCTGGGGCTGCACTCGTCTGACACTAGGCTGGGGCCGGAAGATGGCTCAATCACATGAATGAGACCTCAGTTCCTTTCTATGTAGATCTCTTCATAGGACTGCTTATGTGTCCTCAGGACCTGGCAACTGACTACCCTCAGAAAGAGTTAACCAAGGAGGAAGCTATAATGTTTTTCATGACTTAGTCTTAAAAGTCATCCGCTATCACTTGCATCGTACTCTATTTAAAGCAAGTCACTACTAAGTTCTAGTTACACTAAAGAGTAGAATTAGGCTCCACCTTCTGAAGAGAGGTGTGTCAAAAGATTTGTGGACTTATTTTAAACCCATTACATCACAATATGTGTCAGATAAAGAAATTATCATTTTAAAATATAAAAAGACGAATCAATATGCAGATAAAGCTTCCATAGAAAAAAAAATCAAACAGGCAATTCACAGAATAATAGATACAAATAGCCATTAAACATTAGCAAAAGGATACCACCTCCCTGATAGAGAGATGCCAAAAAACAGAGACTTGTCATATCAGTCTCATTGTAACAGTTAAAAGATTACTAAAAACACCCAATTTCAATGTGTACCTAGGATGGGAGAAGTACATTCTCATAGACTGCTAGTAAGAGTATAACCATTAGGCATAGCAATTGGAAATACATATGCAAACCTAAAGTCCATGCATATCCTTTGAACTGCCAATTCTGTTTTATGGATTTTTCTAAAGAAACTATCAAAGATATGTAGATAATTGTGTTCATCATAGCGTAGTTTATATACCAAAAATGTATATACCAAAATATAGATAATATATAATATGTGTGTTATATATTATCTACATTTTATACATATTATCATATATCATATATGTATACATTATACGTCTATAATACACATTATATTATATAATATACATATATTTTATGTCTATAATACACATATATACATATATGGCATACTATGCATATATTATATATTAATATAATATAATATGCAATTTAATATTAATATATTAATGTATTATCCTGATTTGTAATAGTAATATAATATTAACACTATATTAATATATATTATATTAATATATTATACATTAATGTAAAATATACTATAATATACTATTATACAAAATATATATTACATATTATATACATAGTATACTATACAATGTATATAGTATGCTATATATACTATATATGACTATAGTATATACATATATGTATATGTACGTGTATGTGTATGTATACATTTACGTATACGTACATGTATGTGTACGTACACATATGTGTATGTATACATATGGAGACTCCCGATTCTTTTTCTTATAGGAATGTATATGTTTATAATATATAATATAATATGTATATTATATATAATGTATAAAATATATATAATATGTATATTATATATAATGTATAAAATATATATAATATGTATATTATATATAATGTATAAAATATATATAATATGTATATTATATATAATGTATAAAATATATATAATATGTATATTATATATAATGTATAAAATATATATAATATGTATATTATATATAATGTATAAAATATATATAATATACATATATAGATAATATATAATACACATATATTATCTATATTTTGGTATATACATTTTTCCAACTTTAAACTAGGCTATGATGAACAAACTAGGCTATGATGAAAAACTAGGCTATGATGACAGTTTTTTAAGAAAAATCCATAAAACAGAATTGACAGTTCAAAGGATATGCATGGAATTTAGGCTTGCATATGTATTTCCAATTCCTATGCCTAATGGTTATGCTCTTATCAGCAAGCATATACATGTATATGTATATGTTTGTATATGTATATATATGAATAGTATATATAGTATATGGTGTATATGTATATGTATGAATAGTATATATAGTATATGGTGTATATGTATATGTATATACTATTATATATATATAGTATACCATACATATGTATTGATATTTTAGTTAAATAAGTTGTAACATATTCATCTGATGCAATACTATGCACATATTCATCTGATGCAATACTATGCACATATTCATCTGATGTAAAACTGAAGATGTGGATGAAGATTTATTGGCATGGAATAAAACAGTGTAAGCCTACCAAAAGAAAAGCAGAATGGGAATATAGGGATCTGTAAATATTAATTAAAGACACATAGAATCCTGTTTTTAAGATCCCAATATTCTGTATTAAATCTGTTATCTACCTGACAAGTTATATCCAGAACATAGAAATTATTCTAACACAATTTTAGGCAAAAGCTGAACATATGCTTAAAGAGAAAAAAATAAGTGAATAAGCATATATAAAGAAGTTCAAAAGTATTCGTGATTAGGGAACTGTAAATTTAATCTACAATGGGATACTTCTTCACACCCACTAGAAAATTTAAAAGCTTCACAAAACCAAGTGTTGGTGAGGATGCAAGGAAACTAACTTTCATGTCTTTCTGGTAGAGATGTAAAATAGTTCAACTGTTTTGGAAACAGTTTGATGGTTTGTTATAAAGTTATACACACACTTACCATATGGCCCAGGAATTTCACTCCTAGGTATTTACCCAAGAGAAGTGGAAACACATAACCACAAAAAGACTTCTGTACAAATGTTCATCACGGCTTTATTCATAATAACCAAAACCTAGAACACAACCCAAATGTCTATCAATAGATAAATGAATAAAAAACTGTAGTATATTCATACAATGAAATCCACTCAACAATAAAAAGGATACCCACAGTAACACTGATGAATCTCCAAAACATTCTGCTAAGGAGGGAAAACCTGAAAAAGATCACATACTATATGCTTTCATTTATATGAAATTCTAGAAAAGGTAACACTAAACTAATTTATAGCTACAGAAAGCAGAAAGTAGTTGCCAGGGGCCAGGAATGAAAGCTGGGGAAGGAGTAAGGCAGGAAAGGATTGACAACAAAGGAGCATAAGGGAATTTAGGGAGTGATGTAAAAGTTCAGGCTGGTCTTGAACTCCTGACCTCAAGGGATCCTCCTGTCTCAGCCTCCCAAAGTACTGGGATTACAAATGTTAGCCACCACACCCAGCAAATGTTCTATATCTTGATTGTGGTTTATATATATATATATATATTTGTGAAAACTCATCAAACTGTGTACTTAAGATGTATGCCTTTTATTGTATGTAAGTTATACATATAACATGGATTTAAAAAACATATATCTATGTTTTAACTTCTGTTAAGTCAAAATATATACATAATCTGAATATATATATTACATGATAAATACATGTATAGACATATATCCTACATGAAAAATATGGCTGAATTTCTATTAAAGCAAGTACTCAAAAATAGGTGAATTCTGAACATAACTCCAAATATACCTCAAGCAGTATTAATATTTTTGGAATAGAGATAGAAATATAGATAGATATACATAGATAGATGAACAATGTGTTTAATAGTCACAATAACTCCTGCTTATGTTGATTTTCTCAAATATTCTTTGCAGGTAGTCGACTATGCCCAACTTGTTCAGCCACGTTTTGATAAAGCCCGTGAAACATTAGTAGAAAATACCATAGCTGAGGCCACTGCAGCAGCAATTAAAGTTGTGAAAGAAAAGCTTCTCAGGGAACTGCAAGCTAGAAAACAAGGTGAAACATCTTTTTAAAATGTGTGTTTTAAGTTTAGGTAAAAATTAAGCCTGGCTACTTGAAAGCAAGGACTTTGTTTAACTCATCTTGGCATTCTTGGCACTTTACACATTATAGACTCTTAACAAATGGTTGAAGAATGGATGTACGTAAACCAATTCAAAAGCAGAGAAAAAACCTTTCAATTCTAGACCTCTAAGGAAATGAATCCGAAGGAGCCTCTAAATTTGGATTTCTTTCTCCAGTGGGTCTACCTTACTGGGCAGACTGCTTGATCAGGATTTACACCTTTATCTACACTAGTCATTAAAACAACAGGAAGAATCCACCTGACTCTTGTGGAGCTTGTTGTTGTTTTAGACTTATATGGCAGTCCTGATTGTGACTAAATCTTTCTATTTGGGAAAGATTAATTTAATGAAATGAAACTAGAAGAAGTCTTAGTGATCACTTAACACCCTTCTCTAATTTTATAGTTGAGAGAACTGAGGTTCATGGAGGTTGAATGGCTCCCTGGAAATCACCCAGTGGGTGGCATAGCTGAGACTTGATCCCTCATTTCCAAAGTCCTGGTGGTCTTTCTCCTGACGGTTCTGCCTCTTCCTGTGTCTCACTGACTGTTGATCACATTGCAGAATAGACAAAAAGGGGTTTTTTTTTTTCTGTTTTTCTCCAGGAAAAATGAGAGTTCTCATTTCATGGCTACTTTTGATATTCATTGATTGGTTTTTGCACACTTTGTATCTCTAGTTGGCAGTCTTGTAACTAATCATATTAGAACACATGAAAGTAGCTTAATCTAAACCTCTCCTCTTAATGGAATGCCCTTAATGCAACATTTCCTATGTACAACATGGGATCTTCCTCATTTTCAAAAATCTAAATCCAAAATCTGGGATTAGCTTCAGCAATTTTAGCTAGATTCAGTCACCACTGTTCAGAGTCCCAGAAGCTATGGCAGTGCACTGTGTGGCCATCAGTGCCTCCATTCCAAATATCCTTTTCCTAATTATGTTTTTCTGATGACAAAAGTAATAATAGCCATTCATGATGCATTTACTACAGGCTGGAGCTATGCTAACTGCATTGCATGTATTATCCTATTTAATCCTCATGACAAGTTTGCACGGTAGATGTTCTTATGGCCAATTCTAGTGGTTGAAGAAACTCAGAGGGATTATTTAAGAGTTGACAGCCAGCAAGTGATTGGGATTCAAATAAATGTGCTCTTCTTTCCTGTGTCTCTCAAGTGAGCACAGAAAATCAGAAAAAGCAGATAGAAGGAAAACTCACTCATACTTAGAACGAGAACCATTCTTGTTCTTTGCTCCTCTCTTTTTTTCTATTCATGTTTGTAATGGTTGATTGTGATCCTATGGTATACGCAAAATTACATTCACTCATTTTAAAATAATATTTCTTTCTAATTAATATGTAATTATTGTAATAAATTTTGTATTAGCTATATCTCTAAATTCATTATTTTTCCCAAATGCTGAGCCAGTGTTACAAATAACAATTACTAAATTATCCATAATTTTACTGGAGGTTTGAAATGCCGACTTTATCCTAATATTAAGTTTGTGTGTGTATGTATAAACTTCTGGAATTTCTATTCTATTGATATTTATAGTACAACTTTTAATACATAATGTAATTATCAAAGCTTTATGATACATTTTGACTCTTGTGATAATATAAATTCTCCCTCAAAACATTTTGTTTTAAATTGTTTCCTGATTATTTCTTCATTTGTTCCATGAAATGGGTGCTTATTGTTTGCCAGGAACTGTGCTAGATGTTAGGATGCTTGTAGAATTTTTGTCAAGTTCTACAACAAATCCCAATGGGAGGATTGTATTAATATTATATAATAATTTGGTAAGAATTCTCATATTTACTATTAGATCTTCTCATGCAGACATGAAATCTCCATTTTTTAGTCTAGTTTTGTCTTTCCATAATATTTGGTAGCTTTCTTCATGTATTGTCTACAGTTTTCTTTTTTTTTTTTCTCATTAAACTTTTTTAATGGGTCTCAAAATTCTGTGACAAATTTTTGGTCAAGTTGTTTCCATTAAAAAGTACTGATTTTAAAAACTAATAACTTAAAACTGCCACACGCAAAAAAGAAAACCAAAGTGGTCCACAAAACATTCTCCTTTCCTTCTGAAGGTTTTACGATGCATTGTTATCATTAACCAGTCTTTTACTACTAAACTTAAATGGCCAATTGAAACAAACAGTTCTGAGACCGTTCTTCTACCACTGATTAAGAGTGGGGTGGCAGGTATTAGGGATAATATTCATTTAGCCTTCTGAGCTTTCTGGGCAGACTTGGTGACCTTGCCAGCTCCAGCAGCCTTCTTGTCCACTGCTTTGATGACACCCACCGCAACTGTCTGTCTCATATCACGAACAGCAAAGCGACCCAAAGGTGGATAGTCTGAGAAGCTCTCAACACACATGGGCTTGCCAGGAACCATATCAACAATGGCAGCATCACCAGACTTCAAGAATTTAGGGCCATCTTCCAGCTTTTTACCAGAACGGTGATCAATCTTTTCCTTCAGCTCAGCAAACTTGCATGCAATGTGAGCCGTGTGGCAATCCAATACAGGGGCATAGCCAGCGCTAATTTGGCCTGGATGGTTCAGGATAATCACCTGAGCAGTGAAGCCAGCTGCTTCCATTGGTGGGTCATTTTTGCTGTCACCAGCAACGTTGCCACGACAAACATCCTTGACAGACACATTCTTGACATTGAAGCCCACATTGTCCCCAGGAAGGGCTTCACTCAAAGCTTCATGGTGCATTTCGACAGATTTTACTTCTGTTGTAACGTTGACTGGAGCAAAGGTGACCACCATATCGGGTTTGAGAACACCAGTCTCCACTCGGCCAACAGGAACAGTACCAATTCCACCAATTTTGTAGACATCCTGGAGAGGCAGGCGCAAGGGCTTGTCAGTTGGACGAGTTGGTGGTAGGATGCAGTCCAGAGCCTCAAGCAGCGTGGTTCCACTGGCATTGCCATCCTTACGGGTGACTTTCCATCCCTTGAACCAAGGCATGTTAGCACTTGGCTCCAGCACGTTGTCACCATTCCAACCAGAAATTGGCACAAATGCTACTGTGTCGGGGTTGTAGCCAATTTTCTTAATGTAAGTGCTGACTTCCTTAACAATTTCCTCATATCTCTTCTGGCTGTAGGGTGGCTCAGTGGAATCCATTTTGTTAACACCAACAATTAGTTGTTTCACACCCAGTGTGTAAGCCAGAAGGGCATGCTCTCGGGTCTGCCCATTCTTGGAGATACCAGCTTCAAATTCACCAACACCAGCAGCAACAATCAGGACAGCACAGTCAGCCTGAGATGTCCCTGTAATCATGTTTTTGATGAAGTCTCTGTGTCCTGGGGCATCAATGATAGTCACATAGTACTTGCCGGTCTCAAATTTCCACAAGGAGATATCAATGGTGATACCACGTTCACGCTCAGCTTTCAGTTTATCCAAGACCCAGGCATACTTGAAGGAGCCCTTTCCCATCTCAGCAGCCTCCTTCTCAAATTTTTCAATGGTTCTTTTGTCGATGCCACCACATTTATAGATCAGATGGCCAGTAGTGGTGGACTTGCCCGAATCTACGTGTCCAATGACGACAATGTTGATATGAGTCTTTTCCTTTCCCATTTTGGCTTTTAGGGATAGTTTTCACGACACCTGTGTTCTGGCGGCAAACCCGTTGCGAAAAAAGCTACAGTTTTCTTAATAAGCTTATTTCCAGATATTTTGTCATTTTATTACTAGTGAATGGGATCTTTTTATAATATTTTCTAAGTAGTTATTAACCGTATGTTGGAAAGCTATTTGATTTTCATATGTGTATTTATAACTATCCAGTTTATTAAACTTACTTTCTAGTTCTGATGGACTTTCAGTTGATTCTCTTGGGTTTTCCAAAGAGCTAATCATATAATTTGAAAAGAAGTATAGTTTAAACCCCTCTTTTTCCGATACTTACATTTATTTCCTTTCTTGACTAATTAGGTAGGTGAGCAATTCTAGAATGTCAAATAGTAGTTGTGATACTGACCATCTTTAAAGGGGTTCTGGTCAATATTTCTCCATCAGGTTATTAAGTATTTTTATCTGGAATAGATATTGATAATTGCCAAATGCAGTCAAGGTCAGTGGCTCATACCTGTAATCCCAATGCTCTGCGAAGCCAAAGTGGGAAGATCTGTTGAGGCTAAGAGTTCAAGATTAGCCTGGGCAACAAAGGGAGACATTATTTCTACCAAAAAAAAAAAAAAAATTAGTTGGGTGTGGTGGTCCACACCTGTAGACTCAGCTACTCAGGAGGCTGAGATGGGAGGATCACTTGAGCCCAGGAGGTTGAGGCTGCAGTAAGCTACGATCACATCACTACACTCCAACCTGTCTCAAAAAAAAAAAAAAGAAAGAAAAAGAAAAAAAATGAAAATTATCATATGTATTGCCAGCATCTTTCAAGATAATCATTAAGTTTTTAATCCTTTGACCTATTGATTTGATCAGTCATACTAATGTATTTTCCAACATTAAACAATTCTTATATTTCTGAAATAAACCTTACTTCGTTTTAGTTGGACTTTCAGTTGATTCTCTTGGGTTTTCCAGAGAGCTAATCATATAATTTGAAAAGAAGTATAGTTTCAACCCCCCTTTTTCCAATACTTACATTTATTTCCTTTCTTGACTAATTATGTAGGTAAGCAATTCTAGAATGTCAAATAATGGTTGTGATTTTTTTTTTCTGGCAGAGACAGGGGTCTCAGTATGAAGTCCAGACTGGTCTGTAGCTCCTGGCCTCAAGTGATCCTCCGGCCTTGGCCTCCCAAAGTGCTGCAATTACAGGCATGAGCCACTGTGCCTAGTTTCATTATTCTTATAACATTTTCTTTTTTACTTTTGTTTGTTTATTTAGGACTTTTTCCCTACATTCTTAGGTGTGACTGGTTTATAGTTGGAGGGGGTGGGAGATGTTCTCTATTTGTCAGAGTTTGCTATCATTTATTTTTTAACTTTTTACATAAATTGGGAAGCTTCTCAACATTTTCCATGCTTGAAACTATTTAAATAGCAAGGAAATTACTTCTCCGTACATGGCAATGTTGAGTTTTTGCTAGATGAGAACACAGTATTTACCTAATAAATCTGCCTCTCTTCTTTCTCAGCCTATAAACAAATAAAATAATTCAACATGGTGCCCAAGAGATTACAAAAAACAACAAAAAGACCAGCACTGAAATTGCATGCCATCCAAATGGTTATCCAGACAATCTAGAGTGAAGTTATATTTTTAGTATATTACCTTCAAAATGAAAATTAAAAATTTAAAATATCTCAGTCAACTTACAAACTGAAGCTGGAGAAATATTGGCTCAGTCTACAAAAATGGCTTGTTATTCAACCTATTTAAGGCTGGACAAAATGAATTTATTAATTCATTCAACAAATACTTGAATACCTGCTTTGTATTAGACTTTATTCTAGGCACCAGCAATACAGATGAAAACAAGACACATGAAGTCCCTGTCCTTGTGGTGCTCACATTTTAATAGACGGCAGAAGGAAAAAAAAAAAAAGCCAAGGGAACAGATGGAAAAAAAATACAACATGGTAATGGGGCAGACAGTGATTGGAGTAGGGATACTGAAGTGTTGGGATGCCCAGGGAAGACCTCTCCAAAGAGGGGACGTTTGACTGAGACCTGTACCAAGGCGGGAAGTTAGCCAGGCTCCTGGAGGAAGAACAGTGATCTGTAATGTTTCTTTCACATTAAATTCTAACATTAAATCATAGATTTTATAGCTTTCCACAAATTGCCTTCTCCCACTGGAATATAGAAATAGATGCTATCTCTCATATGCTGCAAACTTAAAAGCCTTTTTATTTTCTTTTCCAAATTCACTAATTATTCTAAATCTGACAATAGGAGTAACTCTACTTAAAATTTTAAATTGGAATTTTTGCTATTGAAGTTTGCCTCAATATATTTTTAAGAAAAATTTGTCAGTGGAGAATATTGAGGTTTTTTAACATAAAAATTACATGATTATACAGAGGATGGCAGCTAACATGGAGCAGCCTTCCTGTGTGCCAGCATTTTCCAAGTTAAGTATTTATATTCATTACCTCATTTAATCCTCACAGCAGTGCTTTCAGTTTAAAGATCCTCATTTTGCCTAGAAATTGAGACAAAAAGATCAAGTGATTTACCAAAGTCACACAGCCCTTACAGCTTATAAGTCAGAACTGAAACTCAAGTGTGTCTAACTTTGAAGCAGGGGCTTTTGGTCACTTTACCTGTTTTTCTATCCCCAACTACGTTTTGCTAACACCACCCATTGTTATATTTCAGCTGAAACAACTTTAAGAGAATTTCAAAGGCAATATGAAAAAATGGAGTTTGGAGTATTCCCAATGGAGGCAACACACTCGTCAATTGATGAAGAAGGTAAAGAAATATATTGCTGATGTTATTGACCAAATCATTCCTAATATAAATAGATTAGCTGATAAAGTATATTATTCTTTCATTGGAGGGTACATTCAAGGCTCCCAAAGGGACAGAGGCAGCTCTTTAGTGGACACCGAAGAAGCCAAAACAAAGTCAGAAAATATCCTCCATGATCAAGCTGCTAAAGTTGATAAAGATGGTAACAAAGTGAACTGCTAATCCCACGTTTGTGGATCTCCTTTTCATTTATTTCATATTTGATTATGTTTATATTTATGCTTAAAATTACCCCCAAAATTGGAAACTTCAGGAGGAAAAAAGCTAAATATTTCCTTATGGATTTAACCTGAACAACTGTAGAACAGAAGTCAATTTATTAGAATAAAGAAGAAAACATATAAATGGAGAGTCAGATACAATTAGAGCTCAAAGAAAAATGTTTGAATGTTTCCAATGTTATAAAATCATTATCATATCATAAATTCTTTTTTAAAAGCTCTCTACTTTAACGTATTGGAATCAGAGCATCTTAAGGCCACAATTTTAGCTGTGAAATTTTATCATTTACCCATTATGCTATTTATCCTTATAAAATTTTTCTATTCATATTTGAACATAAGAGCATATAGCATTACGTTATATAATAATTATATGTAATATATTATAGAATATCTGTAATATATTATAGAATAGCTATAATATATTATAGAATAGCTATAATATAAACTTTTACTTTTTTTACTTATAATGTACCATTTAATTATATGACTTCATTGGGAAATATTTTAACCCTCATTGTAAGTTACTGCACAATTTCTCTAGAATTCCTGGGGATTTCTAGGAATTACTAAATTAATAAATATGAAGCTATAGACAGAGTCAAATTGCTTTGCATAAAATTGTTCCAAATTATGTTTCCCCAGTAATATACAAAATATATGTCATTGTTTCCTCAGTATTTTCTGTTGTTTTAATTTTTACTTCAGAAATTTATATTCATATTTGTTAACCATTTATATTTCTTCTTTTTTGAGGTGACTAGTTTTGTCTTTTGCCCATTTTTCTAAATGGTTATATCAATTATATAGTCTCTGTATAAACTTTCTATATTAGTCTCTTATTTTTCATATATTTTACAAATTGAGTGGTTTGTCTTCTAAGTCAGCTTGCTGTTTTTGAAGTAAAGGTATTTTTCACATTTTTGCAGTCAAATCATTATTTTCTCTTTGTTGCTTTCTTCCTTCACTTTTAGGCTTAAAAAGTCTTCCTCTCAATCAGGCATTTATATATATATTAAATGTCTGAGAGGATAGATTATTATTATATCTAAATGTCTGATTGAGAGGATTGATTGATTATATCATATATAATTCTATAAATGTTCAATTTATAATATATAATTATTATACAAATGAGAGGAAGACATTTTTATATATAAATAATTGAGCGGACATATATAAATAATAGTTTTATATACATAAATTTATATGTATTTGTATAAATTTTTATATAAATATATATTTGTGTAAGTTTATATATATAAACTTATAATGTGGTTTTTTAATTCAGTTTTAAAGTGCATCTATCATTTATTTTGTTAAATAATGTAGAGCTGATTTTTTGTTTAGTTTCTCCTACTAATTCAGACAGATGTGCTTGCCTGCTGTTTATTTAAAGCCTAGTAAGAATTGAGCAGGGCACTGTCAGAAACTCACGTATGGCACTCCTCCTCTCTTAACACACACAGCCTTCACAGAACGACCCCACCCCCTGTACATTAAATTTTTGACCATCAGATGGTAGCTGACAGCCTCATCTTTGCTGCTGTGGAGTTCCCAACTCCAATCCACAAAGAAAGCCCTGCCCCAAGACTGTCTGCTCCATCTTTGGGGGAGGCAGTCCAAGTTAGAAGCAGGCAGCAGTACCTCTATCCACTGCTGGAAGGATGCCAATATTGCCAGTATCCATGGGTAAGAAGGCATTCTTCTGCCCTGTGTCTCTGAGGTAAGCATAGCATTGACCTCTAGGAGTCAAGAGGGTGTTACTTGCCTCAGGAAGGGCCCTGTTGATTGTTTTTTTCTATTTAGATCCATTGGCATTATAATAAACTGAAATTAACCCTGGTTTTGTTATTATGTTCATTATCTGCTGCTAGATATATTTACCCATTTAAATGTTAGGGTTGTTATTTTAATTAAAAATTGGGAATGTGAGTCCTGGTTCCCTAGGCTTATATTACAATCTTCCTTGGGAATCACCTACTTTTTTTTTAATACTGTTCTTTAGGCATTCACAAAGTTTTATTCACAGATGGAAAAGAAACTGGTGAAACATCCACATTTAAAAGGCATTCTCAAGATGCTAGTCAAGATGTAAAGTTGTATTCAGATACAGGTAAATTAATGTTTGTATAATTTGATTCTTTTAGATTGTGGTTCTAAAAAACACAAGTAGTTCCCTCAGAATTTAGAAGAAGAAATGTGTGATTTTTTAAAAAAATAAAAGCATAATTAATACTCAAGTACTCTATTTTAATGGCTACTCTATTATGTTGGACATGCAAGAACATTGAAAAACTAATACATGATATGTTGTTTTGGTGAAAAAGAATGTTGGGAAGACAGGCAATCTATCTTTCTGCTCTGCCATCCCTGGCACACAGCTACTATAATAAGCCACAAGATGGCTGCTGGAGCTCCAGCTATCGCATCAGTGTACCTAGCAGGAACACTGAAAAGGGAAAGGAAAAGGAAAGGAAAAGACAAAAACTGGCACTTAGCTGAGTCAGCCAAGTGTGAGGAGCACATGTGCATGTGAGTGCACACACACATACATGTGCACACACACACAAACTCTGCTTGCCTCTTGTTGGCTGTCCAAGCTATAAGGGAAGTTGAGAGAGATAGTTTTTCAGCGGGGCACACTGCTAGCCTTGACAAAATCAGGGTTGCTGTATGAAGGAAGAGGCAAATGGATATTGGGTGGACAATTAGCGGCTTCTAGCACATTTCGCATCTTTGCCTGGCTGTTTCTGCTTCACTATGCACCCACTCCCATGGGCACAGTAAGATCACGGGTTCTTGACTTTTCTGCTCTGGCTTTCCAGGAACTGTGAGTCTTTTGATCCCTGAGAACACTTTCAGTCAGGGAGGGCAGCAGGCAACTGCTTTTGAAGACCCTTTGGGATTTTTCTGGGTTGGGATCAGTCTGGCTCCAGCTAGAGATCCTGACAGATGGAGCTCTGAGGCAGAGGCTCAGAAGCTTGACTGCAAATGCAGAATCCAAGGAGTCAGGTGAAACTGCCAAACTCCTATCTCGTTAGAGTAGCAGATGAACAAACATTTACATCATGATGCAGAGTGAGAGCCAACTCAGCCATGCAAGGACACACTTCACACCAAAAAGGACAAGAATCAAGTGTAACACTTGAAACACCAGGCTATGCCACCTTTTCTCCATCCCCTCCAACTTGCCTACCTCTTGTCCCTTCACTGTCCCTTGTAGTCTCATGCTAGTAACTGGAAGTATTCATCTTGTTTTTTGACTCATTCCCTGGATGCTTGTGCTTTCACTTGACTCCTGGAATCCTCTGGCCCCTACATTTCTTCCCTGGTTTTGACTCCTGCCAGACATGACTTTCTTCTTGCCTCTTTCACTTTCATTCTGCTGTACTGGCTTTAAGTCACTTCTCTGAGAGTTTGCAGTGCTGTGATTCCTGACCTAACATTTCCTCTCCAGAGTCTTATTTCTCCCTCCTTCCAACATGTGCTGCAGTGACATGAAAATAATACTTTCTTGGGTCAGATATTATCAATCATGTTTTATTGCAAGTAGTATTGTCCACTAAAATTATTAATGGCATTAATTTATCAGCTTATTTTACTTTAGCCCCAACAGAAGACTCGATAGAAGAGGTAACTGCAGATCATCCAGAGGTTGTGTCCATGATTGAAGAAACTATAAAAATGTCACAGGATATAAACTTTGAACAACCATATGAAAAACATGCTGAAATCTTACAGGAAGTCCTTGGAGAGGTAAAAAATCTAGCTGGATAATTCTTATCAGTGACTTAACTATTACTGAGAAAATGTTAATCTAGTATGTGTATAATTATTTTAGAGTCTTATGGTGTTGAAATTTGTAGCCTTCAAATTCATGTACATTGTGTAGTCAGCATTGTTAAGTGCGAAGTACCCCAGTGAACAACTACTGATGCTGTTTGGTAAATTTTCAATTATAAACAAAATTATGTAATGTAACTTTACGCTTTGAAATTAATTCTTCCTTAAATTTGATTGTCTTTGATTCAGTTCAGTTAGTTAAAAGATGATGCATATTGGTACTAGGTACCAAAGTTATATGTTTCATCTATGAACTAATTAGTTATAAGCCAAGACAAATTTTGACCCCTGGTTAATTAATTTCATCCAACCAACTTGAACATGTGTTCATAGGGGAGAGGAGTGGACACACACGTGCTGTTCCAGTCTAAAGGGGAAAAAAATCCTCAAATGCTATCTATCAATGGCACATCAGAAGGCCTATTGTTTGTTTATAAAGAACAGGATATTCATGTGGGTCTGTTTTGTACAAAGATCTTAAGTAAACATTCAGAGCAAAAGTCAAAAGCAGAACTAATCTTTTAGGCCCTCGATGAACTTCTGTATATCTCTGTGATTTAACTTAAAATTACTATGTGAAAAAAATATATATGATGTTAGAGTATGGAACCTCTTTGTAACACCATTTGTAACCACCATTGGGTGGTTTCCTCAAGTCCCCGGCTCTACCAGCCTCTCTGACTCTCGGGTTCTCGTGGCTCCCTTTGAGCTTCCCATACAGACTTTTCAAAGTTTTCTGCATACCTATCTTCAGGTTGTTCTATCATCTGTTTAGTCCTTCAGAAATATTATGAGTCCCTACTATCTGCCCTTTACTGTGTTAGATACCAGGAATCTGAAGATGAATTAAACACAGCCCTTTCCTTTAAGGAGCTATCCATCAGGTGGGGAAGACGGAACTGACATGTAAGCCAATAATTGAGTTAATCATGTGCTAGTGGCAGATAGATGTGTATGAAGTGTAGGAATTCCATGAAGGTCAGAGCCGTCATCTCTGCCTGGGAGGTAAGAGAAATCATCCCAGAGGAGATCTGCAAGTGAGGGGCATGTTTGGGACTGTGGAATTTCCATATTTGTCCTTGAGTGAAATTTTTCTCCATTCTCTTCAGAGTTTATTCTGGAGGATATAAATCTACAAGGAATCCTGCACTTCTGATATAGGAATATGTATAGTATTAGATGGTAAACTGTAGCTCTGGGACTGTAGTTTAAATCGTATGAGATTTTAACACCCAAGCTCATATCAGGTTGTCATTTCTCAAAAGACCAGAGACCTGTGCAGGAGACAGTTTTACCTGTCATCAATTCTACGATCTTTATGATTAGAAGAACTATTTTTCATAAACAACTAGAGATATGCTCCTTTGAGATGGGCCTGTACAAGTCATATGCCCATGTTGTTTTGGGGTTTTGGGGGTTTTGTTTTTATTTTTTAAATTGGATTGTTTCTTTTTTGATTCATGTTTTGTTTATGTATTCTGAGTATGAGCTCTTTGTTGAATATTTTGCAATTATCTTTACAAATATCTTCTGTCTTGAATAATAGGAGTTAATTTTAATGAAATCAAATTTATTAATTTTTCCTTTCATAGTTAGTGCTTTTCATCTTCTGTTTCAGAAATATTTGCCTACCCAAAATCAGGAAGATATTCTCCTAGGTTTTCTTCTGGAAACCTTGCTTTATCTTTCATATTTGGATCTAAGGTCCATTTGAAACTAATTTTTGTGTATCAGAAACAATATTCAAATGGCCAATATACATATAAAAAGGTACTTAACATCACTAATCATTGACCACAATGTCATCAAGTTTTATTTTTTTTTCAAGGTAGATAACTAGTTGCTCTAACACCACTTATTGAAAAGACCATCCGTTCTCCACTATCATATATCAAGTGGCCATATATGTGTAGTCCCTTTATAGACTCTTCGTTCTGTTCCATTAGTCTGTTTGTTTGTCTGTGCCAGAGCCACATGTCTTAACGACTGTAGTTTTTTTTTTTTTTTTTTTGAGCCAGAGTCTCACTCTGTCACCCAGGCTGGAGTGCAGTGGTGTGATCTCAGCTCACTGCAACCTCCACCTCACAGGTTCAAGCGATTCTCTTGCCTCAGACTCCCAAGTACCTGGGACTGCAGGTGTATGCCACCATGCCTGGCTAATTTTTTGTATTTTTTTAGTAAAGACAGAATTTCACCATGTTGGCCAATGTGGTCTAGAAGTCCTGACCTCAAGTGATCTATCTGCCTTGGCCTCCCAAAGTGCTGGGATTACGGGCATGATCCACCATGCCTGTTCCTGCTGTAGCTTTATAATAAATCATGACATCTGAGAGGGTGAATCCTTCAACACCCTATTTCTCCTGTCATTGTATCCTTCTCTGTGTCATACGTTATGTTTTCTTCTGCTTCTTTAAGATTATCTTAGCTATTATAGGTCCTTTTTACTTCCACATAAATTTTAGAATGAGCTACTGAATTTTCACACACACACACACACACACACACACACACACACACACACACACACACACACACCCCTCTGCTGGGATTTTGATCGGGTTGCATTGTATCTATTAGATAAATTTGGTTAAGACTATCATCTTTACAATATTGAGTCTTATAATCCATGAACATAAAATATTTGTACAGCCATCCCTCAGTACCCTCAGTGGATATCCTCAGTGGATTATTTCCATGACCCTCACAGATACCAGAATCCATGAATGTTCAAGTTCCTTGTATAAAATGGCATGGTATTTGCATATAACCTATGCACATCCTTCCATATACTTTAAATCATCTTTAGATTATTTATAATGCCTAATACAATGTAAATGGTATGTAAATAGTTGTTTACACTATATTGTTTAGGGAATAATGACAAGAAAAACAAGTCTGCACATGTTTAGTACAGACATGACCATCTTTTTTTTTCCCAAATGTTTTATATCCATGGTTGGTTGAATGCACAGATGCAGAGCCCATGGATACAGAAGACTGACTATAATTAATTTAGGTCTTCTTTGATTTTTCCCAGCATTGTTCTGTAATTTTCAAGATAAAGGTCTTCAGTGTCCGTCATTAGGTTTATTTTTTATTTTTAGGTATTTGATGTATTTTGATGCTACTATAAATGATATTAGGGTTTTATTTTATTTTCTAATTGTTACTGCAACCATTTTTTATCCCATTTTAAAAATTGTGCCTCCCATTAAATTGTTTTTTGTCTGAAGCTCACAGCCCATGTATAGAATAGATATGACTGATGCACTTGGACCTAATGTATGATTCAGTCCAGGGAAAGCAAATAGGTTATATTTTACTTGCAAATGGATCAGTTAAGCATTTTTTAAATAATTTTTTAGAATTATAGTTTAACAGTATTTTAAAGCCTTAAAAATATAGAAATAATGATAGATATTGTTTCTACCAAAGGAAGAGAAGAGTCACTCCCTTGCCACGGAGAATGCACAGAAATTATTTTGTTCATACCAAACCATTTGCACTTCTCCCTGTTCTCTGCCTTGACCGGCTACGGAGCACCCAAGGGAAGCAGAGACAGAGGGACGTGGGACCTTACTCTACAGCAGCTGTGTTTTCTGCTTCTGCTCTGAGCACTTTTGTTGAGTGAAGCTGTTACACTGGCTATATGAAAGGTACTTGCCCAATACCTAACAGAAAAACAGTAGCAACCTCTAGGGAGATGGGCCTTTTGTGTCAAACCTGCCACTCTGTGTTTTGCAGTTGAAGCTCATGACCTGTTATCCAACTGCACGTCTAACCACAGCCTGTTCTTTTATCTCTGCACCCTTCTGTGTCATTAACATGATTTGCTCTGCTTCTCTGTCTACATGGTTTCCCTCTAACATCTGTACCTATCTGTTCTTGTTCATTTCTGTGTACTTGGCACCATGTACTTGGCACCTTTGTATCTGTGTACTTGGCACTGTCGTTGTGTCTTTCTGTGCCTCCTACATCTCTCTGGGTCATGTCCTATTTCCTCTGCTTCCCCTAGTCTCAGTCTCCTATCTATCTGTTTATCTATCTATCTATCTATCTATCTATTCACAAGTGATAAAATATAAAGTAAACATAAAATAGTGTAGAGTAAGGGAGTCCAGAAATAGTATGTTTAAATGCAGAAAAAGTAAATATTTTAAGTTAAAATCACAGGAGGATAGAAGAATGAGTAATGTATAAAAATGTTACACCATTTTTGTCAAAAGGAAGTGCCACTTTAATTTTATTTGATCAAACTCTTGAGAGTTTGATTTCCATGATTCTCTCTAGTGACAGCCGGACTGGACATAGACCACATGTAAAGGCTTCTCAGGGGCCCTTGTCCTCACCACTCTCCCAACAAGCACAGTCCCCAGCCTCAGAGCCTCCTCATCCCTCTGCCTGGTCACATACTCTGGAATTCTTTGGAATATGAAATCCTGGGGAAGGTTTTCACCTTCTCCCCACAGTTATCCCAACTAAGGAATCACCTCAATACATTCCCAAAGTAAAGCTGTGTGGCTGATTCATCCAAAACTTGCATCCTCAGGTACCCAAGTCCTCATCCCTCAAACCTTTCCTCACCTCAGCTTTGAATGTTCCTGAACTTGAGCAACTTGGGCTACTTCAACAACAGTAGCATCTCTCCTTTCAAGCCACCTCTTTTCCTGAAGCCATGGGAGATGCCCATCATGTTTCATTTCTCTCTTTCTTACTCCAGAATTGCTCAGTATTTGCTCTTTATCCATTTGCATCAGAATCATGTGGGATAAACTGAAATCAGAATGACATCTAACGCATTCAGCTCTGCCACACAAACTTCTCCAAAAAAGGAGCTTGGAGATCCTGGCTCCCTTCTCATAGTGGGGATGAAAAAAAAATAGCAAGAAAAAACTCAAATGAATATCTCAATAAATTATCTTGTCACATTAAAGATAGCAGAATACCTTATTAACATGACAAATGAGTTTGGCTTCAGGCTGCAGACCATATAACCTTAAAGTCAGAAATAAGACAATGATACTCCTATCACACTTATTTATTTTTTTAGGAGATGGGGCCTTGCTATGTTGCCCAGACTGTTCTCAAACTCCTGGGCTCAAGTGATCCTCACACCTCAGCCTCTCAAGAAGCTGGGACTACTTGCCACCATGCCCATCTGCTGTCACACCCATTCTTAATGATTTATAGAAATTTTAGCTTTATACAATGCCTTGAAACATAATAACAGGAATAATTATTAGAATAGAGGAGAAACATAATCATTATTGTAGTTGATACTATTTACTTTTAAAATATCCAAGAAAATAATCTAAAAAACAATGAGCTAATAATTTCATTTAGAAATAAGGTAGCCAAAAGAATTTTAACAATCCACATGTGACAAGAACATAAATGTAATGTAACTAAGTTTGAAATAAAGATGAAGGATCCACATTAAAATTATTAAACTTTTAATATGAACAAAAGTAGATATCAACAAATAGAGACATAAATTCTTAAATGTAAAGACAAAATCTTATTAAGGTATCTTTCTCAGTTAATTTATAGATTTGATACAGTTCTAATAAAAATATCAAATTTTTTAAAACTGACAGCATCACTCTAAAGTTTCTCTGGAAGAACCAATAATTGAGACTAGAACAGTTCAACAAAGAAGTATGATAGAGGGAGACTTACTCTACTAACTAGTAAAATATGTTGTAATGCTAAAATGGTATATAGGCCTGATAAACATACCAGAAGCAACAGAACTACAAAGAGGGTACAGAAACAAACTTCAGTATGGATAAAAATTTAGTATATGCCAAAGGTTACATCACAGTCCAAAAGGAAAGAATTATTTAACAGTGTTGATAAGATTAACTGTTGGGAAGAAACTATTTAGATTCTCACTTTCTATCAAAATAAAAATAAATTCCATATATATTAAATAGTTAAACATAAAAATGGTATTTTATTTAAACTAGTAGAAAGTGTATTAACATTGAAATAATTTGGAATGGTCAAGGATTCCAGACACAAATGCAATGGAAGAACTTGTAAGGGAAAATCTCAATAGACTACTTAATAATGACCATCTCTCTATAAAAAAATTACACGGCGGTTCCAAGATGACCAAATAGGAACAGCTCCAGTCTACAGTTCTGAGCATGAGTGACGCAGAAGATGGGTGATTTCTGCGTTTCCAACTGAGGTACTGGGTTCATCTCACTGGGGCTTGTCGGACAGTGGGTGCAGGACAGTGGGGGCAGCGCACCAAGCATGAGCTGAAGCACGGTGAGGCATCATCTCACCTGGGAAGCACAAGGGGTCAGGGAATTCCCTTTCCTAGCCAAGCAAACCTGTGACAGAAGGCACCTGGAAAATCGTGTCACTCCCACCTTAGGGTGGGAGTGCACTTTTCCAATGGTCTTAGCAAATGGCACACCAGGAAATTATATCCTGCACCTGGCTTGGAGGGTCCCACGCCCAGAGAGCCTCACTCATTGCTAGCACAGCAGTCTGAGATCGAACTGCAATGTGCCAGCGAGTCAGGGAGGGACGCCTGCCATCGCTGAGGCTTGAGTAGGTAAACAAAGCAACCAGGAAGCTCGAACTGGGTGGATCCCACCACAGCTCAAGGAGGCCTGCCTGCCTCTGTAGACTCCACCTCTGGGGATAGGGCATAGCCAAACAAAAGGCAGCAGAAACCTACAGACTTAAATGTCCCTGTCTGACAGCTTTGAAGAGAGTAGTGGTTCTCCCAGCACAGAGTTTGAGATCTGAGAACGGACAGACTGCCTCCTCAAATGGGTCCCTGACCCTCAAGTAGCCTAACTGGGAGGCACCCCCCAGTAGGGGCAGACTGACACCTCACATGGCCAGGTACCCCTCTGAGATAAAGCTTCCAGAGGAGCAATCAGGTAGCAACATTTGCTGTTCAGCAATATTCGCTGCACTGCAACCTCCGCTGCTGATACCTAGGCAAACAGGGTCTGGAGTGGACCTCCAGCAATCTCCAACAGACCTGCAGCTGAGGATCCTGACTGTTAGAAGGAAAACTAACAAACAGAAAGGACATCCACACCAAAACCTCATCTGTACATCACCATCATCAAAGACCAAAGGTAGATAAAACCACAAAGATTGGGGAAAAACAGAGCAGAAAAAGTGAAAATTCTAAAAATCAGAGTGCCTCTCCCCCTCCAAAGGGATGCAGCTCCTTGCCAGCAATGGAACAAAGCTGGACAGAGAATGATCTTGACGAGCTGAGAGAAGAAGGCTTCAGATGATCAAACTTCTCTGAGCTAAAGGAGGAAGTTCAAACCCATCGCAAAGAAGCTAAAAACCTTGAAAAAAGGTTAGACGAATGGCTAACTAGAATAACCGATGCAGAGAAGTCCTTAAAGGACCTGATGGAGCTGAAAACCATGGCACGAGAACTACGTGACAAATGCACAAGCTTCAGTACCCAATTCAATCAACTGGAAGAAAAGGTATCAGTGATTGAAGATCAAATGAATGAAATAAAGTGAGAAGAGAAGTTTAGAGAAAAAAGAATAAAAAGAAATGAACAAAGCCTCCAAGAAATATGGGACTATGTGAAAAGACCAAATCTACGTCTGATCGGTGTACCTGAAAGTGACAGGGAGAATGGCACCAAGTTGGAAAACACTGCAGGATATTATCCAGGAGAATTTCACCAACCTAGCAAGGCAGGCCAACATTCAAATTCAGGAAATACAGAGAATGCCACAAAGATACTCCTCGAGAAGAGCAACTCCAAGACACATAATTGTCAGATTCACCAAAGTGGAAATGAAGGAAAAAATGTTAAGGGCAGCCAGAGAGAACGGTCGGGTTACCCACAAAGGGAAGCCCATCAGACTAACAGCAGATCTCTCAGCAGAAACTCTACAAGCCAGAAGAGAGTGGGGGCCAATATTCAGCATTCTTAAAGAAAATAATTTTCAACCCAGAATTTCATATCCAGCCAAACTAAGCTTCATAAGTGAAGGAGAAATAAAATCCTTTACAGACAAGCAAATGCTGAGAGATTTCATCACCACCAGGCCTGCCCTACAAGAGCTCCTGAAGGAAGCACTACACATGGAAAGGAATAACCGGTACCAGCCACTGCAAAATCATGCCAAATTGTAAAGACCATTGATGCTAGGAAGAAACTATCAACTAACGAGCAAAATAACCAGCTAATATCATAATGACAGGATCAAAGTCACACATAACAATATTAACCTTAAATGTAAATGGGCTAAATGCTCCAATTAAAAGACACAGACTGGGAAATTGGATAAAGAGTCAAGACCTGTCAGTGTGCTGTATTCAGGAAACCCATCTCACATGCAGAGACACACATAAGCTTAAAATAAAGGGGTGGAGGAAGATCTACAAAGCAAATGGAAAGCAAAAAAAGGCAGGGGTTGCAATCCTAGTCTCTGATAAAATAGACTTTAAACCAACAAAGATCAAAAGAGACAAAGAAGGTCATTACATAATGGTAAAGGGATCAATTCAACAAGAAGAGCTAACTGTCCTAAATATATACGCACCCAATACAGGAGCACCCAGATTCATAAAGCAAGTCTTTAGAGACCTACAAAGAGACTTAGACTCCCACACAATAATAATGGGAGACTTTAACACCCCACTATCAACATTAGACAGATCAACGAGACAGAAAGTTAACAAGAATATCCAGGAATTGAACCCAGCTCTGCACCAAGCGGACCTAATAGACATCTACAGAACTCTCCACCCCAAATCAACAGAATATACATTCTTCTCAGCACCACACCGCACTTATTCCAAAATTGACCACATAGTTGGAAGTAAAGCACTCCTCAACAAATGTAAAAGAACAGAAATATAACAAACTGCCTGTCAGACCACAGTGCAATCAAACTAGAGCTCAGGATTAAGAAACTCACTCAAAACTGCTCAACTACATGGAAACTGAACAACCTGCTCCTGAATGACTACTGCGTACATAACGAAATGAAAGCAGAAATAAAGATGTCCTTTGAAACCAACAAGAACAAAGACACAACATACCAGACTCTCTGGGATACATTTAAAGCAGTGTTTAGAGGGAAATTTATAGCACTAAATGCCCACAAGAGAAAGCAGGCAAGATCCAAAATTGACACCATAACATCACATTTAAAAGAACTAGAGAAACAAGAGCAAACAAATTCAAAAGCTAGCAGAAGGCGGGAAATAATTAAGATCAGCGCAGAACTGAAGGAGATAGAGACACAAAAAACCCTTCAAAAAATCAGTGAATCCAGGAGCTGGTTTCTTGAAGAGATCAACAAAATTGATAGACTGCTAGCAAGACTAATGAAGAAAAGAGAGAAGAATCAAATAGACGCAATAAAAAATGATAAAGGGGATATCACCACCAATCCCACAGAAATACAAACTACCATCAGAGAATACTATACACACCTCTACGCAAATAAACTAGAAAATTTAGAAGAAATGGATAAATTCCTCGACACATACACCCTCCCAAGACTAAACCAGGAAGAAGTTGAATCTCCGAATAGACCAATAACAGGCTCTGAAATTGAGGCAATAATTAATAGCTTACCAACCAAAAAAAGTCCAGGACCAGATGATTCACAGCTGAATTCTACCAGAGGTACAAGGAGGAGCTGGTACCATTCCTTCTGAAACTATTCCAAACAATAGAAAAAGAGTGAATCCTCCCTAAGTCGTTTTATGAGGCCAACATCATCCTGATACGAAAGCCTGGGAGAGACACAACAAAAAAAGAGAACTGTAGACCAATATCCCTGATGAACATCGATGCAAAAATCCTCAATAAAATACTGGCAAACCGAATCCAACAGCGCATCGAAAAGCTTATCCACCATGATCAAGTGGGCTTCATCCCTGGGATGCAAGGCTGGTTCAACATACGCAAATCAATAAACACAATCCAGCATATAAACAGAACCAAAGACAAAAACCACATGATTATCTCAATAGATGCAGAAAAGACCTTCAAGAAAATTCAACAGCCCTTCATGATAAAAACTCTCAATAACTTAGGTATTGATGGGACGTATCTCAAAATAATAAGAGCTATTTATGACAAACCCACAGCCAATATCATACTGAATGGGCAAAAACTGGAAGCATTCCCTTTGAAAACTGGCACAAGACAGGGATGCCCTCTCTCACCACTCCTATTCAACATAGTGTTGGAAGTTCTGGCCAGGGAAATCAGGCAGGAGAAAGAAATCAAGGGTATTCAGTTAGGAAAAGAGGAAGTCAAATTGTCCCTGTTTCTGGATGACATGATTGTATATCTAGAAAACCCCATCATCTCAGCCCAAAATCTCCTTAAGCTGATAAACAACTTCAGCAAAGTCTCAGGATACAAAATCAATGTGCAAAAATCACTAGCATTCTTATACACCAATAACAGACAAACAGAGAGCCAAATCATGAGTGAACTCCCATTCACAATTGCTTCAAAGAGAATAAAATACCTAGGAATCCAACTTACAAGGGATGTGAAGGACCTCTTCAAGGAGAACTACAAACCACTCCTCAAGGAAATAAAAGAGGATACAAACAAATGGAAGAACATTCCATGCTCATGGATAGGAAGAATCAATATCGTGAAAATGGCCATACTGCCCAAGGTAATTTATAGATTCAATGCCATCCCCATCAAGCTACCAATGACTTTCTTCACAGAATTGGAAAAAACTACTTTAAAGTTCATATGGAACCAAAAAAGAGCCTGCATTGCCAAGTCAATCCTAAGCCAAAGGAACAAAGCTGGAGGCACCATGCTACCTGACTTCAAACTATACTACAAGGCTACAGTAACCAAAACAGCATGGTACTGGTACCCAAACAGATATATAAACCAATGGAACAGAACAGAGCCCTCAGAAATAATACCACACATCTACAACTATCTGATCTTTGACAAACCTGACAAAAACAAGAAATGGGGAAGGACTCCCTATTCAACAAATGGTGCTGGGAAAACTGGCTAGCCATATGTAGAAAGCTGAAACCGGATCCCTTCCTTACACCTTATACAAAAATTAATTCAAGATGGATTAAAGACTTAAATGTTAGACCTAAAACCATAAAAACCCTAGAAGAAAACCTAGGCAATACCATTGAGGACATAGGAATGGGCAAGGACTTCATGTCTAAAACACCAAAAGCAATGGCAACAAAAGCCAAAATTGACAAATGAGATCTAATTAAAGAGCTTCTGCCCAGCAAAAGAAACTACCATCAGAGTGAAAAGGCAACCTACAAAATGGGAGAAAATTTTTGCAACCTACCCATCTGACAAAGGGCTAGTATCCAGAATCTACAAAGAACTCAAACAAATTTACAAGAAATAAACAAACAACCCCATCAACAAGTGGGTGAAGGATATGAACAGACACTTCTCAGACGAAGACATTTATGCAGCCAACAGATACATGAAAAGCTGCTCATCATCACTGGCCATCAGAGAAATGCAAATCAAAACCACAATGAGATACCATCTCACACCAGTTAGAATGGCAATCATTAAAAAGTCAGGAAACAACAGGTGCTGGAGACGATGTGGAGAAATAGGAATGCTTTTACACTGTTGGTGGGACTGTAAACTAGTTCAACCATTGTGGAAAACAATCTGGTGATTCCTCAGGGATCTAGAACTAGAAATACCATTTGACCCAGCCATCCCATTACTGGGTATATACCCAGAGGATTATAAATCATGCTGCTATAAAGACACATGCACACGTAGATTTATCACGGCACTATTCACAATAGCAAAGACTTGGAACCAACCCAAATGTCCAACAATGATAGACTCAATTAAGAAAATGTGGCAGATATACACCATGGAATACTATGCCACCATAAAAAATGACGGGTTCATGTCCTTTCTAGGGACATGGATGAAGCTGGAAACCATCATTCTCAGCAAAATATCTCAAGGACAAAAAACCAAACACCGCGTGTTCTCACTCATAGGTGGGAATTGAACAATGAGAACACTTGGACACAGGAAGGGGAGCATCACACACCGGGGCCTGTTGTGGGATCGGGGGAGCGGGGAGGGATAGCGTTAGGAGATATACCTAATGTAAATGACAAGTTAATGGGTGCAGCACACCAACATGGCACATGTATACATATGTAACAAACCTGCACATTGTGCACATGTACCCTAGAACTTAAAGTATAATAAAAAAAATATATATATATAAATTACACAAGTCAAAAATTTAAGGCAAAGGACAAGCTGGGGAAAGTACTTATGATGAATATAACATTAATTTCTTAGAAATCTGTAGAGAATCTAATATCTGATCAAAAAGCAAGCAAGGGATGTAAGCAGATTTTATCAAAGAAGAAATACAAATGGTTCATTGAAAATGTTTAGGCACTGGGTTTCTCAAGTTGCCCACTTGGCCCTCTTCCAAGTTGTACTTTCCTTTTTTTCTTTCCTTTCCTTACCCTTCTAAAGCTTTTTAATAAACTTCCACTTCTGCCGTGAAACTTGCCTCTGTCTCTTCTTCTGCCTTATGCCCCTCAGTTGAATTATTTCTTCGAAACAGGCAAGAATTGAGGTTGCAATAAAAAAAAAATTTTTTTTTTGAGACGGAGTCTCGCTCTGTCCCCCAGGCTGGAGTGCAGTGGCGCCATCTCGGCTCACTGCAAGCTCCGCCTCCCAGGTTGACACCATTCTCCTGCCTCAGCCTCCCGAGTAGCTGGGACTACAGGGGCCCGCCACCACACCTGGCTAATTTTTTTGTATTTTTAGTAGAGATGGGGTTTCACCGTGTTAGCCGGGATGGTCTCGATCTCCTGACCTCGTGATCTGCCCGCCTCGGCCTCCCAAAGTGCTGGGATTACAGGCATGAGCCACCGTGCCCGGCAAAAAAATTTTTTAAAGAAAATTTTTAACGTTTGTTTCAATAAAAATTAAAACAATGAGATACAATTTCTCATCTAATTGGCAAAGTTTTTGACAATCTGTAATAGTGAGGCTGTACTGATGGAGTCACTTTCAAACACTGTTAGGAAGTATGAAAATTGATACAGATGCTTTTGACAGCAATGTGGCAGTGTGTATGAAAAGACTTTAAAATGTTTACTCTTTCATTCCCTTTGACCTGAAGTCATGTGAGGAATCTAATCTGAAGAAATATATAATATTTGGACAAAGATTTACAGATGTTGTAAATAAAAAACACAATGTTAGTAAAATAAAGATTTTATATATAAAGATTTTCTTCACAGTGTTATAATAAAATTACAAATGACATAAATATTTAACAGTAAGGGGTGATTAAACAAATTAAGGTTTATTTGTTTGATAAAATACTATAAAACCATTAAATTTTATTTCAAAAAAAGGTTGAATGAAGAACTAAAAATAGAACTACAGTACGATCTAGCAATCCCACTACTGGGTATCTACCCAAAGGAAAAGAAATCATTATATCAAAAAGATACCTGCACTCATATATTTATCGCAGCTCTATTAAGAATAGCAATGATATGGAATCAACCTAAGTGTCCATCCATGGAGGACTGGATAAAGATGTGGTATAAAACCCAGTCACTTTGTTTGGAAGCCTTAGCCACCCCTCCCTTCCTGTTCACAGATTTCATTGCAGTGGCACTCTCTTCATTTCATGCCTGTCATATTTCTAGGCATTAGGCACACCTGCTAGCCTGAATTAGGAGTCTGAGCTACCCCTCCCTTCAGGTGCAAACATCTTGGTGCAGCAGCATCCTTTCCACTCCATGCCAGGACACATCTCCAGGCATTTGGAGCATCCACTCTTCTAGGTCCTCCAAATGAGGAGCTTAGGCTGTCCTAGGATGAGGATGAGGAGTTTGGGCTGCCCCTCTTTTCCCAGGCAGAGAACTTGGGGAAGCAGATTTCTCCACTCCATGACCTGGCACATCTGTGGGTACTTGGTAACTATGCCCAGATCCCCTCTTGGAGCTGGTGCTGGTGCCTGCCACTGGAAGACATGTAGGTGGGTCAGCCCAGTTAGGCTTCATGCAGCTTGGTCTCCTCTCCAGGGCTGAGCAGGAAACTCAGACCACTCTGCCTTCCACCTGACAGCCCATTGCCTGAGGCAACAGAGAGCTTCTCATGATAAAGATCAAGCAAAGCATATACCCATCTGCATTGGCTGCAGCCAGCTCTTATCTGCAAGTGCCACCTGTTGGCTCAGAGGTTGAACTGCAACACCCAATAGAAATAGATTTTTTTTGTTGTTTTTATTTTATTTATTTATTCATTTATTTTTCTTTTTTTAAATTATACTTTTAAGTTCTAGGATACATGTGCAGAACGTGCAGGTTTGTTACATAGGTATACACGTGCCATGGTGGTTTGCTGCACCCATCAACCCATCATCTACATTAAGTATTTCTCCTAATGCTATCCTTCCCATAGTCCCCTACCCCCCGACAGGCCCTGGTGTGTGATGTTCCCCTCCCTGTGCCCATGTGTTCTCATAGTTCAACTCCCACTTATGAGTGAGAACATGCAGTGTTTGGTTTTCTGTTCCTGTGTTAGTTTGCTGAGAACGATGGTTTCCAGCTTCATCCATGTCCCTGCAAATGACATGAACTCATCCTTTTTTATGGCTGCATAGTATTCCATAGTGTATATATGCCACATTTTCTTTATCCAGTCTATCATCAATGGGCATTTGGGTAGGATCCAAGTCTTGGGTATTGTGAATATTGCCACAATAAACTTACATGTGCATATGTCTTTATAGTAAAATCATTAATAATCCTTTGGGTATATACCCAGTAATGGGATTGCTGGGTCAAATGGTATTTCTGGTTCTAGATCCTTGAGGAATCACCACACTGTCTTCCACAATGATTGAACTAATTTACACTCCCACCAACAGTGTAAGTGTTCCTACTTCTCCACGTCCTCTCGAGCATCTGTTGTTTCCTGACTTTAATCGCCATTCTAACTGGCGTGAGATGGTATCTTATTGTGGTTTTGATTTGCATTTCTCTAATGACCAGTGATGACAAGCTTTTTTTCATGTTTGTTGGCCGCTTAAATGTCTTCTTTTGAGAAGTGTCTGTTCATATCCTTTGCCCACTTTTTGATGGGGTTGTTTTTGTCTTATAAATTTGTTTAAGTTTCTTGTAGATTCTGGATATTAGCCCTTTGTCAGATGGATAGATTGCAAAAATTTTCTCCCATTCTGTAGGTTGCCTGTTAACTCTGATGATGGTTTCTTTTGCTGTGCAGAAGCTCTTTAATTTAATTAGATCCCATTTGTCAATTTTGGCTTTTGTTGCCATTGCTTTTGGTGTTTTAGTCATGAAGTCTTTGTGCATGCCTATGTCCTGAATGGTATTGCTTAGGTTTTCTTCTAGAATTTTTATGGTTTTAGATCTTATGTTTAAGTCTTTAATTCACCTTGAGTTAATTTTTGTATAAGGTGTAAGGAAGGGGTCCAGTTTCAGTTTTCTGCATATGGCTCACCAGTTTTCCCAACAGCGTTTATTAAACAGGGAATCCTTTCCCCATTGCTTGTTTTTGTCAGGTTTGTCAAAGATCAGTTGGTTGTAGATGTGTGGTGTTATTTCTGAGGCCTCTGTTTTCTTCCATTGGTCTATATATCTGTTTTGGTACCACTACCATTTTGTTTTGGCTACTGTAGTCTTGTAGTATAGTTTGAAGTCAGGAAGTATGAAGCTTCCAGCTTTGTTCTTATTGCTTAGGATTGTCTTGGCTATACGAGCTCTTTTTTGATTCCATGTGTAATTTGATGTAACTTTTTCTGATTCTGTGAAGAAAGTCAATGGTAGCTTGATGAGGATAGCACTTAATCTATAAATTACTTTGGGCAGTGTGGCCATTTTCACGATATTGATTCTTCCTATCCATGAGCATGAAATGTTTTTCCATTTGTTTGTGTCCTCTCTTATTTCCTTGAACAGTGCTTTGTAGTTCTCCTTGAAGAGGTCCTTCACATCCCTTGTAAGTTGTATTCCTAGGTATTTTAATCTTTTTGTAGCAATTGTGAATGAGAGTTCACTCATGATTTGACTCTCTGTTTGTCTATTATTGGTGTATAGGAATGCTTGCGATTTTTGCACACTGATTTTGTATCCTGAGACTTTGCTGAAGTTGCTTATCAGCTTAAGGAGATTTTGGGCTGAGACGATGGGGGTCTTCTAAATATACAATCATGTCATCTGCAAAGAGATGAAATTTGGCTTCCTGTCTTCCTATTTGAATACCATTTATTTCTTTCTCTTGCCTGATTTTCCTGGCCAGAACTTCTAATACTATGTTGAATAGGAGTGGTGAGAGAGGGCATCCTTGTCTTGTGCTGGTTTTCAGAGGGAATGCTTCCAGCTTTTGCCCATTTGGAATGATATTGGCTGTGGATTTGACATAAATAGCTCTTATTATTTTGAGATATATTCCATCAGTACCTAGTTTATTGAGAGTTTTTAGCATGACGGGGTGTTGAATTTTGTTGAAGGCCTTTTCTGCATCTATTAAGATAATCATATGGTTTTTGTTATTGGTTCTGTTTATGTGATGGATTACATTTATTGATTTGTGTTTGTTGAACCAGCCTTGCATCCCAGGGGTGAAGCTGACTTGATCGTGGTGGATAAGCTTTTTGATGTGCTGCTGGATTTGGTTTGCCAGTATTTTATTGAGGATTTTTGCATCGATGTTCATCAGGGATATTGGCCTGAAATTTTTTTTTTGTTGTTATGTCTCTGCCAGGTTTTGGTATCAGGATAATGCTGGCCTCGTGAAATGAGTTAGGAAGGAGTCCCTATTTTTCTATTGTTTAGAATAGTTCCAGAAGGAATGGTACTGGCTCCTCTTTGTACACCTGGTAGAATTCAGCTGTGAATCCATCTGGTCCTGGACTTTTTTTGGTTGGTAGGCTATTAATTACTGCCTCAATTTCAGAACTCATTATTTGTCTATTCAGGGACTTGACTTTTCCTGGTTTAGATTTTAGAGAAACTCAATGAGATCCAAGAGAATGTTGAAAACCTACACAAAGAAATCAGAAAAACAATTTTGGATATGAAAGATGAGATAGATTTTTCTAAATTTTAGAAATGAAAAATTTATTGAAAGAATTGCAAAATACAGTTGAAAGCTTTAACAATAGCCCAGCACTAGCAGAAGAAACACTCTCAGAGCTGCAAGACAGGGCTTCTGAATTAACCCAGTTAGACAAAAATAAAGAAAGAAAAGTAATAAAGTCTTCCAGAAATATGGGATTATATATAATGTCCCAACCTACTAGTTATAGGTATTCCAGAGGAGAAGAAGAAAAAGTAAAAAGTGCGGAAAACCTATTTGAGGAAATAATTTAAGAAAACTTCCTTAATTTTGTCAGAGATCTAGACAGCCAGATATAAGAAGATCAGAAAACTATAGTAAGATATAGTGCAAGAAGTACCTCACCAAGGCATATAGTCATCAGACTATCTAACGTCAATGTGAAGGAAAAAAAATCCTAAAACCAGAAAGAGAAAAGCATCGAATCACTTATAAAAGAAATCCCGCCAGGCGCGGTGGCTCATGCCTGTAAAACCAGCACTTTTGGAGGCCGAGGCGGGCGGATCACGAGGTCAGGAGATCGAGACCATCCTGGCTAACATGGTGAAACCCCGTCTCTACTAAAAATACAAAAAATTAGCCAGGCAAGGTGGCAGGCGCCTGTAGTCCCAGCTACTCGGGAGGCTGAGGCAGGAGAATGGCGTGAACCCGGGAGGTGGAGCTTGCAGTGAGCCGAGATAGCACCACTGCAGTCCAGCCTGGGCGAAAGAGCGAGACTCCATCTCAAAAAAAAAAAAAAAAAGAAATCCCATTAGACTAACAACAGACTTCTCACCAGAAACCTTATGAGCCAGAAGGTATTGGAGTCCTATTTTCGGTCTTCTTTAATCCTTTTCCTATTTGCCCCTAGAGTACTCACTGGTGGCAGTTGCAGCTGCAGTGTTTACCCTGAGATAACTTTGCCATGAAATACCTCGTTTTTATTATTATTTTTGTTTTACTGTAGTATAGCAACTTTGGAAATAAAAGACATCATTCTATTTATAGAATTCTGTTTTTAGTAGTGGTATTTCCATTTACAAAATATAGTAATTCTCGATTGCTGAAAATGTCAAATCCTAGAAAATGTAGCATTCCTACACGTGATGTTAACATCAGTCTCAAACAGTTTTTGGCAAAAGATTCATTTCATGAATCCAATTTTTCTGAAATAGACAATTCTAATGATTCAGATGATTCTGACATTAGTTCTGTTTAGAAATAACTCCAAGACCAGTTTTTATGCTTTATTTTCACATTGAAAATCAGTCAGATTTGCTTCAGCCTCAGAGTTCATTTATATAAAATCAAATGAGTGCTGGCAGTGAACTGTACTTTTTTTTTTCTAAATGGGAAAAGGGTTTTAAAAAATGCCAGGCAAGAATTTTGTATCCTGCTAAACTAAGTTTTATAAATGAAGGAGAAATGAAGTATTTCCCAGGCAAGCAAACAATAAGGGAATTCATCACCACTAGACTGTACCTACAACAAATGCTCAAAGGAGTTCTAAACATAAAAGCAAAAGGGTGATATTCAGCATCGTAAAAACACATGAAAGTATTAAACTCTTTGCAAGTATAAGACCTCTTTGCAGGTCTTATAATGCAGTTACACAATCGAGACTGTAAAGCAAGTAGGTAATAATTAACATGATGAGGCTATCAATACTTCATATAATACTAACATTAAACATAAATGAGCTAAATGCTCTACTTAAAAGATATTGGCTGATGGAATGGATTTTTTTTAAAAATCCAACCATGTGCTGCATACAAGAAACCCACCTAACTGGTAAATACGTTTACAGAGTCAAAGTAAAGGGATGGAAAAAGATATTCCACACAGATGGAAACCAAAAGCAAATAGGAGTAGCTATACTTATATCAGATAAAACAGATATTAAATCAACAATAGTTAAAAAAAAAGACAAAGAAGGTCATTATATCATCATAAAAGGATCAATTGCAGAAGAAAAATGCCATTTCTAAATATATGTGCATCAAACACCACAGCACCAAGATTCATAAAACAAATACAACTAGACCTAAGAAAAGAGATAGACAGCAATGCAATCATAGTAGGGGACTTCAGTACTCTACTGACAGCACTAGACAGACCATTAAGGCAGAAAATCAACAAAGAAACTCTAGGCTTAAATTGGACTCTAGACGAAATGGACCCAACAGACATTTACAGAACATTCTACCGTACACCTGTAGAATATTCATTCTTCTCATCTGCCCATGGAACATTCTCAAATGACCATATGCAAGGCCACAAGGCAAGTCTCAAAAAAATTTTAAAAATTGAAATCATGTAAAGTACCTTCTTGGACCAAAGTGGAATAAAACTAGAAATCAATACCAAAAGGCACCCTCAAAGCCATACAAATGCATGGAAATTAAATAATCTGCTCCTGAATGATTGTTGGATCAATGATGAAATTAAGGTGGAAATGTTTTAGAGTTTTGAAACAGATGAAAATAGACACAACATACCAAAAGCATTTGACATACAGCAAAAACAGTGCTAAGGCAATTTTATAGTGTTAACAGCCTACATCAAAAGATAGAAAGATCTCAAATTAACAATGTAACATCGTACCTCAAAGAACTAGAAAAACAAGAGCAAACCACATCAAAAGCTAGCAGAACTAAATGAAATTGAGACCAAAAACATTACAAAGAATTAATTAAAAGTTGTTCTTTGAAAAAATAAGCAAAATTGATAGATAGATAATCAAGTGAAAAAGGGAACATTCAAATAAGCAAAATCAGAAATAATAAAGGTGTCATTACAACTGATGCAACAGAAATACGAAAGATCACTAATGACTACTATCAGCATCTCTGTGCGTACAAGCTGGAAAACCTAGAGGAAATGGATAAGTTCTTAGAAATATACAACCACCCAAGATGAACTAGAAGAAATAGAAAACCTGAACAGACCAATAAGGAGTAGTGAAATTGAATCAGTAATTAAAAATCTCTCAACAATAACAAAAAAGCCCAGGGCCAGATGGTTTTACAGCCAAATTCTGTTAGATGTTAAAGGAAGAACTGCTACCAATTCCACTAAAACTGTTCCAAAACATCAAGGAGGAGTGAATCCTCCCTAACTCATTCTATGAAGCCAGCATCACTCTGATACCAAAGCCAGCCAAGGACACAACAAAAAAAGAAAGCTATAGACCATTATTCCTGATGAGCATAGATGCAGATGTCCTCAAAAAAATACTAGCAAACCAGATTCAGGAACGAATACACAAAGAAAATCCACCATAATCAAGTGGATTTTATTCCAGAGATGCAAGGTTGGTTCACCATACACAAATCAATAAATGTGATTCACCACATAAACAGAATTAAAAACAAAAAACTATGTGATAACATCAATAGATGCAGGAAGAGCATTCAATAAAATCCAGCATCACTTCATAATAAAAACCCTTACCAAACTAGGCATAGAAGGAACATACCTCAAAATAATAAAAGCCATATATAACAGACCCACTGCCTACATTATACTGAATGAGGAAAAGTTAAAAGCATTCCCCCTAATAACTGGAACAAGACATGGATACCCAGTTTCACCACTGCTGTTCAACATAGTCCTAGAAATCCTAGCTATAGCAGTCAGGTAAGAGAATGAAATAAAAGGCATCCAAATTGGAAAAGAGGAACTCAAATAATCTCTACTGATGGTATGTTTCTATACCTAGAAAACCCTAAAGACTCCTTCAAAAGACTGCTACATTTGATAAATGACTTCAGTAAAGTTTCAGGATACAAAATCAACATACAAAAATTACCATTTCTGTACACCAATAACAATTAACCTGAGAACCAAATCAAGAACTCAATCCCATTTATAATGGCTATGAAAATAATAAAATACCCAGGAATACATTTAACCAAGGAGGTGAAAGATCTCTACAAGGAGAACTACAAAATACTGATGAAAGAAACCATATATAACACAAATAAATGAGAAACATACCATGTTCATGGATCAGAAGAATAAATATTGTTGAAATGAGTATACAACTGAAAGCAATCTACAGATTTAAGGCAATTCCTATAAAATTACCAATGTCATTCTTCACAGAATTAGAAAAAATAATAATGAAATTTGTACAGAACAATAAAAAGAGCCCAAATAGCCAAAGTAAACTTAAGCAAAAAGAATAAAGCTGGAGAAACCACATTGCCAGACTTCAAATTATACTACAAGGCTATAGTAACCAAAACAGCATGGTACTGGTATTTTAAAAAGACACTTAGATTGATAGAAAAGAATAGAGAACCAAGAACTAAAGCCACATACCTACAACCAAGTGATCTTTGACAAAGTCAACTAGAATATACACTGTGGAAAGGACACCCATTCAATAAATGGTACTGGGAAAACTGGAGAGCCATATGCAGAAGAATGAAACTGGACCCCTATCTCTCACTAGATACAAAATTAATATGGGTTAAAAACTTAAATGTAAGACCTCAGACTATAAAAATCCTGGAAGAGAACCTAGGAAAAACTCTTCTGGACATTAGGCAAAGAATTTATAACTAAGTCGTCAAAAGGAAATGCAGCAAAAACAAAAATAGACAAATGGGACGTAATTAAATGAAAAGTTTCTGAAGAAATAATCAACAGAGTAAACAGAGAATCTACATAATGGAAGAAAACATTTGCAAACAATGCATCTGACAAAGGGCTAATATGCAGAATCTACAAGGAACTCAAACAACTCAAGAAGAGAAAAACAAATAACCCCATTAAAAAGTGGGCCAAAGACATGAACAGACATTTCTGAAAAGAAGACATACGAGAAGGCAGCAAACATATGAAAAAAGTCCTCAACATCACCAGTCATCAGAGAAATGCACATTAAAACCACAATGAAATAGCATCTTACTCCAGTCAGAATAGCTATTATTAAAAAGTCAAAAAACAGATGTTGACAAGGATGCAAAGAAAAGGAAATTATTTATACACTGTTAATGGGAATGTAAATTAGTACACCTTTATGAAAATAGTATAGAGATTTCTCAAAGAACTAAAAATAAGACTACTATTCAACCGCAATCCCATTATTGAGTATCTGCTCAAAGGAAAACAAGCCTTTTTATCAAAAAGACACCTGCACTAGTATGCTTATTGCAGCGCTATTAACAATAACAATGCCGTGGAATCAACCTAAGTGTTCATTAGTGAAGAATGAAATCATGTCTTTTGCAGCAACGTGGATGGAACTGGAGGCCATTATCTTAAGTGAAACAACTCAGACACAGAAAGACAAATACCGCATGTTCTCACAATTAGGAGCTAAACAATGTGTACACATGGAAGCAGAATATGGAATGATGGACAATAGAGTATCAGAGGGATGGGGAAGTGGTGGATGTTGGGAGCTTGCTTGGCTGATACAGTGTGCCTTGCTCTGGTGATGGATGCTCTGAAAGCCCTGACTTCACCACAGTGCAATATATTAATGCAGCAAAATTGCACTTGTAACCCATGAATATACACAACAAATAAATAAAGTTGAATGAGGTGGAGAAATTATAAGTTATATCTCAATGTTGTTTTGTTTCAAACAACAATTGAAACATTGTAAAATTGTTTGAAAATGTTTCAAAAATACAATTTCAAATTTGAATGGTTAAATTTGTATTAACCATTTATAGGTCTTCTTCATAGCTTTCCTTTTTCCCTAATTCTCTTATGTTAACCATTTCAAAGTGCTTAAAATTATTTTAAAAGACTGCTCATTCAGATAATAATTCAAAAAGCAAGATGGACATAGTGGTGCAAGCCTGTAGTCCCAGCTACTGAGGAGGCTGAAGCGGGAGGATTGCTTCAGCCCAAGAGTTCTAAACCAGCCTGGGCAACGTAGCAAGACCTCATCTAAAAAAAAAATCAAAAAGCAGATAATTTTAAATTCTGCATAGGCCTGTCAAGAGGGTAATATTGGCCCTCTTGACATCTCTTCCCCTTTTACTTCTAATATTTTGTGATTACCTAATGGTACACAAACTTGTTTGAAGCTCTCAGAATTGGTGTTTTCATAGATACACATTACTAATTTCCAAATATGTGTTGAAACTATTGCTATTGGAGAGAAGCAGGAAGACAAGAATTTAGCAGAATTCTCTAAGCACCTGCAAGATTTGTTTTGTTGTTTTTGACTCCATGCTTCCTACTGCCATCAGTAGGAACCATCTCAGTACCTTTTAGCTCTCACACTGAGAAATGAAAGCAGAAGAGAAGTGAAGGGTGTTGTCACTGAAAAGGCAAGCTGGACCAGGAGCTTTCTACTTAGAGTGGTCCAGGCATCATTATCACCTGGAAGCATGTTAGAAATGTAGACTCTAGGGCCACTCCCCAGACCTTCTGAATCACAATCTGTCCTCTGAGTAATATATAGCAAAAATGTATTATTATATTTATTTCACAAAGTCTATTCTTCCCTTTGTTAACTTTTGTTGTTGTGTCTCATTAGAGACAGGGTCTGACACTGGTGCAGTGGTACAATTATAGCTTACTGCAACCTCGAACACCTGGGCTCAAGCAATCCTCCTGACTCAGCCTCCTGTGTAGCTGATACTACAGGCATGCACCACTTTGCTCAGCCTCCATTCCTAACTTTTTAAACTTACGATTTTATTGCTTTAAAATTAAGTGTATCTTTAAAAATTGTCACCCTTTTTTTTCCTTTTGAAAGAAGAACTCAAAAGATACTTGTTTAAGATCCACAAAAATTACATATCAAGGTAGCATCCTTGACTTGTCAAGCTATGATAGTAATATCAGTGTACAATTTTTCACAGGTAATGGAAGAAAACAAGGATAGGTTTCCTGGTGCCCCAAAATATGGAGGCTGGATTGTGGACAACTGTCCTATTGTAAAAGAATTGTGGATGGTCTTAATCAAGAAAGGAATTATACCTGATTTGGTCATCTATTTATCAGATACAGAAAACAATGGTTGGTAAATATTTATTATGTAAATTTGAAAGTGAACTTTTGTTATTGATATTTTTGGTTAAATATAGAATGGACAACTCTCCACTCTTCCTAGATAGAAATACCCACCCCAAAAATCCCTGAAGGAACTAGAGGTACACAAAATGAGGCTTCCGTATACTGAGAAGGTGGCCAGGAATAAGTGCCGGATGGTTGAATGTTCTAGCTGGCCGTTGTAATTTTTCTTTAAAGCTTACAGTTTAGCACACACACACACACAATTAGAAGCTATAACTTCTAAATGAATAACATATAAGGCTGAGGGCAAAGACTAAATGTTAGTTCTTCTTCACCTCAAGTAGGAAAAATGAGGTACATAAATTTAGCAGAGCTAAATTTTAATTATTCTGTTTGCCTCTTAAAGTAAGATATTCAAAATGGGAATTGCCAGGGGAAAAATATAATATACTACCTCTTTTCATGTTTTACTTATTTCTACTGTATTCATACATAACTTTTTAAAAGAATTTAAGATGGTCTATTAATATTTTAAAGAATCTGGGCTCTATTTAGATACATGCTTAAAGGAAAATATATTTAGATATAGGCAGAAATAATGTTTGTGTTAATCTTCAAAATATATCTTACTGTATTTTATAAGCTACAAAAGTAATATTAGTCTCCTTATCTGTATTTCAGGAAAATGTTTATTTAATAGAATATATTTACAGAATAAATCTGAAATTGACTCTAAGATTTTAGAAAGATTATTAGAAGAACTACAAAAGAAAAAAAAAGAGGAAGAAGCAGCAAGGTAAAATCTGCCTAGAATGGTAAAACAGATTAATGTATCTGTTATAGCAGTTAAATATCTTCTTGCAATTATACTTATAGAATATATTTAATATTAAAATGATAATTTATTAACTTGATCTGATTCTAGTTAATTTTAAGAAAAGCAGCGATTTCACAAATACTTCTAGAATCTCTAAAGCACACAGTTGTGTTGTTTTCACAGCCCATATCAAACTTATTCTAAATCAAGCATCTGCTCTTAAAAGACACTATTAAAAAAATGAGCATGGATAAGATATATATATTGTTATGATATTTATCTGTGACTTAATTTTGTTAACTAGCATTTACAAATTGAAGAAACAATATGACAGGAAGCAAATGAAAATATATAATACTTGTGCGACATGACTAAAATCCAAAGCCTGACTAAGTTCTACACATGGAAAGACCATGCTAATTATTTACGTTTGACAGGTGTAACATTGAGGGCTTATTCTCTAATCTTGGTATAATGAATGACTTTTTAAAATGTGACCACACAGTTATCTGTTCATGGCAGGGGTCAATACTACAGTTTAATAAACTATAAGTCCTTCAGATTGAAGAATAAAATATTAAAAGAAACAATGACTTAGTTTGCTAATTGTTCTTCCTTACTAAAAAATTCTCTTTAAATACTTTACATTTTAATTTGTCCACTGGGATTTCTACTATTCAAAGTAATAAAGGCCTAGACATTTAAGAATTAAATTTTTCTGTGTAAATCCATGGAACTTCCTACTATTGATGATGGCACCTATGGCTTTCTTAAATGCTATTTCCTTTTCCCTTTCAAATATTAGCTATTTGAGCTGAGACTTAGGAGAGCTCCTTAAACCCTAGAAATGAAGAAGCTGGGAGGTGGGTAATTACAGAGGTAGAGAGCAGTTTAACTGATATGTGTGCCAGAGGATTTTATTTTTTAGTGTTCATTATTCATTTAAGCTAGTCACTCCTTTAGAAATTTAACACAAAAATATGTATGATTTAGTTAAATTAGTTAATAAAATTATTATGTGATATATTGACCAAACAGTACTTTAATTCAGACAATAATTACAAACTTACTTATATTCCCTTTTAGCTTTGAAAACTTTTGTTACAAATCTACTAATTAGCTACAATCAGCTATACTCAATCTACAGGTCAGCTATAATCTGTTGATAATTAAGGAATTACTTAATCTTTTTCCAGTGTGTGAGAAATAGTCCAATCTTTGAGAACAGATGGAGATCTCAACATAAGAGTAAAACAAAGTTGATGTGATTTCTAGACTGGAGATCTGCTACATTTTAAATATACTAAAAATTTATATACCTTTAACTTTTTTTAAAAAGGAAAAGATATATTCTCCACTTTCTCTCAATTCTACCTTCACCTCTTTTACCATATTGAATTCTCTAAGTTATTTTTGTAATCAATCTTTACTTCTTTTGATTCTAAATTTTTACGTCTTTATAAACTCCTTAATGTCACCTGCCCTTAAGCAGGCTTTTCTATTTTTATATGTTGATTTTTAAAATTCAACATGAGTTTTTCAAAACAAACTTTTTTCCTTTATACTTCAGAAAATAAAATTTAAGATGGTTTTTAAAAAACTGTCAGACACTCACTTAAAGGCCTTATAGGTTGGCTAGAAAAGAGAGGAACTCAACAGGATTAAGAACTGCATCTTGATCAAATATCTAAAGACATGCCAAATTTTAAAACTTTTCCAGCATCAGTTTCCAAATACGCTAGTCAAATGGCAAGATAATTTCTGTCATATTGTGAGTCGTTGGATCATCTATCCAAGTGGGTTACAGAAATTTCTAAGAACTGGCAGCAAAATTCTTCCTTGTTCTGTTCAGGTCTTAGATTCTCAGCAGCAACATACTTGATCCAGGATTTGGATAAGGAAGATGTCACAAAGAGCCCCATCTGAGGTACAGGCATAGCTTGGAGATATTGCAGGTTTGGTTCCAGGCCACCACAGTAAAGCAAGTCACATGAGTTTTTTTGCTTCCCAGTGCATATAAAAGTTATGTTTACACAATATTGTCATCTATTAAGTGTGCAATAGCATTATGTCTAAAAATGTATATACCTTAATTTTAAAGTGCTTTAAAAGAACATGGTGATGATCATCTGAGCCTTCAGTGAGTCAGTCATTTTCCTGGTGGAAGGTTTTGCCTCAGTGTTGATGGCTGCTGACCCATAAGGGTAGTGGTTGCCAAAGATTGGAGTGGCTATGGAAATTTCTTAAACTAGGACAATGATGAAGTTTGTTGCATCTGTTTATTACTCTTTCTTTCCCAAAATATTTTTCTGTAGTATGTAATGTTGTTTGATAGCATTTTACCCACAGTAGAACTTCTTTCAAAATTGGAGTCAATCCTCTCAAACCCACCACTACTTTATCAACCAAGTTTATGTAGTATTCTAAATTTTTTGTTGTAATTTCAACAGTGTTCACAGCATCTTCACCAAGAATAGATTCCATCTCAAGAAACCAATTTCTTTTCTCATCCATGAGAAGAACTCTTCATCTGTTCAAGTTTGATCATGAGATTGCAGCAATTTAGGCTTCACTTCTAATTCTAATTATCTTGCTATTTTCACTACATCTGCAGTTACTTCCTTCATTACAGTCCTGAACTTATTAAAGTAATCCATGAGGGTTGGAATCACCTTCTTCCAAATTCCTGTTAATGTGGATATTTTGACCTTCTCCCACAAATCATGAATGTTCTTAATGGCTTCTGCAATGGTAAATCCTTTCCAGAAGGTTTTCAATTTACTTTGCTCAGATCTATTAGAGGAATCACTATCTATGACAGCTGTAGTCTTATGAAATGTGTTTCTTAATAATTCGACTTAAAAGCCAAAATTACTCTTTGATCCATGGGCTGCAGTATGGATGTTGCATTAGCAGGCATGAAAACATTCATTCTCCTTATGTGTCTTCATCAGAGCTCTTGGGTGACTATGTGCATTGTCAATGAGCAGTAATATTTTGAAATTAATCTTTTTTTCTAAGCAGTAGATCTCAACAGCAGATAAAATACTCAGTAAAGCATGCTGTAAACAGATGTACTGGCATCTAGGCTTTGTTCTATTTGTAGAGCACAGGCAGAGTAGATTTAGCATAGTTAATTAGGGGGCCTAGGATTTTTGGACTGGGAAATGGGCATTAGCTTCACCAGCTGCACAAGCCCTTAATAAGAGTGTCAGCCTGTCCCTTAAAGCTTTGAATCCAGGCATTGACTTCTCCTCTCTAGCTCTGAAAGTCCTAGATGGCATCTTCTTCCAAAAGAAGCGTGTTTTGTTGACATTGAAAAATCTGTTGTTTAGTGTAGCCACCTCTTTATCTATGGTCTTAGCTAGGTCTTCTAAATAACTTATTGCAGCTCCTACATCAGCACTTGCCTGCTTCACCTTGCACTGCATTTTGATGTTACAGAGATGGCTTCTTTCCTTAAGCCTCATGAACCAACTTCTGCTAGCTTCAAACTTTTCTTCTCCAGGCTCCTTGCCTCTCTCAGCCATCACAGAATTGAAGCGAATTAGGGCCTTGCTCCTGATTAGGCTTTGGCTTAAGGGAATGTTGTGGCTGGTTTGATCTTCTAATCAGACCACTCAAAAACTTTCTCCGTATCAATACTAAGACTGTTTTACTTTTGTATCATTAGTGTATTCACTGGAGTAGCACTTTTAATTTCCTTGAAGAACATTTCTTTGGCATTCACAACTTGGCTATTTTGCACCAGAGGCATAGCTTTTGGACTATCTCAGCCTTCAATATACCTTCCTCACTAAGCTTAGCCATTTCTAGCTTTTGATTTAAAGTGACAAATGTGGGACTCTTTTTTTCACTTAAAAAGCTGGAGGCCATTGTAGGGTTATTAATTGGCCTCATTTCAATAGTATTGTGTCTTAGAGAATAGGGAGGCCTGAGGAGAGGGAGGGAGTCAAGGGATCAGCCAGTCAGTGGAGCAGTCACAACACCCACAACATCTATCAATTAAGTTCACTGTCTTATATAGACGTGGTTCATGGTGCCCCAAACAATGATAATATTAACATCAAAGACCATTGATCACAGATCACTGATACATAGTAATAATGAGGAAGTTTGAAATAGAGTTGCTCATTGCAGGGTTGCCACAAACCCTCAACTTGTAAAACAAAACAAAACAAAACAAAAAAACAAAAACAAACAAAAAAAAACAAACACGATATCTGTAAAGCGCAATGAAGCAAAGCACAATAAGGCAAGGTATGCCTGCAGAACAACTGCCTGTTCACACACAGACAAAATGGGAAAGGAGTTCAGAAACAACACTCAGTAGCCTCAGAGGGCTGAGTCATGAGCAAAGAGAACTTGAATTACGCCAAGACTTCCGGCAGGAACACAGGATTTGGAATGCAGTGAGAGAATGTCCTCCATTAACAGGAAGCCGACCTGCTGGGAGAAGAGGTGTAGTAATGTCTTATGTGTAACTAGCTTTCAAAAGAAGGGAAAATGGATGCAAAGAACGCGGGGTATGAGAAAATAACAGGTCTGAGGAAAGCTGTGCCCCCAGTGTGTGCTGCTGACATGAATGGGCTCTTCCTTAACCGATGAATACCTGATATAATTTTTTGTTAAAATTTTTTAAAGATTCAGTCAACATTCTTTTGTATGTTCTTTGTGCAGTAGTATTCCTCTTTCTGAGGGCTAAATTCCTAGATATAGAATTTCTAGATCAAACATTTTAATTTTTAATAAATGTTGCCTTTCTCCAGCATTTTACTAACTTTCTGTCCACCTTTCTTTACCATTGTTAAGGCAGGTTTGGTGCTTCAATCCTAATGAAAAACAGATTCCCTCCAGGTTTTTAAGTTTCCGTATTCCAGGTCTCTTTAAATTTCATCACTACTGTGTTAAAAATAAAATAATTAGGGTTTTTTTCTTATTAGAAAGATAAATTTACAAATGTTCTGCTTATTCAATATAGGAAAAATTTTAATGCAAAAAGTTAAAGAAAACTTAAAACTCTTATATGCCGTCATCCATGTTGACCATTTGATTGGTTTTCTCCTAGACTTTTAATCCTCATTTATATGCATTCTAAATACCAAATTAAAATTATATTATACATATAGTTTTATATTTGACTTTTCTTACTTAACATTATATTGTGAACATTTACCATTAAATCAGAGGAAAAATGCTACAAATCCTTCCATTTGGCTTTTCAACATACAGTTAGGTAATCCTTTCTTATTTTTGACAGTTTTCCTAATTAATAGACAAGGTTTTTCAAAGTATAACATTCCAGTTTTTCTCCCCCAGAAGAAAATGCTGAAAAGTTACTAGTCTCAACATGAGTAATTTAAAAATATACATTGTAAAGTAAGTATAATAAGTTTTAATCTTTGTTTTTAACACTATAAGCATTTAATCCTGTAATAGTGTGAGAAGTCTGAATTTCCAAAGATACTTAAATTTGAACCTTTTCATTTCAGAAAAGCCACAGAACAGGAATTGAGACTCGAAGAAGAAAATCGAAGGCTACTGGAACTTATGAAAGTGAAGGCAAAAGGCAAGCACAGATTGCTATGACTGATGATGTGTCATGGTATTGTTACTGCAAGCAATTGCAGTATTTCAAGTGAATTATAGACTGGGTGATCACATTTCCCAGTTTGTCCATGAGACCCCAGGTTTATGCCTACGTTCTTGAAGTCTTTATAGTACCTTTTATTCTTAAAGTGTTGCAGTTTGTATACTAAATAATATTGTCACTGAAGTAATGGATCCGTAGGAAAATGATTATTGACAGGGATACCTATTCATACACCCTCTACAAGTGATACACAGCAGAATAGCATCTTCATTATATAACTCACTCTAACAGTTTCTTTTAAGATTGGAGTTTTTCAGTGTACTTAAACTATACCCTAGAACAAATAGATTTAACAGATAATTACAGAACATTCTACCCAACAACTGCAGAATATACATTCTATTCATCAGCACATGGAATATCCTCCAAGATAGATCATATAATAGGCCACAGAACAGGTCTCAGCAAATTTAAGAAAATCAAAATTATACCAAGTACTCTCTCAGACCACAGTGGAATAAAATTGGAAATAAACTCCAAAAGGAACACTGAAAACTGTACGAATACATGGAAATTAGACAACCTGCTCCTGAATGTTCTTTAGGCCAACAATTAAATCAAGAAGGAAATTTAAAAATTATTTGAACTGAACAGTAACAGTGACACAACTTATCAAAACTTCTGGGATACAGCAAAAGTGGTCCAAAGAGGAAAGTTCATAGTATTAAATGCTTACATCAAAAAGTCTGAAAGAACACAAATAGACAATCTAAGGTCACACCTCAAGGAACTAGAGAAGCAAGAAAAACCCAAACCCAAACCCAAGATCCCCAAAACAGAAGAAAAGAAATAATGAAGATCAGAGCAGAACTAAATAAAATTGAAACAAAAAAATAAATATATAAAAGATAAATGAAACAAAAAGCTGGTTCTTTGGAAAGATAAGCAAAATTGATAGATCATTAGTGAGATTAACCAAAAAAAGAAGAGAGAAGATTCAAATAAGCTCAATTAGAAATGAAACAGGAGGCCAGGTGTGGTGGCTCATGCCCGTAATCCCAGCACTTTGGAAGGCTGAGGAGGGTGGATCACTTGAGGTCAGGAGTTCGAGACCAGCCTGGCCAACATGGCGAAACCCCAGCTCTACTAAAAATACAAAAATTAGCTGGGCGTGGTGGCTCATGCGTGTAATCCCAGCACTTTGGGAGGCTGAGGTGGGCGGATCACCTGAGGTCAGGAGTTCAAGACCAGCCTGGCTAACATAGGGAAACCCTGTTTCTACTAAAAATTTTTTAAAAATTAGCCAGGCGTGGTGGTGCACGCCTGTAATCCCAGCTACTTGGGAGGCTGAGACAGGAGAATCGCTTGAACCTGGGAGGCAGAGGTTGCAGTGAGCTGAGATCGTGTCACTGCACTCCAGCCTGGGCAACAGGCTATCTAAAAAGAAAAAAGAAAAAAAAAGAGAAAGAAAGGAAGAAAGGAAGAAAAGAAAGAAAGAACAAAAGAAAGAAAGAAAGAGAAGGAAAGAAAGAAAGAGAAAGAAAGAAAGAGAAAGGAAGGAAGGAAGGAAGATATTACAGCCAATACAACAGAAACACAAAAGATCATTCAAGGCTACTATGAACACCTTTATGCACACAAACTAGAAAATCTAGAGGAGATGGATAAATTCCTGGAAGTAAACAACCCTTCTAGATTAAATCAGGAAGAAATAGAAGCCCCTAACAGACTAATAACAAGTAGCAAGATTGAAAACACTAATTTTAAAATTTCCAACAAGAAAAGGTCCAGGACCAGATGGATTCACAGCTGATTTCTATCAGGCATTCAAAGAATTGGTACCAGTCTTACTGAAACTATTCCAAAAGATAGAGAGAGAGGGAATCCTCCCTAAGTCATTCTATGAAGCCAGTATCACTCTAATACCAAAACCAGGAAAGGACATTAAAAAAAAAGGAACCGGACCAATATCCCTGATGAACATAGATGCAAAAATCATCAACAAAATACTAACTGAATTCAATAGTGTGTCAAAAAGATAATACACCATGATCAAATGGGTTTCATACCAGAGATGCAGGGATGGTTTAACATACACAAGTCAATAAATATGATACACTATGTGAACAGAAGTAAAAACAAAAATCTTATGATCATCTCAATAGGTGCAGAAAAAGCATTTGACAAAATCCAGCACCCCTTTATGATTAAAACCCTCAGAAAAATGGGCATAAAAGGAACACACCTCAAGGTAATAAAAGCCATCTATGGCCGGGCACAGTGGCTCACACCTGTAATCCCAGCACTTTGGGAGGCCGAGGCGGGCCGATCACGAGGTTAGGAGATTGAGACCATCCTGGCTAACTCGGTGAAACCCCGTCTCTACGAAAAATACAAAAAATTAGCCGGGCATGGTGGCAGGTGCCTGTAGTCCCAGCTACTCAGAAAGCTGAGGCAGGAGAATCGCTTGAACCCAGGAGGTAGAGGTTGCAGTGAGCCGAGATCATGCCACTGCACTCCAGCCTAGGTGACAGAGTGAGATTCTGTCTCAAAAAAAAAAAAAAAGAGAAATCTATGACAAACCCACAGCCAACATTATACTGAAAGGGGGAAAGCTAAAAGCATTCCCACTGAGAACTAGAACAAGACAAGGATGCCCACTTTCACCACTGCTATTCAACATTGTACTGGAAGTCCTAGCTGGAGCAATCAGACACAAGAAAGAAATAAAGAGCATTTAAATCGGTAAAGAGGAAGTCAGACTGTTGCTGTTCATATGATCATATACCTAGAAAATTCTAAATACTCATCCAAAAAAGCTCCTAGATCTGATAAATGAATTCAGTAAAGTTTTGGGATACAAAACCAATGTACACAAATTAGTAGCACTGCTATATAACAACAATGACCAAGCTGAGAATCAAATCAAGAACTCAACCCCTTTTACAACAGCTGCAAAAAAAAAAAAGTATATATATATATATATACACCTAACCAAGTAACCAAGGAGGTGAAAGATCTCTACAAGGAAAACTACAAAACACTGCTGAAAGAAATCATGAACGACACAAACAAATGAAAACACATCCCATGCTCATGGATGGGTAGAATCCATGAGCATGTGAAAATAACCATACTGCCAAAAGCAATTTACAAATCCAATGCAATTCCCATCAAAATACCATCGTTATTATTCACAGAAATAGAAAAAAACATCCTGAAATTCAAATGGAACACAAAAAGATCCCACATAGCCAAAGAAGACTAAGCAAAAAGAACAAATCTATAGGCATCACATTACCCAACTTCAAACTATACTTCAAGGATATAGTTACCAAAACAGCATGGTACTGGTATAAAAATAGGCACATAGACCAATGGAACAGAATAGAGAACCCAGAAATAAAGTCAAATATTTACAGCCAACTGATCTTCGACAAAGAAAAAAACAAACAAAACATAAAATGGAGAAAGGACACCCTATTCAACAAATGGTGCTGGGATAATTGGCAAGCCACAATGAAGAATGAAGCTGGATCTTTGTCTCTCACCTTATACAGAAATCAACTGAAGATGGATCAAGGACTTAAATCTAAGACCTGAAACCATAAAAATTCTAGAAGATAACATCAAAAAACTATTATAGACATTGGCTTAGGCAAAGAGTTCATGCCCAAGAACCCAAAAACAAAAAGATAAATAGATGTGACTTAATTAAACTAAAAATCTTCTGCACAGCAAAAGAAATAATCAGCAGAGTAAACAGACAACCCACAGAGTGGGAGAAAATCTTCACAAACTATGCATCTGACAAAGGACTAATATCCAGAATCTACAAGGTACTCAAATCAGCAAGAAAAAAAAAGAATAATCCCATCAGAAAGTGGGTTAAGAACATGAATAGACAGTTCTCAAAAGAAGGTATACAAATGGCCAGTGAATATATGAAAAAATGCTCAACATCACTAATTATCAGGGAAATGCAAATCAAAACCATAGTGACATACCACCTTACTCCTGTAAGAATGGCCATAATTAAAAAATCAAAAAATAATAGATGTTGGCATGGATGTGATGAAAGGGAAACAGTTTTACACTGCTGGTGGGAATGTAAACCAGTACAACACTATGGAAAACACTATGGCAATTCCTTAAAGAACTAAAAATAAAACTACCATTTGATCCAGCAATTCCACTACTGGGTATCTACCCAGAGGAAAAGAAATCATAATTTGAAAAAGACACTTGCACACACATGTTTATAGCAGCACAAGCCTAAATGCCATCAACCAATGAGTGGATAAAGAACATGTGATATATATATATCCCATGGAATACTACTCAGCCATAAAAAAGAATGAAATAATGGTTTTTGCAGCAACCTGGATGGAGTTGGAGACCATTATTCTAAGTGAGGTAACTCAGGAATGGAAAACCAAACATTGTATGTTCTCACTTATAAGTGAGAGCTAAACAATGAGGGCACAAAGGCATAAGAATGATATACTAGACTTTGGGAACTTGCGGGGAAGGTGGAAGGGAGATGAGGAATAAAAGACTACACATTGGGTACAGTGTATACTGCTTGGATGATAGGTGTACCAAAACCTCAGAAATCACCACTAAAGAACTTTTCCATGGAACAAAACACCACCTGTTCCTCAAAAACTTTTGGAATAAAAAAATTTTGAAAAGATAAGACAGATGTTAAAAAAACACTGGAGTTCTTTTTTTTTTTTTTTTTTTCTTTTATTATTATTATTATTATTATACTTTAGGTTTTATGGTACATGTGCGCAATGTGCAGGTAAGTTACATATGTATACATGTGCCATGCTGGTGCGCTGCACCCACCAACTCGTCATCTAGCATTAGGTATATCTCCCAATGCTATCCCTCCCCCCTCCCCCCACCCCACAACAGTCCCCAGAGTGTGATGTTCCCCTTCCTGTGTCCATGTGTTCTCATTGTTCAATTCCCACCTATGAGTGAGAATATGCGGTGTTTGGTTTTTTGTTCTTGCGATAGTTTACTGAGAATGATGATTTCCAATTTCATCCATGTCCCTACAAAGGACGTGAACTCATCATTTTTTATGGCTGCATAGTATTCCATGGTGTATATGTGCCACATTTTCTTAATCCAGTCTATCATTGTTGGACATTTGGGTTGGTTCCAAGTCTTTGCTATTGTGAATAATGCCGCAATAAACATACGTGTGCATGTGTCTTTATAGCAGCATGATTTATAGTCCTTTGGGTATATACCCAGTAATGGGATGGCTGGGTCGAATGGAATTTCTAGTTCTAGATCCCTGAGGAATCGCCACACTGACTTCCACAAGGGTTGAACTAGTTTACAGTCCCACCAACAGTGTAAAAGTGTTCCTATTTCTCCACATCCTCTCCAGCACCTGTTGTTTCCTGACTTTTTAATGATTGCCATTCTAACTGGTGTGAGATGGTATCTCATTGTGGTTTTGATTTGCATTTCTCTGATGGCCAGTGATGGTGAGCATTTTTTCATGTGTTTTTTGGCTGCATAAATGTCTTCTTTTGAGAAGTGTCTGTTCATGTCCTTCGCCCACTTTTTGATGGGGTTGTTTGTTTTTTTCTTGTAAATTTGTTGGAGTTCATTGTAGATTCTGGATATTAGCCCTTTGTCAGATGAGTAGGTTGCAAAAATTTTCTCCCATTTTGTAGGTTGCCTGTTCACTCTGATGGTAGTTTCTTTTGCTGTGCAGAAGCTCTTGAGTTTAATTAGATCCCATTTGTCAATTTTGGCTTTTGTTGCCATTGCTTTTGGTGTTTTAGACATGAAGTCCTTGCCCATGCCTATGTCCTGAATGGTAATGCCTAGGTTTTCTTCTAGGGTTTTTATGGTTTTAGGTCTAACATTTAAGTCTTTAATCCATCTTGAATTGATTTTTGTGTAAGGTGTAAGGAAGGGATCCAGTTTCAGCTTTCTACATATGGCTAGCCAGTTTTCCCAGCACCATTTATTAAATAGGGAATCCTTTCCCCATTTCTTGTTTTTGTCAGGTTTGTCAAAGATCAGATACTTGTAGATATGTGGCATTATTTCTGACGGCTCTGTTCTGTTCCATTGATCTATATCTCTGTTTTGGTACCAGTACCATGCTGTTTTGGTTACTGTAGCCTTGTAGTATAGTTTGAAGTCAGGTAGTGTGATGCCTCCAGCTTTGTTCTTTGGGCTTAGGATTGACTTGGCGATGCGGGCTCTTTTTTGGTTCCATATGAACTTTAAAGTAGTTTTTTCCAATTCTGTGAAGAAAGTCATTGGTAGCTTGATGGGGATGGCATTGAATCTGTAAATTACCTTGGGAAGGATGGCCATTTTCATGATATTGATTCTTCCTACCCATGAGCATGGAATGTTCTTCCATTTGTTTGTATCCTCTTTTATTTCCTTGAGCAGTGGTTTGTAGTTCTCCTTGAAGAGGTCTTTCACATCCCTTGTAAGTTGGATTCCTAGGTATTTTATTCTCTTTGAAGCAATTGTGAATGGGAGTTCACTCATGATTTGGCTCTCTGTTTGTCTGTTATTGATGTATAAGAATGCTTGTGATTTTTGCACATTGATTTTGTATCCTGAGACTTTGCTGAAGTTGCTTATCAGCTTAAGGAGATTTTGGGCTGAGACAATGGGGTTTTCTAGATATACTATCATGTCATCTGCAAACAGGGACAATTTGATTTCCTCTTTTCCTAATTGAATACCCTTTATTTCCTTCTCCTGCCTAATTGCCCTGGCCAGAACTTCCAACACTATGTTGAATAGAAGTGGTGAGAGAGGGCATCCCTGTCTTGTGCCAGTTTTCAAAGGGAATGCTTCCAGTTTTTGCCCATTCAGTATGATATTGGCTGTGGGTTTGTCATAGATAGCTCTTATTATTTTGAGATACGTCCCATCAATTCCTAATTTATTGAGAGTTTTTAGCATGAAGGGTTGTTGAATTTTGTCAAAGGCCTTTTCTGCATCTATTGAGATAATCATGTGGTTTTTGTCTTTCGTTCTGTTTATATGCTGGATTACATTTATTGATTTGCGTATATTGAACCAGCCTTGCATCCCAGGGATGAAGCCCACTTGATCATGGTGGATAAGCTTTTTGATGTGCTGCTGGATTCTGTTTGCCAGTATTTTATTGAGGATTTTTTCATCAATGTTCATCAAGGATATTGGTCTAAAATTCTCTTTTTTTGTTGTGTCTCTGCCAGGCTTTGGTATCAGGATGATGCTGGCCTCATAAAATGAGTTAGGGAGGATTCCCTCTTTTTCTATTGATTGGAATAGTTTCAGAAGGAATGGTACCAGCTCCTCCTTGTACCTCTGGTAGAATTCGGCTGTGAATCCATCTGGACCTGGACTTTTTTTGGTTGGTAAGCTATTGATTATTGCCACAATTTCAGCTCCTGTTATTGGTCTATTCAGAGATTCAACTTCTTCCTGGTTTAGTCTTGGGAGGGTGTATGTGTTGAGGAATTTATCCATTTCTTCTAGATTTTCTAGTTTATTTGCATAGAGGTGTTTGTAATATTCTCTGATGGTAGTTTGTATTTCTGTGGGATCGGTGGTGATATCCCCTTTATCATTTTTTATTGCATCTATTTGATTCTTCTCTCTTTTTTTCTTTATTAATCTTGCTAGCGGTCTATCAATTTTGTTGATCCTTTCAAAAAACCAGCTCCTGGATTCATTTATTTTTTGAAGGGTTTTTTGTGTCTCTATTTCCTTCAGTTCTGCTCTGATTTTAGTTATTTCTTGCCTTCTGCTAGCTTTTGAATGTGTTTGCTCTTGCTTTTCTAGTTCTTTTAATTGTGATGTTAGGGTGTCCATTTTGGATCTTTCCTGCTTTCTCTTGTGGGCATTTAGTGCTATAAATTTCCCTCTACACACTGCTTTGAATGCATCCCAGAGATTCTGGTATGTTGTGTCTTGGTTCTCGTTGGTTTCAAAGAACATCTTTATTTCTGCCTTCATTTCGTTATGTACCCAGTAGTCATTCAGGAGCAGGTTGTTCAGTTTCCACATAGTTGAGCGGTTTTGAGTGAGATTCTTAATCCTGAGTTCTAGCTTGATTGCACTGTGATCTGAGAGACAGTTTGTTACAATTTCTGTTCTTTTACATTTATTGAGGAGAGCTTTACTTCCAAGTATATGGTCAATTTTGGAATAGGTGTGGTGTGGTGCTGAAAAAAATGTATAGTCTGTTGATTTGGGGTGGAGAGTTCTGTAGATGTCTATTAGGTCCGCTTGGTGCAGAGCTGAGTTCAATTCCTGGGTATCCTTGTTGACTTTCTGTCTCGTTGATCTGTCTAATGTTGATAGTGGGGTGTTAAAGTCTCCCATTATTAATGTGTGGGAGTCTAAGTCTCTTTGTAGGTCACTCAGGACTTGCTTTATGAATCTGGGTGCTCCTGTATTGGGTGCATATATATTTAGGATAGTTAGCTCTTCTTGTTGAATTAATCCCTTTACCATTATGTAATGGCCTTCTTTGTCTCTTTTGATCTTTGTTGGTTTAAAGTCTGTTTTATCAGAGACTAGGATTGCAACCCCTGCCTTTTTTTGTTTTCCATTTGCTTGGTAGATCTTCCTCCATCCTTTTATTTTGAGCCTATGTGTGTCTCTGCATGTGAGATGGGTTTCCTGAATACAGCACACTGATGGGTCTTGAGTCTTTATCCAGTTTGCCAGTCTGTGTCTTTTAATTGGAGCATTTAGTCCATTTACATTTAAAGTTAATATTGTTATGTGTGAATTTGATCCTGTCATTATGATGTTAGCTGGATATTTTGCTCGTTAGTTGATGCAGTCTCTTCCTAGTCTCGATGTTCTTTACATTTCGGTATGATTTTGCAGTGGCTGGTACCGGTTGTGCCTTTCCATGTTTAGCGCTTCCTTCAGGAGCTCTTTTAGGGCAGGCCTGGTGGTGACAAAATCTCTCAGCATTTGCTTGTCTGTAAAGTATTTTATTTCTCCTTCACTTATGAAGCTTAGTTTGGCAGGATATGAAATTCTGGGTTGAAAATTCTTTTCTTTAAGAATGTTGAATATTGGCCCCCACTCTCTTCTGGCTTGTAGGGTTTCTGCCGAGAGATCCGCTGTTAGTCTGATGGGCTTCCCTTTGATGGTAACCCGACCTTTCTCTCTGGCTGCCCTTAACATTTTTTCCTTCATTTCAACTTTGGTGAATCTGACAATTATGTGTCTTGGAGTTGCTCTTCTCGAGGAGTATCTTTGTGGCGTTCTCTGTATTTCCTGAATCTGAATGTTGGCCTGCCTTGCTAGATTGGGGAAGTTCTCCTGGATAATATCCTGCAGAGTGTTTTCCAACTTGTTTCCATTCTCCCCGTCACTTTCAGGTACACCAATCAGACGTAGATTTGGTCTTTTCACATAGTCCCACATTTCTTGGAGGCTTTGCTCGTTTCTTTTTATTCTTTTTTCTCTAAACTTCCCTTCTCGCTTCATTTCATTCATTTCATCTTCCAGGGCTGATACCCTTTCTTCCATTTGATCGCATCGGCTCCTGAGGCTTCTGCATTCTTCACGTAGTTCTCAAGCCTTGGTTTTCAGCTCCATCAGCTCCTTTAAGCACTTCTCTGTATTGGTTATTCTAGTTATACATTCTTCTAAATTTTTTTCAAAGTTTTCAACTTCTTTGCCTTTGGTTTGAATATCCTCCCGTAGCTCGGAGTAATTTGATCGTCTGAAGCCTTCTTCTCTCAGCTCGTCAAAGTCATTCTCTGTCCAGCTTTGTTCCGTTGCTGGTGAGGAACTGCGTTCCTTTGGAGGAGGAGAGGTACTCTGGTTTTTAGAGTTTCCAGTTTTTCTGCTCTGTTTTTTCCCCATCTTTGTGGTTTTATCTACTTTTGGTCTTTGATGATGGTGATGTACAGATGGGTTTTTGGTGTGGATGTCCTTTCTGTTAGTTTTCCTTCTAACAGACAGAACCTCAGCTGCAGGTCTGTTGGAGTACCTGGCCGGCCGTGTGAGGTGTCAGTCTGCCCCTGCTGGGGGGTGCCTCCCAGTTAGGCTGCTCGGGGGTCAGGGGTCAGGGACCCACTTGAGGAGGCAGTCAGCCCGTTCTCAGATCTCCAGCTGCGTGCTGGGAGAACCACTGCTCTCCTCACAGCTGTCAGACAGGGACATTTAAGTCTGCAGAGGTTACTGCTGTCTTTTTGTTTGTCTGTGTCCTGCCCCCAGAGGTGGAGCCTACAGAGGCAGGCAGGCCTCCTTGAGCTGTGGTGGGCTCCACCCAGTTCAAGCTTCCAGGCTGCTTTGTTTACCTAAGCGAGCCTGGGCAATGGCGGGCGCCCCTCCCCCAGCCTCGCTGCCGACTTGCTGTTTGATCTCAGACTGCTGTGCTAGCAATCAGCGAGACTCCGTGGGCGTAGGACCCTCTGAGCCAGGTGCGGGCTATACTCTCCTGGGGCACCGTTTCCTAAGCCCGTTGGAAAAGCACAGTATTCGGGTGGGAGTGGCCCGATTTTCCAGGTGCCGTCTGTCACCCCTGGAAGGGGAACTCCCTGACCCCTTGCGCTTCCCGAGTGAGGCAATGCCTCGCCCCTGCTTCGGCTGGCGCACGGTGCGCTCACCCACTGACCTGCGCCCACTGTCTGGCACTCCCTAGTGAGATGAACACGGTACCTCAGATGGAAATGCAGAAATCACCCGTCTTCTGCGTCGCTCGCGCTGGGAGCTGTAGACCGGAGCTGTTCCTATTCGGCCATCTTGGCTCCTCCCCCCCAACACTGGAGTTCTTAACCTAGGGTCTATGGGTAAAATTCATGGGTGTGTGAACTTAATTGGAAAATAATTCTGAATTTATTTTCACTAACATTTAACTGAAATTTATTATTTCCTTCAATGTGCAATTAATATAGGCAACAAACCACAGTAATATTAGCAATACCTTGACTTTGTCACCAAAAGAAATGAAGATGTTTTCATATCACATTCTAGTTTTACATATCTTTATATGTTTATCACTGTTCCAAAATTGTGGTAGTTATTAAACCGGCTACTAGTTCTGGGTTGTTTGTTTGTTTGTTTGTTTTGAGCCAGAGTCTCACTCCATGACCCAGGCTGGAGTGCAGTGACACAATCTCAGCTCACTGCAACCTCCACCTCCTGGGTTCAAGCGATCCTCCTGCTAAGCCTCCTGAGTACCTGGGGCTACAGGTGTGTGCCACCACACCTAGCTAATTTTTGTATTTTGTATTTACATTTAATATATTGATTAATATACTACATGATTTATTATTTTTAGTTAGCTGTAAGAAAATCAATCATTATATATATAATCTAGCCTGGTGCTACCCATTAGAAACATAATATAAGCCACACATGGAACTTTAAATTTTCTAAAAGTCACATATTTTATATTTAGTTTTTCATATTACATGTTTAAAATTCACTGTATGTTTTATACTTACAGTATATATAAATTTAGACTAGCCTCATTTCAAGTACTCAATAGCCACATGGAGCTAGTGGCTACTATATTGAATGGTGCTGATGTAGCCATTTCTTTGAACATTGGGCTATTTCTAGATTTACTGTAAGGATGTTTGGAACTGCCACAAACATTTCACTTTTGAATGAACCACTAGTCTGGTACTCACACAGCACTCTGAGCAGATGACTATCATCCTTTACCACTACATGTGAATAGCTATAATATATAGATAATTTTTCTATCTCCCCCATTAAACTACGTACTCTAGGAGGGCAGGGACTGTTTCATATTCTTTGTTTGGCTTCAACCAAATGATAATTTATTTCTTCAAATTTTTTTAGAAGCTGAAGAGACTGATAATGAGGATGAAGAGGAGATTGAAGGTGATGAGTTGGAAGTTCACAAAGAGCCTGAGGCATCTCACGATACCCGAGGGTCATGGTTACCTGAGGAGTCTGAAGCATCTGAGGTCCCTGAAACTGAGCTTGAAGCAGGTTAGACTTATTGATAGCAAGTTCTTAATTCTACTCATGTGCATTAATGTGTCTGTTTGGGTATGTGTATGTATACATGTTGGTAAAATGGAATCTGGCTGAGAATGGAGAGATGAGCCCCCAGAGAGCAGCCATTGAGTCCAAATCCCACAGTTTCAAGTGTGGTAGGAAAGCAGAATCTGCTCTGCCCCAGCACTGGCACACAGGAGCATAGCTGGCTATGTAATTTGTGGGGCATGTTGTTCAAAAAGCAGGAAAAAAGTGTCATTAAAGGTAGTAAAATAAAACGGTTTTTCCTTTCTTCCATAATCTGTCTCTCAATTTGTCATGCTATTTTTTTGTTTGCTATTTAATGTTGCTCTAAGTAAAGAAAAATTAAATTAAAATTTTAAATTATTAGCATGAATTTTACAGTTCATCTTTATGGTGTGCAATGCCATTTTTAAATGCAAATATAAGAGCATTTTAAATGTAAATATAAGAGCATTAACTCTTTAAGCCCTACCTCAGAGGTCTCATTTGGTGGATGGGGCAGGGTAAGAAGGAGTCTATGGGCAATGAAAACCACTCCAAGGACTAGAGAGTGGGCTTAAAGCAGGAACACAGGGTACCCACCTGTGGTGGGAATGAGGCTTGCAAATGCTTTCAAGCAGAGTTAGTATTGAATCTGAAATTCATCCTACAAACTAAAAGGTCTTCAGATACCTGTAACTGGATGCTAGTCTGGAGCAGTTAAGGGCCTGGAACTGCTGTGAGCTTATAAAAGAAGCAAGACTAAGGGAAATTAGTGAAAATTACACAATTCATATTTCACAGCTCGTATATGCATGTGTTTCATTCTGACAAGTATATTGAGTATTATGCATATCTAAGAGCCCCAGGCTGGTTTGTTCACTTAAAAAGATATCGAAGCCCCAAGCATCTTCTTTCCTCCTGTACTTCTCTCCAGTATCTGACTCCATCCTCACAATCCAAAGGTGGCTGCGCATCCAGACACAATGTCTCCTGTTGCAAGCTTTTACTTTTTATTTCTAATTCAAGAAATAGATAGTTCACAGAGACTTTCACCTACATTTCATTGAGCAGAATATTGTATCATCGTCTACCCCTACTTGCAGGGAATCTGGGAATTTAATTTGGACTTGGCTTCCTTGCCTAGATGGTAGAAGCCAATGGAACAGAAGATGAGAGGGGGTTGAGGGAGCCAACCAACAGTATCTACCGTACTGCCTTTCCACAGATGCAGGTTGCAGGAACGCCTAGGCGCACATTCGTGATTTCATCCAAGAAATAAGTAATCATCTGCTCAAATTCTTAAATGCTTAACTGAGACTTTAGAGTTTCACATAAAAGAGAAATATTTTTTCATAGTATAGGTGGTAGATCAGCTGTATCAGAATCACTTATGGTTCTTATTTTAAAGTAAGCCTCTGAGCTCTATGCAGGCTCTGGTTCAGTAAGTCTAGGATGGAATTTAGGAATCTACATTTTAATGAACACCCCAGTGATTCTTACACATACTAACAGTTGAGGACTACTGCTACAGGAAAAACATTCTGCCTGAAAAAAAAGTTTTGTAAATTATTCCTTATATCATGGAAAAAGCACAGTAGCATACCTGAGAAAAATCTGATCCTGAAAATAAAAACTCTAGAATGATTTAGCTGTACACTGTATCTGCAGGTCAAAATTAATGAATATATTGAATAGAAATTTGAAAAATGTCTATTAAAGACAGTGATCGTAGTTCTGATACAGTTGATGTTGAACTGTGTGTTTCAAAATCATACATCCATCCAGGTTTGATAAAAATATGTGCTAACTATAGAAAATACAGAAATTATACAAATAGAAAGATGGGGGAAATCATCATTGATCTGACAACAAAAGGCAATAATATTTAACTTTCTAATGTATTTCCTTTTAGCTTTTTTAAGAATGGTGTTTTGTTTATCTAACTGTGATCCAATTAGACTTCAGTTTGAGAGAAAGGTTTCCTCTCACACATTTTTAAAGTCCTACAAGAGAGTTATTTTCAATAAACAATAACTATATGGAAATTATTTGTTTGTAAACTTCCTTCAGATAGCATTTTGGAAGGAGGCATAACTTCTCCACATTGTTGAATGCTCATGAGTGTGGCCAGTTTTGTCCAGTCCACTAGAACAGGCTGTGGATTTCTGTAGCTATGTGGTATTAGGATAATGATAATTCCATTTGGATTTCTCCCAAATTCCACATGACCCTATTCTTGAGATTTTAATTTTGATTCATCTCTTAGCCATCTGGTCTACATCTTTGAGCAACTTTTTAAGGATCCAGCGTGGCATATTTTGTAATTTTCCTGCAAATCTATTGCTTTCACACATATAAAACAACTTAGAGGCTATTAAATCATTGTCATAACCTTTTCTTCTCAGAATTCCTCATGTTGACATTGCGTCATTGTCTTCTACACATGGAAAAGTCAAGATATTGTCTCATTTCTGTTCTTTTCGTTCTTTTCCTGCAGGGGTGCTCAAAGGATGCTTTTCAATGCCATTATTTGTTAAAACTTTGCTGGTATGTGAATGATTTACCCTGGAATTCATTGAGCTCTTTTTGTCTTCATATCACAGTCTTTGTCTAGCTCAAAATGCCTTTCTTCAGTTATTGCTTCAGATTCCTTTTTCAGGATCGTTTATTATTTTTGGTCAGATAACTATTGTTTCTCAACCATGTTAATCTTCTTTTTCCTGATAGTTCTCATCTCTTTGTACTTTTTCTCTGGATTCTTCAGAGACTTGTTATCCTCCATGTCACTGGTTTACCTTCTCCACCTTATTGCCTCTCTCCTAATGCATTTAAAAATTTTTTTATTTCAGTAGTTTTAGGGGTACAAGTGGGTTTTGGTTACATGGATGAATCACATATAGTGGTGAAGTCTGGGGTTTTAGCATACCTATCACTCAGGTAGTGCATGTTGTATCCTATAGGTGGTTTTTCTTTTTTTTATTATTATTATACTTTAAGTTCTGTAGAGGGTACATGTGCACAACATGCAGGTTTGTTACATATGTATACATGTGCCATGTTGTTGTGCTGCACCCGTTAACTCGTCATTTACATTAGGTATACCTCCTAATGCTATCCCTCCCCCCTTCCCCAACCCCACGACAGGCCCTAGTGTGTGATGCTCCCAACTCTGTGTCCAAGTGTTCTCATTGTTCAGTTCCCACCTATGAGTGAAAACATACAGTGTTTGGTTTTCTATCCTTGTGATAGTTTGCTCAGAATGATGGTTTCCAGCTTCATCCATGTCCCTACAAAGCACATGAGCTCATCCTTTTTAATGGCTGCATAGTATTCCATGGTGTATATGTGCCACATTTTATTAATCCAGTCTATCATTGATGGACATTTGAGTTGGTTCCAAGTCTTTGCTATTGTGAATAGTGCCACAATAAACATACGTGTGCATGTGTCTTTATAGCAGCATGATTTATAATCCTTTGGGTATGTGCCCAGTAATGGGATGACTGGGTCAAATGGTATTTCTAGTTCTAGATACTTGAGGAATCACCACATTGTCTTCCACAATGGTTGAACTAGTTTACAGTCCCACCAACAGTGTAAAAGCATTCCTATTTGTCCACATTCTCTCCAGCACCTGTTGTTTCCTGACTTTTTAATGATCGCCATTCTAACTGGTGTGAGATGGTATCTCATTGTGGTTTTGATCTGCATTTCTCTGACAGCCAGTGATGATGAGCATTTTTTCATGGGTCTGTTGGCTGCAGAAGTGTCTTCTTTTGAGAAGTGTCTGTTCATATCCTTTGCCCACTTTTTGATGGGGTTGTTTGCTTTTTTCTTGTAAATTTGTTTAAGTTCTTTGTGGATTCTGGATATTAGCCCTTTGTCAGATGGGTAGATTGCAAAAATTTTCTCCCATTCTGTAGGTTGCCTGTTCACTCTGATGGTAGTTTCTTTTGCTGTCAGAAGCTCCTTAGTTTAATTAGATCCCATTTGTCTAATTTGGCTTTTGTTGCCATTGCTTTTGGTATTTTAGTCATGAAGTCCTTGCCCATGTCTATGTCCTGAATGGTATTGCCTAGGTTTGTTTCTAGGGTTTTTATGGTTTTAGGTCTAACATTTAAGTCTTTAATCCATCTTGAATTAATTTTTGTATAAGGTGTAAGGAAGGGATCCAGTTTTAGCTTTCTACATATGGCTAGCCAGTTTTCCCAGCACCATTTGTTGAATAGGGAATCCTTTCCCCATTTCTTGTTTTTGTCAGGTTTGTCAAAGATCAGATGGTTGTAGATGTGTGGTATTATTTCCAGGGGCTCTATTCTGTTCCATTGGTCTATATCTCTGTTTCGTACCAGTACCATGCTGTTTTGGTTACTGTAGCCTTGTAATATAGTTTGAAGTCAGGTAGCATGATGCCTCCAGCTTTGTTCTTTTGGCTTAGGATTGTCTTGGCAATGCGGGCTCTTTTTTGGTTCCATATGAACTTTAAAGTAGTTTTTTTCCAATTCTGTGAAGAAAGTCATTGGTAGTTTGATGGGGATGGCATTGAATCTATAAATTACTTTGGGCAGTATGGCCATTTTCACAGTATTGATTCTTCCTATCCATGAGCATGGAATGTTCTCCCATTTGTTTGTATCCTCTTTTATTTCGATGAGCAGTGGTTTGTAGTTCTCCTTGAAGAGGTCTTTCACATCCCTTGTAAGTTGGATTCCTAGGTATTTTATTCTCTTTGAAGCAATTGTGATTGAGAGTTCACTCATGATTTGGCTTTCTGTTTGTCTGTTACTGGTGTATAGGAATGCTTGTGATTTTTGCACATTGATTTTGTATCCTGAGACTTTGCTGAAGTTGCTTATCAGCTTAAGGAGATTTTGGGCTGAGACGATGGGGTTTTCTAAATATACAATCATGTCATCTGCAAACAGGGACAATTTGACTTCCTCTTTTCCTAATTGAATACCCTTTATTTCTTTCTCCTGCCTGATTTCCCTGGCCAGAACTTCCAACACTATGTTGAATAGGAGTGGTGAGAGAGGGCATCCCTGTCTTCTGCCAGTTTTCAAAGGGAATGCTTCCAGTTTTTGCCCATTCAGTATGATATTGACTGTGGGTTTGTCATAAATAGCTCTTATTATTTTGAGATACGTCTCATCAATACCTAGTTTATTGAGAGTTTTTAGCATGAAGCACTGTTGAATTTTCTTGAAGGCCTTTTCTGCATCTATTGAGATAACCATGTGGTTTTTGTCTTTGGTTCTGTTTATATGATGGATTACATTTATTGATTTGCATATGTTGAACCAGCCTTGCATCCCAGGGATGAAGCCAACTTGATCGTGGTGGATAAGCTTTTTGATGTGCTGCTGGATTCGGTTTGCCAGTATTTTATTGAGGATTTTTGCATCCATGTTCATCAGGGACGTTGGTCTAAAATTCTCTTTTTGTTGTGTCTCTCCCAGGCTTTGGTATCAGGATGATGTTGGCCTCATAAAATGAGTTAGGGAGGATTCCCTTTTTCTTTTTGTTTATTATACTTTAAGTTCTAGGGTACATGTGCACAATGTGCAGGTTTGTTACATGTGTATACATGTGCCATGTTGGTGTGCTGCACCCATTAACTCATCATTTGCATTAGTATATCTCCTAATGCTATCCCTCCCCACTCCCTCCACCCCACAACAGGCCCCAGTGTGTGATGTTCCTCTTCCTGTGTCCAAGTGTTCTCATTGTTCAATTCCCACCTATGAGTGAAAACATGCGGTGTTTGGTTTTTTGTCGTTGCGATATTTTGCTGAGAATGATGGTTTCCAGCTTCATCCATGTCCCTACAAAGGACGTGAACTCAGAGGATTCCCTTTTTCCATTGATTGGAATAGTTTCATAAAGAATGGTACCAGCTCCTCTTTGTACCTCTGGTAGAATTCAGCCGTGAATCTGTCTGGTCCTAGATGTTTTTTGGTTGGTAGGCTATTAATTATTGCCTCAATTTCAGAACCTGTTATTGGTCTATTCTGGGATTCAGCTTCTTCCTGGTTTAGTCTTGGGAGGATGTATGTGTCCAGGAATTTATCCATTTCTTCTAGATTTTCTAGTTTATTTGCGTAGAAGTGTTTATAGTATTCTCTGATGGTAGTTTGTATTTCTGTGGGATTAGTGGTGATATCCCCTTTATCATTTGTTATTGCATCTATTTGATTCTTCTCTCTTTTCTTCTTCATTAGTCTTGCTAGCAGTCTATCAATTTTGTTGATCTTTTCAAAAAACCAGGTCCTGGATTCATTGATTTTTTGAAGGGTTTTTTATGTCTCTATCTCCTTCAGTTCTGCTCTGATCTTAGTTATTTCTTGCCTTTTGCTATCTTTTGAATGTGTTTGCTCTTGCTTCTCTATTTCTTTTAATTGTGATGTTAGGGTGTCAATTTTCGATCTTGCCTGCTTTCTCTTGTGGGCATTTAGTGTTATAACTTTCCCTCTACACACTGCTTTAAATGTGTCCCAGAGATTCTGGTATGTTGTGTCCTTGTTCTCAGCGGTTTCAAAGAACATCTTTATTTCTGCCTTCATTTCGTTATGTACCCAGTAGTCATTCAGGAGCAGGTTGTTCAGTTTCCATGTAGTTGAGTGGTTTTGAGTGAGTTTCTTAATCCCTATAGGTGGTTTTTCATCCCTCACTCCCCTCTTACCCTGCTCCCTTCTGAGTCTCCAGTGTCCATTATACCACTCTGTATGCCTTTGCATACCCATGGCTTAGCTTCCACTTGTAAGTAAGAACATTCCCAATGCATATGTTAACTCTACTATTGCACTTTAGATTTCCTTGCATTGTTTTCTTATTTCAGTTACCTTTCCTGTATTTCTGCCTTTATTTTAATCTATCTTTATGCCTCATGATTTTTATTTCATAGACTCAGTTGTTCTCTTGTGTTTTTTAGTACTCCAAGCATACATCTTGTAAAATTTACTCTGCTTTATATAAGAAATTGTCTTCAGAAGTAAAATTTTCATCTGAATCTTTGGATCAATACTCTCTTTTGCTTCATCGATTTTGTTTTTGTTGTTTTTGTGGACTTATCCTTGGATGAAGCAGAATATATCAAACTCTTGCATTTACCAACAGGAAGGGTAGGTAGAGTATTTATAAGAACTCTGTCTCCCTACCCTGACTCCCACACACGTGTACTTTTCACTTAGACTTCTTGCCTGGCATTCTCAGATATAGACCTGTTATATCTGATATAGGTTAATGCAAATCAACCTAGTTCAAGTTGTAATATTTAGTAAGTACTCATCTTGTATGGCTCTTCTAGACTGAGGCTAGATCTTCACCCCCAACTATTGCAGTCTTTGATTAAGCCAGAGAAGCTAAGGCATTGTAGAATTATCTGTATATTCTTGGTGTTCTTTTCTCTTCCATGGTTTATAATGATTTTCTTAATTGAGCAACCTACAATTAAACATGACACCACCAGGCCAGCCCCAGGCTTGTCCCCTTCTACTTCCTGCTCTATTGAGTATTAAACATTATAGATCCTGTTGAAAGAGGACCCAAGTATTATTTTAGCTAGCTCAGAAGACAGTTTCCACCATGTTGCAGAATCAGTGTGTGTATATACATACGTATATATGCATATAGATATATGTTCTTTTGTCTATGCAAAACTTGTGTTTCAGAACTAGGAGCAGACTAGGATGAAAAGACAGATAATTAGTCCTGCCTTCCCTGAAACCACCTCTGCTGGATCTGTATGTGCAGCATGTCTTATATCCTTCAGGAAAACAGTTTTCAATCTATACCTTCAACAGTGAAATTAGTTGAGATTCTCTTAAATCTCTCCATGCCTACACCTACAGCTGGGACTCTGCAATATCATCATCTCTCATTGCCACTTTGTGGTCTTTTTTGGTGTATCTTCTTGAAAATTATTTTTTTAAAAAGAGATGGCGTCTTGCTCTGTCACCCCGACTGGTGTGCAGTGGCACGATCATAGCTCCCTGTAACTTGAACTCCTGGGATCAAGTGATCTTCCCACCTCAGCCTCCCATGTAGCTAGGACCACAGGTGTGAGCCACCATGCCTGGCTAATTTTTGTTTTTTGTAGGGATGTGGTCTTGTTGTGTTGCCTAGGCTGGTCTTGAACTCCCAGCCTTAAGTGATTCTCCCACCTCTGCCTCCCAAAGGCTAGGATTACAGGCACCAGTCACTATGCCTGGCTTCATGGGTATTTTAATAAGAAATTAAAAGGAATATCAGGCACTGTTAGTCTACTGCCAAATTAAAAGAAGTTTGGTTAATATTTAACAAATTATCAGCCAGAATTGTATGTGCCATATGTCAATTATTATTCTAGTCCATGTCCTTTTATGTGTTTAAGAATATTCTTTATTTTCTGCCTTTTTTATTATGTATTCTTATGCCATTCTTTCCCTAACAAGAACCGTGCTTTCTATTAGACATTTCTTATACAATTTAAGCTATATTTTGAAATGTTCTTTGTGCCAAAACTTTCATAAAGGAATAATGTTTTAAAATTTAAACACTAACTATTAGATTTCTTTCTTAAGTATCTGAGCCTATCGAGGAAACTACAGTGGAAACAGAAATCCCAAAAGGATCCAAAGAGGGCCTGGAAACTGAAAAATTATCTGAAACAGGTTAGACTGTAAAATGAAAGTAGTTCGTGCATAAAAGTACTTTTCATATTTTCTTACAAAGGGTTCCTAATTTTAGGCATAGTAGGTGCTTCATACTTATTTCTTTCTATGTTGTATGCTAATTGACATACATAAATATTTGGCTTACTCCATTAAAAGTGTATCAAACCAGATTATAACACTGGTTTTCACACAAATTTGTTTTATACATTTTTTATTAACAGTTAAAGTTTCCTTAAGAAACTCATGTTAATTATCCAAAAGCTTGAGTTTTAGTAACAGGTAAATATACATCTATAGCAAATATAAGAACAAAGCGTAATTAAATTATGAATTTGTGAATGTATATTGTTGCTTAGAATATTTTTTTAACTGTTTAAAAAAATTACAAAGTATAAGCTATTTTGGCAATATGGCTAAAGATAGGCTATTTAAAGCCCCTTTTTTCTTTCCTTTGTCTTTTACTCCAAAGTTGTACTACCTGAGTTTCCAGAAGACTCTTATCCTGATGTTCCCGAAATGGAGCCATTTAAAGAGAAGATTGGTTCTTTCATCATCCTCTGGAAACAGCTAGAAGCGACAATTAGTGAGGCTTACATTAAAATTTTAAACTTGGAGATTGCTGACAGAACTCCACAGGAATTACTTCAAAAAGTAGTTGAGACTATGGAAAGTAAGGGCTTTAATCATAACATTTATTATCAAGAGCAGGTGATAGTATTAGAAGCATTTTGAAACTTGAAAGCCTTCCTTGATGGTTTATGAAGTAAATGTTCAATATATCCAAGGCTGATGTATAAAATACTTAGCAACTATCACTGTGCAGGTCCTGACCAATCAGAACAGCTATGCGGCCCAAACACCTCTGGCCGTACTGGCCAGTTGTCACATAAGGAACTTATAAAGGCCTATTTGCATACATATTTAATCTAAGAGACTAATAATAATAATAATTAATTTTCCCAACATTTGACTATGGTAATATGCTAATAACCTTTTTTGCTAAAATATTTTCTCCAATGATTCTCTTTTTCTCCAGAACCATTTCAATATACTGCATGGGAGTTAACTGGGGAAGATTATGAGGAAGAAACAGAAGACTACCAGACTGAAGCAGAGGTTGATGAGGAGCTAGAGGAAGAGGAAGAGGAAGAGGCATGATTGTTTTATTTCTACTCATTCTCATTTGTGAAGTCATTGAAAATATGCAAAGAAGAGTGGTAACTATCACTTTTGGACTCCAAGTGAACAGACATTCTCATTTGCACACACATTCTCCTTCTGCCTCAGCTTCACTTGACCCCCCTGAAATTCCAGGCTATGTAGTGTGAAAAAAGACCCATGAAAAGATAAAAGGAAACTATTTTAACTATTTTGCATGGAAAAAAATTTAAGTTTTAAATACATAAATATTTTATAAATTTAGCAGAAGTGGTTGTTGTAAGTAAAAGAGGCTGCTTGCATGATAATAATGTGCAGTGTTCTCAGTTGGGAGCAACCCATATTCAGGCCCCATCCACTCCCTTGGCATCAGAATTTGGACAACCATTCTCATTTGACAGCTGCCCGATTCAGACATCTATCAGTAATGAAACAGGAAGCAGTTCTTTTCATTTGAAGCTTTATAAGTAAAAAGTAGTATTATTAAGTTATATAAACATAGACTTGTGATTAACTGGGTTAAGTTGCCTGACTTAAATCCAAATATATATGTGTCAAACAACAAACAATATGTAGTGTGATTCTGATAACAGCTTTTAGTACTTTATCACTAAGGAACTGGAGAGCGTTTCTTTGGGATGGCTAAAGGATGCGGGTTTTGTCCCACTCAGATTCAGATTCTTTTCTTTCATCATCCATCCTCTGCCATGTCTGCTGTTGTTCTTCTGTATCCCACTCTGGCGCACCGTAAAATGGTCTCTGATATCTGCAGACAATTATCAGGCCGGCTGTAATACTCAAAGCTTATATTTTAAAGTATAGTCTTCATTAATAATATAAAAAAAAAAACCTCCCAATTCACAGAGCATTGGGTAGGGTACTAACAAGGGCCTAGCCTTAGGGATGGGGAATAACTAGACCTAGCATAAATGAAGCTTTGGCTCTCCCTATCAAAAAGCAAGAGCCAAAAGGATCAAACTGCTTCCAAGTAATTTAACTGTGTCCAAGAGCAATGCTCAAGAATATTTATGGGAATATAAAGTAAAATTCTAGCAGTCACTGAAGGATTGTGAGACCTGCAAACAGGCAGAAAAATATGACTCACAATGAGGAGAAAAAGTAATCAACTGAAATGGATTCAGAACTGATGAAGGTGTTCTTAGAATTAGATGACAAGGACAGTAAAACAGTTGTTATTCTATATGTTCAAAAAGTTAAACAGAGATATAGAAGATATAATAAATACCTAAGTTGAACTTTTAAGATTGAAAAGTACAATATATGAAATGAAATATACGTTAATGGTATGACCATAGTTTAGCCACTGCAAGAGAAATAGCAATAGAAACTATCTAAAATGAAACAACAGAGGAAAAGGATTCTGAAAAAAAATGAGAAGAGCATCAGTGATCTGTGGGACAACTTCAAGCAGCCTATTACACAGAATGCTTGGGACCAGAAGTGTTTCTGATTTTAGACTTTTTCAGATTCTTGAATATTTGCACAATACATACCAGTTGAGCATTTTTAATCTGAAATCCAAAATGCTACAGTAAGCATTTTCTTTGAGTGTCAGATCACTGCTCAAGAAGTTTCAGAGTTTAGAGCATTCCAAATTTCAGATTCGGGGATTAGGGATGCTCAACGTGTACATATAGTTCAGATCTACAAAAAGTATGTGTGAGGGGGATTGAAGAGATAATGGCCAACTTTTTTTTAAATTTTGAAAAAAATTACAAACTCTCAGATTCAATATGCCCAATAAATAAATATGCTCAAGCACAAGAAACATGAAGAAAATATTATAATAGCACCAAGTACATCATATTATTCAAATTGCTCAAAACCAGTTTTAAAAATAAAGGAGAAAACAGATATGCCACATACACAGGAACAAAGATAAGGATGACAGCATATTTCTCATCAAAAACAATGCAAGAAGAGAGTGGAGCAACATCTTTAATGTATTGAAGGGAAAAAAAAGTCAGCCTGGCACGGTGGCTCATGCCTGTAATCCCAGCACTTTGGGAGGCCAAGGCAGGCACATCGCTTCAGCTCAGGAGTTCAAGACCAGCCTGGGCAACATGGCGAAACCCCATCTCTACAAAAAATACAAAAATTAACCAGGCATGGTGGTGCACACCTGTAGTCCTAGCTACTCGGGAGACAGGTGGGAGGATCGCCTGAGCCCAGGAGGTCGAGGCATCAGTGAGCTGAGATCACACCTCTGCACTCCAGCCTGGGCAACAGAGTGACACCCTGTCTAAAACAAAACAAAACAAAACATAAAATAAACTGTCAACCTAGGATTCTAAGTCCACTGAAACTCTCTTTTAAAAACAGAGGCAAGCTGGGTATGGTGGCTCACGCCTGTAATCCCAGCACTTTGGGAGGCCGAGGCAGGTGGATCATGAGGTCAGGAGTTCAAGACCAGCCTGACCAACATGGTGAAACCCCATCTGTACCAAAAATACAAAAATTAGCCAGGTGTGGTGGTGTGCACCTGTAATCCCAGCTACTCAGGAGGCTGGGGCAGGAGAATCGCTTGAACCTGGGAGCCAGAGGTTGCAGTGAGATCGTGCCATTGCACTCCAGCCTAGGCAACAAAGTGAGACTCTGTCTCAAAAAATAAAAATAAAAAAAAAAACAAAGGCAAACTGAAGACTCTGTTAGACATACAAAAGCTGAAAGAAAGCAGCCAGACACAGGTGGCTTCCCTGATGAATTCTGCCAAATCTTGAAGAAAGAAAGAAAATCAATTCTATACAAACTCTTCCAGAAAACTGAAGAAGAGAGAATACTTCCTAGTCCTTATATGAGATCAGCATTATTCTGATATCAAAACCAAAGACATTAAAAGCAAGGAAAGAAAAACAAACTGCAGTCTAACATCACTCATTAACATAGATACAGACATTCTTAACAAAATTTTAGCAAATCAAAAATACACAAAAAGAATAATACACTGTGACCAAGTAGGGCTTATCTTGGAAATTCAAGGTTAGTTTAACGTTTGAAAAGCAATCAATGTAATTCATCATATTAACAAACTGAGGGGAAAAAACATGATCACCTCAATAGATATAGAACAAGCATTTGACAAAATTCAAAATCTATTACTGGTAAGAAAAAAAAAATGAAGGGAACTTCCTTAGCTTGATAAAGGGTATCCACAGAAAGTCTCTAACAGCTAATGTCATACTTAAGGGTAAAAGGCTGAATGCTTTTTTCCTAAGATCAGGACAAGGAAAGGACGTTCATTCTCACCACTTCTATTCAACATTATACTGAAGGTTTGGCTACTGCATTCAGACAAGGAAAAGAAATAAAAGGCATTCAGATTGAAAAAGAAAGATGCAACTATCTTTATATGTAGGAGATAAGATTTTCTATTGTGATAGGCTGAATAATGGCACGCCAAAGAAGTTCATGTCCTAAGCTGTGAATTGACACCTGTGAATGTTACCTTATATGGCAAAAAGGATTTTGCAGATGTGACTAAATTAAGGATCCTGAGATGAGGGAGTTATCATGGATTATCCACATGGACCAATGTAATCACAAAGGTCCTTCTGAGAGGAAGACAGGAAGTCAGAGAGAAGGTGCTTTTAAGTCGGCTTTGAAGATACAGAAAAGGACCATGAGCCAATCCTAGAAGTGGAGAAGCAGGAATGGATTCTCTCCTGAGGCCTCCAGAAAGAATTAACCCTGCCAACAAATTCACAGTAGCCCCATAAAACTCTCTGGGCTTCTGATCTCCAAAACTGTAAAAAAATACATGTTTGTTGTTTTAAGCCACTGTATTTGTGGTAATTTGTTAAGCAGCATTATGAAATGAATACATCTATGTAGAAAAGCCAATGGAATCAACAAAAAAAGCTACTAATAATTGAATTTAGCAAAGTTTCAGGACATAAAATCAGTATTCAAAAACCACTTTTATTTCTATGTGTAAGCAATAGACAATCAGAAATTGATTTTTAAATGCCTTTCAAAATAGGATCAAGAATATGTAATATGAAGGGATAAATTTAGCAAAAGATCCAGGAACAAGACACTAAAAACTACAAAACTGTGCTGAGAAAAATTGAAGAAAGCCTACATAAATGGACAGATAGATATACCAGGCCGGGCGCGGTGGCTCACGCCTGTAATCCCAGCACTTTGGGAGGCCAAGGTGGGCAGATCATGAGATCAGGAGATCAAGACCATCCTGGCTAACATGGTGAAACCCTGTCTCTACTAAAAATACAAAAAATTAGCCAGGCGAGGTGGCAGGCGCCTGTAGTCCCAGCTACTCAAGAGGCTGAGGCAGGAGAATGGCGTGAACCCGGGAGGCGGAGCTTGCAGTGAGCCAAGATCGTGCCACTGCACTTGGCCTGGGTGACAGAGCGAGACCCCGTCTCAGAAAAAAAAAAAAAAAAAAAAAAAAAAACAGATAGATATACCATGGCTGAGTATGGTGGCTCACGTCTGTAATCCTAGCACTTTGGGAGGCCGAGTCAGGCGGATCACTTGAGGTCAGGAGTTCGAGGCAGCTTAGCCAACATGGCGAACCCCCTTCTCTACTGAAAAAATGAAAATTAGCCGGGCTTGGTGGTGTATGCCTGTAATCCCAGCTGCTGGCAATGCTGAGACACAAAAATCGTTTGATCTTGGGCAGTGAGCCAAGATTGTGCCACCGCACCCCAGCCTAGGCGACAGCGCAAGGCTGCGTCTCAAAAAAAAAAAAAAAAAAGTAAATATACCATGTTCATAGGCCAGAAGACTTAATATTATTATATCAATTCTCCCTAAATTTATCTACAGATTCCATATAATCAAAATTAAAAACCCAGCAGACTGTTTGGTAGAAAATTGATCCTAACATTCATTTGAAAATGCAGAGTACTTAAAATAATGAGAACAAATTTTAGAAAGAATAACCAAGTAAGAGAAATAATACATTTGATTTCAAGATTAATTAATTATAAAGTTATAGCTATCAAAATAGTGTCATTGGCACAAAACAGCAAATAGATTAATAGAACACAAGGGAGTCCAGAAACAGAGCCACACATATATGGACAATTGATTATTGACAAATCTACAGAGGCAATTTAGTGAAGAAAGGACAGTCATTTTAATAAATAGTGCTGGAACAATTGGAGATCCATATGCAAAATAATGAGCTTTGAACCAAACCTCACATGATATATAAAAACTAACTTAAAATGTATTATAGGCCTAAATGTACATTACAAAACTTCTGGAAGAAACCTGAGAGAATCTTTGAGACCTTGGATTAGACAAAAATTTCCTAGACATGACACCAAAAGCAGAATCCATAAAGAAAAACAATGATAAATTGGCCTTCATCAAAAGTAAGAACTAAACTGTTTAAAAAAAAAAAAACACTATTAAGAGAATGAAAAGACAAACTTGGATAAAATATTTGCAAATCACATATCTGATGCAAGTCCTTATATCCAGAATAGATAAAGAACTCTTAATACTCAATGAGGAAACAAACAACCCATTTTTTTAATGGGCAAAAGATTTTAACAGACACCAGATACTTCACCAAATAAAATATACAGATGGCTAATATGTACATGAAAAGATGTTCAACCTCATTAGTCATTAAGGAAGTAAAAATTAAAATCACAATGAGACACTATTAGATAATGATTAGAATGCCTAAAATCAAAGACTGACCATACCAAGTATTAGCTAGGATGCAGAATAACTTGAACTCTTATATACTGCTCGTGGGAATATAACTTGGTACAACCACTTTGGAAAACAGTTTGGCAATTTCTTAAACAGATAAATATACACCTACCATAGCACCCAGTCCTTCCACTCCTAGGAATTTATCCCAGAGAAAGGAGAGCACATGCCCATTCAAAGACTTGATGAGTGGTCACAGCAGCTTTATTTGTAATAGCTCCAAATTGGAAACCATTCAGTAATTCATCAACACAGGAGGAGGGGTGACTGCAGTCTCTGCAAACCAGCAGACTTAGCCTCTCCTCTTGGTAGTTCTGAGGAATCCAGGCAGCCCAGATGAGTGGGTTTCCCTTCAGCGAAACATACCCTCTCCACCAAGGGACAAAGTGCTTCTTTAAATGGGTCTGGCTACCTGTGCCACCCAACTGGGTGAGACTCTCTAACAGGGGTTGTTAGACATTCTATACAGGAGTGATCCTACTGGCATCAGGTTGGTGTTCCTCAAGGTCAAAAGTCCCAGAAGAAGGAGCAGGCACCCATCTTTGCTGCTCTCTAGCCCTCTCAAGTAACATCTTCAGGCACGGGGGCAAATCAGATGAGTAGTGTCTGACGTGAACCCCCAGCAAACTGCAGCAGCCCTACAGAAGAGCGACCTGACTATTGAAAGAAAAACAAACAAGTAGAAAGTGACAACAACAGCATCAACAACAACAAAAAGGCCCCCACAAAAACCCCATCCAAGGGTCAGCAGCCTCAAAGACCGAAACTTGACAAACTCACGAAGATAGAAAGAATCAATGAAAAAATGCTGAAAACCCAAAAGGTCAGAGTGCATCTTCTCCTCCAAATGATTGCAATGTTTCTCCACCAAGGGCACAGAACTGGACGGAGGATCAGATGGATGAGTTGACAGAAGTAGGCATCAGAAGATAGGTAATAAAAAATTAAGATGAGTTAAAGGAGCATGTTAACCTTGATAAAAGGTTAGAGCAATTGCTAACTAGAATAATCAGTTTAGAGAGGAGCATAAATGACCTGATGGAGCTGAAAAACACAGCATGAGAATTTTGTGAAGCATACACAAGTGTCAACGGTTGAATTGACCAAGCAGAAGAAAGGATATTGGAGTTTGAAGAACACCTTACTGAAATAAGACATGCAGACAACAATAGAGAAAAAAGAATGAAAATGAATGAACAAAGCCTCCAAGAAATATGGGACTTCATAAAAAGACCAAACCTACAATTGATTAGAGTACCAGAAGGAGACAGGGAGAATGGAAACAAGCTGGAAAACACACTTCAGGATATTATCCAGGAGAACTTCCTCAATCTAACGAAACAGGCCAACATTCAATTTCAGGAAATACAGAGAACACCGTTAAGATACTCCATGAGATCAACCCCAAAACACATAATCATCAGATTCTCCAAGGTTGAAATGAAGGAAAAACTGTTAAGAGCAGCCAGAGAGAAAGGTCAGGTAACATACAAAGGGAAGCCCTTCAGACTAACAGTGGACCTCTCAGCAGAAACTTTACAAACCATAAGAGACTGGGGGCCAATATTCAACATTCTTAAAGAATTTTCAACCCAGAATTTCATATCCAGCCAAACTAAGCTTCATAAGCAAAGGAGAAATAAAATCCTTTCCAGACAAGCAAATGCTGAGGGATTTCATTACCACCAGGCCTGCCCTGCAAGAGCTCCTGAAAGAAGCACTAGATATGTACTGGAAAGGAAAAACTGGTACCAGCCACTGCAAAAATACACCAAAATATAAAGGCCAATGACACTACAAAGAAACTGCATCAACTAGTGTGCAAAATAAGCAAACAGCATCATGATGATAGGATCAGAGTCACACATATCTATACTAACCTTAAATGTAAATGGGCTAAATGCCCCAATTCAAATGTACAGAATGGCAAGCTAGATAAAGAGCCACGATCTATTGGTATGCTGTCTTTAAGAGACTCATCTCACATGCAAAGATACACACAGGCTCAAAATAAAGGGATGGAGGAAAATTTACCAAACAAATGGAAAGCCAAAAAAAGCAGGGGTCACAATCTTAGTCTCTGACCAAACAGACTTGAAACCATTAAAGATCAAAAAAGACAAAGAAGGGGACTATATAATGGTAAAGGGAACAATTCAACAAGAAGAACTAACTATTCTGAACATATATGCACCCAATACGAGAGCAGCCAGATTCATAAAACAAGTTCTTAGAGACCTACAAAGAGACTTAGAATCCCACACAATAACAGTGGGAGACTTTAACACCCCATTGTCAGTATTAGATCATTGAGACAGAAAATTAATGAGGATATTCAGGACTTGAACTCAACTCTGGATCAAATGGACCTAGTTGACACCTACAGAACTTGATACCCCAAATCAATAGAATATATATTCTTCTCAGTGCCACATGGCACTTATTTTAAAATCAAACACATAATTGGAAGTAAAACACTCCTCAGCAAATGCAAAAGAACTGAAATCATAACAAACAGTCTCTCAGACCACAGTGTAAGCAAATTAGGACTCAGGATTAAGAGACTCACTCAAAATCACACAATTTCATGGAAATTGAACAACCTGCTCCTGAATGATTGCTGGATAAATAATGAAATAAGGCAGAAATCAAGAAGTTCTTTGAAACCAATGAGAACAAAGAGACAGTGTACCAGAATCTCTGGGACACAGCTAAAGCAGTGTTAAGAGGGAAATTTATAGCACTAAATACCCACATCAGAAAGCTAGAAAGATCTCAAATCGACACCCTAACATCACAATGAAGAGAGCTAGAGAAGCATGAGCAAACTAATCCAAAAGCTAGCAGAAGACAAGAAATAACTAAGATAAGAGAAGAATTGAAGGAGATAGGGACACAAAAAAACCTTCCAAAATATCAATGAATCCAGGAGCTGGTTTTTTAAAAAATTAACAAAATAGATAGATCACTAGCTAGACTATTGAGAGAGAGGAATCAAATAGACACAATAACAAATGATAAAGGGGATATCACCACTGACCCCACAGAAATACAAACTGCTGGGCTGGGTGCGGTGGCTCACACCTGCACTCCCAGCACTTTGGGAGGCCAAGGCGGGCAGATCATCTGAGGTCAGGAGTTCGAGACCAGCCTGGCTAACATAGCGAAACCTTGTCTGTACTAAAAATACAAAAATTATCTGGGCGTGGTGGTGCACGTCTGTAATCCCAGCTACTCGAGAGGCTGAGACAGGAGAATAGCTTGAGCCTGGGAGGCGGAGGTTGCAGTGAGCAGAGATCACACCATTGCACTCCATCTTGGGCTACAGAATGAGACTCCGTCTCAAAAAAAAAAAAGAAAAGAAATACAAACTGCCATCAGGGAATATTAACACCTCTATGCAAATAAACTAGAAAATCTAGAAGAAATGAATAAATTCCTGGACACATACACCCTCCCAAGACTGAATCAGGAAGAAGTTGAATCCCTGAGTAGACCAATAACAAGTTCTGAAATTGAAGAGATAATTAATAGCCTACCAACCATAAAAAGCCCAGGATCAGATGGATTCACAGCTGAATTATACCAGAAATACAAAGAGGAGCTGGTACCATTACTTCTGAAACTATTCCAAACAACTGAAAAGGAGGGACTCCTCCCTAATTCATTTTATGAAGCATCAGCCTGATACCAAAACCTGGCAGAGACACAACAAAAAAAGAAAGCTTCAGCCAATATCCCTGATGAACACCAATTCAAAAATCCTCAATAAGATACTGTCAAACAGAATCCAGCAGTGCATCAAAAAACTTATCCACCGTGATCAAGTCGGCTTCATCCCTGGGGTGCAAGGCTGGTTCAACATACACAAGTCAATAAACATAATCCATCACATAAACAGAACAAAAGACAAAAACCACATGATTATCTTAATAGATGCAGAAAAGGCCTTTGATAAAATTTAACATCGCTTCATGTTAAAAACTCTCAATAAACTAGGTATTGATGGAACATATCTCAAAATAATAAGAGCTATTTATGACAAAGCCACAGTGAATATCATATTGAATGGGCAAGAGCTGGAAGTGTTCCCTTTGAAAACCAGTGCAAGACAAGGATACCTTCTCTCACCACTCCCATTCCACATAGTATTGGAAATTCTGGCCAGGACAATCAGGCAAGATAAAGAAATAAAGGGTATTCAAATAGGAAGAGAGGAAGTCAAGTTGTCTCTGCTTGCAGATGACATGATTTTATATCTAGAATACCCCATTATTTCAGCCCAAAAACTTCTTGAACTGATAAGCAACTTCAGCAAAGTCTCAGGATACAAAAATCAGTGTTCATAAATCACAGGCATTCCTTTACACCAACAATAGGCAAGCAGAGAGCCAAATCATGAATGAACTTCCGTTCATAATCACTACAAAGAGAATAAAATACCTAGGAATACAGCTAACAAGGGATATGAAGGACCTCTTCAAGGAGAACTACAAACCACTGCTCAAGGAAATAAGAGAAGACACAAACAAATGGAAAAACTTTCCATCCTCATGGATAGGAAGAATCAATATCATGAAAATGGCCATACTACCCAAAGTAATTTATAGACTCAATGCTATTCCCATCAAACTACCATTGACATTTTCACGGAATTAGAAAAAACTATCTTTAATTTCATATGGAATCAAAGAAGATCCTGTATAGCCAAGACAATTCTAAGCAAAAAGAATAAAGCTAGAGGCATCACGCTACCTGACTTCAAGCTTGCTGCAAGGCTACAGTAACCAAAACAGCATGGTACTGGTACCAAAACAGACATATAGATCAATGGAACAGAACAGAGACCTCAGAAATAATACCATACATCTACAATCATCTGATCTTCAACAAACCTGACAAAAACAAGCAATGAAGAAAGGATCTCCTATTCAGTAAATGGTGCTGGGAAAACTGGCTAGCCGTATGCAGAAAACTGAAACTGGACCCTTTCCTTACACTTTATACAAAAATTAACTCAAGATGGATTAAAGACTTAAATGTATAACCCAAAAGCATAAAAAACTGTAGAAGAAAACCTAGGCAATACCATTCAGGACATAGGCATGGGCAAAGACTTCATGACAAAAACGCCAAAAGCAATTGCAACAAAAGCCAAAATTGACAAATGGGATCTAATTAAACTAAAGAGCTTCTGCACAGCAAAAGAAACTATCATCAGAGTGAACAGGCAACCTGAAGAATGGGAGAAAATTTTTGTAATCTACCCATCTGACAAAAGTCTAATATTCAGAATTTATGTTGAACTTAAACAATATTAAACAAGAAAAAAACAACCCTATCAAAAAGTAGTTAAAATATATGAACAGACACTTCTCAAAAGAAGACATTTATGTGGGCAGCAAACATATGAAAAAAGCTCAACATCACTGATCATCAGAGAAATGCAAATCAAAACCACACTGAGATACCATCTCACGCCAGCCAAAATGGCAATTATTAAAAAGTCAGGAAATAATAGGTGCTGGTGAGGTTGTGGAGAAATAGGAATGCTTTTACACTGTTGGTGGGAGTGCAAATTAGCTCAATTATTTGAAACACAGTGTGGCGATTCCTCAAGGATCTAGAACCAAAATACCATTTGACCCAGCAATCCCATTACTGGGTATATACCCACAGGAATATAAACCATTGTACCATAAAGACACAAGCACACATATGTTTATTGCCGCACTATTTACAATAGGAAAGACATGGAACCAACCCAAATGCCCATCAATGATAGACTGGATAAAGAAAATGTGGTACATATACACCATGGGATGCTACGCAGCCATAAAAAAGAATGAGATCATGTCCTTTGCAGGGACATGAATGGAGCTGGAAGTCATCATCCTCAGCAAAGTAACACAGGAACAGAAAACCAAAATCACATGTTCTCACTTATAAGTGGGAGTTGAACACTGAAAACACATGGACACCAAGAGGGGAATAACATACACTAGGGCCTGTTGGGGGGTAAGAGGAAGGAACGTAGAGGATGGGTCAATAGTTGCAGCAAACCACCATGGCACATGTGTACCTATGTAACAAACCTGCATGTTCTGCACATGTACCCCCTTTTTTTTGGAAGAAATAAAGAAAAAACTGAAAAAAAATTATAAGGACTTGAAAGGATTTTACCCCCAAAAAAATCAATTACTAAAATATGGGTTTAGGAAGAAAGATAAAAGCTAAACCAAAATAATAGGTGGGGGAGGCTTTATAGGTCATTTCTTACATACACCTTCATTGATAGATAAGTCCCTGTATTTTTTGAACATCATAGGAAAAAAATCATTATTTTCCAGCTCATTTTGAAGCTTGCATTTTTTTTTTTTTTTTTTTTTGAGATGGAGTCTCACTCTGTCACCCTGGCTGGAGTGGTGTGCCATCTCGGCTCACTGCAGCCTCCACCTCTCGGACTCAAGTGATTCTCCTGCCTCAGCCTCCTGAATAGCTGGGATTACAGGCACGTGCCACCATGCCTGGCTAATTTTTATATTTTCAGTAGAGAAGGGGTTTCACCATGTTGGCCAGGCTGGTCTCGAACTCCTGACCTCATGTGATCCACCCTGCCTCGGCCTCCCAAAGTGCTGGGATTACAGGCATGAGCCCCCGCACCCAGCCAAGGCTTGCATATTCTGATATAAATATCAAGTAAGAATAGTAAAAGGAAAGGTTAGTCTCATTTTTGCACCTTTATAGAAAGTTTGTTGTATCTTGTTTTGTGGAAAGAAGTATGATGTATATAAGTATGTAAAGTATTCCCTTTGTATTTTTAAAAATACTATATTTGTGCCGAAATATATATCTATTTTTATAGGCATATTGGTAAGATTTTTTTAATGAGTCTGGGAGATAAAACTATTAAGAATGCTAACATAGTACTGGAAGAGAAAAGGTGAAAAGAGATTTTCACTTTTTATACACTGTGATGTGTTTTGAATATTTTTACAGTAAGCGTGTATTTTATATCATAAAAAACATTTTTTAAGTGTATTTCCCTTGCTTTAAATAAATTGAAAGAATCCTTAATGGACTTTGCACATATTTTCTTTATCATAAATGAAAATACATTTTACACTTTCAATTGAGCTAAATAGGATATTTCCAAATTATTATTTGATCATATATCCACTTAATACCAAAGTAAATCCTGAGGCATCTCTCATTTAATTTGCCATGGGTAAGAAGTTGTGACCTTGACTCAGCTTTTACTTTTAGGGAATAATTCTGTTTTAGAAACTGACCTCACAATGCACAGCATCAGCACATCCCGGAGTTTTTCATTACATCTATGTTGGTAGAGGAATGAGGGCACCTTCATTCTCAGTGCTGCTTTATTTTCCTCATGAAAATAAAGAAACTTAGAATGTGCACTTGGAGTAATGTATGAGAAACTGATTTTTAATTAATTAAAATAATATAAGGACTGGCTTTTTGTGGATAGTTTTCAATTTGCTACAGATTAAATATTATTCAAAAAGCATTTTAAAAAATTCTCTGCCTCAAAATACTTTTTTAATTTAATGTTCTCCAAACTTTGAATAACGTTTCTAGGGTGAAGATAAAATGAAGGAGAGAAAGAGGCATTTGGGAGACACAAAACACTTTTGTCCGGTGGTCCTCAAAGAAAACTTCATCCTGCAACCAGGAAACACAGAAGAAGCAGCCAAGTATCGAGAAAAGATCTACTACTTTTCAAGTGCTGAGGCTAAAGAAAAGTTTTTGGAGCATCCTGAGGACTATGTGGCTCATGAAGAGCCATTGAAGGTGAGACAGTATTGCTATCTTAATGATTGCTCCCACAGGATTTTTTCGGGACTGATTACCAATCACCATCAATTTACTTAAGGGTGAAATCCCCAATCTGATATTACAATATAAAGAAAATATCTAAGTTCAAAGAACAACTTTTTGGAATATAACATAAAATAATTATCTATTTTGATTTCTTTAGTAATGACTTGTGTCAAACCAGCACTTAATATCTGCCTTTTTAGCTGAAATAAAAATAAAACACAAACACAAACAAACCCCACAGGTGGATTAATTCCTTACTATAGTGAGGCCAGTCATTCTGGTTAGTCTCTCAGAGCAGAGCAGGATGATGGTCTTTTACAGGTATTTGGAGAAGTGTGGAATTCAGGGATTGGTGAACTTTCAGAGGCATAAGTGGGTTGACATCTATGGAAGTGAGATTACTCTAGTGACGCTGCTGTTGACTGGTTCACACTCAAGAGAATTGTTATAGGGGTAAGTCCATCCTGATTGGTTGAGTTTCGAGAGTGAGGGCTGACACTGGTTGGTTGGATTGCAAAAATGTATTCCCTGAAGTGAGTTTACCCTGATCAATTAAACCAATTTAAAATTGGTTGAGTGGCTATTGTTACCATAGCTATACAATAGTCATTTTATAGTGGAGAGGGACACTTTGGTGAATCTTCCCTGGACATTTTTCTGTTACAGCTTTGGCTGACTTTCTCAAAGCACTCTCATCATAAGCAGATGTTATTGCTCTTTGGCCCTCCAGAAGCTCAACAAGGAAAATGCATTGATTCTCAAAAAAATAAAGCTGTTGCCATGATCTTTGTGCTTGACCAGTCCACCTTTGCTTTGACTGGACCACTGCCACCTCTTGGTAGCCATTGCTTTGATTGTGCTTTGTCTTCAGGATCATACTGATAAAGCCATGTTTCATCTCCTCTACAGTTCTTCAAACAAGTGCTTCAAGATTCTGATCCCATGTGTTTAAAATTTCCATCAAAAGCTCTGTTTTTGTCAGCAGATGATCTGGGTGCAACAGTTTTGGCAATCATAGAGTAGAAACTTTTTTCAACTTTAATTTTTCAGTCAGAAAAATTGTACACTGAGCCAACCTAGATGTCTAGGTGTGTTGGCTATTGTTTCTGCTGTTAATCATCAGTCCTTGTCAATTAGGCCACAAACAAGATAAATTTTTTCCTCACAAATTTAAGTGGATGGTCTGTTACTGCAGGCTTCATCTTCAACATTGTCTTGTCCTTTTTTCAAACAAATTGTCCATTTGGAAACTGCTGATCTCTTTGGGGCATTGTCCCCAAAACTTTCCTAAAGCATCAGTGATTTCACCATTCTTCTTCTCAAGCTTCAGCATAAATTTGATGTTTATTCCTACTTCAATTTTAGCAGAACTCATGTTGCTCTGATAGGGGCTGTTTTCAAATTGATGTCTTATCTTTCTTAGTGCCTCAAACTAGATCCTGTTCAGACATGTTATAAAAAGTTCATATGAGTTTATTTGGTGCAAAAAAAAAAAGTTAATCCATGCATAGTTTTGTCATAATATGCATTTTCCGTCAACTTTTTGAAGACCCCTCATATTTTTAAATTTTTGAGAAAATTCCATACTGTTTCCATAATGGCTTTTCTACTTTACATTTCCACAACAGTGTACAAGTGTTCCCCTTTCTTCACATCCTCATCAGTATTTGCTATTTTTTTTGTCTTTTTGATAATAGCCATTCTAATTGAGGTGAGATGATATCTCACTGTGGTTTTGATTTGCATGTCCCTGATGATTAGCGATGTTGAGCATTTTTTCATATACCTGTTGTCCATTTGTATGTGTTCTTTTGAGAAATGTCTGTTCAGGTCTTTTTTCCCCATTGTTAAATCAGAATATTTGGTTTTTTTTTTTTTTTTTTTGCTACTGAGCTGTTTGAGTTCCTTATATATTCTGGTTATTAATCCCTTGTTGGATGGATACTTTGCAAATCTTATCTCCTATTCTGTAGGTTGTCTCTTTACTATGTTATTTTCTTTGTGATACAGAGGTTTTTTTAGGTTAATGTAATCCAATGTGTCTATTTTTGCTTTTATTGTCTGTTTTTGAGGTTTTACCTGGAAAAATCTTTGCCCAGACCAATGTCCTGTAGCATTTCCCCAATGTTTTCTTCTAGCAGTTTTATATATTCAGGTCTTCCATTTAGGTCTTTAATCCATTTTGAGTTGATTTCTGTATATGGTGAAAGATGAGGATCTAGTTTCATTCTTCTGCATATGAATATCCAGCTTTCACAGCACCATATATTAAAGAGACCATCCTTTCTTCCATGTATTTGGTGCTTTTGTAGAAAATGAGTTGGCTATAAGTGTTTTGGCTTTCTTGAATTACTACTGTGCTATGCTATAGCTCCCTGGGATAGGATTACTGGAGCAAGATATATACATCACAATATATTGCCTTATTACTTTTGATAATATCAATGCCTTCTTAAAATGAACACACGGAACACAATCTAAGCTCTTCTGTATAATTTGGGCCATTTTCATGAACCTCAATTTTTTATATAGTGCCCATGAGACTACTGAAGTATGTGGATGGTTGTGCCCTCACAAAGAAGCCGCAATCCACTGGTGTTGGGGGTCATTTAAGGACTGTGGCCACTTACCCTTTTCTGTTGTTGTTGTTTCCAGCTGTAATTTCCGCTTAGTCTGGTTTGCTGTTTGTGATCTATTGCCTTGTTTTACACAAATCCATATGGATAAGATCCTGAAATCCTGACTGTATTTCCATAATTTTGCAAAGCATAAAATGAACTGGGTTTTCCAGAAACATTTCCCTTCCCTACCACAAGGTACCTGAATACAGTCTGAGCACCAGACAGCCCTAGTTGCCAGACGTTTAACTGGTGGATGAGTGAGGTGTTAATCTGGTAGTTTTATCACGGAGAGGTTTAAAATGTGATTTAAAAGTATGGTGTGAGCCTGCAGCTATATAATTTCATGTCATTCTAGTTTTTCTCCTTCCCCTTGCAAAAACTCCAGCCCCTTTGAGGCTTATCTTACTCAGATATATCAACAAGCCCCATTCCTCCTTGCTGCTGTCACCTACCAATTTCTTAGTATTTCCTCACAATCACAGAAGACTTAGCTGCTGCTTCATTCCAGTACTCACCATTGTTCTTGACAGTTTCAGCATCCCGTGGATGATCCATACAATGTGAGTCCTGAGATTACTGGAATAAATGGAGAAGCCTCTAAATTTTTCTTATTAGTGGGCTTTCTGTTTGATAGATTTATTATGCTAAGAAAGTATCTTTCCATTCTGTATTAACTAAAACTTTTGTCAAAAACAAAAATAAGTAAACTCTATTTTATTAAATGCCTTTTGGCATATGATACCGAGATAATCATGTATGGTTGTTGGTGCTCCCTGAGGACCAGTGTTGATGGAACTAATTATGTTAATTGAAATCCTAATGTCTAAGCATCCTTGAGTTCATGATGTGATCATTCCTACCCCATCTTAGGGAGGGCAGTTAATAAGTCTTATGTGTTCTAAATTACTCAAAACTGCTTTTCCTTCACTCTCCCTTTATCCCACCCCTCCCTGACCCACCCCCTGTGACAGGCTCCTCCATTAAGAATATGCCTTGTTGGCCCCCAGGGCTCTGGCAAAACTATGTGTGGAAGACAGTTGGCAGAAAAATTAAACATTTTTCACATTCAGTTTGAAGAAGTTCTTCAAGAAAAACTACTACTGAAAACTGAAAAGAAAGTGGGATCTGAATTTGAGGAAGATTCTGAGGACGAACAAGCTGCCAAACAAGAACTTGAAGAGCTTGCAATTCAGGCCAATGTCAAAGTTGAGGAAGAAAATACAAAAAAGCAGGTAGTAATCTCTTTTGTTTTTTGTTTTTTGTTTATTTTGTTTTTGCTGTTGTTATTGTTGTTGTTTTTGAGACAGGGTCTCCATCTGTCACCCAGACAGGAGGGCAGTGGCACAATCACAGCTCACCAAAGCCTCAACTTCCCTGGGCTCAGGTGATCCTCCTGCCTTGGTGTATTAGTCCATTTTCACACAGCTGGCAAAGACATACCGAGACCAGGCAATTTACAAAAGAAAGACATTTAATGGACTTACAGTTAGTTCCATGTGGCTGGGGAGGCTTCACAGTCATGGCAGAAGGCAAGGAGGAGCAAATCACATCTTACGTGGATGGCAGCAGGCAAAGAGAGAGCTTGTGCAGGGAAACTCCCCATTATAAAACCATCAGATTTTGTGAGACTTATTCACTATCACAAGAACAGCATGGGAAAGGCCTGCCCCCATGATTCAATTACTTCCCACTGTGTCCCTCCCATAACATGTGGGAATTCAAGATGAGATTTGGGTGAGGTCACAGTCAAACCATATCACTTGGCCTCCCAAGTAGCTGGGACTACAGGTGTGCACCACCATGCCCAGCTAGTTTTGGTATTTTTTGTAGAGATGGGGGTCTTGCCATGTTGCCCAGGCTGGTCTCAAATTCCTGGGCTCAAGCCATTTACCCACCTTGGCCTCCCAAAGTGCTGGGATTACAGGCATGAGCCACTGTGCCTGGCAGTACTAATCTATGCAGACAGCTGTGCTTACTGGTGTTACTCTGGGGAAGTGGTAGTATAAAACTCTATAAAGTTTCTAAGAAGAGAAAATAATTAGCCCATAAAAGTCATTTAAAGAGTCATGTTCATCATATGCCAAATACAAATCTTCCAGCTCTTCTAGAATATAAAGTACTGAGTTTTATATGACTCCAAAAAAATTCAGAAAAATTTTCCTTGACAAGGCTGTTTTATAGCATTTATTTGGAAGTATGATATTTGGTATATCTGACTTAGACAATAAACTTTTCCATTATTGTGTTCTCTGATTTCTATCAAATAGCATAAAAATCTGCCCCAGCCTTAGTGGAGATCTCAAAATATTAATTTCTAATTATGCCTTACCAGAAAGTTTGTACTGTATTAATCTGTTCTCTCATTGCTATAAAGAAATACCGAGATTGGGTAATTTTTAAAGAAAATAGGTTTAACTGGCTCGCAATTCTTCAGGCGGTGCAGGAAGCATAGTGGCATCTGCTTGGCTTCTGGAGAGGCCTTAGAAAACTTACAGTCATGGCAGAAGGTGAAGGGAGAGCAGACACATCACATGGCCAGGGCAGGAGAAAGAGAGAGTGAGGTGGGAGGTGCCACACACTTTTAAACCACTGGATCTCATGAGCACTCACTCACTACAGTCATGACAGTACCAAGGGGGTAATGGTGCTGAACCGTTCATGAGAAACTGCCCCCATGATCCAATCACCTCTCACCAGACCCCACCTCCAGCATTGGGGATTGCAATTCCACATGAGATTTGGGCGGGGAAACACATCCAAACCGTATTAACCTCTTACATGGCTTCTATCTGGAGTTATACAATGAAAGTTCTTCATTCTAACTCACATTTTAACCATTTCTGATATAGATAAGCCATTTGTTCTCAAATGATCCAAATGCAGTTATGTGTAACACTCAAAGTTGAAGCAGGGTTGGATAGTGAGTGACATATGGTGTTCTCGTAGGTAATGAAGTACCTGATCAGACATATTCTTTTTTCTTTTTGAGACAGCATCTCCCTCTCTTGCCCAGGCCAGAGTGCAGTGGTATGATCTCGGCTCACTGCAACCTCTGACTCCTGGGCTCAAGCGATCCTCTCACCTCAGCCTCCTAAGTAGCTGGGACTGCAGGCATGCACCACCATGCCAGGGTAATTTTTGTATTTTTTGTATAGATGGGATTTCATCATGTTGCCCACGTTGGTCTCAAACTCCAGACCTCAAGTGATCCACTCACCTTGGCCTCCCAAAGTGCTGGGATTACAGGCGTGAGCCACCTGTGCCTGGCCTTCAGACATATTCTTTAAATGTTTTTCAGCTATATTTAGTAGTGTTCAGGAGAAACTGATATCTTATTAATTTAAAAAATGTATATCGGGACAGGCACGGTCGCTCACACCTGTAATCCCAGCACTTTGGGAAGTTGAGGCAGGCAGATCACTTGAGGTCAGGAGTTCGAGACCAGCCTGGCCAACATGGTGAAACCCCATCTCTACTAAAATTACAAAAAGTAGCCAGGCGTGGTGACACATGCCTGTAATGCCAGCTACTCAGTAGGCTAAGGCAGGAAAATCACTCGAACCCGGGAGGCAGAGGTTGCAGTGAGTCAAGATCGCACTGCTGCGCTCCAAACTGGGCAACAGAGCAAGACTCCATCTCAAAAAAAGAAAAAGTATGTCAATCCAGATTTTTTAATTTAACAAGTCTAGATTTTAAAGTGCAACAAATATGTCCTGCTTGTCTACAGTTTTTTGTTTGGTTTTCTTTTATTGTTTTCTGAATAACTTGTCAGAAAGCAATTAAGGGATTTTATTTTTAGATGATAAAATTAATCCTACTTCCTGGTAAGCAGCAGTTTATCATACCTTAGCTATTCAGTTTTAGAATTTTGGATGATAAAAGTACTCAACAAAAATGTTTCATTTTTGTGAGAACTGTTGTTTTTTACTATCCATTCAAGGGTGATCCTACTTTAGAGAGAATTGACCTCAGTTAATTATCACAATGCTTTCTATTTGTTATTATATTATAATCCTCTTCTAGTTTGTATTTCAGATGGCTGCCTGTTTGGCTTATCCCATAATGAGGATCTAGGTTGGAGAGATAATACTGTAAAATTATAATATAAATAACAAAAATCAGTTAAGCCTTATAGGTGTGTGTGTGATAAATTGAAAAAGGTTTAGCAAAAAGTAATGAGATATGACCCCAAGGCCATGTATGAAAATCAATCATATTATTACTTATAATTTATCTTAGCTGTAGTAAATATTATTTACTATAGGTTGGTGCAAAAGTGGTTGTGTTTTTGCCATTACTTTTAAAGCAAAAACCGCAATTACTTTTGTACAACCTATATTTCTAGCCACATTAAATAATTGGTTTATAGAAAATAGCTCAAATTTTTAAATGTTTATAAGCAACACTACAAAAAAAGACCTCAGAGAAAATAACAGGTCTCATTCTAATCAGCTACGTAATACCATATTGTTTATGAATATAGATTATGGGGTTTTCTAAATTGGTATTTGTACATATTTATGGGGTACCTGTGATATTTTGTTACACACATAGAATGTATAAGGATCAAGTCAGGGTATTTATGATATCCATCACCTTGAGCACTTATCATTGCTATGTGTTGGGAGCATTTCAAGCCCTCTCTTCTAGTTATCCTGAAATATACAATACATTGTTATTAACTATAGTTTCCCTCTGTGCTATTGAACATTAGAACTTACATCTTCTATCTAACTGTATGTTTGTACCCATTATCCTGCCTCTCTTCATGTCCTCTATCCCTACCACACACCCTTCCCTGCTTCTGGTAACTTTCATTCTACTCTCCACCTCCATAAGGTCCTCTTCTTTAACTTTCACATGTGAGTGAGAACATGCAATTATTAGCATAGAGTTTTAAAACTTGTTTTGTTTTCTGATTTTTGTTTTTAGCTTCCAGAAGTACAACTTACAGAAGAAGAAGAAGTAATCAAGTCAAGTCTAATGGAAAATGAGCCCTTGCCTCCTGAAATTCTTGAAGTAATTCTTTCTGAGTGGTGGCTTAAGGAACCAATACGGTATCTTAATTTATATAGAATTGTACATTTATTTGCTTTTATTTGTTTTATTCTTAAAAGTTAAAAATGCAGTTTAACATACATTTAAGAATTTTCTCCTTTATATTCATGTAAGCTGGTGATTTTTCACTTGAGGTACACATTAAAAACATCTGTAGGGTCTTTAAAAATACTGATGCCAGGACCCCACACCAAAATAATTGAATTTGAATCTCTAGGAGTGTGAGCCTGGGATATTTTTCAGTACCCTCAGGTTATTCTAAAGTGCATTTGTGGTAAAACTGTAAAAACCTAAACAAAATAGCTAAATATTATGCACCATTAAAATTTATTGTAGGGCCGGGTGCAGTGGCTCACGCCTGTAATTCCAGCACTTTGGGAGGCCGAGGTGGGCGGATCACCTGAGGTTGAGGGTTCGAGACCAGCCTGACCAACATGGAGAAACTCTGTCTCTACTAAAAATACAAGATTAGCTGGGTGTGGTGGCGCATGCCTGTAATCCCAGCTACTCAGGAGGCTTAGGCAGGAGAATCACTTGAACCCGGGAGACAGAGGTTGCGGTGAGCCGAGATAGTGCCATTGCACTCCAGCCTGGGCAACAATAGTGAAACTCCATCTCAAAAACAAAAAAGTTATTATAATGAATAATGTGTAATAGCATAAGAAATGTTATTACATAAAGTTAAAAAGATGTAAAACTATAATATAATAGAGGATGCACACATGAAGAACCAACTGGAAAGAAATAAAACAAATTTTTAATAACCTCTGAGATATGGGATTATGGATAATTTTTGCCTTTTTATTAAAGCCTTTCTCTATTTTTTCCATTTTTCTATAGTGTGACATTGCTTTTATAATCAAGGAGAAAATAACACATTTTGAAAAGGTTATTGCATTAGTCCTGGAGAGATATACTAAGGGGCTTGAACTAAGGGAGAATGACAGAAATAGAAGTGTGAGGAGGACATGCCAGGACTTAGCTGTTAAATGTAAGAAGGAAGAGGGAGCCAGGGGAGAGGGCCAAAGGTCTCTAACAGGTAGCACATGAGTACTAGTGGGTCAGAAGGAAGAGCAGTTTGGAAGGCTAACAGTATGATTTTTGACAGTATAATGTGCGTATAATTCCAGAAGGGCATTCGGATGGAGAAACTCCACAACTTTTTGAAAATTTGGAATCAAAACTCAGAAGAGAGGTTGGGTATAGAGGTAAAGATTTGGAAGTCATTGACAAAGAAATGACAGCAGGAACAGTAGGAATGAAATTGACCCTGCCAGAGAGACCAGACTGAAGGCACCTCTAAAGAAAAAAACATGGAAACAGCTCAAGTCTACAGCTCCCAGTGTGAGCGACGGAGAAGACAAGTGATTTCTGAATTTCCAACTGAGGTACCAGGTTCATCACAATGGGGCTTGTCAGACAGTGGGTGCAGGACAGTGGGTGCAGTCCACTGAGCATGAGCCAAAGCAGGGCAAGTCATCGCCTCACCGGGGAAGTGCAAGGGGTCAGGGAATTCCCTTTCCTAGCCAAGGGAAGCTGTGACAGATGGCACCTGGAAAATCGGGTCACTCCCACCCTAATACTGCGCTTTTCTAATGGTCTTAGCAAACAGCACACCAGGAGCTTATATCCTGTGCCTGACTCAGAGGGTCCCACGCCCACAGAGCCTCGCTCATTGCTAGCACAGCAGTCTGAGATCGAATTGCAACATGGCAGCAAGGCTGGGGGAGGGGCACCCACCATTGCTGAGGCTGCAGTAGGTAAACAAAGTGGCCAGGAAACTCTAAATGGGTGGAGCACTCCATAGCTCAAGGACGCCTGCCTGCATCTGTAGACTCCACCTCTGGGTGCAGGGCATAGCCAAACAAAAGGCAGCAGAAACCTCTGCAGAATTAAATGTCCCTGTCTGACAGCTTTGAAGAGAGTAGTGGTTCTCCCAGCACAGAGTTTGAGATCTGAGAATGGACAGACTGCCTCCTCAAGTGGGTCCCTGACCCCTGAGTACCCTAACTGGGAGGCACCCCCCAGTAGGGGCAGTATGACACCTCACATGGCCAGTTACCCCTCTGAGACGAAGTTTCCAGAGGAACAATCAGGCAGCAACATTTACTGTTCAGCAGTATTCACTGTACTGCAGCCTCCGCTGCTGATACCCAGGCAAACAGTGTCTGGAGTGGACCCCCAGCAAACTCCAACAGACCTACAGCTGACGGTCCTAACTGTTAAAAGGAAAACTAACAAACAGAAAGGACATCCACACCAAAACCCCATCTGTACGTCACCATCATCAAAGACCAAAGGTAGATAAAACCACAAAGATGGGGAAAAAACAGAGCAGAAAAGCTGAAAATTCTAAAAATCAGAGCGCCTCTCCTCCTCCAAAGGAACGCAGCTCCTCGCCAGCAATGGAACAAAGCTGGACAGAGAATGACTTTGACAAGTTGAGAGAAGAGGACTTGAGATGATCAAACTTCTCTGAGCTAAAGGAGGAAGTTTGAACCCATAGCAAAGAAGCTGAAAACCTTGAAAAAAGATTAGATGAATGGCTAACTAGAATAACCAGTGTAGAGAAGTCCTTAAAGGACCTGATGGAGCTGAAAACCATGGCACAAGAACTAGGTGAAGAATGCACAAGCTTCAATAGCCAATTCAATCAACTGGAAGAAAGGGTATCAGTGATTGAAGATGAAATGAATGAAATGAAGCGAGAAGAGAAGATTAGAGAAAAAAGAGTAAAAAGAAATGAACAAAGCCTCCAAGAAATATGGGACTATGTGAAAAGACCAAATCTACGTCTGATTGGTGTACCTGAAAGTGACAGGGAGAATGGAACCAAGTTGGAAAACACTCTGCAGGATATTATCCAGGAGAACTTCCCTAACCTAGCAAGGCAGGCCAACATTCAAATTCAGAAAATACAGAGAACGCCACAAAGATACTCCTTGAGAAGAGCAACTCCAAGACACATAATTGTCAGATTCACCAAAGTTGAAATGAAGGAAAAAATGTTAAGGGCAGCCAGAGAGAAAGGTTGGGTTACCCACAAAGGGAAGCCCATCAGACTAACAGTGGATCTCTCAGCAGAAACTCTACAAGCCAGAAGAGAGTGGGAGCCAATATCCAACATTCTTAAAGAAAAGAAATTTCAATCCAGAATTTCATATCCAGCCAAACTAAGCTTCATAAGTGAAGGAGAAATAAAATCCTTTAAGGACAAGCAAATGCCGAGAGATTTTGTCACCACCAGGCCTGCCCTACAAGAGCTCCTGAAGGAAGCACTATACATGGAAAGGAACAACCAGTACCAGCCACTGCAAAACATGCCAAATTGTAAAGATCATCGATGCTAGGAAGAAACTGCATCAACTAACGAGCAAAATAACCAGCTAATATCATAATGACAGGATCAAAGTCACACATAACAATATTAACCTTAAATGTAAATGGGCTAAATGCTCCAATTAAAAGACACAGACTGGCAAATTGGATAAAGAGTCAAGACCCATCAGTGTGCTGTATTCAGGAGACCCATCTCACATGCAGAGACACACATAGGCTCAAAATAAAGGGATGGAGGAAGATCCACCAAGCAAATGGAAAGTAAAAAAAGGCAGGGGTTGCAATCCTAGTCTCTGATAAAACAGATTTTAAACCAACAAAGATCAAAAGAGACAAAGAAGGCCATTACATAATGGTAAAGGGATCAATTCAACAAGAAGAGCTAACTATCCTAAATATATATGCACCCAATACAGGAGCACCCAGATTCATAAAGCAAGTCCTTAGAGACCTACAAAGAGACTTAGACTCCCACACGGTAATAATGGGAGACTTTAACACCCCACTATCAACATTAGACAGATCAACAAGACAGAAAATTCACAGGGATATTCAGGAACTGAACTCAGCTCTACACCAAGCAGACCTAATAGACATCTACAGAACTCTCCACCCCAAATCAACAGAATATACATTCTTCTCAGCACCATGTCACACTTATTCCAAAACTGACCACATAGTTGGAAGTAAAGCACTCCTCAGCAAATGTAAAAGAACAGAAATTATAACAAACTGTCTCTCAGACCACAATGCAATCAAACTAGAACTCAGGAATAAGAAACTCACTCAAAACCGCTCAACTACATGGAAACTGAACAACCTGCTCCTGAATGACTACTGGGTACGTAACAAAATGAAAGCAGAAATAAAGATGTTCTTTGAAACCAATAAGAACAAAGACACAACATACCAGAATCTCTGTGACACATTTAAAGCAGTGTGTAGAGGGAAATTTATAGCACTAGATGCCCACAAGAGAAAGCAGGCAAGATCTAAAACTGACACTCTAACATCACAATTAAAAGAAATAGAGAAGCAAGAGCAAACACATTCAAAAGCTAGCAGAAGGCAAGAAATAACTAAGATCAGGGCAGAACATGAAGGAGATAGAGACACAAAAAACCCTTCAAAAAATCAATGAATCCAAGAGCTGCTTTTTTTGAAAAGATCAACAAAATTGATAGACTGCTAGCAAGACTAATGAAGAAGAAAAGAGAGAATAATCAAATAGATGCAATAAAAAATGATAAAGGGGATATCACCACCAATCCCACAGAAATGCAAACTACTATCAGAGAATACTATAAACACCTCTACGCAAATAAACTAGAAAATCTAGAATAAATGGATAAATTCCTGGACAGATAGACCCTCACAAGACTAAACCAGGAAGAAGTTGAATCCCTGAATAGCCCAATAACAGGCTCTGAAATTGAGACAATAATTAATAGCCTACCAACCAAAAAAAGTCCAGGACCAGACGGATTCACAGCCGAATTCTACCAGAGGTACAAGGAGGAGCTGGTACCAATCCTTCTGAAACTATTCCAAACAATAGAAAAAGAGAGAATCCTCCCTAACTCATTTTATGAGGCCAGCATCATCCTGATACCAAAGGCTGGCAGAGACATAACAAAAAAAGAGAATTTTAGACCAATATCCCTGATGAACATTGATGCAAAAATCCTCAGTAAAATACTGGCAAACAGAATCCAACAGCACATCAAAAAGCTTATCCACCATGATCAAGTGGGCTTCATCCCTGCGATGCAAGGCTGGTTCAACATACGCAAATCAATAAACACAATCCAGTATATACGCAGAACCAAAGACAAAAACCACATGGTTATCTCAATAGATGCAGAAAAGGCCTTTCACAAAATTCAACAGCCCTTCATGCTAAACACTCTAAATAAATTAGGTATTGATGGGACGTATCTCAAAAATAATAAGAGCTATCTATGACAAACCCACAGCCAATATCATACTGAATGGGCAAAAACTGGAAGCATTCCCTTTGAAAACTGGCACAAGACAGGGATGCCCTCTCTCACCACTCCTATTCAACATAGTGTTGGAAGTTCTGGCCAGGGAAATCAGGCAGGAGAAAGAAATAAATGGTATTCAATTAGGAAAAGAGGAAGTCAAATTGTCCCTGTTTGCAGATGACATGATTGTATATTTAGAAAACCCCATCATCTCAGCCCAAAATCTCCTTAAGCTGATAAGCAACTTCAGCAAAGACTCAGGATACAAAATCAATGTGCAAAAATCACTAGCATTCTTATACACCAATAACAGACAAACAGAGAGCCAAATCATGAGTGAACTCCCATTCACAATTGCTTTGAACAGAATAAAATACCTAGGAATCCAACTTACAAGGGATGTGAAGGACCTCTTCAAGGAGAACTACAAACCACTGCTCAAGGAAATAAAAGAGGATACAAACAAATGGAAGAACATTCCATGCTCATGGATAGGAAGAATCAATATCGTGAAAATGGCCATACTGCCCAAGGTAATTTATAGATTCATTGCCATCCCCATCAAGCTACCAATGACTTTCTTCACAGAATTGGAAAAAACTACTTTAAAGTTCATATGGAACCAAAAAAGAGCCCGCATTGCCAAGACAATCCTAAGCCAAAAGAACAAAGCTGGAGGCATCACCCTACATGACTTCAAACTATACTACAAGGCTACAGTAACCAAAACAGCATGGTACTGGTACCCAAACAGAGATATAGACCAGTGGAACAGAACAGAGCCCTCAGAAATAATACCACACATCTACAACTATCTGATCTTTGACAAATCTGACAAAAACAAGAAATGGGGAAAGGATTCCCTATTCAACAAATGGTGCTGGGAAAACTGGCTAGCCATATGTAGAAAGCTGAAACTAGATCCCTTCCTTACACCTTATACAAAAATTAATTCAAGATGGATTAAAGACTTAAATGTTAGACCTACAACCATAAAAACCCTAGAAGAAAACCTAGGCAATACCATTCAGGACAGAGGCATGGGCAAGGACTTCATGTCTAAAACACCAAAAGCAATGGCAACAAAAGCCAAAATTGACAAATGGGATCTAATTAAAGTAAAGAACTTCTGACAGCAAAAGAAACTACCATCAGAGTGAACAGGCAACCTACAGAATGGGAGAAAAATTTTCCAATCTACTCATCTGACAAAGGGCTAATATCCAGAATCTACAAAGAACTCAAACAAATTTACAAGAAAAAAGCAAACAACCCCATCAAAAAGTGGGCAAAGGATATGAAGAGACACTTCTCAAAAGAAGACATTTATGCAGCCAAAAAACACATGGAAAAATGCTCATCATCACTGGCCGTCAGAGAAATGCAGATCAAAACGACAATGAGTTACCATCTCACACCAGTTAGAATGGTGATCATTAAAAAGTCAGGAAACAACAAGTGCTGGAGAGGATGTGGAGAAATAGGAACACTTTTACACTGTTGGTGAGACTGTAAACTAGTTCAACCATTATGGAAGACAGTGTGGCGATTCCTCAGGGATCTAGAACTAGAAATACCATTTGACCCAGCCATCCCATTACTGGGTATATACCCAAAGGATTATAAATCATGCTGCTATAATGACACATGCACACGTATGTTTATTGCGGCCCTATTCGCAATAGCAAAGACTTGGAACCAACCCAAATGTCCATCAATGATAGACTGGATTAATAAAATGTGGCACATATACACCATGGAATACTATGCAGCCATTAAAAAGGATGAGTTCATGTCCTTTGTAGGGACATGGATGAAGCTGGAAACCATCATTCTCAGCAAACTATCGTGAGGACAAATAACCAAACACCGCATGTTCTCACTCATAGATGGGAATTGAACAATGAGAACATTTGGACACAGGAAGGGGAGTATCACACATTGGGGCCTGTTGTGGGGTGGGGAGTGGGGGAGGGATAGTATTAGGAGATATACCTAATGTAAATGACGAGTTAATGGGTGCAGCACACCAACATGACATGGCACATGTATACATATGTAACAAACCTGCATGTTGTGCACATGTACCCTAGAACATAAAGTATAATTAAAAATATATATATATTATGGCCAATATATGGAAATTTGCCTCCTTATTAAGAAAGGAAAATTCATTTTTGAATTAACAACTTTGAAGGCTGAAACTGTCAAATGTTCATGAAAGTCCTATTTGTATTAAGAAGAAAATATATATTTAAATATAAATATTAAAAACAAACCAAATTTCAGATAAGCAGGAGAAACAAATTCTCACTCAAACGGGGACCAGTATTGACTCTCTCAATTAAACAAAGCCAAGTTTTCAAAGCTTGGTTGTTTTATAAGTGCTCTCTAATTAAAATGTATTAACATTCCAGTTATTTTCCTGATTTTTTTTTTTTTTTTTTTTTTTTTGAGAAGGAGTTTCACCCTTGTTTCCCAGGCTGGAGTGCAATGGCATATTTTCCTGATTCTTAAAGTCTCATCACACTTGGGCAAGTTTGACAATCCCATTTGAATATAATCATCTTGCCCATAGGAACCAGGATACATACATTAACAATTGTCATCAGTTATAAGGAGACCCAGGGAGGTGGGTACGAGTTGTCTCATGAAAGGAAGCACTGTTAGAAGAAAAACTGCCAAAGGTGAGGGCTCCCACTACAATTTGGCTGGCCAGGTGTACTCTTTAAATAAAGAATACCACATTCATTAGGCTGGGCAACCCTCCCAAACAGAGAACTTATTTTCTCTTTTCCTATGGTCTTCTCACAACTTCTAGTAAACTTTCAGTTAATAGTAAGTGTCTGTAAACTGATTGACTACAATTTTATATTATAAATATATGTATGAAATATTGTAATTTTAATCCAATTTGATATATTTTGAAAAAGAAATGTCACGTATACAACTAGAAATATTAAAAGAAATAAAAGATAGTAGAGTAAATTTTTAAACTATTCATTACATACAGAAAGTTGATATTTATCAATACTTTTTTTACTTTATTTTTTCTTTTAAAATATTTAATTGACAAGTAAAGAATGTATATATTCAAGGTGTACATGATGATTTAATATACCTTGTATAATGATCATTACAGTCAAATCAATGAACATATCCATTACAATATTTTAATGAAATAAAGTAAATTGTGAAAATTTCCACCAGTTCCACAGGTTTTATATTAGATGGTTTCCCACGATATCCAGAAGAGGCCCAGTTTTTGGGAGATCATGGATTTTTCCCAGATGCAGCTGTTTTTATACAAGTTGATGATCAAGATATTTTTGATCGCCTCCTTCCTGCCCAAATTGAAAAGTGGAAACTAAAACAAAAGAAGAAATTAGAAAGGAAGAAACTGATCAAAGACATGAAGGCGAAAGTCAGGGTATGTATCTAGCAAAAATGCATTGAATAAATCTGTTCAGCATCTGTTTAGTGATCTATTATAAAGTGAGCTTCACAAAAAATATAGTATTCTAATTTTAATACTACAGTAAGCATGAAATATTTTTCATCGAATATTAAGACGATAATAAGAGTTAAGAGTTATTTCAGGCTTTTGTGGTGATCAATGTGTTAATGCTTCTCTCTTTATGGCAAACAAAAGATAGTGGTACTGCCAAGACTTCCCTCTCCCAGACATGGGAGCAAAGTGGAAGAGGTAACAAACAGAGATTTGAAACACAAAGAAGTAAAATTTCAGAGGTCTTTTTCGCTGCCCCTGGAGCGATGATACCATCCATCAAAGACATGTGAGCCTGTAGTGAAACTAGACCAAATTAGGTTAGAACATTGTTTCTAAACCTACATTCTGAGGAGTATTCCATAAAATGTTCAAAAGTGTCACAGGGAACCAGCAATTCCACTCCTGGGAATCTATCTGACAGAAATGAAAATATATGTCCACATAAAAAGTTATATGTGAATGTTCATAACCATTATTCATAATAACCAGAAAGTAGAAACAACCCAAATCATCAGCTGATGAATAGAAAAACAAAAGGTGGTATATCCTTAGAATTGAAAAACTACTCAGCATTAAGAAGGAATGACCTATTGATACATCCTGTAACATGGATAAAAATCAAAACCATTGTGCTGAGTGACAGAAGCCAGGCAAAACAGGAATGCATCCCGTACAATTCCATTTACATGACATGCCCTGAAAAGGCAAACCTGTAAGTCTGGGCTGAGGTAGAAAGAATGGGCTTTTGAGTCTGGACCTAGGATGGCCCAGATGAGGCATGAGAGCAGTGTTAAACGTTTGAAGGGCTTTCATACCAAAGAGAGCTTGGAGTTACGCCATGTGGCCTCAAGGGAAAGAACTACCATTGGTAGGAGGAAGGTACAGGGAAAGTATATTTCGTTCTTAGCAAGACATTTCAGAAAGAACCAAGACTGAAGGCAGGGAGCTCCTTGCCGATAAATAAGCATAAACTGGGTGAACATTTGGCAGGGGAGAATGGAAAAATGTGTCAGAGAGCTCATCTATTCATTTCAATTCTGAGATACTAAGACTTAAATTATGTAATACATTCTCACAACTCAACACCAATTAAATTACAGACTGCCAAAGTGTTAAAACCAAGCAGTTCCTCTTCCATTGCTCAGACATTGTTTTCAAATTCTTTTCATCTTGGGGTTAGCCAGAGGAAATCCCTTCAAGGCCATTGCCATCCATTCCTCTCCCCCACCACACTAAGGTTTCATGTCCCAGGCCATCACTGGTCTGCACAATATCAAGGCAGGCAGAGTTCTTAGCCATCTAAGAACTATGGATGTAAGGAGGGAGACGTGGGAAGATACCTGGCTCCACACTGTTCTTGATGACGTTCAGGCCAAACTGTCTGCCATGCGAGAGATTCTGTAAGTATGAGAATGGAAAAGAAAGAGCCAAAGATGAGAGCCTACCAAAGCACATTCATATGTTGTCTCACTGTGGGGCCTGGAATATCTAGGCCAGTGCTAACACAGAAATCTCCGTGATGACAGAAATGTCCTAGATCTGTGCTGTCCTGTACAGGAGCCACTAGCCGCAGTGGCTGTTGAGCACTTAAAATGTGATTAGTGTGACTGAAAAATCAAATGTTTAATTTTGTTTAATTTTAATATAAATAGCCACACACAGCTAGTGGCTATTGTACTGGACAGAACAGCTGTAGGGCAATGAAGCCACATCCTAGATATCACATGCTTTAAGAATTTTAGGGACCTGGAATAGGAAAGCAGCAGGTTTCTGGAGCTAGTTTATCACCCCAGGCATTTGCCCCTTCCTTTCCTCACCCAATAACTCTATCTCAGTTCAGAGCTTTCTTGGCTGACACCAGCACTTCTACAGTGACCTAATTGTCCTCCCTGGCTTCATCTCTATGACTTCCAGACCATCCTTCTGACTACCTCCACACGAATTTTTCTAAAACTCCATTTTGATCAAGCCACCCCATTAAGGTCTGAATTCTCAGTCTTATCCCAAATTCTCTAATTTTTTTCTCAGTTAAACAAATACAAACCCTTCTCTGCAGCAGCCACCACATTGTATGCTTTGGCAATCCTGTATCTGGTAGTTTCTTTTCTTTTTTTTTTTTTTTTTTTTTTTGAGACAGAGTCTCACTCTGTCACTAGGCTAGAATGCAGTGATGCAATCTCAGCTCATTGCAACCTCTGCCACCTGGGTTCAAGTGATTCTCCTGCCTCAGCCTCCTGAATAGCTGGGACTACAGGTGTGCACCACCATGTCCAGCTAATTTTTGTATTTTTAGTAGAGACGGGGTTTCACCATGTTGGCCAGGTCAAGAGATCGAGACCATATCTGGTAGTTTCTAAAAGCATCCTCACACTAATTGTGTGACATTACATGAGTTAAACTCTGAATGTCTGTCAACTCACCTCTAGAGTGGAGTAATGCCTTGCAGATATGTTTTGAGTAGAAAATGAAAGAATATATATTATAGTGCTCAGGACAGTGCTGCCATCTGGCAGATGTATAATAATTAGTTAAACCTCACTGACTATTTATTTGAGTGAAAGGAGCAGAGGAAAAGTAGACTCGGAATGTGTATGAGTGCTATTGTGTATAGTTTGCAATTTTTTGGTAATACAGTGGTCTTTATGTTTTATGAAAACACAAAAGAGACTATGTTTTCACAACTCCACATTTAAAGAACCTATGGTAAAAATATGTTTTTATAAAAGGAAATAATGGAAGTTTTTGTAAATTCTCACCATGTTAAAAGCCATAGAATCTTTCTGGGGCTTATAAACCAAATGAATTATATTCAGTTCAGTTTTATAATTCTATCTACAAATAATTCTTGCATGCCTACAAGGCATAAGTTCTCAGGAATGTGTACTCAATAGCAACCAGACGAAAGCACCCAGGTTCTGCTCATCTGCACCACAGCCCCAGAGCATGTCCTCAGGCACCACTCTATCCTCCCAGTATTTAAAGGGAGACCAGTTTACAGAGTCCTGAGCCCATAAGCCCCCAAACCTGAAGAAAGCAGATTAGTTTTCATGGAGTCCTTGGAGACCTATTAAAGGGGATCCATTGTGTTAGATTTAGAGGATTCTGGAAAGGTTGGAGGACTGTCTATCTATCAAGTCTGTGACTGTCTCCCAACCACATACACTTTCCCCATGTGGACATATGTATTTTTAGGTTTGTTAGGCCAGGGGTTCCCAACCCCTGGGCCATGGATGGATACCAGTCTGTGGCCTGTGAGGAACCAGGCCACACAGCAGGAGGTGAGCAGTGAGTGGGCAAGTGAGTGAAGCTTCATCTGTATTTACAGCCGCTCCCCATCACTCACATTACTGCCTGAGCTCTGCCTCTGGTCAGATCAGCAGCACATTAGATTCTTATAGGAGCACAAACTGTATTGTTAATTGTGCATGCAAGGGATCTAGGTTGCACACTTATAAGAATCTAATGCCTGATGATCTGTCACTATCTCCCATCACCTCCAGATGGGACCATGTAGTTGCAGGAAAACAAGTTTAGGGCCCCCACTGATTCTACATTATGGTGAGTTGTAAAATTATTTCTTCGGATATTACAATGTAATAATAATAGAAATAAAGTGCACAATAAATGTCATGAGCTTGAATCATCCCAAAACAATCCCCATCTTCGGTCCATGGAAAATTGTCTTCTGTGAAACCGGTCCCTCATGCCAAAATGGTTGGGGATCGCTATGTTAGGCTATTTAATAGTGTGTTAAAAGCTTACCATTTTCAATGAATTGCCTCCAAGTATTTCCCTATTTCCTGCCACCAAAACCAAACAAACAAATGAGCAATAAATTTTGAAAAGTAGTTCTAAACTTTGTGGAAAGAGTAACTGACCCCAAGTGCTGTTTATCCCTCTGGAAGAAAATAGCTGATCAAGAGGTTCAGAGGTACAAGGATGCAAGCCAAGCAACATGATTACCGCCATCACATCCTTTCCTGCAGAGTTCACTGTGCTTCTGCCCAAATGTTATTCCTACTTTATATAAAAATATATTAATACAGAGAAAGCCACTTTTATCATTCTCCATTACAACTTTTTAATGTCTCTTTCTTTAACAGGTTGATACGATTGCTAAAAGAAGGGCTGAACTTATATTAGAGAGAGATAAAAAAAGGAGGGAGGTAAGTAATTTTTTTTTTTTTTTCGAAACAGGGTCTCACTCTGTTGCCCAGGGCAGGATGCAGTGGCACAATCATAGCTCACTGCAACCTGGAACTCCTGGGCTCAAGGGATCCTCCCACCTCAGCCTCTCAAAATGCTAGGATTACAGGCATGAGCCATCACACCCAGCCTTTGCCTTCTGGCTTAAGACACCCTTGTAACAGCTTTTCAAGGCTGACCCTCTTGTAACCTGATTTCCATCTGTATAAAAATGTCCAGCCAAACAAGGAGAAGAGAAAAAGAGGAATATCAGAAAATACAACTTGCTACAAGTGCAACCACATGTCACCCTGGTGTGAATATGCTGGACTTCCATACAGAGGACTGCTGATATTATACAGTGCAACTGCAACTGCAACTGCGGGCACAAAGCATTGCAGAAGAGGGGCCAAAGTAATTGTTGCTTTGTCAAAACAAAATATTCACAACCAAAAGTAGATAAGAAAAAACCATTGGACCAAGAAAATTATGGCACCATGTAAGAATAAGAACCCTCCTCTTAATTATTTGCCTCGATTTTCATTCATTTATTCATTCAGTCCATCAGCAAACATTAATTGAGCTTTGTGTCTGACACTGTTTCAAATACAGGCAAATCAGCCATGAGCAAAACTTACAGAAATCCTAGCCTCATTCTAATGCTCATTTCCTTCATCAAACATGTTCTGAAAGTTTACTCTGTTTAAGGTGTCATGCTAATGTTTAGGATCAAAAAGATGTCCTAACCTGAAATTAAGTACAGTTAACTACTTTAAGCCCTTGGGAGTCCCTAGTGGTCCCCTTCTGAATCACTTCAAATGTTTCAGCAGTGAAGGAGTCCAGGCTTTGCAGTTAAACACACCTACGCGGTATCCATTCTCCAGTTCTCACTGACTTTGTTCACTGCTCTCCAGTGCCTGGTAGAGTGCTGACACATGTGACATTCAACTTCAGTTGTTTCACTGAGGTTGTATAACATTGAGTAAGTCACTTAGCCTCTGTAAACCTAGGGCTTTTTATTGTAAAATGGGAAAAATTAATACACTTAGTTTCCCTAATCTTCTTTTCTTAAGAATTAATTTTCAGGATAAACTTTAAATATTCTTTATAATTTTTTCATTTGTTAACATTAGAATGGTGTGATTTCTGATTTTTCATTCAGAAATTCAATATTCTATGTAGAGGTTAAATAGGATTTTGTAAGTCAGCTCTCCTGAGACTTCATGTTTGTAAAACTGGCTGTGTATCCCACAAAACTGATACAAACAAACTCGCAGCACAACTCCTGAGATGTTTGACGAATAAAAAATTAAAACTGTATGTGGGGGTTTTTTTTTTCCAACTCCTTTGATGGAAATTTTATATGTCCTGCTACTGACTCAGACAATAAAGTAGACAAAATATAGCATCTCAGGGATGAGTCAGTGTGCTTGTTACTATTGGTCAGTGTGCCACCCTAAGTGGCATCCATCCCGACTCCACATCTATCCTGGAGCTCACTTGCATGAACAGATCCAGGGAGTTTCTCACATTTGCCTTCTTATGCAGAATATGCAGTTCTGTGACTTGCCTTTTTCACTCTAACTGGGGAATCCCTGGCAGAGAAAGCCCTTCCCAGGTTTGTCTTCTTGCCCTAAACAAAATCATTGCCTTTACTGTCTTTTTAGCACTAAATGGGACATTTCCAACATTAGAAATCACGTCAATATCCCAGTCATTACTTGCATTAATTTCATAGGGAAACGTCGCTATCTTGTGGACCTGTAGTCTCACAATGTGACTGTAAGGCAGCCCCTGGCCTTGCTTGTAATCCTCCCTCTCTTCCTGTCCCCTGGCTCCGTCTCTGGGTCTCTATTAGGTGTTGGGTAGCCACTGGGAGGTGAAAGCAAGGGAGGGCCAGGACAGGAAGCTCAGGGAGCAAGTGAGCACAGTGTCAGACTACGCCTCGGAGAAGAGTAATAGAGACACATTGATCATAGGTACTGTGGGAAGGCCCAAGTCAGGGTCCACATGAGGTTGAAACAAGGGTCTGGACCAAGTACTAGGTCAAAACCATCTCCAGGATCCTCTAGGGAGAAGACAGAGTGTTTAGACCCAAAGGTTGATACACAGAGGGCTCTTCAGGATGAAACAGCAAGCAGAAGTGTGCATGGGTATACGGGTTGGAGACAGATTCAAAGCACTGAAAACCAAGTAGTTCACAATGGCTGCTCCACAGGCAGTGTCAGTCACACCACAGCATAATAAAGGAATTTGGGGATCTAGATAATGAGCACCTGTGTCAGGAAGCCCTGAGAACTCTGACAGGTCTTTTACTTCTTCTTCCATTTCTTCATGCTTTCCTCTTCCGTCCCTTCTCTATCATAAAAAAATCCATCGCTCTCCTGGCACAAGCTTCTGTCCAGATGTAGCTTTCCCTGTCTTCCCCTACCAGTAGACAGTTGTAACACAGCTTACCCCAAATCTAGTCCTGTCTGTCTGAGACTATGAATTTATTTGCTTTCTGCTTGTCCCCTCTGTTTTCTGTTTGTCTGTTCCCCTTTTCTGGCCTTCCTTGGATTATTTGAATATATTTTAGAAATTCATTTTAATTATCTATTGCTTTTTTTTTTTTTTTGAAAAGTGTGTAAAATTTTTATTTTATTTTTTCTTTTTCAATTTGTATTTTAGGTTCAGAGGGTACATGTGCAGATTTGTTACATGGGTAAATTGCATGTTGCCAGGGTTTGGTGTACAAATAATTTTGTCACTCAGGTAGTGAGCACAGTACTCAATAGGTAGTGTTTTGACCCTCACTCTCCTCCTACCCTCTACCTTCAAGTAGGCCCCAGTGTCTGTTGTTCTCCTCTTTGTGTCTATGTGCACTCAAAGTTTAGCTCCCACTTATGAGAACATGCAGTATTTGGTTTTCTGTTCCTGTGTTAACTTGCTTGGGATAATGGACTCCAGCTCCATCCATGTTGCTGCAAAAGATATGAATTCATTCTTTTTTATGGCTGCATGGTATTCCATGGTATATATGTACCACATTTTCTTTATCCAGTCCACCATTAATGGGCATCTAGGTTGATTGCATGTCTTTGCTATTGTGAGTAGTGCACTGCATGTGTGCATGTGACTTTTTGGTAGAACGATTTCTATTCCTTTGGGTGTATACCCATTAATGGGATTGCTGAGTTAAATGGTAGTTCTGAGTTCTTTGATAAACCTCCAAACTGCTTTTCACAGTGGCTGAACTAATTTACATTCCCACCAACTTTTCCTTTTCTTCATAACCTCACTAACATCTGTTATTTTCTGACTTTTCAATAATAGTCATTCTGATTGGCATGAGATAGGACATCATTGTGTTTTTGATTTGCATTTCTCTAATGAGTAGTGACATTGAGCATTTTTTCATATGCTTGTTGGCTGTGTCTATGTCTTCTTTTAAGTCTCTGTTTATGTCTTGTGCCCATTTTTTAATGGGGTTGTTGTTTTGGGCTTGTTGATTTGTTGAAGTTCCTTATAGATTCTGGATATTAGACTTGTGTTGTACGCATAGTTTGCAGATATTTTCTCCCATTCTGTAGGTTGTCTGTTTCTTCTGTTGATAGTTTCTTTTGCGTGAAAAAGCTCTTTAGTTTAATTAGGTCCCAGTTGTCAATTTTAGTTTTTGTTGCAATTGCTTTTGGAGACTTTGTCATAAAATATTTGTCCAGAACCAAAACAGCATGGTACTGGTACAAAAACAGACACATAGAGCAATGGAACTCAGAAACAAAGCTGCACACCTACAATCATCTGATCTTCAACAAGGTCGACAATAACAAGCAATGGGGAAATGACTCCCTAGTAAATAAATGGTGCTGGGATAACTGGTTATCCATATGCAGAAGAATGAACCTGGACCCCTTCCTTTTACCATATACAAAAATCAAAATGGATTAAAGACTTAAATGTAAGACCTGAAACCATAAAAACCCTAGAAGAAAATCTATTGCCTTTTTAAGTATACCTCTATGCTTCGTTTTTTAGTAGTTATGCTAGAATTACAAATACATACTTGGCTTTTCACATTCTACTTAGGGTCAATATTATTTAATGTAATATTGTAAAAACCTTAGAACTGTCTAGCTCCATTTGCCCCACCCATCTCAAACCCACTAACATCCTTTATGCTCTAGTTGTGATGTGTTTTACAACTGAATACATTACAACCCTCATAAGAAATAGTTCTGTTTATATTAAATAGTCACATGTATTTTCAAAATTAATAGGAAAGTAAGCCTTGTTTTACATTTATCCAGATATTTACTATTTCTGATGTTCTTCATTCATTCCTCTGGTATGATGGAAATCAGAAGGATGGGAATGCTGGACATCTGAATTATTGTTCACCTATTGTCTTTCTTTTCTCTGTATCTTTGCTTTTCAACAGTTTGGTTATGGTGTACCTACATATCATTTTCTTCATATTTAGTTTGGGGTTCGCTAAGCTTCTTTAATCTGTAAATTTGTGTCTTTCACTAAATTTGAGGAAACTTTAGACATTATTTCTTTAGACATTTTTTCTGCCTCGTTTACTCTTTGTCTTCTCCTTATAGTACCCCAGTTATACATAGGTTAGACCTTTGCTGTTGTTCCACATGTCCTGGGAACTTTGTTGATTTTTTTCCATCTTTTTTCTCTCTCTTCTTTAAGGTAAATAATTTAAGCCCAACCAACAATTTTTTAATTTCAAATATTGTATTTTTAGTTCTAAAATTTCCATTTGGTTTGTTTCTATATTTTCTATTTCTCTCCTGAGATTTCCTATCTGTTCATTTATTATAAGTGCATTTTCCTTTTCCTCATTGATCATTGTAATAATAACTGCTTTAAAAGTTCTTGTTTAGTGATCCTAACACCTGGGCTGGGTATTTAATTATTATCTTTCTTTATGAGGATGGGTCAAATTTTCATGATTCTTCATATTTTGAGTAACTTTGGATTATGTTCTAGAATTGTAAATGTTATATTGTGGGGATTCTGGACTTTGTTATGTACCTCCAAAGAGAACTGAGGTTTTTGTTTTAGCAGGCAATTAACTTGGTAAGATAAACTTTAAAATTCTGTCATGCCTGCAATGAATGGCAGCTCAGTGTATACTGTTCTTGAACTGCCCATATGTACATGGTTCACAGGCTAGCCAGAGTCTTGGACAAATTGACTTTGGTATTTCCTTCTCTGGCTGTCTCATGTCTGGCATTTACCCTCACTCTCCAGTGGCCCTGGTTTTGGCTCCTTTCTCTGGTTGCTCCATCCAGAAAGTCAGTTGGCTTTCTACCAAAGTTTTAGTCACACTGAACCACCACTACTCTGAAACTGCCCTCTCGGCAAATGCACAAAATCAGAAAACTCACCCTATGCCAATTGCTTCCTCCAAATTTTGACTGCTCTTCAAAATCTGCTTTTCTTGCTCCAAAGACCTCAAAAATAATAGAGAGAGAGGAGTGTTGCTTACAGTTTATTATTATCTGCTAGAGGTTAAATAAACTTATTTCTTCATATTTGAGGCAGATCCTCAAGACCATGAAGTTTAGAATATACATCTTCCAACTTGAGGACTAAGAGATGCATGATGTCAGGGAAAACAACACTGTTCTACAAGAATAAATGACCATTTACAGAAAAATGAAAAAAAAAATTCCCTAGGAAGAATTAACCTGAGAGTCTCTTAGATGATCTTTTGTGAAGATTTTTAGGATACTTTTAGGATTTTTTTTAATCAACATTGTACTACAGGTGTGAGCCAAAGCAAAGTAAGAAAAAGAAATAGCATACATATTAAAAAGTAAGAATAAAACTCATTATTTGTATATAATTTGAATATCTAGAAAGTGTAAGAGGGTAAATTGCAGAAAAATTCCTTAAGGTCACCTCTACCAGCCCTTCACTTAACAGCAACATTTGCCCCATAAAGAAAAACGGTAAATCATTTCTAAAGGGATGAAATAATCTGTCTGGAAGATTCTAGGTCCACAGAATGTTGGTTGATACCTTTTATTTTTGGGGCAAGGTCCAGGCTTCCTGCATCTTCTCATCTTCACATCTTAAATAGAAGTGTGATACAACATTACCTGCTCATATACAGACAGCATGCAGTTGCTCTGAACTAATCAATTTAATCCTTCATTTATAAAAATGAATAGCCAACCAAGGGTTACCATATACTTGAGGAAAATCACCAACAAAAGGAAAAACCAACATAAACAAACAGAACAATTGATCATAAAACAAGTGGACAACCCAGGAAACATCATTAAATATTAAAAGAATTTCACTTTCTCTCAGAAAAATCAAGAAGAAATTTGTATCCATAAAAAAGGAAGAAGATGCTATAAAAAGTCGGAGAACAAAAAAGAGTTAATGAAAACTAAAATAAGTTAAAAGTTAAATTGAAAAACAGAAAAGTCCAAGAAGTTTCTCAAATATAAAACAAAGTGCAAGAGATAGGAAATACAAAAGAAAAAAACTGAAGATCTATGAGGTCAATCCAGGAAGGTCAACATCCCATATGCATTTCAAACAGTGGAAACAGAAAATAAAGAAGGAAATAATCTAAGAAATGTTAGAAGAAAAGTTCCCAGTAGAGAGCAGGAGGTCTTCAAATTGAAAGGGCCCATGGAATGCCAAGCAGAATAAATAAAAAGAGATGTGCATTAGACACATCCTTATGAAATTTGAGATTGGTGGGTATAAAGAGAAGCTCCTACTTGTTTCTAAAATTTTTAAAGGATATCTACAAAGGAATGGAGGTAAGATTTGTATCAGACTTCTCAGTAACAATACTGGATAGTAAAAGAGAAAGACAACACTTGTAAAATTCTAAGTGAAAATGGTTTTCAGCCTAGAACTCTGTACTTAGCCAAACTGTTTATAATGAGAGCAACTGAAATGGAAAAATTTTCAGATACTTAAGATCGGTGAAAATTAGCCTCTTTTATATTCTTCCTGAAAAGAGTAGCCACATGATATGGTGAATAACACTGCTTCTGCTCACAAAATAAACAACAATAAAACAAACGAAAAAACCCTAGAAATATGGGGGTGGGGAGAGACAATAAGAGTATTATTCAAATATGGGGCAAATGTAATTGTAGCATGATTTTGAATAAGAAGAAAAAATGATGCTTGGTCTTGATACTAGAAACATTCTACTTAGAATAGTGCATGTTTCTTGATATAGAATTGCATTCCTTGTATTACTAACTCCAGCTGTAGTGAATAAGGGTTATGTAATTTAACATAGCAGGTGCTGTTTATTGGATTTCCATATTCAGAATCAATCAAATGCTGTTTGCTTACTTTTAATTTTTAGAATCAATTTCTACATGAAGCACCAAATACTGAACTCCAGTTATAGGACAGGGACATAAATGTAGTAATATTGGAGACAAAATACTTAGAAACTGAAGAAAGGGAGACTTGGAAGGAAGAGTAAGGACATCTTCTTGATGGGGAATCAAAACAGACATCTAAAGAGGACAGCTCAATAAAATAGAGATTTGGAGATAGTATTTAAAGTTATAAGCACTCGATTACAAAATAAAGAGCGAAAATATGACTAAAACTGGGCAACAGGCAGAAAGAGGAGTGATGTAAGTTAGCTAAATTCCTCATCATCACTGGCAGGAAAGAGGAACCAGATATCACAAGGGTCAAAAGTGATTACCGTTTACTGTTTGTTTTGTTACTTTCTAAACTGGTTTCTATAGAAAAAGCACACATTTTTTAAATAGAAGAATGATTAAATGAACTGCAATACTATGAAATACTATGCGGCTGTTAAAAATATTAAGATGCAAAGAACAATCAGTGAAGAGAAAGAAATGCATCCAAATAGGAAAAGAAGTTAAACTGTCTCTTTGCTGACAATATAATTCTATACCTGTAAAACCCTAAAGATTCTGCCAAAAGGTCACTGAAACTAATAAACAACTTCAGTAAAATTTCAGGATACAAAAATCAATGCACAAAATTTGTTGCCTTTATACTAGTAACATTTAAGCTTAGAGCCAAATCAAGAATGCAATCCCATTTACAATAGCCATCAAAAGAATAAAATACCTAAGAGTACAGCTAACCAAGGAAGTGAAAAATCTCTCCAAGGAGAACTACAAAACACTGCTGAAAGAAATCAGAGACAACACAAAACAAATGAAAAAACATTTCATACTCATGGACTGGAAGAATCAGTATCGTTAAAATGGCCATACTATCCAATCTACAAATTCAATGGTATTCCTATCAAACTACCAATAACATCCTTCACAGATTTTTTTAAACTATTCTAAAATTCATATGGAACCAAAACAGGAGCCCCAAATAGCCAAAACAATCCCAAGAAAAAAGAAGCCAGAGGCATCACACTACCTAACTTTATACTCTTAGATTACGGTAATCAAAACAGCATGATACCAGTACAAAAACAGACACATAGACCAATGGAACAGAATACAAAACTCAGAAACAAAGCTATACACCTACAACCATCTGATCAACAAGGCCAACAACAACAACAAATATAATAGAGAAGGGATTCCTTATTCAATAAATGGTGCCAGGTTAGCTGGTATTCATATGCAGAAGAATGAAACTGGATGCCTACCTTTCACCGTATAAAAAAATTAACTCAAGATAAATTAAAGATTTAAATATGAGACCTCAGACTATATGATTCCTAGAAGAAAACCTGGGAAACACCATTCTGGACATTGGCTTTGGGAAATAATTATGACTAGGTCCTCAAAAGTAATTGTACCAAAAACAAAAATTGACAAGTGGGAGCTTAGCTCCCACAAGGACCTAAGACTATGGAGCTTCTGCACAGCAAAATAAACTATCAACAGAGTAAACAGGCAACCTAAAGAATAGGAGGAAATATTCACAAACTATGCATCTGACAAAGGTTAATATTCCAAATCTATAAGAAACTTAAACAATTGAACAAGCAAAAACCAAATAACCCCATTAAAAAAGTGGGCAAAAGATGTGAACAGACACTTTTCAAAAGAAGATATACATGCAGCCAACAACATCTGAACAAATGCTCAGTGTCACTAATCATCAGAGAAATGCAAATCAAAACCACAGTGAGATACCATCTCATGCCAGTCAGAATGGCTATTTTTTTTTTTGAGACAGGATGGAGTGCAGTGGCACCATCACAGCTCACTGTAGCCTCAACCTCCAGGGCTCAAGCAATCCTCCTGTCTCAGCCTCCAAGTAGCTGGGACTGCAGATAGAAACACACTTAGCTATTTTTTTATTTTTTATTTTTGGAGAGACAGGGTTTAACCATTTTGCCCAGGCTGGTCTCAAACTCCTGGTCTCAAGCAATCTGCCAGCCTCAGCCTCCCAAAGTGCTGGAATCACAGGTATGAACCACCATGCCTGACCTAGAATGGCTATTATTAAAAAAGTCAAAAAACAACAGATACTGGTGAAGCTGCAAAGAAAAGGGAATACTTATACACTCTTGAGGGGAATGTAAATTAGCTGAGCCACTGTGGAAGGCAGTTTGAAGATTTCTCAGAGAACTCAAAACAGAAATACCATTCGACCCAACAATCCCATTACTGGGTATATATACAAAAGAAAATAAATTGTTCTACCAAAAATACACATGCACTCATATGTTCATCATAGCCCTATTCACAATAGCAAAGACATGGAATTAACATAGGGGCTCATCAATGGTGGACTGGGTAAATGAAATGTGCTACATATGTATAATACCATAGAATACTACATGGCCATAAAAAAGAACAAAGTCATATCCTTTGCAGCAATGTGGATGCAGCTGGAAGCCATTATCCTGAGCAAATTAACACAGGAACAGAAAACCAAATACCCTGTATTCTCATTTATAAGTAGGAGCTAAACACTGGGTACTCATGGACATAAAGATGGCAATAATAGACATTCAGAACACCTAGAAGGAGGAGGGTTGGGGAGAGGGTTGAAAAAATAACTATTGAGTACTATGCTGACTATCTGGGTGACACAATCAATCATACCCCAAACTTCAGCATCATGCAATATACCCTTGTAACAAGCCTGCACACATACCCCAAATCTAAAATAAAAGCTGAAAATTTTTTTTAATTAATTGAAAAAAATTGAGATGTATGTTCTGATATGGAAAGAAATTTAAATATATTGCTAATTTTTTTAAAGTTGTAGAAAATAAAATAATCCCATTTATGTTTAAAATGTGATGTAATTAAATATATATATAGTAAAACATTTGTAAGGATCCTAACCAAATTGTTAACCAAAATTAATTCCAGGTAGGAGGGTAGAAATAGAGATAGGAGTGTGATGAAAGACTTCTACTTTTTATCTTATACAATACTATATAATTTAATTTCTTTATAATAAAAATGAATTTCTTTTTAAAATTGTACAATTGCAATTTTTAATAAAAAGTTGTAGGAGCTATTCAGTGGAGCCAGAGAGGTGAGAACAAGTTCATCTGGAACTAAGATGTCCCAGCTTGTAGTGTAGACCTATCCCATTATACTTGCAATGATCCTTAGAAAATTAAATATCAGAATAGAAAATTGACAAGATATAATAAAAAGGAACAAGTCGTAAGGAGACTAAATGATCTCAAACTTCTTTAAAAGGAACCAGAACTGAAAAACCCTGCTCCATAGCCAAGCTCCTTTTGGAGAAAGGGGAGCTTGGGCAAGAGCAGGAATGGGTCCTGATGCTCTCATCTTCCTCCCTGCACTCATACACCCAAATCCCATCTCCAGGCACTTTTCACTAAACTAAATGACCAGAGGCCTGGTCATTTAGAAAGATTAGGAAGTAGCCAGAAGATTGCAGGCAAGAGACAATGTGAAGGCAAACAGTGGAGAGGGGCCGCAAGGGAGGGAGTGTTGAGCATTATTTAGGATTACAGTCCTTTGTAACCCCCCATTCCTTCCCATCCAGGACTCTCATCCTGGGAGTCTAGATAACTCCCAGGTTTCAGGCTGGAGGGCAGTTCTCCAAATGAAACAAGGAATACTACAGGGAGAACAGTGTGGAGGTAGTGCAGGAGGATGATTATTATAGGGTTCAGTTTTGTGCAAAGTGAACTATAGCACTTAAAGCCTACACAATACGACTTAGTACCAATATCCTGTCATGGTCTTTAATAATCATTAATGTATTATTCTCGTTTTCTCAGATAGGCTATAGCCTCCGAAAAGGCATCTGCTGTTCTATTTGTACACTGCTTTACACAAAGTGACAATAATAGCTATAAGAGCATAATAATAGGTAACGTTCACATACTTAGCAAATGCCAGACATTTTTCTAATGGCTTTGCATGTATTAACTAATTTAATGCTCCCAGCAACCCTGTGAGATACTTTTAGTATTCTTATTTTACAGATAAGGAAACATCTTGTCCCAGTTAAGACAGCTAGTGTTTTATACTCTTTGAACTGCATTAAATATTGTTCCTGAAGACCATCAAAAACATGTAACATTCTGACAATCATAGACATAAATAACATTTAATATTTTGTCTCTGTATTTATTTATGGGACCACTTTGGGGCCAGAGTCTTGAAAGTATTAAAATTCTGAGTACCAAAGAAATTTTTAAACAATTTTTCCAAGATGGCAGGTTGGAGGCAGTGCTAGCATGCCTCCCCAACTTGGAAGACAAAATAGGGTGTAGAGATTCACACTGTGAACGTTCTTCCAAGAAGCAACACAGGAACTTAACAGGAAAACTGAAAGAAACCACAGACCCTTTGAAAGAAGCAGTGGGCTACAGCCTACACCAGGAGCCAGGCAGAAAACTGAGACAGTGAACCCGCTCCACGTTGAGCACACTGCTACTACAACCAGCAACTGAGAAAGCCATCATCCAAAGACTACCACCAAGGAACTCACGCACAGAGGCTTCACCCATGAAGGAACCCAGAAGTTGCAAGCAACTATAAACATAAAGTCACATCCTCAAGGAGAAAAAAAGAAATTTTAAAAAACCAGTCAAATCCAAAATAAATTCAAAAATAGTTAGAAGAAATAGTCTACCTAAATGAGAAGGAACCAGAAAAATAATTCTGGCAATGTGACAAAAAAGGGTTCTATAGCACCCCCAAAATTGTCAGATATTTAAAACCTTATCACGTTACTAGATGAATGTCAACATACAATACCAACCAATATCGAGCCATTACAAAATATTCCAGATGATTTGTTAATAGTGTCTTTTGTTACATATTTTACATGTATAGTAAAAGGGAATGTTTTCTTCCTTAGAATGTTGTTAGAGATGATGAAGAGATTAGTGAGGAAGAACTTGAAGAAGACAATGATGATATTGAAAACATCCTTGAAGATGAGTTTCCAAAAGATGAGGAAGAGATGAGTGGCGAGGAAGATGAAGAACAGGAAACTGATGCAATTGAGCGCCTGAGAGGTGAACTAGGAGAAAAATTTGAAGCAGATACACATAATTTACAAATAATACAGGTTATTACTTTTCCTTTGCTTTTTATAATTCAAAAGTAATATTTGAGAATCAGACTAAAGCAATTTAGTTCATGCCATTTCTTTAAACATTTCAAAAATGTATATTTTAGGGCTGTATTTCCTTTTATCAGTATCATTTAACAATTATGCAATAAGTCCATAAATTAAGAGCAACGTGGAAGCCACAGAGGGTCAGAGTAAGTTTAGTCACCAACATGCAGCCACTTGGAAGCTGAAAAATATTTGTGTTCTGGACTGAAGTAGTCAGTCACCAGCAGTGTCTACATGCTGTGACTAAATACTACCAGCCTTTTTCTCACTACATATATTTGTTTTTATGACTTTTCTTATCAGGATGAACTTGAGAGGTATTTGATACCAATAATTTCCATTAATGGAGCTCGGAAAAATCACATTGTACAATATACATTGAATATGAAACTGAAACCACTGGTGGAAAATCGTGCAAGCATTTTTGAGAAATGTCATCCAATACCAGCACCCCTTGCCCAGAAAATGCTCACCTTTACCTACAAGTATATAAGCTCATTCGGCTATTGGGACCCTGTAAAGGTAATTTCAGCAAACGCACCTGAAAGCCATGTTCCTTATTTATTTTTTTCAAAGGTATGTCTTTTTTTAAAGGAAAAAGACTGGATAATTTCAAAAATTTTAAGTATTGTGTAGTAGTCTCATCTAGCTATAAAAATACTTTGGGATTTAAAATGGAATCATTAAACTTTCAGCTTTTCTTTTATCACCAACTGTGTAACATAGAGCAGACACCCCTACCTCACCCTGAGTTTCTCCTTATCTCTAGCATTTACTCCCATCCATGAACTTCACTCTAGCCCAAGAATTATAATGTTGACACTACCACTGATCTGTAACAACTGTCTTGAGGTAGCTCTCAGGGAGGAGCAATATTGCCATACTGTTTCACACCTACTCTGTCAAGTCCAGGGATGGCTGACGCTTGCCCATCTGATGCTATAAAAAGATATTCAAACGTAGCATTGATCAGTTGCCCAGTCTTCATCATCACCAATGCAAAGATGTGGAACCACTCCTCCAACTTCATTCCTACCCACACCTTAGGTTGCCTTTTATGGGTATTTTTCCCTTTCATGATAGCTCTTAATGTTTATGTGAGTGGGATTTGAACTGTACAAAAATACAGAAGAGAACCCAGTGGGATTTGCCCTACTAGTATACCCCTAAAAGATAACCCAAGAACCCAATTGTATTAGTCATCTCTGGCTGCCATAACAAAATATCACTTGGTAGCTTAAACAACAGAAATTATTTTCTCACAGTTCTAAAGGCTAAAAGTTTAAGATCAAGGTGCCAGCAGGGTTGGTTTTTCTGACAAGGCAAGACCTCTTTCCTTAACTTGCAGTTGGCCACCTTCTATCTGTGTCCCCACGTGGCCTTTTCTGTGTGCCCACCCTGATGTCTCCTCCTCTTGTAAGGACACCAGTCCCACCAGATTCAGGTTCCATCCTTCTGACCTCATTTAACCTTAATTACCTCCTTTATTAAAGGCCCTGTCTTCAAATATAGTCACTTTGGGTGCTAGGGCCTCAAACAGAAATTGAGGAGGTAAGGGAGAAACAATTCAATCCATAACATCACCTTAGGAACGGACCTCTTTGTGAGGATAAATTGGCCTGTTAATAAATGCAAACAACCTTAGGCTGTTTGACAGAAACATTCAGTATACACTAAACACACTATAAATGAAGTAGAAGGACTATAATTGTCATAAACTGAAGGCCAATTAAGAACTATTGCATTGATTACATACGGCTGTAAAATAATGTGTACTTTTCCACAGTTGTTTAATATTAATCTTTGATTATAATTGGTTTTCTTATTCTGTAAGGAAATTTTTTTTTCTTATGTCACGAATTGTTTTTTTCAAATGTGTTTCAGGGAAGTGCTGTAAAAATTCAAACTAACTTTCAAATTCAACTGTGTATATGTTGCAGCTAAGTGAAGGAGAGACAATCAAGCCAGTTGAAAATGCAGAGAATCCAGTTTATCCTGTAATCCATCGTCAGTATATTTATTTCTTATCTAGTAAAGAAACAAAAGAAAAATTCATGAAGAACCCAATCAAATATATCCGCCAACCCAAACCTAAGCCTACTGTGCCCATTAGGATTATAATTGTGGGGCCTCCAAAATCTGGGAAAACTACAGGTAAGCATATGTTTGCCTTTGTTTTCCTCAAGCATAAAAGAATCTGCTTGTACCCGATTCACATGGCAGGTCAATTCACCAAGACACTGGGTTGCAGCAGAAAAAGACATTTAATTGTAGGGTGGCTGAGTGAGGAAACAGGAGGAAATCTCCAATCTGTTTCCCTGAGGAATTTGGGGCTAGGGTTTTTAAGAGTTTTGGAGTGGGCTGAATTGAAGTGCAAAAATCATTGATTGGTTGAAGAATACAAGGTGAAGTCATGGGACAGGGAGATGAAGAAACTGACTTCTCCTGCTGATTCGGTGGGGGTTTTAAACCTCCTGTTGGTGTCAGCTATTCTGCTGGCATTTAGGTTCTGCTTAAGGAATTCCTTAACAACAGCCTTATTATTCTAACATCAGAGATCCTATCTATCTTAAACAAAAGCCTTGTGCGTCTCACATCAGAAATCCTATTTATAGGAATGATGGGGATGCCAGTGATCAGTAACTACTGCTATGTGACTTTCAGTTACAAGGAAGTGGGTCAAAGGTGCAGCCTGATTCAGGCTTATTTTAACTATATTTCTGTCTAGAATTCTTGTTAATCCTGTGAGAATGACTGAAAACTAGTGCCACTTCTTCAGAAAACCAACTATCAAGATTGACTCAAAACGAGATAGAAAACCTAAATAGACCAATAACCATCGAAGAGAAGGCATTCGAAAATATAACCCGACTCTGAAATGGCGCAGAATCAAATTGTTTTAGACAAAAATTATAGCCAATTTTCAAAGAACTAAAAACTCAAGAGATAATGCCTGTATTTTTATAAGCTCTCCCATAGCAAGGGGAAAGAGTAAGTTTCCCAAGTTATTTTTATTTTCTTTTTTATTAAGGACTATGGTTCATACAGTCAAAAAGGCATATAGGATACAAATCCATTTTTTAATTAACATGACCCCAATATCAAAACCTAACCAGGACAATACAAGAAATTACAAACTAATATTCATAATTATAGTCAAATATGCTAAGTATATAAAGTATATGAAAATTTTTATAAATATAATTTACTATACTAGGCACAGTGGCTCATGCCTGTAATCCCAGCACTTTGGGAGGCCAAGGTGGGAGGATTACTTGAGCCCAGGAGTTCAGGACCAGCCTGGGTAACATAGTGAGACCTCATCTCCACAAAAAAATTAAAACATTAGCTGGGAGTGGTGGCACATGCCTGTAGTCCCAACTATTTAGGAGGCTGAGGTGGGAGGACCACTTGAGCCAAGGAAATTGAGGCTACAGTGAGCCATGATTGTGCCACTGTACTCCACCCTAGGCAACAGAGTGAGAGCCTGTCTCAAAACAAGTAATAATAGTAAATCAATTATCTTAATCATTGCTGGAAAGGCATTTGATAAACTATATTCCTGTAATGTTTTGTGTAACTTTGGACTTTAAGGCAAATAGTCCAAAACTTGGTTGGTTGTAGTATTTCAAGATGACATGATAACAACAAGAACAGTGGGTGGTCACAATGAGAACTGAATGGAAAGGGCAGATATAGGATACATTTCCAAGGGAAACAATAAGTCTTAATGACTGACTGAATAGAGAACAAAGAAGAGAGATAAGGGAATTTTATGTTCCAGCTCTCCAGATGAAAAGTTTATTTTGGCTTTATAAAGTTCTTAACATGACAAAAGAGTCTATAATTGTTACAGCAAAGGGGTCCAGAACCAGACCCCAAGAGAAGGTTCTTGGATCTCATGCAAGAAAGAATTCAAGGCGAGTCCATAGAGTACAGTGAAAGCAAGTTTATTAGGAAAGTGAAGGAATGGCTACTCCATAGACACAGCAGCCCCAAGGGTTGCTGGTTGCCCGTTTTTATGGTTATCTCTTGATGATATGCTAAACAAGGGGTGGATTATTCATGTCTCCCCATTTTAGACCACACAGGGTAACTTCCTGATGTTGCCATGGCATTTGTAAACTGTCATGGCACTGGTGAGAGTGTGGCAGTGAGGACAACCAGAGGTCACTCTCATTGCCATCTTGGTTTTGGTGGGTTTTAGCAGGCTTCATTACTGCAATCTGTTTTATCAGCAAGGTCTTTATGATCTGTATCTTGTGCTGACCTTCTGTCTCATCCTGTGACTTAGAATGCCTTAACTGTCTGGGAATGCAGCCCAGTATGTCTCAGCCTTATTTACCCAGCCCCTCCTCAAGATGCAGTTGCTCTTGTTTGCACACCTCTGACATAATCATATCCTAAATGTTCACAAAGATAATGATATTTTCCAAAGACAGCAGAACGTTGACATGCAAAATAAGATCCCACATCCAGAGCACAAGGTGAACATGTACATTACCTGATATCTCATTTTTTTTGTTGAAATGGTGGTTGATTTTTAAATAAGGTGCCAAATTTTAGGAGCCTAATTATTGTTAGAACTTAAAAAAAAATAGATCTCATTCCAGCATTTGTGCAAAGCTGAAGTTATGTGCTCTGTGGCTCTCATAGGAACTTCCTTATTGGGTGGTCCTGATAGTGGTCCCTGGTCAATCATTGTCCTCATGGGATGAGTAGGGTTCTGAGTATCCTCCACCCGCTGCTATCGCCACACAGTGCTCAGGCAAGGAATATACACACAACAGAGCACACCCACATTTACTAGCTACTAGAAGCCATTTATCTGTCTGTTGTCTCACTCAGGAGAAGCCAGTGTGAGTCTTCTTTCAGCCAGTGGCAACATCTATGTAACCTTGGACAAATCAGTTCCCCTCATCTATAAAACTGGAATTTCAATATCCATTCCACCCACCTGATGAAATAGTTAAAAATATCAAATAAAGTCACAGAAGAAAAATTCCTTACAGGCTGTAAGTCACTACTAAAATGTCAAGTGTGCCATTATACATTTTAAAAATTATTTCCTAGAGGATTAACTGAGATCTAACTGTATAGGGTATGCTATGCTGATTGCATCATGGAGTCCATAAATGGACAGAAAGGGGAATGATACAATTCAGTGAAACAGGAATATTATATTGTTATTTGGGGCATACTACCAGATAGTAAGAGTACGTATAAGATGACTTGCAAAGCTCTCAAAAATTTTGCCACCTCATGCAGAAGAAAGAAAACCCTTAAAATTGGTTTGTTAAGGAAAAAAAAAACAAACAAGCAGATTTGGCTCATTAACCAGATCTATCAGCCACATACCTGAAGTACTGTTAATGACTGACCTTTGACAGTTATCAGTTCCATAAAATAGGGCAATTTTAATTTTTGAAATTTCATTGAGAAATGTGAAAATTAGCTTGCTGTTGATATCATTAGCCAGAGTCTAAAACTAATGTGAACTGATAAATTTGAGAAATGAAATAAATTTAGAGTTTTGTTTTTTACTATCTATTGGGTACTACTGTTCTGGTATCTTTGGGTTGGATCTTTTCTGGCTTGAAACCTCTGTGGCTGCAGCACCTTTGCCCAAATTCCTGTCCTGCATCCAGGAAGAATGAGGTAGGCAGACAAGTGAAGAGTGAACAAGACAAACATGAATTGAGTGTTGTAGCAGCTCAGAGGAGACCCACAGTGGGTGGCTCCTCTACTTAGGCAGGTCATCTGTCCAGTGTTCAGTTCTCAGCAGAGAAGAGGCCCTGGAGAGGGTAGCTCCTCTCTGCCACTGGTTGTCCTGATGTCTGCTGCTCTCAGCAGAGAGGAGGCCCTGGAGAGGGTGGCTCCTATCTGCTGGCAGGTCATCTCTGCAGCTCTCAGCAGAGAGGGTAGCTCCTCTCTGCAACTGGTTGTTCTGTCATCTCCAGCTATCAGCAGAGAGGATACTCCTCTCTGCAGCTGGTCGTCCTGTCCTCTCCAGCTATCAACAGAGAGGGTACTCCACTGTCAACAGAGAGGTTACTCCTCTCTGCAGCTGGTCATCCTGTTATCTCTCTGCCCTCTTTGTCCTCTGGTCGTCCTCTCCCCTGCTCTGGCTGAGCCCAGGGCTTTTATGGACCTCAGAGGGGAGGAAGTGCCTGCTGATTGGTCCTTGGGTGGCCCTGGTAGGCCCAGAAGAGGCACCACGAGTCCCCACTCCTGTCCGCAGACTGGCATCCCAGCCCCCAGCCTTCAGGCCCTCCCTGGCCTGAAGGTGGGGCCTTACTGGGGACCCACCCCCTTCTGCCCAGTAATCAATCTGCCACCCACTGCCATTTATGGCCCCTGGGGCTTGGCCCCAACCCCTGCTCAGAGATGGGAGTAGGGCCAGGAGCAGAGAGAGGCCAGGCAGAGGGAGCAGACACCCCTGAGCCTGCAGGGGTTGGGGAGGTTCCCAGGCCCCTGAGGATGCAGGCTGCAGAGATGCAGAGATGCCTGGGTCCTGCACGTGGGAGAACCCCCCAAGCTGCACCTAGGGAGCTCCCACCCCACCAACTCAGAAGGGGCAGGGTTCCTGCTTGTCCGCGGCTCCTGCCTGCTCCATGGAGCAGGAGGCCCAGAGCTTCAGCCGTGGGTCAGGTGGCTGCAGCTGCACCCAAGAGGGCAGGTCTTACCTGCTCCTGGCTGCCTCCAAGAGCACAGAGAGGCTCAGACCCATAGCTGCAGTTTAAGTGACTGTAGCCACGCCCAGGAGGATGAGGCTGCTGCCTGCTCCATAGAGCAGGAGGCCTGGGTCTGCAGCATGGTTTGGGCAGCTGTAGCCAGTGTGATGGCAGCAGCCACTGCCATCACTATGTTTGCTACTTGGGGGACAGGATCATTAGAAGCCCAAACCTGAGCATCATGCAATATACCCATGTAACAAAACTGCACATGTTCCCCCTGAATCTAAATCATTTAATTTAATTTAAAAGTTTTATGTTTTTCAGTTGCCAAAAAAATTACAAGTGAATATGGGTTAAAGCATTTATCAATAGGAGGAGCTTTGCGTTATGTACTAAATAATCACCCGGAAACAGAGCTGGCACTTATGTTAAATTGGCATCTTCATAAAGGAATGACAGCACCTGATGAACTGGCTATTCAAGCCTTAGAACTTTCTCTGATGGAAAGTGTGTGCAATACTGCAGGGTAAGTGAATGGGGTGAGAGGATGGGACAGAGGGAATTAAATCTTTCAAGAAACTGCTCGCTCATGATTTAAAACACTTACATAGGGGCTTAAAGCTCTTGTAAAGGGTGTGATCTACTTCTCTCAAACTCTGGGCACCTATATGGTTACATATTTGAATTTTCTGTCAAGCAAAAACTTGGCTTGAAAATTCACATGCCAGATTAGCAGGCAGGCCCCTTCACTCTCTCCAGCAACCCCTGAGTTGTCCAAAAGCCTTCAGACTTAAACAAAGGAGGTTGATGTGACTTCCATACTCCAGGAGTTCTTCTCACTGCCCCATGAAGTTATGGAGAAGTGGCCCTCCCCCGTGCCCCAGGTGCTGGTCCAGTGGAGATGGCCTATGTCTGGCCCAGCTCTCTGCACGGGTTAGCAGTGCCTCTCCTTTAACCCCACATTTGGACAAGAAAGCTATGCACTTGAGCTGTCTCTTCCATTTGCACTTCTCACCTTTGCTCCTCCAGCACAGCCACGGGCCATACCCAGTAGTAAAAGCCCTCGCCATGAAACCTGAGGCCCTGGTCTTTAGCACAGGTCACTGACCTAGAACCCCCCTGATTTATTCAAGGTTTTCTATTAGGAGCCTCCTTGACTTTCCTTGTCTGTGACCCATAATTAAGTCCTTGAACAGTTCTCGAGTTCATTTACTGGGGAGCAGCTTCTGGGGTGTCAGACTTTATCCCCAGAAAAGGCCCCGGACTTACCCAGATTGAATTACCTCCTCCCTGGTGTTCAGCTTTGCATAAGAAGGACCTCAGTGAGGCAATCATGGTTGAGTCAAAAAGATTTCATTCCACCTTAATACCAGGACAATGACTGCTCATTCACCCTGAATTTCCCTAATCCTGAGGGTCACTCAAGTGACTCTTCACAGGACAAAGAAGTTGACCTACTCTTAATTAAAAAAACAATTGCACCCTCATACATTCTCTATGAGGCCAGCCTAGCCAACAATCCCCTCTGCTGTAGAATTGTAGGCCAGTGCCTAGAGACTCAGCTGTTATAAAAGAAAAACTTCAGCTGAATTAAATTCAAAGGAGTTTAAGCACTGAACAATTCACAAATCGGGCAGCCCCCAGAATCACAGCAGATTCATGGGAGACTCCAGCGAAGCCACATGGTGGAAGAAGATTTACAGACCAAAAAAGGGAAATGATGTACAGAAATTGGCAGTGAGATACAGAAACAGCTGGACTGGTTACAGGTTGGTGTTTGCCTTATTTGAAAACAGTTTAAACACTTAGCAGTCTATGAGTGGTTGAAGTATGGCCGCTGGGATTGGCCAGGACTCAGTTATTGTTACAGGCACATACTCCTAAGTTAGGTTTTCAATCTTGTCTGACTATTAAGCTAGGTTACAGTTCATCCACAAGAACTCAAATATAGACATATGGCCATATTTAGTTTGCTTTAACAGCTGGAAGGCACTGAGGCAGGGGGTCCTGTGGCTTAGGTCAAACCAAACTTCCTGATGACCACCAGCCAGCATGCCCAGCTTGCTCCCACCTCACAGGGAGTTTCTTGAGCTTGGGGGCCACTCCTCCTAGAAGCTATAACCAGCCTTTTTTTCCTCCTCTCAGTTTGATAGTGACAATCTCATTATCTCAACCTATTGAACTAGTTTAAATTTTCCTTGTCATTTCTGCTCAGAGGCATGCATCATAGGTCCTGATGGAATGATTCCCACTCAAATATTATAGGGCCACTCTCACCAACTCTCCCCCAGCTGCACTCCCAGCTTCCTCACAGAGCATTTACTACAAAAAGCAAGCTTAGAGCACTCTTTTTTTTCCATATTGGCTTAGTCTTTACTAAAATACTACTTCTTGAGCATCTAATATGTACCAAGTCCTACTCTAGTTGCTTTACATACCTGATCTCCAATCTTTAAAACAACTCTAAGAGTTAAACATCATTTCCTCTCAGAAAGTTCAAACCAGGTTTTAAATCTAAAGTTATCTGCCTCTAAAGCTATACTCTTTCATGTTTAGATTAACAGCACCAATTGAACACAATGTTCAAGGTACTGTGGGAGTTATCTCTCAAATTCTGCCAAAATCTATCTCCAGCATGCTGAGTGTAGAAATTCAGAGCTCTCTCCTACGCCCACCTTCTGAACTGTGTTTGGATGTGTCCTGCTCACCTCATGGCTCTTGGCCTGACTGAGATTAAAGATGTAGAGATGAAGAGGGCAAAGTGTGAAGAAAATAAATTGAGTTACATAAGGAAAAGCATGAGCTACTCCTAAAGAGACAGACTGGTTCTGGAAGACAGAAAGGAAGTACGAGAGAAAAAGAAATGTGGAATTTTTATTTTCATGTTTTTCCTTGTTAGTGTTGTCATCGATGGATATCCTGTAACTAAACATCAAATGAATCTCTTGGAAGCTAGGTCAATCATTCCCATGGTCATCTTTGAATTGAGTGTGTCTTCCAAGGAGATTTTCAAAAGATTGCTCCTAGAAAAAGAAAATGAACAAAGGTAACGTGCATGATGAAGACAACAAAAAAGGAATAAACTTTAATCATACAGGGGGAAAAGATATGTTTTTAATAGCTTTTTCCATTCCTTCTCTGTTTCTCTATTAGATTGCCTTATCCATTGCACAATAGTGCACAAATTATAGCTGTCAATAATGTAAAGTATCGCAAAAATATTGGTGAGATTAGGCAATATTATCAAGAACAGCATCAGAACTGGTATGTGATTGATGCATTTCACAGCAAATGGTGGGTATGGAATGAAGTCATTAAGAATGTTCAAATGGTGAATAAATACATGCAGACATACCTGGAAAGAATAAAAGCAGGTAAGATAGCACTTCTTAAGGTAGAATAAAATATTAATTTAAAGTGTAAACATGCCTGACTCATGTTACTGTAATTCATTCCATTTGAACATGAGTCAGGCATGACTTAATAAGTATTTCAATACTTATTATCCAATACTATATATATATAGTATTATCCAATTATTGTGATGCTATGGTCTGAAATTTGTATCACCCAAAATTCATATGCTGAAACCGAATCCCCAGTGTAATAGTATTAAGAGGTGGGGCCTTTAGGAAGTGGTTAGATCATGAGGGCTTGCCCTCATGAATGGGATTAGTGCCCTTATAGAAGAGGCTTGAGGGAGCCTGCTTGTCCCTTCTACCACATGAGAATACAGCAAGAGAGCACCATCTATGAGGAACAGTGCCTCGCCAGATACCAGATTTGCTGGTACCTTGATTCTGGACTTCCCAGTCTCCAAAACTGTGAGCAATAAATCTCCATTGTTTATTAATTACCCAGTCTGTAGCATTTGGTTATAGCAGCCAAAATAGATTATTACATGTGGGCATATTTGTTCTAATAAATGACTGCCGCTACCCAAGCTATCATTTACTGAATGCCTATGTGAATCTAGGACATAAAAATAATGCATGATCTCTCACTAAAAGGGTATATAGTGTTTGGAATAGTAAGAAGCTATTTTTCAGAATGTGTGGAGTAGTTATATGGGTCCATGATTGCACAGTGACACCTGGCAAAATTTTATTTAGGAATCTAGAATTAAAATTATTTTCATTATTTACACCCATTATAGTATGATGTAAATGTTGAGTCCATAAAAAAACTAAGCTTGCTCATTAAAATGTCTTTTAATCTATATTAGGAATTTGCAGAAGCACATGTTTGATTATATATTCTTGTTAAATAGTTTATTGACTGTTCTCTGAAAATACACAAAATACAAGGAAAGTTATCTACATCTGATATCTCTAAAAAGAGTGATGACTACAAAGATGTGATCTGTAGGGATCTCACAGACATCTGTTTCATGATTGTGTTTAACTTCAGAAACTACAGAGAAGGTATGATGAGGTTTATGGGAGCCATGTGACTAAGAGAGTCCTGTACGAAGAAAAATGCAGTGAGGATTCCAATAATAACTGCATCACTGTATCTTGATTTGCTTCACCATGTGGGCATAACCAGTATCTCTGGTTCCTGTTTGTTTACAAATTGGGAATCTGTTTTCACCTAAAGATCATAAGGCATGAAGATAAAAGTACAAGGGAAGGGAGAATTGAATTTTTAGAAATATCTCAATAAGCTCTGGATGGGATCGCACTGGGAAACACTCCACAGCAAACTTTGAAAGCGAAAGCTGTGCCTCATTCATCTTTCTGTTACTCTATTTCAGCCTCCCTGTCTTAGACTGGGTTCCCTAGAAACAGACTCAAGATGAAAAGTCATGTGCAGAAGTTTTATCAGAAAGTACTTTCAGGAGTAGAGTTGCCAGATTTAGCAACTAAAAATACAGGACACCCAGTTCTTTTTTCTTGAAGGAGTCTCACTCTGTCGCCCAGGCTGGAGTGCAGTGGTGTGATCTCTGCTCACTGCAACCTCCCCTTCCCGGGTTCAAGTGATTCTTGTGCCTCAGCCTCCCGAGTAGCTAGGACTATAGGTGTGCATCACCACGCTGGGCTAATTTTTTGTATTTTAGTAGAGACAGGTTTTCACCATGTTGACCAGGCTGGGCTCAAACTCCCGACCTCGGGTGATCCACCCTCCTCTGCCTCCCAAAGTGCTAGGATTGCAGGTGTGAGCCATCATGCCTGACTGACACCCAGTTAAATTTAAATTTCAGATAAACAATAATTCTTTAGTATAAGTATATCCCAAATAATTGCATAGGGTATACTTATACTAAAAACTATTAATATTCATTGCTTATCTGAAATTCAAACTTAACCAGGTATTCTTTAATTTTATTTTTTATTTTTTGAGACAGGGGCTTGGCTCTGTTTCCCGGGCTGGGGTGCAGTGGTACAATCATAGCTCACTGTAGCTTTGAACTCCTAGTCTCAAAGGATCCTCCTGCCTCAGCCTCTCCAGTAGCTAGGACTACAGATGCATGCCACCATGCCCAGCTAATTTTTTAAATGTTTTTATAGAGATTGGAGGGGGCAGTCTTACTTTGTTTCCCAGGCTGGTCTCAAACTCCTGGCTTCAAGCGATCCTCTCACCTCAGCCTCCCAAAGTACTGAGTTCATAGGCATGAGCCACTGCACCCAGCAGTGTCCTTTATTTTATCCAGCAACTCTAATCAGGAGATACACCTGTGGACAAGTCAGGATGGTCAAATTGGGCAGAGGGAGAAACTAACCTGCAGTGTGGTGGGAACAGAAGCCCTCAGTAAATCCTGGGGAAACACTGGTGCTGGGAGGGACCTTCAAAATGTCCCCAAAGTGGGGGAGGGTCCAGGCTTTGTATCCTCTCCACCCTCGCATCAGCCTGTCATTGACCGCAGGCCACCCTGGGAGGGAGTATAACTTGTGTAAGCTGTGACAGAAGGGCAATTTCCTGTCAAGCTGTGAGCAATCCGCGCCAGGTGCCCAGCAGCTGCAGGGTGGGTATGTCAGCCCTGGAGAGGGAACTGAGGATCCACTACATGATTCCAGTGCCTGCCTCTGCCACACATAGTTTCATCTTGGTGAAGTCTGTCCTGTTTTCTGCTTCAGCGTCCGCCTGATAATCTAGTGTGTACCTGATTGTTTGAATTTAGTTTTGATTTTTTTCATGCTCTGTTTCCTTTGTATACTGTTCAAATGATCCTCTCCTACCAGGAGGCCAAGGTTTACCCTGATCAGTGAGATGGTACAAGGCTGGGGCTTAGAGAATTAAAGAGATTCCTCCTGCCACGTTTCAGAAGAGGGTACATAGACGTTGCCAGATGTCATCAAGAATATCCCAATAATTAGAAAAAGAGACATTCGGGTGTCTTTTGAGACTTGAAGTTACATGATTCTAAATTACCCCGTCACTAAACCTGTCAGGATTGGTGAGGTTCAGTACATCTGAGCTGAAGAGCAACCAAGAAATAGATAGTATTAGAATACTATAGCACCACGTAGTATAATAATACTTTGTATTATAATACTATATACCTTAATAATACTATATATTATTGTACTATAGTACTACATATTATTGTACCACTATAGTATCATAGTAGTGTAATATTCTTTGTAGAAAATCAATATTGGAACTTGTTAGCCTTTTCATCTGTGTCATAAGCAACAGATAGAATAGTGTATTTGTTATCTATTGTTGCATAACAAATTAGTACAAAACTTAGCAACTGAAAATAACACACACACACACACACACACACATATACAGTTCCTGTGGGTCAGAAATCTGGACACAGTTTAACTGGGTAGTCTCTTACAAGGCTACAGTGAAGGTGTCAGCCAAGACTATGGTATTTTCTGAAGGCTCAACTGGGAAAGAGCCCACTGCCATGCTCACTCGTGTGATGTCGGTAAGATTCCGTTCCTTAAGTGTTACTGGACTGAGGACCTCAGTTCCTTGCTGGCTGCTATTGGCCAGAGGCCACCCTCAGTTCCTTGCCATGTGAACCTCTCCAACATGGCAGCTTCCTTTATCAAGTGAACAACCTGAAAGGGCAAGAAAGAGTGTCCATCTTTTGTAATTGGTTTACTTAGGGCTGCTGAAACAAACTGCCACAAACTGGGTGGCTTAAACAACAAAAATGTATTGTCTCACAGTTTTGGTGGCTAGAAGTCCAAAATCAAGGTGTTGACAGGGCCATCCTCTGCCTGAAGGTTCTAGGGGAGGATCTATTCCATGCCTTTCTGTTTTTCCAGTGTTGCCAGAAATCCTCAGCATCCCTGAGCTTGTGGATGCATCACTCCAGTCTCTGCCTCTGTCATCACATGGCGTTCTCCATGTGTGTGTCTTTGTGTCTTCACATGTCATTCTCCCTTCCATATCTGTCTGTTTGTGTGTATTTCTCTGACCCTATTTCTGAATAAGGTCATATTCATGGGTAATAGGGGTACTTCAATATATCTTTTTGGGAAACATAATTCAGGCCATAATGGTAAACTAATCTTGGAAATGACATCCCCTCACTTTTGCCATATTCTGTTTATTAGACGCAAGTTACTCAGTCCAGCCCACACATGGGGGAGGAGATTACACAAAGGCATGAACACCACAAGGCAGGGATCAAGAATACGACTGGAGTCAAGTCAGATCAGCCCACCCTGTGGCTTCCAGTGATACACATGATACAATGATATGGTGAAGGAATTCACAATCAGATTTATGTTCAGATTAATCGGGCAATTGGGAATGTTAAGTGATAATAATTTTATGTGGTAAGGTATAGTAAGGTTCAAAGTCATTTGTTTTAAGGCCAATAGTGCTCTCCTAGAAAGCCCTCTGTTAACTCTGTGAAACAGGCACAAAGACATTCAGGAGATCCCACCCAGCTGGCTCTCAGCTCTTCAGAGAAGACCAGAACCTAATGATATGGTCAGGATTCATTCATGGCTGGTATCCTTTCTTCTGGGACTCAGAAGTTGAGTTGGGGATTCTAATTGACCTCTGTTGACTCTGATGAGTCTTAGATGTTACCATTTGGAAAATACTGTCACTTTATCAGTTTATGTCCTAAAGAGCTTGTTAGGAGTAGTGCTGATGCCACACTGATGATTCGTTGCCTTCAAGAGATGAATAGAGGATGAGAGCCAATAAGCAATGGTTTTAAATGCCTGCCTTATTGAAGGAGGGCTGTGACTGCTTAAAGGAATGCCAGTTAATAAAGATCCCTTCATGTTGTGTATGTTCCTTTTCCCCTCCCCTACTCCCTGTTTAAAAGCAGGATTGTGGAGAGATTGCATAATGGAAACCTCTTTGGGCACGGTTTCCCAACCATCTCCTTTTCAGGATTACATGTGGCCTTTTGAAGAGTGAAAATGGTAGTTGGTATCAGGGGACATCATCTCCTGGACCCCCACACCCTCCTCCCCAGTACAGGCAGGCAGATCAGTGAGGCAATCACGTGACATGACACCTCTGGCCTGTGATTCCAAAATCCAAAAACCTCTAAAAATATCAAGTTTAGTTATAAATCATTTGAGGGCAAAACTTGACATGAGCTGACATATGGCTATTTACAGTCTTTTTATGAAACCCAGTAAGTGGGGAAGGGTCAACCTATTTGGTTGCAGAAATTTCATCTTATTGATTACAGGGTGCTTCTCCAGACACTGTGAGGGTGTGATGTATTTCTTTTCTTTCATTTTGTTTGTTTGTTTGTTTGTTTGAGACAGTCTCACTCTGTTGCCCAGGCTGGAGTGCAGTGGCTTACTGCAGCCTCCACCTCCTAAGCTCAAGTGTCCCTCCCACTTCAGCCTCTCAAGTAGCTGGGACTACAGGCATGTGCCACTACAGTGGGCTAATTTTTGTATTTTTTGTAGAGACAGGGTCTCGCCATGTTGCCCAAGCTGGTCTTAAACTCCTGGACTCAAGCGATCTACCCACCTCAGCCTCCCAAAGTGCTGCAATTACAGGTGTGAGCCACCACACCTGGCTGAATGTGATGTATTTCCAAAATCTAAAATATTCTGAATTATCCAACATATCTGGCCCCAAGGGTCTTAGATAAGGGATTACAGTTCTGTAATAGTACATTGCAGATGAGATCATTTCTATCCTAACAAACAAAAAACAAACTATGATTTATGCTTCATAATTTTATGGTTAATTTAGGACCTTCCTAGGCATAATCTTTTAAAAAGGTAAAACTTTGCCTTGGTAAAAGGACAACTAACAAAATGTACTGGCTATAATAAGTCCACTCATTATAACTAAAATGTATTTAAAAAGTAATTTTATTTTCTATAACATCTTATATTGCTTTGAAGTCCCCATTCCAGTGGAGTATTAGAGAGAAAACTCTCTTTTTTATGTGTGTACTTACATTTTTGTTCTGGTTAAGCATAGAGAGAAAACTCTTAATCTTGTTCATTAAAGGAACTTGGGCACTTTCTTTTGAAAATCTACTCTTTAGAATAAAGCCAATCACTTTTGGATAAATGTTTGTTTTCCTTCTCTTGGGTGGGATCTGGGCACAGGGAGAACTTTGTGTGAGTAACATCATGTCAACAAACTATTTGCACTTCCTGAAATCTAGCCCATAGGTTTTTTTTAAATGTAGCAGGTTTATAAATGTGCAGGTATACACACGTATCAATTGTGTGTGTGTGTGTGTGTATCATATATATAGTCTATAATAGCTAAGAACTGAAATGGCCAAAACATTCACCAATAGATAAATGGTTGAGTAAACTACATGTATGTTTATACAGTGGAATACTATGCATTGATTAAAAAGAATTAGGTAAATTGGCCAGGCACGGTGGCTCATGCCTGTAATCCCAACACTTTGGGAGGCCGAGGTGGGTGGATCACCTGAGGCCAGGAATTTGAGACCAACCTGGCCAACATGGCAAAACCCCATCTCTACTAAAAGTACAAAAAATTAGCCAGCCGTGATGGTACACATCTGTAATCCTAGCTACTTGGGAGGCTGAGGCACAAGAATCACTTGAACCTGGGAGGCGGAGGTTACAGTGAACTGAGATCGAGCTACGCCACTGCACTCCAGCCTGGGTGACAGAGCGAGACTCCATCTCAAAAAAGAAAATTAGGTAAATTATATAAGCTTATATGAAAAGAGGTCAAAGACTATAACTGACTGATAAAAGCAAGTTGCAGAATAATGTTTATAGTATAGTGGCACAAGCATACTATATGCAAAAAAGTATGTATGTGAAGGTATAGAAAAAAGACTGAAAAAGATAACAAATCCAACAGTGATGATTACCTCTCAGGTTAAGTATTGGATTGAAACAATGGAGATGTGAATAGTAACTTTTACTTTTTACTCTATTGTTTGGAATTTTATAATGTGTATGTATAGTGCTGTGTAATTAAAATTATTTTAATTTCTAAAATCATTGTGTTCTCTATGAAAAATATATACATGATAATAGTTAATATGTTAATAATAGGAAAAGCTGCCTGCATTGACAAGTTATGTATCACACCTCAAGAGCTGCTTTCTCGCCTGGGAGAATTTGGACAGTTCTGCCCTGTCAGCCTGGCAGAATCCCAGGAATTATTTGATTGCTCTGCAACTGACTCCTTGGAATTTGCAGCAGAGTTCAGGGGGCACTACTATAAAATGAGTTCTCAGGAAAAATTGAATGTAAGTTTGTTCCTAACTCCAAATATTTACTAAAGAAAGAAAATGTCTTATCTTGGAATTAATCAATAGGAAGGGATAGGCACCCAGAAACTTGGGACCAGGAGCCCCATTACTGGAAACTGTGACTGTGGGACCAGTGAAGCAACTCAGCGGTGAGTTCCAAAACTGCATCCCAGGATATAATTTGAAACATTGCAGGAGTCCAGGGTCAATGATGGACTGTTGGCCTGGGCCAGCCTAATGGCTAAGGAGAGCCAACAGTGAGCCCCATCAATGGAAGAGATGCTGAACATCAAGGACTCAGCCCACTGAGGGTCCAGGGGATTCAGGACCCAGGGGTGCTGAAGGGAATCAGAGTCAGTAGAAGTGAAGCAAAAGCTGACATATGTCTCCTGTGCTTTAATTTTTTTTTCTATCACTAGAACTTTTTATATACCTTATATTTCTGCTTAATGGAACAGAATATAGATGTCGTCTCATATTATAATGTCCACAACTTGATGATTTTAAAAGATTGGTAGTTGAAAACAAACAAAAAAAAAAACAGATGCCTCTGAACATTTTATTTCCTTGCAGAATTAGAATTGTTGTTCCCTTTATTATGAGATATTTATTTCTTCCTGCTTACTTAAATGGTAATCATATAATGTTTAAAACTGGAAGTGACATTAAAGGCCATGTATCTGGCCCACCTCCTCCATTTTACAGAGCAATACCTGAAGCTGGAGAAGTTAACTCATCCGCCAAAGGCACCCAACCGGTTAATTACACAGCAGGACAGGAATACAGGCTGGCAGGGGCCTGCTCTCTCCAGTGACTGTAGTGTAGTAGGAGCGCAACAAGTGTTTTTTGTAGGAATGAATGAATGAGTGACTGAGATGAGGATAAATCTTGGATGTGATCACTTGGGAGTATTCCTGTAAGGAACTTCCATTCAGAGGAGAGGTTATTACAGTTTGAGGAGCAGCAGAACGCTGCTACTGAAAATGGGGAGGGTGCAGGAGAGCCTCGGTGGCCTTCTGATTGGCATAGCATTTCTGGTTTAAATCATGTTGCTACTGGAATTCTTTTTTAATAGAAATTCTTGGAGAACCCAGAATTGTATGTGCCTCCCTTAGCACCTCATCCACTCCCATCTGCTGACATGATCCCCAAAAGACTGACGCTGTCAGAGCTGAAGAGTCGATTCCCTAAGTGTGCGGAGCTCCAGGGCTACTGTCCAGTGACCTATCAGGATGGAAACCAAAGGCAAGTCCTGGCCTTCATGGAAGTACAGAATGATATTGCTACGCCAAAGAAGTGGTTCATGTAATAATCTTAACATATTGGTCAAAAGGTCGCTGTTGTTTAATTGGAAAAATATTCTATTTCTTCCTTGAGCTACATAGGTAGAAAAATAAAATACTTTTGACTTTTTATTTACACAGGACTGCATATTAATTATACATTAGAGGTTTTGTTTTGTTTTTTGGTCTTCCAGATATGAAGCTCTAGTACCTGGTAGCATTAACTATGCTTTAGAATATCGTAATCGTATATATATTTGTGAGAACAAAGAAAAACTCCAGAAATTTTTGAGGTGAGACCATTAAATCACAAATATTTACTGAAAATCTGTGTTGCATGCAACATGCTGGGAACGGGGGAGAGGAGTGTGAGAGTGTGTGTGTGTGTGTGTGTGAGAACAAGCACTGGTCCGTGCCATCCCAAAGCTGTCCAGGGTAAGATGGACTTTGAGTGTCTGATAACAACAGAATGTGATGGACTTTAGGGTGGGGAAATGCCTGGACTTCTAAGAAAGTGGAGCCCAAAGGTCTAACTGAATTGTGTGTGGGTGTAAGGTCAGGATAAGGAGTGGGAATTGGCTAGATGAAGGGAAAGAGGGACATGTTCCAAGCAGAGAGACCTACAACAAACCTCGCCTAGGGTATTCCTGAACTGTAAGAACTTCAGCATCGCTGGATGCGATGTGGAGAGGGGACAGAGTGAAGGCGAGGCTGGAGGTGGAGGGCAGGGCCAGAGTGTGGAAGGTCAAGTAAGACCACCATGAAGTGTTTGCGGTTTCATGGACTCATGCTGTGTACACAGTTTGTGTCCTCATAGTGATCCTGAGGGCAATCTGAGCACATTGACTGATTGTAAGTGAGGTCCATGTTGGAATCAAATTTGCTCTGGGGTCAGACCACTACTAAAGTGCAGACCATGGGTTGGAGTCAGACTGCTACTAAAGTGTAGACCATGGATTGGACTACCAGTGATGAGGCTGCCAGAGTAATCTTGTCTGAAATATGATAGCATGTTTGAGCTCATCCATAGTTATGTGGGGAAGGCAGCGGGCTTGGGACCATACCCTGAGAAACACCAATGCATGAATGTCAGAAGAGCTTACAAGGGAAACTGAGAAAGAAGAACCACAGAGACATGAAAGGACAGCCAGGATGAGGAGGGTTGAGGGAGGCGGAGGGGAGGGATGGCATGGCAACAGGTTTAAATGCTTCTCAGAGGTCAAGCAAGACAAGGGCTGAAAAGCGTTTGAGATTTAGGGTGTAACAGGTCATTAGTAATCTTGCCAAGAATGGTTTTGTCAAGTGACGTGAGAGGACGTGACTACAGAGCTCCAAGGAGCAGAGCTGAGGAAACTGAGCTCTTGCCTGTAGTCCAGAGGCTACAAACAAACACAGTGCCTACAGCAGCCAGGAGGCGAGGGACCTGAGGCAAGCAGGCTGGGTGTGAAGACACAAGAGTCAGGGGGCCTGGTGCAAACTGGACTGCACATGGCCGGCTGAAGGGACCAGAGCTGCCCATCTACTGCTGGAAGAAGCTGGAAACTATTATTGCTGTTTAAATTGTTCACATTCCTAAACATCCACATCTGATTCAAATTTAAAAATAAAATACATGTGGATCAAATCCCATCCGCAGATAAAATTTCTGTGGTAGCTTGCAATCTCTAGTGAAGCCACTGTTTGAAGAAGTTTTAATTATAAAAAGAGAAGAGATGTTCGTTTCTGGAAGGCATATAGGATTTAAGGAGTAAAAATGGTTTTTCTTTTTTTTTTTAAATGGGGAATTATGAAGATGTTTAAATGCATATGCACGGGAAGGACCCAATAAAGAAGGAAGTGGCAAAGATGCCAGGGCAGGGAGCAAGCAGGTGCTGTAGTAAGATGCCTGGAGAGAGGGAGCGGTGGGACCAAGGGACCTGGTCTCAGATGGGAGGCACCTCCACCATGGGAAGAGAACAAGTGGGTAGCTCTGCTTGTGATGGGCCGAGGAAGTCCCATCCCGATGGCTTCTCTGAGTACAGCATGGCATCTGCCTGGGGGTGAGGGGGCATTTGGGAGAGTCAGAAGTTTAAGGAAAATAAAGAAAGTTTTATATAATTGCTGTGAATAATGAGAAAACTGAGTCGAGGTGAGTAGGGCTGGGTACCCAGTTGACATGAGTGGCTGTGCACTTCCAGGAGCCCCAGCATTCCCACTTGTATCATTTTCTCCAGTGCAGAAAAACAAGTAGTGAACTTTATCTTCTAATAGTCTCTTGTCTATTCCTATCTATACACGCTGAGTATAACTGTGAGCATCCATCTAATGAACTTTGTGTTCTTAGGTCGCCAATGAAATACTGGGAACAGAAGCTTCCACACAAGCTTCCCCCATTAAGGGAACCGATACTTCTTACTAGTCTTCCTTTGCCTGGATATCTGGAACAGGTTATTTTACTTAATTTTCTGTTATATATGTTAGAAGAATACAATGACTTCTTCTTTTTAACACTAATTTTCATTTTGGGAACAATAAAATTCAAGGCAGAGTTTTCTGATTTTAAGCTGCAAATTCTCTCAGCCTATTTTGTTTATATGTAGTGGTTAAAATAAAATGTGTGAAAATCCCCTGCTTCCATAGCTAATTCCCAAATATCTGCACCAAAGTGAAGAGAAAGTAGAGCGCCACAAAATTGTTTCCATTTGAATTAGATATGTAGTTTGGTTCTTACTTTTGAATTTCAATGTCTGTGAAACTTTTTATAATTTGAAATGTGCAGATTCAGTCCGTGAGAGGGTCATTCACTGACTACTAGAAAGAGTGGAGTTACAGTGACACAACCAAACCAAAAAGCGCATATTTTGCCCCACATCCAGATAAAGTCAGTTTTATTTACTGTTATTTATTTATTCTATTTAAGTTATACTTTATTTCTCCAAGTATAACTTTTTAAGAATAGCAAAACTTAGCAACAGCCAACCGCTATCTTTACTATTTTATTTTATTTTTACTATTTTTAAAGCTTTTTTAAAAAATGTCTACAAAATAAATGCTTAGGGCACAATTTCAAACCTTTGTCAGCAATTCTTAACCACTCTGATTTTTTCAACTTGCCTATAAGGTTAGCCTTCAGTCTGGTTTAACATCAAAATGCCAGATGAGGCCCACCCATAGGGGAGTATTCTCATGAAGGCCAATTTTTATCAGGAGGGCCTCTTACCTTCTTCTGGGCTCTGGAATCTTGCCAGCACTGACTACTGTGGTCTCTGGAATTCCTTGTCAGGTGGCCAAGGGTCCTCAGAGTGGGAGGCAGTCTGGCCATTTCTGAGAATGAAAGCAGATACGGGCCAAGATATCGCAAAGCCTAGGGTCCCCTTTTCTTTCTTCTCTTAACTTTTTTTTATAAAAAATATCAAACATATAAAAATAGAGAGACTTGTGTAATGAAGCCCATACTCCTATCCATCACTTAGCTGACACTAAGTCAGTTTGTAATTTTCATTTTTCCTAATCAAATGTATTTTGTATTTCTTTCCTGTTGGCTAACTGGTCATCTAACCATATTTATAAGCCCCATCCCCACTCCAGGGGGCTATTTGAGGCAAAGAAATAATATTTGCCTGATTATCTATTGGCACTAAGAAAAGAAACCAAACTCAAGTATACACAAAATTTGAATTGTTCCCTCCCTGCAGGGTATTGCAACTTCTCTAATTAAAGCAATGAATGCAGCGGGATGCTTAAAGCCCAAGTTCCCCTTTTTAAGTATAAGGAGATCTGCACTGCTATATATAGCACTTCATCTCAAAGGTATGTCTTTTTTAATGATTTACTACTCAGAACAAATTTAACATTAATGGTAGTATAAGTGATGAATAGTATTGTTAAACTGTGTTGCCTGCTTGGTGAGAGAGAGAGAGAGAGAGAGTGTTAGTAGCAAATACAATACAGGGCAAATATTTTAAATAAAATGTCAAAGTTAAAATTCTATTTTCAAAGTAGGGACTAAGTAATACAGTCAGCTGTCAATAATCCATGCCATAAAGAAGGGTGAGTAGAGGCAATTGTGACCTAAAACAGAATAATCTCCAGATTTTATTTGGGATTTGGATATCTTCTCAACCATAACTATGTAACTAACTCAACCACACATCCAGGTCTCTTTCTCTTTCATTTAATGACTCACTAACTAGCAGAAATTATTCACAGTTCTGTGAAATTTTCTACAGCATTTAATCCCAAAGGTTCCGAATATACAAGAAAAAAGTATAAGAAGAAGATGGAGCAGTTTATGGAGAGTTGTGAACTCATAACATACCTGGGTGCCAAGATGACCAGAAAATACAAGGAACCTCAGTTCAGAGCCATTGACTTTGATCATAAGTTAAAGACCTTTCTCTCTCTCAGAAATATAGACCCAATTAATGGGTAGTTTACTTAGATGATAGCAGCCTGAATCTCAAGAGTTATCTGAAAGTGATAGAGGGAAACTGAGAGAAGTAGATTGAAAATCTGGGCCTCTTGGAAGTACTTTTGCCTCCTGAGCAAGGTACCATGGCTGCCAGACTTCAGGTGAACTCAAAGGTCTGCCCGCCAGGAAGGAGCGCTCTTATGGAAACATAAGTTTTAATACAATTTTAAAATGTATTGCTCTTTGCCTGAACTTTGATGCTTTAACAAAATAAACATTCTATTTGTAATTCCATATAGAAAAGTTAAGTGACTTATTTAATAAATGTATTATTTTCCTTTTTAACATTTTCAGTAGACAAGTCAGTCTGTTAAAATTACTTATTAAATGTTAGAAAGCTTTAAGACATTTAACATTGTTATAAATGAAACCAAAACATGGGTTATACATTTTACATACAAAATTGTTTGTGAACTTTGTGAACATAAGATACTATCATTTTCCCAATAAAATAAATGGATTTTGCAACAACTTACTGGCTGCTTTTCTTTTTCTTAAGTATTCATTGAAGCATGCTTTATACCTTATTTTATAATTAGAAATTACCTGGAATTTTAAGAAGGATGAAATCTAGAGTCATTATATGACTCAGTATATGCTAGAGGAAAACTTACTAAATTGAATTTAATGAGATTTTTAAAATAACAATTTTCAGCAGCAATATAAAAAGATCTGGAATAAGAAACAGCAAGATTGACTCTTAAAAATAAAAAATATGACCATTAACTGTGTAACCTTGGGTAAATTTCTCTGAGCCTTCATTTCTTAATCTCCACAATAGATGGTTTAGCTCTTTGATCCCTATAAATTCAATAATGTTAATTAAAAACTAGAAGCCTTTTTATATATCTTTTTATTATATATTTCATAATAAAATGATTTTTAAACAAAAGCTGGAAGCCTATTGCCAAAGTTAGGATAAACCTCAAAAGCCTTTACTTTTCCAGGAGGCTGGGAGTTGTCAATAGCTACCAAGTTTTGCTGGCAACTTAAGCCCCATTTTTGTTCCCTGCCCATTTCTTAATGCCTGTAATTTACCATCTTTCTATCACCAACTGAAATCTACTGGCTTTTTTATTCTTGATAAGATATAAATGTTCTCAGGTCTCTTCAGCCTATGGGTATAATGAGTTTGCTTTAGCAGTTAAACCCAAACTTCATTGCTTCAGTGCCCCTGCCTTTACAAAGGGCGGCAGTCCCTGCAGAATACCGCTGAGTGTTTCTTGGGGTCTCCAGGGAGTGTCCCATGTGCTCCAGAGAAAGTCCACACCCACTGCACATCTCCTGGGGATGAAGTTCTCTAGTATGGCTTCGCCCTGAGAACTCTACGAGCCCAAGGATGCTGTCTTCTGAGTTCTAACATCTCGTGCATCATTGTTCTGGAGCTGCTGAATTCTGCACAAAACTAGGGCAAATGTCCTTTATCTTCTTAGTAGGAAGAAGCTCAGTCCCTGAGCTGAGACAGCAACCAAAAGCCATGTGATTCTCCCTTTTCGCCTCTCTCTCCATAGAGTTTCTTCCTCTGAGTAAATATATACAACACAGTATAGCAGGTAGGAGCAGTGGGGAAGGAGTAAGGAGTCAAATTTCCTAGAGTAGTTTCTAGTGCTGGACACCCCAGGTCCCTACCATTCACATGCAACTACAGTTAGCTACATTTGGAGCCTTATTTAGAATAACTACTGACACAGCTACTATTTCCCAGCTGTTTTCTATGTGACCAGAGAGAGCGTGCTAGTGGCTTTTCATGCATTATCTCATCTCATTATTACACATGAGAAGAGCTTCCTACCCAAGATCACATAAGTACTATCCAGATTCAGACCCTGATCTGCCTAACTACAGAGCCTTGCTCTTACCCTTACCACTTCCTGTACTGTAAGCACATCTTGCAAACCACCATCACAGTGTCAGTGTTCTTAAGTAGTGTCAGTAGTGTCCTTCGTGTGTGTCTGTGTGTATGTATGAGTGTACTTTAGAGTACAAAAAAAATACGGGAGACCCTTGGGAAAGTCTTCTTGTTGGAGCCTGAGAACCGCTCCCCTCCAGGCCCACTACATACGTGCACTCACACCCACCTATCATGTTTGCTTTCCTTCTCAGGGGAGCAAGCTGTGTTTTCCATGTCAAGGGGTCTGTGTCCCTAACAAGGGAGAACAACATTTCCGCAATAAGAAGAACATGTATCCTTTAAAGTCTCTTATTGAAATTCTGCTTTTGTTTATAAATTATGCTTGCATATTATTACAAATAATCCATTAACTAGCGTCCCAAATATGATGAAAGAATATTCTGAATGGGTGTCCAGCGACCCTTAAACCTTCCCTATGTGAAACAATAACAGAGTGGGTGGCCAGGCCATGGTGCTCTCTGAGGCTGAGAGAGACTCCTTTTTGCCCACCCCCATCCTCCAGCTGCTGCCGCAATTCTGACTGCTTCAGGAAGAGGCTGAGGCAGTGCAGCTTTAAGGGCAAGGGAAACTCCAACCAGCCTATGCCTCTCCATGGCTTGTCTAGATGTCATTTTCACAGCAACAATAACTTCACCCAGGAAGGAGAAGCAGTCTCCATTTGACAGATCCTAAGTCAAACAGTAAATGAAGTGTGGACAAGTAGGAAAAGGATTTTGGAGTACTTCCTTTCCTTCTTTTTTTTTTTTTAACAGTTACACTCAGATCCACACTGAGTAGATACGGTATATTTGACCATTCCTATTGCTGGACTGTGTACTGTTGTACTAAATTTTAAAATACTACGTTGAGGTTGGGCACAGTGGCTCATGCTTGTAATACCAGTACTTTGGGAGGCCAAGGTGGGAGGATTGCTTGAGCTCAGGAGTTTGAGACCAGCCTGGGCATGTCTCTACAACAATTTTAAAAATAAATAGAATACTGTGTCGAATCTTTCCCTCTTATGTTTAGGATTATTAGCCTGATATAAATTCTGAGAAATAAAATTGCTGGGTTAAAGGGCATGAATATTCTTAAATGGATATTCACAATTCATGTTACCAAGCAACTTTCCAAAATAATTACAGCAATTTATACTGCTTCCAGGAGCACCCAACAACACCAATTTTAATACTTCTTTACAATCACTTGGCAGTATCTTCACATTTTTTTCTTTAATGGGTGAAAAGCAGAACCTTTTTGCTTTAATCTGAACTAATAGTGAGATTGAACATTATTGCATATGTTGGTCACCAGTTGCATTTTCTCTTTTGTGAATTTTTATCACATCCTTTGCCCTCTAATTTATGGGGCATTTAAAAATTGTTCTGCATGAGTTCTTTATGTATTATAGACATCAACCTTTTGTAGTACATATACTCCATTTTTTAGGTATTAACATAAAACGTGTTCATCATTCCTTTCTGATTTTTTTTTTTTTTTGAGATGGAACCTCGCTTTTTCGCCCAGAGTGCAGTGGTGTGTTCTCAGCTCACTGCAACCTCTGTCTCCCGGGTTCAAGCAATTCTCTTGCCTCAGCCTCCCAAGTAGCTGGGATTACAGGTACCCGCCACCAGGCCCGGCTAATTTTTGTATTTTTAGTAGAGATGGGGTTTCACCATGTTGGCCAGGCTGATTTTGAATAGTCTTCTAAGCTCTGGAAATTTTTCAATCTCTAGAAATGGAATATTCCATTCTGTTTTCTTCTACTTATTTGTGTTTTTAAAAATATATATTTGGCCGGGTGCAGTGGCTCACGCCTGTAATCCCAGCACTTTGGGAGGCCAAGGCGGGCGGATCACGAGGTCAGGAGATGGAGACCATCCTGGCTAACACGGTGAAACCCCGTCTCTACTGAAAATACAAAAAATTAGCCGGGCATGGTGGCGGGCGCCTGTAGTCCCAGCTACTCAGGAGGCTGAGGCAGGAGAATGGCGTGAACCCGGGAGGTGGAGCTGGCAATGAGCCGAGATCGCGCCATTGCACTCTAGCCTGGGCGACAGAACGAGACTCCGTCTCAAAAAAAAAAAAAAAAAAAAGGAAAAATAAATAAATAAAAATAAAAATATATATTTAATTCTTTAAGTCCTCCAGAATTTATTTCAGGATATGGTGTGAACTGTGGTTTTAAATTCCTCAAAACTCAAAGTACAGTAATAAATACTATATTTTTTAAACGATTTCAATTTTATTATATATTTTTCATTTTATTTGCAATTCATTTGATAATTTGTTGAATTCAGGTAATTCATTAAAATTTCACAAATTCAGTGATAAAGGGGAGGAAGTTCAAGAACAGGATAGGTTGGGCGCAGTGGCTCACACCTGTAATCCCAGCACTTTGGGAGGCCAAGGCGGGTGGATCACGAGGTCAGGAGTTCGAGACCAGCCTGGCCAACATAGTGAAACCCCCGTCTCTACTAAAAATACAAAAATTATCTGGGCATGGTGGTGAACACCTGAAGTCCCAGCTACTCGGGAGGCTGAGGCAGGAGAATCGCTTGAACCTGGGAGGCGGAGGTTGCGGTGAGCCGAGATCAGGCCATTGCACTCCAGCCTGGGCAACAGAGCAAGACTCCGTCTCAAAAAAAAAAAAAAGAACAGGATAGGAATGAGAGATATATTTTACACATGAACGCCTTTGTCTAGTTGTGGATGATTTTTTTTTTTGTTTTATCTTTTCTTTTTCTTTTTTTTTTTTTTTTGGTTTGTTCTTACTTTTACAAATGAAGATCTGGGTTAAAGAATATCAAGCTACAAAGCCTGAGAGCCCTTAACTATGGGCGGTTCTGGGAAGAATTATCAGAGGGAGTGACACCTGAATTAAATGGACTTTTGAAAATCAAAGCAGGTAAAATTTTAAAAAATAAGTCAAATTTGAGATTATAACCAGGGGGTGAAAAACATTCCAAGAATTAATTTGTGAGCACACGTATTCACCAAACCTGTGAGACGCATGTTTGAAGACTGCTTAGCATATGCAAGCATGTGTATATTTACAAGAATTCTACCAGTCTGTGTACAGTAGGAGATAAAAATATAAGCAGATACATGCCCTGCCCTTGTGTAGTACAGGACACATGGGATCTGGAAATTGGAGCACTACTGGATTAGTGCTATAAAATCCCTCTAAAGACGCACTGTCGGCACTGAACATTGACAATTATCCTTCTGTTCTCCCCAAATCCCTTTAAGTCATAATAAGCCTTGGACTATAGTTCCTTCCAGCCACAGTTATCAACCAACCATCCCAGGCTACACAAATATTTTTGATGCCCTTCATCATGACAAAGGACTTCCACTAACCTTTAATTGCCAGATGATCATGACCTTCTCCTTCCTCCAATCTGCCAGATTCTCCATTGACTCAATACACCTGGAAGCTAGCTGGCACAGGACTTTGATGATGAAGTCCTTGAGTCCCTGTAGCCTCCCAGGGCCGGGAAAAAAAAAAAAAAAAAAAGGGAGAGAAGAATGGAGACTACATTTGGAGAGGAAAGAGAAAAAATCTGGATAGCCTTTTATCGATATTCACTCTGTAACTGATCTTACTTACAACAATTTATAATCTATGCTCTGATAACTCCATTATTAATATCTCAATTCTGTTCTCAGCTCTGAACTCCAGATTGTTACCTATGACTGCCTACTGTACTTGGTTATCTAGTTAACATTTCAGATTTAATATGTCCACCCCATATTTGTTATCCAACCCAACTTCTCTTCCTCCAGATCAGTTAATGGTAACACCGTACACTCTGTTGATTTAGCCCCAAACCCAGGAGTCAATCTTGATTGCATTGTTTCCGTCACTCCGCACATCTATTCTCAGCAAATCCTGTCAGAAAGACCTATCCCCCAAATCTACCTTGAATATGGGCTCTTCTTACATTTTACACTGCTGTCACCCTCATATCCATGCCTCCACTCATGTCCCTCCAGCATCTACTCTTCATCTAGCAGCTGGAGTAATTTTTAAATACATAAGTCAGATTCTACAGTCATTTTGAATAATCTTCCAGTGGCCTCCTATTTCAGTTAAAATCCAAACTCCTTTTTCTTGGCATAAAAGACTTTACATGATCTGGCTCTTCTTGCCTTTAACATCCTCTCCATCCTTTTCTTTCTCTCTCTCTTTTTTTTTTATTTTTATTTTTCTTATTTTCTATTTTTGGAGACAGAGCCTTGCTCTGTCGCACAACCTGGAGTGCAGTGGCATGATCTCAGCTCACTGCAACCTCCGCCTCCTGGGTTCAAGAGATTCTCGTGCCTCAGCTTCCTAAGTAGCTGTGCCACCACGCCCGGCTAATTTTTGTATTTTTAGTAGAGACGGGGTTTTGCCATGTTGGCCATGCTGGTCTTGAACTCCTGGCCTCAAGTGATCTGCCCGCCTTGGCCTCCCAAAGTGCTGGGATTACAGGCATGAGCCACTGCGCCCGACCTGGCATTGACCAATAACTTTGAAATGTCATTATCTCCTCTACAGTGTTTGAAGTATGCACTCTATTTGTACCAATTAAGTGGCTGTCCCTTACTCTTTCACCATGTATATGTAAAGCCTCAAGGTAATCAATAGCTGTACCCTTAAAACACTGGAATACTGATAACCAGCTTCCCATCTTAAATGGTATTTTCATTCAATATTTTAGATCTACTCTATTTGTTTACTCTCCGAATTAGACATTATTTTGCATAATCAATGTTTGTTTAGATTTCCTTCATACTTACTTTTTTCTCTTTTTTTTTTTTTTTTTCTTACAACTCCCTCTTATACCTCAGACTTTCCTCTTGGTGTTATTTTCCTTCCTATGGTATGGGTTTGTTGGAGGTTAATACTTTTATTTTTTGCTTGACCAAAATTGTCTTGATTTTGTCCTTGTCCATAATAATTGTAATCTATAAAAAAGATTCTAGGTGAATTTTGAAAGTATCATGCCACTAACCTCTGGCTTCTACTATTGCTGTTGAGAAACCAGCTGTCATCTTAACTGGTTTTCTTTTATAGGTACAGTCATGCATTGCTTAATGACAGGGAAATGTTCTGAGAAATGCATCATTAGGTGACTTCATCACTGTGCAAACATCACAGAGTGAACTTACATAAACCTAGATGGTATAGTCTACTACACACCTAGGCTCTATGGTACAACCTATTGCTCCTGTGCTACAAACCTGTACAGAATGTTATTGTACTGAATACTGTAAGCAGCTGTAACACAGTGGTATTTGTGTATCTAAACATATCAAAACATAAGAAAGACACTTAAAATACAGTATACTGATGGCTCATGCCTGTAATCCTAGCACTTTGGAAGGCCTAGGTGGGCAGAGCACTTGAGCCCAGGAGTTCAAGACCAGCCTGGGCCACATGGCAAAACCTCATCACTACAAAAAATACCGAAAAAAAAAAAAATAGTGGAGTGTGGTGGCATGTGTCTGCAGTCCCAACTACTCAGGAGGCTAAGGGGGGAGGATCATCTGAGACCAGGAGGTAGAAGTTACAGTGAGCCAAGATCATGCCACTGCACTCCAGCCTAGGCAACAGAGTGGGATTTTGTCTCAAAACAAAACAGTATAAAAGACAAAAAAAAAAAAAAAGTACACCTGTGTAGGGCACTTACCATGAATGGAGCTTACAGGAATAGGAGTTGCTCCAGGTGAGTCAGTGAGTGAGTGGTGAGTGAATGTGAAGGCCTAGGACATGGCTGTACACTACTGTAGACGTTATAAACATTGTATGCTCTAAGCTACACTAAATTTATATGAAAAAAATTTCTTTGTTGGCTGGGTATAGGTGGCTTATTACTGTAATCCCAGCGTGGGAGGCTGAGGCAGCATTTTTTTTTTAAATGGGTGTCCTGTGTCTTTATTTGTGAAATCTGGCAACTCTCCACTCCATCTGCTGCCCCTCACTCACTGTGCTCCAGCCACACAGTCTTTGCTGTTCATCAGATGCTCCTTCCCAGTCTGAGCCTTTATGCTTACTTTTCCCTTGCCTAGAACATTTTTATTCCAGATCTTCCCACAGCTGTCTCCATGTCATTCAGATCTCAGCTCAAATGTCACCCTATCCTGATTTCACTTCCCTGTCAGTCTCCATCATCATTCTTTATAAAATTTAACACTTTCTGAAACTATTATTCATTAGTTTACTTGTATATTTGTCCTGTCTCCCCTTAGTAGAATGTAAGCTTCATGAGAGCAAAGGCCTTGTTAGTTGCTGTATCCCCAACACCTGACGCCAATGTCTGGCTCTTAGTAGACACTCGATAAATATCTGTTAGATGAATGTATGACACCCCAAATCCTGTTCTGCAAGATTTAAAGTTAAGAAGACCTGTTAGGGGCAGACCAGCTGGCCTTAACAAGAACAAATGTTTTGAAAAAGTCAGTATGGATCCAATACAAAATTGCCTTGAAGAAAGGGCTAGTCTGTGTTGTGGGTAGCTGATGCTGGAAGATCCTCCAGACTCAGTCTTTCCTCGCAGGATTATGCTCCAGTGAGCAATGATTGAATGAGGAAATGGAAGTACCTGGCTTACTTTGGTACTGAGTCTTCTTATGCTGTGGAGGACCTCTGGAGGGCCAGTGATTGGACTGCAACCCTTGTAGCAGCAAGAAACAATGAGGTAGCTAACTTCCTGCTGGTATGCAGAAGTCAGGGAGCGCTCCCCATCCCACTTGTACCCCCACGAATCCAGAGGACTTAGAGACAATTCAATATAAAAGGGAAACCTCAGAGAAGGAGCATGTGTGGCTTGAGCTAGTTTTAATAAAATCTAGTAAAAATGTAAGAGCCAGGTTGCTAATTACACCTCAGGTTCAAGATCAGGGAGGCTATAGATGGCATGTTGGGAATTTGGAAATGGGCAGAAAAATAAGTAATTAGGTATTGGCGAAGAGAGAGAAAATGCGGAAATAAATGGATGGAAGCAGGTGGGGAGTAGATCTGGATGGGGCTTGTAGACCACATTAAGAAGCTTGGACTTTATCAAGAGGGCATGTGGGAGCCACATGGATTCTAAGCCAAGGAGTGACTCTAGTCTCTGGATCTCATATATGGAGAGATCCTCTCTACTCCACAATGGATTCTAAGCCAAGAAGTGACTCTAGTCTCTGGATCTCGTATGTACTTGGAGAAATCCTCTGTACTTCTGCGAATTAAAGAGAACAACACTGCAGGTGAGACCAGTTAGAAACAGTCTATTGAACAAAGATGATGAAAGTTTGAATAATAATGATCATTTTAATCACAGCAGATGAATTAAAGCAGGCATTTCCTAAGCCCATTACATACTTAATTTTGTTTATGCAATAGCAACCCTACCAAAGTGGCACTAGTGTTAACATCTCCATTTTACAGGTAAGGTAAAGAAGTTGTGAGGGTAAGTAATTTGCCCAAGATCTCTCAGAACCCAGGTTTCTCTGACTGCAGTGCTCTCTTCATTCCCTTAGACTAAGGCATCGGGAGTGGGGAGGAAAAGGAGGCAGATGTGAAAAACATTTAGGAGGTAATAGTTATTATATTAGCACTAGATAATGATGATGGTGATGATGATGACAATGATGATGACGGTAAGGGGGATTTCATGCCTTCATACATTCAAGAACAACACCAGATTCAGTGTCGGAGAAGAGATAAAATTAAGGTATTGGCGTTGAGCTAACAGTTTAATACGATATAAAACTTCCCAAAGGGAGAGGTCACAACGCCTCTCCTGTCCATTGCCCCCAATTCACCGCAAAAGTCGCTCCTGCCTGGGCTCCCCGGCAGTGCCACACGCAGGACCTCGGGCGCCGACACCGCCCCGCCCCTGGCCGCGCCCCGCCCCGGCCACTGTCCCTCCTCCGAAGCCGCGCCCCTCCTCGCCCCTCCTCGCCCCTCCCCGCCCTGCCCCGGCCCCGGCCCTGGCCCACAAGCCCCAGGCCTGCCATCTCGCCGCGCCGCGCGGCACCCCCGATCCCAGGTCGGCATTCTCGCCCCGCCTTGCCCCTCCCCGCCCCTGCCACGCCCCAACCCTTGAACTGCCGTCGCGCACCGCCTTGCCCCGCCCCGCCCTGGTCCCCGGCCTACCATCTCGCCCCGCCCCTCCCCGCCCCTCCCCGCCGCTCTCGTGGCCCCCACCTCCAGGGGCGACTCTGCGGGCCACGTGGTTCGGCGTCCGCGCGCAAGCGGCTCTTGGCGTCGCGCTTCCGGGTTGGCTGTGGCTGTGGCTGTGGCGGCGGCGCAGGGGCAGAAACCGGTGCGGTGCAGAAGCCCCAGAGGCGGGCGGGGCGGAGCGGAGGGCCAGCGGGCCCCGGCGCGGGTATCCCGCCAGGCCGCCGGGTGAGCTGGCAGCGACCCGGACCCCACCGGGCGCCCCTGAGAGGTAGGTCTGCCGCGCCGACCCCTCCCCCGCCGTCTGCTCCCCAGTCGGGCCCGCGGGGCCTGGGCGGGGAGGTGGGGGTCTTTCCGCGCCACCTCCGCCTGCTCGGACCACCCGGGGCTGCGGGGGCTCCGCGCCGCGCCCAGTGTGTCTGGCGGCCCCACGCAGCTTATTAGTGTTTTATTGCAGCTACCTCACATTCACTTTGCACGTGCACATTTCTTCGCTCTTCACATTGGTTCCCACATACGAAATGGCTAATAATCTGGGAGATGGAGGCAGCTTCGTTCTCCCTGAGATAGTTGTGCAACCATAGAAAGTTAATGCTTGCGGAGGATTTTGGAGATGGTTGATCCCATTCCTTCATTTTATAGAAGGTAGACCCTGAACCGTTCCATGAATACTGGAGAGTCACTCAGCTAGATAATGTGCGGCGGGAGGCTGAGGGAGGGAATTGCTTGAACCTGGGAGGTGGAGGTTGCAGAGAGCCGAGATTGCGCCACTGCACTCCAGCCTGGGCGATAGAGCGAGACTCCGTCTCAAAAAAAAAAAACCCGAGCTAAGTTGTTTTGTTTTTGTTTTTTGAGGTGGTGGTCTCGTTCTGTCGCCCAGGCTGGAGTGCAGTGGCACGATCACGGCTCACTGCAACCTCGAACTCCTAGGCTCAGGTAATGCTCCTGCCGCAGCCTCCTGAGTAGCTGGGACCACAGGCGGGCGCCACCACGCCAGGCTAATTTTTGTATTTTTTGTATAGATGAATTCTCTCCATGTTGCCCAGGCTGGTCTCAAGTGATCCGTCGGCCTCGGCCTCCCAAAGTGCTGGGCTTACAGGTGTGAGGCCACTGCGCCCGGGCCCAGAGCTAAGTTTGTAGACAGACAATTAAAAATGGTAATGGTAAAATTCAGTTGATGATGTGAAGTGAGTAGGAAGTTCATGTGGGCTGGCATTAACCTTTTAGACAGTGCTTCCTCCTTTTTAAACCTTGTTTTCTTATTTCAGATTTAACCCTTCGTGGCTTCTGAAGAAAATGGCAGAAACATCGCCAGAGCCTTCTGGGCAGCTTGTTGTACACTCAGATGCTCACAGTGACACTGTCCTGGCCAGTTTTGAGGATCAGAGGAAGAAAGGCTTCCTCTGTGACATTACTTTAATCGTGGAGAATGTACATTTCCGGGCCCACAAAGCCTTACTTGCTGCCAGTAGTGAATACTTCTCAATGATGTTTGCAGAAGAGGGGGATATTGGCCAATCCATTTATATGCTGGAAGGCATGGTTGCAGACACCTTTGGTATCCTGCTGGAATTTATCTACACAGGTTATCTCCATGCCAGTGAGAAAAGTACAGAACAAATCCTGGCTACTGCTCAGTTCTTAAAAGTCTATGACCTGGTAAAGGCTTATACAGACTTCCAAAATAATCATAGCTCCCCAAAGCCAACAACTTTGAACACTGCTGGTGCCCCAGTGGTGGTTATCTCTAATAAGAAAAACGATCCTCCAAAGCGGAAACGGGGAAGACCAAAAAAAGTCAATACATTGCAGGAGGAGAAATCAGAACTGGCTGCAGAGGAAGAAATACAGTTAAGAGTGAACAATTCAGTTCAGAATAGACAAAACTTTGTGGTTAAAGGAGACAGTGGTGTACTGCATGAGCAGATTGCAGCAAAAGAAAAGGAAGAATCGGAGCCTACTTGTGAGCCAAGTAGAGAGGGGGAAATGCCAGTTGAAAAAGATGAGAACTATGATCCCAAGACCGCGGATGGCCAGGCAAGCCAGAGTCGGTACAGCAAGCGGAGGATTTGGAGATCCATCAAACTTAAAGATTACAAACTTGTTGGGGATCAAGAGGACCATGGTTCAGCCAAGAGGATCTGTGGAAGGAGAAAGCGCCCTGGAGGCCCTGAGGCCCGCTGTAAAGACTGTGGCAAGGTCTTTAAGTACAATCACTTTTTAGCAATCCACCAGAGGAGCCACACAGGTAATGATGTTTTCAAAGCTGATTGCAGTGTGTTTCAGAATTGGGAGTAGTGATGATAATAATAGCTTCCATTTACTGTGCAACTTCTGGGTGATGGGCATTGTAATAAAGCCTTTATACATGTTTTTGCACTTAATTTTCTCCACAATCCTGCAAGGTAGGTAATATCCTCATTGTACATTGTATGATTAAAATCATATTTACTCATATGTAAGAGAGGGTTGCTAAAGTGCATAGTTTACAGATGAAGCAACCAAGTTCTAGAGAGCTTAAATAACTTGCCAGAGTCACCCGTTAGTGACAGAGCTGGGATTGAACCCAGGTAGCCTGGTTCAAGAACCCCTCTCATTTGTAGTTGTTAAATGAATCCTTTAATGTCCAGTTATTAAGATCTAGCCCAATGTACCCTGCTTTCTGATTCTTGAACATTCTTCATCTTGACCATAACCATGCTTTTGCCCAAGTCTGTGTGGACCACTTTCTAACTCAGCTATCTAGCTTTAAATACCTTCTCATTTTTGGTCCCTCCAGCCCAGCGCTGACCAATGGGACCCTTCTGTGATGATGGAAATGTTCCTACATCTGCAGTGTCCAATATGGTGGCCAGTAACCACATGTGGTTTTTGAGCCCTTGAACTGTGGCTAGCGTGACTGAGAAACTGAATTTTAAATTTTACTTTAATTCATTTAAATTTGAATAACCACATGTGGCTAGTGGCTACCGTATTCGACACTGCAGTCCTAGCAAGAAATCCCTTCCTTCTTTGAGCCATTTCAGGTGCTTAAAACCCACTCTGCTTTGGGTCAGATTGTTGCCGCTTGTATATCCCTCAACTTAATTGTAAGCTTAAGTATAGGGACTGGTGCTTAAGTCTCCTCCTGTGATCCAGCAGCATCTGGTGCTGTGGTTCTCAACCTGCAAATTGGAATCACTTAGCTTCTAAAACTACCAGTGCCTAGGCCTCAACCCCAGAGCTTCTGATTTAATTGTCTGGAGCCTTGTGCTTTTAAAAGCTCCCTAAAGACTTTAGCTGCAGATAGGTTGAAGACCTTGAATTCAGGTACTTCGAACGAAGTAGGTACTTGAGAAATATTTGTTGAACTGTAATAGGTTATATTTTGGCTTTTTTTTTTTTTTTTTTTTGAGATGGATTCTCGCTGTCACCCAGGCTAGAGTGCAGTGGTGTGATCTCGGCTCACCGCAACCTCCGCCTCCCGAGTTCAAGCGATTCTACTGCCTCAGCCTCCTGAGTAGCTGGGATTACAGGCACACGCCCCCATGCCCAGCTAATTTTTTGTATGTTTATGTTTATTGTATGTTTTTGTATGTTTATTATTTCACCATGTTGGTCAGGCTGGTCTCAAACTCCTGACCTCGTGATCTGCCTGCCTTGGCCTCCCAAAGTGCTAGGATTACAGGCGTGCGCCACTGCGCCCAGCTGGCTATTTTTATCAAAGATTTATATGTGCATAGTTTAGAGTTAAATCATTATACAAGGCTTAAGAAAAAGCATGTAGGATCGATCTTCCCTTATGTCCCCAGTACAGACAGTCCCTGATTCACAGTGGTTCGATTTTTCATCTTTACAGTGGTGTGAAAGCAGTACACGTTCAACAGAAACCGTACTTTGAATTCTGAGTTTTGATCTTTTCCCAGGCTAGTAATATTCAGATGATCCTCTCATGCCATGCTAGGCCACACAGTCACGTGGGTAAATGACCAGTACTCTGCATTTGGTGCATTCATACAGTACTCTGTATAAGTGCATTTTTCCTTATGATATTTTCAGTATGATGGGTTTGTTGAGATGTCGCATCATAAGTCAGGGAGCATCTGTATTCTGAATTTTGCAGCCCATCACTTTAGTATGGGTCTCTTTTCTTCCATCTGGGTAGATAACAGGTAGATTCATAAGGTTTGGAAACTGTCTTTCAGTTCTGGAAAATCTTGAGTTATTTCATAGATGATCTCTCCCCTCTGTTTTCTCTGTTCTCTCTAACTTTATTTTCTCTTATATTTTCCATCATTTTTGGCCTCACCCTCTGGGGGATTTCCACTTTGTCTTTCAGCCCTTTGAGGTTTTCTGTTTCGACTCCTGTTTTTTTCCCCCTTTAGGAGCTCTTTTTGTTTTCTGAATGTTTTAATTTGAATGATCTTTTTATTTCACAATGTAATATCTTACCTCTGTGAGCATGTTAATGATAACATTTTCCTCACTGGAGGCAAGTTGCTTTTCTTTTTTCTTCTTGCTTGTTTGTCTGTCACTACTACAAAAGGCTTTCCTTGAGTGCCTGGTGGTTTTTTAAAAATCATACTTAATCATATGTAAGGGCGGGTTGCTAAAAGCTACCGGCAATGCTGTGTGCGTGGAGAGAGCCTGTATTTTATTTATTTCTTACTCTGTTGCCCAGGCTGGAGTGCAATGGCGTGATCTCTGATCACCGCAACCTCCGCCTCCTGGATTCAAGTGATTCTCCTGCCTCAGCCTCCCAAGTAGCTGGGATTACAGGCATGCACCACCATGCCTGGCTAATTTTTTTGTATGAGAGAGTCTGTAAAATTGTGACCTTGTTCCCAGATCACACTGAGGGTCAGGCTGCTATTTCTCGTGGCCCAATAATGAGATGCACATGAACTGGGGAGGAAGAGAGTTTTTATTTCTATAACCAGTTACAGGGAGAAGGCCTGGAAATTATCGCCAGACCAACTCAAAATTACAAAGTTTTTCAGAGCTTGTATACCTCCTAAGCTGTATGTCTACGTGTAAGTGTGCATTCCTCTAAAGACGTAGGTGATTAACTTCTTTTAATCTGTAACCAAGGTCTGCGTCCCAAAGACCTTCTTCTAGAGCCTCAGTAAGTTTACTTAATCTAAATGGGTCTAGGTGCTGGGGTGATTACCCTTATCTTCTGCTAAATCACGGAGATTTGGGGAATTCCTTCAGATCCCCAGTAAAACTTGTTTAATCCTAAGTGGGTCCTGTTAAGAATTCCTTCGTTATTTTGTCATGCTTTAAGGCCCAGGAGAAGCCTAGGCAAAACTCTTGGTGGGCTTTTGTTACATTCCAGCCTTTGTTTAAGGACACTGGCTTTTAATATTTAACTTAACTACTCAGTCAGTACTGAAACAGTTGTTATGGAGGCGTGTTATAACCTCACTGGAGGTGGTGTGGTTGTGCCCCATGTCGTTGCTGGTGCCTGGCTGCCACATCTTTGCTCTCTTACCTTGGACCTATCGTTCCAGTGGAAGACGCTTCTGCTGTCCCACTTGGAGGCACTAGGCCTGGCTGCCGGCCTGTGTCTAGGACAGGAGGGGGAAGAAGGAGTGGGGGAGTCTCATCATCCCAGATGGTAATGTTGACTTACTCTCCCTGTGGTGATCCCAACTCAACTGTGCCTAGAAACTCCTAATCCAAAGACCCCTTTTTCTTAACCCTCCTCACTGAACACTCTCCATCCTCTTTTGGGGAGAGGGACAGTCTCCTGGCTGTGTAGAATGGAAGATTTGATCAGGGGTCTAAGTACCTTTGAAACAGACTTTCATTTACCCTCCCTCACCCCTGTTTCCAGAGATAGCAGGTGCCACCAATTCCTGAGCCTTAGGAGATTGTGTCTTAAAAATTAGGTTGTATTGGGCTGGGCGTGGTGGTTCATGTCTGTAATCCCAGCAATTTGGGAGGCCGAGGCAGGAAGATTGCTTGAGCCCAGGAGTTGGAGACCTGCCTGGGCAACATAGTGAGATCTCATCTCTAAAAAAAAATTAAAATTACAATTAAAAAATTAGTTGGGTGTAGTGGTGGCACACGCCTGTGATCTCAGCTACTCGGGAGGCTGAAGTGGGAAGATCATTTGTTCCCAGGAGGTTGAGGCTATAGTGAGCTATGGTAGCTCCACTGCACTCCAGCCTGGGTAATAGAGTGAGACCCTGTTACAAAGGAAAAACAAAAAATTAGGTTATGTTAGTGCTGCTCACTGCTGGCTTCAGATTTATCTGTTCCAGCTTCCAAAATTTTATTGCTGATGTCTCTTGTGTTCATTGTTGGCCTTTTGGATGTGTGCCTTTTAAGAAAAATCCTTTATTGTTATTTTAATTTGGGAGAGACAGAAAAATGTGTGGATTCTTACTTACACCATGCTTCTGGGGCTCTTCTTCCAGGGGAGCGACCTTTCAAATGTAATGAGTGCGGAAAAGGCTTTGCCCAGAAGCACTCACTACAGGTCCACACCAGGATGCACACAGGCGAGCGGCCGTACACCTGCACCGTGTGCAGCAAGGCTCTGACCACCAAGCACTCACTGCTGGAGCACATGAGCCTGCACTCAGGTAGTGGGGCTTGCCCAGAGGGCCAGCTGTCACCAGATTCCCATTCCCCAGGGTGGGCATTACCAACACCTAAACGGTGTTTTCTCAGCCTAGTATCATTTGCAACGTGGTGTCATTGAAAGACAGGATTTTGCATCTGTCTGAGTGCAGTTTAGAGTTCTGCACGGATCCTTAAACTAGAGATTATAAACTGGCTGCTGGGAGTTGAGTGTGCAAGCATGTTTTATTAAACCACCAAAGTTTAGAACTGTTTTACTTTGAACGCCTTTGGGGGAAACTTAAATTCTCCAGTTCTACCCCAGTCTCCAGCACTCCCGATTGCCTTACGTACCTTAGCACATTTATGTTTCTGTGGTAGATTGAAGTCTTCTGGGTTTGTAAACAAGTCACTTGTATCATTTGTAGAAAATGGGGACCTGGGCCCACTGTAGTATTTACCTTATTAGTGAGCATTCCAGTTCTTTATAGTTTTTTGCATGTTTTAGTGTTTTGGTTTTTTGGCAGGACAGAAGTCTTTTACCTGTGATCAATGCGGAAAATATTTCAGCCAGAACAGACAACTAAAGAGCCATTACCGAGTTCATACAGGTACGATAAAGTGAGAACATTTAGACTGGGGGGGAAGAAATGCAAATAAAAATTGTTTCTGAAACATTAGGTTCATATTGTTCTGCTCTTAGCATATATCGTTCACATAGGGTATTTAGGGAAAAGTGCCTTAAGAGTCTAAATTATATGTTTTTATGTTATTGTCTGCCACCATGTGAATTATGTTTTATTTGTATACTACAGTTTTGGTGCCACACACAGAAACTCTACAGAATTGGCATCTTTCAAAAGTGCCACTTGCACAAGGGAGCTTCAGTGAATGGTTGTTAGTGGTGCCTGGGCAGAGACATCATCACCCCATGGCTGTAAGCCCAGGCTTTCTCTCCCCTGGTTCTACCTGTTGTCCTTTTTCTTTCCTGCCAACTGATAAGAAATGAATGTGGGTTACGAGTGTCATTGGAGGTCATTTGTGGCCTCAGTCACTCCAATACTTTGAGGAAAAAAGGAGAGACCACATTTAGAATTGGAAAGATCCTAGCTCTCTTGGAGGAGGCAGTGAGTTGAGGTGCTTAGGAAAATATTAAGTTACCAAATTAATGAAAACATTTTGTTGTTAAAGTACTATATTTAAAGTGATTATTTTTCAGGGAAGTGCTTTAACACAAATCACTGAAGAAAATGCAGGGAGAGCATATATGCACTGACACTTTTTTTATTGTTGCGACAAGGCCACTCATTACCGGAATGCAAAGACTGCCATCGCAAATTCATGGACGTGTCTCAGCTAAAGAAACATCTGCGAACACACACAGGTAAAACTCCATCTCGCCTGTCCCCCCAGTACATGGGATGTTTTCAGGAGAGTGAAGAATGAAGTTCTCTGAGTGCCCTGCTAAGCCTGTGTTTGGAAATGTTTATTATAAATTGAATGGGAGTTGTGTAAGAAGATAAGTTAAAATTTGGAAGGCAGAATGTTGTCAGCACTGTCTTTGGGGAAATCACATCTCTTGTAGATGAGCAAAACGGAGATCACTTACTGAACACTATTCATATGTCACAATTCATTTAATACCACAGAATAGTGAGTCTGAGTCTGGTTCTTTGTTTCACTCTTAATTTACTTCAGCATTGAAGGTGATATCAAGACTTTTTTTTTTTTTTTTTTTAAGATAAGGGCTCATGCTGTCATCCAGGCTAGAGTGCAGTGGCACGATCACAGCTCACCACAGCCTCGACCTCCTGGGCTGAGGTGATCCTCCCACCTCAGCCTCCTGAGTAGCTGGGACCACAGGTGCAAACCGCCACACCTACCTAATTTTTTAACTTTTTGTAGAGATGGGTCCCACTATGTTGCCCAGGCTGGTCTTGAACTCCTGGGCTCAAGCAATCTTCCTGTCTGAGCCTCCCAAAATGCTGAGATGACAGGCATGAGCTACCATGCCCAGCAAGATAATTTTTTTTTTTTTTTTTTTTTTTTGAGACGGAGTCTCGCTCTGTTGCCAGGCTGGAGTGCAGTGGCGCGATCTTGGCTCACTGCAACCTCTGCCTCCCGGGTTCAAGTGATTCTCCTGCCTCAGCCTCCCTAGTAGCTGGGACTATAGGTGTGCGCTACCATGCCCAGCTAATTTTTTTTGTATTTTTAGTAGAGACGAGGTTTCACCATGTTGGCCAGGATGGTCTCGATCTCTTGACCTTGTGATCCGCCCACCTTGGCCTCCCAAAGTGCTGGGATTACAGGCGTGAGCCACCGTGCCCGGCCCAAGATTATTTTTTTAGAAAAGACAGCCAAATGTAACAGACACAAATGTAGCATAGACACTGAGAATGTTTCCACTTTCTCCCCTAGAACCAACACTTAAGCAGCACCACCTCCAGAAAAATCAGTTTCAGAGATGACGAGCAGGCAGCATTGATTAGGGCAGGTCAGTTTTTCTATGTAAGATCAGAAAATTGGATCTTTTATACCTTTTGGCAAAGAATGTGTGTTAAAAATAAGCCTGTTAGATTTTCTAAGAAAAACTTGCCATTACAGGTTATTTAATAATTCTGTTGTCTACTGGAATTATCTAAATAGCAAATTGATTTATGGTGCTTTGGACTTTTTTTTTTTTTGGAGTCACTGTCTCACTCTGTCGCCCAGGCTGTTGTGCAGTGGTGCAATCTTGGCTCACTGTAACCTCTGCCTGCTGGGTTCAAGCAATTCTCCTGCTTCATCCTCCCAAGTAGCTGGAACTACAGGTGTGCACCACCATGCCCGGCTAATTTTTGTGTTTTTTTTGTAGAGACAGGGTTTTGGCATGTTAGCCAGGCTGGTCTCGCTCGAACTCCTGGCCTCAAGTGATCCACCCTCCCAGCCTCCCAAAGCGCTGGGATTACAGGCGTGAGCCACTGTGCCTGGCCTGGATGTTGTTTTTTAAATACAAGTTTTTCTTCTTAAATTCAGTAAACGTCTCATAGGATATGGATTTTAACACATGTACTAAGCACTTACTGGGAACCAGACACTGTTTTAGGCTTTGAGGATACAGCAGTGAATGAGATGGACAGGCCCCTGCCTTAAGGGGCCAACATTCAATAGGGAAGACAGAGTACAAAGAAGTATGTAACACATTTGGTGTTGTGAGTGCGTTGAGGAATAAAATGCAAGGTAAGGGGGCAGGATGCGGGAAAGAGAGCTGCTCTTTTATGCGTGGACTGGTTTGGGAAGGTCTCACAGATAAGGTGGCATCTTGGATGGAGATGAGAATGCAGTGGGGGAGTGAGCCAACCAGCCATTGAGGATGCCCAGGAGAGAGCATTCTAGGCAGGGGGAGCCCTGGGCACAGGGCCCTCAGGCAGGAATAAACATTTTTGACAAGCTGGAGACATGCTGGGAGAAGCACCAAGGCAGCCAGAGAGCTGGGAGTAGGAAGTTGTAGTGTAGGTGGATGTTCTCAATTTAGCTGCATGCTTTTTACCACCTGGGAAGCTTTAAAAAAAGCCTTGTCCCAACTGCCAAGATTCTGATTGACTTCACCTGGGCAGAGCCTGGGAATTGGTGTTTTTTAAAGTACCCCTCAACAATTGTAGGGTGCACTTGGGCTGAAGTACTTTGAAGGCCACAGTAAAGATTGGATTTTGTTCTGAGGGAGATGGCTTTACTGAGATGAGCGGCATGGCATGACTTAGAGTTGTAATAGGGTCACTCTAGCCACCCTGTGAGGTGGGGGCGAGGCCAGGGTGGAGGCAGAGAGACCCATTAGGAGGCTGTGCAGGGGCTCGGAACAGCACAGTAGCAGCAGAGGTGGTGTCAATTGGTCCAGTTCTGGATATATTCCAGGGAAGAATTCATGTGATTCGCTCATGATTGGATGTGGGAGTTGAAAGAGGAGGCAAAAGCCACTGTAAGGAGGAAAAACTAGGGAAGACTAAGAAGAACAGATCAGGAGTTAGATTGTGGACTGGTTGGTGTCTATTGGACATCCACGTGCAGGTGTGGGGTAGATCATTAGATTTCCAGGTCTGGAGAGTTCAGGGGAGAGATGCAGCCAGAGCTCTGGATTTCCACAGGTACACATGTGCCTGCAAATAGTATGTGGCACTGTGCTGAGTTCCCTAGGGAGACAGCGATGGTGGAGGAGAGTGGAGCTGGCTTGGTCATGCTGAGCAGTGCCAGAGGAGGCACTTCCCCTTGGTTTTGTTGTCTGAGCATAAGGGGGAGTGAGGTTTCTGGGCTTTGTGAGTAGCAGTAGGACTTGAAGTGGGGATGAAAAGGAACAGAAGACCTCCCCCACTATAATTCCAGCAAACTCTTCTCTGCCTGTCAACTTTGAGAAGCAGAGCAGAAAGTGGAAGATGTGTGATGAGTTAAAAAGGAGACAGACGGGCCTCTGTAAAGTGGTTTGCATGACTTAGAAATATGAAAAGAAATTGAACCTGTCAAAAAATTGGGACTCTTCAAGAGCAGCAACTGTGACCCATCTGTTCCTAGCATCAGCATGGAGAATCTGCCTGAATGTTGGAGAAGGGCATTGGCCTGCCATTTCCCTGCTCCCTGGGCATTGAGCACAGCCAGAGTGAGAAGTGCCAGTCCTACCCTCAGGGCCATGCTCAGTTGGAAACCAAGACTTCATCTCTTAGAGATGAACCGTCATTCATCTCTTAGATCTTTAGGCATAAACTCTCTCTGGGTTAGATGTCCTGCACCAAGCACTGGAGAAGTCAAAGGCAAATTAGAGATGTTCTCTTTCCTAGGAGAGCATCCCCAGTGAGGGAGGTGGACACATTTTGACATGGAGGCAAAGTATCAGGCAGACAACTGCCAGGTCACCACATCTCAGGCCCTCCTGCTCACATCTTGTCCCCGTACCTGGCGCTGGTCAGGTTTACAGGGACCCAGTCAAGCCAAGTGAGTTCACAAGACAGATAAACCAGAGAATATATCAACTCAATAGAGGGATTACACCTTTCTGTTGCCCACAGCACCTCCTTCCTCACATTAGTGTACCCGAAAGCCAAGTCAGTGATCAGAAGATTGCATGGTGAGCTGGGAACAAGTCAAGGGAATTAGCCCAGGCCACAGAGAAGCCTGGTGGGTGACCTCTGACCCCACAGCACAGTCCCACCCCGCCAGTGTCCCTGTTCCTGGATGGTGTTCCATAAACACTGATTCTGCCCTGAGGGCTCCTACTCACAGGTAGATGGCCCTGTCTGGGAACAAATGATAAAGTTCAGTAAGTCACAGTTCTATTCACAGCCTCATTGTGGCTTGAAGTTGAAGCTTCCCAAATCTCTTCAACTGTGTGTTGAGACCATCCATTAACGTTGAGACCTGGGGGTCTTCCCATCTTCCTGAGACCTGGGGGCCCCTCACCATAACATGCGCTTACAGAGTCTACGTGCCAACTACTGTGAAACAGTACGGCATGGTCACAGCCACAGCAGAGGTGTGAACACAGGACAGGAAACAGCTGAGAAGACCATATAGGAATGCCCAGTACACAGGTGTCAAACCATGCTATCCACAGTTATCATGGACATGTGGCCCTTTTTTGCCAAGATTGGCAAGTACATGAGGAAATGCACATCTTTATTTATTGTTGGTGGGAATATAATTTGGGAACCCCCTGGAAGGAACTTTTGCAATACTTACCAAAACGTAAACCGCACAATTGTGAAAAGATGTTTGCCTAAGGATATTCATCATAGGCAGCATTGTTTATAACTTAACAAGCTTAACAGCCACGTGAATGTCCCAGGAGGGGATTAGATAGGTAAATTTGGGGCAGTATACACAATGGTACATGGCACAGGGTTTTAAAATGGCGGTGTGGCTTTACTGATGTGACAAACCATGCATTTGATGACCTCACAGAGTAAGACTGCAGATAAACAGATTTGTCTGTAAAGATATTCGCCATTGTTAACTGGTTGTCTCAAGAGATGAAAATAGTGGAGCAGTTTTAATATTCTTTGTATTTTCAATACTTGATTCTTTTACAATGAACACAGTAATTTTTTGAGAAAAACAAAGCCGTGGTCCACAGTGGGAGGCAGGATGCTGAGAGGTCTAGACGGACAGAACTGGACTGCCAGGTGAACGTGACAGCTGAGGGAATGGGAGGTATCACTGTGATTGTTGTGCCTGGCTGGACAGAGGCTGGGTGATGTTGTTATTAACCATCATGCCCCATGTTATTCTGGGTTTCGGCAGGTGGGGATGGGAAATCCAGCTGTCATGGCAATAAGCAGTGACTCGTCGATACTATCTGGAGTGGGGTCCGGGATTTAAGTCATTGGGGAAGGGGTAGGGGCGGGATCAGTGGAGTAACTGCTGAGAAGAGGGTCTGGAAGTACACCCTGGAGCTGTTTCAGTACTTCTGTTGACATCATCCTGGGTGGAACCTTTCATCACACTCCGGTCTCTGCCTTTTCCTTTAATCACTATTGTCTCATCCTCTTGTAACACACTTCTTTCCGGTCCCCATGCCTCTCAGGCCCTGTCCTATTACCTCATCCTTCTTCTCCGTCTGCCTCCTGCCACCTCCTGGTCCAGGCCTTGTGCGTAGCCTGTTAGAGGTCCTCCTGCCTCTAGCCCACCCTCCTTATCATTCCCAGGTGTATTTTCTTAGTACTTTCAGCATGTCATTCTGCTAAAAACTTCCAGAGGCTCCACAGGTCCCCTGCCTGGATTTCATAGCTCCTGTTGCCTTGGCCTGCTGACTCCTGAGAGTGATCCTTGTCGCTCCTGGTGCACACCGTGTGGTCATTTCTGACACCAGCTTCTGCTCATACTATTTAGACTAGTACCCTGGCCCAGGCTTCTTTCCAGTCTAGCCAGATCCTGCCCACCCCATCCAGCACCCTGTCTGCACTCAGTATTGTTGATGCCACTCATTTTAATGTTCAGTGAAACACAGCCCTATGTTACTTCGTTTGTGCATCTCCTCAAGTAGATTAGAAAAGTTTCTTTTTTGTTTCTTAGCTGTGTACTTTATTGATGGTCTATCAGTGTTTGAGAACTAAATAAATTTAAGGAATAGGTGTCTCCGTTGAAGGTGGTAGAGCTGTACACAGGGGAACAGATCAGAAACCACTAAGCAGGAAGACCCCCTGCAGATTCACCTTGGCTAGGGAAATTTGCCTTCCTACTGTCTTGCTCACTCTCTCAAAGAGCTTCCACTGCAGGATGTTGCTCCTGCAAACACTTATCCTCAAAAAACATTTGCCATCAGACAGACTTTCTGAAATAGAAACTCAGATGGAGCTGAATGGTATAGTTAATGTTGTTATGGAAGATCGTTGTTGTTCTTTCTCTTAAAAACCTGAAAACTGCAACAAGAATTTTACAATCACAAGCAAACAGCAGGTACTCAGTCTTTGAATCTGGAGAGGGAGAAAACCAACCAAGATCAGAGAAGGCCCTAGCTCTGATGTAGAAGGCTATAGACAGATTATGGCTGTGGCCTGGTTTTAATCTTTGGAGTGGTAAGAGTTCATGATGCAAAGATGCAGATTCATCCAAGTTGTTACAGCTGTCCTCTGCCTCAATGGAGCTTGGAGAAATGTCTTGCCTGAATTTTCCAGTAGATGCTGTGAAAGGGAAGCTCACTGACCATCTTCCATTTCAAATCGTACTTAACCTTTGCTGTTCTCCTGTTCTCCAGTTAAGTGGATTTTGCTGCTTGCTTTTTTTTTTTTTTCTTTTTTTCCAATTTAGTTTTCTTGCCTGCATTGGATTACTTAATTTTGTTTCTGGGGAACATGAACAGTCTGTCATTGTATGTTCAGCGTGCAAACACACTGAATAAGCACTTGCCGATGTTAGTGAAGCCTGGTGGGTTCTGGAGTAGTTATAGCATCTCAGGTGTGCCACCCCCATGAAATTCATTCAGCAGGGATTTCTGAAATGGCATGCCAGGCCAGATTCTCGGCACCGGGGTACCAGGAGCGGACATACCCACAAGTTATCTTAAAAAGGGAGAAATGGATAATAAACGACTTATACATTATATGAGGCAGCAATAGCATTGTGGAAAAACTAAACTGGAGAATTGGACTAAGGAATGCGTGGCAAGGTTTGTAGTGCTCTTGGTGGTGATGGAGCCTCACTGATAAAATAACATGTGAACAGAGACTTGAAGGAGATGAGGAGAGTGAACCATGCTGGGAGACACCCTGAGATGAGATCAGGGAAGTTTGGGGTGAGGAGTAGGGTTTATGGGGTACAGATCTATGATTGCTTGTAGGGCAAGAACTTTGGGTTTTATCTTGGGGTGGGAAATCATCGGAACATTTGCAGCCCAAGCATAAAATGACCTGACTGCATCAAGGCTCACTCTGGTGGCCACATTGCTAGTTTATGGCAGGGAAGCAAGAGCAGAAATGGAGACCCCCATAGGAGACAAGAGATGGTGGTGGTGTGGACCAGAGAGTGGCAGTGGAGGTACTGAGCAGTGGTCAGATTCTGGATATATTTGGAAGGTTGATATAAACATGAATAATGCATAACTCACCCTAGCACACAGGAGTCCTTTCAGGGTCAAGTGGGCTACCTAGCCAAGCAATGATGCAGGAGAGCATAGGTGCTGTAATATCTAAGGGGAGAAAACAGGAGTAAATAGGGTGTAACCCACTTCCTTGTTGCAGTTTTCAGGTTTTTAAGAGAACCATGCCTTATGATTTCTGTGTATGCTCTTGGCACTCAGCACACAGTGCTTAGGTTAGTTACAGAGTAGATATTTGGTGAGTGCATCATTCATTTACGCTTACGGAGGGAATTGCCTTTGTTCTGTTTATATTGTGGAACTGAAGTGTTTTTTTATTTTGTCTTATGCTGAATGTATATTGTTAAATGTTTTGTTTGTTTTGTGTTTTTGTTTGTTTTTGTTTTTTTTTTTAGGTGAGAAGCCATTTACTTGTGAAATCTGTGGCAAATCTTTCACAGCAAAGAGTTCTCTTCAGACCCACATCAGAATCCATCGGTAAAGTTTTGCAGATATTTTTCTCATATGGAGGCCTCATTCAGTTCTGCTGTGCAGTGAGGTGACATGTGTTACCTATATAGTTTTCTCCCAGTTGTTACTCTGCAGAATTTTGTGTGCAGTTTATTACTTTGGCTTTCTTTTGTTTGTTTTGAGACAGGGTGTCGCTGTTGCCCAGGCTGGAGTGCAGGTGGGAGTTCAGGCGATTCTCCCACCGTGGCCTCCCGAGTAACTGGGATACCACACCCAGCTAGTTTTTGTATTTTTTTGGTAGAGACGGGATTTCACCATGTTGACCAGGCTGGTCTCAGACTCCTGACCTCGAGTGATCTGCCTGCCTGGGCCTCCCAAAGTGTTGGGATTACAGGTGTGAGCCACCGCACCTGGCCTAATTTGTTTTATCTTTTCAATAATGAAATTCCCTACCTAGGTAAAAAGGAATGCTGATTCTGGCCAGTAAAAGTTTACATTACTGATTTCATTTATTAAATTTTGATTGGGGCTAGGGATTGGTCCAAAGCTTAAATCTTCAATCAAAAATAAGTATTAAATTTGATGTTTTCTGAATAAATGTTTTTGTTTACACAGTTATCCCCAGGTTAGACTTAGGAGTTCTTCTAAGCATCACAAATAATTAGAGGATGTTTAAATTTTTTAAATTGACATTAATCATATATACTTATTGGGCCATTAGAGTCTAAAAATTGGCTGTGAAAACTAAGACAAAAAAGAGAACTATATGTTTATTATATAAATATTTACTCTCTTTTCTTATCTGAAATACATACTGTGGAATCATAAAATTTATCATATCTAGCCGTGCCCCATCTGCCACCCTTCCTCAGGCACCACCCCCCACCCTATTTTCAGATTAGAAACTGCCCATGGAAGCGAGACTTGCTTCAAGTCCCTGAGTTAGTAGGTGAACCCATGACTTATGACTTGCAGTCTAATTAATTTTCCACTACTCTTGATTGCTTCCCCCTAAATAATCAGGAAGTAGTAAGTAGGTATTTCCATTTTAAAAATAAAATGTTTATTTTCTTATAGAGGAGAAAAGCCATACTCGTGTGGCATTTGTGGCAAATCCTTCTCTGACTCCAGTGCCAAAAGGAGACACTGCATTCTACACACCGGCAAGAAGCCTTTCTCCTGCCCTGAGTGTAACTTACAGTTTGCTCGCTTAGACAACTTGAAGGCTCACTTGAAAATTCATAGCAAGGAGAAGCATGTGTCAGATGCCAGCAGCATTTCTGGCAGTAGTAATACAGAAGAGGTCAGGAATATTCTTCAGCTACAGCCATATCAACTCTCTACCTCGGGAGAGCAGGAAATTCAGCTTCTTGTAACCGATTCTGTACATAACATCAATTTCATGCCTGGTCCTAGCCAGGGAATCAGCATCGTGACTGCAGAGAGTTCCCAGAACATGACTGCAGACCAGGCTGCTAATCTTACGCTGCTCACGCAGCAGCCAGAGCAACTGCAGAATTTAATTCTTTCGGCTCAACAGGAGCAAACAGAACACATTCAGAGCCTCAATATGATTGAAAGCCAGATGGGGCCCTCACAAACAGAGCCAGTGCACGTGATCACTCTGTCCAAGGAAACACTGGAACATCTTCATGCCCATCAAGAGCAAACAGAGGAGCTCCATTTAGCTACAAGTACTTCAAATCCAGCTCAGCACCTGCAGCTGACACAGGAGCCTGATCCGCCACCACCCACTCACCATGTGCCCCAGCCAACGCCGCTTGGCCAGGAGCAGAGCTGACCTGTAAACACGTTTGACTGCTTGATTGGGCTCCTCTTATAAGCCAGCTGTGACTGGATTTTGAACGCTTGAAGTCAGGCTCTCCACACCATCGACTTGCAGATCCTTCTGTGAGAGCTGTGATGGCTAACTGATGTTTATAATGCCCTCCATCCAGGTAGCAAGATGTGTGTATGTCTTGTCTAAGGTACTGATTTGGATTGAGCATTTCAATATTGTTGAATGGTTTTCATTTTCATCTGCAACGTCTCATAAAGACTCAGGTAGTTTTTCATTGAGGGCATTGATCTCAGTTTTTCTGTAAGGTTTAAATGTTCACAGCCATAGGTTATGGTCTTGCCAACCTCCCCAGTTATGTTTTTTTATTTTCTAGGACAAAGGGAGTCATTTTGGTTGAACTCGGCAGAATGGTTTGTTCTATTTTCTTATTTTTCTTAGGCAACACAGTTGTTAACACAAGACAAGTCAGGGCTAAATATGACAGATCACAATGTATGGGTAATTTGCCCTTTTAATAACTTCCAGTCCCCTAAGACAAAGTAACCATCAACGTTTTATCTTTGTGCAGTACAGTGGGCTTATTGTGTTACACTTCAGAAAGATTCAAACTCAAACTCAGTATTTTAACTCAAAATTCATGTAACAAGATAGCCAAAAGTATAGGATTTTTTTTTTAAATTCTGAATTCATCTTTTCTGAGAAACATAAATTTACATATTTTTTAACAGCAAGCTATCAAAATTCTAATTAAGTTTAAAATACAAAATTGGATCAAGACATTCACCCTAAATTCTGAATTTCTGTCAGAAAAGAGATTTGATTTTCATGAAGGTAAAGCTTTCTTCACTATTCTGGAACATAAAACTTTATTCAGTGTAATTTAAGTCTTATATATACTCTACTGAATTCTAACTGATCTCCTGAAAATGTTGATCTGTGTGTTGTGTCTGATAACTTTCTGGAGATGGAAGCTTATTATAATTCATTTTTATTGCAGACTAGTTAAATCCCACAAAGGGAATATCTTCTCCTAATCTTTCCTTTTTTAGAGACAGGGTCTCACTCTATCACCCAGGCCAGAGTGTAGCGGCACAGTCATTGCTCACTGTAACCTCAAATTCCTGGGCTCAAGCAACCCTCCCACCTCAGCCTCCTAGTAGCTGGGACTACAGGGATGTACCACCACCCCCAGCTAATCTTCATCTAATCTTAAAACTTTGAGCCTCAGAGACTTTGTAGCCAGCATGTGTCTGTAATTGTATGATTTTTAAATCATCATCAAAAGATTAAATTATGTTTGGGTTAGGTTTTCAAGCTAAGCTTATTGAATTCTTTTACCACTTTCATGTAAGCTGGTAGGGGATTTTTGAGAAAAGAAGGTGGGCACTAGTATATCTAAATTAACAATGCTGATGGAGAGTAGGGGGTAATCTACTCTAAAATTAATAGAGCCTTTCCATCAATTGTTTTGTTTTAGACATCCTTGATTTCTACCTAAATCAAATAAGTTATTTGGAGGTTAGAGTAATAGAGAATTCTTCAGGTTTGAGAGAAGATAAAAGCATTTTGGTTGCATATTTGCTAAGCTATATTTTATTATATGTAATTCACAAAATATCCAAAATGATATATATCTTATATGTATCAACCAAACTAATGTTAAATTAGGCCTGACTAGAGCAAAGATAACAATTTTTTACAAACACTGTTAAGCCCTAAGTATTATTTCAGGTTCTCGTTTAAACTGTTTAATTTTATTCTTAAAACACAAAGTTTTTACCAGCTTTTCAAAGGCCACCAATCCACATTTTCTCCAGGAAATTAAATATTTAAGTAAGTGAATTTTTACTCACTCTGGATAGCTAGGTGATTATTCAGAAAATACGGTTACATAGCTATTTATAAGTCAAGTTTCACTGGCTCTATAACAGTCTACCTCTACACTAAGAGAACTATAACGTGAACAACATAGGTCACTTTAAATGTTCTAGTAGCAACATTTAAAAACATAAAAAGCAGCAGGTGAAAATGTTAATAAAAGTTTATTTAATCCAACATTTGCCAAATATTTCAACATATAAAAATATATTAGTGAGACCTTTTACATTCTGTTTTTCATACTAAGCTTTCGAAATCCGGTGCATATTTTACACTTTCTGCACATCTCAATTTGGATGCTAATGTTCATTGGACATACTTGATCTGTATTTAGATTTCATACAACTTACAGTTGAAAACAGATTCTCATATCAAGTAGCTAAGACAAAAGTTTTTTTCAAGAATGGAAATAAGTATCAGTTTAAAAATTTATATTAAAATTTATTAAAATTAAAATCCAGTTCCTTGTTGCATGGGACACAGTGCGAATGCTTGATAAGCACATGTAGCTAGTGGCTGCTATATTGGACAGCATGGGACACCTGTTTCTAGCTTGAGCATCAGTCCTAGCCATGCCTGAATTATTTGACCAGCTGTCAAAGAGAAACAAGGAAATGATAACTTTATCAATCTAGCCTCTTTCTTTGTCCCACATATACATTCTACCCCTTTGAATAAAAAAGTTCAGTGACGCCGGGCGTGGTGGCTCACGCCTGTAATCCCAGCACTTTGGGAGGCCAAGGTGGGCGGATCACGAGGTCAGGAGTTCAAGGCCAGCCTGACCAACATAATGAAACCCCATCTCTACTAAAAATACAAAAATTAGCCGGACGTGGTGGTGTACGCCTGTAATCCCAGCTACTCAGGAGGCTGAGACAGGAGAATCACTTGAACCCAGGAGGCAGAGGCTGCAGTGAGCTGAGATCACGCCATTGCACTCAAGCCTGGTGACAGAGCAAGACTCTGTCCCAAAAAAAAAAGTTCAATGACTTGAGTACCCAAAAGAAATGTCGTGAACATGAAAGTACTTCTCATGTGTCCTTGAGAAATGATGTTGCTAGTGCAGTGTTTCACAATTCATTTTCTACTAAATGTGTACAATTTTTTAAATTGTTTTAACAGGAAATATAGAGTGTGTTTCTTAGGAAATAGAATGTTATGCTTTGGGGCTCCTGAAATACCTCATTTTGAAGGTGAATCTTTGGTTTTCTCCCAGTAGAGGGTCGGCCTTGGGATGACTGGAGCTCTTACCATCAAAATCAGTTATTCAAGTGCTTGCCCAGTGCTTCTTGAAACTCACCTCTACTCTGTATTTTCTACAGTTGGTTCTTGTATTATAAATGTTGTGAGCAACAGATTAAATGATGCTGAGGAATGAAAAAAGATTCTCATTATAAATGCTTACCTAGGATTCTCATTATAGATGCTTATCTAGGTTTTCATAAATGGGAACGTAACAATATCTTCCAAATATGGAGTCCTTACTGTTGGCCAGGAGCCAAGCCAGGTCTGTTAAATCTGTATTATATCTTACTGGGTCTCAAACATCTTCCATGTCATGGCACACAGATTTACAATATAGCACCCTCTGGTTGGAGGACTCCAGTCCCCTCTGGTCATGTCTGGTATATTAGTTTGCCAGGACTTCCATAACAAATACCACAGACTGGGTGACTGAAAAAATAGAGAGTCCAAGATCAACGTGTCAGTGGGGTTGGTTTCTTCTGAGGCCTCCCTTCTAGTCGTCTTCCCCTGCCTGTGTCTTCACATGTCCTTCCCTCTGTCCTACTCTTTTAAGAACACCCGTTATATGGGATCAGCCCACATTAATGTCCTCATTTAATCATCTTTTCAAACACAATCCCTTTCTGAGATGCTGGGTATTAGGACATCAACTTGTGAATTTGGAGTAGGGGGACACAATTTACCTCCTAACAGCTGGCATCTAAGTGAGGAGGGGAGCAGTGTCTGGGACACACCTTAACCACTGGAAGCATGTCTCATCTTAATCTTCATGACATTCTGATGAGGTGAGTAATTATTATGCTTATTGTACATATGAGAACATGGATCCCAAAGAGAAAGTCTGTTGCGAAATGTCATACAGTAAGTGGTAGAACTAGAACTAGGGCACAGGCTTTTAAAACTTTAAGCTGGATTTCTTATCCCCAAGGTTAATAGAACCAAAAGAAAATGACAATTTTCTTATTAAATAAGTAATTTCTTATTTATTATTAAATACGTAATTTATTTCCTACTTATTAAGTTATTATTAAAAATTACATATTTAATAAGAACTTACTAATTCAGGAATGTGACCTGCTTAATGTTATAGAACTTTTTGACTAAAATTGAGGGCCTATGTCTGGAATTATAGCGTACTTTTTTCTTTTTTTAAGTGGAGACAGGGTCTCACTATATTGCCCAGGCTGGCCTCAAACTCCTGGCCTCAAGCAGTCCTCCCACCTCGGCCTCCTAAAGTGCTGGGATTACAAGCATGTGCCACCTGCATACAATTATAACTTTTTTACATAGAACAATAATAGTGAAAGTTATGGTCTACAGAAATTGAGTAACTACCGTATAATCATGTTAGTGTTTCACTACTATTGATTTAAAGCTTAATTGGTAAGAAAATGTGGCACATATACACCATGGAATACTATGCAGCCATAAAAAAGGATGGATGAGTTCATGTCCCTTGCAGGGACATGGATGAAACTGGAAATCATCATTCTCAGCAAACTAACACAGGAACAGAAAACCAAACACCACATGTTCTCACTCATAGATGGGAATTGAACAATGAGAACACTTGGACACAAGGCGGGGAACATCACATACATACCAGGGCCTGTCGTAGGGTGGGGGGCTGGGGGAGGGATAGGATTACGAGAAATACCTAATGTAAATGGCAAGTTGATGGGTACAGCAAACCAACATGGCACATGTATACCTATGTAACCTGCATGTTGTGCACATGTACCCTAGAACTTAAAGTATAATTTAAAAAAAAACTTAATTGAAATTTGCCAGTTGGATGAAAGTTACTAGTAAGGTGAAAATGTCTTAGTTAACAGGAGCCTCTGTAAGTGAGCCCTTTTTTCAAATTTTTGACTGAGAATATTTTAAGTTTAGGGTAGGTTTGTTTTATTTTTGTTATCCTTAATAAGCATTAAGGTAAAATTTCATTTTCAGTTTCTAAACTTAAGCCTAAACTCTTAAGAATTGAAAGAAAACTCTTTGTCTTGCTTTTGTAAACAGCAGATAAAGAGGAATGACCTGTAAAAAATCTGCTTGGCTTGCCTTTTGTAAATAGCAGCTCTCAAGGAGTGACCTCTAAAAGAAGCCGGAATGTCGTGATAGTTTATCCTGCTCTCAAATTCTTTACACATAATTAAGCAGCAAAAGACTTTAGCTTACTGGAGTGTGTGTGTGTGTGTATGTGTGTGTGTATTTATATATATATTTCATTCTACCTTGAAACATAGGACATCAACAGCTTTTAAACTAAAGCTCATTTGATGACATTCTCTTCTTTTTTTTGGACATAGGGTCTTGCTCTGTCACAGGCTGAAGTGCAGTGGCATGATCATGGCTCACTACAGCCTCTTAGCCTCCTGAGTACCTGGGACCACAGGCATGCACCACCACGCTCAGCTAATTTTTAAATTTTTTTTTAGAGACGAGGTCTCACTACGTTACCCAGGCTTGTCTCAAACTCCTGAGCTCAAGTGATCCTCCCACCTCAGCCTCACAGAGTGCTGGGATTACAGACACAAGCCACTGTACTCAGCCCACATTCTCAGTAATACAAAATGTAGGAATTTAAACACATTTTGGTAACAGCAAGGGATCTTAGCTTTTTTATGTGAGTCTGAAAAGTGGTACTACATTCAGTGTGAAGTGTGAAAAAAGGAAAAAACTTGAGCAGGGGTCAGGGTAGAGAACTTTTATTCTGAATTCCTAATATCCATAATATGTCACTTTAAATATAATTCAAAGATGACTTTCTAAAAGAATAGTTTGGGTATTGGTTTTAGTTCATTCATATTACTTTATCCTTGTTAAATGAAAAGTTAAACTGAAGCTTCCTTAGACCAAATCAGAGTTAAAAACAAAACTACATTTTAAAAATCCACCTCTCAGGATAATTTTAGTTTGGTTAAGTGGCTTCTGGATAAATGTTTCTTATAATCTTAGTGTTTGAAGGGCAAAGGCAGTCTTATTACAAAAATATGGGCAAGTATTTAACTGATCCTGAACTTAATTTATGTGTTTAATCTTTGCAGCCTCTCAAGGTAGAGTCCTTGTGTTATCTCAGAGTCTATGAAATCATAATTGTGCTTTGACTTCTGGGGAAGGTATGGAGTAAAAAGCAGCATACAGAGGAATAAGGTGGGAAGGAAGAATAGGAAAGAATGGGGGCCCCAAATTTGTGACTTACCCACTCCAAGCCAAGAGACAAAGCTGGGTGTCATTCCTGAAGGGGCCCACCTCACCCCCACACCCAATTCATGGCCATGTTATGTCAGTTTCACCTTGAAATATCTTTTGACTCCATCCACTTCTGCCATCCTCACTACACCATGTCACTTGCCTGTACTCCTGACAAAGACCTGATTGATCCTTTCTACCACCTCCTGCTGGGCTTTCTCCACTGGAAGTGGTGATCTGTTTGGGCTCACCATTGTACCCTTAGCTTAGCATCAAACAGAGTGCCTTGCTAAATGAATGGATTTGCATTAGTTATTAGGATAAATATGACCGTGTCTCTGCTCTGCTTAAAATCCTACAGAGTTTCCATTGGCCTTTAGAATAAAATCTCCAACTTCCTCTTGGGACCCTCTTCCCCATTCTCATTTCTAGTCATGTGGGTTCCTTGCTGTTCCCCAAACATACCCAGCTCTTTCTTGCCTGAGGGCTTTGTGGCAGGTGGTTTCTCAGCCTTGAAAGTTGTCTGCCCCCACTCTTGATTCATGACTACCCATCTGTCCTCTAACCTCAATCAAACCACGTTGTCACATCCTCTCATGGCGCACTCTACACCTTTGGCGCAGATATCACTGTTTTTAAATCATGGGCTTTGTCTCTGGCTATACTGCAGCCACAGCTTCCCGGCCCAGGACCATGGGTTTGTTGCTTGAAGATACTGGCCCGCAGGTACAAAGCCATACTACAGGGTGACTTAAACATGTCACCTACAGTACTAGGGACCCAGTTTCTGGGCCTAGGAGATAAGAAATTGGGAGGTGACAGAACATGGTATGGGGCAGAGGAAAGGGGATCCTGTCCTAATGGCTCAGGTTTTTAACCTAGGCTACTGCTAGGTTTTACCGTTAGCAAGAACATTAGAATGGGACTCCTTTTTTTCCTTTTTTGGACGGAGTTTTGCCCTTGTTGCCCAGGCTGGAGTGCAATGGAATGATCTCAGCTCACCACAACCTCTGCCTCCCGAGTTCAAGCGATTCTCCTGCCTCAGCCTTCCTGAGTAGCTGGGATTACAGGCATGCGCCACCATGCCTGGCTAATTTTGTATTTTTCATAGAGATGGGGTTTCTCCATGTTGGTCAGGCGGGTCTCGAACTCCCGACCTCAGGTGATCTGCCCGCTTCAGCCTCCCAAAGTGCTGGGATTACAGGCGTGAGCCACTGTGCCCAGCCTTAGAATGGGACTCTTTTTAAACTGACTTCATGTATCACCCACTTATTTGATCCAATATGAATTGGCCAGTGTGATTGTGCCAGTATTTTTAGTTCTGTATACACGTAATTTGAATCATGACTCAAGATTCTAATTAAGGAGAGAAATTCTTGTAGTTAACAAATAGCTTTAATAGAGTTTTTTTTTTTTTTTTCTTGGAAGAAATTCTAAGTAGAACTTGGTTTGGGTCTTCTAGTCTGTTCATTTCTTAGGACAGCATTGAATGATAGGATTTTGGAGTAGAAATGGGCTGAGAAGGCTGAGTAATTAAACTGCCTCCATTTAGAGATGGGCAGATGAAGTGTGGTTGGTGACATCCAAGGTCACACTAGGCTAGCGTGAAGCAAAGCTGGAATCCAACCAGACCTTCTGGATTCCAGAACGATGTATTCCCTGCTGCTTTATGCCCCCATGTTAAGTATTTAATTAGCATAAGTTGAAACTCCAAGTCAGCAGTTTGTAGCACTGATGAACTCATTATTGTTCTCTGATCTTCTTTAAAGACAAATTTGATGATGTGTCATTCATAGAGCCACATGACCCTGCTTGGCAAAAGGCATTGAGTCAAGCCAGACCCCACTAAGCCTCTGCAAAGGCAATAAGTGGAGCGGCTAGTTGTGTACCATCTGCTAGTGAAAGGGAAATGAGATTATTCTAGAAGCCAGGGACTGTCTCGGGATCTCTTATGGTCTCTGGATCTCAAGGACAGCAACCCTCTTATTTATTCCTCGGTTTTATTAGTGTTTCCAGTGTGACAGTTCACTTCCTCTTAAACAAGACATAGCTTCGTATAATGCCAGCCTTTCACGCATCATTTTGAATCAACCCTGGGGTGGTGGAGCCCAGGGTAACCCAGCTGTAGTGGACTTTAGAACGTTTTTACACTATATTTAAATATGGGTGTGTCTGATATTCGGCAAATTCATTTCAAGCCAAATGACGTGTCACACTCAAAAGCTAGGATGGGCCTAACTGAGAGGCTGCCCTAGTTTTCTGAGCGTGACCTGGCTGAATTCCCTCGTCTCTCCTGGCAGAGAACAGGCATTTCCCCTTGCTTTCCTCCCACTGCCTGCTTCTCAGCTCGAGCTGGGAACAGTGAGTGTTCAGGTCTTACTGGGTCTCAAGAGATTTTCCAGATGAAATGCAAAGTGAGAATAAAGGGAGAGCCCTATTGCCTCCCACTTCTTTATGGTCTCTGGATCTCAAGGACAGCAACCCTCTTATTTATTCCTGGGTTTTATTAGTGTTTCCAGTGTAACAGTGTCACTTCCTCTAAACAAGAAACAGCTTCTTATAATGCCAGCCTTTCATGCGTCATTTTGGGTCAACCCTGGGGTGGTGGAGCCCAGACAGACCTGGGCCCCCAAACAGCTCTGCCACTTGCTGTGTGCAGATCACAGAACCTCTGTGACTCGGTTTCCTTTTTGGTAAAATGGGACTGTTGCCAGCACTGATGTTGAGGGTAATACTCATAGGATGACGGTCAATAAATGAGACGATGTTTTTTAATATTAACTAGCTGAAAGACTGGACGCGTCCCTTCACTTTAGGCGCTGTTTCCTTATCGGGAATAGGACGAAGCTGATCCCAAAGGCCTCTCCAGCCCTTTTCAGCAGACAGTCCCGTGGGTCCTCACTCTAAGGCATTCTTTGAAGACTTGGTCTCTCTTCCACACACCCCTCCCATTCCCCACCTCTTAGTGGTGGTCTAACCCGCCCCGCCATCCCCTTCCCTCTCACTTCTCATATCCATTTGGAAGCTGCAGATTGCTGAGTTTCCATGACTTTCATCCGCGCCCTTTGCCCTCGGCACGGGCTTAGGGGTCGACCTGTCTCATGGGAGGCGCACTCTGCGCTTGGATCCATTCTGGGGCGCCCGGGCCGTGGATCTCCAGGTGGGAGACTGGAGGAGAGCGCAGACGTTCCGGCGCCACCCTCGGACCCGCTGGCTTTTCCAAACCTCTTGTGGAGCCTGAGCGCCCTCTCGGCCCGGCGCTGGGAGGCTGCCAGCGGACCTGGGACCGCGCCGGGGGCGGGTGGTCCTCGCCTTGCCGCGGGGAAAGAGCTAGCCATGCACGCGCAAGCGCCGGGAAGGAGCCCAGGCCGAGGGTGCGCGGTCCAGCACAGGGCGCCCTGACTCTCGAGTTCCTCAGCCCCCAACAGGCCGGACCCACCCGGAGGCCCCAGAGCGGAACGCGGTGTCCGCAGCGCCACGCCCTCGGGCGCCACCCTGCAGGCAGGGGCGGGCCCAAGACTGTCCCCGCTGGAGGCGGTGGAGGGATCCAGAAGTAATGAGATGCTAATGAGTCCCGAATAAAGCCCGGGCGGCGCCCCGCGCCCCTCGCGGAAGCCCACACTCCGCGGGACTCCAGCGCTCGCCCCGGGCCGCCCTGCATCCCAGCATCCCCGCCCGATCTCGGCGTTTCCGCCCCCGTCCCCGTCCCCGCCCCCGCCCTCCCACCCGCTCCGACCTGGTTGCCAGCCCGGCAGGAAGCGGCCCCTCCCGGCCTCGGAGCCGCCGGTAAGTCGTCCAGCGGGGCCGGCTGCGCGCCCCGCGGCGGGGTGGGGTAAGGTGGGGTGCGCTTCCGGGGAAATGCGGCTGCGGGCGCTCGGGAACCACGCCTGGCAGGTCGGGCAGGTCTTCCCTCAGCCCAGCCCTGCTCACCCCGCGTCCGGACTTTGCCGTCCAGAGTGTCGGGGACCCCCACTGCTGCTGCCCGCGGTCCAGCTCCCTCTCCATCCTTTCAGACCGCTCCACCCCTCTCACAGCCTTTGTCCTGGCGTTTCCAGGCTGGGTCGCCCCTTTCTCCCCTTTCGCCGAGGTCTTCCTCCTTCCACCCTCCACCCCCAAGAAGGATCTTTGCCCTTCCGTCTTAAGATTCCGTCTGCCCTCGTCCGGGCGACCCGCAGCGGGAGGCTTTCATCTCCTGTCTCGGTGCGGCGGGCTGGGAAGGAGGGGCAGCTGGATGGTGGAGGGGCCTGAGCCTCAGGGACCTGCCCCCACTGCCACTCACCCTCAACGCTGCTGTGGACACCCGCCTCCTCCATACCCTCTGACCCCTTCTGGGCCCCGCGTGAGAAACCCCCTCGGGCACCCTTCAGGCGGCGTGGGAGGGGGCGACAAAGCGAGGCCTTGTCTCCGGAGATTCCTGGGAGAGTGCGCCCGGGCGCACAGGGGGCGGGGCGGGGTAGGGGTCGATCAGGGAGGGGGGAACCTGGGAGGGGCGAAGCCGGCTGCGGTCGACCCCCAGCCCTACCCACGGCCCCTTGGAGTAGGGCACATTCACAGAGGAAGTGTTTTGACCACAGTGCGTCAGAAATAGACCCAGGCCTCCTTTCCCCAGTCAGTCGCAACATCCTCCCGCCGTTTGTTGAGGTAGTTTGGTGGAGGGAAGTGGAACCCACGCGGACAGAGGCCGTTTCTCTGTCAGGAGGCAAGCACGAGTGCTGAGAAAAACTTTGCCCTTGCCATGAGACACTTCTCACACCCAGCGTGGCACTGAGGCCATCAAGGGGCGCCGGTACAGGGACGCATGGAGGGAGATGGGGCAGGATGTATGCTCAGCAGCTGGGGTTGTGGGTACCAGATCTGTCCCTGTGTTGCATGCAAAGGCAGCTCTGTCCTCTCCACATCTAAGAAATCCCCCCACGCCCTGATTCCAAGGCCTAAGGAAGGCAGGCTAAGAATTCCTACCCCAGGGCTTGGAGATCCCTGGACAGGGAGGCTGAACTGGAGGCTCCTCTGGTGCCCCATGTGCCTTCTGTGCCCAAGACTAGTGTTTTTCACTTCCAAATTTGGCAAATTTCACTTGGAGTGGACGGGATAGCAGCTGTCTCTGGAGCAGATGCTGGCAGGGGAATGGGCTGGGAGGAGCAGAGCCAATCACTGGTGAATCCCGAGCTCCCTGGGGACACCAGCCTGCGCTCTTCGCCTCCCCTTCCTTTTTATTTCTTCTGTTCTCCAGCTTCTTCCCCTTTTTCCACCTCTCCAGCCACTCGCCTCTGCCCAGCTGCTGCCCTCCCCAGTAGGCCTCCATGGCTTCACCCACCTCCACCAACCCAGCGCATGCCCACTTTGAGAGCTTCCTGCAGGCCCAGCTGTGCCAGGACGTGCTGAGCAGCTTCCAGGAGCTATGTGGGGCCCTGGGGCTGGAACCCGGTGGGGGGCTGCCCCAGTACCACAAGATCAAGAACCAGCTCAACTACTGGAGTGCCAAGTCACTGTGGACCAAGCTGGACAAGCGAGCAGGCCAGCCTGTCTACCAGCAGGGCCGGGCCTGCACCAGCACCAAGGTGGATACACGGTGCCTGGGATGGGGTGTGGAGAATGCGGGGAGTCAGAGGAGGGACAGGATGCCACGCCCTCACTGCCCTGTGTGTTCACAGTGCCTGGTGGTGGGTGCTGGACCTTGCGGGCTGCGGGTCGCTGTGGAGCTGGCGCTACTGGGGGCCCGAGTGGTGCTGGTAGAAAAGCGCACCAAGTTCTCTCGCCACAACGTGCTCCACCTCTGGCCCTTCACCATCCATGACCTGCGGGCACTCGGTGCTAAGAAGTTCTACGGGCGCTTCTGCACTGGCACCCTGGACCACATCAGTGAGCACCACGTGGTGGCCTGGAGGGGCGGGTGAGCCTGGGCCTAGAGGCAGGCCAGTGGGGAAATGCTGGGCCAGCCAAGAGTCGAAGTGGACAAGATCCATATCAGCCAGGTGACCTTGAAGATTCAGGTCCCCCATCTATAAGTGGGCTTTTGGGCTGAGTGATCGCTAAGACCTTTTCCAGTCTGACCCTGACCAGGCATACACTGGTACATGGTGAGCTTGTGCTGCCCTAGGGTCCCTGTTCCTAATGTCCTCTCCCTTCCAGGCATCCGGCAGCTCCAGCTGCTTCTGCTGAAGGTAGCATTGCTGCTGGGGGTGGAAATTCACTGGGGTGTCACTTTCACTGGCCTCCAGCCCCCTTCTAGGAAGGGTAAGTATTTCTGTGCTCCCTGGAATCTCCCCCTCCCCCATCAAGAACTTGGCCAGTGTCTGAAAAAGGGTGGGCCAGGAGTGTCCTTTTTTGTTTTTGTTTTGAGACAGAGTCTCATTCTGTCACCCAGGCTGGAGTGCAGTGGCATGATCTCGGCTCACTGCAACCTCCGCCACCCAGTTTCAAGCGATTCTCCTGCCTCAGCCTCCTGAGGAGCTGGGATTACAGGCATGTGCCACCACGCCCAGCTAATTTTTGTATTTTTTTAAGTAGAGACGGGGTTTCACTATGTTGGCCAGGCTGGTCTCGAACTGCTGACCTCAAGTGATCCACCCACCTCAGTCTCCCAAAGTGCTGGGATTACAGACGTGACCCACCATGCCAGCCAGGAGTCTCCTTTTCTAATAGTGTGGCCTTGGGCAAGCCACTCTGAGCCTCAGATTGAGCATTTGCAAAACAAGAATAATACTTCCTTCCTTACCTGCCTTCCATAGCTGCTGTGAAGGTGTAATCTGATAGATAATATATCATTGCTGCTAAACCAGAGAGTCCTTTACACAGGTTTTGATGATTTCACTGGCTTGTCCTGAGAGTATAGGGGCTCTTATGACTTCTACACCTTTGTGCCTCTCATACCCCCTGCCCTAGGGAGTGGCTGGCGTGCCCAGCTCCAACCCAACCCCCCTGCCCAGCTGGCCAACTATGAATTTGATGTCCTTATCTCGGCTGCAGGAGGTAAATTCGTCCCTGAAGGTGAGTGATCACTTCCCTCAAAGAAGCCAGCATCTCTGGCACATCCTGGGCCTTTCTAGATTGTTATAACCCCCTCCTCCTGCCATTGTTCACCTACCGCCACCTCTAGGCTTCAAAGTTCGAGAAATGCGAGGCAAACTGGCCATTGGCATCACAGCCAACTTTGTGAATGGACGCACTGTGGAGGAGACACAGGTGCCGGAGATCAGTGGTGTAGCCAGGATCTACAACCAGAGCTTCTTCCAGAGCCTTCTCAAAGCCACAGGTCAGGGACCCTCTTGCTGAATTTCCCCTCCCCCTGCCTGACTGTGGCCTGGCTCCTGCCTCTCCCTTCCAAACTTGTCCCCACTGCAAGGAACTCCACACTTTTCTGTTTTTTTGGTCTCAGCAGCAAAGGAGAAGGAACCTGTCCCCTCAGGGATTAAGCAGGCACAGCCCTAGTTGACCACCCAGCATGAAAAGTCCTGGAATCTCTCAGAGATGAACCTGTGTATGGGAGTTTTGCTTAAGTGGTACTTCAAGAAGGTGCCTCTGTTTACTTTGATTTTGCACTGTCATGCAACCAGGTGGTGCAGGTCTCCCAAATGCCACCCCCCTCCAAGCTTCCCTCTTTGCTCTAAGTCCTCAGGCCTCCTGGGCCTGGGACAGATGGTTGGTTGTGTCATCAGGACTTGTGGGGTTCTATGCGTGGAGCACTCACTGCAGCCTAAGCTGGGATCCCAGCTCAGGTCAGGCCATGTTGGGATGTTTAGGGAAGGTGATGCATTATCAGGAGACATATCTACTGTCCCCTGCCCTGTACCCCCAGGCATTGATCTGGAGAACATTGTGTACTACAAGGACGACACCCACTACTTTGTGATGACAGCCAAGAAGCAGTGCCTGCTGCGACTGGGGGTGCTGCGCCAGGTGAGGCCCAGTCCTGGCCAGGAGAGGCTGGGTGGTGAGCCCTGGGAGGCAGAGGCTAGGCTTGGACATAGTCGACACCTGGGTGTGGGGACCCCGTCCTCTCCTGCCTTTGTCCTGGCATTAACTTCACCTCTAAAAGTTCTCTCGGCCAGGCATGGTGGCTCACGCCTGTAATCCCAGCACTTTGGGAAGCCGAGGTGGGTGGATCACCTGAGGTCAGGAGTTCAAGACCAGCCTGGCCAACATGGTGAAACCCCGTCTCTACTAAAAGTACAAAAATTAGCTGGGCGTGTTGGCAGGCGCCTGTAGTCCCAGCTACTCGGGAGGCTGAGGCAGGAGAATCATTTGAACCTGGGAGGTGGAAATTGCAGTGAGCCAAGATTGTGCCACTGCACTCCAGCCTGGTCAACAAAGTGAAACTCTGTCTCCAAAAAAAAAAAAAAAAAGTTCTCCCCTGGGATTTACAAGGCAACAGGAATCATATTCTGGGCTAAACACCTTATACCAGCCACAGTTGATATGTGTCAACTCCGTGAGGGCAGGCATTTTTGTCTCTTTGTCTGTTGCTTGCTGCTAATTGCCAGTACCTGGAACAGTGCCAAATACATAGTAAGTGCTCAGTATGTATTTGCTGAATGAATGAACTAGTTGAGTGCCTACCATGTGCTAGAGACTGTGTTGAGAGTTAAATTTGCATCTCTCATCTAATTCTCATGAGTATGCTGATAAATTAGGCATGTTGTTTCTAAGTGATGGACAAACTAAAGCTCTTGAGTTTGTGGCAAGTATATGACAGTAATGATATGGGCAGAACAGAGCCTGGGACACCCAGCAGCAGGGTGAGTGCTGAAGAAAGGGCTTTGAGAATTCCAGGCTGCCGGAATTCTAGTCCCAGCTCAGCCTTCAACTGCTGTGTAGTCTAGGGCAGCCCCTTCCTTCTCTGGGTCCCAGGATATGCACCTTCTGCACCCAAGGGGGTGGCACTGGCCCAGTGAACCTGCTCTCAGAGGTCTCTGAGGTTCTGCTCTGTTGACCATACAGGACTGGCCAGACACCGATCGGCTGCTAGGCAGTGCCAATGTGGTGCCCGAGGCTCTGCAGCGCTTTGCCCGGGAAGCTGCTGACTTTGCCACCCATGGCAAGCTCGGGAAACTAGAGTTTGCCCAGGATGCCCATGGGCAGCCTGATGTCTCTGCCTTTGACTTCACGAGCATGATGCGGGCAGAGAGTTCTGTTCGTGTGCAAGAGAGGCATGGCGCCCGCCTGCTGCTGGGACTGGTGGGGGACTGCCTGGTGGAGGTGAGGGGTTCAGGAGGCACAGGGGTTTCATGGTTAGGGGAGGGAGCTGCCTAGTATGGAGGAGGGGATAAAAAGGTCTGCCTGCAGAGGGGAGGAGCTAAGGGCTGCCTGGTGTGGGGACAGACCCTTCTGCTGTGACCTTGGTGGGTATCTGGGCTTGGGATGCTCCTGTTGGATTCTCCCTGAGCTGCTTCCTATTCCTCTGACACTGCAGCCCTTCTGGCCCCTGGGCACTGGAGTGGCACGGGGCTTCCTGGCAGCCTTTGACGCAGCCTGGATGGTGAAGCGGTGGGCAGAGGGCGCTGAGTCCCTAGAGGTGTTGGCTGAGCGGTAAGACCTGATTTGAGGGGGATGTGGGCAGGGCAGGACATGTGACAAGGTTCAGGAAGAGGGGCAGGGGTGCTGGGTGAATAGACGGAGAAATAGGCAGAAGAAAAGGCCTGGCAGTTCCTGAGGGGTAGGTGCTGACAGGTGCCCTTCCATTCATACCCCTGCCCCTTACCCTCACCCCCTCAGTGAAAGCCTGTACCAGCTTCTGTCACAGACATCCCCAGAAAACATGCATCGCAATGTGGCCCAGTATGGGCTGGACCCAGCCACCCGCTACCCAAACCTGAACCTCCGGGCAGTGACCCCCAATCAGGTCAGACCCCCGACACACACCAGCCTTCCCAAGCCAACCCCCTTCCCCCAGGTCAGGCCCTCCCTGCCCAGTCGCTGCCCTTTGGGGTCAATCCTACCCCCAGCAGGCCCTTACCCCTGGACTGAGGGGCTGTGTGGCCAGCCTGCCTTGAGACCTGAGCGGGGCTGCCTTAGGTACGAGACCTGTATGATGTGCTAGCCAAGGAGCCTGTGCAGAGGAACGGCGACAAGACAGATACAGGGATGCCAGTCACCGGTGAGCAGGCCTTCCTCCCGAGGGGTGACCAAAATATGTACTACCCAGCGAGGCCCAGGTGGTCCCCGCAAAGCAGCTGCAGCCTCAGGACAGGAGCAGCGTGCCGGAGCACTCGTTGGCTGGTGGGTTGGTTGGGGGCCTGCTGGAGGAACGGAGGGGCAGCACCGCACAGGCAGCAGTTCGCTGCCAGTCTGAATGGAAGCGCTTCAGTGTTTTAACCACCGTTACAGCCATAGCGGTGCTGGCAACCTCCCCTGCTCCCAGTTTAGTCTGCTGCCCTTTATGTAGCCAGTTGCGATTTCACTTTATTCACTCCTCTACTTTATTCCAAAGAGATTTTTTTAAAAGAGAATTGGGATGGAGGGCTGCTGATAGTGAGCTTTAGGCTGGTGCCCTAGTAGAGGTGGGTCCCTGACTCCTCCTCCCCTACAGAACCCCCACATGCAGCAGCTGGGCTCCCTATATGCCTGGGATGGGCAGAGGGGGCCTTGGGCACAGCGCAGCCTTCTCTCCCAGGGTCGGCAGGCACCCAGGAGGAGCTGCTACGCTGGTGCCAGGAGCAGACAGCTGGGTACCCGGGAGTCCACGTCTCCGATTTGTCTTCCTCCTGGGCTGACGGGCTAGCTCTGTGTGCCCTGGTGCACCGGCTGCAGCCTGACCTGCTGTGAGTCCCTGGCAGACCCACCTCTCTCTCATGGTCTCAGTGTAGGAGTTAGCATATCCAGTTGAGTCCTAGAGACGGTGTGCTTCCCTGCATCTGCCGACAGTCTTGTGAGACTCTAATGCATTCAGATAGTGGAGAGCTTTGTGAATGGCACAGGCCCCCAAAGCCAGGAGTAGTGTCACTGGGTTGGGCACTGGGTAGCAGAGACTACACACCTACCTTCAAGCCTTCTTGTACCCCAGCCGCTGCTTGCTGTCCCTCCCCTCCTGCTGCCCCTCCTCCCCTCAGTGGGGCTAGGTTCTTGTCTCTAGTTGGCTTTTCTCCCTGACATTCCACAGGGAACCCTCAGAGCTGCAGGGGCTGGGAGCTCTGGAAGCAACTGCTTGGGCACTAAAGGTGGCAGAGCATGAGCTGGGCATCACACCGGTGGTGTCTGCACAGGCCATGGTAGCAGGGAGTGACCCACTGGGCCTCATTGCCTACCTCAGCCACTTCCACAGTGCCTTCAAGAGCGCGGCCCACAGCCCAGGTGACCTGAAGGAAAGGCGGGCAGGATAGGTGGGATGGGGAGGTGTGTGTGTGTGTGTGTGTGTGTGACAGAAAGAGGGAGAAGGCGCCGCGTGTGTGTGTGTGTGTGTGTGTGTGTGTGTGTGTGTGTGTGTGTGTGTGTGTGTGTGTGTGTGTGTGTGTGTGTGTGTGTGTGTGTGTGTGTGTGTGTGTGTGTGTGTGTGTGTGTGTGTGTGTGTGTGTGTGTGTGTGTCAGTCAGAAAGAGGGAGAAGGCGCCCTCTGAGGGCCAGCCTGGGCTGGGTTGGAGAGTGACTCTCTGTTCTGGGAGTACAGTATTGGCACCCCCCTTCCACACTGATGCCCTGGCTCTCCCCGCAGGCCCTGTCAGCCAGGCCTCACCAGGGACCTCCAGTGCTGTATTATTCCTTGGTAAACTTCAGAGGACCCTGCAGCGATCCCGGGCCAAGGTGGAGAGTTTAGGCAGGGCTGGAGCTGAGCAGGGAGGAGTGGGCAGGGGGGTACCCAGTGGAGATCCTGGGGTGATGGTGAGGACATTCAGAAAGTGGGGAGGACTGCGAGCTCAAAACATCACACTCAGAGCTGTTAGGACTTATTGCAGGAAAACGCAGAGGATGCTGGCGGCAAGAAGCTGCGCTTGGAGGTAAATGCAGGCAGGGGCGGATCGGTCTCCTACCCCACATTTTATCCCCTTTCCCGGTACTGTCTTCCCTATTTCTCATCCCATGTCTTGTTCCCCACCCCAGGTCCTATAACCCCCCATCCAGCCTCCCTGCCTAGTCTCACTCCCCTTCCCTTCAGCCCCTTATGTTCATCTGTACGCATCCCCTCCCAGCTGGCCCTGCCCCTCTACCCTCCCTGCCTGAGCACTTACCTCCTTAGATGGAGGCCGAGACCCCAAGTACTGAGGTGCCACCTGACCCAGAGCCTGGTGTACCCCTGACACCCCCATCCCAACACCAGGAGGTGAGAGCCAGGCCTCGTGTGCAGGCAGAAGCCTGGGGAGGGCAGGGCAGGGGCATTTCATCGGAGGGAAAGAACTTTGGAGCTGGCCTTGGCTCCACCTGACCCTGTGTCCTGGGGGTCCACGCAGGCCAGTGCCGGGGACCTGTGTGCACTTTGTGGGGAACACCTCTATGTCCTGGAACGCCTCTGTGTCGATGGCCATTTCTTCCACCGGAGCTGCTTCCGCTGCCATACCTGTGAGGCTACACTGTGGCCAGGTGGCTATGAGCGGCACCCAGGAGATGGTGAGTGTGCCTGGGAGACCTCCAGAGAGACTCTGGGCCTGTCCCTGCCTGGGGGACAAAGAGCTTGATGGAGAGGCACAGGATGGAAACAGGCTCAAGGTGGCACTTCGTTCTCCTGAGCTCAGGGTCTTCTCTGTCCCCTGCAAAGCTCCAGATGTGTGGTTCTGAGGAACAGGAGGCTGGCAGAAATTCACCTGCAAATCTGTCTTGTTTTCCCCATCTTCCTTCATAAACTGTTACGTGTTTGGGCACTGGGCTGCCCACACCAGATGCCTCCTCCCCTCTCTACCCTTCCCAGGACATTTCTACTGCCTCCAGCACCTGCCCCAGCCAGACCACAAAGAGGAAGGCAGTGATGGAGGTCCTGAGAGTCCGGTAAAGACTGTGAAGGCGTGTATGTGTACTGGGGCATGGGAAGAGGAAGAGGGTCTCGTCAAACCAGCGCTTTGCTGGGGGTAACTGAATGTCTTCCTCTACTAGCATGTAAGCTCTGTGAAGGCAGGGATGCCTGTCTGCTTACACTTCTTGTTCTCTCAAGTATCTGAAACACAGCCGGACACTGTTTGTAAACAATTTTAAGCGAATGAATGCCAAGGCCCACCTTTGCTCTGAAGGGGCGGCCTCACCCCGTGACCTCACCCCACCCTGGGCAGGTCACTGACCAGACCACATGGTGGCTTTTCCAGGAGCTCCCCACACCAAGTGAGAATAGCATGCCACCAGGCCTCTCAACTCCCACAGCCTCACAGGAGGGGGCCGGTCCTGTTCCAGATCCCAGCCAGCCCACCCGTCGGCGGATCCGCCTCTCCAGCCCGGAGCGCCAGCGGTTGTCCTCCCTTAACCTTACTCCTGACCCGGAAATGGAGCCTCCACCCAAGCCCCCCCGCAGCTGCTCTGCCTTGGCCCGCCACGCCCTGGAGAGCAGCTTTGTGGGTTGGGGCCTGCCAGTCCAGAGCCCTCAAGGTAACCCATCCTCGCAGATGTGCTGACCCAGGGTGGGACAGGGTGGGAGCACTGGCTTCCTGCAGAGGAATTCTAGGGAGTACAGAGGGAAGTTGTGGGGATTCCAGGCCATGGCAGCTTCTCCTCTGCTCCATTCTCCTCAGTTCCTCCCATGCCCCAACACATACATTCAGTCTTTACCAGACTTGCAGGGCCTCTGTCACCACCATGCTCTGTTGCCTGACTGGGGCAGATGCTGGAGGCAACAGAACTTCTCAGTTCTTCTTCTTCTCAGCTCTTGTGGCCATGGGGAAGGAGGAAGAAGAGAGTCCCTTCTCCAGTGAAGAGGAAGAAGAAGAAGATGTGCCTTTGGACTCAGATGTGGAACAGGTGAGTGGGCCAGCGTGCAGCCACAAAACACTCTCCAGCCCACTACAGGAGAAACCTGCACTGGTCCACTGCACCCTTCTCTTGGAATGTCTTCTCACTCGGTCTGTCATATCTCTGGCCTCTACTTTTTCTACCAGAGCTTACCCCACTTCAGCACGGGTTATTTTCTGCCTTTCCAAACAACACTCCTATCCACCAGGGGGCCCAGGCCCTATCCCTGACTGGCCTGACCTTCCCATAGGCCCTGCAGACCTTTGCCAAGACTTCAGGCACCATGAATAACTACCCAACATGGCGTCGGACTCTGCTGCGCCGTGCGAAGGAGGAGGAGATGAAGAGGTTCTGCAAGGCCCAGGTGAAGCCCAGGGGTTCCCAAAATTCTGATGGGGTCAAAATTCTGAGCCTGAGATCAGAGTTCCTCCAGTGCTCTGTTCTTGAGCAACCTAGAGACTCCTGGGTATCCTGTCTTGTACCCCTCAGACTATCCAACGGCGACTAAATGAGATCGAGGCTGCCCTGAGGGAGCTAGAAGCCGAGGGTGTGAAGCTGGAGCTGGCCTTGAGGCGCCAGAGCAGTGAGTGACAAGCTAGGACACCCCTCTGCCTTCTAGCACCGTGTTCAGCTCCACGCTCCAGCCCGTAGGAATCCCAGTGGCTATGCCACACAGCTAACACATACCTGTGACACCCTGCTCTCCTGTCTCCCCTAAGCCTATAACTCCTGTGGTGCTGGCTGGAAGCCTCCTGATCACCCCACCCATCTTCCTTCTTCTCAGGTTCCCCAGAACAGCAAAAGAAACTATGGGTAGGACAGCTGCTACAGCTCGTTGACAAGAAAAACAGCCTGGTGGCTGAGGAGGCCGAGCTCATGATCACGTAAGGGGAAGGGGATGGTGATGGTGGCCCATGGGCCAGGTTCCAGCCCCTTGGGCACCTTAGACAGCTCTGCTTCTACAATCCCTGACCTTCACAGGGTGCAGGAGTTGAACCTGGAGGAGAAACAGTGGCAGCTGGACCAGGAGCTACGAGGCTACATGAACCAGGAAGGTAGGTGAAATGTGGGGAGAAGCAGACACATCCCAGGGATGTGTCATGCAAGCCTCATGATCTCAGATACTGACCAAGCAGCATGGTCCTCTAGTCTGTGTACCTCTGATACAATTCAGGAGGAAGCCAGAGGCGGGGGCTCCAAAGCCCCTTCTCACTTCAGTTCAATCAGAGCTGCACAGTTGGCTTTTATACAAGATCTCCTTCAAAAAAACCGTGCGGCTCAGTAGTGCTAGAAAACCACTGGTGTTGGCAACCCTCCTAATTTGGCAGCTTAGGAAACAAAGCCCGGGTTATAGAAATCACATAGGCTGGGATTAGGTTGTGGCCCTCCTGCTTCCCTGCCCCGTGCCCTGTTCTCTAAGCTTTGTCTCCTCCTTTTAGAAACCCTAAAGACAGCTGCTGATCGGCAGGCTGAGGACCAGGTCCTGAGGAAGCTGGTGGATTTGGTCAACCAGAGAGATGCCCTCATCCGCTTCCAGGAGGAGCGCAGGCTCAGTGAGCTGGCCTTGGGGACAGGGGCCCAGGGCTAGATGAGGGTGGGCCGTCTGCTTTCGTTCCCACAAAGAAACCACCTCACCCCAGCACAGTGCCACCCCTGTTCATCTGGGCTGCCTGGCAGAGAGCCTTGCTGTTTACAATTAAAATGTTTCTGCCACAAACAGGGTTCACACTGCCTACAGGTAGGAGGTGGGGGCGTGTATGGGGACAGGAGAAGATGTGTAGGAGCCTTAAGGTCTATAGTGTGACAGTCACACTGACCCCTGGCTCCCGTCACCTCTACAAGGAAAAAGGCAGAGCCACTAAAGTGCCAAGCTTTATTGTTCTCTAGCTTTGTCCCCCTCCTGCTGCCCCAGGAGTAGGGCTGGCTGAGGCTCTGGGCCCAGGTCCTGGGCCTCCCTTGCCCTTCCTAGCACATGCTGGAGCTCAGCCTGGGCCCTATATAAGCCATTGACCTCCTGCACGTGGAAGAGGTAGAATGCACCTGCCCACAGCACCAGCCCTACACTGGGGGTCCAGAGCAGTATGGCAGCTTCCCCGGCCCCTCCTCCAGCCGCCAGGACACACAGCAGTGCCAGGAGAAGCAGCCCCAGGCCAATCACATAGCTAGCGAAGGCGGCCCACCAGCGAGCCTGAGCCATGCCCAGACCCAGCTCCTTCCAGGCCTCGTTTAGCACACTCATCAACGGCGACCTCTCTGCTGGTCCTACAACAGGGCAGGGCAGTGGGGCAGGAGAGAGTCAAGAGTGGAAGGGCTGCTTCAAGTGGGGCAAGCGCCAAGGAAAGGGTGGGGGTGACTCACCGTGGGTAGAGCTGGGGTTCTGCTGTAGGGGGCTGTGCCTCACAAACAGAGTAGCCATCAGGGCTTCATGATCAGAGAGGGGGGTGCCACTGTAAGGGTCATTGCCTGTAGTGGTTTCAAGACTCTTACAGGAGATGTAAAACCCAGAAACTGCCTAGGAAAAGTAAGGGCCAGAGAGAAGCTTATATATGAGGGCCTCTTCCCAGAGAACCAGTTTCCGGCTACCCCACTTTCCACCCATCAGTGGTCCAAGACTAGACTAGCTGAGCAAAGGATCTACACAGGTTGGTGGTAGGCAAAGAGACACAGCATATGAAAGCATGTTGAGGGGAGGAGCCTGACCTTGTAAAGCACGTAGTCAATGCGGACACCAAAGGGAAACAGCTTCAGCTCCTGCTGGCTGACATAGCAGTTCTTGGGTACCATTGTGTTGCCTTCTTCAGAGCCCTAAGGGAATCATTGGCTCATGCTAGGATGTTTGAGAGGAGGAGGGAGAGAAGCTGGAGATATAGGTGGGGAAGTAACTGGCAAGTCCTCACCTGGAAGTCCCGAGTTTCAAGATAGGCATCACGAAGCCCTGTCCACTCCTTCAGCAGGCAGCAGCCCAGGTCTTCTGGGTGCATGTTGAGGTCTCCACACAACAGAACCACGTCTGCCTTCTTGGATGTGTGGCTGGGGGAACCAGGTTGGTGAGGCGGGAGTTCTTCCCTCACCAGCTCTTCCCCATGACTGGGGCCTTGTTCACCCTCAGCCCCTGGGTCCCATCCCACTTCCCATTTCAAGCCCAGGCTCACACACTGGATGAACTGGGCCAATTCCCAAGCTTGGGCCACACGATGTGCTAGGTAGATGTCCTTCTGTCGATTGTATTCGGCATGGAGCTGAGCAAGATAGATGAGATCACAGCAGATAAGACTGAGGGTCCCAGGGGTATGTCTGAATCAAGCCTGTATCTGTCACTTGGCATGGTGTTTGGTATAGAATGGATAAGCCTTGCCCATTGCTTCCTTATAAGATCTTGCCCCCACACCTCACCCCCAGGTATGAGAGCTAGAGAAGTACCATCTCTCTGTCCCAGGACTGGGCTGCATGTCCCAGCCCTAGGCACTGCCAGCTTCACTTACATGGGTCACATAGGCATTGAGCACCATGCCACTTAGATGGAGCACCAGCAGCCCCACAGCCTTCCCACTGAACCAGTCACCATGATGGATCTGCAGGCAGGAGGAAGAGATAGAAACTCAGGGCACCGCCACCATCTTTCTGCCCATCCCCTGCAGCTCTCAGAGGGCTGCCTCCTCTACCTTGTATTACTGGAGGTGGGGAAGGGAGGTGGAAGAGGTCAGAGGTCTGGCTTACCATGTAGGGGTAGCCATTGAGGGTGTAGATGTGCTGGGTGAGCTCCTGGATTGGGTGTTTGGAGAAGACACAGAGGCCACTGCCAATGATTCCGCTGAAAGCCAAGCCCTGCTTAATAACCAGAAAAACAGGGAGAGACACCCAGGCCTCTTCCCCTCCCTTGTCTTCCAGCTCTGATCAGCTATTTTTTTTTTTTTCTACTGCTGGGACTAGCCCTAGAACAAAAGCGACAGCCTTTGGAGGAGTATAGAGCAGCCAGAAAACAAAGCTGAAATGGGCTGAAGTCATAGGACCTTCTTGGTTCACCCTTCTTCTCTCACATCCAGAGGGAGAGGAGGCTGGAGGAGACTGGAGGGTGCAGGCAGGATAGGGAAGGGCTGGCAGGGCCAAGAGCCTCCTAGGATGAGAACAGGCTTCAGGCCAGTGGGCTTCTCACCTCCGGAAGTGGTGTGCAGCTGGGTAGGTAGGCGACAGCTTCTGTCTCAGGTACTGGAAGTCCTGCTCACTCCACACCTGAGGGAAGTGATGAGGGTGCCTGCTTGGCCTTTCCCCAGGGGGAAGGTCTGTCCCCAGATGCCCTCCTCCCAGCCTGGGTTTCGCACGGTGCTGCACAATCTCACCTCCTCCAGCAAAGCCAGGTCGAAGCTCTCCTGGTTCAGAAAGTCTCCCAGGCGCCTCATGCGGTCGGCCCGGTGCTTGCTTAAGTACGGAATGCCCCTAAGGAAGGGAAGAGCGGGGCAGGGAAGGTGACTGCTGGGACCACCGGCGCTGGGGCCAGATGTGGACTTTGGAGGTTCGGGTTTTCCCTACACCCTGAGATCGTGGGGCGGGATGGGGGGAGGAAGGCTGCATGGGTGCGAACGGAAGGTGGCCCCCAGACCGCACTCCGCGGACGCACTCACCAGCAGTTGAGGTTGAAGATCCGCAGTCGCAGGGAGAAGTTGGGCTTCATGGTTGGGGCGCTCCAGGGGGGCGAGGCGGCTCCAGCTCTCCAGCGACGGCCGCGGTGGGGACCGGGGCGGCCGGCCGGCGGCGCCTTCTCCCCGGGCCGTTCCTTCCTCGCGGGCGGCGCGCACAGGTGGGCACCAAGCCCGCGTGGCTCAGGTCGGGCCCGACTCCCGCGTTCCCCCGGCAGCCGGCCGGCTGTTCCCAATCAGGCGGGCCGCCAACCCGGAAAGGCGATCCGCTGCCGAAATCCGGGCGCCCAGGCTCGGCGAGGGCCGCGCGCGAGGACTCTGGGGGTCCGGAGGGCGCCCCCGGGTGGGCGGCTCCCGGTTCCTTTTTCTCCAAGCTCGTCCCCGGCCGCGGTGGCGGCCGCCCGCGCGCCAGCGACCCCCAGCAACAGGCGCAAAGTTGAGGAAAGGCCCGGCCGCCACGGGCCGCCCTCGGCCCCTCCCCTGGGCCCCGCCTCCTGCGAGCGGCGCAGGCGGGGCCGCGCGGTTGCCGGAGCGACGCGCAGTGTTTGGGGGTCACCGGGCGTCCCCGGGCGCGGCCATGGCAAGGCCGCAACTCTGCGGGCCCCCGCACGCTAGGTGCGGCTCGCCCTCGCTGCCGGAGCGGCCGCTGCAGGTGAAGGTGGTGGGGCTCTTCAGCTGCCCCAACTTTCAGATTGCGAAGAGCGCCGCTGAGGTAACCACAGAGAAACCTCCATCTTGGGCGGCCCTCCCCGCTACCCGCTCTCGGCCGCGTGGACTGCAGGCGCGGCGCCTCCTCGAGGCGGCGGGGGTCGAGGCCCCACCGGCCGAGGAAGGGGCTGGCGTGTCCTGGCCGGGCGGGCTCCGTCTGGAGGACCCGGAGGAGAGTATAGGGGGGCAAGTGCGGGTCCGGGGGCGGGCGTTCCACTTGGCGACCTTTAAAGGGAGAACTGAGCGAAGGTTCAAAACCGTGCTGGGAGATAAGGTAATCCCTTCCGAGACACACACACACACACACACACACACACCCGCAGATTTGTTCTACGTCAATTTTTTATTATAGATTTTTAAATTTATGGAAAAATGATTACTATATAACTAGCTAATTTTTACAACCCGGCCACCTCAGCCCAAGCGATTTTTGTAAACTGTTCATGCGGGGAGGTTCTTTTCTTTGAATTTTATAGAGCCATCACTGCGTTCCAATCGAACTAGATGCTTCACAAGTGCTTTGGAAAATCGTTTCTTTGTAAACACTCAGAACGATACTAAAGGAAAAGCACTTGAGGAAACTGGAAGAATTTGGCCAGATCAGTCATGCTGCAGCACACTTACAACCTGAAATGCAGGAGAAATGTATGAAATGTCGGCATGTAGAATTCAGCCCTTCTTACAGGGTTTGCTCCAGAAATGCTGTCCATGGCAAACTTCTCGCCAACCTCACTTGACTCCAGGACCATGCCTTAATTAATGTTTTTAACTCCCGAAGTACCCAGCTGGATACTTGACAACAAAAGGTTCCCAAATAGAAGATATCTTGGCGCGGTGACTCACGCCTATAATCTCAGCACTTTGAGAGGCAGAGGCGGAGTTCTAGACCAGCCTGGCCAACATGGTGAAACCATGTTTCTACTAAAAATACAAAAAATTAGCCGGGCGTGGTGGCGGTCTCTGTAATCCCAGCTACTCAGGAGGCTGAGGCACAAGAATCGCTTGAACCCAGGAGGCGGAGTTTGCGGTGAGCTGAGATCGCGCCATTGCCCTCCAACCTGGGCGACAGAGCCAGACCCCGTCTCTAAATAAATAAATAATAAAAAGAAAACAAGTGATCAGAAGTCTGTGAAAATAATACATGAATCATCAAAAGTAGAAATTGTGGTCTGTGTTGCTTGGGCAGACGGGACCAGCAACCTTTTATTACCAAAGTTAATGTATTTAATGAGTTTCGGGGATTTTTTTTTTTCCCTTTTTTTCTGAAGGCACATATTTTCTGTGCTTACTCCACATTGTAAAGAAAGTGTTGACAAGTTTTTTTTCTGTAAAGTCCAGATAGTAAATATATTAGGCCTTCTTGGCAATAGGGTCTCAGTCACACCTGTTTAGCTTTGTCCTGTGTTGCAAAAGCAGACACAGAGATGGAAATGAATGACAGTATTCCAGTAAAACCATATTATGGACACTGAATTTGACTTGCATATAATTTTCACATAACATGAAATATGATTCTTTTGATTTTTTAAAACTGTTTACAGGCCGAGCGCGGTGGCTCATGCCTGTAATCCCAGCACTTTGGGAGGCTGAGGCGGGCAGATCACGAAATCAGGAGTTCAAGACCAGCCTGGCCAACATGGTGAAACCCCATCTCTACTAAAAATACAAAAATTATCCAGGCATGGTGGCGGGCACCTGTAATCCCAGCTACTCGGGAAGCTAAGGCTGGAGAATCGCTTGAACCCGGGAGGTGGAGGTTTTGGTGAGCTGAGATTGTGCCACTGCGCTCCAGCCTGGGCAACAAGAGTGAGACTCTGTCTTTAAAAAAAAAAAAAAAAAAACTGTTTACAAATCTAAAAATTATTCCTCTCTGACCCCTACTGTAGAAGACAGTAGGTCAAGAAAACAGTATCCTTATTATATTAATAATGTCAATTTTCCCTTTCTTAAACTTTTATCTCCTGTGGTTATATTCAAATATGAAAATTCAGCTAGTTTTTTTTTTCTTTTTTTGGAAGAGATGGGGGGGGGTCTCACTATGTTGCCTAGGCTGGTCTTGAACTCCTGGACTCAAGCAATCCTCCTCGACCTCCCGAAGTGCTGGGATTATAGGCATGGGCCACCATGCCCAGCCTCTAGTTCTGTCTTAATAAAGGATATCTGAATGTATTCTTAACATGATAATTTGTGAGCGATCCCAGATGCCTGATTAACTGATAAAGATTTAGATTTGTGTTGAATGTTCCCAACACAAAGAAATAATAAATGTTTGAGATGATGGATATGCTAAGTATACATTATATGTATCGAGACATCAATACCCCATAAATATGTACAATTATTATATGTCAATTCAAAAATAAAAACAAAATGTAAAAACCAAACACACAAAAGATTGAGATTTGTAGAGAATAAGAACAAATATTGCATACATTTTCATTTGGATATAGTCCATTCTACAACAAATACTAAATTATTAAAAAGACATGATGTGTTTCATCATTGAAAACTGCTGAATTTATAGTTTATTCCAGATGGTTAGAAATAGCAGTCAACCAGGCCGGGTGCGGTGGCTCACACCTGTAATCCCAGCACTTTGGGAGGCTGAGGCAGGCAGATCGCCTAAGGTCAGGAGTTCCAGACCAGCCTGGCCAACATGGTGAAACCTCGTCTCTGCTAAAAATGCAAAAATTAGCTGGGCGTGATGGCGGGTGCCTGTAATCCCAGCTACTCGGGAGGCTGAGGTAGGAGAATTGCTTGAACCCAGGAGACGGAGGTTGCAGTGAGCTGAGGTCATGCCGCTGTACTCCATCCTGGGTGACAGAGTGAGACTCCGTCTCAAAAAAAAAAAAAAAAGAAAAGAAATAGTAGTCAACCTGCAGTATTGCCTCAAACTGAGCACAGACACTGGAACTGAGAAACAAGACGCGTCAGCTATTGCTTGGGGACAGAAGGAAATGGCCTAATTATTGTTGCCCTCTTCGTGAGTATTCCCAAAGTGGGCCACACTCACATCCTGGTTTTCTCCCCTTGGAATACTCACCCCTGATGACCTGTGCTAGGCCAGCAGCCTCTTTTGGACCACAACAGGGCCTCTAAGCACTGTCCCTAGTAGGGAAGGTGCCACCTGCAGCGGCTGTCCCTTTTCCCTTTGGTCCATCTACTTCCGAAACCCACTCAGAAAAGAGGCCTGTTATTGCCTCACCTGCGTTCTCTTGCTTTAGAGGGCGACAAAGTATAACGAATATCAAGAACCAAGCCTGGATTGCTAACCAATAAGAATTTTCTCTGATTCCTACAGACAATCTATGTCAAACTAAAACATATTCAGTATCTAAACCTAAACTGATTTTGTACTTCTCTTTTTTCTAAGGGGTATAACCACAACGTTATTATCTTTTTGGTCATCCCCTATTCATCAGTAAATTAAAGCAAGAACATTTATTTATTTATTTTAGTTATAAGTAAAGTGTCTGTAGATCCACTGAGGTTTAGCAAGAGTTGTACTTAGGGAAAAACTAGTCTTAAAGAACATAGCATATCACAAAGCTATTGGCGTTAACCCATTTATGTATTCCTTTCTTTCTTCAGCTGCTGTGTGCCAGAGATTGTGGCAGGTGGGAATATAGGAAGACTAAGACAGAGTTTTGTTTTGTTTTGTTTTGTTTTTTTGTTTTTTGTTTTTTGAAATAGAGTCCCACTCTGTCGCCCAGGCTGGAGTGCTGTGGCGTGATCTCTGCTCACTGCAACCTCTGCCTCCCAGGTTCAAGTGATTCTCTTGCCTCAGCCTCTGGAGTACCTGGGATTACAGGCACACACCCACCATGCCTGGCTAATTTTTTTGTATTTTTGGTAGAGACAGGTTTTTGCCATGTTGGCCAGGCTGGTCTCAATTTCCTGACCTCAGGTGATCTGCCCACCTCAGCCTCCCAAAGTGCTGAGATTACAGGTGTGAGCCACTGCACCCAGGCTCTAAGACATAGTTCTTGGCTTCGAGGTATTTATACAAATAAGCTCCCCGGACTGGGGAGCAACTTGGAGGTGAACACAAGGGCCTCTGACAGCGAACAAGGAATATCTCAGTCAGACTGCATGGCCTGGGCGTGTGTTGTATAAAACTTCTGGAAACCCCGTAAAAATTGGGGAACATGATTTTGACTTGAAAAGAAAACTAACTCTAAAATAATTATTCTATTTCAAAATCCAGAATCTGAAGAATAATCATCCATCCAAATTTGAAGATCCTATATTAGTTCCTCTTCAAGAATTTGCATGGCATCAATATCTACAGGAGAAAAAAAGGGTAAAGGATATTTGGGGTGTGGGAGATATAGACAACAAGCCAAGTTTTGCCTGAATTATTTATGCATTGTTTTGGAAAAACTGAAAGAGTAATTTTAGTGTAACTAGATTTTATTTCTCTAAATTATGTACTTTTCCTAAATTATATTAATCATTTACCAAGCTAGGCGTTTTGTTTTTGAGACAGGGTCTCACTCTGTTACCCAGGCTGGAGTGCAGTGGGGCGATGTTGGCTCACTGCAGCCTCAACCTCCTGGATTCAAGCAATCCTCCTACCTCAGCCCCCCAAGTAGCTGGGATTACAGGCACACGCCACCACACCTGGCTAGTTTTTGAATTTTTTTAACAGATGGGGTTTCACCATGTTGCCCAGGGTAGTCTCAAACTCCTGAGCTCAAGCGATCCACCCACCTTGGCCTCCCAAAGTGCTGGGATTACAGGTGTGAGTCACTGCACTCGGCCACCAAGCTGTTTTTTGTTTTTGTTTTTGTTTTTGACTACAACACTTGGGCTGGGTGCGGTGGCCCACGCCTGTAATCCCAGCACTTTGGGAGGCCAAGGCAGGCCGATCATGAGGTCAGGAGATCAAGACCATCCTGGCCAGCATGGTGAAACCCCGTCTCTACTAAAAATACAAAAATTAGCTGGGCATGGTGGCGCGTGCCTGTAATCCCAGCTACTTGGGAGGCTGAGGCAGGAGAATCACTTGAACCAAGAAGTCGGAGGTTGCAGTGAGCCAAGATCCCACCACTGTACTCCAGCCTGGTGACACAGTGAGACTCCGTCTCAAAAAAAAAAAAAAAGGTGCAGCATTTACAGAATTTTCCTTTGGAAAGCGTGAGATAAAGGTAAAATCAATGGTGCCATTTGCTGCTGCTGATGGTTAGTTACCTTGTCTCCCTGCACATCACGTATACTTCCTCTCACACCCTGGCACTGAGCAGGTTAATGTCGCCTGGCCCTCTTGGCCCTTGAACTCTGGAAAGTGGTGGTGGTGTACATCACAGAGACAGCCAGGGGCTTCTGTGGGACTGTTGCCTAGGGAAGCTCTGATGACAGACACCGAGCTCCCACAGGGCAACCCTGTCCTAGTTGAAGCTTCCTTCTCTGCATTCTCCCCTCTATCTATACCCTCAGAGAACTCCACACCTTAGGGCTAGCAGAGCTTGTCCAGGGATGATAGGTTTCCTGTTGGGTGACAACCTGGTCAGTTGGTAGTGCTGCCTGGAGCATGTGATAAGAAGAATGCTAAGTGGCATCCTGGCTTAGCAATATCCTGTGTTGGGGAGGGTGGGATGCTTGTCACCCCTGGCCTAGTCTTGTAGATGGTCCCAGTCCTAGTTTCCCTGCCCCACCCCATCTCCCCCATGACTGATGAAACCTCATTTCCCTTGACCAGAGCAGTTTCGATTGTTCTGTGCTGGGTTGCACAAGGATGTCCTGTGATCCTGTGATTATCATGGAGGCAGCGCGGCTTTATGAGACCACTTCATTCTCTGTTCAGTCACATGAACGGTGCAAGACTGAATAAGAATACCATTTGTTAAGCCTCACATGTTCATAGCCTTAAAAGATTTTCATTGGAATTCAAATAGAACCAAACACTTACAGTGCTGCTTATTATATGACAGACAGTATTCTAGACACGCACACACACACACACACACAAACACACATATATATTCTTTTTTTTCTTTTGTTGTAGAAACAGGGTCTCGCTATTTTGGCCAAGCTGGTCTCAAACTTCTGGCTTCAAACAACCCTCCTACCTTGGCCTCCCGAAGTGTTGGGATTACAGGTGTGAGCCACTGTGCCCATCTTATATACATAAATTATAATCCTTCCAACAACTCAAACGGTCCTGATTTGCCTGGGACTGAGGGGTTTCCTAGGATGTGGGAATTTTGGTGCTAAAAGTAGGACAGTCCTAGGCAGACCACAACTGTTGGTCACCCTAACATAAAACAATACGTTTTTTTTTTTCTTTTTTATCTAACTTATTATGTGACCTACCAGTGTCATGCTCTCCACCCACAGGAAAACTATGATCTCATGGTTTGTGGTTTGCACCCACTCCTCTTTTGAATTCCCACTGGACTCTAGGAAATTGGTGTGGATTCTGTTCCCCAGTTTCCCTCCCCATTCAGCCTAGGTTACCTCAAGATGTTTTGTGTTCTCTTCTTCCTGCCTTTCTTATGGGTCTTGAATGAGGCTTTCCAGTTCATCATTGCTGCTTCGTTCCACCTGTGATATTCCTTATCCTTCCTTTCATCCCCCTCCCTCCCTCCTCCTCTGGCTGTTTGTTACCTTAACCTTTTCTTCCTTCTCAGGCAGTCGCTTGTCCTTCATCAATGTAAGTGTTGTGTCTTGTGTCATAAGTACTGCTTCTTAGCACATTTGGTCTCTCTGAACTCATTAGGTTCAACTGGCCTTAGGCTTCAGCAGAATGAAGTGCCACCCTAAGTGGATGGCTTCAGGGCCATTGGGAAGGTCCCTCTCTCTGCTCCAAAGAAGGCAGCCTCATACTCTTAGTGCTGAAGGCCCTAGAAACCATCAGGTCCATGCTGTTCACGTGAGGCAGGCGAGCATGCCTCCCTAAGTATAGAGGAGACAGAGGAAGGCATTTACATCTTTAGCCTCCAAATAAAACATACCTTCTACTGCATTTTTCCTACCAAGCTAGCTAAAATATCCACATGACATTTTTTTCTCCCGTTTAGAAAGTTTTGGGTCCTGGCAGGGTGTGGTGGCTCACACCTGTAATCCCAACGCTTTGGGAGGCCGAGGCGGGCAGATCACCTGAGGTCAGGAGTTTGAGACCAGCCTAGCCAACATGGCGAAACCCTATTTCTAGTAAAAATACAAAAATTAGCTGGGCATGGTGGCGGGCGCCTGTAATCCCAGCTACTTGGGAGGCTGAGGCAGGAGAATGGCTTGAACATAGGAGGCGGAGGTTGCAGTGAGCTGAGATCATGCCACTGCACTCCAGCCTGGGCGACAGAGCAAGACTCGGTCTCAAAAAAAAAAAAAAAAAAAAAGAAAGAAAGAAAGTTTTGGGTCCTGTAAAATATGATAACACTGATAAATTTAAACACTCCAGGAAGTATTGACCCACTGGCTCTATCGGTGATTTATAGTTCAGCATAAGCAAGTCTCTTCTCTGCCTAGAAGCAGGTTTTGATAAGGGCATAGGAAGCAAGCAATAGGATATTAAATCTGCTGAGGAGAATGAAGCAAGTTGGCAAGTTGAATGTAAACTGTTCCTCAAACTAGTATTTCTCCAAGTACAGTCTCTAGAACAGCAACACCAGCACCTCCTAGGAGGTTGTTAGAAATCCACATTCTGTTGGGTTACAGTGGCTCACACCTGTAATCCCAACACTTTGGGAGGCTGAGGTGGGAGGATCTTGAGCCCAGGAATTCAGGACCAGCCTAGGCAATATAGTGAGACCTCATCTCCAAAAAACAAACAAATAAATAAATGCAAATTCTCAGGCACCATCCTAGAATCAGAATATTGGGGGAAAGGGAGAGGGGACTCAGATTCTGTGATTCTGAGAATCTGAGATCAATGAGAATCTCAGATTCAGTGATTCTCATTGCCCACGAAAGTTTGAGCATGGCTGTTACACATTATTCATGGTTTGCCTGGCTGGTACTGGGTAATAATAAACCAGATCTCCTCGCAGGGGAAGTCCCTCAAGCCCACCGGAGATTTAGAAGGTTTACCATCAGCATTGTGTTGATGAAAACACTAACACACTGCATTTTGAGGGGCTGAAGGCACTGTGCTGAGGAAGGTGGGTTTTCTTCCTCACTGCTTCTAATTGTGCCCCAGAAATCTCTGTTGACCCTCGTAAGTCATTTCCTAACCTTAAGCCCCACACCACCCAAAAAACATTTTCCCAATCCTCTGCATTGAATCCCATGTCTTACCTGGACCCCCTGTCCTTTCCAAGTATGCACACAGTAAAATGTGCTTTAGGAATGAAGACAGAGACTGAATTTTGTTTGCAGGTTAATATAACAGGTATGCCAGGCTCATGATGATTTTTATTACCAGATTACCGTTTATCTTCTATTAATGTGTTGACCTAAAAGGAAGAAACTGAAACAAAATTAATATAGAGTGTTTATTTGGGCCAAGGTTGAGGACTGCAGCCCAGGACACATTTCCAAGTTGCCTTGGGGAGTGCTCCAGAGAACAAAATAGAGGCTCAAATGTTTAAAGAAAAAAGAATGAATCAGAAAAGGGGGCGATTACAAAAGCTGTTGGTCAAGAATTGTCGTTGATTTACAGAAAAAACATTGGTTAGCAATTGGCTATATGTTGTTGAACTATAGGGTGGATGGCTTTTTATGGCTGTTTGGTGTCAGTCTAGAGCCCACATAGTAAGTGGAGGTAATTATTTAGCTCAAGGGGGAGTGAGACATAACTGCTATTACATTTTAAATGCCTTTGTGGGCGTGATAATTTAAAGGGGCTCACATTCCTCAGATAAATTTTTTTTCATTTGTAACATTTTTATGATACTTTTTAGATCATTCTTTAGTGATGTCAGGTTCTTAAAAATGTTAAGTTCTTTCTGAGAGTAAAATTCTAAAGGACAATAAAAACTTATTTTTAAAAAATTCAATACTAGAATTGACAAATTCAGACCTAGAGTTGATCCTAAGCTCTGGCTTATGGGTTTAGCAAGTTTTCCCCCCACTTCTTACATTTTTTTTTTTTTGGTCCTTTTCCCTTACAGGAACTCAAAAATGAAACCTGGGAATATTCTTCCTCTGTGATTTCTTTTATTAATGGTCAGTTCCTGGGTGATGCATTGGATCTGCAGAAATGGGCCCACGAGGTATGGGATATAGTTGACATTAAACCCTCTGCACTTTGTGACGCACTCACTGAGGATTTTTCCGCTAAATTCTTAAGAGACACCAAGGCAAGTTATACTAATTTTTAAAGAAAAATCATGGAATCTTTGATCCTTTATATTGATTTAGCATTAATTATTGATGTCCTAACAAAGGAGATTATAAAAAAGTAGGAGACTAAGTTTAAAGCCTAGTTCCATTTCCATTTGCAAAAGATTGTAATATGGTGGTATGTAAAGCAAGTGTGTCTCACAGCCCGTGGGCTGCACGGGGAGATCATCTCTGTGCAGACATTTCTACTTCCCATTAGAGATTTATATGCATGAATTACCTATTTTAAAATATAAAGACCACCCCCTCAGAGAAGGTAAAACCTATCATCCATTCATCTTGAGTGTGAAGTATTTAAATTAAGACTGTCCAACATCTAGGCAAGAGCTACTGAGCTAAGAGAATGGAGAGTTGTTTGAAGAAAGGTGACATTTTAAAGCATGAACACAGGCCGGGCGCAGTGGCTCACGCCTATAATCCCATTACTTTGGGAGGCCAAGGCAGGTGGATCACAAGGTCAAGAGATCGAGACCATCCTGGCCAACATGGTGAAATGCCGTCTCTACTAAAAATACAAAAATTAGCTGGGCGTGGTGGCATGTACCTGTAATCCCAGCTACTCGGGAGGCTGAGGCAGGAGAATTACTTAAACCTGGGAGGTGGAGGTTGCAGTGAGCCGAGATCATGCCACTGCACTCCAGCCTGGTGCAGAGCGAGACTCCATCTCAAAAAAAAAAAAAAAAACATGAACACATAGTTGGCAAGAGCAAGCCCAGACAGGCTGTGCCAGTGGGGAGGTTTCCAATGGCAGAGGATAGTCATGAAGCATGAGGTCCAGGGGTGAGAGATAGCTATCAGGATGTGATGGCACTAGGGGTGGAGGGACTTTGCAATCCTGCTCAGAAATCTTGTAGCAACAACTGCATTGTGCAGAAAATCATTTCATGCCCATGGTGGCCTGTGACCACAGTGAGCCAGTGCTAAGATTTGAGCTGTGCATAGGCAAAGGCCTTGTCTCATTCATCCTTGTTGAACCCTACTCAAACAGACCTGAAACATAATAGGTGCTCAGTGTGTGTTTGATTGAATAAACAGTGCACTTTGACAATGCTAGAAACTCTGGGGTGTGGGGAGGCATTTAATGTTCAAACAGTTAATTCCCAAAGGGTCAGAAGTCTAGCAGTACATGCCCTGGGAATGGCAGGGGGACAGCAAGGAGGCCAGAATTTGTGGGGAAAGAAGCTGGGAAGATGAGTTTCAGTCAAGATTCTTGGTGCCAGCATTACCAAGCTCCTCTGATTGATCGAAGGCGAAAAGGTGTATATTGAAAGGATGCTGTTATCTCACAATTGACAGGAAAGCTGGCCAACAGCTTTGGAAAACAGGCGGGAACCAACGAGGCCTGGCAGCAGGAAGACATGGCCAGAGTCACACTGCAGGGATGTGCTGCCAGGGAACTGCCATGGCACTGCTGGCCGTTGTTCACACCACCAACTTCAGTGAGATTAACTGTTCAATGCTTCAGTGTCTTTTCATCACTCCCTGGAGACCTAAGCCCAGGCAGGAGCACCTAGCTGGCAAGCCTAGGTCATATTCCCAAAACCTGGTGCTCTCAGCATGGGGAGAGGGAGAATCTGGCCCCTTTAGGTTCTAGTGAAGGTGGTGGGACCCTGTGAGGAGTTCTCCAGATAGGAAAGGTACTCAGATTTTAATTAGGAAAAAGAAATCCAATAGATCCTAAAGAAAGATTGAGGCTGGGTTATGATTTATTGTCCATCTGAACGAAGGAGTTGGATTTTATCCAGAAGGAAACTGAACCAACAGAGCTTTCCATAAAGAGTATGATGTAATCCTCTTTGCTTTTCTGGAAAAATGTTTAGGTCTGTGCAGAAGCAGGCTGGAGTAGGGGAGAGCTTGGGAGCAGGGGATTGGATAGCAGCATGGGCTAGACATAATGAAAGCCCGAAATAATTTGTGGCAGTGAGGATAGAGGATAGTCATGAAGCGGTTCCAGAGACAATCCTTAGATTTTTTTTGCACAGAGGGTGGACTTTTCTTGCTGAATAAAACCTAGGGATTTGTTTACTTCCAGTTAGAACCATATGGTAGATAAATATGCTTGCCTGTTTGGCTGCTAGGTGACTGGGACATTACCTTGTGTTGCATTCATTTGAACTCTTTTATTGGCGTTTTCTGAACTATCTATTCTGGACTACCTCATAAAGATAGTATCTTGATGCACAGGGAAGTTTAATGGTGTCTGAATGGACAGTAAGTCCATTTCCTAAGTCAACCATGATTTCCAATATATCCTCTTTATCCTCCTGAGCCTCTGAAGTTTACTATATTATGCCTCCTATTCTTTAGTTACACTATTCTGTTTTATACTTAAAAACTTGTAGTACAGAAGCTGAGAGGCACAAATTAATTGTAATTAGTATGGATGGAACATTTCATTGCTAGATGCCAGATAGCACAACATTATTTCAGTATTTTCATTAAAAAAAAAGTTAGAGTGACATAAAAAATATGATACATTTAATTTCATATGTTTCCTAGATTCTTAAGAAAGAGGACAGGATAAGTTATGCACCTTGCTCAATAAGGTGGGTTTTTTTGTTTTTTTTTTTTTTCATAGGGTCTCACTCTGTCACCCAGGCTGTAGTACAGTGGCACAATCATAGCTCACTGCAGCCTCAACCCTCCTGGGCTCAGGTGATCCTATTGCCTCAGCCTCCCAAGTAGCTGGGACTACAGACACATGCCACCATGCCCAGCTAATTTCTTAATTTTTTTGTAAAGACAGGGTCTCACCATGTTGCCCAGGCTGGTTTCAAACTCCTGGGTTCAAGGGATCCACCCACCTTGGCCTCCTAAAGTGCTGGGATTACAGGCATGAACCAAGGTGGCATTTTAATGTAGGAGAATGGTGCCCAAGATTTGAAATGTACTCCATTAAATGTGCTTTAGCCCCTAAATGAATGCTATTGTGTTGAAACTAGCATTTTCATTTTGAATGCCTCTTTATAGGGCTAGACAAGGTCTCACAAATGTTTTTCTCTACGAGAAAGGATATCAAGTGAAGACAAGCTGGGGGCATCTGTGCACGTGAGGGTATTATTGAATATAACTTGAAAGCCCAGCATCCTTCTCTTCCCTGTCTCCGGTGCTACACCTGCTATGGATATAGGGACCTGATTTTCCCACTCAGAACAGATGTGGCCTGGCTCTGGTTAGCTAATCTGTGCTGTCTCTGAAAATCCAGGACGCACAGTAACCAAATCCATGATGTTCACGATGGATCCTTCCCAAAAAATACTCAGGAAAGAAGAGAAGTAGAGAAGAATCCCCAGTCTGTTTTCTTCCCCACACTAGGTGTGGCTATTTCCACACCTAGTTGTGATGTGGTAGATATCTAGGCCATGTGTTTCACTCCTGTGAGATAGGTTAATGTTCTCCAGAGCTTTCACTCTGGAAAGGTTTTTAAAATGTATAATGTGGGCTGGGTGCAGCGGTGGCTCAAGCCTGTAATTCCAGTACTTTGGGAGGCCAAGGTAGGTGATCCCTTGAGCTAAGGAGTTCGAGACCAGCCTGGGCAATGTGGTGAAACCCCAGCTCTTCCAAAAATACAAAAATTAGCTGGGCCTGGTGGTGGTGCACGTGTGTAGTTCCAGCTACTTCCGAGGCTGAGGTGGGAGGATCACTTGAGCCCAGGAGGTTGCGGCTGCAATGAGCCAAGATGGTGCCACTACACCCCAGCCTGGGGGACAGAGCCAGACTCTGTCTCAAAAATAAATAAATAAATAAATAAATAAATACAATAATAAAAATTAAAATGTGTAAAGTGGGTTGTAAAAACTTGATAAAATGAAATAAACTAATACAAGTCATTCACTTAATTTTACTGTAATATTATCCATTGGTAATGTTATTGAAATCTTATCACTAAAAATATTGTATCTGCTGTATTTTTGGTCATTTCTGAAAACTTTCTTATAAGACTTTGACCTGCATTATATGTTTCTCCTTAATCTTCACAGCATGATTTCGTGTTTTTGGACATTTGTATTGATTCTTCTCCAATTGGAAGATTGATTTTTGAGGTGATACTTTTTTTATATATAAGTTTGTTGGGGGTAGGATCTATAACTGTTGGAGTGTTAAATATTTACTCTTTGAAACCTTTTGTCTTTATTTTGTAGCTATACTGTGATGTGTGTCCCAAAACATGTAAAAATTTTCAGGTCTTGTGCACAGGAAAAGCAGGGTTTTCTCAACGTGGCATAAGACTACATTACAAAAATTCAATTTTTCATCGAATAGTACGGAATGGCTGGATACAAGGAGGGGGTAAGTTTAAAATCTTAAATACAAGTTAATTGCAATATCAAATGAGAAGGTCCAAACTTTCGTTTATCTTTATGAAATGTATGTAGAATTAGATATACTTAAAATTAGACATATTTAAAGAATGCTTTATATAGCCAAATAATGAAGTAAGATATTTGTATTCTTTAAAAAACACCCTAATTATTAAAATAAATAAATCTAATTTATGTTACCAGGAATATTCCAAATTCAAAAATGACATAGGAGAGTAGGGTGAGATTTTATTTTACCAAGTTTATTTTTACCAATTTTAAATGCTCACCTAAATACATAGTACCTAGAAATAGAGTGGTTTTAATAAGTATACTAAGAGTGGGAATTTGAAAATATAATAAATGGAAAACAACTTATTTCTCACCAAACATGTTACATTATTACAAGTAAAAAGAAATGTCTAAAGGATTTTGGTTTCTATGTTCACTTTCTTTTCAGATCAGTCCTTTGGTTTTACGTAGACTAGGTGTCTGATTAAAAGCATGGAATTGAATTTTGGGCGCCTTTTGGGGGATAGTCCATAGGGAGCAACCAGGCAGCAATTTACAAATAATTGGCTTAGTGTCAAAGGAGATTTGCTTGAACTCGATGATACATGGAGAAGCTTAAATTAGTGTTTACCATTTTTTTTGTATGATCTGGAACATTCTGAGGCTGACAAGGAGAAAAATATAGATATATTCCAAGCATCCTACATGTTAAAGCAGGTATTTTCCCTTTGGTTTCTCCACAATGAGATCATACCACAATTATTGTTATCTAACCTCACTTTCAAGTGTTTTTCCATTTTGTGTCTTTCCACTGAATATGTGGTATCTATCTAACCATGCCAATGAACATAAACATATAAAATGTTTAGCATCTGCCTAGTTTTTTTTTTATCATATTGCTATACCAGTTTAATTAATTCCCCATTGGTGAACATTTAGATGGTTTTCTATTTTTTGTTAGTATAAAACATTTCTCAAGGGGGCCTGTTAATATTAGGGGCTCCTGACACTGAGTTCAGTGTTGACTCTCGTGTGCTAGGCTTTCAGATGCTGTGTTCTTTTTTTTTTTCTTTCTTTTTGAGATGGAGTCTCACTCTGTCGCCCAGGCTGTACTGCAGTGGCATGATCTCAGCTCACTGCAAGCTCCACCTCCCGGGTTCAAGCAGTTCTCCCTGCCTCAGCCTCCTGAGTAGCCAGGATTGCAGGGGCGCACCCCCACACCTGGTTAATTTTTGTATTTTTTTAGTAGAGACAGGTTTGCCATGTTGGCCAGGCTGGTCTTGAACTCATGACCTCAGGTGATTCGCGCGCCTCAGCCTCCCAAAGTGCTGGGATTACAGGCATGAGCCACCACACCCAGACTCAGATGCTGTATTCTTTTGTTTCGTTTTATTTTTGTTTTTGCTTAGCTCCCACCACCCTTGCAAGACTTGGGAAAAGTAGGTCATATTATTTGTTTGTGTTTTTATTTATTTAAAGTAAAATTTCCAAATAGTAAAGTGCACAGATCTTGGATCATATTTTCAAACGGTGAGACAGCAATGTTAAGGACGGCTTGGAAAAAAGTTGGATTGCTAGATTCAAATCCAAGCTCTGATTCATGTAAGTTATACCATCTTGGATAAGCTACTTAGCCTCTCTGAATCAGTTTCTTAATCATAAAATGGGAATAATGGTAAGAATATCACAGGATGTGGTGAGGATTCAATGACCTGGTGTGTTGGAAGTGCCAAACTCTGGAAACATCCTCTCTCCCTGCATCTCCAGTTCCCATGATCCAGACCCCAAGAGAGGGTTCTTGAATCTCTCACAAGAAAGAATTTAGGGCGAGTTTGTTGAGTAAAGTGAAAGTAAGTTTATTAGGAAAGTAAAGGAACAGAAGAATGGCTACTCTGTAGACACAGCAGCCCCTGAGGGCTGCTGGTTGCCCATTTTTATGGCTATTTCTTGATTATATGCTAAAGGTGGATAATTCATGCTTCCCTTTTTGAGACCATATAGGGTAACTTCCTGATGTTGCCATGGCATTTGTAAACTGTCATGGTGCTAATGGGAGTACAGCAGTGAGGACGACCAGAGGTCACTCTCATTGCCATCTTGGTTTTGGTGAGTTTTGGCTGGCTTCTTTACTGCAGCCTGTTTTATCAGCAAGGTCTTTATGACCTGTATCTTGTGCCAACTTCCTATCTAATCCTGTGACTCAGAATGCCATAACCATCTGGGAATGCAGCCCAGTAGGTCTCAGCCTCATTTTACCCAGCTCCTATTCAAGATGGAGTTGCTCTGGTTCACATGCCTCTGATACCATGGGACTATGTAGAATTTTGGAGGACAGGAGCTAAACGTGGTTTTGGGCTGTGCCTTAGGACGCCTCCAGGCACTGTTGCTTGCCCTTTGGGACTAACAGGCTGTACCCAGTCAACACTGCCTGCCCCTTCTCCCCATATCTTATCTTCTGACCTCTTACTCTGTTGCACACACGGCCTCTGGCTGCCTCCTAAGCACATCAAGCATGCATGGGCCCTGAGGCCTCGTTTATTTTGCCTGGGGCACATACCGCCCAGCCTGTTCCTGCAGGTATCCCTTGTTTCACCCCCTGCCCCCAACCCCGCTGTCTGTTTCTGATTATTGCCCAGAGATTATCTCAGCAAGGCCTTACCGGACCACCCTATATGAAACTGCCATCTTCCTGTCCACACACTCCGCTCACCCCTCCTGCCACCCTCCTACTCCTTACCTTGCTTTATCTTTCTTCCTAGCACTTTTCATCATTAGACATAGTACCATATGTTTCTTAGTTCATTTGTTTATTGTCTGTTTCTCTAAATTCCATGGGGGCAGAAATTTTTATCTATTTTATTCACTATGGTATCCCAGGTACTACAACAGTGCTTGAGATACAGTAGGTGCTTAATAAATACTTGTAGAAAGAAAAGAAGGAAGAAAGAGAGTGTAAGAAGGAAAATAGATGGTTACACAGGAAACATACATTCTCTGCATTTTTAAAGTCCAAAGTTAGGATAGCAAGTCATTGTACCACTTTGGTTGGATTCCCCCTCTGGCTCCCTCGAGGCCTACTTCCTTCAGAAGGATTAAAAAAAGAATTGATACCAACACTTTGTTAATCAAAGAAAATGAAATAAACTTTTTTACACAAAAAATGATGATGTTTTACATAAGACTAAAAGATATATATATATAATGGGTGAGGATATCCAGGACCCACCAAATAATTCCAGTAAGAAAATTCAAACACTTAACAAAGATTCATTTTTCAACAGCCCATTAGTCACAGAACAATTACCCAACTATTAAAAATTAAACCTACCTGTATATTAGAAATATATTTCATTTCACCCATACATCCAACACACTTTAAAATGGATAGAGGAAAATTTTATTAACTGGCTTTAGAAAAAAAAAAGTACCTATTGAACTCATATATTATATTATTATTATTATTTTGAGACAGAGTCTCGCTCCGTCATCCAGGCTGGATTACATGGCACCATCTCAGCTCACTGCAACCTCCACCTCTGGGGTTCAAGTGATCCTCCTGCCTCAGCCTCCCGAGTAACTGGGATACAGGCACGCGCCACCATGCCCGGCTAATTTTTTGTATTTTTAGTAGAGATGGGGTTTCACCATGTTGGCCAGACTGGTCTTGAACTCCCAACCTCAAGTGATCTGCCCACCTCAGCCTCCCAAAGTGCTGAGATTACAGGCGTGAGCTACCGTGCCCAGCTGAACTCATATATTATTGCTTAAAGAGGACATACCAAATTCTTACCTCGTGTTCCTTTGTAAAAAAAAAGTGGAAATCCATAGTCCAGAGACTCTCTTTAAGAATGAGCGCTGCTATGGCGTGAGTTGGCTGAAGGTTAAGAGGTATGAATGAAAGTAGTAAAAACAAATAAAAACAGAAGAATGAGCCGCTGATAAGTACAATATGTTTATAACTCATAAAACATTTCATTCATGTTGTGAATTTTCTCGAGCATACAAAATAATTAATATGCTTCAGGCTTTCCATTTGACTTACATTTATAGGATTTCTTTCCAGTAGGAGTTTTCACACGACTTTTAAATTAATTGTCTAAATGAACTTTTCTGTGTTTTTCTAACTACTAGGGTTCTAATCAAGTGTGCATTTTTATGTTTATAAGGTCCATCTCCAGTGTATATTATTATGTGACTTTGAATGGATTTGAGAGAAATGAAGGCATTCCCACATTCTTTTTTTTGAGACAGGGTCTTGTTCTGTCGCTCAGGCTGAGTGCAGTGGCACAATCACAGCTCGCTGCAGCCTCAACCTCCTGGACTCAAGTGATCTTCTCAGCCTCCTAAGTAGCTGGAACTATAGGCACACATTACCATGCCTGGCAAATTTTTAAAAATTTTTGTAAAGACAGGGTCTCTCTATGTTGCCCAGGCTGGTCCTGAACTCCTGGACTCAAACAATGAATCCTCTTGCCTCAGCCCCACCAAAGTGTTAGGAGTATAGGCATGGGTCTTAGCCTGTCACCCAGCTGGAATGCAATGGCACAATCATAGCTCTCACTGCAGCCTTGAACTCCTCCCACTTCAGCCTCCCAAGTAGCAGGGATTATGGGCACATACCACCATGCCCAGCTAATTTTAAAAAATTGTTGTAGGCCAGGCATGGTGGCTCACGCTTGTAATCCCAGCACTTTGGGAGGCTGAGGCAGGTGGATCACGAGGTCAGGAGTTCGAGACCAGTCTGGCCAATATGGTGAAACCCTGTCTCTATTAAAAATACAAAAATTAGCTGGGCTTTGTGGCAGGTGCCTGTAGTCCCAGCTGCTCGGGAGGCTGAGGCAGGAGAATCGGTTGAACCTGAGAGGCGGAGGTTGCAGTGAGCTGAGATGATGCCGCTGCACTCCAGCCTGGGCAACAGAGCAAGACTCCGTCTCAAAAAAAAAATTTTTTTTTGTAGAGACAGAGTCTCACTATATTGCCCAGGCTGGTCTTGAACTCCTGGCCTCAAGTAACCCTCCCACCTCGGCCTCCCAAAGTGCTGGCATTACAGGCATGAGCCACCACACCTGGCCACATTCTGTACATTCAGAGCTCTTCTCCAGAATGAGTTGTTTTATGTTATCAAATAGAACTAGAACACCAAAGGCCCTTACTACATTTCCTCTATTCATAAGACATTTCTTCAGTGTGAGTTCAGAAGGATCTTTTGAGATTAATGCATTTTATTATCATCATCATCATATTGAGCAGAATAATGAAGATGATGATAATGAGAGGGGGCATTCTAGAAGCATGTTATGCTGCATGGGCATGACACTCCGCCAAGCACTGCCCGAGTGCTCTACCTGTGTTATTTCATTTTATCCTCAGAGCTACCTGTGAGGCAGTTACCATTATCCCTGTTTGTACAGATAAGCAAACAGGTTTGGAAAAAGTAACCGACATCAGCATTTTAATCAAAGATCATCTGACTTTAAAGTTTGCTTTTAACCACTATTCGGCAATATCAGATATACGAGGCTGAATTCAAGAGGGTGGACTATGGCCACAAAAAAGAATAGTAAATATGGATTGAAATGGTGTCAATATAAAATATTCACCTAGGAGATCTGAAGCAGAGGACAAGAGTAATGTTGGTGGGTGTGGGAGGGAGGGGGCAAGGGAATGTGACCAATGGGTAGGTAAGTTGGCAGGGGAGAAGACCACCTGGGTGGATTTCCCTGAGAGAACCAACCCCTAGGATCTCAAGGGATTGACGGTGGGGGGACCCTCAGCTTCCCCATTTCCAGATTCAGCCTTCAGCCATGACAACTTCCTTTCGAGAGCTGCCTGGGGCTGAGTAGTGAACCATGGCTGAGTGTTAGGTGAGTCAGGTTGGAGACTTAAGGCTTATCAATTAAATTCTGAGCCAGCTTTCTGAATAGTATAATTTAAATGCTGCATGGCCTTTCTGGAATAAATTCTCTCTACATGCTTGGTGTTGCATCAGTTTTCTTTGAAAAATAGCACACACACTTTTATTGTAGGTAAATTGCTCTTACTGACTTTAAAAAGCATAGTCCTTCAATAAATATTTATTGAGCACTGTATTAAAGGAGGGAGCAGAACAGAGCTGAAGTTAGTAGAGAGATACTGATGGGGAGGATCGGGGAGAGAGGACAGACCTCAGAGCCCACTCTTTAGCTTTGCTCCTCTTTTAGCTGTGGATAGATAAAAAATAACTTGTTCATGGAGTCTTTTTATAGTGGGAGCATTGCCTAAACCAAAATATGCATAGCATGTGAACACCTGAAAAAAACCTTGTTGCATTATAGGAAACTTTATTTCCAATATGCTAGGTAAATAAGTGAGTTATCACTATAGGATATGAAATTTTGAACATGAATTCTGTTTGCAGCACCTATATTTTTATTCATATTCTTTTTTTTTTTTTTTTGAGATGGAGTCTCGCACTGTTGCCCAGGCTGGAGTGCAGTGGCGCAATCTCAGCTCACTGCAACCTCTGCCTCCCAGATTCAAGCGATTCTCCTGCCTCAGCCTCCCAAGTAGCTAGGATTACAGGCACCAGCCACTACACCCAGCTAATTTTTGTATTTTTGGTGGAGACAGGTTTCACCATGTTGGCCAGGCTGGTCTCGAACTCCTGGCCTCAAGTGATTTGCCTGCTTCGGCCTCCCAAAGTGCTGGGATTACAGGTGTGTCACCGCGCCTGGCTCTATTTTTTATACATATTCTAAAAATAATCTTACTTTTCCTGTTTTAGCCTCTTAGTTTAATCTTGATCTCAGAAAAGCAAGATAGACTGTGGAATAACTTATGAAGAAAGCAGAATTTATGTGAACATACTTTTGAAAAATTGTGGCCACAATTATAATTTAATGCTTCATCCTTTCAAAAGTTTCCATTATCATGAATGTAAAGGTGCTTACAAAATACAAGTGAAATTATTATAGTAATATTTTCATAGTATGGATATTGAACAATTAGGTAACTTACTGTATTCATTGGTATAAGTGGAATCATATTGCATTCTTTTTTTTTGTTTGTTTGAGATGGAGTTTCACTCTTGTTGCTCAGGCTGGAGTGCAACGGCGCAATCTTGGCTCACTGCAACCTCTACCTCCTGAGTTCAAGCAATTCTCCTGCATCAGCCTCCCTAGTAGCTGGGATTACAGGCACATGCCACCATGCCCAGCTAATTTTTGTATTTTTAGTAGAGACAGGGTTTCACCATGTTGGCCAGGCTGGTCTCAAATGCCTGGTCTCAGGTGATCTGCCTGCCTTGGCTTCCCAAAGTGCTGGGATTACAGGCATGAGCTACCATACCTGGCTGATTCCTTTTTTTTTTTTTTTAATCGAGATGGAGTCTCATTATGTTGCCCAGGCTGGTCTCAAACTCCTGGGCTCCAGTGTTCATCCCACCTCAGCCTTGAAATCATCATTTAAAGCAACATTTTTTCCCTATCATTACTGTATCCTAAATCTTTTCATCTCAAAATTCTAATGTTTATTTGTTGCTATTTCTCAGATATAGTGTATGGAAAAGGAGATGATGGAGAGTCGATTTATGGACCAACATTTGAAGGTGTGTATCTTTACTTTTTGTTAGTTATATATTGGTTGATTATTCAAACTTAACAGGATTGGACAGTTTCACAATTCCAAATAAGATATCACTGGGGGCAATACTTACAGTACAAGCAAGAGTTAAAAATGAGCAGACTGGGGGGAAGCGCCCTAAGGCCCAACCAGAGCAGCTTCATACACACATATTTTTTTCACTTACCTTATGATATTATTTCTTTAGGATAAATCCCAGAATTAGGATTGTAGAGTCAAAGGGAATTTATATTTTTAGGGCTTGTAATTTCCCGTGCTGATACTTAGAACTGGTACCTTGATAATCATTCTATTTAGATTGCTGTCAGGTGGCTGGGTATGGTGGCTCACGCCTATAATCCCAGCACTTTGGGAGGCCGAGGTGGGCAGATCATTTGAGGTCAGGAGTTCAAGATCAGCCTGGCTAATATGGTGAAACTCCATCTCTACTAAAAATACAAAAATTAGCCAGGCATAATGGCGCACACCTCCCAGCTCCTCAGGAGGCTGAGGCAGAAGAATCACTTGAACCTGGGACACGGAGGTTGCAGTGAGCTGAGATGGTACCACTGCACTCCAGCCTGGGCGACAGAGTGAGACTCGGTCTCAAAAAAAAAAAAAAAAAAGAAAAGAAAAGAAAAAAAAGATTGCTATCGGTAGATAACCCTGTATAACATTTACAACAAAAGTAGGTGACAAGGTATCTACCTAAATTCCAAAATACAAACAGGTAAGGACAAACAACAAACCAACAGCCATGAAATCTGCACAGTACCAGCATCTGTGTAGGAGAGGGCAGGGCTTCCCAAGAATAGGGTACTCAGGATCCCTTAAGTAGCCAATGGTGTGTGAGTACAAGGGGCCCCCAGGAAGGTTGGAAGAGGCAGGAGCAGTCTAACCCCTGTGCACTCTCGAAACTGATCTGACAAGGCTCTCTTCCAGGACAGGCTCCCATGCAGGTGGAACTGTTGGGAATGGCATCAAAATTATCCAGGATACAGGGACAATCATGACAAAGAGGGAATAGGAACAGAGTCAGAAATTTAAGGAAGAAAGCCACATGCTTCAATATGCAAGATTTTCAACATGCAAGAGGGAGCTTTTTGAAACTAGAAAATCTACTTTCTTTCCAAAGACACATCTTCTAAACATTTAGGAAAACTAATGTCACCCTATATAACAAAGAGAGGTTCTCTGAAAGAAAATGGTGTTTATTCAGGAATAGGGCATTGCAGTAGGCATACATGTGCCATAGGAAACGATGTGCATATTCAGGAAGGTAAAGGGAGACAAAGGGTTTTAAAGGAAAATTGGGGAAGATTACATAATTGTTTTGAAATGATTATCCTTGGCTATCGTGATCAGTAACAAGAGTCCAAGGTTGGACTGGACAGGTGTCCCTGCAGAAGTATTGATATTTCCTGCATAAGGTTGCAATGGCCTTTATGCAAGGTTGTGGCTTTTGTAGTTCTTTGTGATTGTTTTGTTATCAGGCATACAAGTATGAGAGTTCTCTGTTCATAGCTTTCCTTGGCTCTATTTGTCAGCATTTTTTAAACATGACTACATTTTGATTCTGACCACTATTACACTAATTTTATATTAGAATGAACAATAGAAGTTTCAAGGTGATTATAAGAATAAAGAGAATAAGGAGCAGAGTAACATCAGCACTGATAATGAATGTACCCTAGAAAGACATGCTCATAGGATACAGTTGACCCTTCAGCAACATGGATTTGAAGTGTACGAGTCCATTTAAAGAAACTTACAGTCAGTTTCTTTAAAAAAAAAAAAAAAATAGAGACAGGGTCTCACTATATTCCCCAAGCTGGACTTGAACTCCTGGGCTCAAGCAGTCTTCCCACCTTAGCCTCCTAAGTAGGTGGGACTACTACCTACTTGGAGGAGCATTTTTTGGAGAAGCTACCACTGCACCTATACCATCAGGTGTGAAAACCTTGCACTTTTTTGTGAAATACTTTTACCTTTTTTTTTTTTTTTTTTTTTTTTTAAGAGACAGGATCTCACTTTGTCATCCAGGCTAAAGTGCAATGGCGTGATCACAGCTCATGGTAACCTTAAACTCCTGGGCTCAAGGGATCCTCCTGCCTCAACCTCCCAGGTAACTAGGACTACAGGTGCATGCCACCATGCTGGCTAATTTAAAAAAAAAAAAATTTGTAGAGATGGGGTCTTGCTCTGTTGTCCAAGCTGGTCTCCAACTCCTGGGCTCAAGTGGTCCTCCTGAGTTGGCCTTCTGAGTCATTGGGATTACAAGTGTGAGCCACCAAGCCTAGCCTGCAAAATACCTTTTTTGTCTTGTATTGAAAATGCAGATTTTTTGTGGGCACAGGATGGCTATAAGAAAGGCAGACCTGTAGACTCTAATATGATTTGAGAAAAAGCAAAGTTATTATATGACAACTTAAAGCAAAAGGAAGGTAAAAGATCTAAAACTGGATAATTTAATTCCAGCAAAAGACAGTTTGATAATTTTAGAAAAAAGTTTGGCTTTAAAAATGTCCAGATAACAGGAGAAGCAGCTTCTTCTGACCAAGAGGGAGAAGATGAATTCCAAGATGTCATTAACAAAGTGAGAAGAAAAAGGGTATCTACCTGAACAAGTTTTATGGCAGTCAAAAGTGACCTATTCTGGAAAAAAAAAAAAGCCACAAAAAGGCCAGGCGCAGTGGTTCACACCTGTAATCCCAGCACTTTGGGAGGCTGAGGTGGGCAGATCATCTGAGGTCAGGAGTTCAAGACCAGCCTGGCCAACATGGTGAAACCCTGTCTCTACTAAAAATATAAAACTTAGCTGGGCGTGATGGCAGGTGCCTGTAATCCCAGCTACTCAGGAGACTGAGACAGGAGAATCACTTGAACTCGGGAGGCAGAGGTTGCAGTGAGCCGAGATCGCATCACTGCACTCCAGCCTAGGAGACAGAGTAAGACTCTTGTCTCAAAAAAAAAAAAAAAGCCACAAAAGACATTTATTAGTAAGAGAAGCAAACACTAGCATTTAAGGCAGGAAGGAATAGGCTAACTGTACTGTTGTGTGCCAATGCAGTTGGGTTTATGATCCAGACTGCCCCTAACCATAAAGCTGCTAACCTAAACACCAACTGCCAGCCTTTTGGTTGTACAAAAAGGCCTGGACAATGAGAACCCTTTTTCTAGATTGGTTCCATCAATACATTCTCCCTGAAGTTAGGAAGTACCTTGCCAGTAAGGGACTACCTTTAAAAGTTCTTTTGATATTGAACAATGATGCCCCTGGCCACCAGAACACCATGAGCTCAACACCGAAGGCATCAAAGTGGTCTACTCGTCCCCAAACACAACATGTCTAATTCAGCCTCTAGTCAGGGGGTCATAAGGACCTTTAAGGCTGATTACACATGGTACTCTATGGAAAGGATTGTCAACATTATGGAAGAGAACCCCAATAGAGAGAACGTCATGAAAGTCTAGAAGGATTATACCATTCAAGATGCCATGGTCGTTATAGAAAAAGCCATGAAAGCCATCAAGCTCAAAACAAGTTTCTGCTGGAGAAAATTGTGCCCAGATGTTGTGCTTGACTTCACGGGATTTATGACAGAGCCCATCAAGGAAATCATGAAAGAGATTTGTGGATATGGCAAAAAAGATGAGGGGTGAACGTTGTCAAGATATGGATCTTGGAGAAATTCAAGGCCTAATATATACCACAGCAGAGGCATTCAAAGATGAGTTGATGAAGATGAGTGCCTCTGAACCAGTGCCAGATCATGAGGAAGAAGACGTAGAAGGAGCAGTGTCAGGAAACAAACTGACACTAGACAATCTGGCGGAAGGGTTCCAGTTACTCAAGACTACTTTTGACTTCTTTTACAACATAGACCCTTTTATGATAAGAGCAATGAAACTAAAGCAAAGAGTGGAAGAAGGATTGATACTGTATGGAAACATTGCTAGAGAAATGAAAAAGCAAAAAGTCAAACAGAAATTAAAATGTATTTCCGTAAGGTTAACAGAGTGTGCCCACCTTTCCTGCCTCCCCTTCCACCTCGTCCACCTCTCTCCCTCTGCCACCCTGAGACAGCAAGACCAACTCCTTCTCTTCCTCCTCCTCAGCCTACTCAGTGTGACAAGGATGAAGACTGTTATGATGATCCACTTCCACTTAATGAATAGTAGATATATTTTCTCTTCCTTATGATTTTCTTTATAACATTTTATTTTCTCTAGCTTATTTTATTGTAAGGATACAGTATACAATACATGTAACACACCAAATATATGTAATCAACTATTTATGTTATTGATAAGGCATCTAGTCCATTGCAGACTATTAGTAGTTAAGTTACTGAGGAGTCAAAAGTTATATGTGGATTTTTGACTGCTCTGAGGGGTTGGTGTCCCTAACCCCCGCATTGTTTAAGTGTCAACTGTACATCGAAACTGTAACAGTCTATATCAAAATAAGCTAAAGAAGCCTGGGCAACATGGCAAACCCCATCTCTACAAAAAATACAAAAATTAGCTGGGCATAGTGGCGCACACCTGTACTCCTAGCTACTTGGGAGGCTGAGGTGGGAAGATTGCTTGAGCCTGGGAGGCAGAGGCTGCAGTGAGCCAAGATTGCACCACTGCACTCCAGCCTGGGCAACAGAGCAAGACCTTGTCTCAAAAAAAAAAAAAAAAAAAGCTAAAAGACATTAAGAAAATGATGCAAGACATGAAAGAGCTCATAAATCAGAATTAGAAAAACTTAAACATGATGTGACAGAGCTGAGGAAAGAAGGGCTAAGGAAAGCAATGAAAGACAAATAATTTCAAAAGTGAGTAAACTACAAGGAACACAAGAGGAAATAAAAATACAACATATGTCCTAAAAGAAGTACAAGGTAGGCAGAGGAATTTTTTTGTTTGCTTCAATTTTTGTGGGTACATAGTAGGTGTATATCTTTATGAGGTACTTGAGATATTTTGATACAGGCAAGCAATGTGAAATAGTCACATCATATAAAATAGGGTATCCATCTCCTCAAGCAGTTATCCTGTGTGTTACAAACAATCCAATTATACATTTTTATTTTAAAAGGTACAATTATTATTGACTATAGTTGCCCTCTTGTTCTATCAAATACGAGGTCTTACTCATTTTTTCTTTTTTTTTGTGCCTATTAACCATCCCCACCACCCTCCTTTAACCCTCACTACCCTTCCCAGTCTCTGGTAACCATCCTTCTACTCTCTGTTTCCATGATTTCATTTGTTTTGATTTTTAGATCTCACAAATAAATGAGAACATGTTATGTTTGTCTTTCTGTGCCTGGCTTATTTCACTTAGCGTAATGGTCTCCAGTCCCATCCATGTTGTTGCAAATGAGTGGACCTCATTGTTTTTTATGGCTGAATAGTACTCCATTGTGTATATGTACCACATTTTCTTTATCCATTCTTCTGTTGATGGACACTTAGGTTGCTTCCAAATCTTGGCAATTGTAAACAGTGCTGCAACAAACATAGGTATCTCTTTGATATAATGATTTCCTTTCTTTTGGGTATATACCCAGCAGTGAGATTGCTGGATCATACGGTAGCTCTATTTTTAGTTTTTTGAGGAACCTCCAAACTGTTTTCCGTAGTGGTTGTACATTAGTTTACATTCCCACCAACAGTGTACAAGGGTCCCTTTTTCTCCACATCCTTGCCAGCCTTTGTTATTGCCTGTCTTTTGGATAAAAGCCATTTTAACTGGAGTGAGATATCTCATTGTAGTTTGGGTTTACGTTTCTCTGATGATCAGTGGTGTTGAGCACATTTTCATATGCCTATTTGCCATTTGTATCTCTTCTTTTGAGAAATGTCTGTTCAAATCTTTTGCCCATTTTATAATCTGATTATTAGGTTTTCTCCTGTAGAGTTGTTTGAGCTCCTTATATATTCTGGTTATTAATCCCTCGTGAGATGGTTAGTTTGCAAATATTTTCTGTGGGTTTTTTGTTTGTTTGCTTGTTTTGAGACAGAGTCTCACTGTGTCACCCAGGATAGAATGCAATGGTGCCATCTCAGCTCACTGCAACCTCCGCTGCCTGGGTTCAAGCAATTCTCCTCCCTCAGCCTCCCAAATAGCTGGGATTACAGGCGCACATAACCATACCTGGCTAATTTTTGTATTTTTAGTAGAGACAGGGTTTCACCATGTTGGCCAGGCTGGTCTTGAACTCCTGACCTCGTGATCCGCCCTCCTCAGCCTCCCAAAGTGCTGCAATTACAGGTGTGAGCTACCATGCCCAGCCATGTCTTCACTTTGTTGATTGTTTCCTTTGTTGTGCAGAATCTTTTTAACTTGATATGATCCCATTTGTCCAGAGAGTTTCCTCGATGTTTTCTTGTAGTAGTTTCATAGTTTGAGGGCTTAGATTTAAGTCTTTAATACATTTTGATTTTATTTTTGTACATGGTGAGAGGTAGGGGTCTAGTTTCATTCTTTTGCATATGGATATCCAGTTTTCCCAGCATTATTTATTGAAGTCTTTTCCTCAGCTTATGTTCTTGGCACCTTTGTCAAAAGTGAGTTCACTATGAGTGTGTGGATTTGTTTCTGGGTTCTCTATTGTGTTCTGATGGTCTGTGTGTCTGTTTTTATGCCAGTATCATGCTGTTTTGGTTACTATAGCTCTGTAGTATAATTTGAAGTCAGGTAATATGATTCCTTCCGTTTTGTTCTTTTTGCTTAAGATAGCTTTAGCTATTCGGGGTCTTTCATGGCTCCATGTAAATTTTAGGATTGTTTTTTCTATTTCCATGAAGAATGTCATTGGTAATTCCTTTTTAGAAGAAAACAGCTTTATTGAACAGGCAGTGTTACAGCTCTGATGGTGTTATAGCTCTGTGACTGCTCCTGCAGAGCAGGGCTACCCCGTAGGCAGAGAGTAGCAGCTCAGGACAGTTTTACAGTCACATTTATACCCACTTTTAATTTCATGCAGATTAAGGGGCAGTTTATGCAGGAAAGGGATAGTAACTTTTGGATCATTAGATGCCATGGAAAAGGCCAGTAACTCCTAGGTGTTGCCATGGCAACAGTAGATTGACATGGCACACTGATGGACAGGTCTGATTGAAAGGTGCTTTCGCCCTGGCCTTATTTTAGCTAGTCCTCAATCTGATCCATTGTCTGAGCCCCACCTCTGGAGTCAAGTCCTGCCTCCTACCTCATTTTCCCCTCAGAAATTAGATCCTCCTCCTTAATATTAAGAGGGCTGCAGAAGGGTGAAGGCCAGTCTTCTGTAACTGCTGGCTGCGGAGCTCATGGCCATAGGCCCTGCCTAGCACTGAAGGAGTAAAAAATCTCTGGATACCTGTTGTAACGGGCCCACAGGCAGGACACTTTCATTCTCCAGGTCAGTAGATGGGATAGGTTGGAAGCCTGGTGCCAGCATTGTTTTTTACCTGGAACTGTTGTAATGTAGAAAACACAAACTTTTACTAAGAGGTTAAATAAGCAAGGGCCAAAAATTAGAAACAAGAAGATAACTATCCAAGGTTCTATGAGAGGTAAAAACCAGGTGAGACTTGGGAAAGCACCTGATAATTGACCAGCTATAGTTGGGGTCAGTGCCCTGGTTATATCTGTGTAACCAGGTAGCTTGTTCATAGATCTTTTGAATGTTAATCTCAACTTGCCTAGAGTTGTTAAAATATGTGCAGCAGGTTTTATTAATAACTACACAGACTCCACCGTGTTCAGCTAGTAAATAATCCAATGCTAGTCTTTTAATGAGAACTGCATTTGCCAAAGAGCCTAAGGACTCTTGAATTCCCTTTAATGCCTGACCTGTGTTGGTGGCTAAGGATTCTAGGGATTGAGTCAAGTTCATTAGAGTTGACTCATGGTAGGCAAAGCTGCCCCAGGGTGCTGCTAGTCCTATCACCGTCAATTCCTGCCAGAATTACTCCTATTACTCACTTACTTCTGGTATTCTTGGATGTTATGCGGTTATAGACAGTGACTCCTGGAGGGGCAAGAGTGGCCAGCATACATTCACCTCTGTTCCAAGTTTTTGATATACAAGGGAAAGCTACTCCTAAGAGAAAAGGTGACTCCCTAGGGAGTTGGGAGCAGTTCAGGTTGTAACTTCTTCCCGTTCATGCCACAAACAAAAATGAGCCGGTTGGGGCACAAACAGAAGCCCTATGGGGTGTGGTATTTATGCTTTGCTGTGAAATTTTGTCTAGAGAGATATTTTTCCCCTGTTCCAATGGGGGTGGCGGGACACCCTTTGTTTTCTCGAAGGGGACAGTACTCTCACCTTCCCAGACTAGGCAGTTGTTTTTCCCTTATATGTTGGGATCCGGAAGGCACCATATGTGGTCTCCTCTCTTACAAGTAGAATCCCATTTACCTTGCTGTGGCCTTGGGAACGTGGCAACTAAAGTTGAATCAGAGCATCACAGGGAAGCTTCCACTCTTATGTCATGAACACAACAGTGAATGCAAAAGATAGAATCATTAGTGCACTAGAGATATAGATACCCAATTTCCCAGGTCCAGGTAATGGTGGCAGGGGGTTCAAGTGGAATCCGTTAAGTGGGGGAGAGTTCCATTCAACAAGTAGGAGTTTGGGATTTGAAGATCACTATTGTTAGGAGGTCAGCAGGGACAGTAGTGAGATTTCTTAGGTAAGCCAGAAGATAGAACTCTCTATCCTGGGAATGTTCATGACAAATCCAGCAGCCATGAAGATGATTCCCTGATGCAATACTTGTCGAAATATTTACTATAGAGTTGTGTTCCCACCCACACTGGACCAAGGTGATTAGGAGAGCAAATAGGATGAACAGTGACAACATGGTGTTCCATTGGGCCTTAGCATGGCCTCTACACCCAACAAGGACAAAAGAAGTGTTTCCCAGGAGCTTGGCTAAAGCTACAGAAAAGAAGTATTATAATCAGGAAGAAGAAAAAAATTAAAGCTCCAGCAGAAATGGTGCCAACTGATCTTCCACGTGGGACACGGGTGAAGATCTCTCCGGGATACCTCAGCTGGGATGGGCTCAGCGAGGCTGCCTCAGTGGGAGGGGCTTGCATCAGGTGGTAATTCATGGGTCTGCTGGTCAGAGAAGTGGGCCCTACACGAGGCAGATGGCACTGTGGCCACCCTGCTAGTGGGCTGTCATTGGTATTTTGATAGGGATTGCATTGACTCTAGATTGCTTTGGATAGTATGGACATTTTAAATAATATTGATTCTTCTAGCCTATGAACATGAAATAGCTTTCCATTTTTGGGGCATCCTCTTCAATTTCTTTCATCAGTGTTGTATAGTTTTCATTGTAGAGATTTTTCACTTTGGTTAATTCCTGTTAATTTAGTTTTATTTGTAAATGGGGTTACTTTTTAGATTTCTTTTTCAGATTGTTCACTGTTGGCATATAGAAATGCTATTGATTTTTGTATGTTTTTGTATCTTGCAACTTTACTGAATTTATTTATCAGTTCTAATAGATTTTTGTGTGGAGTCTGTAGGTTTTTCCAAATATGAGATCATGTAATCTATAAACAAGGATAATTTGACCTCTTTCTATTTTTTTTTTTTTTTTGAATTGGAGTCTCACGACACTGTCACCCAGACTGGGGTGCAGTGGCATGATCTCGGCTCACTGCAACCTCTGCCTCCTGGGTTCAAGCGATTCTCCTGCCTCAGCCTCCTGAGTAGCTGGGATTACAGGCACCTGCTGCCATGCCTGGCTAATTTTTTTGTATTTTTAGTAGAGATGGGGTTTCACCATGTTGGCCAGGCTTGTCTGGAACTCCTGACCTTAAGTGATCCGCCCGCCTTGGCCTTCCAAAGTGCTGGGATTACAGGCGTGAGCCACCGCACCTGGCCTGACCTCTTTCTTTCCAATTTGGATCCCCTTTATTTCTTTCTCTTGTCTGGTTGCTGTAGCTACATAGTACTAGGAGAACTATACCCAGTCTTTTGAGGGTTTTTATCATGAAGGGATGTGAATTTTATCAAATGCTTTTTCAGCATCAATTGAAATGATCACATGGTTTTTATCCTTCATTCTGTCGATATCACATTGATTGATTTGCATACATTGAACCATCCTTGCATCTCAAGGATAAGTCCTGCTTGGTCATGATGAATGGCCCTTTTAATGTATTGTTGGATTTGATTTGTAAGTATTTTGTTGAGGACTTTTGCGTCAGTATTCATCAGAGATAGTGGCCTGTAGTTTTTTTTTATGATGTGCCTTTGTCTGGTTTTGGTATTCAGGGTAATACTGGCCTTGTAAAATGAGTTTAGAAGTATTCCCTCAGGAGGAGGAAATTTTTTTAAACCAAAAATAAATGAAGAAAGGTAAAAATTATTTACAAGAAAGTGACAAATATTAAAGAAAGAGGAGATTTAACATTTAGATGATACATATCTCTAAGGAATTAAATTAATGCAGGGGAACAGAATGAATGCTAAGACTATAATTAAAGAAAACGTCCCTAAAATGTAAAAAGGATTTGAGGTTCTATATCTTATTTTAGGTGGTGGTTATACAGCATCAAACTGAACATCAAAGATATATTTATTAAATTTTAATAAAATGCATATATCTTAGATGTTTGATGCATTTTGACAATTGTGTATACCTCAAGCATATGTTTATACCGTAAGTAAAAATATTTATATATCTCAAGTGAAAATGTTTATACCTCAAATAAAAATATCTGTAAAAAATTGAAACCACTTATTGAAAATGCATACCATGAACCTGACAATTTGAAGCAGAACAACCAACACCAAGACATATTTTCCTAACATTATTGGACATTGAAGAAAAATTATTTGGGCATCTAGGGAAAAAGAACAGGTGATTTATAAGGGAAAGAAAATTAGATTATCATATTCTTTGACAGCAACACTTTATGCCAGAAGAAAATGGAATAATATATTTATGAACTCAAGCAAAGGAAACGTGAGCAAGGGTTTTATATCCAGTCAAACTGATGTTGAATTATAAAGGGCACACAGGTTTATCAACATGCAAGACTTCAGGGAATAGTGTTGCCATGAGCCCTTTCTGCAGAATCTGCTGTAGAATGAATTTCACACAACCAAATATTAATAATAAGAGAAACCTTGACACACAACTGGTGGTGAGCATTAATCATATTATTATTTGTGAATTTATTATATTCAGTGAGGAGTATGCCAGGTGTGGCAGCATGCACCTTTAGTCCCACCTACTTGGGAGGCTGAGGCAGGAGGATTGCTTGAGTCCAGAAGCTTGAGACCAGCCTGGGCAACATAGCAAGACCCTATCTCAAAGGGTGAGAGTATGCTGTATGATGATATGCTTGGGCAGTGGAGACATAGTCTATTTAAAAAATAGAAGAAAATGAATATATACAAGTTTTATTTTTTAACTATTCTCAGCAAAGTACACTGGTGATGGTATTATTAGTATTGTTATTTTGAGACTGTTGTATATGTAATATGGGATAAAGTCATTGAGTAATTATGGAATATTCAAATTTCATCATTTTCTTTGTCCTTGAGAATCAGGAATCTCAATATGGAAGAAAGAAGATAGAGATGAAATATAATAGAGGCTAATAAGAATATTCCATAGTCCTGGCCAGGCGCGGTGCCTGTAATCCCAGCACTTTGGGAGGCTGAGGCGGGCGGATCACGAGGTCAGGAGATTGAGACCATCTTGGCTAACACGGCGAAACCCTGTCTCTACTAAAATACAAAAAATTAGCCAGGCGCAGTGGCGGGCGCCTGTAGTCCCAGATACTCGGGAGGCTGAGGCAGGAGAATGGCTTGAACCCGGGAGGCGGAGCTTGCAGTGAGCCAAGATAGTGCCAATGCAGTCTGGTCTGGGAGAAAGAGCGAGACTGCATCTCAAGAAAAAAAAAAAAAAAGAATATTCCATAGTCCTGAACATGACTTTAAACTCAAGAAGTATCAAATGTGTATATATATAGCTCTATCCACTGAAAAGGTCTATAAACAACGACCACAACCCAGTAGCAATACGTAGTCCTAGAATTTAGATTGTTGTTTTGAAATGTCATTTCTCACTTAAAGAAACCAGAGTCTCTGGGAGAAATGGCAGATGCCAGATCTCAGGGAGGAAATCTACAAAATGAGCCTGGAACCTCATGCTATCTGTTAGATAGCAAAAGTGGCCTTTGTTGTACGATGCTGCAAAGTGTGGAGATTTCTTTTCTGAAAGATTACTGGAGTCACGTCAAAAGGCCTCAGGAGCCAATTTGAAGAGGGTCTCACTGACCAAAGATGGAGTAATTTGAGCTTCACAAACAACAGTAATTGCAATTGATCAAAACCCAACAAATATTTCAAATCTGTGACTTTATAATGATATTATAAAATAAAGGCTAATGGGTTACCTTTGGAGGAATACTAGGAAATGAATTTTTTTTTTTTTTTTTTTTTTTTTTTTGAGACAGAGTCTTGCTCTGTCACCCAGGCTGGAGTGCAGTGGTGCGATCTCGGCTCACTGCAAGCTCCGCCTCCCAGGTTCACGCGATTCTCCTGCCTCAGCCTCCTGAGTAGCTGGGACCACAGGCGCCTGGCACCTGCCACCACACCCAGCTAATTTTTTTGTATTTTTAGTAGAGACAGGGTTTCACTGTGTTGGCCAGGATGGTCTCGATCTCCTGACCTCGTGATCCACCCATCTCGGCCTCCCAAAGTGCTGGGATTACAGGTGTGAACCACCGCGCCCGGCCAGGAAATGAATTTATCATGAAAAGTGGTAAGTATAGGGAAAGAATCAAGCACCACCTTTCCTATATGAACTGTACTAAATTGTAGATAAGGGGAAACATCTCTTTATAAAAGTATTGCCACTGATAAATGAAAAGGAAATAATAGAATTGGATGTCACCATTTTGCTGCCCCTGGTGAAATAATGGGTCTAAGCATTTGCTGCATCAGTCTGCTAGTTTCACAAAAACAGAGACAACCAGACATGATGAGGCTTCTGTTGAAAGAACACAGTACCAAAGAATATGAGTCTGACTAAGCCTCTGGACTCAGCTGCCGATTTGCAAGAAATACAGTCAGTTCTGTTATAATGCGACATATGTGTTCCTAAAAAATCTCCACACTTTGGCCAGACATGGTGGCTCATGCCTGTAATCCCAGCACTTTGGGAGACTGAAGTGGGAGGATTGCTTGAGCCCAGGAGTTCAAAACCAGCCAGGGTAACATAACGAGATCCCATCTCTTAAAAAAAAAAAAATTAGCTGGGTATGGTGGCATGCACCTGTGGTCCTAGCTACTTGGGAGGTTGAGGTAGGAGGATCTCGAGCTGGAGAGGTCCAAGGCTGCAGTGAGCCATGATCATCATGATCATGGAGCCACGATGGACTCCATCCTGGGTGAGAGAGTGAGACCCTGCCTCAAAAAACAAAACACAAACCAAAAAAATCTACACTTTGCAGCATTGTACAACAAAAACCACTGAGTTTATTGTGAAAATGAGGTTTAAGAAAAACTTTCTTGATGGCATTAAAAAACAGGATAGTAACCAAAAAACACCAGCAATAGTTTTACATATGTTAAATGGTCATGAAACATACATACCTTGTAAAAGACCTGAAGTTCGTGAAGGTGGGTATGGGAAGAGTTGCAACTTTTGAGCAATTTTGAAGTGGCGGAAGGAGGGTTTTCTGCAATCAGAACCCTAGGTGTGGGTGGGAGAGGCTCAGAACAGCTCCAGGGTAGCTGGTATATATCTGAGGTGTGTGTGTTCCTATGTGGCTCCGTGTACCTGAATGCAGTTTTCATTTCCCTACTGTTTCTCATGGTGGAAGAATGTAAGTGGGGGCAAAATCCATAATGCACAAGGCTTTCCCTAATATATCCATCAAGTTGAAGCAAATGTGCACTTTCAAAACGAGTATTGTAGCAGAACTGACAGGACAGAGGACAGAGCAACATGCTGGACTGTACCATGTGTGCAATCAACAGACTCCAGACTGGGAGAAATTCTCGAGGTTAAACAGCTCAGGTTCATTAGTTATAGATAAATGTAAGGAAAAGAAAGGGATGGAGGTAAGAACCTGCAGATTAAAAGAGGCTTAAAAAGCATAACCAATTTTTTTTAAATGGGAAAGACTAAACTATAGTGCTTAGGGATGCATATTTGAATGTTAAAACTATAAGGAAACATTAAGTGCATAGTTATATAAAAGTCGGGGGAATGGTTCCTTTTGGGTGAGAGAGGGGCTTGACAAGGAACTTTGGGCAGAGGCCAGCAAAGTTTCTTTTCTTGGCCTGAGTGGTTGTTAAAAGGGTATTTGCCTTATAATAACTTTATACATTAGTTTTCTGTGGCTTTTTGTGTCTATATTTGAATAGAATGAAAAGGTTATGAAAAGATATCTTTTTTTTTTTTTTTTCCTTTTTTGAGACAGAGTCTCTCTCTGTCACCCATGCTGGAGTGCAATGGCGTGATCTCAGCTCACTGCAACCTCCACCTCCCGGGTTCAAGTGATTCTCCTGCCTCAGCCTCCTGAGCAGCTGGGCTTACAGGTGCGTGTCACCATGCTCAGCTAATTTTTTTGTATTTTTAGTAGAGACAGGGTTTCACCGTGATGGTCAGGCTGGTCTCAAACTCCTGACCTCGTGATCTGCCCACCTCAGCCTCCCAAAGTGCTGGGATTACAGACGAGAGCCACCGCGCCCGGCCGAAAAGATATCTTTATTGAATCGATGGCCAAAGTGAAAGGGAAAAGTAATAGCTATTTTCCTTCTGAATTCCTGCAGACAGCTTTATCAAATGAAACATGCAAGTGACACCATTCCTTTAGTCATTCATAAAATACTAAACTCCAAAGTAGGTGCTCACATGGTGCTAGGGCCTGTGGCAACAAAGATGGTATAACCGAGTTTCTACTCGGAAGGCTTGTAGTGGTTTTGTGCAGACAGATGTTAAAACAGATCAACTACAGGTGCTGTGCCAGTTGCTGTTAGAGAGGAAGGAACTGAGTGCTGTGGGAAAAGAAAGAATAGCTGCCTGGAGAGTTGGGTGCGGCGGCACAGAGAAGTTTTGAGTTGGGTCTGCAGCAGCACGTTGCAGATGGAGAAAGGACTCTCCTGGCCCCAGTCCCTGATGAGGATCTACTGTACCTCTCCACCCCACAGCCATTATCAGAGCACCCAAATGCTTTGTGCTCGGAGGCACAGCCTCAGATGGAACGTGGGCCTCCTGTCCAGTAGGAGACTGATCTGTTCACTCATCTCCTTGCCTGACCTCCTAGATACCCCTGAGTCTCTGCTGACTATCCCTCACCCCATCCTTAGACTGTTGTAGTATCTGGTCTCCAGATAGAATCTTTGCTGTCCTCACTGTGCCCATGGAGTCCCAGTGTGTTCAGTGAAGTTTTTATTATTCGGTTGGTCTGGTAGGACAAAATTAGAAAAAATCCAGGAAGCAATCAAGTGGGAGGAAGAGATGTTCCAGAAGGAAAGATGAGTAACTGTGAAAGCGAGAGCACAGCTAGTCCTCAGAACAGCTAAGGCATGGGTCTGTCTCCCTCATCCCTTCACCTGCCTGGGAATGTGAATGTAGCAGCCAGCCAGTCCTTCCTCCACATTTCTCTCATGGGATCCTACTTCCATGAGATGCAGAATTAAAACTGGGGCTGTGAAAAACTACAACCACAAAACTCACTTTTATTAAGCTTAACACAAAAATAATGCAATAAGTAATGTATCATTTAATTAGATTATTATTTTATAAACGAATTAATTTTTTTTTAACCTAGGGAAAGTCTGTTTTGCTTTGTTTTGAATCACAACTTTTAAAGTCCTAAATAAATAGGCTCTTTCTACTTAGGCAAGTTTCAGCTATTGGTTTCTGTGTAGGTTGTTTCCACACATACTTTATCCCTGGCAGAAGCACTCAGGAGAAAATAGGCTTGAATCAAACCTATTTACTGACCAGTGGCCTCACTCCTCACCAAACAAAGAGGACAGAAATTCCTCTATGGGGGGCTTTCACTCTGTTTAAACCTAAAGAGGCTCAGCCCCCTTCAGCAGTGCTGTTTACTGCCAAAGGGTGCATTTTGATATCATGGAAGTATAAAGCAACTTAATGTTTTAAGTGTTAAATGAAATGTACCAAAAATTTACTATTAGAAAAAAAATCAGGGAACTTTATGTTGGTAAATAATTTTTTTAAAAAAAATTATAGCTAGCTAGGTGTGGTAGCACACACCTGTAGTCTCAGCTACTCAGGAGGTTGAGGCAGGAGGCCTTGAGCCCAGGAGTTCAAGACTAGTCTGAGCAACTAGCAAGATGCCTTCTCTAAAAAAATTTAATTTAATTTAAATTTAAATTATAGCTCTTGAATTTTAGAGCTTTATGGAAGCTTGAAAAGAAGTGTAAAGAGGCAGAAGGAAAGCAGAGGGGTTGGAAAGATCGAGAAATACCGAGGTGAGCAGACGGTTAAAGAGTGACTCAGAGAGATACGGCAGAACAAAATAACACGTAAATTACCCTTGTCTTGTAATACTTTATGTCTGCAAAGCTAGTTAGAGTTAATATTTAAAACGGTTCTTTCTTAAACGTCATTTTATTTGATGCATACAAGATCATGCCAAGTAGGCCAGTTATGGCACGACCACTGAGCGGTTTCCGTAGGCCCTGGCATTACTGCCTGGCTGGAAGCAGCATAGCCTCAGGTTCTTAAGATTCACATACACATTCTGGACTTAGAGAATCCACACATAGTCATTTAGTTTTCACACTTTTTTTCAGGTCCATACATTTTTAAGTTTCTAAGTCAGGGACTACCTGCACCTTTTAAAAATATAATTTATTCTGTCCCTTTATAGCAATGGTTCTCAAATCGTCTCTAAGGATTTCCATGCTGTCCTAAATAAATGTGTTCAGGAGATGAGAGGGCTCTAGGCACTTTTTTTTTTTTTTCTTGAGACCAAGTCTTTCTCTGTCATCCAGGCTGGAGTGCATTGGCGCAATCTCAGCTCACTGCAACCTCCACCTCCTGGGTTCAAGCAATTCTTGTGCCTCAGCCTCCTGAGTGACTGGGATTACAGGTATGCACCACCATGCCCAGCTAATTTTTGTGTTTTTAGTGGAAACGGGGTTTTGCCATGTTGGCCAGACTGGTCTCGAACTCCTGGCCTCAAGCGACCCACCCACCTTGGCCTCCCAAAGTGCTGGCATTACAGGTGTGAGGCACTGTGCCTGGCTGCTCTAGGCGCTTTTTGCACTGTTTTATACATGGGCTTTCACATAGGTAGCAATTTCTTTGATAGGTATTATGATTAACTGCTTTAAAATTATCCCACAATCACAGAATTTTTTATAAAAATTTCACAACTCTTATCAATTTTCTTTCCCAATTTTTAAAGAATTTAAGAAAAATAAATCAGAATGTGTAAAAGCAATGACAAATACCATTCTGTTAAAACTCTCTGAATCTGGGCCGGGTGCGGTGGCTCACGCCTGTAATCCCAGCACTCTGGGAGGCCGAGACAGGTGGATCACGAGGTCACGAGATCGAGACCATCCTGGCAAACATGGTGAAACCCTGTCTCTACTAAAAATACAAAAAATTAGCCGGGCGTGGTGGCGGGCACCTGTAGTTCCAGCTACTAAGGGAGGCTGAGGCAGGAGAATGGCATGAACCCAGGAGGCGGAGCTTGCAGTGAACCAAGACCATGCCACTGCACTCCAGCCTGGGCAACAGAGCGAGACTCCATCTCAAAAAAAAAAAAACTCTCTGAGTCTTTGCTGTGGGCAGATTTCCATTTCATGCAATTTTCTGTGAAATTAATGAGGTTTTTCTTTATTTCACTGAAATGAATAAGGAGCATCAGCGTAATTATATAGACTCATTTGTACAAACATGCCTCATCAGCATTTCATAAGGTTTCAGGAGTCTTTATTCAGTTTTCAACTTACCAGGCTGAAAGTAACTACCCAGATATGGCTTAATCACTTAGTTTGCTTAGTTTTGAAACTTAATAACAGCAGTTGCAGTTTAATAAAATCTTATAGACAGTTAATATTCATATTTCTGTTATTCTCAGAAATTTATGAAGTTATTGAATGAAAAATTTCACTGAATTTCTCATTCATTATTTCCTTCTGTGTATTTGAACTTGGAGGCAAAGCTGGGAATGGTACGTCTTCAAATTGGTAGCCTAATAATCACCATACAACTCTTTTTACTTCTAAATCTTAGACTAAAAAAGCTATTGCTTTCCACAAAATCTTGGTCAATCCAAATAAGGTTTCAGATTAAAATTTATTTGAAGGTTGGCCAGGCGTGGTGGCTCACGCCTGTAATCCCAGCACTTTGGGAGGCCAAGGCAGGCAGATCACGAGGTCAGGAGATTGAGACCATACTGGCCAACACAGTGAAACCCCGTCTCTACTAAAAATACAAAAAAAAAAAAAAAAAAAAAAAATTAGCCGGGCGTGGTGGCGGGCGCCTGTAGTCCCAGCTACTTGGGAGGCTGAGGCAGGAGAATGGCGTGAACCTGGGAGGCGGAGCTTGCAGTGAGCAGAGATCGCACCACTGCACTCCAGCCTGGGCAACAGAGCGAGACTCCCTCTCAAAAAAAAAAAAATTTATTTGAAGATTACTAAAAATAAACATAATTTCCTTTCATCATCAACATTTTTAAACTACATGGAATGGGAAAGTACATGGAATGGAAATCTGCCCAGACATTTAGGGCCACATTTATGCCAATTAATGTGCTGAGAAGCCTAGAGCTAAAGCCATGAGGAGACAAGGTTCCTGCCTTCACCTACTAGAGAAGAAATGCCACGTAAACCAATAATTACATAGAGTGTTATAAGGACTGTCCAAGAACGATGTGTAAGATGCTTGGGGGGTTCAGGGGAAAGGTCAGGTCCACAAAAGACTTCTCAGAGGAGGTGTTTTTAATGAGCATGGTGGTAGTTTGAAAGAAATACCAAAACAGCACGAGAAAGTTTGCTGACCTTTATTCTTGATTAGAATACTGTATATATTTCCTTGTACATTATTAATTTTCTTAGCACACTTGTTTATGGTAAAGACAAACTAAAACTGAATGTTCAAATAGTTCTAATAAGGTTTTACAGGTTTTTTTTTAACAGCCCATTTGAATGTTTGAAAATAACTTGAAATAAATAGAATATTTACAATTTGGAATCCATTGATAAATATGATTGAGAGTGTTACCAAGGGTTCTATTTGTTCCTTATGTGTTACAATAAATTGAGATAATAGAAATGCGCTAATGACCTACTGATTATTGTCTTTCCTAGATGAAAACTTTTCAGTTCCTCATAATAAAAGAGGAGTACTTGGAATGGCCAACAAAGGCCGTCACAGCAACGGGTCACAATTCTATATCACACTGCAAGCAACTCCTTATCTAGATAGAAAATTTGTGGCTTTTGGGTATGTATATTGTAGATCTGTTTATATAATATTCACACCTGTAAAAATGTCATTTAAAAATATTTGGATAAGTATTATATGTAGTGTATAGGTAGCTAAAAATAGGGCTTAAATGCAAAAATAATACAAATAGAGACAAAAGTATTTAAGAAATATTTTGCAAGAAGTTTGCTCTCTATAAAAACACAGAAACTGGCCAGACACAGTGGCTCAGGCATATAATCCCAGCACTTTTGGAGGCTGAGGTGGGAGATTGCTTGAGCCCAGGAGTTCAAGACCAGCCTGGGCAACATAGCGAGACCCCATCTCTACAAAAAGATTAAAAATTAGTTGGCCGGGCATGGTGGCTCATGCCTGTAATCTCAGCACTTTGGCAGGCCGAGGCAGGTGAATTACTTAAGGCCAGGAGTTCCAGAGCAGCCTGCCCAACATGGTAAAACTCCGTCTCTACTAAAAATACAAAAATTAGTCAGGCATGATGGCATGTGCCTGTAATTCCAGCCACTCCGGAGGCTGAGGCAGGAGAATCACATGAACCTGGGAGGTGGCTGCAGTGAGCCAAGATCATGCCACTGCACTCCAGCCTGGGTGACACAGCAAGACTCTGTCTCAAAAATAAATAAATAGGCCGGGTGCAGTGGCTCACACCTGTAATCCCAGCACTTTGGGAGGCTGAGGCAGGCAGATCACTTGAGGCCAGGAGTTCCAGACCAGCCTGGCCAACATGGCGAAACCCCGTCTCCACTAAAAATACAAAAAATTAGCCAGGCGTGGTGGCATGTACCTGTAGTCCCGGCTACTCAGGAGGCTGAGGCAGGAGAATTGCTTGAACCCAGGAGGCAGAGGTTGCAGTGAGCCGAGATCGTGCCACTGCACTCCATCCTGGGCGACAGAGCAAGACTCTGTCTTAAATAAATAAATAAATAAATAAATAAATAAATAAAAATTAGCTGGGTGTGGTGGTGTGTGCCTGTAGTCCCAGCTACTGAAGAAGTTTTAGGTGGGAGGATTGCTTGAGCCTGGGAGCCATGATTGTGCCACTGCACTCCAGCCTGGGCAACAGAATGAGACCCTACCTCAAAAAAATATATAAGACAAAATAAAAAAATAAAAACAGAAACCATTTAGGCATAGTCACGATAATGTGCTTTCTGTGTCTCTATCTATCCATCTGTCAATCTTCAGCCTTAAGGATATTATCAATTCTTTATTACTATGAATCATACCACAGTGCTTAATAATATACTAATATGTAGACGTGAAGAGGTGAAGTCATTTAAATAATTGTCCATGGACATCATGAAGAGGTAGATGAAAACTATTCAAGTTACATATAACTTTTTTTACTGAACGATTTTAAATATGAAAACATCACAGGTAATAGTTATTATTAGAATATTATTAGCAAGATGCTTAAAGGCATGTGGACCTAAAATGGATGATAGAAATACTTTTCATCACTCCAGTGTTTCATCTCTCTCTTTAATTACTGAGTGAATATGAGGCAAGGCTTACTTCATCTTCCCTGAGATAATGTAAAGTGTTTGTATTTTTCTGAATAACTGTTAGATTTATTCCACCCACTCCATAGGGATAATTATTGACTCTCCAGCACCTGGAATGTCATGCCAGTGTTCATTTTAACCACAATAATTCCTTTAGTGTAATGCTTTCTGTGATACTTCCAGGTTGAAAAAATAGAAAGTGTATTTTCATCCATAGGATATCTTTAAAGGCATAACGTAAAACAATGACTTGTCTTAAGTTTTCCTTGGTCCCAAATAAATTGTATTCTGATTTTGAAAATGCATTATTAAATTAGTTTTAAGGCTCGACGCGGTGGCTCACGCCTGTAATCCCAGCACTTTGGGAGGCCAAGGCGGGTAGATCATGAGGTCAGGAGTTCAAGACCATCCTGGCCAACATGGTGAAACCCCATCTCTCCTAAAAATACAAAAATTAGCTGAGCATGGTGGCACGCACCTGTAGTCCCAGCTATTCAGGAGGCTGAGGCAGGAGAATTGCTTGAACCCAGCAGGGGGAGGTTGCAGTGAGCTGAGATCGTGCCACTGTACTCCAGTCTGAGGACAGAGTGAGACACCGTTTCAAAAAAAAAAAAAATAGTTTTAAATCCAAATAACATTTCTTGGACCATTTAAAACTCTGTCATGTTGCTGACAGTTTCTATCCTCTACCAACTTCCTGGTGATCCTTTATATCTCAGCTAAAGGTACCTTTCTCAAACACAAACATGACTGCTTTAAAACATTTAGTGCCTCCATTACCACCTCCACATCTGCACAGCCTGAAATCTAGAGTGGCATTCAGGTCCTCTGGCCCCACATCCTTTGTTCAGCCTTCACTTCTGCTGTTTTCCCAACTCATTCAAACAGAATTTCATTAGGCACCTGCAGTATGCCATTCATGGTACTCAGTGCTGGGGAAAAAGAGCGACAAGGTACAATCCCTGCTCTTCAGCGAGCTTAGAGTATGTTATGAAAAACAGGTCAAACAGCCAATAGCTATGTGACAGTGAGACATGGGCCATGCAAACTGTGTACAGGGTGCATTGGGAGATGGGTAAGAAAACACCCTCCAACTCGCTTCACCAAAGCGAACACAGAGCCTTACAGGGCGGCAATGGAGTGGAGAGCACTCGGTCTCCTTTTGATGGTTCCTGTTCTCTGTGATCCACCTTCCTCTTGGAGAAATCTCTAATTTTTGTTATCACCACTCTGTCCTCAGGGAGGCACTGCCCTCCTTCTATTCTGCTATTCTGCCTCAAGTATGATCTCAGTGTATTCCTTAAATCTCCACATTAAAAATAAAGTCTCCAAATCACAGTTGGGGCTGTGCTGGAATATTTAAACAAGACCCTACAGAGTGCTAAGGGAGAAGCAGAAAGGTAAAACATAATAGGCAACTAGATAATCTAGTTAAACTAATGAAATAGAACTCCTTCAGGGATACCTTCCTTCCCAGTTGTAGGGCTGCCTCTTCCCTATCATCGCTCAGTATCCCCAGGTGTGTCTGAGCTTTTGGAAGCCCAGACGTGGTTAGCAAGGTCCAGAGAGATACAGAATTTTCCTCTCTGATCCGAGACAGGCACTCCTTCCGAGCCCAGTTTCAGGTACATGAACCTGCCGCTCCCTCAGATGGATGACACCGGGAATGTCCTTCAGGAAAGACTGTAGAGATCCACAGAGCATGGCTGGCCCAGTGGGCTCGTAGGGAAAGAATATCACAAAACAAGCCTGTAAGCTCTCCATTCACATGCACCCATTGTAGAGGGGGCTTGGGGGAGGGGGAATTATTTCATTTTAAGAGACTTGTAAGGTGGGAGGGGGTCATGGAAAGTTTCATGAGAAGGTGAGCTGAGGAGTGAAATGTCACGTAGAAGTTAGCCAGATAGAGAAGCTAGAAATCACAATGAGTCAAATCAGTTTTAGGAAGAGTGGAGAGGTTTCGCAGAGAGGCCCTGAGGAGTAAGAGAGCATCTTATCTACCAGTCATCTGTTCTGGGCAGAGCTTGGTACCTAGGGGAGAATGGAAAGGGTGGAGGCCGGATAAGAGGGTCAGCAAGGGTCCTACTCCCAATGGACTGCGGGTGCCATGCTGCTGAGCACGAACCTCACCCAAAGGTGACGGGGGCCATGAGAGAATTTTACATTGGGAGCAACATAACCACCTTCTCATTTTGAAGAAAAAATCTCTTTAGCAGAAGTGAGGAATGAATTGGCAAAGAATGAAAAGGAAGTAGCAAGACCACTTAAGAAGCTGTGGTTATAACAGGCCATAAATGAAGTCCTGCTCTAAAGCACCAGCAGTACAGATGAGCAGGCGATAAGTGGACAAACTCAAGACATTGAGAAGTTAGAGTAGAGAAGCACTTTGGGAGTCCGAGGTGAGCCGATCACGAGGTCAAGAGATCGAGACCATCCTGGCTAACACGGTGAAACCCCGTCTCTACTAAAAAAATACAAAAAATTAGCTGGGCGTGGTGGCAGGCGCCTGTAGTCCCAGCTACTTGGGAGGCTGAGGCAGGAGAATGGCGTGAACCCAGGAGGCGGAGCTTGCAGTGAGCTGAGGTAGTGCCACTGCAGTCCGGCCTGGGTGACAGAGTGAGACTCTGTCTCAGGAAAAAAAAAAAAAAAAGAGATCGAGACCATCCTGGCCAACCTGGTGGAACCCCGTCTCTACTAAAAATACAAAAAATTAGCCACGCATGGTGGCAGATGCCTGTAATCCCGGCTGCTCGGGAGGTTGAGGCAGGAGAATCGCTTGAACCTGGGAGGCGGAGGTTGCAGTGAGCCGAGATTGCGCCACTGCACTCCAGCCTGGCGACAGAGTAAGACTGTGTCTCAAAAAAAAAAAAAAAAGAAGTTAGAGTCGGGGGTGAGGGCCTGAGAGGAGTCCAGGCCAGCACTGTCCAGTAGAACTCTCTGTGACGATGGATATGTCCTATATTCTGCACGGCCCAGTATGACAGCCACTGGCCACATGTGGCCACTGGGCACTTGAAATGTGGCTAGTGTGACTAAGGAACTAATTTAATTCTAATTAAGGGTTTTTTTTTTTGTTTTTTTTTTTTTGAGACAGGGTCTCACTCTGTCACCCAGGCTGGAGTGCAGCGGTGCGATCTCAGCTCACTGCAACCTCTGCCTCCCGGGTTCAAGCAATTCTCATGCCTCTGCTGCCCAAGTAGCTGGGATTATAAGCATGCACCAATGCCCAGCTAATTTTTGTATTTTTAGTAGAGATGGGGTTTCACCATGTTGGCCAAGCTAGTCTTGAACTCCTGACCTCAAGTGATCCACCCTCCTCAGCCTCCTAAAGTGCTGGGATTACAGGTGTGAGCCACTGCAACTCCCAGCCTATAATTAAATAGCAATATGTAGCTAGTGGCAACCATATTGGGCAGTGCAGGTCTAGAGTAACTCCTAGGATTTGGGAACCGGTTAGAGGGGTGGTACCATTCACCAAGATAGAGAATATAAGGAGGAAGATTTGGGAGAGAAGATCATGAGTTCAGGTTGGACAAGTTTCATATTAGGATACCTATAGAATAGCCAGTTGGTGGCATCCCAGGAGGTGGATATTCAAGCTGAGTCAGAGCTGGAAATGTAATTTGGAAGCAATTTGTAGACTGGCAGCCAAGCTGCAACCAGACCATAGTACCATCACTCCAAGAACAGTCCCTGTGCCTTTGCTTATCTTGTCTTGTTGGAGAACAGGCTTCATACTCTCTTTGGACAGAAATGAATCTATTTATCCTCTGCCCTTCATCCTCAGAATGTTGTCCTCTGTCATGGTTTTTTATTGGGATGGCAAAAATAGAGCCCAAAGGCAAAGAGAGGGCTCAAGTACACTTGGTGTCGGCACTGACCATGCTCCTATAAAGGCTCATGAGATGGAAGTTGCACCCTTCCCCTCGGCCACTGTCCAAGCCCAAGCACTGACAGAGGGCACCAGTCCTATGTCTTGGCCTGTCTCTCTGCCCTTTTTTAATTGAAAGAACCATCAGAAGTCTAGCTCCACTCCCCAGGAAGTTCTAGCTCATGGCCAGCAATTGTCTACAGAGATCTAAACTAGCATGGCTTTTTTTTTTTTTTGAGATGAGTCTTGCTCTGTGGCCCAGGCTGAGTGCAGTGGTGCAAACTCAGCTCACTGCAACCTCCACCTCCTGGGTTGAAGCAATTCTCCTGCCTCAGCCTCCTGAGCAGCTGGGATTACAGGTGTGCACCACCAAGCCCAGTTAATTTTTGGTATTTTATTAGAGACAGGGTTTCACCAGGTTGTCCCCAGGCTAGTCTCAAACTCCTGTGCTCAGGCAATCCACCTGCCTTGGCCTCCCAAAGTGTTGGGATTACAGGCATGAGTCACCACATCCAGTCAAAACTAGCATGGCTTTGAGCTGCCTTTTATTCATCACTCAGTGGATGTTGTCAGGTGCCTGGTAGTGCCAGGCATTATGCTAGGCACTGAGCCTGAGCACAAGCATGATCCCTACCATCATGGGAGAATTAGAAATCAATCAAAGAAGCAAACAAATAAATGTAAGTTTTCAACCCTGGGAACTTCTCTAAAGGAGCGACAGAGAACTTAACATAAGCAAGGTGGCCTGGGAAACTTCCCCAAGGAGGTGATGACTGAGCTGAGGTCTGAAGGAAGACCAGGAGGTGACCATGCCAAAGGGTAGGGGTCGGGGAGTAATGCAGGAGCTGTGGAAGAAGAGAGTGTGGAGCTCTTGAGGTACTGAAAGCCAGTCTGGCTGGAGCAGAGAGCAAGAGGAAGCATGTGGCCCGACCTCCCTGAGAGGCCGTGGGAGATAGACTGTGCAGGCCCTGGTAGGCAATGGCAGGGATTTTTAGTCTTCATCCTAAGGTTAATGGGAAATTACTGTCATGTTTTGAGCAAGGAGATAAAAACAGATTGCTATTATTGTCATGTTTTGAGCAAGGAGATGAAAGCAGATTGCTATTTCTAAAAGACCGTGCTGGCCAGGTGTGGTGGCTCACACTTACAATCCCAGCACTTTGGGAGGCCAAAGTGGGAGGACTGCTTGAGGCCAGGAGTTCAAGACCAGCCTGGGCAACATAGCAAGATCCTATCTGTACAAAAATAAATAAACAAAAATATTGGCCAGGCCTAGTGGCACACACCTGTAAGCACTGGCTACTCAGGAGGCTGAGGCAGGAGGATCACTTAAGCCAGGAGGTCAAGGCTGTAGTGAGCTAAGATCATGCCACGGCACTCCAGCAACAGAGTGAGCAACAGAGTGAGACCCTGTCTCAAAAAAAAAATATATATATCACCCTGACTGCAGGGAGAAGAACAGGGGGGAGGGTGCCAAGCAGATGGAGGAAGCCAGCTCAGAGCTGCGGTAGGAGGCCAGCTGCTTGGATGATGGCCCTGGGTACTGCAGGTGTGGCAAAGTGCACACATCCAGAGAGGTTTAGGATACTTAGAGCTGATGTTCATTCAATTTGTAGGAAATAGTCTTAGCTATAGCTGGGTAGGACTCCATTTCGGAAAGTTAAGTTAAATATGAAAACTTATGACTGACTAAATTTTCCATTTTTTTTCTCCTATGTAGGCAATTGGTTGAAGGAACAGAAGTGCTTAAACAACTAGAATTAGTTCCAACACAGAATGAAAGACCAATACATATGTGTAGAATTACTGACAGTGGAGATCCTTATGCTTGATTTTCATATCAATATTTTCTGTGATAATTTATTACTGTGTATCTGATCAGCTGTTTGTGGATTTAATTAAACAGTACTTGATAAATTGTAATTTGAAAGCCGTGGCAGACACTGTAGGTTGCCTCATCTACACCCAATCCCTCCCCATCCTCCTTTCCTGTCTCTTGTCATAGAGACTGTGAAAGGGCAGTACTCAATTTCCTAGACTCCTTTGCAGCCACAGGTGGCCATGAGAGATGGTTCTGGCCAGTGGGACAGGAATAGAACGCCAGTGGTCCTGCCCCTTCCCCTTCATCCAGTCTGGAATGTGGAGAGGCTGGAGCTGCAGCTGTCATCTTGTGGCCATAAAGGAAAGGCTGAGGCCAGGTGCAGTAGCTCACGCCTGTAATCCCAGCACTTGGGAGGCCGAGGCAGGTGGATCATGAGATCAAGAGATCGAGACCATCCTGGCCAACATGGTGAAACCCTGTCTTTACTAAAACTACAAAAATTAGTTGGGCATGGTGGCATGCACTTGTAGTCCCAGCTACTTGGGAAGCTGAGGCAGAAGAATCTCTTGAACCCGGGAGGCGGAGGTTGCAGTAAGCCAAGATGCCGCCACTGCACTCCAGCCTGGTGACAGAGAGAGACTCTGTCTCAAAAAAAAAAAAAGAAAAGAAAAGGCCAAGTACTGCAGAGATGTCAGCCCCAATCTCTTGAGCTGCAGGACCAATACCAGCAACCACCTACTCTGGACTTCTTAGTATATGAGACTAACAGAGCCCTGTGTTGTGTTGTTTATGTTACTGTTGGTTGAGAATTTTGTTACTTGTGGACAAAAAATTCTTAATTTAGCAACATACCTGATAGCCTAAGACATTTGTAATAGAATTATGTTCTTGTTTGTAACTACATCTACTCCCAAGAGAAACTTGGTAAGTAACCAAATAGGAATGATGCAGAAGAAAAAGCAATTCATTGTAATATTTTATTGTTTATACTAGCATTCAGAAAGAGTATCTACACTTTGGATGTTTTCATATATGACATGAACATCATCCTTATCTCTCTGAGCCATAGCAACCCTATGAAAACCAAGGGCTTTTTTTACAGTGTCCGTGGTGGCTGACTCATGTGATGTTATTGGAGATTCAGCTTTATCACTACTCTGTAATCTAAAGTTCTCAAGCTCATATCACCTGGGGAGCTTTTAAAATGTAACCTAACAGAACTTGTCCTTGACCTACTGAGGTAGAGTTCCCAGGCGTGGGGCACAGATTCTGTGTTCATTTAGCTCTTTCCCCAGGGTTCCCATTTAGACAGCTGGGCACTAGTCATCTGGGAATCACTGCAAGGCATAAGGAACTGGTTCCAGCCCCCATGGTGTAATGTAGTCAGCAGAGTGCTTGACTCTGCTATTGGTGACCTTGCTCAGCTCCTGTTACCACCACTACCCTGTGCCCCTGCTCTGCCCAGACTGAGAGTGCTTTTCTATTTTTTTTTTTTTTTTTGAGACAGAGTCTCACTCTGTCACCCAGGCTGGAGTGCAGTGGCACAGTCTCGGCTCACTGCAAGCTCTGCCTCCCCGATTCACGCCATTCTCCTGCCTCAGCCTCCTGAGTAGCTGGGACTACAGGCGCCTGCCACCACACCTGCCTAATTTTTTGTATTTTTAGTAGAGACGGGGTTTCACTGTGTTAGCCAGGATGGTCTCGATCTCGTAACCTCGTGATCCGCCCGCCTCGGCCTCCCAAAGTGCTGGGATTACAAAGGCATAAGCCACTGCACCCGGCTGAGAGTGCTTTTCTTACCCTAAGCAGAATGAGGTTTGTCTTCCAAGAACGATCTCTACATCAGTCTTAAAGAGGCAGGCTTCTAATGGATATGGGGCTTGCCAAAAGTAGGCATAGGCTTTTTTTATTTTAACTTTTTATTTTGAAATAATTATAGATTCACAGGAAGTTGCAAAAATAGTACAGAGCAGTCCTGTGTACCTTTCACCCATTTTCCCCAGTGGCTACGCTTACAAAACGGTAGTACAATATCAAAACCAGGCAGCTGACATTGGTACAATGTGTGTGATGCCATTTTATCATGAGTATATTCATGTAACCAACACTATAGAGAAAACATAGAACCTTTCCAGCACCTCGAAGACCCCCTTCCAGTACCCCCTTACAGTCACACCCACTCCCCTGCCCCCTGCCATCCCTAACTCCTGACAACTGGCATTTGCTGTTTCTTTTAATGACAGCTTTATTGCTATATGACATATGCTTTATGCTAAGACCTGAGGTGGATGGGAGGAAGCAGACCGCCTATGTTACATTCTCAACTGACCCAGAGCAGCATAGTGTTAAGAATGTGTGTTCTAGGGCCAGAATCCTGGCTCTGCCATTCCCTAGCTGCACAAACTCAGGCAAGAACTTTTCTGTGCCTCAATTCCTTCATCTGAGAAACAGTGGTACCTATCACATAGGATTGCTGTGAGGGTTCCATGAATCAATAATTTCTATAAAGAACCTGTAAGAGACCTGGTCTGCTGTAAGCGCTCGATAAATTTAATAATAAATTACTAATGTGTAACCTTCAGGGTGTAGCCTCAGAGCTTGGACTTTTTGAAAGCTCTCCAATGACTTTGATAGCCAGATTTGGGAATCCCTGAGGAGACTCTCCCTCTTCCTGTACTCGCAGACTTCTGGGCAGTCTGAGAACTCAGGTGATTTGTCTACAGCTTCCAGACCCTCTCACTGGGCCTTTGCCCAGGTTCCTCAGGTCACACTGGGGACATCTCAGACAAAAGGGAGCTGGGCTTGCCACCAGGATTCAAAACAATTGGTGAATTAAAACTGATTCTTTGCAAGGAGCCCGGTTAAAACACATGACAAGCGTTACTCATGTAATAACAAACAGCAGGGCAGTTCTTACTGGTGATGAACCTATATATTAATGGCATTAGGCATTTTATCTGATGTTGTGAAAGAACTGGGATATTTGTGTGGGTGTAAGAAACTGATTCCAGCTCCCTTTGTCAGCAGCAATAGAAAGGTAGAACTCTGCCAGTCTTCTCAAGGATGGTGAGTTCATGGTCCCTTTGTTCGCTCTGACTTTCCACTTCTGGGCTGTAGAAACCTTAACCACAGATCCATGCAGTGGTTCTTATCACCAGCACTTAAAAGTATACACACTGATACTTCTGTGCTAGAATTATTTGTATGTTTAACCTCATAGTTGAAGAAACTGATTGTTAGAAGGACTCAAAAGTTTACTCCAATGAACTCCACATGTAAGACTTTGATTTAACCAAACTGAAATACATTAATTAAACAGAAGGGATTCTAGATTTTTCCACATCTACAAATAGGACAATAAAGGCCTTCTGATGATTTACACAAAATGCTAAGTTATATGTCTAAACTTGCCCTAACTGCAAAGTCAAGTACATACGCTGTATCTTATAGTAGGCTGTGTGAATAAGGGAGGGCATATCTAAACATTTTTCTTATATGGGGAGATTTGAGGTAAATATTTAAAATTCTATCCAAGGAATTTGTTTGCCCCTACTGCAAACAGTGCCGGTTATTTGTTAAGGAATGGATAATCTGGCAACCTCAGGATTCCAGACCCTGAGTTTTTATACATATTTTAAATGAAGCATTATTTGTTTGAGAACCACCTGTCCAGCAATGTGATGGTCAAATCACTTAACCTTTCACTGTCCCCATTTGTAAAAATAACAGAAGTTGAGTTGCTAGCTTTCTTCTGGCTCTAAAATTTCAGTGATTTTTCTGAGGAAACGCATAAAATCAACAATTTTAAGTGAAATGGGGGTACATCTTTCTCAGTGTTCTGAGGATTGACACAGCAGGTGAAGGTGCTTCTAATAATGCTTGGCACACAGCAGATATTCCGTTAAGAATTAGTTTCCCTTCAGAAATGTCTCCCCACAAAAACCAGTCAAGCTACCACTGAGAGAATATCATCATCCTCATTTCAAGAAATATCAAGCCCTTTTTATACTGAGTATTAGCAGTTCTCACTAACATCAGATTAACTTTCAATCAACTGAACTAGTTCAAAGGTATATCTTTAAAATTAAAATTGGTCTCTACCACACCTAGCAATATTCTCCCTTATGGAGACTCATTTTTTAAACTATATTGATCTTACCATCCCCTACACTTCCCAAAGTGGAATCACCACCACTTAAATCTGGCAAGTCTTAAGACTTCTGTATATCATACGAAATATTGTTGACTAACTCAGTAGTAATGTATACAACATGAATTACAAGTTGCATATTTGATAGAGTGCTTTGTAAGGTGATAAATCACAGGTTCTTTTACTTTAGCATGCATCAGAATGCCTGGGCCTGTCAAACACAGATTGCTGGACCTCAGAGTTTCTGATTCAGTGGCTCTGGGTTGGGCTGGAGAATTTGAACAAGTTCAAGGTGATGCTGCTGCTGCTGCTGTTCTGGAGACGACACTTTAAGAACAGATGGGATATATTAGAGACAGATCTATGAGAGATCTGTGGCACACAGGTATGTAGAAGAGAAAAGTCGTAACAGTAAACTGTAACCTACAACAGAAAAGGAAGAATGAAGGAAACTGACAAGAAACCTTGATTTCATCAAGGCAGCAGAGGAGGTACGCATACGTTGACCAATTAGACAGTGACCAGAATCCTGTTGCAAGGTCCTGAGGTTCTTAGCAGGGCCAGATGTCAGACCTCCAGGTGCTAGACAGTGGCAACGTGGTAGTCAGGTCCTTAGGAAGGAACTTGGACACTTCCTAAGCACTTTGTCCTGAGAAAAGTGCTCAGGACATGCACTTTGCCAGTCAGTACAGAATTACTAGAATATTTTAATAACCAGAGTGGCCATGAGGTGTGTTCTGGCTGAAAATCAGCTCTCCAAGACAGGATTGGGAGAAGCACAGTGAATACCTAGGGACAAGGGGAAGTCATAGCTAATCCAAGATATCAGCAAGCCACCTGAGGTGTAGTTTAGCTTGAACTTGGAGGTTATTCCTAAGGAACAAGTCAGGAAAAGGTTTCATTTCCTAAAGGACCAAGAGATGTAATGCAAAGAGCTCTAGCAGACCCAGGGTTTGAAGCAGAATACAAATAATAATCGTGCATCTTGGGGGCCAGCCTTAAGGGAACCTGGGCTGGGCTCCCTGACTCCTTTGCATCCAGGAGGTTTGTGCTGTTTGTACGCTAACCTTACAAGTGTTTGTAAAAAAAGAAGCAAAAACAGTATGTCTTGATGTAATTTTGTAAATGAATCACTGTTAAGAATTGCAGGCCTGGCATGGTGGCTCATGCTTGTAATCCCCGCACTTTGGGAGGCCACGGGGGGAAGACTGCTTGAGCTCAGGAGTTCTAGACCAGCCTGAACAACACGGTGAAACTCTATCTCAAGCAAAAATACAAAAAATTAGCCAGGTGTGGTGGCACACCCAGCTATTCAGGAAACTGAGGCGGGAGGATCACTTGAGCCCGGGCAGGCGGAGGTTGCAGTGAACCGAGACTGCGCCAGTTTGACTGAAATAAGCCAGTTTATTTATTCACTTTTTTCTCAAAAAAGAAAAAAAAATTGCAGCAGTTCAGGATAGAATAGTTCTGTGCAAGTCATAATGTAAAGCAGTGTTCTCCAACTTTTTTTTTTTTTTAATGAGATGGAGTCTCACTCTGTCACCCAGGCTGGAGTGCAATGGCACGATCTTGGCTCACTGCAACCCCCACCTCCTGGGTTCAAGCAATTCTCCTGCCTCAGCCTCCCAAGTAGCTGGGATTACAGGCACCCGCCACCACACCTGGCTAATTTTTGTATTTTTACAGAGATGGGGTTTCACCATGTTGACCAGGCTGGTCTCGAACTCCTGACCTCAGGTGATCCGCCGCCTCAGCCTCCCAAAGTGCTGGAATTACAGGCGTGAGCCACTGCATCCGGATGTTCTCCAACTTTAATACTTTACACATGTACATATTTTCTGGGAATCTTGTTAAAATGTAGGTTCTGATTCAGGAGATCTGAGGGGGAGGCCTGAGGTTCTGCATTTCTAGGTGATATAAATGATACTGGTTCGAGAACCACACTCTGGAAAGCAAGAGTAAAGCACTGGTTTTCCACCTAAGCTGCAGATTAGAAACACCTGGGAAGCTTTTAAAACTCCTGATGCTCAGACGTTACTCCAGACCAATTAAATCAGTACCCAGGCATTAGTATCAATATTTTTCAACACACACCACCACCACTGATGTCACTAGGTAGTTCCAATGTGCAGCCAAGGTTAAGAACAACTGCTCTAAAGTGTAATGCTCCCCTCTGGCGCCCTGGCACACTTTTCAAAGAAACATCCACAGTCAAAGTGGAGAGCCTCCTAATGACAACATCTCCAGAATTTCACCCTTAATCTTAATCACAATATTAAGACTCTGAATATACAGTTTTAGCTAATATTTGATTTATTCCAATCCTTCTCTTTGTCAAAACAGATTCAAATACTACTAAATGAGTTTTAATATATGCTGTTAAAACTGTCTTACAGATGCTAGCCCTTGTTTCCCACCCATACTCCTCTAGATAAATCTACCCTGACCCACAGCTGAAGAGTTCAGGGAGCTATTTGTAGCAGCTGCCCTCCTACGCTTTTATTTTATTTATTTTATTTATTTATTTTTTTTTTGAGGCGGAGTCTCACTCTGTTGCCCAGGCTGGAGGGCAGTGATGCAATCTCGGCTCACTGCAACCTCTGCCTCCTGGGTTCAATAGATTCTTCTGCCTCAACCTCCTAAGTAGCTGTGATTACAGGTGCTTGCCACTATGCCGGGCTCCTCCTGTGCTTTTCAATGCAGCTAATTTTTGGCAAGGGTGGACAACTGACTGAAATAAGCCAGTTTGTTCATTTATTCATTTTTTTAAAATTAAGTGCAGGGAATAAACTGGTGAGCACTATCTCTGAGTTAATCTAGCGAGAAAGGCAATTGCTATATAATGCAGTATATGCTTTGTTATGGGCAAGTCCAGGGTGCACAGAGCAGGAACACCTTTTGTAGTCTGGGAGTGGGGAGAAAGGGGTAGTTGAATATTTTAAGGATAGCTTAAGATGGGAGGGACAGCTTAGCTGAGAGACCTGAAAGTAGGAGTTGGTCAGATGCCAGAAGGGAATAAGAATGGTCTAGGCAGAAGAAATAGCATGGATGAAGATCCACATGCAAAAGAAAAGATGACCAGTTAGGAGAACTGGAAGTTCAGGGAGCTCTAGTGTAGACTGCATGGATGGAGTCAGAGCAGAGAGTAGGTAACAGACAGGTTGGGAAGGCACGGTACTCAGTCAAGTTATCTCTTCCAAGAGCTATATAACTGGAATACTGGGCAATGGAGATGATTGGCTGTGGGTCTATAGATCTGGCAATGTCCTGTAGGGTTGAAGCCTGAAACGAAGTCCTAGCAAACCAGCTCCACATGCTAGGGATTCCTCCTTTTAAGTTCAAGTCTCCTTTGGCCCTCACAACACTTGATTTCCCACCCCTGAATGCCTATAAGATTTACTGTCATATTCTTACAGTGAATGGATTCCCTTTAACATAAGCTAGTACAAGAGGGTTTGTACTTCTTGCTATCAAGTAGTGGAGCCAAACCTCTGATTATTAAGGGGCCACTGGATGTTAGTTATAGCTAGAAGGCAGGGTCCTGTTTGGAGTGTTGATCTGTTTATTTGGGGAAAGGTACTGACACAAGGCTGAAGCATTGTTTAAAAATTTGCTGTTTAAAAAACTTGGAGCTTATACTGCTGGAAGATTCACAAGCGCAGAAGCACTCTGTCTTGCTGCTTTCAAGAAAATAAATGGTTAAGAAGGTCGCTCTAACAATCAATCAACAATCTAATTGCAAGCAATGTGTCTAAGAGGAAATAACCTGAGTGATGGCTGACCTTGCACACAGAACTCTTTGAGGGTGCCTTTCAATTGTGATTTTACCCCCAGGAGACATTTAACAATATTGGGAGATATTTTTGGTTATCACAACTGAGAGGTGGGGTGCTTCTGGCATCTAGTGTGTAGAGGCTAGGAATACTGCCGAATATCCAACAATGCACAGGACAAGCAAGAATAAGTCAGCCTGAAATCTCGATAGTGCCAAGATTGAGAAACCCTGCTCTATGACAACAATAAACAGAACCTTACTGTCAGGAACTGAAAAAAAAAAAAAAAGCTGTCTCTCTGAAATGGTGAAAATGACTTTGGAATTCCCTTGATCTACCTCTACGGTTGCCATGCAGAATAAAATAAACCAATGATTTTCTAGTCTTAAAACAAGAGCGTGAAATGTCCCTTTATCAGGACTGAGGAATATCTGAGGACTAGAGTCGAACATCCAGGTGACAAATTGTTAAACAATGGTCTGCACAGAGGAGTGTGTTTATCCTAGGGTGGAAAGAAGATAACACACCGAGCTCTGAGAACAGAGCTTCTATTTACATTTTTTTTTGAGACAAGTCTCGCTCTGTTCCCCAAGCTGGAGTGCAGTGGTGTTATCTCGGCTCACTGCAACCTCCGCCTCCTGGATACAAGCGATCCTCCTGTCTCAGGAGGATCCCGCTAGTAGCTGGGATTAACAGGCACGCGCCACCATGCCCGGCTAATTTTTGTATTTTTAGGAGAGACAGAGTTTCACCATGTTGGCCAGGCTGGTCTCAAACTCCTGACCTCAGGTGATCCACCCGCCTTGGCCTCCCAAAGTGCTGGCATTACAGGTGTGAGCCACCGCGCCCAGCCCCTATTTACATTCTTAACCTTAAAAAACCATTAAAGTTGCCTTGCGCTTTCATTTGGTCTGGGTGCCAGATAGTCAAGTGTTAAATATAGAGAGAGGCCTCCTGAGAGAAGAGCAGACACTTCTTCGAAGGGCTTATGGTGGGAGCTCACTTCCCTGACAGCGTTCTCATGCTTCTGGGCTGGATCAGTCAAAACTATCAGCTTTTTGTTTACATCTAAGCAACACTACTCCAACTAGCGTAGTCATTGGAACAAATGTTCATAGTCCTGAGGGTACAGAAGGACGACACTGAAAAGATCCCAAGGGGAAATAAAAGCTTTCTATTTGAGCAAAAAGGTAAAGCACTATGTAGTCATCTTTTTTGGCGTTCGTGGCACATCAAAACAGACCTCACGAAAGCAATTAATATTCCTATATTATTAGGATAACTTTGCATAATTAAAATTACATAAGTGTACAACAGCTGAAAACACAGCATTAAATACAGCTTTTAAAGTCTAATTTTTACCATGTGATAACCGTATCAAATTTTGCGAATATTTTGTGAGACTTGGCAGTAGATGGCGCTCACCTTTACTAAAAGTCTGAGCAGTGCCTGAACACTAACAGGCACTTAAGAATCCAGCTCTGATGCCAGGCAATCCGTGTCCAGGTCAGGTCACTTTTCTAAGTCTCAGTTTCCTCACTGGTAATGTGGGGGTGGGGGCCGCCCCAATGGCCTCGCACCTCAGACCGCTTTTGATTCTCTGGCTACAGTGGTGGAGTTGAGACAGATCGGCTGCTGCAACCGCCGCCTGAAATAGCAATTCGGAAAAGTCAGGTTGGGAAAGTGACAGAGTAGACGCCCTGCGGCTCTGACCCGGGCGGCGCCTCAGCTGCCCACACTATGTGGGCGGCAAAGCACAAACTCCTTAACCACGTGGTGCCTCCATTCCCCTAGGGAGTCCCATCACAGGATAACTTCTAGCAAAATCAATCTTCAAGAAAAAAGGAAGGGGTCCTGCGGAAGATACAACGAAGCACTCTAGGCATCCGCAGCACAGCACAAACTTAGTTCTTGTGAGCCGCACAAAACCAACTTCCGCCCCAGCGGAGCTGCGTCCGGAAGGCGCGGCCCCGGAGGTCACGTGGGGCCGCGGAATTATGGCCTGTCGGGGCGCTCAGGTGGGAGCCGTAGGCCACGTCATGTCGGCTGTTCCATGCAAGTCAGGGTGGGGGCCGTCCCTATCGCAGCCATGAGACAAGTCCAGCTGCGTCGTGTGTGGTAATCTGAGGACAAGAAGAACGATTTGCAGAGGCCCCCAGTTTTATTGGCTGTGGCACAGTCGCTTTGAGGGCCAGGTTCCTTCGGCTTCCTCCCGACTCCCCTGCTTCCCCCCGTAGGATTCCCGTTGGTATCGCCCGAGCCCCACCTCCCTCCTCTTCGCCCCCGCACGCCGAGAACAGGAGCCTCTCACGTGACCCCAGCGCGCTCCCGCGGGGGAGCGTAGTCTCGGAGGCGGCGCCGCAGGGGATTGAGGGGTTGACCAAGCGTTACGCGCCGCAGCTTTCTCCCGAACGCCAGCGCTGAGGACACGATGTCGCGGCTCTCCCGCTCACTGCTCTGGGCCGCCACCTGCCTGGGCATGCTCTGCGTGCTGTCCGCGGACAAGAACACGACCCAGCAACCCAACGTGACGACTTTAGCGCCCGTCTCCAACATAACCTCGGCGCCTGTGACGTCCCTCCCGCTGGTCACCACTCCGGCACCAGGTGGGCGCGGGCCCTATGGGCTTCCCGCGCTCCCCTGCCCAGCCGAGTCGCACTGCCTCCTCGCCGTGCGGGCGGGGCCCGGGTTCGGGCCACGGTCGGGCGGGCCGGCTGCGCTCGGGGTGCGGCGGCGACTCCGGCAACATGGCGGCCAGCCTGGAGTCCACTGGCGGCCGGGCCGGGTGGGGAGCGCGCTGGGGGGAAGCAGCCGCACGGTTCCCAGTGGCTGCGGGGCTGGGGCCCACCTCGAAGTGTTGCAAGTCGAGGTGCCTTTTAAAAGTGCATCGTAATTCCTAGTCTCACTTGGGGGTCGGAAATGGGGACGTGGCTTCCTTCCGCGGGGGCAGCGGTGGGGTTGAGGATGGGGCCGGGCGTCGCGCCTCTGAGGTTGGCGATGAGGCCAAGCTGCCTCTCCCTGCCGCTGGTCGTTCACCCGCCGGGCGCCTCTCTCCGGAGGTAGCCTTCTCCGGAAGTGCGGGAAAGAGAAACTTAAAGACGATAATGCTCGTTCGTGTCTCAGACTTGAGTCTGAGAAAGTCACTTGAGATTTAATTACATTGATTTTGCAGCTAGGAATAGAATGTAGCTGACGTTTGAGCACGTAGTTAGTGAAAACTTCACACTTCAAGGTTTGCGAAAAGGAAGAAAAGTACCCATGTATGTACCGGGAGTTTTGCGTACATGTCCTAAGGCTAAACTGGACGGTAGGTAGTGAAACCTAGGAGGTAGATGCAGAGACGGAGATGAGTAAACTCTCCTGACATTGTATGTTTATTCTTTTTTCAATTGTTTTTAAAATTTTCTTAACTATGTCCTGTGCTCAGGTAGCGTAAGTTTAGTAGGTCGTGGAACTGGGGTTTGTGCCCAGGTCTCTGGGTCAGGAGCATGTCTTTTGTTATGTGCAGTCGAATAGGGCTGGTTAAGGCATACATACATTTTAAAGCAGAAATTGCCACATACCGTTACAACACAAAAGAGAGAAGGAAGATAAGTTTGAGGTAATAAGCAGGAGAAACACTAGAGGTTTAAAACCTGCAGTCTCGTATGATTGGTTATTCTAGTTAACATTAGTTAAAGAGTAATGTTTACGTAGTTAACATTGGGTTCTTGACCGAAGAATGCCGAAGTGTAATGATTTTTATCACGGCATTCATATTCTACAAATTCTCCTCTAGTTTTAGTATTTTATAAAAGTTTAATAAAGTATATAGTAAACTTAATGTTTTGTTTTTAGTTTAAGGAAGATGTAATGGTAACATTTCAAAACGAGGGAAGTAAATTGCAGTATAATACTGGGAATTCTAACCGCACTATTTTTAAGATGATAGAGCAGAATATGTTTGTCTCAGTCTTAATTTGGCAGTTTCCTTTCAGAATTGTAGTGTGTGTGTAAGAGAAGGTTGGAAGTATCAAATTAATTTGTCTTTGTGTAATTGAAGTGCGTGCAAAGGAGGTATGTGTTTTCTGGAAATCATAAGTGGATGTGGTGTGGTCTGAAAGGTAGCAAGTTTAGTTCATTGTAAAGAACATCTCAGACATTTCACTCTGTTACACCCATCAAGCACAAAGGTTTTTAAACAGCATGTTTTATCTGTACAAACTTAAGAAAATTTATTTTTACTTTATGAACCCTTCCCCACCCCACCGTACATGTCCCAGTCTTTAGTAAGTACTAATGATGAAGTATTGAAAGCAGTGCCTCTGCAGAACTATTTTTTAGGCAAGAGCAAAGCAAATGAGAATGTTTGTAGGCATCTAGTTTCTAGGAAAATGAATGGAGCCCAATTCTTTTTTTTTCTTTTATTTTGCTGCTTTTTCTCACTGGAAAATGGAGCCCAATTTTATAGTCCGTTCTTCTCCAGAAATTGAATTATGGTGATGAGTACTTGTTTCTGGATTGTTTGGCCTAGGGTGAACTATTGACAAATACCTTGTTAACTTGAATTATATGCACTTGAATATGGGCTTTCAGATGTTGTCTCCATTTGTGGAGGATCCTGTCGAGAGTGGATCATTTATGAATCGAGAATCCCTGGGAAATTATCTTTGTTTGCAGCAGAATGGGCATCATCAGGGCTTGGGTTCAACCTGTTAAACTACTACTGTTACTACTAAAAATCTCAGGGTTTTATCTGATGTTTGGGGGTAGTGATTTTTCTATGTGTAGTGTTGGTCTTATATCAAAGCCTTTTTCTCGATATTTTTATGTATTAAGGATGCTTTGAAATGCCTAAATCCTTAATGGCTGTGGGTGTCTTCCAATAGTTGTTCTGTGAAAAAGGATTGGTTAGATAGGAACCATCAGGCACTGTACTGAGAGTGACCACTAGCTTGTTTTTCTAATGCGTTTACTTACAGCTTTGTAATGATTGGAATTTCTTAGTAAACCAGTATAAACTTTTATCATTTATCTGAATTACTAATTTTGATGCTGTATGTAATGCTTATTGTTCAAAAAGATAAGTAATACAGATTCAAATAAGATACCAACAAAATCATTGATTTCATGCATCTCTCCCCCCAACCCCCCAGAAACCTGTGAAGGTCGAAACAGCTGCGTTTCCTGTTTTAATGTTAGCATTGTTAATACTACCTGCTATTGGATAGAATGTAAAGGTAAGAAACTTTGGGGATGCAAAACTGTTTTGTTATAGCATTTTAAAATACAATAACTCTTGAACACTTGGAAGTTTTGTAGGACATTTAGGATATTGTGCACTATTTATGTTGCAAATCCAATACTCTTTTAAAGTGCCAGTTGCCTAGCACTCCCCCTGAAAATCTCTTTTTGTCTCCCATCCTCCCTTTAGATTCCTTAAGATTTGATAATTAAAGCTCAGTAGTTTGTTTTTTATGAGATGGAGTCTCCTGTGTTACCCAGGTTGGTCTTGAAATCCTAGGCTCAAGCAATCCTCCAACCTTGGCCTCCCTAGTAGCCAAGACTACAGGTGCGTGCTTCCTCACCTGGCTTTTTTTTAAAGCCCGTTTTAAGGATTAAGAGTACTTTAATATGCTGGAATTAGCTGTGAGTGAAGGTTGTGTTGAAAACTGTCCTGCAACGTGAAATACAAAGAGACCTTATGAAACTGTTAGATGCTTAGGTGTAGGGAAGAATGAGGTAGGGGACGAGTTGACTTTTCCTGTGCTTTTGTTCATACAAGAGGTAGAGAGCTAGAGGGATGTACATTGAAATTCAATAAGGTTCTTATTAGAACCATGATATTACTGCATAAATTATTTTAATTTTTTTTTAATGTAAAGTGGTTGCACTTATCAGTAAAACAATCTAGTTGTTTTGGCGGGGTTTTTTTTTTTTTTTTAAGTAAAAAAACCATAAGTTTTTTTATTTGGTAAAAATTTTAAGAATTCTAGAAATTATATCACTACATGTTTCAAAAAGCTCTTTAAGGTATTAACTAAATTGGGCTAAATTAACTTGTTATAGAAGTGTCTCTTTTTTTTAGGTCATAAAATGGGATTTAAGGGTGTACTCTTTCCCCTTTATATGGGAGTATGTAAGAGTTGGTGAATTTTGGAGATGGAGTGCTCTACTTTAAGATTTGTTGGGAAAGGTTCTCCCCTTACTCTTGCTCCAAGTCTACCTATCCAGGAAAGTTGTTTTAGAAAGTATAGAAGACTAAAGCAGTGAGATTTGGAATAGAGTTTCTACAGTGTTAAGGGATGCCTGTTCTGTTTACTAACCTCTTAATACAGACCCTGACCACTTCAACTTACTGTCTCTGCCTTTTTTTTTTTTTTTTTTTTTTTTTTGAGACAAAGTTCTGTATTTTTGGTAGAGGCAGGGTCTCACCATATCGGTCTCGAACTCCTGACCTCAGGTGATCCTCCCGCTTTGGCCTCCCAAAGTGCTGAGATTATAGGCGTGAGCCACCTGCCCACTTTTTAGATGATGGCTGCCTTTCTTGATTGTACAGTAGTCTTTCCACAATTCTGAGATCTAAGTGTTGCAGATTTATTTGTTCAGTATATTAATATGAATTTTTAATGGATAAAAGAGGGATCCTGTGTAATCTCTAAGTCAATGGGAAAAGGAGAATGACAGGGTTTGGTCTGTGGGTTTAACTTTAGGTCAAAACACCTCTAAAGTGGTTCCCCCCGCCCACTTCTAAAGTGTTTGGGTTTGATTTCATAGAGCTTAGTAGCAGAGTCAAAGATAATACAAATGGGTGGTTGATGCTGTTTGTCTCTTTTCCCCTGTCCCCCAACAGATGAGAGCTATTGTTCACATAACTCAACAGTTAGTGATTGTCAAGTGGGGAACACGACAGACTTCTGTTCTGGTAAGTATTCGTATTGGCTGCTTGGAAGCTGACCACAGAGAGGTGAGGAAGAGCATTGCCTCAGAAAGCCTTGTTTTCAGTGCTTTGTTTGAAGCACTGCCATAATGCCCATCTTGTTAGAATTGGAATATGAATAGTGTATTCATATCGATTGATTAAAGGATGATATTTGAAGCTTGGTTTAGTGATTTAGCTATAGTGTGGATGCTGTAAGTGTAGATGCGTTGTTAGCCCCCACACTTTTTTTTTCTTTTTTTTTTTAACTAGGAATTCATCATAGTTTAGACGCTATGTTTGCATCTTGCAGGTCTGGGAAACCTCATCTGGCACTTTTGGTGTTATGATACTGGGGATTGTTGATTGTTAAATTTAGTCTGCAGCATAGTTGGTGCTATGGTTAAATGAGCTTTTCTGTACCCATCCATTTTCTGTATTTTAATCTGAGTAACTTGATTACTTTTTAACCTTTACTATTCGTCCAGCAAAACGTTAAAATTCTACTTGAAGCTGCTGATTTTTCCAATGAGATTGTAAATCAGTGGGAAAGGCACATTCGTAATTTGATGCATAGATAATAATTGAATAGGAAAAAGATTTTTGTGGAGTGTGTCTAACCTTGAAAGACTACCTTTGACTCTGTAATTTTGGTAGGGGTTGCCCCATCCCAATGTGAATTTTGTAACTGAAGATTTCATTAGTACTAGATCAGTTTTACTTCACACAGGGTGCATAATATAGTTAGGTGGTAACGGAACAAGCTTTTTTTGAGACAGTCTCTTTGTTGCCCAGGCTGGAGTGCGGTGGCACAATCATAACTCATTGCCACCTCGTATTCCTGGGCTTAAGCAATCCTTCTGCCTCAGCCACCCCAGAAGCTGGGATTACAGGTGCATGCCACCATACCTGGCTAATTTAAAAATTTTTTGTAGAGATGGTGTCTCACTGTGTTGCCCACGCTGGTCTTGAACTCCTGGGCTCAAGCAGTCTTCCCACGTTGGCTTCCCAGAGTGCTGGAATTACATGCTTGAGCTACTGGACCTGGCCTAAACATTTTAAGTAATTACTTTAATATGTGTTAGATAAACTAATAACTGTCAGACCTGTGGTTTTGTAATATTGTTTAGAGACAAGATTAAGTAATGAAGATTTCGTTAGTATTAGAATGTTTTTGAAAACTGATTTAAAGGAAAACTGAATTTGTAATGCTGCTTATTTGATGATGTACCAGTTAGAATTAGTTTCAGCTGTGAAGGACTAAACCCCCAAATTACAATGGCTTAAGCAGTGGACTGATTTACTTTTCTCTCAGGTAAAGGAAGTCTGGACTAGAGTTCAGCTCTGCAACCATTAGGGACTGAGGCTTCTTTAGGTTTTTACTCTTTCACTTCTCAAAAATGGCTTTGACCCTACTGTCCAAGGTGGGTCCTTATGTTCCAGCCATCACATTGATTATTTTCCTGCCAGCAGGATGAAGAAGGGAATGAAAGAGGCTTGTATCTTACTTTAAGGATGCTTCCTAGAGGTTACGCATGATGGCCTGGATGCACTGGAGACTAGGAAATGTCTTTTCAGGAGGAAGGGAGGTGTTGATAAAAATTGGTGCTTCTATTTCTAAAGAAGAAGAGACTGGTATTTGGGGGCAACTGTCAGTCTCTTCCACAGGTAGTAGTTAAGTGTTGTAAAAATTGTGAAAAGTACTCAAATGATTGCAGGTCAGGAAATAGCATTATAGATTGTGATGTTTTAAATAGCTTTGATGTATATGGTTTCTCTTTTTTCTTTTTTTAATAGTTTCAACGGCCACTCCGGTGCCAACAGCCAATTCTACAGGTAATTCAAGATGACTATTTTCTTCCTTTTCCTTCAGTATTTTTAAGCTTTCTTGATGGATTAATTTTAAGTAATTATGTAAAAGTTGTTAGTATAGTTTTAAAGATGAGTAAAAACTTAAAGTCTTGGACCACAGCAATTAACGTTAATCTCTACCTTTTGTGACAGTGACACATAGCTCCAGTGTTTTATAGTCGGTGAATGTGAGCAGATTTGCTGAGGCTGTGTACATTGAGTCAATAAAGTACTTTCTATAGATTTAGTGGAAATCTTGGGAAATATAGAAGCCTAAAGCAAATTATAATTCTCATCATCCAGAGCACCCAAAATGTTTTCAGTGATTAATTTCTTCTAGTCTTTTTTATGTGTATCTAAAGAAATACACTTTTTATGAAATTGTACGATAATGGTCATGCACCTTTGTATTTCTTTTTTTTTTTTTTTTTTTTTTTTTTGGAGGCGAAGTCTTGCTCTGTCGCCCAGGCTGGGGTGCAGTGGTACGATCTCGGTTCACTGCAGCCTTCACCTCCCAAGTTCAAGCGATTCTCCTGCCTCAGCCTCCTGAGTCGCTGGGATTTACAGGCACCTGCCATCATGCCCAACTAATTTTTGTTTTTTTAGTAGAGTCATGGTTTCACCACATTGGCCAGGCTGGTCTTGAAATCCTGACTTAAAGTAATCCGCCCACTTCAGACTCCCAAAGAGCCGGGATTACAGGTGTGAGCCACCGAGCCCAGCCTGTATTTTCTCTCTTAATGTAAGCATTATGGTATACACTTTACCCATCCTGCTCTTGATTGGAGAATTAGGCCATCTCTCATTCTCCATGCAGTGAACATCTTACATGGAATTGCATTTGTATTTATCTCTGATAGGTTTGAGTCAAACAGAATTTCTAGGTCAGAGGGTATGATTATTTTAAGGCTCTCCAGAAAGATTTATTATTTTCATTCCCATCAACCTGGAAAGTTTTTACCATGCCCTCAACAGCATGGATAAGAACTCCTTAAAATTTACTAACTTGATAGGAAGAGTAAATGTTAAATACTTAACATTTTACCAATATTAAATGCATCTGTTCCAAGACAAGTACTAGGGTAAATGGTAGGGATAAGCCAGCATTTTGTCTACTGTAGGAACAATGAAAGATCTCAGTGAGCACAGCGTGTTGGGAAATTTGTAAGAAGTTATGTGTATTGGGTGGGATGCAGATGCGGTGATAGCTTGGTAGTGAAACTGCACTGGAAAACTTGGAGAGAGCCTCTGAGGTGGAGCAGCGGGTCAGCACATGTGGAGGAGATGTGAAGTAGTACAGTGAGGTCAAAGTGTGTCCCATCCTGTACAAGGTGAGAAGGAGTTAAGCTGGTCCATCACCAGGGCAAGAGCAGAATTGGGAAACACCTTTGTATGCCTTGCTGGTAGACTTGGATGTTATCCTGAAAGATGTTAAAGTTTATAGGTCATATGATCAGACTTGCATTTTAATAAAACAACTTATTCTGGCATTGTGGAGAGTAGATTGGAATGATGCCAGAAGGAACTCAGGAGATTAGATAGCCTGTTACAGTAATTCTAGAGAACAGATAGAGGGGGGCTGCAGATGTTTGCAAATACGTTAAGGAAGTAGAAGGGGTAGGACTTCATGACTGAGAGGAGGAGAGGTAGAGTGATAGGGAGAAGGGGAGGAATTTTCACCAAAGTAAGCAAGAAAGAGGAAGAGCAGTCTATTGATGGTTGGGCCTGTCATTTGGGATTTTAGTTTAAGATGCCTAGAATCCATTTAAGTGGTATCTGTTCAGTATTCAGGAAACTGCAAGTCAGGCAAGAGCTCTTGGCTAAAAATATAAATTGGCATAGGCAGTAGTAGAGGCACTGGAGGAGCATATAGAAAGAAGGGATGGGGCTTGAAGACCAGACTCTAGGAAACAGTAATGTCTAAGGGCTAGGAAGAGGACAGGGGAGGAAATAGGGATGGGGGTAGGGTAGTAAAAAAGCCCAGAGAAGTATGTGCAAGAAACTAACAGTATGTGGTTGTGGGCATAGTTTTTCAAAGGAAGAAGTAGTCAAGTGCTATAACAAGGACAACTCACCTTGAAACACTTACGCAGTGGCGTGTGGAGCTGGCTTGGAACAGCTTTTGCTAGCCAGTTATTGCGTAGTAGCTCTTCCCAGCCCGTGTTCAGTGATACCATGTTGGTAACTTGAAATTGGTTACCATGGAAATAGTCATGCCATGGAAGTCTGCAAATGATACAAAACTTATTTTGAGCTGATGATTATATGGTGATGTGGTCATAAATGTTTAACACTCATTAGAAGACATTGACTAAGTAGGATGTTGAAGGTTGCTGAAACCAGAGGTGTTTGGAGAAAAGTAATTTTCAAAAGGTTGGTTATGAAAAGAAAATGGGGTGCAGGGAGTGGGGGAACAATTTCTTCAGAACTGTTGTTCATTTCTTCAGAACTGGGTTCACTCTTGATGTAGTTCTCTGCAGCTTTCTCCACCCTGGGTCCTCCTGTGAATTGCCATGAGTCTTTTGTGCTATAGCTCTCTTTGGTGCTATAAAGGTGGAAAGCAGCAAGGGCTTATCTGCAGAAAATGCATCAGTTGACCGACACTAGTTGAAGAACAAACCTTTAGGCGGTTTCTTTTCCTGGCATGTGTACTGTCTGCCGAAGAGAGCAAGTGAGAAGTGAAGGGGTAGTTAAACAATGCAAAGAGAATCTAATTTATATAGAAGGGTGTATAATGAGGTTAATTATAATGGCCCTCCTTCAGTACAAATAATAGAATAGCCAAAATATGTCAGATATAGTGGAAAATGTTCATATGAAGTGGAAGATGAACTGTATTAAGCAATTGTAATACAATTTTAGCTTTTGTTATATACATGCCTAGAAAAATGGCAGGAAGTAACCTGTTACTCTGATGGGACTAATTCAGTATTTTTATGGCATTTTCTAGATTTTCTTACCACTAATAGCAACTTTTATAACTTACGATTATTATTATTATTTTTTAACCTTTCCTAATGAATTTTTTTTTTTTCAGTAAAAGAAATAGTAGGTCAACAGAGGTATATTCCCTAAGTGGTGCTTTTATTTTTAAAATATTGTCAATATAATACTTTCTTCAAAATTGAAAATAAAATATTTTGCCTACTTATTAAAAAGAAATAGTTTTTACCTTGTTCTGAGGCTGGGTAACGAGAACCAAATTGCAAATTTGCAGAATTTTTTTTCCTAACATTGTCAAACAATTGGTAATAGTGCTTTGAGATTGAACAGAATTTGATGTGTTTAATTTGTAAAGTGTATTTTTTGTGGTTACACAGAAGCAGTAAAAACCTTGACAGAAATAATGAGCTTTAACATAATCACAGCCTCTAATCTAAGAATTCTGTGTAAGGACCAGTCTTACCAGAGATGAGGTCAAATATTTTCCTGTAAGATTTTCTCAGCATGGAGAGAGAGATGAGAGAACTGTTTAATCAAGAGCAGGATGGATGGAAGTATGTACAACAATGCTTGAAGTAAGGGGGAAAAGAAAGCAAATGGGTCTGAACATATCCATCAGTATTATTTGTATATCACCTATTAGCTTCTAAGTAGTATCAATATTAATAAAAGAAGTCTTAAGCTCTCTGTTTACTCATGGTCATGTGAAAATTAGAATACCTTAGTTTCCTAGGATTCAGTCAACCTTGGGAATATGGGTAGTCAGCCTGTTACGAGAGTCCTGGTCTTTAAAGATCTACTTTTAGCAACAATTCAGATATTTAGCAATATCTGAAAACTGTCAAGCCCTGCTCTTTTAGTGTATATTTACTGTTAAAACACAGAACTTCCTCTTTTATATTAGTAGAATTTGGGAGGATGCTGATTCCTATTGAGGTTTTTGTTCGATTGTTTGAAAGTCTAATGCGGTGAAAAGATTACTCATTTCTGTGCTTCATCAACAGTTATTTGGCACCCTTTCCCTGTCTTTCGTGGGTTAAGCATATCACTTTGAAGTCTGTTCAGTTATGTACTTTAAACAGAAGTAACATTTGTTTTCCAAATTCTCTTTAGCTCTCAAATCCTTTTTTCTGAAATGGTATAAAAATGAATGTTGGCATAGCACCTTACATTTTTATTAAAATATAAATCTCATATGATTAATCTTCCTCATCTTTCCCCAAATCATCCCTAGCTGCCCACCAGTAAGCAGATCCTCATATTGAAGCCCTTGCACTCTGAAGCCTGACTTACCTAATGATTTCCTGAGACAAAATAAGCTCTCTTAGCTAGTGACTCCTATAGTGCACTTTCCAAAAATTTGAACCCTACCCTTAGGACAACCTCTTAATGAAACCTTTCTCAAATGCTCCAGCAAACTTTGAATTTATTTGGTAGCCATTTGGATGTTAGAAAAAATGTTAATTTGTAGAAACTATATTCACATCCTTCCTTTCTGAAAGCCTTGGTCAGACTTCTATTAGTATTCATACTACTAATAGAAACTTAATAGGTGATATACTGGCTGGATGCGGTGAGTCATGCCTGTAATCCCAGCACTTTGGGAGGCCAAGGTGGCAGATCACTTGAGGTCAGGAGTTCAAGACCAGCCTGGGCAACATGGTGAAACCCTGTCTACAAAAGTTAGTTGGGCGCAGTGGCAGACGTCTGTAATCCCAGCTACTTGGGAGACTGAGGCAGGAGAATAACTTGAACCCAGGAGGCGAAGGTTGCAGTGAGCTGAGATTGCACCATTGCACTCCAGCCTGGGCAACAGAGTGAGAGACTGTCTCGGGGAAAAAAAAAAAAAATAGGTGATATACTAATTATTTAGTAGCTCTTTGGATGCTAGGAAAAATGTAAATTTGTATAAACTATATCCACATCTATGAGAACTCTTACAGATAACAACTTGTAATACACATTGTTCAATGTTCCTTTCTTAAGAGTGCTTCAGGCTGGGCGCTGTGGCTCATGCCTGTAATCCCAGCACTTTGGGAGGCTGAGGCTGGCGGATCACCTGAGGTCAGGAGTTCAAGACGAGCCTGGTCAACATGGTGAAACCCCGTCTCTCCTAAAAATAAAAAATTAGCTGGGTGAGGTGGCACATGCCTGTAATCCCAGCTACATAGGAGGCTGAGGGAGGAGAATCGTTTGAACCTGGGAGGCGGAGGTTGCAGTGAGCTGAGAATGTGCCATTGCACTCCAGTCTGGGTGACATAGCGAGACTCCATCTCAAAAAAAAAAACAAGAGTGCTTTAGTCCCTAAAATGATTTTACATTCAAACTAATCCTTCTCAGAGTGTACATTTCTTTAGCGGTATCATCAACTATTAGGTTGGTGCAAAAGTAATTGCAGTTCTTGCCTTTAGTAATGGCAACTCAAATAGTATTTTGGCCTCATGCAGTGTGGTGGACTAGAGCTTACTTAACCTTGGGCTCTTAGACTCTTACGTTGGGGAACTGTGGGCCCAGGGCCCCTGTTCTTATAAAGCTTTATTGGAACATACCATGCCCATTCATCTGCATGTTGACTTTGGCTGCTTTTGCATTACACAGTGCCCAAAGAGTAAAATATTTGCTTTCAACCCATTTAAGGAAAGTTTGCCAACTCCTGAAGTGAAGAAGATAGGCAAATCTCAGTACCCTCGTAAGAGAGAACTTATGACTTTAATAGTTTTTGTCTTAGGAGAAAGATTATGAAGAACCTATAGTTTCTTCACCTAAATGTTCTTGCCCTTGGCAGTGAGCAAGATAGAAGTTTTTGCAAATTTTATCCAGATGTATACATAGATTTTATACAAGATAGATACATAGATATTAACAATTTTATGATTGCTTATTTTAAAATAGACTTAAATCCTAGTATTCTTGGGTGCATAGCTATGTTAGTGAACCATTAACCGAAATTTGGCTTTTGGTCTCTAAAAAATTGGAAGCATGTTGAAGTTGGCAGGATTATTTTTTAAAGCTGTTAGATAACTGGGAAGCTAGAAATTTAAGGTTTTTTAAAAAGACATTTATTTTTCATTCCAGCTAAACCCACAGTTCAGCCCTCCCCTTCTACAACTTCCAAGACAGTTACTACATCAGGTAATTGAGGCTTTTTAGATTAACAGTGATGTAGGATGTGTGTACAATGTTACCCTTTACAATTTCTGTCATCATTTTCCAGCTTTCTTCGTTAATGGTTATGGAACTGAAATTCTTCTCTTACTCTTAGGGGGGATCAAGGTAGTGCTTTGTTAACACAATAATGATAGCTTTGCTGAGATTCCTCTTCTCATTTTTAAATGTGTAATCACATTTGACGTGACACTTTAGAATTAAGTAATAATGTTTTTCCAAACATTTCAGTACAACTTGTATGTAAAATCTAATTTGTAACTTCTGATTACTGTTAGAGATTGGTTGTATGCTGTATGAGAGAGCATGACGATTTGAGGGAAGATAATATATCCGTCCTTTTCACTGAGAAAGGTCTAAAAAGCCAGAATCACTACCAGATGTGCACCTCACTTTCTTAACTGTTTCTTAACATGGCTCAGTAACGTGAAAATTAGCTTGTTATTAAATGATGATTTGACATAATCTAATTTAAATCATATTTAGGTTACGCCACAGGATACTGTAGGTACACAGGTTAGGAATCCTTTCCTCCCTCCATATTTTTAAAAAACTGACACTAATGAATCTTCTACCTGCTTTTTGTGATTTCTTTTTCTTCATGCTTATGCCACCTTCTTCTCAGCTTCAATGAAGTCATTCTGTCTTCACAAGAAGGAATACAAAACAGTTGTGATTAAAGTTACCAACTTGTACAGCCACCAGAACCAGTATTCTTTGATAACTGTTACTTTTTTCTTAGATTATTTTAAATGGGAAATCGCTTTTTCTGTTTCCTCTTGAAACATTTTACTGCCTGAAAAGAAATTCAGATATTTGTTTTTTCCTTATTACTTGATAATACTTTCTCATGTGAAATTTGTTGGCAGGATATGCCTTTTAAAAACAGTTATTTTACTTGTTGAAATTGTAAATTGTATATTATTAAGATTATTTTTGTAACATGAAAAATTGCAACCAAATTTTTTACCTTATACTAGTAAATTCAAAAGTCATGTGAATTTTCAGCACTGTTGACGTTTACACTCACAATTAACTAAAAGTACATAGTCTGAAGAAATTGTTGCATATTTTAGAAGTGTTTGATATATTCCCAGGGCACAATTTATATACTAGGAGAATTTTTCCCATTATTTTTATATTTGTAGTAGTACAGTAGCATTGACCACTTTGTATCCTTGGGTGGAAGGAAAAATGGGATATGGTTATCTTCCTCAATTAGGGATAAATTCTAGCTGTAAAGACTTGAGGAAATACTTTATAGAATTTAACACATGGCAAAATAGAGGCTCAGGTGAGTCTTTAAATTACAATAGAGGACCATGAAACTTAGGATTGTTGTTTCTTTCGTCTTATCTAACAGGTACAACAAATACCACTGTGACTCCAACCTCACAACCTGTGCGAAAGTCTACCTTTGATGCAGCCAGTTTCATTGGAGGAATTGTCCTGGTCTTGGGTGTGCAGGCTGTAATTTTCTTTCTTTATAAATTCTGCAAATCTAAAGAACGAAATTACCACACTCTGTAAACAGACCCATTGAATTAATAAGGACTGGTGATTCATTTGTGTAACTCACTGAAACCAAAATACTATCTTTCAAGATGTCGTACATGGAAGATGCTATTCCAGGATCTTTAAATTTCCATGGATGCATATAGGATGTTTGGGAGCATCATCCATGAAGAAAAAATCAATTAAATCATTGTGTTCAACAGGAATATTTAAAATATTCTGCATGAATCCTGTGGCTGTCTTATTTTAAATAGCTGCTGCTGTGGGATTATAGTTTTTTTTCCTTAACATGCCAAATATAACTTTCTGTAAGTGATGGAAAATGTTGTGCAGACAACATCATGACTCTTGGCAGTTTAAATTTAGTAATTTTAATTTAGTGAACAGAATTGAGAAGAATGTGCCAAATGAGAATCAATTAGGTGGATTTTTGGCTGTCATTTCAAAAGTGGAATAAATTTATTAATTTAGTAGTACTAAATGGTATCCTTAGATTAAAATTTTGTGCTTGATAACAGCTATTTTTTCTACATTAGAAATAAGATGCCACACAAGGAATTACATTCCAGATGTAAAGAAATGAAAGGATACCATTAGTGTGTATAACAGGTTATTGTTATATACTTGTAAAGCACCTTATGTCATTGAGAAAATAAAGAACAGTGCCTTAGAAGACAGTGAAAGGTAAGCTCTAGCTTAATGTCTATGATTTGTTCTTTGACATTAAGGAAGATAAGGATTGGTCAGAGGATGTAACTTGATGTGAGCAGTAGTAAACCTGTTTTAGATATCATACTGTTAATATTTTATTGAAAATTTATTTCAGAGCGGAGAAACTTAAGCTAAAGGCTGTTGTACAAAATTGAAAGCCTTCGTATCTTGAACCTCCCAACATTTTTCTTATGGCTGTTGAAAAGTATAGAGCTAAATTGACTTAATTACACTTTCCTTTGTACTTTAAAAAAAAGTATGCTAGCACTATTGTACCTTGAAAGGATTTCCACCAGACTTTCTTGAGTAGTGACTTCTTTGGTGAGGCAAGAAAGAAATACATTATTTTAGAATCATTTACTATTTAAATGAGACAATCATATTATTTTAGAATCATTTATTTAAATGAGACAATCATTTTAAGTTTTAAGACAGCAGAAGTGACCAATGTAATTTCACAACACCTAAGGATTTTTTGGTTGATCAGGTTACTGTAGATTTTACTGATTGTCCTGGATGAATAGACTGCTTTTTCTTTTTCTCTCCCTTCCTTTCTTCTTGGTTTCCCATAGTATAATAAGCATGCATACTTTAACTTCTATAGTTTTCTTGTTTAGAGGGTCTTCTTCAGTGTTAGAGGATTACTTCTCCCTTGCCTTTGACTCATTGGACTAGTGCAGAGGCTTTAAGTAGTTTAAAATGGGCTTTTGCTTTTCTAGGTCATTCACGTTTTTTATTTAGTTTCTTTAGCCAATAGTGGCTGAGTTTCGCACTTGATTTTCAATATTTTATAGTAAGAAACGACAAATTGCTTTGGTTCATTTCATAAACTGAAACTCTGCATTTAGATAACTATTAAAGGTTGTTAAGATGAAGATTTACTGTTTCTTTGTTACTTGTTGGTACAGCTGTTTGTTTTACTTGCACATTTGTACATATACTTAATATTTTCAAGTGCCTTAATTGTTTAAAATCTCTGGCTTCAAAGTTTCTTGGGGAAAGGTCAGTTTACCTCACATTTTTTGTTTCCATTAGTGGTATTCTAGGTACCTCACAAAATGTATTATGGTGCCATGGCTGTTAGTTTTTAGTGAGTGCTGTAAGATTAATTTGAAAATAGGCAGAATTCCATTCCTCCCAAGGTGGCAGAAATTAGCTACACTGATGTAATTGTCATTTACCTGGGTATGAATTCCCTGACACACATTAATGTGAACATATGTAGCAAATTTTGTGAAAATGTAACAATTTGAAGCTTCTGTAATTTTGAGCACTGCTCTAACAACAAGCATAATATAAAATTAGTTAGATTTTGCAAGTCTACAAATGAGCTCTTGCAACAGAACTCACAGCCTTTTTACTTTTTCCCCTAACTTTAGCAATGTAGTATCTTGAGCCATTAATTTTTGGGTTTTTTTTTAAATCCAGAAGGTATATAGAAACCTTTTCAGATTTTTCATCTGATTTGTTCTTGCAGATGTTCTTCTATCAAATACCTTATTTTACCTTACAGATATTTGTTGCACAGGCAGATACTGCTGTATTTAGACATTTCTATTTCAGTTCATTAAAAACTGCAAAACCAATCTGTATCATGTACCAAACTGACTTAAAATAAATCTACGTTTATTGAATTAATAGTGTGTTACTGCGTTTTGCGTATAAAATTTAATGCTTAGTGGATTTATCTTAGTCCGCTTGGGGTGGGCTTTCTACTCATTTTATTGCTCCTCTAGACCAGCCGATAGTAACTAAAGCACATGTTCATATCGATAGAAAGCAGAGCCTTGGAAGTAATAGGTGGAGGAAGGACTTGGTACACTTGTGGGAGTGATTTGCAAGTTGATTTTCCACAAATCAATAGAAATTATGCTGTAGTTTTCCAATAATTTTTGAGAGGAATACTATCTTGTTTTTATATATCTGAAAGCTAGTTTGTGACTTTCTGCCTTTTTAGTTCATATTGCATATAAAGTAAAAACCAAGAACTATTTGGTATAAATTACTATCAAGCCACATGCTGTAACTTTAAAGTGTGGTTCTTGTTATTTTGTGGGCAAAATTATGTTCTATTTTAAATCACTGGACTTGAACTAAGAATTTACTCCTCTGTAAGCCTTAAAACCTGTAAGGGTGGACTGAATAATTCACTTTAGAAATCATGAATTTTGGGTTTTGTATTAGCCTTAAATATAGTCACATTTGGTTTAAGTAATACAAAACTTGATGCTAAGCTTCATGACTCTGGTAAACATTAGAAACATTTTTTTTTTTTTGAGATGGAGTCTCACTCTGTCGCCCAGGCTGGAGTGCAGTGGCACGATCTCAGCTCACTGCAGCCTCCACCTCCCAGGTTCAAGCGATTCTCTTGCCTCCGCCTCCTGAGTGGCTGATTACAGGCGCCCGCCACCATGGCCAGCTAATTTTTGTAATTTTTAATAGAGATGGGGTTTCACCATGTTGGCCAGGCTGGTCTCGAACTCCTGGCCTCAGGTGATCCACATGTCTTGGCCTCCCAAAGTGCTGGGATTACAGGCATGAGCCACTGTGCCTGGCCTTGTCCAGTGTTTTTTAGTCATTCAGGAATCCAGCCTCATTTCATCCCAGCTGGAAGAAAAAGTTCAACATAGGGTTTATAATGTATTTTTAAAATTTTCAATTAATACATAGATTATCTTAAATATACTTCTTAGAAAACAAATTGCATTTAAATATTACAGATATGGTGTCAGTCTGCTTTGACCATCCCCAGCCCTTTTCTCCTCTTGCCTTCCTCCACTTACCAGAGTGGTGATACAGAGGTAATCACTGTAACTGGTTTACAATTAATGGATTTATAATCACATAATTGTATGTACCTTTGGAAAATAATGTAATGTAGGTTTTTTATCCTGTAATGTTCATTCACTTTTTAGAGATCTTTCAAAGGTAATGTATCTGGCTATACCAAGTTTTATTTTTTAAGTTCTAGGGTACATGTGTACAACGTGCAGGTTTGTTACATAGGTATACGTGTGCTGCGTTGGTTTGGTGCACCCATCAACTTGTCATTTACATTAGGTGTTTCTCCTAACGCTACGCCTCCCCCAGCCCCCAATAGGCCCCAGTGTGTGGTGTTCCCCTCCCTGTGTCCATGTGTTCTCATTGTTCAACTTAGGAGAACATGCGGTGTTTGGTTTTCTTTTCTTGTTTTCTGTTTTGCTGAGAATGATGGTTTCCAGCTTCATCCATGTCCCTGCAAAGGACATGAACTCATCCTTTTTTAATGGCTGCATAGTACTCCATGGTATATATGTGCCACATTTTCTTTATCCAGTCTGTTATTGATGGACATTTGGATTGGTGCCAAGTCTTTGCTACTGTGAATAGTGCCACAATAAACATACGTGTGCATGTTCTTTATAGTAGCATGATTTATAATCCTTTGGGTATATACCCAGTGATGGGATGGCTGGGTCAAATGGTATTTCTAGTACTAGATCCTTGAGGAATCGCCACACTGTCTTCCACAATGGTTGAACTAGTTTACAGTCCCACCAACAGTGTAAAAGTGTTCCTATTTCTCCACATCCTCTCCAGCACCTGTTGTTTCCTGACTTTTTAATGATCACCATTCTAACTGATGTGAGATGGTATTTCATTGTGATTTTGATTTGCATTTCTCTGATGACCAGTGATGAGCATTTTTTCATATGTCTGTTGGCTGCATAAATGTCTTCTTTCGAGAAGTGTCTGTTCATGCCCTTTGCCCACTTTTTGATGGGGTTGTTTTTTTCTTGTAAATTTATTTAAGTTCTTTGTAGATTCTGGATATTAGCCCTTTGTCAGATGGGTAGATTGCAAAAATTGTATCCTATTCTGTAGGTTGCCTGTTTACTCTGATGATAGTTTCTTTTGCTTTGCAGAAGCTCTTTAGTTTAATTAGATCCCATTTGTTTATTTGGCTTTTGTTGCCATTGCTTTTGGTGCTTTAGTCATGAAGTCTTTGTCCATGCCTGTGTCCTGAATGGGCTATATCAAATTCTTAATTTCTGTGTTGGTATATGTAGTATGGATACCATAATTGACACAGGTATTTACCTATTGAAAGACAAGCTTTTTGCAGTTTTTAGTTCATAGCAACAATTTTACAGACCATCTTTGTACCTGCCACATTGTTTATGTGTGACTTCCTCCAGAGTAGAAATGGAGGCGTGGAAAGCTGCTTCATAGGGTTTCCACACTGAGGATTTTCACAGAGATTGCTTTCCACTTCTCACCAGCAGCAGATCACTTGATACCTGAACAGTTTTTAAATTTTAATATTCTGGTGAGTGGAATGATTTCCTTGGTGAATCGTCTATTTTTCTTTTTTTTTCTTATCAGTTTGTAGGGGTTTTTGTTTTGTTTTAATCTGAAAATATGCCAGCTGCTGATCCATGGTGAATAGATTTTTTAAAATATTTTCTTGACCGGGTGTGGTGACTCACACCTGTAATCCCAGCACTTTGGGAGGCCGAGGCAGGCGGATCACAAGGTCAGGAGATTGAGACCGTCCTGGCTAACACGATGAAATCCCATCTCTACTAAAAATAGAAAAAATTAGCCGGGCGTCGCGGCATGCACCTATAGTCCCAGCTGCTGGAGAGGCTGAGGCAGGAGAATGGCGTGAACCTGGGAGGCGGAGCTTGCAGTGAGCCAAGATTGTGCCACTGCACTCTAGCCTGGGCAACAGAGTGAGACTCCGTTTAAAAAAAAAAAAAAAAAAATCAAGTTTATGTCTCTGATAATGGTTTGTGTCAACCAGTGTACGATCAGGAGACAAGCCACACAATATAAACAGGAAAAGTTTGATATGAAGAGATATTAGCTATAACAGTGGTTTGCAGTGATGAGGCATATTATCTGCAGAATTTTAAGAAATTTGTGAAGCAGTAAAAAGAACTTTTTTATTATTTAATTTTTTTTTGAGACAGCGTCTTGCTGTCTTGCCCAGGCTGGAGGCTGCAGTGCAGTGGCACAGTCACAGCTCACTGCAACCTCTGCCTCCCAGGTTCAAGCAATTTTCGTGCCTCAGCCTCCCGAGTGTCTGGGATTATAGGCATGAGCCACCATGCCTGGCTAATTTTTTTGTATTTTTAATAGAAATGGGGTTTCACCATGTTGGCCAGACTGGTCTCGAACTTCTGACCTCAAGTGATCCACCCGCCTCAGCCTCCCAAAGTGTTGGGATTACAGGCGTGAGCCACCTCGCCCAGCCAAAAAAGAACTTTAAAGAATACAGAGATAGCAGATGTAGGAAGCAGCCACCCCACCCACTCCCTCAAGCTGAATTTCAGAACTCATTAGTGAGCATGCAGTCCTGGCCTTCCAGGTGGAGAAGCTCATGGTAGGTGCAAATCCATCTGAGAGAGTGCCAAGGAAGCCATCCATGTTTGTCACACCAGTGGCATTCTTCTGGGAAGTCATCCAAGGTGGTGAGGGGTAAGCCATACATAGGAGGTTGCCACACTAGTGGCATTCCACTGTAAAGCTGTGAGCTGCTGGAGCAGGGCACTGAGGGTGTCTCCCTAGTGGAGCAAACCAGAGCCAGGAAAAGAAATCCCTCCAGCATCCTGCCAGTGACCTTACAAAACATCGTGCTGCTTCCCCAATACTGAGGCCAGACTCCTCTGAGGAGGCTTTCTAGTGTGGCTTAGTAGGAAGGACCAGGCTCAATTCCTAGCTTTGTGTGAGCTCTAAGTACTATTTTCTCTAAACCTTTTCCCCAGCCTTGTGTATAAAAGGAGAAATCGTCATATGGTCCAGCATCATTGTCACAGAGCAGGCAATGACAGGTGGATTGGGAGCTGAGGCAAGAAGTTGGTAATAGTCACAGTCCACCCCTTTGGCTACTCAGCTTCCACACTTGCCCATCTACACACTTTGACGCTTCTGAACAACAATGGAACAGCTCTACATTTCCACTTAACAAGATACAGCTATACTTCCTTAAAAGTCACGTTTGCTCCCTTTCCCCAACACGAGAAGCCCAGTACCAGCAGTCATTGTATCCATTGTTGGCTGTATGAATTACTCAAGTTCTGTCACTGTTCACCAAATGCTCTGTTATCAAAAGACTGATTTGTGGCCAGTGCGGTGGCTCACGCCTGTAATCCCAGTACTTTGGGAGGTCGAGATAGATTGGTCTGCATGATACATTGGTTTCATCCAAAAGTGGAAAGCTAAAGCACTGCAGCCCCACATCCAGACCAATCTGTCTTGGGTGGATCACTGAAGGTTGGGAGTTTGAGACCAACCTGGCCAACATGGTGAAACCCCATCTCTACTAAAAATACACAAATTAGCTGGGCATAGTAGCAGACACCTGTAATCTCAGCTACTCGGGAGGCTGAGTCAGGAGAATCACTTGAACCTGGTAGGCGGAGGTTGCAGTGAGCTGAGATTGTGCCACTGCATTCCAGTCTAGGCGACAGAGCAAGATTCTGTCTCAAAAAATAAATAAATCTTATTGTCAGTTTAACCTCCAGAAACGTGTATATTAAATTAAAATGGAAGGAGAAAATGAAAATGGTTAGAACATACGAATAAATACATACAAGAGGAAAATGGAAAACATTCAAAGCTACTATAGCCGTCATTTCTACAAACCTTCAACCTCTTTTAACTCCCTATTTGAGATTTATTTTGCCCTTGGCCAGAACCTCAGCTGGTCAGAGTTCTTAACCTGGTGGAGTGACCCAAATACTCATTACTGAAGAATCTTGAGTCCTCCTGTGCTACCTGTTTTGGTTGCTGTAATTTTTCATAAGCCTTTACTATTGGATGTGGAAATACTCAGGCACCCAGAGAATCTCCTGTGTTCCAGAAATAGTCCTTTTTGCCTCCATTGTGTACCAGCAATACACTCACTTTGGTAATCAGGATTGATCATTCCTGCCAGTATAGTTACACCTTTTGTTTCTTATTGGTTCAGTGGCATCAGAAACCCAGATGGCAATCTCATCTTAGATCCTACATCAGTGGAACAATTGTTGTCTCTGATTGAAGGATCCCCTGGGAACTAAGACTGCCAAACCAGCAAGCTTGAGTTTAAGTAAGAAGTATAATCATGAAAGGAGCCACTCCCACTTCCACCCTGTGATTCCTAGAACTGTATACTCTGGCTCAAAGCATGTACTGTCACGTGGAACTCCATCCTTTCACTGTGGTATCTGCCAGCTATCATCATAAGTGGGTATTCAGTGAACCATTCCACCTTTCAATTAGATTTACCACTTCTGGGTGTTGGAGTATGTTAATTTCATAGGCATGAGCTCATTGCAGCATTTCATTTGCTGGGAAACTGATTCCATTCTTAGAAGGAATGCTATGGGAAGTGCCATGGTAGTGGACAAGGCATTTTGTGAGTAGGTGGATTGGATAGTAGTACTGGCAGAAGCATGGGCAGGGAAGGCAATCCATATCCAGAATACATGTCTATTCCAGTGAAGATGAATCTCTGCCCCCTATATGATGGAAAAGATCTGATGTAGTCAACTTGCCACCAGGTAGATGGCTGTTACCCATGGAATTGGTGCCATATTGCAGCCTCAATATTGGTCTTGGCTCTTGACAGATTGGGCAGTTGGCAGTAGTGCCTGTCAGCCTTGGTAAGGGGAATCCCCTGATGTTGAGCCCACACACAGCCTCTATCCCTGCTACTGTGGCTGCATTATTTGTGGACACATTGAGCAAGTGGTATAGTAGCTGGGGAATGTGCACTGAGATTATAATTAATGTAACTGATAACCTCAGCACATTGTTTTGTCAACTTGATTAATAAGAGCCTCCTCTGCTATGGATGCCTTTTGGTGGGTGTATTAGTCCAAAGCTGCTGATAGACATACCTGAGACTGGGCACTTTACAAAAGAAAGATTTAATGGGCTTACAGTTGTTCCACATGGCTGGGGAGGCCTCACAGTCATGGCGGAAGGCAAGGAAGAGCAAGTCACGTCTTACATGGATGGCAGCAGGCAAAGAGAGAGCTTGTGCAGAGAAACTCCCGTTTTTAAAAGCATCAGATCTCATGAGACTTATTCACTATCACAAGAACAGCATGGGAAAGACCCTCCCCCATGATTCAGTCATCTCCCACTGGGTCCCTTCTACAACACGTGATAATTATGGGAGCTACAAGATGATATTTGGGTGGGGACACAGAGCCAAACCATATCAGTGGGCATTAACCTAGGGCACAAAGATCTTCAGTCTGTGCCCATTCCCAGAGGTCCATCCACAGATAATTCCCAGACTTCCTTGTCACCAGCCTTCCAGACCTGTTTTTTCCAAGTCCCTATCTAGCCAAGCCATCAGCAGCTACTGATTAATTAGTGTAAGTCTGTACTTCTGGCCATCTGTCGGTTCAGACAAGTGGCCAACCAAAGGTACTACTTGAAGTTCTGCTCACTGGGAGGATTTTTTTTTTCTTTTTGACCACTGTCCTTCAGGGTGGCCCTCTGGTGGGGCTATAGTGCTTTAGCTATCCACTTTTGCATGAAACCAACATATGCAGACCGATGTGTAAACCAGACTTGATTTTTTTTCTTTCTTGGTCAGTTGGTTGTTAGAACAACCCCCAGAAGACCATAGGTATGGGTTGAGGGAGAGAAGGCAATGAAAGTGGAGTTGGTGTTGAAAGAGTCTCAGCCACCTGTTCAAGCAAGCTACACTACTTCTGTCTTCAGACCTACTAAAGCAAGCTAAGTCTATTGTGTACCATTTCTGTCTGATGATAGATTGCTGCTTTGCATGTCCAAGTTCATGACTAGGCTAGCTAACAACATCCACATTATGATGGGAAGCTCAGGCCACATGATCCCCTGCCATCCCATGGTTAGGTATTCAGTCTCTACCAAGGCACAGTAGTAAAACAAACTTTCTTAAAAGCAGAGTAGTAATCTTCAGAAGACATAGGTTTGCTTCCCCATGATTCTCCTACTGGTGCTAAAAGAGGCTCCACACAATATCCCTATAGGCCGTGATACTTTCAGTATCATTGGATCTGCTGGATCATAAGACCCACATGGTAGAGCAGCTTGTGCTATAACTCAAACTTGGCAATAGAGCCTTTTCTTGCTCTAGTACCCACTCAAAAATGATAATCTTACGGGTGACTCTAGATGGGCTGAAATAGCACACTTGAATAAAGTATATGTTGCCTTCAAAATTCAAAACGACCTACCAAGCATCGTGTCTCTTTAATCATGGGGCACAGTGTGAAGTGCAGCAACTTATCTTTCATTTTGGAGGGGGATATTTTAATTTGTTCCAAATCATTGAACCCCTAGAAACTTCTCTGAGTTTCTGAATTATGGGATTTTTCTTTCACCTTTTAGTTTTTATGTTTTATTAAGCACCTAATTACTTGCCACATCCTGCTCATTATTTCTAGCCAGCATAATGTCATCAGTGTAGTGTACCATTGTGATATTGTGTGGAATATCATGATGAACAAGGTCTCTGTGGACTATATCATGGCAGAGAGAAGGAGAACTGACAAAGCTTTGAGGCAAGACTATAAAGATATACTGTGGCTTTGCCAGGTGAAAGCAAACTGCCTCTCATGATGCAAAAGGCTTTAAGGAAATAACTGCATGTCAAGTCCCAGGAGCATATTAATTTGTTTCAGTAACGATACTAAGTCTGTGACAGCAGCTGCAATTGAAATCACCACCTCATTAGGATGTGGAACTGATACTCCCTAGTTATTTTCTAAGATCTGTCTTCTGCACAGGCCAGAGTGGTGAGTTAAATGATGAAGGGATGGTTGTCATCACTCTTGCTTCTTTCAAGTCTTTGATGGTGGCATTAATGCCCAGGGCCATTTCCCCAGGGTTATGGTATTGCTTCTGGTTTGCTTTTTTGATAGGGAAAGTTCCAGGGGCTTCCAGGAATCCCTTCCTACCATAATTGATTCTTAGCTCATATGTCAAAAAACCAACATGGAAATTCTTCATATTGTTAATTGTATTTATTCTAATTATTCACTCAAGAAACTGGGGAAGTAGTCACAGGGTGGGTCCATGTACCAATTTGAACTGTAATTCAGACCTGAGCTATGACTCCTATATCACCTTACCACTGTAAGCCTTCATTTTGACTGGTAAGCCACAGTGGTGTTTTGGGTACCCAAGAATTAGCATTAATTTAGGCCCTGGGTCTAGTAACCACCAAAATGTCTGGATATTTTCTTTTCTCTGAAGAACAGTAATTTAAGAAAAAGATTGCCGGTCCCTTAGGGAACGGTTTGGAAGAAGATGTATAACATGAACCTGCAGCAGTGAAGGGTCCTTCCTCAAGGAGATCCATCCTCCCCTTTGGTCAAGGGCCTCTGGTCTCTGAATTGACTTAAATCTGGAACCTGGGTCAGAGGCTGTGACTCTTCACTGTGGTGACTCAAGTTTTGGCTACTAGACCTATAGATTTTTCTGTTATATACATTAAGCAATTTTCAGTTATATACATTAAGCAATCTGTTACATACATTAAGCAATTTCTGTTATATACATTAAGCAATCTATGATTTCATATGATTTCATACCTGGGGACACATTAACTACCAAAGATCTCTGCAGGCCAAGGGATTCTCACTACTGATACATCCCTATTGCCCTTTATAATGGATGTGCCCACCTTGTCTTTTGCCAGTTAAAGCCTGCCACTTCGCTCTTCCACTTTGGAATTGCATTTTCTTCATTGAAATCACAGGGCCCATCTCAATGGCAATGAGAAACTTGATGAGCTTGTAAATACAACTGTCATTGTAATTTAGCATGCCCCTAATAAAAATTTGTGCTTGACTTTTAGCAATATTATCCCTGTGACTATGAGAAATAAGAGATACATTTAGGGGTATCATGGAAGCTCTCTGGTTTCAGACGATGAATTAAGCCTAGAATTAAAGGTCATGACTTGTCATTTTCTTCCAGAAGTGCTGAAGTGCATTCAAAAAAATCCACCTCACACCACAGTCTCTATAGTCAGCATGACTACCATGATAGTCAATGTAGTAGCAATTTAGGCTCCAAAGGCACATGCTTCAGCAGGTACTTTAGCACAGTCTGCCACAGGTAATATAACGTGATTGTGATGCCACTGCATGCAAAGAATACTAACATTCCAGTTTCCTATTGGCTTAGCACTGTGTTCAAGCCTAAGGTTGCAACCAACCAAATCCCAAATTCCATCTGTGTTCTGTTTCAGTACATTTTCTGTTGTTTATAACATAATACCTGAAATGGGGAAATTTGGGAAGAAAAGGAATTTATTTCTTAAAGTTATGGAGGCTGGGAAGTCTAAGGTTGAGGAGGCACATATGGTAAGAGCCTTCTTGCTGGTGGGGACCCTCCACGGAGACCTGAGGCAGCACAGGGTATCACATGGTGAGGGAGCTGAGCATGCTAGCCCAAGTCTTCCTTTCTTATAAAGCCACCAGTCCCACTCCCATGATAGTCCACTAATTTAACAACCCACAAATCCATTAATCCATGAATGGATTAATCCATTCATAAGGGCAGAGTCTTCATGACCCAATCACCTCTTAAAGGTCTCGCCTTTCGGTACTGCCACATTGGGGATTAAATTTTAACATGAGTTTTGGAGAGGCCAAACATTCAAACCATAGTAGGTCTATCCTCTGGGAACACCCTGCTCCTGGTACCAGTTCTGTATCAGTCATGGGCCAATCAGGAGACGGAAAGCACACAGTAATTCAAACAGGGAAAGTTTGATATAAAGAATTATTAACTATAACAAAGGATTGGCATACTGCTTGTAAGCAATAAAGAGAACTCTAAAGAATACAAGGATAGGGGATGTAGGGACCAGCCACTACCCTTCAGGGCTGAGATCCAGACCTCATTGGAGAGGATCTGGCCAAAGCTTATTGGATGACTGAGAAATTCACAGAGACTGCAAAGCTATTCAAACAGGTGCTGGAGGGGACCCGTCACAGGAGATGCCATGCAAGTGGCACTCTACCATGGAGCTACATGCATCACTGGAGCCAGGCGCTGCAGAAGCTGTATATACTACAAGAACCTGGTGCTGCAGAAGCCATGCACACTGCAAGAGCCTGCCTAGAGGAGCACAAGGTAACCTGGAAAAAAACCCTGCCACCTCCTACAGGGTCCCTCCAGCACCCTCTACTGACGAAGCTTAACTTCTTGCCAGTTGGCAAAGAGGAAATATTTATAGGGTCCATATTTGTTATTGCAGAACAGCCACTAAAGAATGAATTTGGAGCTGAGATATAAGTTGATAACTGATACAGTATATCATACTGAAGTTTTAGTTCTGATATCAAAGTTATCAATTTTCCTATTGGCTTTTATATTCTGTTTAAAAAATCAGTTTGTGCATGTGTGGCATGTGTGTCTATGTATGCATGTGTACGTATGTGGATTTAGATCTTTAATCCATTTGGAATTTATAGTGTATGGGGTAAGGTGATGATTTAATTTATTCCAAATAGCCTCCATGTTCTCTTTAGTTTGAAAAGCCATGTATATCATATATAAATTTATGCATGTAAATATGTTTCTCTGCTCTGTTCCATTCATCTGTTTATTAATTGCTTTACACAAGACAGATTTTCTTGTCTGAACAAAGGACTTGGATTAGGACTTTATACTAAAGAAGTCTGAGGAAGTCTTTGGCATTTGTAGGAAGAATGAAAAGATTGTTAATAGAGGATGGCAAATTTGTTTTCTAAGTGAAACAAATGCTTTGACGTTCATTTGTGTTAATCTCTATTAACATACTTTGGTTTTTTACTTGTTAGTAAACACTGCTTAGAAGCAAGGGCCTCCATCTTAACTGTCCTAACTCTAGAATTCGTATTTAGAGGCTGCTGGTTGACCAGAGGCAAAGGCTAGCTTGTAGAAATGCAAATCAATGCTTAGGTTTTAAAGTCTAGGACCAACCCCTACTTCACCTGGGGTTGGTTTAAGATGTAATCATCTTAGTCCTTCAACCCTGTCTTCCAAGTACAGATAAGAGAATTTCATACATAAAATTAAATAAGAGGTTTAATGGCATTTGGAGTCATTTTTATTCATTCAAATACTCATAGAAATAAAGGTTGGAAAAAGAAGATACAATCACCAGTCAGCTCTAAATGGGAATCTGGATGGAGCTGTTTGAACCTGAAAAGCTGTCAGTTGAACATTTTCTGCCATATTGGGTAGGAAAACATCGTCAATCCTTTTTTTTGTGTTTAATAGGTACCTGTAATATAAGTAGATATTGGTGTTTATTAAGAACACGGTGAATAATTCTTGTTATAGCATCATAAAAAGTCACTGTTATTAATGAGACCAAGATCATTGATTCAGTCTGGGTTAGGCCATATAGTATGCCTTCTTGTCTGTATTTTGCCACTTGTCCTAAAGGGAATTGGTCAAGTATGAATCCAGCAATTGACAGCCATTTCCAGTTAAGGAAGAAAACACAGCTCATATTTCAAGTAATCTAAAAATTCCTTAATTTTTTATCATTTGTGTTAGTGCAGGGCTAATTTTTAGAAAATTAACTGTATTCTTACATTTCAGCCATGTATAAATTCCTCTTCAATCAGTATTTATCTGACTTGTCTCATAGGCCTTGCTTAAGAAGTCAGACCTGAGATCTGAAGTTCCAGCTAACTGTGTACCTTCCCTGGCCTTGAGGTTTTTTGTTTGGGGTTCCCATATTGTACATAGCCACTGGGCCAATGGGCCCACAAGACACTTCACTGTAGGGTTTATTTACTTGGTAGGGCAATGTTCATCAATTAGCCTTAGACCATCACCCTTCTGAATCTCTCAAATATAATAAATTTTCACTAATGCACTTATCTGCTTAGCAGCCTTTTCAACAAGTCACGATCACCAACACCCCCATGGTACTTGCAGCTTTCAGGGTGAAATGGAGATGAAGTGATTCTTGAAAGCCCTTGTGATCCCACACATACAAAGTGAACTTTGCTTCTTTTTGAAAAAGTCTTTTGCAGAAACATAGACATATAATACAATTTCACATTTTCAAGAAAGATGACTGCACAGAGATTGGTGAGTCAAGCAATGGTGGACATTAGTAATGTGGCCCTCACTTGGTCAAGATGGCGTTTGGGTATCTTCCCAACCTGTCTTTCCCCCTTCTTAACTGCATGTTTAGAAATCTTGAAACTTTTGATCCTTATAACTAGACCATCAGCTGCAGAATTACACCATCAAATGACTTGGAATGGCATACTTTTCTCTGAAGGAATGATTAAATCTTTTCCTCTTAATTTTTCATCAGGTAATGGGAAAGAATTCTTTTTTTTTTTTTTTTTTTTTTTTTTTGAGATGAAGTCTCACTCTTATTGCCCAGGCTGGAGTGCAATGGCGCAATCTCAGCTCACCGCAACCTCTGCCTCCCAGGTTCAAGCGATTCTCCTTCCTCAGCCTCCCGAGTAGCTGGGATTACAGGCGCCCGCCACTATGCCCAGCTAATTTTTGTATTTTTCATAGAGAGTGTTTCACCATGTTGGCCAGGCTGGTCTCAAACTCCTGGCCTCAGGTGATCTGCCTGCCTCGGCCTCCCAAAGTGCTGGGATTACAGGTGTGAGCCACTGTGCCCAGCCAGGAATTCTTAAATATGTTGATTAGATATGTGAATCTCTAGAAGGGATTCTGAAAGAAAATGGAGCAAAGAGTAAAATACTTATTAAAGCGGTAGAGAGGAGGCAGTGGAAGAGGAAGTATATGTTGTTTTACATAAACTAAAAACTGAAACATTTTATGAGTTCTTCAAATACATGCTAATCTGCATCCCAAGAATTTTCTTGGAGGGTAGATTTCTCACGTGTTTTAAAATGACTTCCGAAACTATTTCTGCTCTGTTGGGGAATTCAGATAAGGAGTCTGATGCTGCTAGTTAATTGTTGAAGATGATTGGGGGAAAAAAGAAATTCAGAGATGGAACACAGCAAGGTGTTGGTACTGATTCCACACCCATTTATTGACTTGTAATTTAGAAGGTCCTATTATAGGATTATTTCAACATCAGAATTTTCTTATCCAGATTCAAGGCATCTACATAAGCTCCTGATACATAATTTTTCTAATGTAAGTCTGAAGTGACCCAAAAACCATGAAATCAAATAGTAAGGCTTTATTGTTTAATGCATGTAACCAATCTTATTATTACTTACAGTCTGTGGCCTTTGAATCCATCTTGTTATTTTACTGCCTTTGAGATTAGTCTTTAAAAAGCGTTGCTGGGAGTATCTGGATGATGTGGAAGCAGAAGTTGGGGAGTACTGAGCCTGGGATATAAGGTCTATAAAGTTAAAAATGTTAAATTATATCTCTGGTTGCAATGGATAAACCTAGATTATTTTTATTTTTTATTTTTTTGAGAGTGGGGGGCCACACTCTGTTGCCCAGGCTGGAGTGCAGTGGCACGAACATAGCTCACTAGAACCTCAAATTCCTGTATCTAGATTTAATTCATAAAATTTAGGGCTTAAAATTGGCATCTCACTCAGCTTATTTTTCAGCTTCATCAATTTTGAGCAAATATGTCAAAACTTGGAGAGTTTTTTGCCCAATAGTCGCATGACCAAGTAAAAGTGAAGGAGGTGACAAGAGACTTGGACTATGGTAGGTAGAAGCGGATAGACTGAGAGCTACTCAATTTAGTAGGAGTTGGGAATTAACCAGATTTGCAGGGTGACAAAGAATAGCTCCCAAATTTCTGGCTTAAGCAGCTGGATATTTGGCACTACCATTTGCTGAAAGAGCATCTCCCCCACCCCAAAAGTAGGAAGGGAGGAGGATAGGAAGACAGGTTCCATTCCTGTTGAACTTGTGAGCCTGAGACACATGAACGTAGACATTATTCACTGGATATATGGGTCACTGGATATATGGGTCTACAGCTCAGAGGAGAGTTTTGAGCTGCAGAGGTAGACTTAGTAAACAATGATTAAAGCTGTGGGAAATATGCAATTATCTGGAGACAATGTGAGGTGAGAGAAGAAGGGGCCAGAAAGATTACTGAACAACTTCAGTGTTTAGAGGTTGGATACAGTAGGCGGAACTAGAAAAGGAGATAGAAAAAGCAGCCAGAGGAAGAGAAAAACCATAAGGAACAGTGCCAGGGGAATAAATGGGAGAAGGGTGTGGTCAGCTATTTCAAATGCTGCTGAGACATGAAATCAGTCAGAACTCAGCAATGTCCTTTGGACTTGGAGACAGAAGTGAAGGTGATCTTGGCAAGAGCAACTGCAATGAAATGGTGGTAAGAAAAATCAGATTGCCGGTGGTGTGGTAGAGACCTATTCTTGGCCCCCAATTGCGAATCTCCCCTCTCTTCTTAGAAATAGACCTCACATTTTTTGTTCATGCAGCCTCCTAGAATAAAAACTACATTTCCTAGTCTCCTTTGTGTGGTCTTGGGGCTAAGTGCTGGCCAATGGGATGTATGCAGAAGTGTCACAAGTGACTTCCAGGAAGCATTCTTCAAGCTTCAAGGGAGGGGTGGGCCCTTTTTGTTGCCTTCCTCCTTCCTATTGGCCAGAAAGCATAAGCAGTAGTCTTGGACCATGAGGTAGTGAGCAACATTTGGAAGCCACAAGTTGAGAATGGCAAAACCTGAGAGAAATTAAGTGCGGTGAATCACGAAAGTGAGTATAGGCAGCTCTTCTTAGAAGTCTGACTGAGAAGAGAAAGACCAGTGGCAGGGGAAGGAATATGTTGTCAAGGCAGCAGGGCCGGGGGGGAGCTATTTTACAGTGGATTTTATGATCCTGGCACATCCATGATCAATAAGTAATTGTTGGTTGCAAGATTAGAGGGATGCATGGATGGGAAATCAAGTATGTAGAAAAGAAGCAGATAGTTCAAGGCCCCTGAGAAGGTAGCAGCAGATGGGCCCTTTACATAAGGATTGGCCTGGGGAAGAAAAGGGACATCCTTTCTATGTTCACAGGAGGGAAGGAGAAACAGCAGAGTACAGATGTAGGTGGGCTGGGAGACAGGGAGAAGATGGCATTCCTGTCTGAGGGTTTCTAATTTCTCTGTGAAGTGGGAGATGAAAGGATGAGGGGTTGGGTGGAGTGTATGAAGGTCTGAGGAGACAAGGCAGATTTAAAACAGTTGCTGCAGAGAGGAGGAGAGAGCAAGCAGACCCAACCCTCAGCTCCAGTGGAGGAGCAGGTAAGCTGGGCCTAAGCCAACCAGACATCTTAGTCTGTGGCTCCACTAATTTGTTCAAAATTGGCAACATGACCCAAGTCAGTCCAGGCAGAGCCTAATTCTTTTTAACTGTCCCATCTCCATACCCTGCTCCTGCCATGCTGAGCATGAACAGAGACGGAAGCTACAGAGGTGGCTGCCATCTTGCTTCCAAAGAGCCTTGCTTCTTTTCTGCTCCCAGCCTCCTCAGAGCCAGAGATGGAGAGAGTGAAAGCAGTCCTCATGAAGTAGTTCAAACCTTGATGAAGCTACTTTTAGCCAGGCCTCCTCTCAACATTTTACAGTTTTATGAGCCAAGTGATTTCATTTTTTTCTTAAGCATTTCTAAAATAATTGATTTAGAAAAAAATCTTCATTTCTCAGGAGTTGCAAAATCCTAGGGGAATCACGTTAATGGTAAGGAAAGAGAGCTCGCCCTTTGAGTGCACCTATGCTTCCAACATGGGAGGCAGGGATGCTGCCGTGGCTGCTGCTGCAGAAGACCCCTGGGTCACTTTGAGACTCCAGTTGGGCACCAGCAGAGGAAGGAGGAGTGGGAATATGGCTGACTTTTACTGCTTAGCATTAACAGTATGGGTGATAGCTGACCGTGCCCTCAAACCCCTCCTCTCCCTGCACAGGGGAACAGAATGGGGCTGAGGCCCAGGAGTAACCTCTACCTCTACTTCCTGGGAAAGAAGCTTCCTTCCCCCTCCTGCTCCCGCCCCAATCCTGGGAATTAGGGTCTCCCCCACCTGCCTCGTGTGTCACTCTGGTTCTCCTTCACAATAGGCAGGTGCTGGAGGACATAGATGGCAGTTCACTAGGACACATTATCCCAGGAAGGGATTAGAAAGATGCTTGGCTAGGCTGCAGGCAGAGGTGAAAGGGAGAGAAGGAAAAAATCCCCTGGCACATGGAGAAGACAGTGTAAGGTACAGAACTACATAGGGTCAGGTGCCAAAGTAGGGCCCTTGTGTGCTCTTGACGCCCTTTGTGTTGGGGCTGGGGCAGCAGCAACAACCAGTAGCTGGGGCGGGGGACACCAGCTCCCAATGTCAGGTCCAGGCAGCAACCCAGAGGCAGGAAGGAGGGCCCTGTGAGCTCTACTGCCAAGTCCAGCTCTGCTCTTAGTAAACCAAAGTAATTTCATCTGTGACTTTGTGCTCCTGAAAGGCTGTGTTTCCTCAGCTCATTCACGCTGGAAAGTAGCCAAAAGGAAACACAGATAAAGGGCTAAACACATGTATGCAAGTATAGTAACCAACACTTGCACAATTACTAAGTGCCACTATACTAAGGTGTCAGGAATTATTTCATTTAATCTCAGAGCAAGCCTTTGAGGTGAGTATTCCCATTTTACAGAGAGGCTAATTAAGGTCTGTCTAAGGTCATGCAGCTAGCAGTGACAGAGCCAGGGCCGGAATTCTGGCTTTTTCACTCCAAAGCCCGTATACTCAACTACCAGGCTATGTGCAGAACAGGAAAGAAGAGACATGGCCAATCATAACAACAGGCCAATCATGGTTAGTGATGTTTGGTGATATTTCTAATAGTTTCTAGAAGAGAACTTAGAATGTATTTAGTCCTCATCTTATAGAGGAGGAAGCTGGTTTAGAGATATCCTGGGGTCTGGCCTCGGCTCCATGCTGCCTGCACTGCTCAGAGAGCTATTTTGATTGTTATTTTCAAGGACACCCCAAACCCCCAGCACCCAAGAATCATTATGTACTTTATGAATAACTCTGAGAAATGGGGTCATTGGTATCCCAAAGCATTAAGATGTCTCAAAATCCAATGAACTGGTTCTGGGACCAGTTTTTTTGTTTTTTTGTTTTTTTTTGTTTTTGTGTGTGTGTGTGTGTGTGTATGTATGTGTTTGTTTGAGACGGAGTCTCGCTCTGTCACCAGGCTGGAGTGCAATGGCGCCATCTCAGCTCACTGCAACCTCCAACTCCTGGGTTCAAGCAATTCTCCTGCCTCAGCCTCCCGAGTAGCTGGAATTACAGGTGTGTGTCACCACACCCAGCTAATTTTTGTATTTTTAGTAGAGACAGGGTTTCACCATGTTGGCCAGGATAGTCGCAATCTCCTGACCTCGTGATCCGCCCACCTCGGCCTCCCAAAGTGCTGGGATTACAGGCGTGAGCCACCGTGTCCAGCCAAGACCAGTTTTTTATGACTGAAACCTTTTAGTGTTGGATGTCAGTACTCCAAGGTACTAAAGTAGGAAGTTTTGACTGTAAATCAGAATTAAGGTTTATCCATTTATGTGTCATTCAACAAACATTGTGGAGGACCCACTCAATAACCACTGGATAGTTATTGACTCGGTCCTCCCTGAGTCCCTGAGACCCTCCTCAGTTCAGACCCCAGAGACTGGAAGGGTTTTCTAGCCAGAGCAAGGGGTATTCTTACCGCCTGACGAGCCCGTGGGGACAGCTGACTGCTGGGCATCATGAAGCTGAGCCTGCAGCTCTTCTACACGCTGGAGAGCATCCAGCTTCACGCTGTGCTCCTGGGCAAGCCGGCTTCTCATCTGAGGGGAAAATGAGAAGCAGAGATTCTTTGCGCTCACTTTCATTTCCTCAGTTCACAGGGGGTTCCTAGGGAGAATGGGTGTCCCAGGCTACCCTGCAAAGAGAACTGGCTCTTAAAGTCCTGATTAGGCTGAACTCAGCCTTCTGAGAATCAAGAACTTCAGGAAGACCAATAACTTAACCAAAAAGGAACAGTCCGTGGAATCCCTTATACCTTATAATAGCTAGGAACTTATTCACAAGGTTATATCTTTCATGTTTATTTCATCAGATAGGTAGAGGAAGAGGGGAGTGAGGTCCCAGTGCACACAGGGCCTTGGAGGCCCAGCCACTGCATCTACAATGAGGACCTGTCAGAGCCCCTGGACAGTTTCAAACAGAGGAAAGACTTGATCTCTCTCCTAGATCTCTGCTCTCAGCTCAGCATCTGCCAGGAATGCCCTGTTCTGACAAGCCCATCTCCAGAAGCAACCTTTGTATTGACTTGTATGGCTCTCCCCGTGCACGGCTAGCCCACACTCCCCAGCCAGACAGTGCCCGGGTCCAAAGTATATCTCATCTGCACAGATCACAGGTGGTATTGCTTTTTCAATTTATAATCTCCTAATTGTTTTTACTTGTAGAAAAGTAATATATACTATAGTGGTTTGAAGAGTACCCCCCAAATTTCATGTCTACCTGGAACCTCAGAATGTGACCTTATTTGGAAATAGGGTCTTTGTAGATGGACTTGTTAGGATGAGGTCATACTGGATTTAGGTGAGCCCTGAATCTAATGACTGTTGTCCTTATAAAGAAGATAGGATAAGGATACAGACACTCAGAGGAGCACATAGGAAGAAGGCTCCATGATGACAGAGGCAGGATTGGAGTGAGGTAACTACAATCCGAGGAATGCCAGAGACCAAAATGTGACTAAGAAGAGACATGGAACAGATTCTTCCTCAGAGCCTCCAAAAGGAACCAGCCTTGCCAGCACATTAGTTTCAGGCTTCTGGCCTCCCGAGCTGTGAAGGAATACGTTTTTATTCTATTAAGCCACCTGGTTTGTGATAATTTATTAAGGCAACCCTAGGAAATGAGTACACGTGCTAATCTCAAGCATTCAGCCACGTGTGTTGTACATCCCACTCTGCCTGTACATACCTGGCCAGAAGGCCCTGCATAGTGTTGCCCTAAACGTTAAAGTGGGCTCTTCCTTATGTCGGGCGGCCCCCAAGCATAGTTTAAATTTCAGAAGACTACCAGAGCTCCAGAGTTAGGAAAACTTCCTAATATAAACTAGGTCCAAAGTCCCTCTCCATACTGTAGATATTTGTGTATGATCCTCATTCCCTATAGGCTGGTGCCAAGGAAACATATCAAGATTTCCTGAGCCAGGCTGGCACTAGGAAATCTGAGAAACACCAGCAAGGAAGCGTGCTTCCTCAGGACCTCCTTGTATTAGGTCACTCACCCCAATGTCACAGAGGCTGGTGAAGTGACTTGCCCAAGGCCACACAGCTAGGATTTGAATCCAGGTCTGTCTACCTGTTTCCAAGGCTGTCTACCTTCACATTCCCAACAAAAATATAAACAGCCAACATTTACTGAGAGCTATGTATCACACCGTGATTTTGCTGTTGTTTGTTTTAAGACAAAGTCTCACTCTGTCATGCAGGCTGGAGTGCATTGGCACAATCTTGGCTCACTGCAACCAGGTTCAAGTGATCCTCCCACCTCAGCCCTCCGAGTAGCTGGGACCACAGATGCACACCACCACCCCTGGCTAATTTTTGTATTTTCTGTAGAAACAGGGTTTCACCATGTTGCCCAAGCAATCCTCCCACCTTGGCCTCCCAAAGTGCTGGGATTATAGGAGTGAGCCACCACGCCTGGCCTGTTTATTTTTGTTAATTTTTTACTTTTTATGTTTTATTTTTATTTTTTGGAGACAGGGTCTTACTCTTTCACCCAGGCTGGAATATTGCAGGCTTGAACTCCTGGGCTCAAGCGATCCTCCTGCCTCAGCCTCCCAAGTAGCTGGGACTACAGGCATGCCTGTTTTAGGCCTGGTTTTAAGGGCTTTATTTGAATTACCTAATTTCCTAATTTAATCATCCCCCAAATTAAGTGAGTACATTGTTTCCATTGTAATGATGAAGAAACCAAAGCATAGAGAGGCCACAGACCTTGCCCAAAGCCACACCGCTGGAGGGCCGGCGGTATGACCCACTCAGTTCCACTCCAGGGCCTGTGCTCTAAATCACTGGTCCCCAACCTTTTTGGCACCAGGTACCGGTTTCATGGAAGACAGTTTTTCCACGGGGTGGGGGCAAATGGTTTCAGGATGAAGCTGTTCTACCTCAGATCATCAGGCACTAGCTAGATTCTCATAAGGAGCGGGCAACCTAGATCCCTCACATGTGCAGTTCACAATAGGGTTTGTGCTCCTATGAGAATCAAAGGCCTCCGCTGGTCTGACAGGAGGTGGAGCTCAGGCAGTTATGCTGTCAGCTGCTCATCTTCTGCTGTGCAGCCCAGTTTCACAGGCTATGGACCCCTGCCGGTCCACAGCCCCGGGGGTTGGAAACCCCTGCTATAAGTGACCTCAACCAGGCGCAGGCAACAGGTTAGGACACTGAGGCTCTCCGAGGTCAGACAGTGAATATCTGCCCATGGAGTCAGAGGCTGGAGATAGATAAAAGAAGCCACTTCTGGCTGGAAGGGGTCGGGGGGTGAGGGTGGGGGGCTTGGGTCTTGCTGGCTGAGGATTGCTGTTTAGAGTAGGTAGGCGCAGGGACACTTGAGCTGTCAGGAGAGCTGGAGGTGTACTCTACAAAGGGCCAATGGCTTATACATACATATGGTAAAGTGCACATTTGTTGAGAGAAACCTCAAAATACTTGTTTTGACCACCTCTAGAATCTCTGCCATGAAACAAATAATTAACTAGAGAAAACCTTGAAGAAATGAATCTACGAACTTCCCTGTTTTTGTGGTGGCTTTTAGAAAAGCATAACTTGTAACACAAAATTGGGATGCCAAAGTTTTCTAATAGGTTCAGTCATATTTTTGTTTACTTTTCAGGCAAAAAAAATGAAATTCTAATTTTTATTCTAAAGCTACTCATTTTATCTCCCCATTTCTATATAAATATTTTCTTTAGCTTCTACTCAATTCAAATTTTAGTCTTTTTTTGTCATTTTTGTAGATAGAATCCTCCTTATTGATCTCTTCCTTGAGCACTTACTTGACCAGGGGCTGGGCGCAGTGGCTCATGCCTGTAATCCCAGCACTTTGGGAGGCCAAGGCAGGCAGATCACCTGAGGTCAGGAGTTCGAGACCAGCCAGGCCAACGTGGTAAAACCCCGTCTCTACTAAAAATACAAAAATTAGCTGGGCATAGTGGCTCATGCCTGTAGCCCCGGCTACAAAGGAGGCTGAGGTGGGAGAATCGCTTGAATCTGGGAGGTGGAGGTTGCAGTGAGCCAAGATTACACCACTGCACTCCAGTCTGGGTGACAGAGTGAGACTCTGTCTCAAAAAAAGAAAAAAAAAAAAAACACTTGATCAATAATTTGTCTTTCAATTTCCATCCCCTTCTACCTCTGATGAATGAATTCAGTGATTTGCTCATTCAATGGATATGTGTGAGGTGCCTGCTTTGGAAATTACTTTTTCCTTTTTTATTGAATTACATTGTTTTCTGCTTTGTTGAAACTTGTATTAATCCACATCTACATTCTAGTATTCTCTTCTATTTCTTTGTTGTTAGGTATAGTTAACAAAATACATTGGATCTGCAAACCGCTTTTGCCTTTCATTTTTATCTCTGCAGTTCCTGAAACACTTGAATAAAATCTTCTTGTCATAGCCTCCATTAACACTTGCTGCTTTTCCAGGTTACTTCTTGGAATTTTCTAAAAGATTCCTAGTTCAAAGATGAGAGCTGGGTACCAACAGGTTTTTCCAGTAGGTTACAGGGGTGCTGAGATTCTGAGCCTTGAGGCAGCCAAGCCACCATGGTCTGCCCAGCAATCCCTGTGGTGTGGGGAGACACTGTGGGGAGAGATGCTACCATTTTCCTGGGCTGCCTATAAGTGACAAAGGTTGAGAAACACTGCTGTGGGGGACAGGAGAGAGGCATGGGCACGCAGGGGAAGGATGCAGCAGCCCTCGCTGGGGCACCAGGTGCACTCTGGTTGGACACTCCCTCTTACTGAGGTTTACCTGGTGGAGGTCCCTCTTCATTTTTTTCTGCTGCAGTTGGCCCAGCTTAGAAGCCCTCTCAGCCTCTTTGCTAAGGAGCTGCAGTTGCTGTTCTTTTTGCCCCATATCTTCCAAGAGCTTCTCCATCCTGGATGTTTTCATGAAATGCAGGTGCTGCTGGGTGAGAGCTTCCTGGGTCACTCTATGTTCTAACTCCTTCAGCAGTTGAGCCTGTGGCAGGAAAACACCAAAAGAAAGGAGGAGGCAGGGAGCCTTTCTTCTCAGCAGAAGAGGGGAGAGGTTGGACAGCATAATAACCATCCCCTCCTTTGGGGCTCAGGGACACAACTACATGGTGTATTCCCGGGCTCTAGAAAATGCAGCCCAATGATTCTGTCCTATGCTAGCAAGAGCACCAGGATCTAGCCTAGCCTGGCATTTACACTGTGAGCCCTGCAGTGACAGTCAGAGGGAAGCAGAACAGACACCAAAAGCCAGGCACGTGATCACGCCCACTGTACAGCAGTGCCAGGGCAAATAATTTGGTCTTTTAATACCCAGATTTGATAATATGTATGTTAGGTTACTAACCAGATAATCATATCTAGCACAAACAACATTTACATTGTCGTGGAGCCTTTGTCAGGAGGTAGCCGTGGAAGCGTTTAACACCAAGGAGACGGGGCCATGCCAAAAACACAATGAGCGAAGAAAGGAGGTTCTGATTTAGGCTCTGTTTTCCCTGCCAAAAATCTGGGGAAGTCAGATTCTAGATAGTTAAAGAAGGATAAGGGTAGAAATAATTTGGTTCTGTTCCAAAGTTTTTCTAATAAGTATTATCCTAAGTACTAGATGGTCAATACTTAATATTATTATTCACATCTGTATAATGACTTTACAGTTTATAATGTACTTTACATAGTTAACTCATCTGATGCAGAATCATGGAGGAATTAGGGTCCAACATGAACAAATTAAATTTCATGCTTTAAATATGCCTAGCTTTCCCAGGCTGTTACTTCAGCTCAGCTGTTCTCACTCTAAACCTAGAGTCCCCCTGCTTCATTCATGCCCACAGGGTTGGCACAGTAAGGAAATGCTTAGGCTTAGAATGCCTTTATTTTGGTGCCAGCCCCTATCGCACAGCAGTAACTTCTGAAAGTGAGACACAGTATGGATCATTGGGAAAGGACAGAGTCTCGCGTGGGGGATAATACCGCAAGGCTGGACCACACTACTTGCCAAGGATTGTTGTCAACTGCAAGCATGCTTGCCCCATGAAAGCCCGTGTTCAAGGCAGAGGCCTAGATCACAGGATCCCAGGACAGCCTCTAGCAAAAGGATCCTCAGAGAAATGGACACACACGCACACACACATATGTGATAATGATCTTGCTTATGAGTAATATTTTCTCAGCCACATATGAGTAAGAACAATAGCCTTTTGGCCACCGCCCTTGGTTTCCGGGCTGGAGAGGAGAGAGGAGAAGGGAAGCCCAAGTCCAGGCTATCTTTTCCAGGCTGTGCCATCTGTGTGGCTTCAGGCTGTGGTGCTCTGGTGACTGCTCCTGGCAGCCACAGCACCAAGTGTGGTGGCCACGTTCAGCTTTGCAGAGTTAACTGCAAAGGGAACGAGGAAGAGGCTCTGAGGCTCAGATACCTGGCTGTCCTGCTGCTTCCACATCCTCGCGCTGTCGGCCTGTGCCCTGGCCAGGGCCTGCCTGAGAGCCAGGACCTGCTGATGAAATAAACCCACTTCTCGCTCTGCCATCAGCTTGATGCGCAAATACTCTTTTTTACTTTGAATAGATTCCTGTAAACATCCCAAACACAGTAAGATAGGAATAGGTTTCCTTTCCAGATTTTTAGTTTCAAAAGCAGTATCTAAACCACTTTCCCATCCATTCTTCTTTCAAACTTCTGGTAGAAGGGAGCTCCTGCTAGTCACTGCTTCCATGATTTTATTTCATTTTATTATTTATTTATTTAGAGATGGAGTCTTTCTCTGTCAACCCAGCCTGGAGTACAGTGGTACAATCTTGGCTCACTGTAACCTCTACCTCCCAGGTTCAAGCAATTCTCCTGCCTCAGCCTCCTGAGTAGCTGAGACTACAGGTGCCCGCCACCACACCCAGCTAATTTTTTTGTATTTTTAGTAGAGATTGGGTTTCATCATGTTGGCCAGGCTGCTCTCAAACTCCTGACCTCAGGTGATCTGCCCACCTTGGTCTCTCAAAGTGCTGGGATTATAGGCATGAGCCACCATGTCCAGCCTGCTTCCATGATTTTAATTCAGAAGAGGGTAACATATCAGAGTAAATACTTTCAGAAACAGGATGTGAAAGTTTCCAAATAGCTATCAATATGTGCTTTGGATTCAATTTGCCTTAAAGCAGATTTCTCACTTATTATTTTATGACTTCATTTTCCTCAGATAATCATGTATGAAACCCAAAGATAAGCCGTATTTTGACAAAGCAGCCTCAAGCCCTTAGTGAAGCCTTTCCTCCATCTTTTCACTTCCTTCCCTTATGCTGAATTCTCTGATCTGTTCTTTCTTGCCCCCTTTGCTTCTGCCGCCTTTCTATTTCTCCTGAAGTTCTCACATGGCCTATTCCCAGGAAAAATCCCCAACTGTCAGGTCCTTCAGGATGGTTGGCCCTGCCACCTGACACCAGTGCCACTCATAGCTACAGTGACACCATGGCAGCTGCAGCCATGGAGGCTTGGGATCAGCCATCCTGGGGACTGTCTGGGCCTCCCCCACCAGAGCTCACCTTCTCTGCCCTGCTCAGCTGGCCTGGAAGCGCGCCTGCTGCACAGCCAGCCTCCAGCGGCCCAGGCTCCTCACTTTGCACACCAGGGTGGCCAGGCTGCAGTTGTCCTGCTCCAAGGCCCACAGCTGTTCCTGCTAAGAAGGCTCATTTTCAGGAAAGGCTGCCCCCAACATTTTCATAGGAAGGGCACAAACCCTAACATCAGAAACATGCATTCCAGAAGATGACACAATTGTGCAGTGCGTCCCTGTGCCCCCTTTAAAATGCCTGATACAATGCTTTCTCAGGGAAATCAGGCTGGAATGCTAACAGGGTGAATGGTGGAGTCAGATGCTAGGATGAAACGCTGATCTCCCATTGCTAAATGAAATCACATACTTTGGCTGGGTTTTCTTTCATTCCTTCATTGGGGCTGGCAGAGCCCCATTTTTTCTTTAGGTCTTTCATATTGTCAATCCCTTCTGTTCTCACTTCACCGATGAGCTCACACACTTTCTGGATCAAATTAAGCTGATTCTCATCCAGCTTCTCCTGCAAATTGCAGAATCAAGTCAAGGAAGTAAAATGGATTTGAGTAGTGTGAAGGGCAGTTGAAGAAAAGCCATTTTGCCTTCTACAACTTAACTTTAGTAAGTAATTTCACATTAAGATATCACCCACTCAGACAATTATTCTGACATGTACTATAGGGAAGTCACACTTAGCGGCCCCCTGAGTGCTGTCTTTTATTCACAGGGCTTCATTGTCTGGACACCAGCACATCTTAGACTGTACCTTCCTTGTCAACACCGAGGCAAGCTGAGCCGGGAGGATAGTGGAAGGTCACACAGGTAGAAAACCTGCTGACCAAACTGCCCCTGGTAGGAGTTACTTAGGAAGCTGAACCAAAGATTTTTGCTGCTATGTTGACTCACAGCAGAATGTGACCAGACAAGACACTGTAGATGAGCCACTCCTGAGGAGCTCTGTTAAATATAGATAAAGTGGAGGAGGGAGTCAGGCTGGCTGCCTTCCTATGTAGGATCTAGCAGAAACCCATTAGGAAATATTCCATTCTGAATGGCTTCTGGCTAAATGGCTTGTGAGGAAACAGCTTGATCAATGGTAAGTACAACTGAAGACCCAGTGCTATGGACTGAATTGTGTCTTCCTCAAATTCATATGTTGAAACCCTAACCAGCAATGTGACAGTATCTAGAGAGAGGATCTTTAGGAGGTAATTAAGATTAAAATGAGGACATAAGGGTGAGGCTCTATTGTAATAGACTGTGGCCTTATAGGAAGAGGGAGAGAGACCTTTCTTTTCCTCCCTCTCTCCCATGTGAGGACAGTGAGAAGGCAGCCACCTGCAAGCCAGGAAGCATGCCCTCAGCCAGAAGCAGACCACGCTGGCACCCTGATCTCAGACTTCTGGCTTCCAGAACTGTGAGAAATACACTTTCTGTTGTTTAAGCTGTGCAGCCTATCATATTTTGTTATGGCAGCCTGAGCAGACTAAGACACCCAGTGTCTCTGGGGTGAGGGGAAGGGTAGGGGTGTCCTCTCACTTCTAAACCACTTCCCTGGAGAGGAAGGCAGGAGGAGGGTGCCCAGCTGGGAGCCACGGAGGGAAGCCTGGCTCTGGCCACACAACAGAAGCTTTAGCAACTTCGTGGGACCCTGGAATATAACAGGGATTCCCTACTGTAGGAGGCTTGGTGGAACTACTTCAGCCTGGGAAACAGAGAGAATCTACTTTTTAACTGGGAATCTGGCAGAAGCTAAAAGGAACTTAAGACATTTCTCAACAGTCTCACACCTGAAAGATGGCTTAGCAAATTCCAGCTGTCACTGTCTGCCCATCCTTCTCCTGCAGCACCAGACCTAATACATTTTGGGTTTGATCCCTTAATATGTGTAAGCATTTACACTGCAAGTAAGAGGAAATTCTCGCTGGAATGACCAGGCCAAGGTGAGTACGGGTGGAAGCTCCTGTTAACCTAACAACCCTCAGGGCCACTCTGCAATCCCTGGGGAGAGACGCAAGGACCCAAATGGGGCTGGCTTTGGGGTGTATCCAATAGCAGGGAAGGGGACAGGGTTGGGGGAAGCTGTGGACTTGCAGGTGGTAGGTTGTACTGAAATTCACACTGGTGAGTCAGCTGGACCAGTCTCCCTGATGGCCCATTTTAGGCGTGGGGCATCTATCTTACAGCTGCGCAAACATCAGATGAAAGCAATTGGCTTCCACAGTGCTGCGGGTGCATGCGCACCCCATCACTTCTGCAATGGGTCTTTGCTGACAGGTCAGCAGTTTGCTGACATTGAATGTGAGAGTGAGGCTGGCAGGCATTTTGAGGGTTGGAAAAATTTGTGGAAGCTGATTCAAATTCTGAATGTGTCCAGGGAGTTCTCCAGAGGCACCTGCTGCTACCTACTTAAGGTCTGGCCTGGCCCAGGCACTGTAGTCTGGAAAGTCACACTAACAGATAAAATGGTGGTAGAAACTGGGGAGGTGGGGGATTGTGGGGAGCAGAACACTCTCCTCCCAACAGCAATCAGACAGTGACAATGGCAACTGTCAATAGAGAGTGAAAGATAGACTTCTATATTATCCCCAAATTCAGTGTCTGTCGTGGTTAATGACAACCCATTGCTGACTCTCTTTCTGCAGTGAAAGCTTAGAGCTAGAAAATTCTTGGGCCTAAGAATCTCTTGTTACCACAAAGCCCATTATTCTGTCATCGACCCCTGGGTGTGCAGCCACCATGGGAATCCGTTACACTCGGCTCCCCAATGGGTGGCCCAGACGTTTAACACAGGCCCAGACGTTTAACACTTACTTTTATGTGTAAACAGGTCTCAAACAAAGCTCGGACTAATGCTTCATATTCTTCTTGGACTTCTTTTCTAATCTGCTTCTTGAGATTCAGATTCACCTCTTCCAAGTCTGTGAGTTGGGCTCTCAGAGCGGTGATTTCCATGATCATATCATGACTGAGCTCTGCAATCTAGAAGCATGAGAAAATGTGTGTGTGTGTGTGTGTGTGTGAAAAACAATTTAGGAGTTTCAAACTGCTACTACAAAATAGTTTCTTATAGATCAGTATTGAATTTCACTTCTATTTTAAACCTAGTGAAGAGAGTGAACATTCTGCTGCATAAATGTGGGCAGAAGAATTTAAGGACAATTCAATAATTGTCCCAGAACAGTGCCAGACACTGATTGGTGAATAAGTGACCCCAGAAAAGCCACTACATAGGCCCTTTTCAGTTAGAGAAAAATACTTAAACTGTCCTGGCCTCCATTTCCAAACTGGCCTCCCCTTGACACCTCAGCCCAAACATCCCTTTTCTTTTTTGGAATGCATTTTATTTTATTTATTTATTTATTTATTTTGAGACAGAGTTTTGCCCTTGTTGCCCAGGCTGGAGCGATCTTGGCTCACCGCAACCTCCACCTCCTGGGTTCAGGCAATGCTCCTGCCTCAGCCTCCCGAGTAGCTGGGATTACAGGTATGCTCCACCACACTTGGCTAATTTTGTATTTTTAGTAGAGACGGGGTTTCTCCATGTTGGTCAGGTTGGTCTGGAACTTCCGACCTCAGGTGATCCACCCACCTCGGCCTCCCAAAGTGCTGGGATTACAGGCGTGAGTCACCGCATCTGGCCTGGAATGCACCTTAACTGGCATCAAAAGAAAACAAGCAACAACAACAAAACTCCCCAAAGTAACAACAAAAACAGAACAAAACAAAACCAGTACAAAATAACAAAAGTGACCAAAAAACTCAAGAAAAGAAAATGCACCCTAAGGAGGGTTGCTCACCAAAAGTGAAAGCACACTCCTTGGTGTTCCTGCAGTGGGCCTTCACTGACGGGAATTCTACGGGTGACACAAGCAAATGACTCTAAGCCATCCCACAGCTGGCTAACCCTGAGAGTGTGGATGTGAGAAATGGAGAAGAGAATCTTTTAATAGGAAATGACCTACCTGGCCAGCACTGTCTTCGGGTGGACCCTGGCCTCTTTGTGTAGCATCTAATCCCTGGGCAGGAGAAAGCAGTACACAACGAAACTCAAACATTTAGTCTTCCAACCATGGCTCAGGTCAGTACAACACATTCCAAACACCTCCTATTTGTGTTAATGGAGCCTCATTTTGAGAACCTTAGGCTGTGCCTGGAGCTGAGACTGTGTGAGTTGCCCCACTGGACTTCAGGATGCCTAACACAGCCTCAAAAGACAACATTGACTTCCAGGTACCCACACTGATGCCAAGAACTGAGTAATGGGGATAGGCCAAAATGGGGGTGGCTCCAAGGCTCATTGTTCGTCATTTTAATGCTTCATTTGGTGTTTTGGCTAGTGGTTTAGACTTTTGAACTTTTCTAAGGTATAAACTAAAATCACACTAAACCTCTGATGCAATCTACCTTCACAATAGTGGGCAGCCCAGGGCAGGAGGACTGACTCTTCCATCCCACCAGTGGGCTCATATTTTAAGGAAGTCTCCCAGTGAGACTGACCCATGACATGCATCCTGAAGAGAGAGTTTACTCAAGGATCCTGGCTTCTTTCCCAGACCAGGAACAGCGCACGGTGCCTTGTGTTTGCCGAGGGTGGAAAGGACAGCTATGCACCTTCCCCTGGAGGGCGAGCCCCTTTGTTGCTCACCTTTTGTATTCTCCACTGGACACTTCCCAAGCACATAACCTAGTGTGCAACTGAGAATACCAGAGCCCAAGAGAATGATTGAGCCAATGAGTAGAGAGATTTGAGGGTACCATTCACCCTCAGTTCTGGCATAAGAACCACTACATGTATCCCAACCCCCTCGGTTTTACTTTTTTCTTCTGAGTGCCTCCTAAGCCTCCCTGCCCACGCCCATTCCCCACTGTAGTTCTCTCTCTGGGAACCTACTTGCTCTTTCTGGCTGAGCCTCTGCCTAGCATGATGCAACACGTGCTCATAGCACATGGAGTAGGTCTCAAAGTTGCTGCGTTCTCTTGCCATCACATCACAACCCAGGGAAAGGAGGCAGGCCTCAAGGTGATCTTTCCTGAAAGTGATCTGAAAGGAAAGAGGCATTCATTATTCACAGCCACTCCAGCAGCACAGCCTCATCATGCCAGGGCCCCAGGCACTCTTTGCCTTGGCTCACAGACCCACTTTTGTTTCTTCTCTATATCCAACCATGGGCTCTAGCCTTGCAAGGCTCTCTTTCAGGTCAGCTTTGAACATCTGTAGGGACACGAGGACAATGGAAGCCCACATAGCATGTGTCTAAACATTGAAAGGTTATAAATCAAACTAACAAACTATCAGAATGAAATGTTTAATTCTCCTACCTTGAAACACAGACCTGAAAAATGACCTGGAAACCAGATTTGAATTTATCCTGGACTACTCTGAGTTGTTTTTTTTTTTTTTTTAGATGAGGTCTCACTCTGTCACCCAGGCTGGAGTGCAGTGGTGTGATCTCAGCTCACTGCAGCCTTCGCCTCCCAAGTTCAAGCAATTCTTTCACCTCAGCCTCCCAAATAGCTGGGATTACAAGGGTGCACCACCACACCCAGCTAATTTTTATATTTTTAGTAGAGATGGGGTTTCACCATGTTGGCCAGGCTGGTCTCAAACTTCTGACCTCAGGTGATCCAGCTGCCTCGGCCTCCCAAAGTGCTGGGATTACAGGCATGAGAGTCACCCGGCCGACTACTCTCAGTTCTATGCTGAAGCGTGGTGACCTGGGGAGGGCTGGTCCCCAACCTATAGTTTACAGTGTGACCCCCTTCTCTTCCCAACTCTGGCCTCACGTCATGCTGTGAGGTCTTCACATGCCTGTGAGTGGACATCCTAGCCTGCATGTCCAAACTCCATCCACACGCCCAGTCGCCCCTTGGCCACTTCCAGGCCAGGGGTGTGCACACTAGTGATGAGGTCCACTCTCACTCTGGGGAGGGTGATCCAGGGAGGAGGCCCATTCAGGCCATGGACTCAGGGAATTCCAGGTCCCAGGTACTTGCAGCATGGTCTAAAATGAAGGCCAGGGCTCTGAGTGGATATGTCCCTGTGGCCTAGGGGATTTCTTACCTTGTGGGGAAGGTCACAGCTGGAGAAAGGCCAGAGAGGGGCCCCCTGGTATCTGGCAGGGGCTTCTCTTGCTCTGGTCTAAGGGCCACAGAGCTCATTCTCTAGGCAATTCCACTCATTCCCTTTCTCCAGGAGATTGGGCATACTTTTTGAATAGGTGGCAATTAAGGAACAACCCAACCTTCCAAGGCAGGCTTAGATTTAGGTTCTGGGGAGAAATGGGAGCCAATATTTGGAAGGTAGGACAGACCTACACAACTAGGACCTGCATATCTATGCAAGTGTGTTTGTCCCTCTGTGCATCAATGAGTGTGTGTGTGTGTGTGTGTGTGTGTGTGTGTGTGTGTGTATCTATGTGCAGGGATGGGGGAGGTGAGAAAGTTTATGGGGCCAAGTCTAAGACCCAGCCTACACGGTAACGTGAGTTTTATCTGTGACACTTCTGGGGTCAGGCCGGTTCCCGCTCCCTGGCCATCTGCCATTGAAGCCAGCCTGTCCTTTCAGCCTGGGGGATCCTCCTGGCTCTGATTTGCTTGTCCTGGAAGGCCTAGGGCACTGTCCTATCATTGTAACCCCAGTGCTCCACTGACCTCCAGGGAACGCCTACCATGGACTTGGCCAAGGTAAGTTATTGAGGCAAACTAGCAGAGATGGCAAATAGCAGTAAGACGAACCCTGATGGAGGAGTGAGGACATGGCTCGCTTGCTGTGGCTGGGGAGGGGAGACAGGATGCTATTTTGGAGGCAAGCTGACAGTATCTATGACAAGATTTTACATGCTTGTGACTTTTGACCTAGTAGCTCCTCTTCTAGGAATTTAGGGAATAAAAGTTATCCACAAAAATATATGTAAACAGTTATTCTTTATATTTTTTCTAATAGAGAAGAAAAATGGAAACGACCTAAAATGCCTAACAATGGAAACAAGTTGAATCCATCTGACTCATAGACATGACGAAATACTGAATGGCCACCATAAATGGACATATGTTTATTGATGAGGAAAGATCTTTATAACATATTGTCAAGTGAACAAAAAAGCATGCTATAAAAAAAGGTCATGCAGAATAATCTTATTTTGTTAAAAAAAAAAAAGTGTGTATCAGTCCATTTTCACACTGCTGATAAAGACATACCTGAGAATGGGCAATTTACAAAGAAAGAAGTTTAATGGACTTACAGTTCAACATGGCTGGGGAGGCCTCACAATCATGGTGGAAGGCAAGGAGGAGCAAGTCACGTCTTACATGGATGGCAGCAAAGAAAGAGAGCTTGTGCAGGGAAACTCCTGTTTTTAAAACCATCAGATCTTGTGAGACTCATTCACTATGGTAAGAACAGGGCAGTAAAGACCCACCCCCATGATTCAATCACCTCCCACTGGGTTCCTCCCACAACATGTGGCAATTGTGGGAGTTACAATTCAAGGTGAGATTTGGGTGGGGACACAGCCAAACTATATCAAAGTGCATGAGTAGAAAAATGTTATAAAGTTTGGAAGAAACTATGTCAAAATAATAATAGTGGAGGCTAGGTGCTGTGGCTCACATCTGTAATCCCAGCACTTTGGGAGGCCAAGGAGGGATTGCTTGAGGCCAGGAGTTTGAGATCAGCCTGGCCAACAAAGTGAGACCCCATCTTTACAAAAAAAAAATACAAAAACTAGCTGGGCATGGTGGTGTGTGTCTGTAGTCCTAGCTTCAGGAGGCTGAGGTGGGAGGAGCACTTGAGCCCAGGAATTTGAAGCTGCAGTGAGCTATGATCAGGCCACTGCACTCCAGCCTGGGTGACCTGTCTCTTAAAAAAAAATAAAAATAGGGGGGGAGGAGCCAAGATGGCCGAATAGGAACAGCTCCGGTCTACAGCTCCCAGCGCGAGCGACGCAGAAGATGGGTGATTTCTGCATTTCCATCTGAGGTACCGTGTTCATCTCACTAGGGAGTGCCAGACAGTGGGCGCAGGTCAGTGGGTGAGTGCACCGTGTGCCAGCCGAAGCAGGGGCGAGGCATTGCCTCACTCGGGAAGCGCAAGGGGTCAGGGAGTTCCCTTTCCAGGGGTGACAAACGGCACCTGGAAAGTCGGGCCACTCCCACCCGAATACTGAGTTTTTCCGACGGGCTTAGGAAATGGTGCCCCAGGAGAGTATAGCCCGCACCTGGCTCAGAGGGTCCTACGCCCACGGAGTCTCGCTGATTGTTAGCACAGCAGTCAGAGACCAAACAGCAAGTCGGCAGCGAGGCTGGGGGAGGGGCGCCCGCCATTGCCCAGGCTCGCTTAGGTAAACAAAGCAGCCTGGAAGCTTGAACTGGGTGGAGCCCACCACAGCTCAAGGAGGCCTGCCTGCCTCTGTAGGCTCCACCTCTGGGGGCAGGGCACAGACAAACAAAAAGACAGCAGTAACCTCTGCAGACTTAAATGTCCCTGTCTGACAGCTTTGAGGAGAGCAGTGGTTCTCCCAGCACGCAGCTGGAGATCTGAGAACGGGCTGACTGCCTCCTCAAGTGGGTCCCTGACCCCTGACCCCCGAGCAGCCTAACTGGGAGGCACCCCCCAGCAGGGGCAGACTGACACCTCACACGGCCGGCCAGGTACTCCAACAGACCTGCAGCTGAGGGTCCTGTCTGTTAGAAGGAAAACTAACAGAAAGGACATCCACACCAAAAACCCATCTGTACATCACCATCATCAAAGACCAAAAGTAGATAAAACCACAAAGATGGGGAAAAAACAGAGCAGAAAAACTGGAAACTCTAAAAAGCAGAGCACCTCTCCTCCTCCAAAGGAATGCAGTTCCTCACCAGCAATGGAACAAAGCTGGACAGAGAATGACTTTGACGAGCTGAGAGAAGGCTTCAGACGATCAAATTACTCCGAGCTACGGGAGGATATTCAAACCAAAGGCAAAGAACTTGAAAACTTTGAAAAAAATTTAGAAGAATGTATAACTAGAATAACCAATACAGAGAAGTGCTTAAAGGAGCTGATGGAGCTGAAAACCAAGGCTCGAGAACTACGTGAAGAATGCAGAAGCCTAAGGAGCCGATGCGATCAAATGGAAGAAAGGGTATCAGCCCTGGAAGATGAAATGAATGAAATGAAGCGAGAAGGGAAGTTTAGAGAAAAAAGAATAAAAAGAAACGAGCAAAGCCTCCAAGAAATGTGGGACTATGTGAAAAGACCAAATCTACGTCTGATTGGTGTACCTGAAAGTGACGGGGAGAATGGAAACAAGTTGGAAAACACTCTGCAGGATATTATCCAGGAGAACTTCCCCAATCTAGCAAGGCAGGCCAACATTCAGATTCGGGAAATACAGAGAACGCCACAAAGATACTCCTCGAGAAGAGCAACTCCAAGACACATAATTGTCAGATTCACCAAAGTTGAAATGAAGGAAAAAATGTTAAGGGCAGCCAGAGAGAAAGGTCGGGTTACCATCAAAGGGAAGCCCATCAGACTAACAGCGGATCTCTCGGCAGAAACCCTACAAGCCAGAAGAGAGTGGGGGCCAATATTCAACATTCTTAAAGAAAAGAATTTTCAACCCAGAATTTCATATCCTGCCAAACTAAGCTTCATAAGTGAAGGAGAAATAAAATACTTTACAGACAAGCAAATGCTGAGAGATTTTGTCACCACCAGGCCTGCCCTAAAAGAGCTCCTGAAGGAAGCGCTAAACATGGAAAGGCACAACCGGTACCAGCCACTGCAAAATCATACCGAAATGTAAAGACCATCGAGACTAGGAAGAGACTGCATCAACTAACGAGCAAAATAACCAGCTAACAGCATAATGACAGGATCAGATTCACACATAACAATATTAACTTTAAATGTAAATGGACTAAATGCTCCAATTAAAAGACACAGACTGGCAAATTGGATAAAGACTCAAGACCCATCAGTGTGCTGTATTCAGGAAACCCATCTCACGTGCAGAGACACACATAGGCTCAAAATAAAAGGATGGAGGAAGATCTACCAAGCAAATGGAAAACAAAAAAAGGCAGGGGTTGCAATCCTAGTCTCTGATAAAACAGACTTTAAACCAACAAAGATCAAAAGAGACAAAGAAGGCCATTACATAATGGTAAAGGGATTAATTCAACAAGAAGAGCTAACTATCCTAAATATATATGCACCCAATACAGGAGCACCCAGATTCATAAAGCAAGTCCTGAGTGACCTACAAAGAGACTTAGACTCCCACACATTAATAATGGGAGACTTTAACACCCCACTGTCAACATTAGACAGATCAACGAAACAGAAAATCAACAAGGATACCCAGGAATTGAACTCAGCTCTGCACCAAGCAGACCTAATAGACATCTACAGAACTCTCCACCCGAAATCAACAGAATATACATTTTTTTCAGCACCACACCACACCTATTCCAAAATTGACCATATACTTGGAAGTAAAGCTCTCCTCAATAAATGTAAAAGAACAGAAATTATAACAAACTATCTCTCAGATCACAGTGCAATCAAGCTAGAACTCAGGATTAAGAATCTCACTCAAAACTGCTCAACTACATGGAAACTGAACAACCTGCTCCTGAATGACTACTGGGTACATAACGAAATGAAGGCAGAAATAAAGATGTTCTTTGAAACCAACGAGAACCAAGACACAACATACCAGAATCTCTGGGATGCATTCAAAGCAGTGTGTAGAGGGAAATTTATAGCACTAAATGCCCACAAGAGAAAGCAGGAAAGATCCAAAATTGACACCCTAACATCACAATTAAAAGAACTAGAAAAGCAAGAGCAAACACATTCAAAAGCTAGCAGAAGGCAAGAAATAACTAAAATCAGAGCAGAACTGAAGGAAATAGAGACACAAAAAACCCTTCAAAAAATAAATGAATCCAGGAGCTGGTTTTTTGAAAGGATCAACAAAATTGATAGACCGCTAGCAAGATTAATAAAGAAAAAAAGAGAGAAGAATCAAATAGATGCAATAAAAAATGATAAAGGGGATATCACCACCGATCCCACAGAAATACAAACTACCAGCAGAGAATATTACAAACACCTCTACGCAAATAAACTAGAAAATCTAGAAGAAATGGATAAATTCCTCAACACATACACCCTCCCAAGACTAAACCAGGAAGAAGTTGAATCTCTGAATAGACCAATAACAGGAGCTGAAATTGTGGCAATAATCAATAGCTTACCAACCAAAAAAAGTCCAGGACCAGATGGGTTCACAGCCGAATTCTACCAGAGGTACAAGGAGGAGCTGGTACCATTCCTCCTGAAACTATTCCAATCAATAGAAAAAGAGGGAATCCTCCCTAACTCATTTTATGAGGCCAGCATCATCCTGATACCAAAGCCTGGCAGAGACACAACCAAAAAAGAAAATTTTAGACCAATATCCTTGATGAACATTGATGCAAAAATCCTCAATAAAATACTGGCAAACAGAATCCAGCAGCACATCAAAAAGCTTATCCACCATGATCAAGTGGGCTTCATCCCTGGGATGCAAGGCTGGTTCAATATACGCAAATCAATAAATGTAATCCAGCATATAAACAGAACCAAAGTGAAAAACCACATGATTATCTCAATAGATGCAGAAAAGGCCTTTGACAAAATTCAACAACCCTTCATGCTAAAAACTCTCAATAAATTAGGTATTGATGGGACGTATCTCAAAATAATGAGAGCTATTTATGACAAACCCACAGCCAATATCATACTGAAGGGGCAAAAACTGGAAGCATTCCCTTTGAAAACTGGCACAAGACAGGGATGCCCTCTCTCACCACTTCTATTCAACATAGTGTTGGAAGTTCTGGCCAGGGCAATTAGGCAAGAGAAGGAAATCAAGGGTATTCAATTAGGAAAAGAGGAAGTCAAATTGTCCCTGTTTGCAGATGACATGATAGTATATCTAGAAAACCCCATTGTCTCAGCCCAAAATCTCCTTAAGCTGATAAGCAACTTCAGCAAAGTCTCAGGATACAAAATCAATGTACAAAAATCACAAGCATTCTTATACATCAATAACAGACAAACAGAGAGCCAAATCATGAGTGAACTCCCATTCACAATTGCTTCAAAGAGAATAAAATACCTAGGAATCCAACTTACAAGGGATGTGAAGGACCTCTTCAAGGAGAACTACAAACCACTGCTCAAGGAAATAAAAGAGGATACAAACAAATGGAAGAACATTCCATGCTGGTGGGTAGGAAGAATCAATATCATGAAAATGGCCATCCTTCCCAAGGTAATTTACAGATTCAATGCCATCCCCATCAAGTTACCAATGACTTTCTTCACAGAATTGGAAAAAACTACTTTAAAGTTCATATGGAACCAAAAAAGAGCCCGCATCGCCAAGTCAATCCTAAGCCAAAAGAACAAAGCTGGAGGCATCACGCTACCTGACTTCAAACTATACTACAAGGCTACAGTAACCAAAACAGCATGGTACTGGTACCAAAACAGAGATATAGATCAATGGAACAGAACAGAGCCGTCAGAAATAATGCCACATATCTACAACTATCTGATCTTTGACAAACCTGACAAAAACAAGAAATGGGGAAAGGATTCCCTATTTAATAAATGGTGCTGGGAAAACTGGCTAACCATATGTAGAAAGCTGAAACTGGATCCCTTCCTTACACCTTATACAAAAATTAATTCAAGATGGATTAAAGACTTACATGTTAGACCTAAAACCATAAAAACCCTAGAAGAAAACCTAGGCAATACCATTCAGGACATAGGCATGGGCAAGTACTTCATGTCTAAAACACCAAAAGCAATGGCAACAAAAGCCAAAATTGACAAATGGGATCTAATTAAACTAAAGAGCTTCTGCACAGCAAAGGAAACTACCATCAGAGTGAACAGGCAACCTACAAAATGGGAGAAAATTTTCGCAACCTACTCATCTGACAAAGGGCTAATATCCAGAATCTACAATGAACTCCAACAAATTTACAAGAAAAAAACAAACAACCCCATCAAAAAGTGGGCGAAGGACATGAACAGACACTTCTCAAAAGAAGACATTTATGCAGCCAAAAAACACATGAAAAAATGCTCACCATCACTGGCCATCAGAGAAATGCAAACCAAAACCACAATGAGATACCATCTCACACCAGTTAGAATGGCAATCATTAAAAAGTCAGGAAACAACAGGTGCTGGAGAGGATGTGGAGAAATAGGAACACTTTTACACCGTTGGCGGGACTGTAAACTAGTTCAACCCTTGTGGAAGTCAGTGTGGCGATTCCTCAGGGATCTAGAACTAGAAATTCCATTTGACCCAGCCATCCCATTACTGGGTATATACCCAAAGGACTATAAATCATGCTGCTATAAAGACACATGCACACGTATGTTTATTGCGGCATTATTCACAATAGCAAAGACTTGGAACCAAGCCAAATGTCCAACAATGATAGACTGGATTAAGAAAATGTGGCACATATACACCATGGAATACCATGCAGCCATAAAAAATGATGAGTTCACGTCCTTTGTAGGGACATGGATGAAATTGAAAATCATCATTCTCAGTAAACTATCGCAAGAACAAAAAACCAAACACTGCATATTCTCACTCATAGGTGGGAATTGAACAATGAGAACACATGGACACAGGAAGGGGAACACCACACTTCGGGGACTGTTGTGGGGTGGGGGGAGGGGGGAGGGATAGCATTGGGCGATATACCTAATGCTAGATGACGAGTTGGTGGGTGCAGCGCACCAGCATGGCACATGTATACATATGTAACTTACTTGCACGTTGCGCACATGTACCATAGAGCCTAAAGTATAATAATAATAATAATAATTATTATTATTATTTTAAAAAAAATTCAAAAAAAAAAAAAAAAAGAAAAAAAGTAGCCCAGGGACATAATGAATGACATAAGAATAACATCTCCACAGGAATTTTGAAATTTTAGATAACTTATGAAGTAAAATTTGGTATAGAGAAACTAAAATATGATTGTCTATTTGTGCATCTGTATATGGCACTGTAAATAATGGATGACTTGTATTTACTCACTTCATCCTCTCAACATCCCTACTATTTTTTTCAATATGCCAATAAAGAGACAGAAGCAGGACAGAAAGTCCAAGAAGTATGCCAAAGTTACACAACTAGCAAAACGTTAATAGTCAAAAGGTTAATACAAAAAGTTCATAGTCCAGAGTTGAAAACATTCATATGATTCACAACTGATGATCCTCTATACACATCTATTGCCAAGGCTAGTAATTTGTTTTCTGTGTGTTGTTTGGTCTTCATAACAGAAATTAGTGCCAAGAACAAATAAAAATGTGTTTGAAAAAAAAAATAAATAAATAAATAAAAATAAATAAAAATAATAATAAAAATAAAAATAATAATAATAATAATAATAATGGTTAACAATGAGCACTAAGATTATGAGTGTATTTTCTACTACAATATAATCATAAAATGTATATAATTAAAATAATTATGTAAACATATGTAAAAATAAAATGCATATAGTAATCTAAAGACAGTTGAGCTTTTTAAAAAGTCATCAACTATATCAGCTTGGCAGGTTATGATCAAGATACGGGCAATGAAGCAGCAGATGGAAACCTCTGCTCATGCTGGATTTAATGAGCAGTGGACGGGCAGTGAGGGGTAGGAACTCAGTGTCTCCCTCACTCACACTCTAGGGCCCTCCTCAAGGAGGAGTGGGTGGGGTGAGGGCAGGATGACCTGCCCGTTACCCTTCTTGCCCCACCCAGTCTCTGGAGAGCAAGCACCAGGACAGCCATGGTTTAAGTTGCTGACACAAGGCAAAGAGAACTCAAGAGTCTACCCCTGGGGGTTTGGTCATGACAAAGGAAGCACTTCCTGGTTTGACTGTAATGAAAGCCTGTAGCCATGAGAAGTCACAAGACCCTACTGGAGTTCAGCAAGGTGTGGCCAGTGACCTCTTCCAGGCCCAGTGCTCTGAGCCAGCCACAGCAACTCAGTCTTTACTATCCTAGGCATCAGTGCCCAGACATGAGTGCGCCAACAGGGCATCCAACAGCTCTTATGCAGGGCAAACACTTCTCATAGTAATGCCACCATAGCCTCTGCAGATATAGGATCCCAAACCCACAGAAACGCACAACTGGACCACAGTGGCCCTCTGCCATGCCCTCTGAGCCAACATGATGTTTTACCCGACCAGCAGGAGGAGTCTATGGTGAGTCTGTATAACACCAAAGAGGTGGGAAAGGTAGGACTCTCCTTGAGCGTCTCCAGAGGCCAGAGAAGTTCTATTGCTTCCTTCTCTCAGGGCTCTACTGAGGCCTCAAGAGGTTGAGCTGAAAGAGCAGCTCAAGGGGAGAGAGGCTGGAAGCAGGGAAGGGAGAAGGGTGCAGGCAGAGTACCTCAGGGCACATGGGACAGGGAGCATGTCTGAGGAGGGGCAGAGAGGAAGCAGTGAGTGGCCAGTGAGGGAGGGGTGCAGGGAGGCTCTCAGGCTCCCAGCAGCCCCACTCTCCAGGTAAGCTTTGGTCTTGCACCCTGTGCACTCGGCCTTCTGGAAGCAGCACATGAAGCAGCCAGTGTGGCTTCTGTGGGCTCAGACTTCTCTGGGCTCTCGGAGCAATTTATTTCCTAAAACTTGCTCTGCAACCTACCCCTGCCTCCCTGGGTCACTATAAATGTCAGCTGTGTTTGTGTCAAAATGCAGCGTGAGTGGGTACCATTGGCCAGTTTCTTCTCCAAGACCCTGGCTGGCATAAGAGCTGCAGACTAAGATTATTGGCCCAGTTCTGCCCAATAAGCAGCACCACCTTCCACTGGGCTGTTCTGTCACCATCATTCAAACCTGAACCATGGTGGATGGCACTGGGTGGAAGAGCAGCAGATTACCCCAGGGATTCTTCAAGAGAACCAGCCTGGGGTGAAGCATGGCAAGCACTGGGCCTTGTTATGGCCAAAGTCTAGCCTTGAGGCCTGCCAGCAGCAATTGAGTTTCTGTGGTTTGCTTCATCTTGGAATCCCTTGTAAGAATTTGTTTAATATCAGGCACACACGAGGGGATGTTTCTAAAACACCCACCTCTGCTGACAAAACACATCCATGGACTGAGGAGCAGTGGCTCACGCCTGTAATCCCAGCACTCTGGGAAGCCGAGGCAGGCAGATCACTGGAGGTCAGGAGTTCAAGACCAGCCTGGGCAACATGGTGAAACCCTGTCTCTACTAAAAATACAAAAATTAGCCAGGTGTGGTGGCATGTGCCTGTAATCCTAGCTACTTGGGAGGCTGAAGCAGGAGCATCACTTGAACACAGGAGGTAGAGGTTGCAGTGAGCCAAGGTTGTACCATCTCCATGATGGAGACAGGGGGTGGCTGGAAGAGTAATTTCCCTGTCATTGCAGATGATCCAGAAGAGGCTAGAAGCCTACCAGGCACAGACTTTGGAGGGGCTGGAGTATCCTGAGGACCCTGACTTCAAGACACTGGCAGGCTGACACCAGCCTCTTCAAGTGTGCCCAGAGTGTGGGGTGTACCTGATATGGGTTTGCTCTGCCTACTGACATTCATGCTTCTTTCCCACAAGACCTCAGTGTTGGGGTAAATCATACAGATAAGAAATGAGAAGGACTTGAGTCACAAAACTGTTGTTTTTATTGCGTTAAACATAAAATTTGTCACTATACCATTTTCAAAGGTACAGTTCAGTGGCATTAAGTATATTCACATTGCTGTGCAACTATCACCACCATCCACCACCAGAACTCTTCAAAAACCCTGTACCCGATAAATAATAATTACCTATTCTTTCTTCTCGGCCCCTGGCAACCACCATCCTTTCTGTCTCTCTGAATTTGGCTACTCTAGGTTCCTCATATAAGTAGAGTCATAGCATATTTGTGCTTTTGTGACTGGCGTATTTCACTTAGCAATAATGTCTGCAAGGTTCATCCACATTGTAGCATGTATCAGAATTTCCTTTTTTTTTTTTTGAGATGGAGTCTCACTCTGTCACCCAGGCTGGAGTGCCATGGCACAATCTCGGCTCACTGCAACTTCCACCCCCAAGGTTGAAGCGATTCTCCTGCCTCAGCCTCCCAAATAGCTGGGACTACAAGCGCGCGCCACCACACCCAGCTAATTTTTGCATTTTTAGTAGAGACGGGGTTTCACCATGTTGGCTAGGCTAGGCTCGAACTCCTGGCCTCAAGTGATCTGCCCATCTCGGCCTCCCAAAGTGCTGGGATTACAGGCATGAGCCACCGCGTCAGGCCACAATTTCCTTCCTTTATAAGGTGAGCCACAAAATTTTTCCATCCATTTTTCTGATATGCCCCACCCTAACCACTTCCTTATCTCAAGGATGGGAAACTACTTCACCCACTCACAGTACCCAGTACCATGTTTGTTTATGATTGAAAGCTTAAACTAATACATGTAAGTCATCAAGTTCTGAGGAAAAATGTATCCCCAACCAAGCTTGTGAATTCTCTACCTCATAAGAACTGAGATGTGTATTATAAAATAATGGAGAACATTTGAAGAACTTGGAAAAATGTAAATTTGGAGAAGATATTTTAAAAAATGAAGTATGTCTTGCCAAGTCAAATTTCTTTAAATGGTTGAGTTTCAAAGGAAACTGGATTCACAGTTACCTAAAAGCACTGGTTAACACTCCTCAAAACTCTGTTATGGTCAAATATCTACGTCTACTCTCTTATCCTGCCTTTTCAGTGGTTGCTTTGATTTAGCAAGGCACTTCCTGCCAAGAATAAACATGTTTCAAAACTCCAAGGACTGTGTATATGCATGTGTGTATGTATTAAATGTATATTATTATTTAATATAATATATAGAGTTGTCATGGATTCGAATATTTTTTCTGGAAGGACACACACAGATTGCTGAAGCTGGCTTCCTTTGCAGAGGAAGCTGGAGATGGTGGCATGGGGACGGGTGAAAATGCTAGCTTTCTGTGCTATAGGCTTTTTTTCATATGCTACATTTTAATGTTTTCTAGGTAACAGCATTATAGGCTATTTTGGTTTTCCTCATTTAGGCTTTCCATACTAACAAATCAACAACAGAATATGTTGCTAAAAATCAACTCATTCATAAACAAACTCCAAGGTTACTTTAATAAATTGACCAAATTTGAAACTTGCCAACATATATATTCTAATTACTCAGATCTTTAGTGGAAATCAATTTTTTTCCAAAATTAAAAACTAATGATTACAGCTGAGCATGATGGCTCATATCTGTAATCCCAGCACTTTAGTAGGCCAAGGCAGGTGGATCACCTGAGGTCAGGAGTTCGAGACCAGTCTGGCCAACTTGGTGAAACCCCGTCTCTACTAAAAATACACAAAAATTAGCTGGGTGTGGTGGCACATGCCTGTGGTCCTAGCTACTCAGGGGGCTGAGGCAGGAGAATCGCTTGAATTCGGGAGGCGGAGGTTGCAGTGAGCCAAGATCGTGCCACTATACTCAAGTCTGGGAGACTCCGTTTCAAAAAAAAAAGGAAGAAAACAACTAACAATTGCTCTATTTTGGGCTTAGCCTCAGTATTCATATAATCATTCTTAGGGAATAAGGGAAGCATTAGGAGATCCATTAAATGAGAAAGTTTTCCTTGTTTGGGATGATGCTATAAAAACCAACAGAATGACTAATTTTCAATACATACCTCTACTCCATCATCCTGATAATTCTGCATTAATCTCTGTATAAATTTTTCAACTATTTGTGGTCTTGAGACTGAAAAGTTTTCTTTTATGACTTGGTGTTTCCAGAGATCTAGGGGGAAAAACATACCGGCACTAGTACCACAAAACATTGTGCTGTCATTAATGGCTATAAAATGGCAACTCTCTGAGACGGAACATGGGACACAATAAGCTGTTTCCAAACTCAGCTGCCCCTTGATACATGCAGGGGACTGGGGATTGTTCCCAGGAACACCCTCAGATCCTGAATCCATGCATATTCAAATCCTGCAGTCAGCCCTGGGGAGCTCGTGGATACAAATATCTGCCCTCTGCACACGTGGTTTTCACATCCCAAATGCTGTATTTTCTATCCTCATCTGGTTTAAAAAAATCTGTGTATCAGTGGACCTGCACAGTTCAAACCACGTTGTTCAAAGGTCAACTGTATGCAAAAACTAATGGGGGCTGGGCAACTGGGGATCCAGGACCCTCTGGAACATGGGAACTAGGAAGATCTCTAACCTGACTCCTAATGCAAAGATTTGGAAGAGCACCTATGAAATCCAGGGAATATTCCATTACCAAAGCTAAAAACCCCAAATCAAATATTAGTACCAATCCTACATGATGTTTATTTTTATTAAGGCCTTCTATGTGTCTGCCAATTATTTTGGTCTAAAACAATGATCAGAAATAAATGAAGAGCTATTATATTTATCTGCTTAAGTTCCTAATGCTAGAGGGCAAAATTAACTTGAATATATAGTGATAAAAAGGAGAGGAAATTCAGAAGAGAGAAGATAGAGTTACAGATTAGAAATGTTGACAGACTGAACTTTAGCCTCAAGATTGAAGCAGCAATATGGCTGACACAGATGGGATGAGGCACATACAAAGTTCACTTGAAGCCAGGAGTTCAGACCAGCCTGGGCAACATAGTGAGACCCCATCTCCACAAAACATTTAAAATAGACAGGTGTGGTGGTGCATGCCTGTAGTCCTAGCTACTTGGGAGGCTGAGGTGGGAGAATCCCTTGAGCCCAGGAGGTCAAGGCTACAGCGAACCATGATTACATCGCTGCACTCCAGCCTGGGGAACAGGTTGAGATCCTCGCTCTAAAAAAAAATTTAAAGGGGTTGCACATGATCAGTAGCTGCAACACTAGAAAGATGGCAGAGCAAGAGCAAAGAAAAATCCCTTTGGTTCCAGAAAATCTCCTGAAAAAGAGGAAGGCTTATCAAGCTCTCAAAGCCACCCAGGCAAAGCAGGCACTTTTGGCAAAGAAGGAGCAGAGGAAAGGAAAAGGGCTCAGGTTTAAACGACTGGAATCATTCCTACATGGTTCCTGGCGGCAGAAACATGACAAGGTGCATCTCAGATGACTAGAAGTGAAACCTAACACTTTGGAATTGCCAGATAAACATTGCTTGGCCTTTGTTGAAAGCATTGAAAGGATTAATGGTGTGAGTTTACTGGTGCAGAGAACCATTGCAACACTTCACCTAAAGAAAATGTTTAGTGGTGTCTTATAAAAGTAACCCCCCAGAACCTAAAAATGCTGCGTATAGTGGAACCTTATGTTACCTTTGGATTTCCAAATCTGAAGTCTGTCCGGGAACTCATTTTGAAACATGGACAATCCAAGGTCAAGAATAAGACCATCCCTCTGACAGACAACACCGTGATTGAGGAGCACCTGGGGAAGTTTGGCGTCATTTGCTTGGAAGACCTCATTCATGAAACTGCCTCCCCAGGGAAGCATTTCCAGGAGATGTCATGGTTCTTGCACCCTTTCCACCTCTCGGTGGCCTGTCATGCTACCAAAAATAGAGTGGGCTTCCTCAAGGAGATGGGCACACCTGGCTATCGGGGTGAACGCATCAATCAGCTTATCTGCCCGCTGAACTAGACCCAGGTGCCAAACTGCAGTAAAGTTTTGTCAATGAAGTGGAAGCATGTGTTTTTGTTTTTTTGGGAATTTTTATCACGTATCTTCAGAGAAGATTATTTCCTGCCTTATCTTCAAAAACTGGAAAGGAAGTGCCAAAGAAAAGACAGTAGCTGGCTGGGCACGGTGGCTCACGCCTGTAATTCCAATACTTTGGGAGACTGAGGCAGGCAGATCACCTGAGGTCAGGAGTTCAAGATCAGCCTGACCAACATGGAGAAACCCTGTCTCTACTAAAAATACAAAAATTAGCCAGGCTTGATGGTGCATACCTGTAATCCCAGCTACTCGGGAGGCTGAGGCAGGAAAATCGCTTGAACTCGGGAGGCAGAGGTTGCGGTGAGTCAAGATTGCGCCATTGCCCTCCATCCTGGGCAACAAGAGCAAAACTCCGTCTCAAAAAACAAAACAAAACAAAACAAAACACAACCCAAAAAACAAAAGGTAGTAGCTTATGTTCATGGCAAGCACCTCTCATCACAATCCAGTTCCAAGAAAAAATATTAGTGTTTTCTACATTGGCTGCTGCCCCGTCTGAAATCAGCACATTCCATGGAGGAAGGCGTCCTTCTTTGCTGCATTGTCTATCCCAGGGTTTAATGTTGGTAAATGAGTAACTCTAGCTTCTGTGCAAGGCTCCCTAAGACTCCTGCAGCAGTCGGCCAAGCCCAGGGACATAACTGAATCTACAGATTCCTGGGGCCTTGTTTTGAAAAAGACTTGAAATACACATAGGAAGAAAGGTACAAAAATAAATGTTCACTTGTCTCTGCAATAAAAACGATAAATAAAATTGAAAAAATATAAAAATTTTTAAAAAAAATAACCAGAGTTATTCAGAGGAACATTGGTTATGGCAGCAAAAGCTTGGAAGCACACAAGTGTCCACCCTTCAGGGCGTAAACTATGGCATATCCTTCCAATGAAATAGTATGCAGCTGTGAAAAAAGAAAAATTCTCCATATACTTTTATGAAAAGAAGCACAGATTGTTAAATGAAAAAGGCAAGGTGCAGAACAGTGGCCATAAAATGCCACATTTTATAAGAAAGGTAACTACAATGATAATAAAGGGGGAGGATATCCCCTCAAGCTTACTAGTATTACTACCCCAGAAATTCCCATTTCTTCTCTATCATCATTTCTCCCCTCTTTCCTGGATCACTCACAATAGTACACATTATTTCTCCCATCTCATAAAAACCTTTTTCTTGACCCCACTTCACCCATCAGCTATTGCCTCATTTCTTTGTACCCTTTTGTAGCAAAACTCCCAGAAAGAGAAGTCTATACTTAAACTGCCTTTGACGTCTTACAAATTCTCTCTTAACCCCACTTACCTGGTTTTCACCTCCACCACTTCACTGAAACTGATTTTGTCACAAACACCAGTGATCTTCACGTGGCTAAAGCCAGTGGTTTTACTCAACTACCGGCAGCATTTCACACAATTTGTCGCTTCCTCCTGCTTGAGAAATCTCCTTCACTAGGCATTGGGACACTGCGATGCCCTAGTTTTCCTAACTCAACGTTTGTTCTTTCTATTCCTTCTAGATGTCTTTTGCTATCTCTCCTCCCCCACCACCCCCAGCTGTTAACATTAGAGTGTCCCAGGGCTCAGCCGTGGTCCACCTCCTCACTTCTATATATATTCACTCCCTTGGCGTTCTCATCTCGTCTCACAGCTAAATACCATTCATATCCTGACAACTCGCAAATTTAGATCCAATACTCACTTGGCATGTCTTCTTGGATGTCTAAAAGGCATTTAAAACTTAATTTGTGCATAATCAAATTCCCAATCTTCCCTCCCTAACTTGCTTCACAGTTTTCCTCTCAGCTGATAGAAATTCTATCTTCTCAACTGAAAATGCTGCAGTCATAATTGGTTTTTCTTTCTCACATACCTAATAATACTGAACCCATTAGTGCCTACTTCACAATAAGCCCAGAGTCTGACCACTCACTATTTCCACTGCTCCCAACTTTGAGCCACCATCACTCCTTTCTTCAGTTATTGCAATAATCTCCACACCAGCTTCTTTCTACTTTCACCCTTTCTTCCTTCACAGCCTATTCTCCACACCTTAGCCAGAGAGATTCTGTCAAAATATAAGCCAGATCATGACGCTCAAAATCTGAGACTTGGTCCCCACTGCATTTGGAGTAAACACAAAAGCCTCAAAAGGCCTTGCATGGTCTGACCCCCTTCCCCCTCCCTCTCTGACTTCAACGCTTACTACTTTTTCTCCCTCACGGTTTCCACTCCAGCCACACTTAGGTCCTTGCTATTCTTTGAATATAATAGGCATGCTCTGCGTAGGGCCTTTGTATGGCTTGTTCCTTCTGTCTGGAATGCTCTTCCCTTAGATACCCTCACAGCTCAATTCCTCACCTTATTTCAAACTTTTGCTCAAAACATCACTCACTCAGTGAGGTCTACCCTAATCACCCTATTTAAAATTGCAATGGGCCCCCTTCAAACCTCCAAAACACCACCCTTCCTTACTCCATTGTTTTCTTTTTTCTTATGTCATCACTTGTTGTCTACCCCTTCCTAGATTATGAACTCAATGAAAGGAAGAATATATTCCTAAAGTATTTCCTAAAATATAGTAGCCTAGGACATGGAATGGTTCCTGTAATGAAAGAATGTAAATATTTATTGAATAGTTATTGAATGAAAGAATGAATATTTGCACAAAGCAGCACTGAAAGGACATACAGAAAACTAATGAAAGTGGTTACATACAGGTGGCAGACTAGGGTGCAAGGGGGTTCATGGTGACAACAAGACTCTAAATGTATATTTTTCATCATTTTGAGTTTGGAACCATGTGCATATATTATCTGTTAAAAATAAGATACTTAAAAATAACATGACGGTGGTGGAATGATGTGAGAATGTCAACACTGCTTGACTTCCATCCACATGGAAGAGCAAAAGCACATGTGCATGTTAATTATATTGGTAAGAACTAGCTGGATAGTGCCTACCTCCTCGTGGTGGTCCCAGGGGAATACTGAAGGGCAGCGATCTGTGGAGTTGGACTTAGGAGCCACGCTCCACCTCGCTCTGTTTTCTGTTAATGGGAGGTGCTGGTCATCAGCAGGGACACCTGCCAGCCTGCTCCCGCCCCAGCTGTTTCTAATTTCAGATGAGCCTTCCTACCTGCACACTCAATTTACCGACAGAAGGCTCAGTGCTCCCAAGACGAAACACCTAGCACAGTCCACCCAGAAATGTGGGTACAACAGAGCCAGAGCCTCTGGTATTTGTACTTATGCTATTTACTGCCAAGTCCTGGTTTTGAAAATGGGATTCTATGTTTCTTCAACAATTGACTACTTTCCATAATAAACATATAAATCTGTTTTTGCTTTTCCTTTAAGAAATAAAGGCCAGAAGACACATCACCACTGTCCCAGTACAGCTGAAATGGAAAATCCAAGAGTTAATGTGCCCAGCAATTCACACTTCTTAAGATGTTTAAGACTTTTTAAAAGTCTAAGCTATGACAAGACAGGGCTCATGGGTATTTCAGATGAGAAGTTGGATATCTTTTCCAGGGTGCTGTTGTGGCAGGTCTCCAGCTCACAGATAAGCCCGGTGAGGGACCACATCTATTGCACACTTCTAATATGGGGACCCTCACCTGACAGATGTCCAGTGAGCTGGTTTGGGGTTTAGCTCTGCACTCAGCTGAAAGGAAAACTTAACAGAGCGCTGGGCCGCACTCTCTCCTTGCTTGTGAATTCAGGTTCAGACATGCATTTGCATCTGCAGGCAGGAGTCAGGGAGCCAGGAAAAGCAGAATCCATCCAAAAGAAACAATTCCTGGCAAAGAGGAGTTGGCTGTCTCCAAATGGGTCTCATTTTCAGTGTGTGTTTGGTCATGGCTTCTTTAAGAGGAGGCAGCAGTTTTTGACAGAAGCATGGAAGTAGGAAGGAGACAGCACACTGGGGGTTAAGTTAGGACTCCATTTTCTCCTCTCACTCTGTTCCAGGTCATTTGACTAGAGGAAACTTTGACTTCCTGTTAGCCAAACCACTTCCCCTCTCTCCTTCTCTGCACACCACCCCCGAGCCTCCTCCCTCTAGGAAGGACATCTTGGCTGGGTAACATTCCACTTCCCTAACACAACCACTAGCCTTTGGTGCCTCAGTGGTTCCCGGGTCCCAAACCAAGGCAGAAGTGAAACTTGAAGACATACAACTGCCAATCAAGGCTGTTCTCCCAACCAGCTGGGGCGCCCCAATAATTGGGTAGGTTGAAAGCCTTATTGCAGAGTATGTATGCATCTTGTACTCTTGTGGTTTTCAAACTGCTCCCCAGAACACTAATTCTTCGTGTTGATAATAAATGTTTCCAAGGAGAGAAAAAGGTTCTATGGTCAAATAAAGAAGTAAATAAAATAAAAAATAAAAAACATTGCATATTCTCTCTCCTTTGGAGATATACAGTGCATAGTTGGATAGTAAAGGCTCTAGAGTAGAGGAAACTGTTTAGCATTATTTACCCTGAGTTTCCCAAACTTACTTTGAACAAAAGACAAATGAACAAAACCCTTCTCCACCAACCCTGAAAAACATGGTAGAAATCCTCCTATCCAATGCAATCAAGACTAAGAGTTAGTTGGTTAGTTAAAAAAAAAAAGTCAGTTAAAGCAGAGAATGCTTTACAAATAACATGTACTATCTAAAACATTTTATTTAACTTAAAAATACATAAATTTACAAACATCTGCCAGTCATCTAACATAGGGCCTAGGCCTTTTCTTTGTAAAGTATCCACGGACTGAAGTTCTGCACCATCTTTCTTCTATAAATCTTGGTCTATAGTTTCTACTTTTGTTTGATTTTAGAGAGAGAAATCCAAAAACATCATTTTGCACAATTTCACAATTTTACCTAGTCTTTTCAGTCATCTGCCTCATAACCAATTTGATAATTTTTCTTTTTTCTACACAACTAGCCTTTTATTCAGGTTTTCCAAATCCTTTCAACATAATTTTTATTTTATTTTTTCTTTTTTTCTTTTCTTTTTTTTTTTTTTGAGACAGAGTTTCGCTCTTGTTGCCCAGGCTGGAGCACGATGGTGCAGTCTCAGCTCACTGCCTCAGCCTCTTGAGTAGCTGGGATTACAGCTGCCCGCCAGCACGCCTGGCTAATTTCTGTATTTTGAGTCAGACAGGGTTTCGCCATGTTGGCCAAGACAAAGTGCTGGGATTACAGGCGTGAGCCACCACGCCCGGGCGTTTTACTTTATTTTCTTTTTCAAATACATTTAATTTTTTTAGAGCAATTTTAGGTTCATAGCAGAATGGAGGGGAATGTATTGAGAGTGCCCATAAGCTCCCAGTCCTCACACACATTCTCCACCATCAATGTCCTGCCCCAGAGGTTGCATTTGTTACCATCAATGAACCTACATTGACATGTCATTATCATCCAAAGCCTATAGTTTGCATTATGGTTTACTGTTAGTGTCCTACATCCTATGGGCTTGGATAACATATGATGACATGGATACACCATGTTAGTATCATACAGAATAGTTTCACTGCCCCAAAATCCTCTGTGCTCTGCCTATTCTTCCTTCCTGCCCTCCTAAATGGTGGCAGGCACTGATCTTTTTACTCTCTCCATACTTTCGCCTTTTCCAGAATGTCATATTTGGAATCATACAATATGTTGTCTTTTCACGTTGGCTTCTTTCACTTAGTAATATGCATTTAAGCTTCTTCCATGTCTTTTCATGGCTTGACAGCTCATTTATTTTTAATGCTTAATAATGTTTCACTGACTAGATGTGCTACAGATTATCAATTTCAATTTAGTTTTTCTAGAATCAACAGATCTCTTTCTTTTTGTATTCCTATTACACTGGTTTACATAGTTTTTAATTAAATTATCTCAATACAATGACAGTTAAAACCTGCACAAACAGGTTTGGAGCAAACAATGATCAGCGATGCTAGGTAAAATACATGAAACCCAAAGACTGTGATTAGTGAGCACTTTGCTGGCTCATGTTACCAGGAGAACGGAAAGCGTCAGGTAACCCAGAAACCTGTTAGCGAAGAAGGGCTGGGAGAACTACTGCTGTAATATCTTGAGGAACTTGTGTTCCATGGCACTGCTGGAGAAATGCTGGCTGACACGATGCTCTTGTAAGAACTGTTTTGATATGCTCTCTTGAAGCAAAACATTGTTGATCTCTCATCTTTAATATATGTACACTTATATTTTGATTATATTTATTATCCTATATTATTATAATATATTTTTATATTTTATTTTATTTATATGTATTTATAACTACCTACAATACTACCAATAGCGAATATCACAAAGCATGATATACTTAGGGGAGGATTCATCAACAATGAGAATGGATCTCAATCCGCATTCCCAATAGTTTCCTTGACCTTTTACAATTTTTTTTGTCTGCCAGGCAGGTGGCTTACACCTATAATCTCAGCACTTTGGGAGGCAGAGGTGGGAAGATCACTTGAAGAGTTCAAGACCAGCCTGGGCAATGTAGCAAGAGGACGGCTCCACAAAAAATTTTTAAAAATTAGTTGGGCATGGTGGTGTGCACCGGTGATTCTAGCTACTTGGAAGGCTGAGGTAGGAGAATCATTTGAGCCCAGGAGTTCAAGGCTGCAGTGAGCTATGGTGGCACCACTGAACTCCAGCCTGGGTGGCAGCATGAGATCGTATCTTTAAAAAAAAAAAAAAAGAAAGAAAAATTTATTGTCTGTCTTCTCATCAGATATGATTAGATTATCTTTTATGACCTCATAATGTGGCTGAGGATAAGCATGCACTAGGATTAGCAGTGTCACCTCTACTATTTTCTCATTACTTGTGGATTGCCTGCCCATGGTCACTTCAGGACACCTCAGTGTAGAGTGTGGCATGTGACTCCTTACATATGGCTCTAATCTATTTAGAAGTTCTAATATTTTCTTCCCACACCCCTGGGATATATGCATTCCACTTTGGAGACTGTTGGCCTTATAACTGCTCAGAGAAAATTAGAAAATCAATTAAAAATCACTTCAATGCCAAAACATCAAAGATGAGGGATGGCAGAATCTTTGTGAACCAATGGGGCCATCTCTGCTAAGATAAGCCCTGGGGCTGAACAAAGATGTCTGGATCCACTTTAGATAGTTTTCAGGGGACTACTAGTTCAGCTACCGAGACCTAATACGAGGGCCAGGTCTGGATGCCACATCCTCAGAGGCTCAATGACAAATCAGAAACTCATTCAGAAGCTGTATGATCAAGCTCTAAGACAAGGTGAGGGGGAAGAAAGGAGGGAGAGGGACAGAAGTATTCCAGGGTTCCTTTTTTTTTTTTTTTTTGATACAGAGTCTCACTCTGTCACTCAGGCTGGAGTGCAGTGGCACGATCTTGGCTCACTGCAGCCTCGACATCCTAGGCGCAAGCGATCCTCCCACCTCAGCATCCCAAGTAGCTGGGACTACAGGTGTGCACCGCCATACCCAGCTAATTTTTTTTCCATTTTTTGTAGAGTTGGGGTTTTACCATGTTGCTCAGGTTGCTCTCAAATTCCTGAGCTCAAGTGATCCGCCTGCCTCGGCCTCCCAGAGTGCCTCTGGGCTCCAGGAGTGAGCCACCATACCTGGCTCAGGGTTTCTTTTTGGCAGATGTAAATGTAAACACCAGAGTCAGTCAGCCCATAGGGAAGGAGAAGACCTTGAGGAAAAGGATAAATGCTTTTGCTGTCCCCCTGGTTCTCAATACTCTCCATTCCTAACTTCCTCTGGAAAAACCTCCAGCCCCAAGCTAACCTTGACCACAAAGGGTGATCTCTGCATGAAGAGGCGGCCCTTGCTTAGAAGCCCTGTCCTCATGGCTACTTCTTGCTGCCAAGATAAACAGTAGGTAGGTGGGGATTCTAATATGTTATTGCCTTCTTTGAAGGCACCAAGCCCACAGAGGTCTCAGGAAGATGACACTGAAGAAATGTATACCAAAGCACCTTGGCACACAGTGAGGACTCAATCGCTTGAATTAGGAGAACTCAGTAGAGGTGGAGATCCAGGTCTCCACACTGAGTCATGCCTGACAGACCAAAGAACAAAACAAAATAGAATCAGAAACAACAACCCTTCCCCTTCGATATTGGCATGGAGTTTAAAAGTCTTATAAGTATAGAATCAAACAAGAGTTTAGAACTGGTCAGCACACTCCAGCCAAAGTGAGGCTTGGTAATATCAACCTAGCCACTGTTAAAAATAACTCTACCCCTCCCCTCTGCCTGCCCCCCACTGCATTGAAGGCCCTTTGCAAGCACAGCTGACAGGCACCCTGCGCAAGGCAGCACAACCACAAAGCAAAGATGCTTCCCCACAGCCCCTCACCCCGGGTGTCTCATAGGAACCACGGCCCCAACATGTGCAGATGGTTGCACCTGCTGCAGGCTTGTGGATTTTCTCCAAGGACTCGGAAGGGAGCCGCCTGGATGCAGCAAACACAGCACAAACAACAGGCTCTTTGTGTCTTGTTGAATGTTCTGTAACTAGAGCTCAACCACACTCAGCTCTCTGGTGGCATTAGAGATGCCCAGCTGGGGAGAGGCTCGCGCTTTCATTGCACAGGGCCCTGTTTACAGAATTCAGTTACTTGAAGCACTAATAAAATGACTATGTCTTAGGTGAGGACAGAGGTTATTAATTAACATTACAATATCTGTGGACTTTGTCTCAAAAGCAAAACCTAATTTAAGTTCGTAGTCAGACAACTCCTCCCTAGCTCAAAGGTTATGAATTTCCTACAGAATATTCAAAGTTAGGAATAGATATTATAGTTCAGACAGGACTAGCTACATAATGCAGGGGCCTGGTGCAAAATAAAAATGTAGGACCTCTTGTTCAAAAAGCAGGAAAAAGTGTCACACCGATATTAAAAGATAAAACTTTTCCCTTTCTTCTGCAGTCTCTCTCTTGACCTGTCACGGTGTTTTTAATTTGCTTTTAACGTTGCGCTCTCTTGGTCATGGGAATACGTGCAGGGGAAGTGAGACCCCCCATAAGCACCCAGTGGCCCTGCCTGTGTCTCAGTGCATGAATATGCATGACCCACCAGCTACCAGACTGAAGCACTAGGCCCTGCCTGGCGATGAGAAGTTGAGTCAGGCATCTCCCCTTCCCACCACCCCAATCCACTGTGGAAAGGCAACCCCCAGGAGTACTGCAACCTCTGTCCTGGGAGACTCTAGGTACCCAAGGTGGGCAGGAGACTTGCCCTCACTGAGCTACCCATTGAACACATGGCAGTGCTGTCAGCCTAAGACCCCTGAGATGCTGCCAGGTGCACATACCAGACCTTGACCCTCCCTGTGCCAAGGTCCCCATCCCCTCTGGGTACGGTGAGGGTCAAGGCCAGACATGTGCACCCAGCAGCATCTCAGGGGTCCCAGGCTGGCAGCAACACCATGTGTTCAATGGGTAGCTCAGGAAGGGTAAGCCTCCTGCCCACTTTAGGTACCTAGAATTGTAACTTTGAACAAATTCAAAGTTAAACCATTAAAAGTTTCAGGATGGTGACCACAGAACATGAAATCCCAAGTGCCCCTCTGCATCCTGTGTGTCACATGCCCATGAAGTGGCCCCAAGTTTGGACCTCCGATGGAAGGAACCATTCTGATTGCCTTCATACCCTAAATATACAAATTTGACATATCAAAACTTATATATGTTACATATAAGAAAGGCTTTAGGTTTCCCTTCATTTCAACTTTATTTCAGTTATGAGTTAATCAGTAGAGTTGAAACTGAAGTGAAGCTATGTTTTCCATTTGTTTAAAAAAGCCTTTGTACAGGGAAAGAAATATACCAAAGTGCTTTGTGTCTTGTTTCAGGTTCTATAACTAGAGCTCAACCACACTCAGCTCTCTGGTGGCATTTAGAGACGCCCAGCTGGGGAGAGGCTTGCCCTTTCATTGCACAGGGTCAAGGGTAAAAGGTCATTTTTATATCATTTTCTGGGCATCGCACAGATGTTTTGGTTTTTGTTTGTTTTTACAACAAATGTCGATACATGAATTGCTTTCGTAATTAGGAAAAACCAATAAACATTATTGTGTGAAGTAACAAAATAAATGTACTTTACCTGTAGGGAGAGAACACTCCTCCTTGGACTTTTCTGATAAAACCAGTGTCATCTCTCTATTAACTTTTCTTAGTACCTCTTGGATCATATGAATTTCACAATTTTCCAGAAGTTTTTGAAGCTACAGTAAGCATAGGTTGAGGGTCACTCTCTACATTCAGATTATATTTTGGGTCCCGTGTCACATTCCTGCAGAGGGGCTTTGGGCTAGGGCCTGCCCCTCAGCTACTCTCCCGGGAAAGAAGGAACACTTCCCTTCTAGGTCTCCCAAGTGCTTCTGGGGGCACAGATGTACCTCCCTGGAGTTTTCTTCCTGGCTCACATCCTTATTGATAAAATACAATCCTTTTTTTTTTTTTAACCAAGTTTTGCTAAATTGCAAAGTGTCTAATCCCTGGGGTGACTCATGTCTTTTGGGGTCTCTCAATGTGGCTAGGATTCTGTGAGTTCTCATTACAAAAGAAGCTCTCAGCCGGGCACGATGGCTCACGCCTGTAATCTCAACCCTTTGGGAGGCCGAGGCAGGTGGATCACGAGGTCAGGAGTTCGAGACCAGCCTAGCCAAGATGACGAAACCCCATCTCTACTAAAAATACAAAAATTAGCTGGGCGCCTGTAATCCCAGCTACTCGGGAGACTGAGGCAGGAGAATTGCTTGAACCTGAGAGGCGGAGGTTGCAGTGAGATGAGATCGCGCCATTGCACTCTAGCCTGGGCGACAGAGCAAGACGCAAAAAAAAAAAAAAAAAAGCCCTCAGGTATAAAACTTGATTTAGATACCAAGGAAGATTTCACAAGATTTAAAACTCTATGTAGGACCAACAGTAAAGTCTTCCAAAAACTGTGAGCCCTCACTCAATCTATTAGGCTTGCAGAGCATAGGTTTCTCCCTGTTGAAGGCCCCCAGGTACTGGAAAGGAATAGGGCTCAGAAGGGTAAGCAGTGAGCTTGGCACTGGGGCCTGACAGGGGCTGACTTCTCCTTGTTGCTCAGTGGATGAGCATCTCTGCGTTGACAACCGAACAGCCGCGGCTTTGCTTGCCTGGTACAATAAGCCCAGCCACAGAGTGCGTGAGTCCCAGGATCAAGCTGAACAAAGACTCGGGAAAACAACTTCTCCACACAGATTATCTTACACATACCGAATGGGCATTTTCTTATTCTCAGAAAAACAATTACGGGGAGCTTTTTACAAATATTTCATTTCCATGTGGATACTTGCATGCTAAATTTTATGCTTAAGATAGTGGTTATGTTTTCTGTGATCATTCTTATGAAGGTACACATCAATTTGAGGAAAATCAAAATGATAAACATCCAGACTTATAGAACAGGGACATTAAGGGTAGTAATTTGCTTCATCGAAGCACCACATGCCTTTAAATATTTAGTTCTGCCCTCCCTCCAGCCCATTCAATGATTTACAACCCTGCAATTTACACTTAGCTTCTCAGAAAAAACACCATTTGGGTATTTTTTACCTGTAGCCTTTAGTTTTTCATGCTAATGCCATAAATGACGTTTTCAAAGGCAAATTTAAAATATATCCTGCATACCTGGTGAGTTTTTATTTCAACTTCTGAGGCTCCACTGGGGGGAAGAACAGACTGATTATTTACTATAAATCCTTCAAATTCATCTTCTTTCCCCATCTGCCTGGCTATAGCTTTCATGCTGGGGTAGAGAATGTCAGTTCTATTAAAGAAGAAAGACAGAAATTAGCAAACATATTTTTTCTCATTTCAATTCTCTGATAATTATTTTCATTCATTTTCTCTTTCCTATCATCAGTATCCTAACCCATTCACAGATACATCAACATTTAATTCACCACAGTTATCATTCCTTAGACACATGAAATCGTGAGGCTTTTTCCCATTGGGTGCATATAATTTCACTCCTCATTCTTCAAAATATTGACAAGTCTTCACCTTCCCTAGTTATCAGGGACACTGACTATAATAATTTCACAAGATAAACAATCTGGCTATACCAAAGTGAACTTTTTGTTGTTGTTGTTGTTGTTGTTTGTTTTTGTTTTTTGAGAGGGAGTTTCACTCTTGTTGCCCAGGCTGGAGTGCAATGGTGCCATCTCAGCTCACTGCAACCTCCGCCTCCTGGGTTCAAGCCATTCTTCTGCCTCAGCCTCCTGAGTAGCTGGGATTACAGGTACCCACCATCACACCTGGCCAATTTTTTGTATTTTTAGTAGAGACAGGGTTTCACCGTGTTGGCCAGGCTGGTCTCAAACTTCTGACCTCAGGTATTCCACCTGCCTCAGCCTCCCAAAGTGCTGAGATTACAGCTGTGAGCCACCATGCCTGGCCTAAAGCAAACGTACTTAAGCTTGGTAAGGCCCAGGGTGTATGGGGGTGCTTAGTTAATGTTTGTTTGTTAACAGACACATGGCAGAAGCAACACGCCTTCCCAGCCAGCTACGTCATTCGAGCTAGGGCCTGCAGCTGCTAGAATGCCTCCCATTCCTCAGGCTTGTGCCGCATGTGCCATCTGTGTATCTCTGGCTGTAATGCCGCAAGCTCTGAGAGACTCAGTCCATGGGTCTAATGGGTCATATTAGGATTCATGGACCAAATCTCGCCCTCAGATTAAGGGGCAGGAATCTGCCATCCCCCGGGTTCTAGTCATGGCCATGAATTTCATCCTCAGCAACACTCACTCATAGAGCTCTGAAAACCGTTTGTGAAGAGAGACAGAGTTGATATCCTGGCCTTGCAGCTTGAGTCGGCCCCAGTGCTCCTTTAGCACTTCAGCTGCTTCCACAGTATCAGAAATGATCTCAGCAAAGCAAAGGACATCACCACATCACACGGGCCCTCCAGCAGCTCGGAGGTCTTTGGGCTGCTTTGGAACTGACTTCTGAATCCTGGCACTTTGGACCAATCTGGCTGAAAGCATTATGGAAATCCTTCTTTACTGGTCATGGACCAACACAGGCTAACCTTTTACATGCAGCCTGTGCAAAACAAAGTCTTTGGAGAATTAACTTTTTCCCCAGGAGGAATGGTTTACAGGCCCACAGCACATGTAGAGTTGAGGGAGGTTGACCATCCTTCAAGAACAGTTTATGGCAAGATAGGAATGCCTCAACTGCAGCTTTTGCTTGGGTCTGGAACCATTCATTTTGAAAACTCGCTTACTTGCATACTAATGTTTTATCCGCCTTTGAAAAACTGAGCCATTTGTGTTTTCCATCTGCATTCTGGAAAGTGTTCTTCAATATACCTGAGATTAAAGTTCCCATCACGGTGGAGCCAAGAAGTAACTTTCCATTGAGGATTTTACCCATCTTATGGGTAAAGAAATGGAAACTTAAGTTTATCCTACCTCCTGTTTCTTCTCCTCTTTTAGAAGTTAGGCAGGAAACATTTCTCTTAATTAAAATTTATCATTCAATAAGAAAGATTACTCTAAAATTATGATTTCTTCATTTATTCATTGGTGCTTTCCTTAAGTAAATAATTGTGGAGGGCTATGAGCCCTGGAGGACATGGAGGAAACAAGGTATTCAGGTCCTTGTTTGTCCTGCTGTCCTGCAGCCAGTGGTCTGAGGGCCAGGGTCACCCAGAGTGAGGAACAAAACGAGGACCACATCCAGGCCCACTGCCTGTCCACAGTGTTTCAGTCACAGAAAAAGGAGCTCTTCTTGGCAGACCAGGATGGCAAATCCCATGATGTTATGATAAAAAGAGCCTCAGAGAACATTTAGGTGACAGTACCCGAGACACTCAAGTTTCCTGGCTAGAAACAGGGAGAACAACCTGGTATAATTGGATCCTAGAGCAGTGGTATTAACATATCTAAAGAACAGCCTGCCTGCCAGGAAGAGCATTGGTCAAATTGTCCAAGGAAGAATTGATAAGCAAGACCCAGGGGAGAGTGGGTTCCTGTAGACTGCTGGTAACTCCTCAGTCTTGTAGTCTGCCTCCCCAACAATCAGCTAGTGCATGGATTTCCAGATTTTATTTTATCCTCAGAGCTCTTTCATCAAATGAATTCTTACACACTGGCCCAAATATTCAACAGACCAAGGCCAAGCATGGTGACATGAAGGGGACAGCCTGGAGACCATGTAATTGCCGCCCCCGCTCCCCAGCTCAAGAAGCCCCAAGGTGTCTCTGAGGAAACCCAGGGCTCCTTGGACCACAATTTTAAAAGCCCTGAGCCAATTCATCACCTTTACTTTGGAGCTTTGGAGACTGAGGCCTAGTGAGATCAAAAAACTTGTAGCATAACTGGGGTAGGAACTCAGGAGTCCTGACTCTCAGGGCAGTATAAATTCTACTGCTTCCTATTGTCTATGAATAGCTAAATACTCCTAAATAAAAACACAGGAAATGAAATTAATTAAAATAAATAATAACTAATTTATTAATTAAAATAAAAAATAAATAAAGCAAACTTGTTTGTTAATATGTTCATATGCTGAGAAGTCTTTTCTACCTACGTGCTTTAATTTAATAGACAAGAGAAGGAACAGGAGCCAAGATAAATAACAAGGTGGAGGATGGTGGGGAATGTCAGGAAAAGATGGTAATCCATCACAGACAGGGCCAAAAAATGGCAAACAGAAGGACCTGAGGGCCCAGCATGTTTTTTGATCTTGGCACAATTTGGTCTATACCCAGCTTTGCAAATGATCACACTGGGTGAAGATCTGATTATGCTGTGGAATGTAGATGGCACATATAAAACCACTTCTTTTTCTACTAATTGGCCCCAAGTGGACTTGTGACTCAGTTTAGCTAAAAAGACACAAGGAAAATCTAATGGGGGGGCTTCTAGAAAATATTCCCCTCCTTGATAAAAAGATAGATCTCCAAGGAGAAAGCTTTTTTGCTCCTGTTTTTATCTTACAAACATGAGGGAGATGTTTGCCAACACACCTAAATGGCAGAGCTTGAGTCCTTGAAGTCACTGTCAAGGGGCTACACCAACCTGAACTGCCTCCTTCTAGACTTCTTATTATGGAGGATTAATATGCTTCCCTAATTTAAGTTATAGCTAATGGAACAACCTGTTACTTGCACCAGAAGCACTCTAATTAGCACAGAGAAGCATCAGGGTAAGGGTGGATGATCAGAAAAAGCTTCCTAAAGAGAGTGGTTTGGAAGTGGAAATCTGAAGGATAAGTAAGAGTTAATCAGGTGATGAAACAGAAAGAGGAAGGAGAGGGAAGTTTTCCACTAGAGGGACCAGTTTGGGAGAAGTACAGAAGACAGCATGGTGCATTTGACAAATTGAAAGACATTGAGGGTAGAAATATTGGCAGAAGTCAAGTCACGAGGGGCTGATGAAAGCATTTGGACTCTTCTCAGGGCATCTGGAATCCATTAAAGAGTTACAGTGAAGGAAGTGATATAATCAGGCTTGCATTTAAAAATATTACCCTGGTGAATGGATTGGAAGGAGGTGAGAGTAAGTGTATTGAATCCAATTGGAGGTCAAGATCATAGTCTAGTGATCAGGGATGATGATGGTTTGGACTCATAGAAGTGGGTACTGTGGGGGAATAGAGAAAGAAGACAAACTTGAAAGATATTAAAATAATTGATAGTAAAACTTGGTGACTGGTTGTGGGGTGTGGGACAGAAGTCAAAGATGGTGCCCAGAGTTTTTGGCTTGGCCAACTGGGCAGGTAGTGGTAAACTGACAGAGAGGGGCAAGATTTAGGGAGTAAGATGACCTTAGCTTGAGAAACGCTGTCTCTGAGATGGAATAAGTGGAGATATCCAGCAGGCAATTGAACATATAAGTCTGATAGGATTGATATTTGGGCTAGACATATAGATTTGGATCATTGCATGTGCATGTCATCAAAGTTATAAAAGTGGATGGGTTTTCCTAGGGAGAGGGTGAGGAATGGAGCAACCTAGTAGAGAAGAGGATGAGGGAGCTCTAGGGCCAGACCATTGGGTTGGAATCTGAGCTTCTTTTCTCATTAACCATGTGACTTTGGCCATGTTACTTAACCTTTTTAAGCCTTAGTATTTTTATCTATAAAATGAGAACAATGAAACAACCTATCTCATGGAATTATTGTGAAGACTAAATAAATGAATACATAAAAAGCAATCTGAACAGACCTCAACTTCTAGGCAATAATAGTAGTGGTATTAATAGTATTCAGGGCTGACTTAACAGCTTGGGCAGAGGAGGCATAGTGCCTAGGGCCCACAAAATGCCTTATTTTGTTTTTTAATCAGAAAAAAAGACCTTTTAGGCTAAATAAAATGCTTTAATATAAGATATTAATATATTTTTCTTTGTACTAGCACAATGTTAAAATATAACTTTTAATGGTTTTTCACGGAGGAGGGAAGAGCCCACAAAGGTAAAAGTGTTAGGGCCTGTGGAAGTCAAAATGTGGCCCTGGTAGCAGTGGTGGGATATATTACAAAAAAATTTTAGGGTTGGCAGAGGTAGAGGACCCTACAGAAGGGTCTGAGAAGGAGGGCTCAGCGATGTCGGAGGAAAGCTAGGAGAGACTCATGCTGTAGAAGCCAAGTGCAGAGAGGCTTTGAGAAGGACTCTGTGTCAAATGCTGCCAAGGGGTTAGATAGGAAGGTGACTGAAAGTACCCAGGGGATTTAGTGACAAGGACCATCTCTTGATGAGAGAGGTTTCAGTAGCAAGATTAGGAAGACAGACTGCAGTGCTTCGAGGAGTGGCAGGAAGGTAAGAAAATGGAGATGATGGGTTTAGGCATTGCTCAGAAAGTTTGGCTCGGACAGAAAAGCTCTTCAAGTAGGGGCACCAGCTAGTCTGCCTGGCATCCAAACATGTCTCTGCCTAGTTCCTGGATACATGCAAAATTGTTTAAAGTCATGATACTAGGAGGGCTAGTGGCTCTTGCACCTTAGAGCTTCAGAGTGATAAACCCAGAGGAGGCAGTGCCTGCCCAGGAGTCCATAGGCCAGTAGTTGAGTGATGAGGACAAGAGCCCAGGCCTGAGATGTCCACCTGGGGCTTCTATCAGACCCCTCTGGCCCTTCCAACTCCAGTCCTAGATGTGTGACTCACAAAGAAAGCATCCAGTGGCGTTTTTGTTTCATTTGGTTTCAATAGACCTCCCACAACTTTTGTCATATTTTTAAAATTAAAATAGATGGATATACCATAATCATGGAACTTAGAAAATGCTTTGCAGTGGCTACCTCTGCTCCACTGTTGCTCCCAGGTGGTGTTGGCACAGTCCTCGGACCTACTGAGAGAGGCTATGGGAAAATGTGACTCCCCAGACCATCTCCCCAACAGAGATGTCCTTCAGTCCAATACACTACTGGTCAATATGGAAACGATTCCCCAAGAATACCTGTGTATTTTTGCCCAGTGTGGCTTGCTGTCTTTGGGGGACCTCCATGGTCACATGATAGCTACTCAGAACATCTTCCAGTAGCAGTTGCATACCCACCAGTTCTCCATGAGCCACCTTGCGGTCACGGTCACTCAGCCCACAGAGGCACAGCTAAAAAAAACAAAAAAACCTTCCATTTGAAGACCATATATATATTTTACATATGGTTTTCAGGAAGAAAACTAGGAGTAAGTGTATTTACAAGAACACATTCCCTCAACTGCTAGAAAATTCATAAAAACCAGAGTAAGATTTCTAACTTAAAGTTTTCTTTGAGCACATCAAACTTTTGGCTCTGTATGAAAATGCCAAGTTTCCAGCCCTTACAGCAGATCTGCACATGGTGAATGTATAGTGTGATATCAATTTTCCCTTAAAAGTACAGATATAAACACACATATGCAGAGGGAAAATACCAGGGAAATAAAATGTGAACTGTAATTGTCTCTTAGTTGTGGAACTATGGTTGATTTTTTATTTTATTTTACTATTTTATTTTATTTTATTTTATTTTATTTTTTAAGAGAGTCTCACACTGTCACCAGGCTGGAGTGCAGTGGTATGATCTCAGCTCACTGCAACCTCCGTCTCCTGGGTTCAGGTGATTCTCATGCCTTAGCCTTCTGAGTAGCTGGGACTACAGGTGTGTGCCACCACACCCAGCTAATTTTTGCATTTTCAGTAGACACAGGCTTTCACCTTGTTGCCCAGGCTGGTCTTGAACTCCTGAGCTCAAGCGATCTGCCCACCTTGGCCTCCCAAAGTGCTGGGATTACAGGCGTGAGCCACCACACCCAGCCATATGGTTAATTTTTTAAGGCCATTTTTACTATTTTACTTAAAAAACCTGTTCTACTTATGGATAATTTTGAATATATAGAAATCAAACAGAAAAGTTCCCATCACCCAGCCCCAACAACCATTAACCTGTGGCCAGTGCTACCCCATCCCATCCACTCCCCACCTCCATATTGTTTTGAAGTGTATTTATGGTTGATTTTCATGTTGTTCTTAATACTTTTCTATGCTTTCTATTTTTTAAATAAAAACAATATTTACTTAAATAATCAGGGGAAAACATTTAATAATGAAAAGAATCTAACAATTTAAAGGAAGTTAACAGCAAAAAAGAAAACAATGAAAAGAAATTCTCCCTACGAGTCCTGCTTTAAAAAGTTCCCTTCCCACCACTGTTTATGGACAGGACACATCTCTGAGCCGCCAGCCTGGAAGTGTCTCTAAGAGGCCCAGCCCATGACTGGAGATGACTGGCCATTCTCCCAGATTACTACTGTTACGAAAACTGCAGCTGAGTCTACAACCCAGGTCCATGCCAGTTGAGAGCATGCTTCCCTTCTATCATAAGAAAATGTGACTCACCTCGTGGCCCCGGGTTTACAGCCTCAAAATCAAACACCCTGCTTATCTCACACATTATTCATTGTGGGTGAGAGTAGGAGGATCTGACCTGTGAACCCAATGGCAACCATCTTTGCAGTCGGCACTCAGTTCTCTCTGCAACAATGGAGAAGACCTATCCTACATGCATATTATATTCTAGGGTATCTGGGCTGCTACTCATAACTGGGAATGGTCCTCCATCTTCCAGAAATGCTCTCCAAGGAAACAGCTCAAATGCCTAAGAGAACCAAATAATAAACATGATAATGTTGTACTTTGTGTTCAAAATTAATAGATATCTGTATATGAATAGGATATCTGTGTCTGCACCCCAAAACAATTTTGGATGACTTATTTATTATGTGGAAGTATTTCTTGATAGTTCCTAGAGATATACAAGAGAGAGTAATAATCTATTTTTTAAATTGTTTTCTCAGCAGATGGTGAAACACAGAAGAGTACTTAAGATTTCAGTGTAACTAATCAGCACCAGTGTTCAGAAGTTCCAGAGCAGTATAACACCAATGGGACATATCTAAAATCAATAAAAATAAATTTACTCAAATGCTGTCAATATCAGGAACCTTAAAAAGTTCCTTCATCACTATTGTGCTCCAACTCTAGGTAACAACTCAAGACCAGCACCACAAATTATTACATGTGAGTCTCTGATTCCTCCATATCACTTACCAACAGCTAAGGCATCCTCTGTCCTTTGTGACACCATGTGCAGCCCTGGAACCAGTGGGCCTGCCTATCTGACTCCATTCTACACTTCCAGACCTGGTTCTGGTTTTAGTCAAGTCCTGGAGTTGGAGTTGATTCTGACAGCAAGGAGCCAGGACTCCTGTATCCACCTAATCCCAGGCAACACCCAAAGGAAGCAAGAGCAGATCCAATGGTCACGGTCCAACCCTGTCTTCTGGGTCTAAATGAGGGCCAAGGCTTGGGCCAAAAGTCACTGTCTTGTAGCCACTGAAGGTAGAAATGTGGGACTTGCTTGAGGTTGATGTTGGTGTCCCTTGGCTCAGCATTATAAGATCAGAATATTAAACTGGAAATTTTGGAGTCAAAAGACCAGGGATTGTGAGGTAGTTTGAAAGAGATATCCACTAGTTCTTTGATACTCCTCCTGTAAAGAGGTGGGGCTTACTTCCCCTCCCCTTGAATGTGTGCTGGACTTAGTGACTCACTTCCAATGAAAAGAATATGACAGAAGTGATGGAGAGTCACTTCTGAAATCTGGTAATAAAAACACTGTGACTTCCATCTTGGGTTCTCTCTTGGACTGTTTGTGCTGGGGGAAGCCATCTGCTGTGTTGCAAGGAAGCTCTGTGGAGAAGCCCATGTGAATAAGCCTGGATCTTCTGGTGCCCACCAGCAGCCATAGGAGTGAGCTTGGAGGCAGGTTGTCCTCCAGTCGAGCCTTGAGATGATTACAGCCCTGGCTAACATCTTGACTCATGAGAGACCCTGAGCCAGAACTACCCACCTGAGCTGCTCCCAGATTCCTGATCCTCAGAAACTATGTTAGATAATGAATGTCTATTGTTTTAATCTGCCAAACTTTAGGGTAAATCATTGTGCAGCAATAAGTAACTAATACAGCTTGCAACCTGGTGCTGCCATGATTCTGGAATAGTCTGATCTCTGGCCTTCCTGAATCTTGAAATCTTTGGTTGTAGAAGGTGGGTAATATTGTTCCTGCCTAGGAGCAACAATAGTTGCCAGGATTACCTTCAATAACAGGTGCTATAACAAGGGCTATTGAAAACCCAGCTACTGACATCATTTATGTATTGCAATTGCTATCATGACTATGTATTAAGTGGAGAAGATTGTTTGTTTTGCTATCAACTGTGAACAGACAAGCTGTTGCCCCGATCAGCCTGTTGAGTGTTTGGAGACAAAGACCCTGACTGGGAATCACAGCCGGCCCTGGGGCCCAGACTCTTCCACTGTGCAAGTGAAGCAGCCAGTGAAGACAGAGGGCATTAAAGTCTTGAAAGCCCCTGCATAATCTAAACCAAATGGAAACAAACTGACTAAATTCCCTACACACCGCACACCATTTACAGTATAAAAATACATCTGAAGCACACCTGGAGGCTCCGTGGATCCAGTGGCTGGGGCAGGCTGAGCTGCGAGGCAAAAATGCTCTTCCTGAGAGAGTTGCTCAGTGCTGGTAGCCCATGGCACATGCCGTCTGTGACAGACTGGTAGGCAGGAACATTTCCAGCTGCCAAAAATGTTCTTCTACCAAAACATGGGAGGGCATTTCATTAAAAGCAGTTACTTACACTTCTGAAGTTCAAAACTTTCCTCAAAGTTAGAGAAGCAAGAAAACATTTTGAGATATTAACAGGTTCCTTCTTCAGCCACATCAACCCCTGTGCCCCTTGCCCTCGACTTTCACAGTTTGTAGCCCTCACGGGGAGGGTTGGCATACTCTCGACTAGCAATGTCTGCCAGAACAGCGTGCAATGGTGGAAACGTCCTATATTTGCACTGTCCAATAGAGTAGCCTCTGGCCACGTGTGGCAGTTGTACACTTGAAATGTGACTACTGTGACTGAGGGAATGAATTTTTAATTTTCTTTTTCTTCTTTTTCTTTTTTTAAAGGCTAATCAAGTGAAGCAGTGTGAGTGGAGAAAGAATAAAGCAATCTGTAACTGGTTGTGATCAATTAATTGTAAACATGACTGCATTCAGACCAGCCTGAATTTTTAATTTTCTTTCATTTAAATTAATAATAATTTTAATTAAAGTAAATTAAATAGCCACATGTGGCTACTGAACTGAATAGTGCAGCTGTAGCTCTAGAAAAAAGCTATCAATTGTTTATTGAATGAATTATTTTAAGACCAACAGCTGAGACAATAGTTCTTTATAAAAACAAAATTTTAAATTTTAAGCCTCCTTGGGGTTTGGAGGAGAAAAGTTCTTGTTTGGTTTTAAACAAAACGTGGCTTTGTATATCAAGAACCACAAACCCTGAAGACTGGAGCATGAAATTTATACCATAAGTCAGACAGAAGGAAGTATGCATGATAAATTAGAATGATTTTTCTTGCCTAAAAGGAAATAACAGTTAAACAAGGAAAGACTATTTCTAGAGCTTAGTTCTAGTGGATGCCTAAGGAAAGATGCTGGATAAGTTGGAGGAGGGTATCCCAGGGCAGAAGGTCCCTTTTGCTTGGATTCTCTGTGAGGTGGCCTCCCAGAAAGACTGGCAGCCCCTCAAAGTGGGGAGAAAGACCCCCACACGTGGGTATCCAGAGGGGTGCTGAACAGCAGGCTAACCAAAAGAGGCCAGCTCACCCACAGCAGAGATAAGGGAAGTGGCTGTGTCTTCCCAACTGCCAGGAAGATTTGAAAGCACTGCCAGAAACTTAGATCACCTCTGAGAGGATGGAAGAACGAGAAGAGTGTCGTGTGAGCCCTAATCTTAAGGTCCAAAATTCGTGCTGCCTTGACTTCTGGCAAAATCGGGAGGCCTCAAATAGCTTAGCCACAAGGTCCCCCGCTCCCCATTCTGCTCCCACAGATAAGGTCTCCAGGTTTAACGACCTTCCTTATCAAAGGAACCAGGTGCAATTCCTGCTTATCCCTGAGTAGCGGTTTCAGTTCCCTGCCAGACCACAGCATTATTCAAATCAATCACCCCTTCCTGTGTGAAGCACAGAACATCACACTCTCCTGATATTACAAAACCTGCCTCCCACAGCCCTTGCTTGTTCACTCTGTTCCCAAGTGGCCCTGTGTGGGGGGGCAGTGTCCTCTTCCTCTGGATTGTGTCTGTGACTAATAAATTACCATTCACCCCATCTGTCCAGGGTCGGGTGTTGTGTGTTCAGCCATCCCCATGACCCTAGGGCAGAACCCTTCCCTCTCCAGCAAGTGAAGAGGAGGTGATTAAAACAAAGGGGAAGAGGGAGAATCTTGAATTAACTGATTTTAAATCTCAAACGGATCACTTTTAAACTCCAAGTGTGAGTCAGTGATGTGACATTGGAAAGTTTAATCTTCTTGCCATTAGTAAAAGCTATTTTGAACCTCAGGGAACTCACAAGGCACATGCTAGAGTTTTCCTCCAGGTAACAACATAATGAAACCTGGCAAGTGGCCCAGAGGAGGCCAGGCAAAAGCACTTTGCTTATCAGATATCAAAAACGAGGGCTGTGGCCATGAGTTCAGCACTGCTCACATGAGGGCCCAGGCTCCTGTGTGTCTCCCAGGAATCCCCAGACTACCCAAAGCACACTTTATTTTTTAATTTTTATTTCTTTTTGTTTTTAGAGACAGGATCTCTGATGCCCAGGCTGGAGTGCAGCAGCACAACCATAACTCACAACAGTCTCAAACTCCTGGGCTCAAGGGATCCTCCCACATAGGCTTCCCAAAGTGCTGGGATGAAAGGAGTGAGCCACCACACCCAGCCGTCAAAGCACACTTAAATATCTGCATGTTTAGAGAGAGTTAAGTAAGTGAGCATGAAAATAAAAACACATTCAAAAATGAAGAGAAGGCTGGGGGCAGTGGCTCACACCTATACCCAGCACTCGGATCACTTGAGGTCAGGAGTTCGAGACTAGCCTGGCCAACATGGTGAAACCCCATCTCTACGAAAAATACAAAAATTAGCCAGGTGTGGTTGCACACATCTGTAATCCCAGCAACCCTGGAGGCTGAGGCACGAGAGTCACTTAAACCTGGGAGGCAGAGGTTGCAGTGAGCTGAGGTCATGCCACTGCATTCTAGCCTGGGAGACAGAGTGAGACTCTGTCTCAAAAACAAAACCAAAAATGAAGAGAAAAGCAACAAACATTCAAGGAAAGAGGGTCGTGTTGCTTTCTTTAGAAATTCCTTGATGTACTCCTAAAGCAGGCTTGCTGCAGGAAGGCTTGTATTCTCAGGATATCTCTTCAGCTTTCTCCTTTTTACCCTAATCACCCTGAACATCAACAATACATTCAGACTAGAGGCATGTTTCACGCTGTATATTTTACACGGTGCTATAGAGTACCTTTGAGGGACTTCTTTGCTTCCTTCTACCCCTAAAGTGCAAAGGAATTGTATTCTTTAAATCAGGGGATAAAAAACTAAACTTTTTTTTTTTTTCTTTTTGAGACGGAGTTTCGCTCTTTAGCCCAGGCTGGAGTGCAGTGGCGAGATCTCAGCTCACTGCAAGCTCCACCCCCCGGGTTCACACCATTCTCCTGCCTCAGCCTCCCGAGTAGCTGGGACACAGGCGCCCACTACCACGCCCGGCTAATTTTTTTTTTTTTTTTTTTTTAGTAGAGACGGGGCTTCACCGTGTTAGCCAGGATGGTCTTGATCTCCTGACCTCGTGATCCACCCACCTCAGCCTCCCACAGTGCTGGGATTACAGGCTTGAGCCACCCCGCCCAGGCTAAACTTTTTCTTAAAGGACCAGATGGTAAATATTTTCATCTTTGCAGACCCTATGGACTCTGTAGCAACTATTCAGCTCTATGGTTGTAATGTGAAAGTGGTGACAATCCGTAAGTGAATGAGCATGACTGTGTTCCAACAATGTTTCATTTACGGACATGGAAATATGAACTCCATAGCATTTTCATGGGTCACAAAATACTATTCTTTTACACATTTTTTTCAACCATTTAAAAATGGGAAGGCCATCCTTAGTCCACAGACCATACAAAAATCAGCAGAGACCTCCAGCAGTAGTTTGCCAACTCCTGACTTAAATAGATGAGATTGGATAGAACTGCTTTGTCACCCAAGCATTTACCTTCAATGCAAATGATTAATTCACCTGGCATTAAAGATAACTCAATCCTCAGGCATTTCTTGAATTGGCTAATCAATAACTCCTGCAGGTTGGTGGACATATCCAGAGATGAATGCTGGGCCCTGGTCAGTGTGATCCAACCCTTCAGAGGACAGCTATCAATTTCCATCAGCCCTTTGGCTAGTAGAGGGGGGTCGAGACGGGCAGAGTGAAATGTTTTATGCCTAGAAACATGCACATAGCCAGTACCCAAGATGATCTATGCCACAGAGAAGCAGGAGCCAAATTTTCAGCGACTTTACAGGGCTACTGTCCTGTCATCCCTGAGCCACATCCTTCCTCCCCCTACACCCCACCCTCATCTGTGAAGCATGCTGCCCTCATTCCAGGTCAAAGTTCAGTTTTTCCTTTGCAAATTCTAGAGAAGTCTTCAGCTTACATGGGCAGAAAATTCCTGGGGTAAACAGTCAGATTTGCTCAGTCTTGGTGAGCTCCAGGAAGGGTCAAGGAACTGTCCCAAGCTTCCTATCTCTTTCCATTCTCTAAGGACTTTCCCTCGTTTACAGGTTCAGCACTAAGTAAAACAATCAAGAGGGATGACATTTAATCTTTTAGCTTCTCTTTTTCTCCTGCCTCTTGCCTTTTCTTCAGCATCCCCTTCTCTGTCCACGCTGCTGCTTGGTCTTCATCATAGATCTCAGGTTTTGGAGTCAAACACACCTAGGTTCTAATTCTAGTCTGCCACTTACTAGCTGTATAATTCCAAACACACAACCTGAACAGCTCTGAAGAAAAAAAGCCTGGGGAAATGTAACCAGTGGAGGACACAGTGGGGTGAACCATCTGGGTGATTCTCTCCAGAGGGTCGCAGAAAAGTACATAAAACCAGAAATAGGACACAATGCCCTCCATTTCTGTAGACCGAGTGTGAGGACAAAGAAAGCCCTGGCAAAGCAATTCCAGGGGGTTTCCTGGAAGCAGAGTGGTTCCCCTGGGAGAGCAGTACCAAACAGAATCCTTCGTAGCTGAAATCCAAAAAGGACTTTTCTTCACCAGTATGTAAAATCCTTGCAAATTCTGACCTTGGGCTTTCAGAGCCCAGAGGACTAACAAATGGCCATCCTGATAATTGTCTGAGGCTTTACATCTTACCCGCTTGACTAAGCTACAGCTCAGGAAGCTATTTGTCAATATAAAGAAAACAAATTAGCCTGATTTTTATCCTGCTGATTCTAAATCCAAGAGTCCTCTGATGTCAGAGTAAAGATGATTGAGAGTAGAAAAAGAACAAGACAGTTCAGTGTAACCCCCACCTTTTCATTCTCCATGGATGCCCACAAGTGCAGTGGAAAGCAGCTGCAACCTACAGGTAAGAGCACAGACAGCCCTCTGAGGCCCTCTCAGTGGCTAAATATTCACACAGGGAGCTAACCCAAAAAAGTTAATTTTGACAATTAAAAAATAAGCAGAGACCTTTAGGGCTAACCCTCTTTCCCTCTCATACAAAACTTATTTATACTGGAAACATTATGAATCTTAATCCAAGCTAATTTTCCTATCAGCGTCATGATTAATTAACCAAATGAAACATTCCTTTTGTATGTGGAGTACTTAACACAATGGTACCTACAAGGCTAGAGGTAGTTGGATTTATTTATAAATTTAACGCTGGTAGCCAATTCCATTAGCTTGAGAGGTGCAGTAAAAACTCTGTCTTTTTGAAAGGTAAACAAATGTTGAAAAAAAAACCCTAATCATCTTTAGAAGTATAAAAATGTTACTCTCAGTAGAACCCCCTGTACACTGAAAGCAGCAATCATTAGATGAACTGTTCTGAAATTACACTTGCTAAAATCAAGAGTGTTATTAGCCAACAAGAACACATTCTCACAGACAGCCTTTGCGGCAGGTCATGTTTGGTAGCCATGGCGTTCTGAATCTGCTTGTGCCCATGACTATTTTAAGCTCATTATCTAACCTTGCCAAGAGTGGCCTCCCTAGATGGTCACTCGGCAAACACCTCCACTGCAGAATTTACTAGAACAGGATTAGTGCTCCAGCCCTTACCGGATGAGATGCCTTACTGCAGTGTCAAAATGCAAAAACATAACCTCCCTCCGGAGGAGGAGTGCCTGGGCCACCCGGGTAGGGTCTTGGGGACTCCGGAGGCTGTCAATCATGTTCTGCAGCTCTTGAAGCTCAGACCCTAGAAGATGGACAACATTTTAGTCTGACAGTGTGAAATATAGGCTACTATAGCTAAACCAGTAAACCAACATTTTGTCCCATACTTGTCACCTAATCAGACTTCCCTTGTTTTGTTTGTGGGTATACTAATTATGTTTTGCAAGACCAGCAAAGCCTTATGCTGTAGAATCAAAGGTCTGATTTATGTCTCCTTCCTTCCTCAGGAAGATAAAAATTTGCTTTGCTTTTCAGTACAATAAGAGCAGGCCATGGAAAGAAAGCTTTAAAATTTATAAGGCTATGGTCTTGAAATAGAACAAAAAGGAGAAATGACAGGAATAGGAAAGTCTAGTCCTCAGTATATCTGTTAGGCACTTCAAACGATCAGAGATTATGAATCAGCACTAATCTCTTATTGCCATGCTATATCCAAATCAGCCCTCCCTGTCACTGGCTCATGGATTAAAGAAGACTCAAGACCATCTAAAGCAAGTAAAAAAACACATGTGCATATATGTATATATAAAGATATGCACACATATGTATACATACACACGTGTACACATATGCATACATATCCCTCTAGGAGATTCTAGTCATTTTAGGAGTAAATGTGAGGGATCCATATTTGCCTTATTTCTTAGACCCTTACTGCAAGAGTAGGCTACATATACATAGATTTGTATTCATTTTGGGTAAAAATCTAAGGGGCCCTGTGGGTCACTCAGTGCTGGGATGTGGAACCCAGCCTGAGTCTGGATGACCATCCTAGCATCTAGCTATGTATATCCTAGTTATTGGCATAGAAAAGGAGATAGTCAAAACAGGATAGCACAGTGGAAAGTGATGAGCCCTTGGGGAACATGCTTGGGCTCACACTTACAGGTCTACCAGAATGTCAGCTGGTCTGAAATATCCCTGTGAACATAGTGATCGTTTTCTACCCTGAGAGGACATCCCTGTTATTAGGATTGTGAAAACTGATCGCAATGCCTCGACATGCAGTCCAAGGCAGGAGTGAGACAGGAAGCCCACAGGGCATTTCTGGAGATGCTCTATCTTGACAGCTGGTCCACATGCAAGCAGCCTTCTTTCCTCCCTAGCCAAGTACTGGGCTCCAGCATCTACCGACTGAGAAAGCAGAGAGTTGTGGGAGGGGGAAGCTGTCCATGAGAGCTTAATCAGGCAGATCTAGGGCTGAGAATGGTTGCTAACATGTGTAACACGTGCTCTTGGCTTTAAGAACAGATGAGCAGTCCAGATTTCATATCCATTTGCTGTTTTATACAATAAAAAATGTGTTTTATTTTTGTTTCCAGCCCCAAATAATAGAGTCCAATCAGCAAACTTTTTATGACTCCTCTAAATCTGATAGTTCTATTGGACTGAAGAGTTCACCAGAAAAAGAGTCATATTAGAGTGAATTGTACAAGAACTTTTGTCGTGGTGGGAGGGAGGAGAGGTGGTCAGGGAGCCTCATTTGTTCAAGGCCTAGTGTGTTCGGTCTAAAAGTAATATACTCTATCAGGCTATGCAGTAACCAGGGGAAAATTTTCTAATCCTCTGCAATGACAATGAAAAAAGGAGAATATAAAATTACACATACCTTATGGTTAAAGCTCTGTAAAATGTAAATATGGAATATATTTGGGCAGGGGCTAGAAGGGAGTAAAGATAAATAAAATTATTTCACTTGTTAGAGTGGCTGGCTTACAGGTGATTTTTTTTCTGTCATTTCCATCGTTTATATACTACTGGCAGGTGATCGCTTCCCAGCAAAATTGTTGTATGTTGATATGTAGTATTATCATTAAAATACAAATGTGGAGGCAGGACTGCCTTTCCTTTGTTATTTTACTGATCTTTAAATCCTCATTCTGACTTTCCTTCCTTTGTGGAGTCAAGAGGCTTGGTGGGAGGGGAGGTAGCAGGACAAGCAGCCTGGCAGTGGGGACAGGGAAGAGGATTGTTGCAGGCAGCGATGGCAGTGAGGCTGGGGTGAACCCTGTGCCAGGAAATATCAGGAAAGGAGCCTTTGCTCATGTCTTTCCCAGGAGAGTCCCGTTTGGGAAGTCAGAGAAGACAGACAGCCAAACAGCCAGAGAGAGAGGGAGAAAGGGAGGAGTCACAGTGGCCCTGTCTCTGCATGAAGACTCAGAGCTCGTACACTTCATTCCTCGTTTGTCTCGAGAGTTCCTGAAACCCTAAGTTCAGTGTGAAGTATTTGGGCTTTAATTGGCCTCCTTATCCTTTGCAAAGGAAGTCACAGTGTAAACGTCCACATTCTGATTACATCCTCTGCTTCACGTGGACTTCAAAGGGAGTTAATGGCTTTCAGGGAAGGAGAGAATTGGCTGTATCCACAGAGCTGGTCCACAGTGTCTAAGAGCTGTTTTCTTCAGTCAAGGGGAGGACCAAAAGCTGAAATCTTGAGTTTCCCTCAAGATTTGTTTTAAAAATATTTTAAGGCACACAAGTCCACAAAAGCAATTTGAACTAACTAAAAATTAGAACTAACAATTTAGAACGAACTCTAAGTTTTTCTGAGATGGCTTAAAGGAACAGACTCTCATTTCATCTTTTCCCTTAGTTCTTCTTGCCTCCTCTGGGAAATAGGCCAGGAACTAAGCAGCCTAGTCTTTTTAAAAAGATTATCTTGGAGGGGATATATATTTTTTTAAGTTTGCTCTTTATTTTGAGCAAAGCAGAGCATGCAAAACTGTACATTCTCCCTGGAGCACAAATGTGCAACATGACAATGTGTGCCTCTCTGCATGCTTCAGAAAGCCTGGGCCCCACATATCTCAATGGTTTCTGGGTTCACAATGCAGAAATGGCAAGAAAACAATTCCCTTCTTCCTGAATTCCAGGTCCTCAACTTGGCTTCATTTCCCATTGTTCCTCAGAGCCATACTCATGGGTTCGTTCACAGGTAGGTTCACTTCTCTGGACTGGCCACGTGCAGTTCTGCCTGCTGCTTTTGCCAGTGTTCTTTTCTTATGTTGCTAGGACTGTCCCTCCTATTTTCTACACTGATCCAAGTCCACTCCTGTCCAGTCTGGGAAGCACCCCAGATCACCTCCCTGCAGGTTTTGCCTGGGGGCACCGTTTACTCCCAGCTGCTGTAGGACTTCCTAAGTAGAGACTTCACCAGGAAACATGGCTCTGGCTCTCTCGGCTTCTATCTCATCTCCATGTAACACCTGCCTCCCCATCTCAACGGCAGGCAGGACATTTCTCTTGGCCACACTCCTTCTTCTTGTGCCTTAGCTAAAGCTCAGCCCCCATACCCTCCTGACATCCAATAGCTCCCCTAAGAATGTCTTAGCTTATTTTCTGAGTAAGCCCCACTTACAACAGTCCCCAAACTAGTAAAAGGAAAGGACCTAAGAGTGCTTTGGAGCTTCTCTAATCGGATGCTTATGTTGAAGACTTGTGAGTCACTCTGAGAGCTCATTAGTCTGCAACAATTCTGTGCCTTCTGCTGAGGTGGCACCAATACCACTCTCTCTTCATCCTGCCACTCCTAGACACAGGCATTATCCTCCTCCCAGATCAGCACTCATGCCCTTCCCTATGTCCACATCTAAATGTTTACAGAGCCCTTCAGTGTTCCTTAGCACAATGCAAATATACCTGCCACCAGCTCCAAGGTCTCCCACAAATGTATTTCCTTTGTGCACCAACCAGCCACAGGGGAATATCCTCAGATTCTCTGACATTTGTTTTAAGAGCAATTAGGTTTAAATAGGCATGTTGCCTCATTTCCCAGGCTCTTCTTGTTCTTTAAAATCCCAGGCTACTATAGTATTTTGCTATTAATTTATATTTACATGACCAGTGACATTATTTGGATGGTAGTCACATTATTAAGGCAAGATTACTTTCCCTGATTCTGATAAATGTAGCTTAGTAAACATTTTAGTGTCTTTAATTCACCTCATGTGTTTATCTTATAATATAACCTGTGCTGATGAGCACTGGGCGTATAAAACTAAAGCCTCAATCATTCTTACCACAAAGACTTTTAGGTCATTGATAGCTAACCAAGGGCTGTTTATAAGCTTCTTAATAGGGAGTGATTGGCTCTGACCTTGCCATGTGAGTTTATGAAGGCCAGGAAGGAAACGGGAACGAAAGAAAACTAATATTTAATGGGGGCTTATATATCCTAGAATTTTTACATAAATTTCAATCCACAGAACATCTTTATGAGACAGATACTATCACCCTATTTTATAGATGGACAAGCAGAGACCCAGAGAGTAAAGTACCCAGCTTTCAGTAACCAAGTGGCAGAGGCAGAGTAAGAACCAAGCCTCCAGACTCCCGACTTGGTGCACTGTGGGGTATAGCCCGTGAATGCGGAATCAAGCAGATAGCTGTGCAGTGTGGAGACAGTCTATAAGACAGTTTGGACTTTTCCTTTGCCCTTCTGATTGCTGTCATTTATGAGAGTATATTGTAGTTCCGTCTTTCCAAGTATTAAGAGCTTCATAGAACTTCCAGTGAATATTGAAGGTGGTTTGAATCACCTTTAATCACTCACCAATGCCCTCAGTTCCTCCCCAGTCACCTCTCGAAGGGTTGGGACTTACAGGAAATTCAAAACATGCTGGACAATTGCCAAGCTTAGCAAAACTGACAAGGTAGGCCACGATATCATGCAGAGGAGCTATCAGCTGTAGAGTTCGCTTTAAGGCTTTAAAAGCTGCCTGTGGATAAAATTAATACAAGGAAATACGTTTTAGGAAGTTTCTAAGAGGCATATAAAAATATATGAACACTGAATGGGGACGATATCTTTAAACAAGAATATTTCAATAAACATTGTCACAGTATATACAGGATAATATCAGAAAAAGAACAATAAACCTATTCATGAACCAAGGTTACATGCCCTTGGACAAGGGAACTCCTGTGGGGGGGTTAAAGCAATGTGTTTCTTTGTTTAAAGTCACTGAAGGCCATGAACACATCAAAATGTTTGTATGGCATCAATGAATTACAAGGGTCACAAATCAATTCATAGAAGGGACTCATATTCAGACAACATTATCTTGAGAGAATACCTGTAAGCAAGGTATAGATATTTATCAACATTGTTTAAACCAACACATGACTGAAAATCAAACCGTGGATCTTATGTATCAATGCCCAAGTGGAGGAAAAGTGAAAAATTATGATCTAACTGCAGAAAGTAGTATTTCCATATTTTTAAAAATAAAAATCTGAAACTTCTTCAGTGAAAGTAGGGGTAAGAAACCAAGGTTGCTAAACAAGATTTCACTTACAAAGAAAAATCAGAATATTCCCAAATGCCATTTTCAACATTGTATTTTATTTCTTTAGCAAATAATTATGTTTTATGTGTTTCTGTGTTTTCTTTTTTAAAAAAATTGTTACCAACATTGCCCTTGATCAGTAAGTGAGTTACACAGAGCACCCCTCAGAAAACAGTAACCCTAAGTTACAAGTGTGATCTCAACCTCTCATTAGCTTCAGAGCATCAGTGGGGTTTTTTGGAAGGGTTGGAAAGAAATTGAAGATTAATAAGAAATGTCAGAGGCTTGAACTAGTGTTCATTAGTGACCAGGGAGAAAGAGAAATCAAAGCATAGTGAGGCCCAAGACAAATTATAATAAAGCAGAAAAGGCTGCTATGAAAAGATTTCAGTAGTTAGATGTCTGAATAAAAGAAGGGATGTTCTCTGGAATTGATATGTTTAACTGTGAGACAAAAACCAGCCAGTTTCCATTCTGGCACACATGCAAAAAAATACAAACCTTTTCTGGCAGAGTTTTGAATATAACCAGCACTTCAGAAGAATGGGGTATGAACCATAAATTGAGGAAGACTTTTCCATCCGCTGACAGCAAACATCGTGGCCGGGGCTGAAATCTTCTGCAAGTATTAGAAAAAAGGACCCATAGCTCGCATTTCCCTCTAAACAAGAGGCATCATGAATAACCCTGTTGAATCACCGCCCTCCGTCACACAGGCCTGTCACCATAGGCCCAGCATCCACGCCCCAGGGCAGCAGCCCTTTTCATGCCACTCCCAGGTGGCCAGTTTATAAATAACTCAACAGGAAGAAGAGCAGTTAGGCTGATTTTAGCCAGAGCTGTGTGGGGGAAGGAGTGGGGATGGAGGGAGGGAAAGGCATGGTAAGAAAGGACAAGGCCATGAATTAGATGGCCAGCACCACACTAGGTGGTACATATATTATGTCATTTAATTCATCTGGCAACCTCAGGATAGATCTATTTTTGTTCCTCTTTCACAGCTGGGGAAATTGATGCCCTGAGAGGTTATGGAGATCTACCCAGCTCCTAAAAGACAAAGTTAGAATTCAAATGAATATCTCTTTGGGAGGCTGAGGTGGGTGGATCACGAGGTCAGGAGATCGAGACCATCCTAGCTAACACGGTGAAACCCCATCTCTACTAAAAATACAAAAAATTAACCGGACTCGGTGGCGGGCGCCTGTAGTCCCAGCGACTCAGGAGGCTGAGGCAGGAGAATGGCGTGAACCTGAGAGGCAGAGCTTGCAGTGAGCGGAGATCGCGCCACTGCACTCCAGCCTGGGTGACAGAGCGAGACTCTGTATCAAAACAAACAAACAAAAAAAAGAATTCAAATGTACATCTATCTGTCCCGCTGTAGAATCTGGGCTCCAGAACCAGGCTGTTTCTCTTGCCTTGCCATCACATTTCTTGCCAGGTTCTCCTGCTTCTGGTCTTCTTTTCGTTCTTTCCTCTCCTCCAAATACCATATTATTTCTTAATAAGGTTAGTCATCTCTTTGTTTAGTCATCTCTTTGTTGCAGGTTTATATACAAACATATTGTCCATATATGTCTGGTTTAAGGATTCACATAAGCCCAGGTACCTACCACCTGGCCTGAGAAAAGGAATGTTGCCAGCACCCTTGAAGCCTGATGTGCACTTCCCTAGTGGCCCCCAGACGAACCACCATCCTGATGATTAATTTTAAATAATTAAATTTATTTAATTATTTATTTATTTTTATTGAATTAATTTATTTAATTTAAATAATTAAAATTGATTAATTTTACATTAATCAATGCCTTGTTTTTTTTGGTGGAAAATCCTTGGTGCATCCGTGCTGCTGCAAATGACTGATTTGTGGGTTATTAGGTTGATTCTGTATCTTGGTTGTTGTGAATAGTGCTACAATAAACATAAGTCTCAGGATTTTAATCAGTTAATTCTCAACTCAGGAATAAAGTATGGTCTTAGTTTGGAGAATTGCCTTTCTTTTAGCAACCACAAAGTCAAACAATTCCTGTCCTGAAACAGATCAGAACCAGCATAATCCAGTCTCATCTCTATTATTCAGTTCACCGTGCTCATTCCTGCCCAGAGGTAACAATGAATATCAAAACTAAAAAGTTGCAGGGTCTGCATCTGGGCACATGGGCCTGCAATCCACATGCTGGCAGATGCTGCTAGCAGCAAGGACTGTGCAGTTGCTGCTAGCAGCAAGGACTGAACCAGTCCTTCCTTGGCCTCTGAGAAGCACACGTGTCCCTGGAGCCACTGGGCTCTCTACCAAGTGCTATCATTTACTTCTTATCTGTTATTTCCTGCCATTTCCAGTCCTGCCTGCAGTGAGCAGCCCTCGGCTGAGAAGAGCAGAGATGACTGCAGAAAGCTTTAGGTGCTCAGTACATGAAGCATAGTCTGGTTCTCAGCCCCACAAGGAGACTTGCCCCTGCCCCTTGTGGATGGCCTGCCAATTATCTGGCCTGGCAGTTCCCCAACCTGCTCAACACTGTCCCCTTTCATTCCCCTTCAGCTGACCACTTCTGGGCCACACCCAAGACTTTATTATCCTCTGAAACCATATCACCTCCAAAGTCTTAACTTTCCCAGCTCCATATTTTATTCCTCCAGTTTTCTGAGTCATCTACTCTCACTAAATTTCCCTTCCTTTATTCCCCCAAAATAGGTTCCTTGACATCATCCAGTCCTCTGGTCTCCCCTTCCATCTGTCAGCTCCTTTCTGACCTCACTCCCTTCCCTACCCATATTGGATCTCACAGTCAAGCATACGAACCACTCTCTCCCCAGCACCTTCAATTCTCTGCTGCTTTGTACTCACAACCCACCTACCTATCAAAGCCCCGGTTCTGGGTCCTTCCAACTACTCAGCTTGCTGTTTCTGATGGCACGCTGCTAAGCACAGCTGGAGGAAATCACACTGCTAATTATACTGATGGAAATGGTTTCCAGCCTGAGGTATGTCACCCTGGAACAATCCTTTTCCTTTCCTTTGATCAGCTCTCGTACCCATCTTCTTGTTTCATAATTCCAAGCCTTCTTTAAGGCCCCCATACCAAATTCCTGCCAGCAGATGATGACATGGTCTGCTATTTCATGATCAAATTAAAGGCCACTGCTGGAACTCCCTCCCCTTCCTGATGGCCTATTTTCCCAACTCCCACCCCTAATACACACACACCCTCCCTTTCAACCAGGGTCAAAGTCAGAGGTGCACACCTGGGATACAAAATGAAGACAGCCTCTGCCCTCCATGCTCCTACCTTTCAGAGGCAGCTGGGAACCATGACACTGTGGTAGCAGCATGGCGAATGGAAGCCTATGACAGTGCAGAGGACGCCCAACAAGAAGCACCTGAGCCTTGTTGGGAGGCTGGTGGAAGAAATTCACAGCTGAGGCTTCTGAGCTGTGATTTCTCATCTCCCTCCATATCCCTTGTTCCAACGACATTGCCATCTTTTCCCCTCCATTAAAAAATTGTGGTAAAATATGCATAACACAAAATTTACCATTTTAGCCTTTTTTTGTTTTTGTTTTTTTCAGAGCAGGAGTGGAAGTTTATTTAAAAGACTTGAGGATTCTTTTGCAGTTCATGAGCCTGATGATTGGGTGTTCACACATGTGTGTGAGATGTGCTATTCTCGAACCTTGTTACAACGTCGTCACATTACCTGTCTGACCTCAAACTGCTACTGGGTGAACGGCAAGAAAGATAAAATCTGTCACTCAGGACACGTGGAATTTCTGTGCCGTTTATGTGTTGTGGGGAGAAACACCCAAATTCTCCCAATACGTTGCGAGTCCCGTAGGACAGGCACGCATTTGATGGCCTTGAAGAAGTGTTCGTTGTATTTGCCGAACCCCCTGAGATGCCAGGCACCAACACATTTCAGATTAGTTGAGCGACAGGGCCAACCACGTGCTCCCCACGCAGCCTCTGCTCCAGGCGCGCTCACACAGGCTCCCCTAGAATTTCTCCAGGAAAACGTTGGGTACGGCAGAGGTGGCAGCTCCGCCGGCAGCTGCTTCTTCGCCGGCTGTGCCGAGTGAGAACGCCGCCTGTGCTTCCCGGAAATGGGCTTCAGCTCCTCTAAGGTCGTGGCGCAGCTGGACCCCAAGACCGAGTCGCCGCCCAGGAAGCGGGACTGGGCAACGGGGCCGGGGTCTGGCCGGGGTCGGGGCCTGGCCGGGGTCGGGGCCGGGGTCTGGCCGGGGTCAGAGCCGAAACCGGAGTCCGAGTCAGAGGGGAAGCCGGGGCCGGGGCCGGGGCCAGACTCCAAGAGGCCGCAGGGGTCCCAGACAGAGCGTAGCTCGACGCCACAAGGTTCGGGGCCGGGGAGGTCCCGGAGTGGGATCAGGAACCGGAATCGCTGCCGGGCGGGGCTTCAGGGCAGCTCTCGGAGCGGCGACCGTCGCTGGGGCAGGGGCAGGGGCCACAGCCATCCCCGGCGTTGGAGGGGGACAACGCATCCCTGCCAGAGGTGGAAACCCCGGAGACCCTGTCTGCTTGCGCCACTGCCACACCGACCGCCTGGAGGCGCCGCTCTTCTTCCAGTGGCCGAGGTGGCAGGTGGACGCACACCCCTGGATCTTCCTGCTGGCGCCCATGATGCTGACGACCGTGGTGGGCGCCGGCTTCCTTCACCTGCCCAAGAACGAAGAGGAAGATCTGGAGGAGCAGTGCACCCCGGGGCGGAGCCCGGCCAAGGCGGAGAGACCCTTTGTGCAGAGCTGTTTCACCACCAACGATTCCTACCGCCTCTCCAACTCCAGAAAGTGCACTCAGGCCAATTTCACCTGGATTCTGGTGGGCTCCCACAGCAACCCACTGCTGGAACCCGACATCTTTGCGAAGTCAGTAAATTGGACAGCACGGTGCAGGATCTACGTGTGGCACAGGGAAACGGAAGCCAGATCCAGTATGAGCAGGTGTGCGTGAGGTACAAGAGGCTCTGTGTGTCCCCCAACCCGTTCCTGGATGTCTGGCAAGTGGACAAAACGTTCGACCTGAGCTACAACCACAGTGAGCATCCCTCTGTCTGATCGGCTTCTTTGGAGGACACATCTTGGGATGTAACTGGCCTAGGTAATGGGCCAGTTACTCCTGCAGGCCAAAGCCATGTGGCTGCTGAACTGCCTGAAGAGCACCCTGAGGACAACGTGCAGAGCAAGATGGCCCACCCATTCCCTCAACCAATTTAGCAACGTTAAGAACAGTCTGGCCTTGAAGAAAATTGAGGTACCTGGTAGTTCAGGTTTACAGGGAGGTCAGGAGAATGTGGGAGGGATGAGGAAGACTTGCTCTGAGAACCCTAACAAAAGGACTGCATGATTACTTGATGGGGTCCTTGCCTCACAGCTGAGTTTGCTCTACTGCATTTGGTACTTAATCTGACTTTCTTTCTTTCTTTCTTTTTTTTTTTTTTTTTTTAAGGCGAATCTCGCTGTGTTACCCAGGCTGCAGTGCAGTGGTGCGATCTCGGCTCACTGCAACCTCCGCCTCCCAGGTTCAAGCGATTCTCTTGCCTCAGCCTCCCTAGTAGCTGGGATTACAGGTGCCCGCAACCATGCCAAGCTAATTTTTGCATTTTTAGTAGAGACAGGGTTTCACCATGTTGGGCAGGCTGGTCTCGAACTCCTGACCTCAGGTGATCCACCTGCCTTGGCTTCCCAACGTGTTGAGATTACAGGCATGAGCCACTGCGCCTGGCCAATCCAACTTTCTTAAATAACACTGTTGGGGCCGGGCATGGTGGCTCATACCTGTCCCAGCACTTTGGGAGGCCGAGGCAGGTGGATCACCTGAGGTCAGGAGTTCGAGACCAGCCTGGCTAACATGGTGAAACCCTGTTTCTATTAAAAATTTAAAAAAAATTAGCCAGGCATGGTGGCGCATGCCTATAATCTCAGCTATTCCAGAGTCTGAGGCAGAAGAATTGCTTGAACCCAGGAGGTAGAGGTTGCAGTGAGCCAAGATTGCACCATCACACTCCAGCTTGGGCAACAAGAATGAAACTCTGTCTCAAAATAAATAAATAAGTAAGTAAATAAATAAATAAATAAATAAAACCGATGGATGCCAGAAATCGTGAATCCTTGGTAACATTCAGGTCGATAACACAAATCTTGTGTCCACCACATGAGGCTGTTCAGTACAGACATTGATGTTCATGTTTGATTTGAGGGGTTGGTTTCTAACTAAATTACAGTACTTTGAAATTCTACTTTTAGTTGAAGTTTTCGTTGGTTTTGGGAAGTCCCCAAAACTTGCTTGGCGCTCACTGAGTATATTTTTTGTGGCAGGTGGTCCACTTTACATTGCTTTCCAGACAGCTGGAATTTGAGGCAACTTCTATGACAGTGATCCCTTTGTTTCACCTGGCATACATTCTAATCATACTGTTTGCTAATCATATTATTGTTGCTGCAAGTTCTGGATTGAAAGTATCATCTGTGAGCCTTAAGAGGAGGCTGAACTGGCCCACCCCACTCTCACCGATGATGAGGATCTTCAGGGTGGTCAGCACGTCTCTGTCTATCCTGACCCCGCTCGGCTCCGAGCCCAGCTGGCCACCCCAGGGCCCACCTCTCAGCCATTTTAGCCATTTTTAAGTGTATAGTTCTGTGGAACTGAGTACATTCACAGTGTTGTGCAACTATTGCTACCATCCATCTCCAGGACTTTTTCGTCTTCCAAAACTGAAAGTCTGTGTCCATTAAACAATAATGGCACTGCTATCTTTTCATCCACCCAAAGCCAGAGATTCTGAGTGACATCCTAGATTCCTCCGTCTCCCTCAGCTGGCCTAGCTGATTTCACCTTCTAACCATCTCTTGTCTGTACAATTTTAATAGCTTCCTACATAATGTCACTGACAATCATCTTGCTCCACTTCTCCCAATGACCTGAAGGACAAACACAGACTTCTGGCTCTTTCCTCACCCTTTGATACATTCTACTTCCCATTGCTGCCCTCAGATACTCTGGATATGAGTCCCGCACAAGTCCACATGCTGTCTCACACCTCTGTTCCTTTGCACATGTGATTCCCCCAGCTTGAGCTGAATTTCTTTTCCCTGTCTCCCTGGAGCACTAGTTGTCATTCAAGACCCACATTAAGCATCCCCTCTTCCCTGGAGCCTTTTTTGCTCCCCATCCCCATCAACCCAATCCTTCGGATAATACTGTTTCTTGGTGGGTGCTTTCATTAAACATTTATTTTACTTTATTCTTTATCACAGTGTATTGTAATTACCTATTTCCCATTGCTGGGGAAGGACCAGCACTTGATACCAAGGCTGCCATATACTGTTGTTCAGGTTGTACCCTGAGGCAACAAGCGATGGCCAAGATCCAACCTGTACTCTACTTGCTAGAGGCTTTTCTCTGGGATGAGACCACACCTGCCCAGAGGAAGGGTGCTGCCTTCTAATTTGCACAAAGTAGCTGTATGGGATGACAGTGGCTCTACCTGTCAAAAAGTAAGGGCTCAATTAATGTTAGCATCCTCTCTCTGTTCATCAGCAAATGCAGCTTCTCCTGGAGTGGATTGAAGTGTCACCCTAGGCCCCAGACTCCAGTCTCCTCTGGGTCATGAAGGGAATGGAAGCCTCAAGGGACTTCCTGCTTAGGAAGAGGGCTCCCCTTGGCTCCTCCTCTACCGGGACAGGGGTGTCTTTGCTAAACCAAACACAGTACATTACAGCCTTTGCAGAATTAAGTAGGATTATAGAATTTTATGGGCTCTTCTAGTCAAGGATGGCAAACCCATAGCATGGAAATTACCTTTCTGCCTTTCCTTGAGCATGGCAGACATTGCCAATCAATTACAATTACTCTCACAAACTTGAGATGCCTCAGAATCCTCAGCAGGGCCACTAATGCATTGTTTGAACTGACATTTAGAATAAACCTTATTTCTTATCTTCATTCTAACTCAACCCCTTATTTTATGAATGAGATGAGGACCTCTTTCCTCTATGGCCCTCACTCCTCAACTCTGTCTCTTCATCTCTAGTTAACTCTGGCTTGGGATGATTCCTGTTTGCCATGTCCTGAGCAGTCTTAAAAATGGCCCCTTTGCATAAAGTATTTCTTCAGCAGTCCTATTCCTTGGAATCATGCTCTAGATAACTTAGCACCAAGAATCATAACATGTTTAACTTCAGAGAGCTGCTTCTTCAATTTCCTCCGTCATTAGATGAAGAGATTGAAAAAGCAGTCAAACAGCCTATAAACAAAGAACCCCTTCTGGGTTCAAATACAAAGATACTCTTATTCTTGGAGTATTAACTCTTCCTTTTGCCCTTTTGGACAAGAAGATCAAGGTCAAGTGCAGTAAAGGGAGCAAAGGTTTAATATTAAACTTAGCATGCCTCTCCTCAGGGAGAAGTAGCACCAGGGAAGGAGAGTAATAAACACTGAAGCAAATTACGCACCTGGGGTCAGCCTTGAGGCCCTCCTTGGAGTCCCTCAACCCCTTCTTCTCTTGTGGTTGCCCTACCATGAAAAAGGTGTCCCTGATGGTAGGAAAATCTTCCAGAAGATCTCTCAGGCTATTGCAGTATGCCATGATCTGACCCCGAAGGGCATAGTGAGGCATGCGGTGGTTAAATCTGAAAGTCAGAAGAGAGGATGTCCAGAAGGAGAATCCAAATTCTTCCACCTCTTACAGAAGCTCCAGAATCTACGTCCCTGGAGGACTTTTCAAAGAGAAAAGAGTACTTCTATCAAGAAGGAATTTCCATTTGGGTCAGGTGGCTATTGCCTGAAGGCAGAGGCATGAACCCCTTCATAACGACCCCTATCCTTCACTTCCAATGCTTCTATGCATGTCAAAGGACAGTTTAACTTAGTTTTACCCAATAAAACTGCTAGTTATTACATTTAGAGTCACAGAAATCAGCATGTGTTATTCACATATACTATACTTACTTCTGACAATATTCAACTATAACATCTCTCTTGACTTTTCCAATTTCATCCTGTGATAAAGGAGAATGATAGTTTTAGTAGACAATTGGCTATAAGAACTCCCCACCCTAGTACATGTGTACAAACTTAAAGCAGACTTCAAGCAGGAAAAGGCTACAGAGCTGAGACATTCTTTCTGGGTTAAGCTTGTTGGGAGGCACTCCTGTGTCTCTCTCCCGCTCCTACCGATCTTGCTGAGTATGCCAAGGATGCAAGGCCCTGACCACACTTTACCTCACAACCATTTCTCAGGGTTGTGTTTGCAGAGAGCAATCTTGAGTGATAAGGTAATGTCTCCTTCCAGGAAAAAGAGCAGGCTTATGATAAAAGAGGTGGGTTCCCCAAGCTCAGTGCTTTTCACCTGTGACACAAGCCACTACCTGCATGTAGGCTCCTCCACACTGTCCCCGTGGGACTGACACGAACATGAAGATCACATTGCCTACTCTGCTGTGCATAATAAAATTCTTTGTCTCTGACAAAGGAGTCTTGTGTGCCTTCTGCCAGCATCCATGGAACAGCAACAGGTTAACTTATTAGCCAGTAAGTAGTCCCCAGACCCTGACAAAATTAATACAGGTAATTATATTGCCTGAGCTCTTTCTGATCTGATAGGTGCTGAATAATCCTGAAGGGCAGTTCATGAATGATTATATTTTTTCCACTTGGTCAATATTTTTTGAGAATTGCTTATTAGAAGGGACCCTTTGCTTCTATTATTGCTGAGCAGTAATTGCTGGCCCTCGTCATATCCCATCTGTAGAACTAGATTAGGTAAATTTAAGTCTTTCCTTTAAAGTCACAAGTAGGGAAGAAAGCCTAGAATTATAAATCTTGTCATTCTCCTCCTAAATAACATGTATTACCATAATGATTTTCTCAACAAAAAATTAATAATGAAATGCTATTCACAAAATTAAGGAATAATTTTTACTGATTAAAGTTTTGAGTTTTAGTATTTTTCAATACATTAGCCTAATATAAAAACTTTAAATACAAACATAGTGGTAGTGTCTGAAAAACCAAGATAACCAGATGGTTATCAGGTGATCAGATGGGTAAGAGCCATTGTTTACCTTGTCTAATCCCCGAACCCCTGTGGGTCACTCAAGAGTAGGCTAATGTTCCAGTGCAGGTGCTGAAACTAGTTCATTTAGAAAGTGACAAAACAAAATGTGGCATTGGGAAAATGCATACATTTTTAAAGCATGACTGTAATCCACTTAAACTGATTCCTTTCTACTTCTTATTGAACTTCCCTTTTCACTTCTTTACAATATATTTTCAATGGTCCTAGCCAAATAGGTTGAAAGCATCAGATCAACAGATTCCAAGTGAAGAATTTTCATTTGCTCAAATACAAAAGAGGACCAGAGCTTTAGGCAGCATTTCTCACTACACACTCACAGCGCTCTTCATTCTGTCGGCCATGGTTTGTTTCCTCAGGAGGAAGGTGTTCAGCATCATGTCCCGCAGCCCCACCTTTTCCAGGTGAATAGACACAAAGGCCTCTGGAGCCCTGACAAGTGAACAGAAACATGGGAGCCCAAGGCAGGAGGTATATGGACATGGATCAGAAAGACAATGTGTATACTGGGCATTGCAGCAGGAGGGCAGGTGGCTGTGCCTCCATGGTTCTTGCCTGCTTCAGGTGTTTCTGATTATTCACCAGGGATGCAGATATGTCACCATCCTGCTTGGGGACCCCCTGTGCCTGAAGCATGCTTCAGCAGTCCTTTCTCAGTCCTAAGTCCAGTATTTGTACTACCCATCTCCCTTTGCATTCTCCTCGACTTGACTGTAGGGATATTTAGATTGAAGTGGCCTCCCAAAGGTCCTCTTGACTAGACACATTGGTCTTAAATCTTCCATCCACACATTGGAAATGTGGACTTTAATGCACTTGAACTCTGGCCATGTGTCAGATTAACAGCATCGTGAGTAGTAGAGTTGCTTTGCCTGTTATTATTTTTTATTCTAAATTTGCCAGAATTCAATTACAGTGTCATTGGTAGGCCCCGATAAAATACTCAGACTAATCATACTACAGAGTATGATTTACAGAGTATTCAGACAGAGTATCATACAGAGTATTACAAAGTAATTCATACTATAGAGTATGAATGTCTCTCTTTCTCTGTCTTGGTGAAAAGAGATCCAGACAGAATAGGGCATCTCTGATTTATAGACATGTCTCTGGAGAGGTCGTGCCTCTCTGATAATAATTCACCACCCTATTATTCTAAGCAACGTTAGAAACTTTGTTAGAACAGTGAGGACAGGCTGGCCACGGTGGCTCATGCCTGTAATCACAGCCCTTTAGGAGGCTGAGGTGGGCAGATTACTTGAGGTCAGGAGTTCAAGACCAGCCTGGCCAACATGGTGAAACCCCATCTCTACTAAAAATACAAAAATTAGCCAGGTGTGATGGTGCATGCCTGTAGTCCCAGCTACCCGGGAGGCTAAGGCAGGAGAATTATTTGAACATGGGAGGCAGAGGATGCAGTGCACTGACATCAGGCCACTGCACTCCAGCTTTCCAGACTGGGTGACAGAGCAAGACTTCATCATAAAAAAAAAAAAAAAAAAAAAAAAAGGCCAGGTGCAGTGGCTCACGCCTATGATCCCAGCACTTTGGGAGGCCTAGGCTGGTGGATCATGAGGTCAGGAGATCAAGACCATCCTGGCCAACATGGTGAAACCCAGTCTCTAATAAAAATACAAAAAATTTAGCTGGGCATGGTGGCGCGTGCGTATTATCCCAGCTACTAGAGAGGCTGAGGCAGGAGAATCACTTGAATCCGGGAGGTGGAGGTTGCAGTGAGCCGAGATCGTGCAACTGCACTCCAGCCTGGTGACAGAGCGAGACTCCGTCTAAAAAAAAAAATAGGACAGTTCTGTGCTTCTCAATTTAAATAGATTTGGAGAATTTGGAAAGGCCTTCCTTGTGATATACACTCTTTGGAGTCTGAAAAATATACAGAGAGAGAAGAAGGGAAGTGAAAGAGAAAAGAGAAGGGGGAGGAGAAAGAGAAGGGGTTAAAATGAGGAACTGTTCACTGTTCTTTATTGACTGGAGTATATTGGAAGGAGCTGAGCCCTCTCAGTATTCATACAAGGTCTTTATATAAGATGCTAGTCACTCTGAGAGTTTATATTCCTTCAATCCCCCCAATACTATTTATTAATTGACTTAAAAGAGGACACTTTTGTTATTCTAAGCAGTATCCCTCCTTCCATCTCACCAGGTACAGTACCTTTTGGTAGCCTGAAATCTTTCTGGAGAATGAGTAAGGGTATCTGGGACTTTTGGAGTTGGGGCTATCAGCGAGCTGTCTATGCCATTCACAATTCTGGAATATCTTCTTCTGGTTGGGCCCATTCCACCATGATTTCTCAGATCTGAACTTATTTCCTAAAATATTTTAAACCAAAGTAAATTAAATTTTTGGGCATATAAGTCCTGAAGCACTGCTGTAAAATGATCTCACAGCCACAACTGATCCCCAACACATGTAAAGGCCTGGGTACATGTGACAGGGGAGCAGAAAGAAGAGAAGAGGAGGGGAGGAGACGGAAAGGGAAAAGAGTGGAGTGGAGGAGGAGAGATACCACATTGCACAATTAAGAGGTGAGGCACTAAGTGTGATTATTTTCAGAAGAGAGTGCAGTTGTCTAAAGTGCTCTGAGAAAAAAATCTCCATTCTACAAAGTGGCTAGATAGTGTGCTCTGTATATAGTGGTCTTTCAAGGAATACCAATAATAGTTTTCACGGCTACAAGATCTGAAAAGTTCCCACAGGGCACCTAGGCAGATGGAGGTGGGCTTTATATGCCACCATGCACAACATAATGACAAAGAAGGGAGGGAGAAGGGAGAAGGAGAAAAAGGGGAGAAGGAGGGAGAAGGGAATGAGGTATGGGGAAATAAAAGGGAAATTCATGTCTTCCAATATTCCAGCTCCATTGGCTATGGAGCTGTAGGGCATGTTGGATGGAACTCATTTATATTTTTCTAAACTACTAACTAAAAGAAAAAGGTTAAAGCTTTGAAGGAAAGATCATTTTTCAGTGAAAGACACAAGGAGTTACCCATAGCAGAATTACCATAGGAGACATAAGGAGAAAAAGAAAAAAGATCCTAGGTAAAAAAAAATCTAAAGTTTTCAACCAGATTTTTTTCTGAAGACCCTTGAGGTATCCCAGTCTCTTGGAAATAGGAGCATCTGCTAGCTCAGGGGACTGGGGAGGTCTTACAAGGTCATGAGTGAGGAGAGAGGGAAGAAAGCACACGCTCTGCAATCAGATCCTGGTGCTGACACTGAGCTGCTCATCTTGTCTCTTTTTCTTAACTTCTCAGAACCTATTTCCTCACCCAGAAAAAGAAGGTAACGCCCCCGCCCCCCCACCACATGGGGCAGTGAGAGGACTCCATGAGTCCACCTATTTCTATCACCTAGCTTACTGCCTGCCTGGGGCACAGAAGCTGTTGAATTAAATCACTAACTCCCTGACCCCCCACCTACACTCTCCATTCCAACCATGCCCAGTATTCATACTCATCTCTATCCTCAGTTGCTTCCTCTTGTCCAAGTCTCTTCCTAGAAATGTGTTCACCTTTTTTTTTTATTCTTTAATCTTCCTACCCTTTCAAGTTTCTTCCTCAATTCTTAAAGAGCTACTATGGCCTGAATGTTTGTGTCCCTCCAAAACTCATATGTTGAAGTTCTAACCCCAAAGTGATAGTGTTTGGAGATGGGGCTTTTGGGAAGTAATAAAGTTGAAATGAGGTCGTAAGGGTAGGGCCTTAGTCTGACATGGTGCTGTGCTTATAAAAGAGGAAGAGACACCGGGGCTCTCCTTCACTTGCTTCCTACCCGTCCGTCCTTTAGTGTGAACACACAGTGTAAGGCAACCATGTACAAGCCAGAAAGAGAGCCCTCACCAGAAAACAACAATTCTGGCACCCTGATCTCAGACCTCCAGCCTCCAGAACTGGGAGAAAATAAATTTCTACCTCTTAGTCCATGGTATTTTGTTATGGCAGCCCTGGCAGACTAATACAAGAGCAATAAACACACCCTCCTTCTACATGTCTATCAGCCTCTTCTTGCTCTTTACTCTGGCACTCTAGCTTTCACTCTGACTTCATTAGCAGAACTGCTCTCAGAGTCAGCAAGTTTTGCAGCCTCATTTTAATCCCTACCCTCTGAGTTTTCACTCTACATTCAAATCTATTGGATTCCTTCTTCTTCTAAAAATAATAGCTTTATTGATACATAATTGACATTCAATAAACAACACATATTTAAAGCATTCAATTGGATTAGCTTTGGCATATGTACTCAACTGTGTAACCATCATCACAATCAAATTATGACCATAGCCACCCTTCCCACCTTACCCCTTCCTTAAGCAATCACTGCTTGGCTTTCTGTAACTATAGATGAGAATGCATTTCCTAGAATTTAATATGCATGGAATCATGCATTATGTGCCCTTTTTTGTCTTCATATTATTGTGGATATAAATATTTTACTTCTTTGTGTTGCTGAGTAGTACTATTCTGTTGTATGGATACACTACAATTTGTTTATCCATTCACTTGTTGATTGGCATTTGGATTCTTTCCAGTTCTTGGCTATTATGAATAAAACTGCTATAAACATTTTGTGTAAAAATGTTTGTATAGATGTGTGCTTTCATTTCTCTTGGTTAAATGCCTAGGAGAGGAAGGCTGGATCATATGGTAAGTATATATTCAATTTTTTTAAGAAACTGCCAAACTGTTTCCCAAGGTGGTTGCACCGTTTTGCATTTCCATTAGCAGTGTGTGAGAGGCCCAGGTCCTCCACAACCTTGCCAACACTCAGATGGTCAGTCTTTTACATTTTAACCATTCTAAAGGGCATGTAGAGGTTTCTCAATAGGGTTTCAGTTTGCATTTTGCTAACGACTAACAGTGTTGAACATCTTTTCATGCTTATTTGTCATCTGTACATCTTTGGTGACTTTTTATTTCTTGAAATGTTCTCTTCCTTTGGCTTTGGTGGCAGTGCACAATTTGCTCTCCATCTCTTTCCTTTCTTACTCCCTTCCCTTTCTTCCCCTGCACTCTTTCATTGTCTCCATCATTTATTCCTCCTTATTATGTCATCAGTCCTCTTGTTGTTTCACACTTGTAAGAGAAGCAATGTGTGTGTATTACAGTATACCATTTTATAATGAAGTAGTCACAAAATGCATTTTAGCCAAGAGTCATGAACACATCCTAGAAGATACAATGACTGAGTTGAATCTTGGAGGCAAAAAAATAAAATGGGAGGGTGGGATGAGGTAAAGTAAGGTTAAAATTTTCTGAGAAATATGAGTAGAAGCAGAGAGACATGAAATAGCACAAAATGTTTAGGATACTTCAAACAGAGGGCAGGAGAAGTGACAGAATAGAGGGCTGGGGTCAGGAAGTGAAGGTCTTGCATGCCTAGCTAAGGAGGTTGAGTTTTGCTCTTTGGTCTACAAGAAGCCACTGAAGGGATTTAATCAAGGAGGCATAGCTTCTCTGGCCACTGTGTGGAGGATAGATATGGTTGAGGGCAGAGGTAGTGGTGCAAGGCATGGACCCAGAGGGATGGAGGCCACTTAGAAGGCCATTACAATCACACAAGTGAGAAAATGAGAATTTGAACTAAGGCAGTGAGGATGGAGAAGAGGGGCCATATTCAATAAATATGCAGAGTGTGATATTGGCAAGAGGTAGTGCTTGATTGATCTAAAGTAAGAAAGCCAGAGGAGTTGAGGACAACACCCACATTTTAATCCTGACTGACGGCTGGGCGTGGTGGCTCATACCTGTAATCCCAGCACTTTGGGAGGCCAAGGCAGGTGGATCACCTGAGTTCAGGAGTTCCAGACCAGCCTGGCTGACATGGTGAAACCCCGTCTCTACTAAAAATACAAAAATTAGCCAGACATGGTGACGTGTGCCTGTAATTCCAGCTACTTGGGAGGCTGAGGCAGGAGGATCACTTGTACCTGGGAGGCGGAGGTTGCAGTAAGCCAAGATTGCACCATTGCACCCCAGCCTGGGCGACACAAGCAAAACTCCATCTCAAAAAAAAAAAAAAAAAAAATCCTGTATTACTACTCGGGTGGTGCTACCTTAACCAAGAGTAGAAATACTAGAGAATTAGATGGGAGAAGAATGAGTTGCCTTTTGATACTGAGTTGAGGTGTTTGTGGGATATCCAAACACTATCTGTGAAGCATTTAGATACTCTAGTTTGGGGCTTGGGAGAGAGGTTCCATGAAGAGATGTAGATTTGAAAGTTGACAGTATATTGGAGGTTTTAAACTTCAAGAGTCGATGAGACCACCAAGGGAGAATATGAAAGGAGAGAATAGGAGTTCTAAAAAGAGGATCCAGGAAAACACCATCATGTTAGAGATGGGTGGAGAAGAGGTCCCCAACTCCAGGAAATTGAGAAGGAAGAATCAAAGATGTAGAAGAGATCCAGGAGAGAAAGGAGTCACAGAAGCAGAGGAAGAAGAGTATTGAGGACAAGGGAGTGACCAACAGCATTAAATGAAGGAAAGTAGTCAAATATAACATCTTAATAATGTTCCCTGGATTTAACAATTGAGAGGTCATTGCTGACTCTAGTGAGAGCAGTTTCAGGGGTATAGTGGAAGAGCAAGCTACATTACAATTAAAGGATATAGAGCTAGGGGGTTAAAGAACATCCTTTCAATAAGCCTGAATAAGAAAGAAAGGTCATAATTAGGGTACTGGCCAGAGAAGCACATAGGATTCAGTTAAGCTTTCTGGAGAGGATGAAAACGATCTAGCCTGCACATAAGTGGAATGTGGGAAGTACCTGTAAGTGGAAAGAGCTAATGGAGAAAAAGATTGAAAGTGCAGTAGGGAAAGAAGATAACCAATGAATCAAGTCCTCAGAAAAGGACATGGATCGAGAATGTTGGTGGGAGGCATTGAACTTGACTGGGAAGAGGAACACTTCACACTCTGAGGCTGGAGGGAAGCATGGTAGCAGGTGTAAGATAAGTTTGAAGGGTGTGCATTTGAGGGTGGCAAACTGGTAGGAATCTTCAGTCTTGTCCAGGGACTCACCCCAAGCCTGTGTGCTGCATGCATTCCAACAATGCTGCTCACACCCATCCCTCCTGCTCATCCCCACAGCTGCACCCATGGCTCAGGACTTCACATCTTCTTGCCTTTTGGTCTCCCTAACTTACATTTCTCCCCTTCAACCTGTCAAATGCAGTGAATATTCCTAATGAGAATCTCAGGTCAGGTCCTTCCTTAGCTCAAAAACTTTTAAGTGTGAATTCAGCAATCACTCAATAAATGGTACTTATTTGCCTTTGTGTCTGTCTACAGCATTTTAAATCTCCAATAAGTGTGAATTCAGCAATTATTCAATGAATGGTATTTCCTACTTGTCTTTGTGTCTGTCTACTAGGCAGACACAAAGACAAAAACATATACAAGGAGGCGTCCTCACAGTCAGTATAGTATGGAAAACATAATTGAAGTACAAATGATTTTGTACGTAGAAAATATAGTCACTAGTGATCAGAGACTAGGAAAAGGCTCTCTGGGGAGATGACACCTGGGCCGGGTCTTTCAGGGCACCCACATTATAGTCCTAGCCCACCTTCCCAGGCTGTTACCCTAATGCCTCCCTACCCTTCCCGATGCTGCAGGTCTTTCCAGGCTATCACTTTCCCACCTTCCACCCCTGTCCTGTGCTCCTGTCCAGTATCTTTTAACATGTGCTCCTTGGATTGATCTTAGGAAGTGACTTATAAGCTCTCAACCTTCACTTCAACCAGAACAGCCCCACTTACATCTGTTTTATATACTGATATTCTTTATAAGATCAAACTGACTGAGTAAAGTATTCTCTGTGTCAACTGCATATGAAAATCATAGGTGGTTATCAAGTTGGGCTTCTCATTTTTTCCTGGTCTCCATTTGCCCTTTCTGTCTCCCATGCCTGGGTATCTGAAGGGTCTTTCCTCTACTCAGAATGATCAAGTGGTCATCTCTGCCTGCCAAAAAACTCATCCTTCAGGGTTTTCCCAAATGCCCCCTCTCTGTGCTGCCCTTCCTGTTTTCCCAGATGTGTATTCTCATTTCTTTAATCTCCTTTTGTGTGGCTTGTTGAACCTCTCTGTGCCTTTGTCTTTGAGCCACTTGTGGGCCTACCCCCCTTAAACACACCAGCCTAGAGGTTCATCAGGGTCAGAAATTGTACCTCAGTATTATCTTATGAGCCTAACTTACAATAGGCACTGAATTAAGATTTTTGGGGGTTGTATTTTTAAAAATCTATATAACTCACTCTATCCCTATTTTCTACAGCAGTTGATTTCTATGGGACTGAGTATTTGGCAGTAGAAGTATTTGGCATTCAATATTGTTGCCATACCCATAAATTTGTACTTTCCTATTAATATGAAGAGTACAGGCCAGGTATGGTGGCTCATGCCTATAATCCCACTGCTTTGGGAAGCCAGGGAGGGAGGATTGCTCAAGGCCAGGAGTTTGAGACCAGCCTGGGCAACATAGCGAGATCCCATCTCTAGAAAAAATTTAAAAATTGGCAGGACATGGTGGCACACACCTGTGGTCCCAGCTACTTGAAAGACTGAGGTGGGAAGAACAATTGAGCCCAGGAATACAAGGCTGTAGTGAGCTATGGTCACACCACTACACTCTAGTCTGGGTGCCAGAGTGAGACCCTATCTCTGAAAAAAAAAAAAAAAAAAAAGAGAGAGAGTAGAAATGGGTAAATAGAGGTAGATAAATGTGATAAGGGGTTAATGTGGTGAGCTGAGCAGAATCCATGAGGCTTAAAGAATGTTTGAAACCATCTGGAAAGTTGATTTCTTAAAACCATATTTAATTTTACATGTAAGTTACATTCACTAGTATATACATAAAAGAGAACTACACAGTTGCAAAAAAGGGAAAACCACTATGAACTGATTTGGAGTGATAACCAAGACATACTGTTAAGTGAAAAAAACAAAATACAAAAAAGTATATATAGATAAAATCCAAAACCCCTTCACAATAAAAACATTCAACAAACTTAGAATAGAAGGGAATATCCTCAACTGGATAAGAGATATCTATGAAAAACCGATGCTAATATCACACTTAATGGTGAAAAGCTGAAGGTTTTCCCCCTAAGAGTAGGAATAATACAATAATATCTACTGTCACTACTTCTACACAATCTTGTATTGGAGGGTCTAGCCAGAGCAATTAGGCAAGAAAAGAAATAAAAGGCATAAAGATTGGAAAGGAAGAAGTAAAACTATCTCTACTTGCAGATAGCATAATCTTGTATATAGAAAATCCTAAGAAATACTACGAACACACACATACACACACACAAACACACACCTGTAAATTACCAGAACCAATAAACTGGCTTAGTAAGATTGCAGGATACAAGATCAATATACAAAAGTGAATTTGTATTCCAATATACTAGTAATGAACACTCTGAAAATGAAGTTAAGAAAAACAATTCAATTTATAATCATGTTAAAAGGAATGAAATATTTTGGAATTAATATATAACAAAAAAGGATAAAAGTTGGACCCTGAGGACTATAAAATATTGTTGAAAGAAGTTGAAGAAGACCTAAATAAAGGCATACCTCATTTTCTTGCACTCAGCTTTATTGTGCTTTGCAGATATTGTGTTTTTTACAAGTTGAACGTTTGTGGCAACCCTGCATTGAACAAGTTATTGGCACCAATAGCATATGCTTACTTCATGTCTCTGTCACATTTTTGTAATTCATACAATATTTCAAACTTTTTCATTATTTTGTCTATTATGGTGATCTGACATCAGTGATCTTTGATGTTACTATTGTAAATGTTTTGGGGCGCCATGAACCACACCAAATAAGATGAACTTAATAAACGTGTGTGTTCTGACTGCTTCACCGACTGGCCATTCCCCTGTCTCCCTCCCTTTGCTCGGCTCTCCCTATTCCCTGAGACACCCTATTGAAATTAGGCCAATTAATAACTCTACAGTGGCCTCTAAGTGTTTAACGGAGAAGCAGAGTCACATGACTCTCACTTGCAATCAAAAGCTAAATATGATTAAGCTTAGCAAGGAAGGCATGTCAAAAGCTGGAATAGGCCTAAAGCTAAGTGTCTGGTGCAAAACAGCCAAGTTGTGAATGCAAAGGAAGAGTTTTTGAAGGAAATTAAAAGCATTACTCTAATGCATACAAGAATGATAAGAAAGGAAAATAGCCTTATTATTGATATGGAGAAAGTTTTAGTGGTCTGGATCGAAGATCAAATCAACCACAAAATTCCCTGAAGCCAAAGGCTAATCCAAAGCAAGGTCCTAACTCTCTCCAATTCCGTGAAGGATGAGAGAAAAGTTTGAAACTAGCAGAGACTGGTTCATGAGGGTTAAGGAAAGAAGCCATCTCCGTAACAAAGAAGTGTAAGGTGAAGTGTGGTAAATGCTGATGTAGAAGTTGCAGCAAGTTATCCAGAATATCTAGCTAAGATAATTGATAGAGGTGGCTACACTAAACAACAGATTTTCAATGTAGACAAACCAGTCTTCCACTGAAAGAAGATGCCATCTGGTATTTTTAAAACTAGAGAGGAGAAGTCAATGCCTGGATTCAAAGCTTCGAAGGACAGGTTGACTCTTTTGTTAGAGATTAATGCTATTGGTGACTTGAAGTGGAAGCAAATGCTCATTTACCATTCCCCAAATCCTAGGACCCCTAAGAATTATGCTAAATCTATTCCACCTGTGCTCTACAAATGGAATAACAAAGGCTGGATGACACCACATCTCTTTACAGCATAGTTTATTGAACATCTTAAGCCCACTGTTGAGACCCACTGTTCAGAAAAAGAGATTCCTTTCAAAACATTACTGTACATTGACAGTGCCCAAAAGCTCTAATGGAAATGTACAAAGAGATTAATGTTTCTATGCCTGCTAACACAACATCCATTCTACAGCCCATGGATCAAGGAGTATGTCTTGTGTCTCTGTGTCATATTGTGAAGTCATTAACAAGAAATACATTTCATAAGACTATAACTGCCATAGATAGTAATTACTCTAATGCAAGTTTGTCCAACCCGTGGCCCATGGGTTGCATGAGGCCTACAATGGCTTTGAATGCAGTCCAACACAAATTTGTAAACTTTCTTAAAACATTATGAGTTTTTTTTGTGATTTTTTTTTAAAGCTCATCAGCTATCATTAGTGTTAGCTAATTTATGTATGGCCCATGACAATTCTTCTTCCAATGTGGCCCAGAGAAGCCAAAGATTTGGACACCCCTACATAATGGAACTGGGTAAAGTAAATTGAAAACCTTCTGGAAGATTTGTCATTCTAGATATCATTAAGAACATTCATGATTCATGAGAGGAGGTCAAAATATCCACTTTAACAGAAATTTGGAAGAAGTTAATTCCAACCCTCATGGAGGACTTTGAGGAGTTCAAGACTTCAGTGGAGGAAGTCACTGCAGATGTGGCAGAAATAGCAAGAGAACTAGAATTAGAAGTGGAACCTGAAGATGTAACTGAATTGCTGCATTCTCATCATAAAACTTAAATAGATGAGGAGGTACTTCTCATAGATGAGCTAAGAAAGAAAGTGGTTTCTTGAGATGGAACCCACTCCTGGTGAAGATGCTGTGAACATTGTTGAAATGACAGCTAAGGATTTAGAATATTACATAAAACACAGTTTGAGAGAATTAACTTCAATTTCGAAAAAAGTTTTACTGTAGGTAAAATGCTATCAAACAGTATTACATGCCAAAGAGAACATTTTCATGAAAAGTAGAGTCAATTAATGTGGAAAACTTTATTTTGTCTTATTTTAAGAAATTGCCAGAGACCCCTGGCCCCCAACCTTCAGCAACCACCACCCTAATCAGTCAGCAGCCTTCCATATCAAGGTAAGACCCTCCACCAGCAAAAAGATTACAACTCACTGAAGGCTCAAATGATTATTAGCATTTTTTAGTAAAAATATATTTTTTCTTTCTTTTTTTGTAACTTAATATTCTTTGGTCTGCAAGTGAATAATGTATATTTAATTAAGGTATATGTACATTGGGTTTTTCTTAAGACAAAATGGCATTACACACTTAATTGGCTACAGTGTAACATAAACATAACTTTTATATGCACTCAGAAACCAAAAAATTTGCATGGAACCATCTGGAACCAAACCTACAACATCTCCAAGGTGTGTCTATAAATAGAAAGACATCCCATGCTCAAGAATTGGAAGACATAATATTGTTAAAATGGCAATCCTACTAAAATAAAATAAAATGGCAATACTACCCACTCTATAGGTTTGATGCAATCCCTGTCAAAATTCCAACTTACTCTTTTTAAAGCCCCCCAAATTGACAAGCTGACACTAAAATTCATATGAAAATGCAAGGGACTCAAAATAGCTGAAGCAAACTTGAAAAAGAAAAACAAATTTGGAGGGATTATGCTTCATAATTTCAAACTTTCTACAAAGCTACAGTAATCAAAACATACTAGTACTGGCATAAAAACAGGCATTTAGATTAATGGAATAGAATTGAGAGTCCAGTTATACATTCTTACATTTATGGTCAAGTGTTTTTTTGGCAAGGGTTCCAGGACAATTTAATAAAGAAAGATGAGTCTTTTCAACAAGTGGTTCTGGGAAAACTGATTAGCCACATGAAAAGAATAAAGTTGGATCCCTACTTCCCATTATATAGCACAATTAAGTATAAATGGACCCTAGACCTAAATGTAAGAGTCAAAACCATAAATCTCTTAGAAGAAAACATAGGAGTGTTTTCATAACTTTGGATTAGGCAATGGTTTCTTAAATATGACACCAAAAGTACAAGTAATGAAATAACAGATAAATGGAGATCATAAGACAATCTGTAGAACATATTTGCAAATCATATGCCTTATAAGAGACTTGTATTCGGGATATATAAAGAACACTTACAACTCATCAATAAAAAAACAAAACATCAAATTTTATAGAAAGGCAAAGGATTTAAACAGACATTTCTCTAAGGAAGACACACAAATGGTCAAGTAAGCAAATGAAAAGATGCTTAAGGTCTTAGTAAATAGGGAAATCCAAGTCAAAACCAAAATGAGATACTACTTTACTCCTACTAGAACAGCTAAAATAAAAAGATACTAACAAGTGTTGACAAAAATGTGGAGACATTGGAACCCTCATACATTGCTGATGGGAATGTAAAAAGTGCAGCCACTTTGAAAAACAGTTTGGTGGTTCCTCAAAATGTAAAATATAAAGTTACCATATAATCTGAGCGATCCAATTTCTAGGTATATACCCAAGAAAATTTAAAAATATATGTCCTCATAAAAACCTACAGGTAGGCCACGCATGGTGGCTCACACCTGTAATTCCAGCACTTTGGGAGGCTGAGGCGGGCAGATCACGAGGTCAGGAGATCGAGACCATCCTGGCTAATATGGTGAAACCCTGTCTCTGCTAAAAATACAAAACATTAGCCAGGTGTGGTGGTATGCACCTGTAGTCCCAGCTACTCAGGAGGCTAAGATAAGAGAATCGCTTGAACCTGGGAGGCAGAGGTTGCAGTGAGCCGAGATTGCACCATTGCACTCCAGCCTGGGCAACAGAGCGAGACTCCGTCTCAAACAAGACAAAACAAAACAAAACAACAAAAACCCTATACATAAATGTTCATAGCAGCATTATTCCTAATGCCAAAAAGTAGAAAGAAATGTGGTATATCCATATAATAAAATATTATTTAGCAATGAAGAAATGAAGCACTGATACATGCTACAGCACAGTTAAATTTTGAGAATATTATGCTAAGGGAAAAAAGCCAGACACCAAAGGTCACCTGTTGTATGATTCCATTTATATACAATGTCCAAAATAAGCAAATCTATAGAACCAGAAAGTAGATTAGTGGTTGCTAGGGACTGAGGGGAGAGAGAAAAAGTAAGTAACTGCTAATGGGTACAACACTTCTTTTGAGAGTGAGTGATAAAAATGTTTTGGAATTAGATAGTGATGATGGTTGCACAATCTTGTGAATATACTAAAAACCACTTTATTATATACTATAATGTGGTGTTTGTTTGTTTGTTTTGAGAAGGAGTCTCACTCTGTTGCCAGGCTGGAGTGCAGTGGCGCGATCTCAGCTCACTGCAACCTCTGCCTTCTGGGTTCAAGCAATTCTCCTGCCTCAGCCTCCCAAGTAGCTGGGACTATAGGCACTTGCCACCAAGCCCGGCTAGTTTTTTTGTATTTTAGTAGAGATGGGGTTTCATCATATTGGCCAGGATGGTATCGATCTCCTGACCTTGTGATCCACCCACCTCCGCCTCCCAAAGTGCTGTGATTACAGGTGTGAGCCACCACGCCCGGCCTGTGGTTATGTTTTATATCACATGAATTATGTCTCAATAACCAAAATATAAGAAGTACAGAAAAAAGTATCACTGAAAATTAAGAAATCCAGTAAGGATTTGGTCATACATTGATTCACAAACAGAAAACAAAGAAAGGAAGAAAAAAGGAAAGTAAGGAAGATAATGAGATAGGAAAGAGAAAGTAGGGGGCAGGGGAGGAAGAAAGGGAGAAAGGGAGAAGGGAAAAAAGGAAGGAAGAAAGGGGCAGCCTGACATTAGCTGGTGGGAGTGATGAGATGCCTCTGGCTTCTCTGTCATGCAGCTGACCTTGATATTAGCAGGACAGCTCCCTTGAGGGGTGTGATAGAAGTACACCTTCTGGACAGCCACCATCAAAGCATTTTTCTGAGCAGCTTGGCATGCAAGAGTCACCTGCATATTTTCCACTCCAGAATGCAACAAGAGCTAAAGGAAGAAAATATGAAAAATATTAGGAATTTCTTGCATAAAGTGAGTAGAGGGTTGAGATCACCACTTATTCAACATGTAAATATATGAATCAAATCCCAAATGAGCTGGAATGCTTGCTACTCAGCCACAAGACTGAATCTGGTCTCTCCCTAAGCAGCATTTCATTCCAAGAAGGCAGCCTCCAGGCTTGATTTGCTCTGTAACTGGACACCATGAGATTTCCCCAATGGTCAGGAAAAGATGAATAGGCTCTGATGAACTAGCAAACATGTGCTCAGTGGCAGGCTCCTGTAAGCCAAGATTAGATTGATGTTTTAAAAATACACATATACAAGCAAAGAAATCCAAGTAGCAGATAAAAAATAGCACCAGGTTTAGAAAGACTAGATAAAAGCTCCAATAACAAATGTATATTTTTAAAACCTTATGCAAAGATTGTTCACTACATGTGAACTTCTTTTTTAGTATCTAACAGAAGTTATTATAAGTGGTGTTGCAGTCTCTATGGTTCAAACCAGGCTAATGTGCACATCAAATAAGGCAAGGCCATCATTATGGTTTGAATGTGTCCCCCAAAAGTTCATGTATTGGGAGGTGATTGGGCTATGAGATTAGAGCCCTCATGAATGGATTAATGTCATAATCATGGGAGTGGATTTCTTTCTCAAGAGAGCAGGATGTTATAAAAGCAAGCTTGGCTTGCTCTTGCAGTCTCTTTTGCATGTAATTGCTTGCCCTTCTGCTTTTCTGCCATGTTATGATGCAATGCAAAAGCCCTTGCCAGAAGCTGCCACCATGTCCTTGGACTTCCCAGCCTCCAGAATCATGGACTATCGGGGAACCTGCCCTGATAGTCACGTAGGTTCTTTTCTATTTTCCCTAAGCATCAGCCAGCTTGAGAAATAAAGGGACAGAGTACAGAAGAGAGAAATTTTAAAGCTGGGCGTCTGGGGGAGACATCACATGTCGGTAGGTTCCGTGATGCCCCACAAGCTGCAAAAACCAGCAAGTTTTTATTAGGGATTTTCAAAAGGGGAGGGAGTGTGCAAATAGGTGTGGGTCACAGACATCAAGTACTTCACAAAGTAATAGAATATCACAACGCAAGTGGAGGCAGGGCAAGATCACAGGACCACAGGACCGGGGCGAAATTAAAATTGCTAACGAAGTTTTGGGCACCATTGTCATTGATAACATCTTATCAGGAGACAGGGTTTTGAGAGCAACTGGTCTGACCAAAATTATTAGGCGGGAATTTCCTCTTCCTAATAAGCCTGGGAGCACCATGGGAGACTGGGGTCTATTTCACCCCTGCAGTCTACAGACCATAAAAGACAGGCACACCTAGGGGGGCCGTTTATAGGCCTATACCTCCAGGCACGTATTCTCTTTCCCAGGGATGTTCCTTGCTGAGAAAAAGAATTCAGCGATATTTCTCCCATTTGCTTTTGAAAGAAAAGAAATATGGCTCTGTTCCACCCGGCTCACCGGTGGTCAGAGTTTAAGGTTATCTCTCTTATTCCCTGAACAATTGCTGTTATCCTGTTCTTTTTTCAAGGTGCCCAGATTTCATATTGTTCAAACACACATGCTGTACAATTTGTGCAGTTAATACAATTATTACAGGGTCCTGAGGTGACATACATCCTCCTCAGCTGACAGGATTAAGAGATTAAAGTAAAGACAGGCATAGGAAATCACAAGGGTATTGATTGGGGAAGTGATGTGTCGATGAAATCTTTACAATTTATGTTTAGAGATTGCAGTAAAGACAGGCATAAGAAATTATAAAAGTATTAATTTGGGGAAGTAATAAATGTCCATGAAATCTTTACAATCCACGTTCTTCTGCCATGGCTTCAGTTGGTCTCTCCATTTGGGGTCCCTGAATTCCTGCAACATCAGACCAAATAAACTTCTTTTCTTTATAAATTACCCAGTCTCAGGTATTTTGTTATAGCAAAAGAAAATGGACTAAAACAACCATTATTATTATTTATGAAATTGGAAGCTTTTCTTATATATAGAAGCTAAATTTATATAAAGTATTATGTCTTCTTAAAGAAATATGTGAGCAAATTGCTTTATTTTACTTTCATTTGCTTTTAAAAAATAAATTGTTTACCTTAAGAATGGCTTCCTTTGTGTAAAAACTAAATTTGCCAATTTGGTTATCATCCACCTCAGAGATGGCTAAGACAAGAGCAGTAGGAGAATATCTGCAACAAAAAATATGAAATTGTTTTGATGTAATATGCAACTAATCAAGAGACACCATTATGATGGAACAGGATGTCATGATCAGATCAGAAATGTCAATAATAATAGGAAATGCAACTTTTATGCAAGACTTGATATTTCCACTGAAAGCTATAAGGGCTCTGGGATCTTTTCTGTCCTTTTTGGACTTGATCTTTCTGTAGTTTGATTATGGTGACCACCCCATAGTGTTGGAAATTATTTTCTCTTGGTTACCATTACACTACTCTCTCCTGTTTTTCCTCTTACCTTTTTTTTTTTTTAAGCAAAATGTTTTTATTTATTTGAAGTACATATATAGTTAACTGGGCATCAAAGGTGTACCAAGTGACTTTTTTTTTTTTTTTTTTTGGAGTCAGAATCTTACTCTGTCACTGAGGCTGAATGGCAGTGGTGCAATTATAGCTCACTGCAGCTTTGAACCCCTGAGCTCAAGCAATTGTCCCACCTCAGCCTACTGAGTAGCTGGGACTACAGACATGCACCACCACACCTGGCTCTTCTCACCTCTTGACCACGCTTGTTTAGGATCCCTCACTGACTCACTCCTTTGAGCACCCCCTAAATGTTGTCCAATCCTCTCTCTTTCCTATGGGTCCAACAGCTATCTAAATATTCTTTACAGCCATTTTTCCACCTTGAGACTCACTACTTTGTCCATAACTATGAGACTTTGTCAAGTAACTTAATATCTATCAATCTTTCTTTCTTCATCTGTAAAGGGGGTATCACCTGTCTCACAGGGTTATGGCAAATATTAAGAGGGATAATATGCATGAATGTGCTTTTTAAAATGTAAGTCACTATACTCATATTTGATCCAGTTGACCTTCCATATCTATGGATTCTGCATCCATGGATTCAACTAATTGCAGATAAAAAATATGTGAAAACATAAAATAATAAAAAGTAATAATACAAAAATAAAAATAATACAAATAAAAACAATGTAGTATAATGACAACTTACATAGCATTTAAATTGTATTAAGTATAATTATAAGTAATCTAAAGATGATTTAAAGCATAAGGGAGGGAGTGCATAGGTTATATGCAAATACAATGCCATTTTATATGAGGAACTTGTGCATCCTTGGATTTTGGTAATATAAGGAACTTGTGCATCCTTGGATTTTGGTAACTGAGAGGATTTTAGAATTGATCCCCCACAGACACTAAGGGACCACTATATACGTTGTTGTTATAATGGCACTCCAAAGTGGCAACTTTAAGGAATTAACATACATAAAAGAAATACTAATTCAATACACAAGTTCTTTGGATGCATAAGCCTTCCCCTGGTAATGCAGAAGGCTCCCTTATCTTGGGGCATCTCTAGGTCATCACATGGAGGACCAATCACAGACCACAGAGCATCGGCCAGACCACAGGTCATTTGGGCAGTTTGTGCTGATTGGTAGATTCTGACTGAACAAAAATGTGATGCCCTATTTTCACAGCAATATAAAACACCAACCAAGGAGGCCCTTGAAGAACCAGAAAATAGCTTGGCTCCAGATGGGTTGTTTTTTTTTTGCCAATTGGAGACCCAGCGTGGTCACCTAAGGCCTGATCATACTTCCTACTTCCTGCCTTGGCTTCTGTGAACATCTCTGTATCCTTACAGTAAATTCTGTTTTTGGCTTAGCTAGTGTGACAGGATAGAGCAAGGGGAGGTTTTGCCCCCAGGAGATATTTGACAATGTCTGGGGACATCTTTGATTATAGAACAGTGTGTGTGGGGTGGGGTACTGGGATACTACTGGTATCCAGTGGGTAGAAGTCAGAAATGTTGCTAATCAACCTAAGACACACAGGACAGTCCCCCACAACAAAAATTTCTTCAGCCCCAAAGTTTAGTAGTGCTAAAATTGAGAAATCCTGGGATATTGTATTCTATCATCCTAACCCCCTCATTCCACCCCTGCTCTGTGGAGTCATTTAGGATATTAACACTCAGAGTTCTATTTTGAGCAGGGATCTGCATTAGCAAAACAAAGGTGCCGGTTGCCTCCTTGGAATCACCTTTTTCCTTCCTTGGCATGGAGCCAGTACCAGTAATCTCTAGGGATAGAAGTGGGACCCTATGGGGAAAAGCAGATAGCAGAGAAGGAAAGAAGAGGGAGACAGAAGTTTCTCCTCCCCACACATCAAAGGTTAATTGTTTGAGGACAAAAGAAAGATTCCTTCCCCTGACTGAGTAGACTCACCATCTATTACTAGTAAGGGTATTTTCTTTCAAGCAATGGGCTGGACCTATGGGGCATGAGAGAGAAGTTTCACTGGTTTGCACTGGCTTCTGTCACTAGCTAAAAAAGGAGGCTGCCTGAGATATTGCCTGCATGTTATATTTGTACCTTGTGTTATCCTTTCAAGGAAACAGCTGCTCTGAAAACTTAAGTGACATCTTCCTGGTCTGAAGGAAAGTAAGAGATGAGACCTGGACTTCTGATCCATGGCTCTCACCCCATTAGACCCATGCTGACTCCCTTTTCTACCTGGAAGCAACATATTCTACCTGGGAAGTGGCTGAGCCTGTGATTTCATCTCACCTGAGTTCTTGGACAACCTGGTTCTTTCATTTCTCAGTTACTTGGTGTTTTTAGATGCAATTGTCCCCCTAAATGAGATCTTACTTTTTCCCTCTTATTAAAAAAAGAAAGAAGAAAAAAAACTGGCATCATGGCAGATAGAATATAAGAGAGAATTTAGAAATGTGATTGTTCTTGCATGTCAAATGGTGACAAAAATTATTTTTCACTGGTTATTCACTCAGCCATTATGTTATTTTTACCTCAACCCTCTCAAGGCTCACCTGTCTACCCGACCACCGTCCTCCAGCAGAGAGGTTATCAAGACAGGAGGTGGCTGGTCTGCCCTGTCCCTGTGTGATGCAAATTCAAAGTGAACAGGCCTCAGATACAAATGGAACTCTTCAAAACCCATCTCCCAGGCCAATTCTTTATAGAGCCTAAAAGAAAAAAAAAGAGCCAAGGACATATGTTAGTGTTTTCTCCTAAAAAGAAAGCGAGTGATAAGAAAACCAAGACACCTGAACAAGAACCAAAGTAAAGTCCAACAAAAGCCCAGGTCAGTGTGAAGTGAGTGAGTCACAGAGGTCTTCTGCTCTGCACTTACTGTGACAGTTACAGATGGTAGAAAGCAGTTCAAGTAGGAGATGTGCTTGGGTGTTTACTCAACTCTCATTTTCCACAAGCTGACTTCTGTCCCCAGAGCCCTCATGAGGTCACCAGTGTTGCTGAAATGCAACATTCACCATCTTCTCTCAGAGCTCATCACAGTTGGCCTCAATGTCCCCTCCTCGAGGATCATCTTTCTCCATGTTCCTGCCTCATGACCGCTCTCTCTCATCTTCACTGGCTTCTCCTCTTGCTTATCTTCAAATGTTGGCGTTTCCTGAGGTTCTGAACCTGGTTCTCTTCTCATCTACCACATCCCCTCCTTGGGGGTTTGTGGGGGAGTCTGTTCAGCTCCACACCCTAAGACTTCATGCAACAATCTGTGACCCTTGTCTGTGTCCTGACTTAACTCTGAGCTCCAGTCCCAAGTCTGTCGCAGCATGGCTCCAGTTAGATGTTCCTCTGGAATCTCAGCCTTACATCTTTACAATTCTTTCCTCCTTCCTTAACACTCTCTTCCTCCTCCTCCTCTTCTTCTTCTTCTTCCTCTTCTCCTCCTTCTTCTTTTCCTTCTGCTTCTTTTCTTCTTCTTCTTCCTTCTTTATTCTTCTTCCTCTTCCTCCTCCTCCTTTCCTCCTCCTTCTTCTTCTTCCTATTTCCTCCTCCTCCTTTGTCTTTTATTTTTAGAGATAGGGGTCTTGCTTTATTGCCCAGGCTGGGGTGCAGTGGTACAGTCATAGCTCACTGCAGTCTCAAACTCCTGGGCTCAAGCAATCCTCCACCTCAGCTTCCCAAATATCTGGAACAGGCATGCACCACCAGGCCCAACTAATTTTTTAAAAATTTTTGTAGAAATGAGGTCTTGCTGTGTTGCCTATGCTGGTCTCAAACGCCTGGCCTCAGGTGATCCTCCCATCCTGGCTTCCCAAAGTTCTGTGATTCCAGGCATGAGCCATGGTGCATGTCCCCCAACATCCCACTTCTAATGCATTTCTCCATCTTGAGAAGTTGGCACATGAAGGCTGAGTTCTTGGCACCTGTATTAGTTTGCTAGGGCTGCTGTAACAAAGTACCCTAGAAACACACAAAATATTAAACAACAGAAATGCATTGTCTCACAGTTCTAGAGGATAGAAGTCTGAAATCAAGGTGTCAACAGGACTGCCTCCTCCTGAGGCCCGTGAGGGAAGGATCTGGTCCTGGTCTCTCTCCTTGGCTCATTGATGACCATCTTCTCCCTGTGCCTTCACATGGTCTCCCTCTATGTGTGTCTGTGTCCGAATTTCCTCTTCTTATAAGGACACCAGTCAAATTGGATTAAGGCCCACTCTAATAACTTCTGTTTAACTCAATTACCTCTGTAAAGACCTATCTCCAAATAAGGCCACATTCGCAGGTACTGGGGATTAGGCCTTGAACATATGAATCTTGGAGGGACATAATTCAACCCATAGCAGCCCCTCTTCTATGAAGCTTTCCCTGACCACTTAGGAAGAATGAAATACTCTCTTTTCTGTACTCCCCTAGTATTTTGTACCTATCAGTAGAATATCATTGTTACCATGTATCATGGGTAATTTTTACATTATGAGCTTCCTGCCAGCAAGGATCATAAATTATAGAGTGATGTTAATATCTTGACTGATAATTTAAATTCTGCCTTCACACTTTCTAGTTATATGCTCTTAGGCAAATTAACTTTTCTGAGCCTCTATTTCTTTGCTGATAAAATGTTTGTAAACTACCTCATAAGGATATTCTGAGAATTAAATGAAATAATACACATAAAGTCCCCAGTAAAGAATGTGGCCACAGCGGGCCCTTGATAATGGTTAGTGGTAGGTAACTGGACTCTCTATGTCTACAGGGCCTTTTGTGGGGACCAGAACATAACAGCACTCATACATGTTTACAACAAACCCTTTAGTTCCATATTATTGCTGCTTTTAGGACATGTCCACTTGATGTCCTACCATCATCTCACCCTCATACCTAAAACGTAACTCACTAATTTCTCTCTCCTATGGGCCGAGCCCGCATACCTCTGTCTGATCTGAATGCTGTCACTGACGCATCTCTCTCCCATCTCTAGGCTCTTTCTATTCAATTTCATTACATTCAGGAGCAAATTCAACCAATATTGCCCTGAGTGCCTGGTGTGGCTCAGGCCCCATACCAGGTGATGCTATGTCATGGTAAAGAATGTGGATAGGGCTTTTGCATTTAGGGAGCTTATGCTAGCAGGAAAGTCAATAAACCAATAATAAGCAATGAGTTAAAAGCAAATGTGCTGAATGGAGGGGAAACGCAGGTGCCAGTAGAAGGGCTTAGCCTAGTTGAGTGATCAGAGAGGCATTTGGGAAGGATTGGAAGAGAGAAGGAACAAGGGAGCAAGGTGATCATGTTAGCCATTTAGAAAACTCTGGCTGCTCTGGGAGCAGAGAGGGGGCAGGCTTGTAGGCAGGGAGTCTCATGGCCTGTTTCCCCCCATGTTTTGCTGCAAACCTTATATTCCACCTGGGTCCTCTGACCCCCACTGACCGAGCTAAGTGTGCATTCTCCAGGCTCATTTCTATCAGCCGGTGGCGGACGGTCAAGAGTTCCAGAAGTTTGGAAAACATCTCCAAGAGCAGCACATGAGAGTCTTGGCCTTGTTTCTGTCCTTCGTCTGCTGCAGACTTGAATGCCAGCAGGCCTATCTCCCCCACGAGAAAGGGATCTCCCATAACTTTAGCTGAAAACAGCTGAAAGAAAACAAAATATCCTTTAAAACATAGAAGAATTTTCACATTAAAAAAATATACTGTCTGTCAGTGGCACAAACTCTGGATCCAGATTTCCTAGGCTCAAGTCCTAACTTTGCCACTTAGAAGCTGTGAGATTTTGGTAATGTACTCAATTTGGCTGTCTCTCAATTTTCTCATCTATAAAGTGATGATAAGGATAATAACAGTCCTTACTGTATGCAAATAGATACTAACTTCCTAATAGGGCTCTTGAGAGGGTTAAATGGGTTAACATATGCAAAAGTATCTGCTGTTATCATTATTATAAATGTTATGAGTCTAAATAAACAAATCCCTAGATATTCACTGTGGGGATACTTTGTCTATGCCAAAGACAAGCTAAATAGAAATAGATGTCCCTGATTTTTAAAAGTATTTTGGTGGCCAATAATAATTTTTTTTTTTGAGATGGAGTCTTGCTCTGTCGCCCAGGCTGGGGTGCAGTGGCGCGATCTCAGCTCACTGCAACCTCCACCTCCCTGGTTCAAGTGATTCTCCTGCCTCAGCCTCCTGAGTAGCTGGGACTACAGGCATGTGCCACCATGTCCGGCTAATTTTTTGTATTTTTAGTAGAGATGGGTTTTCACTATGTTAGCCAGGACAGTCTCAATCTCATGACCTCATGATCTACCTGCCTTGGCCTCCCAAAATGCTGGGATTACAGGCGTGGCCAGCATGCCTGGCCAACCATTTTTTTTTTTAAATAAACCTCTCTAATTACAGTTTCAAAATTTCAAAGTATTTTTACATATATTCACTCATTTTTATTTTCACAAGATCCCCATGAAATAGGCGTCACAGGTATCATTATTCCCCTTTGTCAGTGGGGGATCTGAAGCAACATGAAACTTTCCAAGGTCATGAAGCAGTACCAAGAGTAAATTTGGGCTTCCTAATTCCAAGTTCAGCTGTTTTACAGTACACCAAACTGCCTTTCCAGCATTCCTTCACTCAGAGCTGGCTCTGGGTGATTTGTGAAGTAACCACATTGTCCTTTAACACCCTCCTGCCTTGGTGGGTACCTCTGCTCTAACATCTTTGCTGTCTTCGAATATACCACTCCCAGCAACCAGCCAGTCTGCGGACCCCCCATCTGCCTCTCTGGTTTGGCTCCCCAGGATACATAAGCTCCTTTGTCTGTCCACTTATCTACCAAAGGACTGGGCTACTCAAGGATGCAATTTCTAGGCTCTTAAAGTTTTCCAAAGTGGTAACAAATAGACCTATTAAATAAATTCCTGCATGTCTTCTGAGGGTGTTTTCTGACCTAATATAAAATATTAATCGGAATATCTATCACTTGTAGGTCCAAATTTGGACAGATTTCAAAAATAATAAAACTGTGTGACAGCAATGGGAGACTAGACAGGTATCCCAGATATTTATTATAATGTATAAAAGAATTTCAAATACATCTTTTAAATGTGGTATCATAAGGCAATGTGAAAAGAATCTGCAATAATGGTAGCAGAATAAATGGTTGGTAATTTGAGGAAAAACTTGGTTTTGACTCATACCTCACATACCACACAGATGCATGCACACACACACTCTCTCTCTTTTTCTCTCTCTCCAGTGAAATATTAAAAGAGTGAAATATTTTTATTATTATTTTGTTTATTTTTATTTATTTATTTATTTTGAGATGGAGTCTTGCTCTGTCACCCAGGTTGGAGTGCAGCGGCACGATCTTGGCTCACTACAACTTCCATCTCCCATATTCAAGTGATTCTCCTGCCTCAGCTGCCTGAGTAGCTGGAATTATAGGTGCCCGCCACCATGCCCGTCTAATTTTCTATTTTTGGTAGAGATGGGGTTTCGCTGTGTTGGCCAGGTTGGTCTTGAACTCCTGGCCTCGAGTGATCTGTCCACTGTGGCCTCTCAAAGTGCTGGAATTACACTTGCCAGCCACTGCACCCAGCACTGTTAAATAATTTAAAAATAAAACCAAGCACTTAAAAATTAGAATAAAATAAGACAAATATGAAATATCTGGAGTAAGATTTTTTTCTGAATTTAGGATAGAAGAAATCATAAAGAAAATGATTAATAGATTTGACTATATGAAAATAAGTTTATGTTAAAAAAAAAATGGAAAGACAAATGGAGAGACTGGGCACAGTGACTCCTGCCTATAATCCTAGCAATTTGGGAGGCCAAGGTAGGGGAATCGCTTGAGCCCAGGAGTTGGAGACCAGACTGGACAACATGGTGAAACCTCGTCTCTACTAAAAATACAAAAATTTAGCTGGGCATGATGGTGTGCACCTAGAGTCCCAGCTACTCGGGAGGCTGAGGTAGGAGAATAGCTTGAGCTGGGGAGACTGAGGTTGCAGTGAGCTGTGATTGTGCCACTGCACTACATCCTGGGCAACAGAGTGAGACCCTGCCTCAAAAAAAAAAAAAAAAAAGGTGGTGGGGGAGTGAATGGGGAAATATTTGTAGAAAATTATAGACAAAAAGAAGGTTAAAGTTCTTATTTAAGAGAAGCTCATGTAAGTAGATAGGACTAATGTTAGAATTCCAACAGATAAATAAATAAAGGGAAAGAACAAAATTCACAAAAACTATAATTAGCAACAAAACATTTGAAAGACTAAGTTCAATAAATAGCAAGAAAATGCAAATTAACAGCATAATACCGCTCTTTATGTATATGTGTATATTCGCACATACATCATATACTTTTGCCTAATACTACACAGCATAGCAGAACTGATACTCAGAATATATGAGTGCCATTAGAAATTGGCACAACTCTTTGGAAAGCAATCTGCCAACATGTATCCAAATATTTAAATTTTATTTTAGTAATTCTGCTTCCAAGAACCTATCAAAAGGAATCAACTCAAAATACAGAAAAATCTTTAAGTAAAAAGATTTATCTTATAGCATTTTTCATAAATGAAAAATTGGAAACCACTTGAATGTCCATCAATAGAGAAATGATTAGAGAAGTTTTTATTCATCAGATATGGGAATTATGTGGTCATAAAGGTAAGTCTAAAGACTAGTTAGTGTTATGGGAAAATATGTAGTATAATGTTAACTGAGAAGAGGAGGAAATAACAATGGACAAAAACTATGGTTATAGCTATGAACAACACACATATTAACAATACTTAAATCCAGAAAAATAATGATACGAATGCATTTGATTGGTGATGTTTAAATTCAATTTTGTTCTTTCTGCTTTTACTAGAATTCTCTGTGATTTTATATTATTTTGATCACTGTAAAATAAAATCAATTTTTACTTTAGGCAGGAGGGGATAGGAGGCCAAGGCAGACCTATGGAGCAGACAGTTTTGGCAGTGTGGGGCCCATGAAAGT